>NC_085127.1:7507500-10007500 GCF_030269925.1 Bombyx mori | reverse complement strand
TAAGTACCTAATTATAATTAGAGGGATACCTAATTATATCATTCCGAACTTCCAATAAAAATTCGAATCTAGTCAAAAGAATGTTTTTAATATACTACATTCAAAATCAACACATGAATCATGCGTTTCATAAAATCGAAACAACCTTTTTTTCAGTTACATTACCCAATTAAGAACCGCTTCAAAACAAACTGGTGGTAGGACCTCTTGTGAGTCCGCGCGGGTAGGTACCACCGCCCTGCCTATTTCTGCCGTGAAGCAGTAATGCGTTTCGGCTTGAAGGGTGGGGCAGCCCTTGTAACCATACTGAGATCTTAGAACTTATATCTCATGGTGGGTGGCGCATTTACACGTTGTAGATGTCCATGGGCTCCAGTGACCACTTAACACCAGGTGGGCTGAAAGCTCGTCAACCAATCTAAGCAATAAAAAAAAAAGACTTCAATCTTAAACGTTTTCCATTTCTTCATGAAAAAAACCTGTACAAAACGTACATTACGCTTCGGAGCTTTTAAATGAAACGCCACTCGCAGCCTGTACTTGAATAAACGATGATACTTAAACGACATGACTTCTGTTGACTTAGAAAATTCGAATATGAGTTTCCGAGCGTCGACTTTTCAGTTTTCTCAACGCTGTCAGGCTGTTTACGTTTAGACCGGGCAAGCGGATTCATACTAACCGACGCTAATCTTAATATACGAAAATTCTTTTGGTAGGATATTATGAGTTGGATTTTGCTTTACTGTGGACTTCGATCAACTTAAGTTTTTTTTTTTTTTTATTGCTTAGATGGGTGGACCAGCTCACAGCTCACCTGGTGTTAAGTGGTTACTGGAGCCCATAGACATCTACAACGTAAATGCGCCACCCACCTTGAGATATAAGTTCCAAGATCTCAGTATAGTCAAACGGCTGCCCTACCCTTCAGACCGAAACACATTACTGCTTCACGGCAGAAATAGGAAGGGTGGTAGTACCTACCCGCGCGGACTCACAAATGGTCCTACCACCAGTAAAAATAGGAAGGGTTGCTTATACTTAGGTGAGTTCGACGTCTACTTTTTTATGCAAATTAAAAGACTAGTTTTAGGTTAATTTAAAAGTCGTTGTTGCAGCCGTTTTACTGTAAAAACTGAGTTTAGAACTCATGTCGCAATGTGGGTGGCGGCATTTACGTTTTTAATGATTATGGGCTCTGGTAGCCACTTAACACCAAGTGAGCCGTGAGCTCGTGCTATTCAAGCTATAAATAAACTTATTTCTAACTTATAATTTACAACAACAATACAAAAGAAAATATGAGCATTTTGTTCCAAATAACTTTGACTAGCTTCAGCAATTCACTGATAAAACAAATAAAAAACTTTCAGGCTCAAATATCCAATGTTTGTAATTGTTTTCAAGTAATATTCATTTGCATTTCATTTGGAACCTTCAAAACTTTGACTCTCAATCGAATTTCGTAAGCTTCGCAAAGCCATAGCGCGGCCCTGTTCGGTGTAAATTTAATGAAACCTTCACATAATTGCTGCTACGGCAATTCGAGAGTAAGCTAAGAGAGAATGCATTTCGACTCTTGAAAGGCAAAAGTGACTAAGCGACAATAACTGCTTTGTACATAAATGATAAGCAATAACCATATTCGATGCGCGAAAAAAATATATTTCCAGGTCTATTAAAATCATTTCAATCCTACAGCTACTAGCTAGATTCTACTACAGCTAGATTCGTTAAAATAAATTTTGTTTTCGGGTATTTCAACTTTAAATTAGTCTACTGTAAAGTTCACGCATTGTCGCTTAGTCACGTTTGCCTTTCAAGCGTCGATTTTTATTAGTGAAGCGAAGCATAAAGTGGGACACGACGGAAACAAAACAATTAATAATTACGTTCGTCCTCTATACAATCAGTGATTTAGTTTATAATACTGAAAACTAAGCGTGGGTTTAAAAATGTTTGTTACAGAAAATTAACGGTGTGGTTTATATTGTCTATTGAGATATTGATTCATTATTAGCTGAAATAAACTAGAAATTAAGTAACCGTAAAACAATTGGCATACATTTTTAGTAATATAATCATTATTAGCCTCTGTTCGCGACCTATGGAGCTGGACGACGTCACGATCCATCTGGTGTTAAGTGGCAACCAGAGTCCATAGACATCTACAACGTCAATGCCGCCACCCACCTCGAGACATGAGTTGTAAGGTCTCAGTTTTAACAGTGCAACGGCTACTCCACCCTTCAAACCTAAACGCATTACTGCTTCACGGTGGAAATAGACGGACTAGTAGTACCGTTCTACCACCATAAACATTTTATCGTCGGTGTTATTTACTGGACGTGCGGTGTATTATGAGCCAGTAGCAGAAGATATCATTATCTTGATAATTTCTGTCATGAAATCAAAAAGAAAAGCACCAATGTATCCGTATGAGATCCGTTAAATATACAACTCTTGTATCTGCCAAAATCGCTAAATGCAATTTTATTAGTTGTGTCGTCACTTGATCGACAATCACACCATGTTTTGTTGAAACCAGTCGTTTTAGCTTGACAAAGCTTTTTAACTCCTTTCCTTATTGATTACCGGATCTTTACAGGTTTTTGTCTCACGGTCGGTGATTATTATAGCTTTGCTCTTTTATTAAGTTTTTTTTGCTTTCTGTTTCTGTGTTCAAGAAATTTATATAGACGAGAAATTTACACCAAGCTTAGATAAGCATAGACATTTTTTTTATTACCCTTGTAGGTAGACGAGCATACGGCCCACCTGGTCGTGAGTGGCTACAGACGCCCATGGACTTCAGCAATACCAGGGGCAGAGCCAAGCCGCTGCCTACCAATGAATACCGACGCTCATCCTGTGATGTGCTGTAGACGTTTCCACAGTATTACAATAGGGCTGTCTAAAAGACCGGAATACACGAACGTATAGTGGCGGGAATAGCTAGGGTTGTGGGTTCATATTTAAATTACTGAATTATTGACAATTTTTTTTTTTACAAATTCTTGTTTGTCTTCTAAAATTACATTTAACGACGCATGAAAAATATTCAATAACAAAAAGTCAGTGACGGACATTACGGGCTGACGACAGCAAGAACAGACATAAAACAGCCGTTAATCTAAAAAAAAAGCTGACATGAAGAAATGCCTTGATAGCCATCTCTAACAGCCACAAGTTACATCTGCTTTTTACTTTGTCACGTTTTTGTTGTAACACTAAAACGATGTCATTGTTAGTTTAATGAAACACTAAATTTATTTTTATCGGAATAAAACAATAATGTCTTATCGGAAAAAGATAGAAGAAAAGACAAGCCTTCGTTTTTTTTTCCAACAAAAGAGATTAAGACGTAGATGTCGGAAAAGCTATATCGAAACAGAATAAACATAAGGTACAAAGATATAAGTGCTTCGTATCCAATTAAATTTATTAATATAATAAATTTATTATAATTTATTAATATATTCCTCTTAATACTGTATAAACTATTATATGTGTGTATGTGTGTATATATGTATGTATATGTATATGTGATTTTGTATATATGTATATATATACTTTTTTGTATGTATTTATAACTTAATATAAATTTCATTGCACCTACCACTATTTACTCTGCACTACCTTTGGTTGACTGGTAGAGAATGCCTTAGGCATTAAGTCCGCCAATGTAAATTTTACATGAACTGTAATAAATAAATTAATTAATTAAAAAAAGAAGCGAACATGTACAGCTAACTGCAGCAAAGTGTAGTCGAGTTTAGCTAGCAGCAAATCAAAAGTATTAAAATAAATATAAAAACATTACGTCACTTTTTTTTAAACGTGTTTTATCAAATGACATAGCATCCTATCCGATCCTAAGTTAACGCTGGCAGCGCACGGACTATTCGATTCCCCGTCTATTTTATTGGTGGTAGGACCTCTTGTGAGTCGGCACGAGTAGGTACCACCACCCCGTCTATTTCTGCCGTGAAGCAGTAATACATTTCGGTTTGAAGGGAGGGCAGCCGTTGTAACAGCTTGAGACCTTAGAACTTATATCTCAAGGTGGGTGGCGCATTTACGTTGTATATGTCTATGGGCTCTTAACACCAGGTGGGCTGTGAACTCGTCCACTCATCTAAGCAATAAAAAAAAACTATAACGTGGAATCCGCTCTACTCCGCCGATTGCTTGAGCATAATTATGTCTTCGCAAAAATAAATTCGTGTCATTTTTAGTGGTTACATATACTGATTCATTATTTTTAATCAAGTTATCTATATATTAATACGTGAAGCAAAAACTTTGTATCCCTTTTTTACGAAAATTGCGCGGACGGAGGAGTATGACATTTTCCACACTTATAGATAATATAGAGAAGAAGTGCACAATGCTAATATTTTTTTTAAATAATGCATAAAAGATACATTAAATCAATAAAGAAAACATTACACACACTACATACCATGTATTTGACGCACACACGCATGCATACTATTTATTGTCAAACTTTTGTTCTTGACGTCTGTTGTCAAATTGAGAATAGATTAAATATTGTTTGTCTTTGTTAATATTTTTTATAGTATAGTCTTGGCGAAATTTGTGATTATAGAAGTATAATAATGTTGAAACTTATAATTTCAATTAATTATAGTCGAATTTCGACTACTGCGGGACCACTAGTTATAATTAATATCTAAGGCCACATGAGTTCGGTTTCCCCCGTAAAATATATGATTGAAATTTTCCTTAGTTTCAATGTGAATGCTTTGGCGAAAAGAACAGTCGGAATTATTTTTGATTCGCTAGAATACTGAAGGTCGTAGAAATCTCAACCGAAATACTGCCCTGAATGCCCTAGAACTCGGCTGTGAAATATCAAAACCCAGTATCTGCATAAAACTAAATTTTACAGGAGAGCCGAAAAACAATTTCATATCTTTGACAGCGTGCCGTTTCAATAATATTAGTCGTAACTTCTTGAGAGTGATTGCAAAATTTGAGGTACATAACAGGCTTTATAAAAAAGTAGATTTCATGCGTCTATCACAAAAGATGTACATAGAGGAGCAGTTACTAATAAAAATATTGTTTTCTTAGATCAAACTTTTTGAGTGTGACAATTTCAAAACCTAGTAAGATCACTTGCTTTGTTTTCATCTAGTTCTAAAATAAAATGAGTGGGGATAAACGCAAATTAATAGACTGAGTAAGATCACTTGCTTTGTTTTCATTTAGGTCTGAATTTACTGAGTAGGAACTAAATGCAATTTTATAAACACAGTAAGAAAAAACAGAATAAAACAACATAAATATGGGCAGAAATAAGCAGTTTTAATGAAAAAGAAAAAAAAAACATATAATCGGAAACCAAACACTATTTGTTCACAGTAAAAAATCAAAAAATAATCACTCAAAATATATGAAAACAGTCAAATAAAAATAAATTATTCGGTTATTAATAAATGTCCACTAGAAACTAAATTAACTGGATTATTATTAATCGGTACACTTTGCCAAAACATCTTCTCCAAAACTTCTTTAAGCTAAATAAAGTTGTTACTATGCCTTCCTTTTTACTTTCGTTAATGCCTCTTGGAATATTTTTTAAGGTTGGCATGATCAAGGGATTGTGTTTTTTAATAAGAAAATCCAACTCGGAGATTCAAAATCATTCCTATAAAACATATTACGACACCCATTTACAAATGTTACTTCAACCAAAGAACTAAGCAAAAAATTATTAATGGGAACAAGGTCATCATTGCATCGCGGTATGCGTTTCTTTTTTACCCACTCATACGAATTTTGGAATTCAATAACTTCAATATGCGATATGCAACCCAAAATTACATTCTTATAGTCTTCAAAATCGTACACAGCATCTTTTGTTTTTAATCTGCCTCTCCATATTGCCATGAACTCCATCAGCGGACATACGTGTGTGATCTTTAATTAGGTAGGTATTACAAAGTCCAACTTTTTAAATTGAAAAACCCAGAGATTATTATAGTAACAAGTGATGTAAAGAGGATCCAATTTTTATTTTGAGCTGTGCAATTATCACACCACAATATCAAATGATTAAAATCTCTTTCTTTTTCGATCATTGCTGCAATTGCATTAACAATGTCATGAGCATCTCGTCCACAATAGGCTTCATGCCATAGAATACAAATATTATTAACATTAGTTTTCTTTCTGATTGGTGCAAATGTCAAGTTGAAAGTTATCATTCTACTCAAGAAAAACGATTCTTTGACTTTAGGCATGTCGGGTAACAACATAACTTTTTGTAAATGCATCGAATAGTATCTCACAGAGGAAGTATTTTCTAGGGAGGCATCTTCTTGATACTTTTGTATTGCTTTACTTGCTTTAGCTTTGTGATCCTCGTATGCAGTTTTAACATCCTCTGGAATATTTGCACCTTCATTTACTTTATGTGTCGTAGTAGGTTGCCATTTTGGAAAACAAAAAACCTTGACAATAATAAAACACACTGAAGCGTACTTACATTTCACCATGTTGTTCTTTTAAAGCATTCAAGATCAATTTTGACTTATAAAACTGATTTTTACTCATTTTATAGACAAAAACACGAACGACGTACAACGATTTTCTCACTTACTAAAGTTTCGCGCGAGTGTTGACGTTTATTTCAACCATTTCATTGACTTAGTATCTGCATGAACCATTTTAAATCCAATTAACTACAAGCACTTATTAGGTTTTTAAAATGGTTGATGTTATATACTATGTTCTAATCTTGTAATTTTTGCATTTTGAAAACCTTTACTGTAGATACTAGGTTTCCGACTTTGTGTAACTTCGTTTTTTCCAAATTTTTGGGGGTTTTTGCTATCCTAATATATGGAGAATGGTCTACAAGGTCGAAAAATGCAAAAACACACTTTTTTTTAAATTTGTCAGATACTAGGTTTTGAAATTGGACAGCCGAACTATATTTAATATCCTCGATATTATACTATAAAAATTATGAGGAGATTATTAACTTCTTCTTCTATATCGTCCCTTCACTGCTGAGGATCGCGACCAGATGTGACGTTCTTCCACTGTGTTCAATCATGGGTGGTATTGGCCGCATGGTACAGACTACCACCACTGCTACCACTACAGAGTTTTTTTTTTATCAGGAAGAAATCACCGGACTCTCACCTCCACTTGGGATGGCGGGCGGGGTATGTCGGAGTCGAACCGACTAAAACCTCCTGTCGCTCAACAACCCACGTCCGAGCCTCGCATGAGATAGAACTCATGAAAAGGCAAAGGGGGGAGAGTGAAGCGTTTAGTGCGGAGCACGTGTCTCCCATCACCCTGCCCCTCGGGACGCCGGGACAGTGGTCATCGGCGCCACGACCACCACCACTACATGATAGTCTAATTATTAACTATATAAGTTTAAAGTTACTTTAAAGAAACATCTCAACGAAAAGGAACGATTTTCACGAAAAGGCTGCTTACATGAAAAATAGCAGTCCCAACAAGAAAACCGGACCATCAATAAGCGCTGACCGAAGCAAATAAACAACCGACTTCCCGCTATTATTTACAGATGCTTTACAGCGACGACAAACAATTTCTCAAGCGCCACAAGCGCCACAAACGTACTAATGAGAAACTAAGTTAACTTGAAACAATAAGAAAAATTCTGAAAGTTTGTTTCACGAGGCGGGGGAACGTTTCCATGTTTTCATTTATTTCGTTGCATCGTTAAAACTTTTTCGTGAACATAATAATATATGAGACACAAAAAGAAATGAATAATACAGAGTTTTAGGGTGCAAAATGAGCAGCATTATAAGATTTGCACCGAATGGATTTAGTAAGAAATGTTGTCTTTTTCAACCAATACACACCAATAATAAATTATTGAGTTTTACTTTTACAAAATAAGACTATTTAGTCTCTGGGTAGAGCTTTTGTGTCACTGTAGTTATGGCAAAGCGAATGCCGTCTCCCGTCTTGTGAGGCTTGATGTTGAAGTCTCAATAGCTCTATAGACGGAAACGGGTAAAAATACTCAGAGTTGCATAGAAATCGAAAACATATATTTTTAAATATGTTAGCATGGAATTTATTGTTAAAACTGGTGGTAAGGCCTCTTGTGAGTTCGCGGTAGGTACCCTGCCTATTTCTGCCGTGAAGCAGTACCTGATGCGTTTCAGTTTGGAAGGGAGGGGTAATCTTTGTAAATATACTGAGACCTTAGAACTCATATCTCAAGTTGGGTGGCGTCATTTACGTTGTAGATGTCTATAGGCTCCAGTAACCACTTAACACTAGGTGGGTTGTGAGCTCGTCCAACCATCTAAGCAATAAAAAAAATATGTAATGTTCCACTTACAAACACAGTATTCGTGGAAATTTAATTTAAACACGAGTTCAAACGTATTGTGATAACGTTTTAGTTGAATAAGCAATGGCATCTAGTGCGAAGCTCTATCGAAGCGAGCGAATGTAAATAGGCTATTTGTCATCTGCAACGGTTCGTGCAGCCGTCGCTATTAAGTGGGTCCATTACAGAAGCGCGCTCTGTTGTACAAGTATTTTTAAACTTAGATAAATACTCCAGTATTATATATGACGGAGAGATGCTGGTTTCATGGTGTTATTAATGTGGTGACGTCAGAATTGGTGACGCCATTCTCTTCATCATTATCATTGCCTTCCATAGCGACAGTAATTAAGACTCACTTTTCCAATGAATGCCATTTATTACATTTCAAATGTACAGCAATAACAACAGTGAGCTTTGCCTCGGTCGACTGCTCAAGTCGGAATCTTTTGAGCTTTTTAGTTATTTTCCCTACCTAAGCCGATAGTCTTGAGAGTCCATATCAGCGTCACCGGTCAAGTAGGTGAGCTCACGGGGCTCAAGCCTGACGTTCTTGCTAACACGAACTCTAGTAAGAGTCGTGCTTCGCAGAATCTACCGCCGGATCGGAAACGCGACCCACTGAGAAGATCCGGCGAGAAACTCAGTGGGCTGTGTCTGTGGGTTAATTTACTCGCCGAGCCCTTCGTTGCAAGCGACGGGTTCGACGAGAACGATGACCGGGGCTTTGGGCGACAATAGTCACACGTATTTATAGTTGAAGGTGGGGGTAGCTTAGTCATGAATTCTTTTGAATACCGTCTTAAACAGTTGTTGACGTGTGTAACATTAAGAAAACGATTAACTATAACTGTTTTTAGTTTAAATAGTGATGTTGAGCCGACATATGAGAATAAATTAATATATAATAATAATACATATAATAATAATAAAGCAGATTGGGATGGATTGCGTGAATTTTACGCATCCTACCCATGGGGGCGGTTCTGCTTTTCCTCTGCTGATCCTGACGTCTGTGCGGACCGTCTTAAAGACGTGGTGCTCCAGGGGATGGAATTGTTTATTCCCTCCTCTGAAGTGCCCGTTGGGGGTCGCAGCAGACCCTGGTATAACAATGCCAGCAGGGATGCTGCACACCTCAAGCGGTCCGCATACGTGGCATGGGATAATGCCAGGAGACGTCAGGACCCTAACATCTCAGAGGAAAGGCGGAAATATAACGCCGCTTCCAGGTCCTACAAGAAGGCTATTGCCAAGGCGAAGTCGGAGCACGTTGCTAGAGTTGGCGAGCGACTAAAGAGCTATCCCTCTGGGAGCCGTGCTTTTTGGTCGCTCGCCAAAGCCGCAGAAGGAAACTTTTGCAGGTCTAGTCTCCCACCACTGCGAAAGTCCGATGACAGTCTGGCCCATAGTGCGAAAGAGAAGGCTGACCTTCTGGTCAAACTCTTCGCCTCGAACTCGACCGTGGACGACGGGGGTGCCACACCACCGAACATCCCCCGGTGTGATAGTTCCCTGCCGGAGATCTGCTTTACACAGTGTGCAGTCAGGCGGGAACTCCGACTCCTGGACGTCCATAAGTCGAGTGGGCCAGACGGCATCCCCGCAGTGGTTCTGAAAACGTGCGCCCCTGAGCTGACGCCTGCGCTAACGCGTCTGTATCGCCTCTCTTATTGCGCTAACAGGGTTCCGTCTTCATGGAAGACCGCCCACGTCCACCCTATCCCCAAGAAGGGTGACCGGTCGGACCCATCGAGCTATAGGCCTATCGCGATAACTTCCTTGCTTTCCAAGGTGATGGAGCGAATAATAAATATACAACTCCTGAAGTATCTTGAAGATCGCCAGCTGATCAGTGACCGACAGTACGGTTTCCGTCACGGTCGCTCAGCTGGCGATCTTCTCGTATACCTTACTCACAGGTGGGCTGAAGCCTTGGAGAGCAAGGGCGAGGCTCTTGCTGTGAGCCTTGATATCGCGAAGGCCTTCGACAGGGTCTGGCATAGGGCACTTCTGTCGAAGCTACCATCTTACGGAATCCCCGAGGGTCTCTGCAAGTGGATCGCTAGCTTTTTGGATGGGCGGAGCATCATGGTCGTTGTAGACGGTGACTGCTCTGATACCATGACCATTAACGCTGGCGTTCCACAAGGTTCGGTGCTCTCCCCCACGCTTTTCATCCTGTATATCAATGACATGCTGTCTATTGATGGCATGCATTGCTATGCGGATGACAGCACGGGGGATGCGCGATATATCGGCCATCAGAGTCTCTCTCGGAGCGCGGTGCAAGAGAGACGATCTAAACTTGTGTCTGAAGTGGAGAACTCTCTGAGGCGAGTCTCCGAATGGGGTGAATTGAACTTGGTTCAATTCAACCCGATAAAGACACAAGTTTGCGCGTTCACTGCGAAGAAGGACCCCTTTGTCATGGCGCCGCAATTCCAAGGAGTATCCCTGCAACCTTCCGAGAGTATTGGGATACTTGGGGTCGAGATTTCGAGCGATGTCCAGTTTCGGAGTCATCTGGAAGGCAAAGCCAAGTTGGCGTCCAAAATGCTGGGAGTCCTCAACAGAGCGAAGCGGTACTTCACGCCTGGACAAAGGCTTTTGCTTTATAAAGCACAAGTCCGGCCTCGCGTGGAGTACTGCTCCCATCTCTGGGCCGGGGCTCCCAAATACCAGCTTCTTCCATTTGACTCCATACAGAGGAGGGCCGTTCGGATTGTCGATAATCCCATTCTCACGGATCGTTTGGAGCCTCTGGGTCTGCGGAGGGACTTCGGTTCCCTCTGCATTTTGTACCGTATGTTCCATGGGGAGTGCTCTGAGGAATTGTTCGAGATGATACCGGCATCTCGTTTTTACCATCGCACCGCCCGCCACCGGAGTAGAGTTCATCCATACTACCTGGAGCCACTGCGGTCATCCACAGTGCGTTTCCAGAGGTCTTTTTTGCCACGTACCATCCGGCTATGGAATGAGCTCCCCTCCACGGTGTTTCCCGAGCGCTATGACATGTCCTTCTTCAAACGAGGCTTGTGGAGAGTATTAAACGGTAGGCAGCGGCTTGGCTCTGCCCCTGGCATTGCTGAAGTCCATGGGCGACGGTAACCACTCACCATCAGGTGGGCCGTATGCTCGTCTGCCTACAAGGGCAATAAAAAAAAAAAAAAAAAAAAAAAAATAAATTATTATGTTTAGTTACTGTCATTACAATATGTTCTACTATTGTTTTTTTTAGGTTTAGATGTATAAATCATGTAAATTGATAATGTACATGCTATCTTCGTACGAAAACTCAATCACGAGTATTTCCAAACAGTCCGCGCGTGACTTAAGACTAAAAGTATAAAAGCTGTGAAGAGAAGCTCAAGAACTACTATAAGTGACGAAGATTTGCGCAATAAGAATAAATCGAAACTACGTGTAGAATATTTGGAATTTTATTTGTTGTTGTTCGTTGTATTGTTGTTTGACTAAAATACATACAACATTATTATCTTAATGATCGCACCTGAATATAAACTTTTTCTGAAATAAATGGAGAAAATTCGTTCTACACTATTTCTGTTTTGATAGCTCGGTTTTTTTGTAGATTTCCCTTGCTTTTCTATCCCCAACGCTCTACGTTCGTGAAGTTTTGATTAATTGGAATAAAATAAAATTCTAAGATAAACCCGACTTTTGCATATTTAAATTGAGTCTTAAGTTTTAAAATTTTTATGTACATACAATAAATTTATTAAAACAACGGAATAAAGGTGACTAGAACGTACATTTTTCTGAGAGAATTTGACGTGTACATTGTGCTTCAGAATAGAAGGATTACTTAATTTTTTTTTTGTTTAATGAATTTTCTTTAAAGTTAAAAAGGTAACTGTACATTATGAATGTTTTAATACACTTTCTTATATTTTCTGCTAATAACATCTTATATTCCAGCTGGGAATTTTCCTTGTTGGGATTATTTACCTTTTCACTTAAGAAGCAATTTATGATTTTTTTGTGTTATTTTTCCAGACATTTAGTAGGTATTTAGTAAAAATACAAAATAATATAGCAAAAATCATTTAAGCTCAAAGTGGTATGGCTTCTTCTTCTTCTTCGTTCCCTCACTGCTGAGGATAACGACCACATGTGACTTTCTTCCATAATGTTCGGTAATGGATGATATGGACCGCATGGTATAGACCACCACCAACCGCTTTCTTAACCAGATCTGACCATCTGGCTAGTGTTCTGCCGACGGCGCGCTTGCCTTCTATACGACCCAAAAGTATGAGCTTATCTAATTCATGTCTGGGAGACCGCATGATGTGACCGAAGAAGCTCATAACACGTTCTTATTGCATGGCTGAGAACCTCTTTAACTGTGTCCCTACAACTGTAAAACTCATATTCGTTTTTGATTAATTTTAAACTAAATCTTTCTTATACCTTTAAACGAGCAATTCTTGTATATATATATATAATCTGAATCTCGGAAACGGCTACAACGGTTTTTATAAAATTTTGTATACAGGGGATTTCGGGGGCGATAAATCGATCTAGCTACGATTTATTTTCAGAAAATGTTATTTTATTCGTGTTTTCAATAATCAACTCTTCCCGACATCTATTTTTAATATATTTATATTTTATATATTTCTTATATATTTCTTAATTGAGGGCAACTAACCGCTTTAAATACACAACAAGATGGGTTTATCAAAAAAAAAACCGAGCGAAGCTCGGTCATCATCTAGTACATTACTTAAGACTCATAAGAAAATTAATGGAACTCATATTTCCTGTACGTTTATGCCAGATTTGTTTCAGCAACAAACCCGACGTGTGCTAAAATAATACATTTTGTATTACGTCCTTCTATTCACGTATTCCCTGCGGAAGGGTTACGTGGCTTGTACATTTCACGTGCGCCAGATACTGAGTTTTACAAAATCTCTGGAATATTTGAGTGAAACAACCGAGACTTTGGCAGAAAATATTTTTCTTATTACCAGTGAATCAGAAAATATTCATTCAAATCGGTAATGTGGGTAATTACTAGCGAAAGCTTCAAGATAATATTAACACGATATAGTCTAATGAATTCAGTAAACTTAATAATAATAATAAATACACTTGATTAAGTCAGATATGAGCAACATTTCAATAAGCACTTTCTTCAATTTTCACAATTCGGAGACAATTATATCATGCTTGACAGTTGGCTTCGGATGGCTTCCGCGGCCACCGACCCAGAGTCAGTAGCTGCGGCATCGATAGCTGAATCTCTGGCATCTGTGGTGTTAGTATGACGGCAAGACATGCGTGTCGGCGACGATACCCAAATGAGGGGGTCGCGCGGAAGCGGAGTAACCCGAACAAAACGTGAAGACGGAGAGACACGAGGACAGACGCGTGCGCAACACCAACATAAGCAATAAGCGGCAGAACTTAATGTTAATCGAATAAAATAAAATCAGTAATAAAAGTATAAAAATGTAACTTTATCATTTTGTTCAATTCCTGAACATGTGTTTTACATGAATTGCGTCACCATTCCCCTTAGCCTCGTGTGAGTTTTAAATGAACAAAAAAAAAAAAAAAGATCTGTGGTGTCGCGGGACGGGATAGGAACAAAGTTTCTTATTATAAAAATATTAATTTTAAGTTATATTCGAGATATAAGGAAAATAAAACTCGAGGTTTCGTAACAACCCACGGTCATTCGGTAACGTGCGAACTTATTGTGGTACACACTTCATTCACGGTTGTTTGCATAAAAAAATCTTAAAATCTTACGTTACTAAGATTTACTAAGATTTACGTAAGATTTTTATTAGTAATGCACACAGTGTACGACTTAACTTTAAAGAGGGTTATCCACCCCTCCGCATCGTCCCATAAGGAATTTCGTTCCAAAAACTCAGACCCGTGTTATTAAACAACAAAGGGCATCCGTCTGCTCAACTTTGACATCCTCTACCTACCCATCTTCGGTAAATTTCCTTGACGCAATAACATATTGTAGACATAATTAAAACCACTTGTACGGTTCATCTCGCTAGTACTTCATTACTACATTTCGTATGCTTCCTATTTTTCGTTTTGACAACATAATTATAAATTTATAACTGGAAGCTTTTTACACCGTGTATAATAATATAATGGTTTCAGGAAATGAAGATCTTATATTTAATTTATACATTTCTTTATTCATTAATTATTAATTGATATTTTTAGTTATTAAATTTAATGTTCATAACTATAGATTAGCGGCTTAATGCCTTAGAAAACTATAAGAGGTGTAAGGTAGATTTCAACCGTAGCATAAAAAATGTGTCTTCGATTATTTCTATTTTTCTAACTTTATTTTCTATGCTATACGTAATTAAGGATTAATTGACGTACGACATCCACATTGGCAAGCTACCTCGAGAAATCAAATAAAATAATCAAACTGATTGAACATCGAAATATGGGTGTACACCGACGAAAACTCAGCGGCGCGTTCTCTTTGATTCAATTATTCCTTCGAACGGCCATTCATCAACTTTGCCAATAAATCGACGTATTTCGTAAACGTAACAACGGTTAATTCGAAATAGGTAAGCGAAAAAAAATGTGGTGGACCGACCAAATTAAAACTGCAGTGGGAGGTCCCCTAAATGAGTGCAGTAGAATGGCCTCGAACAGGGAGAGATGGCGCGACATCGTGAGACGCATCAAGTCTGCCCCTTCCAACACTACATGACGATCACGACCACTCTGTCAAGAGTGACACGACTGAGAAGAAGAAGAAGAAGCGGAAACAATAACTAAACGTATTTCGAATATAAATTTTCAAGATATAAATAATATATAATCATACAAAGTACTGCACTGAGTTTTGAATACCACACATGTGAAGGCAGTATCTGAATAGCAATAGCTTAATAGCAATTGTTTAAATGTCATCTTAAAATAGTTCTATCTTTTTTGCTGATGGGTAGACGATCTCACGCTGCTCTAATAAGTGGTTATAGGAGTTTATAGGAATCACAAAGCATATGTCGCTGTCAATTTTGAAACTGAGGTTGAAATCTCAATCATATTGTTCCAACTGGAATCTGTGACTGATACAACCTACTTCCTTTGCGCGTTAACATTCTCGTCCATCTTGAGAACTAATATCAGGGTGTGTTGTGAACCCACACGTCATAATATCAGTCTCTGAGATAAAAAACACAGGAACTGATACCGTGGCATAATAACTAGCTACTATTAAATTTATGGCTTTTTGATATCCAAATTACCAATTCAGTTTAATATAGCATGAAATATAAACATATAATATCCTGATTTCAAACAAGAAAAATCTAACTGAACAGGGCCGTAAGACTTGCCGATAAATCTTATTTCCTACGCTTCAATGATTTCAATAAAATTCAAAGTCTATTCTTCGTGGAGGGTTGAATAATATTTTTAGAGACGTTCGAAATTTAATAGCTTTTGTACGGTTTCATAAAAGTTGCCTATTGTTTCGTGAAAATCTTTACAGCCTAGTATAAATACAATTAAAAGCATTTTTATGGATACAGCATTTTGAGTGTGAAATAGAAATATACTGAAGTGAATCTTGAATCCGACAATACCTCTCAAAAACAGAGTAAACCTCTGAATAGTACAAACAAACAGCAAACACAAAATCCGTCACAACAAAATTAAGGCACAGATTCATTGGCTATTAAGTACACCTAACAAACAACTTTGTAACTGAATTAAAAATGTCGTACGTTTCGCAGTTAGCCTTACCATAAATAGTTCCAATCTCGGCGGTCTGTACTGGAGTCATGGTCTAGACGGCTGGCCGATCCTTCGGCTGGTCGTAGGACCGTCGAGGCGATTCGCCCGGTTCTTGTGAACTGGGTGAATCGTGACAGAGGACGCCTCACTTTCCGGCTCACGCAGGTGCTCACTGGGCATGGTTGCTTCGGTGAGTTCCTGCACCGGATCCGAGCCGAGCCGACGGCAGAGTGCCACCATTGTGGTTGCGACTTGGACACGGCGGAGCACACGCTCGTCGCCTGCCCCGCATGGGAGGGGTGGCGCCGTGCCCTCGTCGCAAAAATAGGAAACGACTTGTCGTTGCCGAGTGTTGTGGCATCGATGCTCGGTGACGACGAGTCGTGGAAGGCGATGCTCGACTTCTGCGAGTGCACCATCTCGCAGAAGGAGGCGGCGGGGCGCGTGAGAGACGCACAGGCCCGCCGCCGTCGAGCGGGGGCCAGGGAGGCGGATATCGCCCAAGCCCTGGCCCTCTAAGTGTTTCGGGTCCCCTCACATGTCGGCCTGGGGACCGGCGAAGGGGGCCTAAGAAGACGACGTGCAAGCTGCTCTGCACGCGTTTTATGCATGAGCATCCGGGTGATGGAAGGCCGGCTATCCTCAACCCACGCTGGTTCTGACCCAGCGGGGTATTCCGTAGGATAGACCATTCTAACCGGCGCCATCTAGGCGGGCTTCGGATAGCCTGCCGACCGAGAGGGCTGGTGGTCGTGGCGCCGACGACCGCCAGTCCGGCGTCCCGAGGGGGAGGGTGATGGGAGAGATGTGCTCCGCACTAAACGCTTCACTTTCCCCCCTTTTGCCTTTTCATGAGTTTTGTCTCATGCGAGGTTTGGACGTTGGTTGTTGAGAGACAGGAGGTTTTAGTCGGTTCGACTCCGACATGCCCCGCCCTTCATCCCCAGTGAAGGGCGGAAGTCCGGCGATTTCCTCCTGACAAAAAAAAAAAAAAAAAAAACCATAAATAGTTTCATAGCAGTCAGTGTAGATTTCCTGAATTTTTGGCTAACAAATTTTGCTTTTTGTAAACAGAGTAACTATTATTTCTAGAATCATGTTTCCGAAAATGTCCGAAACTTAAATCAAAAATTTTCCGATATTTCTCATGACTATTTATCAATCTTAAAATGAAATGATATTTTCTAAATTACACAATTTCAACTAAATAAAGAGTACTAAGACTGACACGGTCCGAAGTAAGCCCGCTATCCCACGCTTCACCGGTATTCTCCTGTAACAACTTTGAAGAAAACTCGAAGTAAACATTGCTCCACCGCCAATGAAATAACTTAGCGTGGAATGTTTAATACAATAAAACAATGTTTAATACATTGAAACAATGTTTTAAATTAGCGTTCTCGAATCTCACCTACTAACTTTTAGAGAAAGAAAGACATAGATAATGTACTTTATTGCACACCAAAACATAATTAACATTAATAAGCAGTTAACAGACAAGTATAACTGTACAATAGGCGGTCTTATTTCTAAAAGCGATCTCTTCCAGACAGACAGCCGTTTTTATCTACAGGACTTCTTAAAAAGATACAGCAGGTATGCAAGTAGGTAGTGTACCGTTATTAAGAATACTTAGAGTAGTTCACCAAAATAGATAAAAATAGAATCGATAATTTATTGGACTGTTAAAACTTTATGCGATTTGATTACTTTAAAAGTTACTCAAAATTATGTGGAAAATTATTTCTAATTAAATCCTAGAACGCGAAATATATTTCAAGGTATTGTCTTCAAAACTTCAATAATTCATAAAAGAGAAACTGTAAATTCAAAATAAAAGTAAAATTAAAAACCAAGATTGGTCTCGAGACCAAAGTTGGATTCAAACTAAATAAAATAATAATAATTCGAAGATAGAAAAAATAAAACCAAATTATCATACCGTTATAAAATTAAGGAAGCGATCATACAATTAAGCGCGCACATTGAAGTAGTCACATCTAATAGCCACATAAAACCGAGGTTGGCCAGGCGACGTTATAAAGCTAAAATAAACAGTCTTTATCGAAAACCGATACAATAAAACTGTGTGCTGATGACCCGAAGTTCAACGTGTTACTAATGTGGCAACGTCTTGTCGTAAGACTTAAATTTTAGAGCCCCTAGCAACATAGAACAATGCAACCTTGTTTTTTTTTTCTTCCCTACTACCTTCTGCTGGGATGTAGGGACGAATCAAATCCTTCCATTTACATCGGTCTTGGGCAGTCTGTTTTAATGCAATGCAGCAACCTTTTTTTGAAGTTGAAACGTTTAGCTTTTTCTTTCCAGTGTTTAAAAGACTTATTTGAAAAGTTGTGTTTTTAGGATAGCCCAGATTGAAACATAAATAAAAAATGTTAACTCACAGAATCCTAGTCGTCATCAGATGCCTTCCCTTTAAATTGGAAGTTCACTAAGCTTTTACTAAGGCAACAAACACTCATGATGTAACTACAATTTGAAGAAATACATAGCAAATCTTAGAAAATCGATAAATAAATAAACTTTTGCAAATTCTCAAATCAAATCCTTTTTTTAAAAGCGGTTTCTCATACCATTGGCATTTATATTATCTTGCTAAGCCATCTAGATTTTTTTAATGAGAACAGCAACGCCGTGAGTCATGAGTACTTATACTTTAACTAACAACTCGAACATAATGTATACAGTCAATAAATTATTGATAGTATATATAAAGTTACGTATATTTGTTGGTTCAAAGCTGAAAATGAATTGTTGCGTGCTCAATTTGTGATGCTAATACATGCGGCTACAAGCACGTATTAGCAGTTTTAATAGACTCATATAGACATAACATTTAAATGACCCTGACTTTTGATATTTAAAAAAGTGATTTTGCTGTAATCCACAGCTTAACTTTGGAGGTTTAATATTTTTATTTTTATTGCCATTGTTCAATTAAAATAAAAAAGGGAAGAAATGGTATATGATAGAGGAGTATGGAAGGAGAAAACATGTTCCACCGACCCCAAGTGACTAGGAGAAGGGTAGGAAAATGATGATTTTAATTGCCACTGTTCAAGCCAGAACGTATCACTGCTTCACTGTAGTTATAGGCAAAACACAAACCCATACGGGGCTCACAATACCGCTTATAATGGGGGTTAGATTTTTATTATACTATAGTTTTTCATTGAGAAATTCGTTGGCGAATGCCTGAAACTTAAACCCAGCACTGTATATGACATAGTGAAGAACTTACTTCTTTTCATGTTAAGGAATGAATAAGCAGTCTTCAGATGTTATTGTTGGAAGCTAACATAGGATTACGATTTTTTTATAGGTTTACTTTTATTCTAAGCGGCAAGAGCAACTATCTGACTATGGGTGGGGCTTTGAAACTCTCACAAAAAACATGTGTTTTACAGACACATCATACTGTAGAGAGTACACTACATAAGTAGAAGAAAATCGGTTACGATTCAAACAAAGAGAAATTCTTTTCTGTGAATTTACAAGCGGATATGACGTACTGTTTCGACGATAAAATTCTTACAGTGTTGTAAATTTATTATGCCTAATATCGTAAAAGTGCTGCAACTCGGATTTTATAGTGCAATTTTGTGTGTTTTATACAAATTCAGTAATCAACCATTAAATGGTATATATAATACATCAAATTCGAGATTAAGATTACAAAATGTAGCAAACCAATTTTTTAATATTTACACAATACTAAATACTTGTTAAAATACTGACAATCGCCCAAATATAAGCACTGGAGAATATATTTTGTTCCTCTGTCGAGGGTCATACAAACATCACTATTTCTTTTATCTAGTGTATCTAGATTATTCTAGATGTTCAACTCCTATCTTAGTTACAGTGAACTTGTAAGAGGACTTTGAGGAATTGCTTGATAATATGACATCATCATTTGACACTACTAGTGAATTCAACTTCACATACAACCTCAACACGAAAAATTATGTTTCGGAGTTTCATGCCTCAAAGACGTAACATAATTGAAAGCCAAAGAGTGCTCTGTCAAGATAGGCTGCAATACACACTTTGATGGACTCTGGTAACTGCCTCTTTGGTATCTTCATCTCGATTGACCTTCTTAGCAAATATATACCTAGTCAGGTCATAAATTCTGTCACATGTTTAATGTAAAATAATTGAAACAAGTTTATTCATTACGTAACCATTAATATACCAAAATGAACTTAACAAAACATAGATTCTTATGACACTAAAGTTTATTCAAAATGACCTCCGTGATTTTGAATACAGGCCTTCAATCTGCGCGGCCAGTCGTCTATCGCAGCACGAACGAGGTCCATGTCAATATCGGCGGCTGCCTTAATCAAGGATGTCTTGAGTGACTCCAAATTGGGATGAGGCTTTGAGCACGCCTTTTCCTCCAAGTGTTGCCATATCTTGTAATCTAACGGATTCAAATCTGGACTGGAGGAGGGCCAGTCTTCGTGCCGGATGAAGTCGATTTCACGCGCCGCCAGCCAGTCTTGTGTGCTCTTCGCTCTATGAGCTGGCGCCGAATCTTGTTGGAATACCCAGTGCCTGTTATTGAACATGGTATGAGAAACGGGTTCCACAAGGTTCGTCAGGACTGTATTTTGATACACAACTGCATTCGTTTTTACACCTTTCTCACAAAAATGTACCTCTGTTAAGCCCCAATAAGAAACTCCCAACCATACCATGAGCGAGGATGGAAAATGACCTCGTTGGACACGCGGAATACGGTTGCTCGCTTCTTCACTACTGTGTGCGTACACCTTATCATTTTGTTTGTTGTAGCTCTCTTCTACGGTAAACATTTTTTCATCCGAAAAAAGAATTTCCCGATATTTTTTTCCCGCGTACCGCTTCAACAAAGCGCGGCATCTCTTCAGTCTCAGGTCCATTAGACGAGCATTCAAACAATGTCCTGTTTTTCTTCGATATGCCCGAAGCCCTAAGTCTTCATTTAACACCCTTTTCACCGTGGTTCTGCTTAACCCCATCTGAAGGGTCAACAGTTTCTGCTTACGTTTGGGATTTCTTTGAATTCGCGCCTTCACAGCTTTTATCACTGCTGGAGTCCTAACAGACCGAGGGCGACCACTTCTTGACCTGTCATCTACACTAGAGTCTTTCTTTGTATCGTTTGATGGTACGATAAACGAATCTTTTGGTTATATTCAAATTTTTCAGTATGCTAAAATTTTAATTGGTGCGTAACCGCAACGATGCAACGCAATAACTGCAACACGGTCTTCTTTAAGCGTCCACTCCATATTTAAAAATGAGTAAAATTCTAAAAGTATACATTTTTATTTTCATGAACAATCCGAAATTCGAATTCAATAAACTTTTTTGTGGCCAGCATTCTAAAAGAAAAGTTTTTACTGTGTGACAATACTTATGACCTGACTAGGTATATATCCTGAATTAAGCTCCGACTTCATGCCAGTCATCAATCTCAATTAATATTATGTCTATGTATATAATAGCTCATCATTTCGGGCCGCATAGAGGGCAGGTGCGCCGTGGGCAAAACACCAGCCGGATGGTCAAATCTAGTAAAGGAACCACTTGGTAGTAGTGTGTAACATGCGGTCCAGAGCGCCCATGATCGAACACTATGGAGGAACGTCACATGTGGTCGCGATCCTCAGCAATGAGGGAACGATATAGAAGAAGATATAATAAACATCCATCAAAGCTCATCCAGTAATTCATTACCCCTGCCTCATTAAGCAGGCAGCTACTGTGCGGGCCAAGGGTTTTCCCCGAAGCCCGTCCCAACGATGCCCCATCTTAGCCACACAAAAAAATTAAAGAATTAAAACATAAACTTATTATATATAAAAAATGTCATATTTCAAGAAGATAATGTGAAATATGAACACTCGACAATATTTGACAGACACAACAGTATATTCCGTTTGACATATCTTTTGATCTCGAATCATATGACAGTAAACTAACTACAAAGGTGCCGATGCTCCATCGGACGCTTGTCGTTATAACAATCGACCGAACTATTCAAATATTAAAACGAGACGTGACATTACCTCCGAATTGTTGATGGTTGTAATGATTGAAAAATTAAAATGTAATGTAATTTTCACTGATTAACTCTACTAAAGTATTCGATCAGTGTGAAATACTAAATTAACCAAAAAATTCATTGGTACTAAATAATTATAAGTTTTTTTTAAAATCAGAAATTACTTATCTTTTTTTAGACGTAAGGTTTTTAACGGCGCGCATAAGCATTAGATTTTACAAGGGGTTTTCCATATCATGAATTTAGAATCTTGTAGCAAACCGACCGGTACGTCACTCTCGCGGCCGTATGCCCGCTCGCTATACATAGTTAGCATCTATGTCTATCTTTTTAACAGTGTATAATCTATGTTCCGGGCGTTTCCGTTTTGAGTGTGAATAGCGTGCGCCCGCGTCTAAATGTAATTATTGTTTAAAATTGAAAATTGTTTGTGATAAAGGAAGATTAAAATTCGAAATTCGATATTGGTGACTAACCCATAGTTTTAAATACCCCTGAGATCTACCCCTCACTATATCTGGCTGCCCAACGTTTCCTAATTTTTTTCTTGCTTGGACTAACAAAATGGCGCGCACGCTTTTGTGAAAAATTTGCTAACTATTGTATGCTGTTGGTGCTTAATTGTAAAGAATGCCTTTAACTAGAAATCAAGATCGCCAGCAACGTCGCGAAGACGACGTTATTCCTGCTGCAGATGCAAATGCCAACGAAAATCACGAGGAGCATGATAGCCCCCATGATCGCCCCCACGCCGAATCACGTAGCAACAATTCTACGTTCAACCTGGATGATGTTTCAGCGTTGATGGCCTCGCTGCAACGTTCGCAGGCCGAAACATTTAAGAACATTATGTCGTACGTGATGGAACAAAGATCGTCGACTCCGGCACCTCCGCCGATGCCCCCAGTGAACGTAGATGGTACCTTGGCGCGTTGCAGAGCTTCTTTCAGCGGTGCACCTGGTGAATCTGTTGAGGCCTTTATAGATGCAATTGAAAGTTATACAGAATGCGTTCAAGTATCTGACGCTAACATCATACGAGGCCTAGCCATGCTTTTGTCTGCTGACGCAGCTACGTGGCGGCTAGGATTAAAGCATCACATCTCCACTTGGAACGAAGCCAAAGAAAATTTAATATATGCATATGGCACCCGCCTTCCACCACATAGAATATATTTGGAAATATTTGCTTCCCCGCAGGATAACGAAAACACAGACAAGTTTGTTGCTCGTATTCGTGCGCTTATGGCAAAGCTACCGCGGGATGATATTACTGAAAAAGTACAACTTGATATGATATACGGGTTGCTTCATAATAGAATACGCACAAGATTGCGCCGTGAAGAAATCACATCTTTCAATTCATTATTAAACCATGCTCGGAATATAGAAGATTCGATAGAGGAGACTCAATCGAGACCAGTGTCGTCCACTAGTGGTGTGCGTTCGATCCGTGCCCAGCCGGCCCAGGCTGCGAGTCGGCCTGAACCGTGCGCCGCTCGTGCGAGTGCCCCGGCGCCGCGCGCGCGCTTTCCAAACTCCGCCGCGGCCGTCGTGCCCGCCACCGCTGTGCCTGTCGCTGTCGCCCAGCCTGCCGCTGCCACGCCTGCCGCTGCTGTGCCAGGTTCTGCAGAGCAATTCGTGACCACGAAGAAACAGCGTCCAGTGTGCTCCTACTGCAAACGGTTTGGACATGCACGGGAACAGTGAGAGAGAGAGAGAGAGAGTATTCTTTATTGTACACCAAAGAAACAAATGAACAGTGCGATACATTAAAAACAAAAAGTACAATTGGCGGTCTTATCGCTAAAAGCGATCTCTTCCAGACAACCATCAGGTGGACAAGAATCATTTGGAAACGAACTACGCGCGGTGTACCATTCCAGTGAAATACATATACATATATGTACACATACATATACACATACATATCTCTGTAAATATACATAAAATTAATACAAAGTATTATAATATAATAATAATTATTAGAAATAAAAAATAAATAAATTAAGTTTAAATTTTGCTTCTTTACACATAAATAAGAATAAGCAATTTACATATAAAAGATACTTAAAATACCTTTGAAACATATACAATTTAAGTAGATACCAATTTCAGAAATTTACCCTATCACATATTAAATCTGTTGACTAGTATTTAAAAAATGTTCCTTAATGAGGCGTTTGAACGACTTTAATGTTTCAGCATGTCGTATACGTACCGGGAGAGCATTCCACAAACGAATAGCTTGAACAGTAAAGGAATGATCGTAGAACCTTGTCGAATGCACTGGCATCATTAATTGCATGTTGTCCGTTGATCTCAGGGATATGGTATGTGTATCACGGATAAACTCAAAGCGTCTTTTGAGATAAGAAGGAGAAGAAGGATTAAATAGAACAGTATAGAGCAAAGAAAGAATATGAGCATTCCGACGAAGGCGAATTGGCAGCCACTTGAGCTTAGCGCGAAATTCTGAGACGTGATCATATTTTCGTAAGCCAAATATAAATCTTAAACAGAAATTTTGAAGACGCTCTAGTTTATTTAATTGTGCTTCAGTGAGATCGAGATAGCTAACATCAGCATAATCAAGGATGGGGAGAAGAAGAGATTGTGCAAGCGCAGTCTTGGTGGCAGTAGGGAGAAAATTTCGCAGACGTCTTAAGGATCCTGCAGCCGCATAAATCTTTCGACAAGTTTCTTTAATTTGTGCATCCCATGACATATGCCTATCTACAAAGATACCCAAGTTTCTCACCTTATCACTAACTGGTATTTGAACTCCATCAATTGAAATTGGGGGAATTCGCGTCCAATCAACTGTCGCAAGCCTTCTAGGTGCACCGACAATAATGACCTGAGTTTTTGTCGGATTTATTTGCAGCCCATAAGATTTACTCCAATTTGTTATACTAAGTAAGTCATTATTTACTTTGGTGCAAGCAAGAGGCAATTCTTCCACCGGGGCTTGCGTATAAAGCTGGAGATCGTCTGCATACAAGTGGTAGGAGGAAATGAGATGGTTGGAGACAGAATTAATATATATCGCGAAGAGCAATGGAGATAAAACGCCACCCTGCGGAACACCCACGAATGTGTCACACCACGAAGAAAAATTATCTTCGATGCGAACACGCTGCCGGCGACCAGACAGGTAACTACGAAACCAATCAACTACGGATGGAGATGTGTTAAGAGAGCCAAGTGTAGCAAGGAGAATGTCAATATCAACGGTGTTGAAAGCATTACTAAAGTCAAGCAATGCAAGCACCGTCAACATTCCCCTCTCCATGCCGAGCCTAATATCATCCGTGATATTTACCAATGCAGTCGTAGTACTGTGACCAGGACGGAAACCAGATTGGAAGGGATTTAAGAGATTATTTTCATAAAGGAATTCACTCAGCTGTGCATGAATAAGCCGTTCTAAAACCTTGGATAGGAAAGATAAGATGGATATAGGACGATACTCGGAAAATGATTTGGGATTAGGCTTTTTAGGCAGAGGTGTAATTTGCGCGTCCTTCCAGGCAAAGGGAAAGGTACCATTACTCAAAGAGTAATTCATGATATGCGTAATTACAGGAAGGATTTCATCAAGGATTGGTAGGATCATATTTCGGCTCAAATTGTCAGCACCGACTGCATTAGAAGTAATAGATAAGATGCTCTTCTTAACACCACAAGCCATTAAGTGATTGAAAATAAACGGTGAAAAATCCGGGGTCGGGAGATTTGAAAGAGAGTTCATTGTATTCGATTTAACTGTCACATCAAAATTGGACGAAGTTGAAAAATGTAAATTTAATGCATTTAAATTCACGTCAGAAGGGGGTATCACATGACGTGTCTTTCCAATCCCCAAAGTTCTAAGAAATTTCCAGACCTTCACCGGATCTCCATTTTCTACAGAAGTATGAATATGTTGGCGTTGAGCATCCCTACACATCCTGTTGCAGCGATTTCGAATCCGCATGTAATTATTACGATTCTCAACTGTAGGTATTCTCTTGAACCTTGCCTTGGATGCTGCTTTTTTAGATAATAATATTTTGAGTTCCTCCGTAAGCCAAGGCGAGGGTAAATGCTTAAGCCTTACCGGACGGATCGGTGCATGTTTATCGTATAGTTCTGTTAAAAGTGTTGTAAGGAGCTTAACCTTTTCGTCACAGTCGTCACATGCAAATAAGGGGTCCCAGTCAATACCACTAGCATCTTCACGAAGGTTATCCAGGTCTATACCACCAAAATTGCGTTGCAAGAGGATTCTAGATTTGGCCTTGGGGGGGCGAATCTTATAAGAAAGGAAAAGTAAATCGTGGTAAGAAAACGCATCGGCTGAGCACTGTCCGTGTTTAGCGACGTGATCTCGAGAGCTAATCAAAATTAGGTCAAGAAGTGACGGGGTACAGTTGGGGAAAGTGTGTGTAGCATTTAAGGGGAGAATAGATAAATTACAAGATTCGGTAACAGATAGAAAAGAAGAAGAACGACTATTACTTTTAAGAAGACATGTGTTAAAATCACCCATTATTATGCAATGGTTGTAAGAAGGAACTAAAGTGTCGAGGATGCCTTCAAAGGATGAGAAAAAATCTAAATGTGACGAGGGTGAGTAGTAGACACCCAAGAGAACTTTACGGTGGTTTAGCTCCACTTCCAGAAAAAGATGCTCACCGGCATTAGGTGGAGGAGGCTGTGCAGACAGACTAATTATTGTATACTCAATGTGTGTACGGAGATATATGGCTACACCACCGCCACCACCACTTATGCGATCGTTGCGAATAAGACGGAAGCCAGGTAAAGCATACGAACATGAAGGGAGACAAGGCTTAAGCCATGATTCGGAAATAAGAATGGCGTGGATGTTCTCACAGCTAAAACTTGCCAGCATATCAGGAAAATGTGCTGGTACGCTCTGGGCATTAATGTGAACAACATTAAAGTTCCGGGAACCATCAGAAAACTGCGACATTAGTGTCTCAGCCAAAGAAGGAACACTGGTAAAACTTGCATCATTACTACTTGCTGAGAAAAATATTTCAGCTATATCGCTTTCCGTTTCCGACATTAAAGATTAAATTATAATAAATATAAAATGAGATCAGGTAATATTCTAAACAAAATTATTAATATGCGTCGTTGCGTAAAGAAGCAAAACAATAAATATTAATAAACCAATGTACTTACAGGTTATGTAGTTACAATTCAACTACAAACATTCAGTCCACCCGCTGGTTGAGTGTTACAACAATAAATAAAAATAAAACTGAAAATAAAAATATTTACATTATTCGTGAAGTTAAAGAAAAGAAAAGAAAAATAATAATTCAAATAAAAACAAAACAAAACTACTAAAGACAAATTATTCATAGTTCAGGCCGTAATAAAAAACTTGGGAAAAAGATTAAGAAGAAAGATTTCGTCAACACAATATTATTGTTGGAGTCAACATTATACGTAAAAAAAAAAAAAAAAAATTTATATCGAAATACTTACTCTATGACACAACACGCGAAGTTATCTATATTAGAATATAATCTGTGCTTGTCAAAGTATTATCTGTGGTAAAAGTGTTTGTTGTTGTGATGTCGTTGAGCGTTAAATTTATTACATTTATACAAGTAATATGTTAAATTATGCAGAGTACAAAATAAATGTATGAACTGAGTATGAACACAACAACTAAGCAGATTGGAACTATTCGCTTAATCCGCCTTATTCAGCAGAAATACTCATGTACAAACCTTATACTACCCGAAAAACAAATATGAATTCGACCTGAATATGAATTCGACCTGAAGATGAAAGTAATAGTAGCAGAAATAAAATGAAAAATGCAGAATAAAATTGAATCTTCATTTACGGGCGGCCGCACGCTTAAGCTTTGGTGCAACAGACGCCGTGTTTGGTTTTGCGGCAGTTTGTACAGGAACAGTCTCCACGGTGTGCCTATCAATTTCAATCAGTTGTCTACGGCAGTACACCCGATGTCTTTTGCCATCTGAGCCGAGAACATAAACTGTGCCTTCTTTAGTCCACGAGTTCGTTACTCCAAACTTGTCCCGTGCTGCCATGAAAACATCGTGCCGTTGTTTCGTAAGAAATTCGGAAACCGTTATCCCAGTCCTTTTTAATTGAGACTTACTAAACCAGATCTTATTGCGGAAACTAAAATCATGGAACTTCACCAAGATCGGTCGTGCCCTTTCCCTGGCAGAAGGCTGTCTCATTCTGTTACACCATTTAATATCGTGAACTGAAACAGTATTTAATGAAAAATGTTTTTTCAATATGTCGGCCACAATTTCGAATGTATTTTCTTGTTTCTGTTCAACCACCCCGTGGAAAAGCAACATCTTCCTGCGGCCATGCATCTCCATGTGATCAAGTTTGTGAGACAGAACCTCAATCTGTTTTTGTAGACCCGACACAGCCTCAGTGATAAATGCTCGAAACACTGCAAACTCAGCAGCCAGGTCCGGAGAAGATGTTGAGGGAGATGATACTGACTGTGGATGAAGCTTTGCCTCAAAATCAGCCATCTTCTTGTAAAAGTGCTCCGACAAGTCTGACAAACTACTTTGCAGTACATTCATCTTGAAATCAGTAAATATTTAAAACAGGAGAATAACACTTCCCAGCAGGCAGACACTAGTACTTATCACAATAAATGGTCAATTTCTCAAAAAAGACTTTTGTTAATATTTTAAATCAATTTTAACAAATGTGAACGAAAAACTCGTGTGTTTTCTGTGACTACCCGCGCACAGTGCCGTAAGTTAAACAACCGAGGTGAGCAAAGTCAATCTAACTTTTCCGAGGGTGTGCAAAATGACAATAATGCGTTTTATAGTGTTCAGTGTAATGTTAATAATACTAACACAATTAGTTCTAATTTACCTGTTCAGAATGCAATGTATGATGTTAAGCAGCATGACAAAAATAATTTTCTGAGTAATTTTGAATGTCAAAATTTTTGTAACCGGGATGCAAATATTAATTATGCTACCATTAACAGAGGCCCTACTTCCAGAAAATCTTATTTTCATGCCTGTAATGATTCTGTGTCAAAGAATATTAACTGTAATTGCACTAGTAATAATGAGATGCCAACCTTTTGTGATTCTCATGTTTTATATAATCAAGATGTTCGGATAAAGTGTAAAAATTTAAATATTTGTTATAACCAGGGAACTAGACCTAAATGTAAGAACTCATTTTTACCTTATAATCAAATAATTGAACCAAATTGTAATAATTTAAAATTTTCAACTAACCATGACTGTGACACAAAAGGCAGTAAGTGTAATTTTGGAAAAATTAACGAATGTGTGGAAATTGATAATTGTTTGAATTTTAATTATTGTACATGTGAGGGAAGTGTTGTAGCGTCCGTGTACGACCGTGAGAGTGATGATAGGTATTTGCATTTACGGCCTATTTTCAAAATTCAAGTTCTCGGTAAACAGGGTACTGCACTTATAGATACAGCAGCTAAGCATTGTATTGCTGGTCACACGCTGTATGCTCTCCTTCTACAAAAGGGTCACCCTCTTACTCCCTCCACTAGGCGAGTCAAACTTGCTGATGGGCATGTTCGGAATATGGATGTATTGACAACCATATTACCAGTGAGGTTAGAACACATAGTGATTGATATTCCATTTATAATCTTCCCTGATTCTAATGATAATGAAACTTTACTGGGTATTGATTTTATTAATGCTGCCAAAGTTATTATTGATTTTCCTCGTCATGAATGGTATTTTAGTACTGATGCTAAGGTGCATTATAAATTACTTTTTGAACCTATGTCTCGTGGTGTGTGCATAGCTTCTACTAACATGCTTCGGGATGATGAAGGTATGCACTTGCAATCAGCTGAGCGCCAAGCATTATCTGAGTTCCTTATTCGGCATGAAAGTATTTTTACAGCAGGGGGAGGTCCGACACCATTCATAGAACATTGCATAGACACTGGAGATCACCCCCCGATAGCTGTGCCGCCCTATCGCCTTAACCCTTCCAAGAAGGAGACGATGAAGAATGAAATAGAGAAGATGCTGGCAGATGACATCATTGAAGAGTGCGAATCCGCCTGGTGCTCTCCTGCATTGATGATACCGAAGTCCAATGGTAATGTAAGATTCTGCGTGGATTACAGGCGCTTAAATGAAGTAACCAAATCGGATACTTACCCACTCCCACGCATTGATGATCTTCTCCAGAATACAAAGAAGAATTGTTACATGACCACAATAGACCTTCGTTCTTCATATTGGCAAGTTATGGTCCGAGAAGCAGACAGAGACAAAACAGCTTTTGTCTGCCCCCTGGGCACTTACCGTTTTAAAAGAATGCCGTTCGGCTTGAAGAATGCGCCGGCGACTTTCCAAAGGCTTATTGATCGTCTACGCTCCTGTGCTGCTTTGAAGGATGTTACAGTACTTGCTTATCTAGACGATTTGTTAATTATTTCAGAAGGATTCCAGCAACACCTACAAGACCTGGAAGCTGTTTTTAGACGTTTGTCTGAATTTAAACTTCACGTAAACAGAGAGAAGTGCACTTTTGCCAAAGAAAGGGTCCGTTATCTGGGCCACGTCATCACTCCAGACGGTGTGTCTCCTGACCCTGAGAAGGTCAGTGCTGTCCTTAATATGCTGGAACCATCTAACCTAAAACATTTAAGAACTTTTCTCCAAACATGCTCTTGGTTCAGGAAGTTTATTCCAAACTTTTCAAAGATAGCAGAACCGCTTACTCGACTGACCAAGAAGAATTACACATGGATCTGGGGACCTGAACAAACACAGGCATTCAAAGAATTGAAGCGTCTGCTGACCACGGCGCCCGTACTTGTTCAAGCGAATTTTAAACAACCCTTAGTACTGCGTACCGACGCGAGCAACTATGCACTTGGCGCAGTTTTAGCTCAAGGGGAAGGCAAGGACGAAAGGCCTATCGAGTATGCTAGCCGCCTACTCACCGCAGCGGAGCGCAACTACTCTACTACAGAACGGGAAGCGCTTGCTGTAGTCTGGGCCGTGGAGCGTTTCAGGCCATACCTCGACGGCCAACCAATTATTATAGGCAGTGACCACCAACCCTTGCGTTGGTTGCTTTCTTTAAAGTCTCCTGCTGGTAGGTTGGTCCGTTGGGCGCTTAAACTCCAAGAATTTGACATTAGATTCGAGTACACCCCAGGAAAAGCTAACGTTGTCGCTGACACGTTAAGTAGACCGATCTGTTCCAACGAAACACAAAATAACTGCGGCATCTGTTCTGTCATTTGCGACCAGCCCAGCAAGTCACCTACCCAGTTACGTCAAGACCAGTTGACTGATCCGGAAATACAGAAGATCATCACAGAACTGGAAGGAGTGGATGAACTTGCTGCTAAAAGATGGTCAGAAAGAGGATTTCTAATGGAACAAGGTGTTTTATATCGACTTAATCCGGATTCTGATGCCGAGGCCCCACAATTAGTCATTCCTGCCCATCAAGTGACCGACGTTCTCAAAGAGCTTCACGATGCCCCTACCGCTGGACATGCAGGAATTGACCGGACTTACCAACAAGTCTCACGTCTGTTCTACTTCACAGGAATGAGAAGAATCATAACCGACTATGTAAAGGCATGTATCCATTGTCAACGCTATAAGGCTGCTAATACCAAGCCTCCAGGTCTATTGCAGACGCCGGTGATGAACCAGCGCAACGAGGTCTTGGCAGTTGATCTTTTCGGCCCGTTGCCACCTGGAAAACAGGGGGAGCGTTGGATCTTGCTAATAGAAGATACTGCTACGAGGTGGACAGAACTTTTCCCATTGAAGGAAGCTACTGCTGAGGCGTGTGCACATGTCCTCATAGAGGAGTATTTTATGAGATTTGGTCTTCCACGCCGACTAGTTTCTGATAATGGCGTACAATTTATTTCGGCAGTCATGCGTCAATGCATGTCCATCCTGGGGATAAAGCAAAACCTTATCCCTCTCTATCACCCAGAAGCAAACCCCGCCGAACGTAAAAACAGAGATCTTAAGACTTTATTAGCACAACTCGTGGAATGTGACCACACTTCCTGGCCAAACATGTTACCAGTGATTCGGTTCGCTCTTAAAACGCTAAATGTCGCACCACAGGTATGTCACCTGCTTACTTGTCATTTGGCAGAGAGATGAGGTCCCCCACAGAAGTCACTCATGACCTTCGTGCTGTTCTAGACAAAGATAACTTTGTTCCCCAAATAACTCCCTATCTCAGGAAATTTGTTAACTCCTTTTCAGCGGTGCGCGAACGTGTAGAGACGCTTCAAGATAAAGCTAAAGGGTATGCTGATCGTTCGAGACGGCCCATTGAAACATTCAACGAAGGTGACATGGTTCTCATCAAATCACACGTCCTCAGTAAGAGCGCTAAAGGCCTTACTTCTAAGTTTGTTCCAAAACGCGATGGTCCGTATCGCATCGTTAAAAAGGTCAGCCCTACTACTTACCACGTCGCGCATGTTGACAAACCTGATGAAGTTTTAGGGAAATATCATGTGAACGATCTCACTCTATACCGTGAGAATCAGAGTGATGCTCTTCCGCGGCCGGTGATGCCTAAAAAGAAACGTGGTCGTCCCCCAAATAATGTTAAAACAGATTCTCGAGTTCCAGGGCATATGACGACACGGCATGCTGAACCATGTGCTGAAGCTCCACGTCTTTCTCCCGCAGCTGGTGGTATGGTTGGTCTTGCGCCTGTCCCTCAGCCCAGTAGTAATGAGATGCTAGTCCAGGAGCGAGGGCGTCCTCCAGGACTAGAGGGGGAGTATGTAGCAAACCGACCGGTACGTCACTCTCGCGGCCGTATGCCCGCTCGCTATACATAGTTAGCATCTATGTCTATCTTTTTAACAGTGTATAATCTATGTTCCGGGCGTTTCCGTTTTGAGTGTGAATAGCGTGCGCCCGCGTCTAAATGTAATTATTGTTTAAAATTGAAAATTGTTTGTGATAAAGGAAGATTAAAATTCGAAATTCGATATTGGTGACTAACCCATAGTTTTAAATACCCCTGAGATCTACCCCTCACTATAATCTCAATTTGTTTTTACGCTTGCTTCCGGAAAATTTATGAGCGCGTGCGTTGGTAAAACAGTTTCCGTTAAAACTCGAGTATTCGAGAAGATGATGAACGTATACAAAAATCTGATATTTGTGTACGGTTAGACTAGTGCTTATCGAAGAACATTCGAGAAAAGTGTCACCACAAAATTCAATATACGATTCATTTTGATGACCACTTTAAGGCGAGGTGTACAGGTACGGTCTTAGGTCTTCACTTTTATTTTTATTCAAATGCTTCCTTATACGATTCCATTCACGCATTACGTATAAGCGCAAAAGGTTTTTTTTTTGTGGGCAATTCACACCGTGAGTGTTTCGCTTTCTCAAGTGCCGGACACTAAGAACGCCCGAAAGACCTCTCAAACGCGTTTTATTCTCGTCCTATTTTCTTGTTGGCTAACACTTAACTCTGTAACATAATATGTGAACGTATTTATTGGCAATTCGAGATAGCGGATCACAGTATGCCGTAACACGGACGAGGCTCGACAGTAACGAGATTTGACGGTTTCATTGGTTTGTTAATTAAATTTAAGTCGTGGACGACGATTGATAAAAATGCTTTTTTTCATTCTGCTACTAAAAAATCGAAAGCGTGTTACGTGAGAAGCGCTTGACGTAAATCGGAAGTGTACCTACCCACCGGAAATAATCAACATTTTCTTAAGAGTTTATTTTAAATATAAATCTGCTGGACAAAACATAACAAAAATGATTTATTCAATTCAAAATTCAAATCTTTCAAATAGCACTAGACAGTATATTACAATTCAGAAAAGTGAAGACTTTCACTTGCTATTTCATATAATCGTTTAATAATTTGACAATAATACTAACGTTTTGTGTAAAAAGTTGTAAAACTCTAAGGACTAGTGGCACCGCAGTAGTCGAGATTCGACTATAATTAATTGGAATTGTAAGTTTGTACACTATTATGATTGTATTTTATACTTCTATAATCACAAATTTCGCCAAGACTACTATAAAAATATTAACACAGACAAACAATATTTAATCTTTTCTCAATTTGACAACAGACGTCAAGAACAAAAGTTTGACAATAAATAGTATGCATGCGTGTGTGCGTCAAATACGTGTGTATAATGTTTTCTTTATTGATTTAATGTATCTTTTATGCATTATTTAAAAACATATTAGCATTGTGCACTTCTTCTCTATATGAAAAATTTCATACTCCTTCGTCCGCGCAAATTTCGTAAAAAGGGATACAAAGTTTTTGCTTCACGTATTAATATATAGATATCAAGTTTTCGCCGCGTGATGTTTTTTTGAATGCGAATAATTCGTATTTGGTTAGGAATACTCAAAAAATAAAGATTACTTTAAAAAAACACGCATTGTTGTTGCAGTTTGTGCAGAAAACAAATATATGTTGTGTATGTGCGTCTGTATGTGTGTGTATTGTGTTTTAAATTCAGTGTGTGATATAAAGTCAATTCTAAAAATTTATTATACGCTATTATTTTCAAAAGTCTAATTATTCAGAACATTTTTCATCTCTTCTCTACCCGAGCCGAACGAGTCTGGAATAAACGATACTATTACTTTTATTTGGTACAGTGTAAACGTTTAAAAATTCTGTATTTTCATAGTGAAAATACAGAATTTTTATGATTTTTTTTATATTTTTTTTATTGCTTAGATGGGTGGACGAGCTCACAGCCTACCTGGTTTTAAGTGGTTACTGAAGCCCATAGACATCTGCAACGTAAATGCGCCACCCACCTTGAGATATAAGTTCTAAGGTCTCAAGTATAGTTACAACGGCTGCCCTACCCTTCAAACTATAACGCATTACTGCTTCACGGCAGAAATAGGCAGGGTGGTGGTACTTATCCGCGCGGACTCACAAGAGGTCCTACCACCAGTAATTACGCAAATTATAATTTTGCGGACTTGGTTTTTATTACACGATGTTATTCCTTCACCGTGGAAGTCAATCGTGAGCATTTGTTGAATACGTATTTCATTAGAAAAATTGGTACCCGCCTGGGATTCGAAACACCGGTGCATCGCTCGACACGAATGCACCAGACGTCTTATCCTTAGGCCACGACGACTTCAAAATTTGTCAAGAATTTCTCAACTCAACATTGTTAATAGTGGATATTAAGTGCCTTTATCGATCTGAAACACTAATCTAAATTTGTAAAGTGCGCTATAATATTGACAGCACTCTGTAAGCGCTATAGATTGGTTCTGAATATAAATAGCCTACTGCTGCTGTTGTGGTATATTTTAAGTCAGTACAATTAAGTACCATAGCTCTATCTATTTTTGTTGTGAAGCATTCATATAATGCCCTCAAAAATAATGACCAAACTACTAGAACCCTCGCCTTGTACTAGCGGCCGTCCACAATAAGACAATTGTGGATTGCGTCTGAATTCGTGATTTCTACCCTTATAATACAATGAAAATATGTAGTAAAATGTAGTGAAATTTGTAGTAATGATGTAAAATCTTCGGATGTATCTCTCAACGTCAAACTTTGAGAGGCCTACCCCATGATCTGTAAGCGGAGTAAAATGTCTCTTCGGAACAAGGTGACACTTTACAAAACTTGCATAAGGCCCGTCATGACTTACGCGAGTGTGGTGCTCGCTCACGCGGCCCGCACGCACATAGACACCCTCCAATCTCTACAATCCCGCTTTTACAGGTTAGCCGGCGGAGCTCCGTGGTTCGTGAGGAACGTTGACCTACACGACGACCTGGGCCTCGAATCTATCCAGAAATACATGAAGTCCGCGTCGGAACGGTACTTCGATAAGGCTATGCGTCATGATAATCGCCTTATCGTTGCCGCCGCTGACTACTCCCCGAATCCTGATCACGCAGGAGCCAGTCACCGTCGATGCCCTAGACACGTCCTTACGGATCCATCAGATCCAATAACATTTGCATTAGACGCCTTCAGCTCTAACACTAGGAGCAGGCTTAGGGACCCCGGTAACCGTACTCGTCGAGCTCGACAAAATTTCATGGCTTTTAAAATCACATTGGTGCTATAGAAATAATTTCAAAAACAGTAATTGTTTCTCGAAACGCAAACATCTTCACTATTTCCTAAGGCAAAACGCTTATATTGTTATAAATTGTATTATAATAAATTTATAAATTGATAACCTTCGAACGACTGTCCAGTATTTGAGATAAATATGCATTAGGTACCTGGTTCATCTCCTATAATACACGCGTATGTCTTAAGACTAAATTCCGAATTCACAAAAACAAACAGCATCCCCTTTGTAACTCGATCAATATACACTTTTTAATCAGTCCCATTCGCGACAACGCTCAAGCAAAAGCAATTTCGTTATCCCTTCTACCGAATTATTATACCGGAATTAATAAAAGAGCGAGGTCGAGTTTCTCTTGAATATCTCTCGGAGATTTTTTGCCGTTCCGAAGAATTTGTATCAGAAAGTTCATTATTTATGCATGTGGCTTATTATTGCGAGTAGACGATGTTATGACTTTGTTTTCTCGTTTATTTCACGGACACGAACTAAGCGACAGTCGTGTTTTAGACGCACTTTATTATTTGTTGTACGTGGTGACGTCATTTGGAATTTGTTTTAGACATTGGTATATTTTTGTTTGACTTGTTCAGAGAATCTTAACAAAGATAAATATTTCTGAGCAACAATCGCGGAATACGGTATACGATCTCAGCCAGTCTAGGTACTGCTATTATTTTTTTGTCCCTTTTTTTTTTTTAATGCTAGATTAGTGGACGAGCTCACAGCCCACCTGGTGTTAAGTGGTTACTGGAGCCCACAGACATTTACGACGTAAATGCGCCACCCACCTTGAGATATAAATTCTAAGGTCTCAAGTATAGTTACAACGGCTGCCCCACCCTTCAAACCGAAACGCATTACTGCTTCACGGCAGAAATAGGCAGGGTGGTGGTACCCACCCGCGCGGACTCACAAGAGGTCCTACCACCAGTAATTACGCAAATTATAATTTTGCGGGTTTTATTTTTATTACACGATGTTATTCCTTCACCGTGGAAGTCAATCGTGAACATTTGTTGAGTACGTATTTCATTAGAAAAATTGGTACCCGACGGCGGGATTCGAACACCGGTGCATCGCTCAACATGAATGCACCAGACGTCTTATCCGTTAGGCCACGACGTTATCTTTGTGAACATGATAAAAAAATGCAAATTAATAGACGTTACCTATTTAATAAGCTATATTTACATCTATTTTATAATATGAAAACCTATACGTTTGATTTGCAAAGACTAATAATTTTAGAAAAACAAACTGTAGCTTTGACGTTACAGGGGGGCGTGCAAATAAACGACGTCAAAGTGATGTAAACAAAAACTCAAAACGCACTCAAACACTGTTACACTTAACGCTTAATCCTTACGAACCTAATAGAACAAAAGCGATTCAAAGTTACACGCAAAATCCAAATAAAACTGAATATGCAATTGCGAAAAGAGCACATCTCTGAAAATGTAAAATGTTCAGGAAATGAAAAAAACTGATCATTTTCTAAAGCAGTGTAAATTTTAAAATATTAACTTTTGAGATATATTTTACTGTTAATGAGCAATTGAAAATTACTGAAATTATTACAAAATTGGTGTAGGTAAGCCTCAAAACTACATGTATATGAAAAAACGTATTTGACAAAATACGCGACATGTGCCCTTTTCGAAATTGCATATTCAACTGTTATATAATCCGAGCATTAACCGCGGGCCAAGCTTCGACTCTCAGGCCCTGAAACAGAACTCTCTAAGCCACGAATAAAAGTAAAATTTAATTTTTAGGGCACATTTTGGCCTAACCTAAAGCAGGATTACGCCGTACACCGCTTCCGGCTGGGATACTAATAAGTTATTCACTAACGTAATGTATTCCTGGACTGCTAAGTTTAAACTAGAATCGATATTCGAATAGTCTCAAAATAAAAGTCTTTTCAACTAAACGTTAAGGTTCAATTTCCTGTAAAAAATAATAAAAATTGCATTTTAATTTTAGAATGAAAATAATGAAATTAGAAAATTATCAAATACGACTATTGAGAATTTATAATGATACTTGCAGCTAAAAAATAAAAACATGGTAAAACCTTTGCGACTAAATTCTGGAATCAAATGAAGAAATACGTAAAATCATATTCGATTTTATTCGTAACAACATTACAAATGTCAAAAGTTAGCCAATAAATTAATAATCCGATTTACCCGCAAGCTCTTCGAGAACAAAGCTGAATTTTCGTGTAATTTATACACAGAGAGCATCGCATTTTTTTTTATTCTACACAACAACTCTCCTCGTTACATTCAAAAGTAAATTATAAAGGTTTTCTTTTAATACGTTTTGTTGAAAACGTTTTCAAACGAGCGAATGATTACGAAAATACTCGTAACACAAGTATGGAAAGTTTAACTGACGAAAGAATGTTTGGTTGTTTTTAGAACGAAGGGAATTGGAATCATGACTTAAGGGACCATGCGGAGGGGTTAGGGTACCGGGAAAAAACGTCCGTAACGTAAGATTTTTATTATTTATGTATAGTCTTAGTATGATGGCTATACAGTGTCTAATGTATAGTCTATGTGATGACGGTTATTATTATTATTATTCATATAAATAACTGTTTATTTGTCTATTATTATTATATATTTTTTATAAATCATTGTGAATAAAATAAAGCTGATAACTTTGTAAAGTAGTTTTTTTTTTTATCAATAAAGAATCATAAAAATTTATACCCTAATAATTATTTCCTTATACCTCGAATAGAACTTAAAATTAATATTTTTATTTTATAATAAAGAACTTCGTTCCTGTCCAGTGTCACACGACACCACATATCTTTTTTGTTGTATTCGCAACATCGCTTTGTTTATAAGCTACTAAACACAGCACGGGAATGTTTTTAAATTAACCCACCTTTAGACACGTCACAGTCCCAATTCTATTATTTTCCGACTGCCCCATCAGGTACCTATGATTGTTTCTCGGTAGAAATAGGCCGAATGGTGGTAACCACACTTGTAGGTAGAAAATTCATCGAACCACCAGTAAATGGCGGTTGTCGACTGCCGTACTAGTTTAATATTCAAAGAACGTTGCCTCTTATACTCCGGTGAAAAAAATCCGTGTGATATAATAGCTACGTACATACACGTGTACTTAAATTATTCTCGATTCATCATTACAATCATTCGGTATATTTCTCCTTACTATTTCACCGTGGTGGTAGGGCGTCTCTGATGGTAGGGTATTTTGTGGGCCCGCATAAATAGGAATCACCACCCTGTCTATTTCCTTCGTGAGTTAGCATCTTATAGCATTCATTATCTTTCGGTTTGAAGGGTGGAGTAGCCGTTGTAAAAATTGAGATTTAGGACTCATGTCTCAAGATGGTGGCGTTGAAGATTACATTGTTCAAGTCTATGTGCTCCGACCAATCATTTTAATTATCAATCCACATAACTTCTCAATTTGGACATACAAAAATAATAAAACAAGTCGTCAGATTCTAAAAAATTCAAAAATGAACAAGAAACCTAAAACAAATTTCAATGAGCCCTTTACGTAAACCATATATGAACGCAAAATACACATTAATATTATAATAACGTGTTCGGAATCCGTCGTAGGGACGAGCCATAAGTATTAAGACGCGTCCATAAAATTTTCACGCTTCAGAAGACTGTGATGATGTTTGAAAATATACCAATTACTTTTGGTTATTTCTAATGAGCGATATTTTAATATCTCTGTTGGGATAAAATAATAAGTATACAATAATTTTTTTAAGTCATTATCATCCATGATTCATATGAAGACAAGTTCAAAACTTTCGTAATTAATAAAAATATTTATTATTTACTAGTTGATCCGGCAGACTTCGCAAGTTCAAAACTTTCGTAATTAATAAAAATATTTATTATTTACTAGTTGATCCGGCAGAGTTCGCAGACTCAATAGATAAATAAAAGACCTAAACTTTAGTATAAAATAAACTAAAACAAACAAAAGGAATCCGTCCGACGCGGCGACGGGGGACAGATCAAACGAAAAACAAAATTGTTATTTTTATTTAATTCCGAGCATTTTCATATTTATCTACCTTTTAAACCTTCTCTGGACTTCCACAAATAATTCAAGATCAAAGTTAGCCAAATCGGTTCAGCCACTCTCGGTTTTAGCGAGACTAACGAACAGCAATTCATCAGCGACTTTCACGACAACAATATGTTTTCGTAATTACTGACGTTTTTCCTGTTTGGTCCTGTCGCACGTTTCTTTTTAAAAGATGGCACGGCCGCTATACAGTACAATCCAGAATTTCAACTGAAGTCTTAAAATTGGTGGCGGCATTGACGTTTGGTAAAATACACGTCATTCCAGCCCCTCCCGATACACTAACGGTGGTTTTTGGTACCTCAAGCACCGGCTATCGTTATCGTTGAACCCGTTGATGGCGACGAAGGGCTCGGCGAGTAAATTAACCCACAGATCCCCTGAGTTTCTCGCCGGATCTTCTCAGTCGGTCGCGTTTCCGATCCTGTGGTAGATTCTGTGAAGCACTGCTCTTGCTAAAGTTAGTGTTAGGTTAGGTTTGAGCCCCGTGAGCTCACCTACTTGTTAAGTTACAACAAATCTGTAAATTTAATGAATTAACTCACGCTTATATCAAGATAACGATATTATTTGTTATATCAAGTCACTAATATTCAAAATAAAATCGAATAATAACCATTGAGGCTTTACAAATTGTTTTCGGACGAATAATTAGTTTTGACGCAAACCGAAACTTATCTTTTAAGAAGATTATTAATCAATTAATCACACCCCTCGATCCCTGGAAGGTTAACGCTCGAATAGTTTCGGTGTATTCATATTAAGTAGACTAAAGAAGAGCAGTACTATTGTTTACTGTTGGCAATTCTTTTTTATAAACACTATAACTTAGCGGGTTCTTACCACGAATTTTCATTTGTAATATGATGTAAGAATGGTTAAAAGAACCCGCTAAAAGGTTAACAATGAAGTTGATCGAGAAAGTTCTGAAAAAATCATCTTTGTTATTGTTAGTAATTTCATATGGTTTTTAAAGTTTTGTTATAGCGAAAACGCTACGTTACCTTGCCATTAGAATTAGGAAAACACACTTAAAAGACAATAAACAGTTTTTATATTATATCTAGAAATTGAAAATTATCATATTTGATATAAATTTATACATAATGTCTCAAATATATAAAATAAATCATTCACATCAAATACCAGGACCTAAAACAAAAAAAAACTGTGCATCACAAAAATTTACCCGATTTATTATTAATGAATTTCGGCCATTCTTTCAAGGAGATTAACTATTATACAACTGACAGAAAGATTCTCATCTTTTCATCGTTTTTTCTTTCCCTCTTCACATTTAACATAACTATAATATATTTCCTGATATTTTCCATGCCCTAATTGTAAATTGATGCATCTCGTTACGTACCATAATCCTCGATCAGTAACACTTACATGGATCAGAAGCTTACGTCTGTAGTCTAAGTACAGACTGAGCTTAAAATGGATAAGGGATAGACAATTAAGCTTATGTTCCAGAATTTATAATGTTATATTGAAAGGAAAACAGCCGTGTTTCAAAGCGGTCATGGTCTTATGTACAATATACAGGTGTAGTATAGTGATTAGAACTGTTCTGGAGAGACTGGTCAAATCCTGTAGGGAGGTTCTATCTATACTAATATAACTATATAAATCTACAGTGGATTTTACGGATGTTCCGTTATAACTACTAAACCATGCATCCGATTGATTTGAAACTTGGTATCCATGTAGAAAATACATGTATTTAATGGATAGGCTAATATTTATATGAGTGTTGGACTCCCTAATAATAATGACAATAAATAATAATGTAAATTTTGAAATGCCCAGCGAAGCGGGCGAATACGGCTAGTATTTATATAAATATGTATTTCAGCGCATTCACCAATGATGTAGGGAAATCGTGCAAACAATTGAGACTTGCATAAATTATTAAACTGGGCTATTGTTATTTGTTTAAGAACCTAAGGCTCCCAGGTAGAGCAGATATGGGGAAATAATATAATGATAATAAAAAACCGTGAGATTAAACGATAAATTTAGTTTTAATTGTGTATTTTTGACATAATATTAAATTCAATGATTTGTTGTATTTTAGACGGAATTGACGTATTTTAACAAGTAAATAAAAAATAAACGAAAAACAAGGCAAAAAGAGTTAGCTCAGCTGACGTTTAGCCAAAACAATAACTCAACGAATCGACTTGACACGACAGGCGTGTCTATGACGTGATTAACGGCTTATCGGATGCAATTTCACAGCGGCTTACTGACCCAACGTATTGACGTGAACCAGTTCGAAAGCATAAAGCCTAGTAATTATCTATTGTCTTATTTCACAATTTAGTGTTACGTATTTTGAACGCAATCTCTCTACATCAGTATCAAAGTTATCTATAAAATACAGAGATGTTTTATGTAGACCATGAATTGTCTTTAAGTTCTGAAGTATAATTGGTAATGTTCACAACTGTTCATATTAAAAACGCAGTGAGAAACCGGTTTATTTTATTGCTTAGGAGGGCGGACGAGCTCACGGCCCATCTGATGTTAAGTAGTTACCGGAGCGTATAGACATCTACAACGTAAATGCCGCCACCTACCTAGAGATATGAGTTCTAGTTACAGTACAATAGCCGCCCCCACCTTCAAGCCGAAACGCATTACCGCTTCACGGCAGAAATAGGCCGGGTGGTGGTACCTACCCGTGCGGACTTACAAGACGTCCTACCACCAGTAAACCTTATTTACCTTACCTTATTTAGAAAGTACCGTGTCTAGAAAATCCACAGAAATGAATCTGAATGGTTTTATTCACTCCAGAGATCAATTCGAAGATATACAGCGATCCTTGGTCTTGAGCTTCTACTACTAAATAGTTTCGCAGGCTACAAGGTTCGCAGTAGAATTTCCTAATCTGTTATCTTAAACGGGTCCGTACGACAAATAGTATCACTGTCATCGTACCAATAGGATCAAAATGTAAAATTATATTATAATGTCTGTTTATTGGCATCATAATGGCTATGAGCTTCGATAAACATATTGTCTGCCTCCCTTACCAACTGAAGAAATAAACGAATCTACCAAAAAACTATATTCATAAATTTATATTGGCAACACTGTAATCATCTTCAGTTATTATGTTAAGATGAATTTTTGTTTAAGAAAATTAATCTGGTATTCTTTTATGTTTCTTTATAAGGTAAATCAATAAGAACACGTGTACAGCTTTTTCCTTATTCCTAAGCTATGATTCATTCAAATTATATTTTATGTAAGTATGAATAGCTTGTATTTGATTACGAAATAAAATAAATGGGAAGTGTTCAATCTTAATCTGGAAAAGTAATATCTGCAAATCTACCCGTCTAGTGAATATTTATGATGATAGTCTCTTATAACCTAATTCAATCCGGGCTGGCAGGTTCCTTACACGTTCAATCCTACAAATAGACCTATTAGTTCAGGCTGTTCGGTAATGTAAGTTTCGAGTATTGCCAATATAAAAATTGAATTTTTACAAAACTTTCATTAAAGTCAAAGTCTAAAAAGCAATGGCTCACGTGCTGAAAAATAGTATCGATTGTCCATGATCAATGACTCTGCCAGTAGTAACAGTCTAACAGCTGACCAGCAAGGAGTTTTTTTTTTATTTATTTAAAGAAGGACATCTCATAGCGCCTCACAATTTAAATTTTGAGAAAACCTGATGATTTTGATGCATCTTAGTTTTCATCTAATTAATTATTTATTGATTTGAATAACAATGCTTATCATGATCGTGATGCGAATTTTGTAGTAGTCTTTATTAACTAAAAATCTAAAGTACGTCTTGTTAAATATCAATCAGAAGTTAATAAATGATCATCCTCAAAATTCATCTTGAAGAAAATTCGTTGCAAAACGCTACGATGTAATGAATGGCTTGAAACGATTATTTTTAAACTGCATTATTTGTAGAATACTTTGGATTCAATGCGTGATTATTAATGGGATAGTATGTGTAGGCTTAATACATATTATTAGCTTGAATAGTCAGACAAGCGTTTCCGTATCAAAGAGTTTATAGAGTTGATGGGTCTGCCTATTGTAGTGAAGCATTTACGTATTTGGATTTCAAGAGGAAGACAGTATCATGATGAAACAATGGAGACTTTGATCTCATTTCTCCAGGTGAATGACGTCAATCACATATGTATTAAGGGCCGGTGACGGTTATCCGATGGGATGTGATTTCGTTTTTTCTCAGATAGAATAGAATTTAATTTAAAATATCAAATGTTCGTCTAATGTTCGTATTTAACTAAAATCATATTCAACAAAAACGTATTTAAAAAAGAATAATTAAATAAGCCGTCCGAAGCCATTTGAAAATCTCATTTTCTTCAGTAATTTACTCAGTATTTTTTACAAATTACTAGCTGACCCGACAGACTTCGTAGTGCCTCAATCGATAAATAAAAGAACTAAACTTTTGTATAAAATAAACTTAAAACAAAAAAAAAGAAAAGCAAAACTGTTATTTTTATTGAATTTCGAGCATTTTCATATTTATCTACCTTTTAAACCTTCTCTGGACTTCAACAAATAATTTAAGACCAAAATTAGCCAAATCGGTCCAGCCGTTCTCGAGTTTAAGCGAAACTAACGAACAGCAATTCATTTTTATATTTTTATACATATAAATAATTAATATTCTTTCCAGGCACATAAACGTATCTCAACACTGTAACGAGAGCGTAAATGTTCAATTAAGAAATTTTGATTGAAAACAGCAATCTCTTTAAAGTTTTGAATAAACTGGCCTACGGTATTTGGCTGAACAAACTTGAAGTTTCAGTGCTCAAGCTAAGAATTTTGGAATTTAAAAGTGCTTTTAAAGGAATAATCTATATTAGTTAAAATCAACATTGAATTTTTCGAAAATTTCTAACTATAAGTTTCCATAAAGAGATATTTAAAAAAGTAGCCTTCAGTTGTCAATAAATTAAGAATTTAAATGTAAATTTTTAATAAACCCCTTCTTTATGAAGTAAAACAGATTCGTTAATCAATCGATTTCATTCATAAAAAGACCTTGCATAACTTAAATCATTGATAAAAAACAAACCAAACCTTTCGCTTTAATGTTAAAAGAATACTACGTTAAATAGCTCGCGTTCAAAATAAAAGCCGAAAGGCACATATCAAGGGCAGTATAATGTTTGGGGCGGGCGGAGTTTGCTGGGTTCCTCTATTGATTTTGCCCCCTGCCCCGCGCTGTCCCCTCTCGCATCTCAACTGTTGCTTAACTTAACCATAGCCTAAGATAGTTGAATAATACGTTTTATTTAAAGACGGCCTAAGCTGATGTTGTTGTTATAAATATGATTTGATGCTTAGTTAGAACTAAAGTAGAAATTCAATTAAGTTTTGTCGGCGATAACTTTTTGCTCAACTTTGAAGTTTATTATGAATCAAATGAGCGGAATTTCATTTGTGCTATATCTTCCTTTATTACTGAATTCTAAATAGTTTTGTATGTACTTCGCGATTGGAATAAGAATTTCTTGCTATTTTGCGGGAGGAAATGTCAGTGCGGTTTCATCTCAAGATGGGAGCATTGTATCTCAGTGTATTGACTCTGGTTTCTACTTTATATTACTTCAATACTTCTGCTGCTTAAATGGAAAACGAAGAGACAAGTACAAAAATAAAATCTTTAAAAGTTTTAGTTTTGTTGCTTCTGGTAGGTAGGCAGCGGCTTGGCTCTGCCCCTGGCATTGCTGACGTCCATGAGCGACGGTAACTACTTACCATCAAGTGGGCTGTATGCTCATCTGAGTACAAGGCAATAAATAAAACTGTTTTTCATTTCTGTTGTCTCTTAAACTGTGGAGCCTTGTGCATAGTCTCTGTAGCCTTGGGTGTCCCGAAGGACGCCCGAATATGTCAAAACCCTGTTCTTCCTTAAATTATACATTTATTCTTTGTTACATTGAGGAATCCCTAAAAGCGGTATCGAGAGTGAAATTGCGAACAAATTCGTAGCATTCGCGTCCTAATTTAATATTACCAAAATGCCTCCTTCAGCATTGAAATTTCGAATTTCTAATCTGTATTCTGTGTAAACGTTTCACGTTATTATAAGACGGCCTTGATGTTAGCTACGTGCCTATGCTATAGCTAACAGCTATTAGAATATTCATAAAATATTTTGCACGTTAACTAACTAACACAAACGAAGGAAATTAGCTTAGCATGATAGAAAAAGCTTTTCATGGCACGAAATGGTTTTTTAATCAGACGAACCAAATCAGCGACTGCTTAGTATTAAATGGTTACTAATACCCATAGATGTTCTCGTCGAACTCGGCCAAGAGTTCGACGTGCAAGCTAACCCATGCATCAGACCGCTGAGTTTCTCGCCGGATCTTCTCAGCGGGTCATGAATCCTATCTGGTAATAGATTAATTCGGGAAGCAGCTGCCCTTGAGTTGTTAGGTCTCCTTTGGAAGCGCTCGGGCAGTTGTTAGCAAACTCCACCCTTCCTGGCTGAGCCTTTGCTCGCCCACCTGTCCTGGTGAAACTGGAGAGGCCTCAGGGCGACCAGTAAACACTCATTCATAAAAAAAAAGATGTCTTAAAAACCGCCATTCACCTTGAGACGTAAGACTTGAGTTACAATCTCAATATATACTGAATTCATAAATTGCAATGCATGACTATTTCGTGATAAAAAACAGGCAAAACGTTAGTACTGACGCGATCCCCATAATCCAAACACCACAAACCCGCTGTATTGCCTCTCAATATATTTTTAATTATAATTAAATACTATATACAGCCTAATAACCCCCTTAATTCATAATAAAACCCGATCGTAACAGGATACGGTGTAGCAGGTGGTTTTGAGTTTCAAATTGTTTTTAAATTACACATATTAAAATTGTAAACGGTAATTTCCGAAAAAGCAATAAACTTAAAGCTCTATTTGAGTAGGACTGGTGTAGCTCTAGTGTGTTTAAGTATTATGTAATTCCCGAACTGGCAACAGCGAAGCAATAACAAAACAATTTATTATATTAAGCATGTATATAAAAGTCGATGTGTATATACGTATATGTTCTCTAGAGACTTTAAAACGGCCGGACTGGTTTACATATCTTTGTTAGAAAATCTTTAGATTAGCCTATTAACTCCGCCAAACCTCTAAGAGCCCCTGAAAACCTTAGAAACCCTCCGAGAACCTCCGAGACCTCTACGAGAATATCAGCAATGCTGACATCACTCCTTCTCAAAACACCGCCGATCCTACACCTCCGTTACATCCTCCACGTCCGCTAATCCTCCTACTCCGCCATACATTATACTAGTATATATGTAGTAAAGACTTCCCTAAACACTCTTTAAGGCATAACTACTACTTGCACTCAATAATTGATACGTTCTGTAACACTATGTTTTGTTGTGTTGAAATTTGTAGCCGATAGTCACAGCAAGGCGTTCCAAATCCACTAGTAGGTACACGAGCAGTAAAGGCGGTAGAGAAACTCGTTCGAGATTTCCAACGCACGTAGAAGGAAAATACGACTGAAGAGACAATCGCAATAGTATTATTATTTGACGAACCGAAGCTCTTTCTTATGACCGCGTCTAGAAAAAACATACCCTTGTATTTTTTCACGATGCTTACATTACATAACCCTTTGTATTTTTACGCGAACACAAAAAATACACAAAAAATAAACGTGTGAATGAATAAAACGAACGAATGTTTTGCAAACATTTATTTATTTATTTTGTTTATGTCGCCAATTCTTTTACGACGTGTTTATGATTCGTTCCATTTTACATTCGTCTAGAATATCTTATACATATAATGCTATCAGTAAAAAAAATAACAAAGCCAATCAATGTACAATTAATCATAGATACACAACGATTACCAACTTGTGACATCGCGTCTTGTGATTGCTTCTCAAACCGGAAGGGAAATTTGCTTCGTGACACAAAACAGGTAAGATAGTGATACCAATCGGTATAAGGCCTACAATACTCCCTTTAACCAATGAAAGCGTGGCTGACGATAAACACAGTGTGTAATTTCACGCTTCCCGGATTTAAAATAACTTAATTATATAACTCTCTAGAGAGCACGCAATAAATTACCCTCTACAGCGTTTCCTTAGCGCAAAGAGAAGAGCCCGCTTAAAATTGATATAGTTATTATTATAAAGAGATCGTATCGTAACTTTTCTTATTCACCACTCGAACTAGACTGGATAATTAGTTTGCACAAATTTTTTCGATAACCTGCTCCTGGAGTCTTACCGGGGCAACTTGATGGGGTCGAGAACGCGTGATACCCTACATCACTCGTCACTTCCCCCACATTGTTGGGGTGCCCCCTATGGGGACCCGTTTTACTACCCCCGTTGGGTGGACCACTCCCCCGTTAAGAGTAACCCCGTAACCTCTAAGGTCGGTCCCTCCCTGCAACGGTCTTCCACTTCTGGTGAGCCCTGAGCGAGTTCAGACCCCGGGGGATCGGACGCCTGGGCGAGAGTGCAAGAGAGTCGTTTAATGGATAGGGTAAATATAATCCTAAATATCAACCTTGGGCGGTCCATCTAGTCTCACATACCCCCTGCGTCCCCTAGACGCGGGGACCTCGAAGGAAGTTCGGTCCCCAGCCCAGAAAAAAAGGTTATGGACACTGCAACAGAGGCTGATGAACAATCATTGTTATTTAGACAGTGGCGCTAAATTCGAAATTAAAATTGCTTTGAGAAGATATACGAAGAGTCTAAATCTCTGAGAGCTATTACTGAAGAGGATTTTGTTATTCTTCTAGCTTCATCATGACACGAGCTCGATAACACGAGAATGTTGTCATCAGAAATACGTACAATGATCAAATTTCAGAATGTAACAACAGTCAGCTGGACCTGAAAATTTAGCTGAAAGATACAAAATGCTATATACACAAACGTGTACATAGATGTAATAAATTTTAATCGAACAATATTCTCGGAAAAACTAATTTATCCATCATGACTTAATCTATAAATATTCTTCCTAAGTCACGCAGAACGATTCCGAGGAAGTTTTTATATCGATAATATAAATCCTGTTTAATCATTTCGACTAGATCTTTTTAACAAAGAAAATAACTATATTAAAGATAACAACCACTTGTTATCCAAAATAAATTAGGACTCCAAACTAATTAGATAATAGAATCGTGTAGATTAATTAAACGAAGCACTTTTTACCCTGAAGCACTGGGGGTAATAATTATCTGTTTTCGAACATCTCAGGTCTTATTTCAATTGAAATACGAAGAGTAAAAACACATAATTTAATTGAAATATTACGGAGTTAATAAAACTAAACAAAATTATACATTTATTAAGGTTTTACAAAATATCAGGACCATAAAAAACTGTTATTGAGAAAAAGACAAATAATTTAGTTGAAAATTTACGGAAAAAAATAAAAATAAAAATTTAACGGCTGTCTGGTGTAGTGGTGAGTGACATGGTCACCACGCAAGGGGGTCGCGGGTTCGAATCCCGCCAAGGGAAGATATTTTGTATGATAAAAATAAAATGTCTTTTCCAGGGCTATGGATGTCTATTAAATATAGTATGTGTATAATAAAACATTTATTTCCGTTATCTGGTACCTGTAACACAAGTTCTTTACGAACTTAGCACGGGACCAGTGAACGTGGCGTGATTGTTAGTAAATATTTATTTATTATTTATTATTTAATATAATAGAACCAAACAAAATTATAGGTTAATTAAGGTTTTACAAAATCTGAGCACTATAGAGAACTACTATTACTGCCTTTAATAGTCTCACTGCATGGTCGCAATTAAGAGATAAAACTTTCTAAAAAGGTGACCTGCTTAAGCCGTCGTGACTTGCAATTAGTTGCAGTAACATTTAAGCACTGGATTCTCGTTATATTGAATGCAAATACTGCAATGTTGATATTATATATGTACACATATCTATTTTAGTGTTGATAAAAAATGGGAGATTTCGACAATTCATAAAAAAAAAATATTGCTTAGATGGGTGGACGAGCTCACAGCCCACCTGGTGATGTTAAGTGGTTACTGGAGCCCATAGACATCTACAACGTAAATGCGCCACCCACCTTGAGTTATAAGTTGTAAAGTCTCGAGTATAGTTACAACGGCTGCCCCACCCTTTAAATCGAAACGCATTACTGCTTCACGGCAGAAATAGGCAGGGTGGCGGTACCTACCCGTACGGATTCACAAGAGGTCCTATCACCATGAATAAATGCAGTCGACACACTAAGGTTGTACAATAACTAAACTAATATTCTACGTAGCGGATCACAGAAGTATGCTTTGCTGTTTCGCATAACAATTCGAACTATCCTCCGTAATGCATAGAAATTCAGACAGAAGAGACATTAAGAGATAAATTCTTATAATGATAAAACTTGTAGTTCGAATTGATAAGGACCTGACGCTGAAATCTGATATAGTAAAAATTTTAAATCTCCTTTGAAATTACTAAGGTAAAAAAAGGTCGATCGCGCGAGTAATATAGCAAGCAAGCTTTTACGAAGCACCCACTCATATTTGTTCGTATAATTTAATATGAGTAATATTCTCGTAAAAACTGGAACCAATTAAAAAAAAACTTTTCTTCCGGTGATAGTTTTGTACAGAACCTAGTAATTTGTAATAATAGTAGCTCGCCCGGCAGACTTCGTAGTGCCGCAATCGATAAATAAAAGACTAAGCTTTTGTATTTTAAAACAAACAAAAGGAATCCGTCCGACGAGGGACACATCAAAGGAAAAACAAAATTGTTAGTTTTATTTAATTTCGAGCATTTTCATATTTATCTACCTTTTAAACCTTCTCTGGACTTCCACAAATAATTCAAGACCAAAATTAGCCGAATCGATCCAGCCGTTCTCGAGTTTTAGCGAGACTAACGAACAGCAATTCATTTTTATATATAGAGATTAAGCATGATTGATTAGTATATAGATTAGTAGTCTTTATAGATTAGTACTCTTTTTGCTGACTTTAAAGAACCTCTTTAAAATAGTTTATGAAACATACGAAGGACATCTCGCTCTCTCAGATATCGCGGTCACGTAACGTAAAAGTGCTCCGTTGTTTCAACCAAATTGCGAAATTAATGAACGATCTCCTAAAACCGTAACGGGACTACGTGAATGTACAATCTAGTTTGATATGAAAACTTTAGAGACACAATTAGTAAGCTGTGGACTATTCTCAGTGTCTATTATCTGAACTGCATCCAATTTCGTTGAACACTGGCGACAATTTCACGTTGGGGCAGAGCGTGTGATTCGTTCTATTCCAGTCAGTGGCGTGTGACAGCCGGCGGCGGGCGGCTACTGAACTATCATTTTCAACTTTACACTCCTGTCCATGTTTGAGTGCAGAGCAAAATTACGTAAAACGCCATTGTGAACTCTAAATTGAGAGTTTAACTTATAATATTCATTGCTTTAAGGTAATGAATACTGTTTTTACTGTAACATCTTTACTTTGAAATTATGAGCATTCCGAATACTGTATACGGTCATTAACGTATTTTTAACGACTAAGGTGTTTTATTCGAAGCTTATTAAGCTTAAATACCGTGGAATATTATATTTTTACGCCTAATTGCGAAGAGCAAACAGTATCTTGAAGATTAGCAGTTTGTTTTAATGGGACTTTTATTTTCGCGATCGGAGGTACTAAAAAATCCCGGGTTTTAAAATAAGCTCGATACAATCAGTCTTCTCGATTATTAGCTATTAAAAGTTTATTTACTTTTTACTAAGCATTCCGAACATATTATTTCTAAAAACATTTTTTACAACATTCTATAAATAATACAAAGGAATATAAAATTACCCATTCAAAGTTATGCTTTGGAAATTTAATATCAACGCATAAAACGAGGTTAAAAGCTAATTGCTTTAGTTAACTTGAGATAATAATGCCAGTTAAATGTTAATTAAAGTCTTTATGTAAATTTCAAGAGTTCAGCATTCAATAAACCTTTCCGTTTAGGGGAAAAATGGAGAACAATTAATTATTTAAAATTATGCAATATACCCTAAATTTAATTTAAATTTAAAAAAAAAAAAAACTATCTGCGAGATACCATAACTAAAAACTTAAAATATATACTTGCTAAAATTGTTATTTGAAAATCTAAATTTTAGTTTAAATGTATAGGAATAATGCATAAAAATGCATAAAAAATGCAAAAATGGAAAAGAATAATGCATAATATGCAAATCATAAAACCAAAAACGGATGAAGTAAAAGACACCCAAAAGAAGACACAAAAATCTCTTCACATGGTGTACCTATTGCTATATTGCTGAAGGGTTGATAACAGGCAGGCAGTAAAATTTGTATCGAATCCCTATGCAGCATGGTAAGAGAACATATTGCGCCAACCCCACATAATCCAGGATAAGGACAAGAAAGAACAATCGTTTGTGCCCCAGCTTGTATTACCATCGGCCTATTTGCAGCCAAACAGTCTTGGGATTAGTTTCGAAAGACAGGATAACTTTGTTACAACAAATTTGAGACTTTAGTCTCTGGGTTCAGGGATAGATATTTGTGGGTAGGTAGATAGATTTCTTGTTCTTGATATCTATGAGCTTCTATAGCCATATGAGCTTGTTATAGCAATCAAATGCACAATAAATCAGGCTGTTGACGATAAAATTATATGAATGAAAATAGAGTGTTTTAAAAGTTATAAAAAAAATCAAATTATATTTTGTGATAATGTCAAAAATTATCAAAGCAATAATATGCAACATTCCTTCTTTTTTATAAATCTTAACGATTGCCTAGAAATCTGATTTAATGTCAAAGAAATCAAAATACAGGTACATTGAATGTCCTTCTTAAAATGAACACCCAACACGAAGATATGAATTATATAATACAAGAACAGAAAAGGAAAATCGTCATCGCTTAAAATAACGACCGGGAATTTCATTAGACATAGGCCATGTTAAACGATAAATAAACAAAAACATTAGGAGGGAAGCCTACAAGAAATTGTGCTGCAATAAAATGAATGGTCTATTTCGGGGCATTATAATGAACCTTCGGGTGTAACATGCGTTTGAGAAAAGATTCTTCTCATGAAACTAATCTCTGCTGTGTATTTCAAATTACGAAGAACACAGGAGAAAATTGTATCTTTCCACAGTTGATTGGCCTTTTTTTTAAACATCAACGCCCACTGGTTAAGTTTAATATGAAATATTTTCTAACAAAATTCAGTAAAGCGGTAAACTAATATAAGGACACATGCTGACGATAAGGACGTCTTGTGAGCCCGCACCGGCAGGTACCACCAGGGTAGGTAGATCCCGCTAAAACTGCCGTGAAGCCGTTCTACTTTGAAACTGAGCCTCAGTGATGTCTCATGGCAAATGGCGGCATTTACGTTATTCATGTCTATAGGCTTCAGTTAACACCAGGTGGGGCAGTAAGCTCCTGTTGGCAATAAAATAAAAAATCCAACTCATCCAGAGAAGTAACGCTGTATCTAGTATGAAGGCGTCTGGGAGCCGGGATATAAAGGAGACATGACTCTCTGAGTGAAATCATGTCATTTGCCAACACGGCATTTCTTTCGGTTTTACTACCACGCGTCACTGGATGCTGCACAGCAAAACAGTTCACTTTAATAAAAGCTGTCATCAAAGAACTGCCCGTTGTATAATTAATTGATGAAGATTGATGAAACATTAGCTAATGAACGCTTACAATCTTCGAGGTCGAGATAATCCACCTTAATCTTGGAATTCTGAGGCCAGACGGAATTCACTAAGTAGACCTTGGTCAGTAAAATTATTAAAATATTACGGATATTTTATTAATTAGAAAATTTTAAATTACGCATAGTATACGTATTACGCATATGCTTATAGACATTTTTTCAGAATACTTAAGATTGTTTCATAATAAATTGATCCGAGGGAATAATTTTCTTTGAGAGAGAGAGAGAGAGAGAGAGAGAGAGAATACACTTTATTGCACACCAAAACACAATTTACATTCAAAAAAAACAATCAAAAAACAGATAAATTTGTACAATAGGCGGTCTTATCGCTAAAAGCGATCTCTTCCAGACAACCGTATAATTTATAGAAATTCTGGAAAATATAAAAAAAATATAGCAGGTATGTTGCGGTGTACTATAGATAATACATTATAGAAAATATATACATACAATAAACAAAATATATACCGTTTACATATAATATGAAATATATACTTATTATTATATACCAATATACATACTTACATACAATACATACTAATATACTTACATACACATAATACATCAACAGTATGGAAATAATAAATGATGATGCAAACAAACAGCACTAAGAAGATAAGTAGTGTTCCTTCACCATTCTTTTAAAACAGTTTAAAGTTTGAGCACTTCTCACTGCATCCGGCAGAGCATTCCACAATCGAACCGCCTGGACGGTGAATGAATGATCAAAGAATGATGATGAATGCGCCGGCATTTTCAGTCTCAGGCTATCCGATGATCTCAGGGAAAAATTATGCGTATCACATAGGAACTCGAAACGTTCTTTGAGATATATGGGGGCATGGGGGTTAAAGAGAGTACAGTATAGTAATGAAAGGACATGAGTATTGCGGCGAAGGCGAATTGGTAACCACTTGAGTTTAGTGCGAAATTCAGATACATGATCATATTTCCGTAAACCAAATATGAATCTTATGCAGAAATTTTGTAGCCGCTCAAGTTTATCAAGTTGTGTTTCAGTTAAATCAGTATAGCTGGCATCGGCGTAGTCAAGAATTGGAAGAAGGAGAGATTGTGCAAGCGCAGTTTTAGTGGCAGTTGGAAGAAAATTTCGTAACCGTCTCAAAGATCCAGCTGTTGCAAACACCTTCCGGCTAACCTCTTTTATCTGAGCGTTCCATGAAAGGTTTTTATCAATTAAGATTCCTAAATTTTTCACAGTATCGCTGATAGGAATTGGTACGCCATCAAATAAAATAGCCGGAAGCTGCGACCATTTCACTTTCGAACACAATCTTGAACTGCCGACAACAATGACCTGTGTCTTCGACGGGTTCACCCTCAATCCATGCGAATTACTCCAACGGGATAGTATTGATAAGTCATTATTCAGCGTCTTCATCGCGTTGGTCAGTTCTGACAAAGAAGTTTGTGTATAGATCTGTAGATCATCTGCATACAGGTGGTAGGAAGAAGTAATTTGTATAGAAATAGAATTTATAAAAATTGAAAAAAGTAAAGGGGATAAAACGCCACCCTGCGGTACACCTACGTGCGTTTCACACCATGAAGAATAGGCATTCTCACAGTGAATACGCTGTCGGCGACCAGACAGGTAACTTCGAAACCAATCAACCACGGTCGGAGATATGTTAATGGAGCTAAGGATGGCTAGAAGTATGTCGAAATCAACGGTGCCAAATGCATTACTGAAATCCAGCAATGCCAACACCGTCAGTTTCCCACTCTCCATGCCAAGTCTGATGGCATCCGTAATATTCACCAGGGCTGTGACTGTGCTATGACCAGGACGAAAGCCGGATTGGTAAGGGTTTAAAAGCTGATTCCTTGTAAGAAACTCATTGAGCTGGTTGTGAATCAAGCGTTCTAAAACCTTTGAAAGGAACGGTAAAATGGAAATTGGACGGTATTCTGAAAAGGATATAGGATTCGACTTTTTTGGCAGTGGTGTAATTTGTGCTTCTTTCCAAGCCTTTGGAAAGATGCCGCTAGATAATGAGTGATTGAGGATATGACAGATAACGGGAAGGATTTGGTCGAGAATAGGAAGGATCATATTACGGGCGACACAGTCACTTCCAACTGCATTGGAAGTTATAGATAATATGCTCCGCTTAACATCACAAGCCGTTAGGTGATTAAAAACAAATGGAGAGCAATTTGGGACTGGAAGAGATGAAATATGATTTAATGTTTTTGATTTAGTTGTCCCATCAAAATCGGACGACGCACAGAAATGTTGATTTAATAAATCAATACTCGAATGAGATAAATGAGTGTTATGTTGTGATTTTCCAATCCCCAGTGATCTAAGAAATTTCCAGACTTTAGCTGGATCTCCATTTTCGACAGCACTATGAATATGTTGGCGTTGTGCATCCCTACACACCCTGTTGCAGTGATTACGGATGCGGTGATAATTTGTGCCATTTTCGAGGGTAGGTTTTTTCTTATATTTTAATTTAGCAGCCGCCTTCTTGATTAAGATACTTTTAATTTCATTAGTAAGCCACGGCGCTGGCAAATGTTTTATTCTTACTGGTCGACATGGTGCGTGCTTGTCATATAGACCAGTTAATTTTGCATTGAACTGATCAACTTTCTCATTGATTGAGGTAGAACACGTCAAAGCAGTCCAGTCAATGCTGCCTGCATCTTCTCGAAGACTTTCAATATCCATACCGTTAAAACTGCGCAGCAGAAGAATTTTTGACTTAGCCTTAGGAGGTCGTACTTTGTATGAGACGAAAATGAGATCATGATATGAGAAAGCGTCAGCTGAACATTGTCCATGGTCAGCCACGTAATCAAGAGAAGTAACGAAAATAAGATCAAGAAGTGAAGGAGCACAGTTTGGAAAATGATGTGTCGAGTTCAACGGTAGAATAGTTAAATTTACCGATTCGATCATCGAGTGAAATAAAGTAGTGCGAGAATTCTTTTTAAGGAGGCATGTGTTAAAGTCACCCATGATAATGGTATGAGTATATGAAGGCATTATGTTTTCTAGCAAAGTTTCAAAAGAAGTAAAAAAAATCTATACTTGACGAAGGACAATAATAAACACCAAGTAGCATCTTCGTGTGTTGAAGTTCTATTTCAAGAAATAAGTGCTCGCCCGCACATGGCGGTGTAGGCTGTGCCGATACATTAACAACTGTACAATTAAAATATGAACGGATATAAATGGCAACGCCACCACCGCCACCAGTGATACGGTCGTTCCTAAAAAGTTGAAAACCAGGAATGGTATAAGATGTAGACGGAAGACATGGCTTAAGCCAAGATTCTGACACAAGTATAGCATGGATATTCTTAGAATCAAAACTTGCCAGCATGTCAGGGAAATGAGCCGGAATACTCTGGGCATTGATATGAACGACATTAAAATTCCTAGGAACACCAGAGAACCGTGAAGACAATGTTTCTGCTAAAGAAGGCACACTAATATCGCTGTTGTCGCTGTTTGCTGAATAAAAAGTTTCAGATTCACTTGTATCTGTTGAGTTGAGCATATAAGTAGAGAAAATAAGTATATATATGTCGTGGTTAACGACTTTTAGTAATATTAAGAAGTTGTTTTGACTATTATTTTAAATGATGAAATGTTGTTTTGATAAATGTCACAAAATGTAGGGTACACTACGTGGCGCCACAGTATAAAATGGCGGTACGTGGACAGAGTCGTGGCATTCCGTGTCAGACAGTCATTCAGTCCGTATCAGACGGTCGGTCCGTCTCAGTCAGTGAGTCTTTGTCAGTCAGTCTGTCGGTATGTGGAACGAAACTGTCGGTTTATCCTGTCATTGTGAAAGTTGTGTGTGTTGAGTTTCAATAACTATTATTCAAAAGGTTTTATTGACTAAACTGAGTTCAATCGAATACGAGTGATGACGGAACCTACCGCTCAGCCATCCCTGGTGGCGCTGCCGCCGACATCAGAAGTGGGATCAGGACTCTACTCTCACTGGCGTGACGTGTTTGAACATGTTCGAAGTACAGCGAAAAAAACTTGATGCAGATCAGAAATCAGAATACCAGTAACGGTATCTGAGATCACGGGTCGGAAATTCATCGGGAACAGACAGATGCCGATCCACGTGTTTGGTGCGCTACGGTTGATATGTACCTCGATGAACGTCTACTGGATGGTGCATAGCTCATTGTCGCGGATTTCACAAGTAAGTGTCACATGGAGGCATTTGCGACTTATTTCTCGCTCGTTATGCAAAATTCTTGCTGCGACGCTTATCAATTTAAGCAATGGTAAGCCACAAAAGCGTGAATGCAGCATACGCAAGTTGTGTAATAACGTCTGCTACCTCGATGGAAGATCTGAGCCACGAAGAAATCGTCACATCTTACGTTCTGACTCATGTTGCCCAGTTGACTCTCGCCTTATCACATGGCATTTACTAGCGGAAATACGACACGTAACAAGCTATTGCAAGAAATTAAGGCAAGTGCAAGTCTCAAGTGAAACTTCGATCGCAATAATGGATCTGTCATGACGAGTGAGTAGTTCCGACACGAATCGTTTTTAAGCCAATGACTACTGCTACAGTTACATGGCACTAGTGCAGTAAACCAGGACATGAGACTGTGAATTGTCGCTGAAACTTTAGAATCTACTAGATTCAATACCAATAACATTACACGTTCGATGACTTCGGGCTCCAGCAAGCAAGCAAACAAGAAAGCAAGCAAGTTTCCGTGGGGAAGAAAAATGGACACATCTGAAGTCATCGTGACCTGTAAGATAAGACGTCCGGTGCGTTCGTGTCTGGCGATGCGGCGGGGTTCGGGTCCCGCTGGCGGATGCCAGTTTTTCTGGTGAAGTGCGTGCTTGACAAGTGTTTGCGGTTGGCTTCCGCAGTGTGGGAGTAACATCGTGTAGGAGAGGTGGAACCCGCAAAATTGTAGTTTGCGTGGTGGCTGGTAAGATTTGCTGTGGTAAAAAGTTTGCGTGGTGGTAAAATGTCTTGTGAGTCTGCACAGGTAGCCGGAGGTGAGTCTTCCGCGGTCGCGGCCTAACCAGTCCGCGAGAACCGGGCAGATCGCCTCGACGGTACGGAGGCCGGCCGACGGGTCCGCCAAACGACGAGACCACGCCTCCAGCACGGACTGCCGAGATTGGAGCCCCCGCGCTCCAGCTACACTTGCGCTAGGGCGCGCCACCTCGTAGGAGACTGTGAGGTATCCTTGAATGACTCTGAATGCGATCGCGCGCTGCCGGCGTCGCAGCGCGGCGACGTTCTCGTGGGTAAGGACGTGGCACCAGACGGGTGCTCCGTATAGTGCCATCGACCGCACGGGTACCGTCACCCTGCCTATTTCTGCCGTGAAGCAGTGGTGTATTTCGGTTTGAATGGTGGGGCAGCGGTTGTAGCTATGCTGAGACCTTGGAACTTGTATCTCGGGATGGATGACGCGTTTGCGTTGTGGATGTCTGTGGGGTCCAATAACTACATGGCACCAGGTGGGCTGTGAGCTCGTGCATAGTCCAAGCATCTAAGCAAAAACATTGCCACGAGTTGCCGCCGAGGCAAATTGATGGCGCGATGTCATCGACGGCCGCGAGCAACGCAGCAGCGGAGCAACGCCGTGACGTGCCGGTAGCTGCGTAACATCTGGTATTTTGGTAAATGAGAAAATCTGGTGAGTCGTTTTTATTTTTATTTGGAATCTGGTACCGAATGTTCTCTTGTCGAGAAATCTTTATACGATGGTTCTCATAAAAGGTTTCTGTTGTTTTGACCCAAAACTGTACAGAACAAATCCTATGCGATGGTTTATTACTTACCTATTGTATGTCATGTACTACCTGATAGTTGTTTTAATCGGTTCAATGAGATTGAGCATTCAGCGAAATAGAACACTTAAATCTAGTGTCCTTAATCAAAGCCCAGACTTGCGTTATTGATGACCAAGCTCGCGATGAGCTCATGGAATTGTTCTTGACAAGAAGTGCTAGAAACACATCTTTTTTTAAATTGTTTTATCCAACGTATAAAAAGGGTGAGCCCTCTTGAGCTTTTAATAGTTCGCGTGCCATACCCCCAAAGCTTTTTACCGATATGTGATACTGAAAAAGTTTCAGAACCTTCAAACTGACATTGCTGCAAGTACTCTAGAACAATGAATGTTGATTGACTGTCGATTAGAGTCACAGGGATGACTGTCGATTAGAGTCACAGGGATGACTGTCGATTAGAGTCACAGGGATGACTGTCGATTAGAGTCACAGGGATGACTGTCGATTAGAGTCACAGGGATGACTGTCGATTAGAGTCACAGGGATGACTGTCGATTAGAGTCACAGGGATGACTGTCGATTAGAGTCACAGGGATGACTGTCGATTAGAGTCACAGGGATGACTGTCGATTAGAGTCACAGGGATGACTGTCGATTAGAGTCACAGGGATGACTGTCGATTAGAGTCACAGGGATGACTGTCGATTAGAGTCACAGGGATGACTGTCGATTAGAGTCACAGGGATGACTGTCGATTAGAGTCACAGGGATGACTGTCGATTAGAGTCACAGGGATGACTGTCGATTAGAGTCACAGGGATGACTGTCGATTAGAGTCACAGGGATGACTGTCGATTAGAGTCACAGGGATGACTGTCGATTAGAGTCACAGGGATGACTGTCGATTAGAGTCACAGGGATGACTGTCGATTAGAGTCACAGGGATGACTATCATTGAACACTTGTAGTCACAGGGATGACTATCATTGAACACTTGTAGTCACAGGAATGACTTAGTTACTGTGTACATGAATTGTACGGGGAGAACTTGCAGCAGTAGTAAATCACTTATTTTCGTTTGTGTAATCTTTCAATGTCGTTATAGAATTTGTGTTTAGAATAAAAATTATTTGATGACTTTTAAATTTTCCGATAAGTCGTAAAGTGTAGTCAGGAGTGATCGAGCGGAACAAGTGTTCTCGTGGATGTTTTTGATTGTAGGTTAACCATCACACGAGGACGTGTGACGTGTCAGAATGGCCGTGTCGTGGTTAACGACTTTTAGTAATATTAAGAAGTTGTTTTGACTATTATTTTAAATGATGAAATGTTGTTTTGATAAATGTCACAAAATGTAGGGTACACTACGTGGCGCCACAGTATAAAATGGCGGTACGTGGACAGAGTCGTGGCATTCCGTGTCAGACAGTCATTCAGTCCGTATCAGACGGTCGGTCCGTCTCAGTCAGTGAGTCTTTGTCAGTCAGTCTGTCGGTATGTGGAACGAAACTGTCGGTTTATCCTGTCATTGTGAAAGTTGTGTGTGTTGAGTTTCAATAACTATTATTCAAAAGGTTTTATTGACTAAACTGAGTTCAATCGAATACGAGTGATGACGGAACCTACCGCTCAGCCATCCCTGGTGGCGCTGCCGCCGACATATATATATATTATACACAATATCAAAATATCAATACGGTTATGAATATATATACAAATTAATAATACCCATCAACTGGGAAAGTGTCTATGAAATTTAATTTAACTATAATAGACAAAACAAGCCAAAAGACAAACAAAATAACAAAATAAAAGGAAATCAAAGTAGCAAAATAGAATACCTATATAAAATATACGTAGCAATTAGGTAGTATAATCTTATTAGAAAATGAAAACATTAAATAGTAAATACAAAGCAAAAGAAAAAGAAAAAAAGAAAACAAAATAAATAAATAAAAGAAACTAAAATTAAAGAAATACAAATCAGAAGCATGAGTAGCAGTGAAAAGATTACAGTATACTTAAATTCATCTCGACGTTTTCTTTATTAAGCTTCGCTTTAAACTTAATACGTGTAATTTAGCTGTATAGACGAAGATACCTTTGCCACTTGAAAGTTGACAGTTAAAAAATTTTCAATATCATGCACTGTCACTGTCACTCAAATATTTAAATATAAAATTAAATGTACCTACCGACAAAAGGCTAGGTACTTATAAGCTAAAAAACAGGTAGTTTGAAATTAATACTACATTATTAATATTATAAATTATAAACAAAATTAACGATAAAATGTAAAAAAATGATAATTAAAAAGTTTATAAGGAAAGTTAATTTCATTTTGTCACCTGTTAATCCTGTTATACACAAGAAAGGAAACAAACAAGAAGCAAGATTATCACTATCACTTTCTAGCAGCAGCGCGCTTTGCCTTTACCACAGCCGGTTTTGTAACAGCACGCTTATGAGCATCAACCTCAGGGACTGCCTCCGATGTGTTCTTTTGAAGATGATTAAGATCTCGATGTGTAACGACGCGATGTTTGATGCCATCCGCTCCCAAAATGTAGACACAGCCATCCTTGGTCCAGACCTTCTTCATGCCGAATCTACTCCGTGCAGCCATTAAAATGTCGTGCCGCGCTTTCGTCAGAAACTCCGAAATAGTAAAGCCGGTACCCTTTAGTTTTATTTTAGAAAACCAAACTTGACTGCGCATTTCATACGTTTGGAATTTTATCAGTATGGGACGAGATCCTTCGGATGTTGACAATCTATTCATACGGTGACATCTTCTAATATCAGTTGAGGAGAACTCGGCCAAAGCAAGATGACTGCCTATGAAATTAGACAATACCTGTTCAATTTGCTCACCCTTAGTCTCAGCTACTCCGTGAATGATCAACATTTTTCTACGGCTGCGAGTCTCTGTATTATCTTGCATGCGCGCGAGCATCTCCACCTGCTGTTGCAAGTTATTAAGTGCCTCAGTAATGAATGCCCGAAATGACGAAAATTCCAATGCCAAACTTGATGATGTGGTTGATGGTTCTGGAGACTTGTTGAGCTGGGCTTCGAACTTCGCCATACGTGCATTAAACAGCTCTGACATCTCAGCCAGTGAAGATTCAAGTGGATTCATAGTAACAGAGCAGTGAAGTGTGTAGAAGTAATTAATTGTAAGGATAACACTTTTCCAGCTGGTAGGTACAATCAGTTGTTAGAATAAATCATATAAATAATGGTGCCGTAATGTTTTCTTATTTTACACAATTTCCACAAAAACACAGTATTTTCGTTTCAACACACAACTACAACTTTGCTTAAATTTCTAATTAAGAATCCAGTGCAACTACAATTCTTCCCATGAATTTGCAATAAATCAATTTGAATTAAAATGAATCAATGTTTTTTTCTCTTATAAGTAAAAAGGAGCGATTTAGTCATCATTCCTTCGCATTTAAAGCTATTGCCTAAAGCCTAATGGTAGTAGCAGATCTTGAGGATGTTAATCTACACGAAACATATGGCTTTAAGAATGATGAGATGTATAGTTCGTCTCTTTCGATCACATTGAAATCTGAATGCCAACGAAAAAGACAAAGGACTACACAATCACATGTATACGAATAAAACCATAGAGATTTTAATTTTAGTATTATATAAGAACAAGAAATATTGTGGAGTTCGTGTTCAATACTCGAAAACATTACCTTAATCCACAATGTGTTTCTGGAAATCATTTTCATTCATCAACATTCCTCTGTGATGATCCTACACTATTATGACATATCTCTCTTTATATGTTTTTTACGGTAGACAGCGACCTAGCTATGCCCCTCGCATCGTCGATGACTGTGGGCGACAATGAAGACTTACCATCAATTGGGCCGCCGGCTCAACTTTGTTTGCAATAAAAACCCATATAAAGTTTTTTTGGGTCCAATTTTTTTTTAAAGTCTGTAATTTGAATATTCAAACTAGAAACACAATCCTAAAGTTTACATACCGTGACGCCGAGGCACCGTTCTAGACCGTTCTCCTACGCATGAAAAGCCAACGACGCAATGTTACAAAACACTGTGACACGAGGAGGGAAAAGCTAATTAATCAAAAAAAAAATCCAACTGTCGGTATGAAAAATTAAACAGCGTACACACAGCGGAACGAAGCAGTCGACTTGCAAATGGGTTCGCTCACATGTGTACAGGACACACGTAAATGACACCACTGTATTTCAGGCGATAAATAATACTGAAAATCCGTTTAATATGTACACGTGTTTTTATTTTTACTTTTGCGTTCCGAACACTTTAGTCGACAAGTACTTTATTTTTATTGCTTAGATGGGTGGACGAGCTCACAGCTCACCTTGTGTTAAGTGGTTACTGGAGCCAATAGACATCTACAACGTAAATGCGCCACCCACCTTGAGATATAAGTTTTAAAGGTCTCAGTATAGTTACAACGGCTACCCCACCCTTCAAACCGAAACGCATTACTGCTTCACGGGAGAAAGGGGCGGAGTGGTGGTACCTACCCGCGCGGATATTCTATCTATAGTAGATTCATTTATTGTAACATTCTGTCTTAATTTTGTTTGATATATTTAGAGTTATTATTTTCTCACAACTACTTTTTAAATATGTCTGTTTGGAATTAATCATTTTTCAGTCCAGTGTAGCACTCGTCAATAATATATAGTGATAAAATGTTAATTATATAGTGACATTATAATGTTATTATATATTTTATGATCCGCAAAAAGGCTCTTTTTGGATTTTAGTACGAAAATAATAGCTGTTATTGTAAATGAAGTCCGCTCCGATGGCGGGTGATGTGATGATAGTAAAAAGATGACGGAATCGTTTCTAATAATTCCTCAGAAACTGCTACTACAGCTACGGCTGCTTCAAATAAAACAAAATAGTTTAGATTAGTTTAGTTAAAACAAATTAGTTCAGTAGCTTTGTACCCAAGTCAGGCTCTCAGCAATCTGTTACTAGAGGATCCTCAGCTACTTCAATCACATTGCCCGCCGACAGTCAAATAACTTGGACAAAGTGATTGTGACGGGCAAAGTAGAAGAAAGGAGACACCGCGGCCGATCACCTAGCCGCTCAAATAACCGCCCTAACTGGGCTGCCAGTAGTAACCGCCATTCGAGAATCTGAGGACCGGACGAGGTGGAAACAGCTCACGAGACAGGCCACGGTCAAGTTTCAGGGACACGACCTTCAGTAATGAAGAAAACGACGAAGAAGAAAAAGAATGTATGTTATATTTACTGTGGTAATCTTCCATCTAGACAATGTCAAATTTTAATATAGTCGTTTAGAACATCCAACAACATATTAAAGTTACAGATACAATATAAATGAAGGTATGGAAGGGTTTGACGTCTGTTTCGTGTTTTACATAAAAATCTCAAGAGGATTTCACCCCCATTTGAGTGTCGCGTTTGACTCGGGTAATATATCTGATTTTTACGTACATAAATATGTGGGATTTGGTTATACTAAACGAACATTGTTATCATAACTTTTAATGGGCTTCATAATTCATATTTCGAAGTTAAACTTATGATCTGAATGAGAAATAGGCGCGTATACTTCGCAATTTACTTTAAATCGAATGATTATTAAATCTATTCAAAGTAGAATCCAGTTTGAATTAATTTTAAATAGTAGTGCATTTATAATACTAACTGATCACTCCATTTTATTCTTGACTTTTATTCTACAATATAATATGTAAAACCTATGAATTTTGAACAAAAAATCAGAGTTTCACTTAAATCACTTATTTAAAAAAAAAAAAATTATTTTACAGAGTTTACATTTACATTCATTTTACAAAAATTGAAAACATAAATTATTTTAAACGCAATATAATCATAAGAAAATAATGTTTTTTTTTTCTTTAAAAAAAATTTGTACTTTCTAAACCCGAAGTCATGAATAACGAATTCGAAACATTAAGCTGTAAATTACACTCGGTCGCAATGGTTCTAGACAAATCTGAACTTTGTTTCTAAGATGCAAAATTCGAATTTGGTTTGAGTCACTCCCATCAATTAGGCCTGCCACAAATCACGGCTCGCATGTTGAGTGCTTGCTTTATTTTCAAGTAATTATAGCCTTCCACCTCATATGTGGGTAATTGATATAATCTTTGAATAAATAATTCCGATCATGACAAAACATGTTTAATACGAAAATGCACTCGAAGGATTGAAAATTAATATAATATTTTAATATTTGAACATCTTATACAAAATTGAAGTTTTATATTCGCTTAGGTGGTTATTACTAGGTATTGAAACAATTTTATGAAATTGTTCACTCACAAAGCAGTCGACATAGCCGCGCCGATTGGCGATCTTCGGCAAATTTTACGATATAAAAAGGCAAAACAATTTCTAAAACTAAAAACAGTGTTTTAGCATAGCTGCACTCTAGATAAAATAAAATGAGAATATTAAAACCCTATAATTAGAGTTTTAAAAGAATCCATAAATATGAATGCCATTTGTTTTTCGATATTGATGAAGTCGCGTGCGCACTTTTACGTAAATTAATTCACGTCATCTCGAACCCTCAATCTAAAAAGGAGTGACTATTTCATTTATAAATGATTTATTTTTACTGACTCAGTGCAGTAGTTACTGCCCTGGACTCTTACGCCAAGGGTCGCGAGTTCGGTTCCACCACGGGCAAACATTCGTGTGATTAACAGGTTTTTTTTTACTCTTTGTCTGGGTGTTTATTTTCTTTTTATGTATACATTTAAACGTCTGTATATAAGTATGTACTCGTATGTTAGTCTGGTACCCATTATAAAAGGAATCCTAATACGGGGCCAGATGATCGTGGATTATTTGTTTCCAGTTATTTATTTATTATTATTTTCACTAATTACTTCCCATCAAAATTGAGATTTTTAAACTACTTAAAGTAAAAAAAAAAAAAAGTGTGTGTGTCCGCTCCGACGCACGACTGGAGTTTACTGGATATAAAAAATTAAACGAAACAATACGAGAAATAGTTCTATATTACGACAACACGATACACTACAGATTATTAACAAATTAACGAGACACAAAACAAACGACTAACAAATATATGAAAATACAATAATGAGAGAAACGCGCGATCAGTACGAGGCTTTGTGGCGGACTGCCGGCGCAGCAGCCCGGCGTCACCTGCGATAACGCGGCCGCGCGTTGGCTCCTGATTGGCGCGCGCACGCATCACGCAATCAGGAGCCAATCAGGCGCATAACGCATTTCGTGTGACATGCTAGTACGATTTTGGTCCCCATAATTTTCATACCCCGGGCCTATATATGTAAATCGATTCTAAAGGAGTAAACTCCAAAAAACCTTCTACCAAAAAGCTATGATTAGTTTAGTTAAAAAAATCAGACTTCGAACAGTACATGAATACGAAATATCAAAGAAGGCACAACACTACATAATATTACGTCAAACAAAATTCATTACACGCTCACAGAATTATCGAACCGCGCAACCGAGTAACGAAGTTAAAGTGACGCTAAATGAGCCAGAAACACAATGTTACCGATCTTGTTATCTCGAAAGCAATAGTAAGGTGCAGTTAACTTTACTAGTTAGAAGGAATCGCTGTTGGGTACTCGTTAGTGTTGGAGGGTGGCTGGTTTATGACTGTGTTGATTAAGCGAGAACGGGCCCTTCGTTTATTATTGAAATGTGTTTAACGTTGTAAAACATGTTTCATGACGTTTGATTAGACGCGGCCTAGTGATTTCTTATGTGTTTATTTATTAAACTTTATGCACAAAAGTACAGTGGAACTAAATGCCTAAGACATAGAGAATACCAGGCAACCAAGGGTGATGTAGTCTTGTGGTAGACGCATTCCTTTTTTTTAGTGAAATCAATAAAAATATAATAATGATAATGTAGTATTAAATACAAATACAAGCGTACACACAGTATAGATAAATACACATAATACGAGTATACAACGCCGTACATATTATAATATCATAATAAAGATTTATGTAATAATTAATGTAATATTTTAAGCTATTGCATAGCTTTTATCGTGGGCTTTGAGCGCCGAATCAAGAAATTCCGTAACGAAAATAAAACCTAACACCCCCACTACGCCTACCAGCTCGCGTTCAACACATTCACACGTTGCGTTTGTATAGTGTTTGTGAATAAGCGCGGCGTGACGTCGCACTGCATGCGCATCATGAAAATTCTGCCCATCTCTCTCTCTCGCGCGGTCTAGCTTATGAGTGTGAAGGGGACAGTTTATGTTTTGCTTTTGTTAATGTTTATAAATATAGCGTGGTCTTATTTTATTATTTTTTAATATTAAATTATTATTGTCTAATTATGATTGCATAAGTTGATAAAAAATACAATAACTTTACCGCGGCAGTCCCCGAGTACCACACGTGTTTTTTTTTTTATACTAGAGGTCCCGCAGTAGTCAAAATTCGACTATAATTAATTGGAATTGTAAGTTTGTACGCTATTATGATTGTATTTTATACTTCTGTAATCACAAATTTCGCCAAGGCTACACTATAAAAAATATTAATAAAGACAAACAATATTTAATCTATTCTCAATTTGACAACAGACGACAAGAACAAAAGTTTGACAATAAATAGTATGCATGCGTGTGTGCGTCAAATACATGGTATGTAGTGTGTGTAATGTTTTCTTTATTGATTTAATGTATCTTTTATGCACTATTTTAAAAAAATATTAGCATTGTGCACTTCTTCTCTATATTCTCTATGAGTGTGGAAAATTTCATACTCCTCCGTCCGCGCAATTTTCGTAAAAAGGGATACAAAGTTTTTGCTTCACGTATTAATATATAGATATTTACGATGATAGATGCAGCGTGGTCATGTTAAAAGCTTGCACGGGTACTACGATACTGGATATTTTTAGTGCAAAGCAGTAATTGATTCTCCGGACTAAAGGTTAGGACAGCCAGTAAAAAAAGGAATTACAGGCAGACAATTGAGTGTTCGATCTGATGTCTCAAGATCATTCCAGTTGTGAAGATTATGGGCTTCAGTGACCACGTTACACCAAGATCGCCGTAAGCACGTTAACTTCATTTAAAAAGTTACGTAATTAAAAAGAAGCCCTGCCGAAACAATTTTTGAAAAAATCATAGATCGTCTTTCTAGAAAAAACCTTTCAAAAATGTCATTATGTCTTTGATTAAAAATGCTTTTTTGGTATATATAATTATGTATCATTAAAGTACCACGCCTTTGTAAGTTTAATATTTATTAACAAAAACAACGCATGCTTATCCAATTCAAAAGCCATTCAAATAATTAAAGTCGCAATACACGCGCTGAAAATAGAATGAGCTTTCTTTTCACATATTAAAATACAAATTCGGTTGACACAGCCTTTCGTGTTTATCAGGGGCTCCGCAAAACCAATTTATACTTTACGTGAGTTAGACAACGTTCCGATACGTTGACACAGTACAATGGCGGCCCCTTTTGTCTTTTGATATTAGAACCGGGAAATTGATGAGCTGTAAACGATGTTCGAAAAATATTTTTATCAATACGTCAATTTAGGACGTCAAGTATTGAAATTAGTTTACGAAGAGTTGATTGATATTTGTAAATTAAATCTGTTGCCATGAGTTTCAAATTGCTGCTTGTATTTTGATTCGAATATTAATTTATTAATGAGTAGAAGCATTGGATATCGTTGAACACGCCATCGCTATGACTCATATGTGTGGTTTACATATATAAAAAATGTATAAAAAAAACATTAACATTAAAATGATTTCGTTCTGCTCTCCAATAATAATAACAAAAAAGTTCTTATTATAATTTTTAGAAGCATCCTTACCAATCCTATTTAACTTCAAGGATTTTTGCATTTTACAAAGAAACAACATTATTGCGGTCAAATTCACGCTTCCCCGTCATAAAATCTTAATTAGATGAGAAAAGTTATCAAAAAATGGCCAAAACGTGACTTTCTTGAATAATTTTGTATAAAACAAAAGAAGATAAACTGGGATTATGAAAAGCAATAAGGATTACTCATAAAGAGATTATATTTGGAATTTAAAATAAAATTAACTATCGTGCTAGATTTTATTGATTCAATGTTGACAATTTCTTCATCACGTTCTTTCAAAAACTCTGCGAATTTAAATCTTTTTATGCACAATATAATATATGAATGTGATAAATGACTTAGTTCGTATATTACACGTCCTAAATCACTTATACGATTGAATTGAAACTCTATTCCGCTCTGGGTAGAACATTTCATATAAATTTTTTATCATAAGATTGTAGCTATCTTATATTATACTAGTTCTGAACTAGAATCCTTGGTCGAACAAAATGGTCTGCTCAGTAGAAGATCCACTCTTTATCAGTTCAATATCCATAATAACATCAACATACAGTAGACGCGCCATTAGTTCTAATAAAGTGTATTTAATGTTATATTTCGCGAGTCACGAGACGAAATCTGAGTCGGATCACTACATGATATGCAATAGGACTTCTTTGAATACTTCGTGTTCAACCTTTGTACCTGTCTAAGAGATTTGAGGATAATTCGTTTGAGATTATTCCAAATCATTATAGTCTTCATTGAACCATACTTGATCATCCCGATATTTTAACATCAAAGTCAATACCTTTATTAAATAATTTACCATACGTTTTTAATGTGATCTGTTTTTTCTCGTCTATATCTGTTTCCGGAGACATAGAGGAATTCATGACTTGGAACCATTTAATACAGAAATTTTTAATATTTCAATTCATAATTATATGCCTGGATTTGCATCTTAAAATTCCAAATCATCAGACCCGTACAAAAAACACCTAATGTACGATGTGTATGAGTAGGATTCAATTTATCATAGTTTGTTCGCAAACTGCCAACATTCTGCACCGAACTGTCACCGCCAACGAAATCCGCGATTAGTTTACTTGTCACCAAAATGGAATCCATTTTGTGTGAATACATTTTGATTACCGAAATACTAGAAATTTCCATTCGAATTCCAAATGAATAGGTGATATAACCAGTGGATGTTTAATATTGGACATAGTGAATACATATTTGTAGAACGTATGAGTAAGTACTACTAACATTTTTTGAGAACTGAATACAGTACGAATGAAAATTTTCTGAAATTATTACGTATGCAATAAGAAAATAGGTTTATCTAAAATCACAGCTATAATAATCCGCGACTTTAAGCTAATCGTGTTCTGTCCAATATTTACATTTAAAATATTAAACAAATTCAAATGTATTTTCAATAAAATGTAATTTACTTGCAAAATTCGATTAAGTTTTGGCTTACCTGAATGAAGTTATGTACAATTTAGTTGCCAACTAAACTATATAGAATTTGAACTAGAGCTGAACTTTGAAAATTATATTGTATCCAATATTTCGAGAGAACGCCAAAAGCATGTCAATCATCAGAATCATTCCAAGCAAATATTTAATTTTAATTTCGTCGATATTTTAATTGAGTTACCGTTTTCATTGTTCATTTTGGGAATTGAATGTGGGTCACGACCATTCCCAATTTATTTTAAATCGTATTTTAAAAAATATATTCAAATAAGGACCTTTTATTGCCCTTGTAGGCAGACGAGCATACGGCCCACCTGATGGTGAGTGGTTACCGTGGCCCATGGACTTCAGCAATGCCAGGAGCAGAGCCAAGCCGCTGCCTACCGTTTAATACTCTCTACAAGCCTCGTTTTTAATTCTACGGTTTCAAATAGTTAGTCGATTTCTACATGATTTATTTTTTCATATAAAAATGAATGGTCAAAGAGTTAAAGATTGGTAGATAACATATGAGAAGAACGTCTCTTACGCTATTAAATTAATATTTCATCATAGGTATCAGAATCCCTAAAATTTATTGGGCACGAAGTCTTGGCTCACCCGATTTTTATATCCATTTTCGGAGCCAAGATATTACAATATCCTTGCCGTCACTCATATTAAGATCTGAGATGATAGTTTTGAATCCAGCTGTAGCCACCTGTGCACATATATTCTCAGAAATCAAGAAACATATTGTCGCTTAAGAAATAAAATCGTATAATTTTTTATCGTTACTGTAAATAGTTCCAACCACACTTCATATTTCTGTCGCAAAAGCAATCTTACGTTCCGATTTGAGAGGTGAAAGAGACTTATATTTACCAGTAACATAAACCATTACTAAACCCGGATGATAATATTATACTTTTAAGAAGTGCTTGAATATTGAAGAGGGAAAACACTAAATTCGTACAGAGAGAATAAATTAAAATTTAATTAATCAAGCACAAAAAAAGCGGAATCTAATAATGACTCGTGAATTAAATATCACAATATCGTGAAACGCTTTTGAACATCCATTTTGTAGCTGCGAACAAGCGTTTAAAGGAATGAAGGTGAATTACGTAAGATAGTACGATGACAGAGAAAGGTAGAATTTACGGGGCCCAACAGAGCTTACTGATTAAATTTGCATTGGCTCCCGTTTGTATTTTAAAGCTGCGAGCGAGTCGTATTCTCGTTATCCGAGCATCTGTGCACCCAACATTGAGTTGTTAGCCACTAAACTACCACTGTTTTCCCATTCACGTTCAACACATTCATCTCTGATGCCATTAACATTATTATTACTATAACAGATGTCAACAATGAGTTTAATGGGATCGGATTAAATCAATATTTTCATCCGATAAACTATAACTTTCATTAATTTAAAATAATTAAACTTGTAACTATTTTCAATAAAGGAATATCTATGATAGATGATTAATTACATCAAGTTATTTTACCATATTATCAACCTTATTGCATCACTTTAAGGTACAGAAAATACATATATTATTATGTACATATAATTAAAATTACTTTTACGGTTGTTGAATTTCGCTTTTTTTACTGTCATTATATTATTTCTGACGTTTCGAATAATTTACAGTAAATCGTCAGTGACCACAGAAACTGTAAATAAGTATTGAGTATATCCACGACTGGCAAGATTCGGAGAAAATCCTTTATCTATAGTTCTTTCTTTTCACTTCTTACTAGAGAAATCCTAAGCTGTATTAAATGAAATCTGTTACATCTGGATCTGAAGATACGTAACAGAATTCGCACCGCTCTTAATGTTACAATAAATTTTGATCCAATATTTTTATTCATAATTTTTTTCTAAAAATTAATCCAAATTCATTTTCAAAGGAGACTTTTTCTGTCTTTACCTTTTTTCGTCTCTGAAATTTTGCTAAAAAATCAGTTCGCCCTATGCATCAATCCATCACTGGGTCCTTGAATCAACTTTAATGTAACAAGCAGAAAAAGACAAAACACAAAAAAAAATCGCTTTTTTTTTCGCTTTTAATGAATAAACCGTGACGTAATCGTCGCCAATGGCATTTGTATAACAACAATCTTTACGTGAATCGTGATTTGTTGAATCGCATACAAAAATAATAGCACTAACTTCACACTCGTTTTCAACAATAGCTCGCTCAGAAACAGTCGAGTCACAGTGATATTTAATATAACAAAACCGCCCGATCTACCCACGCCATTTCACCCTTATAAGCTATGCTTTTTGTAACCCTAATAACACAGTGAAAAGCGAACTAAATTACAGCTTTTTAGAGCCATAGGCTAAATTAGTTTAGGCCTACCTCTTAACTGGTAATTTGTTAGTGCTCACACAGAGTTGGTCAGAGAAATGTGTGCTAAACGAGTAAAGTTAAGTTAATGTTTGCTGTGTGTTATCCTTGGGTAATAATAAGGTTGTTCTTATGGTCTTGTCAACCTATATACGCCCTAGTAAATCTAGGGCGTATTAAAAGTCGGCATGGGCATGTGCCATTGTTTGTACATATTTATGCCCAGAAATCAAAATGTATTCCGGCTAAAACCGTACAGGTGCTATGGAGTATCTTTGGTAATTATTTCTGATGTCTATGCACTCTAGTTGTAATCGCAGATAGGTTCGTCTACAGCAGAGAAAATCTACAAAATCGTATCGTTCATTAATACAGATTATTTGAACGAATTAAAAATATTTATGAAAACAAAAATATTTTACTGTTTCTTGAGTACCCATTGAGTTCTCTCGAAGTCAGCACAATTCATTTCTGTTACTATTAAAGATAAATTAGCAAATTCACGGATGCATTGAATGTCTGTAGTATATAAATTTCAATCAATACATAGTTGTTCATTAAATTGTGGAGTTTCAAAATCATGGAATACGATCCGTGACGTCGCATAGGCGTAGCATTAAACACACGGGAATACGTCGTCCCCATTGCCACTAATCTCCGAAAACATAGCTCAGGGAGCTCGGTGAAAACACACAACGCAATATGTCGAACAATAACGCAACTTTAATTACCGTATTAATGGCTTGCGCGTTTTATGTGCGGTGATGTGAACGCTTATTCGCACAGGTCTGATATTAAAAAGTGGGACCAAGTTGTGTTAAACACTATGCATGCTGACTATGATACGCAGTATATAATTTTTTAAATTTCAATTCAATTTTTAGATATTTAATTAATGCTACTTTTTAAATTCCAAATTACATTCACGCTTCAATCTCGCGTTTTATTATTTAACATTTCGGATACTTTACATTTTTCTTGGTCACCAACGACTAGCATGTAATGTATCGACATTTGAATATTGTGCTAACCACGCTCAATTTTTTTTAAATAATCTTTTCTTGACAATTACTGTTATATATAATAATAATATACAATGTAATATATTATTATAACAGCAGTTCCAATTATGTCTACGACACAAGTTTTAATTTGCATTTCTTCAAAGCCGATTTACTTTTGCATTATAACATGGATAGCGCTTTTATAACTATATCATGTTTAGCAATTACTTATCTATACTATATAGGTGCAGGGCATGATTTAGGGTACAAGACCGCGCGGCAGATCACCGTTACGATGGACCGACCAAATAAAGGCAGCTCTAAACGGTCCCGTTAACGAGTGCACAAGAAGGGCCGCGGTACGCGAGGAATGGCGACGTCTGGTGAAGCGCACCACTACCCGAAGTGATGACCACGATCACTCTGCCAAGAGTGCATGCGACTGAGAAGAATCTATGCTAGTATGTCAGATCTCACCGTATGTGACGGAAACACTTTTCTTTAAGAAACTGAGACGCGACTTTTGTCAACCTACTCGAATATTCATTGCTCTGAAATTTAAATTCACATAATCTTTATACAATCAAAGTCCCTCTGGCAAGATCTCACTTATAGACATTAACAACGCCAGGGACAAGATTCATACGCGAAGCAGGTGTCCTTGAGTTGAAAGGACTCCTCCGAAAGCGCTCGAGCAGCGGTTAGCAAATCCCTACCCTCCATGCTAAGCTTTTGCTCGCCCACCTGTCCTAGTGAAACTGGAAAGGCCACCAGTAAACCCTCCCTAAAAAAAGGACAAAGTCAAGTTGCTACGATATTTAAAATTCAAACTCGTAAGAATACACTAATCTTTCATTGTTTCAGAGTAAAGTACAATAATAAATTTTAAAGTAAATACATAATTACACACAATAAAAGGATGACATTTAAGAGTAACAACGGCTAGCCCAGAGAACAATACGGAAGAGATTTCATTCACATGAGCTAATTTTTCTTTTGTTCATTAGAGGGTTAGGGTTTTCTTTACTTCTTATTTGCATAATTTCGACTGAATGCAAAAGTACATTACATAAATTTACAAGAAAAATTAAAAAGGGAATTGAAGAATATATTTTTTGTTACTTTCTTTATTCATGTGTTAAACTATAAAATTAAACAATGGTATTCGTAATGGTTCGTGTAAATAATTGTTTTGACATATAAAAAATGTGATATTTCCATCTCTTGGTATTTGACCAATCAAAATTTCAATGTTAATCTTAATAATGATACAATGAAATTCATAAAACCAAGAGCGGATGTAGTGAAATCTATAAATATAAAAATGAATTGCTGTTCGTTAGTCTCGCTAAAACTCGAGAGCGACTGGACCGATTTAGCTAATTTTGGTCTTGAATTATTTGTGGAAGTCCAGAGAAGGTTTAAAATGTGAATAAATATGAAAATGCTTGGAATTAAATAAAAATAACAATTTTATTTTAGCTTTGATGTGTCCCCCGTCGGACGAATTCATTTTGTTTGTTTTAAAATTATTTTAAACAAAAGCTTAGATCTTTTATTTATCGATTGAGGCACTACGAAGTCTGCCGGGTCTGCTAGTAAACACTAAAAGAAGAAAGTTACTACTATATATGGCAACGATGCCATTGATATAATACTGGAGATTAAGCCCTAGAAGGTTGAAGTCAGAAGCTGGTACTAAAACTCTTACCAATGCAGCATAATAGGAGGACATCCTGCACTAACTCCACGGGATGTGGGGTAAGACAAGAATACAAAGAAGAAGAATAACATATCTCAATGTTTTTATCTATCTTATCATAATATAAATATGAATGTAGACAACAACTAAGCCGTATTTAAAAAAATAAAATACGTGTGGCATAGCATATTTTATCAACTTGTGCAATTATAATTAGAAAATAACAATTTAATATTAAAACATTAATAAAATAACTATAAGCACGCTATATCTATAAACATTAACAAGAGCAAAACATTAACTGTTCCCTTCACAGTCATAAGCTAGACCGCGCGAGAGAGAGATGGGCAGACTTTTTATGATGCACATGCAGTGCGACGTCACGCCGCGCGCTTATTTACAAACACTACACAAGCGCAACGTGTGATTGTGTTGAACGCAAGCTACATCGTAGGCGAAGTGGGGGGTGTTAGGTTTTATTTTCGTTACGGAAAATAAAACCTAACGCTCAAAGCCCGCGACAAAAGCTATGCAATAGCTTAAAATTCATCGTAATACCACACCTACATTACCATCTTACTTTCGATTGTCATTTGAACTGAACATACAACATAAATTATGTGATAATATTAAATAGCATGCACGGATGCAAATAACGCCCGTGTTTTGAGGAGGACCGCATGCAAATTCCTAAACGAAGCTCAGCCTTGGATCTAAGGTTCAATGAACACATTAGGGTTGAACCTCCTCCATATGATTTTCGTACATATACCTAACCTAATTTATGTATTCAATGTAATACGAAGTAGGATAAATAGGCAATACGGCCTAGTAAACGTTCTTCTGTCGTAAAAAGCAACAAAGAATGTCGCCGGAGAATGGGCATCAGCATTTTCTGAATATTATATAAGGATACTGCGATCGGCAGTCGGGTTTATTGGTACGATAGATTGTGGCAAGAATGGTTACCGCCGCCATCCTACCTAATATAATAACCGTTAAATAATACAATTTAGTACTATGACCTATGATATGTCTAGGGTAGGGATAAGGTAGAGTAGGATAGGTAGGTAGGGGTATGGTAGGTAGGGTATGGTGTGATATGTCTAGGGTTGCGAGTAATCACTTAACACAACATTCAGTCCATGAGTTATCTGTCCAACTAAATAACCGTAATAAATAATAGAATATAAGTACTGGACGCTTTCAGTCAATTTATAAATCTTTCAACTTTTATATTTACATCAATTACGTTTCCTTTTCTCGACGATGATAAAAAAGCAACAACGGAGTAAAGTTTGAATGATAATAATTGATATTTTAGGGCTTACTTGTAATTTTATGATTAAAAATTAATAATGTTTTTAGTCTTTAACGTATTAAGAACCTAAACGAAGTTCCTTTATTTGCCTCATAATAAAATTAAATATATGTTAATGTATATTTTTCGGTATATAGTAAAAATGATTTCAAAAACGCTTGAACAAATTCAGGGTAAGTATCAACGGTGCTCGCTATCCGCATTTCAAACTACGTACAGACGACGGCACTCCGGCGATCTAAAGCGATGTAATAACGGAATGAATCTCGGTTACACTGCGGTTTTCATTGTGGCGTGTTTAAACAAAGAAACAAAATGTAACAATAGGTATTTCGAGTGCCGCAACCTACAATCAAATGATGCTACGACAATAGAATGCAATGACTTTCGAAACTGAAGCTATATCCATTATTCTTCGAAAATGTAACACATTATGCTTCCATTACGTGAAGATTTTAAATCAAATTAGTTTCTGTTTGAACGAGAGTTGCAATGCGCGATAAACCACCACCCTGCCTATTTCTGCCGTGAAGCAGTAATGCGTTTCGGTTTGAAGGGTGGGGCAGCCGTTGTAACTATACTTGAGACCTTAGAACTTGTATCTCAAGGTGGGTGGCGCATTTACGTTGTGGATGTCTATGGGCTCCAGTAACCACTTAACACCACCAGGTGGGCTGTGAGCTCGTCCACGCATCTAAGCAATAAAAAAAAAAAAAAAAAGAATAATCTCGCAACGTGATATTAAAGTCTCAATTTTATTAGCTATCCCACTAAATAAGCAGGGATATATATGTAGTAGTGATTTCAAACGAACACTTTTTACTCTCTTATAGCTTAATTTAACAAAGAAAACTCGACGGCAGAATAAAAAACGTGATAATACACATCCATCGAAGGAATAAAACAATTGAATTTATAAAATTAAATTCTAAGTGCCTTACGGTGCCTTCGAAATCCCGTGATACCGCGCAGAAATCCAAACCTACCTACATTAAACGTCTCAGTATGGAAATCCTTGGGAAAGTCATCTGGATTCGCGCTAAGGGTCTCGCTATACGGTTCCGGTCCCGCGTTTCCTATTTGCCTCTTTATTGGCCGTTTCGCCGCGTGTGCTGGCAGCGTTATTGCAAACAACTTTGTACCAAGACAAGATATCCCTAGATAAATACCGTGCTCAGATATATCTAGAGCAATAACTCCTAATGTTCCATGTTCTCAAATCTAGACCAAGTTTTGAAGCTAATATTTGCGTTATACAAAATCATTGACATCTGTAAAAAGACCGACATTAAATCATAATAATTGTAATGAGACCGGACTTCTCAAGAAGGTATAGTTATCTGTGTTTCTACGTTTTATTGGTATCGCTATCTTCTGAAGGTCGATTGGCCAAGCCAAGCCGCTGTTTTCCATCAGTTCACTAGTAAGTTATCAATTTCGTTAATAAAATATGCAAAACTTTTACGTTAATAAGTTTCTTATCGAAAAGGATGATAAAATTAGAACCATTTCGATTCCAATTTAGCCTCGAGTAACTTTACGCTTGGCATCGTCTGAAATAACAGCGGAATGCTTTTACGTGCCAAAGACTTAAATAATATTCAGTTTTATAGATACAAAATAGAAACCGACAAAATTATAAATAGTGGTGTAACTAAATAAAAGCAGTGACAGAGCAGATTGAAGAAACGAATCTAAACTATGTATTAATAATATATTTTGCATTTTCGTTACATTTTTATTGTGGATTTGTTATATTGGTATAAAGCAAATAAAAGGCTCTTGAATGGAATAACCATGTTTCCTTCTAAACATATTATTATATGTATATTTTTATTGCTTAGACGGGTGTATGAGCTCACGTTCCACTTGATACTAAATGGTTACCCGAGCCCATAGACATCTACAACGTAAATTCCGCCACCCACCTATGAGTTCTAAGATCTCAGTATAGTTATACCAGCTGCCCCACCCTTCTAACCGAAACGCATTACTGCGTCACGGCAGAAATAGGCAGGGTGGCAATACCTACCTCACAAGACGTCCTACCACCAGTAAATATTATTTCTTCTTCTAAATATTATTTACTGGTATATATTTTTTCATTATAAGCCATTGTGGGAGGATCATAGTAACGCAAAAGGCTCACATTGTCATGGCTTGAAGACGCCCAGTGTACTTGTGTCAAGTGACACGAATAAGCCGATGCTTAAATTTCCTAGGCACTCATTTTTCTAAGGAAGTACGTAACTCGTTTTCAGGATGGACTTCAAAAACGTATAATGTATATGCCCGCATAGCTGCTTCATGGAGCGTCTACCCATGCAGGTCTTTTGAAGTCGTCGTGGCCAAAAGGATAAGACATCCGGTGCATTCGTGTTGAGCGATGCACCGGTGTTCGAATTCCAGGCGGGTACCAATTCTCTAATGAAATACGTACTCAACAAATGTTCACGATTGACTTTCACGGTGAAAGAATAACATCGTGTAATAAAAATCAAACCCGCAAAATTATAATTTGCGTAATTACTGGTGGAAGGACCTCTTGTGAGTCCGCGCGGGTAGGTACCACCACCTCGCCTATTTCTGCCGTGAAGTAGTAATGCTATTCGGTTTGATGGGTAAGGCAGCCATTGTAATTATACTGAGATCTTACATCTCAAGGTGGGTGGCGCATTTACATTGTAGATGTCTATGGGCCCCAGTAACCACTTAACACCAGGTGGGCTGTGAGCTCGTCCACCCATCTAACCAATAAAAAATAAAAAGAGCTACAATATCAGTAATTAAACAATGAATACAGCAAAAACACCAGTGACAAATAAGATACCATCAGAAAAATATATCACCACTTAAAATTTTCAAATCCTCGTCGTCATTTTCCTGGACAACTCTATCTAATATTCTTAGCGCAAGGCTAAAAATCGTTTTCGGAAAAACAAATAACAAAAAAATTGTATAAAACAAAGGTGCCCGGGAGAAAAGTAACATTTATTTAATAAAATCACCGAATTTCTATGAAAGTTATGAAGCTTCTGAAGTAATTAGAGCGCTCTGAGGAAAACAGCGCCTTCCAAACAATTTATTTAAGATCACATTAATTTGACTAATTTTCGAGGTACACTTTTGAGGTAAAGTTTATTATTAATACGCTTTTATTAGCTTCGGACGTATGTATGTTTGTAACGGAATCTATGAACATGTTTTTTTTTTATATAATTTTTCTCGGTCTCGTGAGTAGTGGACATAATCCAAACTATTTTTAATGACGAGTTATTTTATTTCATTATTTACGACATTACATATAACAATTTACCTACGCAGCATATTATCAGTTATTATAATTAAAAGTTTTTTCTATCAAAGAAACCTTTACTAGAATTTAAGATCCAATTAAAAATAGTTTTCATCTTAATGCATAACAGTTTAATTCATCTTTTAATCCAGTTCAAAAAAGTAATTTAAAATATTGTAAATTTCAATATTGATGTAAATATATGTGTGTTTGATGTCTAATAAAAATATAACAGCACAATAAAATGGTAATTTATTACTTAAAATTGTAATGAAACTGTTTATTATTCATTTAGAACATTTAAAACCTTCAATTTAATCCAACCACAAACCGTTGGTCGTATATTAAGTCAAGGCTATTTAAAATTAACTTTTAATCTCGCTTTATTTGCAGCATTAAATTATTTAAACGCCAAAAGACTTAACAAAATTATAAATGAGCAAAAATTTTCATATATTACGCTCCGAAAACTGAAACTTTGTGAAGATTTTAAGAAACTTAGACCTCAAGCTGAGCGCAGCTGTTTCATTCAAGCGGGAAACAAATTAAACATGTCACTGTAAGAAGTTACTGGGAATTTATGAACATTAAAAGATGATTACAGGTGTTTACATTTCTTAATGCTTAATGAAGACATGTATGTAAATGTGTCTCATACGAATGAAAACTGCGTACCAAATATGTATTCATAAACTACTTCCACGATCAACAGTTAATATTGTTTAGCACAAATAGGAACCCGCAGAACGGGTAGATTTTTCCATAATTCTATATACATACATATAATAAATAAAGCAATGGAAAGAAACGTACTAAAAATAAGAAGAATACAAAAAGTAAAAAGCGAAAAAATTAGACAAAAACTAAAGTTATAGATGCCTTACAATATGCTTTAAAACAGAAATGGCAGTGGGCAGGACATATAGCAAGACGCACAGACAAAAGATGGACATCACAGACAACTATGTGGAAAGGACCAAGAGGAAAAAGAAGAAGAGGGCGCCCTAGAAAAAGGTGGATAGAAGATATAAAAGCGATAGCAGGAAGCGATTGGATTAGGAAAGCCATGGACAAAGTGATTTGGAAGAAGCTGGAGGAGGCCTTTACCCGAGAAGGGGTTCCGATCATTGGTACAGAAGAAAGCAACGTTAGCGAATAAAAGAAAAAGAAATTCTACGTGTGTGTGTGCACCAGTTTTTTTTGCAAAAAATAGCAACTTTGCTACTGATATTCATTGTTACACTTTTATCTTGATAATAATCGCGCTCTCTAAGTGTTTAGATAAATATTTATAATACACATGTTGCAAAGTATGACAATACAAATCCACGAAAGTATTAAAATCCAATTCCTTACAAAAGAACTGTTTGAATTAAAATTCACTAATTAGTGGCAAAATTTCAAGAACGATTTTAAAGCAAACCTAGAGCTCAAGCAAAAGGATATTATTTCCGAAATTTCGCTGGAAGATTTTAATTGAAATATAGCTAGGACTCTTGATAGCATAAATTTTCACCTTCATTTTAGTGTAAATTAGTTAGAGAGAAAGCTTTTTGAGCAAATGGTTTATAATTTCGCTAAAACATTTTGAACCAGTTATTAGGAATTTTGGATTTTATACCATAATATCAAATTTAAGGCTGTTTAAAATAAAGCAGGAATTTGTGAGAACTGATTTAAGTAAGGGTCACAGTTTTGTCCCGAACAGAGCACGTTAAAACAAAATAGATTCATTAATCCACTCGTTCACGATTCGAACTTTATGTAATTAGTATATCAAGATATAAAAGATACCACATTAAATATATTTAAAGTAGCATTTAGACCATTTCGTAATATGTTATCCACGATACTCTTACATTTTAAGAGAATAAATTCAGCTATCTATCCGTGTACATTATAAATATGAAAATAATAAATAAATAAATATTTACTAACAATCACACCACGTTAACTGGTCCCGTGATAAGTTCATAAAGAACTTGTGTTACAGGTACCAGAATACGGAAATAAATGTAAGATTTTTATTATACACATACATATATTTAAGACACATCCATAACCCTGGAAAAGACATTTATATTTATCATACAAATACCTTCCCTTGGCAGGATTCGAACCCGCGACCCCCTTGTGTAGTGACCATGTCACTTACCACTACACCAGACGGCCGTTATTACACCACATTACACATATAATCTTCTTTATATATTCTCCAAGTAAAACGAACGCCAAATAACATAATCTAGTGTCCACTTGAATGATATTTTTAAATGATAAAATGTATCATGTGAAACGCTAAGCAACGAAGAGATTGTTCATTTGTAATTTTAGTGCAAGCATTAACTAGATTCACCTCGCATTTGAATATTCATGTCCACATATCATTCGTATAAACTAGATAAGCACGGTACACGAAGTGACTAAATTTGAATAATATTTCAGTGTCCTGCAATGCAAAGCACTGATAGCGTACTTGAAAAGGTGATTACAGGATTAACACTTTCCCTGGGGTTTATTTTATTTCACAGACCTTCACCTTCGCGGCCAACGACGATAGCTGTTTCATAATTCAGTAAAAAAACTTTCTTTTAAAGGAAATCTAATAAAGTTATATTAAATCTAATATAACCTCGAATTAGACTAATTGGATTTAATCAAAGTTTAATCCACATTACAATTTCCGTTGAATTACATATTGTTTCATTCTGGGAACGAGTTTTAATGGCAACACTAGCTGTTTCCTTTTATAGAACAAAACTTAAAAGAAACACGTGTGGTACTCGGGACTTCCACGGTAAAGCTATTGCATAACATTTTTTATCAACTTATGCAATTATAATTAGAGAATAATAATTTAATATTAAAACAATATTATAATAAGACCACTCTATATTAATAAACATTAACCAAAGCAAAACATTTACTGTCCCCTGCACACTCATAAGCTAGACCGCGCGAGAGAGAGATGAGCAGACATTTCATGATTCACAAACACTACACAAGCGCAACGTGTGAATGTGTTGAACGCTAGCTACATGGTAGGCGGAGTGGGGGTGTTAGCTTTTATTTTCGTTACGGAATTGTTTGATTCGGTCGCCGCGTTCAAAGCCCGCGATAAAAGCTATGCAATAGCTTAAAAATCCTAATTATATAAATCCTGAAAATAACATAGAGATAGAAACTATGCATTACATGTCAGATTGAACAGTGAAAATAATTTAATTAATGTGCACGAATACCAGAATCTGGTAAAATACAATTAATAAAATAAAAAAATCGATTTTCTTGTATCGGTAAAGTCTATCTAAACACAAAATCAGAAAAAACTAAAGATGCTTAAAGTCTCAATACTTTTTCATTACAACATCATTCTACCAATCTTATTCTGAATGTCAAAATTTAATTAACTTTCACAGCGGGCTCTCGGGATCAATTAATCGTCTTGACACGAGGCGTACTCGTAATAAATAGATACATGTGTATGTAGTAGCCGTCGACGAGATCTTTATAAGTAATAAAACTGTCCCCTGTTACATAATAATATCTTTACGTTATCCTTAGCTAACAAGATTGTTTAAAAATCAATGAATGTTGGTTGAATGAATGAATGAATGTTGAATGTTTAAGTGACATCTGTGCTTATATTTCTTGTTACAATTCGAAAAAAGAATTCAGCCATTTTAATTTAAATACAAAACGAATTTGCTAAACAATTTTATAATTAGTTTTTTTAAATATTTTTATAATTATCATACACACCGAGCCAACCGACATTAAACTCTGCATCATTTAACTTTACAATATGACTTGGTTAATTTATATTTTTAGTTCGCTTGAGAAATGTAACTCAATTCTAGTAATTACATTATTCGTAAAGTACTTATTTATCTTTACACCCCAAAAACGATCCATTTGTCGGTTGGAAGCATCCGCTGATAGGAAATAACGAAATATTTTACCGAAAATCCCCCTCAAAGCCGTTGCCTTGTCGTTCAGTACGATTCATAGTCGACAGCGGGCTTAATACCCAATATCTTATTTATTTACTAGAAAAAACCCGGCCACGCTTCGTGACAATCGATTTCAATTAAATTCATATATTTATTGAAGCTGATTATACGTCTGTTTATGACAGAAAACACTCCTTGAAGGACCAACAAATTTTGAATCAGCTAGATTACGACACGTTCACAGCCAAGACTACGACTCTTGTGAGTCCGCGCGGGTAGGTACCACCACCCTGCCTATTCCTGCCGTAAAGCAGTAATGCGTTTCGGTTTGAAGGGTAGGGCAGCCGTTGTAACTATACTAGAGACCTTAGAACTTATATCTCAAGGTGGGTGGCGCATTTGCGTTGTAGATGTCTATGGGCTCCAGTAACCACTTAACATCAAGTGGGCTGTGAGCTGGTCAACCCATCCGAGCAATAAAAAAAAACGAACAAACAAACAAATCTGCAAATATTGGATTATGTTTCATGGTAAATGTATCTATTGGATATACATAAATAATGAATACTATGCAGTTATCAAAGACCACAGAGGCCACAACGTAAATGCTATCATATATCTTGAAAGATAAAATCAAAATCTTCAAATCTGCTTATGTGATAGTACCACTTTATGTCTTCCCGTGGGTCTCGTAAAAGACGACTAAATGTTTCGCTTAAGAATCTGCAGCAGAATTCTCTCAATATGACTACTTCTACTTACAGTATACATTTATATAGCGATCGAGAAGCATATCGGGAGACCAGATTCGGGAATGTTTTGTGAGCGCTCCGGGGCCTCGTTAACCTTTGGTTGAATTCAAAACACATGAATGTTTTTATATTATTTTTTTCATAGTCATAAAGCTTTTGAGACATAAGGGTTTTTTTGGTTTAAAAAAAAACAGTCCATACATCACAGTATTTTTTTTCTTGCTTAAATGAGTGGGCGAGCTCACAGCCCACCTGGTGTTAAGTGGTCACTGAAACCCATAGACATCTACAAAGTAAATGCCCCACCCACCTTGAGATATAAGTTCTAAGGTCTCAGTATAGCCTCAGTATATTTTGACTTGAATCTAATATTTTTTTAATAACGTACCTATAATTTTAATCTTAATAATTACATATACGAGGTGAGCGAATTCTTGTATTATATGTACATATATCCGAATTGTACTACAGACTTAGATCCAACAAGATCGTAATGTAGCTTTCGAGACATTTTCAATATCTTCAACTTGCAGTTGGAGTGCTATGTACGGACGTGCACGAGTCGTCTTTTATTTGAAAACTTCCACCTTTTCGGGACTCAGTCTCGAAGTCTGCCTAAACTATGTATATTGGTTCGGAAATACATTTTATGTTCTTTTTTTTCTTTTTTTTTTATTGCCCTTGTAGGCAGACGGGCTTACGGCCCACCTGATGGTGAGTGGTTACCGTCGCCCATGGACTTCAGCAATGCCAGGGGCAGAGCCAAGCCGCTGCATACCGCTTAATACTCTCCACAAGCCTCGTTTGAAGAAGGACATATCATAGCGCTCGGGAAGCACCGTGGAGGGGAGCTCGTTCCATAGCCGGATGGTACGTAGCAAAAAAGATACGTATACAAAATAAATTTACTATTTAGATGTAGTCAGTTTTTAATACGCTTTTATTAGCTTCAGAGGTATGTATGTTTGTAACCAGATCTTTGAACACGATCTTGACCCCCTTCAAAACGTCGGATTAACTCGACCCTTCTACTTATATCTGTTCATAAAATATTTCTAACTACTTATACCATGCACCCCACGCTTTTTTTTACAATAAAATCATTTTTTCTTACACTATTTTTAATTAAAAATTATTTTCTATTTTTTAGTTTGATTTTCTATAAAAGCGCATTTTGTTAGTTTTTTTTTAAACTATTATTTATTTTATTTAAAAAGGTACCTATGTTAGGTGTAATGTAGATTTGTATACCCGGGTATTCTTTCGCATGACTCGTTTAGAACAATTTATATGCCATATTCTTGGATCCCGTTCTCTGGTCCTCAAGCCTATCTATCTCTATCACATACCCCTCCGCCTTCTTCTACAAATTGATGCACTTGCATAAGTCTTGAATAAGTCACCATGTCTCCACTGCATTTGACAGCTTAATGCCAGAACAGATTTGTGTACCTCCCATGTATTTCAGATCACAAGCCTATGCGGCAGCGTCAATGTCACATCCAAACTGAAGGCACTGAGCTATCTAAAAGTAAATTTTTTCCCAATGCTACGATATGCCTTCCTCAGTACGAATCCTAAAAAGACTTGTTATCGTGAGGTAGTGGTTTACCTGCAGGACACTGTCAATATCCACAAGCATCGGTAGTCCATATTTGAGACCTTAGAACGTATATCTCAAGCTGGGTGGCGCATTTACGTCGTAGATGTCTATGGGCTCCAGTCACCACTTAACACAAGGTGGGCTGTGAGGTCATCCACCCATCTAAAACATTTCTAAATTTTAAAATAAAATTCAACAAAATCCTGCGTTACAAAAGAGTTTGAAAAAGTAATATCATAGTCAGATTAATCTCAGTCGCTAAAGTTGAGATTTAATGAAAAACTAATCGTGACCACAGCGCAACTCTGTAAGCTTTGTGCCGCTGATGAAACTGAATCTTAATTAAATTTACTGTTGGCGATTGCATTGTTTGTAAGCGAAATTGTATACTTGTATGTGAGTGTACTTTAATCTGAGCATTAAAAAAAAATGTGTGGTGTCGTGGGACACCGGATAGGAACGAAGTTCCTTATTATAAAAATATTAATTTTAAGTTCTATTCGGGGTATAAAGAAAATAAAACTGGAGATTTCGCAACAACCCACGGTCATTCGGTAACGTGCGAACTTATTGTGGTACACTTCATTCACGGTTGTTTGCCTAAGAGTTCGTGTATTGCGCAAACGAACGCTCTGAGATCGTGGTCACTGAATGATGAAAAAAATATGTTATTTTTTCTACGTTATTACAAAGTTAAGTAATACACTGTGTGCTTTACTAATTTTTACGTTATTACAAAGTTAACTCGTACACTGTGTGCATTACTAATAAAAAACTTACGTTACGGACGTTTTTTCCCGGTTAGGGTACCCCTCCGCATCGTCCCATAAGGAACTTCGTTCCAAAATCAAGCATTAAAAAGCATTTAAGAAAAACCTCTACACTAAATACCTCGTTTTAGGATAAAGATTACCCGTTACAGAATTTAGTGTAAGTAAATTTAGTACTTGAACAGTATTGAAAATCATGCAATTTGATTAAGTATTTTCGTTAATGGCGCGGAGGCAGATAAGCTATTCCTCTCATTTATAACACCCACTTTTAATGACGTATTAACGTTGATCTTCTCTATCTTCCTGTACGAGGTGGAGACTTGGTCTCTCAGGAAAAAGGAACGCAAAAAGATCGATGCCTTTGAAATGTATTGATGGAGAAAGCTGCTACGCATTCCTTGGACAGCTATGAGAACTAATGTCTCCATCCTCGAAGAGCTGAAGGTCACCAAGCGCCTGCTGACTACGTGCCAGAAAAGGGTTCTTTGGGCACGTAATGCGATCCCCATTGCACAGCCTGGAGAAACTCATAATTCTCGGACAAATGGAGGGGAAGCGCGCTAGAGAAAGAGCGCCAGCTAGATGGATGGACCAACTTAAGGAGGTGACTGGAGGCCAGATACAGGGAGCGGTACATATGGCGCAGAACCGGACCGAGTGGAGAAGATTGACATACGAATCACGATCCTCAGCATTGAACATTTGGAACGACCGGCAAAAAAACAATTTACTCATGTGTAGTGGTGGTAAGGCGTCTTATGAGCACGCATAAATACCACTGGCCTGTCTAGTTCTGCCACATAGCAGTAATGCGTTCTGGTTTGAAGGGTGGGGCAGCCTTTGTATTTACTATAGAAGTAAGACTTAGACTTACATGTTTCAAGGTAGCTGTATTAACATCCTTGATGCCTATGAGCTCAGATAAACATTTAATATCGGATAAGCCGTGAGATTGTTCACCGGTCTAAATAAAAAAATAACAACAAGAATTAGAACTTCAGATTTATAAATAACTAGCCGTACTCGCCCGCTTCGCTGGGCATTTAAAATTAACATTATTATTTATTGTCATTATTATTAGGGAGTCCAACACTCATATAAATATTAGCCTATCCATTAAGTACATGTATTTTCTACATGAATACCAAGTTTCAAGTCAATCGGATGGATGGTTCAGTAGTTATAACGGAACTTCCGTAAAAACCACTGTAGATTTATATATTAATATAGATATAGATGTTACTGGTAATACATATAGATGTTATCGGTGGTAGGACCTCTTGTGAGTCCGCGCGGGTAGGTACCACCACCCTGCCCATTTCTGCCGTGAAACAGTAATGCGTTTCGGTTTGAAAGATGGGGCAGCCGTTGTAACTATGCTGAGACCTTAGAACTTATATCTCAAGATGGGTGGCGCATTTACGTTGTAGATGTCTATGGGCTCCAGTAACCACTTAACACCAGGTGGGCTGTGAGCTCGTCCACTAATCTAACCAATAAAAGAAAAATACACAAGAATGTTACTATAAACGCAAAAATTAATCGTAACTTTCCAAAAGCTTCTTCAAAATATTTTCAATCCAGGACTTCGCACAGCCAGTACGGAATTATTATTAACAAACATAGTTTCAGCTTCCGAAGTTGAAGCAGAGTTTTGCTTCTGCTCGCAAACAACTATAGTTTTTACTGAAACCTTCTACAGAGAAACTGAGCAAGAATACCGTCGAATATTTGGCGTAGTTTCACTAAAGATATGAGGCCATCCTTGGAACTATTTTCCGGAATACAATGGAGGCCCGCTCATCATATTCTCCATCGAGATATTGAATATTAATGCGATGCCAGCTTCTTAAGGTTTTTCTTTTGCTTTTATAAATATTTTAAAATAAATAAAATTGTAAATATTTAAACACAGCCCACAAAATTACGGTTAGTATACTGTATCAATGATTATTATTTTGAAATTTGTTTCGGAGCTCAATATATTAGCTTCAATCAACACCTTAAGAAGCGAAGGAATAAACATTAATATGTCACTGTAGAGCTATCGTTTTGATTTTAGTTATGTTCCTAAACTGAAAAAAAAATGCTATAAAGAACAATAAGTTATTCTTGGTCAAGTAGTCATCGTATATGATTCTCTGTTCGAGAATATTATTATGCGTCTTCACTGCAAAAAAGTGATTGAAATATTCAAATCTATTTAATATTAACATCATTTGCTTTCAAAACTAGGAAAGAAAATCAGTCTGTTAGTCAGGAACATAAGATTGGATAAATTAATTAAATAACACGCAGAACCGTCTCAAACAATTCTATCAACTATATAATAACGCCTACAACCTACTTTTTTATTTATTTATTGCTTAGATGCTTCGACGAGTTCACAGCCCACCTGGTGTTAAGTGGTTACTGGAGCCCATAGACATCTACAATGTAAATGCGCCACCCCCCTTGAGATATAAGTTCTAAGGTCTCAAGTATAGTTACAACGGCTGCCCCACCCTTCAAACCGAAACGCATTACAGCTTCACGGCAGAAATAGGCGAGGCGGTGGTACCTACCCGTGCGGACTCACAAGAGGTCCTACCACCAGTAAAAAACCAAAGACAAGACCAAAAAAGTTACAATCCCCTTAATCGTATAACCGAAAAACCCATTTTATTACAGCAATTCAATTCGTTGAGTTTATACAATCTCGGACTGTCACTCAACTTAATTTACCTGTACAAGTTGACGATAAACAGCGAGTGAACCCAAATTTATTTTATTGCGCCGTAAACCTTTGTTATGCAACAGAAAAAGCTTAACGCTATTAAATTTTTAACGAATACGAGATGTTTTTGAAACACAACTCGTTTTACGTGATCCACGTAAATGAATCTTATACCTTTAAACGAGCAATTCTTGTATATTAATATATATATAATCTGAATCTCGGAAACGACTCCAACGATTTTCATAAAATTTAGTATACAGGGGATTTCGGGGGCGATAAATCGATCTAGCTACGAATTATTTTCAGAAAATGTTGTTTTAATCGTGTTTTAAATTTTCAACTTTATCGATTGACTCTTCCCGACGTCTATTGGTGAATAATAATACTATTAAGCTATTTCAGCAGATAGCGTTATTAAGCCACCCGAAGCCAATGAGTGTTTGGTTTAAGGTTAGACCAAGAAAATGAATTGTTTATTTATATTATTTGTGTCTTTTTCATATAAAATATATAAAAAATACCGAGCAAAGCTCTCTCATCGTCTAGTAACATATTACATGCGCACATATTGCGACCGAGAAATATGTAAATAATCGTGCCATCATTCTTATATACCAGCATCAATTACGTAATTGACAATGCTGTCGTAAATACGCGAATCGTGGGTACTACAGAAAACACTTCGCCTTAATGATATTTCTAAAGTTTTATAGACATTTCTTCCTCAAAATTCCAGGTATTATAATATCTAAATTTTTGATTATTTTTTTTGCTTAGATTGATGGACGAATTCACGACCCATCTGGTATTAAGTGGGTTCCGGAGCCCATAGACCACAACAACATAAATGCCGCCACACACCTTAAGACATGAGTTCTAAATCTCAGTTTTAATATCATATAATGTATATTATAAAATTAAAATTAATCCGTAATTAATTTTGGATTGAACGAATCCGAATTAAGATCGCTCGAAAGGAAATCGCGTTCAAGGCTACGAAATTTAAAAGTCTAATAACTTAATCAGTAAATTAACCTTTCCATTAAACTTTATCAAACTTTACACGGGCACTCCAGTTTTATGATCGGCTAGAGGTATTTTACATTTTGTTAATATTATTTTTCGTATATTTCGTAGGCACGTTGGCTGTTACAATACAGATTAGATTTTGACAATATGTCTCATTGGTGAATGATGACATTCACCTTGTGTCGACCGTTGGCTCCGGTGGTCATTTAACACCAAGCTTGGCACGAGCTCATCTGCACATATTCAGAAGGAATTGCATACTAGTGGTCCCCGCTGTAATCAAAATTCGACTGTAATTAATTGAAATTATAAGTTTGAACATTCTTATTGGTTCTATTGTCAACGTAATACTTCTTTAATCACAGATTTCGCCAAAACTACACTATAGACAAATAATGTTAAATACAAACAATATTAATCTATTCCCAATTTGACCACAGACTTTAAAAAATTACAAAAGTTTCACAATTGACAATTTACAAAGAGTGTATATTTTATACGTATGTGTTGTGTCAAATACACCGTAGTGTGTGTAATGTTTTTTTATTGATTTTATTTTTTTAAAAATATTAGCATTCTGCACTTCTTCTATATATTCTCTATAAGTGTGGGAAATTTCACACTTCTCCGTCCGGGAAATTTTCGTAAAAAAGGATACAAAATTTTTGCTACCCGCGTATTATATTAGATATTCCTTCGTAACATTAAAAGGTATATTTTATACCTAAACAGTAATGACAATGAGATTGTTAAGAGAGCTTTAACTGTGAATGTGGAAGGCTTTATAGGAAGAGGTAGACCTAAGAAAAAATTGATGGATTGCGTGAAAGACGATATGTGTAAGAGGGGAGTGAGCGAAAAAATTGTATATGATAGAGGAGTATGGAAGGAGAAAAGATGTTGCGCCTTCTCTCAGGACTGGGAGAAGGGAAAGAGAATGATGATGATACCTAAAAAGTACAAAATTATTGTCACTGGAATTTTAACGATCGCGAGGTTAAAAATAATTGTGCAATTCATTTTATTTCGAAAACGACCCTGCTAGTATCACATTATCCTAGACGTGTCCGTTAAAATTTAATATCATCATTAACGTTTGCGATAAATTCTCAATGTACGTGAAACCACATTCCCGCTAAAAGTACTTCCACATATAAAATTATGATTTAGGCACGTGACTCGGGTTGTAAAGGAGATTCCGACGTGAAATTTAGCGCTTCTAAACGTCTCGGTGCTGCCAGCATTTACTACGTACCTTCACACACAACATTATTTAGATTTACAACGATTCATGTACCTACCTACCTGAATAAATCTGTTGAGATCGTTTATTGTGAATTAGTGGCACAAGGTTACGTGATTCCTTTGTTGATACTGTTGATACTGATACTGATACTGATGTTGATACTGATGCGGACACGGATACTGATACTGATGCTGATACAGATACATATACAGATGCGGACGCTGATGCTGATGCTGATGCTGATGCTGATTCTGATGCTGATACCGATACTGATACTGATACTGATACTGATACTGATTTATTTATTTATTTAATAAATTGCACCAATAAAGTGATCATCAATACAAAACATTGACAAATTGACAAAAGTTTATGGCAGATGTCACCTCAATTATAGATGCAATCGACAGTGCATAACATCAAAAATAAAAATAAAATATACAGCTAAGATTTGAATACATTTCATTCATTGCTTAAGATTAATTTAATTGGGAGATGATCCGCGACAGATTTTTCCTGTAAGTAGTGAGACAATTAGAAAAAACATCTATTTCACTTAAAATAAGTTTAGCGCAATCGGACAACTCCGAAGGAACATTGACGGAGACCGCGCTACCGTGGACGTTATTGTAGTCCCAAAGGATTCTGTTTAAGGGAGAGTAAGCACCTAAATTCGAACGAGCGGGCTTTCTTATAAACGGTTTATACTTCTTCGTTCATGGTAGGTACTGATACTGACACTGTTGACTACTTTCTTGTCTACCTTTGCCCTGAAGCAATCATGTGTTGCGACTTAAACTGCGGTACAGTGAATGCTCAAATATTGTTGAGACGTCAATTTATGTCTCGACATGAGTGGTAAAGAGCACGTAGTTCTCCTGTAATTCTTTAACATCAGCTTAAGGGAACGCTACCAGTGATTCTGACAGACGAGGTCAAAGTTTAAATCATATTAAATGACTGAATTTGTCGTGGCTATAGTTAAGATACCCGGTGTAGCTATATCGGGCGATACGAATGTGCCGATGTTCAAATCCCGTAGGTGCCAATTTTGTTAATGAAAAACATTCTTAACACATGTTCACGGACGACTTCCATGATTAACAAACGATATCGTGTTGTAAAAAACAAATCTGCGAAAAATACTATTTGTGTAATTCCTAGAGGCAGTGAGTTAAAACTAAGCGAGCTCAGTTTCTGTGTAAACTAATGGAATAAGCAGGTCCCATTTTTACAATACTACACGATATTATTCCTTCATGTAAAAGTCAGCCGTGAGCATCTGTTAGATAAATATTCTCATAGAAAATTATGTAATTCCCTTTGCGATTTGAACCTCGGCATATTAGCATCGCTCGATGGGAATAAATACATCGGGAATCTTGATCGTCAGGCTTAAAGTAATGTATTGTAAATAACTAAAAACTATACAATTATTTACTCCTAAAAAACAAGCACAATGATGATTTTTATATTTAATCATAATATATTATACTAGCCGTACTCGCCCGCTTCGCTGAGCATTTAAAATTAACATTATTATTTATTGTCATTATTATTAGGGTATCCAACACTCATATAAATATTAGCCTATCCATTAAGCACATGAATTTTCTACGCGGATACCAAATTTCAAGTCAATAGGATGCATGGTTCAGTAGTTATAACGGAACATCCGTAAAAACCACTGTAGATTTATATATTAGTATAGATTTTACTTATAATATATAACGTTAAATTCCAAATAGGTCTCCAAAAACCGGAATGTAGTATTTTAATTGCAAAAAGATGCTTGATAAGAAATGGCTGTTATAACTTTATCAAAGAAGTTTTCCAAAATGTACTCCTTCACGTAGAAACTACTTTGGACATTACATAATTAACTGCAGTGAAGATATTGTGATTAATTGCTTGATAACGTTACAGATTTATTAGGCTAGCAATGTGAATGCAAATTAAACTAAATTAAATCGTTTCATGTAAATTATTATGAAATATGTGTAACTACTTTAGCTAACGTCTTTTTGAATAGAATAAGTCAAATAGTATGACTTAATAATTATAAATGAAATTATGTTCTCATGATCTTCAAACAAACGTGATCAATATCTCTACTCTTTGTTTCCTATTACACAAAAGAAACCGTATCTTTTGTTGTCAATGTTTTTCTCCACGACGTAGATTATCTCAAGTACTACAGACAAAAAATAATTACAGGAAAAAAACAAAGCAAAACTGCTAACGATATCCCAAGGCTTCAAGCAGCCAATAGTAAGTTTACCAAACGAATTACTCATCTATCTATTCTATTATATCTAATATATCAATTATAGATCTAGTTCATGCAATATTATATTAATACACGTCCCTTTATAATATTATTAAAGTTAATTTTATTATTAATGTGAAATATACGGATCTGATTGTGTCTAACTTAATCACGTAAAAAATGCTGGATGTAATGGCACAAAGATGGATTAATCAAGCCTGTATGAAGACATAAGATATTTTTATTATAGGAAATAACATAACCAGAGCTACGCCGACTGTATCTGCGATAGTAAACTCTCTTTATCCCGGGAAAATGCATCGTGCTTCATCTTTCTATATAGCTTGAGTTAATGTTTAAGTCATTACAAAGTAATATGTGTTACGAGCACTTAACACTTTTAAAGTTAGCGCATCCGACGGAATAATAGCGCGTCTATTTTAATGGACCGTACTGTTTATGGACTATTATGAAACATTGCAATGACCGGCAAATTTATACTTCATAATCTTGAGGTCTAACTCGTATTTTAATCTTATACCTTTAAACGAGCAATTTTTGTATATATATATAATCTGAATCTCGGAAACGGCTCCAACGATTTTCATAAAATTTAGTATACAGGGGATTTCGGGGGCGATAAATCGATCTAGCTACGATTTATTTTCAGAAAATTTTGTTTTATTCGTGTTTTTAATATTCAACTCTTTCCGACATCTATTGGCGATTAATAATACTATTTTTCTTAATTGAGGGCAACTAATCGCTTTAAAGACGAATCTCGACGAAAATCGAGCAAAGCTCGGTCATCACCTAGTTATAGTAAAACGTGGTCAAGCCGAAGGAGTTACAACGATTCTTCATAAAAATATTAGAAAAGATACTGACAAAACGTTAATTGTTTACTGACAATCACTTTATTAGAAATCGTTAATGTTTTCATGTCTCTAATTACCTTCTCAACTACCGACGGCTGCAAAGAAGGCGGTAGTAATAGTTTTTTTTGCTGCTCATGCGGTTAAACGATATCACGAGAGTGTTGTGAGACCATACGAGTATGGACCCACCACCCAGCCTATTTCTGACGTGAAGCAGTAATTCGTTTTGGCTAGAAGGGTGGGGCAGCCGGTGTCCAAAAAACTGAGACTTACTCTAATGTCTCAAGGTGGATTGACGTTGACGATGTCTATGGGCTCCGGTAGCCACTTAACATCAGGTGCGCCGATTGTTCGTCCGTCCGTGTAAGCTATAAAACAAAAATCCCTCTTACTTTCAACGTGATCGAGCGAGACGCGAGATTTTGACCTTTTTTAAATACAGCCATCTCTTTTTGTAGGGCATTTTCCTAAAATCGAAAAGTACAATCCTGAAACATCACCGTTGTTGTCTATATAACAGGATGAAATCAACCAGCTTACACCAAACAACCTTCCTCGTCCGTTGTATAAAGGAACAATATTGAACTTGTTCTATTGCAATGAAGCGAATGTACATTGTTTATTGCGACATTCTGTTTAAGATGCCGATATATATGTTTATTCTGTTTGTATTGGACATTTTACGTTAAAATAACCTTACTTTGACAATTTGTGTACTAAAGACTTTTCATATAGGGTCGCTTGAATGAATAAAGGTTAATGTAGATTACCGATTTCTTTTAATTTTTAAATGAAAATGAAAATTGAAATGATAATCTTTCATAAAAGAGATACAACTATTACCTCCGCATATATAAAACATTTATGATCAACAAGATGACACGAGATTTTCTGTAGACAGTAGTTATTTATTAGTCAATAGCTGCGAATCTAAAGGTGAAATCCTAATGGGAATGCTATTCTGATAATAATAAATAATAATAAATATTTACTAACAATCACGCCACGTTAACTGGTCCCGTGATAAGTTCGTAAAGAACTTGTGTTACAGGTACCAGATAACGGATATAAATGTAAGATTTTTATTATACACATACATATATTTAATATACATCCATAACCCTGGAAAAGACATTTATATTTATCATACAAATATCTTCCCTTGGCGGGATTCGAACCCGCGACCCCCTTGTGTAGTGACCATGTCACTTACCACTACACCAGACGGCCGTTAATGTATTCTAATTATTATTTTCGACTCCCTCGTTATTCAAATTATCCTTGTCAACTATGCTTCAGGATCCAGCTGTAAATATATACTTGTTTTTGTCTCGTTCGTGTATAAATATTTTCAGTATTCATACTAAAACATAAGGAAATCTAGACTCGGTATCATTGCGTGTAAAACAAAACTGTTGATGGATAGGATCATTTTTTTCCCTGAACTCGGATTTAAATAAAAAAACCTATTCATTTTGCTTATTACTGTCAAGAAAAATGCCAACAATCTAATATTTGTTTCAGTGTAATCCTTTTGAGGAAGTAAACAATTTTTTTTGTTACAATATCACATTCCTTTGTCGGAAAACACAAAATCCAATCGTCGATACGTAAAGGAAACTTCGAAAAAATAATAATGACTATCGCATCCCCTACAATAGATGACGGTTTCACAAAACTTCCGACAAATGAGGATTATTTTTAAATAATCTCTAAACAAAGAATATTCGTGTATGATTCAGTCATGTATTACTCATCAAACGTCAAACAAGATATCTGAGATCGGTGAGTTGTGACATCTATGAACCCAGATGATAAATCAACGCTTAGATAGGACATAAACTCCATACTAAAAAATGAAATTAAAGCTAACGTGGATTTATCAGAATACGTAGTCATTATGTATGACTCAAATAAAAAAAGGGTGCGTGTAATTATGTACGCGGGTAAGAAGTTATACTTTATTTTTATTTAATTTATTTCTTTTCTTTTATTTTAAATTTTAATCAATTTGAAAAAAAACCGATTAAACAACATCCTCAAGCACGCATATTGGACTTCCCTTTTCTTGACATCGTATAAATTCGGTAATTCTCGGTACGGTTCGGAAAGTTCACCTGCGGCTATATTCCGACTCGCCAAGTTACGTCGGTCGTATTGTAATGAGCGGTTTAGTGGGAAACTTCATCCTGTTAAATTTGAGTCACGGTGCGCGCGCATCGTAAAATTTCACTCTCATCAATTTTTCATAATGCGCCTAAAGAAGTATAACTTCAAAAATTTAAAGTTCTATTAAAATTTTCAATCGTATGTAATGTGCTGACTTGTAAAGTTAATATTATAAATAAAGTGAATACGTAGAATCTTAACACGAGACGCTACTTTCCATTGAGCGATAATGATAACGGGTAAAGCAAATTTTACCCATAGCTGTACCTATTAAAAAAAATCTAACAAATTATTACTAGGCTACCAATGGTGAGCATTATTTTATTTATTTTAAATGGACTCCTTACGAAATGTTAGCCTTATATCTCTACAAACTGATTAAGAAAATTAGAATATTTATTTTTTATTTCGGTTTTTGTTTAAAAACTTTTAATACAAGACGTAAGGGCATGCAATAGATTGAGAACTCAGAATAGTTCATAGACATTTACAGCGTAATAAAAAGTTAATGGCCTACGTGTAATTTATCATAAAAAATTATTATTTCACATTTTTAAGTAATTTTACAAAGTTAGATAACATCGACTCAAGGCTAAAGAAACACCAAATAGGTGTACTCGGAGGCTTAGGATGGGAATGAAAAAGTTGCAATTGAGTATGTTATAAAGCTACGAATATAGTTAATATAATACGTAGCCAGTATCTTGGGGACTGTGCCTCCTTCAAGCGCATTGGAAGATCTGTTCTACTGTGTGGGTTGATGTATGTTAAATTATATTGATTTGACTTTTTGTTAATAATATCGAGTTAAATAAATATTGGAATGGATGGGTTAATATAATATATTATTTATTTTTGTAAGGATATTAAAAAAGAATTTTTAACGGTTTTGTTTACAAAAATATCTTACTAACTTAAAAAGTTACGAACTAATTTGGTTATTTAAATTCTGATAATAAAAAAAAAAGAATATTCAGAATATAAAGATGCACGAATTATTCAAAAACATAATATGTATTGTATATCAAATAGTGATCGTCGTAGCGAAATGTGCTGTGGATTAATTTAAAAAAGAACGTAAAACTTAGTGGAAAAATACTTATGGGTTTTTATCACTGCTTCTTACAATCGCAAGTTCTTATATAAAATTCGCTAAGGTAACCCGCAGGACTCACAATGCGCCTTGATTTGTGACAGAGGCTTGACAACTCACCTTTGTGTGACGGCCCACATAAATCACGCTCTCTGAAGATTTGAGTGGACGTCTTCGCTATCTTTATGTAACAAATAAGCTGCAGCCGGAAAAATCTCGTCCTTTTTCCGTAATGTTTTGTGTTTATCTTACGCATTAAATTTTGGAAGTTTAGATTTAAATATTAACCTAACAATAATCAACAGTATTCTAACATAAAATTAACAAATCCTAAATCGGTTAGATGAAACGCAAGAAATATAATTTTTAAATTGAAACCTCAAAGTCGACCAATTTCCAATTTTGCAATTATTACATTAGGTATATTTAAAATATAAAAAATATTGTGTTGTTGTTTCAAAATAGTGAAAAAAAGACGAAATTAATGTTTTTTTTAATGCTTAGATGGGTGGACGAGCTCACAGCCCACCTGATGTTAAGTGGTTATCGGAGCCCATAAACATCTACAACGTAAATGCCGCCACCTTCAGACATGAGTTCTAAGGGCTCACTTTTAACAGCATACTGGAGCCGATAGACATCTACAACGTAAATGCGCCACCCACCTTGAAATATAAGTTCTAAGGTCTCAGTATAGTTACAACGGCTGCCCCACCCTTCAAACCGAAACGCATTACTACTTCACGGCAGAAATACCTAACCGTGCGGACTCACAAGAGGTCCTACCACCAGTAAAAATGTTCTTTTTGTGTATCGATTTAGTAGTTAATAGAGCAAATCAACCTTAGCAACTTATTGAGAAATTCTTGCTAGCCTTTAACTAGTTTGCGGGGCATGATAAAGGAAAGATCTTCGCGACTTGAACTATACTATATGCCAGCCTATCATGAAAATATCGCTAGCGCAATTCTGGTTATAGTCAAATATCTTACGATCTACAATAGAATGGGTAAAAGCATCGAGTTAATCTCAGTTTTATCTCAACTTCATTTGCTCTTAGCTAAACTGACGACCTCGTAAAAAGGGTTTTAGCCATTTCACAATAGAGCTCTGTTTATTAGCGGAGGAGTTAGTGTGGCCTGTCGGATTAACTGCAACGGGATAGTCGATATGACTTCCCGCGCTCGGAAATGCTTTTAGGATCGAGTTTAATCGAAAGTAAGATGGTAAACTAATGGTTTTGCGGTACATTTTAAAAGCGAATAGTCATGTTGAGACTCGGTACTCCAAGCTATTTTTATTTATTAATCGATTTTCTAGCGAGAAATTTAAACAAATGTAACTAGATACAAATATGTTAACTTTAAATCGGTAGATCTTAATAACGTACTTTAATTGGAAATTGACGAAAATTTTCAAACAAGTTACAACGCTTCAATTTATACATTTATGTACTTTAATATAATCAACTAAAGTTACAAGTTATTTGTATACCACAAAGGAGCTTACTTGTGATATAATCACGTCCATTATCTATTCCGTCTGCTGGAGGCTGTCGCCGCAGGTGTGAATATTATAACCAATCACCGTCCAAGACAGAGACAGTTCAGTAATATTACGTTGCAAAAGGTAATAATAGGTGGTTGGTCCAAGTTATAGGCTACTTATTCAAAACTATAACTAAATAATTTTATTCCTAAATAATGGTTTTCAGTATGTGAACAAAAACGAAAAAAAGTAATATTCTTATCTTTTTGGTATTTGAAAATCTAAATTTTAGTGTAAATGCTTACTTGAATAAAATGTAAATCATAAAATCAAAAATGTAAAAGAAACAGCAAATTATGTAACGGAAAAATGTGCACGTTGCAATAGATATGCTACAGGAGATATACCGAGGTGGGTTGACATCAGACAGGCGGCTGGTCGTAAGACTGTTGCGAAATCCTTATGCAGCATGATAGGTGGACAAGTAGAGCCGACTCCACATAATGTGGGGTAAAGGGAGGAAGAAGAAGAAGGTTTTCAGTATATGTCAGAATTAATAGTCACATAGCCTTATTAATAGTGAAATAGTGATTTTTTCTAAATACAACAAGATAATATGAAATCTCTTCTACTTTTATTACATAAAATTTTATACATTAATAATTCTAATACTGGTACGCCGGTAAGAATAACGCCATCTGTCATCAAATAGCAGAAACGAATATCAAAAGAACTAGTAATATCGATAACGCTCGAGAAGTGTAACGCCATTTATTGTTAAATAGCGGAAACACATGTCGAAACGACTCGTCCTACCGGGAATGTTCTCGATAATTGTAGACTTGTCGTGTCGACTATAAACGCGTTGCAGAGATGACACGAAGGCAGTTAGTAATCGGATATACTCGAAGCGAAACAGCGAATGGATCACCTGAAGTGAAGCGGAAGAAGTGTATTGCGAATTGTAAAGTGTTTTAAGTGTTAAATAGAATATTATTTGTACTTCGGTGAAAGTTTTATTTATCCCGAGCCCCAACACGTAACAATACTAATAAATTAAATTACTACGATACAGAAATAAAAAATATGTACATTGAGGAAACAATAAACCATGCACAAAAATTTTAATTTTAAGCTGAGATGTTTCCGAAGTGAAGCCATTGAACAATTTTTTTAAATCACTATTTTTTTCAAGCTTCTTAAAGTCTGTAACTTGGAACATACCTTAATGTATTGTTGGGGGAAAATAATGAATTATTTCCCCTGAAATTTGTCTACCTGTCTACATCGTTCGACCGTTCGACGCTTATTTTCAGCAACGCAATTACAGTGGCTTTTTATTTACTGGACTTTTATACGATCAAAATTGTAATAAATAAATTGACTTTTACAATTGCTTGAAGTCGTTTGTTCCCTTTGAAGTTTCGTCTCCCAAAAACGATTATATTCGACTAATCGTAGTATTGTGTTTTTCCAAATATCCATATATACCAGCTTAGAGGTCCGTGGTGATCACAAAATCAAAAACATTCGAAGCCTCATTATACCTATATTTAATGAAATTAACATAATAAACCTGTGATTAGCACTTTCACTGCCATATATCACTATCATTCTGACTAATTCTGCCGCGAAGCCGTCATGCTTTCTGGCTTGAAAGGTGGGACAACCGTTGTACAATACAATTGAAAGTTCAATCTCATATCTCAAGGTGGGAGGTGGAATTCCCGTAATGACGTCTATGGGCTCCAATACTATTTAACACCAGCCATACTTTGAGTCCCTCTGGTTTAGAAGAGGAATTAAAATTGTACTCTGTAATTAACTGTCATAGGGAATTAATAAGACTAGAGGTCTCGCAGTAATCGAAATTCGACTATTATAATTAATTGGAATTGTAAGTTTGTACACTAATAGGATTGTATTTTACACTTCTATAATCACAAATTTCGCCAAGACTACACTATAAAAAATATTTACAAAGAAACAATATTTAATCTATTCTCAATTTGACAACAGACGTCAAGAACAAAAGTTTGAAAATAATTGGTATGCATGCGTGTGTGCGTCAAATACATGGTATGTAGGGTGTGTACTGTTTTCTTTATTGATTTAATGTATCTTTTATGAATTATTTTAAAAAAATATTTGCATTGTGCACTTCTTCTCTATATTCTCTATAAGTGTGGAAAATTTCATACTCCTCCGTCCGCGCAATTTCCGTAAAAAAAAGGGATACAAAGTTTTTGCTTCACGTATTAATATATAGATAAACTAACATCAATTTCGATCAACTGTAAACCTACAGTGAATCTAATTATTTTATTATTCAAGAAATTAACTCACATAGCCACTTGCGGAACAAACGTACGGTTATTCTATATGTGTACCTACCTACATTCAGTTGTTATAATCATACATATTATGATATTCAGTTTATGAACGCGAAATAGCAGCGTTTAACGGAAACTGCTTGCTATTTGAATAATTTTACCGTTTCGACTGATAAACAGTGAAGGAATATGGAATAATATGATAATTGATATCAATTTTGGTTACGTTGTCATAGTAATAACTCGTTTTCGCTAATGTTGAATTACTTCTGATAGACTTTTTTTTTATTGCTGAGACGTGTGGACGAGCTCACAGCCCACCTGGTGTTAAGTGGTTACTGGAGCCCATAGACATTTACAACGTAAATGCGCCACCCCCCTTTGCATATAAGTTCTAAGGTCTCAGTATAGTTACAACGGCTGCCCCACCCTTCAGACCGAAACGCATTACTGCTTCACGGCAGAAATAGGCGGGGTGGTGGTACCTACCCGTGCGGACCCACATGAGGTCCTACCACCAGTAAAGTTACCACCATAAAAAATAAAGTTTTTTGAACTGTATTCCCGGTTTTTATGTTCAATTGAAGATTTGTACAGTAACTATCGGAAACGTGTTCCGGATACAGTCATTTCTTTTATTCGATAAACAAACTGAGATGCTAGCGGTTTAGTTCAAGGCTGGTTGAGGCGATCGTTGTACTTACCTCGCTTCTGTGGTAATCTACCCTGTTTATACATTTTAAGAAAATAATCTTTATAGTTTTTGTTAAATAATTGTCATAGCACCGCATGTTGTTACTATAAATTATTGTCATGTACTGCACGATCTGAATTAATTATAATTATTTTAATGTTCTCATTTAAGTGAATTTATGTAATTATTTTGAAAATAAAGAATATCTTTAACCCGAAGTTTAATGAAATTTTCCGTTGAATAGAATATAGGGTACAAAGTTGACAATCACAATTGTAGTTCTCGTACTTAAGCATTTAAACAGTGGAAAATGTTACGAAAGTACCTACGTGAATTACAACAATACCTTATTTAACTTGTCCTGACGTTGAACACAACAAAACAGTTGTAATGTGTTTAAAACAAAACAAATTTACTCCTAGTACGTAATAAAATTCTATAAATGTTTTTAGAGTAATAAGGTTGAATATAATTGTTTGCGACTTTTCTTATTGTAAATTTAATAATTACAATGATTAATAAATATGTATGGGACAATTTTTAAATGAACACTTACGTCAATAGCTAATCTATATAACATAACTTAGAAGAAATATAAAAAATGGGTAAAAACCAGATGTGTGATAAAGATGTGTCTTAAACTTCATAAGCTTGGTTGGTATCTAAAACCACGACCCTATTTAAATCGCTTTGCTTTCTAGGAATGCACCTTCTTCTCTACCTATTGGCCGGTAGCCTAAGGGGGTATTCTATCCACGCGCGAACTAGTAGGTGAGCTCACGGGCTCAACCAGAAACAATTTGCTAACACTAGCAAGAGGAGTACTTCTCGGAATCTACCACCGGATCGGAATCGCGATGTTCTTCCCTGTAATTGAGGCAGAACACAGATTGAGCTAACTCTTTGTCGCTCTTTTAAAAATAACTCGTATTGTCCTTCCACTAGTAATATATTTGCTTTGCTAGAAATCTAAATAAATAAATAAACTTTAGAAATCAATCCCAACGAATCAGAAAAATAATTGAGATCAAATTTAGTGAGAGGCTTATTTTGCAATCAAAAATCATTCGTATTTAATCTCAATTACTTATTGCAATCGAGGTGGAGCATCGCTGCGTTCGTTCGTCCAATATTAATCCAATCCACGTCGTTTTTATAGAGCGAAACCGAATTTGCATACTTGACTCGGAATCAACGTGCCGATTTTATGTACACAAAATTCGATAGCAGAAGTTCGTTTTATTGTAACTTTGTTAACGCAGAAAATTGCAGAGAATTTTTATGAAGTTCAAATTAATGAAATAAAAAATCCTTTTTTTTCTCTACCAATAGATAGGCAATAGATAGGCTTACGAAGCAAAACAGTTTAATTTTTATATTGCCCTGAATATATTTGAGCGCTAAGAGTAATAAAAAAAAATTGTAAATTTAATTATTTAATTTATTTATTACACTTCATATAAAATTTACATTTGCGAACTTCATGCTTAAGGCATTGTCTACCAGTCAACCAAAAGTAGTGCAGACTAAATAATGGTAGGTGTAATTATCATTATTTATTTATATATTGCTTAGATAGTTGGACGAGCTCACAGCCCACCTGGTGTTAAGCGGTTACTGGAGCCCATAGACATATACAACGTAAATGCGAACCTCACCTTGAGATATAAGTTCTAAGGTCTCAGTATAGTTACATGAAATTAATATTAAATTACAAATACACATATACAGAAATACATACATACAATGCATAATTATAAATATATATATATATGTACATATACATACAAATACATAAACACATATACTATATATATGTAGGTATTATAATAATATATTAGACAAAATCAAGTGAATTTCTTGAAGTCAAATGGAACCAGCATAATCTTTAAATTTGCGTAATTTCTAATTAGAGTAATGTATTGACCTCATAAAGATATTTTCCTAACCCGTTTGAGGACCCGGTCAGCCATTATGCAATGGAATTGTGACTCTCATGCTTCAAGAGTGACGGCATTTACATTGTGAAGATGTCTAAGAGCTCCGTTAGGAATAAAATTTCAAATTAACCGAGATTCGGTCTAGCCAAAATATCCACTAGAAGTCTCATTTGAATTTATTTTAAGTACCAAAGCAAACAGCATTCAAATTGGTTTGTGAAAGTATGTTCACTTTTCGGCATTGAAAAATATTGGTCTTAGCTTTTAATTATTCTTATTTTAATATTTAATTTAATTCTTATTATTTTAATATTTAATTAAATTTTCATTGCCGACACTTTAACGCTAAAATATAATATCAAATATCAAACAAACAAGTATTCGGCCTATTTTCACATTAAGATCCCGGCATATGGTTCTCTCATCTTATTTAGTCAGAGCACGTAACGGCAATTTTCGATGGGTTCCATAAAAATAAAGTTATTGGATAGGTCTCATAAACCACGAATATTCTCAAGCTAAGCAAAAAAATATCCATCATATCACCCTCTTTTTTTGTCATGAAAATAAAAAATAATTAAATAGGTTATAAAAGATATTTATGACACAACACGAACAATTTGAAAAAGTATCAACTAGTTTGACTATGCCTAATAGTTACGCTAGCTTATCTAAATTAATTTAGTTATTTTTTTTGCTATTGAAGTTTTTATTTTACACTTTCTTCTTCTCTCTCCGCCATCTTCTTCCGTTCGTTCGCACGATACGTCACGAGAAGATGGTAGAATAAAAATTAGGGCGGTTATTGCAAACGCGATACTCTTATAATACAACTATTTATATTTCGGTATGAAATCATTCGCCAGACAACCACAGCTACCGACAGAACTCAACACATAAGTTGAAGTGACAATGGACTGGTCATATCTGTCCAGGAACTGATAGCCGTTGGAATACACGAGTTCTGGAGTGCAGACCACCGGCCCGCAACCGCCTTGCAATTTAGCTACCGAAAACTCTAAGGACTCAAGTTTCCTTAGCAATTGATACCATAAAACATACATACATACACATACACACATACACATTTGGAGTCGTCGTGGCCGAAAGGATAAGACGTCTGGTGCATTCGTGTTGAGCGATGCAACGGTATTCGAATCCTGCAGGCGGATACTGCGTTTCAGTTTGAAGGGTGGGGTAGCCGTTGTAACTATACTGATACCTTAGAACTTATATCTCAATGTGGGTGGCACATTTACGTTGCAGATGTCTATGGGCTCCAGTAACCACTTCACACTGGCTGTGAGCTCGTCCATCCATCGAAGCAATAAAAAAACATACATCACCCATGGATAACAGGTACGTCTTAATTTAAATAAGTATTTCACAAAAAATGTACTCAAAATGGGACTTGGTGTTACGTTAAATGTTGTTCGTAAAATAATTATGTTCAAATAAATATCATCACAACAAACAAACTTAAATAGGCAATAATCTACTAATCATTATTTTCAATGTATTGATAAATTTCTGTTCAATTATTTTAGAAAAGTATGCAACGATAAACATAGAGACCTACATTAAAACCTTACAATCCCATCTATTTCACATGAGAAAATAACATTGTTTTATTTCCTAAAATCACTCGTAGTCAATTCTGTCCCAATTTGTTCGACATCAACTATTGAGTTGATCTACTAAGTCCCAAGAGATTAAAAGACGTGACTTGTTCAAACTTTCTTACGAAACAACTACTAGTACCTTCGTTGACTTTTATTCTATGAGTTTTTATTGACGGATCAATACACGGTGAGTATCCCCCTGACAATTTTCGAAATAAGAATCACCATTGCATAAAAGGTATTTCTCTGAAATGTCTCTTTAATATTTTATTTGAAATAAACCTGTTTAATACTATGAGATTGTGTCGAAAGCGTTACTAGTGCTCACAGCGTGTGTTTTCATGAAATTCGTAAAGATTTTAATCTAACAATGAAAGATTTTGATATTTTTATTATTTTCGTTCTAGTGTAATTATTTAGAAGTCATCAGTAAAGGATGAGTACAGTCTTCAAAATAATGAAAAGTGCTGATCACGGCCTGGATTTATCAGTTAATAGTTTAGAAAGGGCTAATGAAGTACCCTTGAAAAAGTATATTTTTAGTAATTTACTTTCAATAATACACTTTCAACAAATGATAATAAACATTTTAATTAATTCTTAGTAGACAACATCTTAGCTGAATGAAGACCATGAATGATAATGCTGTCACATCAAACAAGTTTCTATCGCTAACAAATTTCACGAGCAAATTTTAGTTTAAAATAGCCACAAAATTGACTTAATATTACAAATTGATATCTTTAGTAAGGAAAATAAATAAATAAATCTTTAAAGGTACGATAAATGGGACTTAAATCAACCATTAAAAATACTAACCCATCGAGAACTTCGTATCTTGGTACCTTATACGATCTACCGACAAATGTATTAGTGCATAATTCTTTCGAACCATGAACAGTCGGAGGGTTTATATTGGTTTTTGTTTTCTTGGTAAATAAAAGTCTGTCAACTATATCCAATCTAATTGTTTACTACCTTGTATAATAAAACATTCTCACTCAATAACGTAACAAGTAAGTGTCTCTGTGCTATTTTCAGTAGTTTTACATAAATTTTATACTGGAGATTTCAAGCGACTGCTATAACCAATGTAGTAAGAACAAAAACTATTGTATCAAATAAAAGAGTACAACAGCATTTTAAATCTTAAAAGACTCGAAGTCTGAAAACTAATATTCCATAACAAAGCTACATTTACGATTTACTTCATAACGTTACGTTACAAACTCAATTTCGAATCGAAATGAAAACCCAAATCACGAAAACTACACTTCTATAATACACAATAATAGGTTTAAGCTATTGCATAGATTTTATCGCGGGCTTTGAGCGCGGCGACTGAATCCAGAAATTCCGTAACGAAAATAACCTGATACTCACACTACGCCTACTATGTAGCTCGCGTTCAACACATTCACACGTTGCGCTTGTGTAGTGTTTGTAAATAAGCGCGTGGCGTGACGTCACACTGCATGCGCATCATGAAAAGTCTGCCCATCTCTCTCTCGTGCGGTCCAGCTTATGAGTGTGAAGGGGACAGTTAATGTTTTGCTTTTATTAATGTTTAATATAGCGTGGTCTTGTTTTATTATTGTTTTAATATTAAATTATCATTGTGTAATTATAAATGCATAAGTTGATAAAATGCTATGCAATAGTTTGACCGCGGCAGTTCCCAAGTGCCACACGTGTTTTTTTTTCATGCGAGAAGATTTATAACATTACGCTATTTTTTAGTATCCGTTGGGAGTAAATTATTCAGCCAACAAATAAATAAATTATTCAAAACATTCTGCGGCTCTAAACGAACGTCAAAGGACTTTTAAATACTTTTTTATCATCGGCGTTCATGGTGAATTTCGATTTCGTGAAAACGCTTCCAGTTAAAATGAACGCAAATTTTATTCTAAATGCACAATTATAAATTAACTTTTTATTCAATTTTTTAGTCTTTCTCAGCTATCTTTTTTTTTATTGCTTAGATGAATGATGTTAAGTGGTTACTGGAGCCCATAGACATCTACAACGTAAATGCGCCACCCACCTTGAGATATAAGTCCTAAAGTCTCAGTATAGTTACAACGACTGCCCCACCCTTCAAACCGAAACGCATTACTGCTTCACGGCAGAAATAGGCAGGGTGGTACCCACCCGCGCGGACTCACAAGATGTCCTACCACCAGTAATTACGTAAATTATAATTTTGCGGGCTTGATTTTTAATACACAATGTTATTCGTCACTGTGGAAGTCAATCATGAACATTTATTAACTACGTATTTCAATTTCATTAGAAAAATTGGTACCCACCTGCGAGATTCGAACACCGGTGCATCACTAGATACGAATGCACCGGACGTTTTGGGCCACGACGACTTCAAATAGATAAGTTATCAACGTTACAAACGCTTTTGACGGGTTTTACTACAGTTTTATGGCTGTAGCATATAATTATCACAAACTCACAAAAACTAAAAATCTCATCCAATAAATAATAGTGTTTATAAGTTTTTATTAAAAACGAAACAAAACTGCCACATTGCTTTTTAGAAATTTAAAAGTGTTGTCTTACGTTCTTACTTTAGATTCATATTTTAATATTATTTTCTCCGTGGCAACAGTTGTCTTGGGAGCCGTTTTATGATAAAACTTTTCCATCATAACTTTAAGAATATATTTATACATTTTTATTTTATGAAAGTTTAACGTAAAAGATTCCTTTTTTTTTGTATTTTTATTTCGAACAATTAATGAAAATTGCATCGCAACTAGTTGGGTAAACATTTTTTATCCGCAATCTAGAGTTTTGAAGAAAAATTTTGATATCTTCAGTATCAGAGAAGTGGAAAGACACGTTACAAATTCCAATCAAAGAACCAAAACCTAAAATTTAGGCAAGCGAAATACTTTATAAAATCTTAATTAAAAAATCCCAAATTAAATTTGAAGAATTAGCCACTCATGGCCAATCAGACATGAGCTTTAAATTTTTTTTTTTTTTAATAGACCACTTAATCCAGTCAGTTCCAAGCCCTTGTATTTAAAGACAGTAAAATTATTTAATCGAAGCTCGTTTAAAATTAATTTGAAAAACCAATTTTAATTGTTCATGCTATACAGACGAGCTAACTATTTAATTATTCAACATCGATACTACCACTAATGAGATTAACAATAATTACTTAAGCCTTAATTACTCGCACGTAGATTAAGCTCTCTTGCATTAGGGTAATCTTCCACGGGCGTACATAAGCGATATGCGATGAATATCTAATTTATTTTCAACACAACGATTAAAAGAGAGCGCGTTAGGCAAAATAACATCATTTGCGACATATTTTTGTGGTTTTGTATTAAAACAAAAACGACAAGAATCCCAAAATTTACTTGCATTAAGAAGTAGTAGAGCTGTGTTACATAGAAATGCACGTATATTAAAATTTGAGTACGGTCAAGGAATTCGCAATGTAAATTTGTAAACATTCCACGTTTAACGATCCCACATAAGGTATTTCTGCTGTGTTATGTGTGCTCAACACTTTATAAGCACACACACTTTTTATATAGTTATTTGAAATAAATAAAAAACACCTGAATCGTCTTAATTTTTTAGTTTGAATCACGTAATTACTGGTGGTAGGACCTCTGTGAGTCGGCACGGGTAATTACCACCACCCTGCGTATTTCTGCCGTGAAGCAGTAATGCGTTTCGGTTTGAAGGGTGGGGCAGCCGTTGTAACTATACTGAGACCTTATATCTCAAGGTGGGTGGCGCATTTACGTTGTGGATGTCTATGGGCTCCTGTAACCACTTAACACCAGGTGGGCTGTGAGCTCGTCCACCCATAAAAGCAATAAAAAAAAAAATATAATACGTGACCGGTTTCCAATTAATGTGAATTAAATAATATTCAGTTTTATAAAATTACTAGCGACTCGCCCTCACTTCGCTTCGGAAACATTAAATTTAGTTATTGATAGCAGAGTCCAACGATGTCACACGCGGTTATTGTCGTACCGCGGGTGACGCCGCGGCGCGAAGCTAGTCTAAAAAAAGTAGCCTAAGTTACTCCTTATATCGTCAGCTACCTATAAGTGAAAGTCTCCTCAAAATCGGTCCAGCCGTTCCAGAGATTAGCCGGAACAAACAGACGCACAGACAGACAGACAAACAAAATTTAAAAAAATGTTATTTTGGTGTATATATTCATATGCATGTAGTAAAAAACGATTATTTCAATATTACAAACAGACACTCCAATTTTATTTATGTTTATACATGTATAGATTACGTCATAATTGCGAGTCTTAACTCCTCCCTTTGATAGTGGAAGTGAGACATAATTGAGTGTTCGTTCCGCTTGTGAACAAGGGTGTTTAATGCGTAATTCGTCTTTGATAATCCATCTGTCAGGATAATGTTATTAATAGCGCTATATACGAAATCACACATTGAGCTAACTAATATTTATTTTGTATTTATTTACATCTAGATAGGAGCAAGGAATATTTTATGTTACTGTAAATTGAATTAAATGTAAATGATTACTTATTTCTGCCGTGAAGTAGTAATGCGTTTCGGTTTGAAGGGTGGGGCAGCCGTTGTGACTATACTGAGACCTTAGAACTTATATCTCAAGGTGTGTGGCGCATTTACGTTGTAGATGTCTATGGCTTCAGTAACCACTTAAGACCAGATGGGCTGTGAGCTCGTGCACACGTCTAAGCAATAAAAAAAATATTAAGTTTGCAAATTGGTTTTAAGCGTTGTCTCAAATAAAATGAATAATTAGTCTTGATAAAAATGTCAACAATACACAAGACTGTTACGTGAATTAAAAACAAAACCACGATATAGAACAGCTTCCCGAAAAATCCGCTGAGAAAATTGCTTTTCATTTGTTACAACTAACGCCATCTATTTTAAGTCAAAGAAACGCTTGCGTAGAAGGTAGAACCCTTTCATGGCTACGCCGCTGTTTTGTTAGTGCATAGTTTCGCAAACATAAAATAGATGGCGTCCTAAATAACTTTGTTAAAGTCAAAATGTTTCGATTGTCAGATTTCAACACCAAGGCGATTTCAGTCCTTTGTTTTTTTACACAAAAGTATGTTTTTTTCTGAATGAATTGATATTTCTTGAATCTAAATCCTTCAAACATACAAAACGACATATTGTGGTCAACTCGTTCGCTGCAGTCGACACTTACTTATATTTTATTAATTTAAGTGTATTTAATATAAAATTGTAACTGTGTTTTTCAAGGAAAAATACTAGATAATTGTAAAAGTAACAAAAAAACTAGAGGTTGTTTTTTGGAACCGGTGGTAGAGTTAGCGTGTTTCGACATTCATTTCGAAATTAGATAGAAGAAAGAATAGAAAGTTACGAACGAATTCTATTTGACTGGCACTTTCAAATTCACATAAAATTCTATTTTATTCTAATTCTATTCTATTCATAAAAATATCAATATTAAATAAAATTTTGCCTATAAAATAAATATCTTGATGAGGTAGAGAGAACCTTATGATGTACGCGATAAGGACCCAGAAGATATATATGTAAATATTCGTATAATATATTGCTACTATAGAAGATACGAACAGAAAAAAATAGTTCGCAGTTTCACATATATATATAAAAATATCCATATGTACTTGTGAAAATCATGTAATGCCTATGAGATTATAATAAATAGGTATGTACATAAACTATAATATTATTGATATTCCTGTTTAAACCAAAACACTGCCCATTCAAATCACGTAGGTATATATTGCATCAGTTATTTATATTCAAAGTACCGAAATCTATTATCTAAACATAGCTAGTTGTACTAAAACAATACTGTTTTGATTAGGATGAAATAAACAATCGGTCAAGCGAGATGAATTTAAAAATAGTTGTGTTCCGTCTATTTTGTGGACAAAAGAAACAATCTATCTAGTATCTACCCAGTAAGGATTGCGGGAAAACTGTTATCCTGATATAAAAAGGTAAAGTTACCCATGACATTATTCGAGTTAGTATTCACAAATTAAATATCACCTCATTGATTGATGAATTAATTTTTATCTTTGACTGTGTTTTCAAATTGCTTTGTAATATACCTATATTATATCAGGAGGTAACTGATAGATAGGCTGAAGTGAGTATGAAGAAATAGGAACATAACTAATATCAATCTGTATACACTACTGAGACTTGGACTGAGCGAGAAGTGCTGTACTGGAGGCCTCTTTAATGACATCAGCAGAATAGCCTAGAGCCAAAGAAAGACTTCGAGGCTGCATAACGATGAAGACCAGTCTTTCAATATTAACGATTGTTTTTTTTTCCTACCTATGCTGATAGCCTTGAGAGGCTATTTCAGCTTCACCCTAACGTGTGTAGTTGAGCTCACGGGGCTCAAACTGGAGTGTTGCTAGCACTGACCCTAGCAAGAGCAGTGCTTCGCAGAATCTACCACCGGATCGGAAATGCGACCCACTGAGAAGATCTGGTGAGAAACTCAGTGGGCTAACGATTGAGAAAAAAAAGAATGTCTATTTAAAGGTTTCAGTACCCAATCAAATTGCTTATTTTAATCGTTAATAAAGCTATAATACATTTGGATTCGATGCCCAATCACAGTCATTGTTTATTATATATGTTTGCCATTTGAAGTCTCGATGATACTTGCATCTTGCCTCGTATGGCAAAGATTACATATTAGCAGTCACTAGCGCGTGGTTGCTACACAATTCAAAACATAGCCTGTCAGTATCGTATTGGATGAACCTTAAATTGCCAGCTGTAAATTGCATAATCCTAAAAAAGTGATTTAACATTCCTTAGCTCGAAGACTTAGTAATAAAGCCCCATAAAACGGAAAAAAGTTATCAACAATAAAATTCGACATACCGTACCCAAATTTCGTGTGCAGTAAGCCTGTAAACAAAATAAGCCGACGGCATAAACGTGGCTCAGTCATCGACCATACATGTAGTAGCACAAATCAAAACAAACAACTGTTTGAATCAAACATGCACGCGCATTGATAGCAGTTAAACGAAGGCAGTTAATCGACCATTAAAATTATTAAGTGAATGTTGATTGGAGATTTTTATGTATAATGTGATGTTTGAAAAGGAGATGAGACGGAACGTATTTGTGCTTTTATCTGTGCTTTTCGTCGTTAGTCTGCAGGTAAGCGAAACGTGGGCATTTGTATGTTATAAATGGGACTTCGATGTCATAGTGGGTGGTAGCGTTCTTCTGTATCAATTGGTTTCACAATCCTCGGACGAATTCAACGTCTACCCAACTCAATAAATTAAAAAGTCTAACTTATATACCTAGTTCAATTTGCCGTTAATTTAAACTTATAGATGAGATACGACTAAAATAATATACCGATTAGAGTTAAGAATCTCATAAGAGAGGTGTTAAATTTCACAGCCCTAATGTATTCCTGCAATGTACGTACCCACAACTCTGGTATTCGCTAAGATGGGGTTTTATGAAATTTCATAAAATCCAAATACGATATGAAAATCCAAATAAAAAAGTTAATTTCGACATTTGGTATCTAAACTTTAATAAATAAAAAGATAATTGGACTTTATCAAACACCTGGGATCCTCTAATCGTAAAAATGAAACCCTAAGGTATAAAAACCGAGATATCTCAAGATGCGAAGAAGTGCAAATATTAATAGATATTTTTTTCACAAAATTTGACGGTACATAGCGTAAAAGCTGAAGTTAATATATATATTTCAATTTCATTTCATTTTAAACTAATAACTACCTAACTCATTTTATTTCATTACCCGAAGCTCTTCTGTGTCATTATTAGGTGTAATTACTCTGTAGTGATAGCTTCACACTGATATTAGTGAACTATTTCAAATTTTAATCTTATACCTTTAAACGAGCAATTCTTGTATATTAATATATATGTATATAATCTGAATCTCGGAAATGGCTCCAACGATTTTCATAAAATTTAGTATACAGGGGATTTCGGGGGCGAAAAATCGATCTAGCTACGATTTATTTTCAGAAAATGTTGTTTTATTCGTGTTTTCAATAATCAACTCTTCCTGACATCTATTGGCGAATAATAATACTATTTTTCTTAATTGAGTGCAACTAACCGCTTTAAAGACACACCAAGACGGCGTTACAAGATGGTCGTCATCTAGTAATTATTATATGTAGTAGTTCAATCTGATTTATTCGAAATATCTTAATGCTTATTCCGTTAAAAACTTTCTAGTTACTTTGATGTTATAGGTGCGATTTATCAAAAGATTAATCAGATAGAAACAAAGTTAATAGATGGTTCTATTTAATGTTCTGTTTTATTTCTATGTCGTAAAGTTTACGATCCCTTGTACTCTGTGTTGTTTTTCGCGGCTATTTAAATTGTTGTTGTTTTTATTTTTTCACGAGGCAGTACAGAACGTTCACCGATGTCAGCAACAAATTGGAAATTATTTTACCTATAAAAGCCGTCTAGTCTTTGTTGACAACTACATCGGACACTGTCTAATGTAGACAGCTCATATCGCTTGGCTTAATGGTCAATTTAGAGCTTATATTTTTGATCGCATTGAATTGGTAGGCGAGCTTACCATTCACCTCATGTTGGGTGGTTTACAGAGATATAGCGAAACCCACTGCTTCAAGATCGAAATGGGTAGTACAATGGCCATCACACGCGTGTACTTATAAAACTCCCAATTACTAGTAAAAATCTGATGTCGAATACACTAGAACATTCGAAATCTATATCAATTCGAATTTAAATAATAAAAATTATATAAGCTTCTGAAAGAAGTTTGATCGCCATATTGAAGAAAAAAAAAAAAAAAAAAAAAACGATATGCATGGCACGAAATGAAAACATCTTGCATGGTAGTATTCCTTGAGTCTTTTAAGACAACTCGAAATAGAAATTTTTACAGTACTATCAAATGTTAAAAAAGCAAGTAGCAGGTATTATATAGTTTAAATATTTCTAATTTACTTAACATTTTATTACTACCGTCGTTTTAATTTTAAATTGCTCTCATCTATCATGTTTAATTACGACTCGAGGATGCCGTAAGTCGGTACGGCCCATTAACCTCTATTTATATCATTCTGAAATTACAATTTCAGTTTAAATTTTCATTATTATCTATATATTATAATACGTGAAGCAAAAACTTTGTATCCCTCTTTACGAAAATTGCGCGGACGGAGGAGTATGAAATTTTCCACACCTATAGAAAATATAGAGAAAAAGTGCACAAAGCTAATTTTTTTTTTAAAAATAATGCATAAAAGATACATTAAATCAATAAAGAAAACATTACACACACTACATACCATGTATTTGACGCACACACGCATGCATTATCAAACTTTTGTTCTTGACGTCTGTGGTCAAATTGAGAATAGATTAAATATTGTTTGTAGCCTTGGCGAAATTTGTGATTATAGAAGTATAAAATACAATCATTATAGTGCACAAATCTATTATACAATTCCAATTAATTATAGTCGAATTTCGACTACTGCGGGACCTCTAGTTACTATTATTGCAATGTCACATATATGAAATTTGGAACATGTTCCGTTGTCAGCAATATTGAGACATCAAAATTGTAGCGATCTATAAATAAACTATAGCTTACAGTGTGTATGAAAACAATTCTCTAAAACAAAGACTGTTGGGAAAGGAAATATTTTAGTATTGTGTTCTTTTTTTTTCATTGTATCCAATGAACACAAAAAATAAACTAGTCCATTGTGACGCGCGACTCTTGGGTGAAGTAATAAAAGAAAGCTATAAAGAATAAGGATAAAATCATAAAAATATTTAAAAAAAAATAGTGGTCATTCTTAATGTTAAGAGAATATTTGTTTTTTATTGCTTACATGGGTAGACGCGCTCACAGCCCACCTAATGTTAAGTGGTTACTGGAGCCCATAGACATCTACAACGTAAATCCCGCCATCTACCTTGAGATATAAGTTCTAAGGTCTCAGTATAGTTACAACGGCTGCCCCGCCCTTCAAACCGAAACGCATTATTGTTTCGGACTCACAAGAGGTCCTACCATCAGTAGAATAGGCAAAATTTCAATAGTTCTTGAACGAACCTATCTGGTAACGTTCGCAAATTATTCACAAATACAAAACAAGAGCAAAACCTTAATAAATTAAAACGAAAATATTCTTGTTTATTCTTATACCGTGCAGTTTATTCAATTATTCGAAATGCTATCTGAAAAACCGGATCATTCAATTTGTATTGAAATGAACATTAACCGAATTGGAACAATGTCACTGAATCAACAAAATGTGGGTTGCCGCTCGCCGATAAGCTGTACAATGTATGTTTAATGATCACAAATCAACATTATTCTTCGTTAATTTGGCGAATTTTTCAACAAGAATTTTGTTTATTCCTACAATTTAAATACTGATATTAAATAGTCGTGTTTGTGTTATTTATTAGATAGAAATTATTTATTACATTTTCTCTGCGACTTATCTCGAAATTTTCTTACAAATTAGAACTAATCTAATACTCGTAGTAGATATGACTGATATGACTGTGATGATAATTCAATAAAAGAAAATTTTCACAGGGATATCTGTCAAATGCATAGTTTAGCATTCGACAGATATCCCTGTGAAAATTTTTATATCTGTCTTTATATTTTTTTCTATCTTTTTTTATTTTTTTTTATCGCCAGATTTGTGGACGAGCTCACAGCCCACCTGGTGTTAAGTGGTTACTGGAACCCATAGACATCTACAACGTAAATGCGCCACACACCCTGAGATATAAGTTCTAAGGTCTCAGTATAGTTACAACGGCTGCCCCACCCTTCAAACCGAAACGCATTACTGCTTCACGGCAGAAATAGGCGGGGCGGTGGTACCTACCTACCCGTGCGGACTCACAAGAGGTCCTACCACCAGTAAAAATCTTTATCGATCCCTGTGAAAATTATCGCTGTGAAAATTTTCTTTTATTGAATTATCATCACAGTCATATCAGTCATATCACAGTTTCACACAGCTAGTTTTCAAAATCGAAACGCATGATTATTTTATAGAAATAGAGAAACGGGCAATACAAAAATCGCAATAAAATTAGACTCTTATATTTAAAGTAAAGAGACCTAAATTGCAATACAATTCTACTACCCCTTTAGTTACATTTGGTAACTCAAATCCATTTTGTATTCCAGACGACAGATTTCCAGGATAACCTAATAAATGGTTATCGGGCGCTGATTGCGGACATCCAGGTCCGAACTCAGAAATCGCGGGAGGACATGGACACCCTAGTATCACAAATAAAACTTTTAATGAAGAACGAAGCTGATAAAGCTATTAACTATATGACCGTTTATTTGGAACAGATATCGTTATATTTTCAGGTAAGACCCTTGTTTTACTAAGGTGCGTACAAAAAACAAAATTATGATACAGAAGAAACTCTTGATGGGATTATTTATTTATTTCACCAATACTAGATCATTTTTATTATTTTTTGGTAAGATTTTTGGATAAAGTGAATTGAGTTCTTCGAGCATGTAACTATACTGAGCTTTTGGAGTACATAAAAACATAGTTAACCCTCAATGGTTACGAAAAATAATAGAAAGGGTAAATTGTTCATAACTAATGCTCTAAAATGAATTTTTTATTTTACAGTATTGCTATACTATTTTTTAATGTACCATATTGTACCGCTTTTACGCGCTGTATAGGGCTTGAATTGATGGGGCGACGATCAGTGGCCTGATTGACGAAGCTTACACGAATCTGCTGAATTCAATCAGCAAAGTATCGGTTATTGTAGCGAACCTTGGATGGAACCTATATCCAGCAGTGGATGTCTATAGGCCTATGATGATGAAAGCACATTACAAAAATGAACATTTGTTAATGACGCATATTCACATGTTTGTCAATTTGTTCGTATTCTATAAGTCCGCATGTTGTTGACCCATTTGAGTTGAAAAGGTGTATTTTTTTTTTTTTATTCTTTCCTATTTATTAATCCTTTTGTGCATAAATGCATCAATACACCAAATGTAGCAAATCATTCTAAAAAGTTTAAATTATATTGAGAGATAGCTGAATCAAATAATCACAAATTCAATCTATATAACCATGCAAAGTTATATTAGACTAGCCGTACTCGCCTGCTTCGCTGGGGATAAAATTAACATTATTATTTATTGTCATTATTATTAGGAAGTTCAAAACTCATATAAATATTAGCCTATCCATTAAGTACATGTATTTTCTACATGGATACCAAGGTTCCAATACCAAGTCAATCGGATGCATGGTTCAGTAATTATAACGAAACATCCGTAAAAACCACTGTAGATTTATATATTAGTAGGTATAGATTTATTCTGTGCGTGTGTTTGTCACTGAACTCCTCCGAAGCGGCTAGACCGATTTTAATGAAATTTTCTGTGTACCTTTAGGTAGATTCGAGAATCTTTGCAATTTAGCTTGCAATTATTAACCAAGACAGATTTTATGATGTGTTTTTGATGAATTTATTGAATTCTAAAGTGTGTCAGTTTTAAGTCAATCGGATGCATGGTTCAGTAGTTATAACGGAACATCCGGTAAAAACCACTGTAGATTTATGAAAGCTTTGAATATTTTAGGTGATAATTCACGATCGAAAGCCTCGGAACGGCACGTACTGCAAGGAGAGTATCGTTAAACTCCTCGGAGAGAACCTGCAATTGGCCGACGAGAACGTGACGTTATGCTTGGCGCTCGGCTACCAGAGAGTACAGAGATTACCAGGTACTAAATTTATTTATTGGCATTTTCTATCAATTAATACATTTTAAGACTTCAGTTTTAGCACACGAAAATATAATAGAGTAATCGGCTATGGAGGAGAGGTTTTTCTATACTATTATCAATATTGTCGTCCATAATTATTATAAAATATTTTTTGTGTATCTCAGGAATGTGGACAAGATAGGACTATTATATCAAATTACATTATTATTTTAGCAACGTTTCGGTCTTTTATTAGACCTTCATCAAGCATCTGAAAATTACTATACTTTATTTTTCTATACTTTTATACTAATCTATACTAATATTATGAAGAGGAAATATTTATTTGTTTGTATTGAATAGGCTCCGAAACTACTGAACCGAATTAAAAAATTCGTTCACCGTTTGGAAGCTACATTATTACCAAGTGACATAGGCTATAATATCTTTTGAAAAAAATTAGGGATCCTTACTAACTCCAATAATGTAAAAAAGAAAGTGTAAAAAAATTACCTAAAATATTCTTTACATCGCGTGCCCTACGAAAACTATTGATGATAGAATAAAGTAAGTTACTACAACTTGGTAGAACACATTATTATTTACAAAAAGTTTCGCGACAGCATATGTCTAACTATTATAGTTATGCCGCAATAAATGATTTTATTAAAAAAAACAAAACAATGTCGTTGAAATTTTTGTTAAAGACCCGAGCGGAGCCGGAGCGGCCGCTGGTTTAGTTTGATATACATAATTACACTATGTGTTCCGTTAATAGCCGTTGATCTTTATGAAGCCAATGTCTTTATCAACTTTAATACATTACGTAGAGGTCAATATAGTATTGCGATAGCCTTACGCTGGACTGGAACACACTAAAGTTTCGCGGCAGAAATAGGCAGCAGCGTGGTGGTGTCAGGGCGGGCTTATAGCACGTCATTCTACTAATAAGTAGGCTCTTGGGTAGGGATAGACAGAATGGTAGAAATGGACCTGATAAAATGGTAGGCAGCGGCTTGGCTCTGCCCCTGGCATTGCTGAAGTCCATGGGCGACGGTAAACACTCACCATCAGGTGGGCCGTATCCTCGTCTGCCTAAAAGGGCAATAAAAAAAAATTGATAGTCATTTCTCCCACCTATATCTCCTGTTAAGCAGCTGGACTGACCATTGTCATTGACCTCTTATTTTCTTGACTATCTCTTCCCATTTCTCCTCTACTTCCAGTCTTCAGTAATAATGGAACGTGTTTTCAATGTTTATTGTATTTGTAATAATTGTAAATACTGGTAAGGCATATTGTGCCCGAAAGTGTGTCGCGTAGCAGTAATGCGCTTCGGTTCGAAGTGTGGGGTAGTCGTTGTACTAAAAAACTTATACTTAAAACTTATGTCTCAAGGTAGGTGGTGGTATTTACGTTGTTGTGTCTCCATAGACATCGGTTATCGGAGCATGGACACTTAACACCAGGTGGGTCGTGAGCTCGTCTATCTATCTTAGGAATAAATAAAAATTGTTAAAATAATTTCTTCGACGAATCACCTTGCTTTTCAGTAAGAAAGGTGGAGCAATTGTTATTAATTACAATTCAGATTTAAAAAATAAATGAGCCATAATTTCTTCTAACTTACTGGTGGTAGCACCTCTTGTGAGTCCGCACGGGTAGGTACCACCACCCTGCCTATTTCTGCCGTGAAGCATAATGCGTTTCAGCTTGAAGGGCGGGGCAACCGTTGTGCTGTTAAAAGCTGAGACATTAGAACTCATGCCTCAAGGTGGGTGGCGGCATTTACGTTGTAGATGTCCATGGGCTCCGGTAACCACTTAACACCAAGTGGGCCGTGAGCTCGTCCACCCCTAAGTCTAAGCAATAAAAAAATTGCAATAAATAAAAATCTTCGTTTTAATGCATAGGAGCGTTTGCTAACAATCTCCTGATTGGGCGGTTTTATTCACGTAGTCGCTCTTAACACAAGGCGCGAGTTCATGTTTACGCGAACTAAATAAAAGTACATAAACTATTTACGATACGGCCTCATTTATAAGGAAGTTGTGAAACTACGTGTCACACATTTGATTTTGCTACAGGTTTCCTTGTTTGCACATTACATTTCCGCTGTCACTATATACAGGAAGTTCCAATATTGATACGGTAGCGTTTTGTATTGTAATATGGTGTGTTGACAATGTTTTCTTTTTTTGCCTTTTTTGCATTTGGTGACTGTAGTCTTATTTTATAGTGGATGGTTTATATCATAAGTGGGTGAACGAGCTCACGTACAACTCGGTGTGATACCGAAATCCATAGATATAGTAAATCTCACTTCCATTATGAGACTTGAGGTATGAATATATGTGACGTAACAATTTCAACACTTCACGCAATAAATAAATAAATAATAAATATTTACTAACAATCACGCCACGTTAACTCGTCCCGTGCTAAGTTCGTAAAGAACTTGTATTACGGTACCAGATAACGGAAATAAATGTAAGATTTTTATTATACACATACATTATTTAATATACATCCATAACCCTGGAAAAGACATTTTTATATTTATCATACAAATATCTTCCCTTGGGGGGATTCGAACCCGCGAACCCCTTGTATAGTGACCATATCACTTACCACTACACCAGACGGCCGTTAGACGGTAATGCTTAGTAACTATTACTTTATACTCATATAAACCAATTAATATTTAGGTTTTTTAAGCCAAATGAAACGTAGCTTCCTAGAAACTCAGAATATTAGATTGCTAGGGCTTTAAATATGATACATAAAGTTTTAATGTCTTAGAATGAGTAAATAGTAATTTATTTAAAATCATGAACGACAGTGTAATAATATCTGTCGGATAATAACAGTAATAATATCTGAGAACAGATCACCCACAGTCATCCTCTAATCCATTCATAGATAATAATCACCCAGACAAACAGAAAACCAACCTGTTCATCACACAATATTTGCCCCATGTGAGAACCGAACCCACGACCCTGGGCGTAACAGTCAGATCCGCTAACTACTACACCACCGAGTCAGACAGACCGAGTCAATAGTATTAGTATAATCTTAATTCCCTGCCTCGTTTTCTGCCTGGTGGTAGGTTGTACGGTGAGCCCGCATGGATTGATTGCACACGTTGCGATAACCATTACAACACAATCAACTTCAATCTAATTTCTCAATGTCAGTATCAGTAGTTCATCACGTTGCGATACTAATGAACTCCAGCAACCACTACAGGGCTCATACAGTGTGTAGCTAGTCTTTTTATGATAACTAATTAAAAAAATACATTTCACGTCACAGCCGGAGTCCCGCAAGGCTCCGCCCTCTCCCCGTTACTATTCAGTTTGTATATCAACGATATACCCCGGTCTCCGGAGACCCATCTGGCGCTCTTCGCCGATGACACCGCCATCTACTACTCGTGTAGGAAGAAGGCGTTGCTTCATCGACGACTTCAGACCGCAGCTACCACCATGGGACAGTGGTTCCGGAAGTGGCGCATCGACATTAACCCCACGAAAAGCACAGCGGTGCTCTTCAAAAGGGGTCGCCCTCCGAACACCACGCTGAGCATCCCCCTCCCGACTAGGCGCGTCAATACCCCCGCCCCCGCCGTTCGCCCAATCACGATGTTCGACCAGCCCATACCGTGGGCCCCGAAGGTCAAATATTTAGGCGTCACCCTCGACAGTAGGATGACATTCCGCCCCCACATCAAGACGGTACGCGACGGTGCCGCCTTCATTCTAGGACGTCTCTACCCGATGATATGTAGGCGAAGTAAAATGTCCCTTAGAAATAAGGTGACACTCTACAAAACTTGCATACGCCCCGTCATGACCTATGCAAGTGTAGTGTTCGCTCACGCGGCCCGCATACACTTAAAATCATTCCAAGTCATTCAATCCCGTTTTTGCAGGATAGCCGTCGGAGCCCCGTGGTTCGTCAGGAACGTCGACCTCCATGACGACCTGGACTTAGAGTCCACCAGTAAGTATATGCAGTCGGCGTCAATGCGCCACTTCGATAAAGCGGCACGACACGAGAACCCTCTCATCGTGGCCGCCGGTAACTACATTCCCGATCCTGCGGACAGAATGGAAAGCAGTCGACGTCGCCCAAAACACGTCATCTCGGATCCTCCCGATCCACTAACGGTGCTTCTAGGTACTTCAAGCACCGGTCACCGTTCTCGTCGAACCCGTCGCTTGCGACAAAGGGCTCGACGAGTAAATTAACTCCCAGACACAGCCCACTGAGTTTCTCGCCGGATCTTCTCAGTGGGTCGCGTTTCCGATCCGGTGGTAGATTCTGCGAAGCACGGCTCTTGCTAGGGTTCGTGTTAGCAACGTCATCAGGTTTGAGCCCCGTGAGCTCACCTACAAAAGTTAGGGTTACGCTGACATAGCCTCTCAAGGCTCTCAGCTTAGGTAGGAAAAAAAAAAAAAAAAAAAACATTTACATAAAACTATAGACGCAGTTTCATAGTGAACAGTCGGTTCGTTCGTTTTCTTCCTACCTATTCTAGTAAGCTTGAGGGGTTATTCTAGATTCAACGTACTAGTAGCTGAGCTCACGGGGCTCAAACCGGGAGTGTTGCTAACACTGGCCCCAGCAAGAGCAGTGCTTCGCAGAATCTACCACCGGATAGGAAACGAGAATCACTGAGAAGATCCGGCGGAAAACTCAGTGGGCTGTGTCTAAGGGTTAATTTACTCGTCGAGCCCTTCGTCGCAAGCGACAGGTTCGGCGAGAATGGTACCCGGTGGACCGGTGCTTGAGGTACCTAAAAGCACAGTTAACGGATCCGGAGGATCCGTAATGACGTGTTTAGGACGACATCGACTGTTTACCATTCGATACACAGGATCGGGTATGGTGGTTCGTTCGTTTGTCGTCTAGGGTATTAAGTTTTTCCTCTTCCTTTTTTTCCCTTTTTCCTGTAGTCTTGTTTAGAAAAGTCTCACAATCTCAGGTCTCCGTTTTAGTTATTGCAGGTCGTATGTCCTGTCGATGAGGTCGCTTGCTACGACACATAGCTTTGTTATGATTAACTTTTTATGTTTAACAGAAAAGCTACAAGTACATTTTGAGACGTTAGAGAATCTAAAGAAGTATTCGGCTTCGAAACTATTCGAGTGCCAGAAACAACAGCAAGTCGGTGGGAACTGCTCTCACGAGAGCCAAGATCTGGAGAGGACTGTGGTAAGTAAAACTATGATAATTGACCCATATTACATTCAGTTATTTAAACTTATTGAATCCAAAGCACTTTTATAGTTCAAAATGCAAAGGTAGTATTTGTGGTGAAACAATGACGTCAGTATTCACTATAGGGCGCTCTCTTTCCAGATTTCAATTAAAAACTCTGCGATCAATTTGCAAATGATAAAAAAAATCTTAAAATACACGAACGCATTAAATGTAAGAAAACCAATTAAAAAGTGACTTTCTATCGTTAATATTTACAACCAGTCGTCCATGACCATGTAAAATGTAAAGTATTCAGAAGTGTCGGAAAATGTAAAATTTATGTGTGTGTAGTGATGTCTCTAAAAGGCTTGAAATTGTATTTTTTTTATTGCTTAGATGGGTGGACGAGCTCACAGCCCTACCTGGTGTAAGGTGGATACTGGGGCCCATAGACATCTACAACGTAAATCTGCCACCCACCTTGAGATATAAGTCCTAAGGTCTCAGTATAATTACAACGGCTGCCCTACCCTTCAAACCGAAACGCATTATTGCTTCACGGCAGAAATAGGCAGGGTGGTGGTACCTACCCGCGCAGACTCACAAGAGGTCCTACCACCTAAGGTAACAAGCTAAATCTTTAGAAAATGTTGTTCATAATTTTGAAGACAAGTAATACTAACGACATAATTCGTTCTGGAGGATCTAGTCTTTATATTTTAAACTTTTTTCATTAAGCACGATTTACCTCATAATAGATTTAGGAAAAAGTATAAAACTTTCCCTTTGACTATAAAACCAACTAACGACGAGACCTTTTGAGAAACTAAAAGTATTATGTTTGTGTGATTGACCATCATCTTCTTTTAATAAAATTTACGTCTTGTAGAGTTGAAGCGTAATAAATATAGTTTATTAGATTTTCCCGACGTTTTTTTCGCGTTAATGTAGACAAAAGAATTATATTTCTCGTAAACAGTACTTTTTTCTGGATGACATAAAATATGTCTATGTCCTTTTCTGTGTCCTTGACAGGGTGTATAAACATTTTCGTAATGATAGATTCAGTAGTTATGATATGAAGGCATATCAAACAATATCTAAACTAATCATTTCCCACTGTAACTTTTGCTAAACATGAAACACACCTATTTGGAGTCGAAGTCGAGACGTTGACGTATACCAAACAACTTCCTTGAAGTATCACTAAATACGAATAACTAGTTAATCATTAATACATAATCTCTGCTAATGAAACAATTTTACGTTTAGCTCCACAGAGATTTCACATGTTGTGCTGGTTCAATCGTGGCTTCGAAGCCATGGTAGAACGGCACGGCATTAAAATTAAATTTCATTTAATAAATTTAACCATGACATTTCAAATAAAAATAAATAATAGTTTAAAAAACTAACAAAATACGCTTTTATAGAAAATCCAACTAAAAAATAGAATATAAATTTTAATAAATTTGAATTAAAAATAGTGTAAGAAAAAATGATTTTATTGTAAAAAAAAAGCATGGGGTGGTATAAGTAGTTATAAATATTTTATGAACAGATATGAGTAGAAGGGTTATTTTGATAATATCCTGAAAAGCAACCCACGCTTTTTTACAATAAAATCATTTTTTCTTACACCATTTTTAATTGAAATTTATTAAAATTTATTTTCTATTTTTTAGTTGGATTTTCTATAAAAGCGTATTTTGTTAGTTTTTTTAAACTATTATTTATTTTTCAATTTTTAGTTGAATTTCAATTTTTTCAATTTGTTTTCTTTTTTCAATTTTGTTTTAATATTGGATTGTCATCGGTCCTTAATAAGTATACGAAACTTCGAGTTAATCCAACGTTTTGAAGGGGGTCAAAGTCATGTTCAAAGATTCCGTTACAAACATACATACGTCTGAAGCTAATAAAAGCGTATTAAAAATTACTACAAATTTCCAGAGAGCATTATCTTTCAATAATTTCAGTTAATAATAAAAACAAATTTTATGTTTTTCTTTTACAGTTCCTGTATGAAACATCACCGTTTCCGGTGGTGATGTCCGAAATAGCTATACACGGCTTCAAAGAAGTCTCGGATCTAAGTGTTTGCCTCAAAGACATCATATCACGAATGATGACGCATTCCGTCAAAGTCATAGGAGACTTCAACCGATGCATACATAACATTGAGATGCCGAAACTGAAATACTTGCTTAAGTTCATGAAAAAGTACGCCTGAAGATGACTGACCGTCTGCGGAATGAATTAAGAAATTGTAATGTTTTGTAAATAACTTATTTTTAATAGTTGCTAATAGTGTTTTAAGTTGAAGCTTTCCACTATATAAAACCGGATAGATGTAAGTAAACATAAAAAATATATACTATTTAAGTTATAAATTTATTATATGCTGCGAATAGTGGTAGTAACAAAGAAAATCTTTAAAAATTGTATTATATAAAACGCCTTCCTTTTGACACTGCACTCAACTAATTATAATTATGTCTTATTAAAAGCTAACCCAATAAACGTCAATTTGTAAATGTTCCTTTGTTTTTCCCTTAGAACTTAATGCATTACGAACATAAAAATGGCCAAGTCGCTCTTAGCATTCTCGAGTGCTCAACAAATACTAGTTAATTTTTGCTATACAGGTATGTAGATACACATAAACATTACTTATACATTATTATTACAAAATTTGAACGTTTGTTTCGTGATTTGATGAGTATGTGTGTGTGTGTGTTTAAAAAGAGATTTTATCGACGAAAAGCTAATTTTTGTTACGATAAAATACACGATTTGTTATGACAGGAGGCACCTAGTCTTATTAATACAAAATAAATTAATAACTTCAATACACCTAATGTGTCACATTCTGGACAATATGTTATCTGGGATAATCCAGAGAGACGTTCGTTTGATAGGGAATATTTCGGTTGGGGGTATTTTCTGTAAGCTTTTCCTCATATATCTATATACATTTTGATTGGATGATTGAATTCTGAAGGTGTATGTCGCACAAAGAAATTCATTTGATTGTTTCGAAAAAAAAATGTTTCTCATGAAGTATTTAATTTTGTTTATATTGCTTCATGCTAATTTTGCGTATACTTCGATTCTTGAGATTATTTGTAAAATTCTCTTGTAGTTTACTCTTCATCTTCAAACGCTGCTCGCATTAATGATCTGACAGATTTCAAAGATAAGACTTTATAGATACTTTTGTCTACTTTACGATTGTCCGGAATGCTGACTCTTGCTTTACTAGATCATACACAAAAGACTAGTAGATACTACTATAGAGACTAGATACTACAAATACTAGGATATTCATAAAATACGAATTCATATATACCGCAAATTACAAAGATATTAATATAGATAATTAACGTTAAATACGGATATGAGCTATGATTTTTTCTCCTTTATCCATAACAGTGGTAGCCAGTAGAAGATAGCCGCTTCTTATATTGCCACATAATACTTTCCCTAATCGCTATTTTCGGGTATGTCATGGACTCTCTCATGCTGGATACACCACCCTACTTATTTGAGCCGTAAAGCAACCATGCGTAATTTTTTAAGAGTAGAATAGCCGTTACTCCAAGGTACATTTAGAAATTCACGTTATAGGCTGCAATAACCATTTAAGATCAATTATACAGTAAACTTGTTTGCGAATCTAGAGAAACCAAAAAAAAAAGGCGACGTTTCTGTTCCAAAGTTTTAGATTGATTTCAAAGAAACTTTGATCTTACTATGACATTACTATATAGATTAAATGGTTGTAAGAATAATTCTAAACTTAAATCCAACAAACTATTTCTTTAATCGAAAATTAATTTGAACGATAATCTCAAAATTGAGGTAAGAAAAACCATAAATTAGTATAATATTAATGGACACCAGAACATAAGGACTGCCGTCGTCCGTAAGACAAAGTCTCGTGAAACTAGAGTATATTACTGCTTCACGGCTGAAATAGGCGGCTATTGGCCTACAAAGCAGACTTACAATACACCCTAAAACTGGTAAACAGCCACATATTAGAAAAAAATTAAGCTTCTTTAAATTTTATCGCTTAAAGAGACAAGTTAACCTTTATCATTACCGTATTTGATATAATCATATTAGATTTTTGAAAAAAATAACGCTAAAGAATTTAGTTTATTGTTTCTATTTAAATCGTGTTATTTTAATAATGTGTTTTATTCGTTAGTTATTTAAGACAAGTGTGTATACAATCATCTTAATGCTCCTAAAACGCAGCAGCAGTACCTAAGCAATTTGCAAAGAACATTAATTGTTGACATGATAACGATCCAATTCAAATAATTGATACTCTTATTTTTATTTTTTAAATCACTCACCAATGATATGAGTACATCTGCGGATGAGGGCTGATATTTCAAGAGCCTGCTGAATCTGAGAGTCCTTTGAGCCATCGTTAGAGGTCCAACAGGCCGCGACACATGGATAAGCGGAGAGGATGGCGGACGAGACGGCGGGGTCGTCATGGCTGGAATGTTCCTACGGACCGTCTCTAAAGGCACAGTTCTAGCCACCAAAGTGTCACTACCGACAGAATTTGCACTACCACTGAACATGTTCATCAAATCGCCAATAGAACCGCCTCCACTTGAACCAGTACTACACCTCAACTTGTCCAAGTCCGTCAAACTGGACCCTCGTCGGACTCGCAACCGCGAACCGGTCACATTGGTCCGGCTCTGATACGGTTGGTCCCGCCTCACGTCGGCTTCGCTGGCCGCTTGACCCTTTCTACTTCGAAACATTGTTAATCCGACATTCCACATCAAAGCTTAAGAGACAACTGCACGCCACTTACACCTGTTGAATTTGCATACAAACGGAGCGATAATGCGGTTCGATATCAATAGTGCCAGGGCCGCCCGCAGGATGCCGTGGTGGCCTCGCGCGTTTCCGTCGCCATCGCTTGCGCAATATTTCAACTCCCTGATCACATTCAATTTTTTTTTTCTATCCTAAGGGGTGCGCACTCAACAGAGGCCGTTTACAGACTGAGTAGGGTGAACGTAGCTAACGTAGAGTGCGTGTGGTCGGAGTAGCGGAGTAGAACTAATGATGTGATCGAGTTCAACGCATCAGGCCTCCACAGGCGGCGAGCACTTTAACTTAGACGAATAAAAATCTGTACTTAATGAATATTGTGAGAAAAGAAAAGAAAAAAAAAGTTATATTCTGAATTCGATCCGTCGACCTACTTGTTTAAACATTACTTAAGCACTTGATTACGAAAATTTTTTTCTCTCTCTACGGACTCTAGATGATATTTAACTTTGAACAAAGTTTATTGAGTTTTGTGAAAGTAACTCAATAGAAAATCCAAGAGTGAAAATAAAATTTAATTAATTGCAAAAGAACTTGTGACGTAATTAGCTGTCACGAGAGTGTTTTGCACAGCTTCTTTTTTTTCTGCCCTAGATGAGCTGATTTGTATTAAGTGATTACGCCGATATTTTGTAGCAACTACATTCTACCATCAGTGATCAGTTAGTGCTGAAGTAGGGCTTGATTTTATTACACGGTGTTATTTCCTCGTGAAAGGCGTTTATGATCACCTATGACTCATCACCTTTTTTATGACTTTCGTACTACTCGCAAAGCAAACAAGTGCACGTATCTCATATATAACTTCATTGACACCTCAACCACATGTCTCAAGGTGGGTGCGATATTTTGATATTTATGTAGGAAGTGACTATCAGATCGGCCTTAAGCTTATCCGCCTACGTAGCAATAAAATAATATTTGAGATACACTGATAATTTTTCACAACAATTTTTATCTGCCATTTTCTATTCTAACATAATAATCATTGCTTGACACAGAAACTATCCTAAAAACAACAAACTTCGAACTTCATTTTCCCATTTAATCCACACTAATTAAGTGCGAAAATGAATTAGTTTGTGACTTAAGCTTTCACGTCGTAACTACTCAACCGATCAACACACGTCGTCAGTGTTACAAAAAAGGTACTATGTAGTAATTTTCTGGCTCCAAAATCAATATATGCTATTTATTCCGGAGGATTTTTCTAAATGAACACCAACAAAGCTAGTTATAAGTTATAATATCAATACACAAGACATCATTAATGTACATTTTTGGAAGATGAACGTCCTCATAAAGCAAGTGTCAATCTAAAAGTCAATACAGAAGTGAAAGATTGCTTTGGTGTTACGCAACACGTCATCCTGAAGAAACTAAGCGACAGATAAATCTGGATTAATCTCATTTCCCTGTACGCGAAAATTTCGTGTTACGTACGAGTAAATCTTTCTTATTTCGGGCATTATTCGAAAAATTAGTCGGTAGAAAGTGTAATATTTAATAATATAAGTTCAGTGATAAAGTCAAAGCTAGAACGAGCCAATGGTAAATAATATAAGAGTTTTTTTTTTATTGCTTAGATGGGTGGACGAACTCATAGCTCACCTGGTTTTAAGTGGTTACTGGATCCCATAGACATCTACAACGTAAATGAGCCACCCACCTTGAGATATGAGTTCTAAGGTCTCAGTATAGTTACAACGGCTGCCCCACCCTTCAAACCAAAACGCATCACTACTTCAAACCTTAGAGCTTATAATAATATCTCAAGGTAGGTAGCCGCATTTACGTTGTAGATGTCTATGGGTTCCGGTGACCATTTAACATCAGGTGGACCGTGAGCTCGTCCACTCAACTAAGCAATAAAAATAAATAAATAAAATGTAAGCGCGTATGCCCAACTAAAAATTACACAGCATATTAAGTCAAAATAATAAAATAATTGAACTATCATCGGTTCTCGATATGTGCTCAATTTTTCAGGTAAATCAAACATCTTAGTCATTTAAAAATTCATTACATCGGAAGATACATAGATACAAGTTAAGCTAATAAAAATATTTTAAAAATCATTTCACCGGTATAAAAATTATATTAATATGTGGTGAGTGGTTACCGTCGCCCATGGACTTCAGCAATGCCATGGGCAGAGCCAAGCCGCTGCCTACCGCTTAATACTCTCCACAAGCCTCGTTTGAAGAAGGACATGTCATAGCGCTCGGGAAGCACCGTGGAGGGGAGCTCATTCCATAGCCGGATGGTACGTGGCAAAAAAGATCTCTGGAAACGCACTGTGGATGGCTCTAGGTAGTGTGGTAAACTCTACTCCGGTGGCGGGCGGTGCGATGGTAAAAACGAGACGTTGGTATCATCTCGAACAATTCCTCAGAGCACTCCCCATGGAACATACGGCGGCTTATTAGCGATAGACATCTGTCTCTATCTTTGTCGTTAAAGCTGCTTGTCTTAAAGTCAGCTTTACTAAACGAAGTGGCATTATACGACTGTAACCATTTAACCGGAATCTAATCGATTAACGAAAATGAAGGCATGTTGCGACAAATTTAGTGAGATCCACCAAATCATAAAAGCTGTGATGGCACGTGGTCTGCCTATATTGGGCATTATGAAATATAATGCACAATGTTCGAAACACGTCCTTGAGTTGTAACCGGTTTCATTTATCAAAAGAGAATTTTGCTGTCCTACTTCGCTTTGAAATAATTTCTTATTCTAAAGACACTTGAAGAATTCAAATGTGTACAAGAGATAACACTAATGAGTTGTTCAAATTTTCAGTTACTTTAATTGCCCCGATAAGCATATGGGTATAGTCACTTAGTATAAACTAGTCATAAATGTAATTTATATATTAATACGTGAAGCAAAAACTTTGTATCACTTTTTACGAAAATTGCGCGGACGGAAGAGTACGAAATTTTCCACACTTATAGAGAATATAGAGAAGAAGTGCACAATGCTAATATTTTTTTTAAATAATGCATAAAAGATACATTAAATCAATAACAAAAACATTACACACACTACATACCATGTATTTGACGCACACACACATGCATACTATCTATTGTCAAACTTTTGTTCTTGGCGTCTGTTGTCAAATTGAGAATAGATTAAACATTGTTTGTCTTTGTTAATATTTTTATAGTGTAGCCTTGGCGAAATTTGTGATTATAGAAGTATAAAATACAATCATAATAGTGTACAAACTTACAATTCCAATTAATTATAGTCGAATTTCGACTACTGCGGGACCTCTAGTTATAAGGATACAGCCATACAGTACTGTAATCGATATTCATATGATGCTAAACTCTATTCTTTCTAAAGTAGAGGCTTCTAAACTTTTGCAATCAAAGTGCATAGTTAATAAGCGCAGTTTCGAACAACTTTTTAGTATCATGACTAAATCGAGTTAGCGTTCACATGACATGTTAAATTTGTATGAACAGTATAATTTTACACAATTTAGCCTCTATTGGGTGTTAGAAAATGGTAGAAATAAAAATTAAATCCGCCGAATTTTTTTTTATTGCATTCGACCCACCTGATGGTGAGTGGTTACCATCGCCCTTGGACTTCAGCAATACCAGGGGCAGGGCCAAGCCGCTGCTTACCTTCAAGTACTCTCCACAAGCCTTATTTGAAGAAGGATATGTCATAGCGCTCGGGAAGCACCGTGGAGAGGAGCTCACTCCAAAGTCGGATGGTACGTGGCAAAAAAGATCTCTGGAACGCAGTGGTGCCAGGCAGTATGGATGAACTCTACTCCGAATTGTAATTTTGTTAACTAATCTTCAATAAATATACCAAAGAACGAACTTTTTTTATTTTCTTTGAACTAAATGCGTAAATAGGCGTGTCCAAGGTCATCACAGTAGGTGTTGAGTATGGTACGTTGTTACAGAGGTCTCGCATTAACGCAGCGCCGCGCCAAGTGCCCCACAGGGCTAGACTCGGGACACTGTTTTTACTTTAAGAACGATGCTATGTACTCGTAAAATATTTTATGGATAGTTCATTGTGAAATTTACTTCCTTCTAATGACTCACTTTATTCAAATTTAATTTTAAACGAATTTCGGACTCTTCGATTAATTTTACCAATTGACTTTGACTTTCAAAAATATATATCATTTTATTACAAAATAGATATGAAACTCCGTGTTATATACTACGTCATTATGAATACCGATAACATTGAAACAAACAATGATGTTTGGGATTGGTGAATCATTTTTCAAAGTTTTATTAAATCGGAAATAACAACAACAAGGAATTGGTTGACATAGAATGAGAAAACGGACTAAGTTTAATAATAAGGTCTAGTAAATCGTATTATTTTGTTTTGAAACACACCAAATTGATATATTCGATAAACCGTACAATTTTCGCTGCTAAGCTATTTTCATTATCACTAATTCAAAAAAGTCTAGTCAATCGTATTATTTTGTTTTCATATACACCAAATTGATACACCCGATAAAACCGTACAATTTTCGCTGCTAAGCTATTTTCATTATAACTAATTAAAAAAAGTCTAGTCAATCCTATTATTTTGTTTTCAAATACACCAAATTAATACATCCGATAAAACCGTACAATTTTCGTTGCTAAGCTATTTTCATTATCACTAATTCATTCTAACGATGTCTTCGGAACTTGTTAAATCGAAGTAATATACTAAATATATCAAACACCACGGGAGTTTTATATCCAGTAGTGATAGACGGTTTAATGTCCTAATAAAGCTATCGCTTATGTTGTAATAGTCTGTCTGGATGGGCATCATACAGAGATTAGGGAGGTCACGTTTTCCGAAAGGTATAGCTAATATCCTACTTTATAAGTTATCGCTAATTTGCTAAGGTAAAATTTAACAACAATCTAATAAAAGACCACTTGTTCTGATCAGGTAAATTCATAGGCAAATCACCGATCAAGAGGAAACCGTTCGTAACTACGAAGATAAGTTCTTGTGATTGTATAATAGATACGATACAGTTAAATACAGTTAAGCGAAATGTTACTATGTATATTTAAAAACAATCACGCCACGTTAACTGGTCCCGTGATAAGTTCGTAAAGAACAGTGTTGTGTTACAGGTACCAGATAACGGAAATAAATGTAAGAATTTTTATTATCCACATACACATATTTAATATACATCCATAACCCTGGAAAAGACATTTATATTTATCATACAAATATCTTCCCTTGGAGGGATTCGAACCCGCGACCCCCTTGTGTAGTGACCATGTCACTTACCACTACACCAGACGGCTGTTTAAATATGTATGTATAGTAGATAAAAAAATTACGAAAAACAAAGTTTCTGAAATAATAAATTTTATTTGTGCTTGAATTCAAATGTGACTTGTGTAATAGCCGATAAATTACAGCTTCACCTTGGGATACCTCAGTGAAGAGTTCGTTTGGATTATTTTGTTCAGGTCTCTCGATTCTGAATCCGTAAACAAATCGATTAAGTTAATTTTTGGTTTGGTCGCTTGATTTTAAATTATAGTTGGTTCCGTTTTAATTTGGTAATTTTTTTAATTTGTCATAATCCCTTACGTCAAAAATAAAATAAAAATATTAGAGATATCAATACCTTATGATGCATTCAAACTTCAACGAATGCTCATGTTTCGTAAGCTAAACTTATATATGAATTGTATTCCGCTAAACGATCTTAAAATAATTATCCAATTTTCTTTGTTTTAGGACAACGTAATATTTTAACACTACATACCATAAAAATACAAACATTTTCCAGTTCCAATGAAATTGCGCACTTTAACTTACCTGATCCAACGAATGCTTCAAATCAAATCCACAACAAAAATACATAATATTAAAAAACAAATTTCTAAAAATCCAATGAATTCAGAATCAATAGTGGTAGTAAATTATAAACAAAACAAAATGAAACAAAAAAATAGTATCATAATAAAATATAAGAGCTATTAAGTAAACAAAATGTCATATTACTATTTAAACCGTTATTCAGAATTGTGGAAATAACAAAAACAAATGATATTCTGAATTCATTGTCAAAATACTAAAATGACTCACGTTTAGCTGCATCACGATTTTGTTGTATGCTCGGTGCCACCTCTGTCTCGCTGTGAACTTCGGCTGCTCTGCTTTATCGTCCCGCCGCTCCGGCTCTTGAAATACACCGTCTTCCTCATTATACTGTCCATCTCGTCTAAATTGATCTTGGTCATCGAACTTCTCATGCTCATCTTGAAACTCATCTTCGTGGTATGCGTCTTCGTCTTGATAATCATCACCTTGGTCATCGAACGATTCCTGTCTACCCCTGAACGAACTTGTGTCCTCGGCTACCTCATGGTACGTTGTGCGCTCATCTTGAAATGTTACTTTTGATTTTTCTGTAGGTTGTTCTGCAATAATTGATACGTTTTATTTATCAATTCGTTTCATAAGAAAAAAATAATTGTTCTTACGATTGTTCAAACTACCAAATGAGGAATAAATATAAATAAATATGATTAATTGAATTGAGAATTTATTAATTTGAAAAATATATTATTATAATGAAACTTGACATTTGTTTTAATTACATTCTATTCCAGATTACGTCTAGTAAGCAATCGAATTTGGTGGTTTTCGAAAATATTCAAGTTTAAGTTTCTTTTTATCAGATAGATAATTGCACCACGTCACAAAATATAATGAAAAATGTGAGTTTAAATAGTTAGTCATAAATTAATAGACAGAAATAAAGTCTCATTTTTGTTTAAATATTCGTTGAAAATTATTTTTTACATTTTTGTTTAAACAATGCAATAAATAATTACCTTCTTGTTTACCCGGCACGGATAGCTTATCCTCGTGTTGAAATGAACTTTGCGATGTTCTACGGTCAATAACAGAAGGCGTTTGGCTGTGGTAACTGTCCACAGAAGGTTTACGCATTTGCGAGATCGCTCTTGTTGGAGATGCGACCTTGTGCAAAGGACTCCTAGGACTGCTTGGAATTTCCGACATATGCCTATCATCGACATCTTCTTCATGGATTGTATCATGCATGTATTCATCATCTCGATATCTATCCAAAGAAATCTTATCGCGATCTATCGATTGATCGTATTCAGTCTTATGATCATCGTCTTCGTAGGCACTTTCGTCAAAACTTGAGTGGAGTAAGTCATCTGGTGCGTCCGGTAACGTCCGCGTTCGACGCACTGGTGGTCTCTGTATAGACTCCTGTCTCCTAAGAGAAGGAGTGCGGGGTAAAGTTGGAGCCGTTGTCGTCGCCGTTGATGTTGGCGCTGACGGAGTTGTTTCTGGGACGGAGGCTGTCACTGGAAGTTTGGATGAAAATGGTGTTACGGGAGCTACACCTGTAGAAAACTGATTTGTAGGAACAGTTGATGATTGATTCGTATGCGGAGATTGTGGTGCTGCCGGGGCAGAAACTGCGGCTGCTGCAGCGCCAAAGAAGCTTCCTAATTTCTTTGCGCCGCCCGCCATTAAGGAGCCTAATGTAGCAGCGCCAGTCATTACCGTCGCTTGCAACTGTTGTGCCGACTGTTGCTGTTTTTGTTGAAGGTTTTGCTGTTGTAACTGTAATTGTTGCTGTTGTGCTTGCTGTTGCTGTAAATTACTTTTTTGTTGTTGTTCATAGTGTTGCTGCTGGTTTTTTTGTTCTTGTTGAATCTGTTGTGTTTGATCGTGCTGCGACATTTGCTGGTTGTATTGTTGTTCTGAATGCTGTTGTTGTTGTGGCTTCTGGTCTTGTAAATAATCCTGATCTGGTAAAACCTGTTGTTTACTGTCATCTTCATATTGGTACTGAAAGTCCTGCTGGTCTTGATATATGCTTTGTTTATCATGATATTGAGCTTCTTGGCTCGATTGAAATTGTTGATCATCATATTGATAGTTAAATTGCGAATAATTTTGGTCCTGATAAATTTCTTGTTGGCTAGTTATAGGCGGTTGAGTCAAATAAGATATTGTCGATGGCACAGTCTTTGATAACAATAAGTCTTGTTCACTAGTCACTGGATAACTAAACTGCGTCGCATTGTCCGAATCAGTCCACGGGGTTTTTTGAGCTGAAATTTTGAAAAAAGCACTGTTGAAATGAAACTTTACTGTGTCGCAGATACTGTTTATCAAACGGCAAGCCATGACTGAATGTCAACAAACAATAAATTTGAATGTCAAATACAGTTTTATTATTTACTCATTCGTACACAGGAAGCCATTATCGTGTGTCCCACAGCGAATATATTTAGCCCTAGTGATAGTACATACAAGTGTTCTGTTTGATTACATGTAGTTCACAAATAAACTACTGCTAATACTTTTAATGGCCACATGATTTTATATGATAACAATCTATCCAGCTATTTATAAGATATAGGTAGATAATGCCGACTGCTCAAAATAGTCGCCAGGCAGTAAGACTTTTAGTATTTTCACAAATTTTCTGTAATGTAATAAGTAATGTTAATAATGTCGCCTATACATATATTTTGCAAAACAGTCACATGATTTGAAGGCGATGGAAGAGTTTATTACCGAAAAAAGATTGTTACCTACACGAATACTTTAAAAGCCTCTTAATAAGTACCAAGTGCCCTTAACCTGTCTGCCCCTAGACTCTTATACAAGACTAAACATTGAAGAAATTTAAGTTTTCACTTGCAACTGTATTCTCGGATATAATTGCTTTAATAAAATACTGTAGGCATTCATCTCAACGAGGTATGCCTTTCGGATATTATGCAGTAAAAAGTGGACGTAAAACATTGACTTCTAATCGCTTTAAGTATCTAACTCACCAGCTGCAGGCGGAGTAGCATGAGGAGTTTCATTAAAGAATGGTTGCATTTCATCTTCGTCGTAACTGCGAACAAATTTATTATAAGCATTTTTAATTACAAATCCTCACATGGGGTCGCCTATGAAAAGATGGATATTATAAACTGAAGTTATATTAATAAATATCTATTTTAACACCTATACCTATTTATAATTATATTTGAATGACAAATCAACGTTCTATTTTTGCATTAATATTTAGAGATTTAGATTGAACTGGCTATTACAGGTGAAACCGAATTGCATATTTTTTTCTACCTATCCTATTGATCCCGAGTGTTCATACTAGACTCACTGAATGAGTAGGTGAGCTCACAGGGCTCCAACCTGATGAATTTTCTAATACTGAGCAGTACTTCGTAGAATATACCACCGGGTCAGAAACGCGACCTACTGAGACGATTTGGCGAGAAACTCAGTGTGCTGGAAATATAATACTGAAAAGAAACGTAAAGGTGATCCCGCCTTTAAGACAGTAATGCAGGATTGATAGATACCATCTGGATCGATTTTTAAATTTGTATTTTTGCTCAAAATTTCAAACTGTCTTTATGAATTTTTCATTTTCCTATAAGAACATAATGTTGAAACAGACGACCGTAGATACAAACAGATATGTAATGTCAGAGTAAATTTTCTCGCCAAAGTTATATTACACAAACGTTTACGGATGCTGACATCTGTCAATGCGGGCGTGACACTGAGATTTGCTAGACGTAATCACCTTATAATTAAGTAACTTTTTCTATGTCTGATACATATACATATCTCTGTCTGATACCCAATAAGTACCAAATGAACAAATAAAACGCTAACTACCTTGCTGTACATACCTTGTGTAATTATTATCAGTATACAAGTCAGTAGCGGTGTCTTGATATTGCGGCTGGTAATTGTAGCTGTCGTAACCGTAGCTCGCGTCGGGAATAACTTTTTCAGGTTCTAAAAAGGAAACTGTAATGAATTTTTGATAACCATGATATTTTTTATCAATTTTATTGATTCGTTGTGTTTGAATTGGTGCAATGCAATGTTTTTGTCCCTTTTTTTTTTTTTTTTTTTTTATTGCCCTTGTAGGCAGACGAGCATACGGCCCACCTGATGGTGAGTGGTTACCGTTGCCCATGGACTTCAGCAATGCCAGGAGCAGAGCCAAGCCGCTGCCTACTGCTTAATACTCTCCACAAGCCTCGTTTGAAGAAGGACATGTCATAGCGCTCGGGAAACACCGTGGAGGGGAGCTCATTCCATAGCCGGATGGTACGTGGCAAAAAAGATCTCTGGAAACGCACTGTGGATGACCGCAGTGGCTCCAGGTAGTACGGATGAACTCTACTCCGATGGCGGGCGGTGCGATGGTAAAAACGAGATGCCGGTATCATCTCGAACAATTCCTCAGAGCACTCCCCATGGAACATACGGTATAAAATACAGAGAGAACCGAAGTCCCTCCGTAGACCCAGAGGTTCCAAACGATCCGTGAGACTGGGATTATCGACAATCCGAACGGCCCTCCTCTGTATGGAGTCAAATGGAAGAAGCTGGTATTTGGGAGCCCCGGCCCAGAGATGGGAGCAGTACTCCACGCGAGGCCGGACTTGTGCTTTATAAAGCAGAAGCCTTTGTCCAGGCGTGAAGTACCGCTTCGCTCTGTTGAGGACTCCCAGCATTTTGGACGCCAACTTGGCTTTGCCTTCCAAATGACTCCGAAACTGGACATCGCTCGAAATGTCGACCCCAAGTATCCCAATACTCTCGGAAGGTTGCAGGGATACTCCTTGGAATTGCGGCGCCATGACAAAGGGGTCCTTCTTCGCAGTGAACGCGCAAACTTGTGTCTTTAACGGGTTGAATTGAACCAAGTTCAATTCACCCCATTTGGAGACTCGCCCCAGAGAGTTCTCCACTTCAGACACAAGTTTTGATCGTCTCTCTTGCACCACGCTTCGAGAGAGACTCTGATGGCCGATATATCGCGCATCCCCCGTGCTGTCATCCGCATAGCAATGCATGCCATCAATAGACAGCATGTCATTGATATACAGGATGAAAAGCGTGGGGGAGAGCACCGAACCTTGTGGAACGCCAGCGTTAATGGTCATGGTATCAGAACAGTCACCGTCTACAACGACCGTGATGCTCCGCCCATCCAAAAAGCTAGCGATCCACTTGCAGAGACCCTCGGGGATTCCGTAAGATGGTAGCTTCGACAGAAGTGCCCTATGCCAGACCCTGTCGAAGGCCTTCGCGATATCAAGGCTCACAGCAAGAGCCTCGCCCTTGCTCTCCAAGGCTTCAGCCCACCTGTGAGTAAGGTATACAAGAAGATCGCCAGCTGAGCGACCGTGACGGAAACCGTACTGTCGGTCACTGATCAGCTGGCGATCTTCAAGATACTTCAGGAGTTGTATATTTATAATTCGCTCCATCACCTTGGAAAGCAAGGAAGTTATCGCGATAGGCCTATAGCTCGATGGGTCCGACCGGTCACCCTTCTTGGGGATAGGGTGGACGTGGGCGTTCTTCCATGAAGACGGAACCCTGTTAGTGCAATAAGAGAGGCGATACAAACGCGTTAGCGCAGGCGTCAGCTCAGGGGCGCACCTTTTCAGAACCACAGCAGGGATGCCGTCCGGCCCACTCGACTTATGGACGTCCAGGAGTCGGAGTTCCCGCCTGACTGCACACTGTGTAAAGCAGATCTCCGGCAGGGAACTGTCACACCGGGGGATGTTCGGTGGTGTGGCACCCCCGTCGTCCACAGTCGAGTTCGAGGCGAAGAGTTTGACCAGAAGGTCAGCCTTCTCTTTCGCACTATGGGCCAGACTGTCATCAGACTTGCGTAGTGGTGGGAGACTAGACCTGCAGAAGTTACCTTCTGCAGCCTTAGCGAGCGACCAGAAAGCACGGCTCCCGGCGGGATAGCTCTTCAGTCGCTCGCCAATTCTGGCAACGTGCTCCGACTTCGCCCTGGCAATAGCCCTCTTATAGGACCTAGAAGCGGCGTTAAATTTCCGCCTTTCCTCTGAGGTATTAGGATCCTGGCGTCTCCTGGCATCATTCCATGCCGCGTATGCGGACCGCTTGAGGCGTGCAGCGTCCCGACTGGCATTGTTATACCAGGGTCCACTGCGACCCCCGACGGGCACCTCGGAAGAAGGAATGAACAGTTCCATCCCCCGAAGCACCACGTTTTTAAGTCGGTTCGCACAGACGTCAGGATCACCAGAGGAAAAGCAGAGCCGCCCCCATGGGTAGGATGCGTAAAATTCACGCAACCCATCCCAATCTGCTGACATATACCGCCAAACTCTTCGATACCCGGTCATCATTCGACGACCAGGACGAGAGATCGGTACCGCAGCACGGATAAGGCAGTGATCAGACGATCCAAGTGGAGCGTCGACCACCACACTGTATCCGGCCGGATCGGTGGTCAGCAGAAGGTCCAACAGAGAGGGCTCGTGCCCCTCAATATCTGGAACACGGGTGGGCTGTGTCACCAGCTGGGAGAAGCCGTAGGCCAGGGCGAAATCGTAGGCAGCCCGACCCGGGAGGTCAGTGGTTCTGGACCCCAACCACTCTTGGTGGTGAACGTTAAAGTCTCCAAGAACCACCACCTCCGCAGATGGGTACTGCTCAAGCACGCGGTTAGTCCCCTCTTGCACATGCTCTATCAGAGCTGAACCTGCATCACTGCTGTGGGACCTGTACAGGCACGCGTAGACTCGGGTACAACCCCCGTGATCTACGCGCAGCCACAAGATGGACAGGTCCCGTTGTTCGAGGCCTCGTAGACGGCGACAACAGACACCAGCCCGGACGAATACACACACCCCGGCTTTACGCAGGAAGTTGTGCTCCAATACGTAGCCGGGGTATTCAAGGTACGAAGTGTCATCCGGAGCAGATATCTGTGTCTCCGTCAGAAAAAGGAGGGCAGGCTGCGCCGTCTCAAGATGGTGGTGTACGGCGTCGAGGTTACTATTTAGGCCCCTTACATTGCTGAAATCCACATTAAATGTGGAATGGGGCATCGCCGACAAAACCCTTTTCCTTTTTTTAACTGTCATTTTATTATTATTTTTGGAGAGTGGGATTGGGTGGGGTAGGAAGTTCGAGGCAAAATCATGACAATACCTGAATAAAGCGCGGAACACAGTACGTGCTTGACCACGGGTTGCGTGAGAGACTGACGCAGGGCATGGAAGGGCCCCCAGTCCACCCTGCGTGCGATCGCCGGGATCCACTCCGGTCTCCGACTCCGGCACGACGACCGCACGACAGGATTTTACACCGGTTGGCGGGACAGCTTCCCGGGGCGGAGTTTAGTAGTGACACCCGGGTTCAGGTCCCCAACTGACCGGCGGGCGGCGGCGAACACCGTTTCACTGAGTCTCCCTATACCCCCGTCAAACAATCACGTCCCGCGAGCTTGCACGCACGTCTGCTCCGCATGTTCCAAGTATCATCAAGATTCACCCCGAACAAGGAAGAGGAAAGGGAAGGAATAAAACTGGCTCTCCAACCCACACGCCGGAACACAGCTAGGCTATTTGGCGGCGGACTCTAGTTGGAGGGTGGTCGCCAGCCAGTCGGACTAGGTCCTACCACCGATTATGTATTCGGCTCCCGTTTAGCACCACCCAGGGGTCACTTGTAGGGAATCGTGGGTTAAACCTACGGAAGCGGGAAGCAATCGACCCCCAAAATCTCTCCTCCCTCTATCAGTTTTTGTTTTAAATTATTAAATATAGGACAGTCAGTTGTACTTTTTAGTTCTAATTTAGAATATAAACTAATCTTATTATTTCCATCAATAAAAATCGCTTCAATTCATTTCACTTAAAGAAAACTGGCGTAGCATACCGGCCAGGGCCCTAAAACTGCGATAATTTAATACAAAAAATTTTTTTGTATGGAAACTATCGACATTTTGTAGCGGATGCCCCTAAACTTATATATTGTTAAAGTTAAGGCATTTCATTATTGTGTAACTAAACACAGAAAAAAAAACAACTTTATTTGTTACTAGAGGTCCCGCAGTAGTCGAAATTCGACTATAATTAATTGAAATTTTAAGTTTGTACACTATTATGATTGTATTTTATACTTCTATAATCACAATTTCGCAATTTTCACTATACAAATATATTAATAAAGACAAATAATATTTAATCTGTTCTCAATTTGACCACAGACGTCAAGAACCAAAGTTTGACAATAAATAGTACGCATGTGTATGTGCGTCAAATACATGGTATGTAGTGTGTGTAATGTTTTCTTTATTAATTTAATGTATCTTTTATGCATTATTTTAAAAAAATATTAGCATTGTGCACTTCTTCTCTATATTTTCTATAAGTGTGGAAAATTTCATACTCCTCCGTCCGCGCAATTTTCGTAAAAAGGGATACAAAGTTTTTGCTTCACGTATTAATATATAGATAGACAAATTGATTAAATTTTATCAATTAGTGGTTTCTGAAATTTTACAAAATCCTTATTTAAACATAAAATGTATGATAGGTAATTTTTTACTGCCATCTACAGGAGCAATGAGAAACTAATCGAAGCGAAGCGAAGTAGTGGCTGATGCCCGTAAAAATATTTGTTGAGTGCTTGAGTTACTTTTTTTTAAGGGATTTTATGACCTGATAACTAAGACCTTTTTTAGGTCATGTCTTATTTTAATTCATATTCTTATTTTTATGAAAAATGATAATATGGAGTAAATGAAATAAAATGAAGATGATTAATTTGAGACATTAATTAACTGGAATGAAATTAAATGAAATGAGATGATATGGGATGAAATATAGTCTCAGTAAAATGGCGGTCATTTATTGAGATTTTTTCAGTGGACTTTTTGGAGGATCCCGAGAAGTTACGTTCAGGAGCTCTGTTTCATTTTCCCACATTTGTGCACTTCCACAGATATTAAACAAATAATAAACCACCGTTATTACACATTTAAACCTGAAGAAACACTAAATAGACAAAACAAAACAAATCACACAACTTCACTCCTCGCGTTCCCGCCAAAAGGACCGCTTGAGTTATTTATCTATAGCTAATTTATGTGTATTATCTGTGATACCGGGTTCGTAAGGCACGTGCGCGGTGGGAGTTGTCGTGGCGGGAGTGTAGGAAGCGACGGGTGGCTGCGGGAGCCTCGACACGGTGGGGGGCCGCGGCAGTCGCCGACCCCGCCCGCTGCGGACAGATCCCGACTCGCTGCTTGGAGGCATCGGTAGTGCTCGACCACGTTTCGGCGTTGATGATGGTGTCGCTACAACGATATAGTTCAAGTTTTAGTTTTTTTATTGCAGATATGGGTGGACTAGCTCACAGATCACCTGGTGTTAAGTGGTCACTAGAGCCCATAGACATCTACAACGTAAATGCGCCACCCACCTTGAGATATAAGTTCTAAGGTCTCAGTATAGTTATAACGGCTGCCCCACTGTTCAAACCGAAAGGCGTTACTGCTTCACGGCAGACGCGCGATCTAGCTTATGAGTGTGAAGGGGACAGTTAATGTTTTGCTTTTATTAATGTTTAATATAGCGTGGTCTTGTTTTAATATTGTTTTAACATGAAATTATCATTGTCTAATTATAATTGCATAAGTTGATAAAAAATGCTATGCAATAGCTTTACTGCGGCAGTTCCCAAGTGCCACACGTTTTTTTTATTTTATTAGATGGTGTTATTCCTTCACCGTGGAAGTCAATCGTGAACAATTGTTAAGTACGTATTTCATTGGCAAAATTGGTACCCGCCTGCGAGATTTCAACACCGATGCATCGCAAGATACAAATGCACCGGACGTCTTATCCTGTAGGCTCAGAATTTAGTAACATATTGGTAGTTTAGCAGATCAGCATTTATGGCGGTATTCTATTGTAAGCAATTTTAGTGTTTTTAAACTCTATAAATAATTATTGGTATTAGAGGATCCGATGAGTCCGTACGGATAGAGAGCTCATCCCTACTGCGAAGCAGATGCTCTGATTTAAAGGGTGGAAGGTTATACTACAAAATTGAGACCAAATATTTTTGCATAGATTTTAAAACTTAACGTAGTCAAAAAGTAAATACCTGGTAGGCTCGCAGCTGTTCTTCTCGGCCGCGGTCTGTACGGCGCCATCTCGTTGTGATCCGAATAGCGTGACGACAAAACCGTCTGCAATACGAACATAATGTTACGCCGGTAAGAGTAACGATCTATCGCCAAATAGTCGAACGAATATCGAAGGATCTAGTAGCATCTAGAACGCTCGAGAAGTACAACGCCATCTATTTTCACATAGCGGAAACACAGTACTCGGCTTTTGTGGAATATTCTCGACTATTCTAGAGATTTCGTCTCGACTATAAAAGCGTTGCAGAGATGGCGCGCACCAGCTAGTAATCGGAACTGCTCAAAGTGAAACAGAGAACGGACCACCGGAGCGAAGCAGAAAAAGCGAATTGAGAATTTTAAAGTGTTTGTCAAGTGTTTTAAGTGTTATAAATGCTAATACAGTGTTAACTTGTAATTCGATAGTTTTTTTTTTTATCTTGAACCCCAGAGCGTAACTATAAATTAATAGTGTTTTTTCGAATTTCGAGAGTCTTAATCAAAACTACTTTTACGGTTTAATGTCCATGACCACGAAAACTGTAACTGTAGTATTCGAAATGTCAAAAAAAAAAGCGATATCTCAAAGGAATTTAATTTTATTAAGCGATATACAACATTTTTCCTTCTATAAAGTATTATTCGTGCACTCTGGATCTCTGCGGTGTTTTCTATGCACTCAAACAAGATTTATTTTACCCTCGAGCAAGCATTGTACACTAAACCCTATTTTGTTTATCGCACGTATGTATGTAGCGTATCAAAATTGCTTCATTTTAATATAAAATTACAGCTACTTCTAATATTAAATGTTTAAAAAGCTTTTACCAATAGTAAAGTATACGGAAAGTAATTTTATTATTTACTAATATTCGCCCATTGATCGAAATTCGACCATAATCAATAACACCTCAAGGTTGGTAGTCATTTAACTATGGTCATTTTGAAGAGAATAAACTATCTATATCCTAATATTTTTATCGATAGGTTTAGTCAACATGATAACAGAGGAAACTGTAGTTAGCCGTTTCGTCTTTGCCTCTTTATAGCATATACATTATTCATAGCGAACGATTGCAAATAATCATTTTGTTCGTCATAATTCTTCGAATTCTATGCAGTCCGTTCGATATCAACTCGTTTGCCCATAGACAGAAATGTATTAAAAAAGGGTGCGTGTACTTATGTACGCGCGTAAGAAGTTGTATTTTATTTTTATTAAATTTATTTCTTTTATTTTTTAAATATTAAATAATTAATAATTAATATTTAACGTTAATAACTTAATAATATTTAGTATGAATTATATTTAATAATAATTTTGCCATTTATATTACTAAAAAATGAATGCTAATAACACTTTTTTAACGAGTGTACATGCCCGAAAGTTCACCTGCGACTATATTCAGACTCGCCAAGTTACGTCGGTCGTATTGTAATGAGCGATTTAGTGGGCAACTTCATTCTGTTAATTTTGTGTCACGGTACGCGCGCATCGTAAAATTTCACTCTCATCATTTTTTCGTAACGCGCCTAAAGAAGTATAACTTCAAAATATTAAAAACACAATATACTGTGTGACTACTGACCTGCTTAGGCGGCACTTGAGGTAGTTGAACAACGGAAGACCGTCTTTTATTAACGATGTTCTCGTATTCTGTCGGTGTGAGCCCGTAGCCATCATCGAAGAAATACTGTCCTCCACTATCCCACTGTCTCGGCGTATCCCGTACATACGATTGGTATGAATAGCTACTTGTATCGTAGTATTCTTCATAGCTTGGCTGCTGAGATATTACATTTATGTGGTCCCTGAAAAACTCATTATTTTAGTATATGCGTTTCGGTTTGAAGGGCGGAGCAGCCGTTGTACTGTTAAAAGTGAGACCTTATGACTCAAGGAGAGTGGTGGAATTTATGTTATAGATGTCTACGGGCTCCAGTAACAACTTAACACCAGGTAATCCGGGAGTTTGATCACCTACCTAAGTAATAAAAAATAAAAAAAACTCACGTAGTACTCGGGGACTGCCGCGGTAAAGCTATTGCATAGTATTTTTAATCAACTTATGCAATTATAATTAGACAATAATAATTTAATATTAAAACAATCATAAAATAAGACCACGCTATATTTATAAACATTGACAAAAGCAAAATATTAACTGTCCCCTTCACATAAATAAGCTAGACCGCGCGAGAGAGAGATGGGCAGACTTTTAATGAAATGCATGCAGTGCCAAAGCCCGCGATAGAAGCTATGCAATAGCTCAAAAATGTTGGGCACTGTTTAAAATGATCACCTTATCTAAGTCTAGAATGAGCTCCACTCAATGGTAATTCCCTAACACATCCCCTTCTTCAAACGAGCCAGTAGCAGTAACTCCCAGCGGTATGCAGCGGCTTGTTTATGTCTGGGTTTGCTGGTATCCATGAGCAACGGTAACTACTTCATACCAGGTGAGTCATAAGCGCACTTGAATCAGGCGGCAAAGGATACCTTACATTTATGTTCACGCTGAGACAACACTGTCCTTCTTTAAATGACCTTCGTAAATAATGATTACATAGATTTCAGTCTATGCTCTCATACTTCCGAACAGTGCATATATGTTTATGATAGTCAGTCGGAAATATTCACACAACTGTCACTAACATTAGCCACTTTGAACGCTATGGCACAAGCTTTGCGATCGAATTTTCATTCAAACAAATATGCGCTCAATCTAAGTTACCACTAAGTGATGATATGTAATAAGTTGACAGATTTTTTTTACATGATAGTAGACGAACTTATGGTTACTAAGCGGTTACAGACATCACAATCATATCACATCACATCAAATCTAGCGTGAGATAATGTCAACGTAATAGTTAAATTGTGAATGAGCTTACTAGCCATTTCACAATGGCGGTTTTTTTGACCATGTGTTATTCGATATTCAGTAAGTATAATTAATTACATTTGAACGGAGTTGAATGAATTTAAAACCGAATAAAGAGCAATTAGTTCTTTAAAACGACAGACGAGATCTTTTACCATACAATAACCATTTATGTAACTGAAATAAACTTGTCACTAATTAATATGAAAATCGTGAAAACTATACATTTGTTAAACTTATAAACACCGGTTCTTTTTATGTAGAATATTTATTTTTGTAACGATTATTAATAAGAGTAAAAAATCCAATTTTCACTCGCGGACCACACTAATATATCTTGAGGAGCGGACGCACGGAATCCGATTCTTAAGTTAGAATTGAAGAAAACCTCAGAGTAGATTTTTTTCTTGAAAAAGAATTCATATAGAAGTGGGCTTACCCTATATGCGCGCCGGTGGTGGTGTAGGATTCGTATCCGTATCCCAATCCATCATCGTACAATGTGCTCTGCCTTTCTAAGCTTGGACGTCTTTGTTCCTCTGCGAATAAATTTAACAAAAATCTAAATTTGGCTCTGAATAATGACATTTAAAATAGTAATTGAATAGTAACGAACATAAACCATCAAAAAATCATCATTTATATCAACATAATTTAATAAATAGATAAAATTCTCAAATTTTATCAACGAAGTACTAACTATGATAGATAATATAATACTATTATATATTCCACTTAAATACGTGTTGATAAATATTAAACTGTTTTTTATTATTATTTTTTGTTTATCATTTTCTTATATTCTTTAATTGTCCTTGAAATTTAAAATCATTAATTCGCCATCTAGCGGAAAAGTAATGTAAATACAGTGTTAGTACTATAGCCGACAGATGGCGTTATGTACAGATTAAAAACTGTCCGTGCTCATGGAACTCACTGTACGTTACACCACCGAAAAGAAAAATAAAAAACATTTTGAGATCATTACGTGACTCATGACTATAGCAGAAACAGATCTGGTCTACTAAGCCCTGATCATAGACTTGTTCAAAACTTATACTTTTCGGAGCATAATTTAAATTTTATTCAAAAGGCTTAAACTAACCTCCAGATTGCCAATCAGCAGCCGTCCGCCAGGATATAGCTGATTCCATGCTCGCCTGTGCGTGTAGCTGCGACCACGTATCCATCCTAGAATGTAAGAATTCACGTTCAACCAAAATAGCGAAATAGACTAGTAACAACATCATAGTAGCGTATTTTTTTATATTTATACATCTTTAAACTTCTTTGACACAGACATCAAAGTAAAACTAGAAGTAATTTAAAAGGTTTCTGGCGGCATTTATGTATGGTTGTATATTTGATGGGTTCCAGTAACTACGCTAGAGGAGCCGTGAGCTGGCTTGTCCATCTAAATACTAAAAAAAGTGAATTTAATATAAAACACTAAGAGAATAATGCTATTAGAAGTTTCAAATCAATAATAAACCAGCGGCCCGCTCCGGCTCCGCTCGGGTCTTTAACAAAAATTTCAACGATATTTGACGTTGTTTTATTTTTTTAAATAAAAGAACACTTATTGCGGTACAACTATAATAGTTGGAGAAATGCTGTCACTACGCTTTTTATAAATAATAATGTGTTCTACAAAGTCGTAGTACATTATTTTATTCTATCGTCAATAATTTTCGCAGGGCACGCGATGTAAAAAATATTTTAGGTAACTTTTTTACACCTTGGGTTACATTATTGGAGTTTTAGTAAGGACGTCAAATTTTTTTCAAAAAATATTATGGCCTATGTCACTCCATAATAGTGTAGCTTCCAAATAGTGACAAAGTTTTTCAAATCGGTTCAGTAGTTTCGGAGCCTATTCAATACAAACAAACAAACAAATATTTCCTATTTATAATATTAGTATAGATAAAGATATACCTATTCGTTCTGGGTTGACTATTGTAGTAAAGTGGATCGGTATCTCCGTGTGTGTGGTATTCATCTCTCTCGTACGAATTCTCCCGCGATGTTTCCAACGATCTCTGAAATAATAAAACCGAATCCTTTAGCTTAGAAGATTTTTTTTCCACCTCGGATCATAACGACTGCTACTCTTTAACAAAATAATTTCACATTGAAGTCGTCGTGGCCTAAAGGATAAGACGTCCATCGTATTCGTGTTCAGCGAAGCACCGGTGTTCGAATCCCAGACGGGTACCAATTTTTCTAATGAAATACGTACTCAACAAATGTTCAAGATTGACTTCCACGGTGAAGGAATAACATCGTGTAATAAAAATCAAACCCGCAAAATTATAATTTGCGTAACTATTGGTGGTAGGACCTCTTGTGAGTCCGCGCGGGTAGGTACCACCACCCTGCCTATTTCTGCCGTGAAACAGTAATGCGTTTCAGTTTGAAGAGTGGGGCAGCCGTTGTAACTATACTTGAGACCTTAGAACTTATATCTCAAGGTGAATGACGCATGTAGATGTCTAGGGCTCCAGTAACCACTTAACACCAGGTGGGCTGTGAGCTCGTCCACCCATCTAAGCAATAAAAAAATACATTTAATAAAAATTGTACAATGTAGAAATTATTAAATCCACTTTCGTCTTAAAGTCTATTATAGGTATGATCATTAATGAAGGTCCTTGTAAACAGTACAATATTCAAAACATAAGTAGGTAGGCAGCGGCTTGACTCTGCTCCAGGCATTACTGAAGTCCATGGACGACGGTAACCACTCACCATCAGGGTCGTATGCTCAAGGGCTACAGGGGCAATAAAAAAAAACAAAAAAACGGTAGTAATACAATAACAATGAAAAACGAAAGACTTAAGCGTAGTAGTAGGTTTGATTATGTCTACGACTCGCAAAAATCGAACAAAATAGTGTACAAGTAGATTAAGCGTACCTGTGGCGTGTGCATCTGATGCGCTGCGGTTCTAAACTGGGAAGCACTGCAGTTGGCATGTTGGCCGACCGGGTAATTGAGGTCCGAAGTGTAGTCCGAATCTTCTGAATACCCCGCTGGAATATCAACCGAGAAACTATCAATGCTTGTTGTTAGCATTTTGCTAATATTTAAGAGCAGGCATTTAATTTAATTTAGTCAATTTATGGTATTTTTCCTCTTATAGGGTAACAGTATCGTTACTTAATAACATAATATGAGAAATTTGGTCATGTGACCAATGTTTGAAATTTAACATATATACGCATCTATACTAATATTATAAAAGTAAAGAGTTTGTTTGTTTGAAAGCGCTAATCTCAGGAGCTACTGGTCCGATTTGAAAATATCTTTCAGTATTAGATAGTCCATTTATTGAGGAAGGATATAGGCTATATAACATCATGAGACCGATACAAGTGGAGCAACAATAAAAAATGTTTCAAAATATTTTCACTTTCTACGTAAATGAATTGGGGGGGTAAAATTATGACAAAATAACTATTCCACGTGGGCGGAGTCGCAGGCAAAGGCTAGTAATAAATATAATACAAGCAATACAAATGTGACCAATCATTGAAATTTAACGAATGTGCGCAACACACGTATATTACAAGCAATAGAGAGTTTAATTAAAACCTACAATTAGTTATATACTGCATCTGCCTCCTCGCTTGCTCGGCGCGTTCGGCATCAAGGGTTCCGTTGAGCAGATCCAACTTGCGTTGTAAATCCGCTCCTCCAATACCCTCCGCATCTGTAAGACGAGTTTAATTTAATGCCCTAGACTAATAAACGAGCTAATGGCTCACCGGGTGATCAGTGGCTACAGAAAAGCATCGACATAAAATCGTGAATGCCGTGAGACATGAGTTCGTGGTTTCAATATGATTGCACAACGGCTGTGCCATTCATCAAACCGGAATGCATTAATTGATCCGTCACAAAGTAGTCAATTTTTTTCCACAGGAGAAAATCGCCGGACTCCCACCCTCCACTGGGGATGGCGGGCGGGGTGTGTCGGAGTCGAACCGACTAAAACCTCCTGTCGCTCAACAACCCACGTCCGAGCCTCTCATGAGACAGAACTCATGAAAAGGCAAAGGGGGGAGAGTGAAGCGTTTAGTGCGGAGCACATCTCTTCCATCACCCTCCTCCTCGGGACGCCGGACCGGCGGTCGTCGGCGCTACGACCACCAGCCCTCTCGGTCGGCAGGCTGTCCGAAACCCGCCTAGATGGCGCCGGTTAGAGTTAGTTATCCTCCGGAATGCCCCGCTGGGTCGGCAGTTAGGGTATGTGGGAGTTACAAAGTAGTCATAGCTTGCATGCAGAAATAGCCAGGATACCTACCCGTATGGTCATACAATACGCCCTATTACTAGTAAATCTTCAAACTCTTTGTCCGAACCACAGTAGCAGCTTTCATCTTAAATATAACAATCAAAACTGAACTGTGCCGAATAAAACGTATAAATTAACTGTAAATAAAAACACAAATATCTGTAACCAACCGATCAGATTATTAACGAGTTTAATTTTTTCGCAATGCCAGCCATCAACATCCTATGTGTCTTTAACAATCACATAATTCACTGTCAAAATATAATGTATATAATGCTTTTTCTTTAGGCTTTTGTTCTGTTCACAATGAAATCTTACAATAAAATAAGGAGTATATAAAACAAGTAGAAGTACTACCAGATTATGACCGTGGCATTAAATATGTCCAATATAAACGTAACCATATTCTAAAAGACTTTATCGAGGCTATACAATTATTAAAATTAAATCAACCATCTCCCTTAGCTTAGAAACGCTTGGGAAATAAATATCATTTGAGAAATTGGGTCGCAGAAGTACATTAACCCGCTGTGATAGGGTAATGATTGGGGTTAAATGATTTAGCGAGACGGTTATCAGTGGCGTTACGCGTTTGAATAAAAATTGATCTTAATAAGTCCCTTTTCGCTGGACCGTAAAACTCGAGAATCAAGCCAATTTAAAACGATAATGAGTTAGAATGTCTGCGGTATTTCATCGGATTTTTTGCCAAGCTTATTACTGCTTATTGCTTACTTATGCTAATGTTAATTAGTGCTAAAACGAATGTTGGGTCATATGTTAAACACGTATTCTTTTTATAGCCATTAGTGACGATAAGCACTCTGCGCGGGCGTTGGATTATCCGCTTTCGCAAACAATAAAATACGTTCAATTCAAATCAAATAAATCTATATATATAAATGAATTGCTGTTCATTAGTCTCGCTAAAACCCGAGAACGGCTGGACCGATTAGGCTAATTTTGGTCTTGAATTATTTGTGGAAGTCCAGAGAAGGTTTAAAAGGTAGATACATATGAAAATGCTCGGAATTAAATAAAATTTGTAATAACAGTATTTTTTTACTGTGCACCATATCAGCGAATTCATAAAATATATGTTCCTGTTTGAAAAGAATATTTCCTAATAGAGGCAAAGCAGCAAAAAATTTATTGTCATTTACATATTTCAAAGCTGCTGTGAATTGAGAGTGATCACGAAGTTCGCAGCTCACCACGCTACTTTTAAACTCAACAGATGTTAATATGATTTACGATGAGCATAATTATAGTCTTTACAGTTATCGTTTGTACTAATTTAAGCAGAAGCCGGTCATACGAGCCATTTTGATGACACTATTATTAACAATATAGTTATCGGATAATTTGTTCTTATTACATTGTTAGTGAACGAGAATGAGCCTATAAATATCTTGTAAGTGTACTCATTAGATAACTCTATGATTCTAATAAAACAAGATCCTTTTAGTATTAAAGTAGTAAAGTAGTATTATATATCAGTATTGGTAATAGTAATGAGTATAGCTGAAGAAAGGTTCGCCTTTAACACATATTTTACTTTGGTATTTACTGACCGACTGGGCGGTTAGTTTTTAGGGCCCAGCTGCTGGGCCGAAGGTCGTGGATTCAATGCTCACCTCGACAAACATATCATATGATGATGAACAGGTTTGTTTGCTCTTTGTCTCGATGTATATTATTTCTATACGTTGTTTAAAAATATTTAAGTTATTCATATTAGTCTCTAATTCTTATTGTGCAGAGGATCTTAGTTAGTTAGGGGCAGATGAATAAAAGGAGGTCCAAACAACAACAATAGAGTTGACTGAGTGACCACCATGCTCACTATACACTATATTGAACTCAAGTACGTAAAAACAACAATTTTAATAACAATCAAAATGAATACCTAATAAAAATAAACATACGAAAATGAGTAATTAAAATAGCTAATTCACAACGACCCTCAAACAGGTGAACAAAAGGAGGTCCGAACAATATAACAATAGAGTTGACTGAGTGACTACCATTCTCACCATACACTATATTGAACTTAAGTACGAAAACCACAATTATAATAACAATCAAAATGAATCCCTAATAAAAATAATAATACGAAAATGATTAATTAAAATAGCAAAATCACAACGACCCTCAAACAGGTGAACAAAAGGAGGTCCGAACAATATAACAATAGAGTTGACTGAATGACTACCATGCGCACTATACACTATATTGAACTTAAGTACGAAAACAACAATTACAATAACAATCAAAATGAATCCCTAATAAAAATAAACATACGAAAATGATTAATTAAAATAGCAAATTCACAACGACTCTCAAACAGGTGAACAAAAGGAGGTCCGAACAATATAACAATAGAGTTGACTGAGTGACTACCATTCTCACCATACACTATATTGAACTTAAGTACGAAAACCACAATTATAATAACAATCAAAATGAATCCCTAATAAAAATAATAATACGAAAATGATTAATTAAAATAGCAAAATCACAACGACCCTCAAACAGGTGAACAAAAGGAGGTCCGAACAATATAACAATAGAGTTGACTGAATGACTACCATGCGCACTATACACTATATTGAACTTAAGTACGAAAACAACAATTACAATAACAATCAAAATGAATCCCTAATAAAACTAAACATACGAAAATGATTAATTAAAATAGCAAAATCACAACGACCCTCAAACTGGTGAACAAAAGGACGTTCGAACAATATAATAATAGAGTTGACTGAGCGACCACCATGCTCACTATACACTATATTAAACTCATGTACGTTAAAACAACAATTTTAATAACAATCAAAATGAATCCCTAATAAAAATAAACATACGAAAATCGTTAATTAAAATAGCTAATTCACAACGACCCTCAAAATAAAACATAAACGTACATTATAACGATTCCGAGCAAATTTCGACAAAGTTTTATTATAACGCCGACTTCATTACCCCTTACCCTTGTGTTCGACTGTTCACAGATAAGCAAAAGTTTTGAACAACTTTCAGTGTTTAAGCTGAAAGTACATCAAGTTTTTAGGGGCTAAGCCTTGTTCACGTTTATCGAGCTAACTGCTAAACGTAATATACGACACGTGATGAATTTAATAAAACAAAGTATCCCGATCAAATTATGAAGTGTAGAGAGAGAGAGAGAGAGAGAGAGAGAGAGAGAGAGTATTCTTTATTGTACACCAAAAAATAAATAAACATTGCGATACATTAAATACAAAAAAGTACAATTGGCGGTCTTATCGCTAAGAGCAATCTCTTCCAGACAACCATCAGGTGGACACGAATCATTTGGAAACGAATTACGCGCGGTGTACCAATCTAGTGAAATATACATATACATCTATACACATATCCACATCTATACACATACACACATATATACATATATATGCATATGCACATACATATACATAGACATAATCATAAATACATTTATCCGTAAATATACATACAAATACACAATGTATACTAATATATACAATTATTTAAGAACGATAAAATCAATGGAACTTTAATATAATAATAATGTTTATTAAGCATTCACAGAAATGTGTAAGCATAAGTAACTCTTGCATTGGACGCAGGCACTAAGTCATACTTGTAACGAGAGAAACCAAATGAATTAAACGAAAAATCTAAAACTAAGAAAAAACAACAGGAAAAACTACGCATTCCATTAATTTTGATTATTTATAAATAGATCAAATAAATAAATTAAAAAACTTAAATAAAACACAATAAAGGATAGATTTCAATAATACGCCGCGAGAAAGTTGTTGGTAGATTAGTTATGTTATGCATTATCTGGATATTTATGCATTTTAGTTATGTAGCAGTTTAATTAATTGATATATAGATAAATTTCATCTGGGTTATATCATTAATATTGAAATATATAGTGCATTAAAAGGGTCAAGAAACTTTGTGAAATTACGTTCGATACCACAAGCATAAGGTCGGAAGCAATTTTCACAAAATTTTAAAAGTGATCTTTTTTTTATTGCTTAGATGGGTGGACGAGCTCACAGCCCACCTGGTGTTAAGTGGTTACTGGAGCCCATAGACATCTACAACGTAAATGCGCCACACACCTTGAGATATAAGTTCTAAGGTCTCAAGTATAGTTTCAACGGCTGCCACACCTTTCAAACCGAAACGCATTACTGCTTCACGGCAGAAATGGGTGGGGTGATGGTACCTACCCGCGCGGACTCTCAAGAGGTCCTACCACCAGTATATGATCATGATTAAAATAACATGTTTCTAGTGAACGCTTACAAAAGTATATAGGATACTTTAGTAAACATATTTTTTTAATATTGTGTCTTGTTATGCCTAATCTACGAAATGGCTGTACTGATTTTGACGGTACCTTAACTAGCCAATAGCTGATGTTATAAAAAATAGGAGTAGGAGTTTAGCCTACTTTCATTTTCAATTAGGTTTCCAACTCAGAATTAGGGTCCAGACAAAAAATGTAACTTATATGTTTGTCGTCATTTTTAGGTAAAGATTTCTTAAAGATCTCTTTCTAACGAATCAAATGCATTAAGCATTACCGAAGTCCCAATAAAAAATGTTTTTTTTTTCCAAAAATAGAATCCTACTTTATATTGTGTATGTAATTTGAACTTGCAAGCGTTAAAAACAGAAATGCATATTTATTCGTTGGTAGATTGGTGAAAGACCTCACGAACTATTTAGGATTAGGTAATTACTGGACCCCATAAACATCACAACTTAAAAGTCACCCATCAATTGATTTGCGACAGATATAGTCACGATACATAATCCAAAAATTAACAGTGAACAAATTTAGAGCACGAAAGGATAAGCTTACTGTCAAGCTTTCTTCTAATAAAACCTTTCACTGCTCGGACTAAAATATAAAGCTGTAAAAGTAAAGCTTTATATCTATATTACGGCGCGGTTTAACGTATTAAAGTTCCACACATGAAAGACCCCGTTATAATTAAACTTTTTAGAACGTAATTAAAACCATTTTATGATTTAATCTGGTGAAAGGAGTTAGGTTGTTTTTAAGTATTATTAATTGTATAATAATTTAAAAATCTAACAAGATGCGACCATAAATTATCAATGAAGGTTTTGTCTTAGTTTTTTAATCGACCGATCCAATCAAAGCGTGTTTTTGCAGTCTCTACTAATTTGCTTTGTAGTTATGAAATGCCTAGTGTACTCTTGTCAAGAAGTGCTGAATTCCGTAAGCAATTACTAATGTTTATTTTAGTTTTTGTTCACGAATGACTTCTACGTTAAATAGATAACATCACATAATAAAAATCATTCTTGCGAAAAATTATATTATAGTTACGTGGTCATTCCGGACGAATAAGCACTATCTTCCTATTTCTGCCGAAGTCATGTATCTAAAAATTTCTTTTTATTAAAAGATTTAATTATTAAACGTATCATTTAGAACATTTAAAAAAAAATTAACTTGTTTACTTGTATGAATGGTAATAGAAGGTCTATTTCAAACAAGACATCTATTAATAGAACTAATCACAACATCCCAGAAATGAAGTAAAACAGCTGATGATGCGATTCAAATTTCATTAACTTAAATTGATTTTAATGCAAATTGAATATTTATTATTTAATTATACTTGTCGTATAATTATCATGACGATAAAAGTCAACATTTGATGCACTATTTTAAAGTCATAAGTTTCATTTAATATACTAAAACAAAAGTCGACGCAGTTCCAAAAAATAAAAATATTTTTTTATTTCGATTAAACAAGAAGCCCCTTCTAAGCTGAGAAATAAACATTGCATAAAAACGTTGACGAAAAATTGGTGGAAAAATCTCAGGAAATTACAAACAACGCATTTTGCCTCGGGACCATTTACATCAAAACAATAACAAACAAAACCTTTCTCAAACAAAAGCTGAAAAAACGAGCGAACAATACGTACGTAATCTCGTAGCGACCGTAGCTGTCGTAGAACCGAGCTACGCCGTAGACACATCACAACAACGGACTTTGCTACGAAACTGGCATGAAATGTATTATTAGAGGCTGGGTCATCGCGACAGCTCGGAAGATGCCCCCGTTTCAACGTAAACAACCGACCAATGTAACACGACCCATAGAATGGAGCACATCGAGCTAAGGCCAATGTTACTTAAACCCATTTTCTCTCACGGGAAGGTCAATTTATATTAGTTGGAGAACAAACGAGAATCGAAAAAAGTTTTTAGTGTACAATGCGTGAAACCACGTAACTTTTATTTAATGCTTATAATGTTATTATTCTTAAATTGAACAGATGCTTTTGGTTTTTGAATTTTTTATTTAAATGGCTTTCTTAAATTATTTTAACACTTTTCGTAGCTAAATGGTGAACAACGGAACCCTATAAATCATATCAATATGTAAAACATAAAAACTTCTGTCGTGTATCAAGAAAGACCCGCAAAATATGTATTTAGGTGTTCATATAGAAGTCAAATTTATTTTTACCTTGGTATGCCGACGAGCTTGCGGCCCACTTAATGGTGAGTGGTTGCCATCGCTCATGGCTGTCAACTAATTAACTAACATTACCTAAAATTAATTAACAGTTTACAACTACTTAGAAATTAATAGACCTCATAGGAAACCAGGTCAATCAATACCTAAGCACTATGAAGTGCAACATACTTCTAAGAAGTCTTCTGGGTATATGAATGACTCTCATACACGGAGCAATGAAAGAATGAGAGACAGATGCTAGTTAAAGTTAAGTAACTTAACTGAATGTCTACTATTATTAACTAAATAGATCCCAGTACTTTCTAGTATATCTTTGCATAATATGGAAAAAGTTTAAATATACACACCTTAAATTAACTTATTTCTATTTCATTTACTATGGACTTACTAAATTCCCGTCTATTTGATTTGTTTTTTGTTATGTGCGGTAAAAGCCTATTCCATCCCTTTCCACCATTGTTCTTGGCGATCTGCATCTAATGCTTTTTACATCATAAACCCATCTTTTCTTTCCTTCTTACTTCCTTTCTTTGCCTTTGGGCCCAGCCATTTAGTCGCTTACTAAGTCCATCTTTCTACTAACTTGGCATCTTAGTGTGCCCCACTCTGTTTCATTCTGAACTTATGAAGAAGAGCATCTGTTCATATAACTTCCATGTGGGTATTATTTTTTTTGTTTCTTCCTCAATTTCATTCTTCCTCCTATTGCATTTTGAAAACGTATTTGTTATTGCAAAGAATCATATATGGTTCCATTTCTTTAATCTTTCTTTAAAAAAATCGATAAGTAATATCAAGTAGTACAATAAAAGATATAATTTTGTTATTATTAAATTCTCGAAGTAGATTGTTTTATTTTTCTGCGCACACGCGGTTCTTAATATTTTACAATATCATCCCATCTCCTTTGTCTATTTCTGCAGCAAAGTATTTTCCTACTCCGATTTTAAGGGTAGAGAATAGCTTTCAATACATTAATGAGATTTTGAAAATCACGCAACCATTTAACAGCAGGTGGACTCTGAAATCATCTACACACCGCTACTAATATTGGTACGATTTAAATATGTTAGAATTAAAGTTTAATATGTTAGAGCTAAATATGTTAGAGTTAAAGTAAAAATTAACACTTTCAAACTTCTGCGAGATGCGATGTACGATAGTCATTTTAGTATATATAATATTTTTTTATTCTTTACATTGATCACCTCTAGGGAAAACATGACAAAAATTTCGACATTTCAAATAAAACCGTAAACAACATTAATACAAAATCATCGCACTAGTTTCAATCAAAATGAGTATATAAACACAACAACTAAATTATTCAAACTTCGACACTATGTCATATTGCATAAAGCTCGTTCTCGCTTACTAACTTAGTATCATAGCATACCACGTCATTAATTCAATAAATAGTAACTTTATCGCAACTGAATTGCTTATTATACGAACAAATATTTCCCCAGTTCCTCGTCACAAGGGAACGAACTCAGCAGGAATTAGTACAGGGATATATTGACTAGAAAGATACGGGAACAGATGTTTACATGATTTCATACATCGAGTTTACATATGCTTTGAATTATTTATTTTCTTGTTTTGAAGAGGAAATATTTTGTTTAGCTTTTCTTAGAAGTAAATGAAGACGAGATTTTTAAAAAATCTGATAAAATAACATAGAAATCTATTTAAAATTCGATGACGTGTACAACAAATTTATACTTTACATATGAAAATGTAAATATGTTGTACATTTATTTTTGTTTGCGGCTTTATTAGCGCGCGTATTGATATTAATTTTTTTATTAAGCTATTGCATACCTTCTATCGCGGGTCTTAAGCGCGGCGACTGAATCAAGAAATTCCGTAACGAAAATAACCTTGCTGGAAGGACCATTCTTGATTATTGAACATGGTGTTGTTAAGGGGCTTCACTACCTTCTCAAGAATGGTATCTTGATACACTTGTGCCGATGTTTTGATACCTTTTTCACAAAAGTATGACTCAGTCACTCTTTCATAGCTAATACCCCACTAAACCATCACTGAAGTCGGATAGTGCCCACGTTGCACTCTGTCGACTAATTGGGAAGCTTCCTTAGAGCTTTGAGCATAAATACGGTCATTTTGTTTGTTAAAATGTTGCTCAATTGTAAAAAAATTCTCATCCGAAACTAAAAAAAATTATGACCTCCCTTTGCGTACCGCTTCAGTAGTTGTTTCGATTTTACCACCCTACTCTCGTTTAAATTATCAGTTAAGAAATGACCAGTACGTCTCTTATAGGCTGCAAGTCCTAAGTCATCTTTTAAAATACGCGACATGGTTCTAGGTGCTATCTTCATCTCCCGAGATAAAATCTTTTGCTTTCGGACAGGATTTCTTCGAATTCATTCCCTTACTGCTTTGACCACCTTTTTCGTACGAACATTACGTGGACGGCCCGATCTTTTTCTGTCACAAACAGAAGAGGTCTCATTGCACCTATTAATAGCCCGGTACACAAACATTTTACTAATATCAAGCGTATGGAGAGTTTTAAAAATTGCATTTGGCTCCATACCTACTTTGTGTAATGCAATCACAGCGATTCGGTTCTCTTTATCACCCCACTCCATTTTAATATCGCAAAATATTTTACAATGTATTGGCGCCAAAATGAGAAAACTCAATGAGCAATCATATAAAAATGACAGATTCCAAATTCAAATCTAATATTTTGTTTATTTTTAATTGTAACAGTATTTATGGCCAGACAAAATATACAACATAGACAAATACAAGTCCAAAAATCGTCCAGCTTTACCCCTTTAGAAGAAAAACAGCTGTGGAAGACAAAAAAGAATAAAGTGTCGTGAAATATACGGTATTTACGTGTTCCTTTTTATCACCTATCAAAACAAGTTCACGGCACAACTGGCGGTGAGCGATAATCGTCGTGCTTAAACATCGACAGTGTCAATGTCGTACTTGCACAGTAACCTACTGCTACCTATCTGCTAGGACTATCATTAAGATTCATTTGATGAAGAACCAATCATAACGATCAGGAAATTTCTTGGAAACTCATTCCAGATCCGCATGAACCCGGCAGAATGAGTTATCTGGAAACGTTTTGTGAGGGAATGCTGTAACTACTTTATTAGTAAACATGAAATTTGTTCTTTGCGTGAGATCATCTCAGACAGCTAGAGATTGGGAATAAACTGTACAAAAGGCATAAAAACCTAGACTCGTGCTGCTGACAATGACATCGTCGTGCTTCAATTAGAATTCATCATGCAGGTTCACAATTTTTCTTTGGACAACCAGATTCTATAGCTACTAGATCATAATATGCATATCCTCTGTAAGCACGAGACCTTAGTAAAATAAACTACAATCTCCTCGCTAGTTTGCATGCATGAGATACTCATCTAATTAGTAATAATTTAGGCTAGTGTTAAATTTTAGTCACTTGTCATATCACTTTTAATGCTCAAGCTGTATCTCTATATATAAAAATTAATTGCTGTTCGTTAGTCTCGCTAAAACTCGAGAACGGCTAGACCGATTTGGCTAATTTTGGTCTTGATTTATTTTTGGAATTCCATACAAGGTTTAAAAGGTAGATAAATATGAAAATACTCGGAATTTAATAAAAATAACAATTTTGATTTTCCTTTGATGTGTCCCCTGTCGGACGGATTCCTTTTGTTTGTTTGAAGTTTATTTTATACAAAAGTTTAGATCTTTTATTTATCGATTGCGGCACTACGAAGTTTGCCGGGTCAGCTAGTTTTTAATATTAATGCTTATATCGACGTTTAAATATGAAACATGTTTTATCATAAATACGAAAAACAAATAGCTCACAAGAATCAAGAGTTATTTTGAGCCTTCTCTATACTTTTATGATCTCTTGAAGGTATTACTTGCCAAGAAGCAGCCAAGAACTTTGGCTTGAACTTAAAGCGATTGGTGCAGTTCACATTAGAACATCTAGATAAATGTAATTTATCTGGCCTATATTTGCACAAACTAATCCACGTAAGATCAACAGTAAATGTTTTCATACCTAAGTACTAAAATGTAAATGAGGCTTACAATGCCTATCCTTTAATGTAAATTTTAATCTAATATTTATGTTTACCCTGAATTACATTTGTTATTGTAATTTGGAAACTGTTTTATTTTTTCGTGAGGCCGTTTGAGATTTTTCTCGGGTCAGAATGCTGATGATCACTTTGGCTGTGTCAACTATACCTCATGACCACTATAAATCAGAGTGCACAAGAAGGGCCGCGGTGCGCGAGGAATGGGGACGTCTAGTGAAGCGCACCATCACCCGAAGTGATGACCACGACCACTCTGCCAAGAGTGCATGCGACTGAGAAGAATACTGACCACTTTGGCTATGTCAAGTATACTTCATGACCACTGTAAATCTGGTGTAACAACGCAAAAATATCACAGCAACTTCAGGCCGACGATTCGTGATTGTCTCGCAGACAAACAATTTATGACATAACGTGGAACAGGGCCAGTTGATATGTTCCTTAATTCAAATTCCTTTTACGACTTAATTTCGTATTAACTAGTTCAATTTTGCAATATCTGTCATATTTGTTGATGTTTGATAATAAAACGATAGTGAAAACCATATTTAAACATCGCCGAATAACACTGAAGTCGGCCGTGGCCACAAAACCTACAAAAAATAAATAGTAAAAGAGGAATTATATCATAATTGTCACTGAACCTTATTTATTATATTATATTGTTCTAATAAAAATCGCGATGTTCGGTGTACGTTTGGTTACAGGTAATGCGCCCAAAATATTCAAATCGGGTAATGCGACTATACTACCAGGTACCATGTTTATTATAAATTTGTATCTAACACAGCTTTATAAAAGTCTTTTACAACGAATAGAATCGCGTCAATAAAACCGAACCCGCAAAATAATTCTATCCAAAATAGGATTTGCAAAGGCGTATCGTGAATGCAAAGCAGTTATGCGTTCTAGTTTAAAGGTTGGGAGAAATTCACAATACAATTTATAATGAAACCTCACGAAGCTAGGCGAGTTGTGATAAAACTGTTCTAAGCTTGTAGATTCGTCTAGTTAGCTATTAGCTGGATATAATATCGTCGTTGTCAAACCAAAATCTGCTATGTGCACTTTTTGAGATTTTTACTTTTTGACCTTTTCGTATAGTTCACAGCCCAATCTACCGTATAAAAAAACTGTTATGTGTCTATAGCTTTACTATTTATCTATAGCTTTCATTTGATATAGTTCTTAAAAATTCACCTTCATATAAAATTTTATACGAAAATGTTTTTACTCGTTAATTGAAAATAGAGTTTTTGCACATAGCAGATTTTGGTTTGACAGCGATGATATCTTAAGAGCCTTCAACGGCCAAGAATGAAGCTCGGAGTTCCAAGAACCTATGGTAATTACGTCTTCTCAATTCGCTATCAATTTTAACGGCAGCTGTTCCTGAAATATGAATTCTAATGAGTAATGCACGGAGATTTATCGACCTCGATTCCGGTCGGGGCACACTTAATTGGCTTGACGCTTGCAATAAAAGAGAATTAAGATCGCAAACGCTGTTTCCAGTAAATTCCGTGTCTTGAATTTTGATTGGCCCTCAAATTAGATGCCGAAGTAGGCCTGGCCCACGAACAACCAGCTTATTTTAACTTAGTCAACGAAGGAAATACAGAAACACCGAAACGCGGCTTGAGCGACATTGGAATGCCAAATGTATAACGAGAATGTTCGTTGTGACAATATACTTCATTAACTAACTATATTCAACTTTTTTTTTTTTTTTTTTTTTTTTTTTTTTTTCCTACCTAAGCTGATAGCCCTAGCGGCTATTTCAGCGTAACCCTAACTTTAGTAGGTGAGCTCACGGGGCTCAAACCTGACGATGTTGCTAACACGAACCCTAGCAAGAGTCGTGCTTCGCAGAATCTACCACCGGATCGGAAACGCGACCCACTGAGAAGATCCGGCGAGAAACTCAGTGGGCTGTGTCTGAGAGTTAATTTACTCGTCGAGCCCTTCGTCGCAAGCGACGGGTTCGACGAGAACGGTGACCGGTGCTTGAAGTACCTAAAAGCACCGTTAGTGGATCAGGAGGATCCGAGATGACGTGTTTTGGGCGACGTCGACTGCTTTCCATTCTGTCCGCAGGATCGGGAATGTAGTTACCGGCGGCCACGATGAGAGGGTTCTCGTGTCGTGCCGCTTTATCGAAGTGGCGCATGGACGCCGACTGCAGATACTTACTGATGGACTCTAAGTCCAGGTCGTCATGGAGGTCGACGTTCCTGACGAACCACGGGGCTCCGACGGCTATCCTGCAAAAACGGGATTGAATAATTTGAAGGGATTTTAAGTGTATGCGGGCCGCGTGAGCGAACACTACACTTGCATAGGTCATGACGGGGCGTATGCAAGTTTTGTAGAGTGTCACCTTATTTCTAAGGGAATTCAACTTGAAAGCTATTTATATATTTATATGAAAATCACATCTAAGCTATTCGGCCGTCTGGTGTAGTGGTAAGTGACATGGTCACTACACAAGGGGGTCGCGGGTTCGAATCCCGCCAAGGGAAGATATTTGTATGATAAATATAAATGTCTTTTCCAGGGTTATGGATGTATATTAAATATATGTATGTGTATAATAAAAATCTTTCATTTATATCCGTTATTTGATACCTGTAACACAAGTTCTTTACGAACTTATTACGGGACCAGTTAACGTGGCGTGATTGTTAGTAAATATTTATTTATTATTTATTATTCTATGGAAGCTATAGGCTTATTTACAAACTAAAATTTATATGGTGATTTTTATGGTGAGCTTATTATTTCGTATTTAAAACAGACCCTGTATTTAGGTTACTTTTGTGAAAAAACATAAAGGTGTTAGGTTCAACTATCGTGTTATTTGCATCTTTTTATTTCCCTTCTATGTATATTGGTTGATTGCCCAACAGTAGGTCTCGGTATATGAATAAATAAAAAACCAATTCAAACAAAAAAATTAACATAATCTTTCTTTTTTCAGTGTCAAAAGAATAGACCAAACAATAAGCATTAACAAATGCCAAACATTACGCATTGACATTTGCAAAATAATAAAAAAAAACATCTTGAATTATTCATCATTGTTTCGCGGTAGATATGACGTGACGAAATAAGCAACCTGTGTGGGCATATATACGACGGATTAACTAAACTCCTATATTAGGAATATCACGTATGGAGCAAATTAAATACATTTAGAACACATATTTATCACTATTTCTCACTGCGACTTGATTCGCATGTGAAACTGTAAAGGCCTACAGATAATGATCAAAGGGTGACCTAAATGTCACGCTCCGATGAACACATTAAACATCAAAACGAATACATAATAATATGTACAGTATAATTTACTACTCTAATTCGAACCCATTCGAAAATCGAACCAATTCGAACCATTCTTGATGCCTATTTAAAATTAATATTTTGAAGTTTTGGAACGAAGTTCCTTATGGGACGATGCGGAGGGGTACCCTAACCAGGAAAAAACGTCCGAAACGTAAGATTTTTATTAGTAATGCACACGGTGTACGACTTAAGTTTGTAATAACTTACAAAAAAAAAAATGTGTGCGTGTACTAGTGTACACACGTAAGAAGTGAAACTTGTTTATGGCCTTATTTTTCGAAAAATGATCTACATGCAACTTTCTAGAAATTGGTTAAATAAAGTTAAATTAGATAAAGTTTAAACAAAAGGATTTTATTATCATAGACATGAATACAAAAAAGTTAAATTAGATAAAGTTTAAACAAAAGGATTTTATTATCATAGACATGAATACAAAACAGATGGCGCGTAACGGAAAAAAGTGACGCGTAACCGAAAAATGTGACGGTAAATTTTTTTCCAACGCCGATAAGGAAGTTTCACTTCAATAACATACTTTTATTATTATTTTTTTATAAATCATTGTTAATAAAATAAAGTTGATAGCTTTGTAAAGTAATTATTTTTTATCAATAAAAAATCATAATAAAAATGTATACCCGAATAATTATCTTATACCTTTAAACGAGCAATTCTTGTATATATAGGTATATAATCTGAATCTCGGAAACGGCTCCAACGATTTTCATAAAATTTAGTATACAAGAGATTTCGGGGGCGATAAATCGATCTAGCTACGATTTATTTTCAGAAAATGTTGTTTTATTCGTGTTTTCAATAATCAACTCTTCCCGACATCTATTAGCGAATAATAATACTATTTTTATTAATTGAAGGCAACTAACCGCTTTAAAGACACAACCAGATGGCGTTATCAAAAAAAAAACCGAGCAAAGCTCGGTCATCATCTAGTGTTCTTTATACCTCGAATAGAACTTAAAATTAATATTTTTATAATAAGGAACTTCGTTCCTATCTGGTGTCCCACGACACCACACATCTTTTTTTTTTATTGCTTAGGTGGGTGGACGAGCCCACCAGGTGTTTAGTGGTTACTGGAGCCCATAGGCATCTACAACGTAAATGCGCCACCCAATTTGAGATATAAGTTCTAAGGTCTCAAGTATAGTTACAACGGTTGCCCCACCCTTCAAACCGAAACGCATTACTGCTTCACTGCAGAAATAGGCAGAGCGGTGGTACCTACCCGTGCGGACTCCTACCACCAGTAATTACGCAAATTATAATTTTGCGGGTTTGATTTTTATTACACGATGTTATTCCTTCACCGTGGAAGTCAATCGTGAACATTTGTTGAGTACGTATTTCATTAGAAAAATCGGTACCCGCCTGGGATTCAAACACCGGTGCATTACTCAACACGAATGCACCGGACGTCTTATCCTTTAGGTCACGACGACTTCTGACGTACTTTTGATGTATTTCAAAGCTGATGATAGATTAATCTCCATAATGAACAGATATCAGTTGTTCTTCCGATAGATAGATAGATTCCAGATAACGTATACAGTTTTGTAACAAAGATAATGTCACTAATGTCACCCACCTAAGAGTTGAAAGTCAAAGTATCAGCATATAGAGACCTAACATTAATTCTACTGAATCCCTGAAATCTATCAAACAATAAAAACACCACTCTTAGCGAACTACAAAATTTTCGGTGTGAAATGAAATTTTTATTTAAATTAAATGTTACTAAGAACATTCCAGGCCACAACAAAAGAAAATGCCGTCAATACAGTTGAATTGTTTGAGATGATACCGGCATCTCGTTTTTACCATCGCACCGCCCGCCACCGGAGTAGAGTTCATCCATACTACCTGGAGCCACTGCGGTCATCCACAGTGCGTTTCCAGAGATCTTTTTTGCTACGTACCATCCGGCTATGGAATGAGCTCCCCTCCACGGTGTTTCCCGGGCTCTATGACATGTCCTTCTTCAAACGAGGCTCGTGGAGAGTATTAAGCGGTAGGCAGCGGCTTGGCTCTGCCCCTGGCATTGCTGAAGTCCATGGGCGACGGTAACCACTCACCATTAGGTGGGCCGTATGCTCATCTGCCTACAAGGGCAATGAAAAAAAAAAAACGTACTTGAAAATCTGTTTTGACTATTGTTATATGTACATTTTTTCGTGCTACAAACATGCTTCATCTTCAGAACGATGCAATAGTAATGAGGGAGGCGTGCCGTACCTTTCTTTCGTGCAAGCAAAACTAATCGTTACCTCCTTGCTATAAGGTAACATTTTACTATATAAGCTTCAAGCGAATTCAAAATACTATAACGAGTGTTCCTTAGTGGGAGTGTTTTAAGATTGAAATTTGCTTAATAACAGTGCTTTACAAGTAAATACAATACCCTATTTACCTACTCAAGAAAAACGACCAATTTCAAATGAAAACGTATAAGAAGTAACGATGTAGCATGTTCGCTTATTCACATATTATTATTATTTTTATTGCTCTTGTAGACAGGCTTAACTGATGGTGAGTGGTTACGGTCGCCCATGGACGTCAGCAATGACAGTGGGCCAAGCCGCTGCCTACGCTATTAAAGTATAATGTAAGCACCGTTTTTCCATATAGATCTAATTGGTTTTGTAATCTAGGTTATTTTTTTAAACTGAATTATTCTTTTATACCTATTTTTTACAGGCCGTATCATGAAGTACGCCCTGATATGTGCCGCCAACCTATCTATTTCTACCAGGAAGCAATCATGCGTTCCGGCTTGTAGTATAGGACAGCCATAATACAATTGAAACTTCGACTTCCCATTCACGTTATGATGTCGACAGGCTCCAGTGATCACTGAATTTCAGCTGGGCAGTGCCCTCATTCACTTATGAATGCAATAAATAGATAAAAAATAGGCATGTTTTTATTGCCCTGTACCTTAAGGCCTGCCTTACTTTAAGATAATCCTTCAAACAACAAATTTAATATTAAACATTTTCTATAATACATCTATTACATTTTCTAGTACGGCATCAACCGTAACCAGTTGATGTTACTAAATTAAATAATGAATAGTGATTGTCATTAAAATGAACAATAACAGTTAATTATAATAACTGTTAATATTTAAATAATATGATAATACTTGAAACGTTTAGTTTTATCAATTTATATTTTATGTTTCCATTTTCTACGACGTTTTAAACACTTACTCATATATTATAGCCCGCAACTTCGTCCCCGTAAGAAATAGTTCACAAATAATGCTTTATTTTAGAACAAATTTGGTTAGCATAAAAAATGTTATAGTGAGCCAAACTTAACATATAGACATATGCTGTGGCGGACTTTTTTTTAGATCTTTTAAAGAGGAACAATTATGTCATACATTACTTAAGCGAAACTTTAACCGTTTCTACAGCGCATGCAGCGTAAGCTTTCAAAACCCGATTTTGAAACATTCTTTATTGGTGCTCCGCTTGTATTAGTCTTAGCGTGATGTTAGCCTATGTTAGTCTGATGCCTATAGCCTTTCTCAATAAATGGGCTATCTAATACTGAAAGATTTTTTCAAATCGGACTAGTAGTTCCTGACATTAGCGTGTTCAAACAAACAAACTCTTCAGCTTTATAATATTAGTATAGATTAATTCAAAACAAAAATTTTGGACTGCACATAATTAATCAGCAACACAAATGAAAAAAAATATTTCCCGCCAAGTCGCGAACATCTGATATAAAGTGTAGCATTCATTATTGAACAACTTCAGCCACGTGACAGTTGACCTTGGCTCCCGCCACCTACCAGTCTCGCGCTATCGTCCAGACGGCGCCTTCCAACATGTTTGCTACTCTGTGGACGAAAATAAGGACCTGACCTCGATAGGTTGACACCCGATCGAGGTTATTGCGAGAAAGCTGTATTTTTTTCTGAAGATAGCTTTAGACGGTTTGAAGATTTCCCGGGATGGAATGTTTTTCGTAGGGCGATTCTGCTATTTCGATTTGAAAACTGATTGAGGACGTTTTAAATTGGTTTGTTTCTGTCATTATTTTTAAAGACGATATACACAATAATATAGTTCGTATTTTAGCGTTTATTTTCACGTAGTTTTCCCAGTATTTTCTGTGTTTTCACAAAACGACCACCGAAATCACTTTAATGATATATTTTATATTGCCCTTGTAGGCAGACGAGCACACGGCCTACCTAATGGTGAGTGGTTACCGTCGCCCATGGACTTCAGCAATGGCAGGGGCAGAGCCAAGCCGCTGCCTACCGCCTATTTTCCAGTCTATTATTTTCCCGATTTCCTGGTATCCAACTCGTTGCAGTTTTCGTGGTTTACGGACTACTATTATAGTGGTCTTTAAATGATATTTCAGACGTCAACTATTCAGTACATTTTTGCAAACCACAATTTTTGAACTAAAAACGTATCCTACAGTACCGAAGCAAAAGAGATTTTCGTGACAATTTTAACGCATATAACGTGGAAGCATTAGTCCGTGCTGATAATCAATTTACTTGCGTCACTGAAAAATGTGTGTATTTGTACTGGTGGTAGGACCTCTTGCGAGTCCGCACAGGTAGGTACCACCACTCTGCCTATTTCTGCCGTGAAGCAGTAATGCGTTTCGGTTTGAAGGGTGGGGCAGCCGTTGTAACTATACTGAGACCTTAGAACTTATATCTCAAGGTAGGTAACGGCATTTATATTGTAGATGTCTATGGGCTCCGGTAACCGCTTAACACCAGGTGGGCCGTGAGATCGTCCACCAACATAAGCTATAAAAATAAAATGATGGCAAAAATTAAATTTAGCAGAAAAATAATGACATTTTGCGTACATACGTTTTTAAATCAACTTAAGTAAATATAAAAGTCATCTTTAACACACAAAAAAAACAAGAATAGCGATATGTCCGCTTGTAGCTTCTGAATGAATATAAAACAACTCATTTGTAATCTATAACTAGAACGGTTGAGTTGGCAGCTCTGTTCGTAGCCAGGACGGCGCCATTTTGACACACTTGAGGTCTCTGCCAAATATCCTCGTAAAATGATTCCGAAGAGTTCACGAAACGACGGTAAGGGCATAAAGGATATCGATCAGAAATTTTACATCTTGATTTATAGGGGATTAAAGATCAAACAAAAAACACATTAATGCGACATTAATGATGTTTAAAATATTCAATGAGAAGAAGGCTTAGGTGCAAGGACCTTTTTAAATTTTTATTCAAGAAATGATTACGAAAAGTGGTAAAGCACACGTAATCTGGCCACGGGGGCGGGTGTTAAAGTATTAATATTTTTTTTTATTGCCTTTGTAGGCATACGAGCGTACGGCCCACCTGATGGTAAGTGGTTACCGTCGCCCATGGACTTCAGCAATGCCAGGAGCAGAGCCAAGCCGCTGCCCACCGCAAAAATTTACTTAATATTTTTTTGGCTCTCTTTTTCTTGGAAATAAATGTATTATCCACAGAGACGAGACCACTACACTACGCATCCTCTACTCGAACGTACCCTAAAACTCATAATCTTCTTTTAACTATGAAATAATAAAAAAAAAATATATAGATCCATTTGCACAGCATTGATTTAGCTGCGATATTTTACCCATTTGAATGAAGGATTCGAACGTAACGCTATTTATCAATTTCAAATTTCACTTAGGTAACACCATCCTAAATATCTCTGCCAGTAGTCAGTAGTAAGTCATTAATTCCGGTTTGAAGGATGAGACAGCAGTTTTACAGTTCAATAATGGAATCTTCTACATTTTGTCTCAAAGTGGATGGCGACACTCACGACAATATGATGTCGATCGACTGCGGTAACAACATTTCCATCAGCCATCATAGGTAGCAATAAAAATGTTACAGAAATGATTTTTAAAAAAATCAACAATATACAATCAGAAAATTATTACATAATTAAAAAGACTTTTGAAAATAACCAAATAACAAAAGCACTCTAAATATCTATTCATGTCAAGATTTACTGTAATAAAACTATGCTGAAAAACAGGAACTACACAAGGAAAATTAAACGGGCAGGGCGAGTGTCGGTTTCAATGAAAAGGGTCGAATAGACTAGGGGAAAATTCGGGATACCAGAGACTGATGTACGAGTAGATCGAATTGAAAAACAAAACGAGTTCAATCCGTCAAAGTTTCAAAATACAGCCCGTTGTTTTTACGGACGAGAAAAGTCACAGCGTGATATGATCATGTCATGAGGTAAAGTAGAAAATACTGAAGATAATACAGGTGCAGGCTTAACCCACTGTATTTTTCGTTAGAAGTTCGCAGATGGTTCGATTCCGATCCATTGGTAGTTCAGCAAAGCACTGCTCTTGCATTTGATAGATTCAGCATAGCACTGCTCTTGCTAGGGCTAGTGTTACCAAGTGACCTCACTAGACTATCAACTTTTAGGTAAGGAAAGAAGTACTTTTTACTGGTGGTAGGACCTCTTATGAGTCCGCGCGGGTGGGTACCACCCCCCTGCCTATTTCTGCCGTGAAGCAGTAATGCGTTTCGGTTTGAAGGACGGGGCAGCCGTTGTAACTATACTGAGACCTTAGAACTTATATCTCAAGGTGGGTCGCGCATTTACGTTGTGGATGTCTATAGGCACCAGTAACCACTTAACACCAGGTGGGCTGTGAGCTCGTCCATCCATCTAAGCAAAAAAAAAAACAATACAATACAAGAACATTGAAAGTAAATGATTGTTTGTAACCGCTACGGAAATACTTTAATTCCTTTTCACGGTTTGATCAATTCGTAGAATTCGTGGCTCCGACTCTTGTACCACGCGTTCGAGTTCAATTGCCTTTCGGTGATGTATATTTGATAAACATGATTCGACAAGTCCCGGTTTTCCTTTTTCTTTTATCGTTTGTATCTGTTTCCGACATATTATATATACAACAAAAATAAATTTAGCTCGGGTCCTTTGGTTGTGTTACGTTTAACATTTACCAGTGGGCTTTGAAATGTATAAACTATTTATACCATTTACATTAAAAGCTGTAGGCGGCCTGCAAAAAATGTAGTATTGGTATTGGGGGTATGTTTATGAGTTTAAAACCAATCATTGAAATCTATGTATAAGTTATTTTATTGCAGCAGGCATTGAAAGCATATGCACTATTTTTCAAGGTTTTTTTAATATATGTCACAAATATAATGTAAATAAAAAACCATATTGAGCCCGAACATATTTATTAACTACTACGCATATAATTGCAGCAGCGTTGGGCGTCCCCCTGCCCGTTGGACCGATGACTTACGGCGATATGCTGGGAAATATTGGATGCGGAAGGCGGAGGATCTTTCATTGTGGCGGACTATGGGAGAGGCCTACATCCAGCAGTGGAGATACAGGTTGATAATGACGCATATAATCGTATACAATTCAGGATATGTTGTTATGTAGTACCAAACTGAGAGAATCATTCAGAAAGTCATTGATTTACGTGGTGGATACTATTCCACATTATACATATATCCCTTTCGAAATCGAATAGTCTAGTCTAATATTTAAATACCGAACAAGGATACGAATCGTTTTAAATTGCAAATATTTATGCAACTACATCTTCAAATTCAAATACTAAACCTTTTGCCTGGCGTAGCGTACTAATATGTGTACATTTCATATTAGAGGTATAATCTTCTTCTCTTTTTTTCGTATGATTTCATGCGATGTCATTATTGCCAATATCAAAGGATATGTAGTCATCAATTATCATTATAGATATACAAGTACTTAATTATTTGAATAATAGAATTGGGCAGAAAATTTTTTTTTTAGATTTAACCAACATAATAGACACTCAGCCAGCCAACCCTTTCAAGGTCATCGATAGTAGTCAATGAGAATAATATGAATCAAATTAAATAAATAATTAACGTATAATAAAAGTTCTAGAGAGCTTTTGCCATCGACCATCGTGCAGATGACAGTTTTACGGTAAGATAAAAAAGATGCAATGCAAACAAAATCTGTGTTTGATAGTGCACAAAACAATAGAAATCATGCTTTTCATATTGAATAGACTAAAGTAAGTCTCAGTTTTTTTCAATAAATACATGGCTTTAATATAGAAGTGGTATATTTTCTAAGTGCTCTACAAAAACTTAACGTTTTTTACAACCCATCTCGCGAGCGCTATAAGCCCTGCAAACGAGGTTTGAGATTAACTAATCTAACATAGCGATGATAGGCAATTATATATTCACGTTTGAAAGGCTATCGATATTTGCATAAATGCATTGAAAATTTCCATCTTATTTCCCTCGGGTTATGAGTTATGGGCGGGCATGTTCAGATATCTATTGGCTTTGTTTCAGGTTAGCTGTAAGTTCTTATGCACTTCTACATAAATAAAAGGTTAAAGACTTTACTTAGTCAGAGCCTCAAAAAGAAACCTGTTTTTTTCTATTTATTTGGTGCAATAAGGTACAAAGTATTATTACTTAATTAAATGTTTTCTGATCGCGTGATTCTGAGAGTAATTAACGAAACACAGAATTTTAAAATTGTAATGACAAACAAAAATAGCTTTTTATTAGCAGCATTTAATAAGATTAGTAGTCGCCCGGTAGTCGAAATTCGACTATAATTAATTGAAATTATAAGTTGGTACACCATTAAGATTCTATTTTCAAAGACTATTATACTTCTATAATCACAAATTTCGCCAAGACCACACTATAGATAAATAATATTAAAAACAAACAATATTAATCTTTTCTCAATTTGACCACAGACTTTAAAGAATAACAAAAGTTTCACAATTGACAATACACAAAGAGTATATTTATGTGTATGTGTTGTGTCAAATACATGGTAGTGTGTGTAATGTCCTCTTTATTGATTTAATGTATTTTTAATGCATTTTTTTTTTTTAAATATTAGCATTCTGCATTTCTTCTCTATGCTCTCTATAAGTATGGGGAAATTTCATACTCCTCCGTCCGCGCAATTTTCGTAAAAAGGGGTACAAAGTTTTTGCTTCACGTATTAATATATAGATAATAATAATAAATAATAATAATAATTGCACACTAATTGCAACAATCACACATCAACAAATAGAATTATATTCCATTTGGTTTGGTTTAACGATTCAGTGTATAATGAAATTTTACGATCTGATACAGTTTTACGATTTAATCTCGCGTTTATTTTAAAGAATTTTACGATTTCTAACGTCTCTCGAGCAGATCTCGTGACAAAGAAACGTAAAAAACGTTAATACATTTTTATCTTCTCAATAAAGGCGAATCTGGAACGTCTTAATATCTTGGACATAAAAACGTACTGGATGCGAAAGAAACCGGTCTCTGAATTGAACACAAAGAAGTCCTATCAAGATGTCATCAAACATATTACTGCACAACGCAATACAATTAAAACTCTGGGGTCAACGATCTCCCGTATTACGTGGAGAGCTGCATCCGCCATCTGCATTCACTTTAGATTTCCGGTTCACGAAATATGCAAACGAACTGAGCAACTAATTTTTGTTTAGCAAAAAACCTTTACAAACATACTTTTTCCTTCGGTAGCCATTTTATTATTTATTTAACATCGTTAATTTTTATTACAAATCTATCAAAAAACATTCAGTCGTCGTGATAAAGAAAACTGTAAGGTATTTTAAGTATCGGAAATAATAAAACGAAAGTAAAAAATGCCAGCTAAAATCGTAAAAGTACTATTGACTAAAATATACGAGTTGGATAGGGCAGCATTATTATTATATTATTGCATAGATGTGTGGACGATCTCACAGCTCACCTGGTGTTAAGTGATTACTGGAGTCCATAGACATCTACAACGTAAATGCGCCACCCACCTTGAGATAAAAAAGTCGTCGTGGCCTAAAGGATAAGACGTCCGGTGCATTCGTATCGAGCGATGCACTGGTGTTCGAATCTCGCTGGCGGGAACCAATTTTTCTAATGAAATACGTACTCAACAAATGTTCACGATTGACTTCCACGGTGAAGGAATAACATCGTGCAATAAAAATCAAACCCGCAAAATTATAATTTGCGTAATTACAGGTGGTAGGACCTCTTAGGAGTCCGCACGAGTAGGTACCACCGCCCCGCCTATTTCTGCCGTGAAGCAGTAATGCGTTTCGGTTTGAAGGGTGGGGTAGCCGTTGTGACCATACTGAGACCTTAGAACTATATCTCAAGGTGTGTGGCGCATTTACGTTGTAGATGTCTATGGGCTCCAGTAACCACTTAACACCAAGTGGGCTGTGAGCTCGTCCACACAACTAAGCAATAAAAAATAAAAATAAAAAGATATAAGGTCTCAGTATAGTTACAACGGCTGCCTCGCCCTTCAAACCGAAACGCATTACAGCTTCACGGTAGAAATAGGCGGGGTGGTGGTACCTACCCGTGCGGACTCACAAGAGGTCCTACCACCTGTAATATTAGTCAATTTAGATGCAGCCGTTGGCGTCGAAATAACTTGACATTAACATCAACTAAAACCCACCAGTTAAGCCGCATTCGTCGTAGTCTAAAGGATAAAATCCGGCGTAGGTACTCGTATCGACTGATGCGACTATAGCGGTCTTCAAATCCCGCAGGCGAGTACCAATTTTTCCAACGAAATACGTACTTGACATGAATTCACGAATGGCCCGTACGACAAAGTAACGACATCGTGTAATAAAACCTCTGCGGTCTGCAAGAGATCGCCTTTAAATAAGATCTTCCGCTACAAACTATACCTGCCTATTCATTAATCTTCAATTTAAATTATGTTTTGAAGTATTGTGGAAAACTTTACTAAAAAAATGTGTTATATTGAAGTGAAACTTCTAATGCGACTTCCAACAAGGTTAACCTTTAACACTACCATACTAGTTCCTGAGGAACGTGGATCTCCACGAAGACCTGGAGCTCGACTCTGTCAGTAAGTATCTACAGTCGACATCATTGCACCATTTCGAGAAGGCGGCACGACATGAGAACCCTCTTGTCCTGGCCGCTGGAAACTACATACCCGATCCTGTAGACCGAATGGTAAACAGTCGACGTCGCCCAAAGCACATCATTACGGATACTCTCGATCCATTAACGGTACTTTTAGGCTCCACAAGCACCGGTCACCGTCCTCGTCGAACCCGTCGCTTGCGACGAAGGGCTCGACAAGCGACTTAACCCACCAAACACAGCCCACTGAGTTTCTCGCCGGATCTTCTCAGTGGGTCGCGTTTCCGATCCGGTGGTAGATTCTGCGAAGCACTACTCTTGCTAGGGTCCGTGTTAGCAACACTTCGGTTTGAGCCCCGTCAGCTCACCTACACACGTTAGGGTGAAGCTGAAATAGCATCTCAAGGTTATCAGCATAGGAAAAAAAAACCATGCTAGAAAGAGACAGAGCGAGAGTGAATGCGTGGCACTCGAACGCACGCACGTAGTATACCTGTTACAGGCCAGCGCGAGCGTTAGCAACGAGTAGCGTCCAATATTTTATTGAAGTTTTTAAAAAAATATATATATTTATTTTTCTATCTATAATTTAAAATATATATAATATAAATGTTGAAGATGTCGCATCTCTTATACACAGCATTCCCTATTACAAGAGCAATCTGATTTAAGGACGAAAAATGAAAAAAACCGCAATACTGCACATCGAAAGAGAAGTTTCACTTCATTCACGTGGACCAAGTTGCACGCGAACCGTTTTTCTTTTTTACCTATTAACTGTTTCGAACGAATACCGATAACCGTAAAACCTTAAGTTAAAAATCTACAAAATTTTCATATCGACCATACCAAGGGCACGAAAAAGTAGATCTTGCTAAAAATTTGTACTTACCGAAAGGCGGTTCGAACCGGCAATCAAGCAGCAAGGTGTGGCCCGTGGGACCATTGGTGCCGACGACGGCGCCTCCTCGCATCATCAACTGCGCCTCCAATTCCACCCAACGACCACCGCACTCATGCTGAACAGAAATACATTAAAATGTATTAAATAATCTAAAATTCAATAAATTTTTTCATTTATTTCTTAGATGGTTAGACGAGCTCCCAGCCCACCTGGTGTTTAGTGGTTACTGGAGCCCATAGACATCTAGATCGTAAATGCGCCACCCTTCAAGCCGAAACGCATTACTGCTTCACGGCAGAAATAGGTGAGGTGGTGCGAAGTGACAAGAGGTCCTACCACCAGTAATTACGCAAATTATCAATCATTGCTGGACATAGGCCTCTCCCAATCTACACCACTGAGCCCGGTCTGCGGCTCTTATAGTTTTGCGCAAGTTTAACGCAAATTATAGTTTTGCGGATTTGTTTTTTTACACGATGTTATTCCTCCACTATGCAAGTCAATCGTGAACATTTGTGAAGAACGTATTATATTTCATTAGAAAGATTGGTACCCGCCTGCAGGATTCGGACATACGAATGCACCGGACGCCTTATCCTTTAGGCCACGATGACTTCAGAAATAAAGATTATTGTGAACATATCAACTACTGTCTTTGATCCTATTCAGTTGAAACTTTGCACGATTGTTGGCACTATTCAAGGTATGTTTTTTAATACCATTAATTTGGGACAGAAGATGCGGGCGTAGGTCTAAGAAATGCTTTTCACTGGGTTACAATAAGCTTTATTGCTAAGTTTACGTACAGACTTTTAATAAAAATCTCTTCAAATAAAAATGAATTGCTGTGAAACTCGAGAACGGCTGGACCGATTTGGCTAATTTTGGTCTGGAATTATTTGTGGAAGTCCAGAGAAGGTTTAAAAGGTTGATAAATATGAAAATGCTCAGAAGTAAATAAAAATATTAATTTTGTTTTCCCTTTGATGTGCCCCCCAGTCGGACGGATTCCTTTTGTTTATTTTAAGTTTATTTTATACAAAAGTTTAGGTCTTTTATTTATCGACTAGCGACCCGCCCTCGCTTCGCTTCGGAAACATTAAAACACACATGAAACAAAAAAAAAAAACATTTTTTTTTTTTAAATAGCAGCCTATGTTCATCAGGGACAATGTCGGCTTCTAATGGAAAAAGAATTTTTCAAATCGGTCCAGTAGTTTTGGAGCCTATTCGAAACAAACAAACAAACAAATCTTTCCTCTTTATAATATTAAGTATAGATATAGATATAGATTGAGGCGCTACGAAGTCTGCCGGATCAGCTAGTTTTTAAAAAAAATCATCAATACTGTGGTCAGTATTTTGTTCAGTATTGCAATGATAATATAATGAATTTCGTATTTGCTCGAAATTAAAATTCATTTCAAAATGTTAAATTTAAACCAACCTATAAGCACAGCTGAATTTTCTACGAAACTGCTCCGCGTCATCCATTATCATAATTTTACAAAAAACTATAATCGCCTCGCAATTTTCTATTTGAAGATGGTTGAGGTTGAATATATTTACTGAATACGCACACAATAAAACTATCTTAGATTTAAATTTTTATTAGAGTAGAAAATTTAAGTAAGCTGTTTTAGAAAATCTAGTGAGATTATTTTACATATAATAGCCAGACAATGATGATAATGCATATTATTATGAAGCTGCATTAGTCTCTACTGTCCTGTCTATTACCACTTTAAATAAACTTTCCGTTCCGGTTTTATTGATAGAACGTTCATTTTAAACCACTAACGAAGTATCGACCTTATCTTTCTAGACATTTGATAGCATTCACACTATTTCATCTATGGGCTCTAGCAACCAATTAATACCAAGTGGACTGAGCACTCTTCTTTTTTTTTTTTTATTGCTTAGATGGGTGGACGAGCTCACAGCCCACCTGGTGTTATGTGGTTACTGGAGCCCAGAGACATCCACAACGTAAATGCGCCACCCACCTTAAGATACAAGTTCTAAGGTCTCATGTATAGTTACAACGGCTGCCCCACCCTTCAAACCGAAACGCATTACTGCTTCACGGCAGAAATAGGCAGGGTGGTGGTACCCACCCGCGCGGATTCACAAGAGGTCCTACCACCAGTAAGTCTTCTGTCGATCTATAACCACAAAAGGGGTGGAAAAGATTACCTGATATTAAAAAAAGCTAACAGTCCAACTTAAGAACTTAAGCTTCTGTGCCTTAAAAAAATCACATTTCTTTAACAACGATGATTTTTCAGTCGAATTATAATTTACGTGATGGATGTTTATTTGGTGATTTAATAATCAAGGTCTATTCTTCTTACCTCATCATAAGCGACAGATGCGAGTGGTAGATAGTGATAGCCGAGCGCCCGGTCCCATATGACGCCCTTGTTCCACACCTCAACCAGGAGACCCAGGTTGATGTCGTTGATCTCACTAGTTATAAAATAGCTTCATTAATCAATAGCTTTTTTTTTTTATTGCCCTTGTAGGCAGACGAGCATACGGCCCACCTGATGGTGAGTGGTTACCGTCGCCCATGGACTTCAGCAATGCCAGGGGCAGAGCCAAGCCGCTGCCTACCGCTTAATACTCTCCACAAGCCTCGTTTGAAGAAGGACATGTCATAGTGTATGAGCACCAATGTTACGACTGTGTGAAGATTGCTAAATCTAATGCATACATTTAATTATTATTTTCTTCAATTTTCACAAGTCTAACTGAGAGAGCTAAGAATCTAAATTCCTACACCCCTATGGCTTACTGATCGAGTTCCTTACAAAATCGAAGAAAAAATTGCTTTCGATAGGTAATTTAACCACAATTTTATCGTTCAAAGTGCTTTCGTGTGTTTGTCAACGTTGAGGTTGGCTTCGCGCTTCATTGCTGGTTTACAAAATATAAAATTACTACAAGATATGTATTTTATGCTGAGCTTAGTACTTAAATGAATAAATTTAGGCCATTTATTCGGCTTCAAAAAAGATCTCTTTACCTCCTGTCCATTAGACTAATGTTTAAATTAATACCTACCTTTGTCGGTGTTCGTAAAGAATCGTCAACTACAGAATTGCGTGGATACCCTAACTTAATTCAAACTAGAAGACTTTAGTAGTTTTATTCACATGCATCTACCTAACATTCTACAACTACCTCGTTAACTAGCCTAGGCTAATTATAGATTGATACGATTTTTACTGTTCTTATACTTTGTCAACCCAACGTAAAAACTAATTTACCATCCCATAGTGTATATAGCGTCAATGAAGAATGCTCTTATTTTACTTTTTCATAGCCGTTCACAGAATCTGTTCATACTGTATTTTATTTTATTTTCGCATTTCGTACACATAATTAAAACTACTTTTTCGATTTAATCATGACCGATTTTTATTATTTTTATTTTATGCAATGAATAACTGAAATCTCAGCATTCTTCGACGAATTATAGCACGTAACGGACAGGGCACGCGTCTCATAATTTATTGGGGCATTCGACAACACTGGCCCGATTACGTTACACCCCCATTTGACCTGACCGCTTCCACATAAACAAAACGCCGCAGGTCAGTATCGGCAATTGTAAACAATATACTCCTTTTAAGTTTGACAAGAGCCGTCTGCTGTTTTATACTGTGCTTGTGTGGTACTAATAAAATTTAAATGATTAAAATTACAAAAACCTAACAAACTTTGACACCCTTGAAATTCGTGTCTTTATTACGGCTGACGTTGAATGATCATCTAGTTGGTCAGTGACGCTAGGATGCATGGTGGTAGGACCTCTTGTGAGTCCACACGGGTAGGTACTACCACCCTGCCTATTTCTGCCATAAAGTAGTAATGCGTTTCGGTTTGAAAGGTGGGGTAACCGTTGTATATTGAGACCTTAGAACTTATATCTCAAGGTGGGTGGCGCATTTACGTTGTACATGTCTATGGGCTCCAGTAACCACTTAACACCAGGTGGACTGTGAGCACGTCCACCCATATCAGCAAAAAAAAAACTGTTTAGTCTTCAGTTTCGTAACTGCTTGCTCTTGTCTCGTATGTGTTTCGAAACACTCACAAATGTTTAAAACTTGTATCTCAGGGTGGGTGGCGCATTTACGTTGTAGATGTCTATGGGCTTCAGTAACCACTTAACACCAGGTGGACTGTGAGCTCGTCCACCCATCTCAGAAAAAAAAAAAAAAACATTAACACATGATTAATAAATTTGGAATGTTTCATTATATTGGTTTAGTACATCGTATTTTGATTTGGGTAAAGGTTGGATTTATTACGTTTCATTAGGAATTTAGAACCTTTTTAGAATATCAACAAAAAAAATTGAAGTTTCTACGGGCGCATGCCCAGAAGACGAGTTTCATCGTGGTGCGCCTGTTCGTATTTAAATGAATACTATCGCGTCACCCCTTGTGTCGGTGCCACCCACCCACTTATCATTCTCACCACGCCATAAGTGTAATTTTCATGTTATTAGCATTTTTTCCCCTTTCCGTCTATTTGTGGTACAGCTTTAGCAGGTGCGTATACTCTACGGTGTGTTGTTAGTGTGATGAGCGGGAAACACAATTTGTTTTTCCGTTGAAAATTTTGTCGGAGACTTGGAAATCCGGACTTCAGACGAAATCATTCGGACTTCAGAAGACAAAAATTCACAAAACACGTATGCAAATTTCAAGGAGAATTTTTAATTTAAAGATCTTTTTAGAAGAATTTTACTACCGATACTGAATGCAACCTGACTACTAAAATCAAGAAACTTAGGTCTTAAAAGGCCTAAAACCTAAAACTAAAAGTATGATTTCGGGGGTAACATAAATACATTTGAAAATTGTCCGTTTTTAACACGAGGTATTTACTAGAGGTATGATTTACTTGATTTTTATGGTTTACCTATATTTTACTGTTACTCATGCTAACAGCCTGGTATTAACTGTTTATAAGAACACAGAGATAATGTTGTTAATACCGCCACCCATCACGAAGCTCGAGGCTCTCAAATATATTAAGTGTATAATCTATGCTCGAGGCCGAACTGTCAACCCAATCATAATTTGAATTTAAATTGATTTATGATTCCAAAAGTAGCCTATTCTGTAGAATGTGACGGCTATTACCACTTTTTTTCGAATTTGAAATTCCGAAATATAAGTATTCCAAATTTAATTTTAAAATATACACGACACAGTTACATATCAGAATAAAACATTTTACAGCATTAGAATATTGATGGCCACCGTTAAAACTTTATCGATGTCGTGACAATTTCAATTATATCGCTCTTACGGAGGACGCCGTGAAACAAATTGCCCTTTTATAAGCACAAACGGATATTATACGCAATAAAATTTATTGTGCACGTTATTATCACACTGATGTACACAGTAAGATTATTTACAGAAGACGTACCTTGATTAAAGATTTTTTTTATATTTTTATTTATTAAAGGCCAGTGAAACCCGATTCTAATATTGAGTAGGTTGTGAGCTAATCCAGGCATTAATTTTATTATTTTTTTACTGCTTAGATGGGTGGACGATCTCACGGCCTGGTTGTTAATTGGTTACCGGATCCCATACACATCAACAGCGTAGTAGACCGCCATACACCTTGAAATATTAGTTATAAGTCTCAGTTTCACAGTACTACCTCATACTTCAAACCGTAATGCATTAATGCTTCACAGCAGAAATAAGTAGGGTGGTGGTCACCTACCCGTGTGAGTTCACAAGACGCCCCACCACTAATAATTATGTGAGTTTTGCGGCTTTCATTTTTATTACACGACATTATTCCGTCACCGTGCAAATCATTCTGAATATTATTAGCTAAGTACGTATTTTCTAAGTTAACTAACTTAAGTACGTATTCTTCATTTCAAATTCCTTTAGAATAATATCGAAATGATTTCAGTCTAATAATATAAATGATTAAAGAAGCATTCTGCAGTTCATCTGGCTTGTAACGCGGTCAATATCGATCGAGGCCCGTCATTAGATTTTTATCATTGCTGCAAGTTCATAATGAGTTTCGCGATAGACAAGCGTGCAGGAAATTTTTTTCAACAAAATTCAATCTGTATTGTTTTAGGTTATTTGTAAGAATAGAAGACCGGATATTAGGAAATAAAATGTTGTCCTACTTTTTATCAGAAGATTCTTATATGACCTAGGAGCCTTTTTCGACCTCTGCCTTCGATAGTAGAACACTATCAATAAGCAACATACCCTATATTTTTATATTAAACGGTTGTCTGGAAGAGATCGCTTTTAGCGATAAGACCGCCTATTGTACAAATTTATCTGCTTGTTGACTGGTTTTGAAAGTAAATTGTGTTTTAGGTGTGCAGGAAAGCTACTGGTGGTAGAACCTCTTGTCCGCACGGGTAGATACTACCATCCTGCCTATTTCTGCCGTAAAGCACTAATGCGTTTCGGCTTGAAGAATGGGGCAGCCGTTGTAACTATACGGAGACCTAGAACTCATATCTCAATAAAAAAAATGACAACTAGCACTGAAACTGTACATGTAGCCTATAATGTCGTAAGATGCAAGGCATTGCCCTACTAAACCATCTATACAGTTATATGCCGCCTTCAGACCGCATTGAACCGTGAAATCCTAATTAATTTGGGTAGTTTAATAGTAATTAATTTTATTGGTCTACAAGTGAAGATAATAATTGATCATGAATCATCGAAATTGGGCTATAGAGCGCACGACTGTTCCTTACAAATATTGCTGTTCATAAGCTATGGTTGAGTGCGTCGATTACGTGCTGCTTTCTTTCTCCAAGTAGAGCGAGGTCATCGACATATCCTATCACCCTATGCTGTCCATTGAGCCACACTCCGCCATTAAGTGTGTTCACTTTCCGTATGGCGTACTCAAGTGCCAGATTGAACAGCATTGGTGACAGAGCGTCCCTCTGCCTGAGTAGAGTCACAACGTCAAACTCATCAGTGAGAGAAGCGCCAACTCGTACCGTCATTCTACTTTCCCTAGTAGCAACCTCTACCAACAAGAAGCCTCTCGGACTGGCCTTCGTGTGAGCCACGAGAATACAGATTATCTTCACATGCGTCGATACAAAAACATAAGACGGAAGCGAGAAGACATAGTTGTAGGAAATACGAGGTTCAAAGGAGTGGCCAAATTCCGGTACCTTGGCTGCACTGTAACAGACACCAATGACAGGGAAGATGAGATCGAAATTAGTGTACAAAATACCCTTCGATGCAGTGCAGCCCTACACCCGGTTCTCTCTTCGAAGCTACTAAGCAGGCGCACCAAGATTCGGATATACAAGACTGTAGTCAGACCGATCTTATTGTATGGATGCGAAGCATGGACGCTTACACAGAAAGAAGAGGCAAAACTTCTCGTGACGGAGCGAAAGGTATTGAGAAAAATAACCAGTTCAAAAAGAAGACGGTTCTTGGCACGTCCGGAAAAATAAGGATGTGGAGAGGCTTTTTGGTGAGCCAAATATTCTAGGGGAGATGAAGGCACGGAGGCTCGGATGGCTTGGGCATGTAGTACGTATGGAGCAGGATCGGGCTGTGAAACGGTTGTACGCGGGTGTACCGGAGGGACGCCGCCCCGTAGGGAGGTCCAAGTACTGCTGGTCTTACGCTGTGGAAGGAAATTTACGGGAGCTCCAAGTGTCGGACTGGCAAGGTGTTGCTCAGCGCCGGGATGAATGGCAAAGTTTATTGTCGGAGGCCAAGACCCACTTCGGGGTCATAGCGCCAGCTCAGTAGTAGTAGTATAAGCTATGGTCGCCAAAAACGATAACGTTTAATTTTAAACAAAATAATTTCTAATTTCTAAGGCCTAAATAATATTAACGTAGAAAAAAACGAACAAATAGATGGAACAGATTGTTCACAGGAGATTGAACGGCCCATCTAAAATCCTGACGGTGAGTTTGAGCATTCACTCAGACTAAGCACGGTACGTTTGCTGTAATAACATGTGATGTGAACAAATTTATCTCACTAAGAAAACGTATAGTACAAGCACGTCTAAATCTTAAATCAGGATAGGCGGAGAGAATTTCACAAAAACGATTTCAAAACAGTTCTTAAATTGACACGCGCTTAGCTGTTAATCTCACTGATAAGAAGTTTTGCAAATCCGCACGGTTATTCATCATGATTGTCTCTTTCCCTGTTTCTTTTGCAATTATGCCATCCGTTTCGACTTCAAGGAGCGGAAAGAATTTTTACGATATAATTAAGTTTTAATTATATCGTAAAAATTTAGTTTTCCATCCTGCATTCACAAAGCGTCGCGTTGTAGTTTTAATATCTTAACATCAGCTGTGTGAATTCATGTGACTAATTAGAGCAAGACAATGTCAAATCAAGAAGCAAGAGAGCTTATTTAGACATCCGATTAATCGTTCTACAGAAATTCTCTTCTAAAAATATTATGAAAATGGTTGAAAATAGAAAATCGAACTGACGTGCTCTCAAAGATCTATAAATGAATCGCTTCGTTGCATTCATTGTATCATATACATAAATAATAGGGATTTTTCTATACCGAAATAAACTTTCTGTATAATTCGATTTTTGTGACAAAATTTTAAGGTTATAGGGTATTCATAATTACTTCACTGGGGCGGCTCGTTATGTTACGCATGAAGCGTAAAACCATTTTGTTTCGCGTTAAATAGCTGCAATTAACTGTGAGATTATTGGCGCTTAATCGCCGAGTGCAAACGCTTTTCCTTCGAGGATCTCCACAAGTATTCGCAATTGTCCTTGTATACGTAATGGTCGAGATAAAATAAATTAACAAAACAAAACAATGGTTATTACCGCTTGCATTAAAAGTAGCACCCGGGACTTTTCTGAACCATTACCTATTTGTATTTACTTCAAAACTATTGTTGATTGAGAAGGAAACCAACTGATAACCTATAATATAATATTAACCTATATATAACAAACTAACAGAATATTTTTGCAATTAATTTCGAGCGTTGTACTCAGTCTAATATAAAATAGCGACGGAACCGACTGGCGCGTTTTTTTAATAAAAGTTTCAAGTATATTGAATCAATTCACATTAATATAAATAGAATTTAAATTAGTCTGAGCAAACCTCGGCTTATTGAGTCATCTCGGTGAATGCAAGAAGCCGTAAAATAATTACGTAAACGATTTGTTTAAACACCAAACGAATTGCTTTTTCAATTCGTGATCTAAATTGGCTTCGTTTTACAACGTCCGTCTGGTGTAGACAAGGGGGTCGCGGGTTCGAATCCCGCCAAGGGCAGATATTTGTATGATAAATATAAATGTATTTTCCAGGGTTATGGATGTATATTAAATATATATGTATGTGTATAATAAAAATCTTATATTTATTTCCGTTATCTGATACCTGTAACACAAGTTCTTTACGAACTTATAACGGGACCAGTTAACGTGGCGTGATTGTTAGTAAATATTTATTTATAGTGGGGGTAATGTTAAAAAAAAAAAAAAAAACATTGAAAGATTTGCTAAAACTTTATTTGCGTGTTGCTTCTCGCATAAGCAACAACGTTAAGCAATAACAATCGGGAATGCTATATACTCGCTCGACTTTGATAGCAACAAGTTACGGGAAACATATTGTACAAAACAAAAGTGAATTCGCTTTCTAACGAACCCATTGTTCATAATATGCAAACAAGTATTTCGCTAAGAATTTACTAACAAACCATCGTCGAACTGTTCGGTAGTATCATATTACATAGTTCTCAACATCACAAAGTTAGTCTAAAGCTAATGTGTGTTCATATCTCCTATCATATATTATATGTTTAAATTAATATGTGTATATATTAGTATGTGTATATATTAAGTAAATGTACATATAAATTATATATGTCATATCTGGCCTTAACGCAATTATCAAAATAGAAAATCCGTACCCCAAATACATAGTATATGTCGCCGCAACAATTTTTAGAAACTTGATTTTAAGTTTATTCATTATAAAATTATTGTTTAAATTATTTAATGACGATTTGTTGATTTGTGAACAATGTCGCAATGTCAATGTCGTTAATAATTAGGCGTTGTATTACTAAGAGGCCGAATTCCTTTAACTACTTCCATTTTTGTTAAAATGGTGGTAGTCACATTTATTGTGATTGGTCAATTCTAAGACATGAATTACTTTCGCTGATAGATTATTTTAGTGCTAATATTTTAAAATCAATTGTAATAAAATCAAATCAATTTAACAAAGTAAAACTGCATCGATTACCTTAATAATTATTTTGTAAAAATATTGTGGGTAACACTAAATGTTATGATGTTGAACAAATGGTATAAAAAGGGAGTGACCTGCGTCACACCGGCACTTTTGCTCCAGCTCTCGGAAAGGAAACATTGTGAGTACAATATATGTCGGTTTGCATTTAAAAATGTTTAACTAGGTAATTCTTGTGAGTTCATAATTAAAAGTTGTGAAATAATTATGACTTGCTTCTCATTAGTAAAATTCATTTGCATACCTTCCTTCCAAGCCACGATTTAGTGGTTTGTATTTCATGTAAATTACATACATTGAAATCACGTCTTCCCTTTTATTTACACCCATAACCTCATTCTATTCGACATATACTATTTTTATTTTATTTTAAATCCGATATTATTATAGCAGATAGTAATATTATAGATAGATATGTAGTATAAAGATAGTAATAGTAATTCATTTTAACGGCTAATGACGGACGAACATACGGTCCACTTGATTATAAAGTAATTCCACACAGACGACAGTAATACTAGGAGCACCGTCAAGCTTCTTGACTTATTCGTTTTCTTGATCTATTGCTAAGAGATATACAGACAGATCGGAGAGACACAAAAACTAATCTTAATCCCGTAAAAAAATCGTAATAGAAATTTAACGCTGGTGAAACAGGGGACTGTCACAGTGATTAATATTCCTGACACAATTCACGTACCCACGAAATATAGCTACGAACATTTACATAAAAGGTGAACTGTACAATATGACTTAGTAGTACAAAAAGTTGAAAATACTCACAAAAGAAAGTCTTGCTCCCAACATGGGGTGGGACCCTTAACTGTCACCGTCGTAGACTTGACATTCTGCAACTTCAGTGTCACGTACGTGTTGAATTGCGTTGCTGTAAACATATGGATGTGTTAGAGGAATGTGTACCTAAAACCAACGGGTTGAAGCAGGAATTTTGTTGTCCACTTCACAAAGGCCTGTATTTGAGAATGCTATGGTATGTGTCCAATGTTTGTTGTAGAATAGAGACGTGTGCGTACATATATGACGTTATATTTAAAATTAGATTTCTTTGATTTACATCATTAGACCAACGAGCCGACGAGCTTACGACCCACCTAGTTTTAAGTGATGACCAAAGCTTCGACACCCACTTCAGGGGAAAATAGATAAAATGGTAATACTTACGTTCCTTCAAAATCACACGTATAATATTAGTTAAAATACATTCTAAACTTTAGGCAAAGTTATACATATAACACATGTATACGTGTTGTACTACTCCAATTGAATTAAAATACATGAAAAACAAAACAACATCGGACGAACAACAAAGTGGTTTCTCTTCATTAATTTTTATATTAAAATATCTTATACTGACCTTGTAGTCCAACGTAGTTCGCCTTTTTAACTGTAAAATAAAAGAACAAATTAAATACGACTCAAATACGAACGTGTTTTCATAACAAAAAAAGTTGGCCCAATTACGACAATCTTGATTACAATTTTTATTCAACGAATTTTTGTTGAACATTTTCTTTGCGTTTTCTTTATTTTTGTAGATGAGAAAACGAACTCACCGCCCACACGTTTCTAGATGGCCGCCGGGATTTTTGGCGTTACAAAGTTTATTCTACTACCTACTTGGAGCAATGAGATGAAAATCTCAATTGTGGAACGGTGCGAAAACTAAGACCATAGGTGTGTCACCATAGGCATACCAAAGACATTCGGCCTTGTTTTTCAATAAATTTCACACATTTTACACTTTGATTTTTGTAAATTAAAAATAAACGACAAACTTTATACATACATTACTGGTGCTAGGACCTCTTGTGAGTCCGCGCGGGTAGGTACCACCACCCTGCCTATTTCTGCCGTGAAGCAGTAGTGTTTCGGTTTGAAAGGTGGGGCAGCTGTTGTAACTATACTTGAGACCTTAGAACTTATATCTCAAGGTGGGTGGCGCATTTACGTTTTAGATATCTATGGGCTCCGGTAACCACTTAACACCAGGCGGACAATGATCTCGTCCACCCATCTAAGCAATAAAAAAAAACATAAAACATATCGTGTTCGTTTCGCATGCAAATTACAATACGATCGGTGACCGGTTTACTAAAGGTTTCTGTAAAAATAACCTGAAGCGAGGCCGCTGTGGATTGACCTCGGCGATCGCAATCTATCGAAAAATTATTTTAATTTTTATAGAACATAAATAGTACTTAGCCTCACTCTAATAACTTTAATATAACGACCGATTTCGTGATTAAGATACGCAGCTAATACGAATATTTTAAGCTTACGCTATAAGCACGGCTTACGGGGTATTAAATTATTACCTACCCGTAAAAAATATCAATTTGCGTAATTATTGAAAGTAGAGTACATTGTGATTGCAAACGTGTACCAAACTGCCTATTTCTACAGTGAAACAACCAGCGAGGCAATAGCTAAATATTAAATATACGCCTAATTATGCACAATTTTCGACCCTGAATCTATTATTTCTTGTTCCTCATAAATAAGTTCATAAAGTACAAAGGCAATGTACTATTTCACAACCCACCGCCGATCTTGAGACATGAGATTAACTGCATTGAATCCTACATTAATTAATCTGTCTGAGCAGGGATACACCCCGGCCACCACTTGTTACTGCTAATATATTCCCGTATCTCATCCCTAGTAAGCATCATCTCCTATGTAATTATTACTGTCAAAGTAACGCAACTCTGTCACCCAGAACCAAGACTCCAAAAACATCTTAAGATGTTTGAATCCGATCTGTGAGTCGTGATCGCTTAAATATTTTTTTTGTAACTAAGCTGGTGGTCTTGAGAAAGCATTTCAGCGTAGCTTTAAATAGCAGGTGAGCTCACGGGGCTCAAACCTGACGTTGTTGCTAACACCAACTCTAGCAAAAGCAGTGCCTCTACTACCGGATCGGAAACGCGACCCACTGAGAATATCCGACGAGCTCAGTGGGCTATGTCTGTGGGTTGATTTACTCGCCGAGCCCTTCGTCGCAAGCGACGGGTTCAACAAGAACGATGACCGATGCTTGGGGTACCTAAAAGCACCTTTAGTGAATGGGGTGGATCCGAAATGACGTGTTTTAGGCGACGTCGACTGTTTACAACTCGGTCCGCAGAATCGAGAATTTAGCTACCGGCGGCCACAATGAGAGGGTTCTCGTGTCGTGCCGCTTTCTCGAAATGACGCTGATAGATGATTTAAAACCTAAACCTTATTATTTGACCTTAATTGAAGTGTTCGAAGTTCGAAATATCTTTAAATTTTAATTCTTAAGATAACTTAGTATTCGGAATGTTAAATTTAGATTTTTAATGCTATTTAAATATCTTCGGTTTTTGCGAGTCATTTTCAAAAATTTTAACCGCCAAATATATATTTGCTATTTCCAAGCCGTACGTACGTAAGACGAAGCCGTAACAATAATCTGAATTCTTATTAATGTTATTGACAATAACGGCAACTGCGAATCTTACTAGTTATTTCGATTAACCAACCATTCATGGCTAAATCTTAGACTAGACACTATGTAAAATATTAAAGCATGATTACATCGGCAGCAGTTGTATGTAATCGCAGCTGTTTCAGACAAGATGGTGCTCTGGAATCTACCAGTGGGGTTATTATAACATATGTCTTATACGATTCGGGAATCTTGTTAAAACATGTACTTTTATTGTTTTATATTTTATTGAATTTAAAAATTATATTTACCTAAAATTTGCTCTTACTGAGGGCCTACATAGAAAAAAAGTAACTATGCCAAATTTAAATTCTATCAGACGGATAGTTTCAGTGGTCTCATGACAAATAAGTGCTATATCGCTTTTAAACATACAACGGCTGCCCCACCCTTCAAATGTGAGACCTTAGAACTCATATCTCAAAGTGGGTGGCGGCATTTAAGTTGTAGATGTCTATGGGCTCCGGTAACCACTTAACACCAGGCGGACCATGAGCTCGTCCATTCACCTAAGGAATAAAAATAAAAATAAAACAATGTCCATAGTTATTCGTGCCATTCCATCACAAAACAATCTCAAATAAATTCTAAACGTCCTCAGTTCCAAATCTGAATACACTAGGGATACAAATAACAGGTGCACAAAAACTTCAACTAGTCACAATCTGTATCAATTTATCAACTCCCACGGAGCGTCAGTTCCGTGCTCTTATCTAAGGAACTTGATCCGAACTTAACTCTTGGAAAGCATCCCTCTGCGACTAGTGACAAAAACTTAACTCTGATGTTTTAGTGTAAATTATTGACGCTAGAAGTTAAAGGTTCCACTAATTTTTTTACTGGTGGTAGGACCTCTTGTGAGTCCGCGCGGGTGGGTACCACCACCCTGCCTATTTCTGCCGTGAAGCAGTAATGCGTTTCGGATTGAAGGGTGGGGCAGCCGTCGTAACTATACTTGAGACCTTGGAACTTGTATCTCAAGGTGGGTGGCGCATTTACGTTGTGGATGTCTATGGGCTCCAGTAACCACTTAACACCAGGTGGGCTGTGAGGTCGTCCACCCATCTAAGCAATAAAAAAAAAAAAAAAAAAAAAAATAATTATGGCACTAGTAAAATTTCACTAAATACATACGGTCTAAAAAATACATAGTTTTATTCACAAATATCTATACTAATAATAATATTATAAAGAGGAAAGATTTGTTTTTTTGTTTGTATTGAATAGGCTCCGAAACTACTGAACCGATTTAAAAAATTCTTTCACTGTTTGGAAGCTACACTATTCTCGAGTGACATAGGCTATAATCTTTTTCGAAAAAAAATTGGGATCCTTGCTAGAACTCCAATAATGTAACCCAAGGTGTAAAAAAATTACCTAAAATATTCTTTACATCGCGTGCCCTGCGAAAATTATTGATGATAGAATAAAATAATGTACTACGACTTTGTAGAACACATTATTATTTACAAAAAGTGTCGCGACAGCACATATCTAACTATTATAGTTATCCCGCAATAAGTGTTAACGTCAAATATCGTTGAAATTTTTGTTAAAGACCCGAGCGGGGCCGGAGCGGGCCGCTAGTAATTAGATAAACAGAAAATTATACGATAAACTTTTCTCAAAGTAAATATGGTTAAGATAGTAAATGATGTACTCAACAGACAAGTTTCAAAATAATTTTAATACTTAAGCATCCAAATTCGTTAATTTAAGCCCGACATAGCTTTCTAAGTTTTAATAACACGATTTGAAGTCATAAAGTTTGTACAGAATTACAAATTTAAATCTGTAGTAGTCGAATTCAAACTTACATTTTTTATAAACAAACAAGTCCGCTTCTAATTAGTAGTAAAACATAATTTAAAGTTCATCTTTTAAGTTTTAATCAGCGGTTTTTTTGGCTGTGCTCCTAGCATACCTAGCGTGCCTGAGAGACAGTGACCACTCACCATCAGTTGAGCTGTAGCTCGTCTGCCTACACAGGCAATAAAGAAAACATGTTTTTTTAATAATTATGAATAAAAAAATACGTTTTATTTTAAAATAACGTCCCTATAACGTTATCAGTATTATCCTCATTTACCTAGCTTTAATAAGCTTATTGTGATTTCTCAGAACTTCTGTATTTCATTTCAAAAACACAAGACACAGACTTGTCCGTGTGGCCAAATTACGTCTTACAAATAATTAGCAGAAAGCGCTAAAATTGAAATTTTGAATCGCTATTTTGTAATCCATTATGTATTCGTGAGAAACTTTATGTAAATTCTACATATAGTATTTTTTTTCTTCGCTTTTCAAGAGTCGTAATCATAAATATCAAAAGTACTTTCTAATTTCGCGTTTATTATTTTAGACGCTTCAAATACCTGTTACTATTTCTGTATTATAACTGTTTTCATGGTCACGGACGAATATTTTTTGTTTGTTTTGCGGACCATAAAAATAGACATCGTCCGGTCACTTTAGAGAAGAAATATTATACTTTTCCCGAATTAATTCTATCACATTAATTTCACACCAAAAGTTTAACTGTTATTTCTCGAAAATACTATTCGTGTAGGCGTTTACGTAATGATTTGACCTTGATACCACTTTGACCAGTTGATCGAAGAAACAAGAGCCAAATTATAGAGACAGATTTTCTTCAATGGGTCATTAAATTTTTTTAAAAGATAATGTTAGTTTATTACTTACTAAGTAATTAATAATGTATTATATACTAGCTGACCCGCAGACTTCGTAGTGCCTCAACCGATAAATAAGACTTAAACTTTTGTATAAAAAATAAACTTAAAACAGTTAAAACCAACAAAAGGAATCCGTCCGACGAGGGACACGTCAAAGGAAAAACAAAATTTTCAGATTTATCTACCTTTTAAACCTTATCTGGACTTCCACAAATAATTCAAGACCAAAATTAGCCAAATCAGTTCAGCCGTTCTCGAGTTTTAGCGAGACTAATGAACAGCAATTCATTTTTATATATAGAGAAGAAGAATATAACGATTTATACAATGGCATAGTATCAAATGAAAAAAAAGATTGTGGCATACAGAGATTCTAATTTCAAAATAAATCCTAATGTAACCAAAAAAAAAAAAACAAACAACCCAAAATCGTTTCCCTACAAACTTGGCTGTTTGCCGATAAAATACAAGCACTGAACTCTTCAAGTATGCGAACATATTCGCCGAGTGTAAATAAAAATTACCACAAAAAGGTCGCACAAAGGCAGAGCGCCGAGTCGAGTATGAGCTATGTAAATTTGCCCTTTTGTATACAGAATAAAAATTATAATGAGGAATTTTAAATATTACAATGACGCAATGCTTTGAAACAAAATGTTTAATATTAGTTCTATTACATTAAAACCGTTGAAGCGGCTTAATACGTTGTGAATTAACTGGTTTTACTGGTGATAGGACCTCTTGTGAGTCCGCGCGGGTAGGTACCACCACCCTGCCTATTTCTGCCGTGAAGCAGTAATGCGTTTCGGTTTGAAGGGTGGGGCAGCCGTTGTAACTATACTGAGACCTTAGAACTTATATCTCAAGGTGGGTAGTGCATTTACGGTTGTAGATGTCTATGGGTTCTAGTAACCACTTAACACCAGGTGGGCTGTGAGCTCGTCCACCCATCTAAGCAATAAAAAAAAGAATAGGTTTAGAATTCTTAAATATTAACTTTTTTAGCTATGCTTAGAATTAATGCGTTTTTGAATTGACATTTCATTGTACTTTCTTAGATTATTACGTGCCATAGATATAACTCAAACTGCTTTTATGGCTTAATCTCACGGTTTTGTTGCCATTCGATTCTTTCTGACATTTCGAATTCTTTGCAGTTTCCGTGTTCATCTTAGACTAAAGAGTTCTTCGTCGATATCTCAATATTGTGCAATGCTAACTGTGCTTTGGTACTTTTGTATGATGGAAGGATTACTGCTGACCCTGAGGCCTTTCCAGTTTCACCAGAACAGGTGGGCGGGCAAAGGCTCAGTCAGAAGGGGTGGGATTAGCTAACAACAGCCCGAGCCCCTCTGAAGGAGACCTGACAACTCGAGAGCAGATGCTTCGGGATGAACCTTGGCTTGAATCTAGGCTTCTTGGCGCGTATCTACAAAAATGATTGTCTGATGTTTGAATTATTATTATATTACTTATATAATATTATATTATGGTATGTCTATAGATTATATGAACAAACAGCTATTTGCACAAACAATTAATACACAATAACATATAATCTAGCTATAACTTTCTGAGCGTTTGATGCGCGAACCCGTGTTACACATAATTGAAGTTTGGCGCGTTTGGAAAAACAAATTACTGTATGTATATTTAGCGTTTGATGCCCGCTTCGGTGTAATACATAACTGAAGTTTTGCCGGGTTTTGAAAAACAGATCAGTTTATTTTAGCGTTTTATATGCGCACAGGTCGAATACATAATTGATGTTATGAGAATGTTCGAGAAAACACATGAGAACACATTTAGAGTTTGATGCACGTACCTGTGTAACGTATTAACACATATTTCAAGTTTTTGCGCATTTGAGAAAACAGATCAATGTATTTTTAACGTCGCAAACCTTCGGGCCCATGAGCACAGACAGGACGTATTAGTCAAACACATTAATGTATGATAGCAGTGCGTCTGTGTTTCTGTCATTGCTGAGTGATAATCGCTTATCATAAGGTAAACCGCTACCTCATCGTCTACGATACGAAAAAAAACTACCTTAATAACTAAACTACCTTAAACTACCTTAATATGATGACTATCACAATTAAGAGATGATAGGTTAACACCGTCAACGGTAGCAACAAAATGAATAAATTATTATTAACGTACAGCAAGTTATGACCTCTAAATTCAAATTATAGCACTTTAGCATTAAGTTTATTTCACGTGCGTCATTTGCCCGGTGTATTCGTAAAAAAAACTAATTACCACACGTTTTTTTTCTATTTAGCACGCTCTGTAGTACACAAAAGCGTTCTCTACGACGGTATAAACCTCATAAAATCAATAGAACAAGGTTTATTAATGGCGGCACAGCACGCGAAGCTGACACACCAACTTCTTACAATATCCATAACCTATTTATTACTTGCAGAAACCTGTTAGGTCAATTCGAGGTCAGTGACATTTGTAGAGTGAATTGAACTGTTGTTGATATTCCAACGGGTGACCTTAAAAGAGTTTCAAACTTAGGAATAGAGTTATCATAATTTTACAGACAGCACAAATGTGGGATAACGAATCGTTTAGCTTCGAATATAAATCGTTTTTTTTTTATCAAATTCAAATTCAAAATCAATTATTTCAACTTAGATGTCAGTATGACACACTTGTTGAATGTTAAAATATAAATAAGAATGTTAACTCTACCACCGGTTCTAAAAAAAGCCACAATCCTGAGAAGAACCGCCGAAACAAACTCAGCGGGCTTTTTTTTTGTTTTTTTTCTCAAATATTTTCTTTTTTTTTTAAATAAATAAAAATATTTACAATAAAGGAAAAAACAAGTCAAAAAATACAATTAAATATAATAATAATAATAATCAAAAATGAAAAGGCCAGCAGCGAACACCTCATTCCCACGTAGTGCCATCTAGTAAATAATCCTTAACTTTATAATATGCCTTGTTGCACAAACGTTCCTTGACAGTTTTCTTAAATCTATGAACAGGTAGTAATTGAACGTTTAGTGGGATCTTGTTGAAAAGTTGTACACCCAGCCCCCTAAAAGAGTTGCTTATTTTCTTAATTCGAGCCGCCGGCAACGCGGCTAAAACAGTCTTTCAGATTTTCATAAGAACACAGAAATTTTCGCGTCTAAGCCTCCGAAATAGAACTAGTCATTCCGGTCAATTTATGTCATTATTCTTTTCACAAAATGACTCTTAGGCATCGATTAATTTAAGGGCCGCTTGAAACTTCACAATTTCAATGCGAAAACTTTGAATCGTTTTTTTTTTTAATATCTAAAGTAACATAATATCAAATCCATTCAAATTCTTAACTGCCTGTTAAGAGTCTGCCGAATCATGGTCCCGACCTCACCGGTTTATGTATAGATTTATAAAAGTGGAAGCTTAATAAATAGCCTAGGTCGTTAGGCGGGTCCGGTTATTTCATGTGCTCGCCTTTCGAGTACCGAAAACATCCTTTACTGTACCCCTTGAAGGTCCATTTTCCTAATAACCGTCGGACGTGGAACTATATATTAATGTAATTGTAGTTATGTTAGCGCAGATTGATTCCATCCAAACGAATGGAACTGTTGAGTGATTAGACTTTTGACTGATCCGGTAGCGCTGTAGTTAGCGTCTTCACAACACGGTACCGAGGATCGCGGGTTTTATTCACACTTCGGGCCAACATTCGTGATACAAACAGAATTATTTCTCTTATATCTGGGTGTTATAATAATATATCTGTTACATTTTATCTTTCCCGTTGTAATTGTACCGGGAACGTTAGTTTGGGGCCATGTGTTTCATTTATTTTAATTAGGAATATATAATATGTAATACACTTAATTAAGTAACCGTAATTTACAACCTTAATAATCTACGTATTTATATAAGGGTTACACACAGAATTTAAAGAAGAACATGAATCGTAAGTACATATGAAATCAGTTGATAACGGTAGCTATAATAATAGGCAATCTCAGCAAACATTCCTTAAGAGGAAACCAAAAACTAATTGACTGAGTGGCCCGACATTGGTTCTCCGATGAAGCAATAACATCAACATGTAAAATCAAATGGAATTATTTATCATGTCTCTATCGGTGTCAACCCTATAGTACCGGCGTCCATTTCTGCCCCAAAGTAATACAGCATTCCCTTCATGGTGTCTATACGCTCCTGAAACTGCTCAGCATCAGTCGACCCATGAGCTCAACTTTCCAAATATTCCTATAACTATCTTATCTTTCTTATACCTTTAACCGCGCTCGACTTTTTTATTTTTTTATTTAGTAATCTGTGAAGTTAGTAGTGTGTGTAGTTAGCTCTTGTTTTCATGTTGTTTTCAAATATACTTTTTGTCGTACTGTTAACATTTAAATTTAGCCTATTTTTCCGCTGTTTGTAAAATTGCTGTAACATGTCATAGTGTGTTATAAGAGATTGCTGTACATGCCTGTAACTGGCTTACATACCAGTACTTAATTTTTATACATGTTAATTTTAAGCTTGAATGTTTTGTGTGTATTGCTGTTGGTGTGTCTAAATAAATAAATAAACGAGCAATTCTTGTATATATATAATCTGAATCTCGGAAACGGCTCCAACGATTTTTATAAAGTTTAGTATACAGGGGATTTCGGGGGCGATAAATCGATCTAGCTACGATTTATTTTCAGAAAATGTTGTTTTATTCGTGTTTTCAATAATCAAATCTTCCCGACATCTATTGACGAATAATAATACTATTTTTCTTAATTGAGGGCAACTAACCGCTTTAAAGACACAAAAAGATGGCGTTATCAAAAAAAAAACCGGTCATCATCTAGTATAGATGAACAGACGTATAAAGCTATAGTGTTAAGTAGTATTAAGTATATGAGTATATTCGTAATAATGCATTTTTATAATAAATGTAATATGTATAATATGTTATTGATTTTATCATCTAGTGTGACATTTAAAAGTCAAAAAATGACTTTAATTAGTATGGATGCAACTATCTTTAATTTAACAAGGTTATTAATAACGTCATCAAAACAACAGTCAGTATGCTGTCAATCAATCTCAATTGATTTTGTATAGAATTATTAAAATTGTCTCTGATAAAATATAATATGTATATAGAAAAAAAAAATTATATATAAATATATTCTCAGTTAACATATTTAGTCCGAAACACTGCTGTATCTCAATATCACCAATACCCCATAGAAATAGTACATTCGGAGGACGGAAATCGACAAAGAGACGACACACGATGAATCCTTAAAAGGCTTACACATTTATTGAGCTCTGATATTGCGATTCGTAGCCAATACTCTGTGTTGAATGTGAAATGAATCTGACCGTAGGACGTATCGCTACTAAATAATTTGAAAAATTGATAGCGTCTTCGTGTAAACCTACACCTTTCTTTATAACATAAGCCAGAATATTTTATTACAGCTAACAAGAATATCCTAAGAATATATTTTCCAACAGATTTATATCATGTAACATAATAGTAGAATAGTGTCAGTAATTGGTCTGGGGCTGTTGAGTTTGGGACATTTAATTTAAATAGAAACACAAGGTTTTACTCGCATTACTATTGAAAAGAAACCAATCACTCTAAAACAATATTCTTTTCTTGATTATAGGTACTGTATCTTTTGCTGTAACTAAGACAATGCGTATGCAAAATTCTATGATGATCGATTGAATACTTAAGAAGTGAAAGCATAATATAACATCTCATTTTCAGATTTTAGTATGAGGTATAGATAGATGCCTTATAGTTATAAAGTATATAGTTTAAGAGTTTGCATACTTAATAGTAAAGAAAACCAACTCTAAGCTCAAGAAAAAGATAAACCGGACATTTTTCATGTCCTTTAGATTAATTGTTGGTGATTAATATCAGTACATAAGCAAGTCCAAAGAAGCGAACAGCGGCCTCAACTCAGCAACTTTAATGTGGTTCAAATGATCCGGTCTATTATACGGTACAAAGTTTAGTTGGACTATATCACCCTCTTTTGTCGCAATGAGAAAGGAAACCAAGATCTAAGATATTTATGGACCAACCAAATATATATACGTATACATTTTCTCGAATACGAAGAAGGAAAGTACAAAACAAAAGCTTCGATAGCAAAACGGCCATTGGCTGGAGAATTTCGTTTTAGGAAAATGAATTTCATAAATCTAATCGACCGGTTCCGTAACCCACCAAAAAAAAAACAATGTATTTCAATTTTGTTTTCTGCTTTTGTTTTAGCTCCAAGCCGTTCTATTCCTTTGCATTTGTACATTTGTAATTGAAGTTAATTTTAATTATGTATTCCAAACAATGTATTATTATTTGAAACTAGTTGATCCGGCAGACTTCGTAGTGCTTCAATCGATAAATAAAAGACATAAACTTTTGTATAAAATAAACTTAAAACAAACAAAAGGAATCCGTCCGACGGGGGACACATCAAAGGAAAAACAAAATTGTTATTTTTATTTCATTCCGAGTCTTTTCATATTTATCTACATTTTAAACCTTCTCTGGACTTCCTACAAATAATTCAAGACCAAAACTAGCCAAATCGGTCCAACCGTTCTCGATTTTTAGCGAGACTAACGAACAGCAATTCATTCTTATATATATAAATGTTTTGCGAACTATTAATCACGGATAGAATCCTGTTTCATTGTTTGACAGTAGTTAATAGCACGAAAGACGCACTGGATTAAGCCTCTCGCTCGTTTTTCATAAGCGTTGATGGGCCTGCGAACTCTTAGTCCGTCTGGTCTTAAGTGGCTACCGAAGCCGCAGGGGTCAGCATCATAATTACGTAACATCCTTCATATTAGAATCCACGATGACTTGCTTTGATATGAAACACACAGATTACAGCAGCGTATAATATCTATTTATTAATACGTGAAGCAAAAACTTTGTGTCCCTTTTTACGAAAATTGCGCGGACGGAGGAGTATGAAATTTTCCACACTTATAGAGAATATAGAGAAGAAGTGCATAATGCTCACATTCTTTTTAAATAATGCATAAAAGATACATTAAATCAATAAAGAAAACATTACACACACTACATACCATGTATTTGACGCACACACGCATGCATACTATTTATTGTTAAACTTTTGTTCTTGACGTCTGTTGTCAAATTGAGAATAGAATATGGTTCGTCTTTGTTAATATTTTATATGGTGTTGTCTTGGCGAAATTTGTGATTATAGAAGTATAAAATACAATCATAATAGTGTACAAACTTATTATACAATTCCAATTAATTATAGTCGAATTTCGACTACTACGGGACCTCTAGTAGGTTTTCAATATCCTATCTTTAAAAACTGAAACATTATTTGTACTTCTTCTAGCTCAAAGACACATTTAGTAGCTTAAAACAAAATAACATTAAATATTAAATTGAAGTAAATAGAAACCGATCACCTACGGGACTAATTTTGTTCGTGAAAAACTTTACTGAACTCAACTTTGATTCTATATTCATCATTACTTATCACGTATCATATTTATGGTATAAGGCAGTGATTCTCAACCACTGTGCCGCGGCACTTTTGTGTGCCGCCAAATTTCAAAAGTGTGCCGCCAAATTTTGCAAATATATAATAATGTTAATATTATTAAATTATATCATTTAAAAAGAAAAATATTTTTAACACGAATATATATTGAATCCACAAAAAAATAAATTATTTTATTATTTGCTTTGCAACACGGTTTTTCTTAGTGCCAAATTATGATGAAGCGGCGTGCATAGCAATAGGAATATGTCTCAAGTCGGCGCACACTTGCCACTTCTGCGTATAAAACTGTTGTTTTACTGACAGTTGGGATTCACAAGGTGTTGCATAGTAGTTACTGCACCTTTTCTTTCGTCCAAATTGGCAAATGTATGTGCTTCGGTAGTAAGTAAATAATTTTTTTCTTTTTCTTTGTGTGCCGCCAAATTTTGAAATCGTTAAATATGTGCCGCAACAAAAAAAAGGTTCAGAATCACTGATATAAGGTATGAAGAATGAATCAATAAATTGAATTGAGATATGAAACACCTCAATGTTTCCATCAACGAACATAGGAGAGTGAATTCGATAAGATTTAATCAGACGAAACTAAAATCATCGAGTTCGTAAACATTATAAACAAACACGATCATTGTCGCGCTAAAGGCTTTGTTTCCGATATAATCTCACTTCCTAATCCCGGTAATACGTTAATCCTTTGAGATTCTGTTCAATTTAACCTTATCCCGTGTGCTGAATCTGTAACGCCAAACAAATTCGAAATAAAGCTAAATTCAACCAATGGAATTCGGTTTAAGAGCTTACTTTTACGTCCCATAAAGTTTCACCGTCTTATTGAAAGTAGTAACAGGATTTTTTGGAGTTTACTCCTTTAGAATCGATTTACATATATAGGCCCGGGGTATGAAAATTATGGGGACCAAAATCGTACTAGCATGTCACACGAAATGCGTTATGCGCCTGCGCCGGCAGTCCGCCACAAAGCCTCGTACTGATCGCGCGTTTCTCTCATTATTGTATTTTCATATATTTGTTAGTCGTTTGTTTTGTGTCTCGTTAATTTGTTAATAATCTGTAGTGTATCGTGTTGTCGTAATATAGAACTATTTCTCGTATTGTTTCGTTTAATTTTTTATATCCAGTAAACTCCAGTCGTGCGTCGGAGCGGACACACACACTTTTTTTTATTCAGATTTAATAGTTTTTTAGATATTTTTTCCAAATGTATCTTCGCTATTAAACGTGCTATACATCGGGCTTTAGAATATCTTCGGGCCCGCTCCCACTCCCAACGTGGACAGTTAAGACATCGCATATTTTCCCGTTAAAACCTCGTGTATGAAGTTCAGCCCACTGGTCGAAAAAAAAAAAAACTACGAATAAATACCTTAGTCCGTCCGTCGGTGACCACGAAAACTGTTAAGTATTCGAAACGTCGACAATATGAAAAGAAATGGCAATAAAAACCGTAAGATTAAACTGTAAAAATAATTTTAAATATGTTTACGTCTCGTGAAAACCAAATAAAATACTTTTTTTGTTCTTCATGAAAAACGATTTTTTCACACAAATGAAAATGAGTTATTAGAAAACCTAATGACATATAATCTTCAAAGTATTTTTCGGGAAAGCAACGCTTGTTAGAATTTATACATTGGCTAATTATGCTTGCTTTATATGTATGAGTGATGCATCTATAGGGGCTTCAAAACTCTTATTATGATAAGAGTTTGATAGCCGGATTACCACCTCACGTATAGTGACTATGAGGCTGTTTGCAGAGAATCGAATAAGCTCAAAAGCCCAACTGAACTCTCCTTTAGTAATATAATTAAAATACTATAGAGCGGTATTAATAATAGTCTTATGAAGACCTCCGATTTACGCTCAACAAATAGATTCACAACTTATTTCTAATTTTGCATTAAAAGAATTTTTCATTCAAAGATATTTCATTTATTCCGCTAAAAGAAAATACGGAAAGCATTCGATACCAATTTTTCTAACTCCCGGTGGATTTGAAGGTGTCTTGATATTTACGAAGACGAAAATAAATTGTGTTTCAATGTTATCAATATTATATCAGTCATATTTTATTAGTGTCAATTCGAAGATCCATTTTCGGTGTTTTTAATAGAAATGTTCTTTGATCAAAATGTAATATAAAGCTGTGTAGACGCAATCTAATTTTGCTCAAAAAAAGTAACTCTAAGACAGCAGTTTAGTTTGACATCAGTTACAATAAAGGCTTTTTTATCCATTCTACAATATTTTTTTTACTGCTTATATGGGTGGACGAGCTTACAGTCCACCTAGTGTTAGGTCGTAGCCTATATGATGCGACTGTACTGTATTCAAGTCCCGCAGGCCGGCACCAAGTTTTCTCAGCACCAAATACTTAACTCGTGTTCACGCATGACATCCACGATGAGGGAATAGCATCGTGTAATAAAAATCTAAGGCATCAATATGTTATAGTTTGCGTAAATATAATTGAGACGGATCTCTAGTCTTAAGGTAGGTGGCATTCACGTTGTGTTGTCTTTGTTAGTGGTAGGACCTCTTGTGAGTCCGCACGGGTAGGTACCACCACTCTGCCTATTTCTGCCGTGAAGCAGTAATGCGTTTCGGTTTGAAGGGTAGGGCAGCCGTTGTAACTATACTCGAGACCTTAGAACTTAAATCTCAAGGCAGGCGGTGCATTTACGTTGTAGATGTCTATGGGCTCCAGTAACCACTTAGCACCAGGTGGGCTGTGAGCTCGTCCAACCATCTAAGCAATAAAAAAATAAAAGAAAAAACTCCAGTAGCCATAGATAATACACATAAATGCCAGTAGCTTCTTAACACCGGGCGGTTAGTTCACCCACCTAGGCAACAAAAAAAACCTTTTTTATCTGATTAAAAGAGTTAGGGCTATCTGTATTTTAAATATTTCCAAGAGTATATCAAAATGTACTATTACTGAAATAGAAAACGACTAATCTTTTATGTTGTTAATAAATCATATTCGTATTTTTCAAAATAACGTTTTGTGTAAGCAACATGGAATTACAGCTCGGATCCCGCGCTTCATTTCCTAAATATATTCATAGGATTTGCTCAAAATGAGACAATAAATCATAACCATGTCTTTCGTCTACCGTATTTGTTCGAATAATACAAACTGTAAGAGAATCGATCCCGAAATCAAATGTACTTTAACGTATGTACCTTAACGTAAAGAAAAAAAGTTATATAAAAAAAGTAAAAAAAATTAGTTGCATCAATAGAACTCATATAATTCAATTAACGATCAATGAGAATAGGCTTTACAAATAATTCTTACTCCGTCAATCCTTTCCCGAGTGAAGCGCGAAAGGGACAACTGTAACTTGGATTGAAAATATCTTTAGGAAAAAACGAGATAAGCACTTCTTATTTCCTTGTTTACTACATGAAAACTGAAACGATGCTATTTTTTTACACAAATAACTAAGAATTGCCTTGTTTGTTTTGCTTTGATTTTATTTGGCTCCAAAAAAAATCTTGAATGTCTGAAAAAAACATATAAAAAGTTTTGCAATATTCAATGTAGGTGTGTGTGAAAGTAGTTCTAAAAACTTATCTATAGAAAAGCATTTACTTATAAAACAGTGGCAATCCGCAATCTTTTGGCAAATAGCAATACTAAAAATAATAACATAGCACCCTCTAGTCGGCAAATAATATCAGGCAAATAATCGAATGTACCGTTCGACTCTGGAATAAACTCCGCTCTACATTGTTCCCAGAGCGCTATGATATCTCCTTCGTGAAACGAGGTTTGAAACGGGTCTTTAATGATAGGCAGGGGCCTTGCTGTAGCCCAATCGTTGCTAATGTCCGTCAGTGTAAATAAGCACTTACCTTTGTGGACTGTTATCTCATTTACATATTTACCAATAAGAAAGCCTATCAGAATTTGTGTGATGTGAAGAACATTTAAGAAGCTACGACAGCGTTTCAAAGTCATGTGTATAAGTTTTGGAGTGATCGGCAACGACGAAATTGAATTCAACAACGCGAAGTGAGGCCAGCAGTACAATACGTAATCAAAAGCGATCCAAATGTAGTTGCTATAATGTGCAGTACTAGATAGTGTAGCGCAGTACAGATATTAGTGAGTAAGCAACTCTCGAAGTCGTCGTGGCCTAAAGGATAAGACGTCCGGTGCATTCGTAGGCAGCGATGCACCGGTGTTCGAATCCCGCAGGCGGGTACCAATTTTTCTATTGAAATACGTACTCAACAAATGTTCACGATTGACTTCCACGGTGAAGGAATAACATCGTGTAATAAAAATAAAAACCGCAAAATTATAATTTGCGTAAACACTGGGGGTAGGACCTCTTGGGAGTCCGCACGGGTAGGTACCACCGCCCTGCCTACTTCTGCCGTGAAGCAGTAATGCGTTTCGGTCTGAAGGGTAGGGCAGCCGAACTATACTGAGATCTTAAAACTTATATGTCAAGGTTGGTGGCGCATTTACGTTGTAGTTGTCTATGGGCTCCAGTAACCACTTAACACCAGGTGGGCTGTGAGCTCGTCCATCGATCCAAGAAAAAGAAAAAAAGAAAATTACATATTTAGATTTTGAGAACTGTCAAATTAATAATTTGTCTATGCGCTACGTTTAAATCGGAAGAAACACTTGGATGACAATATTTAATAAAACAATTTAACAACATTATTTCCGTTTCCGTTGTAAAGTTGCGTTTCATGGTTTAAATTTGATCAGATTTAATATTAATGAATGGAATTTAGTTGAATCCCCTTTTATGTGATGTTAATATAGATATGGTTTTCACTGGTGGTAGGGCCTCTTGGGAGTCCGCACGGGTAGCTACCACCACCCCGTCTATTTCCGCAGTGAAGCAGTAATGCTTTTCGGTTCGAAGGGTGGGGTAGCCGTTGTAACTATACTGAGATTTTAGAACTTATATCTCGAGGTGGGTGGCGCATTTACGTTGTAGATGTCTATGGGCTCCAGTAACCACTTAACACCAGGTGGGTTATATATACAGTTCACTAGTTAGTTGTATTCTTCTTTTTGAGAGGACCTGTAAATAGCGTTGATACGAAGATACATCGTATAAATTCAGCGCCCTATTTAGAGCTGAAAATTTAGCAATTCCAAATGAAATATTCCAAAATTTCCCGCGTTCAGTCTAGGCTTCGGCGGTCTGCGTTCTAAATTTGGCAAACATTTCGAATGGACTTTCCATTATTGGAGTTGAACTCTAATAATGTTCTCAAACTCACTTTTTTAATTGCGAATATTATTAGGTTTGAACGTATTTCTTTTGACTGATAAAATAAAGCTTCATTGGACGGACTATAATTAAAATGCCGGACTATTACTTTAAAAAATTATAATTTCAATATCACGTTATTTTCCCGACAGCTTAAAATAGCTTCGGATCGTGCACACCACGGCGAACAGAATTTTTCTCTTCAGAAAGGTTTTTTTTTCAGCTTGCATGCGCTACGGGCATGAAACAGGGTTAAAAATAAAATGTTCTCCACGAAAATATTATTAAAAACTACGTAAATAAAAGCTTCATAGTATCGCGTGTTCTTTTATTATAAACTCCAAGCGGTCAAGTGCTTTAATTTATATGATGGTGCTTTCTTAACGATCAAGCTTTAAGCTAACTAATAATATTTCGACAAAAAATTGTATTTTAAGGATCAAAACTCAGTTTAAGCTGAAATCATTAATACTATTATTATTTTTCAAGCTAAAAAGAGAATAAACTTCTTTTTTTTTATTGCTAAGATGGGTGGACGACCTCACAGCCCACCTGGTGTTAACTGGTTACTGGAGCCCATAAACATCTACAACGTAAATGCACCACCCATCTTGAGATATAAGGTCTCAGTATAGTTACAACGGCTGCTTCACCCTTCAAACCGAAGCGCATTACTGCTTCACGGCAGAAATAGGCGAGGTGGTAGTAGGTACCTACCCGTACGGAATCACAAAAGGTCCTATCGCCAGTAAAAATTCAATTCAAGAATAGATTTCTAAACAAGTAGCTAAAACCTTGTCTCAATGTGAGCAGTATTCACTTTCTGATGTCTGTGGGTTCCGGTAACACTTAAAACCAGGTGAGCCAAAACCTTGCTAGCCTCTATATTGCGAAAATTCTAATTCATTCTACTACATAAATTTTAAATGCTATGTTTGAATTTTAAAAACTATACATAGTATGTAGTGGTTGCTTAGAAGATACATTTTATCGTAAACTATTTGAAAAAATCATAGGACAATTCAGGAAACTGGTGGTAGGACCTCTTGTGAATCCGCGCGGGTAAGTACCACCGCCCTGCCTATTTCTGCCGTGAAGCAGTAATGCGTTTCGGTTTGAAGGGTGGGGCAGCCGTTGTAACTATACTTGAGACCTTAGAACTTATATCTCAAGGTGGGCGGCGCATTTACGTCGTAGATGTCTATGGGCTCCAGTAACCACTTAACACCAGGTGGGCTGTGAGCTCGTCCACCCATCTAGCAATAAAAAAAAAAGGATAAAAAATGCATGCATCTATCGAGTGCTACAGTAAAATAAATCTTTTAACTCAAATTACCTTATATTAAATGAACTTTTTAATGCGTAGACAGTACATGAACCCCGCGGCACACCTGGTGTTAAATGGTTATCGGAACACCTCACAACGTGAATGACGTCACCCCTTCCGGGCCTAGAGGTCTATCTCTCGATTTTATAGTGATTACGGAGATTTACTTTTTATTGCACTGTGTTATTCCTTCATTCAAAATTGGTACCCGCCTGTAAAATTTTGGCATCGGCACAGTTGAATCGCTCGATAAGAGTTCATCGGACGTCTTATCCTTTACGCCACGACGACTTCAAAATAGACAAAGAAAAATGTCTTATAGAAGTAGAAAAAAAATTTCAAATACATTTAAACCTATTTTATTTATATAAATAATTATATATTGGACACAAAAATGAGGAAAAATAGAAAATAAATGACCTTGTTTGAAAATAAACCTACCAAGTTTAATGACCTCGAACCACCTTGTTTCTTTTACATGATTAAAATATGTAAAAATATTCCAAACGCAACTACTACGTTATTTGTGCCGGAAACATTCACACACGAATAAGTCCATGCTTGATTATTAGGGCTGCATCTAACTATTGGCCCAAAGAAGCGATCAAATAATATAAGAAACCCAATATCGAAGATACAATTTTATTGAAATTTTCAAATTCAAATTCAAATTCAAAATCATGTATTTCATCTTAGATGTCAGTATGACACACTTGTTGAATGTCAAAATATAAATAACAATGTTAACTCTACCACCGGTTCTAAAAATAGCCACAGTCCTGAGAAGAACCGGCTGAAATCATGAGCTCATCTCACGACACAGGTCTCTTCAAGCTTATATTCGAAATAAACAATTTTATTCCTCTCCTCAGATTCACTAAAATGTCTAATGTGGCAAACAGAAATCGACGCGACGATAAGCTATGTTTTCCAAAAACCAAAACTACATTAAAGAATAATAGTATACTAGGTATGAGCGTTAGGATATTTAATAAACTACCGAAGAAATTAAGAGACTTAGATGATTTTAATTTTTAAAAAAACCTAAAAGGTAATCTTATTAGTGAAAATTATTATCACGTGAATGATTTTCTTGGGGATGACATTGAAAATAAATGGATTTTTAATTATTAGTTGAATTATGGATGAATGAATGGTAAATTATATAATATTATAACTATGCACTGCACTAAAATTCGCATGTCAAATAATGACAAAGCATACACGCTGCTTTTAATTTATGTAATAACTCATTTTCACTATGCTTGGCGAATAAATTATTTCTTTCTTCTTTCTTTCTTCTTCTTCTCACATAATTCAGACACTGAATAAATATAAAGCTGATTTGTTATGTACATCAACAACAACGAGATTACAGACCGTCTTTGTTATTATTTTATTTAATACAAGCGGCCCGCTCCGGCTTCGCTCGGGTCTTTAACAAAAATCTCAACTATATTTTTTTAAATAAAAGAACACTTATTGCGGCATCAAAAAAGATTATTATAGCCTATGTCACTCGGGAATAGGTCCAAATAGTGAAAGAATTTTTCAAATCAGTTCAGATGTTTCGTAGCTTATATAATACAAACAAACAAACAAATATTTCCTTTTTATAATATTAGTATAGAAAACCATCATTACAGAGAAAAATCGTTTCAGGAAAAAAATTATATAAATCTTATCCAGGATTTCAGAAGCGAGATAGGAAGATTAATTAAGCATCGTCGCACCGCGTTGTAATTAATGAAGTTCACAACTTCTGGAAACGACGAGTGTACCCGGCGTGCGACCGGCGCGATGGGTATTCCATCATTAACAACCTGCCGCGACTAGCCTTCTTTTATTTTTCCAGTCCTTTTTAATTTCTGAGAATTCACCTGACTCGACCTGATCACTAGAAATGATTTTGACATTTCCTAAAAGGGTAACAAGAATGTCATAGACACGAAATTAAGTTTTTATTTATTTATTATAAACATAATAAGATATGAGTTTTTATAATATTCTCGTGTCGTGTTTGATATAAGCATATGCAGGTTCATAAATATATGTATACTAGTTGACCCGGCAGACTTCGTAGTGCCTCAATCGATAAATAAAAGACCTAAACTTTTGTATAAAATAAACTTAAAACAAACAAAAGGAATCCGTCCGACAAAATAACAATTTTGTTTGTCCTTTGATGGGGACACATCAAAGGACAAACAAAATGGTTATTTTTATTTAATTCCGAGCATTTTCATATTTATCTACCTTTTAAACCTTCTCTGGACTTCCACAAATAATTCAAGACCAAAATTAGCCAAATCGGTCCAGCCGTTCTCGAGTTTTAGCGAGACTAACGAACAGCAATTCATTTTTATATATATAGATTATAGTGGTAGGCAGCGGCTCGGCTGTGCCCATAGCATTACTAACGTCCATGATTGGCGGTAACCACTCACCATCAGGTTGACTGTTTGCTCGTCTGGCTTCAAGGGCAATAAACAAAAGAGAAACAAATCTTTAATTTAGATTTTATTCAATCTGTAATTTGATTTAAATGAGTGTTTCATGCACTATCGAAATTCAATTACGAAAATCAATAACACACATATTTTATAATAAAAATGCATTATTACGAGTATACTCGTATACCTAATACTAATTAACACTATAGCTGCATACGTCTGTTAATTAAAAATAAATCTGAATCAATCGACAATTTATCGGAAGCATAGATGACAAATCTCTGTTTCATGATTTAAATTTTCAGGCCAAAATTCTTTACGTATTACTACTATCAAACTGCTAAGAATTGTGAGTTATTAAAAACGGAAATGAATGGCACCCGTTGCGATCGTTGAAACTTAAGCAAATTTCATTCTTATAGCTTTGATTTTAAAATTTAATATCGCGTCGATGTAAAACGAGGAAGTTTCCTAATATGCTGCAACATGTGTGTATAAGTTAATGGCACTCCGCCAACAACAGCGGATACTGACAAGCCTGCCCAAAAATATTCTTCTTTTACACAAAAACGGATAATAAGAAGTGGACGCTTACAATATTAATAAAGAATTTACGAGTTTCGACTCGTAAAATCTGAACATATGTATATAGAATCAAGCTATCTCCTCTGCTGGGGTGAGTTAATATTTGAAAAATAACCGAAAGGCTGGGGACAATTCCTACGAAAATTCGCAGTTGTTAAAAGAACTCCTTTGACAAGGTAAGGGGCATTGTTGACGGAGGACACTAAAATTTCATAGAATATAACGATATCACGTACACCGTATCAGCGTAGGAGATCTTTTGTCACCATATCGCACTTGTCGAGAGTACTAAGACCTTTTAAAAAATTCATCATAGAAAATTGTACAAAAAAAAAGGTTTATTACTGAAACCTAATAATAAAAAATGCTCTCAAAGTACAACACTCAGTCAAGAATCAAAAACAGACTGAAGACTACTTACTCGACCTCGTTGGCAGTTTTAAGAAAACTTCAACTCACTTGAAGCCTTACAAAAGCCAGAGGTTGTCTAAGAACGTTTACAATGAGCCAAAATGTGTGGGTACAATGACCTTTACTTTGTTATTAATTGGTCTACGTCTTCTTTGAAAGCGGGACAGATACATAAATAGCTCTTCAATTATTTTGGAATTAGAATCTGATTATTCAACCCGATTTATTTGAGATGGTACATTAAATAAGGACCCAATGAAATTTTAAATGTGGTTTTCGTAACGAACCCGTTTATAATTTATGGAGTGTTCTTAATTAAATTTGAGTAGACAAATTATTTTACAGAGAATTCTTCATTATTAATTATCTGAAATACCTGTGGTAACCAAAAAAATACACCTCTTAAAAAAATTATAAATTTTCTTTCTTAAAAATTATTTAAAAATACTGGTGTCCTGCGGATTCGCCCGCGTCATAAATAATTATATTTTAGAAAGAATGAAGCACGACAGTTATTTGTGTTAGTCTAGTCACTAGTCCATAAACTGGCAGTCGATTTGCTGGTCTATTAGAACGAACACAAAGTCATATTTCAATTGAGCGAATATACCCGTTCAGATATTGTTTCGTGATTGAGTAATAAACATCAAAATTAACAAATCTTTTACATTTATAACATTACAAGCGGCCCGTTCCGGCTTCGCTCGGGTCTTTAACAAAAATTTCAACGATATTCGATATTCTGTCGCGACACTTTTTGTAAATAATAATGTGTTCTACAAAGTCGTAGTATTTTATTCTATCATCAATAGTTTTCGCAGGGCACGCGATGTAAAGAATGTTTTAGGAATTTTTTTTTACACCTTGGGTACATTATTGGAGTTTTAGTAAGTATCCCTAATTTTTTTCAAAAAAGATTATAGCCTGTGTCAGTAGGGAATAGTGTAGCTTCGAAATACTGAAAGAATTTTTCAAATCGGTTCAGTACTTTCGGAGCCTATTCAATACAAACAAACAAACAAATCTTTCCTCTTTATAATATTATTAGTATAGATAATATAGATTCAATGAATACAGCCGAATGGAATTATAGCGAATTGAATCGTTCTACCCGAGTTAAATTTCGAATGAACAATATTAATGAATTTCAAACGGTAGCTCGGCTTTTAATTGTAGCAGATATTTCAATAAAAATGTGCCAGTGATAACGAAAATAATATAATTATATCGACGCTTAAAAGGCAAACGTGACTAAACGACAATAACTGCTTTGTACATAAATGATAGGCATATTCGATGCGCAAAAAAAAAAAATATCTAGATCTATTAAAATCATTTCAATCCTACAGCTAGATTCGTTAAAATAGAATTTTTTTCAGGTATTTCAATTTTAAATTAGTCTACTGTAAAGTTCACGCATTGTCCCTTAGTTAAGTTTGCCTTCAAGCGTCGATATATAAATGAATTCCCGCCTATTTCTGCCGTGAAGCAGTAATGCGTTTCGGTTTGAAGGGTGGGGTAGCCGTTGTAACTATACTGAGACCTTAGAACTTATATCTCAAGGTGGGTGGCGCATTTACATTGTAGATGTCTATGCGCTCCAGTAACCACTTAACACCAGGTGGGCTGTGAGCTCGTCCACCTAAGCAATAAAAAAACAAAAAAAGATTTCAGGTATTTAAGTATTTAAAACGAAACGCAATAAAAATGCCATTACGGACATCATTATAGAAACCCACAAATAAGTGGGTAACGCAAATACCCACGTAATTTTGCTGTAGATTAACAGAATAATGGGAAATTCCTCGGAGAATACCCAAAAGGTTCATTAGTCTTGTACGCTTCAACTCGAGGCTTGTGTTTTAAATAACATTTTTTCCTCATTCGCAGTAAAACAAAACCCAGATAATTACAAAAATTAATTTTAATATTTAATTTAGGTGTAAAAGACACATTTAAAGATTTCCCGAACCTTTTTTAAATGTGTCCACTTTATTTTATGATTTTTTTTTATTGCTTAGATAGGTGGACGATCTCACAGCACACCTGGTGTTAAATGGTTGCTGGAGCCCATAGACATCTACAACGTAATGCGCCACCCACCTTGAGATAAAAGTTCTAAGATCTCAGTATAGTTACAACGGCTGCCCCGCTTTTCAGACCGAAACGCATTACTGCTTCACGACAGAAATAGGCAGGGTGGTGGTACCTACCCGTGCGGACTCACAAGAGGTCCTACCCACCAGTAACTTCTCAAAAATTTTTTTTTTAAATATTCCTGGATCTGCTAATGCTCTACAAATATTTCTATGTCATATAAAAATGTGAAAAGGGTAATTAATGTATGGAGTATTCATATTTGCGATGTTGCTTGAAAAGAATACAGAATTTAATAAACTTTTCAATCGAAGTTGTTCATCACTTCATGACTTTAACAGGAAAAATATATATTTCCTAACGTCTGTAATAAATTCACGATAAATCCAAACGAAAACCTTTAGCCCCAACTGAATCATTATTCAAGTACTCATACGAACAATTTATTCCTGCTGTGGCCTTCGTGAGGTATACCGAAATAAAACCTAAAATGGATGATAGCACCATAACTTCCATTACACTGAAGCCAAAAGCTATGAACCATTCATATCATAAAAACCATTTTTTATTACATTCCCAAAAATCGAATCAACCACTGACTAGTTTTTTATCTATATTCTTTTCCATATAGTTTGATATCCAGAGACTTGTACAACACAAACTTGTTTCAATTGATTCGAATACAAATTATTGTTTAACTATAAACTTAAAGTTCAAATCAATTTTGCTTAAATCAATTTCCAACTGCTGAGTAAAAGAAAACGTTTATCCATTCTACATCAAACGTTTTAATTATAATCTAAATTTCCAAAACAACATAATCCGAAAAAAAATTACGAACACACAAAATAAAACAATAGTAATATAATTTTAACAAAACTCAACCAAACTAAATGAAAGGTAATTGGACAAGACAAACGGAAAACTGTCTATATAGTTCTGCGAACGAAGATAAAATAATCAATACGCGGACGAGTTATCTAACTGCATTTTCATAACAAACACGGTATCTATGACGCAAGAGTACGGCAAGACCTTGACCTTACACCGACGAAGGTCACCATCGCGCCACCCTACAGCCGAGAGCATTAATCCTGATGACGTTTGCAAAGCCTAACGTCAGATTGATATTGGTGTGTGATGCTAATTTAAATAACGCCTCATCGACGAAGACTTAAAACTAAAATAGATGCTTGTATTTACGAAATTCAATCATTCATGTTTGTTGTTTGTATTTCAGCTTGTTTCTTTGAACTATGGTCCCACCGTATGGAACCACTACTGACATAGGCAATAGCATTAACATTACCAAACACAAACCACTCAAATATGAATTGCTGTTTAAATTAGTTCTAAATGGTTACCATATTCGCTCTTCTGAAATTTCAAATTGCCAGATAGGGTCGTAATTCAAAGTGCACAGCTAACAATTTCAACTTCATTAACAATAGTGGTATTGAGTCAGTCTAAAATAGCACCACCATGTCTGTTCACATTGATATCATAACAAACGATTAAAGGTCTCATCAAAAACAAGGGTTAGGATTGTTATGACGGTACCAACAACATAATATATGTACGGTTAAGATGTCTTGAATGTTTTGGAAACATATCTTGAATGTTCTAAAACAGTTCCCCTGATATCGAGTTGTGTCGAGGGTGTTCTAATGTCCCCGAGAATGCCTCGACGTAATTAAGATGATTCTATCGGGAATATTCTGGAAAATTCTGGACATAGTCGATATGACTATAAAAACATGGCATAGGTATATTCCACAGCTACCTCAGGTAACGTGCATTGAGTGACTTCAATTTTTTTATATTTTTTTTACTAACAATCACGCCACGTTAACTGGTCCCGTGATAAGTTCGTAAAGAACTTGTGTTACAGGTACCAGATAACGGAAATAATTTTAAGATTTTTATTATACACATACATATATTTAATAGACATCCATAACCCTGGAAAAGACATCTATATTTATCATACAAATATCTTCCCTTGGCGGGATTCGAACCCGCGACCCCCTTGTGTAGTGACCATGTCACTTACCACTACACCAGACGGCCGTTGAAGATGACATAAACACAGTTCCATTAGACACAAAGCAAATAATGAATCGCTTCAAGAAATCGAAAAAGTGAATTGTGATAGAAAACTCTATTTTAATCGTAGTAATCATTAAATTGACTTTCATTTAATATTTCAATGAAATAACAGCATTCTCTGAGTAATATTTGTAACATACTGCGATCATCAACCCACTTCATTAGTGATTGGGCATGTAGGGAGTCCCACGATTCTACATATTACTGCAGAGAAATGATCTTACGTTACGTTTTATAGGGACAATCAGCTTATATATAATATATATAAACAAGACTTTGAAGCGGTAGTCATAGTCTGATGTTTACAGACGCCAGTATTCCGCTTAACTCCAGGTGGGCTGTAAACATTCCTGTACATTTAGAGCAATGTTTTTATTTGTTTCCTATCGAATTACCAGTAGCCTCGAGGGGCTATTATGGTTTCACTGAACTGCTCACCCCTAGCTCATAATAGGCCACTTAATCCACTAAGGCGTTCCGACTCATTGAATTTCAAAATAAATAAATTTCATCTTAATTAGGTGATCGGTTCAGGTATTTATAACATTACAGAGTACATTAAAGACGAAACTTACATTTTAATCTATACGTAGAAATTGTGATCTGTGTGTGATAATTTCCTGATTGGACACAGACACATATAATATATATGCACTAACTACAATATACTGCAGATAAAACACATACACAGATACGGGACTTCAACATTTTGAAATAAATACGGGACTGACTCCGTGGCATAGTGGTCAGCGTTACTGAATACAGTGCCGAACGTTATGGGTTCTTACACTGGTGGTAGGACCTCCTGTAAGTCCGCACGGGTAGGTACCACCACCCCGCCTATTTCCGCCGTGAAGCAGTAATGCGTTTCGGTTCGAAGGGTGGGGTAGCCGTTGTAACTATACTGAGACCTTAGAACTTATATCTCAAGGTGGGTGGCGCATTTACGTTGTAGATGTCTATGGGCTCCAGCAACCACTTAACACCAGGTGGGCTGTGAGCTCGTCCATCCATATAAGCAATAAATAAAAAAACCTCGGGCAAACATTCGTGTGAGGAATTTTGTTAGTTTGCTCATTAAATAACTATTACATTTCTGTATATGTAAATATTTATGTACAATGAGTACAATGAATCCTACGATCGAATTAACCCATAGATACAGCCCACTGAGTTTCTCGCCGGATCTTCTCAGTGGGTCGCGTTTCCGATCCGGTAGTAGATTCTGCGAAGCACTGCTCTAGCTAGGGTCAGTGTTAGCATCACTTCGGTTTGAGCCCCGTGAGCTCACCTACTAGTTAAGGTTACGCTGAAATAGCCTCTCAAGGCTATCATCTAAGGGAGAAAAACAAAAACCAAGTTCGGAAACAGATGACCGTGTGCATTGAAAAACAAAAGGAACTGAAAGAGTTTTTTCACAGCTACCCAGTAGTTCTTATTGTTTTGTTCCTATTAATTATTAATGTTCATACAACGTTTTTGAACAGTGTTGGTGTTTCCCACGTGTTGACTTTCAACATTAAATATATAGTAATCATAGTGAATCCATTTTAATATTTTATTGACTAATTTATTCTCATAATATTTAATGTTGTAAGATGTTACATATGTATAGGTTAGGAGTGTTCTATGCTGACGTGGATTCTTGAAATAATCACGCTTTCTCGCTTTGAAGAGTTGAAACCGTTAAACCAATAAAACTGATTCTTCAACCTTATGAGTCAAAGTGGGTGGTGACATTATATAGTCTATCAGCTCTGGTAATCAATGTTCATAAAATCTATCATAAGCCATAAAATCTACAACAAATCGATTTTAATACACTGAGCCGTTAGATTCCACTGCCCAATTAACAATATTGACAAAGTGCCCACTTTGTTGACTGGATTCCTAGTGCTCAGTGACTATTGAGACCAAAAGATATCAACATTAACCACATAACGAGATCACAACGTAAATACTGCCACGGAGCTCAAAGTACAAAGTCTATACGTAAAAATGTTAAACGTGCAATTGTACATGACAAAAGTACTCTCACGAGTTGGTAGGTGTAGGTAGGTGTAGTAGTAGGTAGGTGGTAAGTAGGAGTAGGTAGCGAGGTGGGTGGCGGCATTTACGTTGTAGATGTCCAGTAATCCGGTACCAGGCTCCGGTAACCACTTAACACCAAGCCGTCAGGCCATCCACCCATGTAAGCAATAAAAAAATAAAAAAGATAACTGTCTTCTACGGGAGTAACCCTGTGGTTTCGTCTCATGGCCGTGAGTTTGTAAACTCGTCAGTGCCATTGCATCAGAATCATAGCAATAACACTTAGGATGATCGCAACGATCCCAAAAGAAAATATTTTTTTTTTTTATTGCTTAGATGTGTGGACGAGCTCACAGCCCACCAGGTGTTAAGTGGTTACTGGTGCCCATAGACATCTACAGCGTAAATGCGCTACACACCTTGAGATATAAGTTCTAAGGTCTCAGTATAGTTACAACGGCTGCCCCACCCTTCAAACCGAAACGCATTATTGCTTCACGGCAGAAATAGGTGGGGCGGTGGTACCTACCCGTGCGGACTCCCAAGAGGTCCTTACCACCATAAATAGCAATTATAATTAATTTAGATAATATAGTGCCTGTAATGTTGTTGTGCTAACTTTAGATAATTATGATTCTACAGCAATTTATTCTTTGCACCATTAACTTACAGAACAAATCTTAGAGACATAAGAAATCGTAGATATTTCGTAGCACGGTGCTACGGTACAGCACGTAAGCAAGCCTAACAGCTTCCAAACTACTTACGATCAGATAAATAGGAAAACTTCTTTCATTTTACCTCTACGGATACTTCACCGTTGTCTGATTCGTAGAGTAGCCTGTCACTGAGTTGTATTTACGTTAAACACAATAGTTACGCCTCTACACTAAGGTGATCTTGCTTTTTATGTACCAGTTCGGGTTGTTTAAGCCTCATAAATTCTTGTTAGATAAGTGTGATTTCGATTGAAAATATGTCGTTTTTAAGCGGACAACTTGATTGACGATCCTACCCTTGCGGTCTCATAATACCACACTACTAATTATAATTTATGCGTATCATTTTCACCTCACGATGTTATTTTGTTTTGGAACCATGTTGTATAAGACATTTAATCGACATTTTTCATTATTCTAAAAACCTACTTAACAAATGTAACTTCCAAACGTAAGCTTTTAACATAACAAATTCAAACATTCATTACAAGACACGACACTCATTAGTATTTCACAATATCTTGATGTCTTTAGATCGTATTTACTTACACACAAATAAATAAGAGGTCATTGCACGACTGTTACGCACACGTTTCTTGAGTAAATAATTATTGTGATTGCAAAATACATACATACTATGGAAACAATATTAGGATCAAAGGGCCGTGGCTGGTCCAGAGGTAACCTAGCTTCCCATTTTGCCAAGGAGATGAACTCAAGGATCCGGCTACGAGGTTTATCAAAATTTAAAGATGTGGAAGAAAAAACTGATCAAGATTATCAGTAGCATGAACAGAAATAATGAAATAATAAAAATTACTACAGATTCTTGCTGGTGGTACTAACTATGTTCCAAACCACCAACACTGGTGGTGGTAGGACCTCCTGTGAGTCCGCACGAGTAGTACCACCACCCCGCCTAATTCTGCCGTGAAGCAGGAATGCGTTTCGGCTCGAAGGGTGGGGCAGCCGTTGTAACTATACTGAGACCTTAGAACTTATATCTCAAGGTGGGTGGTGCATTTACGTTATAGATGTCTATGGGCTCCAGTAACCACTTAACACCAGGTGGACTGTGAGCTCGTCTACCCATCTAAGAATAAAAAAAAAGATAGCCAATACAAGTTAAATCAAGAAAAATAGTCTGTAATAAAAAACGGACGTTCTGCAAATTAACTGTTCAGCATATCGCGTGTTTCACTCGTGGCGTTATTAAAATATTTACCGGAATTAGGTAAATCAGCCGTCGCAACACAAACAAAATCAACAGAATTATTCACAACGAACGCAGAAAAAATATCTTCTTGTTCAAAAGAATTATCTTGCATATTAAAAGACCGAACATAATGATGCCTTGTTAGAACGAGGCTTAAGTGGTTCGAAAAGGAAAGATTCAACATTTTTTTCGTCTGTAAATCAATCTTTTATACATTTTCAATACCTTTTCAATGCTTTTTGTACAATATTTTCAGAAACGATTCTATTATAGCCCCTTTACATAGAGCTATGACATATAAGATAACAAGTTAGTTGTTTTCTATTTTAATTTTCTAAAATTATTATTCACTAGCGACCCGCCCTCGCTTCGCTTCGGAAACATTAAAACACACATGAAATAAAAAAAATAAAAAAAATAAAAAAAAGTAGCCTATGTTCATCAGGGACAATGTCGGCTTCTAATGGAAAAAGAATTTTTCAAATCGGTCCAGTAGTTTTGGAGCCTATTCGAAACAAACAAACAAACAAATCTTTCCTCTTTATAATATTAGTATAGATAGGTAAACGAGTCAACGATATTAAAAAAAACTTTCATCATTAATAAAAACTTCAGGTCTATTGCTTACCGTGAGATCTGTTAACTAGGTTTAATTTCGTAAATTCAGACTGCAAAACTGTTTTAAACGATTACCTCAACATAATAGAATATAATGCTCATTTACTAAACTAGGCAAAAATAGAAATTGTTTTAGCAAGCGGGTATTTAACCATAAACCAAACCATAGACCATAAACCAAAACGAAGATAGTCAACGGACCTCCTTTGCATCGTAACAGATCGTTGAACCCGCGCATCGGCTGATGTTTATGTTAAAGATGTAGTGAGAAATTATTTTCCTTCAGGAAAACTCGGGTCTTTATCGGAATACAATGACACTCAACTGTCAATGAATGATCGTATTAAATGAGTGACATTTTCATATCCATTAATATGGAACTTTATTGTTTAGTGTCAAATGTCAAAATAAATAATGTCATTGTATAATATAGAGATGCTACAACCATAACAATTATTACTTAAAACAGGATATTTACCAGTCTATTATACGAAATGAGTTCCCGATATTTTTAAGTAATAATTGTTATGTTTGTGACCATGTTAGTTTAAAATCATAATTATGTTACAACCACCTTCTGTAACTTTGAAAATACTCAGTTTTATTATCATTAGTAAACGAAAAATTATCTCAACTTTAAAAAATAATTAAAAGAACAACAAAATAAAGCTTATCCGAAAAAAATTAAAATAATAACACTTAATTTTTTTATACATAGCATTTCGCGCAAAGTACACTAGTAAAAAATTGATTTACCAAATTATTTAATTTGAATTTAGAAATTTTCACTATTGTCCCCGTTTTTTTTCCCTTGACTCGGTTATACGAACTTCAAATTGAAATCAGTGGTAAACATCATCAACTTCGATCACGTTAATAGCGTTGATGCTGGTCTCTTGCAGGATATCTCATAAATGAAGAGTTCGATGCGATAAGATTTTCTTATTAAATACGTCAATGGCTAACTGTCCTGGTAATGTCAAGGTCGCGGCAAAAAAAAATACAATTAATCCTACACTTGGTGTGTGTTTAACTTAATTAAAACCGAAACACAATAAAACATTAATCAGTGTTATGTTATGAAAATTATGTTTTATATAATTACATAGAAATTAAACAAAATTTAGTTGTTACGAAAATTTAAATTCAAAACGGGTTGACTTTGGACGGGTTGAGGCTTCCATCAATAACGTTATGAAACCCACAATCCGCTTCTCGAATTTGCCAATTTATGAAAATAAAATGTGTCATCGTAAAGGCTCTTGTCAAAGGACAAAAAAAGTCGAATATAAAAGAATATGAATAGGCATCCTATTAAATAAATTCGTTCGTGGTTCATCGAGTGTAATTGAAAAAACAATTTACGAAGACATTCGCTGTTGAGTGTTCTCCCTGTCTCTCATTGTTGTGTTCTATTACATTTTGACGGAGACGATTTCTAAAATAAAAATATACAATAACACTTTATTTTAAAAAAATACGACGGACTGAGGTTTAATTTTCAATTTTCCTACTACTTTGTTTTTGTTCTTTACCAAAGCAAATAATGTCCTGAATTAACATTAGAATAATGGCTTTTTCGTTTTAACCTAACATTTGTTATTTGTTTTTGTTTGTTAAAACTCTTCTATCAGTCGTCATCTCAACACTCACTACTCTCTCTCATATCGTCATTCACACACTCCATCTATGTCTTCTTCGGTCGACACTGGTGGTAGGATCTCTTGTGAGTCCGCGCGGGTAGGTACCACCGCCCTGCCTATTTCTGCCGTGAAGCAGTAATGCGTTTCGATTTGAAGGGTGGGGCAGCCTTTGTAACTATACTTGAGACCTTAGAACTTATATCTCAAGGTGGGTGGCGCATTTACGCTGTGGATGTCTATGGGCTCCAGTAACCACTTAACACCAGGTGGGCTGTGAGCTCGTCCACCCATCTAAGCAATAAAAAAAAAATCTTTTCCCTCTACTTTTTACTACCATTTCCATACATCTCCTAGTCACATGCATCTTCTCTCTACGCATCACATGTCCATACCACGCTAACCGTCCGCTCTTTAATTTGTTGATCACCGGGGCTACTTTCACACTTCCTCTCATATACTCATTCTTTATCTTGTCCATTCTTGTCACTCCACACATCCATCTCAACATTCGCATCTCTGCCGCACTCACTCCTCTTTCATGCTTTATTTTCGTCGCCCAACATTCAGATCCATACAGCACGACAGATCTAATGCTAGTGTACTGCTATCATGCTTTAAACTGTCTATAAATATTCACATATACTCAGGTCTCTTTTTCAGAGGTCACACTTTGAGATAAGCATGTATGATATTACAGAAACCCAATCATAACTTAATTTTAATGATTGATTGATTAGTTTCAAAGAGGCTTAAAGCAAAAAGCGATTTGGATGCTCGACAGAAACCTCAAGGGTGAGTAAACAAGTAAAATTTTGACTGTTTTGTAACTGTACTTGAGACCTTAGAACTTAATCTCAAGGTGGGTGGCGCATTTACGTTGTGGATGTCTATGCGCTCCAGTAACCACTTAACACCAGGTGGGCTGTGAGCTCGTCCACCCATCTAAGCAATAAATAAAAAATAAAAATAGTTTATGAATTACATTTGTTACATTTAAATATGTATCTAGTTAATGGTGAATTCTGAAACAGATATGAAAATAATTTGTGAACAGTTAAAAATTGCTGCAATGCCCTGTATTGTAAAAGCGTCTACGAGTCGTACGATCTAATTAAAATTTCAATAGATGCCTCATTAAATTTTAGTCACTTCGACTTAACATCGCGTCTGGCACTTTGACATTAGTCATTCCGCTTTGTCATTTCTCCGTCATTGTCCTAAATGCGTTTGATGTAAATGAAAGAACAGGACTTTCTAAAGAATAGCATCGTGTGATAAAATGAAAAATGAATGGATTTTCAACCCTCATGTTTCTAAAAAAATACCCTAACATTGGTTCACGATCGACTTAAACAATGAAGGAATGATATCGTGTAACAAAAACGTTTACTTGACACCATTTAATTTTTATTTTATTGCTTTGATGGGTGGACGAGCTCACAGCCCACCTGGTTTTAAGTGGTTAGTGGAGCCCATAGACATACACAACGTAAATGCGCCACCCACTTTGAGATATAAGTTCTAATGTCTCAGTTTAGTTACAACGGCTACCCCAACCTTCAAACCGAAACGCATTACTGCTTCACGGCAGAAATAGGCAGGGTGGTGTTACCTACCCATGCGGACTCACAAGAGGGCCTACCACCAGTGTATTTCTTAGGACTTCTCATCGATAAATAAAAAAACACTTCATTTCAAAACAGTACAATCATGGTAAGTGCAATAAATGATCACATGTAAAATGTAGCATGACTACCTATAGAATTTAGTAAATGCAACCAGGCTTCGCTGTTATCATTTCTGAATCAATTACACAGTTTTATATATTCGACTCACTCGCCACGTATAGTTCGTTATTGGAACTAAACCACAAACCTTCCCCGAGGTGTCAACAACAACATAATAAAACTTTTTGACTCGCCGGGATAGAAGACGCCAAAACGCACAGAAGACGAATAAACAAACCTATAAATTCCGAATATACAGCCATTCATTCATATCTTAAAAGAAAAATATTTGCACTCGTAAATAGTCCGAGGACAGACGTTTGCGTGATTATAAGATATTGAAATACTAAATTCAAAAGGCTCTTATTTTCAATTTTCATTGGCAACGTATTATTTTCTTCTTTGATGTTTATGCGTATTTTGCTTTATTAAAATCTCCAATTCATTTTCTTACCACAGTTTTTTTCTTTATCGGGCTTTTCTTGTGAATGGTATTTATTATATTAAAACTTAGCAAAGCCAAGCTCCTTTATGAGTTATCGGTTATTATATAATATGTACATACCCGGTTTTGTAGAAAATTCGAAAGAATGAATTAGTCAAAATAAAAAATTGCAACACTACTAAAACAAAATAAAACGAATATAACAAATTAAAATCAACAAAAAATTTGGTCTCATACGCGTCGTATCTTCTCACTTGTTTTAATATAAACAAAAAGAGAAATCCGATAATTGAATGTGTCAATCGCTATACACATATTAACCGTACCTACTTTGTATTTAGAGATAGAGCGAGTGAGAATATTCTTTATTGTACAACAAAAAAAAACAAAAGCAATGCGATCAAGTCATCAGTTAGACAAGAATCATTTATAAGAATAATTTATTATACATCAATAAAAGAAAACAAATACTCACGAATAACACTTATGTATGTAGGATTGGTAAGAATGGAACGTATGAAAAGAGTTAAGATGCGAGTGAGAGAAAATGGAAAGAAAGGGAGAAGAGAATGACAGAAAAAAGAAAGATGGCAAAGACGATTAAAAAATGAGAAAGGCGTAATAAAAGTGTTAATTAATTTTTAAATTATTATTATAACAGAAGATTTTGGAACAGTGGAAGTTTAATTTTATGCGCTGCGATCCCTAGTCTACATTTATATACAAACTTCGAGTACGTTCTGCACACGTACCCTCAATTATTATCGAAAGCAAATACAACGTGAAAGGGGAAAATTGGCTCCCGGCAGCTTGTCTTGGAAAAAGTATTCAAACTTACATACCGAATATCTGCATAATTTAGCCGTCCGTGGCCTAACGGGTAGCAGAAACTTATAAATTTGATAGATATTAGACGTGGAATAGTAGCGGCAATAGTATTTATTTTCTGAATGTACTAAGCTATTGACCTTAAAGCCTTCTTTCTTTATTTAACTAACCGTCAAAATACACGGATAAATAGTGTTTATAGATATTTTTTTAAGGAAATTAGTAGGATACATAACAAATTGAAAACTAAACATTCTTAGATTCTCTACAAAAATATTCGTACATACACATGATTTATGTTTACTAAAACATTTCTTGCAAAAAACCTAAAAAATGTATTCATGAAACGAAATGTTTTCATAAATCTGACGTCCTAACACATTAGCCATGTTACGTGTTCTATACGTTTACGTATAACTCTATTCTATCGATACTCGGTCATATCAGACCCTCTCGACCTGCTTAATAGTCAGGACGTGACTCGCTAAAAGGACGAAACGGAGCAGGGTTAAAAGGAGTTAATACTTTTTACGCTTTCCCTAATCATGCGACGGTCAGCGGAATTTTAAAACGTTTGTATTTATTTTTAAGAACTGCACACAGTTCAACATAATCAAAAGCGTACCATTACAAACTTTCACGATCAAACAAAATGAACTGATGAACCAATGGCAGTATAATGCACATCTATATATTAATACGTGAAGCAAAAACTTTGTATCCCTTTTTACGAAAATTGCACGGACGGAGGAGTATGAAATTTTCCACACTTATAGAGAATATAGAGAAGAAGTGCACAATGCTAATTTTTTTTTTAAATTATGCATAAAAGATACATTAAATCAATAAAGAAAACATTACACACACTACATATCATGTATTTGACGCACACACGTATGCATACTATTTATTGTCAAACTTTTGTTCCTGACGTCTGTTGTCAAATTGAGAATAGTTAATCTATTGTTTGTCTTTGTTAATATTTTTTATAGTGTAGTCTTGGCGAAATTTGTGATTATAGAAGTATAAAATGCAATCATATTAACTATAGTCGAATTTCGACTACTGCGGGACCTCTAGTTATAATTAAATCTGAATTAAGGACCAGCTTTGTTGGGTCGGCTCGTAACGCTTTAATAAAATGCAATAGTCTCAAATAATTTCTTAGAGCAATTGGAAAGCTCTTCTCTCTACACACAAATCCCTCGTCGCCGAGGTATACCTACAGAAACAAAGGTTATTTTTATTGTAGAAAACCTTATCAGTTGTCTTTTATTTATTTTTGTTTCAACAATTTGTCATTGTCAACAAATTCATATCAACTTAATGAAATATGTTTTTTTTTTGTAATTTTTAACCAAATATACCTAGCTCAATAACCCTCAATTCAAAGTTAATCGTTCCATATTCAAGACGCATACGAGACAAGAACAAGTAGATCTACACACTGAATTCCAAATACTTTCAACAACGAACGTCAAAGGCTTAAAAGGTAAACCGAAAAAAAAAACATACTTAGAAGTCAGGCCTCAATGTTGGTTGGCGAATTTTAAGTAATTCAGGCGACCACCTAATATAACCCATGAGATCATCTAAAGCAATGGAAGCGACCGAAACGGCTGCGTAAATTAACTACCATAATTAAATCTATAAGTCGCCTAACGTTATGTGGGCCAAGAGCTCGTCTGCCCACGTAAGCAAAAAAATCGAATAGGGCATCAAAAGCCGACAACTTTGTAAACAAATATTACTGAGATCAGATCTAAGTGTTGCGTAAATGTCAATGAAGATGAACCTACTTATTTAATCTACCTACGCACAGAATAGAGTAGTAAGTACCTCAGCGAGCAACCGCGTAACAAGATTTACGCCTACATCTCTAATTATTAGATAATATTTACTTATTATTTTATACTGAGTAGGTGTAGTAGGGGCGTAATTATAAAATTGCTAAATGTCAAAACAATCGTTTCCTTATCACGCTTACCCTAATCTGTCATTTGCACTACAATAATAAGGCATGCGATTGAATTAGTGTTTCCTGTAGTTTTGCAAATCCTAACCAAGGAGATTTAAACACTCAACGGTTCTTTTTTCCGTTACTTTAACACAATTCACTATTGCCGAAGTTTCAAATACTTCGACCGTCTAGTGATCACGGACACCTACAAACTAAAATCTGAAAGTATTGAAAAGTATTTAAAAAATATAAAAAAGGAAACGAATAGTAGGTAGTATTTAAAAAAAGATGCTCCCGTTACAGTATATTATTATACAATACAAACAAGTAATTAACCAATATTATTTGATAAGAACTTCTAAATGAGACTTAGTACCTACAGCATGAGTTCTATTCCAAATTTTTTGTAAGTACAAAGGAATGTATTCATAATTTTAATAATTATTTATGCCAGTACCATACATTTCTGCCTAAGACAAAGCTACTCAAATAACAACATAAATCTCTTATCTGTATTTGTTTATACAATAATAAATCATATTTTACACAATCAAATTGTATAAATATATTACATATAACGTAATGAACTTAAAATCATCGTCCGGTGGCGCATTACAATAAGGTACATATTAAATAAAGATAAAGATACCCTTAGGGAGACCCGAAGGCTCTGAGTCAGGATCCATGAATTATAAATCGTAGTCAGACGTATGTATATATAATTTATCTTTGTAATGTATGATTTCGGTCCGTTACTAGCAATCACAGTTGTATATTCAAGCCATCAAAATCGACCGGCTTTTTTGCGAACATAACGTATAAGAAACACTTTTGAATTATTAACCTATCTTTTTATATGTATACTAGCTGACCAGGTAGACAAAACAAACAAAAGGAATCCGTCTAACGGGGGACACGTCAAAGGAAAAACAAAATTGTTATTGTTATTTGATTCCGAGCATTTTCATATTTATTTACCTTTTAAACCTTCTCTGGACTTCCACAAATAATTCAAGACCAAAATTAGCCAAATCGGTCCAGCCGTTCTCGAGTTTTAGCGAGACTAACGAACAGCAAATTCGTTTACATATATATAGATTATAATTTCAAAATTCTTTAAAACATGTAGTGTGGATAAGGAGATATTAAATGTACGAGATAACAAGAGCCAGATGGCGCGATACGTGCAATGTACGTGAGCGGACTACAAGGAGGTGTAAAGCACGTCCTAAGAATGCAATCTCACTATCTAAGGCTAAGCTAAGTCAGTAAAATCGTGGTAAAAGAGTTTATATATTAAAACATGTAATGGAAGAGTGGCGATGTTTGAATTTGTATACAAAATAGATCGAGATGCTGCGTCGAAGTGTACCTGAACTCAAATCACCGATTGTAACATTCCTGAAGTTAATTCGTACTATCGTGAATAAAAATTATATATAATGAAAATAATTGTAAATAGGATTTGTATATATACGATTATTTCTAAGTAAATCTCTGGTATTTCACGGGAGTGGAGTCGATTAAAATACCTATGACTTACTTTAAAATTAGTGACTGAAAAATTTGATCCAGTCCCAGTAAAAGAAAGTCACTTCCTCAACAAACTTAGATTAGATAGTAAGACTAATGTACCGTACTTATATATATATATTTTTTTTTTATTGCCTTTGTAGGCAGACGAGCATACGGCCCACCTGATGGTAAGTGGTCACCGTCGCTCATGGACGTCAGCAATGCCAGGGGCAGAGCCAAGCCGCTGCCTACCATAAAAATATACTTATAACAACTATACTTGCATATACTTGAATAACTTACAAATTTTCTGATAATATTACAATCTTGGTGAACGAAAAAGAAAGAACACTCAAATACGCGTGAGTAATGAAATTCCTCTTTCGCGTGAATCTCTCACGATCGGTTAAGTAAATGCATTAAATTTCTTTTTAAGTATTAAACGCCTTGATTGTCTAAAACAATTCGAAGCTTAAAACAATAACAGTAGAAACATAATACTTTGAATATAAATTTCAGAAATATATTTACGAAGATTTTTTCTATTCTTTTCAATTAGAACAACGAGGGTTAACTAAATTAAAATCATAAAAGACTACACCACAAAAACATGATTATATTTTAGAGCTGAGCCTATCCTATGAAAATTAATTTTCGTCCTAGCGATCGTCAAAATCTCTTCGCATGTCATCAACTCTAGAAAATTGAACGTGTCCCAAGTTGGAAATATTCTAACTTTTGTTATTAAGATTAGCATTCCACTTTTTTTAGGTAGGAAAAAACGAAGGAGCTTATGCAATCAATTGCGAAACCAATTACGTTCATTTTCTTATTTTTCCTTTCGCCTACCCACGAAGTATCCTTTCATTGCTATGTACTCTTTGAATGTAAAAACTTAAGGTTAATTAATTGAAACTGATAAATATAAAATCCTAAATGCCACTACTCGCTTTCAGACATAAGGTAGAAACCTTAATCATTATTCGTAAAGGATAAGGCAAACGGTGGCAATTTGAACTAGAATACATAGCTGCTTTACGGCAAAAAATTAAAGATTTTGGTATCTATCCGTATCGGCACACAATACATCTTACCAGAAATAAACGCTAATAATACACATATGTAAAGAAAAACCTCATTAGTTTTAAAAAGATTTTTCAACATGTTCACTCATTGAACTGTCATTCAATGAGAATAATTCAATCTTACATAATACTTAGTCTGGCCATAAATACTGTTACAATTAAAAATAAACAAAATATTACATTTGAATTTGGAATCTGTCATTTTTATATGATTGCTCATTGAGTTTTCTCATTTTGGCGCCAATACATTGTACAATATTTTGCGATATTAAAATGGAGTGGGGTGATAAAGAGAACCGAATCGCTGTGATTGCATTACACAAAGTAGGTATGGAGCCAAATGCAATTTTTAAAACTCTTCATACGCTTGATATTAGTAAAATGTTTGTGTACCGGGCTATTAATAGGTGAAATGAGACCTTCTCTGTTTGTGAGAGAAAAAGATCTGGCCGTCCACGTAGTGTTCGTACGAAAAAGGTGGTCAAAGCAGTAAGGGAAAGAATTCGAAGAAATCCTGTCCGAAAGCAAAAGATTTTATCTCGGGAGATGAAGATAGCACTTAGAACCCTGTCGCGTATTTTAAAAGATGACTTAGGAATTGCAGCCTATAAGAGACGTACTGGTCATTTCTTAACTGATAATTTAAAAGAGAATAGGGTGGTAAAATCGAAACAACTACTGAAGCGGTACGCAAAGGGAGGTCATAGTAAAATTTTGTTTACCGATGAGAAATTTTGTACATTTGAACAACATTTTAACAAACAAAATGACCGTATTTATGCTCAAAGCTCTAAGGAAGCTTCCCAATTAGTCGACAGAGTACAACGTGGGCACTATCAGACTTCAGTGACGGTTTGGTAGGGTATTAGCTATGAAGGAGTGACTGAGCCATACTTTTGTGAAAAAGGTATAAAAACATCGGCACAAGTGTATCAAGATACCATTCTTGAGAAGGTAGTGAAGCCCCTTAACAACACCATGTTCAATAATCAAGAATGGTGCTTCCAGCAAGACTCGGCGCCAGGTCATAAAGCTCGGTCTACGCAGTCTTGGTTGGAAACGAACGTTTCGGACTTCATCAGAGCTGAAGACTGGCCGTCGTTTAGTCCCGATCTTGTCTAGTCACGATGTGATCCCGACGGAGGACACAACAAAAACAAAATTGTTATTTTTATTTAATTCCGAGCATATTCATATTTATCTACCTTTTAAACCTTCTCTGGACTTCCACCAATAATTTAAGACCAAAATTAGCCAAATCGGTCCAGCCGTTCTCTAGTTTTAGCGAGACTAACGAACAGCAATTCATTTTTATATATACAGATAGAAGATAGATATAGCTAGATTGCCTATATAACTATTTATAAACACTATTATTACTGCCTCGTCGGGTACAGTTTCCTTGCACCGATTCTCCAAAGATTTCCAGAGCGAAATTCGTTGATTCTTACTAATGTGAAAACCTATACAAAGTGAACGAAGATTCAACTAATCCATTAATTTTGGTATACTGAAATGACCATTCCCCGTTCAACTAAAACATTTCTAGTTTCTGTAAGTGCGAACAAAATCCCCTGACCTATTTGGCTTTGAAATGAAACGTACTGCAAACACAAAGAAGGGTAAAGAGTCTCTGAATGCGGAATGCTGAGTCAACGCTTCACCTATTATGATATAGTACACTAACGGAGTACCAAAACTGAAGCTTAATAATATTTTATTGACGTTTCAAGCGAACGGTTGAGAGTTGCGTATATTAAGGTGACCAACTATTTTTTGTTCAAAAAGAGTACGCTTTGCAAGTACTTCATAGGTGAAAAAAAGAAAAAAAAACGATAAAAACTTTATTTTCTTTTAAAAACATATTTTTCTTCGGAGTGGATTTTTTTTTACTGAATGAGGATGTACGTCTAATAATATACCCATATCCTAACAACTTTGCGTATTAAATTTAACTGTTAAGACGGCAGATAATGTTTGTACAGAAAGTTACGACTTCTCACTGCTCCAATAATCATTCCCTAGTAAAAATACCTAAAAGATAAATAAAATTATACAAATGAGTACTTTCAGAGTAAAGAATTTGAAAAGAGTACCTACGGTTTGCGAAAAAAGAGTACGAAACTCAGTAAATGAGTATACTTGCTCACCTTATACATATACAGGTGGATTCGCGATGGTATTCGATACATGCCGATTTTACGATACTGATTTTCAGATTATGTTTGTTTATGCATAAATATCTTCCGTACATGAGTTTGCTCGTTTCTGGCCAACGATGTTTGCTAACATAGTAAGCAAAGCTGGCGTAAAGGCGATCGTTAAAACAAAAGACGTTTTCTATATGTAAGCTGTTTTTTTTTGTTAGATTATTTCTAAATGAGGCCGTCAGCGCAAAAGTGGCCTAAGCTTACCATAGTTAGTATGGAGGCAATTAAATTTGAATTTTTATGAATTTGAATTTGAGTAGGCAAAAAACAATACGCGCAAAAATAATGTTTACAAAGCTATCTATCTGTTATCTATGGGTGAATAGGCCGGTTTTGCATCAAAATGTATTATATTTTAAATAAATTCCAATATACGTCATATAAGCTTGAATATAAATAATTGTGGGTTAGGCCACTTTTGCGCTGATAGCCTCAAATGTAAACAGTCAATTGAACTTCTAAAGGAATCCTAGCAAGTGCCGCAGACTTACGGTCACACGATTAAAACAGTGCATCTTGACATAGTTCTTCCTTCACCTGACATAGGTGGTTACGTATAAAAAATCTACTATAAGAACGAATCAGTATATATCTATTTATAACAATGCGCAAAGTGCTGGGGTCTCGACATCTCAGTCAAGAAGAGTTACAAGAGTTAGTGCCACTATCTTTCATAGCTGTGGTAGTAGTATGATCTCAGCTGTGAAATTTAATGAAAACACTGATGACTTAATGGTTTTGATCATTATAAAAAAACTAAGTCAACGCTCAGGGCTGAATCCGGCGTGAAGTTCGTAAAAATGGCAACAACTTCAAAATCGGCGCAAAGAGCATTCACAGCGCCAAACCTCAAGGGAAATCTAAAACCGTTCTGGAATTCAAAACGTATTCAATCATGATATATTCTGTGCACATTTTCTTCTGAGGTCACAAAGAACCGGACATTTCAACAATAAAGGCAACGACATTTTTTTTTCTTACAAATTCTCTCAAATACAATGTGTTCATTTTATTATATTTTAGACATTTCTATAATAATGGCATATAAGAAAGAAAGCTAACGTTTAAATATCTGAGTTTGTTTGAGCTGTCTTCAGTTAATACAAACCGATAATACGCCCACTATTGTTTAACTTTATTGTTAATTAGATTTTTTTTATTGCCCTTGTAAGACGAGCAAAAACCCCTCCTGATGGTGAGTGGTTACCGTCGCCCATGGACTTCAGCAATGCCGGGGGCAGAGCCAAGCCGCTGCCTACCGCTAAATCTAATTATTATCAGACCAACAGCGATTACTTAGTTAAATTGCAAATTGGGTATATTACGTAACAAGAGTTAGAATTATTTTCTAAGTTTGTTTCATTGTTTTCAGTATATTTAAAATTTGATCTACGAATAAGCATCAGAACGATAATTGAAAAGGTAAATTTATTTTTAATTGTATTTTCTCAAAATAAACAGTGTAAAGTAAAAATATATTGTATTTTAATGATTCATTATTTCAATGAAAACGGATTACTCAAAAAAAAACAAAATCTATACCGCTTTTATAGAAACTAGAGGTCCCGCAGTAGTCGAAATTCGACTATAATTAATTGGAATCGTAAGTTTGTACACTATTATGATTGTATTTTATACTTCTATAATCACAAATTTCGCCAAGGCTACTCTATAAAAAAATATTAATAAAGACAAACAATATGTATTTAATCTATTCTCAATTTGACAACAGACGTCAAGAACAAAAGTTTGACAATAAATAGTATGCATGCGTGTGTGCGTCAAATACATGGTACGTAGTGTTTGTAATGTTTTCTTTATTGATTTAATGTAGGTTTTATGCATTATTTTAAAAAAATATTAGCATTGTGCACTTCTTCTCTATATTCTCTATAAGTGTGGAAAATTTCATACTCCTCCGTTCGCGCAATTTTCGTAAAAAGGGATACAAAGTTTTTGCTTCACGTATTAATATATAGATGTTCTAAACCTTAGTAACTGGACAAAATTTATCAGTGTCTGTTACTAAACTCCGCGCGTTTTTCATGATAACAAAAGCCTTCAATAGACTTCATACATAGATGCTGTACAATACGGTACACATTACGCAGGCCAAGTCGAGAATACGAGTCGTAGGCGTCTAACTCGCTTGATTAATAACACACGAACGAACTCAAAGATATAACATTACGTGCGAAAATAAAATTAACTGCGTACGAAAAATGTACTAACCGTGTATGTGTATTGAATGAAGTAATTAGAAGAACTAGAGGTCCCGCAGTAGTCGAAATTCGACTATAATTAATTGGAATTGTAAGTTTGTATACTATTATGATTGTATTTTATACTTCTATAATCACAAATTTCGCCCAGACTACACTATAAAAAATATTAACAAAGACAGACAATATTTAGTTTATTCTCAATTTGACAACAGACGTCAAGAACAAAAGTTTGACAATAAACAGTATGCATGCGTGTATGCGTCAAATACACGGTATGTAGTGTGTGTAATGTTTTCTTTATTGATTTAATGTATCTTTTATGCATTATTTTAAAAAAATATTAGCATTGTACACTTCTTCTCTACATTCTCTATAAGTGTGGAAAATTTTAAAACTCCTCCGTCCGCGCAATTTTCGTAAAAAGGGATACAAAGTTTTTGCTTCACGTATTAATATATAGATGTAAAAAAAAATTGATTGACGACTTTTTGTAGTCGTTGATAAAAGATTTTCGTATATTTGAAGTATAACTTATTATTAACTGATACGTGTGGCTTAGACGCTTACAGAACGACTAGCCCGTCAGCTTGATGTTGCTCAACAAGCTATGGAATAAGTTTCTGTGAAGGATAAAATCAAGAATGAGGCTATTCAGAGAACTAAAGCTATCGAAATAGCTCATAGAGTAAGCAAGCTTTTTTTTTATTATTGCCTGGATGGGTGGACGACTTCGATCAACAATAGTATTGCTGATCGAAGGTGGACGAGCTCACGGCCCACTTGATTGGCTACCGGAGCCCATAGACATCTACAATGTAAATAAATGCCGCCACCCACCTTGAAACATGAGTTGTAAGGTCTCACTTTTAACAGTACAACGGCTACCCCACCCTTCAAACCGAAACGCATTACTGCTTCACGGCAGAAATAGGCAGGGTAGTGGTACCTACCCGTGCGGACTCACAAGTCGACCTACCACCAGAAAAGGTGAAGTGGCACTGGGCTAAAAATGTATGCCGTAGAACCAGCAACAGCTGGAGCAGACGGACAGGTTCTTGAGTGGAGAGCGGCTCCCGGAAAATTTAATATGGTATGCCCTTGGCCAGGCGGAGTGTTTATTTGTGAAGAGCCGGCAAAAAATGGATGAAGGCCACAGAAATAAGGAACGCCGAATATCGGGCTCAATGGCCAGGTTAGGAGAGGCCTACGGCCAGCAATATACAACATATGAGGAGGAAATTTTACTGATGATAGAGCGAGTGAAAGCACACTGGTAAAACAACCAAAATCCCACCTATTTCAGTAGCGAAGCAGTCATGCAGTGCAGTTTGAAAGGTGAGTTAGTAGTTATACAAGACACAACTAAGACTTCAACCTCATAAGTTAGGTTGACAACTTTGTTTAGGTCGTGATGTCTATAGGTTGCAATACTCACTTGATATGTTTGACGGGCCGTCTTTGCAATTACTCGTACAATAATTATGAAACTATAAAACTATGTTATTAACAAAGTAAAATGTGCAAACGTAGATTATATTAAATTTAGAGATTATAAAAACATAAATGCCTGATCAACATAAAATTGGATCGAAGCTTTATTTCAAATTAGTATCTTGTATAGCTCTTACTCAATTTGGCCTTCGACTGTAAAAGTGCGTCGTGACTTTTTGAAGTTTGAAATTTTGAAGAGATAAATAACATATATGTATATTAAGGATTCATTCAATGTTAAATCATTCCCAAGTAGCATTGCGGGTGTCCGGTAGTCTATTCAAATTTGGGTCCCTGAGGACTGATCAGTGGAGCAAATGATTCATGATGCCCCACATAACGATGCAACACTAAAAAGAGGCTTTTACGGGGTGATGATAACAATGATAGGTAGGATTAGTTAATCCGATCTAGTAGAAAAATCAACAAATTCTCTAATTGCGAAAAGTAACGCTCTGCTTAAAAAGTTATCGATGCAAGATTAATGAATCAATTCGTTTAGTAAAACTCTATTAGATTTTAACTATTCGCCTGTAGTGTTTTTTTTTATATAACAGTTCTACAAACACAATAAAAATCAAACAGACATAATGTAGCGAAATTAAACTTAACACAGATTTGTAATATTTGAAATATCTCTTGGTAAACAAATCTAGGCAAACAAATAGAATATGCCAACACAAATTCTATGTATAGAGAAGGCTTGCTTATTATATTGGCAGTGTCTGAGGTCGATATAAGATTGGGTCGAACTTTTGTTCCAATATCTTGAATAGGCCTTACTGAAGTATACATATAAATCAGTAGTGAGGAATATTACACGAAATATTAACAGGATTTTCGTAGAAATCTCATCCCACTGAAACATTGAAGAGGTAACTATTAATTAAGAGTGAGTTTGGCATCATAGAAATTAATTTCTCAAAACACCCCATTGAAATGTAGTGTTGGCGGAGAATATTCTCAATTTCGTTGAAATTTCGCCTAAATACCTTTGTACTGGAAGATTAGACAAAGTATAACGAAAATTATTGTCTGTGAATATTTTACTTAAAACAACACAACTATATTTAGACATTACCGGCTAATAATTTTATGGAACTAAGATGCAGTTTTCTCTGGCTCACTGCTAATAATTCTACATCCGTATTTACGAGTACTCTATAAAACTCACCTATTTTCGTACAAAGCTCTCGAATTCGTAATAACCACGTTCCTATCTGAAACTATAGGTTTTTTTTTCAAAGTCAAGTCTCAGCTTGGGCAGCAGCAGTAATTTTATAGTCTCTGGATTCTGGCAACGGGTAAATATACGAATATCATGAATTGCAAAGCTTAGATAGCTGTCGGCTTATTACTCAATGATGCTAAAACGGCTGAAAGAAAATTCTCAAGCCGACAATTTATAGTCTGGATTTTAAAAAAAGACACTTTATGCATGGTTTATGACATAACCCGGATACGGCCGGGTGTATCGTCTACAGTAAACACAGCATGGTGTTCGTTGATTCGTGATTTTACGTACCACAGATTTACAAAGCGACTGATAGCTTAGACCAGAAAGTGACACAGGCAACTCTTTATTCCGGGAAAATATGTGTATAACTATCTTTCTGCATTACAAACATAAAGTGAGTGAAACAGCGGGTGCGTCTAAAAATATCTTAAACTTGAAGCCGTATTTAATTTTTACGTCTAAATTGTGTTTGTTTAAATTAAGAATTATCAAATTATAATAATTCTCATTCATGTAAAATTTCAAAATCATACATTTCATCAACAATTCTTGTATAAGACTGAAGAATGAGTTTTCTAAAATAACAATATGTACAAGTTTACTTATTACTGGTGGTAGGAGCTCTTGTGAGTCCGCACGGGTAGGTACCACTGCCCCGTCTATTTCTGCCGTGAAGCAGTAATGCGTTTCGGTTTGAAGAGTGGGGCAGCCGTTGTGACTATACTAAGACCTTAGAACCATATCTCAAGGTGTGTGGCGCATTTACGTTGTAGATGTCTATGGGCTCCAGTAACCACTTAACACCAGGTGGGCTGTGAGCTCGTCCAAAAAATTATAATCAGACATATATAAGTACAATCTGATTAATGTTTGTCATATTTACTTTGAATAAATGCGAAAAGAAACAGGTTTGACTTAAAACATAACCGCATCCGGTCGGAAACTAATACTAGTGCACTACGAGTATATAATACACTCAACTGATGTAGATAACAGAAATTAATAAAACTATAGCTCTAACACAATAGAGATTTTAATCTCATATCAAAGCGGTCAATGAATTCTCACCGTGATGTCGACAAGAATCAAATTATAAACACGAACACGGTGTTAGCTATTCATCCGTAAGTGATCTATTTACACTTCATTTTACTTTAAACTTCGTCAATAATACTCTGTGCAAAGTACAATAGTATACTTTTGATAATATTATATTAAAACATTTATTTATGTATGTAGCCCGTGAAAATGGAGTCTATTGTCTATAGAACTTTTTTTCATTAATTAAATTTGCGATAATTTTTGTACGAATTTAATTTTTTATTTGAACGAATGAACGCGATACTCTCTCTCTACATGTGCGTAGTATGCAATAGCTGTTAACTGACATTCTTCTTCTTCTTAATTTTTTGGCTCTGGCACGGTTTGTGCATTAGCCAGCGTCAAGTAATAAACTGACATTGTAATGTAAATATACCTATACTTAGTTTTTAAAAATGGAGTTTAAACATAGAAGCTATAAAATGTAAAATGATCTTACATAGACAAGCGAAAACAAAGCTTCTTGTAGTCAAGAAAGGAACATGAGCAGTCAAAGAGGTTTGAATCCTTTCTAAAATAGCGTCCTCGGTATTAGTGAGCCGCTGACACGGCCTCACCACATAATGCAGCCTCCTTTAACTCCTGAAAGCCTGGCTTTGAATAGTGGCTGACCTAAATTACGCTTTCTATTCATTATGTTGTCATTATGCAGTGCATAGTAGCGGTGCTTACTAAGTAGATGCATTAACATGTTTTTACTATCTAGTATAGAAATAATTCAGCTCGAAAATGTCAACACATATTTATGTTCTAAACAACAAACTCTTAATGTTCATGTACGATGTCTTTATTCAATATTTATTTTTGATAGTTATTAACCAACGCAAAGAAAGTTAAATTACATTAAAATAAAATAGAAATTATTTTTTCTCTCTCTCTTTCCAATCTGTATTACTTATACAATATGTAATAGTTCAGTCAAATATGCTATAAAATATTAATTTTTAATTTCGAACAGGTTTTGTGAACTATTCCATTATAATTTAAAATAAAATATAATTTAAATTGAGAACGTGTAACCGAGATAATTGCTGACCTAATTTTTACCCTGCAAAACCTGTGTTCAGTTATATTACACTGACGCGCAAGCACCTTAATTCCAAGAAGAAAAACTTTAATTAGTAGGTAGAAACGCGTTCAATTATTGTTTCCAATCCCTCACTTTGTTCCTTCGCTGCTATTCTAAAGTATCTCTTAGTTCTAAATATGAATGAATTCGATTGGTATTTGTTACATTTGAAACATAAAACTCAGTAAACAATATCAAATATGAAATTTCACAGACTATACTGCGAAGAATAAAAGGGTATTATCGGTTCACGTGGTGCGTGTGAAACAAGAACATAATTTGTCTATGAATCTAACCTTTCTGTAACATCAATACAAATCTTAAGCACGTTTAGACGCGTTTGGGACGTTTACAATTAATTGCACTACAGACCACATAATAGTAACGCAACGAGGTGATAAACCGGCTTATCAACTCGATATCGACAATATTGAAAAGAAAAAAAGCTTTTATAGAAAATGTACTCTATCGATACAAAATCGTGTGTTTGCGGGACTGTTTAAAATTGTTATTTACTTCTCAAGTACGTCTCGTAGCATATTACATGTTTGTTTTGCGATAGCATTGTGGAAAATGTAAGATTTCCTTTATATTACGTATATATACCTGAAAACTATGAAAACGCGTCCATAACGACCACAAATAATGCGTAAGTGAACAAAAAAGCGCGCTCACTACGTAATATACGGTTGGACACTATGTACCTGTCACGCTGAGTAAGGACATGATGCGTGGAGCGTCCTGGCCTGGCTGGCCCGTCGACCCGAGGCGGTCGGCGGGGCCGGCGCCTCACCGGCCGCCACGGGGCGCCATAACTGCACACGCGCGCCCGCCTTCGCACACGGCCGGCGACCGACTGACGCGACTGACGCCCGGAGCACCCGTGATGCTACCTCCATATACCAAAAATGTACCACACTGCGCGCTTTTTACTCGCTCCCGCCTACACACGCGACATTTAACCCCGAAATTAAAAACCCTATACCAATACACAGTTGAAATTTGTACAAATTCGGACAGGATCTTAAGTTATAATCATTTCGCTATACAATAACATAGCTAAGAAATAACGTAGACCACATTTGTTTAACCGGAAAAATAATATAAAATAAATGTATTTTCGACTGCACTGTATTTAATTTGCAATTAATTAAGCCGTTTACTGAAGCAGACAATTCCCAAAATAACCTACTAAAAATCTACATATCGCTAGCTTAGCCCCGAAGCTAGCAACCCTGAAGTCTCGGAGCGAGTAGCGTGAGTTCCGCGCAGGCGCTCGGCGACCTCCTGACATCACCGGCACCGGGATTATTTTTGCCTGGCGAGGTAAATACCCTCACATCGATCGGACCCGGTTAAACTTTATGCAATTATTGCACTGCCCTACTACTTGGTGCAATACGGCCGTATCTGCCCTTACTACAATCCCTAGAGTGGATCAGTTGCGTTTTTAACTCGATCTTACATTGTTTACTCATTGATGTTATTGTTTAGTATTTTTAAAGCTGATACTGACGTTTCATAAACAAAATGGATTGCTATTGTAAAATAAAAATATAAAAATCCATAACTTTATTGTTTTTGCTTAACGTTTTCTTTTTAATAGATTTTTCTCTTTTCCTTTGCATATCTATTTACTTAAGATCAGTAACAAAAGTATACGATTCAACGGAATTGTATATCCTTAGTTTGTTATTCGACTGAATGAAATTCTGTTTATAGGTAAGAAAGATCACTTGATAAAAACGAAATTTAAATACTATGGCAATAGTGAAATTCTCAATAAAAATACAAAAAAGTACTAAAAAAAACAAACAGAATAAATTAATTCGATATTTGTAATCGAGCTTTAACATCTTAGTTGAAAATATCGGTCCAATTTAAACTTTCCAAATTTTATTCGTAAATTAAATTATTTTTAATATCAAAAAGAACATAAAGAGTCTCTTCCGTAGAGTCAAATATATACGTAGCGGCTCTACCGCCATTTTATTACTCATCATTTTACACAATTGTTAACTTCACAAAGCTTGACTCGGGCACTTGAGCTTCAAATTACATCAAAAGACCTCAATTACTACGCTCAGATTGACTGCTACGGAAAGGCTACGAAATACGTAGCGTTGTCTACAATCATTACATTAATCTTTTTCTATTTCCAACGCAGCCATATTCTTGTTTTACATTTAGTAATGTTTATTGATTAAATTCAAATATAGTTTTCATTGTTTATTTATAATTTTACAATTCTATTGTCATAAACAATTGAAACTTCACTGTTTTTTCATGGCAAAGTATTCATACAGATTTGTTGATAAGGAGTAAACAAATTTAGATGCGAGTCGACTATTATCAAAGCCGGCAATGTGACTTTTGGATAATTATTGGTAAATCAGAAAAACGAATTATTGACTTTGTATTCCATTGGCAGTCACAAAACTCTTCTGAACGACATCTTAGATAAATAACAGGTTAAATATAAACCTTTATTTAATGCAGGTTTTGAACCGTATTCTTTGAAGGAGACGATTATATTCAATTCAATCTGTATTGAAATATCAATAATTTTTTTTTGTCCAAATGCACAGATTGCCACCTTTGATAATAGACGACTCATGCAAAGGATAAATGGGAGTTAAAAACAAAATATGATGAATAAAAACAGATACTGATATAGAAATAGTAGTTAAATATAACCAACATTTAACTGTTACCTTGTGACATAAATAGACAAATGCCTACAGCGTTCATCGCCCGTTATTACGCTTTTTTTAAATTTTGATTTCGCTTTTATACATAATGTCATTCTACATTATGGAGGTTGTTACGCGTATATGGTTGTCGGGAACGCATGCTAGGTGCAGGAATGCCGCAAAAATCGGTACCTGACTTCAGCCCCTGGTCGGTACTCGGTGGTCATCGGCACCTGGGAACTTCAGCCCCAGCGCAGCTGAAGCGTAAGAAGCACACTGGACATGATGCACGATTTGAATTTTCTGTTTCTTACCGCATTGTCCTTGTCCGGTGTACCAGTAGCTAGCTTTCTGAGAATTTTGTTGAGATACTACTACACTACCGGAGCAAAGCATACTATTTCGAAATACCAGTCACGTCATAAGTTCGTTTCCAAAGATCTTATGTGCCACACATCGTCTGGCTTTGGAATATCTTTCAGCATGGTATTTCCCGAGCGTTTTGTCATGTCACAGTTCAAATAAAGTTTTAAAAAGTCCTCACCGTATATGATGTTCCTGAAGCTGCTAGGCTACAAAAACTTCAAGTTTTAACACTCTCTTACTATGTAGTCGGTGGAGATATCCCAGCCACATCAAAAATATTTAAAATTAGAATTTTTAAAGACAAAATATATGATAATCTTAAGTAAAAAATTCTTGCACGTTTTCAATTACTTCTCCACTTGCACCACATTGACCTCATAAAACTGATTACAAAGGTGTTCCGCTTCCAACTTTCAATTGAATTATACTAAAAGAAGAATTTAATAAGAACTCTGTCAGTGCATCTAATCTACGATTTAAAAATTCAAAGCACGAACGCGATGAGAATCGAAGCGGGTGTTAGGTATTGAAGCATCGTTCTACATTGTATGCGATTGCATATCGTGTAATGCGATTGTAAAATCACATTCAATGTAGCAGGTATATACAATTTGATTTATGCAATTAAGAATTTATGTCCAGGGTGAGGCTGCTCCATTGCACTGCGGAGTGATTGACCCTTGCAATTTGTTTTTTTTATTAGTTTCACTTCTACCGTGTGTGACTTGCACACGCAATTTTTTTTTATTTTTTACTAGCTGACCCGGCAGACTTCGTAGTGCCTCAATCGATAAATAAAAGCCACATCAAGGGGACACACATCAAAAGAAAACTAAAATTGTTTGTTTTTATATAATTCCGAGCTTTTTCATATTTTCTCACCTATTGAACCTTCCCTGGACTTCCACGAATAATTCAAGACCAAAATTAGCCAAATCGGTCCAGCCGTTCTCGAGTTTTAGCGAGACCAACGAACAGCAATTCATTTTTATATATATAGATACATAGATTGTATCAATATGAAAATTGATTAAATTGTACTCTTCTACCTACTTATGTAAAGCTCTCCCTCTTTAAGAACGGTTAGCTGGTAGATAAATCATAAAAGTGAAACTTGTTAATGGAAGAATTCGTTTATATACTAAATACAGTGCTATTAATTTTAAAACGCCATAAATATTTTGAATATATTTAAAAGGTTTATAATGTAATGTAAATAATAAATGTATTGGTCAGATTAAACATAAAACTTATCACACTTGGCTCCAAGTTTCAAGCAGTCTAATTAAATCAAAATAATCGAAATGTTTGCCAACTACAGACTTCGCCAAAAAAGTAATGCACGATGCCTTTACGATACCAGATTTTACCAGTTTACATATACAGTCTCGCACGCTTTTGGCGCGAACACAAAACAGAAACGATTACGAGTTATAACATCTAGAACAATACTTTAGGCAAGAAGTCATCGACCAGACTATCGCGATCGTCTGAAGATACAAGATTGAGTGCTTGTGCCATTTTACTACGAAGGAATTAATTACATTCCCGTTACAGTACATTCTAATTAAACAAGCGCAAGTTTCAGTAGAGAATACGATTGTGGGGAACGGATGATAAAATAACGAAATATTTTTAAATAAACTCTAGACGAGTAATAATATTGCCGTTGAAGCCGCATACTCAGCAAACGGGTTAACTAAGTCATAAGGCCGTCAACCTCTAGCCGACTGTCCATGAAAACTTTATGAACGCATACAAACGAGTAACTGTTTGAAATTCTTCACCTACTTTTCCTTTATTCTTATTTAAACTTTAATACATAGAGAAAGAGAGAATACACTATGGCACACCAAAACACCATTTACATTCAAAAAACAGTCAAAAAGCAGATACATTTGTATAATAGGCGGTCTTATCGCTAAAAGCGATCTCTTCCAGGCAACCGTTTAATTTACAGAAATTCTGGAAAATATAAAAATATAGCAGGTATGTTGCGGTGTAGTATAGACAATACATTATTAAAGAAAATATATACATACAATAAACAGATATATACCGTTTTCATATAAAATGAAATATATAACTAATTGATTAATAACTAACTTAACTAATATAATATTAAAAAAACATTAACTACCGTTAATATATAATGCTTTTTATTTATTTCACGGACAAACATTGCACAGAATTGTTAGTACATACCTACTATTTATTACACTATTCATTAAGATAAAAACAGAGCTAGCCTATATTTTTTCTATACTCTATAAAATTCAAACAATGATTTTATTTTAGTTTTGTGGCTTAGAGTTGTACTATTTTTCGCCGTGAGTGCAATCGAAGGTAACTAAATCGTTCAGCGAAGTGCCCCGTAGCATTTTCAAAGCATTAAATTAATGTGTTTTGGTTTGGCATATTGTGCAATGGTAGATAATAGTACCCTCCCTAGTTCTGCAGCGAAAAAGCCATGCCTTTCGGTTGAGCATGGGAGAGCCGTAATAAGGCAAGCAAGAACCACCAAACACTAAATGGTCCTTGAGTTGGTTCACCCGTGACGCGCCCAAAATATCTGCACTTTTTTGGTAAAACGGATTTTCTTCCTCTAGCCGAATTGTAAATACAAAATTATTTTATATACATTTTACTGTAAAAATTTATTAATACTGTTCTATTTAAAAATACGCTTACTACATTCAACAAATATAAGCTTATTAAAGCTATCTTACATTCAAGAGACCAAGATAATTTACTAAAATGATAAAAAAGAATGAAAAAGGAACTATAGTATTTTTTTGTTCAAGTAAATGCTTGAATGTATTTGCATTCGCAAAAAACTACAAGTTGCAACACGGCGGAACCGCTTGTTGAATTTCAAAATCTTTGTCAATGACTTGTACCATTATTACGTAAATCGCACGTGGTAACCGGCATATCGCTCGGCATTTTCCGAACTGTCCCGAACTTACCCGATGACTTGAAATATCGATCGTAGTCGAACCCGCGAACGGCTGACACGGTTGTGACGCTGTGACGCTACGAACATCGAAACAAAACAATGTACTTACAGCCTTACTACTGACATTTAAAATACGACTTTATGTGAAGGCTTTTCACCATATTTTGAGTTAAAATTTAAAGATGGTTGGCTGTTTTCTAGTCAAATTGATTTGTTGAGCTGAGACTTGTGCCTACTGACCCACATTGTCCCCCAATGCGTAATACGTATGCATGCACTTATTGTTTTACATAGTGTTTTAGATAATTATTGAACGTGTGAGTTAAAATATTGCTATCTAATGCAACGATGTTACGCTTACGTCTGCTTGCTTCAATACATACGTACTTTGTTGATACATAAGTTTATATTTGGCATGCCGCCAAGTTAGGATGGTATTTCTTGCGTATGTATTTTCCTTCGCCCACTAATTGGATTCTTCTATTTCTTAAGCCACGAGCGTTAGTGCTGTGTTTCAGTAACTCCACTCTTAATATTCTTTGTTATAGAAATTAAATCTTTCAATCACTACTTTTGAGTTTTAGCATCTCTCGCTGCTATGAATCATTATTGTCTTGTTCGTGTGTTCAAGCTATTGGCGTTTTAATCGGTTCAGGATCGCACGATATTATACTCATTATGAAACATACTTTCCCCGGCGAGGGTACAATAATTAATTAGAAATGTACATTTAAATATTTTTTTATAGTTTCATTGCTATTTTTATGATAGGTGTAATGATCAAGTTTGTAATAGATTAAATATTGTTTCAGTTAACTGACAATCCTGGTGGTAGGACCTCTTGTGAGTTTACTGGTGGTAGGACCTCTTGTGAGTTACTGGTGGTAGGACCTCTTGTGAGTCCGCACGGGTAGGTACCACCGCCCCGCCTATTTCTGCCGTGAAGCAGTAATGCGTTTCGGTTTGGAGGGTGGGGCAGCCGTTGTGACTATACTGAGAACTTAGAACTGTATCTCAAGGTGTGTGGCGCATTTACGCTGTAGATGTCTATGGGCTCCAGTGACCACTTAACACCAGGTGGGCTGTGAGCTCGTCCACACTTCTAAGCAATAAAAAAATAAATAAAAAAATCCTTTCGACCCACATAGTGACAGTCGGTTACCACTTTACCGAAACCCATTGACAGTAGAAAGCAAATGTATACAATATATTATGTCGCAGTCTCAATTATATTGTACAAAGACGGTATAACGTTCGAACCGTAATACTTAACTGCTTTGCAGCTGAAATAAATATGATAGTGGAAAATACGCGTGCGAGCTCACTCTCGATAATTTTTGGCATTTCTATTACACGATATTATGGTGTTAGTGATACGTAGCATATAATATTACGTCTTGAAAATATGAGCGCTTATGTGTAGTCGTGAACTGCTCCGATCGCAGATGATTTGGTGGTAAAAAAGAAGATGACGGCATTAATATTTCATACGATGCCTCAGAGCCACTATATCTGCCATGCACGGAGTTCTTTTCCAATTTGCAAATAGGTAAAAGTAATCTGAATTTTACATTATTTTTATGGGATTTTCTTATGGGACGATGCGGAGGGGTACCCTAACCGGGAAAAAACGTCCGTAATGTATGATTTTTATTAGTAATGCACACAGTGTACGACTTAACTTTCTCTTCTATATCGTTCCCTCACTACTGAGGATCGCTACCACATGCGAAGTACTTCCAATGTGCTCGATCATGGGTGGCATGGACTGCATGGTACAGACTACCACCGAGTGCTTCTCTTGCTAGATCTGACCATCTGGCTGGTGTTCTGCCCACGGCAAGCTTGCCCTCTATGCGACCCGTAATTATGAGCTTCTCTAATTCATGTCTGGGAGACCGCATGATGTGTACGAAGAAGCTCATAACACGTTCCCGGCAGATGGAAGAGAGCCTTTTTCGGATGTCTAGCTCCCTTAGAATGGACTCGTTTGTTCTCATGGCAGTCCACGGTATTCGTAGCATCCTAACTTTAACTTTCTAATAACGTACAAAAAATAACATATTTTTATTATATATTATATATTTTTTATAAATCATTGTAAATAAAATAAAGTTGATAACTTTGTAAGGTAGTTTTTTTTTTTATTCTATCCCTAGGACAGTGGTTCCGAAAATGGCGCATAGACATCAACCCAGCGAAAAGTACTGCGGTGCTATTTCAGAGGGGAAGCTCCACACAAGGGCGGATCCAGCTTTGGCGCCAGGAGGGTGTCACATAGTCGTGGGCATGTTAAGAACTTATAATTTAATTTTGATAACAATAGATAATAAATAAATCATGATGTTCTTCAATTAGTCCAAGTTAGTTCAAGTCCTGGAACTAGCTCAGGATTGAAATATTACTGGTGGCCCGGAGGCCTTTCCAGTTTCACCAGGACGGGTGAATGAGCGAAGGCTCAGCCAGGAGGAATGGGATTTGCTAACAACTGCCCGAGCGTCTCCGAAGGAGGCCTATCAACTCAAGAGCAGCTGCTTCGCGAATGAATCTACTACCGGATCGGAATCGCGACCCGCTGAGAAGATCCGGTGAAAAACTCAACGGGCTGATGCATGGGTTAGGTTGCACGTCGACCTCTTTGTCGAGTTCGACGAGTAAGTACGGTTACCGGGGTCCCTGACCCCGCTCCTAGTGTCAGACCTGAAGACGTCTAATGCAAAGGTTATTGGATCTGATGGATCCGTAAGGATAGATCCGTAGACACGTCTAAGGCGTCGACGGCGACTGGCTCCTGCATGATCAGGATTCGGGGAGTTGTCAGCGGCGGCAACGATAAGGCGATTATCATGACGCATAGCGAATGCGTTCCTTGTGGGTCGCAACGGAATGGAATATGTAGCTTTTTTTTATTTTATTTAAAAAAAAATCGCGAAGTGAACTATTGTATCAACATGGTATAAATGTTGCAATTTTACGCCTGCAATTCCATATTGTATCAATCGAACTTTCTCGACGGTTGGAACATACCTTACTTTTAACTGTTTAATTTGTACATATTTAGTGCTAGGTGTTTATATGAGTTCATAGACACAAGACATAAATTAAAATCAAGAACAGCTGAAAAACAGCAAACGCAGCAGCAGTAAATGGTACGACTAAGCAGTAATACCAACACGTCGAAAGATTGTGGAGAGTATGAAGCGGTAGGCAGAGGCTTGGCTCTGCCCCTGGCATTGCTCAAGTCCATGGGCGACGGTAAGCACTCACCGTCAGGTGGGCCGTATGCTCATCTGCCTACAAGAGCAATAAAAAAAATTTGCATTGGTAGGTCTACTGTCAAATCGACAAGACAAGTGCGATGGTGCTCAATATTTCAATAGAGCACAAGGACGTTGGCGATAGCATACAATGGCCGCCTCAACGTTTATAGCGTGACTTTTGTATTTTTTTTAGAATTAAATAGCCTAGTCACACTGCTCATGACCTAGTCCATGATAGGCATTTACCAAAGTCCATGACAACGTGAATGGCACGGTCTACCTTGAAATTTAAGGTCTAAGCCTCATTTTTGTTTTTTTTTTTTTTTTTGTTTTGATACCACCGTCTGCAGACGTCAACATTGACACATAACTATGCCTCCACTGCGCAATATTCTTCACAAACCTCATTTGAAGGTTGCCATCTCTCATGAAGTCTGCCATAGCACTCATTAAAGGCAGAACAATCGGAATAAACACGACCTCATATTGTCACAAAACATTCGTTACTCTAGGAAAAAAACATATTTTCGCTGCCCTTATTTGACGGGTTAAATCGACCATGCCAGGGTAAATTTTCAGAGATATAACGTTTTTTCGTTTTTTTTCCTTTCTAATTTTTATTTTTTATTTTTTTTTCGATTTTTTTATTTATATGTGTTGACGAGCTCACAGCCCACCTGGTGTTAAGTGGTTCCTGGAGCCCATAGATATCTACAACATAAACGCGCCACCCACCTTGAGATATAAGGTTTAAGGTCTCAGTATGGTTACAACGGCTGCCCCGCCCTTCAAACCGAAACGCATTACTGCTTCACGGCAGAAATAGACAGGACGGTGGTACCTACCCGCGCGAACTCACAAGAGGTCCTACCACCAGTAATTACGCAAATTATAATTTTGCAGGTTTGATTTTTATTACACGATGTCATTCCTTCACCGTGGAAGACAATCGTGAACATTTCTCAAGTACGTATTTATTCATTAGAAAAATTGGTACCCGCCTGCGGGATTCGAACACCGTTGCATCGCTACATACGTATGTAACGGACGTCTTATCCTTTAAGTCACGACGACTTAAAATTAATGCGATTTAGTTCCTAATTTAGTTCTTAATTTGGAAGGCAAAGCCAAGTTGGCGTCCAAAATCTTCGGATTCCTCAACAGAGCAAAGTGGTACTTCACGCCTGGACAAAGACTTTTGCTTTATAAAGCACAAGTCCGGCATCCCATTTCTGGGTCGGGGCTCCCAAATACCAGCTTCTTCCATTTGACTCCACACAGAAGAGAGCCTTTCGGATTGTCGAGACTCCCTTTCTCACAGATCGTTTGGAACCTCTGGGTCTGCGGAGGGACTTCGTTTCCCTCTCTATTTTGTACCGTATGCTCCATCTGCGGAATTGTTTGAAATAATACCTTCATCTCGTTTTTACCATCGCACCGCCCGCCTCCGGAGTAGAGTTCATCCATACTACCTGCAGCCACTGCGTTCATCCACAGTGCGTTTTTTGCGATCTTTTTTGCCACGTACCATCCGGCTTTGGAATGAGCTCCCCTCCACGGTGTTTCCCGAGCGCTATGACATACCCTTCTTCAAACGAGGCTTGTAAAAAGTACTTAACGGTAGGCAGCGGCTTGGCTCTGCAATTGGCATTCCTGAAGTCCATGGGCGACGGTAACCACTCACCACCGGGTGGGCCGCCTCGTCGGCCTATAAAAAAAAATTATAATAATCCAAAGTCCCAAATCAAATGCGCTTTGTAAGAAACAACATAAAACTACTCGGAGTATTTCTAAATTAGGACCATGACCAATATAAAGCGGATTGTGCGTCCACACGAGTATGTCCTGCCTATTTCTGCCGCGAAAGACATACGTTTCGTTTAATAGGAAGTAGCCATTTGATCCGAACCATTGGAGCCGTTATTTGAGTCTAATCAAGACTAAATCCATATTAATATCTCAAGGTGAGTGGGAGAGAGGAAGCTTGTCCAATGTTAAAAAAATCGGCATCATTTTAATTAAAATGTCTTTTAATATTGTGGTATACTTTTATAACATTATCTTATTTGATTAGATCATACAAAATCCTGTTTCAAAACTAGAATTACAATTTTCAAAAAAAATACCTGCAATTACAAATGTAAAAAGATTCCAAGCATTCAGCCTATAGCCTTGCTTGCTTGCCTAACTTGACTCCAGTTTAAGTACGGCATTTGTAATTGTTTAAACATAAATTCACACAAGAAACACAGAACTATTCATATAACAATATTTAATCCTTCAACAAATTTCAAGTATTTTTCATGTCTTTCTGCAAATTTATCTGAATCACTGTTTCTTTCTGCAATGAACTTTCTTTCATGCGAGATGAGCACTTTAAATATAGCACTAGAATAAACATGATTACAATCATATCTTACTATCTTCACTTGCTTTTGCCTTAAATCATTAGAATTACATTTCTTACAATTGTCTTTGACTAGAGCCCCATTCTGCTTCTTCAATCCGAAATATTCATACATGGAAATGATCAACTCATGAACGATGTACCGTCTATGGTACCATAGTGACTCATGCCACTTATAGAACTGTATCAATTCACTATTTAAAACTAATTCACGGAAAAGTACTTCAAATTTTCTACATAGATAAACATTATTATGTTTACAGTTACAATTTCTAGTATTTGAAAGGAGCAAATTTATTAACTTTTCTTCAGAGTACTCCATTAAATTATCGTCTGCGTTCAGTAAAGTCATATCATTCTGTAAAGCTTTTAACAAAACATTAACAAAACATTTACGTAAATCAATTTCAATGCTGTTTTGAAACATTTTCCAGAATACATCATTCAAATGTAAGATAACATTTTTTATGCAATATTGTCTATAGTGAAAACAACTAAAATCTGAAACATGTTTTGATGTCCATCTTTCCGAGAAATTATATTCTTTGATGTACAAGAGGTCCAAGCTAAAATTTGTAATTTTCTTTAATGTATTAAGCAGCCACATACGATGGTTCCAACTGTGATAATTATTAGGACTTTTATCCGAGGCAATTTGACAGAGATGAAACTCCTCATTAACAAGATTCTGGATATAGTTTGATTGGAGGTTTTCATCTGAAAATGAAGGCAATTCTTTAGTGTAGTTAGAAATAATACTTGTATTTTAAATTCAATATATTAAATTCAATGTGTCATAATTGTTTCTTTTATCTCTTTTCTGATTAAATTTATTTATTACAATCAAGAACTAGACATTTTATATCCATTTTACCTATTTTCTTATAATGTATTTATGTTTCAGCTATTATATTGCTATAATGGAAGATGAAAAATATCCAATTAAGCTAGAGTAAATCAATAAATATTATTGGAGTCAAGTATGATCTCAGAATGAACAAAAACAGGCTGAGATAACAATTAATTAAGCAATTCATAATTTCTTGTGTTTATGCCACGGACAGACAATGTACTGCCTAGTGTGCACTGTATCTTTTGTAATCTAATTTATAACTACGAGCTTTAACGTTCTGAAACATTAGTGTTTTAGGAAATTTAATAATTCAGTATCTACTAATTCATTTATTCACTATACCTTGTAATATAGCCTCGAGTAACCATCGTCTATACCCAAACGCCTCATTACATTTGGGTTTCCTTGACAATACTAATCTAGTCAATTTCAACTCTGAACTTTTTTCTAATAAATTTCTGAGTACCATATCACGCCTTTTGTTCCATAATGTATTAAGTTCTGGGTTCAGTAAAAGTGTTACACTCAATAATCGACCTAGTTTTTCCGAATGTATAGAGCCGAGTGTGCTGTTTCGACGTTTAGTTTTGCAGAAATATTTATCCATTAATTCTGAGTAGCAATACATGTACACATGCTTAACACACCACGACTCCAGCCCTAAGCAATTTTCTAAGTGAAGAACCGGAGTTTTATTGCGAAAATTACTATCCACTGGAACTATGTCGAAAGCGTACCTGAAAATATTTTACGTTTTAATATATTTAAATAAATTCCGATTATCTTTGAATTTGTGCCAAATATATTTACAACTCAGCGTTTTTCGATAAAACATTTTCAATATCTTTTATTATTTTTTCAACCAGCGCGAATTTATCCTCCTCCATTATTAATGCACACAATAACACGTAATTGAATTAATTGAATATGAATAAATACATAGGTAGGTATTGAAATATACAAATCGTTTTTTACTAGTTCATTGAAAGTTTAAACTCAAAACATCACATATGGGTATTATCTGTGCATGACGATCACAGCACAGACCTATCAGAAATTCGAAAACATTGTCAATGAGAAGGCTTACTGAATTTGGCCCCTCATTTTTGATTTTCGGTTTTATTTTTATTTTTAATTATTTGTTTGTCGTTTATTCGTTAATGTTCGAATGTAAAAATTGTTTGTTCGTTTTATTTATAATTAATTAAACAAATGATCATCCTTAAGTTGGCCCCTCATACTAGATATCTTTATTTTTATTGCTCAGATTAATTAATTTTGATTTATTATCGTTTGTTCGACGACTATTGGTGATTGTTCGCTCATAAAAATAATTAAATTCTCAATTATTAATTATTTTATATCTAATAAGCAAACAATCACCTCACGCCTACATTGCGCATGCGCCGATTTTCAGTCAACTGGCAAAATCGTATTTAATAGCGTTTTGTTAACAAGTGCATTTATACTGTCTAATATTTCTTATGTAGATCAAAAAAATATTGAAAACTTCAACAATACTTCAACAAAAATATGTCAGTGAAGACGGTCAATTAGTCGTTAAAGTATGATTAGCGCGGTCTTAATAAATTCAGTTATTTTTAATGATATTGAATATTAACAAGCATCAGTGGCGTACCTAGGGGGGGGCGGTGGGTGCGGTCCGCACCGGGCGGCACTTACCCTGGGGCGGCATTTTAGCATTTACTTTTAGTTGTTTAAAACAATTTATTCATTTCATATTTATTTTCTTTCTTGAATAATAAATGATTATTATGATTATTATAAGTTTAATATTTGATTTATATAAATTATGATTAACTATATGATTTCGAATATTATTCATCGGTGTATATAAATGCATATTAGTGTAAATTTTGAATGCTAATTCAAGAACAAGGTAATAATTTGATTTTATTGTATTAATAAAAATTCTTTGAATTCGTAAAAGTATCTTTTCGATTTTGTTCGGCAATTTTTCCTAACTAAAATTTTTTAATATCAGTTTATAAATGTCATTTCGTTTGAAAAGTTTATATGATTACTTTGAAGTAATATATCAATATTTTTTTATTCATCGATTTTTCTTTTGAAAAACAGGGCCGGCGGAAGGTGCTCTGCTAGGTCTGCAAGGCATTAGGGCGCCGGCATAAGAACTATCTTTTTCAAACAACAAAATCTAAACGAGATAAAACTAAAATACTGACGAAGTTACAATTTCAGAACTCGCAAATAGATAAATATTCTCAGTCCGTTTTGAAGAATTGTATTTGGATTGATAAATTGCTTAAAAACCATTTTGTTCATTAGCGATTCAATCTTTTAACAGTGAAGAGTGAAACAAATTATTAGGGTGCAAGTGCATTTGGGGAATTTATAATTGTTAAGCATATTGTATTACGTATTGTAGATATAGATGTTATTCAGCGAAGTAAAATAGCTTTGCCGTTTTCTATAAATAATATACTATTTATTTCGGCAAGTTATATTTTTATTATATATCCCTAGGATGAAACGAGTAAAAGAAAGCGGTGCGTCATTTAGAAAGAAAAGAAAGAAAAGGGAGGAAATACAGATTAAAAACACTGGAGCACTACTCAAATACATCTCTCATAAGCCAACTTCTAGTTCTTTTAGTATTGTTGCCTTAAAAACGGGTGAAGAAGCAGCGCTCGAAGGCGAAAAAACATTATCCAATGTTGTTCAAGAGGAAAGACCTGCTTCACACACTGGCGAAGAAGTAGAAAGTTTATCAAGTCCTGATGAAGAATCTGCTGCACAAATTATTCTGTCTGTTTCTATGAAAGATATTGGATTATGGCCTAACAAAATTGACGACAATACAAGAGTAATTCTGGTACATCAAGGTCCCTTTTTAATTCAAAATTTAGACGCCGACTTCAGCGAAGGATTAAAACGTTCTAATAATACAAGCAAAGCCAAAGGTGAAACAAGAAAACTGAGTCGGGACTGGTTTTTTCAAATTTAGCCTAATGGCGAAAAGCTCTTAAGATCGTATATTACCATCGAAGAAAAGTATTTATTGTTTCTGCTGCAAACTGTTTGATAATCTTTGTCAAGCAGGTTTTAATACGGAAAATGGTTTTAACAAATGGTGGAAACTTAATCCTAAAATTAGTCAACATGTGGTTAGTTCGCTGCACATCCGATCATATTACAAATGGAAGGGATTAGAAATAAGACTTGGAAGTGGAGCAACTATTGACAAACTACAACAACAGAATATTGATAAAGAAATAAAAAAATGGAAGGAAATTCTAACAAGAATACTTGATATAATTAGATTCTTAGCAAAACAAAATTTGGCATTTCGAGGACATCGTGAAAGTGTTCATCAGGAAAACATCGATTTACTGGAAAATAGAGGAAATTTTCTCGAGGTTGTTGACTTATTGGCTAAGTACGACCCAGTATTACGAGAACATGTAGTAAAAATTAAGATGGGTAATAAATATAGTCTCTCTTATTTGTCGCCGAAGATTCAGAACGAATTCATAGAGCTATTGAGAGGCGCAGTCAGAAAAACAATTATGGATCAAATAAAGCAGGCTAAATACTTTTGTATTATATTTGATAGCACTCCTGACATTTCACACAAAGATCAAACCAGTCAAATTATTAGATATGTAGTTATTGAAGGTAGCAAAGTTAAAGTTTAGTTAGTTTTAGAATCGTTTATTGACTTTGTAGAAACTAAAGGAAAAACTGCTGTTGAAATCACAGATATAATTTTAACGAAATTAGAAAATGACGGTTTAGACATAAAAAATTGCAGAGGACAGGCTTACGATAATGCTGCCGTCATGGCAGGAAAGCACAGCGGTGTTCAAACTCGCATTAAAGAAATATGTAAATCCAAATGCAGAATTTGTAGCATGTATAAATCATTCCTTTTAAACCTATTTTTTTTTTTTTTTTGTCAGGAGGAAATCGCTGGACATCCGCCCTTCACTGGGGATGGAGGGCGGGGCATGTCGGAGTCGAACCGACTAAAACCTCCTGTCTCTCAACAACCAACGTCCAAACCTCGCATGAGACAAAACTCATGAAAAGGCAAGGGGGGGAAAGTGAAGCGTTTAGTGCGGAGCACATCTCTCCCATCACCCTCCCCCTCGGGACGCCGGACTGGCGGTCGTCGGCGCCACGACCACCAGCCCTCTCGGTCGGCAGGCTATCCGAAGCCCGCCTAGATGGCACCGGTTAGAATGGTCTATCCTACGGAATGCCCCGCTGGGTCAGAACCAGCGTGGGTTAGGATAGCGTTGAGGATAGCCGGCCTTCCATCACCCGGATGCTCATGCATAAAACGCGTGCAGAGCAGCTTGCACGTCGTCTTCTTAGGCCCCCTTCGCCGGTCCCCAGGCCGACATGTGAGGGAGACCCGAAACACTTAGAGGGCCAGGGCTTGGGCGAGATCCGCCTCCCTGGCCCCCGCTCGACGGCGGCGGGCCTGTGCGTCTCTCACGCGCCCCGCCGCCTCCTTCTGCGAGATGGTGCACTCGCAGAAGTCGAGCATCGCCTTCCACGACTCGTCGTCACCGAGCATCGATGCCACAACACTCGGCAACGACAAGTCGTTTCCTATTTTTGCGACGAGGACACGGCGCCACCCCTCCCATGCGGGGCAGGCGACGAGCGTGTGCTCCGCCGTGTCCAAGTCGCAACCACAATGGTGGCACTCTGCCGTCGGCTCGGCTCCGATCCGGTGCAGGAACTCACCGAAGCAACCATGCCCAGTGAGCACCTGCGTGAGCCGGAAAGTGAGGCGTCCTCTGTCACGATTCACCCAGTTCACAAGAACCGGGCGAATCGCCTCGACGGTCCTACGACCAGCCGAAGGATCGGCCAGCCGTCTGGACCATGACTCCAGCACGGACCGCCGAGATTGGGCCCTCCGCGCTCTGACCACACTGGGGCTGGGACGTGCCATGCCCCGGGCACGAAGGTCAGCCCGCCACTGATAGTCAGCGGCGAGCGCCTCCGCCTCCAGGACCCAAGGCGGCGTCCCAGCCAGTACACACGCCGCCTCGAAGGAGATGGTGCGATAGCCACGGATGACCCTTCCTTTTAAACCTGGCATGTTTGCACGAAGCTTCTACAGCTATCAATTCCATCACATTTTTTGTAACTATCGAACAGTTGTTTTCGTTGTTTTCTTCTTCCACTCATAGACGGAATGTTTTACTTTCGGTCACTGGTCAAGGTGTTAAACGTAGTGTAGAAACTCACTGGAGCGCTAGAGCTGCCGCGGTAACTATAGTAAAAAAAATTTTTTTTTACATTTTAAGCGCTTTGGAAAAATTGACATCTGAAGAAGAACATAGTAAAACGCTATCAGATGCTGGAGTATTACTCAATTCTATGCAATCGTTTTCTTTTCTATGTTACCTTCATTTATGGGAATCCGTTCTTTTGGAAATTAATGACGCTCAAAAATACCTGCAAATAAAGAGGTTAAATGTCCACCAATGCCATATAAAACTAAATTCTTTGCAAACACATTTAATGGAACAAAGAGATACGCTAGTACAAAACGCTGTTTTACGCAAAATATCGACTGAGCGTCGAGTTAGAAGGAGAAAAAATATGAGTGGGGAAAATTCGCAAGACGTGGGGCTATCCTTAGAAGAAGAAGTACGAAGAGAAATGTTTTCATCTATGCTTCTATGCTTTCATCGAAGCTTCTCAAAATTGAAGTTGATAAAAAATTATCTTCGTTCTACAATGAGTCAATCAAGACTACAAAATCTTGCAATATTGTCAATAGAACAAGAAATTACAAATAATATAAATTTTGAGAGCATTATACACGATTTTTCTAGTATGAAAGCTAGAAGAGTAGATATTATATAAATATGTTTACGAGTGCATACAAATAAGTCTAAAAAAATTTACTCTGTGTATTATGTAATACATTACATTAATACATTACATTACATTAATGTTTATTGATTAAATAACTTAATAATTTATTTATGTGTATTAATTTATAAAAACCACTATTTGATTGACTTATAATAGAAAGGGCGGCAGACTGGAGATCGCCCCGGGCGGCAAAAGTTCTAGGTACGCCACTGACAAGCATATAGAAATTTCAGTGATTTCTAATTATTCTAAGAATATTTTAGGAGTACAACTTTCGTGTTAAAATGATACTATTCATTACCTTGTTAACAAAACGCTATTAAATACGATTTTGCCAGTTGACTGAAAATCGGCGCATGCGCAATGTAGGCGTGAGGTGATTGTTTGCTTATTAGATATAAAATAATTAATAATTGAGAATTTCATTATTTTTATGAGCGAACAATCACCAATAGTCGTTGAACAAACGATAATAAATCAAAATTAATTAATCTGAGCGATAAAAATAAAGATATCTAGTATGAGGGGCCAACTTAAGGGTGATCATTTGTTTAATTAATTATAAATAAAACGAACAAACAATTTTTACATTCGAACATTAACGAATAAACGACAAACAAATAATTAAAAAAAAGGAAAATCCAAAAAAAGGAGGTTAAATTCAGTGAGCCCAGTGAGAAGTAGTGAGAATTAGAGACCATAAAACACAGATTACTGTCGTAATTATCAAATGCTATTTAGTAAAAGAAACACAAAATACCAAAATACTAGAAAAAATAATTACAAATTACGCTTGGTCAGTATTATATTGTGCACTATAATACTGACACTACTTGGCGGATTCAAGTTGGAGGGTGGTCGCCAGCCAGTCGGACTAGGGCCTACCACCGGTTATGCTTTCGCCTTATTCGGATTATATCTGGTTATGTTTTCGGCTCCCGTTTAGCACCATCCAGGGCTCCCTCGTAAGCTATTGCGGGTTAAGCCTACGAAAGCGGGAATCATCAACCCCCTCGAAAAACCTAAAAGTATTTAATCTTTGATGATATTTTTGATGGGAGCATTAATAATGATACTATATTGTTATATTTTAATTTAACTGAACTTTTCATAATAAACTGAAAGCTATAGAACATAGTTTTACTCTCCATCCATACATTTTTAGTAATTTGAAATAGTATGTAACACTAGCTTACAATTCCTCAGTATGGCCACCTTCCAAACCAAGGCAAACAAGCAGGTAAGACCATTATTTTTTCCACTCTGGACATACTACTAACACTAACTTGCACTCCGATTCATAGATAGTATCTTCACGATATAATAATCAAATCTTTAATAAAATCTAAAGAATGTAGGTTAAATAAATAAAATAGTTAAATTAAAATTGAAATTAGTTTACTTGACCTAAAAGTCTTAGTTACTTAGGTCATGAAATCCCAAAAAAAAATGAAATTAGTTTACAATTCTCGTATACCGTAGAATGGGGTAAATAGGGACAAAATCGAACTTCAGATTGAATTTTAACATAGTTCCAATTAAATAGTCACTGCTCAACCAAAGAAATAAGTTGAGTCTTGAACGTACCTAGGTGATAAAAACCGTTACATTATTTTAATTATTCAATTTAAAGAAATAATCGGTAAAATAATGGCCGTCCCAATTTACCCAGCGTCCGGGGTAAATTGACACGGTTAAGGGTTAAATTGGGATATTTGTAAGGGTTGTCAACTCGCAGTACTGCGATATATAGGTAGGTGCCATATAATTATTTATATGGACCGAAATGATGAATACAATCCATAATTTAAGCACAATACACAACATAGTGTAAATTAAGCTGGTTTCTATTCCGAAGCGATGTGACATGAATGATAATAAACAATACAATGATCAAAAAAAGTATGTGCATGTTATATTTTAGAAAATTATTATTTAATTTCCTTAAAAATCACAACTCTGAAAAAAAATCATAAAATAGAATAAAAAATTGAAAACAAAAGGACTGGAAATGCAATAATACAATTTTATTTAATCAACATTTTCAAAATAATCTTTGAGCAAGAGTAAGATATCAGGTGAATAAGATAAAAAAACAGCTTTATCTGATTACTGCCAATAATAACAAAAATAAAAGAAATTCTTTCTAAGCAAATAACTAAACTCAATTAATTCACTCACCCATAATTGGATATCTCGGATTTTTAATTAATGTTACATTTAAAATCTGAGGCCTGTTTTTATTTGTGTGTGTTCGTTGTGAATCAAAATCAAATGACAAAATCACAAAATCATGATTCGATGCGTGAATAGATTCTGAAATAACAAAAGTTTTGATTCGTTTGAGTTCTTTTAACTTTTAATTTTTTTTATTGCTATAAAGAACATGCGACCGGGCAGATATTACAAGGTAAATGTCGCGAAAAAAAGTAATTACATATATACTTTTCTTTTACCTATAATACTTACATAAACTAACTGATAAACACATTAACCTTCTTTACATCACGCAATTAAGTGATAGTATAGGCTAAAAAATCTATTATAAGATATCAGTGACAACCCTAACAAGCCATCCCTATTTTGTCTTTTGGCGTTCCAATTTTGTGTTTTCTCGTCCCTAATTTTTCCAGTCTCGTTCCAAATTACCCTACATACGTTCCAATTTTCCCCAAAAAGAAAGGAAAAAATATACATTTTTTATTTTGTCGAAATATTGTATTTAAAATAAGAATATTGCAACTTACCGTTTGTTGTGGTATTTCCAGGTGTATTAAAAACTTATATAAACTGTGATCTTATTGAAAAAACAACGATAATATCACTTTTTTTAAAAGTTCTTTAAGCTGTTTTAAAACGCACTTTTCAACCACTATTTTAAATTTAATTTGACGAATTTTTGGGACCAACTTAACTCATGTTTAGTACTTCCATAGTTAGCTTGGTTTTTCTTCTATACATTGATAAATATTACCTTAAAGAAAATTAGGTAGATTCCGTGCTACAAGTACTTTGAGAATCTTCCGCAGGTTTGTCCCAATTTACCCCAGGATCCCAATTTACCCCATGTCATGGTATATTAAGTGTATAATCTATGTTTACAATTTACTTATTGAACTTTTTTTCTGCTCCGTTTTAATATTATCAGAATATTGAATATTTAAAGAATAGCAGGATATGTTTTATAAATTTAGAAATCATTTTTATTAAAAAAATTAACATAATATGGTGAGTACTTAAGTGCATACTTTCATCCAGTAATACCATCAATAAAAAACATACCAAATTAATTTAATGTCTGTTTATTTCAGAGTGCTATATTTAATTTTCAAAGCCTTTTATCCGTATTACTATTGTTGATATGCACCTGCGCTTATCTAAGATCATTTTTTCCAAGTATCATGGACCGGAATAAAACTGGGTAAGTTGCATGTAACTTACTAATGCTATTGCAATAAGTTTCTTTTTTTTTATTGCTTAGTTTGGTGGACGAGCTCACAGCCCACCTGGTGTTAAGTGTTTATTGGAGCCCATAGACATCTACAACGTAAATGCGCCAACCACCTTGAGATATAAGTTCTAAGGTATAATTACAATGGTCAAGTGTAGTTACAACGGCTGCCCCACCCTTCAAACCCGGTACCCACCCGCGCGGACTCACAAGAGGTCCTACCACCAGCAATTACACAAATTATAAATTTACGGGTTTGATTTTTATTACACAATGTTATTTCTTCACTGTGGAAGTCAATCGTGAACAATTGTTGAGTATGTATTTCGTTAGAAAAATTGGTACTCGCCTGATATTCGATCACCGGTGCATCACTCAACACGAATGCACCAGATGTCTTATCTTTTAGGGCACAACGGCTTCAATATACACAGTTAATTTGTACAGCAAATATTAAAAATAAAACAGAAAACAAATTGTTCATTGTGGCTGTTCTGTCTCATCATCATCAATCAGTTTGAAAAACAAACCATAAATAAATCAGTTTCAATGCAACAATTTTAACTTGTTTTAATAATTTTTCAGTTTACTGGGAACATTTTGGAAATGTGCAAGAATTGGTGAACGCAAATCCCCCTATGTTGCAGTCTGTTGTATATTAATGGCCTTTTCAATATTGTTCCTCACATAAAATTGTTACAAAATGTGGTCTTAAATGTTAATGATTTATTAAACCATTTTAAAACTTATTTCTTGTTTAATTTTCTAAGATAATAAATTGATGGATTATGAAGAAGCAGCACCAAAAAACATAGTGAACCGTTTCCCACAATAGAGGATTCTTTAAGCCTTGTTTGTAAAAGGATCAAAATTAAAGATAGTTCCTTCCAGAGCTGAGTTGTGTAGCCAAATTATGCCTCGAAACACTGAGATGAACTGGTTCTCGGAAATGTGCTTTTTGCATTGATGGGTGAATGAACTTATGGACCACCTGGTGTGCAGAGCTTAATGGAGACCTTAATCATTTGAATGTGAATGTTGCATTCGACCTTCAAAAGTCTTCATATTATATTAAAACAGCTAGGCCAGTTAAAACTGAAATGCATCTTTGGCAGTAATGCAACTGAATCTTGGCCCAGGGCCCAAAGGGGTTCTGGCCAAAAACAAGAGGTTCTATTGCCTCAGTATAACCCTCCTCTTTAAAAAAATAAATGTATAACTGAGCCTGTTGACTAGCAAATACAGTATATATGTGACAGGAGTCTTTCTGATAGTAAAACCGCACTATAAACAGTTGGAGGCAGCATCGAACAGGCGGTCCACCTCGCAGCGGACCTTTCTTCATGGAAAGACATACGTGTGGTCAGGATCTTCAGGGGAAACGCCGAAAAAGACGACTAGAAAACAATTAAGAACTACATGCAATGCAGTGCAATCACTGGCCACGAGGCATATAATAAACATCTGTTCATAAAACTTATTATAATTGCTTATGCAGTGCCTGTACGAAGACAGACGATACAGCTGCTCACATGCTCTTTTTAGTGCTCGAGAGTGGCCACATCTTGGGTCACCAAGATCGCTTCCTGAGGCGGCTTATTGAGGAGCTGGATTGGTACTCATACAATCCTCCCACCCACACCCACACAAAATGGGCGTATTTGCAGATTTCAATATATTTTTTATTGCCTTTGTAGGCAGACGAGCATACGGCCCACCTGATGGTAAGTGGTCACCGTCGCCCATGGACGTCAGCAATGCCAAGCCGCTGCCTACCATTTGCAGAGAATTGGCTTTTATTGTTATCCTACCCTTCGAAACAGAACACAACAGAAATAAATAGGATGGTAGGACTTGCCCATGCGTGCTACAGTACTCCCATAGACTAGTATGGGAGTACTGTACTTACGAAGGTGTTCATAAATGTGGCGGATATCATCTTCATTAATCATATGTTTCTCCTTCATTATGGAAGTTTATGTTAACACTAGTGGATATTCCAGGCTAATAATATAGTCTCAAAAACGGTCCCCCTCAAGATAACAAATTACTTTATTAAATTACTATATTAAACTGACTAACTGATATTAACTATACTGAGACCTTAGAACTTATATCTCAAGGTGGGTGGAGGTATTTACTTTGTAGATGTCTATGGGCTCCGGCAACCACTTAATAGCAGGCTGGCTGTGGGCTCTTCCACCAAATAAAACAATAAAAAAAATTGAATTTTTGTCTTGATTACAATTAAACCATGAAATATATTGTATCCATTTATTTTGAAGACTATTTTTATAAAAAATATAAGGAAACAGAATACACTGACATAAATATTTGTAAAAATAATCTTAATATTAGCATAGTTCAATTTTCAAAGAAAACAATATAGAATTATCAAGGAGCCGCGACCATTCGAGACTAATTAATAGGCTCAAATATAATGCTATAAAAGTATGCGGTCAAAAGTAAAGTACCATTAAAACCTCTTTTCGTGAATACAGTTTATTTTGACTACAATATCGAACATTGTTAGCTAATCTTAGAATTTTAAGAACCAAATGAAAGAATTAAAATAATTTTGTAAGATTATAAAAATATGGTATAGGTAGGACGCACTAATATCTGTAAATTTTTATTATCATTATTGCAAAAAGGCGTTCAAGATTATACATTTCCTTTATAAAACTAAGAACAGAATTTTGCGGTTTCTAGTTTATTCTTTATTCCATGTTCAAATTTGGAAATAACAGATAAAGTTTAATAACGATAGCAAACACCGTAACAAATCTATTTTTCTTTTGAAATTTCCTGCCACCCTCATTAACATAATCAGAAATCAACAAAAACATAACTATGTCACACACTCACATTAAAAAAAAAAAAACAAGGAACAAAAAGTATTATAGTAACGCAGACTGTAGACATTCATCAAATAGAGATTATTTAGAAACGAATATTTACGTAATTCAATTACAATAAGTATTATATTATTGTATACAATGTGAATCACAGTCAACTGAGAAATCAATAGTATCAAACTCATTGACAAATTTAGCTATAGTTTAGCTTTTATAATATATTCCGGAAAAGGTGTTATTCTTTATTTATAGGGTTGATGAATTTGCAGTTTCTTTACGTATTTATAAAAAGCATAAATTTTACCAAAAACATATATTTAAATAAGTTTATAATATTTTTTAGATATTAATCTTTCAATATAGCATAATACCGTTTCCGGAACACCTGGCATAATAACGGATAATGTATAATACTACAAAACAATAAATATAACTGCTTGAAATGTATATACTCACATTCTTTTAATAAAATAAATGCAAAATAAATATTCCTTAAGATTAGATTATAATCATACAAAAAAATCACATATTATAGTACTAATCAATTATTTAGTCTTCCGAGAATTTTGAATATCAGTTCGTATTTTTAAATCAAACTAAAAAAACAAACGTGTGGCACTCGGGAATTGCCGCGGTAAAGCTATTGCATAGCATTTTTTATCAACTTATCCAATTATAATTAGAAAATGATAATTTAATATTAAAACAATAATAAAACAAGACCACGCTACATTAAACATTAATAAAAGCAAAACCTTAACTGTCCCCTTCACACTCATAAGCTAGACCGCGCGAGAGAGAGATGGGCAGACTTTTCATGATGTGCATGCAGTGTGACGTCACGCCACGCGCTTATTCACAAACACTACCCAAGCGCAACGAATGAGTGGAGTGAGGGGTGTAAGGTTTTTTTCGTTACGGAATTTCATGATTCGGTCGCCGCGCTCAAGGCCCGCGATAAAATCTATGCAATAGCTTAAAAAAAATTGTCACTATTTTGCTGAAAAATCTATTGACCATTATATCGTATCCTAACTTCTTACCGGATCTTTGTTCAGTCTAATTTTGTTCTATATAAAACTAAGTAATACCTATGTACGGCGACGATTCACCGAATCTATACCTACAGCTTATTACTACGTAGGTATTTCAGATAGTTTTGAAAGTTTCGATGCACTTAAAGAAGAAGAAAAAAACAGTAGGTATCTAAAAATAAACTACTGTAATAAAAAAAATCCGAATGCTTGTTTCTCTCATTACCCTATAATATTAATTTAATAATAGAGTAGTAGAGTGTAATTAATATGGAAGTCTATATTGCACTAGTTTAAGGAAAAAGGATACCTATAAAATAGTATAAATATTTGCGGTTTCGTGCCTCACTGTCGATCGATTACGTCATCGTTGTGTAATTTACAAATTTTATACTTTGACAAAAACAAAACGGATCTTATACCCAATCAACTGTAACTGTTACAAACACACTTACAATCCTAATTTGCTACTAGAATATACATATTTTAGACGAACTATCACTACACATGTAAAAAGGCAATTAATCAGCCTGCTTTATTACATTACAAATACTACCGTTTATCAGTACGAAGCGGCGGCACACAAATACAATGATTGTGTGTACAGTAATACCACAAGTTATGGCTATTATCACTATATTTTCATTACTAAAATTCAAAATCTATAAAAAAATCACCGAACTAGTGCAGTCCACTTTGTATGAGTAAAGAAAAGAGACTACCGATGGTCGTTGTGAATAATTCAGAATGCAACCCTTAAATTAAATATTCAGGTTTTTTTTAAATTACGCTTTTATGGTCTATGCAAAGCAAATTATTACTGTATTCATTTCGTCACGTTATACTGTGATTTGAAAAGCACAGTGCATTAGTAAGTACAGATTATAATATGGCACTAGACATGTTTTTAAATACATTTTTGAGCAAGATTATGGAAGATTAAAATTTGTTTTTAAACAAAATTTAGGTACTAAACATGGGAAGATCATATTCACAATGAATGGTATTCAAACTACTCACGTTTAATAAGCAAGGAAAACTAGTCATTTTGACCTTAGAAATGCTAAACAAGATTCTATGTCGATGCCTTAAGGGGCAACTACGTGATGCGAAACGCAAATCCTAAACATTTGTTGAGCTGATTGCTAAAGTATCAGCACAATTTTACAATAATAATAGATGAGCTTTTTCTGAGTTTAATTAAATTCTGACAATAAATCTTCAATCAATTCAATCATAGCAGAAAATGAATAGAGCGCAATCTTGTAGAAACAAAATATGTGTGCAATGTTTAAATATATAGTGCCTATTCACATTTATTTATTCAAATCAAACTACAAATGTTTATCAACACACTTTCTTTTGTACAGGAAAAAATTAAATCATTTTGTATTGCACCTTAATTGGGCATGCATGTATATATTTTCGTTTTTTACTTTATATCATCACAATACGGATTTTTGTTCATTCATTCATATAATTTTTCAAAAGTCTTACACAAAATCTACATACTTATTATTTTCAAATATAAAAGTACAAATCGATTAGAATGCCTAATTATAAAAGGTTAATATTCTATGGTCAAGTTCTAAGTTTTTTTTTTAAAGCATTTTCTATTTATACGCATTTGGTAACGTTTTTCTAAGTCTTTATTGAAATACGAAATTTCAATGAGGATTATTTCTCTTGCAAACTAGTCTTCTGAATGTTAATAAATTTTCTGGGATTCTTAATTTATAAATAAAGATTGCTAAAATCGAAAACAAGCCTAAAAATAAATTATATTCTAAAGTAAGAGAGCATTTCGATTACCAATACAACCTAACATTATACTATTGACATACTGATTACAAATACATTTAAAATATTTAAATAAAACGTAAGATATAGTAATTCCATAACAAGATTCCCGATTTAACATCTGGAAACTTTGAAAAAGAAATCTTTTGGCACCGAAAGCTTGAAATACAATTTTAGAATACGTAGGTAGTTATAAAAAAGTTAAATAAAGCTAAAATGACTAAGATACGCATCTAAAACTGTACGGAAGTCTTTATTGCTAAGCCTGTATCTATTTGCTACAGTTAATAATTTCCGAGGTCTCGCAGCTTTACCCTGAAAAAATTTTTAGTGATTTTTGAAAAAGGTTTTGGAACGAAGTTCCTTATGGGACGATGCGGAGGGGGAACCCTAACCGGGAGAACACGTCCGTAACGTAAGATTTTTGTTAGTAATGCACACAGTGTACGACTTAACTTTGTAATAACGTACAAATTAGTAATGCACACAGTGTACGACTTAACTTTGTAATAACGTACAAAAAATTACATATTTTTTTATCATTCATTGACCACGATCTCAGAGCGTTCGTTTGCACTCTTATGCAAACAACCGTGAATGAAGTGTACCACAATAAGTTCGCACGTTACCGAATGACCGTGGGTTGTTGCGAAACCTCCAGTTTTATTTTCTTTATACCTCGAATAGAACTTAAAATTAACATTTTTATAATAAGGAACTTCGTTCCTATCCGGTGTCCCACGATAACACACATCTTTTTTTAATTATTTCATTTCTAAATAGGTTTGTGGAGTAAGGCTCTTAAAAACCCACGTGCGCATCTCAAATGTAACAGAATTCAACTGTGCCAGGCGGGGAGCAAGGTTAACACTTAACACGGGGAGCACTTTTCCTCATATCCAGCTGCCACGAGGTATCAGAAATACCACTACTACGAACAGACTATAGAATTAGAGAACCGATGGAGTCACATATTCACATATATTCTTTTAATTCATAAATTGACAGTTACTACGATTCTCTGAAATTTGGCAAAAAAATTTATCTCCATAAGAATTAATAAATAAATAAATATTTACTAACAATCACGCCACGTTAACTGGTCCCGTGATAAGTTCGTAAAGAACTTGTGTTACAGGTACCAGATAACAGATATAAATGTAAGATTTTTATTATACACATACATATATTTAATATACATTCATAACCCTGGAAAAGACATTTATATTTATCATACAAATATCTTCCCTTGGCGGGATTCGAAACCGCGATCCCCTTGTGTAGTGACCATGTCACTTACCACTACACCAGACGGCCGTTAAGAGGAAAGCAATAATATATTTCTCAGTTTTAAGTTTTCTCACCTGTCTTCTGACGCAAATTTTATCTGATCATCTCTAGATATTTTTGCTTATGTTTAGTGAGCATCTCGGTCACGGTGACAAGTTTACGTATCGCCGGTTGGTTCTTAGCCAATCCTTGAAGCTCAGTCAAATGCGCCACACAAATATGATGGAGAGTCGCTAGCTCTTTTGCTACAAAATAAGAAGAATCAATTAACATTTTTTTCTCGTTAAATTAAATTGATTTTAAAATGATAATTCATAGTTATTATTCCTTATTACGTCCATTTTAACAATTCATATTACAGAACTTAATACATTTGATACGCACACGTTGACAAGGCTATTCAGGGATTGCAGTTATACAATATAAATTAGATTCGACCTCGTGTCTTAAAAGTGGCGGTATTATCTATGGGCTAATGTTGTATAAAAAACATGATCATTATGATCTTGACTATGTATAAAGATCCGCGCCAGCAATATTATATGTCTGTGGGTTTTAGAGACCGATTACCATAATGACTTGTCAATTGTTTTTGCATATTCATTCTTTTTTTTTGGATTGCAGTATTTTCGCCCCATGATGCGCAAACCAATAAGCCAATCCTTTATAGAGCGCCTAACGTACTCGTCAAATACTTTACAAGCTTACCGATTTCAAAATTGACATTAGAATTGGGCGGCGAATTTCCAGGATCTGGCACGTTACTCAGTTGATCTAGGAAGACGACCATCCTCTCTTTGTTCTTTAAGATGAACGGATTCACTACTTCCATGTAAGGTTCCTGAAATAATCCATTTCTAATTAACTATGGTCCTCAAATATATATGTATGTTATGGATGGTTAGTTGTTCATTAATACTTTGTCATCTGGCGACGCGACAGTGGTGTCGTGAGCATATCTTCGAAATTTCATGAAAGTACTTTTACTGGTGGTAGCACCTCTTGTGAGTCCGCGCGGGTGGGTACCACCACCCCGTCTATTTCTGCCGTGAAGCAGTAATGCGTTTCGGTTTGAAGGGTGGGGCAGCCGTTGTAACTATACTGACACCTTAGAACTTATATCTCACGATGGATGGCGGCATTTGCGTTGTAGATGTCTATGGGTTTCGGTAACCACTTAACACCAGGTGGCCTGTGAACTCGTCCACCCAACTATGCAATAAATAAATAAATAAATTCCCGATAGTGTTAAGAACGGCCGGTGACAAGCCAACTAATCCTAATTAGCGCTGGAAACACCAAGCGAATAAATTTTTACGAGACGTGCAGATGGTAAAGTATGAAAAAAATATTCTATACATATAAACTAATAGATGCAGTCTCGTTTAAACCAATGCTGAATGCCTACAGGAACCTAGTCATGAGTGAGCTCTGAAATAGCTGGTAGCAATTATAACCTTGGCTCCGAACTCGACGAGGTTGGCGAGGTTCTGCAGACACTTGGCGACCATGAGCAGCGAGCGCTGCGCGTGCGGGGGCGGCGCCCGCTGCACCAGCGTCCACGCTCGCGGCTCCACCAGCGCCGGACAGATCAGCCGCAGGAATATGAACCCTGCGGAAGGTACATTATCTCATTACACTGCACTAAACCAGATATAAATATGATTTATTATTTAGGACTAGCTGACCCGGCAGACTTTGCAGTGCCTCAATCGATAAATAAAAGACCTAAACTTTTGTCTAAAATAAACTTAAAACAAACAAAAGGAATCCGTCCGACGACGGGGGACACATCAAAGGAAAAACAAAATTGTTATTTTTATTTAATTCCGAGCATTTTCACATTTATCTACCTTTTAAACCTTCTCTTGACTTCCACAAACAATTCAAGACCAAAATTAGCCAAATCGGTCCAGCCGTTCTCGAGTTTTAGCGAGACTAACGAACAGCAATTCATTTATATATATATAGATTTCATAGAGGTTATATCTCACGGTGGGTGGCGGCTTTTACGTCATAGATGTTTATGGGCTCCAGTAATCACTTAACACCAGGTGGGCTGTGAGCTCGTCCACCCATATGAGCAATAAAAAAATAAAAAAAAGCATTTCAATGTTGATGGTATTTGTTTTTAAAATTCAACAACAGATACCTTAATCTAACTTAATTTGTTAAAACAGTACAACGCATCGTGTTCATACAATTTCGTTACATATTCGAATTTTGATTTCATACCTGAGACGACCCTGGTGCGTACAAAGCGTTCGTTGGGCCACTTGGCGACCGCGGCTCGCTGCAGACACCCGCACAGATATCTCACCGGCTTAGGGCATGCTTCCGGTGAAGTAAATATTGATAGGGTAATCTGAAATGTCATAATCTTTTTTTTAATTCAATGTGATAAAGGACAACAATATTCAATTTATACCAACTTTATTTTCAACGTGGGTGGACGAGCTCACAGCCCACCTGGTGTTAAGTGGTTACTGGAGCCCATAAACATCCACAATGTAAACCGCCACCCAATATAAGTTCTAAGGTCTCAAGTATAGTTACAGCGGCTGCCCCACCCTTAAAACTGAAACGCATTACTGCTTCACGGCAGAAATAGGTAGGGTGGTGATACCCATGCGCGCGGTTCACTCTGTATTTAATATAATTAACATCATTTTCGCCTTTACTTTTATTATTTTTATATTTGGGATATTTTCTTATTCTTAACTTTCACTCGTTTCACTCTTGATAGAGCGGTCGTGATCGTTCTGTAGCTTTGAAGAGATAAATCTGACATATTTTACGACGCCCGCTGCCTCTCCTTGATCGAGGCCATTCTACTGGACTCTTTTAACAAGCCCCCCAATGTCAGTCCAAGGCACACCGTGCTTTTCACCCTTCCTTGCAGGACAAAGCGTTCCACGAACTGGTTATCGTGAGGAATCCGAAAATATAGGATGCACGATTGTTTAAAAAAAAGTGCTGCTAGTCTTCAGTCTACCCGTGGTCATGGCACTTGCAATACCACCAAAATATCGTAATGTCACGATGTGTGAAGATAGTGGTAAGAACCCATCAATTAATAGTGTGTGTATGTAATATTCGTTCTTAATTATTTTTACCTGATCGAGAATCATAAGTAAAAATTCAGCATTGTTACACGCGTCGTCAGGTGAATCCATCTTAGTGGGATTCAATTCTGCTGTCTGTTTAGAATCAATCAGCTTTTGAATGGTTTCCGAAATCGCCGCCTGAATAAAAAAAATACATATTTTTAATTTCAATCACAACAGGGACATGCAGTGACATGAATTCTCTTAATTTTTTTACTGTTGATTTAACACAACTATTTGTTAAATTATTATTGTGATTAGGTACCACAATCATTTATTTTTATAGATTTTCTATTAACTTTATTTGCATGACTGTGTGCTTTTATTTGATTATGTTATAAAACATATGTATATCTGATATGTATTATATGTTATTACTATGGCAATGGCTAGTCATTACATAAATATTATTTAGGTGAATAAATTATTTGAAATTGAAACATATGGAACTGCACACATAAATGTAATGGAATCTATACTTTAACACTAATCATACCAACACTTACTGATACCTTTTTCTACCATAGCGGGTAGATAATGGTACCTATACGACAAGTATTACTCAAAAAAATTAAAACAAAACAAAGAAATAACAGTAGATTAAATCGGTAAGAAAAAGCCATGAAGTCAAACGTGCAAAAGCAATAACATGATACGTGCTTTTCAAATGTAAAAGTTCAAAATGGGTCATTTGATCCGATATGTTATGTTTAGTGTTAATTTTGATGCACAATTAATTTAAAAAAAAATCAATTCTCCCCATTGCTTAAACAAGGCAGCGGCTTGGGTGCCGGTAATCACTCACCATCAGGTGGGCCGTATGCTCGTCTGCCTACAATGGGCAATAAAAAAAAAATATTTTCTAAATAGTTGGTAGTACAAAGAGGTGACCTGTAGGAAGGGCTTGCAGTGGGCGCGCATGAACTCGTCGAGCACGGCGGTGGCGAGCGAGGCGCCGCGGAACAGCGTCTTGTGGTCGCCCTCGCGCGCCACCTCCGCGCACGTGAGCTCGCGGGCCAGCTCCGCGCCGCGCCCGCACTCCGCGAACGTGTTCAGCACCGCTGTAACGTACACACGCACGCCCGTTACACAATTATTTGCACAGATAAATCAGCTACTATCTGATGACATTTGCAAGTAATTCATTGACTAATTAGAATAGCTAACTTTTCTTAGCTCATCTGTATACTATATTGTAATATAATAGTCCTAGCAAACTTTTTATTTCACCATCATTGGGCATAATCGCCGTCATTCCATCAATCATACATCTTCTATTGTGTTGATAATAAATGAAAATATACACAATGGACATAAATTGCTGGAAAGTTTTTGTATTTTAAAGTGCTCATTAGCCGACTTAACCTAATAGATTTATGGCTATAATAAAAGGCGAAAAAAAAAAAAGCGCTCATTCGTGTATTTACCAGTACGATTTGAAATTTAATTTTCTTTTCTGCCTTTAAATACGTTACATTATACAATTATACTGTAACAAAGTTGAGCGGATAATACAACAAAGAAAATCTATATTAAAACAAATGTATAAAACGGAGAAACAATATGGATTAATAAAACTAACATGTTGCCAAAGGTTGTCGATCGGTCCTGCAAAGATCTGCTAACGCCTTCACAGCCGGAATGCCCGGTTCCAGCAACAATTGACGAAGCGGGTTGTACTCTTCACGAGGCATTACTAATTCTTGCATATACCTGCAATTTTGCCAAAATGAAAATTAGGAGCATACACACACACACACCAAAAAATTTAATTTATATCAAAATTAAAGTATTTATTTCTAGCATATGCCAGTTCCAAGTAGCCAAATAAATTTATTTGATTATTTGAAACTGGGGCATTATTACTATTAGTACATCCTACCTTATCCGCAGTCTCAAGGATCCCCACTCCCCAATAGGAGTCATTCCTACTAAGGGATACCATTCTTCTATTTCTTCACCGTTTGCCAAATTTGCGAGTTCTATAGTCAGTTCAGCCACCTATATTCGGATAGAAAATACCATTAGAGTTGGATAGAGATAGACCAGGATGTGGATGGAGTAATAGTAGGAGCCTAGTACCAATATTTCTAATGAAATAATTAATTCCTTATTCACTGGTGTTTCACGAATGATTTCCACGATGAAACATATAGCATTGTGTAATAAAAATCAAACTTGCAAAAAGTAGATTATTAGTAATTACAATTGAGACATGGACCTGAAGTCCCAAGGTGGTAGGCGGCATTCACGGTGGGATATCTATGGGTTTCGGTAATCACTTAACACGAGGTGGGCCGCAAGCTCGTTCACCCTATGATTACGCATAAAAACTGTAATTACTATCTATCGAGAAACGAATTGAAAAAATAAAAATAATTTAAGGGAAACTCTCAATGAACCTCTAGAACAGCGGAAACAGATTATTATAATAATAATTTTAATACTTACTTCAGATTCTTTTCCTCTTTTCCCTGTATTATGTACGGTAATTGTAAATGAAGTTACATCTGGAGGCATATCACTGTAAAAGTGTTGTAACATTTAGCATCACAATAATTATTTGAAATTAAAAGTAGTACCAGTTTATTAACTCATAATGTTAAAAAAAAATCAGATATTATCAAACTGGAAATAACTTTTTGCAGAAGAGTCCAAGAACGAAAACATTTTCAGCGAGGTTTAAGAGTACTTCACAGTCAGAAGGCAGCCAGCACGCACTCTGACAGCTCCTGTGTCCATAACTTCTGTCTTGTGCAGCGATAAATCTATACTAATATTATAAAGCTGAAGAGTTTCGTTTGTTTGAACGCGCTAATCTCCGGAACTACTGGTCCGATTTGAAAAATTCTTTCAGTGTCAGATAGCTCATTTACTGAGGAAGGCTATAGGTTATATAACATCACGCTAAGACCTAAGACCAATGCAAGCGGAGCAACAATAGATAATGTTTCAAAATCGGGGTATTTTTCCCTTTTGAGAGCTTCCGCTGCGTGCGCTGCGGAAACGGTTAAAGTTTCGCTAAAATAATGTATGACAGAATTGTTCCCCTTTAAAAGATAAAAAAAAAATCCGCGACAGCATATGAAGTACGGCATATGTAGTATGTGAGAGTACGGCTATATGTTAAGGTTGGCTCACTATAACGCTTTTTATGCTAACCAAATTTGTTTACAAATAAAAAAGCATTAATTGTGAACTATTCCACGCGGACGAAGTCGCGGGCAAAAGTTAGTAAATAATAATAGTACTAACTCGAAGAAGAACTCGTCGTCCCAGTGCGGATCGGGCGAGGGGCGCGGGCGGGTGCGGGCGACGGGCGCGGCGCCCAGCAGCACGCGCAGGTGCGGGCGCGGCGCCAGGCGGGCGGGCAGCCGGTGCGCCGTCAGGCAACGCACGCGCAGCCAACGCACCCACGACACGCGCCCCACCTGATGCAAACTTGTACCTCATATCGCCACTTCAAAACCAGACTAGCTCTTTTCACGGAATTTTCAACAGATGGCTAATTAATAATCTATACATATAAATAAAATTGGAGTGTCTGTGTGTAATATTGAAATAGCCTCTTTTTACTACATGCATATGAATATATTTATTTTATTATTTATTATTTATTTATAAATAAATAAATATATATACGGTAGATACACCAAAATAACAATTTTTGTCTGTCTGGCTGTTTGTTCCGGCTAATCTCTGGAATGGCGGGACCGATTTTGACGAGACTTTCAGTAATAGGTAGCTGATGATATAAGGAGTAACTTAGGCTACTTTTTTTATACTAGTTTTGCCCCGGTAACATCGCGGTACTCAACTATCAATAATAAAATTTAATGTTTCCGAAGCGAAGCTAGGGCGGGTCGCTAGTTTATAATAAGAATTATATAATTTCATCTAATTGTGTTATTACTGTTGCAATATATTAGGCACGAAAACACAAAGGGCCGTCGGCGGGTTCTATTTATCTTTCTTTTCTACGTAAAGACAAAACAACTCACTTTAGTATTTACAATATTTTGATTATTATTGATATTACCTTGCACTGGTGTCGTGCTTGCTGCGGCACACATAAAGGTCTTAGAGCCTCAATCCAGGCCCTCTCCTCAGTAGCAGTATTGGCAGCCAAGAATGTATGTGTAGAGAGACATGGTAGGGCACGTTCGACGAGTTGGAAACAAAACTCCTTTTCCCAAAGTGATTCGTGAACCTGTAATCAAATTTTATATTAATTTTCTGTAAATAATATGTATGTTTTTAATTTTTATGAGACAATCATTACACTAATAAAATTTATTGTATCTTTAGCGTTATAGTTTTAGTTGATACAAGAAATGTCCCATAATTTCACTGGCCTTAAATAGAAAGTACAAATGAATTAAAATAAGTGCAACTTTTTTTTTTTATATAATTGCCTATATCTCCAGTTCCTAGCATAGTAAAAACAAACTTTGAAGTTTATATGAAACGTGAAAGGGCCAAGGATAAAAAATCGGCTCAATATTTTTTGGATGATGCAAACATTACAAACATACAAGTAATAATAACAAAGGTAATTTGACGTCAACAACACAAAAACATTTTAACCTAATCTTAATGTACGAACACGATTTTGTAACATTATTTAAGTAGACGAAAACTATAATAAATAAAATGTTTGTCTCAAATTTAATTACCAACCTGGTAAAGATATGCGCATGATAGATCGATGAGTCCTTTTGGTTTGGTCCTTTTCGGCGAATCGTAAAAATACAAATGTGTGTCGGTTCCTTCCTGTAATAGCACACAGTATAAAGGCTTCCATTTTTTAGCACCCTTGTCAGATTTCTTGTTCAGATACCCATAGTGCTTGATTCCTTTCGTCTTTTTCAGACCGATCTGATCTCGACATTCGCGTAATGTTGCATATATCTTTTCAGCTGCAGCCCCTGTTGTACTTTGCTGCGGCTCGATAGTGTGACCTTCCGCAATAAGCTAAAGGAATTTCATTATCAAAATTAACATAAAATTCCAGAATTGCCACGTGACAAATTGCTCATAGAATGTACACTCACCGGCTGACCTAAAGTGTGTCCTTCAACAATTTGTTCTTTCCTATATCTATTGATCACAGCATCCAAGCACTCAAAGGTTCGACCTCCCATCAAGTACCTGACGCCCTTCTTCTCAATCCTGAACCTTTGAATCTGGTTGTTAATGTGAAAGAACAAAGAATAGTCTCCTGGAGAATTATCAGATGGTCTGACGAGGAAACTTCCAGGGCCCGCCTTGACTAGCATGTCAACTGCTTCACTCTTGGTACAGTTTGGATGGAACCACGAAAATACCGTGTTTGGATCGATAGAAGGATCCAGATCTTCAACCAACTCTCTAAATATCATTCCCTGTTCACCGGTCCTAAATAAAATGATGTTAATTATAATTCAATTTGGCAATCATATTCATATTATTACTAGATATTTTGTTTACTTATTAAAAATACCATACTTCACAGTACCATAAAAATCTGATGTGGAAAACTCACAACAATAAAAGCCTGTACAAAATTTACTAGTACTTTTAAGAAAATTTCAAGAGATATGTAAGATTTTTTTCTTACCTATGAGCTGTGACCCAGAGCCATCCATCACCCATGTCATTATGTACAAAAAAGATGTCGCCCTTTTGAAAAGTCAATTCATCAGTGTCGGGCATTTTTGTATAAGGTAAAATTGCAACAACCCTCTGAAAAACCATTACAAAATTATTGTTAAATGTACTAGAAAACGAACAAAACAAGCGGCAACCGTACGGGTAAATAATTTGTATCTAAAATAAATGAGGAAAATGACTGGTTCACATGTTTCTGGGACACATAAATAATTTTGTCTAAATTATGAACATTTTAATAAATTATTACCATCATTTAATTTTACTATTTATAAATGGAACAATAATTTACTCAGTCAGATTTGGTTATGTACTGAATGTTATTTCTTCTACAATTTTTATTTGTGACTAGCGACCCACCCTCACTTCGCTACGGAAACATTAAATTTTATTATTGATAGCTGAGTCCCGCGACCTTACCCGCGGTTATTGTTGTATCGCGGGTGACGCCGCAGGGCGAAACTAGTCTAAAAAATATCGTCGTCAGCCACCTATCAGTGAAAGTCTTGTCAAAATCGGTCCACGCGTTCCAGAGATTAGCCGGAACAAATAGACAGACAAACAAAAATTGTAAAAAATGTTATTTTGGTGTAATAGATTGGGGAAAAAGTTTTTTCGCACTTTTTAGGAAAATTCATAACATTTTTTAATATGGTTTATTTAGATTTAACTAACGTAGGTTTTTTTTATTGCTTAGATGGGTGGACGAGCTCTGAGCCCACCTGGTGTTAAGCGGTTACTGGAGCCCATAGACATCCACAACGTAAATGCGCCACCCACCTTGAGATATAAGTTGTAAGGTCTCAGTATAGTTACAACGGCTGCCCCACCCTTCAAACCGAAACGCATTACTGCTTCACGGCAGAAATAGGCAGGGTGGTGGTACCTACCCGCGCGAACTCACAAGAGGTCCTACCACCAGAAATTACGCAAATTATAATTTTGCAGGTTTCATTTTTATTACACGATGTTATTCCTTCACCGTGGAAGTCAATCGTGAACATTTGTTGGGTACGTAATTCATTAGAAAAATTGGTACCCGCCTGGGATTCGAACACCGGAGCATCGCTCAACACGAATGCATCAGACGTCTTATCTTTTAAGGCACGACGGCTTTAATATACACAGTTAATTTGTACAGCATATATTAAAAATAAAACAGAAAACAAATTGTTCATTGAAAAATTGGTACCCGCCTGCGGGATTCGAACACCGTTGCATCGCTACATACGAATGCACCGGACGTCTTATCCCTTAGGCCACGACGACTTCTTGCATCTTTTTTCGGGATTGAAAACGCTTAAACCAAATTTGTGCTACTCTCACAGACAATGCACTAGGTCCATAAACATCGCAAATGTTTTTTCGCTGCTTGCGTTGCATTTTTACCTTTTTTGTAGTAAAATTTTAAAATGTATCGAATTTCTTCATTAGATTCACTCATCTCGACAGTACAAAAAATTAATAAAAATCACACATTTTCCTAATTTGATTTTGGAATTATCTTCTTTAAAATTTAAACTTTTAATGATACCAAAACAAGCCAGATACAAATAGCCAACATATAGCCAAAGAGATTTTATTACAAGTTCATACATACTATAATGCGAAAAGACTTTCCCCAACCCATTATGTACCGTATATATATTCATATTTCATATGCATGTAGTAAAAAGCGGTTATTTCAATATTACAAACAGACACTCCAATTTTATTTATATGTATAGATTTTTTTAACACAAGTGAATGAAATGTAATAAAGTCAAATAGTAGGCTTTAAAGTTTTTCTAGGTAATAAAGCACACTGTAAACTACATTTTTGTGAGCCCGTGAGTTTTTAACCACAAACGCCTGGCAGACCCAATCACAATAAAAAAAAATAAAAAAAGTTACCTAAACAAGTAAAGACAAAAACACCTGGGAGAAAAGCACACTCAAGGGTGAGTAATGGGTATACTGAAAATTCTGCATCTTTGAGATTGGGACACTAATAACTGAGTGATGTGAGATTTTATAAGAAATAGTAATTCCCTTTGCCCCTTTCATAGGAGATGGATTTGGTTTTGTTAATTATAATGCATGCCTAATTGTAATATTTCATAACCATTTTTATTAGATACATTAAATCAATGTCATGGAGTGGTTAGTGCAGTTGTTTAATCAAGCCCCACAGAGCATGAATAGCATTAGTTTGGAAGACAAATTTAGAAAAGTAATACTGCCCCAAAAATTTCACGAGATATTAAAATTGCTTTACTGGAAGAATGGAAGGCACTCTTTCAAGATTTTATTCATAGCTCGACTGAGCGAATGTCAAGGTTACTGGAAGCAGTTTGAAGAGCCAAAGGATGCAAAACAAAGTACTTATTATAACATACCTTAAACATCTTAGAGGAAACATTCTGACATGTGCTTACCTTCTTATCGTTCACTGGTTCTGGTGGTGGTACTGGCTCTACCAGTCGTTCTCTTTTCAATAAGTCAGAACAGTGACTGTAGAAGCCCACAAGTTCAGTTAAAGAATCAAACTGTCGACCTCCAATGTAGTAATCTCCACACACCGCTGTTATCCTGTGAAAAGCATTTTGTGCAAATTTTTTTTAATATAGCACTGTGTCCAAAATTTTTTGTCATTAGCAGTTAGTATTTTATTTAATGAATTGTTAAGTTATGCTATGGTAATAGACAAATTCAACTAAGGGCACATCCATGCACATATCTAATCTAATATTAATAAAATAAAAATAATATAAGCAGAACTGCTTGTTTCATTTTTACTAAAAGTACTTTTGTTCTACCTTTGTTTTTATACCTATTTTATAAAGACTAGTCATACGTAAGAAACATAAATAAACAAAAAAAATACACATAAATGTACCTGAAGTGATTAATTCCTGTGCGTCCTAAATAACTCAGAACATATGATCCTGGTTTACGATCACTCTCACGCACTGTAATCAATAATAAAAGTTAACTTTTGATCTAAACAATATTTTACAATACAATTTTTTTTTTTTTATTGCTTAGATGAGTGGACGAGCTCACAGCCCACCTGGTGTTAAGTGGTTACCGGAGCCCATAGACATCTACAACGTAAATGCGCCACCCACCTTGAGATATAAGTTCAAAGGTCTCAATTATAGTTACAACAGCTGCCCCACCCTTCAAACCGAAACGCATTACTGCTTCACGGCAGAAATAGGCAGGGTGGTGGTACCTACCCGTGCGGACTCACAAGAGGTCATACCACCAGTAATTACGCAAATTATAATTTTGCGGGTTTCATTTTTATTACACGATGTTATTCCTTCACCGTGGAAATCAATCGTGAACATTTGTTGAGTACGTATTTCATTAGAAAAATTGGTACCCGCCTGCGGGATTCGAACACCGGTGCATCGCTCAACACGAATGCACCGGACGTCTTATCCGTTAGGCCACGACGACTTCTTACAATAAGGTTGTTGTTACAATAATATAGTTTAAAATACTTTATTATTATTATTATAATATCACTGTTTAGATAGTAATTTGTGACATAGCCCACTAGTGACACACCACTGCACAGTCCTTCATGGCCATACCTAGTTGAAGTTCAGTTTACTTGCTTGTTTACTTTTGCCTTGAGTTTAGAAGGGTTTAGTAACTTCCATCATAGCAAGTAGCAATAGGAAGATGAGCTCATGAGCTATCTGAAATTAAGAAAAGCACTAGGATGCGAACTTTGTGACCGAACTTGCTACATTAAGTTGTAGTCTCAGTTACAGTTGCTACCATTCCAACTACAACCTTTTTTTTTACTTTAGTAACTTTCTTTATCAACATAGCTTTTCTAACTAAATATGTAAAATTTTTGATTCCTGCCTGAGATTCTCAAATTTAGTATTTCACTAGGTCCACTATTAATGAGTTATATATTACTGAAAGAATTAAGACTTACCCAAGTAGCTTCCTTGTTTGCTGGCAGCCCACAGACGCTCCTCAGATGTATACCTGTCTAGACGGCCGTGGTACCATTCAGTCTCCGGCGGGGCCAGCACGGCTTGACGCTCACCTTAATCATTAATGAACCATAAGATTTCAAGAAAGGAAGAAATTGTAACAAGAAAATGCTCAGATTATTACCATTAGTGCTTGGTCCGTCTGCTTCGTCTAACTCTAATTCAGCTGCCAATTCGGCAATGTCACCACCCCCGTCTTCTGATTCAGTGGATGGAGATCCTAATTTGTCCTTTACAGGGGGTCCTATGGGCGCCCCCATAGCTCGAATTAAATCAGCCATTTTTGAGACAAACGAAAAATCACATTCAAAATCAATTTAGTAATTCAAGAATTAGCTTTACACACACAAGTGACTCATTGTTTAGAAATGGTATATTTTTTTTGTTTACCAGAAAAATAAATCTAGTAGTGCAAACTTAAAGAATACCAAAAATTAAGATATATTCAGTATTATTCAGATCTTCTTTGAATTTATCCTTATCGTATTTTAGAGCTTACTATATCAAACTACACCAAAAAAGACATAATTAACACTAGTAAATGTTTTTTCTTAAATTGGTCAGATTTCAAATCAAACCATAAATTGACACAAATAAATCAACTTTCATTTTAGAGATTTATCAAGTCTTTACATTCATTCGAATCTGAAATTCATTCGGTACGGTACCGTAGATTATACCAACTCGTATGCGGTTTGAGTTCTGTGGCTTCCCTTTTTTTAAAATAAAATTATGACCTGGTAACTAAGACTTTAGGTCATGTCTTATTTTAATTTATAATATTCCTATTTTTATGAAAAAGGATAATATGGAGTGAAATGAAATGGAGTGAAGATGATATATTTAAGACATTAATCAACTGGGATGAAATTACATGAAATAAGATGAGGTGATATGGCAATACAATGGAAATATATTCTCAGTAAAATGCTAGTCATTTACTGAGATTTTTTCAGTGGACTTTTTGGAGGATCCTGAGAAGTTACTTGCACCAGCTTTGTTTCATTTTCCCAAATTTGTGCACTTTCACAGATATTAAACAGTTAATAAACCACTGTTATTTAAACCTGAAGAAACACTATAAAACAAATCACACAACTTAACTCTTCGCGTTCCCGGTAAAAAGTCCTCTGTGACTGCCATAGTTAGTAAAATCACAGTGCACATTGAACTGTAATTACTGTCACTGGACTAGCTTGAACTAACTATTTGTATTCCAGTGTCGGGCATCGGACACATAAATTATCATCTTACGGAATCCTTGACGATATTTGCAAGTGTATCGAAGCTTTTGAATGGAGCATTAAAGCCGTCGTGGACAACTATTGTTTTTTTGGTATGAGCTTTATGCTCGGATTCCACAAGGTTCGGTGTTGACCTTTACACTTTTCTATCAGCATATCAATAACATGACATAATCTCATAGAAGATAAATCCGAAACTTTTTTAATAGTGCTGGGATCTCTTAAACAAGGTGAAGTGTTACTTCCGCGTGACTCCGCAGAGATAAATAAATAAATAAATAAATATTTACTAACAATTACGCCACGTTAACTGGTCCCGTTATAAGTTCGTAAAGAACTTGTGTTACAGGTACCAGATAACGCAGTGATTATCAAACTTATTTCTTTTACCGCCCCCTTTGAAAATCAATTATTTTTCAGCGCCCCCCATTTTTTATACACCCCTAAAACTTTAAAACCACAATTTCATTAATTTAATTAATAAATGTTGTATTAATTTTAGTAAATGTAGTACATATATATTTGTAGATGCTATTATTGTTTCTTCATATTATTATATGTCCGTACATTGCTACAGAGCCTGTATTTACAAATTTGCAAAGTAAAAATGAATTCTTCTTATCAATATGTTTGTTTAAATTCAGAATTACCAAAATAAATTGCTAGTTCACTGTACTATTACTATGCTAATTTATTAGAACGAAACTATTTTTGTTGAATATCTTTCTCATTAATATAAGATTCTCATCAAAAGATAATTAAAAATTTTTATTTCGACTAGTAAATAATACTACTAACAATAATAACTTATTAAAGTACGAATAAGCTAAACCTGGAAGTCGTAGAGGATTTCATTTATCTGGGCTCCGTCATAGCTAGTAATGGATCCTCCGAAAAGGACCTCAGAAGGCGAATCAGTATAGCAAAGAGAGCTATATCCCAAATGGACAGTGTTTGGGTGGCATTTTTCTCTACGGCGCAGAGACTTGGATCCTCAAGAAAGCCGACCGCCAACGTATCGACGCGTTTGAGATGTGGTGCTGGAGGAAAATGCTCGGGATTCGTTGGACAGAACACAGAACCAACGAATCCATTCTTACCGAGCTCAAGATTCCAATGCACCTCCGCACTACATGCGCGCGGAGGAGTTTCGAGATCTTTGGACATATCGCCAGAAAGAGAGGTGACAATATAGAAAAGCCGCTGGTAACAGGCAAGGTATGCGGGAGAAGGCACAGAGGCAGAAAGCCAATGCGCTGGTTGGACCAAATACGCTCCACTCTCAATACCTCAGTCCACGTTGCTATCCACACAGCCGAGGACAGGCAGGAATGGTGCAAGATGATGCAGGAGAAAGTTATTAAAGGAGGCCACGACCCTCAGCACTGAGGATTATCGACGCAAGAAGGAAGGAAACTACGAAAAAAAAAAATGTGTGCGTGTACACACGTAAGAAGTGAAACTTCTTTATGGCCTTATTTTTCGAAAAATGATCTACATGCAACTTTCTAGAAATTGGTTAAATAAAGTTAAATTAGATAAAGTTTAAACAAAAGGATTTTATTATCATAGACATGAATACAAAAAAGTTAAATTAGATAAAGTTTAAACAAAAGGATTTTATTATCATAGACATGAATACAAAAAAGATGGCGCGTAACGGAAAAATGTGACGCGTAACCGAAAAATGTGACGGTAAATTTTTTTCCAACGCCGATAAAGAAGTTTCACTTCAAAAAATGTGTGCGTGTACTAGTGTACACACGTAAGAAGTGAAACTTCTTTATGGCCTTATTTTTCGAAAAATGATCTACATGCAACTTTCTAGAAATTGGTTAAATAAAGTTAAATTAGATAAAGTTTAAACAAAAGGATTTTATTATCATAGACATGAATACAAAAAAGTTAAATTAGATAAAGTTTAAACAAAAGGATTTTATTATCATAGACATGAATACAAAAAAGATGGCGCGTAACGGAAAAATGTGACGCGTAACCGAAAAATGTGACGGTAAATTTTTTTCCAACGCCGATAAAGAAGTTTCACTCCAATAAATTAATATCATTTCGTATTATAGATAAATATGGGTAATTTTTCATAGAATTTTAGTTTATAATTTAGTACGGGTTCAAATAAAAACCGCCGCCTAAGTCAGCGTTTGTAATAATTAATATCTATACTAATATTATAAAGAGGAAAGATTTGTTTGTTTGTATTCAATAGGCTCCGAAACTACTAAACCGATTTGAAAAATTCTTTCACTATTTGGAAGCTTCACTATTCCCGAGTGATATAGGCTATATTCTTTTTTGTAAAAAATTAGGTATCCTTACTAAAACTCCAATAACACAAGATGTAAATTTTTTTTACCTAAAATATTATTTACGTCGCGTGCCCTACGAAAACTATCGATGATAGAATAAAATAATGTACTACGACTTTGTAAAAAACATTATTATTTACAAAAAGTGTCCCGACAGCATAATAATATTTATGCCACAATAAGTGTTCTTTTATTTTAAAAAATGCCCCTGGTAAGACACGGGATGCCCCCCTACCTTCGCCGACTGGTGGCTTCCTACTTGGAGGACAGATCGGTCACGTGTACTGAGCACGGTGGGATCGTGCACAGGTTCCCGGTCGTGCGCGGTGCTCCACAGGGGTCGGTGCTCGGCCCTCTTTCGTGGAATATCGGGTATGACTGGGTACTGAGAGGTGCCCTCCTCCCGGGCCTAAGCCTAATCTGTTACGCAGACGACACGCTGGTCATGTCCCGGGGGGAGTTTTGCTGAGTTTGCTCGTCTTGCCACCGCTGGGGTGGCGCATGTCATCGGCAAAATCAGAAGATTAGGCCTCGACGTGACACTCAGTAAAACCGAGGCCATGTGGTTCCACAGGCCGCGGAGAGTGCCACCTGTCGATGCCCATATAGTGGTTGGAGGCGTCCGTATCGGGTCGGGGTGCAGTTGAAGTACCTCGGCCTCATTCTGGACAGTCGTTGGACCTTCCGTGTTCACTTTCAGAACCTGGTCCCTCGTTTGTTGGGGGTGGCCGGCGTGTTAAGCCGGCTTCTTCCCAACATCGGGGGGCCTGACCAGGTGACGCGCCTTATACGAGGCGCCTGCGTGGGGCCAGTCACTGGCCTTGGGGGTAGTGAAGTTGCTGCAACAGCCGCAACGCACCATCGCGGTCAGGATCATCCGTGGTTATCGCACCATCTCTTTCGAGGCGGCGTGTGTACTGGCTGGGACGCCGCCTTGGGTCCTGGAGGCGGAGGCGCCCGCCGCTGACTATTAGTGGCGGGCTAACCTTCGTGCCCGGGGCGTGGCGCGTCCCAGCCCCGGTGTGGTCAGAGCGCGGAGGGCCCAATCTCGGCGGTCCGTGCTGGAGTCATGGTCCAGGCGGCTGGTCGAACCTTCGGCTGGTCGTAGGACCGTCGAGGCGATTCGCCCGGTTCTTGTGAATTGGTTAAATCGTGACAGAGGACGCCTCACTTTCCGGCTCACGCAGGTACTCACTGGGCATGGTTGCTTCGGTGAGTTCCTGCACCGGATCGGAGCCGAGCCAACGGCAGAGTGCCACCATTGTGGTTGCGACTTGGACACGGCAGAGCATACGCTCGTCGCCTGCCCCGCATGGGAGGGGCGGCGGCGTGTCCTCGTCGCAAAAATAGGAAACGACTGTTCTGGCATCGATGCTCGGTGACGACGAGTCGTGAAAGGCGATGCTCGACTTCTGCGAGTGCACCATCTCGCTAAAGGAGGCGGCGGGGCGCGTGGGAGATGCACAGGCCTGCCGCCATCGAGCGGGGTCCAGGGAGGCGAACCTCGCCCAAGCCCTGGCCCTCTAAGTGTTTCGGATCTCCCTCACATGTCGGCCTGGGGACCGGCGAAGGGGGCCTAAGAAGACGATGTGGAAGCTGATCTGCACACGTTTTACGCATGAGCATCCGGATGATGGAAGACCGGCTATCCTTAACCCACGCTGGTTCTGACCCAGCGGGGTATTCTGTAGTATAGACCATTCTAACCGGGGCCATCTAGGCGGGCTTCGGACAGCCTGCCGACCGAGAGGGCTGGTAAGCGCTTCACTTTCCCTCCTTTGCCTTTTCATGAGCTCTGTCTCATGCGAGGTTTGGATGCTGGTTGTTGAGCGACAAGAGGTTTTAGTTGGTTCGACTCCGACATGCCCCGCCCTCCATCCACAGTGAAGGGCGGAAGTCCGACGATTTCCTCTTGACAAAAAAAAAAACGTGTGGCACTCGTGAACTGCGGTGGTATAGCTATTGCATAGCATTTTTTATCAACTTATGACATTATAATTAGACAATGATAATTTAATATTAAAACAATAATAAAACAAGACCACGCTATATTAAACCTTAATAAAGGCAAAACCTTAACTGTCCCCTTCATACTCATAAGCTAAACCGCGCGAGAGAGAGATGGGTAGACTTTTCATGATGCGCATGCAGTGTGACGTCACGTCACGCGCTTATTCACAAACACTACACAAGCGCAACGTGTGAATGTGTTGAACGCGAGCTACATGGTAGGCGGAGTGAGGGATGTTAGGTTTTTTTCGTTACGGAATTTCATGATCCGGTCGCCGCGCTCAAGGCCCGCGATAAAAGCTATGCAATAGCTTAAAAAGGTATAAACTTGTAATAAAATCTCCTTGACTATACTATTTGTATCTGGCTGGTTTTGGTATCATTAAAAGTTTAAGTTCGAAAGAAGATAATTCCAAATTAAAATTAGGAAGATGTGTGATTTTACTTATTTTTCGTACTGTCAAGATGAGTGAATCTAATGAAGATATTCGATACATTTTAAAATTTTACTACAAAAGAGGTAAAAAAGCAACGCCAGCCGTGAAAAAATATTGCGATGTTTATGGACCTAGTGCAGTGTCTGTGAGAGTAGCACAAATTTGGTTTAAGCGTTTTCAATCCGAAAATTTTGATGTCAAAAATGCACGTCGCTCTGGTCGCCCTATTACGGATAAAATCGATGCCATTTTTGAAAAAGTGGGGCAAGATTGGCATATCAGTAGTTACGACGTAACTGAAGAACTGGGAATTGACCACAAAATAGTTATGGCGCATTTGAAAAAAACTGGGTACACAAAAAAGCTCACTGAAAGAAACCTAATGAACCGTGTACTCATTTGTGATTCTTTATTACGACTTAATGAAACCGAACCATTTTTGAAGAAGCTGATAACTAGTGATGAAAAGTGGATCACGTACGACAAGAACGTACGAGAAAGGTTGTGGTCAAAGGCCAGTTAGGCTTCACAGACTCTGGCAAAACCCGGGTTAACTCGCAACAAGGTGATGCTGTGTGTGTGGTGGGATTGGAAGGGCATTATACATTATGAGCTGTTACCACCAGGCAGGACCATCGATTCTGAACTCTACTGCGAACAACTGATGAGATTAAAGCAAGAAGTTGAGAGAAAGCGGCCGGAATTAATCAACAGAAGGGGTGTGGTTTTTCATCACGATAACGCTAGACCTCACACATCTTTAGCCACTCAGCAAAAATTAAGAGAGCTTGGCTGGGAGGTGTTACCTTGCACCTTCAAATTTCTACCTGTTTCGGTCTCTTCAGAATTCTTTAGGCAGTGTCAGGTTAACATCACGAGAGGACTGCCAAAACCAATTGTCGCGGTATTTTGATCAGAAGCCCCAAATTTTCTATAGCAATGGGATCATGTCCCTACCTACAAGATGGCAAAAAGTTATCGAACAAAATGGTACCGACATACTTTACTTAAATGCGAATAAACTATATTAAAAAATGTTGTGAATGTTCTTAAAAAATGCGAAGAAACTTTTTCCCCAACCTATTATTATATAGAAATAAAATAGTAAACAATGTTTACAATAAGTGAGCTATTTAGGCTTACTATACTATTTGACATTGGACGGTAATGGGTAAATTAAGTAAAAGAAATTACAAATTTTACAGCGCCCCCCTAACCCACATCAACGCCCCCCATTTTTTCCTGTCCTCCTTAACGCCCCCCTCTAGGTTTCAAACGCCCCCCAGGGGGCGTTATCGCCCACTTTGAGAAAGACTGAGATAACGGAAATAAATATAAGATTTTGATTATACACATACATATATTTAATATACATCCATAACCCTGGAAAAGACATTTATATTTATCATACAAATATCTTCCCTTGGCGGGATTCGAACCCGCGACCCCCTTGTGTAGTGACCATGTCACTTACCACTACACCAGATGGACGTTAGATTTGTTGATAGATTAGATAGATAGATGATTTGTTGATGAATTTTCGGATTATCGATATTCCCCTTCGAATCCTTACTACTTCAAATTGTTATTTTCACTGATCATACAAACCGGTTTTAAAATGAACACCTCTCAAGGGTGTTTCCTGAGCTCTATGAAATCTTCTTGTTCAATCAAGGTTTGAAAGGAGTATAGCATTGCCAGTGTCCATGAGCATCGATCAGTACTTACCGTCATATGGGCCATTGGCTATTGTATCTATTACGAAAAAAAACCACAAATACTTAAGATTAAAAGTGTTTGAAAAAACTCTAGCATTTTTTATGTGTTAATTCGAAAGTATTCTTGCCTAGCTTATTTATTCTGATGAACTGCTGCTACAATCAACGCCCTATAGGTGAACAAAATGTAATCGTTCAAAGCTCTGCCATCATTTCGTTCAGCAATTCACCATCTTCTGCTCCCCACTCCGAACGAGGAGCACTGCTGCTTGAGATACAGGTTTCATCACCTAATTCAAGCACAGATGCAAATTAAGACTGTCTTTCTACTTCTATGCTAACAATAAATAAATAAGTAATAAAAAAATGAGTATCGCCGGCAACCAGCTGTTCTTCTAGCTCTAACTTTTCTATTATTCTCATTTACAACTCCTACAAGCTGATTGAATTTTCACCGCACTCGCACATATCAGCTGTACGTTTTCACCAAGCCTTTTGGTGGGCTAATCGATATATTAGAGATAAAAACTTGTTTAAGCCTTTGCATAAGTTTTACTATTACTTCTTAAGTGAAAATAAATTTATGTGTCCTAAAGTACATATTAATTTATGATAGATATTTTTCAAAACATAAAACAATCGTCAAAGCTTAAAAACTGTTTGAATACGTATAGCAACATTCCGCCATATTGCTCAGAGTGATTTCTTTCAGGCAACGACTTCCTAAAATAGTGATCGAGAATAATCCTAAAATACAAGCCTGAAGGGAATACATGGAATTTTTAATTTATTATATTATTCATTAAATTAACTCAACTCATCTCGTCTCGTCTCGTCTCATCTCATTTCATTCATTTCATTTCATTTCACACCATGTTTCATATTAATCAACTTTATTTCATTTCATAATATCTTTTTTCATATAAAAAGTTTTCATTATAATTAAAATAAGACTTGACCTAAAAGTCTTAGTTACCAGGTCATAAAATTCTTTATTCTGCTTTCAAGAGTCAAGTTGAATTTCATTCATTCGTGAAAGAGCTACCTAGTTGCACGACGTGTCCTACAATTTGTGATAATTTTAATAATTTTTGTGAATTCCAAAAAGGTAGGAAATATTTCAATTTTTCAAAAATATCACAACTCTACTGCATGAAATAATTATTGTCAACAAGAAAAGTTTGAAAATCAAGTTTGTCATTTGTACACACAAAAAAATCTGAAACAATGACGATGTAATTTATGATCGTCGCCATTTTGTGATGACTAAAAGTCTTTGTTCTTTTGTTTTGTTCGTCAATCCATTTAATACTCCGAAATAGGGAATTCATCCGTCAATCTTCATTAAAGTTCCTTCTTTGTTCTAGAAACCACCATGCAGATTTTTGTAAAAACTCTCACTGGTAAAACCATAACATTAGAAGTCGAAGCATCCGACACCATAGAAAATGTAAAAGCAAAAATTCAAGACAAAGAGGGCATTCCTCCAGATCAGCAGCGACTGATTTTCGCTGGGAAACAACTTGAAGACGGACGGACATTATCCGATTACAATATTCAAAAAGAATCTACTCTCCATTTGGTATTACGTCTGAGAGGTGGAATGCAGATCTTTGTGAAAACACTTACCGGTAAAACCATCACACTAGAAGTTGAAGCATCTGACACCATTGAGAATGTGAAAGCCAAGATTCAGGACAAAGAGGGAATTCCCCCAGATCAGCAGCGATTGATCTTTGCGGGCAAACAGCTTGAAGATGGCCGTACATTATCTGACTACAACATCCAGAAAGAATCTACTCTGCATTTGGTGTTACGTCTCAGAGGTGGCATGCAGATCTTTGTGAAAACACTTACCGGTAAAACCATCACACTAGAAGTTGAAGCATCTGACACCATTGAGAATGTGAAAGCAAAGATTCAGGACAAAGAGGGAATTCCTCCGGATCAGCAGCGGTTGATCTTTGCGGGCAAACAGCTTGAAGATGGCCGTACACTATCCGACTACAACATCCAGAAAGAATCTACTCTGCACTTGGTTTTGAGACTGCGTGGTGGCATGCAGATCTTTGTGAAAACACTTACCGGTAAAACCATCACACTAGAAGTTGAAGCATCTGACACCATCGAAAATGTGAAAGCCAAGATTCAGGACAAAGAGGGAATTCCCCCAGATCAGCAGCGATTGATCTTTGCGGGCAAACAGCTTGAAGATGGTCGTACACTATCTGACTACAACATCCAGAAAGAATCTACTCTGCATTTGGTATTACGTCTCAGAGGTGGCATGCAGATCTTTGTGAAAACACTTACCGGTAAAACCATCACATTGGAAGTTGAAGCATCTGACACCATCGAAAATGTGAAAGCCAAGATTCAGGACAAAGAGGGAATTCCCCCAGATCAGCAGCGATTGATTTTTGCTGGCAAACAGCTTGAAGATGGTCGTACATTATCTGACTACAACATCCAGAAAGAATCTACTCTGCATTTGGTGTTACGTCTCAGAGGTGGCATGCAAATCTTTGTGAAAACACTTACCGGTAAAACCATCACACTAGAAGTTGAAGCATCTGACACCATTGAAAATGTGAAAGCAAAGATTCAGGACAAAGAGGGAATTCCCCCAGATCAGCAGCGATTGATTTTTGCGGGCAAACAGCTTGAAGATGGCCGTACATTATCTGACTACAACATCCAGAAAGAATCTACTCTGCATTTGGTGTTACGTCTCAGAGGTGGAATGCAGATTTTTGTGAAAACACTTACCGGTAAAACCATCACATTGGAAGTTGAAGCATCTGACACCATCGAAAATGTGAAAGCCAAGATTCAGGACAAAGAGGGAATTCCCCCAGATCAGCAGCGATTGATTTTTGCTGGCAAACAGCTTGAAGATGGTCGTACATTATCTGACTACAACATCCAGAAAGAATCTACTCTGCATTTGGTTTTGAGACTGCGTGGTGGCATGCAAATCTTTGTGAAAACACTTACCGGTAAAACCATCACACTAGAAGTTGAAGCATCTGACACCATAGAAAATGTGAAAGCCAAGATTCAGGACAAAGAGGGAATTCCCCCAGATCAGCAGCGATTGATTTTTGCGGGCAAACAGCTTGAAGATGGTCGTACATTATCTGACTACAACATCCAGAAAGAATCTACTCTGCATTTGGTGCTACGTCTCAGAGGTGGAATGCAGATTTTTGTGAAAACACTTACCGGTAAAACCATCACATTGGAAGTTGAAGCATCTGACACCATCGAAAATGTGAAAGCCAAGATTCAGGACAAAGAGGGAATTCCCCCAGATCAGCAGCGATTGATTTTTGCGGGCAAACAGCTTGAAGATGGTCGTACATTATCTGACTACAACATCCAGAAAGAATCTACTCTGCATTTGGTTTTGAGACTGCGTGGTGGCATGCAGATCTTTGTGAAAACACTTACCGGTAAAACCATCACACTAGAAGTTGAAGCATCTGACACCATTGAGAATGTGAAAGCCAAGATTCAGGATAAAGAGGGAATTCCCCCAGATCAGCAGCGATTGATCTTTGCGGGCAAACAGCTTGAAGATGGTCGTACACTATCTGACTACAACATCCAGAAAGAATCTACTCTGCATTTGGTATTACGTCTCAGAGGTGGCATGCAAATCTTTGTGAAAACACTTACCGGTAAAACCATCACGCTAGAAGTTGAAGCATCTGACACCATTGAGAATGTGAAAGCCAAGATTCAGGATAAAGAGGGAATTCCCCCAGATCAGCAGCGATTGATCTTTGCAGGCAAACAGCTTGAAGATGGTCGTACACTATCTGACTACAACATCCAGAAAGAATCTACTCTGCATTTGGTTTTGAGACTGCGTGGTGGCATGCAGATCTTTGTGAAAACACTTACCGGTAAAACCATCACACTAGAAGTTGAAGCATCTGACACCATTGAGAATGTGAAAGCCAAGATTCAGGATAAAGAGGGAATTCCCCCAGATCAGCAGCGATTGATCTTTGCAGGCAAACAGCTTGAAGATGGTCGTACACTATCTGACTACAACATCCAGAAAGAATCTACTCTGCATTTGGTGTTACGTCTCAGAGGTGGAATGCAGATTTTTGTGAAAACACTTACCGGTAAAACCATCACATTGGAAGTTGAAGCATCTGACACCATCGAAAATGTGAAAGCCAAAATTCAGGACAAAGAGGGAATTCCTCCGGATCAGCAGCGATTGATCTTTGCGGGGAAACAGCTTGAAGACGGCCGTACACTATCTGACTACAACATCCAGAAAGAATCTACTCTGCATTTGGTTTTGAGACTGCGTGGTGGCATGCAGATCTTTGTCAAAACACTTACCGGTAAAACCATCACATTGGAAGTTGAAGCATCTGACACCATCGAAAATGTGAAAGCCAAGATTCAGGACAAAGAGGGAATTCCTCCGGATCAGCAGCGATTGATCTTTGCGGGCAAACAGCTTGAAGATGGCCGTACACTATCTGACTACAACATCCAGAAAGAATCTACTTTACATTTGGTTTTGAGACTCCGTGGTGGCATGTAGATATGCAGCTTTTAAAAATTGTAGTATTTGAATTAGTAGTTTGATTGACACTTCAAAAACAAAAATATGCAAAACATTTCAGATATTCTAATTTTTTCTCTGAATTACAAATAAATGGCTTTAGATCTACGTGTCGTGTATTTAATTTATTCATTCAATTCCCATTTTTAGGACCAGTTATAGACTAGTATTGTTGCTGCAAGTCGTCTGCGGTAGGTTCTCGACTAGAGTTGGTGTCTTTGTTTCACTACTATTTCCGGTACCACCCGTAACATCAAATGAATGAATCCTAGCTTCGAGTCTTTCAATATTTGAGTAGCCCGGTATAAAATAAGATTTTTAAGTACATTCACATTCGAAGTCGTAACCTAAAGAAGATGCGTCAATGCATTTGTAGGTATCGGTTAGCTATGAAGGCACAATTTTTTCTAATGAAATAGGTAGGTACTTAGCAAATGTGTAACTTGAACGATGAAAGAATATCATGTGTTAATGAAAATCAAACAAGAAAAATAATTTTCGTTATTAGGTACCTACTGGTGGCAGGGAGTTGTGTGAACCCATACGGGTCGATGCAACCACCTTGCCTATTTCTGCCGTGAAGCAGTAATACATTTTATTTTGAAGTGTGAGGCAGCTATTGTATTGTAGAAAGTGCGACTTTACTGTCTCAAAGTATATGGTGGAATTTAGGTTGTAGTCATGGGACACCGGTGACCACTTAACCAGGTAGGCCGTGGCTCGTCCACCCATCTTATAAATTAATAAAATTCATCTTTTAGATCTTCATTAATTCATTCAAATTGTAAATGGTCAGTCATGGTGAGACAACCGATCATTGTTTAAATTAAATATTAAATTAGTGTAACAGGAACGTTCCCCTGTGAATATCGTCACATATATGTATTAAGAAAACTTCTTTCTCTGAAATGCCTATCACTCTTTAAATCTTTTTTCCGCTGATAGTACTATGACACAAACCTCTGGAGAGCCAAATACTGTATCACATTTCGCCATATTATGATGAAAGAATCCAGTTACTTTAACTGTAAAGAGGACAGATATTCATTTTGGTATCGAGAAAAAAAATTCTTTGAAGATTTGGTACTTGCCACAGGAACAAACTGCATACTACAAGTACATTGAACTTATACATAGCTACAGTACAGATAGGCAGATCTATACACGGACCATCCCTAAAACATGAGATACGATAGTTCTCAATATCACAATGTACTTATTGACGGCTCTCCATAGGACTGGAGTAGAAATTGAGGATAACTGCACTTGAGTACTCTCCATAACATCGAGGTAATGTTATGCAGTAAGATAAGATACTAAATGATATCTTTAACACTAAAAATTCCAACTGACGGGGCTTTTGTGAGTTTTTTGTGGGTTTCTGTTTTTTTTTTTATTGCTTACATGGGTGGACGAGCTCACAGCCCACCTGGTGTTAAGTGATTACTGGAGCCCATAGACATCCACAACGTTAATGCGCCACCCACCTTGAGATATAAGTTCTAAGGTCTCAGGTATATTTACAAAGGCTGCCCCACCCTTCAAACCGAAACGCATTACTGCTTCACGGCAGAAATAACCAGGGTGGTGGTACCCACCCGCGCGGACTCACAAGAGGTCCTACCACCAGTAAAGTAAAGTGTGTTCAGTGTTCCGGGCTGTTTGCAAAGAGGATATGGAACTGATGTTAACACTGATTTGGATAAGATTTTAATAGAAAAGCGACACAATTAAGTGAAATAAAACTAAATGAGTTGAAAAAAGTACAGACAAGCTAAGATTGCCAATATTTTGCCGGTCGTCTTCGCGCGCCGAGGGTGCGTGTTCCCCGGCTCAGAGAGGTCTGTAGCAGCGGGGGCTAAGGCAGCGGCGGAGGCGGTATCGCACGCTCGGATATTTGGTTCCGTTATAAATCTCTATAGATGTATACAATTCTTTTTCAGTCTTTTTTTCTTTTGTTGTTTATTGTACAGATATGCGAACGAATTCACGGCCCACCTGGATGGAACACCACCTGTCACTTTGACATATGAGTTCTATGTCTCAGTTTTAATAGTGCAATTGTTGCCCCAGACTTCAAACCGGGACGAATGGCCTGTTTCTAGTAGAAATTTCTGTAGAAATAGACCTAGCTGTAAAAGGTGGGACTCATGATTTCTTGTTTTACATGGTGATTCTAACACTACTTAGGGGATTATAATAAGAAATGAAAACGCTTAACTTAATTTTAATTGTTAACATTTTATTAATAGGCGAAAACGAGCGTTTTGGATATTTTCAAATACAAACCAATTTTATTGCTTTACAATTGGCAATTTGTCAAGATACACCTATTAAAATTACACAATATTCAAGATTACAGTAACATGAACAAGCACATAGTAACAAGACAACTCGTGTGGCCGCACCGTTAGCGAATATTAGAATCTACTGATAGAAGATCCCAAAAACTATACAAATTTGTTTTATGTGATAAATAATGCAGACTAATTTTATTTGCAAATTTTAGTATTTTAGTGTTATTACTTGCGCATCACAGATTTTGATTACTAAATAAGTGGTTGTATTTTCAAGAATATAATTTTTATATGTTGTTTTTATTTGTCTACTACACGGGCGACTCTGTCCCGAGTATTTTGGAAACAAATTGATTCCTTTGCATAATACAACGTACACGGTGCGAAGCGACAACATACCTAATGAACTTTACGTTCCCAACAATTTTTGCAAGCCATTAGAAATTTTAATAAACAATAACAGTCATATTCAAAATGAATATATGTGAATAGTATTAATTTTAAGACGAAGGACACATGCAATAATTATATCCGCATCGCGGTATTTTTGAACATTAAAATATCGATTCTTGTAACATTGAAGATAATTATTATAATATACTCGATATACTTATATTAAGAGACACTTGAAGAACATTTCATTTATGAACTTACGTACGACTAACATTAGATCTAGGTATTGTCTTTTGTATGCCAGAAACATGATCGAATGAGTTCCGATTACTACACAAATGATGCGATGAAATTTAATTAACTTTTGCAACATCCACATTGACAACATTTATATTTATTATGATTACTGTTATTTATTTAAATACTAGCATATGTGATTTTAGGGATGATGAAAAATGTACTCCACTCGGATATTTTAATCGATTTTTAAATATGTATTTATAAGTGAATTAAATCGAAATGAGTGTGCGAGTTCAAAAAATATTTTTTACTATAATTGTTCTATATTCGTATATGATAATATTGATTTTTTTTAATATTTATTTTTGGGAGTAAATTACGTTAAACATATTAAATTTGATATCCAAGAAGGTGACAATATAACATTTGAAAATACACCTAATATGAAAACTCCTTAAAACATAAATGAAATTATTTATATTAATTCACGTAAAAATTTAAACTCAATGTTGGTGGCAAGACCGTCATCTTAACATACACAATCATGCAGCAATATGAGCATACAGTAATTTCTATGTAGACAAACTAATTAACCACAAAATCTCTAATCTCAAACATTTAACTAGTTTTACATCAATCATTCTAGTCAATTAAGTAGTGCCGTGTATTTAACAAAATAAATGATGAAACAATTCATCACACAAATAAGTAGATAGTAGTAGAAGGTATTCTAAATAAAACATTACACAAGAAAATTATTTTATAAACTACATGTAAAATATGTTTATTATAGAGTAAATACACATAATATCACTGTTCGGAATCAATGCTGCCCTACGCATCGCAATAGCTGTAAATCACATACCTACATCAAAACTTCGAGCTATGGAGAGGAAAAAATCAACAATGAATTAAGGAAAATGTAAGCATAACGCCAAAAAGTCGTTTTAATTTTTACCGCATTCTCATTACGATAACAGTGTTTTTCTTATGGAAACATGAATAATTGGTGTTTTAATTTCTTTGACTATCATAACTATGTTTATCTGAGATTCATTATACCTTTTAATTTTATGATAGTATTTTGACAAGCTCAAAGTTTTAACCAACGTTTTTCGATTCTACAATCATATTAAACAATAGTCTTAATGTAACTAAATAATATAACTGGTATATTTTAATATCTACATACGGAAACAAATTAATTTGTTCCAAACTTACAACTAATTTACTAAAATAAAATAGACCTACCGCTCTACCGAGGGCGGCTTCTGGAGTAATAGATCAACAATATCGCTTAATCTTTTCTAGCAAATATTACGTACTTTATAATATATGAGGGTCTAAGTGAGACATCTGGGTGAAACGCGAGTAGCGAAGTGAATTGTGAATTGTTTTATTTTGTTAATTTAGTGATCCTTGAGACTTAAATGTGTTATAACGGTGGTTTTTCACACCAATTGATTAAAGTCTCAAGTTAATCAACTTCATCTCATTTCGCTTCATATCATTTATCATATTATAACAGAATATACGAAGAAAATAAATTGACTCAGCTTAAAAGTCTCATTACCAGGTCCCATTACATTCCATTCCATAAAAAATATATTTAAAATGTGAAAGAACGTGTTATATGATTAGTAGCCAAAAAAATTAAGGAGTCACCTGATTTATTCGGTATCTCATACTTTGATTTTAATAACTGCCCTTATTAATGGTTTATCATACTTCACTTGAATGGTCGCATGAAAAGAATGACGAAATCATATCAATTTAAATTGTTTCGAGTTTTCTTAATCAGGGAAATGCCTTGTATTCCCAATGGTATGGGCGATTGTCTTTTACATAAACGTGACATCACCACACTAGCTCGCCCCTGCCCCGCACCAGTATCGATTAAGCGGTAGGCCTACAATAGCAGTCACGAATAAAATGGCAACATGAAAAATGTATAAATTATAATAGCGTACGTCTTTGTTAAACTAATAAGATTTATTACAAAATACGACCTCAATTCATTTGGAAAATAATGTGTATAAAAAAAAGGAAATAAAATAATACATATACACGTATATTGAATTTAATAATATTATCATTAAGGTATTCTTTGGCGTATTATACGGGTTTTTATTTATTATTAATTATATAACACAATAGATCTGTTTGAATTTTCTTTTTAAAAACAATTCTAAAATGGAGTGTAATATCGGGAAGACTTCTTCTAAACAAAAAAGTCTGTATTCACACAATGTATATAAAATACACTTGATTGGATAATTTCATTGAGCTTTTGACACGATTGAAGTTACGAACAATTCATATTAATCCTTTATGTAGTAGCTGCGTTTAGTATATGAAGATTATTTCAATGGTGTAACACAAGTTACGTCAGAAAAACGATCAGTTAATCATATTTCATAGTTAAGGGTAAGGGTATTCCGTATGATCTAATGTAAAATTAAACACACATTTTTAAAATGCCTTAAATGAATTAAATATGTAATTTCGAAAAGGGCACATCTCTTATAATGTAAAATGTTCAGGAAATGAAAAAAACTGATCATTTTCTAAAGCAGTGTAAAATTTAAAATATTTACTTTTGAGATATATTTTAGTGTTTATTAGCAATTGAAAATTAGTGGAATTATTATAAAATGGGTGTAGGTAAGCCTCAAAACTACATGTATATGAAAAAACATATTTGACAGAATATGCGACATGTGCCCTTTTTGAAATTGCATATTCAATTAAAAGTGAATGTTTGTGTTACACCTACATGTTCCAAGTTTACATATTGGGCAGTGGAACGTTGACCTGAACGTAGCTGATGGGGAAGTAGCCCGTCTTGCCGTTCAGGCTGCCCTCGAACCAGTTGTCGTCCACCTTGTTGATCAGCGTGATCACGTCGTTCTCCTGGAATCATAATCATTATAAAAATACACGGATATGCTTATCAGCAAAATCTGTTAATTATCATATACGTATATGATACTACCATATGATTTGATAATTATCAAAATATTTTTGTGAGCCGGTACAGGCAGGTTATATCTACGTGAACCAGTACATAATGTGTTTCGGTTTGAAGGGTAGGGCAGCCGTTGTAACTATACTGAGACCTTAAAAAACTCATATCTCAAGGTGGGTGGCGGCATTTACGTTGTAGATGTCTATGGGCTCCGATAAGCACTTAACACCAGGTGAGCTGTGACCTCGTCCACCCATCTATGCAATAAAAAAATTAAAATAACCTTTTACTACAAATGCCTAATCATCCACGTGTAGTAGTATTTAAACTCATTACTAAGTTATTCTTTCCACAAACTCTTATTAAGATTTGCTAAAATTCATAAGTTTGTAATACTTTGAGCTAAATCTAATTACGACAGTTGTTTATTGTGTCAACAAAAAGAAACATGGGAAAAAGAATAAGGATCGATATTCTTTTGGGTTTTGAATGTGACAATGTAAGTGTTGGCCTCTCAGGACTTTTGTAGTAATGTTGGAAGGATCGGATGATCAATTTTTTTGGAATAGAAGGGCAGACAGGTTGTTCCTCCAAAACCTAGATAGCGCTGCCCACCTCGTAACAAATTTCGAACTACTTTGAAATAACCCAATTGAGTCGACTATTATCAAAGCCGGCAATCTGACTTTTGGATAATTATTGGTAAATCAGAAAAACGAATTATTGACTTTGTATTCCATTGGCAGTCACAAAACTCTTCGGAACAACATCTTAGATAAATAACAGGTTAAGTATTAACCTTTATTTAATGCAGGTTTTGAACCGTATTCTTTGAAGAAGACGATTATATTCAAATCAATCTGTATTGACATATCAATAACATTTTTTTGTCCAAATGCACAGATTGCCACCTTTGATAATAGACGACTCAATTATCCTACACTCACATCATAGTTGGTCATCATAAAATCTTCAAAAAAAGTAATCAAACCACAATGCATTATTTTCAACCGCAGGAACATGTGCCAATCCGCTTGGACCCACCATTATAGTAATAATTTTACCAAGTAATATTTAAATGTCAGTTTTCTGAAATCTATTTAAAATTAGTTTATATGTAAACTATTTGAAAATCATTATACGCATCTGTTAGGTACATAATTTGTTTCCCTTCAATTGTCAAACAACCAATTTTATTAAATTTGGACTCGCCAAAGTCAGGTGCACAATCTTACTATATCGAACTCGTTCGAAAACTGTATATTTATAAAATAGTCGAAAATAGTTAAATTATTTTGATTTGACTTTTTGTTAATAAACGAGATAAAAATTAAAAAAAAAAAAAAAAATAGTCGAAGTTAATTTTAGTTAAATCCTCTTCGCGTGCTAAAGAAGTACTAAACTTAAAATGGTCTTGAGATGGTTTTACCTTGAAGCCCAGCTCTCCCGGGTTCTCCGGATCGAAGTCATACAGAGCAGTACAGCACGGAGCTTTGTTGGGAGCCATCGGTGTTCGCGCCGGCGACTTCACGGGCGATGGGAGCGGTGAAGCTACGGACACGGCTTGATTCAGACACGCACTATTACGAGCATTATGTTATAACAAACGAATCTTTTGGCAGATTCTAAATTAATTAAAATTAATGTTTTGTAATTGCGGAATGTTTTGACTTCATCTTCAAATTGCAGCTGGAAATGCAATGTTGTGTCTAGCTGAAAATTGTTTCTATTAAGTCGTTAATTACCACCTAAACTAATTTTTATTCTGCCAAAAAATTCGCGGGAAATTGTGAATGAAGAGTTTGATGTTGAGATAAAATTCGAATTGCGATGCGACCAGTCATCTTATGTATGATATGAAATTTCCAGTTGAAACTGATGTAAAATGGAACATTTAGTTAGTAATTAATAAATATGGTGTAATCTAGGAACGATTACATTCGTCTTTCAATTGTGTTTGAAGCTGACTGACTGCCAATGCAAGACTATCTCTAAGTTACACAAATATTTATTAACAACATGGCTAATGATTGATTTTAATCTGTTATTTTAGTCGATGAAAGCTTTGGATAAACTAACAACTTTCTTTTTAAACGTGATCCATTTTTCTTAATAATAATCATTAATTTTAAAGTTGTTAGATTACTCTCTGAAATGAAACAAACAACACCTAATTTTCATAGTTTTAATGAATGATATTGACATGCACAGCAAATGAAATAAGCTATTGATGTTTTTTAAAAGTCTACTCTATTTCTATTAATTTTAGAGATCGCTGTCTTATCACAAAACAGCTTAAAGCCAATCGAAAAAAATATATATATATACCACACAGTCACTCAAGCCCGTCATAAGCGTGTTACGTGCGTTGTAGTGTATTTCTGTATTATAAATCTCTACTGAACACTGTTTTTCCTACATACCTACATGAACTAAAATTTAACAATAAAGTTTGAAACTAAGAAGCCGTTCATTATAACCGCTGTTCTGTCGTGTGAGGGTTTGTATGTTTTGTATGATTGGTATTTGTTTGTTTATTTTTGTGAGTAACAAATACATATCGACGCTTGAAAGGCAAACGTTACTAAGCGACAATAACTGATTTGTACATAAATGATAGGTAATAACCATATTCGACGCGCAAAAAAAATATATTTCTAGGTCTATTAAAATAATTTCAATCCTACAGCTAGATTCGTTAAAATAGAATTTTTTTCAGGTATTTCTCATGTATATTTTAAATAAATTTCAACTTTAAATTAGTCTACTGTAAAGTTCACGCATTGTCGCTTAGTCACTTTTGCCTTTCAAGCGTCGATATATATTCACTGAAGGGCTACACAGGACACAATGTTGAAGTCTCAATGTTATTTTAGAATAACGATCGCTGTGTCGCTTCAGACGGCAACTTTGCGGTAAAATTGGGAAGGATGATGGATCGAAGGTTCTCGTGATGAAATGCGACCGGTTTCATCACGAGAACCTTCGATAGGAATTAGGAGTTAGGTAGAAAAATCAGGAGCAACGTAGCTATAGGTAGGTTTGAAGGGTGGGGTAGCCGTTGTAACTATACAGAGTGAGACTATAGAACTTATATCTCAAGGTGGGTGGCGCATTTACGTTGTGGATGTCTATGGGCTTCGGTAACCACTTCACACTAGGTGGACTGTGAGCTCGTCCACCCATTTAAGCAATAAAAAAAACTATGAAAAGCAGAAGTATTGGCTAGCTTCCTATCTGTATTATCTGATAAAAAAACAGACTATTCTGCGTGTAGGACCCTCTGAGGCCTTATGTTCCTTTTTTTTAATTGCATAGATAATTGCATAAACATTCTCATGACCAGCGCCTATTTATGAAAAAAAAAATTAAAGCCAAATACATATAGCAAAGCGAATGCCGCCACCTATATTAAGGCATGGTCTAAATCTCAGTTGTATAGTGTGATGTCGGTACTACTGTGTGCATGTGTCTTGTTTGTATTTAGAGTAGGTATCTATATTAAGGCATGGTCTAAATCTCAGTTGTATAGTGTGATGTCGGTACTACTGTGTGCATGTGTCTTGTTTGTAATTAGAGTAGGTATCTATATTAAGGCATGGTCTAAATCTCAGTTGTATAGTGTGATGTCGGTACTACTGTGTGCATGTGTCTTGTTTGTATTTAGAGTAGGTATCTATATTAAGGCATGGTCTAAATCTCAGTTGTATAGTGTGATGTCGGTACTACTGTGTGCATGTGTCTTGTTTGTATTTAGAGTAGGTATCTATATTAAGGCATGGTCTAAATCTCAGTTGTATAGTGTGATGTCGGTACTACTGTGTGCATGTGTCTTGTTTGTATTTAGAGTAGGTATCTATATTAAGGCATGGTCTAAATCTCAGTTGTATAGTGTGATCTCGGTACTTGTGTGTGTGTGTGTGTGTGTCTTGTTTGTATTTAGAGTATATATTTGTTTGTGTGTCTTCGAGTGTTACCATTGTTGGAGCGCTGCGCACCGCCCGGGAATAACTCCAAGTTGGACGGGGGCTTGTGCTCAGGGGAGCCGGCTTGCGAGCCACCTTAGTTGCCCAGCAGAGAAACAATACAATAGCCCACACTCAATTATTACTACTTTATATTTTATTTCTAAATATACAAATAAGTTTGGCTTCTCAATGTAATAAATTATTAATGTATTTTTATAACTTGCATCTTATGAACAGATATGACATAATTAATTATCATTTTGTTGCATTATAATATTTTCAAAAACGAAATCCCCTTGTATTATTGGTTTAAAGTGTGAATGTCTCCTGCATTGTGCATGTCAATAATGTTCGTCTAGATAAGATCTGAACATTGAACGTTCTCAGGAAGATAGAACATCAAATATCGACTAGGGAAGAAGAATAACAATCACACACATATATTCAAATAAATACGTCTTTCAGGGAACACAATAACTAATAATGATACATACAAAGTCTTCGATTTAGATAGCAAATTAAATTTTTTATTCTAGGTTGAAAAGTTGAATTTTTATTCCCGTACGCATTAGCTCTATGAAGACCTTGTATTTAACATATACAACACATAAATGATATACGTATGTAATATTCAGATATCGGAATTAGGATGTAATAGGATAAGGAAGTTCGGCGACCTGTAACAAATTTCTGTACAATTATTATCGCACCCCCCATAATCGATTATTGAACCCTTGAACATGTTAGAACAGAAAAAAAACGAAGCTAAATTAATTAAAGATTATAAACAAACAAAAAAATCCACTCATTTATAGACATGTAAATAATAGTTGCTACAAGAAGTACATAACTATTATCATATTTGTGCTATATTTTGTTTATTATTCACGTATGAAATTGTCATTCTATAAAACTATTCATATGTTTAGGGATTATTAACACGTTAACTGCCGTGTAGGTCACCGGTGTCCTACGCGGCGCACTGAAGTAATCATGTCGATTTCTGTTACTAAGCGCTTGGATTGCCTAAATTAGCCTTCTTTTGTTTGTTAATGTGCTTGTTTCATCTATACTAATATTATAAAGAGGAAAGATTTGTTTGTTTGTTTGTTTCGAATAGGCTCCGAAACTACTGGACCGATTTGAAAAATTCTTTTTCCATTAGAATTTTTAATTTTTTTTCTATTTTTTTTTTTTTGGTTTCATGTGTGTTCTAATGTTTCCGAAGCGAAGCGAGGGCGGGTCGCTAGTTCTTTTATAAGTCTCTTAAAAATAGATTCATTCTCAGTATCTTCGGATTCGTCTTCCCGTCAGAGTCTACTAGATATTCCGGCGCCTTTGTAAGAAGATCGTAGAGATAAATTGACATAATTACTTCAGTGCGCCGCGTGGTACCATATGGCAGTCAACGTTTTAATATACACATTCCTGTTATTTTACGAACACATTTTTTGGTGTATAAAATTTTATTAGCACTAGTGTTGTATTAATATTACTAAAATGTTACTTTCATTTCCCATTTCCACGTATGAGTATTTGTACACTTGTCAGAATCGGTGTATTATAGTGTTACCATTTGTATTCAATTTGATTTGTGGAACAATTGTGTGTATTTATAATAATATAAACATAAATTCAGTCTCAATAACCGGGTTTTATAAAAGGCAAAATTAAATAACACCAGAATTGAAAAGAAATTACGTATTTCATAAAACATCAGTAGCAGGTGTTAACCGAGAATTTATGTATGTATATAAAAACAAAAATGAATTTAATTGAAGTTTTTGACCATAATAATATACTTTATGCATAGTTATAATAAGTTCTGTTTTACTTTTCTATTAGTGCTTTTGACGACGCGTTTACAAAGCATATTCGGTTGGATACCTACATAACGGAATCCTCTACCGAAATATTGATTAGATCCGCGAATAAAGAAATCTTTAGCCACGAATAAAGAGTCGGGTCGCATATTATATCCGCGAATGAAGGAAGCACGACTAAGAAGCTTTTACTGTATCTCGTTGAACGTTGAAAAATTATTTATTTTTATATTGTCCCTTAAATATATGTAGTACTTTTTTTTAATAATTTTTGATTTATCGCTTGGAAACTCATTTGTAAACGTAATAACGTCAAATTAGTTAAATTTTTCATTATTCGAACACCGGCTCGGTTGCATCGCTCGATACGACTGTACCGGGCGCCTTATCCTTTAAGCTACGATGCATTTGTATGGATGGATTAATTTAATTTTTATTTTCTGCATAAAACTTTAGTCAAGTTCGGTGTGTAAATAGAGATATTACGGCCAGATTCATTTACTTTGGTCGTGGAAGTTTATATCGAAGGAGCTGAAAGAACCTACAAATTTCTATTATACATATTTTTATATACGAATATTTATATATTCAAGAGAAGACCCTATAGTTCAGAGTGAGTGATTTTTAAATCACGGGATGACTGTGAACAATTATTACTTATTTATATAACGATGAGTAATATGTAAGTGCCGGTCATTATTAGTAACGAAAGGTAATGTCTTTACTGTGAATCCCATGAGAAGCGTGATGTGTTAGAAACTGGGTTGATCTTTTTGTTTTTTTTTTTTTTTTATGTTACTATTAGAATTAACATTATTTACTATACATACTTGCCATGATACCTTTAATATGTATGTTTTCTTTCTATAAAACCTCCACCAGTATATTTTTTAACAAAACAAAAGCAAAATTGTTTGAATAAGTAATCCCATAACCGTTAAATAAGAATACCAAACCAAACCAAATGAAGATGAGCTGCAAATAAAACCCGATTCACCTGTCCAAGGGTCCTTTCCGTTGGGTTGCGCGCGAGGTGCGGGATGAGGTTTGAAGGCTGGCGCCGGTCGCAGGCCGGTGTGGGGGCCACTGTGGGGGCCAGTGTGGGGGCCAGCGTGGGGGCCAGTGCGCGGGCCAGTATGCGGCGCCTCCCAGGCTCGGAATGGGTCGGGGGTGGAGAGGTCGCCGACCGACGACGAGGGGGGGAGGGGCTGGCGGGGACGGGAGAGACTCTGGCTAGAACCGTACCGCCTACCATGGTTCAAATCATGCATGCCCTCGATGTTCAGGTCTGCTAGCGTCTTCGGTACGAACTCCATCTTCGGACGGTTGATCGCTTCCTCTTTCCTGATTCAAAAATAATTCAAGCTTGGTTATTCAATTCATTCGGTGATATTAATTATGATTTTTTGTAGTAAAATACATATACTATACATAACAGGGTATTACATACATTATACTATACATAACAGCTTATAAGTATATAGATAGCTGATAAGGAAGTCATCACCTAACTGGTTAAGTGTGTGTAATAGGTTGAGGAAAAAGTTTCTTCGCATTTTTTAAGAAAATTCACAACATTTTTTGAATTGAATTTGGAATTATCTTCTTTAAAATTTAAACTTTTAATGATACCAAAACCAGCCAGATACAAATAGTATAGCCAAAGAGATTTTATTACAAGTTCATACCTACTATAATGCGAAAAGACTTTTTTCCCAACCTATTATACGCAAACGCCGACCATCGTCCAAACAATTGGTTGCGTATGGCCATCATCAGTAACACACACTTTGTCATGCGACTGTCGATTTTTTTCCACAAATCAAAAGACTGTATCTACACACGGCGAGTTGGGCCAACTCGTGGCCCCAGTAATGTAGATAGTACATATTGGGTTTTGCATTCGTCTCGTTCGAATTTGACCAACACACACGAGCTCGACTGTTCGATTGTTGGACCGTTACTTGGAGTATAAATACAAGAATTCTATGACATGCTTCAAGTCGAGTTTATTTATTTATCTATTCCGTTCTAAAAGACGATATTATATTTAACAATGAAAAATACTTTTTTAGGTAGGTACTGCCGCTCTGGCTATTTTTAATGCGTTTCAGTTTGTAGGATGATGCAATCGTTGTACTATAGAACTGAGACTTAGGAATCATGAATCAAGGTGGGTGGCGGAATTTGGCGTTGTTGATGTCTATAGGCTCCGTTAACCACAACATCAGGTGGTTCGTGGGCCCGTTCACTAGGCTATACAATTGTTTTTTTTTTTGAGAATTAGTTAACTAAAATAACAAAACCTGGAGTCGAACTGTCTCGATGGTTTTGTGGGGCAACTTCTTAATTATTTATACTTGACGTCAGCAAAAGTGGAGCGAGTAGCCATCATAGAACACAAGATATCCGACAAAAGCCTTGCTTAGATGGATGGACGAGCTCACAGCCCACCTGGTGTTAAGAGGTTACTGGAGTCTATAGATATCTACAACCTAAATGCTCTACCCACCTTGAGATTGAAGTTCTAAGGTCTTAGTATAGTAACAACGGCTACCCCACCCTTAAAACCGAAACGCATTACTGGTTCATGGCAGATTTTTGGCTAAATTTGCATAACCGAGCAACTTTACCCGCGTGATGGAAAATTTTCCGTTTCGTTACCTACCCTCAAACAAATAATATTGCTGACGTCACAAAGAACCATTATAAGAAGTCTAAAATAGTTCAACATACTTTTCCATGAGTTGGGAAACAAGTCCTTTCAGGATCTCCGTGCACTGTTGATGGTATTCCAGCAAACCTTCCGCAAAGAAAGCGAGCTGCGCCACTTGCTCTTCCTAGAAAATAATAATACATATGTACATATATCTATAAATATATATTTTGCCCTTGTAGGCAGACGAGCATACGGCCCACTTGATGGTGAGTGGTTACCATCGCCCATGGACTTCAGCAATGCCAGGGGCAGCCGTTAAGTACTCTCTACAAGCTACGTTTGAAAAAGGATATATGGAAACACCGTAGAGGGGGGAGTTCATTCTAAAGCCGGTTGGTACGTGGCAAAAAAGATCTCTGGAAACGCACTGTGGATGAACGCAGTGGCTCCAGGTAATATGAATTTTTATATGTCAAGTTAAAATATTTTGTAAGTTTGGCCGTTTATACGTACGTCGTTGTCAAGAAGATTGAACATCCCGACTTGGGCAAGTTGCAGGGACTCTGCGAACTTCTCTTCTGCCTGTCTAATCTCGTCGTCTGGAATGTGAGATCCTGATATAAATTCGCTTCAATAAAACAGAATCAATGTTCAAGCACGACGCGATGGTTCGAAACGAAGCGTACAACAATAAGATAAAATAAAATCAAAGAAAAGAAAAGAAAAATACAGACCAAACGGCGAAATAATACCCGGTCATGAGTGAAGTGATGGTTGCGAGGGGCACGGACGCAGGACAGGAGCAAAAACATGGAAGAGACAAGCAAATGTTTTAATATCTACAGGAAAATAAAAACTGGCGCTGTGATCTAGTGGGTGACTTCTAGCGTGTATAGTTTAGGTATCAACATACCATGTCTTGCTGAACCATGGCTTGGACTCATATAAGGGCTGGCCCTACCAGGGCCTGTGTGATAAATCAAAGAAATAAACTTAAAATAACTTGAAATAGAAACGGACACGAAGTACAATAAGAATAAGCAAAAATAAATATTGTTAAGTTTGAGGTCAATAAGATACAGTACAATAATATGTTTTACCTTTCGCTTGCCTTCGACGCTTGCAGTCAAAGTCGAGCCTGCGTCCTTGTAATTTCTTTCGGTGGTGCTGGAGTCGAAAATATAATCATTACATAACCAAAACTTTCAAACATGAAATCCCAAAATTAATTTAAAGATTCCCTAAGCTCTGAACACTGATTAGCTTCGTGTAAATACTCACCATGACTTCCTTCAAATCCTTGGTCTGCAAGTGATGCAGAGGTTCCAAAAAACTTTGCTTGATGTTATCGTCTAGCGAATACTTTACATCGGCCATCTGTTTTAGGGCTTCTCCCATCTCGATGAGGCATTGTGCTAAAATGACAAAACGATTAGTGACATTGCGTTAAAAAAAAGTAATCTTAAGTACTACGTAAGTAATCTGTAGTAATTGTAATAAAATAAACCTTTAGTAATTGAAAACTTAAAAAAATTAAATACAATATACACTTTTAGCAATCGTTTTATTGTGATATTGATTATAATTCGATGGAGATATAAGTTCTAAGGTCTCAGTATAGTTACAACGGACCTAGCTACCCGCGCGGACTCACATGAGGTTCTACCACCAGTAATTACGCAAATTATAAACCGCGTAATTACTGGTGGTACCACCACCCTGCCTATTTCTGCCGTGAGGCAGTAATGCGTTTTGGTTTGAAGGGTAGGGCAGCCGTTGTAACTATACTGAGACCTTAGAACTTATATCTCAAGGTGGGTGGCGCATTTACGTTGTAGATGTCTATGGGCTCCAGTAACCACTTAACACCAGGTGAGCTGTGAGCTCGTTTACCCTACTAAGCAAAAAAAAAAGAAGATCTACTTTATTTGCCAAAATCAGGAAGAAGTACGAACAAAATATAGTATCTTCGCCAAGTTTCTTTCCGTAATGCAACATGCAGTCTCCGAGCACTCCTTCAGGTTGTGGGTAGGTATTGCTTTTCGCCTGTCCGCTCAGTTTGCTAATTCCCTTGACAGCTGCCATTTTCGCTCTAGCCGTTGGATTTGGTTGTAGAAACTCTTTGGTTTTCGTTTGCAATTCTTCAACCAATTCACACGTTACGTCTGTTTTCTGAAGCAATTCAAAAGCATATTTTAAAACAATGTTTTTAGGTTTTCAATTAATTGTTAATTTGCAATTTATTTTAAGTTTAATATTAATACATATTAGTGTTTCAATTATGCTTTACATGACTAAGAAAGATTTTAAGATTGGTTCTTGAGAACGAGACCACAATTTCATATGGTGTGGTATTCAGAAAAAAAGCTGGAATATTATCACTGCTCGATTAACATGGGGACACTAGAATTAATATTTTTTTGGATTATACATTTTACACTAGTTTAAGCATTGTATGTTGTCTTTGAAATAGACAGTGCTTCTTCAAAATGAAAAAATAAAAACCAAGAGTTATCTTTTTTTAAGTTACTTTAGACCTTTCGGTTTTATTTTAACTAGATAGAATAGAGTTGGCCTTAAGTTTTTTAAAATTCCAAGCAGAGAAGTATTACAATAAAATGTTTTCTAAATTATTATTTTTATATTCGCGATCCACGACAAAACAAAACTTCGACAAGTATTATTTTAATGGTAATCCTCCTCCATTCAGTTTATAATTAGCACTTATGTTTTCGGTTAATACAGCTGCAAAATTTATTTATTGTTCGTTAGTGTTTTGTGACGACAGAATTGAACAGAATTCGTTTCATTATAAATAGTTGGTTCATTCCCTTCACGATTTACTTTATTAATGTGTTCCTTGCAACAAAGCCAAACATGAAGTTTTACAGTAAGTGAACTTTATATTTAAATTGAAAATAATTAACGTTCCATGCTTGCTAATCAGAAGTATTTGATACATTTTAATTTTAAATAAATTACGATATTTTTTAATTGAAATAATTTTGTAGTAAAATTTTACTCATATTCACCGCATACGTTTTTCATTAACTAATAATAAATTTAATAGAGTTGAATATAAAATTTAATATATATTGGAAGAGGCCTATTTCTAGCTGTGGACGCTTGTAGACTGATGATAATTAATATGTAAAAAAATTTTTACAGTTTTTCTGGGTCTGCTTGTTTTATTCACGAACACAGTCGGCCATATTCAAATTGGACTATTCTGTCCACAATGTTTTAAATTACCAGCATTGTTAAACATGGTCAGATGTAAGCCTGGAGAAGTTATAGCATCGGAGTGTATGTAAGTATCATTAAATAAATGTAGCAAATAATTTCAGGATTATAATTTGATTAATTTTGTTTTTTTTTTAGAATGAAGTGTTTGAAACTTGACTTTATAAAAGTTGGAACTTGTTACAATTTAAACAGTTATTTACAACACACTACATTGAACCCAAGGATTAAAACAGCGCCATATTTTAAAAGAGATAGAAGAAATCGAACGCATAGGAAAAACCCAAAGTATAGTACAGCGATTCCTGTTATGCCAATTATTCAGGAATATCTCGACGATATTTTAGGGACAGAACTGTTACCAAAGAAAATAATTCCAGTCTCGCTGATAGATAATAAACCTATAATTTCAACTTCGGCTACTACGACTTCGAGTAATCCCACAACAGAAGCATTTACGACAGATGGTTTGATTTCAACCCCAACTACTATTGAAACTGTTTCATCCACAACACAAAGCACAACCACAGCAGCATCTAGGTCTGCAAGTTTAACAACAGCCGCAACTACTACTACTACATCTTCAGCAACAATGACAGCTTCTACAACTGTGAGTTCACCATCAACAGCTGCAACTACTACTACTACAAGTTCAACAACTACAGCTTCTATAGCTGCAGATTCAACAACAGCCGCAGCCACTACTTCAAGCTCAGCAACAACAGCAGAAGCTACTACCGCAAGTCCAACAACAGCTGCAATTACTACTACTACAGGTTCAACAACTGCAGCTTCTACATCTGCAGGTTCAACAACAGCCACAGCCACTACTTCAAGTTCGGCAACAACAGCAGAGGCTACGACTGCAAGTCCAGCAACAGCTGCAACTACTACTACAGGTTCAACAACTGCAGCTTCTACAGCTACAGATTCAACAACAGCCGCCGCCACTACTTCAAGCTCAGCAACAACAGCAGAAGCTACGACTGCGAGTCCAACAACAGCTGCAACTACTAGTACTACTACTACTTCAGGTTCAACTAATGCAGCTTCTACAGGCGCAGGTTTAACAACAGCCACAGCCACTACATCAAGTTCGGCAACAACAGCAGAGGCTACGACTGCAAGTCCAACAACAGCTGCAACGACCACTACTACATGTTCAACAACTGCAGCTTCTACAGCTACAAATTCAACAACAGCCGCAGCCACTACTTCAAGTTCGGCAACAACAGCAGAAGCTACGACTGTAAGTCCAACAACAGCTGCAACGACTACTACTACAGGTTCAACAACTACAGCTTCTACAGCTGCAGGTTCAACAACAGCCGCAGCCACTACTTCAAGTTCGGCAACAACAGCAGAGGCTACGACTGCAAGTCCAACAACAGCTGCAACGACAACAACTACAGCTTCTACAGCTGCAGGTTCAACAACAGCCGCAGCCAGTACTTCAAGTTCGGCAACAACAGCATAGGCTACGACTGCAAGTCCAACAACAGCTGCAACGACTACAACTACAGCTTCTACAGCAGCAGGTTCAACAACAGCCGCAGCCACTACTTCAAGTTCGGCAACAACAGCAGAAGCTACGACTGCAGGTTCAACCACAACCACAGCTTCTTCGACTGCTAGCACTACCACAACAATCTCATCCACTACTTCAGTTTAAGCAACAACTTCCATTGTTCCAGGTCGAACTAGTGCAGTGGCGTCTACAACTTGAGATCTTCCAATTACAATGGCTCTAAAACTTTTATTTTAATGTCTCTGTTATATTTTTTTGTTAAAGATAACAAAGTTAGACAGTGCAAAGGTCTATTGATGTTATTATGCAGTATCTCTCTCTCCCTCTTTCTTCTTTAACCTGTGTCCACCCAATGTGGTGTATGGTATTCACTTCATTCTTTTCGGTCTCTTGCCATTCGCGCCCAGTCCTTACTAGCTTCTTTGACACCAGGTCGTCGGTACACGTCATTGGTTGTCTGCCCACGTTACGACGTACGAGGTCGCTACTGCACTACTTATCGTTTTACAGTATCATTCCGTTCTTAACCTAATAATACTTTTGGACTAAAAATGTCAGAAAATATTTACTATTTATTTATAGAAAAAACATTTGTTAAATGGTACGTGTAGTGTAAAATTATTGTTAAAGTGCCTTACTCTTTCCATTTCCACGAAGTCCAAATCCAATTTTGTGCCTTCCGCGCCACCCATTTTCTCTGTGACATACTGAAACAATGGATTCCGAAATTAGGAAGCGAATAATTTTGTAAATGTTACTAAACAATTTATATATTTGCTCAGGGCATTATTGGGTAGGAAAATCATCAAACGTTATTTGCGCAGTTATCAGCGATAAATATGAGTTTCTTATAATATTCTGTGCTTTTATGGCTACAATTATTCAATTTCTGTTCAAGTTCAGCTTCAAGTTACGTTTCGTGATAAACATCATGAATATTCATCATACTCGTTCTCTAAATCCGTTCGGATTCAAATGATTAGAGACCGCTAAAATAGGCCCATATCATGTATGTGCGTTGCTGGTAGGTAATAACTTAAGCCGACGATATCATAATCGACAAAATCCCGAAAATAATAAGAAATTTTACGAGCTATATGTATTCCATAAGGTGACTCCCTAAAAGAGTGTACTTAATACAAGAAAATAATAAGTATTTTCTAAAATATACTCGTACCTTGTCTCCCAAACCATGAATGACTTAGGCAAATTATGTATGAAGGTACGGAAAGACTAACAGAACAAAATTCAAATTACCCTATCCTTAGCAGATAAAACGAACCTGGACTGGATTAATTTATTATAACTATTTTTTTATGATGATAACGATCGTTGGTTCTCAGCCATTACATGAATCTCAGACACAGGATTCAGTTGGTAGGGTGAAAAGAATGGATGCTTTGGCCGAATTGTTTTACCAATATAGATTTCGAAAAATATATAACAATAAACATTTTTTATAAACTATCTGCACAAAAATAAAGTTACTGCTCACTCGGTGCAAAGATGTGACGTCCAATGTCAATTTAATTTTCTTGTTTCCATTTTCAAATACTAATAAATAATAGTCGTTATAGGTACCTAAATGGAGACACATAGACAAATTCCGAAGTTAGTTCGTTAGAGTGGTTCTCTATAGCTCCTTGAAATATTCCAATCAACAAAAGTGAGATCACAGGATTCGGTAGATTCCACGATCATAATTGAAGCAATAATTAGGGCATGTTCAGGTCACGGACGTAATTTAATTCATATCACCAATTTAATTCTTACTAACTAGTATTACCAAAATTGTTTCAGCAATGTTGATTTTAAAACTGATTGAATATTGAACTCGTTTCAATAAGTCTTGTAATATGAAACGGGCTGATTAAAATAAACAAACGTAATTTGACCGGTTTTTAGGCATACGTTGCTTTACTGAGTCATTTGACTATAATGAATTTTTTTAATAACATCGTGTAATATTAAAATGTGTAACCTTCGCAGACAGGTTGAAAGCAAAACATTTTTTTAATTATTCTTTAGTAGCTGTTAATATTCAGAGCTCCGTTGTTTCATTTATCTTGGATGCTTATTACTTACAGGGAAATTTATTTGCCAGGCCGCTATATCGTGCCAGAGCAAATGTTTTGTTTTACCCTTAAGACAAACACCATGAAATATTTAGGCGACGTTTATTTAAAATTAAAATGAAACTCCTATAAAGAAGTAAGCTAATACGAAAATATACGAAATCATTATGGGATTTAAACGATAATCACAAGTCACCCCACTTCGATAAAGCGGCACGACACAAGAACCCTCTCAATTGTGGCCGCCGGTAACTACATTCCCGATCCTGCGGAAAGAATGGAAAGCAGTCGACGTCGCCCAAAACACGTCATCTCCGATCCTCCCGATCCACTAACGGTGCTTTTAGGTACCTCAAGCACCGGTCACCGTTCTCGTCGAACCCGTCGCTTGCGACCAAGGGCTCGACGAGTAAAGTAACCCTCAGACACAGCCCTACTGAGTTTCTCGCCGGATCTTCTCAGTGGGTCGCGTTTCCGATCCGGTGGTAGATTCTGCGAAGCACGGCTCTTGCTAGGGTTCGTGTTAGCAACGTCGTCAGGTTTGAGCTCCGTGAGCTCACCTACTAGTTAAGGTTACGCTGGAATAGCCTCTCAAGGCTACCAGCTTAGGTAGGAAAAAAAAAAAAAAAACAATTCACTATTCATGTAATGCGTAAAGAGAAATTGTTTCTTTTGAAGAGGCTCTGAAGGTTGGTTATTCCTGAGAAAATATGTCAGGATGCGTTCAATATTTTTTTGACGGAATACATACCGCATTTTTATTTTCTGTTTAGTCAGCAGTAGCCTTTTTTTCTTTCTATTCTAGTAAACTCGAGGGGTTATTCTAGATTCACCGAACTAGTAGGTGAGCTCGCGGGGCTCAAGCCTGACGTTGTTGCTAACACGAACCCTAGCAAGACCCGTGCTTCGCAGAATCTACCAGCGGAGATCTGGCGAGAAACACAGCGGGCTGTGGGTTAATTTACTCGCCGAGCCTTTCATGGCGAGCGACGGGTTCGACGAGAACATTGACCGGTGCTTGGGGTACCTAAAAGCACCGTTAGTGGATCGGGAGGATCCGAAATGACGTGTGGCAGTAACCACTTTCGATTAGTTGTATTCGATCGCATCAGAGTCAAAATTAAAGATAGACCACGAAAGCGGACCAGATTTGACTACTTATACATATATTTTAAATTGGGAGTGACTGTAGGTTTTCCATTCTATGGCTAATCATTGATTATCATAATAAAGACGAAAACGAAATAAATAAATAAAATAAATAACGAAATAAGTAAAATTATACATAAAAATGTATACGTGTTTAGCTAAAAGCAAAGTATTTCTATAAACATTATTTTTAGATATACTTAAGACAAACCCAGCCTACGCCTTGACACCCACTTTCATTCATTTCCCTCCCGATACTAAGGAAATTCCATCCAGAAACGTAATTAATAAACAAAATCTAAGAACTCGGAAAAATTATTTGTTTGTATACATAAAATCAAGTTTCCAAAAATACCATTTGTAAATGTTATTCCCTCGAATTCTGAAAAGCTCGTAGCGCAGGGTCGAGACGACTTTCATCTTTGACATTTTCGTTTACGAAGTTTTAACATATTTTTGAGTTATTTCTAAGCATAACTGAAAAGATTCTGCCATCTTACCTGATTGGCTTTGTTAATTTGTTTCTTTAATCCGGCGAACGCCATGTTGACTTGTATGTTAGTCTGAAAAAAAAAAGAAAAAAAAATTAATACTTTAATTATTATAGAAAAACTATTTTTTATGTTCTCTTTCTGGTCGTAGCGACAAAGTATGATTTTTTTGTGGATTGGGTTGCTTTGTCTCTTCGTCTAATGAAACTGCAAATACCACCGTACATTGGAGATATTAGTTCATAGTGCCCGTTGCAAGATAACACGAGAATTGTCATTATCTGATATACTCTCTACCGCCATTATGAAAAATAGGAGTTAAAGGGATTAGAAAACGTGGAAAAATTAAGTCGGTTCGATTACCATCATGTCTTCATTATACTAATTATCATATCAGATTTATTATTATATTTATCAAGAACCTTTTTACCTAATTTCAAAGCATCCCAAAGATAACCGTCGTAAAATTGTTTCTTCGATGAAACTGCAGTGAAAGAATCGTTATATTGAATCTTATAACGTGTACTTCGCAATTTTTCCGGATCAACTTTAGCATCTTTCAACTTTTAAGAGGCGAGTGGGGTGTTATTGGTAGTCTGCCACAGAGCAGGATCGATAAGCGTCGACAGTTGGTAATATTATGTAACTGCTGTTGTTTTCCTCTCTGACCCCGCTACCGGTAAATGGTTACACTTATGGAACCACAAGGTACATAACCGAGATCAGTATGTCGGTAACTGGAGGCTATATATGTAGGCTATAGGTGTATGTGATATTTTTAAATTGCAAAGGAATAGAGGCTTGTTAATTTTCGGTTTAGTGGTTTTTTCTAATAGTTAATCCAACCGGTAATAAGTGATCTCGCGGCAGATGACATTGAAGCGTTTCGAGGCTAAATACGCCGAATGTAGGTATTAATATGTCAAGTATCCGCATGTTACGCGTCAGAATTCTCAAGAAACGCACTATGGATGAGCGCAGAGGTTCCATACAGTAAGGGTGCCTTCTGCCACCGTTGTAGGATATACAATTTAATTATTAATAAATATTTTAAAAGTTTTAAAATAAACCTTAAATTTTAGCATTAGCTTTGTTCCTTCATTCGCAACGACAAATATGCTTTTATTATATACCATCTTTATGCTAGCCGTGCGAACGCGAGTAAAATGAGGAATGGCGGAACCTTTTTTTTTTTTTAATGTAGCTTCAAACGAACGACTGTAACGTGTAGGTGTTAGGACGTGATCTTCACTTTATACATACAAGAACATACGAAGCTTTGCGAAATAAGCTTTCCAAATATGGACATGTTTACCGTCTCCCTTATTGTCTTTGTAAAAAACAATCTTTTTACTGAGAAAAGTGATGAAAATATGATTATTTTTTAGTAAAGTTTTATTTAATTATTGCATAGGCGGGTGACGAGCTCATGGTTTTAAGTAGGTTAGCAAAATCCATAGACATCGTAACGTGAATGTCACCAACAACCTTAGAAAGTGAGGTCTAAGTTTCAATTCTATCGTAAAACGGCTGTCACACCATCATACTAGTACAAATACTTTGTGGCAGAAGTTAGCAGGGTATTATTAAACATGCGGGCTTACAACACGCACTGCCGCCATTCAATTACAGTTGTGGTAGTGGTATAATAAGATATAGTTACCTATTTTTTTATTATTTTGTCGGCCCTTTTCTCTCGTGTTCGTTGTAGTATATGAAAGTCAAGGAGTTGACGATTTGCAACTAATATTGTACAACGAACATGAGCTGTGGTGCTAAATTTTAATTTTTAACACGTTGAACGCTTTTAACCGGTGGGCCTAGCGTACTTATGCCGTTCGGGCTAAGCCAAAATTAGAGAACCAGTAATTTTTATCAACATGAGACTTTCATTCTAAGCTTTATAAAATGCGATAATTTGGACAGAAGATAAAATTTTGCGACATTTGCCGTGTAGTTTTTAAGATATTTAAAAAAAACTACAAGTTTCTATTGGATTTCAAAACCACGCCGTTCGGTTCAGCTAAAGGGCCGCGTGGCTCACATCCATACGCGTTTTGTTTGATACCTGCAATATGTGGCTTGTAGGAAGCGTTAACGTTGGAACTCTCTCTCGGCTCACGGGTGACCCTCGTAGCCCGAATGGTTGAGTAAGATAAGGCTCACCGGTGAGAACCCAGGCCTGAATGAAAATACTCGATTTTTCATATGGCGTTCAACGTGTTAAGGAACATTAGCCTGTCTTCCCAAAACATCCACATGAACTGAAGCCAAAGGGTAGCTCAGATGAAATACATAGATAAATAACAAAAAATTAGTTAAACAGAGAAATATGTTCAAGTAAGAAATAATTTTAATTTCAGCTTGGAAATTTCTTTTTCCGTGGACACACACAAAATACACATCATCTCCAAACAAATCGGCAAACTCAGATTAATCGCTTGGCTGTGTGAAATGTTCTGCGAAAGGCCATTAATCAATGTACCAGTCTTGATTAAAGCTTTTTTTCTGTTAACGAACTGAGAATCTGCAATAGATTGTTAGCTTAAGAAATTGAATTCCCATAAGTCCCATGTTCACTCTGAACACAATATATTAAACGTACGTGTAAATAATCTTGGTACGCCTGAAATATTCAATATTTTTCGAGAAGTAACCGTTTCGCTAAATTATTTAGTAATTAACGCTATTATCGAACGTAACATGTGTGTAACGATACACATAATTGATATGAAACACAATGATTTATTTGTTAATCAATTCAATATAAAAAAAATTAAAGGCAAGAAGTTTGTAGCTAAATTGATTTTAGACAAAGCGCATTAAAACTTAAAACCTCTTTTAGAAAGTAAGCTTTGTCAGAGAACGCAGAACTTGTAGTATGTATTTGCATCTTATATCCCTAAATAGTTAATAAATGTCTGTCGTGCTTTAAATACTGATGATAGAGTATGATGTCACAACATCGAATAAGTAGCGATAAGAACATGCTGAAATGTAAATGAAGTTATACGAAAATCTCAGTAACAAGATTTTTTTCTCAAAGTAAATACATTAACAGTGTATCATAAATCATAATCATTTTCCCCTTACACCCAATGAGCCCCATTTATGTCTTTGAAAGATCCAGCCAACTTGACTTGAAAAGGCTCAAAATAATGCACCGTCGTTATTGCCGATCAAACTGTAAAATATATAAGCCGACACACAAGAGTAAGTAGTTATGTGAGATCAGTACTGAACTAATAAGCTACTACTACTAACACTAATATACAGCGCATGTAGAATTAACAGCAAATTTCTTTTTTTTTCAATATCACACTGTCTCTGTGTGGACTAGAGTTCTTCGGTGACATCGCTACTAAAGATGGTAAAGATGGAGGTAGTGTATTAGAGCAAGCTAATCAATGCCAGTAACTCTGGCGACATTCGATCTAAAGGTCGCAGCCACCAAACCCACCTATGATGCGCTACATGACGCCAAATATCGTCACCCATTGTCTTCCTCTTTTTGCCCTCACTCCATATTTTGTGGGGTCGGCGAAGCGTGTCCTCTTATTAAGCTGCATAAAGATTTTGCATGAGTATCACGCCTTAATCCTCCTTGGGCTATATGTATATCTATTGCAATGTACCCAAAGGAGGGAATTTTTCTGTTTCTTCTTTTGCTTTTTCTTTTATTTCATGTGTGTTTATGATAATAGTATTTTAACATACAATTTAGATTTTTAAATAGCTAAATTGTTACCTAGTTGTATGACATCGTTAAACAAAGAATGGTTTCGCGTAGGAGTTGCCTTTATAAGTAGCCACCAGCGCAAGCACGATTAAATATAATGTTCGTTTTTAATATAACTATTTTGTTTTATTTATTGTACATAAATAACATGAAATGATGTAATTTAGATTGTAGCCGCATAAATTAGATCGATTTAGGTCACTTGAGAGGTTTAATGTGGCTTTAAAGAGAAAAAATATTATACGTATGTACTTCTACTATAATGTAGCTATAAATACATTCGAGTGATAAAAAAATATATTACTTACAGCAGTTACTTATTACTACTAATAAAATTTGACACCATAGAAAGTATTGAAGCATAATTAAAATTTTCCCTTAGAACAAACCGTAATAAAAATTACGTCGGTTTTCTCATTGTGTCATTGACGTCCGTCACATCATTTGGTAAACCAATTCGATTATTTCACGTTACATAACAATTTCAACGGTCTTCAACTAACAATTTGACGATCAAAAATAAATATTGACCAAATAAAATACTTATATCACTGGCAACGATTTGTCGAACGAGATACATTTAATATGAAAGGATTTAAGACTGAACGTCCATCAAAGCGAAGTGAAAATATAATATCTCGCCACTAGTGGTTGTTACGACATCAATATTTCAGATATGAAAATAGACTATTCACTATACATAATTATTATGATGAAATGAATATCATCATGTAGTTAATGTTTACCTTTTATCCTTTTATCTCGAATAAATCGCTCTGGTCTTTTGAGATCACACAACACACACTTTGACGGTAATTATGAGTTGACCAGTGTGAGTGCTACGACGTAGCAGTTGATAGTTGTCGTAGCTCGGTCGAGACTGAGACATCGGTGGCGCTACCGTTTCAAGGGCTGCGCGCGCAGCCTCGCCCCTCACACATGAACCCAATATCAATCCACTAGCAAACATACCAAAACGATTTACGAACATTCGATTTAAATCCAAATGTGGCAGTCTCGGGTTTATTTGAATGGCCAATGTCCCGTCATTAGAATAATCACATTTGTTGCAACAATTTTACTGGTACTTGAAATATATTTTTCACATTCAGCAATAAATTCTATACTGAAAAATATTTTGTAGTAGAGCATACTATTCTGTACATTAAAACAAAGCTTCAAGTACATATTATTACAATTCTGATAGAATGGAAGTATATATTGTGTTTTCCTTATTTGGGTGAACGAAATCACAGTCCGACCGGTGTAAAGTGGTAGACGAGGCACGTGGATGTCACAGCATGAATGTCACTATCCACTATGAAACATGAGGCAGAAATCTCAAATGTATTATTGTTAAACTTTTTTTTTCGGACAGGGGGCCGAATCTCATTCGAGGCTCCCACACTTAGCGCGGGGTATGTAGAAGTTGGAGGTCCGCATATGTTAGGGGCAGACTGCTAGCCTAAGGTATTTTAAGGGTCCTAACCTCTAAGCGACTCCCCTTGTGCTCTTTCACTTAACGTTCGATCTCCGCCCGAGGTCAGACGTCGAGCAGAGTAGGGGTGTTTCCGCTGTCAATACTACAACTAGACTCGTGGCGACACCCCTAGGACGCCCGATCGAAGGGTCCAACGACCAAGGACGCCGGGCTTTGCGGTACGGTAGCCCATCAGACCGCACAGGCGATGCCGTTGGTGTTCCGCAATAACCCGCCGAGTTGGAATGCAAATGGCAAATCAGATTTTTAAAGTAATTTGGTTATCGCCTTATGGAGGTCCGAGGATTCAGGATCAGTTCATTTCGGAAAAGGGGTCTTTTGCGCAAAATATTTGAGAATCCCTGAGCTACATAATAAAGAAAAGTCTTGGGAAATCAACGATTTACCATTTAAATACAGATTATGCCGTGCATAATGGACTAGTAAGTACCTCTCGTACTAGTATGAGTATTTGTGTACAAATTGAAGCATTCCGTAGTAGAGTCTTTAAAAATAAAACTAAATCATGTAAATAAATAATTATTTTATCCCGCCAAATTTAGTATAGCTTGTAATCGAATACCGTTTCGATATTCCTTAGTAATATCATAGTGGGGAAAAAACTAGATAATTTATATTTAAACCATTTAAAGTTGAAAGTTTTATTTTTAAGTCACGATTTAAATATATTGAGAATTTTCCGCCCCTTTATTGTGAAATTACAAGAAAGATCGAACCATTTTTATAAATTTATAAGTGAATCTCAACTTATATACAAAGACTTTATGAAAGGTTATGACATTTACTTCTACATACTTCACACGCTTACGTTCGAATTATATTAACATCCAAATAACTACACCAGTGTTTTACAATACATATCAATAAATATTACTGTATTGTCCGTTTGTAATGCTAAAATAACAGCTTTTTACTAAATATTAAATAATATACGGTATTTTGGTATAACAAAAAACTTATGATTTTTCTGCCAATCGCTCAGTTTATTCTTGTTAATCTCCGAAACGGCTCGTCCCATTTTGAGTGGATTCTCACATAAACATATAAATAACTGATGTTATGAGGCGTAACTTTATCTACATTTTAACATAAAAAAATAATAACGATAAGAAAAAAAAGGATTGTAGCAAAATCCGTTTCGAATAGGAGGTTTATTAATATCAGATAAAGCCTCAGCAAAGCGTGGCCGCATAACAATTTCATAAATACAACAGCATAGCCTGGAATATATTCATATTAATAGATAGAACGAAACTGTGACGGTTCTGATTTCTACGAAACTCGAGTTTCGTGGTTACACAGTAAAAATAGTAACACAAATAAATTAAATTCCCTACAGGCTTTGTCTGGCAGGATAACGGTGCTACTCACGTCACGGGCAGGTCCAAGGCCAGTTCTATTCGCTAATTTTGTCTTATTCACGCAATTAAAGGACTCTCTCTAATCATTATATTATATAATTACTCAATATTGTATTTAAGATTTAAGAAATAGACAAGGAGTTTTTGAATATTCATAATAATTGACGTATTTCTATTTTATTCGTTTTACTTATCAAATTATAGTGGATTCGTTATCGGACATTGCTACAATTGCTATTTAAGTCGTTTTTTATCAAGTTTCTAAATGAACAGCCTTTTTTAACATTTTAAAACATCCATAGAACGTCTGCTTATTTCTCGTGGGTTCACTTCTAGGTCTCTCCAAAACTTGAGGGAGGTGTATTTGGGAGTTGAACGTCAAAAAGTCCCGCATTAAATTCGTATTACGGAGATAATCTCAGCAAAAGTACACCTTTTTCCAGTAGAAAATCGCCGGTTCCCCCCCTATGTGGGAGTTGAACCTCACCAAAAACTCCTGCCGCTCAGAGCCGGCGCGCTACCCCGGACCGGGTCGGAGCCCAGTTGGGGTTATTGAGGCGGCGGGACAGAGTTTACGCAGAGTATATTACATTCATCCCACCGTCCCCCAGACGGCGGACAGGCCGGCGGACGGCTGCCGGCGACACGACCACTGGTTCCCTCGGTCGACGGGCCGGGAGCCCGCCTTGATGGCACCGAGCTACTACCCGGTACCCGCACCTTCCCTACTATCTACCGGTTTCCTAATAAGGGCGAGCGTGCCGAGCACGCCGCTCCACGCCTAGGTAACGCCCCGCACAAAGCGGGTGGAGCCCAAAGCTCTTAAGTGGCCGGATCACGTACGGGACCCCGATCCCGACCTCCTGCTCGGCGGCGGCGGATTTCTGCGTAGTGAAGAGAGCTTTGCCTTACTCGCCCCGCTACCTCCTTCCGCGAGATGCCACACTCGCAGAAGTCGAGCATAGCCTTCCAGGACTCGTCACCGCCAAGCATCACGCCACGACGCCAGGCAGCGACAAGTCCAGCCTATCTTTGCGACAAGGACACGGCGCTGCACCCCCCAAGCGGGGAGCAAAGGTACACTTGGACGAGACAAAAGATGGCTTGAACACGAGGGAGCGACTAATTAATTAAATGGAAAATATAGACTATTTCAACACTCTTTTTGAATGTTGAATTATTTCTATGTCATACAAAGAAACTTAAGTACTCACTTACATTACTTGCACAATTTTAAATATTGCTATTAATTTGAATTTTGGATGAATAAATTTGTTATTACTTTAAATAATATCTTACTCTTCATGAGAACAGGTGGTATTATTCTGTTGTCAGTTCCACAAATCCATCTGAATAAGGATAAATATAGCTATACGAGTAGGGTCTTGAATAATAATGGCTAGGATGCTGATTACATTGTGTTTCTCGGTTTATTATTAAATATTAAATTAGGTGGGTAGCATACAAATTTCTTGCGCTTTTACGTAAAAATGTTTTATAAATTGTTATAAGCTTTCGAGGCTATCTGTTACATTATTAAGACTATTTATAAAATATGAAAATCGTGGTAAGTACTCGTTAAATAATAATCTTTATGACATTTTACGAGTAAATCACATTAGTTCGGGGATTATCAGTCTTTAAATTAAACCTAGGACATCACGCTCGAGTTGTGTAATCTTAATGGTATATCGTTCATTGTAAACATCTATTTTAATAAAAACACTCAATTTAATACATCATATGACGTGCCCTTTCTAAATATAGACTTATTTGTAAAGCCAACCACACATTTTTAAAATTATCATAATGGATTTTTGAACAAAAGAGGCACCTACTTAGATTTTCTACTGTGACATTAGCACTTATTATAGACGCCCGAATCACATGAACATAATAAGAACAATTACCACAAACGACATTTCAAAAGCGGCATTCTGTTTTAAACTTTGATAATGTCTACAACTTTTTTTTTTTGAGATGAAAACATAGCTCTTATTGTGATTTAGCACTCTACTGAAAGAGCAAATTTTCAATGAGTTAACAAAATGTAATTTTTACGGTTATCAAAAAAATAAATCAATTAAAATATTTACGAATGAATGAATCATAGATATCAAACAAGCAAAATATGAAACCAACTATGAAATTATAATCAGTAGGTACAAAGTATGTACGTTAATCTGCAATACATGATAATTCTTTGTTGTTTACTGGAAAATATATTTAAATTACTATGGAAAGAATAAGACTTTTCACTTTTACAAATTCAATTCAAATTCACAAATTTATTATGCTACACAAACTGATTATAATTATTCCATTTTCTGAACAACAATAACATTGTTTTAAGTAAGTATGTTCATATCGAACTAGAAATGTTCATTGAGATTAGGCTTTTTCGTCCAAGCATTCTCAGCATGGTGTTTCCCGAGCGCTATGACATGCCCTTCTTCAAACAAGGTTTGTGGAGTGTATTAAACGGTAGGCAGCGGCTTGGCTCTGCCCCTGGCATTGCTGACGTCCATGAGCGACGGTAACCACTCACCATCAGATGGGCCCTATGCTCGTCTGCCTATACGGCAATAAAAAAGAAAGCATAATTTATAACTCAAGTGCTGTTAAAAGTTTTCTAGAGTCTAGAGTATGAAATTGATAAAAACCTAAAACGACAACAGCGCGAGGATAGCATTTCTAAGCTTGGTTGATTTCATTCAGACGAGTTTGGCTCGGATCGAAGAGAATGCGCGCGCACGCTCACAGTTCGGCGAACACGAAACCATCCTTTTTAATGAGTCCTGTCTTATTACCTGATAATTTACCGGTGCACGATTACACGAATTTTAATTTACGTTGATTGTTTTCAAAAGTAAGAAGAAATGGATGGATTGCGTGAAAGACGATTTGGGTAAAGGGGAAGAGTATGGAAAGAGAAAACACGTTGCGCCGACCCCAGGTAACTGAGAGAAGGGCAGGATAATGATGATGATGATGTTTTCAATAGTAAAAAAATTACATTAAATAGATTGTTTTTTTTACATTCTAACCGACCCCAAAGTAGAAATATAAATTTATCGAGTTTACAACAAATTAATGCATCACATAGTTAGTAGTCTTGAATCTATTACTAAGGTCGTTGTCAATTTAAGCCATTGAGATGTTGGCCGAGTTAAAACGGGTCAAGCATATGAAATGTAAGTCAATGTGTCGGTACGTGTGAGAATCGTCCCCAGTGAAGCAGAGCCGCTCGTGAAAATAGGTCGTGACAAAACCAAGAGGCATATTATTCAAAAATGTATTATATTACACCAACTCGCAAACACAAAGTTACTTGGAATGTCATGTTGGAACAGATCCTAGGTACCATTATGCAATATCGCAATTGTGAAATGGTTTCATTTATTCATGGTCAACATAGACAGAGGAATCGACGGTCCTCTAGTAACTAGTTACCGTTACACAAACACATCCATAAGATCCGAGGCATAGTCAATCCACAGCCTACACATGAGGACTACATTTGAACGTAGTTTGATAAAAATAATTGTTGTTAAATAAACTACTGTTGTTTACTGGTGGTAGGACCTCTTGTGAGTCCACACGGGTAGGTACCACTGCCCTGCCTATTTCAGCCGTGAAGCAGTAATGCGTTTCGGTTTGAAGGGTAGGACAGCCGTTGTAACTATACTAAGACCTTAGAACTCATATCTTAAGGTGGGTGACGGCATTTACCTTATAAATGTCTATGGGCTCGGGCAACCACTTAACAAAAGGTGGGTTGTGACAATGATTTGCTATACAAAATTTCTATTTAGATTCATTAAAAATCCTAAACATCAAAATAAAGAGCTAACAAGAAGACCAAATGTATTTTTGATTGATTATCTATATATTAATACGTGAAGCAAAAACTTTGTATCCCTTTTAACGAAAATTGCGCGGACGGAGGAGTATGAAATTTTCCACACTTATAGAGAATATAGAGAAGAAGTGCACAATGCTAATATTTTTTTAAAATAATGCATAAAAGATCACTGATGTAGGAAACCTATGGAAATGAAACGTCAACAAAAAATTCGTGCCACTGTGACGTCATCTGACCACAAAACATGGCGGTTTTAGTGCTGTACAAAACATTTCAATGTTTTATCAGGTTTTATCGATAAACGTTCTTTTTATTTTATTTTAAATATTGTTGAGTATTATTTATTTATAGAATTTATACTTTAATGGGAAGTAAGTAGGTATATTGTTATGTGCAAATATGATATGATTTAGAAGTGTAAAATCTAAGACAAGTTCGTCTTTCGAATTTGCCAAGTAAACGATAAGATGATTTTTAAAAGTTGTTACACTGATTTTATAAAGTTGTCGTTTGTCGCAAAACATAAAGATATGGCGTAGTACAGTGCCGTCTGCCCATTTCTAGCATGCTAAATGTTATCGTATTTTGAGTACGTGTTTTTCTTAGACTATTACAATCTATTTTAATTGTTTTGCTGACTCTAAAGTCCGTAACACACTACCGCAGCGCACCTCAAGGAAGGTGCGCCGCACCATTTGAATCACTTTCACTTGAGAGTGATTCAAATTGTAAACTTATCAAGGGACCGCGTGAAAAAAAAAACACCTACAGAACATTCATTAATTACAAACGTCATTCCTTGTGACTTCCTCTCTAAAATCACTTAATTATTAAATATTTAACGAATTTACAATAGTGTTTTACTCACTGCGGAATAAAACTATTTTATTTAAATAGTTCCGAAGAGATTTGTCGGTAGCCTTTTTCCCGAAATATCTAAACAGAATGTCTAAATATGTTTTGATGACATATTTTAAAGAGGTATTTATGATTAGTGTCATGATCAATAGATTCCGACCGAAAAATGATGTCCGATTTTTCGGATGAGGGCTCCATAATGAATTTAAATATACCTAGTCAGGTCATAAATTCTGTCACATGTTTAATGTAAAATAATTGAAACAAGTTTATTCATTATGTAACCATTCATATACCAAAATGAACTTAACAAAACATAGATTCTTATGACACTAAAGTTTATTCAAAATGACCTTCGTGATTTTGAATACAGGCCTTCAATCTGCGCGGCCAGTCGTCTATCGCAGCACGAACGAGGTCCATGTCAATATCGGCGGCTGCCTTAATCAAGGATGTCTTGAGTGACTCCAAATTGGGATGAGGCTTTGAGCACGCCTTTTCCTCCAAGTGTTGCCATATCTTGTAATCTAACGGATTCAAATCTGGACTGGAGGAGGGCCAGTCTTCGTGCCGGATGAAGTCGATTTCACGCGCCGCCAGCCAGTATTGTGTGATCTTCGCTCTATGAGCTGGCGCCGAATCTTGTTGGAATACCCAGTGCCTGTTATTGAACATGGTATGAGAAACAGGTTCCAGAAGGTTCGTCAGGACTGTATTTTGATACACAACTGCATTCGTTTTTACATCTTTCTCACAAAAATGTACCTCTGTTAAGCCCCAATATGAAACTCCCAACCATACCATGAGCGAGGATGGAAAATGACCTCGTTGGACACGCGGAATACGGTTGCTTGCTTCTTCACTACTGTGTGCGTACACCTTATCATTTTGTTTGTTGTAGCTCTCTTCTACGGTAAAATTTTTTTCATCCGAAAAAAGAATTTCCCGATATTTTTTTCCCGCGTACCGCTTCAACAAAGCGCGGCATCTCTTCAGTCTCAGGTCCATTAGACGAGCATTCAAACGATGTCCTGTTTTTCCTCGATATGCCCGAAGCCCTAAGTCTTCATTTGACACCCTTTTCACCGTGGTTCTGCTTAACCCCATCTGAAGGGCCAACAGTTTCTGCTTACGTTTGGGATTTCTTTGAATTCGCGCCTTCACTGCTTTTATCACTGCTGGAGTCCTAACAGACCGAGGGCGACCACTTCTTGACCTGTCATCTACACTAGAGTCTTCATTGTATCGTTTGATGGTACGATAAACAAATCTTTTGGTTATATTCAAAATTTTCAGTATGTTAAAAATTTGAATTGGCGCGTAACCGCAACGATGCAACGTAATAACTGCAACACTGTCTTCTTTAAGCGTCCACTCCATATTTAAAAATGAGTAAAATTCTAAAAGTATACATTTTTATTTTCATGAACAATTCGAAATTCGAATTCAATAAACTTTTTTGTGGCCAGCATTCTAAAAGAAAAGTTTTTACTGTGTGACAATACTTATGACCTGACTAGGTATATATAGATAATAGTTTTGGGGCATCGACTTTCTTGAGATCCTATAAAATACGTTTTAATTATTATTTTTGTTTGTTTTAAGCATGATAAAATATGAAATTTTATATAAGCAATCATATTAAATCGATATCAAAGTCAATAAATAATGTACAACCCAAAACAGACGGCCGAACTGACGTGACAATGACATTTGGTGCGCTCAACATGGCGGATTTTCGGCCTCATTAGACGGAGACGGAGATATTTACGTATATTCATGTTTCATTTTATGTACGCACTGAAATACTGTTATATTGTTTTCCTGCGAGTTAAAGTGCTGAGTAAGAACGAGATAGATATATGTTTATGTGTGTGCCTTCAAAATGGGTGCTATTTATATAAGCGATTGTACGTATAGAACCATATGTCGTGTCCCTACTATATAGGTCTATGTAAAAGATACATTATATCAATAAAGAAAACATTACACACACTACATACCATGTATTTGACGCACACACGCATGCATACTATGTCAAACTTTTGTTCGTGACGTCTGTTGTCAAATTGAGAAGAGATTAAATATTGTTTGTCTTTGTTAATATTTTTTATAGTGTAGTCTTGGCGAAATTTGTGATTATAGAAGTATAAAATACAATCATAATAGTATACAAACTTACAATTCCAATTAATTATAGTCGAATTCCGACTACTGCGGGACCTCTAGTGTTATCTATTATCCATATCTGAAGCTCGTCTATTATTAACAACATTAAAATGTTTTTTCGTAAGGATGATATTTCATTCAGGGCGCGATGCTATTATCCTCCCAAGGATTACTTACGGCGCCCGTCTGTCTGCCGTCGCCCGCCCACTCTACATTTTCATGCCAAGTATGTTAACAAACAATAAACGTGACCTTATTCTTGATCGATTCCTTATCATTGAGGTTCGCGACTGCCAGGAATGATCTTCTGGACTATATCTATTCAGATATTGTGACATTAGACATATTACGGCAAACGCAGCCGCTGGGTTGTTAATGGGCTCACAAGATTTTGAAGAGTTTTTAATATTGCAATTATAATTAATAAGAATCCCTAATTAAAAAAAAAATTATAGCCTATGTCACTCGGGAATAGTGTAGCTTCCCAACAGTGAAAGAATTTTTAATATCGGTTCAGAAATTTCGGAGCCTATTCAATACAAACAAACAAATCTTTCCTCTTTATAATATTATAAGTATAAGTATAAGTATAGAAGTATAGAAAACCACTAATTCGCTTTCATGTCTGTAATGCTTCGGTATATGTAAGGTAATTGTTGTTCCTTTTTAATAGTTTTCCTTTAAGACTACATATTTGTTTCCTATTCGAGTTCTAGATTGTATCCTTCGATATTAAAGAACTTAGATTCTTAATTAAAAAAATAAAGCTATTGTACAAAACATGGTTATTTTCATTGAAGACCGAAAAGCAGTTCTCTCTCCTACGTTCTATGGTTAGACCTCTTCATGTTTTCTGAACTTACTACATACTTTGGTTTATAAGTGATCTGTAAACATATTGATTGTGTGCTGCGTGAGGTTCTTGAGATTTCAACGTGCTTCTATTAGTTTTACTGTGCTGACTTATCAATTGTATACTCTAGTGCAGGAGTAGTGTGTACATTTCTTTATTAGTTTAGTCTGAGAGATCCTTATACGCAATTTGAATATATTTACATTTATATAAGTGAGTAGAATCGATGTTATCTAACTATTACTTAGACATCTAAGAGTATGGGACGTTTTTTTTTTTTTTTTTATGGCTTAGATGGGTGGACGAGCTCACAGCCCCCCTGGTGTTAAGTGGTTACTGGAGCCCATAGACATCTACAACGTAAATGCGCCACCCACCTTGAGATATAAGTTCTAAGGTCTCAAGTATAGTTACAACCGCTGCCCTACCCTTCAAACCGAAACTGAAGCATTACTGCTTCACGGCAGAAATAGGCAGGGTGGTGGTACCTACCCGCGCGGACTCACTAGAGGACCTACCCCAGTAATTACGCAGATTATAATTTTGCGGGTTTGATTTTTATGACACGATGTTCACCGTGGAAGTCAATCGTGAACATTTGTTGAGTAGGTATTCCATTAGAAAAATTTTTTGGTACCCGCCTGCGGGATTCGAATAACGGTGCATCGCTAGATACGAATGCACCGGACGTCTTATCTTTTGGGCCACGTCTACTTCGTCGGGTAGACCTATGACATCACATATGAGAGGCATATATGATACCGCTGAGTGCGCATTATAAAGCTTCGTTTATTTTGATTACACACCAAAAACAGTTTTATTGGTTTTATTTTAAGGTACGAATTATTTTAGCATTGAGTTCAAGCAGTGCTTGAAACTAAACGCACAACGTACACATCGATTTCGAACCAGTTTAATTTCAGACGATGATAAATTATTTCTGGACTGTCGATTATTCTGGCGAATTTCCAGTTTAGTCAAAGTTCCTTTTAGAAGAACCGGTATAATTCCAGACTAAATATTACGTTTTATATGTTGACCTGTGAAAAATTTTTTGCCATTGTCTTATGAATTCTGCTATTACTTTCGTACACCTTTTTTTAATATTTATTTTCTTTCCATTAAACGATATTTAAACTACTACAAACATATATAAAAATAGCGAAATAGATTTTGTCGTTTTCAAATGACCAAAGAATAACAGTTAATTATTATTTAAAACTAGCTGACCCGGCAGACTTCGTAGTGCCTCAATCGATAAATAAAAGATACATCAAGGGGACACATCAAAGGAAAAACAAAATTGTTTGTTTTTATATAATTCCGAGCTTTTTATATTTTCTCACCTTTTAAACCTTCCCTGGACTTCCACGAATAATTCAAGACCAAAATTAGCCAAATCGGTCCTGCCGTTCTTGAGTTTTAGCGAAACAGCAATTCATTTTTATATATATATAGATGGTACTTCAGCAAAAAAATTTTACTATGATCTTTAAATCGAGTCTGAAAAATCTTTGATGTTATATTGTATTAACTTACTTAAATTAATTCATTTGTATTTGGTTCAAAGCAATTTACCAAATAAGGCATTTCGTCACAAACCAATACGTCCAGACTTTATAATTTGTTAAATTATAGTTATTATTTGTTTCTAAAATGTTACATTCAAAATGTCAGTAACTATAATATTTGCAATCTATTGGCAAAATAATGTTTGCAGAACTATAATGTTACTTATGCGATTCTTGTTCAAACTGAATTGAGTCTGAGAAAATCCATTTATACGTTATCCAATAATAACGTTTAAAGGTGTAGTTTGAATATTATCATTTTATTTCTTTAGTCGAGAAGAACTATATAATTGTGTTAAGCTGTTGAATTTCCAACGCTTCTCCTGAAAAAGTACATAATTTGCATAAGTGATGTTATAGCAAGCACCGCATGTGCGATATGTCTGACTTCTCAATATAGTAAACAGTAAAGACTCATCACAATGTTACTGAGCGAACTTCTCAGAAAATATTATTTTTAGAAGCAGCAGCCAAGTTTCGAAGAAATACGGACTACCTTTATAGAGAAAACAAGATAGGATTTTTTTTGTTAGCCAAACGTGCTACGTTATACTTTTATTTAAATTTCGCATTGCAGAGAGACTATACTTTTAACAATATAACTTATACAAAGTATAGTTTAAAGGTTTGAACGAGCCTGCGACCCACTTGGTAGTAAGTGTATTTCTCACGAACCGTTTGGCTCCTGAGATGAACTCTGATCATGCGGTAGACGCAGCATGACGTTGATCTCAAAAGAGACAGGCTTTTTATTTTTTATTAAGGAGCTAACATAAATACAATCGATTAATGAAAGGCAAATGTAAAACTATTTGTAAATAAGTTCTAGGTGTTTGAATTTAATGCTAAACTAAGAATAATGAGCAATGATATCAGTGACTAGCTTTGAAAGAATAAGAAAATCAAAACCGTCAAATTATATTTTTAATTTGCATGTTTAGTGTTCATTAACCACCAGCCGGGCAGAGGTCCCTTCCATAATTTATATTGTAAAAATATAACCTATGAGTTAAGAACGTCTTGGTACTACTACTACTACTACTGCCATTAAAATTGTTCTTTTTTTAATATTACTTCTGTATACACTAAAGAATAAATACATAAAAAAATACTAGGACTCGCTTTGCAGCGGAGACAATATCCCCCTTTCGATCCCCACATTCAAATGCTTTTATCTCGCATTTTCAACAGCGCTACGTAATGTGTACATACATATTTAAATAGCAGTTTTAGGGCGTGGTTTTTCCCTTTTATTAAATCGTCTGATCTACACAAAATAATCACTTTCTTTCAATAAATATCAACCGAATAAATTTTTGAAAAACATTCTGTCAATGGATAAAAAATTGCTTATTTTTTATTATATTTAATTTGTTTCACTCATGTTTAACGTAAGTAGTCCCAAAGTTTCAGCGATAACGATTTAAATTGGTCCATTTGTTAAATGTATTTATAAACTTCTAGTAATACAATAAAATCCTCAAAGCTCTCCTCACACAACCCCAGGCGCAACATCAAATTCGATATGCGATTTTCAACTATTACGTCAGGTTCATGAGTAGGTACCAAAATTAATTTCAAATCGTGATTAGTTAGCGCCTTAAGGTTATCCTTTACAAGAGCGCAAACATATAGCTAAGTGTACATTAACGAAGGATTAATCTTAAAACAAAGCTTTTGCTAAATTTGTATTTCAAGGTAAACACGTTTATGTATTAATTAAACGTGACGAATTAAATTCGAATTCGGTAGGCAGCGGCTTGGCTCTGCCCCTGGCATTGCTGAAGTCCATCATCATCATCATCATCATCAGCCTTTATCTGCCCACTGCTGGACATAGGCCTTCCCCAATGCTTTCCACATCATGCGGTCCTCCGACTTCCGCATCCAACGACTTCCCGCCGTGCGCACTAAGTCGTCAGTCCACCTGGTTGGAGGACGCCCCACGCTCCTTGTACCCATCCGTGGCCTCCATTTCGAGGACCATCCATTTGAAGTCCATGGGCGACGGTAACTACTCACCATCAGGTGGGTCGTATGCTCGTTTGCCTACAAGGGCAATAAAAAAAAGTGAGATGACTGCTGATCATGGATTGGATACATTTCTGGGCTTAGTCGTATATTAACATATTATTATGTAATGCCGGTGTGGATTTTGTAACATCTATAAAATGTTTTAACTTTCAAACTAAATACCGGATCTTATTACATGCAGTTATATCACTTGAAAACTGTCACTGCGGCATACCGGCAAAACCCAAATGTTACGAAAGAGAAGGTTAAATGACCGAGCATTCGGGAGATGAGAGCGGATAAAAGCGTCATCATGTGGGAGATCTTTGCTGACCTTTCAATTTTCTCACAAATTAGAGCGCACCTTTTTGGAATTCGTTCAAGTCCCCAAAATTCGCAACATCTGAAAATCTCGTTTATTGAAAAAAATACACATAAAGCTTTTGGTAGCTATTGTTTTGGTTTACTTCTTTTTAAACAGTCAATAATTAATTGCAAATGTGTGTATAAATCAGCCAATCGGAAGATTCTTTCGTACCGATAAGAAACCGATTCCGACTTCAACCTTTGAAACGTTTTAAAATTCGTAACGTTCAATAATTCCAAGATGCTTATAAAAAGACCAGGGGCGAATTCTATAAATAGGAAAACCCCCGCGGCGCCCGTAAACATCTTGAATGCACTCAGTGCCACCATTGATTTGCAAACTTACCGCCTTCGTCTAGTGCATTTGCATATTGACTGTAGAAATTATTGACAACCCAACCGGGTCTTGTTCAATTTCTTCATGCATTTTTTTTTTCGTCATTTTCCACTAATTTAATTAAGGACTGGTCAGAATTACTCAGAATAAAGGATTGTACTGATTATTTTGAAATACGTGAATCTTCCCACCTAGGTCTGTTTGGCTATTAATTAGTTAATATAGGAATGCAACACCTTGATCTGCTACTACTTTATACTATATCTACTACTTTATACTATATCTACTACTTTTACGACTTTGTTCTTCCATAATAACAGTATCCTCGCTTTTCTATCTAACTTTTTTGATTTCCTCTAAGTTGTTTTTTTATTTATTTTTATTGCTTAGATGGTAGCTCACAGCCCACCTGGTGGTAAGTGGTTACTGGAGCCCATAGACATAGACATCTACAACGTAAATGCGCCACCCACCTTGAGATATAAGTTCTAAGTTCTCAGTATAGTTACAGCGGCTATCCCACCCTTCAAGCCGAAACGCATTACTGTTTCACGGTAGAGCATAGGCAGGGTGGTGGTATCTACCCGTGCGAACTCACAAAAGGTCCTGCCACCAGTAAACATTTGTTTAGTACGTATTTCATTAGAAAAATTGGTATCCGCCTGCGGGAATCGAACACCGGTGCATCGCTCAACACGAATGCACTGGACGTCTTATCCTTTAGGCCACGACGACTTCTAAGTGTTGAAGCGTGTTGTGATTCCGCACGCCGGTGACAAGGCAGACGATACAAGACGGCCGGTAACATCACGAACTTGGCAGTGGTAGACCCTGAACCGATTATTTCCCAATCTACACAAATCAATAAGACAACAAACTAAAACTGCAATAATTATGGGGCTGGATAGAACTGTTATTGCAGACGGTCTATGAAGATCCTGCTGGGATGTGATGAAGAATACCAGGCATGATAAAATGGCTCCAAAAAGTCTTCGGTAACATCAGGGGTGATTGATTTCTTATTGTTATAGAAACTTTTTTATATTACCTTTGTAGGTAGATAAGCAGTCCAACTGATGGAGTTGCCACTGCCACTCAATGACGTTAGAAATGCCAGGGTCACAGCCAAGCTGCTGGCTACCGCTAAGCACTTTTGTCAAACCTCATTTAAAGGACATGACATAGCACTCAGGAAAAACCGTGGAGGGAATGGGTAATTATATGGCAAAAAAGTATATTATATTTGGGAGTCCCAGCCCAGAAACAGAAGCAGTACTCCACACAAAACCAAACCTGTGCTTTATCAAGCAAAAGCCCAGGTGTAAAGTATCGCTTCTCTCTATTGAGGACTGATGGATGACTACAATATTTACCACCGCTCAAAATGTCAACCCCGAAAATACAACTACCTCAGGAAGGAGTACTCTTTAGAATAGCAGCCGTATAACAAAAGGTTCCACACAAACCTGTCTTTAATAGATTGAACTAAATTCACTCAGGCAGAAAGCTATCACACACAAGGATGTTCATTAATAAAGTAGAATTTGCAGCGAAATTTTCAAAAAGGTCAATTTTCTGGTAACCTTCTTCTTCTACACTTCTACCGAAAAACTTAATTGGTGCTCCTCTCTCCAACAAGAGCATAGAAAAGTTATAAGAGTTTCATCCATGTAAATTATAAAACTACATTTATTTTAAAATACATGCCACTGTTATCACTGCAAATTGATATGGTTTGTGTACAGAATGAGTACGTGTCTATAGATAATTTTGCTGAATTATGTATAATATTGGAGCTTTTGTTTTAATGGAAAAATGGACAATAAAAAAAATACAAAAAAGCCTATAATGCGTTTCATCTTGAGTCTTGCACATTTTTTTTCAAGTAAGGTTTTACATTTTAATTTTTAATTTTATTTCATTATTTTTTACCCTGCACTTAAAGATGAAGCATTTGCAGCATTCAGGCACTATAATGTACAATTTTACAAAACAGCATTTAAACATGTATGAAGTTTAAAATGTTTTTATTTTGATCTTAAATGAATGAACTTATCCAAAGAAAAGACCACCTACCTCGTTTGTTCACCTTTTCAACAAATTTCGTAGAAATCGAAGTTATAGAGTCTGTAGAATCAGCTGATAACAATTTTCATCAGCTTTCTAGCAATTTCACTTGTTTTAAACTATGCACGAACTTAATATACCTACCATTAGAAAATTCATTCAAAGTACAAACTGATTGTAAATCAAAAGTCAAAACTGGTTAACAGATCAGCTAGATGTTGGCAGTTGGCATATTTTGTAAATGTCAAAACGAAGCGACAATTGATTAACGATAAGTTGATAAACGAAAACAGCACCTCTATTCAGATAAACTCTATGGTGAGGCGAGACAACTTGTATTATGCAGAGGTAGGTACGCTTGCATAAGATTCAAAGAACGCTGCTTCGCATTCTGTAGTAAATCCTTATTCGTCTTTTAAGGCACCAATGAGATAACATGGGGTGGCCCCATTTTAGAATGGTACCACACAACAGATGGAATTATAGTCGAAAGGATGAAGTAAAGACCTGATGTGATAATTTGAATATTAAATACAACAACAATAATAATAACTGCTCCTTCTTTCATATTTTGAAGTCGTTGTGGTCTAAGCGATAAGACGTCCGGTACGTTCGTGTTGAGCGATGCACCGATGTTCGAATCTCAGGCGGGTACCAATTTTTCTAATGAAATACGTACTCAACAAATATTTACGATTGACTTCCACGGTGAAGGAATAACATCGTGTAATAAAAATCAAACCCGCTAAATTATAATTTGCGTAATTACTGGTGGTAGGACCTCTTGTGAGTCCGCGCAGGTAGGTACCACCACCCTGCCCATTTCTGCCGTGAAGCACTAATGCGTTTCGGTTTGAAGGTTTGAAGTGTGGGGCAGCCGTTGTAACTATACTGAGACCCTTAGAACTTATATCTCAAGGTGGGTGGCGCATTTACGTTGTAGATGTCTATGGGCTCCAGTAACCACTTAACACCAGGTGGGCTGTGAGCTCGTCCACCCATCTAAGCAATAAAAAATTTTTTTCACAGATCGTTGGAAGGAGTTACACATATTAATAATAATTATACAAAGAAGTCACACAGTAACACTATATCTTTAGCTATTTAAGCCCATTTTTGAAGTTATACTTCTTTAGGCGCGTTATGAAAAATTGATGAGAGTGAAATTTTATGATGCGCGCGCACCATGACACAAAATTAACAGAATGAAGTTGCCCACTAAATCGCTCATTATAATACGACCGACGTAACTTGGCGAGTCTGAGTATAGCCGCAGGTGAACTTTCCGAACCGTACCGAGAATTACCGAATTTATACGATGTCAAGAAAAGGGATGTCCAATATGCGTGTTTGAGGATGTTGCTTAATCGATTTTTTTTCAAAATGATTAAAATTTAAATAAAAAAAAAGAAATAAATTTAATAAAAATAAAGTATAACTTCTTACGCGCGTACATAAGTACACGCACCCTTTTTTTTCTCATTGTAGCCAAACGAGGATACGGTCTACATAATAATGAGTAGTCAGGGTTACACGTAAACGTCTGTAATGCCAAGGGTGCAAACAAGTAACTACGGTTCTTACTGGGTAATTTTTTGTATCCATAACAGCCTTTAAAACTTTGATTTAGCGGTCTGTCTTTTCCATTAGGTATTATTAGATACTGTGATTGGAACGAACAAACCATGAAAATCTAACCATATTTTTTTGGGCAAAAAATTTATAAAAATGGGGAAACTTTGAAATAAGAGCTATCAACCCTGGGTCTCTCACTCACTCACTCTCTGTCTCTACGTCATTCTCTCACGTTCGATGTGAGTTGTCAGTGAATTAGGTATCGTGATAATAATTAGTATTACAACAAAAAATATATTCAAATGTTAACTATTTTAATACCTATAGTTAATTATGTGTTACTTTAATGTAATTAGATTTGTTAAATTTCGTTGTGCGGAAATTATATAGCGAAGATTAATTTTAATAGTTCACGATGAACTGTCATCAAGTGCTAAGTGGTGCCTGTAATTCAGGAGATCAATGTTTTGCTGTAGGTTCGGTGGAGGGAATACCATTTACAGTAAGTCTCAGCGGTCAAGGACTATGTTATGTCGATAACTAGGTCTCGTGACCATGGTTTCGTTTATGTCAAAAGCAGTTATTGAATAATTATGTTTAGAACATAAAATTGTTAAAGAACTTGTCTTGATAAACTTTGAATCAATTTTATTCTGTATCGTTAGAAACATGATGACTAACGTTTTCGCCTTAGAAATATTAATTTATTACCTTGTCCTCTTTTCATTACATGTTAGTAATCTAAATAGTGAAAAGTTCAGATCAATCATTTTTGGTTTTGTCAGTAACAAAACAAAGTAAACGAGTAAACTGGATAATTATAATCGTTACAAAAAAGAATAAATTATATTTCAAAAATATATAAAATCATATTCTTAAATGAAAAAAAATGGTACAGTCTCATTTTTTAAATGACTTATCAGTAAGTATAGGGAATAGAACTGTCAGGGAATTTACTGGTGGTAGGACCTCTTGTGAGCCCGCGCGGGTGGGTACCACCACCCTGCCTATTTCTGCAGTGAAGCAGTAATGCGTTTCGGTTTGAAGGGTGAGGCAGCTGTTGTAACTATATTTGAGACCTTAGAACTTATATCTCAAGGTGGGTAGTGCATTTTACGTTGTGGATGTCTATGGGCTCCAGTAACCACTTAACACCTGGTGGACTGTGAGCACGTTCACCCATCTAAGCAATAAAAAAAAATCATATTGAGAATTTACATACCTACATGTATTTAACATGTAGCTTAAAGGCTGTGCCCTAGCAGTATCTGTACTTGTGATTAATGAGTATGTTCAAGGGATTCCTCACTGAACTCTAATGTTTACCTTGACTATTTAAACTCTATTCTTTCCTTATTCAAATTTAATAAGAGTTAAAAATCTGCAACTGAGATGGACTGCACAGCTTAAGGCTGTTAAGTGCCTGAACATTTAAATTAATAGTGTAAAAATATATATTACAGTTACATTAGATACAAAAAAACAGACATAATACTGTAAATCCTTTTTTTTACATTTTACTTTTTATTGTTACTTAATAATGAGAATAAATGGTCTTATTTCTGTAAATTGATGCTCTCTGATGTACCATTGAAACTTCTTCCTGAAAACAAATTCTTCAATCACCCTTGCATATACCCTGTATGAGGGATGAGGCAAATTAAATATTCCCATTGTATATGCATTATATCAGTTGAATCTTTGAAACATCTTCTATAGCCATCTTACTCCTGGCCCACAGTGTTAAGTGGTTACTGAAGCTTCACTTCGCAATATACCACCCACCTGGAGACTAGAGGTCAAAGTCACAATTGTATTGTATATTTCCTGTCCAATCTGCCAACCCTGAATGCTGATCTGCTTTGCAGTAGGAAAAGTCAGGTTGGTGGTACCTACACCTGCAGGTTTACTATACATAGCTACCGGTCTAATTATTTTTGTTTATATAGTTATTATTAGTGCATATGATTAAGTACCACCGTTTATACCTAATATTAAGAAATCGTATATTCTAGTTTAAAGGGTGGGACACAGGAGTATTGCACCCAATTCAGACTTTAACCTCATCTAACTGGGGATTTTGAATTAACATTGTGATTTATACAGGGAATAACATAAATATAACCAATTTACTTGGGATGGCCATGAGATGATATGCCCCCTATAGGCTAACATCATAAATGTACATAGATAAAAGTTATTCGCCATGTAATTGTTGAAATATTTAGGATAGACATGTATTGTTATGTAAGAAGTTTTCTACCAGCAGTGCTACTCCTATCAAAATTAGATTTGAAAAATTTGTAGAACAATTGTTGTTGTTCTTGTAATTAGTGCATACATTTTGTTTTATACACTCAGCAGTGAGATATTTTTCTTAATGGTCCATTACTTATAGCTCTGTGGAAAATACGAAGGCATTTCGCAATGTAGTTTGCTTGTTGCAAACGGATCTATAACAAAATAGATCTGCAGTCCATTGTGCAGCATACTACTAAGTTGGTGACCTTTCCAGTGCCAATATTTAAATATTTTTTAAAGCCATTTCTTACATTTTAATTTTCAGAATTGTTAAAATTATTTTTTCTTTTTTTTTCATAGCCATAAAATCTTCTTATATGAAATTTCACAACAAGATATTGCTTCCGTATTATTTAACTGACGTCTGTAAATTGTTTTCAGGCCTATGCAGCAGGATGTAACATAGTGATATTAGCTTCAAATTTCGAACGCGTTCAAATAATACCTGGTGCGATTCACGGTTACGTCCGCATTGGTTCTCTCGACTGCAGCACTGATACCGGAAAAATTGCCGCGGCTTATGGTTCCGAAGTTTGCATATTCGAACCCACGCCTCTTATTCATTCTGCCGCTACTACCCATGTAAGTACTACAAAATATTCAGTTGCTACATTTTTGTACGAACATTCTGTCTATATTAATTGCCTGTTTAAAAAGAAATCGTAATATAGTTAAATTATTTCATACTCTTATGAACGATTCAACTATTTAATTCAAAACATGATAAACATAATTTGTTTGCCAATTTATTTATGAAGAATAAAACAGAAAAAACAAGTGCAGCGTGGAATGAAATCCCCGTTATATTCCCTCAACCTTAGAGAATTTCCTAATACTAGTCCCAGCAAGATTAGTGCTTCGTAGAATCTACCACTGGATCGGAATCGCGATCGACTGAGAAGACCCGGCTAGAAATTCAGTGGACTATGTTTGTGGGTTAGTTCACTCGTCGCACTCTTCATCGTGATCGACGGTGACCGGTGCTTGAGGCATCTAAAAGCAGCGAGAGTGAATCCTGGGGATTAGACTAAACACGAGCTTATGTGCATGCGGGCCGCGTGCAAGGGCGGATCCAGGGGGTGGGTCATGGGGGTCATGACCCCCCCCTGAGCTGGTTCCAGGACCTAGGTGGACCACATATTGAACATAATGATTTTAGGACCACGGTTATGGAATTAAATAATCTGCCTCATTCCGGGCGTGATAGTGCTTCTCTGGATGTCTTCAAGAGAAGATGACAATATGTACGTGTTTATGTACAAGTTATTATGTGTTAAGTTTTTCAAGTGTACAATAAAGAATAAATATTTTTAAGTGCAGTATTTACGTACATTAATAAAATACCTATTTTTAACTTGTATCTATTGTTATCAAAATTAAATTATAAGTTCTTGACTTGACCATGACTATGTGACCCCCTCCTGGCACCAAAGTTGGATCCGCCCTTGGCCGCGTGAGCGAACATTGCTTAGGTCAGGACTGAACGTATGCAAGTTTAGTACGGATCGTTTGGAACCTCTGCGTCTGCGGAGGGACTTCGGCTCTCTCTGTATTTTATACCGTATGTTCCATGGGGAGTGCTCTGAGGAATTGTTCGAGATGATACCGGCATCTCGTTTTTACCATCGCACCGCCCGCCATCGGAGTAGAGTTCATCCGTACTACCTGGAGCCACTGCGGTCATCCACAGTGCGTTTCCAGAGATCTTTTTTGCCACGTACCATCCGGCTATGGAATGAGCTCCCCTCCACGGTGTTTCCCGAGCGCTATGACATGTCCTTCTTCAAACGAGGCTTGTGGAGAGCATTCATATATCACCTTGTCACAAAGGGGTGGGGTGTTATACAACGTAATTAATACTTCGACTTCATGTTTCTGTTGATCAGAGCTTAAAATTTGCAACATCTGTGAACCACTTAACAACAATTGAACTGGAATCTCATCTATCCATCTAGTACAAAAATATATACATTTACGAAATAAAATGCTCACTTCTAATATAGTGTACTAACCATTTTTAGCAAGATTTTGATGATATCTTTATTACGTCAAATCTATTAATGTTTTTTTTTGTGTACAAAACAATTGGCGACAAATTATAGTTGTTTGACTAAACACAAACTGTAATCATTGGGTATTCGTGTGCCATATTTTGCTCTTTTAATCCAATGACATTGTTGATGGATGTGCATTGTGTTATCGGTAGTGAAAATGGAATTATTGATAGGAAGTGTAAAATTAGATTTGGTTTTAGCCTTTTCTGATAGCTTAAATATAATGGATAATTGTTAAGATAGTTAATTCAGCCATGTTAGTGAAGCTTTTATTTTAGATTAAAGAGAAGCCCAATGGTCGTGGCGTCGATGACCGCCGGTCTAATATCCCGTGGGGTAAGAAGACGGGTAGAAATGAGGTCCGCGTTAAATGCCTTAGCTCCCCGACTGCCTTGAGTTCTGTCTCATCCGAATTTGGGTCACGGCTCGTTGAACGGTAGTCTGTACAACTCCGATATGGCCAGCATGTCTATCGCCTATGTCTGGCGATTACTTCCTGACTCAAGAAAATTAAAAAAAAAATTATTAGTTTGATGGCTGTTTGTACATTTAGGATAAATTTACAAATATTTATATGATTTAAAAAAAAAGGAGTTTAAACTATATAAGTACTTTCAATTATATTAACTCTACATTCATACTCATATTTATTCGTAATTCTTCACATTATAAAAAATAAATCAGCTTATAAAGCATTTTTCTTTAGAGACAGTGTTTATGACAATTATGTTTTCAAACTATATCATAAAACTTCAAAGTGATGGACATCACTAGAACCTTCCAAACTATTTTTGTCCCTTCGTGGGAGTATTGTATCGGTTAAATCGCTAACCTTCATCCTTCAGATTTGTTGGAAAACTCGAAATGAATTGTAAAACTAAAGTTGTCGATATCATTGTTTAGTTCGTTGTCATTCAGAATTATCTTGTCGAGATTTCGGAATTTTATCTCAATAAATAACGAACGAAAATTACATTCCAATAAAGTGTACTTGCACAATACGTACCCACCTATCATATTTCTATTGAAATATTTTAGACATCACAATCATATGACATACAATGTAAACGATTAAAGCAATCATTAAAAAAAAAATCAATACATGCAATGATCATTCGAATTACGTCATAGCTTTTTCAGTAGTTAACGTAAATATTTCAGTGGTTCTCAAAGAGAGTGAAAAAAAATCTGTAATGGAATTAACACATATTTATATTTTTATTGCCTTTTTAGACAGACGAGTAAAGCGCCCACATAGTTACCGTCACTTGTGGTCATTAACAATGGCAAGTGCACAGCCTACCTTCGCGTAGTCCCCACGAGCTTCGTTTGATGAAGGACGTGTCATCAGCCCATTGAGTTTTTCGCCGGATCTTCTCAGTGGGTCGGGATTCCGATCCGGTGGTAGATTCTGCGAATTACAGATCTTGCTATGATGTTACTAATCCTCTCAGGCTGAGCTCGCAAGCTCACTTACCCGTCCGGGCGTACCTGAAATAGCCTCTTAGGCTTCCATCGAATAGGTAGAGGAAAAAAATATATGCCATAGCGCTCGAGAAACTATAATTTGTAGTTATTTACTTTTAAACAGTCACAGAATCAATACACGGGCACATCCCGAGCATCGTAATCGTATAATTCAGTTCAAATTTTAATGACGATCGCAGGGATTGGAGTATCGATGGGTGCAAACTGGAAAATTTGTCGCGGATGGTCCGATAACTGCACTTTCTTGGAATCTTGAAGGAACACGGTTACTGACCGGGGGCAAAGTACTGCAGCTATGGCATCAGGCATCCCTATATCAAGATGACAGTCAGCGTAAGTTTTCTCAACATAACCATTAATTTTTTTATTGCTTAGATGGGCGAACGAGCTTTCAGCCCACCTGGTGTTAAGTGGTCACTGGAGCCCATAGACATCTACAACGTGAATGCGCCACCCACCTTGAGATATAAGTTCTAAGGTCTCAAGTATAGTTACAACGGCTGCCCCACCCTTCAAGCCGAAACGCATTACTGCTTCACGGCAGTAATAGGCAGGGTGGTGGTACCTACCCGTGCGGACTCACAAGAGGTCCTACCACCAGTAAATATTATACCTGTAATTATTTGTAACGTTGTTTAAAGGAGTACTTCTTTATTTGTTATTTTTTTTATTTCAACTAGGTCACTATCATAATTTATCTCCAAATCACATGCGATAACGTGATTTAAGGCCACACTATAGATTTTTTGCGTTCCATTTTAAAATTTACCATAAGATAAAGAAAATAAATACGTTGGAGTCGAGGTGTTTGTTTTTGTAATCACTTATGTAACGTTTTGAAATTAAGTTACAATATCTATATACTTAGTACAAAAATATTTTGTATTTTTTCTATCAAAGATACGTTATAAGCCACTTCAAAAGATTCCTGTGTTTGTAAACTTATACTTTACATTTAAATATGGCGTTTAAGGTCATTCACGATTGCCACAATCGTACACAATAATTGTTTTTGCCACAATAGCATAATTGTTTGACTATGAATTGATGTGATAATTAGCTACAACAGTTTCCCTTTTAAACAAATTACACGCGCCAAGATAGTATATTCATACTGTTTTTATAGCAAGTTCGGGTGTGACCTTTCAAATCGGTGGCGATCGAGATGACAAACCAAAGCAGACCGAGGAGGAAGAACCCGTAAGTAGAAACATGTAGATTACTCTGTCGAGATAAGATAAACTGTTACAACAATACGTCCAATCTCTCGGTTGATATCGTTGTTTTGATTATCTCAACTAGCATAATAACTGTGTATGTATAACCAATATATAAAAACTAGCCGTTAATTGATGCTAATTCATAATAGCGGAACTTGAAATTTCAAGGACGTTTACAGTCTCCGTAACATAATATGTCATACGTTCAATGGTCATAAATAGCTAATATAGTATTGTACTATGACTAATTATTGTAAAAATTACAGCGTTGAAAGATGATTTATACTCTTTCATTGACAGGACATTTGTATAGTTTTGATATGCCCCCGGGAGAAAAATTGTTGTATATATTATGTAAAAAAAACGCGACGATAACGAAATTATAGGAGAGATAAACTGAAATATAATTAGAAGATACATCTAGTACGGATTCATACTAGAGGGACGAACTAATATCAAATATACAAGTATTTATTATTTCGGTATATTACATATCTTCACATACATTATCTACTTGTTAGGATGCGACACCGAAGAAAATTTATTGATTTTAAATAACTTTAAACTATTGATAAACAATTACATAAAATACGACTTGCTTTATTGACAATGAGGTCAACGTTGTGCATAAGATACTATACTCTTACGCATATTATTTGTCGTTCGTCCAAACCTAATGTGGGAATACGATTGTATAAGTGACTTGATAGCGGTGGTGGGGGAATCCCAAGTTCACTTATATAGCTTCTTTCACGTTGTTTATATTGTGATGTCTATGGACACTGGTGATGACTTTATATCAGATGAGCCGTGACCGTATCTGCCCATTAACGGCAATTTAAAAAACATAATATATTTATTATAAGTAGTACAAAACAAGCTTACCGTAGTAATCTCTTCCACACACGCTGCACTTCTGAAACTTCTATGGTATTTCTGCAGCCCTACGGCATGTCCAGTTTCAAAAGGGCTTTTCCACACACTTTTCATTATTTAGGGCGCGTGTTCTTCTGTGTAGTGTGGCAATACTATAATATAATATATTTTTTTAAAGATATTCTGATAAATGTTAAAGGGGAAGTCTTGACAACAGATATAAATGCGATAAAATAAATTCTTTTAATCAGATCTGTTCTTAACATAATTGATAATATTCATTTCTTTGGTAAATATCCGGTAAAATCTTTTCTCCGATCTTAATTTCATATAACGGAATGCCGAACATCTTTTATTTGTTTATAAGTTGAGAGAGCACACAGATATTAAGAAGTGAATGCACGCCCTCATCGTGGGAAACGAATGAGGGTGTCAATAGTTCTGTAATACGGTTACCTTAGCCTTCGGACTGGAACGTTTGAATACTTCGCTGCTGATATTGATAGATCGTGCTACCTACCCGTGAGGGATCGCTACGCCTTGCGTCTAGTAATATTTGAATTAGGAAATTAGTGGTTGGGGATAGGTTAAGTTTGGAAGGGATGAGGTAATTAAGGAGAGGATGTTGTCACTACGGTTAAATTGAGTGATTGCTTGAAGTACCTAGCTAGAAGTGAACGTGTCACGAATATGCAATCTGTGTCCCCTTATTGTCGAAAAAGTCGGGCAAACTTATTTTCATCATCGGATGCTCTGACTTATTATCCGTTACACTTCTACCGTTTTTAGTAGTATATATTTTTATTTTTAGGGTTGGTTCTGTGTATGGCACTGCAACACAGCAACTCCTACCCACCACCTGGCCTTCTCTCCGGACGGAGTGCTGTTTGCAACATCTGGTGTCAATGATAGGCTTGTCAAGATATGGTACCAGAATAAAGGTTCGGTTTTTGTATAGTATTTTTTTTCAATAATGTCCATCTGGCGCTTTACGAATTCTGATATACATATAGTAGTAATAGAAAATACGAGGATAAAATCTCATTCGTGATATTTTTTGTGTTTAATTTTCGATGTTCATTATTTGATTAATAATTTAAATAAATCTTAATCTGGGTTCAACATCTAAACTGTTCATAAAACGATATAATAATTCATATTTTAAAGGGTATAAGGAAGAGCTTAGGGAATAGCATATTTAAAACTTCTTCTGTTAAACTATCTAGAATTAATAATATTTTCGAAAAAGAAATTGTAAAAAATATTATATTTTTTAATTTTGGATATACATCGAACCTCTGAAAACAGGATATTCCTCTGAAAAGGCGATGTTTTTTTTAGTTCTCGTCCAGGCCCAAGGAGAGCACGCTTCACCAGAGCTAAACTATACTTTCATATACGTTGCCCATCCTAGAGCTGTGACGCATCTGTCTTGGAGGAAAACCAGCAAGTATATGCCAAAGTAAGTTCACAGTTGATAAGAAAAATTGTAACGTTATATACAGGGTGTAAAATTTAGAATTCAATAATTTTACAATTGATTTTTTCTGCGACCTTTGAATCGGCAGATCATCTTTCCACGTATTGGTACTATAAGATGAGTATGCGAGATTTGAATGCAATTTTTTTCTATACCTATTCACTGGTATCCTAAGGGGCTATTATAGATTCGCGCGGACGCTTAGGTAAGCTCAACGTATTACTGCTTCACGGCAGAAATGTGGTACCTACCCTTGCGGACTCACGCGAGGTCCTACCTATCACCAGTAGATTGATTTATTAATTACAGTAAAACCTGTTTAGGGGTAGCGTGGGTAACGTGTTGGTGACGTCATGCGTGGACAACATCTGCCGCGTGTGGGCGGAGACGCTCATCCCGGAGGACGAGTGGGGCGGCGGCTGCGCGTCCTCGCAGTCGCGCTCCCCGCCGCGCCGCCAGCGAGCCACGCACCGACACAAGCACCGCTTCATGCAGCGCTTGAAGCACATGAAGTTAGTCTACCACGACCATACACTTACATAAAACTATATTAGTATCATTCACATATTTATTGACAGTACTAGTTGACCCGGCAGACTTCGTATTAAGACCCGTCCATAAAATTTTCACGCTTCAAAAGACTGTGATGATGTTTGAAAATATACCAATTACTTTTGGTAATTTTTTCTAATGAGCGATATTATAATATCTCTGTTGGGATAAAATAATGAGTATACACTTAATTTTTTTAAGTTATTATCATCCATGATTCATATGAAGACAATTTCAAAACTTTCGTAATTAATAAAAAAATATATTATTTACTAGCTGACCCAGCAGACTTCGTAGTGTTTCAATCGATTAATAAAAAACCTAAACTTTTGTATAAAATAAACTTGAAACAAACAAAAGGAATCCGTCCGACGGGGGACACATCAAAGGAAAAACAAAATTGTTCTTTTTATTTAATTCCGAGCATTTTCATATTTATCTACCTTTTAAACCTTCTCTGGAACTTCCACAAATAAATCAAGACCAAAATTAGCCAAATCGGTCCAGCCGTTCTCGTGTTTTAGCGAGACTGACGAACAACAATTCATTTTTATTTATTTCAGAATACAAGTGGTGACAAAAATGTGTTCTCCCTACATCGTCTTGTTTGTTGATTTATATTGTACTATATTGTTGTCAAATTAAGATCTGAACCTTGTTCGCCGAAAAAATAGCTTATGGATTATTCAAATTTATTTCAGAACATGTTTCCATATAAGACGAAACGCGCAGTCTTCCAAGCAACCCGGAGCTCCGATTCCCACTCTCCCTTCCACATACAGCGCTCACGATTTTCATAATCCGTACCACGCCTACACTTATACTGGTGGTAAGTTGCAATTTCATTTTGTGACTTTAGAAAACTTTAAAAATCGTGAAGTCGTCGTGGCCTAAAGGATAAGAGGTCCGGTGCATTCGTATCTAGCGATGCAACGGTATTTAAATCCCCCAGGCGGGTACCAATTTTTCTAATAAAATACGTAGTCAAAAAATGTTCACGATTGACTTCCACGGTGAAGGAATAACATCGTGTAATAAAAATCAAACCTGCAAAATTGTAATTTACGTAATTACTGGTGGTAGGACCTCTTGTGAGTACGAACGGGTAGGTACCACCACCCCGCCTATTTCTGCGGTGATGCAGTAATGCGTTTCTGTTTGAAGGGTGGGGTAACCGTTGTAACTATACTGAGATATAGAACTTATATCTCAAGGTGGGTGGCAGATTTACGTTGTAGATCTCTATGGGCTCCAGTAACCACTTAACACCAGGTGGGCTGTGAGCTCGTCCACCCATCTAAGCAATAAAAAATATATTTTTAAATTGATGTGACAATTCCAGGTCTACATTTCCACTTAGCGGCTTCCATAAACGCGGAGACAGACATTCCGTTAGTTCCGTCCTTGTCCGGGGGAGGGCGGTTTATACTGCACTGGCTTCACAACAAAGAGATGCACTTCACCAGCCAGGCCGAAGCTATACTACACGATCTGACTAAGAAAGTGAGTCTGTCTCGATTTAATATTAAGGACAGCAACGCCGTTATTAATTTTTATCATAGTTTATTCTATAGGTTGATCTCAGTAAAAATACATTTTTATACTTAAGCGATTTGTGTACATTTCAATCGCATCGAAACAAACAGGAAGGAATCGGAAGGTATCGAAACATTGTTATAGTTATTCGTTTTGCACCCAAAACATAGCCGCTATGAAAGAAATTTATTCTTATTATTTAGTACATTAATTTATTAGAAACGTGTACATAGATACAGAATTAATTGATTTGAAATTAATGTTAACATTAATAATGGTAATTACCGGTTTCGTTGTCATAGATATTAGATAAAGAAGAAACAGACGAAGGAGGTTCCGGTTCAGATCAAACGGCACATCCGGATGGAGAGAATGACGGCAGTATGTACAATTAAATAATAAAAGTATATTTGCTTAGTATAAAAGTATATCAGCTTTTTCAAACTTTTATCAGACATAACCCACAAAACTTTTTGGATCGAAGTTCCTTAACAAGGTTTGGGTGGTGAAAATCATCAAAAAGAAATAACTAAAAAGTACAATACTCCAAGTCCGTCAGTTTAATCATAAACAAATATGACCTTAAAGTATAACTCGCTTAATAAAATCGCTCGCGTATTAAAACTCGCTTACGATAAAAACGCCGATGCGATATCCCTTTAATCTGTTTTTTTTGTAAACTTGATCTTATTAGGATTAAAAACGATTAGTTGCTGTCATACACAGATATATGTATAATACAAAACTCGATCTTATAGAAGTAGTCTCAGAGACGAAATAAAAATATCGAATACAATTCATTATATTTAATGGAATCCGAACTAACTTTGATGGAATGAAAATTCAAACTGACAATGGAATTTTTCATATAAAACACGACACGCAAGAGCTTAGAAGCGAGCGATCCTGTCGTAAACCAGACGGATATAGATTCGCCATGAGATATGGAAAGTAAGGAACTTCGTTCCTGATGGGGTCCTCCCGAAGGCATATTTTATATTAATTATGAATTTTTTATATTAATTATGTATTTTCAAATTAAACGCAAAGATTATTTTAACATAAAACATATTACGACGATGGATGAAAGATGTGATGGATAGCTTTTTATTTGCTTATCTGATCATTCCATGCCGCTTAGGACATAGGCGGCCTAGTCATCATTTGACAAAAATACAGTCTGAGGATAACAGCAATAGTGATGAGCCCCCAGGTAATATCGATAATAGAGAACATGCCACATTAAACCACATTACATATTAAATTAAAAACGCTTACATTGCTCAAAAAGACGTTTGTTCTGTTGTCTTTCTTATGCGGATAGGATTGTTTCACAGGTAATTTACACGTATCTGTAATAAAGGATCAATTTTTTTAATTATCCTCCCATAATTACTAATTTCCCAACTTAACTTGAAACATTATCACTATGGATTATATATAATTAAACTTAAATAGAAAAAAGCTATTTTCATTTCGCAGCCCATAACTGAATATTAAAATTTACCACGTTAAACGAACAAAACAATAACATATTATTATGTACATATTATTATTGAAATTTCATCGATTCACTCAGTAGCCAGTGTCTTCGTAGGCAATAAAATCGTATACAAAAGCTGAAAAGTGATTATACTTCATTTGGCCACAGCTACTTTCTTAACTATTCTTATTAAACAACAAAGTTCTTAGCACTGTTGTCGCGCTTGTTTTAAGGAAACATATTAATGAATTAAACATTGTTTTGTATGTAGGTTCTCTTAATGAAATTGCGGTTTAAACTTGTGACATTACTATAATTATTATTACAAATTGATTACAAGTTGCCGTGGCCGAAATTGTGTTTTTAATTGCAAATTATGCGCGTACGCTTAGCTAGTCCTTGGAGAAGTGGCCGGCGGCCGCGCTCCCAGCCGCGAGCCGAAACCTCCCTCCCGGCGCCTCTCCACTCAGGGACGGCTAGCAATGTGCCGGAACAAACATTATATATCTGTATAACATGATATTTCTAAGTGTTGATTTATGATCATATGTACATATGTGCGAATTATCTTCAGATATGAATTCTCAATCGAATTGCATAAAAACTAGCTCAACCTTCAAAACCAGACCGCATCAACATTCTGCGATAAAAATTGACGGAATATTAGTGTTTATTTTTGCGAACCAATAATATTTGTAAATTATTTTGAATTCTTTAACACGAATGTTTCTCATTGTTAATGGTGAATATAATTTTTTTTTACCTATCTGCTATTACATAATGTAATTTATGTCAATGTGTATTTCGGTTTTAAATAAAGAATACATATTATCGCTTTCTATGTTTAACAGCTACCGGCAACCATAGTCATCCAAGTTTATCGAACACAACATCAATAAACTCCATAGCGACCGACGTCACGTGCACCCATCTCCCGGACTCGCTTGACGCTAAAATCGAAGTGCTACTTCGGGACTGGCATCAAAGTCCTGATTTGCTTTTCTCGATACATCCCGTCGATGGGAGCTTTCTTATATGGTAAGTTCATTGTTTTCATCAAATCTAATATATTCAGTTAATTTTCAATTTTATTTTAAAGATATACATACGGTTTCAAACCGAAACGCATGATTATCTTTCACACTTATTTAATGTATGAAAAAACATAAGCATATAAAGTTATTTTTGTAAAATGTTGATTAATGAAAACTAATAAATATAATAGTAATAATTTTTTTTTCGCAGTTCGATTTTAATGTAATTTATAATTACTAAATTCTAAACACATCAATATGAACACTATGCTCGTGCTTTAGCAGTTACAGTATGTAGGCAGACGAATACGGCCCACCTGATGGTGAGTGTTTACCGTCGCCCATAGTCTTCAGTAATGCCAGGGGCACAGCCAAGCCCCTGCCTACCGATACTTTCCTGAAAGTCGTCGGTTAGTAATGTGAAGTGTGTTGGAAAATTCTAAGAATTGGCGTTTTCGCAACGTAATGACTAGGATCATTACGTCAGGCTGTGCTTATTATTATTATTTTTAAGGGATTTTATGACTTGGTAACTAAGACCTTTAAGTCATGTCTTATTGTATTTTATATTCTTATTTTTATGAAAAATGATAATATGGAGTGAAATGAAATGATATGAAATGAAATGAAATGAAATGAGATGAGATGATATGGGATGAAATACAATCTCAGTAAAATGGTGGTCATTTATTGAGATTTTTTCAGTGGATTTTTTGGAGGATGCCGAGAAGCTACGTTTTTTTTTTTTTTTTTTTTTTATTGCCCTTGTAGGCAGACGAGCATACGGCCCACCTGATGGTGAGTGGTTACCGTCGCCCATGGACTTCAGCAATGCCAGGGGCAGAGCCAAGCCGCTGCCTACCGTACCTACGTCCGACCTACGTCCAGCAGCTTGTTTCATTTTTCCACATTTGTGCACTTTCACAGATGATAAACAGTTAATAAACCACCGTTATTACACATTTAAACCACACAACTTCACTCCTCGCGTTCCCGTCAAAAAGTCGTTTTCGCAACGTACGGGCTTGTGTTGTGCTTGTTAACTCACCTGCCAGAGACTAATGAACAATTTCGAAACGAATAAATCGTGCAGGGTTTGCGAATGGCTCGACGAGTTGCAAGCGGGCGCGATCCGGCAAGCGCAGGTATCGTTTTCTGCTCGCATCCCGTGCGCCTTCCCGCTGGGCGACGCCACCACCATGTGCACGCCGGCCGCGCTCTACCACGCCGCCGCGCAGCCGCTCTACGTCAGGCACAGAACGAAGCCGGTCGTACCAGGTATAGCTATGAATTATATAGCCTTTATTACCAATATCCATTCTTATATTTATAATATAATTTGAAATTAAAGGGATTGACATGTTACAAAAACAAAACAAAAAAACTTATTATTCCCACTGAAAACTACACTGACCCTTTTCCTTGAACAGTCGAGCGAAGCCACGGGTAATAGCTCATACTGTAATAAAAATTTGGTTGTGACCTATGCCATTAGTCCTAAAACTTCCCCACCTTCTGTAGTAGTTTCTCTGAATTCATTATATAACTCAACTCTGTTATGCCTCTTCTGCTATGTTTAGTCTCGGGTTCTAAGTCACTACTTTATGGTTAACATAGGAGCTGTGCTACCTAGTCGGATAACGGTCAATAGAAAAAAGAAAGAACCCACCATTTTCAAAATACCACTACCATACTACTCGCAATGTAGGTAAACATAGCGTTTATAAAACATATCATATGGCTCTGATAAAACTATAAAAATCGTTTGCGCTGAGGTAGTTGTAACGTTTTTCACTTTTCTTTTGATGCTTTGTTGATTCGCTTCGATGATTCAAATAATTCAGACACGATTCCACAATCCAACAGCAATCATAGTGATAGGATAAGAATTAAAGCATTAATGGGTAGACAGGTAAGATGATAGGAAATTATTGAAGTTATACTTCTTTAGGCGCGTTATGAAAAATTGTTGAGAGTGAAATTTTACGATGCGCGCGCACCGTGACACAAAATTAACAGAATGAAGTTGCCCACTAAATCGCTCATTACAATACGACCGACGTAACTTGGCGAGTCTGAATTTAGCCGCAGGTGAACTTTCCGAACCGTACCGAGAATTAGCGAATCTATACGATGTCAAGAAAAGGGATGTCCAATATGCGTGCTTGAGGATGCTGTTTAATCGATTTTTTTTCAAATTGATTAAAATTTACATAAAAAAAAGGAAATAAATTTAATAAAAATAAAGTATAACATCTTACACGTGTACTTATGTACGCCATAAGTACACGCACCCTTTTTTATGAGTAGTTCGAGGAGGCCGGTGTTACATTCTCGTATTTTCCGAAAATTGTCATTAACATAGAACATCTAGGTTAGAGAAACCTCATTTAATAATTAACTAAAAATATAGGTCAACAACAGCAAACCGAAACCGTAACGACTCCGTTAGCAAGTGTTCAAGAAGAGAAAGAAGAAAACGAGTGGCCTAAAGCCGAGGAGCAAACCGAAGCCCAGGAAAATGGTAAGAACTGTTTCACAGGTGATCTTAACGATTAATAATCGGGATACACAGCCACCCGGCCCCAAGTTAGGATTCCATGTTTTTTTAAATATATTTATAAGGTTGAACGAGTTCACGGCTTACATGGCGTTAAGTGGTCAGTTTTTACAATACAACGTCTGCCTCACCTTTCAAACCGAACCGCATTACTGATTCACGGTAGAAATAGGCATAGTGGGAGCCCTATGGAAACCGGAAAATGATATACATATATAATAAAATACTAAATAAATAGCAAGATATTACTCTGATACCTTGTATAATAAATACATATAAACATATATTTCGACAATCCAGATGAGATGGGATGAAATAATGTCTCAGTAAAATGGTGGTTATTTACTAAAATCTCATTGGACTTTCTTGAAGAATTCGAGAAGCTAAGTCCAGTAACTTTTCATTTTTGTTCATGTTGTGCACTTTCACAGGTGCTAAACATTTAATAACACATTTTGGAAGTCGTCGTGGCCTAACGGATAAGACGTCCGGTGCATTCGTGTTGAGCGATGCACCGATGTTCGAATCTCAGGCGGGTACCAATTTTTCTAATGAAATACGTACTCAACAAATGTTCACGATTGACTTCTACGGTGAAGGAATAACATCGTGAAATAAAAATGAAACCCGCAAAATTATAATTTGCGTAATTACTGGTGGTAGGACCTCTTGTGAGTCCGCGCGGATAGGTACCACCGCCCTGCCTATTTCTGCCGTGAAGCAGTAATGCGTTTCGGTTTGAAGGGTGGGGCAGCCGTTGTAACTATACTGAGACCTTAGAACTTATATCTCAAGGTGGGTCGCGCATTTACGTTGTGGATGTCTATGGGTTCCAGTAACCACTTAACACCAGGTGGGCTGTGAGCTCGTCTACACATCTAAGCAATAAAAAAAAAAAATTTAAACCTGAAGATACACTAAATGAACAGAACTTATATTGCACTATAATTTAATAGGGAACCTAGAAGAAAATAACAACGACATGCAGCGGAAGACGAGCGTAACAAACGAAGACGTCGGCGAGAATCAAGAAGGCGATGTGTTAGATTCGGCCCCGGTCATCTCCATGGTCACCAACCACACCAATGGCACTCTCAACTTATGGCAGCTGACATTCGACGACAAATCGAAATTTTCACAGGTTGGACCTTTTTAGTACGCTTTTATTAGCTTCAGACGTATGTATGTTTGTAACGGAATCTTTGAACATGATTTTGATCCCCTTTAAAAGTCGGATTAACTCGAAATTTGGTATACTTATTAAGGACCGATTACAATTCAGTATTAAAAAAAAATTGAAAATATTGAAATTCAACTAAAAAATGAAAAATAAATAATAGTTTAAAAAAACTAACAAAATGCGCTTGCATTGTATGATATTATCAAAATAACCCTTCTACTCATATCTGTTCATAAAGTATTTATAACTACTGATACCATGCACCCCACGCTTTTTTTTACAATAAAATCATTTTTTCTTACACTATTTTAAATTCAAAATTATTAAAATTTAGTTTCTATTTTTTCGTTGGATTTTCTATAAAAGCGTATTTTGTTAGTTTTTTTAAACTATTATTTATTTTAAATTGTCTTTAAAGATATCAGACAATTTCAATAAATAAATATAATTTATTTGGTGACGTTTCAGGTGCTGTCTATAGGTCACGCGTCGAGAGCATCCGGACACAGATTTAGAGTAAACGACATCACTTGCCATCCAGTATTACCTCTGCTACTAACAACGAGTCATCATAATATATCTGGTTAGTTGCACTTTTTTAGAACACACCGTGTTCGCTTTGTGAGAGATAGTTTTTTTGGTTCAACAAAATTTTTGGAATTTTAATACAATTGATTAATTATAGGTAAATATAACATATTTCGTTCGTTAATGATTGTAATAACTAAGATTATCTACTAATAATATTTATATTTTAAGTAGTTAGTCACAGCTAGTTAGATATTTTTAGTAGTTGATCAGCCCGTAGTTAGCACATATTTTTTTGTGTTGTTTTTAAAATCTACAATTCGAAACAAATTCGCGTATTGAGAAACTGATCAAATTTATTTGAATTTAGAATTAGTTTTTCTCTAAGCATCTGTAATTTTTGTATATACTGTGGCAAAATCAATGCCTAAGGCGTTGAAGCCATTCTTTTATAAAATAAATAAAAAAAGAAATCACTCAAAGGAAAGTTATTTTAAAATGTATATTAGTTTTTATTTATTTACTAGCTGACCTAGCAGACTTCGTAGTGCCTCAATCGATAAATAAAAGACCTAAACTTTTGTATAAAATAAACTTAAACAAAAGGAATCGGTCCGACGTGGGACACATCAAAGGAAAAACAAAATTGTTATTTTTATTTAATTCCGAACATTTTCATATTTATCTACCTATTAAAACTTCTCTAGACTTCCACACCACAAATAATTCAAGATTAAAATTAGCCAAATCGGTTCAGCCGTTCTCGAGTTTTAGCGAGACTAACGAACAGCAATTCATTTTTATATATAGAGATTGCTTAGATGGGTGGACGAGCTCACAACCCATCTGGTGTTGAGTGGTTACTGGAGCCCATAGACATCTACAACGTAAATGCGCCATCCACCATGAGTTAAGTTCTAAGGTCTCAGTATAATTACAACGGCTGCCCCACCCTTCAAACCGACACGCATTACTGCTTCACGGTATAAATAGGCAGGGTTGTGGTACCTACCCGTGCGGACTAACAATAGGTCCTACCACCAGTATATACTGTGACATTGGCAAAATCAATATCTAAGACGTTGGAGTCATTGCTTTATAAAAAAATATATAAGATCACTTATTGTATGTTTGATAACAGACAGCAACAGAGACCATCACAAGTTCGAGGACGACACGGCGGCGGGCGGGCTGTGCTCGGAGCTGATCATGTGGCGCGTGGAGTGCGTGGGCCCGCTCGGCAAGTCGGGCGGCGTGTCCGAGCTGGCGCGGGTCAACTCGCCGCACCTGTCCGCCTTCAGCAACGTCGCCTGGCTGCCCACGCTGCTGCCGAGGTGAGGCCCGATTGTTGTTACGAGCCATCGTTGAAATGGAACCTTCTAGAACCGCTATTGGTTTTGAAATTAAATTTCGTATCGTTGCAATTTGAAAGTCGATGAAACAAATAACGAGCACTATATAATGTAGCCTCCGGGAAAATCAGATTGAATTCCCTCAACGTTTCACTTTTACTGCGCGTGAATTTTACACAATATTTTTCTGTTTTAATTATTCAAAGATTAGTATATGTTTGACAAACCTAATGATTTCGATTCCGGCACTTATACAGCTCAGAAACTCGGACAGATTACGCGATTTTAGATTATTCGTATAGTGTGATTTTTCCTACTGCGATCTGTATACGACAGACATTATATACACTTGCATTCGCGAATCATCTGCTCTTTGGCCGTTAAATATCCTTCGGAAGCCCTCGGACAACTTTTTGTAAATCCCATCCCTCCTGGCTCAGCTCGTGCTCGCCCCTGCCCGGATGAAATTGGAAGGGCCTTTGGGTCACTAAAGCTTCCTAAAAAAACATATACACCTTGTATAATAATATGTATATCGCCAAGCAGTTAACCGTTTAACCTACCTTGTTAGAGCTATTACAATCTAATCAAGAATTCGATCTCATGAATCAAGATGAGTAGTGGTTTCTACGTTGTTTTGCCTGTGGTCTCCACGATCAGATAGACAATCGACGTCAGTTGATTCATTTCAAACCATTTTGTGTTGTGCTTGTTGTGCCTCTTCGTCAAACAGTAACAGATACCTCTAGCTTAGTTGCTAATATTGGCGCAAATTATTTTAAATACCGTAACACAACAGCATTGTTCAGTGTTTTAATTTTATTAACATACAACCACTTGATTTTTTACGCAGTACTACTCTGGGAAACTTGTCCAATTCGCCGTCGGCGTGCTTCGTGGCTAGCGACGGCGAGAGTCTCCGCGTGTTCCAAGCTGTGATCGACGCACGAACGTTGCTGGCTGAGATCGCTACTTCTGAAAGACGCCACAAAGATACAACAGTAATTATTTTTAAGAAACCTATATTTGTTTTTAATATAATGTTACGCGCTGGGGTTCGGGATAAATAAAATTCAACCGAAGTAAAACTTAAAAACGCTCAACAAACACTTTAAAACTCTCAATTCACTTGTTCCGCTTCTCTTCAGGTGATTCGTTCGCTGTTTCGCTTCGAGTAGTTCCGATTACTGACTGACTGCGTGCCATCCAATGTGCAACGCCTTTATAGTCGATACCACATCCCTAGAATTATCAAGAATATTCCACACATCTCTAGTATTGTTTCCACTATCTGACAATAGATGGCGTTGTACTTCTTGAGCGTTCTAGGTGCTACTAGATCCTTGGATATTCGTTCGACTATTCGGCGATAGATGGCGTTATTCTTTCCGACGTAACAATAATAAAGAAAAAGGGTTTGTCTAAGACATTGTTTTTTCGTGCAGCTACCTGACACAATGTCAGTGTCGTCTGACTCGACGTTAGAAGAAGCCGGTGGTGGGATACCCCTGCACGACCGCATCAAGATCGTGTCGCAGCAGTCCACGGCGCGGCCCGGCGCCATCATACAGCTGCACGCCATCGCGGACGCGACGCACGACTGGCACAACACGCAGCTGCTGCACGTATTCCAGGAACAACTAATTACAGGTTCGCTAAATATTGGAGAAAAAAAAACTTGGAAATTTTGTTACCGCAGTAAAGGTCTTGAACGTTAGAAAAAATATGATGTCTGATATTTTTTGTATCAGAGACCTGGTTATGTTTATCTCACAGTACATACGGCTATTACATTTTTATTTAGGTTTGTTATGCTCATTTTGAAGAGAAAACTTCTTCATGTTTAAAAAAATAATTGAAATCAATTTTTCCTCCTACCTTATCGCGGACGGGTAATATCACTAAAGCTCGTCAATAGCTATAAAAAATTAGAATTTAATTTAACAAAGGCCTGAATAGCAAGTTGAAGTACAAAAAACTTGTTTTAATCTTGTTGATTTGGTGAAAGATGTTGTGACACATAGTGGAAAACAAGGTACTTAACTATTTTGTGTTTTGCCTGTTACAAATAATTAGAAAAAAAGTGCGCGTGCAACTTGGTGCAAGTGTATGAAGTGAAACTTCTTTTTCGATGTGTAGCATTGTGGTTTTCTTCATTTTTCATCCTTAAATCAGATTGCTCCTGTAATAGGGAATGCTGTCTATAAGAAATGCGACATCTTCAACATTCTTATTATATATATTCTAAATTATAGATAGATTTTTTTTTTTATATACTTCAATAAATATTGGACGCTACTCGTTGCTAACGTCGCGCTGTCCTGTAACAGGTATACTATGCGCATGCGTTCGAGTGCCACGCATTCACTCTCGCTCTGTCTCTTTCTAGTATGGTAGCGTTAGACGCTTAACGCAACCTTGTTGGAAGTCGCATTAGAAGTTTCACTTCAATAACAAACAAATTGCTTGGCGAGCAGGCGAACGCACAATGGCAGACGCAGAGAATCCAGATGCGGGCGTGGACGGCTGCGACGTGAACACGATCACCGAGACGGGCCTCGAGGCCATAGTGGACCTCCGTAAAACGGCGGTCTTCAACGAGCCCTTCTACATCGTCGTGCTGGAGCGGACCGACGGCGGCTCCACCGTGCACATGTGGCGGCTCACCGTGTCCTCGCAGGGGGATCCAGCCGGTACCAATCTGATCACGTAAACTACTATAGCCTCCCTATCTAGATTCCACTAATTTACAAACTTAACTATAAATGTGGAAATGAACGAATGAAACTTGAAAACTACTTATCATACATCGATGGTACTATAGTAGAGACGTTCTCTAGAGCAACAACAACAAGTATACCAGATTCTATTACAATTTTTAATTGTTTTCAGATGATTTAACAAACAGCATGATGTACGTTCCGGATAGTGCCTTAGTGCAGGAAGAAGAGGGCGAGTCTCGTAAGAACTCAGTGTCCATGGACAACGACAGAACTTTACCTCCTCCACAACCAAACTCTCATCTATCTATATCTACCAAAAAGGTAATACCCATTTCTGAAAACTAAAAGTTATAATTTGGGTCCGCACGTTTGTTATGGCTTAGATAAGTGAACGGGCGCTAGCCCACCCGGATTAAGTGGTAACGGGAGCCCATAGACATCAACAACGTGAATGCCGCCGCCCCCTTCAACATGAGTTTTAAATCTCAGCTTTTTAGTACAACGGCTATCCCATCCTTCAAACACAAGGCTCACAAGTCGTCCTACCACTAGTACTAATGCAAATTATAATTTATGTGAGTTTGATTATTGCCTTAAACATTTGATAGTTATAATTCGTGCGCCCTATAAGTTTAGATTATAATTTTAAATATCACCAAATCATAATATTTAAAGGTATGTGAATGCCCTCTGTCCTTGCCTGATGGAGTTGACGTCATTCACGCAACTCCTGCCGCGGGACACCTGAGTTCAGCCTCGATATACCCGGCGTGCCTGGCTCCTTACATACTAGCAACGGCTTGCTCTGACAGCACTCTAAGGTAAAATAACATAATAAATATAGAACTCTTTGTTACATCACTGATATTACACACTTACGGTTTCCTTTTTTTTACAATAGGTTTTTCTTGATTTTGAGTTTCGATCTGGATTATTTTGTATTATTTATTCTTTTCTTTTTCAGATTTTGGAGATGCAACGTAACAAACAATGAAAATGACGATTTCGAATATACTTGGAAAGAATGGGAAATGATGAATAAAGACCAAGAATCCACAATAGATATTCCAGGTAAAATAAAGTAAAACATATAATTAATGAAAATATGATGAAGATAATTAACAAATTAAAGAGCGGATGATTAGCGTGGTATGGACATGTGGTGCGTAGAGAGAAGGTGCATGTGACTAGGATGTGTGGAAATGGTGGTGCAAGGTAGAGGGGAAAGAGGTCGACCGAAGAAGATACGGAAGGAGTGTGTGAATGACGATATGCGAGAGAGAGGAGTGAGTGTTGAGATGACGGCTAATAGAAGAGAACGGAAGAGAAAAATTAGCTGTGCCGACCCCATCTAGTGGGGATAAGGTAGAGAAAAAGAAGAAGATGATGGAGGTTATACTGTAATTAGTAGCATCAATTGCTTAAAAATGTATCTAAATTGCTTTGTCGTGATGATCGTGGACAGGTCAGCCCCTCCATATCAGCGCCGCGTACTCGGGGCGCATCGCGTGCGCGTACAAGTGCGGGAGGTCGTTCACCCGGCCGAAGGCGAGCAGCGCGGCCGCCAGCACCAGCCCGGACGCGCGCTTCGTGAACCTCTGCGTGTGCGTGTACGAGTGCGAGAGCACGGGCGGCGCCGAGTGGCTGCTGGAGGACACCATCCCGCTGCGGAACGTCAGCCTGCCGCGCGTGGGCGTCGGCGCCGACACGCAGATCGACTTGTCCTATCTCAACGATACGTCCTTCATGCAGAAGAAGCAACGACTGAATCAAGTCAGTAAATAATATCGACTAATATTCAACGTACATACGCACTTATCTATATGTTAAATACGTGAAGCAAAAACTTTGTACCCCTTTTTTCGAAAATTGCGCGGACGGAGGAGTATAAAATTTCCCACACTTATAGGGAGTATAGAGAAAGAGTGCAGATTAATATTTTTATTGAAATTATGCATAAAAAATACATTAAAACAATAAAATAAAAACATTACACACACTACCGTGTATCTGACACACACACGCATGCATACTATTTGTTTATTGTCAAACTTTTCTTATTGCTTATAATCTGTGGTCAAACTGAGAATAGATTAAATATTGTTTGTCTTTATTAACATTTGTGTAAAGTGTAGTCTTGGCGAAATCTGTGATTGTAGAAGTATAACAGTCTTTGACAATAGAATCATATTAGTGTACAAACTTATAACTTCAATTAATTATAGTCGAATTTCGACTACCAGGGGACTACTAGTACGAGAATGTACTTTAAACGCTTAATTGCCTGTATAGGTTCTTCAAACGTTATCATCCGACGAAAGCCGAAACGGTCGCAACGGGGAAGGCGACACGGGTAAATCGGCTGGACTTCTAGCGGTACCCTCGTTCAGCACTCTACAATCGTTACGTAGAAGCATTATGGAGAATGGCAACACCTGTCCCTTGACACAAAAACACCTTGTGCAACTAGACTGGGTGTCAAAGGAGGATGGATCGCACATATTGACGGTAGCAGTCGGATCTAGAGTGTTGTTGTTCACACCGGTTTCTAGTGATCTCGCACAGGCTAACCTGAAGGTCAGTTAATTAGATTTATGTCAATTTTGAACTTGCTTTAACAAAAAAAACCAGTACATATTTTATGATTGTTTTTTTAACGGCAGGCTATGAAGGAATCAATAAACAACAATCGTCCTATATTGCGGAAGGCGTCGTCACTAGCGGCTCCGCTGTTTGTTGAAGAGATACGATGGATGCAACTTCGGCGTATCGAATTGAAAACGGCGGACGGCTTGCCCCCTCTCCCTATGCAAATATCGTGGGTGAGGGACGGTATACTGGTCGTCGGAATGGACTCGGAAATGCACGTGTATTCCCAATGGAAGCCAGAGAATCCACAGACGGCGGGAGGACAGATTGGAGCGCCGGTAAGAATCTTTTTTTTTTTTAATTTAATAACTAGAAAGTAGATTATTCGGTGTATTGCTGTCTTTGTGGTGGTACGTACCTGTGCGAGTTTGTTATACGCCTCTCGTTAACCGCACCTATCTAGTGTGAAAAAGATGTGTGGTGTCGTGGGACACTGGCTAGGAACGAAGTTCCTTATTATAAAAATATTAATTTTAAGTTCTATTCGAGGTATAAAGAAAATAATTATTCGGGTATGCATTTTTTATTTATTTTATTCTTAATTTTTTTATTTGTACACACTGTTAATATAATACAGTAATTGCGATAAGATATAAAAAATGGCGAGCTTAACTCAGCAATTGAGTTATCTACCAGCTAACCATTCTTAAAGAAGAAAACACATGAGTGATTTTTTATTATGATTTTTTTATTGATAAAAATAAAATAAAACTACTTTACAAGGTTATCATCTTGATTATCGCAATGATTTATAAAAGGTATATAATAAACATATGTTATTTTTTGTACGTTATTACAAAGTTAAGTCGTACACTGTGTTCATTACTAAAAATCTTACGCTATCCGGTTACGGTACCCCTCTGCACCATCCCATAAGGAACTTCGTTAAAAAAATGTGCATATCCAGATGGATCTAATTTAGTAAATGCCAATAAATTACTTAGGAATTGGAAGAAGGAAGTGAATCTCGAGCCCTCCGAGACTCTGACTTGCGGGTGTCAGCGCCCCATCTGCAACGTGTCTCCTCCATCAACCTGCAGCTGCTGGAGCGTGACGCGAGGAGACGAAACAAGACGCAGCCTGACCAGCCACAGGTGGATATCTAAGACCAAAATGAAATTTAAGCGATTTTTCAATTCAATTGACCAATTGATAAAATTTCATTCGCATTTTTTGTTATGACAATACACCTTATTATCATTATGTTTCCGTTTAAGGACAGTTGTAATAGTTATATGTTCAATTTAATAAAACAGTTCGGAATTCCTGAAACGCGAATCTAATTAAAGATGATGTCTATGTCCGGCATATAGTAAACACTTTTCTTATACTAAAAAAGTTTCGGGCAAGGTACGTCATCGCGCTTAGTTGTAAAATACTATTTTGAGTGATTGTGGTGTTTCTAGCCGCTACTAGACTACATGCCAGACTACGGATTGTTCGAAGCGTCGCAGATGGCGTGCCCCGTCCTGCCTCAGTATCATCCCAAACAACTCATGGAACTACTCAACAGCGGCAAAATACGATGGGTCAAAGCAATTCTTGCGCATCTCGTCAGGTAAACAATTATATAACTAAATCCATTTTACCTATTAGGTTAGTCTTCTGTAGGACTGAATTTTTTTACCAACAATCATTAAATCAATAAAGAAAGTTATTAACGAAAGAAAAGTCAAAATATATTTCCGTCGACAGATGTATCGGCGGAACATACACTGGTCGTAGTTCGACAGGAGACGAGGACAGTTTGTCCAGACAGGTATTTTAAACTAACGCTAATTTGTCACTACAGATAAATTACTCATTTTCTATCTTAAGAATTCAGATGCAAGAAAATGAGTGGCAAGCTTTAAAACGCGCATATTGTGTTAAACATAACATTTATAGATCACACAATTCAACGCTTTTCGGCATTTATCGGCGTTGCATTCAGATTACATTCAAATTGCCAACGTGTCGTGACATCAACACATTGCATTTTATGCATTCGGCTTCCTGGCATGCGAATGGATACGTCATAGATTGACACACGTATTGTATATCCCACATCTTATCTACAAATTTCACTCACGACCACATTAAATCAAGAATATTTGGGAGCAAGATAGAAAGTAAGATATATCTGCATAGGTTTTTTTTTTAATCTGTATACATATTATTGTAATTTTTTTACAAAATATATAAATGCAATTAAAAAAAAAAATACAGTGTCGTATATGTTGTAAATATGCAATGTGAGTCTCTGTGAGTGTACGGCGTGTGGAGTGCATGTGGGCGGTTGTTGCAGCGCGGCTGGTCTCGCTCGCGCACTCTGTCCGTGTCGTTCGCCGCCGGCGCCGCTTCGCCGCTAGATGGCGTTGCACAGGTAAATTAAATTTTGTACATGAATGAACAAGATAATCTACGAAATGTTCACTTTGAAAAGGCGGCACGACATGAGAACCCTCTTGTCGTGGCCGCTGGAAACTACATACCTGATCATGTAGACCGAATGGTAAACAATCGACGTCGCCTAAAGCACGTCATTACGGATCCTCCTGATCCATTAACGGTGTTTTTTGGCACCACAAGCACCGGTCACCATCCTCGTCGAACCTGTCGCTTGCGACGAAGGGCTCGACGAGCGAATTAATCCATAGACACAGCCCACTGAGTTTCTCGCCGGATCTTCTCAGTGGGTCGCGTTTCCGATCCGGCGGTAGATTCTGCGAAGCACGGCTCTTGCTAGGGTCAGTGTTAGCAACACTCCGGATTGAGCCCCGTGAGCTCACGGGCGAAGCTGAAATAGCCTCTCAAGGCTATCAGCATAGGTAGGAAAAAAAAGACGAAATGTTGACATTTCTAAAAATCAATCCTAAAAGAACAACAAGGTTTCATTTATTCCCAATGTCGATTATGATTGTTGCGAAATTAGAAAGAATCTAATATCATTCGCGTTTTGCTTTGTCTTGAAATGAAGCTCAACAAAATTACAACCATTAAATGTTATTATACCACTTTGTCCACATTTATTGTTGCTTTCGTGTAGCTATGTGAAACTCAATGTTCCATGGTCTATGTTTACGTGTCTGTATTGTGGGGGGTGCATTGCTTTTTACGTTTTCAATAATAAGCTAGCTATTTCGGGGTCACGTATATTACAGGTATAGGTAACCTCAGTTTCATTCATCATTTTAAAATTTATTAAATTGAATTCCGATTATCACTACATATAACATGTGCACCGTATACTAATATTTTAAACTTTTTATTTATTTAAAAAACGACACATAGTTGCACATTTTGGCTAATGAAATTAAATAAAATAAAAAGTCACTTTTATATGTAATGTTATTTTTTCTGATATTTCTTATTTGATAGTCAATTACAATTTGGACATTTTTAATTATGATAATATATTTAAAAAACAAATCTTGGTAAGTTAAAGTAAAACTAGTTAATTTAAATGTTATGGAAAAAAGGTTTGATTTAATAAAACAGGATTTTTAATGAATAGCCGATAATGATTATCATGCTGGTACAGATATCAGAGGACGTCCAGTTAGATTACGCGGAAATAACTTCAATACCGCCTTTGCCGTTGTGGACCCTGTTGGTAGCTGACAAGGAGTCTGCGCATCATCCTTCCACTATACAGGAGGCTAAGGTTAGTGGCGACCTTCCTGCCTATATAATGTATATGCTATACAATTGAACATTCATAAAAAAAGACAATTGTTACTTTTTTTTTATTCCTAGATGGGTGGACGAGCTCATGGCCCACCTGGTGTCAAGTGGTTACCGAAGCCCATAGACATCTATAACGTATATGCCGCCATCCACCTTGATATATGAGTTCTAAGGTTTGAATATAGTGACAATGGCTGCCCCACCCCTCAAACTGAAACGCATTACTGCTTCGCGGCAGAAATAGGGCGGATGGTGGTACCTACCCGCGCGCATTCACGAGAGGTCCTATGGCAGAGGTAAATGGTTTTTTTTATGAAGTCGTATCGCACTAATGGACAGCTAAGGAAAATCTTTCAGTTACATTCCAATTTGTGCAATTTTTGTTAGCACATTAAACCTTTTACATTTGTATGTAATAAAATGAAAAGAAAATAAATAAATGAAATGCACACTAAAAAAGCAGTACTAAATTTTAAATGTATTCTCGTTCAGGATTACAATGAATTGTTCGAGGGAACAATGGACACGGATGACGACTTAGACGCTTTACTGTTGGGTGAAGAAAGTGTAGATCGCAGGCCTTCAATGCCGGAACGGCAGCCCCTTTCGCATTTTGGTCCAAGACAAGGTAAAATACACTAAAAGCTCTTTTCGCTTCACCGAGTTTCCTCCTCCTTGCGTCCTAGCAACTTTCTCCTGTATTATCCTGCCGAGTTTATGTTCCGTTAAATATGCAGCGAATACGGAACCGTGAATATGGAATGGTAATTTACGTAAGTGGGATTATAAGGATACGTTCCTACACGATATAATTTTTTTTTATTCTTTATTAGAGCCATACACATATTAAACACGATATCATTTAAGAACATACTTTAGGCATAGTTGTAATAAGGTATATTTTACTTTTTATTAGATTATTTGAAGACGTGCTTACAAAGAATATTCGGTTGGATACCTACATATCCAAATGCTTTTTACGAATGTGTGTGTACCGATGGACCGATTAGATCAGAATAAATAAATCTTTAGCCGCTAATATAGGCGCATGTTTTTATTGTAATCTGCGAATAGTGAAAACGCGAATGAAGGAAGACAAATTTTTAGCATGAAGAATAGTAGCAGATTGTATAATTTAAACTTACAAAATAAAAAGGGGACAAATTAATTAAGTTCGTGATAGCAGGAACTTCAATACATTTTTACCATGTTATTTTTAATTCAATGTAAACGGTTACCAACATTATAAAATAAATCTCCTGTTTTCTTTCTTAACATGGTAGGGTATAATTAAAATTGTCATCAAACACTGGTTAAAGCGTTTCTTAACCTCACACCCTTGTTTACTGAGTTTAGTGTCGCTGTTCTTCTTTTTCTATCTTTCCTATATTAACCTCGGCTGGGGTGTAGGACTCGAAGCAAATCCTTCCATTTACATCGGTCTTGAGCAGTCTGTTCTGGCTCCACCCACGTCATGCCCAAGACGCCTAGCTCTTGTCCACCGGCGACGCCAAATTCGGAAAATATCTCCATCTAATCCTATCCCCAGGTCGTATACTATCGCGTCTCCTGACGCACACGCACCTGCCGGGGCTGAGCTCGTTGGACCAGATGCACCTGCTGGCGCTGGCGGACACTGTGTCCACGTGCGACGCCGACCTTGCCGAAAGACTCGCTACGAATGCCCGTGTAGATATTGCACAGGGCACCGGGACAGAAGTATTACCTGGTAAGCTATTTTAACAATACTACTACTACTACTACTCTCCTTAGCAGTTTCAGCCACGGCGACCACTTCAAACTCCGTTTCTAATTGTCACGGTGTGCTCGTTGTGTGGCTAACATAACCGATCTTATTCCTAAACGTTCGTGCACATTGTGTTCGTGCACAGGTGAGCACACTATTATAATAATTGTAAGAGAGTTCTTACAATAATCGTGTTATTGTTATTATTGATTGCTCATAAATTAGATGAGTCGTGAGAACGTATACTCTTATAGTAGATAATATATAATCAATAACGTGTAGCATAATGGATTATGCTACCTTAAACAAATAAGAGCTTATTGTGGATCACTCTACGCTATTTGTTCTTATCTGCCGCCGAGTGTAGAACATCGTGGACTGTGGTGTCGAGAGTAGTGCGGATCAGGTCAGTCCAACGTGTCGGGCTTAGCTTCTCCAAGTTGCCGTCATCCTTTCTGGCAATGTGGCCAAATTATTCCAGAACTTTACTAAGACATATGGTAGAAAGCCTCATCTGTATCTGGAGATCTAAACGGCCTTAACGAGTGTTTAACTCGTAACAGATTCATTGGACGACTGCGGGCTGCGGTTCCTGCTCGCTATGAAGCACTACGGCTACCTGCTGCGCTGCCTGCCGCTGGCCCAGCGCGCCGCCCTGCAGCGGACCGGCGTCGGCACCTGCAACCTCGTGTGGGCCTTCCACTCTGAAACTCACGAGCAGCTGCTGGCCTTAGTCCCCGGGTATGCTAAGGGTCAACCGAAATGGACTACAATGAGGGAACTGGGTGAGCTATACAATCTTTATTGACGATACCTTTGATAATGCTATGTTTAATTCTTGACGCCTACTTGCATCGCTTTCACATTGTTTTATCTTCTCTGTTATTTGTGTTAGTTGTGTCTGATCTGTGTTCAATTTAGATATGTTACAACATAACAAACAATATTTATTGTAGATCGTAGACCACAAAAATCTCTTATCGTATCGTTAATGTCGATTCAGCAGATAATGAACTTTCATGTAGCAGTGGCAAGACGAAATTTCGGCCCGTATGGATAGCTACCAACCCTTTGCCATTCCGGTTTGAGGCGTGGGACAGCCGCTATACAATAATACAGATGAAACCCGCCCTTTCGGGGCGGTATTTTGAGTGCGGGCTTCGATAACCGCTTCACATCAGAAAAGCCGTAAACTCGTTCACTTACCCACAAAATATATAAAAATAACATATTGAGAACTAAAATTACCTACTGCTATGATAGAGATAAAAATATGTATAGAACTTTTTTCTTTTTTATTGCTTAGATGGATGGACGAGCTCACAGCCCACCTGATGTTAAGTGGTTACTGGAGCCCATAGACATCTACAACGTAAATGCGCCACCCACCTCGAGACACAAGTTCTAAGGTCTCAGTATAGTTACCACGGCTACCCCACCCTTCGAACCGAAACGCATTACTGCTTCACGGCGGAAATAGGCGGGGTGGTGGTACCTACCCGTGCGGACTCCCAAGAGGTCCTACCACCAGTGAAATCTGAAGCTACTACACTCTTTCCTTATTATATTATTAGCAAATTTGTGTTCGATATTGATTTAATACCTATGATTTCTTCTAAAGGAGTGGGCTGGTGGATCCGCGGCGAATTGCTACGCACAAGCGTGGAGAAACTTGCACGTGCTGCCTACATGCAGAAACAGGACCCCATGGACGCGGCTCTGTATTATCTCGCCATGAAGAAAAGAATGCTCCTTTGGGGCTTGTTCCGGTCTAACCGCGATGATAAGATGACAGCGGTGAGTGTCAAGGAAAAATACACATTTAAACCGTACAATTGCTAAACCAAATCATCGTTTTTAAATAGTTTTCTGACGGATTGTAGGTGTACCGACACACGTTGATATAGTCTGTGGTAAAGAACGATATCAGTAACTCAATTCGTGTACAACTACAACATGCAAAATTATAGTATAATATTCTAATTAGTTTTTTTTTATTGCTTAGATGGGCGGACGAGCTCACAGCCCACCTGGTGTTAAGTGGTTACTGGAGCCCATAAACATTCACAACGTAAATGCGCCACCCACCCCGAGACAAGTTCTAAGGTCTCAAGTATAGTTACAACGGCTGCCCCACCCTTCAAGCCGAAACGCATTACTGCTTCACGGTAGAAATAGGCAGGGTGATGGCACCCACCCGCACGGACTCATAAGAGGTCCTACCACCAGTAATTACGCAAATTATAATTTTGCGGGTTTGATTTTTACTACACGATGTTATTCCTTCACCGTGGAAGTCAACCGTGAACATTTGTTAAGTACGTATTTCATTAGAAAAATTGGTACCCGCCTGAGATTCGAACACCGGTGCATCGCTCAACACGAATGCACCGGACGTCTTATCCGTTAGGCCACGACGACTGTAATGTTGTACCTATATTCGATTCTTAATTCACGTAAATACAACTTGTATAATAATAAAATTGCGTTATCTAAATAAAGGTAGACATCCCCAAAGTTCCATTAATACCCGAATTTCAGTCTTCAGAATAAATGTATCTATCTATTAACTGATATTTATGTTTCGGCAGTTCTTCGCGAACGACTTCACTGAGAACCGTTGGCGTAAGGCGGCCCTGAAGAACGCGTTTGTGCTGCTGGGGAAGCAAAGGTTCGAACACGCCGCTGCCTTCTTCTTACTCGGGGGAGCGTTGAAGGATGCTCTTGAGGTACGCATCAAATTAAATTTCAAAGAAACTTGTAATAGACCAGTGGTCCCCAAACTTTTTTATTGCTCACAGGTCTTCAATTTGTGTTTTCTATCATGATCCGGTGTCGTTTATTATCTATTTCAGCATTTTAGTTTAGGCTACCAGGCTGATTTACCAGCATTAATTTAAAATGTAAAGAAAAAGAAAACTATTAGAGTGTTATAGTTTCTTTTTATGCAAAATAATAACTTTATGGATTCAATTCAAAAAGGCCAACCTTAGTTTATCTATAGTGATGTACTGTTTTTATGGACACAGTTCAGATCGTCAGTGAGATTCCTAAAGAGAGAATATCACTGTCCGCATTGCTGGTTGGAATCAAATTGGAACCTAGTGGTAATTTCAAACTAAAAATAAATATGGTGGTATAACTATATATAAATAACTCAGTACAAGTTACATACAATTCTTTGATGTTTTATTAAACATTATTTTAGGTCCTCATAACGCGTCTCGGTGACTTACAATTAGCCATGATCGTAGCACGGCTGTACGAGTCGGACAACGTTCTGCCTGCAAGTCTCAAGAAATTGCTAATGGATGAAATATTAGGGTGAGTAATTTTATATATAAACTTGATATATCCATTTAATAACTATTAGAATATATAATACAAATTTCGTTATTTACGTAGTTACATAAGAATAAAATCACGGTGAAGGAATAACATCGTGTAATAAAAATCAAATCCGCAAAATTATAATTTGCGTAATTTCTGGTGGTAGGACCTGTTGTGAGTCCGCGCGGGTAGATACCACCGCCCTACCTATTTCTGCCGTGAAGCAGTAATGCGTTTCGGTTTGAAGGGTGGGGCAGCCGTTGTAACTATACACTTGAGACCTTAGAACTTATATGTGAAGGTGGGTGGCGCAATTTACGTTGTAGTAACCACTTCACACCAGGTGGGCTGTGAGCTCGTCCACCCATCTAAGCATAAATTTGTTTGTTGAACAGCGGCGAAACGGAAGATGGTGAAATTGACTTAGAACGGGCGCACCCGGACCCGTTCGTTCGCTCCATGGCGCTGTGGGAGCTGAAGCGGTACGGCGACTCGCTGGACACGCTGCTGAGCCCGGCCGGCAGGCTGCACGCGCCGCGCGACCCGCAGCAGAAGCAGGACGCCGAGCCCGTGCCCAGCGTCTTCAACTTCTACGTGTACCTGCGGACGCATCCGAGACTCAAGCGCCACAATCTACCCAGCCAGGTAGGACTACCAAGTTATTTTTTTTTTATTACTTAGATGAGGGGATGACCTCGCAGCCCACCTGGTGTTAAGTGGTTACTGGAGCCCATAGACATCTACAACGTAAATGCGCTACCCACCTTGAGATATAAGTTCTAAGATCTCAGTATAGTTACAACGGCTGCCCCACCCTTCAAACCGAAACGCATTACTGCTTCACGGCAGAAATAGGCATGGTGGTGGTACCTACCCGCGCGGACTCACTACGTCCTACCACCAGTAAGTTTCGTTTTGGTACTCGATATGGTCCATTATAGTCACAAATGTAATTTTATACATACATATGTAGTTGATTTTAATTTGAAAGTATTGTGATTTTTAATTCAAAATTGAACTACCTATTAATAACATGAATGACGGTGGCAAAACTACTTCGTCGTTGTTGACCTGCAGAACACTCCTGATTCGGACTTAGTAAATGCTCAGTGGCTTTAGTTGTTCAAGAATCTGATTCATGCCCGTTTTATCATGGTCTAATCGTGATATAGATTACTCATGTACTACAGGAGCATCCATTCGCCACGTGATTTTCCATTTAATTCTCTTGGTCTTCTTGTATTTTGCTACACACTCACTTCAGTTACTTTAAAAAGAGACCTTATCTGCAGGAAAGGATTTGGTTTTCCCCTGGCATTGGTGATATACATAAATGACTGCGACCGCTGACTATCATGTGAGGTTCATGTTCGTCTGTCTTTGATGTCTAAAATAAATAAACTTTTTTTTTCCTATCTAAGTTGATAGCTTTGAGAGGCTATATCAGCGTCGCCTTAACTAGTAGGTGAGCTCACGGGGCTCAAACCTGATGACGTTGCTAACACGTAGCCTAGCAAGAGCCGTGCTTCGCAAAATCTACCACCGGATCGGAAACGCGACTCACTGAGAAGATGCGGCGAGAAACTCAGTGGGCTTAAATAAACCAAGTTAACGTTAATTATAGGGTGGAACACTGGCACTGTTGCAACAAGAACCCGAAGAGGGCATCACCCGCCTCGAACGTCGCTTGTACTTCCAAACAGCCCACGGACACTTCAAGGCCGGCTGCCCCGCGCTGGCGCTGGAGGTGCTGTCCAAGCTGCCGGCGCGCGTGCGCGACGAGAAGCCGCGCCACGTCGCCGCCGCGCCCTCCGTGGACGCGCCCGACATACACTCCGGGCACATTGTTGAAGAAAACACACCTAAAAGTACGACCCGTTCTTATAACCTTATGTGTTGCGGTTGTTTTATTTTTTTTTATTGCCTTTGTAGGCAGACGAGCATACGGCCCACCTGACCTTTATTATTATTATTGGGCGACGAAAGTAAAGCATGAAAGAGGAGTGCATGCGGCAGGGATGCAAATGTTGAGATGGATGTGTGGAGTAACAAGAATGGACAAGATCAAGTATGAGTATTTCAGAGGAAGTGTGCAAGTAGCCCCGGTAATTAACAAATTAAAGAGCGGACGATTAACGTGGTATGGACATGTGATGCGTAAAGAGAAGATGCATGTGACTAGGAGATGTATGGAAATGGTAGTGCAAGGTCGTTTTGAAGTCGTGGTCTAAAGGATAAGACGTCTGGCGCATATGTAGCGATGCATCGGTGTTCGGATCTCGCCGGCAGGTACCAATTTGCCTAATGAAATACGTACTTAAGAAATGTTCACAATTAACTTCCACCGTGAAGGAATAGCATCGTGTAATAAAAATCAAACCTGCAAATTGTAATTTGCGTAATTACTGGTGGTGGGGACGTCTTGTGAGTCTGAACGGGTAGGTACCACCACCATGCCTATTTCTGCCGTGAAGTAGTAATGCGTTTCGGTTCGAAGGGCGGGGCAGCCGTTGTACTGTTAAAAAAGAGATCTTACAACTCATGTCTTACCTCATCTAAGTTAATCTTATTTGGCTCCTATTTAGTGCCGGAAGAAAAACAAGAGATCAATATGGATTGGGGAGCATCGACAATGGACTGGGGGGCACCTGTCACCTCAAACAAAACTGACGAACTTGTCCTGTCTTGGGACGACGATGATAAAGAGTAAGCACTTTAATCGTGTACAAGCAAATCTTAAATAACTAACTCGAACATATTGAATAATTTCAATGAAATAATCCGTCGTCACTAATATTAAAAATACGAATGTAATTCTGTCCGTTAAGGCCTGAAGCTCAAACAACTTTACAGATTTTGACTAAATTCAGTATGGAAATGATTTGTACTCTGGGAAAGAACACAGGCCTACACGATAAAAGTGTAATGCACGCGAGCGAATAAGCGAGCGGAAAACTATTGTTTTAAAAAGAAGGGATCAATGAATTTCCATAATATAAAATTTTGATGAAAAATCATAGAATCGTTCATCAATAAAATGGTTACTTTGCTAAATCTTAATTTATGTGATTGGTAGATCGGAGGCGTCCGGCGCTTCAACACCGCCCTTGGAAATGAAAATGGACCAAAATGATGACGAAGGGCCAGCAGTGCCTGGTACATCTGATAACAAAGAAGCGGAAGAAACTCCCACAGTCGACATAATGGCGCAACAACTGAAGTTTGTGGCCTGTCTCAAGATATTGATGGAAGAATTGAGTACTCTAGCCACTGGGTTCGAAGTTGATGGTATGTTTATTTCAAATTATTACAATATTTAGTTTCAAAAATTTTATATTTACGAAATAGAAATAAGCTATTTTATTAAAATCGAATGACAATCCCACAAGTCCTTATGACTTATTAATCGTTATTATTTTTAAACTAGCGACCCGTCCTCGCTTCGCTTCGGAAACATTAAATTTTATGATTAATAGGTGGCTGAGTCTCGCGACGTTACCGGCGGTTATTGTCGTACAGCGAGTGACACCGCGGGGCGAAGCTAGTCTAAAAAAAGTAGCCTAAGTTACTCCTTATATCATTAGCTACCTATCAGTGAAAGTCTCGTCAAAATCGGTCCAGCCGTTCCAGAGATTAGCCGGAACAAACAGACAGTCAGATAAAAATTGTAAAAAATGTTATACATATTCATATGCATGTAGTAAAAAGCGGTTATTTCAATATTACAAACAGACACTCCAATTATATTTATATGTATGGATAATAAAATAGTACAGTACCTTCTGATATTAGGTGGCCACCTCCGCTTCCAACTGTACATCTGGTTGGAGCGTGAAGTGGAGGCGCTGCGTCGGCTCTGTGGGTACGCGTCGCGCGGGGGAGGGGGCGCGGCGGGCGGGGAGCTCATCTGTGCCGAGACCGAACCCGCTCCGTTACCTGACAAGCCAACACTGCACCAACTGCTCATCAGAGAAAAGGCAGATTTTGAAGCCAAAGTTCAACGCGCATTCGCGAGGAAAAAATGGCTCAAAGGTAAAATTAGATTTTAGGCTAGTAAATTTATGAAGTATTAGGCTGTAATAATATGGAGATACTTACTCCCGCATGGACGAGTATTATCGCCGGTATAGTTAATTACCAGTCCATCATTATGTAATTAGAACTTAGATCACGTCACGGCTCAAATAAGACGAAATTGAAAAAATTGTTGTTTTTTATAAAATCGCAAGAATCTGCTGGATGCGTTCTGTGCTAGTCGTTGTGGCGAATTTTGGGCGAGGTCTCTGTACAGGAATTGCCGTCTGTGAGATGATGATATTGTTATGCCGATAAGAGTAACGCCATCTATCGCCGAATAGCCAAAACGAATATCAAAGACACTCGTGACGTCAAGAAAACTCGAGAAGTACAACGCCATCTATTGTCAAATAACGGAAACACGTCGAAGCTACTCGACTTGTCCAAAATATTCTCGATAAATATAGGGATGTCGTCTCGACTATAAAAGCGTTGCAGAGATGGCACGAAGCAGTTAGTAATCGAAGGTATTCGAAGCGAAACAGCAAACGGAACACCTGAAGCGAAGCGGAAGAAGTGAATTGAGAATTAAAAGTGTTTTAAGTGTTAATTTGTACTTTGCTAAAAATTTTACTTTTCCCGAACCCCAGCGCATTGCAATACCTAATATAACAATTTAAATTATTTCCATACAGCTAACGAAACCCTGCTTCGTACACTGTTATCGTATTGTTCCCTGCACGGAGCGGGCGGGGGAGGCCTGGCTTCGGTCCGAATGGAACTGGTGTTGCTGCTACAAGAACTAGGTCAAGACAAGCAACACCAACAGTTGCTGTCGCCGTTACCGTTCCCCACTACGCTCCCGCTGCTGGCCGCGGCCGTCGCCACCAATAACACCGTGGTCGCCGATCCAGTCCGACACTTGCAGGTGAACGCTGTTTATTTAAATTCAACTTTAATATACGAAATAAATAAAATCTTTTTATAATTTCATTTGCTTGGCGCAACAACAGAGTTGTACTAATCCTTATGAAAGGCATACTGGCCAAATAAGTCTAAAATGTACATCAATGATTTAAAAACCCTTGACTTATTTATCAAGATTTATTTGAAATATGCTTACAGTCAATTCTAACTCAATGTAAATTGCTGTTTATTTTAGTGTTGCGGTAATTTTCGATAGCCATATTAAGACTGTACTTACATTGGTAGGGCAGAGCTTATGACGTCACATCTTCAATATGACAACTATCCAGATGTGAAGGAGACCTTCAAACTATTAACCAAACAACTTACAGGCCGTAGCACATGACATGCTGGGTACAATAGGCGAGCTGGGCATTCCGGGAGGTTCGGCCACCAGGCTGCTCCATACCCTGAGGGAACTATCAGTGGCGCTTTCTGCTTGTATATACCAGAGCTTGTGTGATTCTGATACGTTCAGCATGAAACATCAGCATCATCACGACGGGTAAGCTTATACTCTGTAATAGTTTAAACCAGTATTTCCCAAAGTGGGCGATAACACCCCCTTGTGGGCACTGCAGGCCTAAAGAGGGGCGGTATGAGATCCAGAAAAAAATGAGGGCGTTTTGCAGAGGTTTGGGAGGCGATTTGTAATTTCATCTAGGAGAACTTTTTTTTTCTTTATTGCTTAGATGGGTGGACGAGTTCACAGCCCACCTGGTGTTAAGTGGTTACTGGAGCCCATGGACATCTACAACGTAAATGCGCCACCCACCTTGAGATATAAGTTCTAAGATCTCAGTATAGTTACAACGGCTGCCCCACCCTTCAAACCGAAACGCATTACTGCTTCACGGCAGAAATAAGCAGGGCGGTGGCACCCACCCGCGCGGACTCACAAGAGGTCCTACCACCAGTAATAACTCTCTTAGAGTAATAACCCAGTAACCTCTTAGACACCGACTGAGTTCTAGCTATAGTGGTTTTTAAGTAGGTGAAAAAATGGGGGCGCTAAGAAATAATTTATTCTCAAAGTGGGCAGTAGACAAAATAAGTTTGGGAGCCCCTGTTTTAAATATTAGTTAAGTCAAAAAAATAATTGTTTTATTTGACAAGGAAATTATTATTATTAACGGTTGTTATAATACTTGGGTAGCTTTTTAAATTTATTTATTTTATAGGATTATCGCCGAGACCCCAGGAACTAGTCAACTCCTAGCTAGAACTAGACGTCAATCTTTTGATGAAGTTGTGGTGACCACTCCGCCCAATAAATGGCCAGGTATGTCGTATTATTTCGTCTCGTACCAGAGAATGGACTGCAAGGTTCTCTGAGTTCATTCGCAGGTAAACAAGTACCACCATGCTGCACTTTTCTGCCGCGAAGCAGTCATGCGATTTGGTTTGAAAAGTGGGGCAGCCGTAATACAATAATACAGTTAAAGCTTAATAATAACGCCCGGGGCGGATGAGCTGTACGCACGTTCTAGTTTCTATGGGCTACGACTAAAGTTTTAGACTAGGAAGACCGTGAGCTTTACTGATCGCATTGATCCAGTAACGGCCGTCTTACAGTTTGTGGGATAAAAACGTTTTATATTTTTAATGAATACTGAGAGATGCGCACTCTGTCTGTCCTATCCCATAAAGCTGACGACTTACAAATTATGATTTTGTCTTCAATTACCGGCTACTGTTATTGATAGATCGATAGATAGATTAATAGATTGGTATTTTAATGTCGACCTATCGATTTACCTATCAAAAAGAGCAATGACCTGGAAAGTGCCGGGCAAAACGAAGAGAGGTCGCCCCAGAACAACTTGGCGTCTTGGGCATGAGAGAACAGATTGCCCAAGACCGATGTAAATGGAAAAATTTGATTCGAGCCCTACTCCCCAGCAGAGGGTAATAGGAAAGAATAATGATGATGATGATATCGATTTACTAGAAAGAATAATTTTATGCGGGTCAGTAATGTGACGTGGTCGTTGATCGTTAGGAGTGTCTGCGCTGCGCGGGCTGGCGGTGCGCGCGGCGGAGGAGGAGGACGCGCCGCGGCTGGCCGTGCTGCTGGCGGAGGCGTTCTGCGCCGTGTACCTGGCGCTGCTGGGCTGGGCGCTGGCCGCCAGGGACGCGCACCTGCTGTACCGCCTCGCCGCGCACGCGCCCGACGCACGCGCGCACTCCAAGCTCTTCGGGGGGGGCGTGCGCCGCCTGCTCACCACCGCGCCCGCCCCGCCGCAGGTACTGCGCAACACTGGGTTCATCACAACGAAGATCTTTAAAGCCGCGGACGTTTGTAGAGTACGTGAACTCGGTCGTAAAAAAAGACCGTCACATCAAAGAATTTGTGGCGAGAAAGCTGTTATATAGCACAATTGACACATCGATATCCACATCTCAAGATCAATAACAACATTCACTTTAAATGATCTATGTGTCTATGGGTATTATAAGCTTATCTTGTAAATGTTCACTGCACTCGTTGTGTCGTGGTCTCCGTTTCACAGCATTTCTGCCACACTAGCCGTCATGTCTACAAGGGTTTGTTTCAATTTGTATGCACAAAAAATAATTAAACTTCACATTTCCTACAATTAGCTTTCTAATTTCTTATATGTTTTTTTTTGTTCATCTGAAAGCAGAAAATCTTAAAAAAATGTTTTCAGAGAAACTTCGTCTCCTAGTCAATAAAACAAAAATAAAAGAACCTTTAATTTTTTTGTAAACTGGATGTTTCTTTTTAGTTTTTTTTATTGCATGGATAGGTGGACGAACTCACAGCCCACCCGGTGTTAAGTGGTCCATAGACATCTACAACGTAAATGCCGCCACCTACCTTTGAGATTTGAGTTCTAAAGTCTCAGTATAGTTACAACGGCTGCCCCACTTTTCAAACCGAAACGCATTACTGCTTCACGGCAGAAATAGGCAGGGCGGTGGTACCTACGCGTGCGGACTCACAATACGTCCTACCACCAGTATAAAGTTGGAGGAAGTTCTATTATGTAAGAATAGCACAAGTAACTGTTTATATTCAACAGCCGAAACTGGTAGAGCGCACAGAAGGTACCTCGGTGTGGTCGTCGTTGCGCGAGAAGAGAGCCTTATTGAACATGCGGTTGCTGGGCCTGGGCCCGGCCGCGCCGCACAAGCACATCCAGGAGGGCCGCCCCACGTACAGGGAGCAGTTCGTTCCGCCGCAGTACAGCATTCTGACCTACCTGCTCACCAAGGTAACTGTATTGTATACGGTTAAACTGCAGTTTTAAAGTAAATTGTCCGATAAATAAATATAAAACAACGACAGATTATACGAAAACAAATAAACGTAGTCACGTTTATTTATTGCATAGATGGGAGGACGAGCTCATAGCCCACCTAGTGTTAAGTTACCACTTATTTCATTAAAATTTACGAAAGTTATCATCGTTTTCAAAAAACTCGTTTGAAACAATAAGTTTCAATTTAGATTTTATTTTTTATTACGTAGATGAGTGGACGAGCTCACCGCCCACCTGATGTAAGTGGTTACTGGAGCCCATAGACATCTACAACGTAAATGCCGCCACCCACCTTGAGATATAAGTTCTAAGGTCTCAGTATAACTACAATAGTCATTTATCGTGAACAGCCGACGTCGGAGCAAGACCCCGAGAATTACGATTACGATTCAGCTGAATCTGGAGCTGAAGATGTCGACGAGAGCGGAAGCGAAACCGACGATGATGACATTTTCGACACCAGCAACACGAAGTAAGTCCAAACTCGCTTCGTTCATTGTACGCGCACGTAAATATTGTTATTAATTCTCGCAAAAAACCAAAGGGAAACGGGGGTGACTGAAAATCAGCGTTGTTCGATTTATCGACCTTGAACAGCATTAGCTGAGCCACCTCCTTTTGCATTTTTCTTTTTGTATTTTTTTTTTGTATTTTATTTTATTTAATGTGAAAGGCAATAAATGTTTTTATTACAATTATTATTATATTAAATATTAAAACTCTAGTTAAACCACCAGTCACGCATCGCTGTCAGTTGCGAAAATTGATACACGCATACATCGATACTAGTGCTGCGATAAAAATCAAATAATAAAAAATATTAATAATTTATATGTGAAAATTTGTACGTTTCGAAGATTGTTACAATCACACAAAACATTGAATTTAATTATGAACCGTACATTAAATTGGTAAAATTTACTCATATCTTATCTTATATCTTTAAATGAGCAATTCTTGTATATAAATATATATATAATCTGAATCTCGGAAACGGCTCCAACGATTTTCATAGAATTTAGTATAGAGGGGATTTCGGGGGCGATAAATCGATCTAGCTACGATTTATTTTCAGAAAATGTTGTTTTATTCGTGTTTTCAATGATCAACTTTATCGATAATTTTGAATTTTTATTTAAATAACCAATTCATATTTTACTATTATTCTATGGGTAAGATCGAAAAAATATTATTCATATTTCATCATTTTATCAATATGTAATTCGTATTTAAATATAATTTCTAAAAAACACAATTTATAAAAAAAAAATACAAAAAGCTTGGTCATTACCTAGTTTTTCTTAATAAAAGAATAATCTTTTTTACTTCCTTCCCCATCAGGCCAGAGAAACGCCGTAAAGGTGCGAACACGGAACATTCGGACCCGGACTCGTACTCGTGGCTCGTGATGCGCGTGGCCGTGCTGCGCCTCGCACAGAAGAACCTGCAACACTTCCTGCAGCTGTGCGGCATCGAGATGACGGGTACGCATCGACAAACGATACCCACACGCCGTTATATTATAATATATTGGTGGTTTATTCTACTGGTGGTAGGACCTCTTGTCAGTCCGCGCGGGTAGGTACCACCACTCTGCCTATGTCTGCCGCGAAGCAGTAATGCGTTTCGGTTTGAAGGGTAGGGCAGCCGTTGTAACTATACTGAGACCTTAGAAATTATATCTCAAGGTGGGTGGCCCATTTACGTCTTAGATGACTATGGGCTCCAGTAACCACTTAACACCAGGTGAGCTGTGAGCTCATCCACCCATCTAAGCAATAAATAAAAAAAGCTTTCCAATCTTCTTCCAAAATTATTCTCGCTCTTCGCCTTTAATGTGATATGTAAGGGTATATTGTCACCTCGCCGCAGTGTTTTACCATCGTAATTATTTGTACTGTAAACTCCTTTTCGGTCTAATGCAGCATTTCCCAAAGTAGGCGATAACGCCCCCTTGTTGGCGCTGCAGGCCGAAAGGGGAGCGGTAAGAAACCCAGAAAAAAAAGCTGGCGTTGTGTAGAGGCTTAGGAGGCGATTTGTAATTTCATCTAGGAGGACTCTTAGACACCGACTGAACTCTCGCTATGATGGTTTTTAAGTAGGTGTAAAAATTGAGACCCTAAAAATAATTTGTTCTCAAAATGGGCAGTAGACAAAATAAGTTTGGGAACCCCTGGTCTAAAGAGTAGAACAGCGTTTTACGATATGAACTAGTCTCAGGATATGTAGCGGATTTCGCTTTGTGACGTCATCGGACTTTGGTAAAAATTGAACCCGAAGTGAACCGAGCACTCCCCTCACTGTCTAAGCTAGAAAAATGCTGGAAAACCATTCGAGTTTACAACACCGTCTCTAGTACTAGTATTCCATATAGTGCTTGAAAGACTACGCAACCTTTGTACATTGGCAAGTTTTATTGATTAAAATTTATAAATTTCGTAAAGAATTGGCGACGACAAGTCCGACAGTGCACGGCGCCTTACGCCGAGTTGACCAGTGGCAGCAACAACTCACAGAGACGCTCGACTCTCGGGCGCCGCCCCTCGACTACATTCCCGGCTGCTTCCCGGAGCAGCAGACGTCCGGACCGCCTATTAATAAATACAGGTCAGTCGCTCGACTATCATCGTTCGAAGAAACAAGACAAGTACCCCTGAATTACAAAATGAAGAAGATAATTCTTAAATCACCAAAAGCCATCCAAATATAGTATGTAATGTTTTTTTTTGTTTTTTCCTACCTAAGCTGGTAGCCTAGAGAGGCTATTTCAGCGGAACCTTAACTAGTAGGTGAGCTCACGGGGCTCAAACCTGACGACGTTTCTAACACGAACCCTAGCAAGAGTCGTGCTCCGCAGAATCTACCACTAGATCGGAAACGCGACCCACTGAGAAGATCCGGGGAGAAACTCAATGGGCTGTGTCTGAGAGTTAATTTACTCGTCGAGCCCTTCGTCGCAAGCGACGGGTTCGACGCGAACGGTGACCGGTGCTTGAAGTACCTAGAAGCACCGTTAGTGGATCGGAAGGATCCGAGATGACGTGTTTTGGGCGACGTCGACTGCTTTCCATTCTGTCCGCGGGATCGGGAATGATGTAATGTTAATGAGTTAGATTTTGTATCCTAAAATCGTTATTTATTTAGTTTTTTTTTTCGTTTCAGATGTTTATTGGAAAAACACAATACACCATTCAACTCGGTGTTATTCAGCGCCGCGCCCGCTAGGAGGTTGTGGAGCTTCCTCGTGCGACAAGAACCTGTTCAGGTAATTTGAAGTCTATCCAATACAAAATAAGGATTACAATCGAGTCCATTGTAGTATTTACTATTTCTGCCGTGAAGCAGTAACGCGTTTCGGTTTGAAGGGTAGGGCAGCCGTTGTAACTATACCTGAGACCTTAGAACTTATATCTCAAGATGGATGGCGCATTTGCGTTGTAGATGTCTATGGGCCCCAGTAACCACTTAACACCAGGTGGGCTGTGAGCTCGTCCACCCAACTAAGCAATAAAAAAAAAATAAAAAAAAATACTTCTTGTTATTAGGGCATCCTCCTCCTCCTTCAGTCGATCGCTCATTGCTGAGCATCGTGATGCGCGCACGCCTGTGACCTTTCGGATACTTGGTCACTCCATTTTTTTCGGCTCCGACCTCTCGATCGTCTTCCAACCACTTTACCCGCCACTATGAATCTCTCCAGGTTGTCAGAGGGTTTTCTTGCTGTATGACCAAAATATTGGAGCACTCTATATAGGCATTTGGTGGATAGCCTCTGGTCAACTTAGGGCATAGTCAGATCGAAATCATTAAGCATTGTATTAGCAAACGAGATCCTATCTTTAATGTTTTACAACTATTACTGTGATATACAGGAGCTGTTCATCCGGGCGGTGTTCTCGAGACGTCGCACGGCGTCGCTGAGCGCGGTGGACGCGGGCGGGGGGGACTCGCGCGCCGCCGCCGCGCTCCAGCAGCGGAACCGCGACTTCGAACTACACAACCCCGTCCGGATTATTCATAAGGAGCAAGATTCTATATCGGCCTTCTGTCTTAACAAGGTACGCGAAATACATCTCTATATATAAAAATAAATAGCTGTTCGTTAGTATCGCTAAACCTCGAGAGCGGCTGGACCGATTTGGCTAATTTTGGTCTTGAATTATTTGTGGAAGTCCAGAGAAGGTTTAAAAGGTAGATAAATATGAAAATGCTCGGAATTAAATAAAAATAACAATCTTGTTTTTCCTTTGATGTGTCCTCCGTCGGACGGATTCCTTTTGTTTGTTTTAAGTTTATTTTATACAAAAGTTTAGGTATTTTATTTATCGATTGAGGCACTACGAAGTCTGCCGGGTCAGCTAGTGCTGAATAATTAATTAACCTATTGGTAAAAGAAAGGTGACAATTTGGAAAAGCTGCTGGTAACAAGCCAGGTGTGCGGAAGAAGGCACAGAGGCAGAAGTCCAATGCACTATTCGGACCAGATACGCTCCACTATCAATACTTCAGTCCATAGGCAGGAATGGCGCAGGATAATACAGGAGAAAGTTGTTAGAAGAGACCACGACCCTCAGCATTGAGGATTATCGACGCAAGGAGGATTGGTAACATGTCCCGGGGTGGTCAAATTGAGTAACGTCATCATACTCTTGGCAGAGCAGTCGTGATCATGTGGAATTTTTGTTTATTAAAGCCTTTACAGATGTTCTCCATAGTTTGCGAACCGAGGCCCGGTGCACACATTCGTTAAGTAGGGTTTTAGTAAGGTCTTTCACCTGATCAGTCCAGCGCATGGGGCTTCGTCCACGAGATCTTTAATCATTGACCCTGCCCTGACCAACAATTTCTCTGCTGGCCGTCGCGATACGTGTCCAGAATATCGAAGAATCCTGGATTGCGCTGTTGACGATAACCTTTGAGAAATATTAAGTTCCTTTAGGATCGAGGTGTTGGTGCGATCCTTAGTCTAAGATATACGGAGCATCCTTCTCCAGCACCACATTTCTCATACATCGATCCTGAGTACCGTAGATCTGTCAAAATAATATACTATATGATTTTTATAAGCTTTGTATTAGCTTCACATGTATGTATGTTTGTAACTGACTCCTTTAGACGCGATTTTGACCCACTTTAAACGTCCAGATTTCATTCAAACTTTGTAGATTTATCGAGGACCGAAGACAATACACTAATTTGATAAGATTATTCCATTATTCAATTTGCAAAATAAGATTTTTGCCAATTATATAATTTTATCTATAGTCGATAAGGCAGGAATTCATGTTAAAGTACTTAATAGTTTTAAAAATCCGCTTTTATAGAAAAATTAACTAAAAAATGAAAAATAAATAATAGATTAAAAAAACTAAAAAACACGCTTTATATCAAATTCAACTAAAAAATAGAAAATAAATTTAAATTGAAAATAGTGTAAAATATATTTTATTTTAAAAAAATCGTGGGGTGCTTTATAGGAATAACAAATCGATTTATTTCATTCATTTAAAGCTGGCAACTCGTGAGTGTTTGTTGTGTTGTACAGGCGGGCGGTTGGCTGGTGGCGGTGGCGACGGGCCGCGAGGTGCAGGAGATGGACGTGTCGCTGCTGCTGCGGGGCGGCGCCGTGTGGGCGGAGGACGAGTGCGAGGTGGACCTGCTGGCCCTGGCCGCCGACCCCGCCGCGCTGCCCGACACCGGCTTCCTACTCATCCACCACCAGGACAAGTGAGTACACAATCTATCTACTCACGATATTAAACTGCAACTAGTGGTAGGACCTCTTGTGAGTCCGCGCGGGTAGGTACCACCACCCTATTTCTACCGTGAAGCGTTAATGCGGTGGGGCAGCCGTTGTGTCTATACTTGAGACCTATATCTTATTTATAACTTATATCTCAAGGTGGGTGGCGCATTTACGTTGTGGATGTCTATGGGCTCCAGTAACCACTTAACACCAAGTGGGCTGTGAGCTCGTCCACCCATCTAAGCAATAAAAAAACAAATACATTAGTCAAAAGCTGTGTCGCTCTGAACTGCCATGACTCCCTCATACATCATACAACAGCGGCTTGGCTGTGCCATTACTGGTATCTATGAATAACGGTGACTACTTACAATCAGCTAGACAGTATGTTCGAAAAGGCAGATGATAATAAAAAAAACCATACAAAACCTGGCATTTCATTACATCACTTTTGCGTCATGCGTCCCAATCTGCAGGATTTCGAAAAAAAAAAACAATTCCCGTCTGCATCAATAAAAGGGCTCAGACTAAGACGAACAAAAAGATAGACTGAAAAATTGCTTAAACTTAAAATTTGTCGTATCGATGTCAAGACAAACATAGCACACAACACATCTACACGCTTCGTATCACTGAAGCCTGTTCTATAAAAATGCGTTATTGTATTAAACTTTACGAGTATTGAACTTTATGAAATATTTTTTCATTGTTGATAAAGCTTTTTTTGTCTTTCTTAAGGCGTTGAAGTTCACATTGTGGTTTTTGAACTCAAGAGTGCAACAAGCTTGTCAATCTTTGCCAATGAAAAAAATAATTGTAGCCAATCGGTGCATACTTCCAAAGTCTATAAAAAGTCAAATTCGTAAATTTAATTCGAATTGTTAAAAAAAAGTTGAATGCTCGATCCCGCAGACCGAACAACGGATCGGTACCGGGAACTGGAAATAGTTCTCCACTGAACCCAAACGCGCCCCAAGTGCCCGTCGGCATGGCCAGTCAGACCGGACGCGGTGCTAGTGTTGTGAGTATTTACTTATATGATATCGATATATTAACGTTAGGGTTACGCTGGTAATTCAAAGTCGATATTATTTAATTCATCGTGGCCATAAATGATGCCTCTCCTTACTGCCTTACGTATTGAATGCCAAATAAAACTCCTACCGCTACAAACGCGCTAATTTCTCATTTTTTATAATTAATTTATTGTTTAATATTGGTGTTACAGTTTACATATTTTACTTACTTAATTTTACTTAATTTATGAATATTTAAAATAAAAATATTATATATTTATTATATGTACATGTTACATGACATAAACGAATATATGGTGTGATAAATAGGTTTGTTTGCTCTTTGTCTGGGTGTCTAATGTCTAGTTATGTATTTATTGAAACATATTAAGTAAGTATGTATATCAGTTTATTGTTTTCGTAGTACAGGGAATCCTAGTCTAGGACCAAGTGACCATGTGTGACTTGTTCGCAGTTTTTTTATTTATACAAAAATAAAAAATATTAGTACTTTTGAATACATACAAATTGCCGTTATAAAATAACATTTAAAAATATTGTTTTCTTCCTAACTTATAATTATAAATGTTATTTATATTAATGTTACATTTGGAAGTATCTACTATATTCTATACTATCTGAAATTATGTTTTAGCTGTAATTTAATATTGCTTATCAAGTCACAATATCAAAAATCAAAATATATGTCACATCTTGAGCTTTGAAAAATATATGTCTAATTATCATAAAACTACTCTTACTAAATTTTATGGCCCACGTTTTTTAAATTTTTATACAGTTTTAATAGAACAGTTTTTATAATCTAATATTATCTCACTCGTGAGACAGTTATTTACAACGTGCCAATCTTATTTGATAAATATTTTTACTGTTCATAATTTATTGTATTTAATTTGTATAAGATTTTTTTTTGTGAAATAACTAACCATTACTATTTAAATATTTAAATTGAAACAAATACATTAAGTTAACTAACTGAATGTTGTAAATAACAATCCACAGCAGGAGCGACGGGCAGGCCAATCGATGCCAACTGGCCTCGAATCATATATTGTCACAGTACGTCTTCATAACTAATGCATTTAACTTATGGGTTGGCAACAAATTAATGGAATCAAAATTTTCATTATAGTATGCAATCAGTTAAACAGTTTGTTTGCAATGCAATCAGCTTATTAATTATAAAATTAAAATAAAAAAAAAGTAATTTTGGTTCGTATAAACAGAATTAAGGCACGTCCATACGGATCAATCAGATCCAATAACCCTTGCATTAGACGCCTTTCGCTCTAACACTAGGAGTAGAGACCCCCGGTAACCGCACTCGCTCACCTTCTCGCTGAGCCCTTGCTCGTCCGCTTGTCCTTGTGAAACTAGAAAAGCCTAAAGGCCATCAGTAAACACTCAATCATAAAATAAAAATAATACTTAGATAATTAAAATTAAAAAAGAGTTAAATAGTTCTAATGCAAGGATATCATTGAATTAAAATAAATTCGACACCTGGGTTAGTTAGAAAGGTTAGTTAGGCTTGTGTGTTTAGGACTTGCAGGTTTTAATTCCGGTTTTTTATTTGATTACGGGACTCTAACAATAGGCTTGAATGTGGTTAAAAATTGTTAAAAAAAAACACATTAGTACGAAAATTTTGATTTCATTTTGTAGTTAACGCTGGATTTATCATAACGTGTTGTGTTTATTGTGGAAGTAGTTGCAAACTTGTTGCGTTTCGTCCTTTGCAGCGCTTCGCTCGGCCTTTCCATTTCAGGCTTTCGTCTCAAAACCTGTTTCGAGACTTAATGGAGAAATTACACACACACAGTATCCGGCGTACAATCGAAACGAAAAGCGTTTACAATTTTCATTAAACTGAAGACGAAAAGTACATGTGTGCTCGAAATTTATATTCGAATGGCATTTTGGTTCTCGGTCATTGTGGGTGTGTGTGTGGGTGTCGGTTAAAGTGAGTGTTGTCGCAGGTGAAGGGCCTGCAGTTCCCGGGTTGCCACGATCCGAAATACTGTCGGATGGTGCTGCACCGCTCGAAGCTTCTGATGAAACCGGTCAGTGACAGTACCGCATTTAGTCCTGATCAAATCACTTAACGCCTAAATCAGAGGTTCACTGTTTAATTTTGAATTAATTTTGTCGGTGTTTCAAAAAGTTTATCGCAATGATTTTCTAGTACATTAAAATTTTTGTTTTCACGTCTCGTGTCACACATGTAGTTGCTGATTTTTTCATGAGGCGTCACATCGTCGTTCATAGTTAATGTTTATGTTGTTTTTCTTTTGTTTTCACGTGATTCGATGGTTTTTGATTTCGCCATTTTGTTGGTTCATAGATAGCTGTAACTACGGTATGACGGTAAGTTTTATTCTGTAGGCTCTCTCATGAACTTCTTATCTGATGCGTTTCTGTTGCTATTTTTATTTGATTATTTTGCGTTCTCGCTTGTTTTTTTTTTTTGTTGGTTTCGTAAGGCATGTGCTGTCCATTATTTGGTTTCAAAATAAAGGTCTAGAAGTTTAATTCCCGATAGATCTTTAAATATTGTATTATATAAGAGTTTTGTCAATTTCCTAAACGTATCTCTTCTGTTTAGGTGCTGAAACATAAAATCGATAACATCAAACGAATGGCAGCGCATCCAACTCAACCATTGTGTGAGTGTATTAGAAATATTTCAATAAACATTAATATTGAATAAACTATAATAAATTCATTTCTGCCTTTAAATTGGTAGCGGGATCCAAAACAAATTAACTTTCCCTCTGAACTTACCCGTTGTAGATTCTGGCTACACAATAGTTACTTCAGTGTAAAAGACTGGTGGTGGTAGGACCTCTTGTGAGTCCGCGCGGGTAGGTACCACCCCCCTGCTTATTTCTGCCGTGAAGCAGTAATGCGTTTCGGTAGAAGGGTGGGGCAGTCGTTGTAACTATACTTGAGACCTTAGAACTGATATCTCAAGGTGGGTGGCGCATTTAGTCGTAGATATCTATGGGCTCCAGTAACCACTTAACACCAGGTGGGCTATGAGCTGGTCCACACATCTAAGCCATTAAAAAAAAACATTTCGTGTTTAAATTCAACAAATTCAATAAAAACTATCGAAAGTGTTTTAAATCACTTAAATGCAGCTCACGTATAATAGCTATTACCTTCCTTCTGTATAGATTTTTTTTTCTAAATCAAATTGCTTCAATGATCTTGTTTTAAGAAGATAAAAAAGGGGTTTTTGATAGCATTATAATATGTACGCAGATCTGACCGGCGGGGCGGACGGCTCGGTCCAGCTGTGGGAGTTCGGTCACCCGTCGTGCGTGTGGTCGCCGCGCGCTCCGGGCGCGTTCGCCAAGGTCACCCGCATCCGGTTCTCGGACTACGGGAACAAGTTCGCCGCGTCCGACGCCGACGGCAACCTCGCCATGTGGCACCTGCACCCCGCGCCGCAGTACCACGAGGCACAGAACCAGGCCTCGAGGAGACCCTTCTTTGTGAGTCCCTAGCATTCAATAATAATATCGAGGGGTAAAAGTAATTTTTTTTTACAACGGCTTTATTGCTTAGATGGGTGAACTAGCTCACGGCCCACCTGATGTTAAGTGGTTACCGGAGCCCATAGACATCTAAAACGTAAATGCTGCCACCCACCTCGAGGCATGAGTTGTAAGGTCTCACTTTTAACAGAACAACGGCTGCCCCACCCTTCAAACCGAAACACATTTATTACTTCACGGCAGAAATGGGCAGGGCTGTGGTACCTACCCGTGCGTACTCACAAGAGGTCCTACCACCAGTATGTGTTGATAACGTCATTTTGCTTTATTATTATTATTGGGCGACGAAAGTAAAGCATGAAAGAGGAGTGCATGCGGCGGGGATGCGAATGTTGAGATGGATGTGTAGAGTGACAAGAATGAACAAGATCAAGTATGATTATATCAGAGGAAGTGTGTGAAAGTAGCCCCGGTAATCAACAAACTAAAGAGCGGACGGTTAGCGTGGTATGGACATGTGATTCGTAGAGAGGAAATGCATGTTACTAGGAGATGTATGGAAATGGTACTGCAACATAGAGGGGGAAGAAGTCGATCGAAGAAGACATGGATAGAGTGTATGAATGATGATATGAGAGAAAGAGAAGAGTGAGTGTTGAGATGACGGCGGATAGAAAAGAATGGAAGAGAAAAATTAGCTGTACTGACCTCACCTAGTGGGATAAGGTGGAGAAAAAGATGAAAGGCTATTGGTTTAGGCGACATTATTGCACTTTACAGGACAGCTATTTTATTTTTTTAAATTTGGAAAAAAAATTATTCAGATTTTTTATTTTTATTGCCCTTGTAGGCAGATGAGCATACGGCCCGCCTGATGGTGAGTGGTTACCGTCGCCCATGGACTTCAGCAATGCCAGGGGCAGAGCCAAGTCGCTGCCTACCGCAAATTGAAATTAGCTATTTGAATAGAGTAAACTTAATTGAAAGTCTAAAAAATAAATCGAACTGTTGATGGTAATACCAAATAAAACGCACCTTTAATTACAGAGATAAATGTCAATAAACTGAAGCTTCCTTAACTCAACATGCATTTGTCACGAACGACTTTTTCCATAATCAAATTTTAAAGTGTTGTTTCTTGACACATGTTTTAATACTTAAAAGTAATTACTTTATAATAACAGAAATATAAGGCAATTCTTGTAATTAATCTATCCCAGTTATATAAATGTGAAAGTTTGTACGTTTGTTGCTCAATCACAAGCAAAAATGGTACAACGTATTTAAATAAGACGAAAAGAACTTATGTAATCAACAAATGAAAAACATTTTTTTTTCGTTTCAGACTCATCAGTGTCACAGTAAAGGAATAAGCGACTTTGTGTTCTTGGGATCGTGCAGCTTAGTTGCTACAGGTAAAACCATCGTAAGGCACTCATAAATAAGCGTTAAGACGTTTGAAGCGTTCGTGGCCTAAATGATAAGACAACCAATACGCTCTTATCAAGCGAGGCGACTATGCCGGCGTTTTGATCCCGCAATCAAGTGCCACATTTTCTAAAGGAATACGTATATAAAACGCGTTTTCACTTTAGTGTCAAAACGTGACTCTTTTGACACAAACGTGTCACTTTAGTGACGTATTGCCAGTCCGTACCATCGTGCCTAGCTCTTCGCTGAACAGTCAGTACGCCTCGGTTCGTAGGTTTGGGTTATGTGGCGTACAGAACCACTGAGACCTTGACGTCATGTCTCCAGACCACTGGCGGCAGGTGGAATAGGACGTCTGTAGCATCTGGAGCTCCTAGTGACAGCGGAAAGCGTTTTCCCGAGTTACTTTAAAGTTGTTCTATCTTTAGAACATCTCGAAATTGAACGTAAAAACTTTAGCACCGTTATAATTTGAAACTAGATGGAATGTAAAGCTGCAGTAGAAAGAGACAAACGTACACATTTACAGGATTTCGCCTGTAAGAGAACGAGATAGGATATTTCTAAATGTTTCACTTATACCACGTGCGAATGGCACATGTCTTTTTTGGTTCATAGCCAGTAACTACTGCTTTTTTTTTTGGTGATACATATTACCTTTATTTACCTGGTAAGTTGTTCACAATTTTCGTAAATTTGGCATGACTATGTATTTCTTTTACAGCTGGTCACAGTTCAGAGAGCAAAAACGTTGCGATATGGGACACGTTGATGCCCATAAAGAAAGCCCTAGTTGTCTGTGAGTACGATATTTGAATAAGTGATGTTACACATTTATTACTTGTCTAAATGAACTAACAATGAACGATTCTTAACAAAACAATCGAATCGATCATTAGTTTTTAGTCGATTGTTAATCGATATCAAGAAACGATAAAGTAATACATTGATTTATTTGCAAAAAACGGCCGTCGTTATAACGATCGTCCGAGCAGTGTTAGAATTATAGTGCACACTACCAGGTTTTGGGACGAATTCCCGTCCTGGGCGTTCCCAGAACGCTATGACATGTCTTTATTTAAACGAGGCTTGTAGAGACTCTTTAGCGGTAGATATCGGCTTAGTTGTGCTTTAGGTTTTGTTGAGCCATGAGCAACATAATATAAAATCATCAGACGGGCCATATACTCGAATTCCGTAAGCAAAAAAAAAAACTGCGACGACGTAGGATTTTCTTTTGTGTAATTAGGTGCTTGTAGCATACATACACGATATAACAAGTACATACATCCACACCACGACTGCTAAATATCTTTAACAAAGTCATTCATTTTGACTTGAGATCGAACCTGAATACCATGATACAGCAATTAAATGAGTAACTTTATGAAGCCTTAGAACAGAACAGAAGTTCCTAAAAATGTTTTTCATCTATTATTGAAATGTTGCAAACGTTTAGGCTTCAAAAGTTTTATAAATATGTCGTAGAAGCCACAATTATTAACACTATCGTCAGACATCATAGAGGCGAATAGGGTGATCAAGCTAAGAGAAATATTGAGTACACAAATCACGTTTGTTGTCTTAGAACAATTTAGAAACCGTCTCTTGACGTTAGCAAACGAAAACCAATGACAGTTCTTATGACGGAGGCACCGCTCTTCAAGAAGACTGTGATGGTGTCTATGCGCCTCCATCGACTAGGGTCTTTCGTAGCATGAAGTTAGCCGAGTTCCGACGATACCGCAATCGTGCTGCCATCTCTCGGGAATCGTGCTGCGTTTCATTTAGCTACCAAACTAATGACCGTCTCCGATAAATATATTATAATCTCCGTTTATGGAACTTCGTTATATTATAATCTCCATTCGTGGAGCGTACAGAATTGTTATTCTGTCACGGCGCGTTCGCAGTAGAGCGCGGTGAGGTAGAGGGGGGTGTGTTCGGTTGCAGCGTGGACGTGCCACGAGGGGGGCGCGGCGTGCGTGGCGTGGGCGGGCGGCAGCGGGTCGCTGGTGTCGTGCGGGCGGCGCGGCGACGTGCTGGTGTGGGACGTGCGCACGCGGCTGGTGCGCCACCGCCTGCAGGCGCACCACGCGCAGATCAAGTGCCTCGCGCTCGCGCCGCTCGAGGACCTCTACGCGCTCGGCGCTGCGGACGGCGACATCAAGGTAACGGCTCATTTTCATTAGTCGTTAAGGCTTCGGCAAACAGAACGCGTACATAGCGCGCGTCAGAACGCTAAGCTGATAGCTATGGTAATATACTGTCAAACAGAGCGCCAACGCTAGCGGTACGCAAACTCTGCCGCGGCGTTAGGGCGCTTTGACGTCAGGCGTTGTAATTTTTTACAAATTTTATTTTAGCGTCCGAGTGAATGTGTATTAAAATACTGGATAATGCTCGAAAATTTTATAGAATTAGCTAGAAAATGCGTTTACAATGCCACATCTGAAACAGTCGATATCATAATACTTTTAAATTTTCACACTGCTATCGAAAGGCACTATGATTTGGCGAATGTTACGTTGCGTCAAGGAGCGTTAGGCTCATCTAGTCAATTTGTGTGACATGAAAAGAGCGCGACGTTAAAACGCAGCGCTATGGACGCGTTATGTTTGATGAAGCCTTCAGAGCTCGCATTCGGGGTACAGGAGGTTTCTGTTTAAGCATGCCATAGGGCCTGCATGCGATAGTCGTTTTCATTAGTCGATAGGGCCCGTTTGCCGATAATTGGATATTCTTCACCGCGCATTTGTTTTGAAAGAGTGGTAGGTACTGAGCAGAGGTAGGTACATACTGGTGGTAGGACCTCTTGTGAGTCCGCATGGGTAAGTACCCCCACCCCGCTTATTTCTGCCATGAAGCAGTAAATACGTTTCGGTTTGAAGGGCGGGGCAGCCGTTGTAACTATACTGAGACCTTAGAACTTATATCTCAAGGTGGGTGGGGCATTTACGTTGTTGATGTCTATGGGCTCCAGGAACCACTTAACAACAGTTGGGTTGTGAGCTCGTCCATCCATCTATTTAAGCAATAAAAAAAAACATGCTATGCATTTTTGGGTAGTCTCGATAAGTTTCTAGTAATTTGAGCATTATTTGTAAATCGGTAAAACGATCACCCATAATGCTTCCGTGAAACGTCAGAGTAACATTCGTAAACTGAGTTCTCACGCCACGCAACCATTACACCAACCGATAAATTTCATTAGTTGTTAGACCGCGTGCGGGGAAGACCCGCATGCTGTATAACGACTGAATTAACGACCAATGTAAATGAGCCTTAACCACCACGTTGTGCTGCCGGCATGTTACAAAGGTAAACCGGTCGCTGTTGTAACATGTATGGGATATTTCGAACTAATGTCTCAAAGTGGACAACTCCAGCAACTACTTAGCACCCGCAAGCTAAGGGTTCATCTATAAATCTAATTGTTTTATTTATTTCGTAGGTGTTTTCGTTAACAACACACCAGCTGTTATACACGTTTGCCGGGGAACATGCGAGAAGCTCTTTCTTCAAACACATTGGTCAAGGAGTAACACAAATATACATTGGTAAGCGCTATGTATCAAATATTTTTTTATTATAATTTTAAATAACTATTTTGAACTGCGTGAATAAGAGTAAAGAGTATGGATGTCACGGTGGGCAGTAATATTATTTGCTACTGTCTACTATTGCAGATATTCACAGACGAAAGTAATCAGTAAAAGAAAAAAACAGCTTTCACGCACAACTTTACATAGTGCGGGCTAGATTTGAGGCTTGAGGTAGAGCGATACAAGTGTACGTACATGATACGCACACTTGTATCGCTCTTCAATTTCGTCACACCTCTTGATTTTATCGATTGTTTATAGATATGTCGTAACCGATACATCTAAATCGTGTCTGTCGTAAGTCTTATGGTTTTTTACATTTCAATTTCGGCCACGATATCGGTGATTGCTTATGGTTGTTATTAGTACTAGGCTGCCTAGGCATGCCTTTTAAGTTCTATCGTTTCCATGTTTCCCAGCAATTTTGAATTTGGAACTGTTCTATATTCGCCCGATTGACGCTTTCAAGTCAGCCATTTTGAAAACCCCCACTTTAGAGTGGAATAAATGTTATAATAACTGGTTTGAGTGAATGGAAAAGTGTATTAAGCTACGTGGTGAATACTTTGAAAAACAATAAAAAGTACTATAAGGTTCTAGTTGTGTTTCTTCAAACGACAAAACTTAAAAGGCATGCCTCGTAAGTTGTTAGAAAAACGCTTTATGAACTGACCACATATATATATATATAAATTTATGCGTGATATACGCATAGGTGAATGTTTTCCAGAACATTCTTGGTTTAATGCTCGTAGAAGCAACAGTGGAGTGTATCATTTTAAAAAAAGTTTTTATAAAAATTGTCGTTGCTTACAGACAATGCGGGTCGTTTGTTCTCGTGCGGCGCGGACGGCACCATGAAGGTGCGCAAGTTGCCGGAGCGCGACACGCCCGTGCACCACCCGCACTACTAGTCCCTGTGAGTTGCTTATTTCATTTGGAGAACTAATTGCGATCTGCATTTAAATTTTCAACACCCAATAGTATACCTAATAATAAAATACATTTAAATTTTCAACACCAAATAATAAGGCATTGATTTTTAAAAAAAATTGCCTTGATATTTTTTTAATCCAAACCGGAGTGGTGCTAACACTGGCCCTAGCAAGAGCAGTGCTTCGCGGAATCTACCACCGGATCGGAAACGCGACCCACTGAGAAGATCCGGCGAGAAACTTAGTGGGCTGTGTCTATGAGTTAATTTACTCGCCGAGCTCTTCGTCGCAAACCGGAGAAACTTGTCTAATGATGTGAATTCGATCTGCAGATGGACGAGTGGCAGAACGCGCCTCGGCCCGCGGCTCGTCTCGCCTTACCCCTCCCCTCCCCCATTGTGATGTATTTATCGTTGTTGCTATTCAAATGTTACGAGTATATGATATCATTATACGCCGTTAGACTAGTCACTGAGTAGCCGATGTTGTATCTTATAATTTGTATTTAAAATGTTAATGGATCTTTAGTTATTTCTAGTGTCAAATTTTCACTAAATTATCTCGATAAACTTGTCTTAGATGAATATATAATTTATTTGTTCGCTCTCGCTGTCGGTAGAAATGTTTCGGTGCTGCATTAGCGGCCTAAGGATGTGCAACTACGCTCGTGTATGATGCTGTAGCAAATTGTACGATGTGGTTTTTAAATGAATGTAAAGTGCAATAATTTACAATCACTAACTTATGAACCCGACCATCGATTAGGTCGAAGCCTTTTTCCTAATGTGTTAGGTCTCTCGACGTAATTAGCTTATTGAATGAGTGCATATAACTTGTTGACGCATAATAATAATTTATCGAATACATTAATAGTTAAATATATACGTTGGGTCGATGTGACAATGTTTAAATTCTATTTAATATTTATTCATAATCTATATTAATCGTGTGCGATAATCATATATCCACCCAATGCCATCCCATTGTTAACACGTTTTCTCATACTAAAACGTGTCACCACATTCTTTAGTAGTAAGAATATAATATTCCCTATTTATCTGTAACTAATGTGATTTTAATCGAGATTACTTGGTTATGTTATTTTTGAGAAGCAATATTAATTTGCGAAAGCATTTCTTTAAAACGAAGCAATAAATAGGGTACGTTTTTTTATATTCGTTTTTTTTCTTCTTTTGTAACAGTATTACAAATGAATTCAGAAGGCTGCAATATTTATAATGCGAATTTAACTACATTTTTCTTCCAAAAAAGCAATGCACTTTCTTCATAATCGTAAAATTGCTGTAGAAACCTTCTGAGTTGTTCTAAAAGACATTGGTTTCGTTATGTATTCTTGTTTAATTATTTATAATGACGATTTAGGTTAATAAACGTTTATTTACCAAAGTTTATACGTTATTATCGTGACTTAGGACCTTCACACAGAATCGACTAACATGTAAATTGATTAGACGCTCATGTCGTGTAGAAGGCCTTAAGTATGTTCTGTGTAGCAGCACACATGAAGAGTTACCATGGTTTAGACTTTACGAATAAAATTCGCACAACTTTCACGTTTGAAATCACAATTTTTTTGTCTAACGTAATGGCACTTATTTTTTAATTTTATTATTGTTTTAATTATCTTGCACTGTGCAATGTATCCATAATATTAACAGTCCCACAGTATTGTAGCTTCTTTAGATTATTAAGTAGTTTAATTGTTATGTTTAAATGTAATTAATTTCATATTTCATTCTGTTTCCGTGCATTTGTTCAAATATCGATTTCTTTGTGCAACTGTGATGTATTTGTAAGTTCCGATTTTACATTCATTACATTAATTTTAAATTTATTTGAACAAATAGTATTAATCAAATTGTTGTAAATTAGCACCATGCAAATCCTGACGTAAGCCATACAAGGTAAAATACACACAGGCCGTAATAAATTTACGATTAATCTAAATTCTAAACTTCTCTATTTATATTAAGCATCTGTTAAAAATGAGTCAAGAACGATGTCCAGATTATTATATCGTGCCTATATTATTTTACATATATTTCAATAAATTTCAACTCATAGTATATTTGTTTTATTTCTTTTCAATATATTTTATTGGAATTAAATTATGATTTTAATAATATAGGGATACCTACATCTAACATAAAGAATCCGATAATAGAAAGGGTATTTATAAATCGACGTAATATCCAAAACTACCCACTCGATAGCGGCGGTACACCAAGTGTTCTACAGTATATATGGTATACACCTATAGGAGATCACAACTATACACGAATAGTTCTGAATAAAACTATTGTAATTTTTTATTTATTTATTAGAGTACCCAATAAGAAGCAGGTTTAGGCTTTTTGCGCAATAAAACTGTTTCACATAAATAAATAAACATACTTAGCATAATTTAATGAAATCCGCTTATTATTTGAAAATTTGCTTCTCTACATCTACAGGATTAATTTCTAAGTATTGAGTAACAAATTTTACGGCATTTGCACGATCCAAAGTTTCTTTTCCCAGTGGATTTTCTAAAAATAACGTAAATGATTTGGTACCATTAGCAACATTAACGAACTTACAAGCTGGAACCGTTTTTGAATCGTGCGGAGTGGGCGCTGCGGCTGAAGCAATTATTGTTTTCGTATTTAAATTGTTCGTATCTTTTACCTCAGAACCATCGCACCACAATGTATATTTTAAGCCGTAAAGACCGAACAAAACGTTCACTTCGTCATAGAGTTTATTCAAAGATATAAATTTATTCTCGTTATCTTTTAAAATAATACTTGCTTGGTTGCTAGTGACGCCAAATCTAGGAGTCAAACCTTGTAGTACTATATTCGCCCATTGATTTGAAGGTAATTCCACATCTTTCCTCCACGTTATCACTAACTTTAGTTGGGAGCCCTTTAATTCTTGGGCCTCTTCGACAATGAGCGGTTTCGTTGGTGACAACTGTTCGATGGGTATGAGGGGCGCTCGCACTGTACTTTCTATAAATTCGCGATGTAAGTTTATAATGCGCAGAATATCACTCGTTTTGGCCACTGAAAAATACACATCTACCTCGTCCGTTGGTACAAGATGTGCTTTCTTCCTTAGTTTCTGTACTCTGTTAATAATTTCTCTAGAGAAACCTTCATCAAGCATGTCCTGATCGGGGGTTACATTTAATAAAATAAGTACATCATTGTCGCTGTGCGCTTCATACTGGTCACTGCCTGTAGCTTGGAAAATAAGTCTAATTTCAGACACATCAATTTTTTGACCAACAAGCTCTACAAAACCATTAGTTATAATCTTTTCGCACTGATTATTATCGAGTGATTTTAATGCCTGCGTGACAGCTTTGAAGTCACCTTTCAAACGCGCCCCTAGTATCTTGTGATCTGGCTCGGCTCTTAGAGTAATACCATGTTTTTCTTTGTCGCTTGTCAATTCCAATTTTTTTACGTTCATCTCTTCAAGAACATATTTTTCTAAAGATTTCACATCATCTAAGTAAGTCGTATCTCGGTGAATAACTATCATTTCGGGCAATGGATATTTTATAGGAATCGTTTTTCTATCTCTCAGAACTCTTCCCAATTCTATAACAGACTGCATTCTCTGGACTGCTCTTTCAATATTAGTGTCGACTAGTTCGATTCTCGGATCAGGTATCATGTTAAAATGTACACTATCAAGCGAATCTCCAGGCAGTAATTTTCGTAAAGTTTTATACATAAATTCAGTGAGGAAAGGTGTAAATGGTGCCATAACTCTGACCATGTCAAACAAGACCCCAAACAATGTGTCGAGAGCTACTTGGCAATCTTGTACACCATTGTCGCCCTTTAGTCTTTTTCTATTCATTCTCACATACCAGTTTGTGAGATGATCGATAAACTTGGTTAGACGTGGCACAACTGTGTACAATCTATAAGCAGCCATCTCTTTCTTCACAAATTGTATCAAAGACTGGGTAAATGAGGTTATCCATTTATCCATAACATTTTCGCGAATTGCCTTCTCATTGAATCGGTAATCAACATGATCTTCTTGAACTAATCTTTCAACATTTTGCATCAAAAATCTAAAAGCATTATACCATGGCAAAAACACATCTTTTACTATATCTCTGACACCCTCCTCTTTAAATCTAAGATTTTCAGCTTTCACTACAGGTGAATTGATTAAATACAAACGTAACGCATCAGCACCATATTTTATTACTACTTCAAGTGGATCAGGATAATTTTTCTTTCGCTTCGACATTTTTTGTCCATCAGATGCTAAAACCAAACCATTTGCAATCAAGTTTTTGAATGGTGGCTTCTTGAATAAAGCTGTTGACAACACTATTAAAGTATAAAACCAGCCCCTTGTTTGATCTATACCTTCAGCAATAAAATTAGCAGGGAATATTTCTTCAAATTCCTTTTTATTCTCAAATGGATAATGACATTGCGCGTAAGGCATTGAACCAGACTCAAACCAACAATCAAAAACTTCAGATACTCTCCTCAGGGGAGGTTGTCCAGGCCTCATTGAAGGTATTTCCAAGTGATCAATGCTTTCTCTGTGTAGATCAGTAATTTCTTTTCCTGTTAAAGCCTGCAACTCTGCAATACTTCCAATACAAACCACTTCTTGTTTATCAGTAGAAATCCACAAAGGAATTGGTGTACCCCAATATCTATTGCGACTAATAGCCCAATCTCTAGCTTCTTTCAACCAATTTCCGAACCGCTTTTCCTTTACATATTCTGGAACCCAATTTGTTGCTTCGCTTGATTTTAACAAGTCAAGGCTCATTTGCTCCACCCTAACAAACCATGAAGGCACAGCTTTATAAATCAGAGGTGTTTCTGATCTCCAGCAAAATGGGTAGCTATGCTTTACTTGTCCAAGCTGCACTAAACGGTTGCGGGCTTTTAAATTGGCAATGATGTTTTTATCTGCATCTTTCACATGTTGACCTAAAAAATCTTTGACAGGCTCTGTAAATCGACCACTAGAATCAACAGGACAAATAATTTCCTGGTCTTTGGTGATTAGTCCTGCAGCCAGACATACCCGGAAATCATCTTCTCCAAAATATGGAGCTTGATGTACAACCCCTGTACCAGAATCATCAGTGACATAACCATCAGTCAAGACTTGGTAAGCAGTAGGACACTGTCCCACAAAGTAATCAAATACAGGGGTGTATTTAATGCCCTTTAGTTTTTCACCAGGAAATTTCTCAAGAATCATGAAGTCTGTAGTGTTTTTGAAGATAACAGGAAACCTAGACTCTTGAATGACATAACATGTACCAGTTTTATTTTCTTGAATCTTGATATATATCAATTTGGGATTTACACAAAGAGCTAAATTACTAGGCAATGTCCAAGGTGTGGTAGTCCAAGCAAGTAAGGAATATCCTTTATCAGTAGGAAAAGAAACAACAACAGCTGGATCTACAACTTCTTTATAGTTCTGTCCAGATTCAAAGTTAGATAATGGAGTTGAACATGCCGTAGAATAAGGCATCACCTTCACTCCTTGATACACCAAGCCTTTGTTGTACAGTTCCTTGAAAACCCACCAAATGGATTCCATAAACCATGGGTATAAAGTTTTATAATCATTTTTAAAGTCTGCAAAATGATATTGTGATTAAACCATATAATAAATTTATAATTCACAAAGAAATCTAAGTATTATTTACCAATCCATCGACCCATACGAGTGATAATATTCTCCCAGTCAGCAGCATACTTCATCACAATTTTTCGGCATTCTGCATTGTATTTGTCAATACCCAATTTATGTACATCTTCTGGACCTTTAATGCCCAAAGTTTTGTCAATCTCAAATTCTACAGGAAGTCCATGACAATCCCAACCAAATCTTCTTTCTACATGATAGCCCTGGAATAAGTAAGTTAAGATAGTTGATTCTCATTTCAATTTTCAAAAAGATGTAAACTTGCTAGATTTTAAATACAAGTTTATATACCTTTAAAATTAAACTAATGTAAAAATAAATAATTTAAACAGTAATTTTTTTACCTGTTGATGAGCATATCTCGTGACCACATCCTTTATGGTGCCTGCAAGTATGTGACCATAATGAGGCAGTCCTGTTGCAAATGGTGGTCCATCATAAAATGAGTACCTATAAGTAACTATATTTATGACAATGTTCACTTCCCAAGCTAGTAATATAATGTGGTCATTTAACCACTAACCAAGTCAAATTCCTCAAATGTAAAGAAATTTAGGTTAGTAAGTATTCAAGCTCACAGCTCACCTGGTGTTAAGTGGTAACTGGACCCCATAGACATCTACAACGTAAATGCGCCCCCCACCGTGAGATGTAAGTTCTAAGGTCTCAAGTATAGTTACAACGGCTGCCCCACCCTTCCATCGAAATTCATTACTGCTTCACAGCCGAAATAGGCAGGGTGGTGGTACCTACCCGTGCGGACTCACAAAAGGTCCTACCACCAGTTATTACGCAAATTAATTTAGCGGGTTAGTTTTTTTTATTGCTTAGATGGGTGGACGAGCTCACAGCCCACCTGGTGTTAAGTGGTTACTGGAGCCTATAGACATCTACAACGTAAATGCGCCACCCACCTTAAGATATAAGTTCTAAGGTCTCAAGTATAGTTACAACGGCTGCCCCACCCTTCTTCACGGCAGATATAGGCAGGGTGGTGGTAGGCCGTACGGAGAGGTGAGGTTAGGCAAATGAATAGATTATTTAAATGGCCTTCATTCAGTTATGAAAATATAAAACAAATTGAACCGTTTGTGGTTTCTGTGTGTAAATAATAATGTGACGAAAGGTTATGAAAAAAGTAACGTTTTATTATAGTTTTACGAACCAGCTGTTAAATAAAACTTTTACAATACCACGACACACTTTGAAATTTTAATGTACTTTTAGGATAACGCATATAAAGCAGTTATCTTAATAAGAATGCTATTCATTTTCTTTCAATATGCGCTAATATGAAAGTATTGACTTACTTTGGTCTGCTTTTGGATTGTTTTAAACAAGTCTGGAAAGCATCGATTTTTTTCCAAAATTCTAAGATTTTGTCCTCTTCGGCTGGAAAGTTAATACTTTCCGGCACTCTTTCTACTTTATTTGCCATTCTCACAATTTTGGAATTGTGGTGAAATTTTAGCCTATTCACCAGGGGGGTGCAACTCCCATACAAAGGAAAAGAACATTCAACTAGCGTCATCTTTAGGAACCGGCGAGGTCATTTTTGAAACGTTTTGGCCTTAATGAACTAATAAACTCACTAGATGGCAGATACGAGTTCTGACTCAATAAAAAAGGTTAGCGTACTTTGAAGCAGTGCTTCCACTTTTAGGGAATTCTCCCTTTTTTAGGGAAAAATAGCTGATATTTTGGATGATAAAGACAATTTAAAAAATACCAGGATTTAGGATATTTCGGGGTAAAAAGCAAAGCCTATACTAGTAACTGTTGTGAATTTTAAAATAAACGATAATTAAAGTAAAACAATGAACCTTTTACTTTATGGAGAGAGAATGACATTAAGTCGAGTTGACAAGTAAAAGAATAAAACAGAGTTGTGTATAAAAACTATAAAGAAGGTTTGATTCAACAGTAACCCTCTAGTAAAGTAAATCATAGATTAAGCCACTGCTTTTTTCTTAGGGATTCCCCAGAATCCCAATAAGTATAATCCGCCAAACTTTTATTTACCTATTTTCGTTGATGTCACCAGAACTTACTTGTATTGTAATATACAGGTACTTCATGTACCATGAATGATTATCATGGTAATTTCATTTACGAAAACCTTGTAATTGTCATTTCACTTTTGCTAGCAGTTCCTTCTTCAAAGATTGAGGTGGAAAGATTATTCAGTGTTCTCAAATGTAAAAATTGACAAAAGAAACAGGCTTTCTAATGAAACCCTGAACGGCTTGCTTCATAGAAAGTTCCCAACTTTGCCAGCAAACAATTGCTCAATTTTAGAACCGAACAGTGTTAGGTTGCGTGCAGCAAAAGAATATAAAAGCAATGCGTCGACTTCCTTGAAAATTCTAATCCTATAGATCTATGATCTTCTGGGGGCGTTTATATTATATATACCTACATTAAATAATATGCTGTGGTTTATTTTCTGTATTTTATTTATGCTTTCTATATAAAGGATTTATGAAAGTTGTCTAGGAAATTTTAGGGATAAATTCAAAAGAAACTAGGGTAAAATGTGTTAAAAAAAACGTAAGTGGAAACACTGCTTTGAAGTTTTCAAAATTCCAGGGCCGTAAAACAATCTCAAAAATAAAAAAAAAGTTTTCAAAATGTCGTAACGATTTAATTTTTTAAATCGTTTTTTTTGGTCTTGGTGTGAGTTATATTACGTTGTAGTATTAATTTAGAGCATCTTTTAGCTTTATGAGAATATTAGACGATTAGACATTGAGAAACTCTGTTTTGAATTCTCTTTAGACATAACTTGGTTCCAATACTTTTTTCTTCGTTAGCGTTTCGTAAGCCTGTGTAACTATTTTCGTTTCTTACAGAAAGTTTATTATTAAAAATCAGCATGCCTCGAAGATCGAAAATGAAATGCTATTTCGGATGCCTTGATAACGGTGAGTTTACACTATTTTCCCGGTATATTATTTGCTAACAGAATTATTATTCATAATATAATTAAATGAATTAGCACCAACTAATGGTCCTTCCTATTTCTGCTGCCTAGCTATCATATATGTTAAGTTTGATCAAAACAGTCGGAGTAAAGTCTCGTACTATCACACACACACCTCAGATAATAAAATTGTCTCGAGTGGGTGGAAGTATTTATGTTTTGCAACTCAGCGTATTATATGCTTATTGTCAAGTGGGCCCGAACTAGTTTTTTGGAATGATCAATCAGTCATGCTTTCCTGTTTAAATAAAATACAGCACAATTGATCTCACATCCAAAGTTAGATGATGGCATTCACATTTTGTTTCCTGGTGTTTGATAACCAAGTTACACCACGCCTGTGACCACGTTCATCCTTCTACCCAATATAAAATAATGTTTTTATTTTTGTAGACAAAGGTTTGATAATGACAAAATTTTATGGAAAAATTATAAGGAGCACTAAAATGTCTGAAACATGAAAAGATTGATGCACTATATTTGAACCAGAACGTGTTATGTAATATATTAATTTGTAAGTATGATTACATTAACACTAAATTTTTCATGGTCGTATTTTTTCAATATTTGTTACATACATAATATACTTTGTTTCTCCGTTTCAGAAGAGAAACTGATTCAGCAAGGAATGTGAACTCACAAGGGATCTTAATTTTTTTTAAATATGTTTATAATTTATAAATTAATAATTGAAATAGTTCATAAGAACTAAATTGATGCCAATTTTGTTTTAAAATAGGTTGTTTAGTTCTTATAGTTATACTATTACGTTTGAATAGTTGTAATTAGTAAGTTAGTAATATATGAAAATACTGATATAAATTTTTGTAAATGACCTTTTATAAATTCTACGAGAAGATGATTTTAATTAATGATCAAAAGTCAACGATCTTCAAAAGCATTATTTGTAATTATTTAGATTAACTGTGGAATATATTTGCTAAGTTGTGTTTTCTGTATGAGCAGATATAAATGAAAATGCCCAAACATGATTATGTTTCTTACATTTTCATTATGTGAAATCAATATGCTTGTGACTGAGTATATTAATAATTTATTAAAACTTAAGTGATAGACAGCAACCCCTATGACACTGCTGAAGTTTATAAGCACTGGTGACCACTTATCATGAGCCGGGTTGTGTGCTCGTCTGCTGTTGAGTGCAATAAAAATTTTCGAGACCCTTTCTATTATTTAGATGTAATATTAATGTACATCTAATTTGGATTAAAAGATAAATTTACATTTTATGTTTGCATGTGTATGTTTATAATTCATTTGCATGTAACGAACATCAGTTTCTTTTGTAACAAAATGCAAACTAATGGTTTGTAATGAATGTAATTAACTTTAAGATGATTTTCTTTCAATCTGCTGTTTGTTTCATCTAGTATTACCAAAGCTAAAGCATCAGAAACGTCAGAATAGAAATAATTTAGATAGGGAATAAAAGTATAACTATTGTAATCATGTCTAAGATTACTATAAGTGTCATTAAGTACAAACTATCAATATTTAAGAGTACTTTAAATCATCATTACATTTTTTAAACATTTTTTGTTTTTTTTTTGTTTTTCAAATCATGTAACAAAACGTTTGTGCAGAACAAAATGTCACATGTTATGAACATGATTGTGGGTTAATCGTTTCTTAAATTTCTAAATGTTTATAAGAATGCTAAGAATAATTTAGTATTCACTTTAGTGTGTGTATTATCTCTACAATGCTAGTTTAAATGACAATTATTGTATGACGAAGCATAGGTAGTATTTATAGATGTAATATTTTCATACAAGGTCATGATCTGTCACGATCAACTTTAAGCAAGAACTGCTATCATTAAGAAACAAATTTATTAAATTTAATTCAAATTGTCTACTATGTTTATAATGGAAAGCTGACATGTTTATATTTCGCACAAATGACTTAATTGACATTGAATGATTTGATTATCTAGACTTAATTAACTTTTAGATAACTTTCGATTTAATGTTAATAAGTACGCTAGTAGGATTAATCTAGAGGAGTTATTGTTATTCGAAGTTTTATACAATTGTACGTTCATACAATCTTTTAACCGAAAATTGTTTGTAATATAGGGAAATTAAATAGCTTACAGAGAATTACAGCTTTTTATTTTAAAAAACTGTTTTCTCTCTGTATGAAAAGATCTTATCGATTAGAATGCTGAACACAATCAAACATTCCGTAATATCTCATAAGTACTACCGGGAATTCCAGCGATTCTAAACGATAAGATTTTTTCATAAAGAGAGTTATTAAAAATATTAAAATTCCTAAAAAAGCCACCTGGTGGGGGGTAGGGAGACTAATAATCGACCGTAGCGACGCCTGCTGGACCGGGCTTTAACTAAAGCAAAAATAAAAATGAGAGTTGCGCATCTATCTCTAATATATTAAGTGTATAATCTATGCTATTCACATTTCAGAATATTTTTTTAAGTTATTTTATGACCTAGTAGCTAAGACCTTTAAGTCATGTCTTATTTTAATTTATTTATATTCTTAATTTTATGAAAAATGATAATATAGAGTGAAATGAAATGAAGATGATTAATTTGAGACATTAATCAACTGGGATGAAATGAAATGAAATGAGATGAGATGATATGGGATGAAATATAATCTCAGTAAAATGGTTGTCATTTACTAAGATTTTTTCAGTTGACTTTTTGGAGAATCCCGAGAATTTTCCTTCCAGCGGCTTTGTTTCATTTTCCCACATTTGTGCACTTTCACAGATATTAAACGGTTAATAAAACCTCCTCCAAAAAGTCCACTAAAAAATGTCAGTAAACGACCATCATTTTTCTTATATTATGTTTCATCCCATATCATCTCATTTCATTTGATTTCATCCCAGTTGATCAATGTCCCAAGTTAATCATTTTCATTTCATTTCATTCCATATTATCATTTTTCATAAAATTAAGAATATAAAAATAAAACATGACTTAAAAGTTTTAGTTACCAGATCATAAAATCCCTTAAAAAAGTGTAATTTAACAGGTGTCAGCTGTCAGGTGTGTTAACTGTTAAGCGTCTATGCGATTTTTTTTTCTGAAAGCAAAAGCAAGTTTAGTAGTATGTAGGTAATGAGAAAAATAAACTATTCTGAAATATATTAAATTATTTTAACTATTCTATGAAATTACATAGATACTCAGGATCGCCTTGGATACAGTACATTTGGAAGGAAAGATGTCTGCGACCTGGATAAGAATCACTCCGGGGTATTGTTCATTGACTTGTGTATTGTTATTATTGAATAATTACTTGTTGTTTTCCTATTTTGAATAAGAACCCTTTTTTCAGGTTAAGTAAAGGAATTCATGTCATCAATCTACTCGAGTTGTCACGTTTTGAGCAATTTTTAAATCGCATCCTAGTTAAACTAAAAATGAATAATAATGAAGTATTTTCACAAGAAGAACAAGAAAAGCTCACAAAATTGTTTAAAGTCGACGAAGAAAGCTTAGTAATGAGTATTAAAACATTGAAATATTTATTAAAAAAAATGTTGAAATTCATTTTTGTACCACTAACATTAAGAACTGATTTAAAAAGTCTTGGATTGTGTGATGAAAAGGCAGATGTTATTGTTAAAGTATGGTCTTCCGAAACGAGGCCAATACTTGATCAATTCAGTAAAGAAACTTCTGGTATGTCACAGGATGACTTAAATTTCACATGGAAATTAAATGCAGAGTTGAGTTCTGATTATTGCAAAAAAACAAAAATCCCTAAAGCATATTTGTCTCTAACCAATCATAAAGGCCATACTGAAATAGAATTGACACATTCAGAGTTATATTCCATGTTTATTAATTTTGAACAGATACAAAATGAATTGGATAATTTATAAAAAAATCTTAATCTAGATTGATTGGTCAAAATTATAGATGTCAAAATGTATATTTTTGTAATTGAAAAACTAGCATCTATTTTAATGTTCTAATAAAATGTCTTATGAGCTAAGATTATTATTCACCTATATCTATATCATTATCACCATAAATATTGTCAATTTATTTTGATTGTGGATAAGGAACAAATCAACAAAACTATTTAACAAACATTTTGGTCCTAGACAGAACAATATTTTTCATGCACGATTTCAAATACTAGGATTGTGAATATTTTATTAAAATATATACATTTAAACAATAGATTCATTAAAAAATTCAATAAAACTATCTTATTCTTCTTGGCCAATTTAGTTTTTGATATTTTATTGCTTAGATGGGTGGACGAGCTCACAGCCCACCTGGTGTTTAAATGGTTATCAGAGCCCATAGACAGTAAATGCCACCACCAACCTTGAGTCATGAGCTGTTTTTTTTCCTACCTATACTGAAAGCCATGAGAGTCTATATTAGCTTCACCCTAAAGTGTTGGTGAGGTCACGGGGCTCAAACCAGAGTGTTGCTAACACTGGCCCTAGCAAAAGCAGTGTTTCGCAAAATTTACCACTGGATCGGAAACACGACCCACTAAGAAGATCCAGCGAGAAACTCAGTGGGATGTGTCTATGGGTGAATTCGCTCGTCGAGCCCTTCGTCGCAAGTGACGGGTTCTATGAGGACGGTGACCGGTGCTTGTGGTGCCTAAAAGCACCGTTAAAGGATCGGGAGGATCCGTAATGACGTGTTTTGGGCGACGTCGACTGTTTACCATTCGGTCTACAGGTTAGGTATACCCGATGGTATGTAATTTCCAGCGGCTACGACAAGAGGTTTCTCATGTGCCGCCTTCTTAAAGTGGCGCAATGATGCCGGCTGTAGTTACTTACTGACTAAGCCAAGTTCCAGGTCATCATGGAGATCCACGTTCCTTAGGAACCATGGTGCTCCGACGGCTATCCTGTAAAATCGGGATTGAATAACCTGAAGGGGTTTCAAGTTAGTGCGGGCCGCGTGAGCGAACATTACGCTTGCATACGTCATGACGGGGCGTATGCAAGTTTTGTAGAGTGTCACCTTATTACGGAAGGACAATTTGTTTCGCTTGCAAAGCATAGGGTAGAGATGTCCTAATATGATGTTCACGATTGACTTCCACGGTGAAGGAATAACATCGTGTAATAAAAATCAAACCCGCAAAATTATAATTTGCGTAATCACTGGTGGTAGGACCTCCTGGGAGTCCGCACGGGTAGGTACCACCACCCCGCCTATTTCCGCCGTGAAGCAGTAATGCGTTTCGGTTCGAAGGGTGGGGTAGCCGTTGTAACTATACTGAGACCTTAGAACTTATATCTCATGGTGGGTGGCGCATTTACGTTGTAGACGTCTATGGGCTCCAGTAACCACTTAACACCAGGTGGGCTCTGAGCTCGTCCACCCATCTAAGTAATAAAAAATAAAAAAATGAAGGCGGCACGGTCGTGTACCGTTTGGATATGGGGACGGAATGTTATACCTCTGTCGAGGGTGACGCCTAGATATTTGACCTTCGAGGCCCACGGTATGGACTGGCCAAAAAGAGTGATGGGGCTAACGGTGGAGGTGTTAACGCGCCTATTAGGGAGTGGGCTGCTCGAAGTGGTATTCGGAGGGCGACCCCTTTTGAAGAGCACCGCTGTGCTTTTCGTGGGGTTGATGTCGATGCGGCACTTCCGGAACGAATAATGACTTCTTGCTACACGAGTAGTAGATAGCCGTGTCATCGGCGAAGAGCGCTAGATAGGTCTCCGGAGACCGGGCTATACCTACAAACTGAGGTACGTGACGAGGGCGAGAGCACGTTCCTTCGACTCGATATCGGAACGAACGGTTCGATAAGAAGTCTCGTATAATGGGTTGAGTTCCACTTTAACTTTGTCATCATGTGTCGACATCAATGCGTATTAATGGTGGCTTCTTAACTGTTGAGCATCTATAAAAGTACATAATGTGAGAAAATGAAACAAAGTCGCTGGGAATGGCTTCACAGACTCGTCTAGAAAGTCCACTGAAGTATCAGAGAACAATCATTTTACTGTGCGTTTATTTTATTCCATCTCATCTCATTTCATTTCAACCCAATTGATTACAATCTTAAATAAATTAACTTCATCTCATTTCGTTCCATAATATGATTTTTCTTAAGATACAATAAGTATGTATGTAAGAGTTTAATAAATCAGGATTTTTATTATCTCGACTCTGCCAACAACAGTCATGCAAGAAGCTAATTGCCATACTAAAAAAAAGAAGAACATTATTTATCTATGATTTAAATTTTTAGATGTTAGAACACTGTCCTTACGTCAGAGGTTTTGGCAGCCCGCGGGTGAACTATTTTCTTCATTGTTGACCTTTCCTAAATCTAAGGTGTATTTATTTCATCACAATAAGATTTCTGGTTGTGCATTCACTATAAATCATACAAATTTAGTTAAAGTTTGCAACGATGGATTCGGAAGATGACACGAAAGACGATGTGGACTCGGGTAATGAGTCTAGTGGAGACGATGTCGACTTTGCAATGGACGTTGAAACTCATAGTACAAGGGAAAGACAAACTGAGCTTGAGGAGTATCCTTACGAGGTTTTGTCTACAGAGGAGATTGTCCAACATATGGTTGACTGCATTAAAGAAGTGAACACTGTCGTCGAGGTCAGTATGTTAGTTGTGAGCGTAAACAATGGACTAATTGATTGAGGTTACTCGTACAATGGTACACTTTGATAGAACCTTTTGTGTTGTGGACTAATTTAGTCGCAATTGATCTGACATGATATTTTTGACTGTAGGTATTGTTTATGGTTTGATTTTATTATTAGCAAACACAGTTTCTAAGAATTAAATCATCACAGGAAATCATTATTTGGCCTAATATAATCTTATGAGCCATAAAGCATTTTATGAAAGGTAAAAAGTCATTGGTATTTTTTAGAACATATAAAACTGTAAATTGATGACTAATAACTTTGTAATGCTGACTAATGTAATAGAACAAAAAGAGTGGTGCTTAAATAAATATTAAGCAAATACAAGTAGATTTCATATAACTAATTTTAATTCATCAAATATGTATGCAGAACAGAATAAGAAAGAATGTTATACATTCTTATTCAATGTTATACATTCTTTCTTATAATAAAAAGCTACAGTAAGATTCTAATAACAATTTCATTTGCATATATAATTAATAGTTTTCATTGTCAATTGCATTATTATGTACTATGATAATATTAAGGCCTAGAAAAGTGCTTATTGTTGATTAATATTGATTTGGAGATATTAATATGTTAACATGTACCTATGCTTTTTTGCATTAAGGAAAAAATCTGTTTAACTAAATATTCATTAAATGAACTGTAGAAATTATGGGTATGGTTTTGTGTTTGTGCTGAAGTAGTATATCATTACAATTTCAGCTTTGGAAACAACTTACTAACAATTATGAAAAAACATTACCCCAAAAGCAATAAACGTGTGGTTCCCTGCAATCTGATGTCATTATTATTCAATAGAGTGAGAGTGATCCTACAAGCACCAGACTAGGTTCTCCAGGAAGCTAGCTGTGGGGCCTGGGGACCCAGGGTCTGAAGCATAGCCACTCCCATTTGAGAAGCACATAAGTGGCTATTTGACCTATCTCCAAGCAGGCTTAGCACACATAACACAATCATGTCATGAGTGTGTGTAACATTGATTGCTCTACCTTTACTACTTGTAGTTCTCAGGTTGAGATGGAGTACTTGTTAGACTAATCTTCCATTGGACCACTTTAGCCCCTCAACAGATCTTTAAGGCAATTTAATCTGTCATTTTTTATATTAATGGATTACATAGTTCAATGATATTTTTTAACCTAAAGCGAGAGTCAGTTTTATTTAAATTTAAAATTTAAAATAGTAAAAAGCATTTTTTGAACTAGTAACAATCAATCTCTATTAAATATAAATTGCATTTCTGACAACAAAATTGAAATTAAAAAATGATAAGGCTCTCAGTAACATACTAATTATGTTTATATGAAACTAAGAAAAATGTTGATTTGTGTAAAATTTAACATTTTGCACTAAAACTATACTAATATATATCAACCTAAGTTAACAATAGCCAGTAACAAATTTTTACTAAATCTAAATAAAATACATTGATATGAAACTGCAATATTTCATTTAAAAATCTTTGAAATTGGCTCTTAATTGACTGTAACAAAAGTGAAAGTGATCATTGAGGAAATTTGTAACACTGTAAATTAACTGTAGGGACTAAACTAACTAAGTTAAGGGATCTCTTATCTTCAGTTTTTAGAAGCTTGTCTACTCATAGGACTTACAAAAAAAACTAGTGGATGTAAATAATTTGTTTGTGTTTAATAGTTTTGTTTTAGTGGTATATAATTATGTAAAAAAAGAAAGTTTATACAATTTTTTTCTTTACAATGTTAGGGAGATATGTAGCTATGAAGTCCCAACTATTTCACTCAGATAGTATATACCTGTCCTTGAAGATCCCCTGATTAAGTATTAAAAATTCTGATTTATGGTGTGTTAAAAGCATAAAAAATCCTGTCAAAACAGATTCCAGCAACAACAACAAGGATCTTACTGAATCATTTCAAATGGGACAAAGAGAAGCTTATGGAACGTTTTTATGATGGAGACCAGGATCAGTTGTTCTCTGAAGCTAGAGTTATCAATCCATTCAGGAAACCTGTCATACAAAGGCCAAAGGTAAATGTATTGCAGACTATCCTAAAAAAAGTAATTATATTACAACATGATTAAAAACATTTCATTACATTACCATATGTGTATATGCTAATGTAATCTTAATTTTTTATGCTATATTCATCAATATATGTGAATAATAGACATAATTAAATTTACTTTTGTGATGTAATCTTGCAATTTTAGAGTCATTATATTATTTCTAACATTTTAAATAGTTTACAGTTTTTGTGATGACTAACCACTAAACTGTTATTTATTCAAATTTGAATATTGTGTTGGGAGTCATTTGGAAATATTATAATGACAATAAAAGTTTCAAGTTAAACCATAAAAGTAGTTTATAATTAATTTCTTATATCATCATTATTCCATGTTTTATTTATTTCTGTAACTACAAAGACAAATTATGAAATAATCACCGTTGTTATTATGTACAGTACTGTTTAAATGTAATACTTGGATGGAATTTTTTTGTAAATGCCAATCCTTCTTTTTGTTTTGGACTGGGCCCGATCCTCTTATGAGATAACTGGCTGTTAACGTCAATCCTAACTGTAGACTTTTTTATTTACTGGTAACAGTGCGATTTACCCACTATAAGCTTTATGTGTCCATTATTATTTCTCTTTGCTCTGCAGAATACAGTGTTCATTCAAACGTATAGCTCATCAATGTAATCAAATGCAAGGTTTTTTTAATTTTGCTGTACAGTTTACACTTTTTATTTAGATATTTCCTTACTAGTTTTTTTATTTTCAGCTTCCCAGGAGGATATCAACGTCTGGTATGGAAGAATGTGAAATATGTTTCTCAGTTTTACCAACCTCTGTAAGTTTGACAAATATTTTTAGGGCCTGAAAATGTTTTTCATTATCATTGATCTGTTGATGAATTCACGGCTAGCGTTAAGTGGTTGCGAGAACCCATAGATGTCTTGTTTCATGTCCTAATCTGAAGAAATGAGGTTGAAGTTTAACTTTGTATAAAGGCTACATTATTAATCAAATCAGAATGCATTGTTGACTTATGGCAGAAATAGAATCACTATATGAACAATGTAAACAAGCTCACTGCCCATCTGGTTTTAAATAGTGGCGAATACACATCACAATGTGAATTCCACCAGACACCTTTAGATATGTCGAAATCTTAATTATCCAATCCTTCAAGCTGAAAAGTCAGATGCCATATTATTATGCTTCATAGTAGAAACATAGAATGGTATCCTATAAGTGTGGGCTATAAGTGCCTATAAGTGTGTAGGGATCCACCCTACCTACAATAAATGACAGTGACAATGAGCGGTCACAGTATACTGACTGCTATGAAACTAGAAACACCGCTACTCATTCTCTGTGGAAAATGTTAGTTGGTACTGCTGGGTGTGGAAAGGAGGAGTTGGAGTGTTACTATTCTAGGCCACGCCCCTAATCTTGGTGGTTACTGCCGCTCACTGATACTGGTGATATCACTAGCAAAGTCAGTCACGAAACTATTGGAAAGGCTTAACACCGCGTAAATTAATGCTTGCTGAAAATACATAACCTCATTATTTTTTTGCACCTTTTAGTAACATCTCGGCAATGTAACACTTCTCACGCGTGGTACGGTAAATAAGTGATGATGGCCTCGTTTCAAACGGGGTCATTTTTAAGCCACACACGTGTATTTATCAATTTATTAAATTATCGAAGATTAGATCATAAATTTTGAAGGCGCTTAAAAGCCCTATAGTTATTGTTCATTTTCCAATTTCCATTTGATGAACATACGACATTATTTAAGTATATTTATATTAATTCTTTTACGTTTTCAGATTATGACTGGGTTGGAATGTGGTCACAGATTTTGCACGCAATGCTGGTGTGAATATTTAACTACGAAAATAATGGAAGAAGGCTTAGTGAGTAATCATGGATATGCTTCTCAGTGACTTGTGATTGTGTCAACTGTGTTACTACCGCTCTGTAGTTTATTGACCTAATATCCAGATAAGCGAAAACAGTACCTACGCATTTGTTTACCGTATTTTTTATCCTTTGTATTTTTTAATTATTTTTTTTTGTATTTCAGTATCGAATTGTTTTGTCTACTGGATTCAAGAAGGATTTTCTTGTATGAATTTACAGTATTACGATTTTGTTTCAGGGTCAAACAATAGCTTGTGCCGCTCACGCCTGCGACATACTTGTTGACGATGCGACCGTGATGCGGCTAGTACGAGACTCTCGTGTTAAACTTAAATATCAACACATTATAACGAATAGTTTTGTGGAGGTGATGATTTTAATTTATACTATCAAATATAGAGTGTATTGAAAACGTTCGGAAATGGAGAGGTTGTATCTGTAAACGTACAATCTCTTTTTTTATGAATTATGTTGCATTACTCATGATGTCTCTTTTTAAAATCGAAAGGTTTGTGCTGTATCTTCTCGCGAAATAAAGTGAGACGTTCTCCAAATGGCGTAAACAAACATTGCATAAAACAGTATTCATGTTCAGTTTCCTTTAAAGCCATCTCACTTCTTTATCTTATTAATTTTTCTTTCAAAGATGTTAAATTAATAACATTCTTTATCAATTTATCTTTAACATCTTTGTACATAACTTGTAATGTTGATGAGGAAATATCAACAGTAAAATAATATTACAAATTATAATGGACAAGAGAAATTTACGAGATAATATTTTTAAAATTATATAAATTATCGTTTTACTGGTGGTAGGACTCCTTGTGAGTCCACACGGGTAGATACCACCGCCCTGTCTATTTCTGCCGTGAAGCAGTAATGCGTTTCGGTCGTCCACCCGTCTAACCAATAAAAAAAAAAGTGTGGTGTCGTGGGACACCGGATAGGAACGAAGTTCCTTATTATATAAATATTAATTTAAAGTTCTATTCGAGGTATAAAGAAAATAAAACTGGAGGTTTCGCAACAACCCACGGCCATTTGGTAACGTGCGAACTTATTGTGGTACACTTCATTCACGGTTGTTTGCATAAGAGTTAGTGTATTGCGCAAACGAACGCTCTGAGATCGTGGTCAATGAATGATAAAAAAATTTAAGTCGTACACTGTGTGCATTACTAATAAAAATCTTACGTTACGGTCGTTTTTTCCCGGTTAGGGTACCCCTCCGCATCGTCCCATAAGGAACTTCGTTTCGAAAAAACCCCACAATTGGATGCCATATTATTAAAGATAGATGTTTTTGTTTTTGTACTGAAGAGTATGAGCAATAAAGAGTATTATTTTGTAACGTGGTGTCCGCGTCGACAGTGCAACCGGCTGCTGCGCTGGTGCCCGTCCCCGGACTGCAGCAACGCGATCAAGGTGGCGTACGTGGAGGCGGCGCCGGTGACGTGCCGCTGCGGACACACGTTCTGCTTCGCCTGCGGAGAGAACTGGCACGATCCGGTCCGGTGCTGTTTACTGAGGAAGTGGATTAAGGTCAGTGATCCTGAAAATCTACGGAGGGACTTTGATTTCCTCTGTATTTTGTAAAATATGTTCCGTGGGGAGCGCTCTGCAGGGACGTCTTAAACTAGGATGGGGCCCTTGGGCACACAAGAATTTGAGGCCCTTTTGGAAAGTAAAAAAAGCGAATTATAATAACATTTTTTTACTGAGTATGACCATTTATTATAGGTAATCAAATACAGTATGATATAATATGTCATTAATGATATTAGAATGCTGCTGGTTTTTTGGTTACGATTTCGATAACGGTTTCTTTCGGGGTGTCTGTTGAGCAAAATCTTCTATTATAGGCATAGTATATCTTGTAATTCTGATTACTGATTCTGAAAAAAGGGTAAGATGCCCGAGAAAAATGTTTTGAGAATAAGCGTGTGAGATTAATTTTCGGTCTTTCGGGGCCCCCTGAGAATGGGGGCCCTGGGCACGGGCCCCGTGTGCCCTTATGGTAAAGACGGTATTGGTGCTCTGAGGAATTGTTTGAGACTTGTGGAGAGTATTAAGCGGTGGGCACCGGCCTGGTTTGGCATTGCTGAAGTCCATGGGCGACGGTTACCACCACCATCATCAGGTGTATGTATGCTCGTCTGCCTACTAAAAGGTAAATAAAAAAAAATGATAAAGATAAATTTATTGGCTTCGCCTGCGTTTATCTATCTATTGTATGTGTCAACGGAACTTTTCTACGTAATTTTTGCCAACTTCAAAACGAGTGATTAACTTGAAAATTTGCACACATGTCAAGAACCGATAACAATAAAGTAGTTTTGTTATTTTAGCTTAAAGACTGATCACCAGGATTTTGAAAAAATCTATATTTTTTTGTTATTTAAACGTATTTTTTTTAGGTTTTGAAACATTTAATTTCAAAATGTTTAAAACTAGATCAACTATAAAGACAAAAGAATGTGTTAATATTAGGTAACTATAAAAAAAAAGTATATAATAAAATACAGAGAGAATTTATTTATAGAAATGCGACGACGATTCGGAGACCTCAAATTGGATAGCGGCTAACACGAAGGAGTGTCCTAAATGCAACGTCACCATCGAGAAGGACGGCGGCTGCAACCACATGGTGTGCAAGAATCAGAATTGCAAGGCCGACTTCTGCTGGGTGTGTCTTGGACCTTGGGAGCCCCACGGCAGCAGCTGGTACAGCTGTAACAGGTATGATGTCTTAATACATTGTTTAACAATTGTCTATATTTTTATTAAAAAAAACTAGCTGATCCGGCAAACGTTGTTTTGCCATATATAAGATTTCTAGGGAATTTCTAGTGTAGAAAAAAAAAACTTATTGTAAGTGTGTAAGGATGTGATAAATGAGTGAAAGAGGCAAGTAGCGCTGTGAATAATTAGGGAGTATAAAAATAACAAAACCTCATTCAACCACATAATACCTCATTATAACAAAAAAATAAAAATTGTCCAAAAAATAATGCTAGGGGTGGATAGCCCTTATCACTGTAGGGTGGGAAAATAAACTGTAGCCGATTCTCAGACCTACTGAACATGCATATAAAATTTCATAAAAATTGGTCAAACTGTTTCAGAGGAGTATGGTAACTAACATTCTGACACGAGAATTTTATATATAAGATATTATTTGAGAAATTCTCTACTTGATATTAAAAGTCTCGTTAGAACGGTTAAGAAACGAGTACATCAGGCGTTTCACCTTTAGGCAAATACTACTTCCAAGTAGTACTTTCTAAACAGGCTTCAAAAATTTTAATGTTGCCGAGATCTTTTTCTGGTGGTAGGACCTCTTTGTGAGTCCGTGCGGGTGGGTACCACCGCCCTGTCTATTTCTGCCGTGAAGCAATAATGCGTTTCGGTTTGAAGGGTGGGGCAGTCGTTGTAACTATACTTGAGACCTTAAACTTCTTTAAAAATAATCTTAAACTTCTATCCTTATTACACGTGACTTAATGACAGATACGACGAGGACGAAGCGAAAGCAGCCCGGGACGCACAGGAGCGATCCCGCGCAGCGCTGCAGCGCTATCTGTTCTACTGCAACCGGTACATGAACCACATGCAGTCGCTGCGCTTCGAGTCCAAACTCTACGCCTCGGTTAAAGAGAAGATGGAGGAGATGCAGCAACACAACATGAGCTGGATTGAGGTTAATACTGTAGAATAGGGATCGCAGCGCATAAAATAAAACTTCCACTGTTCCAAATTCTTCTGTTATAATAAAAAACTTCAGAGGTGTCAAGGGACACCCGGATGGAACGAAGTTCCATTCGATTAATTAGTGAAGGAATTGTTTTTTTTTTTAAGTTATAATAATAAATTACGGCATTATGAAGAAGAAAAAAACAATACTATGAACTAAATTACTATTGTTGAAACGCTATCTCGAGAAACTGTACTCATTACGCGGACCAATCGGATACGAGCAATGTCACGCGATAAGCGCCTACACGTTGATTGGTCAGAATGACGGATCTAAAAAGTGTCGTGACAACTTTTCGTAAGAATTTTTTCCGTCTAGCCCCCTTTCACAACGCGCGATAAGGAACTTCGTTCCAATAATTAATAATTAACACTTGTATTACGTTTTGCTCATTTTTCAACCGTCTTCGCCATTTTCTAATTTTCTGTCATTCTGTCTGTCATTCTCTTCTCCCTTTCTTTCCGTTTTCTCTCACTCACATCTTAACGCTCCGTTCCACACTCTTTACATACGTTCCGTTCTTACCAATCCTACAATACTGATTTTCTTGTCATAATCTCGCGAAGTCTGTACTCCGAGTTGTACTCATATTGGGTTTATAGTTTGACGAAGGGCCGCTGGCTCCATGAACCGTCTAGCATTTTAGGTATTGGGTTGAGTAATCGCTAAGAATGGTGACAAGATTAAGTTAAAAAAAAATGCGGACCCGACTACTAGGACAGATGGAGGAGACAATAGTAATGGATTTAGATAGTTATGGTTTTATCACTATAACTTCCGATGGGGCAGACCAACTATTAACACATACATAATAACATTTCAATGCTTTGCACTGACACTATTTGAAAAACGATTACTAAAAATAGTTTGTTATATTTAAAGTTACTGTACGAGTCATGTATCGTAAAGGGCACGCGCGCATTCACATCAGCACTTTTACGTTGCTTTACTCAAACCGTAGTATAAAGCGCCAGTACACGTTCAGCACTCATATACAGCGGTACTCACCACATCAACATACATAGATAGAATTAGTTACTTGTTAGCCAACTATATAATAAACGCATATTCTTTGACTATCAGTGATTTCTTCCTATCTAAATCTCAAGTTGCGTACGCCACATTCAGTAGCGCATACAGTTACTTACAAACGCCCCTCGTTTCACAGGTCCAATTCCTCAAGAAAGCTGTAGATATTCTCTGCCAGTGCCGACAAACGCTGATGTACACGTACGTGTTCGCGTATTACTTGCGCAAGAACAACCAGTCGGTCATATTCGAGGACAACCAACGCGACTTGGAGTCGGCGACCGAAACGCTCTCGGAGTACTTGGAGCGGGACATCACTAGCGAGAACCTTGCCGACATCAAGCAGAAGGTTCAAGATAAATACAGGTAAGTGTTTAATTTAATATTCTTTAGACGATCTGAATTTCTACGGATTATACGAGCCCTTGTAGTTATTTGTGGCAGGGTGGCATATGCACGTTATCTTTTAAAAATACTAACCGTGGTAGACGAGTTTGTGGTTCACTTAATTGATATTGATCACTGCCGCTCATAGATATGGGGATAGTTAAGGCACAACGCACAAATAGCGACACATCTTACCTTAAAGCAGTAATATTTAAACAGTACGTTTTTAAAATTTATCGACATTTATATTAATTCAACTTTTGAAAATTATGAGGGATTCGTGAATGTAATAAAACGATTTTGGTGAAAATAAGATGTGCTTACACTGTCAATATTTATTACGAATTGTACAAAATGTTTCAATAAACTTGTTACAGATACTGTGACAGTCGGCGAAAAGTGTTATTAGAGCACGTGCACGAGGGATACGAGAAGGACTGCTGGGACTACACAGAGTAAACACATTGCCTCTCTATAAACTGTGTCGCGGGTCGCTATCCTGCACCCGTTTGCACTTAAGGCTGATTTACACAAGAGAGCTTCTCGTCTTGAATTATTCAGAAACGAGTATCAATCGGATGATAGTTTAAAGATTTTGGCGCTTCGAGAAGCAGAACTTGTAATGTTTGTTCCCACGACTAGCACTGCTAGTGTCGAAGAGAGTTTACGAAGAAGCTTATGAAGAGATTTATATCTTTGAAGAGAGTTCTTTTTGTAAATCAGTCTTCACGCAAACTCGCGTGCGTTGTACGGACACAAAATAGTGTCGTTGAAATTTGTTAAATTTTCGATAACGTGTGACGTAATTGCTCGCTAATGCACGTATTTCAAAAGAATCTTATTTTTTTTTTTTAATAAAAAGAACACAAGTTCTACAATTTTCATCTAATCGTTTCATGAAAGCTGCGACAGTCACGGACGTGTTGCCAATTTACGACCATGACAATTTTTGTAAAAAACGTCATAAATTCAATTTCTAGAAAATTAAATTATATATACAGTTATATATATATGTATCATAAAATTAATACAATATTTGTATAATAAATCATTATGACACTTGTCCATATAAAATCCTTTTGACTTCGAAATTCAAAAGGGTACAGTGATTGCGTTCAACTAGGAATAGTAAAACTAGGTACATGAAAATGTCACGATACACTACTAACGCGAGATGTGTGTGCAGTATGATTTTAATAGTCTAAGATCTCATAATGATAACTTTTAATCTATAAATTGCACCAAATTTTAAATAAATACGAAATAAAAACAGATTCTACATTGAAAACTATTTTTTGTCAATATTACATCCAATTACGTTGGTTTACGTTCTATCGTTGAAAATTCAATTATTCTGTAACTTCATAGTTGAATATTTTATTTAGAGTAATACGCTTGCGGTCATCGTCATTATGAGTAATTTCGATGGATTTCTCGATATCATTTTCGAATAAGATACTTAGATGTAAATGTAATTTAATCATAGTAACTACACTAATCGCTGCACATGATTGCCGTTTGTTCACGGACGAAACATTTGTAATGTAATTCGACAGATGCTTTAGTGTTTCAGTGTAATGTATAGATTATTATTAAACGTCGATACTTTAAGTTTCGCGTGATCTAGTTATTTTAATGTGCTTTTTTTTTTGATTAATATGACCTGATTTTTTTTTTTATATTGAATATATTACATGGTGTTTGTTTAGTTTTTAACTGTAACTCCGTCTTTTTGAAACTAAACAGCTTCCATATTTGATGAATTAGCGAAAATATTTGGCCGAGGGTGGCGAGGAATTCTAAATTTAACATTTAAACTTTTGTTTCATGTTGTTAGTTGTGATTAGAGGTTTTTATTCTGTGGTCGGCTTAAGTTTCAGCTCCGTGAAGATTCCGTTTCCGTGGTGGCTAAGAGCACACTCCATACTATAAATAGAAGCATCTTTTATTTATAATAATAAAATTAAACATTAACTATTTGTAGAATAAATACAGCTTTATAAAGCTTTATCTGGCTTACGCACTCTTTCTCAGAAATTTTATTTTTATGAAAAAAAATCCGTCATCTTTTGTAAAATAATTCGCGTTCCACAACCCTGTTAATATAAAAGTGACAAGTCAGTTACATATATGAGTCTTATGAGTCTGTAGCACTGCCCGTAAATTTAATCTATAATATATGAATAAAAAAAAAAATAGAATGGTTAATTACTATTTCTATCTGTAAAGCGATTCTCCTTTTTGTTTAGTAGCTATTGACGAGCTTTATTGTTAATTAGTAAAAGCAATTTGGAAATAGTTATGATACAAAAAAAGAATATAATAAAAATGGAGGTGTCTGTGATTATGGGCGAAGTTTGATCATTGATCGTGAACTAGTATAGACAAACAAATCAGGAGGCACAAGGTCGGATCAACTTGCTTGCAAAATCGCTTTTTTATTCGTGATATTTTTCGTCTCCTTCTCGGGACTCTACTGGATTTCGACTTCTAGACTATAATTAATAGATCAAAATTTTAAACATAATATATCATTCTGAAATTGTTCGCATTAGCATAAATCACAATTTGAAATTAGAATTCGAAAAGTTGAAATATAGGATATCCGGTTTTATGTCTCGTAAAATCGAGAAAGTGTATGCTTGTTGAGTGTTCACATAGTGAAGGCTCCGTTCCGAATAGATGAGGTCCTCAAAACAACAGGCTCGCTAATCAGATTATAACCAAGAGGATCCATCCGACACACATACTGTTGTACATATAGATGCTGTATAGATATTTATATGGTTAAAGACGTATGTCGTAATACCTGAATGTATTCTAGGGCATGTATGTGTGTCCGTGTTACGGGCACTTTGTCTTAATACTAAGACGGTAATAAAAATAGTATCATTTAATGTTTTTTTTTTAATTACCACCTTGAACTCCTACCTCCTCCTTGCATCCCTTTCTTCCAAACCTTAGTTAATTATGTCATTAAGTCAGAAATCTTAAATTGAGTTGGGAGGCTTATACACACAATGTCAGCTAATTTAGAACATGTAAGAAACGTGTAAGTAATCGAATAAACTAGCGCTGTATTTTAATTTTCAACCATGTTCTCCAGCTAACTCGGTACGCTTTCGGCAGCAATGAAACGTAAACCAACGCATAACCATTGCTGGTTAACGATAGAAGAATTATAGAAACGACTAGGAGTGGGTAATATCGGTTTTGCCGCGTATCGAATCGTATCTATATATCGAGGATCAATATCGGATATTGAATCTATATATTTTCTGAATCTATATATTGATGGATGCTAGTAGATTTTCTCGATTCATGATATTTGAGATTTGAAACGTTACGCTGATATAATATCGTAGTAGATATAGATTTAAGTCAACGTTATACGGTTGGTTTTCTGATATCAATTTATAATATGATCTTAAAGTAATAAAAAGAACATGAAAATAAAAATATCAAAAAAACTTTCCTTCATGCTTTTACCAGGCTTAGGACTGGCTACATTATTTTCAGTTTTTAGTATTTTGTGTCTTAATTTAAAATTACAAAATATACCAAAAGAGTGTAGATTTCAAAAGTTTAATACAAACACAAGAAATAAACTCAATTATTTGGATTCAACTAAAAATAGAAAAATGTGTACTTTAAAAATCAAACACAAAAAACTTTTAAGTATTTATAAACACTTGTCCAAAAATTCTAGTTCAAGGTCAAAGCGCGTGAAATTAAATTCAACGATGCAAATAGGCTATACTGCATTCAAGTTAGGGTCGAAAGTTGAAACTTCTTTCCTAAATTGTATCCTGCTGATACGCTAAGAATAATCTACAGACTTATGGACTTAAATATAAGGTTTACAATTGTATGGATAATGCCTGTTTCTGTTTCATTCATCACATGATATCCCTATCGTGCGCTCACTCACTCTGGCCGATTCGATACGAACCAAACGAATATTGCTGATATTAACGAATCGGTACGATATGCCGATGCGCATATCGAGCAATATCGTGTATCGGCTGATATCGAAATATAGATTTCGATTCACGAATCGGTACGATATGCCACGATGCCGATGCGCATCACATCGAGCAATATCGTGTATCGGCTGATATCGATATATAGATTTCGTGCGGGGCGATATCGGATTCAACGATATTGCTGCGATATATAGATATTGAATCTATATACGATTTATATCACCCACTCCTAGAAACGACAAGTACTGTATGCGCGCGAGTTCATGTTCATCGGGGCCAGAGGCGACACGCGGGGGACAGCTCGCCCCACCTTCGCCCACCTCCCCGCATTTGTCTGACGTCGAGTGTTGTCCTTGACGGTTGTGACGCGCGCTTATCGATATCGAAAATTTACGCTAACGCTATTGTGTTAACCATGACTACTCCGCTTCCAACAAGTTCAGGTAGAAAAAAACCTACTGAAAAAAGATACTGATTTCGACTCATCTGTCGGTTGTCTTTTCATTTGATAGTGATTGAATTGGAATTTAAAAAAATATTGTTTCTATTAGAGATAAATAATTTATTACTTATCACATTTATTTTATTTCATAAATTGCTAAATTACCTTAAGTTAAATTAAACCAAGTTGACAGCTGTTGACTAAATCGGTAGTTATTATCGACATTACCATAATTAACTAGGTCACAGCACTACCGGATTCCTCAGGATGGACATAAACTCGCGCGCCTACTGTAGTATTCTCAGTACGAATCAGTGATAAATATTTTTTCCTGATTTACGCTGCGGCAACAGTATCCTCATATAATCTGGTTTAGTATTTTTTTTAATTGTGACAGGGACGCTCTGGCGCCTTCGCCTTCAAGACCCAGTACAGCATAAGGAATGTGGTTTTATGGTGAGTTTAAAATCTATACACAGTACAGTAAAGTTATATGACTACCGTTTATGTAAACGAGTAAAGTTATTTTAAAGTATCAATAAATAGCAATATAGTGCAAGTTTTAGTGTAGTAGGTATTTCGAGTATTAATATCAGTACAAGTGTAGTAAGCATTTTAACTCTATTTATATTTGTAGGGAGCTAAGTGGATAATAGTAGAATATTTAAAGTCGTAGACACAATTAAAATTATTTATACGGTTTATTAATATAATATTCATTCATTTTATTATTAAGGACGTTTCGAATACCTTAAAGAGGTTTCGTGGTCACAGATGATACGAGGTGCTATGCGTTGATATATGATTACTGTGCTAATTAGTCAATAACGACTAATTGATCGTCTTGGCCTAATCGATAAGAAGCTAGTCGTCATACTTACTATAAATTTGAAACAAATTGTAGGTACTTAGTCCGCATGTCTCAAGGTGGGTGTCGATTTTCAGGTATTGATTTATATGTGCTCCGGTAACAACTTAACACAAGGTGGATCGTGAATTGATACACCCATTTACGAAAAAAAAACCAAAAAAATCGAGAAATAAGAGATATAGATATAGTGGTTGAACTAAATAGCGTAAGAGAGAGATAGAGATAGAGTAAACTATCATAAACTATGTTGCACACCAAATTGGAGATACACATTACATTGTAGAGAGATATACATTGTAAACGAATGGGAGTAAACCATGTGTGAAGATTGTTTATCACTGTTAATTTTGCAAATGAACATGGGCTTGCGACGACGTAATAAACACTTCATGTAAATCCCAATTAATTGACATAAAGAAGATTCATTTAATGTTTTTTTCAGGCTGGGAATGGATCGTGATAAAATTGACAAGTGAGTTGACTGCCGATTATCGATAGATAATTTAGTACTATTGTAAAGTTTCATAAATTATGGAACTTCAATACATATATGATTTTTGTAATTAATAAAAAAATGTAGAAAGGTTTTTTGTTAGTGAAATAAAATCGTTAATAAAAATGAAGTTTAATTGGGTTCGGTGCTTTTAGTAGACAAAAAAAATGCAGATTTTAGTATTTCTGTAGTTAGCGCTGACGATTATCTATCCGGCTATTATTTCGGTCGTGAAATAAGGCATTAGGCATAAAGAATATTGACAGGTCGTGATTGTCTAGACTCTCTAGAGACTCTTGACTATGTAACTTTTAAGTAGAGTTGAGTTTACGATTTTAAAAAAAGGATTCCGTTCATTATTAAACTTTTTTCTTAGATTTAATTTGTTTTCTTTAAAAATGAATCGTAATGTGGACTTAAAGAAATGTTATAAATTTTCATTAATTTTATTGTTTATTACGACGATACTTTATTTTTCATACATGAGATTTTCCCACCTAGTGGGCGGGTGGGGAATGTGGCTCTGCGGTCTGCAGATTTTTGGAGCAGATCGCGGGCCAATGGATACTTTTAGGGCCCTATTCACCAAACGACTCCTCTTGCATTCTCTCACCGGCGTCCGATCTCCGTCCGACGTCAGAACTAAGGGCAGAGTGGGGGGTTCCCGCGGTGAACATTAGCTAAGGCAACGAGATATCGTTTCGGTACAGACCTTACAGATCCCGCATCGCCAAGTCAGAATGCAAAGACAGACTCGCGGCGTTACCGTGGGGACCCCCGACCGGCTTGTCGTCGAGGTGATCGTCGACGACCAACGGCGCCGAACTCCGCGGTGCAGCGTCAGGTCATCCGGGTGCATCGGTGTCGTTGGTGTTCTGACATACCCCGTTGGGTCAGAACCACCCTTCTCGGTCGGAATGCGTTACACTTGCCGATCGGGTAAACAAAATCCCTGTAGGCCACGCCACTTGAGACTATGGTTTGCGATATGCCCGTAACCTAACTTTTTATCTAAGTATTATTGTGGTTGCTTAGTTTTTGATGAAAAACTATTAAATTAAGTTTAAATTGTCAGTTCTTGTTTTTAAAAATTGTGACTTTATGCGTGACGTCATTTGTGGCCATAATAAGTGAAGAGCCAACCATAAATTGATAATGATCACAATATATATTCTATGCGGATTTAGGCAACAGCGATCTGCTTCTTCTTATGGGTCGCTTCTAATGTGCAAATATTGGAAACATGAAATTTCGCATTGTATTTGGTGTTACAAAACTATTAAAGATGTTAGGTTGTGTGTGGTCATTTAAATATATGGAATTAATGATACACTAAAATATAATAGGATCTGGTTTCTTTTGCGGCAGCATAAAACTAGTTATCTAGGACTAATAGAGAAACTAAAAAAGGGTGCTACAAATCCATACAGACTAAAATAGGTGCAATACGTCAAGTGTGAAAACGAGTTAAATAAAACCAATTCTAAAGCAGTCAAGTTCTATATTTTATCATTTACTTAAATTTATTTTGTACAAACTTCAACAATATATATATATATATATATATAATAAATACTCAATTAAATTTCTAACATTCAGCAAACTGAACTCACTTTTTGTCATAAGTATAGTTAAAATTAAACAGTACAATGATATTACAACTTATTGTCTAAACTTAATTAAACACAACTTTTTTGTGCAAATATGCCTAATAGTAGGTACAAATGTTTGGTTTGACCAACATAAATCATAATATAATAAATATATATGTAATGTCCAAATCACAAACAAAAAGCAACACGGAGTGAATCAAATTCTACTGATGAAGTATCAGACTGAAACATCAATTTACAATCAACTTTAATACAAAATAAAAAATAAATTTCCGTTACGCCAACAATAAGTAATTATTATCCACGTTAAAAAAGTTTTTTATTGTCATATTTAATTTCGAAGCAGATATTTTATTACCTGTAGGTACGAAAAGTTTATAAGATCCAAACATTAAAATGCAAAGGTTTCAAAAAACGATTCGCTTCTATACAGGTCTTATTCAATCAGTCTTCTGATGTGATAAATTTCGAATTTTAAGTCTAGAAGAATTTGTTTCACTCCACGACTGCCTATTGTTGCAAATGAAAAAAAACAACAACGAAATAAACGATAGAATTAAGGGAATGACGTCACGCGACGCCCAAAAAGGCGAGACACGGGGTGTGCGCAACCGATGGGGGAAGAGAATTTCGTTTGTGCACTCCCCGTTAATTATTTATAAAATCATTTATATAAATATCTTCATATCATGTTTTCGCAAAATGTGTGCAAAACGATAAGCGTCTCATTTACATTTACTTTCGAAACTTGAAACACATAATGAAATGTCATGATGCACTTGATGGTAATCTGTATGATTTTTGTTTAGACATTGAAAATAATAATCAGATAGGTACGAAATTATTCACTGAAATCCTTCTGATCCGTGTTATGAGAAGCGTAAACAAGATACTCGACACGTTAACGTTTATTGCTTAAAGCTCTTCGTATCGCTGTCTACCCAATTGTTGGATGTCGATAGATCAGACTGGATAGATTAGGTGTTGCGACGTGCGGTTCGGGATTAACCCGGCGTTAAGCTCTCAATATTTACAGAATAGTAGATTAAATTGACCACTTCCGAAGATAAATTACAAAAATTCAACGATTGTTTTGTTCGATGTGCTATTAATACAATACTGACACATCTATTTCGAAACTTCACTAAGCTTTGACAAATAAGGCGTCTTCAGCAATGACCAGTGTGAATAGTCGATACGATTGTGGGCCAAAAAATAAAGAATATTTTTTAATAAACTCTACCTTACGCGGTAAGGGACGTCCGTTAACTTAAGTGTATCAATTTTATCGTTTATCTTACTGCTCGTAATGGTGATCGTTTTTAACTAATTAAATTGCTCGCATAAATTATGTCAAAGTCAATATGTTACCATTATGAACGAATACAAAAGTTGAAGCAGTACCAGCCTGCTTTTCAGCTTGCTTATGAATAAATAGAGAATACATTCACTATTACTATCGAAGGACCGATAACTCAACCACACGTAAGTAGCCTCATGTGTAAAAGGTTTCAATGTTTCGCGTCTTGTAGATTGAGCATAGTGCGAATATCGGTCCTCATACAAGAGGGATCGCTTGGAACGTCAGGAAAGGACGGCGCCGGTTGGGGAGGGGGGAAGATCGGCGTCGTTCCATCCTGATGGCCTAATGTAATTTTGGGAAAGGAAAAATTACATTATCTAGGGTTTTTTTGGGAAAGTGCGCGTTACATAAAATGGCTCGATTCCTATGATGCATATTGAATAGGACGGAAGTGAATTCTGGTACCGATTTTATAACTGGTTTATTTAGCTTAAATGTAGACTACATTGCAAAAATTTTTCTAAATTTTTTAATTTGTCATCCGTGACAAGATATCCCTTAAAAAGACGCAGGCAGACGTCACATCGGTACAGTGAGAAGCTTAAAATGGAATTATTAAAACGGACAAAACTGATATGAATCGGCGCAGCCCATGCTTATTTTAAGCGTTACACTTACAATTACACTAATGCCTGGAGTATGTCAAGGCAATTTCATTACATTGGAATTCTTTTAATGTGAATATTAAACGAAGTCGAATTAATTTAATTAATACAGTGCTACATCGATAATCGGTTTGTGGCTTTGTAAGGCGCACCCAGGGCCAGCGGGGTTTTGTTCAAAACGAAGTCGAAATATACCGTCACGTATTCAGATGTAACGGCTGTAATTTGTCCATTTATTTCTTGAATTACGATCGCGTTCGACACCATTTCAGGGAAGAAAAATGATATCAAACATAATCGTTGTCAATTTTTTCGGTACATTGACGTTTTAATTTAACATTGACTTAGAATTTCATAATGTAGAGTGATATTTATTAAATACAAAAATAAGCTTTTAGTTTTTCAAGTTATCCAATACCTTACAATAAATCACTATTCATTGAATTAAAAAAGGGCACCTTGCGAAAACGATTCTCTCCGGTCGATACGCTTCTCTCACTGGAATGTCTTCTGAATCGACGCAGGCTCACGAACGGATACGAATCGGAACACAGATTACGGTAAACGCGCAGACGACAGTCGCAAAACAAACTGTCACTGAAGCTTCGGCCACGCGAACACAAAACACTCCTGTCGACACTTACAACGTCTCTAATCGCGAAAGAACAACGTCCATGAAATAAACGGCGCGGACGCGCAGCGGCAAGTCGCGCCGGCTCGCGCCGCGTCGCTCGCCTGCGGCCCGCCGACGCACTCTACGTATGTACACGCAAATTGTCTAGCGTAAAAAATAATTAAGTGCGCTTGGGTGGGCTCAAGAGCTCTGGTAGCGGTGCGGGCAGCGGCAGCGGCGCGTCGTCGACGAGCGCGGGCAGCAGCGCGAGCGCCAGTGTGGGTCAGACGGACGCGGGTGGTGGCGCGGGCTCCGGGGGTCGGGGGGCTGCGCCGCCACCCTGCAGAACCACGCGGTGACCGTTAGGAGTCACGGCGTCCAGCAACACGGCCGTGGCTGCACCCTCCGCTCCGCCGCCCACTTCGGGCTCCTCGTGTGCACGCCGATGCCGTCGCCACGCGTGCTGTATCAGTCGCGCACAGTACTCCTCGCGCTGCCGCCACAGCGTCGACGACACTGGCTCGTAGCCCGCTTCTTCAGGACGACCCACTTCCAAATCACCCGTCTCCTCAATGGGATTCCCTTTTCGAGCGAAGAAATCTTTCGTCAGTGCGTCGAGAATGTCGACGCAGAACATCATGTCGCCGCGACATATCGGTATGTCCATCGATATAATTTTGTATTTGTTAGGTTTGTGGATTTGTAATGGCGGTTCCAAGACGTCAAGGAAATCTGAGAGCTGATCGTATCTAATGTACTGACTACCGTCCGGGTCGAACCGCTGCCAGATTTCGTAGTACATGTCGTAGTCGTCATCTGTCAATCCTTCCTGCACGTCTTCTGTTGCCTGATGGTGTAAATAATGGAATATATTATGTGTTACAATTTTATTGTTTACTGTTTTAGATATTTATAATATTCAACAACTAAAATCTTAAATCAAATATAAATTAAATTACCTGAGAGTAATTCTCGAGAATGACGGCGATGTACATGTTGATGACGATGAGAAAAGAAATGACAAGGTATGATAGTAGGTAAGTTATGCCTATGGTTGCAGAGCCACAGTTTCCTGGCGATCCTCGTTCGTTGTCGGGAAGATCACATTCTTCCTCATTTATAATACCATCTAAAACTCCATCCCAACCGGCAGACGTTGACATCTGAAAATTAGTTTTAATTAAGTGAAAATTAGTATTCTGGATATCTTAAACAAATTCGGTATTTGCGGTAGGCAACGGCTTGGCTCTGCCCTGGCATTGCTGAAGTCCATGAGCGACGGTAACCACTCACCATCAGGTGGGCCGTGTACTCGTCTGCCTACAAGGGCAATAAAAAAAAAATCCATACTAATATTATTAAGTAAATAATTGATTTAAAATACACACCTGGAACAGTAAAATCATACTCTGCACGAATGTTTTGAAGTTATACACGTCGTCCAGACCACCTTTGTCTTTAACGTGCATGAAGAATGACATGCCGAATATGGCAAAAATAAACATGACCAGGAACAAGAGTAGGCAAATATTGAACAAAGCCGGCAGCGACATAGCCAAAGCGAACAACAACGTTCGTATCCCTTTAGCGCCTTTCACGAGTCGAAGGACTCGACCAACTTTTGCTACTCGCACCACTCTTAGTAGCGTAGGAGATACAAAATATTTTTCTATAATGTCACTGAGCACCAAGCCTAGAAAAAACGGAAGTGTTTAATGTAAATAATGGTTTATGGTAAACGCAATTTGAAAAAGTCAGTCATATGAATATACTTACTAAGAATAGAAAACATAACTACGACGAAATCGAAAAGATTCCATGGTTCAACAAAATAGTGATAACGTAAGGCGAATATTTTCAATAGGCACTCTGAACTAAATATCACTATGAATATCATATTGAGATAGTCGAGGACGGCGCTAAACGTTTCCGACTGTTGGTAGTGGTCCAATGTCATCGTGAGCATGTTTAATCCAATGAACAACATGATAATCATGTCAAACTTCTTGTCAGTGACTATCTCGAACACGATTGCTTGTGGTCGCCACTGTAAGCAAACATATGCCATGAGTACACGAACCCTTAGACACAGCCCACTGAATTTCTCGCCGGATCTTCTCAGTGAGTCGCGTTTCCGATCCGGTGGTAGATTCTGCGAAACACTGCTCTTGCTAGGGCCAGTGTTAGTAACACTTCCGGTTTGAGTCCCGTGAGCTTATCTACATGTTAGTTGTTAAGCTGCAATAGAGCATCTCAAGGCTATCAGCATAGGTGGGGAAAAAAAAGTACAAGACGGTTATGCATTTGGAAATACGATAAATTATGAATTGTCATTTTTACCCTTGGTCTTGGAATCGCTTTCAAAGGCTTTTTAGAACCCATTTTCTTCATGGCGTTATAGTATTTCTTTTGATCTTCAGTCATGAACATTTCGAGACTGCCCCCGGCTTTCTTTTTCTGTTCGTTGAAGTTGTCGATGATCACTCCGATAAACAGATTGAGAGTGAAGAATGAACCGAATATAATGAAGAACACAAAGTAAAGGTACATGTATATGTTAGTTTCTCGAATCGGCTGACGTCCCACCTGAAACGTAATATTCAGTTGCAGACTAAAATGCATTTTTTAATCAAATTTAGTGCTCGTCGATGAATTTGAAATCAACTTACCTCCCTAGAGTCAATTGCATCGTTCATAATTTGGATCCAGCCTTTGAATGTTGCCACTTGGAAGAGACATAAATACGCTTTACCCACGTGATCAAAGTTCATTGGTGAATTTTCCCATGTATAGTTTTCTAAGGTGCATGCATTTTTATCCGGAATGATTTCGTGGCTTAGAGTGGTGTGATTCATATCAACGCACTGAAACAGATAAAATGAGAATTATTATTATATCAAAAGTGATATTTTTATTTAACTAAGTTTATCGTTTTCTCTGGTACCTTAAAGTATTTTCCTGCAAAGAGCTGGACACCCATAATGGCGAAGATGAGCCAGAATATTAGACATACAAGGAGTACGTTGAAGATGGATGGAATTGCCTGTACCAGGGCGTTCACAACAACCTGGATAAGGAAAATTACATTAAAATGACAATTTAAAAAAATATGAAAATTTTGAAAACGTTTTTAATAAAATTTAAGACTTTAAGTGTGAGTGCAATTATTTATAGTGTATTTATGTATTTTTTTAGAAAGCTTTAAGTTTCAAACTTTTTCGTGATCCAAATAAATGTATGTTTTAAAGATAGCGTAAGATGCAGTGTCTAATATGCATACAAACGTTTACATAACAGTGCCACAACATCAAGCAAATTTGTAAAGAGATTTAATGATGCTATAATCTTACCTCTGAAATAATTTAGTCCAAAACATAGCTAACGCATGCAAGTTGTCGTACGACGTTGTTACGAGAAGAAGAAAGATCTAAGGTGCAAAATCTAATAAACATTCCAATTAACTATGAAATTTACAACTCTAAAAACTAATCTAGCTAAAGAATCCAAATAGGAAAAGTAGACCAAAAAATGAATTTTCTTTCGAAATAATCCGATCGATTGTTAAAACAGGAATATGACCAATGGAGATGATATTTATTTATAAGCCATTCAAAGGGTGCCATCGACGACTTCATAACGATTTTCGATAGAACGACTACTACCGATGACGTTTTTCTGACTCGAAACTAATAAGTATGTTTTTGATGAAATTATGTCAAGTAGAAAAGAAGTAGTCCGGACGTAAAGTGGAATATTTAATGAAAGAAATGTCTCTAGATGTGTGTTGTAATGTGGAGCGATGTATAGTGGATGAGCGAAGGGGTCGAGAACGCGCGCAGGGTGGTACGTACCCTCATGCCCTGCATGCGGCTCATGGCTCTGAGCGGGCGCAGTGCGCGCAGTGTTCTCATCGTTTTGAACGCCTGAATGCCTCCGGCACCACAAAGCGCCGCTACGAAGTTTATAAGCGAGACCTGATGAAATCAACGGTTTCATTTTGAAATAAATACAAGTTACGGACGTTTTCTTACTCGAATATGACGATTTTACCGACTCTGTAAAATTTTTAAGTTTAACATTTCATATAACCATGTATTACAAATCAGTGTCGATTATGTCCTCGATTTGGAAGAAGACTAACGACCGACAAACTAACCTAAGAGAATATACTGTATTTTGTATTGTGAAGACAGACAAATGTTAACAAATATGGGTAACAACGACACGACGATGTCTTGGAATAAAGAAAATCTACATAATGCATTGGTAACAAAACAGGTACTTTCAAACGTTATTGTGGTCTGCAGGTTTCTTAAAATCGTAAATAGCATACATAGGTATTAGGAAATGTACTGTTTCCATATAAGTAAACGTTTTAAATAATATTATAAATAAGAACTACCTATATATTATAACGTTTAGAAGTAATCTTATATAATTGAACAATTTCAGGATTCTTATATGAAAACGGCACGTTGAACACCAGCGCGTACATTAATTTAGATTTTGTGTCTCATGCACATGTTTTAGTTTCGGGGACAAGATATACAAGTTGCCTTTAGATTAATGTCCTACTTTATATGTATATAGTAGTAGCGGGAATTGTGGGTTAAAAGACACTTAGAAGCGGTATCCACAAACAGACATAGACGACATCGAGAGCTCGAGGCAGCTATGTGAGGCCGATCGGAGTCTCAGCTTCAACGGACATCGAACAAAGCTGCACACCTTTTAATTGCGCTGCTCATTATCCACTAATTAATTATGTTATATACAATTAATATAATTGTTATCAGTGTGCTTAGTGCGAGTTTTTAAACGTTCTCGATAGCGTAAAAGTTAACCCAGTTTTGTATGCATTTGGAACAGCGCCCCTAGCGGCAAACGTAGGCAAATTTTTTTTTCCTGCCTAAGTTGATAGCCTTGAGAGGCTATATCAGCGTCGCCTTAACTAGTAGGTGAGCTCACGGGGCTTAAACCTGAGGTAGGCAAACGATCCTATTCCCTACAAATATGAGCTAACTTTTACGCTATCGAGAACGTTAAAAAACTCGCACTAAGCAAACAGTTGAGCGTAGTGCATTCTGTATGAGCAGCGCAACTTTACCGACACCGATAGCGCTCGTTGGGCGTGAGGGCGCCTACTCACGCGCATGCCCTCCCATCTGGAGACCGCTCGGAGCGGACGCAGGGCACGTAAAGTCCGCATCGAACGAAACGCCGGGATGTCGTCAGCACCAGCCATGACCGCTCCGTGGTTTACGAGCGATAACTAACGTTACACCACTTATCGTTTAAATTTTCTTAACTATACATCAGGTGTATTGGAATAGTTCCCGAAATCGAAGACCGGTATGTAAGGCAGGTGATTTTTAATACTTAAAAAAAAACTTTTTCTAATACTTATACAGAATTTCCTACCAAGGGTATATCGAGCCAAGAATTGTGAAGAGATGTAGATAGTTGAGAATGGTCTATTCGAAGAAAACAAATTCTTTCCAAGCAAAAAGTTTCGGAATAAAGAGCACTTAAACATAACTCTTTATGAGGCGTTTAATTCAATGAACGTCTTAACGACACTTTTGTTGTATGAATTCAGAGCTATCATCGAAAAGTTGAAACAATTAGTAAATTAGTTTTTGCATGAAACTACTGATTATGACTTAGATTTTATGGAATTTTTAACGTGATTTACATTGTTGATATAATTGCTTGATATACCAATTGTGGGACACTCTGTATATTAATACTAATGCTTTTTTAAATTTAAATATATAACAATATAAAACAATAAAAAATAAACTGGGTACGGCGTGCGTCTAGTATACGAGGGACCGTAGTGCACATCTGCCAGCTGTTTCGTTGATGGTTCAAGATAATAAATGAAGTTACCAAAATCAAACGTATTTATAGTTAAAATTCTCATATTGTGTTTGGTCTGCGTTAGGTTAGAAGTATATTGTAGTTTCGGCTTTGGGAACAGTTCGTTTACACCCTGTATATAACTTATGTCTAAAGTTCTACAAGTTACAGAGATATAATTACACATTCAATTGAAAATTTTATTCTTTAATTTTGCTTGATTTCGACAATCATCGAAGTAAATTACGCGTACATAGAAAACATTTCTTGTTTTTTAGTACGTGAATGTTAGTTGCCTGTAACAAATCTATGAAAGATTAAAATAGTACTGTGTCTAGAGCATGTAGTAACAAGGTATAAATTACCATCACAATGATGAAATCAAGCCAGCACCAAGCATTAGTAAAATATTTTTGGAATCCGAGAGCAAGCCACTTGATCAACATCTCAATGAAGAATATAACAGTGAAGATACGATCCATGTAATAAAGAATGTCTTGAAGTATTGGACGGTGTGGTAAATGTACGTCTTCTAAAGCCTGAAATTTCCGATGATAAATTAAATTCATAACTTGTTTGATGATTTTATCTGGTTGATATATCCTGAACGCAAAATAGTGTAAATACTTACCAATGCTAAACTACTCAGTAAAATCATGGTAATAACTGCAGTCTCAAAGTAAGTGTTTTCAATGAGTTTGAACGTTTTGAGCCGAAGAGTGCCCCAGCCTTGCCAAAAAGGCGAGTCGTCGTCTCCAGCAAGAAATGGAAACTTTTGATAGCATTGCTCCGGACAACAATCGGCTGGTGTATCATCAACAACGTCTTCATCGGCCCCTACTTTTATATCCGTTTTACCTAAAGTACCATCAAGTTTGCCCTCTTCGTCTTCCTCAATCAATTCTGAACAAAAAAAACCATATTGTGTTTTTTTAACTTTCTCTGATATTTATTTTGTTGTTTAATTAAAATTAAGCAATGTTTATCTCCTGCAACTTATTTTTTATGTTATATTCTTATTCTACAAACGGAATAATAAATGGATCGAGTTTCAAAAAATAAACTATTATTTTACAGCCGGTATACCTAAATTACTACCTTCTTCAAGTCCAAGTTCTTCTTTGCTTGCATCTTTCTTTTCTTCTCCATCTATCGTATCGGCCGATCCTTTGTGGCTTTCATCCTTGAATGATCTTATTTTGTGACTACCGTAAGATTTTTGACTTATAGTGTCGTCATCCTTAACATGTAAGTATATAACATAAGTCAGTAAATTAAAATTGTTGTAAAGTTAAAATCAAAATGAAATGAAATGAAATGCTTCAGTGTTCACCTGAATAGGATATCCATGATGATTCAGTTCACAGTCTAATCTATTGTCCCTGTGATTATCTGTTATTGCATTTATGTTATTCATCAAAATTTTACCTTTTTTGTATTTATTGTCACCTTAAATTGAAAATTTATAATGAATAAATTTTGTCGGTTCTGTTAATTTACAAAATCTATAACCGGAGAATGTACGTTACCTGGTATTGTGAATTCCATTCCATCTCCGATAGCCACTTCGACTTGATCTTTGAGTTTCTTGTCTTTATAGAGTACGGCGTCATCGAGGTCAGTTCCTAGTTCTAATTCGTTGTCGACCCGCTCTGAGGAGACACAGCGACCACACAAAGCGGCTTTTAAGCCTACATGTCGGGTAATGTGTCCCAAAGTGCGTCGTTGCGTCATCGTAGTATCCAAGCATAGAAATCAGACCAGAGTACGAATGAACTTAGAGACTGCTTTACACGATTCATAAATTGGCATAAAAATATTACGGATAAAAATTCAGATGATTTTATTTAGCGTGTGTACCTAATATGAATTAAGATTCTTATACAAAGCATTACATCAATTTTTAATATTAATACACACATTAAAAATGGTTTGCATTTGGAAAAACTGAGATTGTATTTTATGCATGAGAATTATGAATTTTATTTTTAAGGTGTTTTTAAGACGCTTTTTAACTTGACCTGACAATAAACCTGCTATTTTTTGTTTCAAACCAGAACGCATATTTGTTTCACAGTAGAATTAGGCAGATTAGTGGTATCTACCCGGACGGGCCTACAAGAAAAACGCAAATTTACAAGAAAAATAATTTTTATCGTTCTTTTTATAATTTTTTCGATCGTTTAAATTTATTTTATTTAAAACACAAAATACTAATTTTTTTTGCTAAAATAGTATTTATTTAAACCGACTTATTAAGTATGTAGCGTTTTTTTGTATAATTAAAAAAACGATATTGTATATATACATATTGTCATAATCATTAAATATCTTATGTTTTCTAAATCAACAGATACTTTCTTAATGTGTACGTAAAATTAACTTTTGGTAATTTGCTGTTTTTACAAAATTGTTATTGAGGTTGATGAAAAAACAAAAAAAAGCTGAAATATTTTTAATTAAATATTACTTTCTTGACTTAGATGATTTCTTTTATTATAACTCGTAATCTAGACTTATATGAATTACATTTAAGCAACAATATACAAATATAAAAAAAAAAGGTTTACTTATCTTCTTTGTAAATAATAACGAGGATACAGATATACATGTTAATTGAGCACATAATTTACATGCACATAAAACACATACACACACAAAGCTACAAACATTCATAAATAAATACAAGCACAGTAACTAAGACACTCGAACTGAAAAAAAACTCAGAGGTGTCAAGGGACACCCGGATGGAACGAAGTTCCTTTCGATTAATTAGTGAAGGAATTGTAATTTTTTGTTTAAGTTATAATAATAAATTACGGCATTATGAAGAAGAAAAAAACAATACTATGAACTAAATTACTATTGTTGAAACGCTATCTCGAGAAACTGTACTCATTACGCGGACCAATCGGATACGAGCAATGTCACGCGATAAGCGCCTACACGTTGATTGGTCAGAATGACGGATGTAAAAAGTGTCGTGACAACTTTTCGTAAGAATTTTTTCCGTCTAGCCCCCTTTCACAACGCGCGATAAGGAACTTCGTTCCAAAAAAACACAGCTTACAACTTGGAATGATAAATTACAAGAACGATTAATGAGGAATTTCCACACAACATTAATTACGGGGTCTGTAATCTACACTTGGATAACTAAGGGTACAGGCAACGCACAATGTACACATAATTTACGATCACCAGTAACAATTAAAAATAACTTTTAATTTTAAATGTTAAAAGGAATTCGTCAATACCAATATTAAACAATAAACTGTAATTTCCACAGGGCTTTAATCATGCACAACATTTTTTTAGGATAATTATTCAGTTAGATATACTAAAGAAGGTGCACAAGTTTTGGCAACATAGATATAGGAGCCAATATCAGTTGATTAAGGTAGAGTTGATGTTACTTATTACAGTCAACGTGCAGATAACAGTCGGAAATACAAAATTATTCAAGTTGGAATTTCACAGTAAACAAATTAAAAATAAATTGTCAACATAATTTAACATCAACATGCCACAACGACTGGCAATACAAAAAATATTGGCTTACCGGGCGCGTGTATAGCTATCTGATTGGTGAGTTTGTTTTTCAGTAGCTTGAGGAAGTCTGCGACGTTCCGTTTTATCCAGTCAATGAACCTCGATATTCTATTGAAAGCCTCCGCGATTTTGTTCGTGTCTTGATCAGCTGTTGGGGTTGATAAGCTCGAGGAACCAAAATTGGAGAGCAACAGGGCTAAGAAGAGATTCAGTACCTACGATATAAATGGAAGTTATTAGCTTATGAATATATTTAATACAGAAAAAAATAATTCTGACTATACCAACCACAAGGTTTCCGATAACGACGGTTGCCAAGAAAAATGGTATGCAAGATACATCTCCAACCAACATACAATCCCACATGCTTTCTATCCATTCTCCGCATAGCACTCGGAATACGATCATAAAACTGTGCATAAAATCCGTGAAGTTCCACCGAGGAAGGTCCCCATCAGGAAACCGGTCTACGTAATCTGCATACACGATTACGGAATTATTAAAAATGATTACAAGAAGCTTTGTAATCTGAGTTTAATCGAACAAAGTTAATCGAAATAAATTTTTAAATTAAATTTACTTTTTTTTTTCAATTTTTAAACTTTTAATTGACAAGGGAGGAATACTTAAAGATAATTATATAGAAATTACTTTACGTTCAGTTTACTTTATCATAGTTTCACATTTAAGTAAAGGAATAGGAAAATGCATTTCTACCGTGTTGTACTAAGGCAAACTATCGTGCAGACATCGAACATTAAATCATTATAATTAAAGCTTCATGTTAATTGTTCTTGTTACGACATGCGACACAATTGTAGTTTAAATTCTAGTTACTTTAAGTAAATAATTACTAATAGCGTTTTTATGATGTTTTGGAGAAGGCTTAATGTAATAAAAGAAGCATTGTAACAGTAAGATGAAATTAGATAGAAGCCAGCATTGAGTTTCACAAGTGACGCGCCTTCTTATATGGCCTCTTCAATACAGGAAGCGAATTTTATTCATAGGAATGACGCTTACTTGAAAATAACATTAAGTTTTCACAACAGTCTAACATAAACACAACAGTGTGACGCACATAAACACAATATCCACTATTTAAATTAAACGGCAAGCCCGACTTCGATGCTCGATAATCTTGTTTGAACAAATTAAGTCTGCATAATAAAGTTAAAATGTGTCATTAAAAGAACTTCAACACAATATATATAGATACACTTATTTAGCGAATTGATTTTTTTTTGTTGAATAGAAATTCAGCAACTACCCTTAGAGTACATACAATAAGGTAACAAGTGCCAACGATATCGGGCAACACCAAATCATAACCAAACAAAGCCATAAACATACATATAATAAAATTGTTAAGAACAAAGTTTCAATAAATGCTGAAGTTCATTTATTGGATAAAAGACCGGGCTTCGCCGTAATTTTTCAATTCCAATCAAACACCAATGATCATGCAACATTCCCACCAATTACACTTACCGACATAATTTTTTCCGAACAGTTGCATACCCATCACCGCAAATATGAAAATAATGATGCACAATACGAAGGTCAGGTTGCCCAAGGCACCCATTGTCCTACCCATTATAGAGATGAGTAAATTAAGAGTCGGCCATGACTTTGCCAATTTGAATACTCGAAGCTGCAATTACAAATTGTGAAACAAGGCGTCACACAAGCTCGCTTACCGGCGCTTCACCTATGCTACTGCGAAAATCCCTTCACAGATCTCAAATCACTTACAAAACTGGAATAGAGCCCCCGTTTTAAAAGTGATTCCAGAGTATTTTTATGTTCTAGCGAATGTGTGCTTGGGTCCCTAATAATGTGCTTTGACATATTTCGGATGAGTGGGATATATGTTTTTCCTTTAGCTATCGTGAGAGCTATTGTTTTTATTTCGATCATTTATTTGTACTTTATATTGCGTATTAGCCTAATATTTTTAGCAACGACATAGATCCCATCAGCTGCGACTTGATGCGTCAATTCTCTTTGGGAAGCAAAGCCGCAAGTCATCTATATTACTCGATGCAAAGCTTAAGTTATGATTTGAAGCTGCGTGGTATAGCTTTATAACTGTGTTTTTTTTATAAGGCTCATTAGTGTTTCTGAGCCACATTCCGTGTTATAAAGCCACAGCGTGGACCGATAGTCCCTTGTAAATATAATGTTCTGTCAAGCCCAGTGTAAAAGTTTCGGAGTGTAAAGCTGAATAATTAATAATGAAGCTTAGTTCTTTAATTAGAGATGCTAAATTTTTTTTTAAATTAGAACCTGTGTAGTTCTTCCCAAACAACTGCATTCCCATCACCGCAAATATGAATATAATGATGCAAAGTACAAAGGTCAAGTTCCCTAAAGCTCCCACCGTCCTACCCATTATGGATATAATAAGGTTTAGCGCCGGCCAAGACTTGGCCAGTTTAAATACACGTAGCTGAAAATATTTTATCACATTTACACGTTAATGATATTCAGATATAAATGTCCACAAAGGATAAAATCAGAACTTTTACAAGAAGAATCACATTGTTAAATAATCGGAAAGAATAATTTATCAATGAGGGGTTACATAATATTATCACCTCTTATGCTAGTTTGGGATTAAATACGTTATTAAAAACTGTAATAATGAAAATTTATTAGTGTGTCCACAAAGCAAAAGAAAATTAAGAATAACACTTACCAAACGAAACGATCGTAATACCGACAAACCCTGAACACCCTCAAGCCCCAATTCAAGCAGTGATAAGGCCACAATAATGAAATCAAAAATATTCCATCCCTCTTGGAAATAATATTTCGGGCTCATTGCTATTAATTTTAGTGTTGCTTCTATGCCGAATGTCGCCGTGAAGAACTGAAAAATTAAACTCGATCCGTTTAAAACGAGAAACATCAATTGATTTACTTTTAACACGTTGAACGCTTTTCGTCCCACCGGTGGACATAACATACTATAATACCATTCCGGCCAAGCCAAAATCAGGGAATCAGTCATTTTTATCAACTTGAGGTTTTCATTCTAAAATTATAAATTTGCACGGAAGATAAAAATTAGCGACTTCTATTGTCTAGTTTTTATATTATATTACCGTCTAGTTTTTAATATATGGCTATAACCTTGATAAAAACTACAAGTTTCTGTTGGATTTAAAAAACCACGCCGTTCGGTTCGGCTAAAGGACCATGCGGCTCTCTTCCATACGGGTTTTGTTTGATAGCTGCAATTTCTGACTTGTAGGAAGAGTTTACGTTGGAACCCTCACGCGGCTCACGGGTGACCCTCATGGCCCGAATGGTTCAGTAAGATAAGTCTCACCAGTGAGCAGAGTTCATATGGCGTTCAACGTGTTAAAATTAGATTAGGTACTCACATAATTGCCGCTTTTTAACGCTTTGTCCATGTCTTTATCCATGTTATGATGGTCCAGAGCCATAAATAGTGTATTTACAACAATACAGAGCGTGATGAACAACTCGACGAATGGATCGAACACCAACAGCGCTACGTATTTTTGGAACTCGAGCCACAACCAGCAACAGTCCCACACACAGAAGAAGTCTATTCCTTTCATTAGACAATCGAGTAGTTTCTCCTTAAATGTGGGTCCATCTTCATCGTCTTCGGCTGTTGGGAAGTAGTACACTGACACTGTTGCGTCCCGTTTACCAGCAGTGTGTTTGTGTGTTGAAGACAAAGAAATATTTTTGTTAGTATTCGCTCATTATTAAGTTTAGAAGTGAGATAACAGAGAGATCTTCACAAATAATAAGGTACACTGCTATAGATATATTGTTTAATTAAATCTTTAGTTGATGTTACAATATCCATATTTTTTGTTGCTTTTCTGGTTGTCATTTACTACAAGATGGATGTACAAACCAGCTGTATGAAGTGCTGGCAAGCTCTTTGCTGATATTTACCGTGAGCACTCAACATCAGAACTCTTTTTAAACAGTGCTAGGTAATTCGTGCAGGTTTTCTCTTTTATGAATTATACTAATATTCTTATTTGTGAAAAGCTTTAACTATTTGCTTTGTTTATGCTATGAAACTGTCATAGTTTATATCTAATTTTCTGCAATGATAGTCTGGAGCCAAAAAATATGAATATCGACCAAATAATATTACAGCTTCTTTCTGAACTACCTTTCGTCCACGCTTAGTATAGCAAAGGCATAGATGAAGTTCTTAAAGGATAATTACTTTAAACTACATAGTGACAATAATTATAATAATGTCTTGTTTTAAAAAAATGCAATCTAGATCTAATGTCACGTTTAGGACGGGTTTGCAATAATGCATGCTATAGCCATTGAACAATTGATATTGCTGAGCCTGTTCAAATTAAGTGTCAGTGCAAAATTGTGGTTTAAATAAAACATGTTTTCAGTTATTCTGGGTTTGGGATTTTATAGTTTTTTTTACCCTACGTAATCGCTGGTATTCTGGGGGGATATTCCAACTACTCACGGACCGGTAGGTAAGCTCATTGGCTCAACCTGAGAAAATTGCTAACACTGGCCTTAGTAAGAGGCAGTGCTTTACTGAAGAGGATCCGGTGTGTCTATGGGACTTTATAGTGAATACCTTTGCTCATTCTGAGAGATACAGTTCTAGTCTCAGATGTTTAAGAATACCGGTTTTCCTGCTCGCTAAAACAGACTGCATTATTGTTTCCAAGGGCAGTGATACCAAAAAGTTTTAGTATACTGTCAGCTTAAATATTTCAGCATTAGGGCTCATCTATGTGAGATAAACCTGACTGATGATGCAACCTTATGCCGATGTTAATTTCGCTTAAATGTGGTGGAAACTTTGTATGCATTTCCAAATGATATAAAGGCGGGATTCATGCGGAGGAGTTTGTTTAGAAGACATAGGTATGATGTGAATGTTTTATAAGCATCCCAATGGATCAATCATCACCACCATTTACCCAGCTTCTATTTAATATAAGAAAATATGTCGACACAAGGGAACTCCTAGTGTGCTATAATGCATCAAAATTATAAAATACTGTTATATTATCATTATGATTGAAAAAAAACGACATAACTATAGTGTTACTATAGTGTATAAAAACTTGTGCAAAATGATAAGTGGAGAGTCGTATTTTGTGAGTGCAGTACTAAAATTATTGTATCCTACCAATAAATGACATCCACAAACGATTTATAACTTTGCCAATTATGCCTTTTTTGCGTAATGAGCAAATACCTGTTCCGTGTAGTGTGTTTTTGTATTGTGTGGTTATTGAATGTATTATAATAATAATATAAAAAAAGCAAAATCAATCACGTTAAACACTGAATAAAATACGAACGAATATAGTGTTGTCACAAAAACAACATCGATATTTTTATAGATATATTTAATCGTACCGTTTTGTTCGCTCGCCCGACTCTGACGTCCAGCCTGTTCAATGATTTCATTTAATACCATTACGTCTGAAATAAAATAATTTTACTTTAATTTTGACGAATTAGTTGAGTTTTTCAGCTGGATAATGTCGTCGGAGTTATTGCGACGGATAACGTGATAACACACTATAGAGTATTTAGAGTAGAGAAAGTACCCATAGAATTTTAGCGCGCGGGTAGGTACCACCACCATGCTGATTTCTGCCGTGAGGCAGTAATGCGTTTCGGCTTGAAGGGTGGGGCAGCCGTTGTAACTATACTTGAGACCTTAGAACTTATATCTTAAGGTGGGTGGCGCATTTGCGTCATAGATGTCTAAGGGCTCCAGTAACCACTTAACACCAGGTAGGCTGTGAGCTCCACCCATCCTCCTCCTCCTCCTTCAGTCGATCGCTCATTGCTGAGCATCGTGATGCGCCCGCCTGTGACCTTTTTTTGTAATTTATAGCCACTTTTGGCAGTCAGTGGCACAGTGAAGTGCGTCGCTCAGTCTCATGTCCAAATACTCGGACACTTGGTCACTCCATCTTTTTCGGTGCAAAACGAGCTTGACAACGCCGAGTTTCGGGCGGCGGATTCTGATAACCCGACCCCCAAACTGGGGAAACCCACTTTGGAGAGGCTACAGGGGCCTAGAAGAACTAAAAATCTTCAACAAAACCTGGCGTAGAAGGCAAGGGGAAACCACTACGACTATCTCCCTAGAGAATGTCCCGACCTTAAATGATGAGTTCCACCCATAAAAGCAATAATTTTTTTTTTGCTTAGATGTGTGGACGAGCTCACAGCCCACCTGGTGTTAAGTGGTTACTGGAGCCCATAGACATCTACAATGTGAATGTGCCACCCACCTTAAGATATGTTCTAAGATCTCAGTATAGTTACAACGGCTGCCCTACCCTTCAGACCGAAACGCATTACTGCTTCACGGCAGAAATAGGCAGGGCGGTGGTACCTACCCGCGCGGACTCACAAGAGGTCCTACCACCAGTATCATATCATAACAAAATTACAGATAATAGTTCGCACCTCTCATATCCACTACGTTAGGCTGCTGTGACGATTCTATGAACGGATTATCGCTTGATGGTTTCAGAACTTTTCCAGCTTCGTCTGTGCACTCAGTCGTACTTACTTCCTGGAAATAAATGTTAAATTATATCAATGGTGTGATCCCGCACAGGCAACCATCCTGGCCCTTTTTAGCACAAAGTAGCCATGCTTTCCAACCTAATGGTAAAATAACCTACAGAATACAATACGATTGAGATTAAGAACTCATGTTTTAAAAACAACGGAATCTTTCACCTTGTGATGTCTACAGAATCCCACTCACCGAGGGCAAAAGTTCTACGAATTTCATATCTATCGAATCTCATGATGACATAAACAGGATACCCGATTAAATTAATTTAACTTCACAAGCCAGATAATTATTAATAACTGACATCTCGCGGGAAACATATATGCAAATGATAAATATTTCTAGATTTTACTTAATGAAGTTATGTGGATATGAAGCTGTACAATGATTCGAAGTAAAGCTTCCTGTAAAGTTTTTAGCCATTCTTATCTAAGCCCCAATTCTGCGTTAGGATTCCGAGGTGAGATATGAAAATTATGATGACTTTTTTGGCCATTAAATCATTAAAGTAAATTAGCCATTAAACAAAGCAGCAAAAACGATAATATGAGTATTAAGAATATGAGAATTAGCTGCAGAGTATGGAAATTATGTTTAACAATAATTCAATGATTAGTGTACTTCGCAATTTCGTTTACTTTACAGTACAAGACTACAAATTTTTACTTACATATTCTCTAAGGGGTCTAGATGCTAGCGAGGAGTCTTGTCTAGGTAAGGGATAGGCGTGAGGTTGTGATGTCACACTGTGGTTCCTAGAAGCGGACCTGCCGCGTAATCTAGCTTCCTTAGTTTGAGCTTTCCCTCCGCCCAACAAGTCCCCGTGAGACGTGTAAGACAAACGTGACTGATGAGACGTGTATGAAGAATGTCGGGATCCTGATAATCCAGAAAAAATATTCATTAATTTTCGACCGTAATCAAATTGTTTGACAAAAGGCTTAACACGATTTTTGAATATTACAGTGATTCGTTATTTGATTTTTAATTTGGCTAATTATAATGATTAACATACTTTTGCACAAATAATTGATGAAAAAAAAAACACAAAATAAAATTTTCTGAATCATTGGCGCAGCAGTAAGTGTCCCTGTGTAAGGGTTCGTGGTTTCGACTGTAACTTTTGTTAAGCACACGTTTGGAGAACAGCTTTATTTAATCTTTGTCCAGGGTTTAAACGTATATAAGTATGTATATCAGCCTCTGGTTCCTTCCCATAATACTGCATATCCTGGTTGGTTACCAAATGACCGTGTGTAATCTGACCACCACCAATTAAATAAATCATTAAATTAGTCATAATAATCAATCAAAAAAACTTAGCGGTAAAGGAGGACTCACCTAAATTAGCATAATAAACTGGGATGATGATAGCACCATTTTCTTCAGACATCGGTGTGACAGCGTTCGAGTCATCAGCATAAGGCAGGTGTTCCTGTGCATCGAGGTACGTAGACAAAACCAGTGGCTTCCGATCCCCTCCGGGAGGATATCTCGGTCTACCGTTAGGTCTCAGAGCCATCTGATGAGATCCACGTGAACCACGGCGCAAATTGAATGGAGAACCAGGCAATGATAAAGACGCCTGCGGGCCGTAAAGCAGTTTAGGTCTAAGACTTGGAGCTACGCTTTTTAAACAGTTATTTCATAAATTAACTTTACTGAATTATTAATTTTATTTTACGATGTAGGTACTGACATATTTTTCCTCAATTCAATCGATTAGTGTTTTGGATTTTCTCAATTTCCTGATTTTAGACATGTTAATTTAATTGACTAAGTAACCGGTTGCAGAGGCTTTAGTTGAAGCTTTACATAGTAGTCATAGTTACTCTTTCTATAAATGGTATTTACTTTCATGTGCTGATAAACAAAATTACGAAAAAAAGTGATAGTTACAAGGATATACAGAAATACGGAAAGTAAATGATAGGTGCTTTGTAGTCCTCATTGCATCAATACATGTTTTGAATGATCGTGTTAGTACAAAACCACGGATTGCTGCATAGGGATGTCAAATTAATATGTTTCAAAGGAAAGTATAATCTAAAAAGACAAGACAAGAATACAACAGTTTTTCTATTTGAAAAAATAGAGAGGTTTATAATAAGAAGAAGGGGAGCACAAACACCAATGAGGATTAATGGACAAACCTGTGAACCCTCGCGCAGTGGCCCATATGACAACTGGCCGATTTTATTAATGCGTTCGGGGTGAGGGACCTTCAATACACAAAGAAAATTTTGAATGTATTAATTTTGTAATGAATTTAAAACAAATAATTTACTTTTAAAAGTAAAACCTTTAAAAGTTGGGTAAAGGGCAGAGCACGCATGACTGCAAACTTAAATAAAATTTAAATTAATCTAGCAGCCTCAAAGCTAACTCTAATATACGTAAATGCTTAAGTGTCAATTTTGACTAAATAAAAAAATGTGTGATCTTTTGTTGTATCAGAAACACAATAAGAATTTTAAACAAATCTAGACTAGTGAATATTTATGGAGTGTCAATTGAAATTTAGTAGAAAGATAATTTTAAAACAAATCCATGCCCCTTAGTGAATGTTCAGAAAATTCTTATTGCAAGTCAAATAAATAAAAAAAGAAGTTGCGATGATGATTAAGTAGAAGCGGTAGCGAATTGTTTTTGTTTATAAACACATGAAGTAATGTGGGGTTCACATGCACTGTTGCGATTAACTAGTTCATGTTTTAAATATCAAACTAGATCTATAGTCATGACGACATTTCTTTTGTTGTTCGAAATGCTGAAGCCTCCGCACGTCACTTATCGAAATTGAGAAATTATTACTACTTACGTACTGAATAAACCTTACTGTTTGATACTGACAATATATTAAAATTTATGTAGATATATTAAGACTGAACCTACCTCTAGTTCGTAGAAATGTTCATTGTCAGCGCGGCTCGTTCATAAAACTTAATTGCAAAAGAAACAATCTACCATGACAATAGATCCGTTACTCTCCAATACTATTTATAAAATTTATAATACACAAAATATTGTATCCATTGGGGGCATTACAGTTTGGGGTCATATTAAGTAAATTTATATCGGTATAGATATGGTATGATGTTTATTAGAAATAATATTGGAGATTAGTAATTTTGAAGTCAGAGCATGCAATTTCTGATTCTAATTGAGTGTAGTTCGAATAAAAAATGAGCCGATTCGTGCATAGGTATAGAAATAGAGATATCCACTAAGTAGATCTAATTGAGGAAATATCTACATTAAGAAAAAAAGACGTAACATTCATGTCAATCTGAACTAGGATAAATAATAAAATGAAATATGAATTCGCGCTTCGAATTTAAATTGACGACTGAATTATTAACTGCGTCTAGGCAGGTACCATGCTTAAGAAATTCTTACATTGATTGACCTTGAAATTAAATAAAAAAAACTAAAAAATAAAATAAGGGGCCGAAAACGGTTGTAATTTCGTAATTGCAAATACTTCCTGTATTACAATATTATATAAAGCGTATTTTAATTACCCCTTTTTTTTTCGTAATTTAAGGATATATTTGCAATTGCACAAAATATCGTTCTATAATCGAGACAAAAAGAAGATGTAAGCTTAGCGATAGACACAGTTTCAAATAAATTCTCTTTTCAACTTGAGCCAATATTGTTGTTATGATGATGATGTTGAGCAGTAAAACTCACGTGATTTGATGATTTGTATCAATCAACAAAAGCTTGTTCGGATGTAAAGCGGGTGTTAATTTCAATGTCAAGTTGAAAAGGTATGTTCGACTGATAATGACTCATTAAATATTAGAAGAAAAATAAATTTATATAGGTAGATCAGAAGAATGACATTTCTTTCGTTTTCAATTTATAAAATGAAGAGTTTGTGACCGGTGTCTGGATATGAAAAATAATGGTATATTGATAGCTATTGTAGATAAAGCTACGAAACGATTTCAGTGATGATTTTTTCATTACTTTGTTTGTTTTTTAGCCTCGTTGGGAAATTAACATATAGCCTATTGAATGGTGAATTATCACCGTCGGTCATAAACGCTACTTATTTCATACTAATTAAGGTTAACAATGTATTTTAAAATAATAAATCATTAAAGTTACATTGTCAAAATTAATTATATGATCTGCTAAAGGCTTAGACGATTGGCGCACATTGAGGAACGTTGAAGTGGGTTTTTCGAATTTCGACAACGAATCTCTTATTTATCTTAATTTATAACTGATCTTTAATGTTTTTTTAGGCGGATTACTCGATTTAAAGCGGTTGCTAAAACCCATGGGGATTGCAACACAATATCACCGCCCGCCCAGCTTGAGACATAAAGACATAATTGCATTGGAATATAGATTAGCCTACTCTTCAAATAGAAACACATAAGGAATGACGGTCGTAGTCGTTCTTTAAAAATATAAAAATAATCAACAAATGCCGAACAGTGGTTCTGCGTTTGCGTTCAGAGATTTTACACTATGCTTCATAAAGCCTTTTATTTATTTATTTATTTAAAAAAAAGTACTGCCACATCACAAATATTTAACATTGAAAAGAAACTTAAACTATTTAATTTATGGCCTGATGCATGTGACAACAATGGCGTACATAACATTGGCAATTCATCGGCTCGAATATGGAATACAATAATATAAAAAAAAAACAGTACTATTTGTTGAAATATTAATAAAAATGTCTAATGCCTTTGACAGCCTAATGCCTTTGGTTGAATGAGTCGTTATCAGTGAGATATTGTGAAGGCGCGACGCGTACTCACCATGCTGACCTTCCTCGGCCGTCGTGCGGAGTCGTGCGTGTCGGTGGCGGTGGGCTTGTGCGCGGGCTGAGTGCTCACCGAGTCCTGGAAGGGGTCGCTACGTAGGGACATGCGTTCCCGGGTATTGTCGTCTTGGTTGCCCCGCTCCTGGTTCACGAACAGCTCGTAGCTTTGACAGGAGAAGTCACTCGGCGACTTGGCGGGATGCGCCTCGGCGTAAGCTGCAGCCTCCGCGGCCGCCGCTTGTTCTCTCGCGTGGGCTTCTCGTGCTTCTTGTTTGTCCGCTCTCGCTGCCGCTTTCTGCTCTGCCTCCTAAAATTCGAAATTAGCTAAATTATTTTGGATACGTATTTACATCAAGATGGCGCCCAAAAGTCTTTATTTTTATATCGTTTACTAGCTGACCCGGCAGACTTCGTAATGCCAAGACCTAAATTTTTGTACAAAATAAACTTAAAAACACACAAAAGGAATCCGTCCGACAGGGGACACATCAAAGGAAAAACAAAATTGTTTGTTTTTATATAATTCCGAGCATTTTCATATTTATCCACCTTTTAAATTTTCTCTAGACTTCCATGAATAAATTCAAGACCAAAATTAGCCAAATCGGTCCAACCGTTCTCGAGTTTTAGCGAGACTAATGAACAGCAATTCATTTATATATATAACTAGTCAGGTCATAAGTATTGTCACACAGTAAAAACTTTTCTTTTAGAATGCTGGCCACAAAAAAGTTTATTGAATTCGAATTTCGAATTGTTCATGAAAATAAAAATGTATAACTTTTAGAATTTTACTCATTTTTAAATATGGAGTGGACGCTTAAAGAAGACCGTGTTGCAGTTATTGCGTTGCATCGTTGCGGTTACGCGCCAATTCAATTTTTTAACATACTGAAAAATTTGAATATAACCAAAAGATTCGTTTATCGTACCATCAAACGATACAATGAAGACTCTAGTGTAGATGACAGGTCAAGAAGTGGTCGCCCTCGGTCTGTTAGGAGTCCAGCAGTGATAAAAGCTGTGAAGGCGCGAATTCTAAGAAATCACAAACGTAAGCAGAAACTGTTGGCCCTTCAGATGGGGTTAAGCAGAACCACGGTGAAAAGGGTGTTAAATGAAGACTTAGGGCTTCGGGCATATCGAAGAAAAACAGGACATCGTTTAAATGCTCGTCTAATGGACCTGAGACTGAAGAGATGCCGCGCTTTGTTGAAGCGGTACGCGGGAAAAAAATATCGGGAAATTCTTTTTTCGGATGAAAAAATTTTTACCGTAGAAGAGAGCTACAACAAACAAAATGATAAGGTGTACGCACACAGTAGTGAAGAAGCGAGCAACCATATTCCGCGTGTCCAACGAGGTCATTTTCCATCCTCGCTCGTGGTATGGTTGGGAGTTTCTTATTGGGGCTTAACAGAGGTACATTTTTGTGAGAAAGGTGTAAAAACGAATGCAGTTGTGTATCAAAATACAGTCCTGACGAACCTTGTGGAACCTGTTTCTCATACCATATTCAATAACAGGCACTGGGTATTCCAACAAGATTCGGCGCCAGCTCATAGAGCGAAGAGCACACAAGACTGGCTGGCGGCGCGTGAAATCGACTTCATCCGGCACGAAGACTGGCCCTCCTCCAGTCCAGATTTGAATCCGTTAGATTACAAGATATGGCAACACTTGGAGGAAAAGGCGTGCTCAAAGCCTCATCCCAATTTGGAGTCACTCAAGACATCCTTGATTAAGGTAGCCGCCGATATTGACATGGACCTCGTTCGTGCTGCGATAGACGACTGGCCGCGCAGATTGAAGGCCTGTATTCAAAATCACGGAGGTCATTTTGAATAAACTTTAGTGTCATAAGAATCTATGTTTTGTTAAGTTCATTTTGGTATATGAATGGTTACATAATGAATAAACTTGTTTCAATTATTTTACATTAAACATGTGACAGAATTTATGACCTGACTAGGTATATATTCATAGATAGATAGATATGGGTCGACGAGCTCACAGCCCACAGTTGTGATATAACTTCTAAGGCCTCAAGTATATTTACAACGGCTGCCCTACCCTTCAGATCGAAACACATCACTGCTTCACGGCAGAAATAGGCAGGGTGGTGGTAACCACCCGCGCGGTCTCACAAGAGGTCGTACCACCAGTAAAAAGTCTTGAGATTCTTTGATTTGTTTCAAAATTATCTTACTTATATTTCGAAAACAAAACAAAAAAATAACAATAAAATAATGAGGAATAAGAATATTGATACTATTAAATACAGGAAATACTTGATAATATTTTCTAGATAAAAGACTATATCAAGCTTATATAATCGTTGCGATAACCTTGTTAAATTTGCGATAAATTAAACAAATATCGATGAACAAAAGGTCTTGGCTGTTCATAATCTACTACTAATCTGGTTGTACTAATCTGGTTGGTAACAAACTATAATTTATTGGAAATACACTGACCCTGTTAGTCATTATAACGAAATTCGAGTAAATTCTAATTCTAATCATTAATCACATTCTAATTCTGTACCCGTAAAGCTTCTTCTTCTGCTTGTTCTTCTTCTTCGGCTTTCTTCTGTAGCTCATCGTATGACATGGCGACGATAGCCAAAATCAAGTTCACCAGATAAAAAGATCCCAGGAATATTATCACTACGAAAAACAATACGTGCCACGAGCCAGCTGATCTTAAGACCTAAAATAAAGGATATGTAAGATATAGAATATATCGACGCTTGAAAGGCAAACGTGACTAAGCGACAATGCGTGAACTTTACAGTAGACTAATTTAAAGTTAAAATATCTGGAAAAAAATATTTTAACGAATCTAGCTGTAGGATTGAAATGATTTTAATAGACCTAGAAATATATATTTTTTGCGCATCGAATATGGTTATTACCTATCATTTATGTATAAAGCAGTTATTGTCGCTTAGTCACGTTTGCCTTTCAAGCGTCGATATGTTGAAGGGCATTGATTAGGAAATACTGACTTTTCGTTCTTAGATAACGCTATGACCTTACCAATTGATAGAGATTTTCCCAATAATCCTGTGTCATTAGACGGAAAGCTGATAGAAATGCCCAACCGAAGGTGTCAAAGCTTGTATATCCGTAGTTTGGATTTGGACCGAAGCCTTGAAGACAAACGTAGCCCGGTTCGCATTGTCTATTGAAAGAAAAAAACGATAAATTTTCCATACAGTTGGACTATTGAACTCTGCAATTATTATCTCGCTTACAACTTTTTTATATCACCAAAATAGATATTTGGGTTACTTTTATTTATTTATTGCTTAGATGGCGGGACGAGCTCATTGCCCACCTGGTGTACAGTGGCTATCGGAGCCCATGGATGATGAGCCAATGATTCATTAATATTTAGTAACTTTCGCTTTTATTTGTGTTAAAACAGCTTAGTTCGGTTGATATATTATATCAATCATCGTTAAACGAATTATTACAAATACTACAACTAAACTTTACAACAGTCTGTAAAGTTATAGTAAAATAGCGTATTTTTATTTAAGTCTTTAACTGTATGTCATGTCAGTTGTTTACATGTGTAGTAAACCTAAGCATACGCGTATTTACGGTCGTATATTGTAAAATATATAGTAGAATTGTAAAGTTATTTTAAATAAAGCAAACTTACCCTGCCCCTGATGAATTGCCGCATAAAGGATAATCACCCCCTTCACCATACCAGTTAGCTAAAATAAGTGCACAGTTTTAGTTTATTGAAAGGAGTTTACTCTCACGTCTCATATGAAGCTTTTGAGTCTTTATGATTTAGTCTACCTATCGACCAGTAGCCTCGAGGGGCTATTCTGGGCGGGCTCATGGGGCTCAGCCTAGAAAGAATTGGTAACATTTTCCCTAGTAAGAACAGTGCTGAATCTACCACCGAATCGAAATAGCGAGCCACTGAGAAGATCCGGTTAAAAACTTAGTGGCTTGTCTCTATGGGTAAAAGCCCTAAATGTATTACGGTCGTGATTAAAGCACCAATAAACGTTCCTCTCATATAAAAGTCGAAGGTTCAAGACTAGTCACTTATCATCACGCTTTCAGTTTTTTTTAATTATATATGTATGTATATACGTAAAATACTCAGTAATGTATATTGCCATTTCAGTTTCGGAGTTCTTTAATCAAAGGCCATGTCTATAGCTTTGCGGATCTATATTATTCATAATCGTGATGGTTACTTAAACCGACTTTTCGAGTCTTCGGGTAGAAAATAAATAGGGGGAATATTATTTTTATCAGTATTTTATTTGGACTTACTTTCGTTCTGACAAAACCTCTCCCAGTTCTCGTCGGTCAGGTTACCCCAAGAGCCGTCCTCCGGGAACACTTTGACACACTTCTGCGTCAAAACTCCCATGTAAATCTGTAGGCCCATCAACGCGAATACGGACAGCGAAAACATCGTTAAAATTATTACATCACGGAGATTTTTCACGGATTCTATAACAGCACCGACGATCGTCTTCAAGCCTGTCAAACGGATAAGAAAATTGGTATGATAACGCTAATATTATTAATCGATTCACGATAGGACTATCACTCACCCAAGTAACTAATGTTTTATTTGATTTTAAAAGAATAAATTTCGATCTTTGCGTTCCAATTGAAATTGGAAGACACATTCAAATTAATTCCAATAACTTGACTATTAAAAAACAAAGCGTACAATACTAACGTTAATTATTTAACCATCTAAACTTTAGTCTATTAGCATATACTATAACTATGCGGCTACTGAAATGTATGTTAGGATTACCCGGTACTATGGCCACAGTCTTCAACGCTCGTAGTACCCTGAACGTTCTCAGAGCGGCTAGGTTTCCGAGATCTATGCCCATCGTCACATAACTGGAAACAAACATCCACAAACACAAACTCTACGTTAATACGCGCTACTACGTCACTACGTAAAACAATACTAGATATTTTTTTGACAATTTTCCTTTAAACTTATCGTACAAAGAATTTTGAAAGTCTACTAATAATATGTTGTATCCAGATGTCCCTAGAAATAATCATGTCCAAATTTATGTTTACAGTACAAATTATTGATTTTGAAACGCTGTAATTCTCTATTGAAAACTAGGGCATATTAAGAATAACGACTTTTAAATCTACTATTAACAATTTTTAAATCTACTGTTCAACGATTTTTATAAGAAACTACATTGAATTCAATAAAATTTTCTACTACTCACGCTAAAGCTATAACTACGAAGTCAAGCCAATTCCATGCATCTCTAAGGTATGTGAATGGCTGTAGTATAAAACCCCTGGCCATTACTTTCACCGCTGATTCAAACGTGTAGATCCCGGTAAAGATAACTCTGGAAAAATTCACCTCCACTGAGGAACGCCACTCGACAAAAATACAATCGTGTTTCAAAGGTAGCTAAAGAGAAAACATCATGAAACAAAGGAGTATTTTTTTTTTCATCAACATTACTATATTATTAAGTTTTTTAAATAATGAAAATTATTTATTATGCACTTTAAAGTTTCAATCTATGAACAATGTTGTCTGTATGCAAAAATAATATGTTCCCGGTATTATTGCAAATGCTATAGCATTTTATGATTATTAAATTCTATTAAAATATATCTACAAAATAAATACAATAATGACTTGTTGTTCATATGAAATAATAAAATTTTTGGCTAACAATTCCAAAATTTGCTTCAGTTTTACACATTTAAGTTACAATTAAATGCTAAAACAGATTTCTAAAGCAAACGGGTAATCTTTAATAAATTTAAATATTTCGATACTCTAACTATTCCAACTCTAATATCGTAATTTACTTTAGTTCTAAATAATCGATAAAAATTTATTTCAAAACTAGCCGATAACTAACAATTTGAACTAGCGTGCATTCTACACAGGTTCTAGAACCTAGTAATTTCTTTCTGTCGTCATATGGGTTTTATATTTATATTTAAAAATTTAATTGGAAAATGAAAATGGCGCGGTAGAATCAAAGATACTTACTCAGTACTTTCAACTGTTGGCGTTGTAGGCATTATCATAAGTATGCAATTCACTAAGATTGTCGTAATAATGAACAGCGAAAACAAAGGATGTACCAATATGTATATAGCCACTCTTCTTATGGGATTAAATGGGTCTAATATCCACAGAGCATTTGTCGCCGAAAATCTGAAGATATCTTTACCCTTGCTTATAACTACGAAGGTCTGTAACAAAACGATAAGTGTTTTATTTGAGCGACGTCTTCACTACCTTGAATATCAACAGCCGATCTCTTCTTGGGTGTCGTTAAAGTCGACTAAGAGATTCTCCCGAGAATGAGCTATTTCTCATCGTAATAAACCAATATACTGTCATTGAAAACCAGAATTAATTTGTAATTGTACTTAGTATAAGGCTGCACGGCTATATAGTATCTTGCATATTTCTGCCGTAAAGCCACCATTCTATTTGGTATGTTGGGTGCTAAAGCCATTTTAGAATACTAGCTTTTGCCCGCGACTTCGTCCGCGTGGAATAGTTACTTTGGCATAACGCAAAATTTTACCCGCGACTTCATTTACAGTACTCAGGATTGGAACTTCATTACTGAACCGGTAGATGGCGTTGAAGAAGCTAAATTTTGAGATTTTTTGACAAACAGTTTTTTATTTTTTTGTAAAAATAATTTATTTTTTCTTAGTAAAAAGTATCCTATGTTACTTCTAACACCTCCAAGAATATGTGTACAAAGTTTCATGATGATCGGTTGAGCATTTTTCGCGTGAAAGCGTAACAAACAAACTTACATTCACATTTATATATTAGTATGGATAAGTGACATTTCAACGTTATATCTCAAAGTCGTGAATCTTTTAACATTCGGCGGGTCGTGAGCTTATCGGCTCATTCGGAACAACAAAGAAGAGATTATTCGTTTGCAATGTTTAATTTCTTGGACTTTGATTCTTCGCACAAAAACACATTATCTAATATACATAACAAAGATAATTGAAAACTATTTTATTTTTAGATTAGAGGCCCGCTCCGGCTCCGCTCGGGTCAACAAAGTGTTCATGGACATTTGTTGTTGTTTTATTTTTTTAAATAAAATAACACTTATTGCGGCATAACTATAATAGTTAGAAATGTGCTGTCGCGGCACTTTTTGTAAACAATAATGTGCTCTACAAAGTCGTAGTATATTATTTTATTCTATCATCAATAGTTTCCGCTAGGCACGCGATGTAAAGAATATTTTAGGTAATTTTTTTACACCTTGGGTTACATTATTGGAGTTTTAGTAAGGATCCCTAATTTTTTTCAAAAAATATTATATTCCTATGTTACTCGGGGATAGTGTACCTTCCAAACAGTGTAAGAATTTTTCAAATCGGTTCAGTAGTTTCGGAGCCTATTCAATACAAACAAACAAACAAACAAATCTTTCCTCTTTAAATATTAGTGTAGATGTACGCGGCATTACACGTGCTTAGGTACTATACATAAAAACCGGAGTCGGTTAGTCGTAAAAAACATTAGCAGTCGAAATACAACGTATTGCTTTGTAGCAATTGCCAATACGCAAATACCAACTTGGACGTTAGAATATAGTTTGATCAATTCAATGCGCTAAGTGAAGAATTATTATATTATTAGATATATTCTGGTTTAAACGGCTCCGAATATAAACAGTCATAAGCCATAAAACCTGCCATTAACTTAAGCGATAGTTTATTTAATAGTTAAATAGAAATAGAAATAGTTTCTATAACAGAAACTATTTAAGAATTATAAAATTGTAAAGTATAATCTTCGTAATCTTCTAAAATCTTAGTAATTACTTATAACTTATTGCACCTTTTTTTTTTTAACCTAAGCTGGTAGCCTAGAGAGGCTATTCCAGCGGAACCTTAACTAGTAGGTGAGCTCACGGGGCTCAAACCTGACGACGATGCTAACACGAACCCTATCAAGAGTCGTGCTTCGCAGAATCTACCACCGGATCGGAAACGCGACCCACTGAGAAGATCCGGCGAGAAACTCAGTGGGCTAAGCTGCACCGCTTAATGTACTGTCATTTATACAAAACTCGTATCTTGCCAGTGCTAATTAAAATCTAAGTTTTTACGTATGTCACTTTAAAAAGAGGAAATGCTTCAGAGTTGAAACGAACGTCTTATGAAAAAATCTAATTTAGTCCTTGTAGACGTGAAACTGTTTTTCTGTTGTGTAATTTTCAGTTTTTATTTTGCCTCTAATCAGCTATCTGAGCGTTAGTTGCCAACATGTGTTCTGAGATAATTCAACATAATTTCGCGTTTAGAACGGATTTGGTTGTTATCGTCGTATATCAGGCGAATTTCGTATCATTAATTCAATATGCTTCATCATAGTGACTAGTTTTTATAACTATTTTATAAAAAAAAAAAGGTTGAGTAGCTCGAAACGCAGAGATTATACAGTATGTATCGAAGGTCGAAGTTTTAGTTGCATGAGGACAGGGCATGATTGATTCGTAGCAGAAACAGACCCTACTTAATACGACAGTACTTAATTGCGTGAACTCAAAAGAGAACTAGCTATAAGTTAGCGTAATATCATCGATGTCGCTGCTACCGTTGATGGGGTGTATTATTATACAACAACCACAAGAGGCCGGACCCGTAACCGCATTTTTATAGCCTTTGTAGGCAGACAAGCATATAGCCCATCTAATGGTGAACGATCACCATCGCCCATGGCCGTCAGCAATGGCTGGGCCACAAACAAGTCGCTGTCTACTGCTAAGTACTCTCCTCAAACCAGGTTTTCGAAAGGACATTTCTTAATATTCAGGAAATATCGTGGGAGAAGTTCGTTGTAAGTCCGTATGGTGTAAATATCAAATTCATACCTAAATAGTTAAATTGTTTTATAAAAAATACAAGAAAATCAAACGTTGAACACACTTGTTTATGAACGTTTTTACGATATACTTCATGTTACCAATCTAATGTACGACCACAAATAGATTATTAATAAGTTAAATCTAGTCAAATGTGACTTTTGATAAAGGCAGATTTGTTTAGGTTACTCACTGTCTGATTGTGGTAGAAGGGGTCGATGTCCTCGAGTGGTGTAGAGGCGAGTTCGAGCGGGAAGGACCCTTGCATGCGCACCGGCAGTGGTAGACCTTGCTCCAAGGTAGCGTCCGGCTGGGGACCCTCGTCCTCATCCTCATCATCGTAACGCACCTATACCAACATAATAAACTCTATACAATTCGAAATTGATGAGACGTTTATCAAAAACTATGCGGCATCGCTAGTTGTTGTTTCGTACTGAAAATTGTAGGTACTTATTATTATTACAAGTACGACGTTACTTACGATTTTACATCAGTGCTACTAAAACATTTGAGGTCCTTACAACAAGCCAGATTATTTTTTGTAAGCCTAAATTTGACAGTTCGAATTGTCTGATTCCCAATGCATCAATAAGTATCGGTAGCGCTGTACATGTGAGCATGTCTCGTAAAGGCATTTGAAGCTAATTTTATTTTTTTATCAAGTGTAGTGCTGCTGTCGGATATGCTAGGCGTTTCGGCAGTACTAAAAGCGTTTCAAGTGAAACACGACGACCTCCGCTATTATGTCACCATTCCGAATTGTCGAGCTTTTATTCGCTTTCGGTTCTTGATTATGTGTCTCTACCGAATCTCGGTTACGTAACAACACTGTTCGAAAACGGTATCAGAATAGGAGGCGTGACTAGCGTAAGCCCAGACAACTTTGCATACGTTCATTTGCACTTTCGTTCGTTGTTTTCAAATCATTTGATTTGATACTATCGTTTTACTAATGCACTAATCACTAGGTAGGTGATGCCACCATGCTAGACCTAAATGACTGCGGTCGATGATGATGTGACGTGAGCCAATCCTGTGCAATGCTTGATTATGGTAAATGTCATGTGCCAATGTGTCCGATACCTAATTCGCTTTTGTTATAAGTCACAATCTTTAAGCTATTACTTAAATGAACAATTCTTGTTGTGGTATTTACTGTTTCAGATTAGCAACGAAGGAATCCGTGATCCACTAGATCTATGTTGAAAGATTGCATAATAGTTGTAGTAAGTATTATTCTAAAATCGACACAAATAAATTTGGGTTTTCCAACGTTATAACTGAAAGAGCCGGTATGTTTTCATTCGTTAGTCAAAAAATATACAATATCACGTTAGCTAATTAAAAAAAGATCAGACTTGTCTTTCGAAAAGCTATCTAATTTTTCGTACTAACTGCTAGTTGTATGAACACGGTTTTAATTGCTGACGAAGCCATTTAATGTGTTGAGGAATAATGTATTGGATGCTCTCAAAATGCACAAGTTTGAATGCAGTACAAGTTATCGCGCTATTGGTGGCGCCAATGTAAGTGGAGTTTGCAATGTGTCAAATGCGTAAATTAATTTTGATTGTAAGCGATAACTTGCTGAAAAATATTTATCTAGTAAAAGGAGCTGGAAAAAGTAAGGGGCAAGCAAGCAATCTTACTTCTTTTTTCTTTTTCGTCCGCCCCAAATCGTTCTGGAATAATTTAAAAATTATCTGTCAGCATCGTTTGTTTTTTTAAATTAAACTTTGCTGTTAGAGTATTGTTATCTAATACAATCATTTAGTGTTATGTCAATGTGCTTTCTGAGTACTCTCAGTTTTGTGTAAAACACGCAGTTCAGACAGTACAGAAAAGTATACCTAGGACAACAAATCTATAGCATTTGGTCAGTTAGTTTCACTCTATGTTTCAGGAATGGTCGAAATGTCACTTACCTCGCCTTCCGCTCGTTTTTTCTCGAGTTCTTTTTGCTTGGCATGCTCTTCAGCTATGCGGGCTTCGATTGCGGCCAGAGACTCTCGTGTGAAGGGTCGGAACAAGCTTCGTTCTTCCTCGCTGATCGAGTCCAAGTCCTCGGACATTGTCTATCGAACTCCCCCCGAGTGAACTGTCTACTGAATTAAAAATGTATCACTTGAATTTCATTATGTTAGGGAATTTGAAAAGGTTGGACGTGGGTCGACGTATATTGGACACAATTATATCCAAGAAATAAAACAGAAAATAGAACAAGTGTAGTCCTGTTTTACGCACGCACATTCGTTTTACTAAATTCAGAAAAGTAAACTATTGTTGAACGTAAGTATAACATGTTTCAAGGCAATGGAGGAAAAGGAAGCAAAGCGACGTAAGGTTGTGGGAAAACTAAGAGGATTGCGATGAGGAACCCGTCTTGTAGTCGGAACTGACCTTAATATCAGGGAGGTATAACCGAACCGTGCCAAAGGGTGGGGCCAGACTTCAGACGCGATCGAATGTGTGCTCACTGAATATATTTTTTCAGCATCCCACCATGAATTGCAATAACACGTTGTTGTAACTAATTCTGAATATTTTGGATTAAAAATTGGCTTTAATATAAATTGTACTACTGTATTGTAAATTGAATGGAAAAAAGAATTTAAATTAGTTTCATTTTAGTTGAGGTTTTCTTATTATATAAGGGGAAGAATGGTTACGACTCAGTGAAGTAGGTCAAGGACATCTGTTACTTAATACCTTTTGCGTTGTAATAAATTTTATTACTTTTCTTTGTTGCTCCAATATTAGATTTATTACATAACGGTATAATGTTATTTTCATTGAAAATATAATATATGAATAATATATTATAAAATAAAACATTATAATTGATGAGAATAGAGATTTGGTTTTTATGTATGTATGTATATGTTTTATATTGTATATGCAAGTTTTTTTAAATTATTTATCCCTAGTGTCATAAAGTCGAAGACTTAATGGTTTTACTTAACGGTGGTATCACTCTTCAAACGCGAACGCGTGACGTTTTCATTGCGGATATTGTCAGGATGGTGGTTCTTACCTGTGCGGCCTCACAACACACAACATCATTAGTATCATTTATATTCAAGTAAGTTAAGTTAAGTACCCTTTTATAGTCACAAAAAACTGTTAACTTGCTAAATTTAAATATCTATATCATCAAGGAATTCATGTACGTGTATTGATTTCAATGGGATCATATCTAAATTCAATACAGTAATTCATTTAAAAAAAACATAGAATATGATAGATTTATTTTCAATCAATTTACTCGAAAAAAAATTGAATGTAATATTTATTCTATAAGTCACTAACAAAATGTTTGTATTGCGTTGGAATTTCTACTATTTTGGACACTGGAATTTAATTTCGCTTTATACAATACTTTGTATTGATGTATAAATTCGATAATGTATACTAGCCGAGCTGGAAAGCGATTAGAAGATGGAAAGGCCTGTTGCTACGACGAAACAGACAAACTATGAGTTTGAAATGCTGAAAAATTAATTATTGGAAAATAATTAATTCTATGAATTCTGGTAAACCACTGGGTGAGCGGTGAGCTTATTACTTCAATTACGCCAATCGTAATTTTGATTTTGAGCTAATTTCGATTGAAGATGCACAACTCTTAGCGGTCCTAAAACTAATTTTGTCCGCACGGGTAGGTACCACCATCCCGCCTATTTCTGCCGTGAAACAGTAATTCGTTTCGGTTTCAAGGGTGAGGCAGCCGTTGTAACTATACTTGAGACCTTAGAACTTATATCTCAAGCTGGGTGGCGCATTTACGCTGTGGATGTCTATGGGCTCCAGTAACCACTTAACACCAGGTGGGCTGTGGGCTCGTCCACCGATCTAAGCAAAAAAAAAAAAAAGAATTAAGTAGAAGTAGTAGTTACCTGCTAACAGTGAATGGGCGGGTGTGTGTGGTGCGGGAAACGCGCGCGGCCGCACTCTCTACGCCCGCGTTCTCCCGCTGACCACGTTCGGTCAGACCGCCCTTCTATATAAACCACAACGAAAATAAAAAAATAAACCCTTAAATTTTATGAGTCCTGTATTGATGGTGATTAAGAGTTAAATATTATTCCCAGTTGCAGGTTACTCTTAGTCCCTAATCCGATTTACTAAGTATGTATTTAATTTGAATGCGTTTAAGGTAAATTTCGTTTACGGTCATAAGTCGTCGTGGCCTAATGGATAAGATGTTCGGCGCATTCGTATCTTGCGAGGCATCGGTGTTCGAATCCAGCTGGCTGGTACAAATTTTTCTAATGAAATACGTACTTAACAAATGTTCACGATTGACTTCCACGGTGAAGGAATAGCATCGTGTAGTAAAAATCAAACCCGCAAAATTATAATTTGCGTAATTACTGGTGGTAGAACCTCTTGTGAGTCCGCACAGGCAGGTACCACCACCCTGCCTATTTATGCCGTGAAGCAGTAATGCGTTTCGTTTTGAAGGGTGGGGCAGCCGTTGTAACTATACTGAGATCATAGAACTCGTATCTCAAGGTGGGTGGCGGCATTTACGTTGTAGATGTCTACGGGCTCCGGTAACCACTTAACATGAGGTGGGCCGTGAGCTCGTCCACCCAACTAAGCAATTTAAAAAAAAATTCGAAGCGAAGTAAACTATAGCATGTTGATCGATCGGTTTACTATAGTCCAAAGGCGATGTGGATTTTTTCGCCACGTTATGAATTCAAAACTTAACTGTCCACATAAAGAAGGTAGAAGGTAACTAAATAAAAAAGAACTACGCATTTTTGAAAATTGAGTATGATAAAGCTTAAATGTTAATATAGGTAACTAAAAGACCTCGTTCATGACGCACGCGTTAGACGTCACTACGAATTTTAAACAATTTATGTGGACGTCACAACATAATGGTTTGCGGCAGCATAAATATTCAATATTTTTGTGCCACATATGAATAACTAACCCTCTTGACTCATTGACCGCCTCTGAAGCACTTTCCTCTTTCGCGACTTGGAGACCACGGAGGTCAGCGGACACAATACCCCATCCAGAAATTGAAGACCCATAAATGCTCTGTTAATTCCATAGCTTTATAGATGTTGCGCAATATAAAACGACTTTGATTTTTGACTATTTGTCTACTGCCCGATTACTCCGCAGTAAAGGAAAGAAATAAAATTCAATCACTAAATCACTAAATCAATTAATTCAAAACCGCAAGACAATGTTAAGAGCATTTTTCAATCTTTTCAAAAACTAATTGAACAAGATCCAATAATTTATAATGCTTATCATTTCATTACTACTTGGGACAAATTGTTTATTCTTTTGATTTGCGCATATAATCGATTCAGTCGTTAGGTTATCTATGTTTATTTATCAGTTATAAATACTCTGTACACTGTACACGTTTCCATAGACAGAGTTGTCGGTCGATAGTTGTTCAACTGATTAATCAAAAAAGGATCAGCATGTGGTTATTTCATTATTTTTATCTAACAACTATAGCGTGCATGGTATGTGCATTTCATTATATCTTTTTATAATTTTGACCTGCAATTAAATTATGTTATTTACATTGCAATTCATTCGATGTGTCGATGAGCTCATAGTGCGCCTGCTATTAAGTGGTTACCGGACTCCGTAGATAACAATGTGAATGAGGCCATGAGAGATTCCCGTAGTCCCAATTGTATAATGTCTGTCCCAAGCCTTACAGCGGAACGCGAAACTGCTTCGTGGCGGGTATGTATCAGCAGAACGGGTACATACTCCCAGTAATAGCAGTTCAGTTTATAAATTTGAGCGATTCGTAAAAGTTACCCGTGAATACCTGTTAGGTACTCCTGTTAGGACTGTATTTCATTAAAAAAAAGGTACCTGCCTGCGGGACTTCGACGTTAATTAATATAATGCCATAATTATATAACGTTAATATAATAATATTTATAAGCTTACACGAGCATACAGTGTATCTTATCCTTATATCCTTTAGTCAAAACGACTTCTTTACTTTGAACGCCATTGCCGTCGTGAAGAAGTCATGTGTCCAGAAGTTAAGACAGGCGTTATTATCCATGTCATGTCTTAAGATGGAACGCGTTATTTATGCAGTGGCTGTCATGTCTATCCATACACAACAATAAAGGTGAATTTTGTGAGATTGGAGACGTACCTGTGATCCTTAAGTGCAGTGTGGCCGCGGCTGCTGAATAGATGACAGTTACCACGTTTTCGCTGATAGGAACAGCCAGAAAATGGGCAAGATTTTTCATGACCGACCTATAAAAATATTTCCATTAAATTTTCAACTAAAATCGCAGGTGAGTCAAAAGGAACAGTTATGATGAATAAATATATCTATACTAGTCTAGACTAATATATAAATCTACAGTGGTTTTTACGGATGTTCCGTTACAACTACTGAACCATGCATCCGATTGACTTGATACTTGGTATCCATGTAGAAAATACATGTACTTAATGGATAGGCTAATATCTATATGAGTCTTGGACTCGCTAATAATTATGATAATAAATAATAATGTTAATTTTAAATGACCAGCGAAGTGGGCGAGTACGGCTAGTATACTATAAAATGGTAAACACCATAACAGTTAAATTCATTTTATTCCTCAATTTATCAACAGATTATTTTTTAGAAGCCAGCGTCAATACTTAAATGTTTGTTATCAATGAAAATATCGGATGCAATCGATTTTTTTGCAATACATGTATCAAAAACAATAGAGATAATGTAATACGCAAACTGAATCCAAATCTTAAGGTATGTTGATTGTGGTTGAATTTTAGTCATTGGGCTAATTTTATTTATTTTATTTTATTTATTTTTTAATTAGGCACGCAATACACATCACAAGTTAAAAGATACATAAAAACACAAGTAAAAAGAAACTGGTCTGCAACATAAGCTATGTGCGCATCACTAAACAAGACAAATTGCTGAATTTGTACACAATGTTCCTTACAACTATACGACAAATACAACACGATAATGAAAACTAATCTAAATTATAATGTAAGGAAATAATTTTATTCACAATATACAATTAAACAATTACACTTATAAGTTACAATGATACGATTTTGACTTTAATGTTACCACTTACACATAATAATATGTCTGTATGTATACAAACAAAATTTAAAATGATTAAAATGCAATTATTTTTATTGTCTTACTCTTTATGTTAGGTACATTATGTTAAGCTAAATAATTACGTGCCACCAGCAACTTTTGTGTCGCTTATCTGTCAACAGCTTAATTCAGCTACACTGAAATTGCGTAAAATACGTGCAGCGAGTTTCAATTTCTTTTCTGTTTTCAAAGAATAGAGGACTTAGCTCACGGTTCACGGCTCAATGGCTTAGGGATCCGGCAACCGTCAGTAAACTGCATTTAGTCAATTCCGCCGTACTCTTTGAGACACAAGACTGAGCCTTAACGACATTGGAATATGGCATATGCGTTGAGAACGAATCTCATTGCAGTTTGAATTTATTGTATGCTCTAACAACTGAGTTGACTTGGCGCTTCTTTGTGCTACCTCCAGACTTTCAATCAAATATTATCGAGCGAATTCTTTTAAAAGCTTTAATAAGTGCGAGTGTGTTTATGTGTGCGACATATTTTATGTGTTTATTTATTTGCTAATATGGCAATTAAAAGCATCTACATTAACAACTTATTTACAGATTGTGACGCTTAATAATAAACGAAACACGATCTAATCGATTCTCAAATCATTTAAAATAAATAGGACCTAATCGCGAAAATCTAATTAATGAATAGTGCTTGACGGTAATCCTGTAAAATCGAATTCATGACTGCATTAATTGATTAAGCCTCGGAGTTCGACGTGCAACCTAGCCTAAACATCAGCCCGTTGAGTTTTTCGCCGGATCTTCTAAGCGGGTCGCGATTCCGATCCGGTAGTAGATTCGCTCGCGAAGCAGTTACTCTTGAGTTGTTAGGTTTGCCTTGGAGGCGCTAAGGTAACTCTTTACAAATCTTGCCCGTTCTGACTGAGTCCTAGCTCGCCCACCTGTCCTTGTGAAACTGGTAAGGCCTCCGGACCACCAGTAATACTTCGGTATTACCAGTAATAGCACGTACTACAAATAATTCAAGCATATTTTTTTTATTGCCAAGATGAGTGAACGAGCTCACATCCCACCTGGCGTTAAGTGGGTTCTGGAGCCCATAGACATCTACGACGTAAATGCGCCACCCACCTTGAGATATAAGTTCTAAGGTCTCAAGTAGGTATAGTTACAGCGGCTGCCCAACCCTTCATTCCGAAACGCATTACTGCTTCACTGCCGAAATAGGCATGGTGGTGGTACCTACCCGCGCGGACTCAAAAGAGGTTCCACCACCAGGAATTTAATCATCAAAGACTCCACAAAGAATACGATACAAACGCCTACGTCGAAAATTTATGATTGATTATGAAATATATAATTTATCGGTTGTTAGTTTCAAGGACAATTGGACTGGTATTTAGTTAAATATTTTGTACGTGTATTGATCATGAAATCATAAAATAAAATAAAAATTATAACGGATTTACCGTGTAAAATGCAGTGGCTAGAGGTGGGTGTAGGTCTAGAGGGCGCGCGAGGTGTTGGCCGCATCGCCCGCTGGCTCACTCTCCCCTACCCAGCTTTGGTGCGCGCGCAACATCTGAATTACACCTCCACACGCGTCCTTCTGTAAATAACAGACGTACGCATACATTCAATACAATTAAAATTTTACAATATGCGGTTGGTACGAAACTGAATGGTTATGTAACATGAATTTTATTGGTGAAAATGGATGTTCAATTACTTCAGCTTTTCAGTCTATATTAAAATAATTCACGATGGAGCTGTCCAATTATTAAATAAAATTTCTATGTATTGAATTTTTTTTTTATGAAATTTAATCTTAACAAACAAACTTTACATTTAGCGTTGAAAATCGTAAATATAAAATTATATGTATTGCTTAAATATTAGATACTAGCTGACCCGGCAGACTTCGTAATGCCTCAATCGATAAATAAAAGATCTAAACTTTTGTATAAAATAAACATAAAACAAACAAAAGGAATCCGTCCGACGAGGGACACATCATAGGAAAAACAAAATTGTTATTTTTATTTAATACCGAGCATTTTCATATTTATTTATATTTTAAACCTTCTTTGGACTTCCACAAATAATTCAAGACCAAAATTAGCCAAATCGGTCCAGCTGTTCTCGAGTTTTAGTGAGACTAACGAACAGCAATTCATTTATATATATAGATTAGTTTTAAACAAATCACACATAGTATACTTTTGTTTTTAAAACTTAACGTAAACTTCTCGAGTGCAAAATTCATAAATTATAATAGTCAACATATTATGTTCTATTTTAAATACTGATACATGTAAATAGCGTCTAATAAAAGATTCCGTCAAAGCGAATTGTAGATAAAAAAATCGCGGATTGTATCATATATAAACGGGTGCCTCAACGATTATATCATTTAGTGTGTGTATTTGCGTACAGAGTTGATCGATGTGATGGCAATTATCTATATTTTGTCAGCCTCCGTAGTTTTACCGCTTCTTCTCTATCTTTATTTCACAAGACATTTCAACTATTGGAAGAAACGAAATGTCCCCGGGCCCAAACCCGTACCGCTTTTCGGGAACTTAATGGAATTGGCACTGCGGAAGAAGAATATTGGTATCGTGTTCAAAGAATTATATGAAAACTTTCCAAATGAGAAGGTCGTTGGAATCTACCGCATGACAACACCCTGTTTGTTGATACGGGACCTGGATGTCATCAAAAATATAATGATTAAAGATTTCGATGTGTTTGTCGATCGAGGAGTTGAACTAAGCTAAAGTGGTTTGGGCGCTAATCTTTTTCATGCAGATGGGGACACTTGGCGTGTACTTCGTAATCGATTCACGCCACTCTTCACTTCAGGAAAATTAAAGAATATGCTTCATCTTATGATTGAGCGCGCCAACAAGTATATAGAACACGTCGAAATGTTATGCGACCACCAACCGGAGCAGGATATTCATACGCTTGTCCAGAAATACACGATGGCCACCATTGCGGCTTGTGCTTTTGGTTTAGATATCGACACGACGGATCCAAACAAAGATCAACTGAAAACATTAGAAGAAATCGACAGGCTGTCACTAACTGCAAACTTTGCTTTTGAATTGGACATGATGTATCCGGGTGTTTTGAAAAAGTTGAACAGTACATTGTTTCCGGGATTTGTGTCTAGGTTCTTCAAAGATGTAGTCAAAACTATTATCGAGCAAAGGAACGGTAAGCCCACAGACCGGAATGACTTTATGGATCTCATTTTGGCTCTGAGACAATTGGGTGATATCCAAGCAACAAAGAGAAACTCGGAAGACAAGGAATACAGTATTGAATTGACGGATGAATTAATAGAGGCTCAAGCCTTTGTGTTCTATATAGCGGGATATGAAACCAGTGCCACTACAATGACCTTCATGCTATATCAGTTAGCTTTAAATCCTGACATTCAAGACAAAGTTATAGCTGAAATTGATCAAGGTCTAAAAGAATCCAAAGGGGAAGTCACCTACGAGATGCTTCAGAATTTAACGTATTTCGAAAAAGCATTTAATGAGACCTTGCGTATGTACTCGATAGTGGAACCTCTGCAAAGAAATGCAAAGATAGATTATAAGATACCTGATACGGACATAGTTATTGAGAAAGGAACAACAGTTTTATTCTCGCCCTTAGGGATACATCACGACGAGAAGTATTATCCCAATCCAAGTAAATTTGACCCTGAGAGATTTTCTCCAGCTAATATCAGCGCGAGGCATCCTTGTGCTCACATACCGTTCGGCACTGGCCCGCGTAATTGCATTGGTAAGTGGTCTGTTAATATTTTCATTCAGTTGTGATTTTGTTGCGAATTTGGTTCTTAGTGTAATTCTAATATCTTTCGCGCTTTATGCCAAACTACTACATTTGATGAGTTTGATTTTGATAAGTTTTGTTTCAAAACAAATTTTATGATGATACACCTGATACACCATTTGTAGTTGATGTTTGTTAAACAAGTTATATACTTGAAGGTTATTCAGCAAGAGCTTAAAGTACTTTAACCCATGTCTCAAGATAGTCCGGTATTAACGTTATAGGAGGAACTAGGAGCTTCGGTAACCACTTCATATCTGGTGGTACCTACCCGTGTATGTGGACACAATTTACCGCACCAGTAGTCAATGTTACTTATATAACGTTAATGCCACCGTCCACCTTGAGACAGGCATTTATATCATTAAAAATAATAAAATAAAATAAATGGCGTACGTTTGTATGCTGTTTGACAGGTCTAGGCAGTACCAGTTTTTGTAGAACCATTTAACGCCCTAAAAAACTGTTCATAATACAGTAAGAATTCAAGGTTCCCAGAGCATTTTGTATTGTTTCTGTATAAACATACGTTCAAAGTAAATGTGACGTGACGTCTTTTGTATAATACGACTGTTTATTTGTTTAGAACAACTACATGTGTGCATGTTGGTGTCAAAAGTTCTATTACAAATACTTAATTTATATAAATCGGTAAAGACAAAACAGTACTTTTCTCCTGTATGCTTTTCATCCGATCATCTTTTTTCTAGTAGATCAATAAATGGAAGTTTTTGGAGTTTACTCCTTAAGAATCGATTTACATATATAGGCCCGGGGTATGAAAATTATGGGGACCAAAATCGTACTAGCATGTCACACGAAATGCGTTATGCGCCTGATTGGCTCCTGATTGCGTGATGCGTGCGCGCGCCAATCAGGAGCCAACGCGCGGCCGCGTTATCGCAGGTGACGCCGGGCTGCTGCGCCGGCAGTCCGCCACAAAGCCTCGTACTGATCGCGCGTTTCTCTCATTATTGTATTTTCATATATTTGTTAGTCGTTTGTTTTGTGTCTCGTTAATTTGTTAATAATCTGTAGTGTATCGTGTTGTCGTAATATAGAACTATTTCTCGTATTGTTTCGTTTAATTTTTTATATCCAGTAAACTCCAGTCGTGCGTCGGAGCGGACACACACACTTTTTTTTTTTTTTTCGTCAACAAAAACGACAAATATAATACATAAGAATGTAATATGTAAAATGATTTTAATTCTTGCGGTGTTACTGATTATGGTCGAAATTTGATCACTGGACGAGCACAATTTAAAAAACTTGAACAACTTTTTATATTTGTATAAAACGTTAAATGTACTACTATATAGTTATTTTTATCTATGAACTCACTTGGAAAATCACATTCAACGTCAAGGCCAAAGTTGTAGATTTAGTCTTAGTGTGGTCGATATACGCAGTTTTGGATTTAATTTAACATAATAATAGTGAAACGTACTTTTGATTGATTTAGTTAGAAATTAAAATCCATGCTAATATTATAAATACAAAAGTAATCGTGTCTGTCATAAGCTTAATGCGTTTTTACTCTCAAATCATTGATCCGATTTTAACGTAAATTTGGTATCGAAATAGTTTGATCCTTGGAAAAAAGTCGAAGCTTGGAAGTCGTCGTGGCTTTAACTGAGTTATAGATGTTAAGTTTCAAGGTGGGTAGCGGTATTCACATTATGATGTCTATGGTCTCTGGAAACCACTTAACCCCATCTCCACATTTGAGCATATCAACACTAGAAAGGGAAAGAAAATGCACTGGTCAGAACAGGTCTCTGGCCACGCGATATGAAGTTTAGTCTAGGTTAGCGAAGCTGCTGTCGGAAAACATGTGTTAAACTACTCATCAATGAACGAAGCCTCAATTTTTATATTGACACTTCATTTATAACTTGATTCTTTGATTCTCAAATTTTTATAACTACTTTTTTGTATTCTAGCTGCGACTATTTATGTAAATCGTTTTTGAAACTTATTACTTATTATTCTAATAAAGAAATGTATAAAGTGTTAATAAATTGTTTATTATTTCAGGGATGCGGTTTGCGAAAATTCAAAGCAGAGTGTGTATGGTGAAAATGTTCTCAAAATTTCGTTTTGAACTAGCAAAGAATACGCCTAGAAATTTGGATATCGATCCTACAAGGCTACTTCTCGGCCCAAAGGGTGGCATTCCTTTGAAAATTGTAAGGCGATGAAAAGGAAAAAAATGCAACGTTATGGTTTCCAACCACTTTTGCAAACCCAAACATCTTATTAAGCATTGGATTGTTTCTGATACTTCATTTTATTTCCATCAAATGCCAAATTAGCAAGAAATTTTAGAATTGTCTCGAGATGAAAGAGACTTCTTTGAACACAATTCAACTTAAAATTTGATGACAGAATAAAAAAAAACGGAGATTTATGTACACGAAGTTGCTTTATTTTACTTGTCTGTTCGGATGGATTATTTTAATTGAATATAAAGTATTTTTTTTTATTTTTTAAACTTAAAAATTAAAACAAGCCACAAAGTATTCTGACAAGATAATCTAGTTAAATATTTATGTTCTGTCGAAACTCGATTATTTGTTTTATCGGCAAACATTCCCTACATTAATTCAACTGACACTTTAAATTATTTTTTTAAGTATTATTTGTATTAATATCCAATTGAATATGTAAATAAATTAGCATTTGTAAATACCGAGAAACTTGTTACGTTAATTTAAAAAATACCATCCGATAATATAATTATCAGATGGTATTTTTAGATGTTATTATATAATAGTATAATAACAAAAAATGTACGAAATCATTTAGCGAATCGAGTCATTTGGTTTCATTAGCGTTTTATTTTAATCTGTTCGAAAGACATATTAAAGTTATTATAACTTTGAGGCTCGAACTTTTCTGTTTGTGGCCTCATAGCTGCTCTACGAAATATGAACTCGAACATAATATAAATAAGACTTGAATTGAGACAAAGAGAGAAAGAGTAAGAAACACTAAACAAGATGTATAGGGCTGTGATTGGATCATCGAAATATCATCAAGTACTTTTTCAGGGTAAAATATTTTGTACAGATAGTTAAAAATAGTAAAGCATTTGTACATTTTGATACAGTACATTTACAGTACAGTTAAATTCGCATCAATGATTCCTTTATTCTAATTTCATTTAATCGTGACCCGGGGTAGGCTAGTCTGGTAATTCCCGATTCATGTTGTCTGTACACTAACGATATATTTAGGTGAGTTTGTTAGTACGTAACGGAATCCTTAATTTTTATCGTCTTCAAGTCGTCCGATTAACTTTTGCTACCTAATCTTTGGTAGAATAAGGGACCATTCCAACTATGCGCGGGCCGGTTAGTAAGCTCACGGGCTCAACCTGAGAGAATTTCTAAAATTGACTTCAGCGAGAGCAGCGCTTCGCCGGATCTACCATCTTAATCGCGATCCATTGAGAAGATCTGGCGAGAAACTTAGTGAGTTGGGCAACACACAATAAGTACCGATGACAATTCAATAATCCTGACTAGTATCAACCGGGTAAAAAAAAGAGGTAAATGCCGCCACCCACCTCCAAATTTTTTTTATTGCTTAGAAGAGTGGACAAGCTCACAGCCCACCTGGTGTTAAGTGGTTACTGGAGCCCATAGACAACTACAACGTAAATGCGCCACCCGCCTTGAGATATAAGTTCTAAGATCTCAAGTACAGTTACAACGGCTGCCCCACCTGCTTTAAACTGAAACGCATTATTGATTCACGGCAGAAACAGGCAGGGTGGTGGTACTTAGCCGTGTGGGCTCACAGGATGTCAATACCACCAGTAGGTTTGCTATTTAGGCATATTTTCATAGTTTGGAAACTACATAAACATTATTTATGAATTGGTTTCAACAAAAGAGACCTTTGTTCCGTGTCAGTTCTATAGAGGATCGTTCGGTGCTGACAGATCTGAGTTTTCTCCTGTCACAATTTCTCTGAAAAGCCGTAGTCTGCGAATTGAGGTAAAGCTTTTCTACAGAGCATTTTGAAAATCGCCTTTTGTTTTGTTATCAAACAAAGACAGAAATTAAACATGACTGCCGCGTATTTTGAATTCCTTGATATTATAAGTCGTAAAATGGTTTAAAATCTCAATCATTATGTTAATTTTACAATTGTTTATTAGGTACGGGGATGACTATTGGATTTATTTTTAGAGTGGAACATATATGCGGTTTGTTTGTTTGCAGTATAATAACATTTGGGACTTCAACGACATTCACGTTGTGATGTCTATAGATAACCTCTGGTAATGACTTGACGCCAGGTTGAGGTTGACCTTATTTATTTCTTACTTATATACGCAATAATAATTAAAAAAAACATTTACTCACATTTGAAGGCTGAGACAATTTCGTTCTAAGGTTAATAGTAGGAATATGGTATGATGAAAATAGTACTTTTTAGGAACTTTATTTTTATTGCTTAGATGGGTGGACGAGCTCACAGCCCACCTGGTGTTAAGTGGTTATTGGAGCCCATAGACATCTACATCATAAATGCGCCACCGACCTTGAGATATAAGTTATAAGGTATCAGTATAGTTTCAACGGCTGCCCCACTCTTCAAACCGAAACGCATTACTGCTTCACGGCAGAAATAGGCGGAGTGGTGGTACCTGCCCGTACGGACTCACAAGAGGTCCTACCACCAGTACACTGAAAATGAAAGTAGTACATAATACATTTAACTTACATTATTTTTAATGTCTTCAAAATATTTAGATAATAAGGGAATAAAATATTCAACTCAGATGGTGTTGTTCAATCATGATTTTACCAATATTTATAAGATTTGATAAATATTCTTAATTATACTTTGCGTAATTACTGGTTGTAGGGCGTGGTTTGGAGCTCGCACTAGTAGGTACCACCACTTAATTTCTGCTTTAAAACAATAATACGCTTCGGTTTGAATGGGGCTGTTGGGACTGTTAAATTGAGACATCGAACTCATGCCTCAATGTGTGTTGCGGACTTTTATGTTATCTATGGCCGGTAACCACTTAACACTAGATGGGCCGTAAGCTTATTCTCCCATCTAAGCAATAAAAAGCATTTTTTGCTGTTATCCCGTATAACCTAATACTTTATCGGTTGTCTTCACTATCGAGGTCAAGGTTGTGAGCTTCACAAGGAAAGGGACGTTGCGGCGTCGGCAAGGCCTAACCTATAAAGGTAAATCCTTTTCCTTGTACGCATTCAAAACAGTACAAACTGACATTCGTACTTGTGTACACTAGTCTTGAGATGAAATTTCAATGGTGACGCTTTGTATGTTTTTTGATTTGCCAGTGAGGGTCTGGATCGGCAGCCGGCAGATCCCCTAAGTGATCACCGACATCGGCAATGCCAGAGGCAACGCCAGTTAAATGACAACTGCTAAACGCGTTTTTCAAAACACCTTGGACAAAGAATACAATGTCGCAGAAAAGCCGGAGGCGATCGTTTTAGAGGCTGAAATTGTGTGACAAATATAAAATTCTAGAAACGGATTAAATTAACTTGGATTCCACAGAATTGTGGGGCTTAAGCTATCCATTTAATTCTGATGTTGAAAGTGTCTATGAAGACAGAAAAAAAAGGAAATTTCCGACATGAGGTCGTAATCGCAATTATAATTGTCGTGTGCCTGATGTTGTATATGACAATTAATAGCAAAAAGCCACAGCATAAGCAATATAGCAAATGTGTAGTATTCGGAATTATAACGGTTTTTCCATTTTTTTATACAATTTGAAACTGTAACGTAAGCTTTAGGTACTTATGTCTTCACATTAGGTGTATTCGGTGATCGATTTTGGGTCGCTTTGATATAATTCCGATAGGCTTTTGAACAATATTTCATGCTTACTGACACAGCAATCCTTGGGCGAAACTATCGTAATAAATTTAATATTATGTTGGTTTTCATAAGTGATTAAAATTAAAAAGCCCTAATCTATGTAAAGACACATAAATTGTAATCTAGTTTTCAGGTTACCATTGTAAATTTGTTAGTAAATTCCTACTAGTTTCTAATGATGAAATACTTTATCACAAATTCTTAATGTCACGTAAAAAGAAAGTCACCACACTATGTCAGATTTTGGGTGCTGTAGTTCAATCACCCGGTCAGGGACCTAGACGAAGACCTAAGATAAAGTGGAAAAATGTGCCAAGTAGGGGAAAATAATAAGGAAAGATGACCCCAAAGTCATGCGGGATGCATAGCTAGGAAGACAGGGAGAGAGAGAGAGAGAAATTATTCAATCCAGAATCAAACCATATAAAGTTCAGCAACCCTACAAAATGGAACGGTAAACAAAAAGTCTTTTGAAATAATTAACAGGCCTATGAGATTTTTTGTGGATTTTAATTTCCGCTGCATTTCACGAAAAGCTTTCGGTTTTCCGAGCCAGTCACAGCGAAAAGGGAATTCCGTGATAGGGAAGACGTCTAGTGACAGCCGACCTACTTCCCACGGTTGGAATCTTCAAAGCCATTATATACTTTTATTAACTTCGATGTATGTATATGTAGGTACGTATTGTAGGAAAGTCAAGTTATTCGAATGTACGATACGAATAACTTTAATCAATATAAATGATTTCTAAAGGGCTATCGACATATTAGTTGTCCAGTATTGTTTTATTCCAATAAATAATTTCAATGATAAAAGTAAACATGTGTCACGTATTTTATATATTTTTTTTTCTTATTGTCGATCTGATGGCCCACCTTATGTTAAGTGGTTACCGGAGCCCATAGACATCTACAACGTAAATCCCGCCACCCACCTTGTGATATGAGTTCTAAGGTCTCAGTAGAGTTACAACGGCTGCCCCACCCTTCAAACCGAAACGCATTACAGCTTCGCGTCAGAAATAGACAGAGTGGTGGTACCTACCCTTATCTTTATCTTTTGGTACATCCATACATCTAGTGTGTATAGATGTGAACTTGTATATATTATTTATTACTTAGATGTGTGAACGGACCGCAGCCAACCCCGGTGTTAAGTGGGGATTGAAATATAAACATTTCATTAACTTAAACATGTAATTCTGTATATTCGTTTTTTCACTTCACAAAGAAAACAACAGATTAATAAAGCACAGAACACAGAGCTCTAACTATCTTATATCTTTAAACGAGCAACTCTTGTATATATATATAATATATATATATATATATATAATCTCGGAAACGGCTCCAACGCTTTTCATAAAATTTTGCATACAGGAGATTTCGATGGCGATGAATCGATCTAGCTATGGTTTATTTTCAGAAAATGTTATTTTATTCGTGTTTTCAATAATCAACTTTATCGATAATTTTGATTTTTTCTTTAAATAACCAGTTAATATTTTTTTATTATTCTGTCGCTAAGATCGAAAAATATTATTCATATTTCATCATTTTATCAATATGTAATTCGTATTTAAATATAATTTCAAAAAAACGCAATTTATCAACAAAAAAAAATACGAGCAAAGCTCGGTCACTATCTAGTTCAACTTTTAAGAGTGAAGATATTCACTTGTTGTATGCGTTTTATGTATCGCATACTAGAAGGAAACTGCCACAACTTATCTACATTGAATCTAGATTGAAGAGTCAATTCCGTTGCTGTATATGTCTGGGCCTTGCGGGTGAACAAACTCGGTGCCGCAGTGATCAATACAGCGGCCGCGCGAACCGACTGACAACCGCTGCGCCAACTACTTATCCGCAATTTGGTTAAAGCACACACTAATTCGTATTAGTATATACTTTTTGGAACGAAGTTCCTTATGAGACGATGCGGAGGGGTACCCTAACCGGGAAAAAGCGTCCGTAACGTAAGATTTTTATTAGTAATGCACACACTGTACGACTTAACTTTGTAATAGCGTACAAAAAATAACATATTTTTTTATCATTCATTGACCACGATCTCAGAGCGTTCGTTTGCACAATACACTAACTCTTATGCAAACTACCGTGAAAGAAGTGTAGCACAATAAGTTCGCACGTTACCGAATAACCGTGGGTTGTTGCGAAACCCCCAGTTTTATTTTTGCTTTATACCTCGAATAGAACTTAAAATTAATATTTTTATTATAAGGAACTTCGTTACTATCCGGTGTCCCACGACACCACACATCTTTTTCATTTATATTTATTGCTTAGATGGTTGGACGAGCTCACGGCCCACCTGATATTATGTTACCGGATGTGGTTACCGGAGCCCATAGACAAAGTAAATGCCGCCACCCAACTTGGGATATGAGCTCTAAGGTCTCAGTTTAGTACAACGGCTGCCCCGCCCTTCAAACCGAAACGCATTACTGCTAAATAGGCAGGGTGGTGGTACCTGCCCGTGCGGACTCACAAAACGTCCTATCGCCAGTAATTAGGTACGCAAAATATAATTTTTGTAAGTTTAATTTATATTACACTATATTATTGGTTTATCGTGGAAGTTGTTAGTGAATATTTGTTAAGTACGTATTTCATTAGCAAAATTGGTAACTGCCTGTGGGATTCGTACACCGGTGCATCGCTAAATACGAATGCACCGAGCGTTATCCTTTAGGCCACGACAACTGTAAAATTACTGTACTGTATTATAGTAGTATTGGTATAAAGCATTTGCAAACAACTTTTCTTTTATCAGTAACATGCAACCGAATTAGAACCGTTCCGAATGCGAAATTATTTTATCGCGATGAATTAAATAGCTAATCTCGTTTACTGATCTTGTGAGCCCGCACGGATAAATACTATCAACCAGTAAGTACGGTTCTGCCGCGAACCAGTATACTATACTATATATTATATAGTCGGGATTCGCGTTCTGAGGTCAATGGACTCTGGTGAACACTCAAACACCGGTTGTATCGTGAGATCGTTGTCCCGTCTGTGCAATAAAAAAGAAAATTATGTTTCAGGTTTCAATGGAAGGTAAATATTATTTTCGCTGCCGATGGGATTGTTTTTTCCTCATTATCATCAGCCCACTGTCCTGTCTACGGCTGGACATACGCCCTTCCACGTCTCTGAGCCCGGTCATCGGCTCTCCTCACCCATGTTCCTTCTTTGTCTATTAAAATTAACGCTAATAATATATTATTGGTTTAGTTGATAAAGTTTAGTTGGCATTTCTGAAGTCCATGGGCGATCGTAACCACTCACCATCAGCCGTATGCTCGTCTGCCTACAAGGGAAATAAAAAAAAAGGTCACAAAATGTTTAGAAAGTGTCATCCAGCTTTTTGGCGCTTTAATTAACATCTTCTAATTATGTTAAGTGCTATTATATGTGTTATGTACTAGTTGCGTAAGCTCCTAAATTGACACGAACTCTTATTAAGTGTATTATCTATGCTCAGTATTAGTACTTTTCCATATTTCTTTTTTTGCGGGTCTGATGAGTTTTGTGTAATGAAAATTTTTACTGCGTTAACAGTTGTAAAGGGTGATTTTTTAGCTATTTTCTTTTTGGCAACACTGATTTTGAAAGCTAACGCATGTTTCGTGTTTTGTGTTATTGTCAAACATCTTCAGTTTGGTATATAATTTAACCATGAATCGTCTTACAAACGAACAACGCTTACAATTCATTAAATTTTATTACCAAATGCGTGCTCTGTTAAGAAAGTTCATCTCGCGTGGTTCTTCCATTTTATGGTCAGTTTAATCGACCCACTGAAGCGGCTATTCGGGCTATTGTGACTAAATTTCGCATCAAATTTACATTGTTGGACATTAAACCACCATCACGCTTACGTACAGTGCGAACTGAAGAAAATACCGCAGCTGTATCGGCCAGTGTTAGCGATGACCATCAATTATCGATTCGACGACGTTCGCAGCAATTGGGCCTCTGTTACTCAACAACGTGGAAAATTTTGTGAAAGGATTTAGGTGTGAAGCCTTTCAAAATACAGCTGGTGCAAGAATTGAAGCCGAAAGACCTACCACAACGCAGAATTTTTGGTGAATGGGCTCTTGAAAAGTTGACGGAAGATCCACTTTTTTATTTCACGTTTGGAACCGGTCAATTGGTCGCCTAGATCGTGCGATTTAACGCCTTTAGACTATTTTTTGTGTGGCTATGTTAAAGCTCATGTCTATGCTGACAAGCTCGCTTCGATCAACGCATGGGAAGACAACATTGAAGCATTTATTCGTGAGAAATCAGCCGAAATGTTGGAAAGAGTATGCCAAAATTGGACTAAGCGGATGAACCGTTTGAGGCGCAGCCGCGGTCAACAATTTCATGAAATAATCTACAAACATTAAATTATACGAACCGTACTATCGATTCAAATAAAGATTTCATGATTTTTTCTAAATTTTATATGTTTTTTTTTTTAAATCATTTCCTATAGCTACTAAAAAATCACCCTTTATAATGATGATCTTGATCGTTTATATCTACGGATCAATTTTATATCTATTATTTGTGACGTTTCGGAATACTTCCTTGTTACGGATCAGTCGATATTAAATCCTAATAGTACACAAATTACAAATTCAACTTCAGAAAGTTAATAAGCTCATTTCACTGTTTCGCTCATTTCACGTCAGTTTAAAAGAGAAAGAAAAAACAATATGTTTTATTTCTTTTTGACCCTACATACTTTAGCAATAAAATAAAAACATGTATTTTTGTTCGCGTATTATTTTGATTGTTACAACATGTCAGTGTAAAATTGAAGAACCATGTGCTAGAGATAAATATTTTATTTTCATAGTCTTCAACAATTTTGGAAGTTAGTTAGTGAAAATATACCTTTTAACAGTATTTTATATCGTATTTGACTAAGACATGAAAGTTTTAATAAAAGCTTATGTATCTTTTATTTGCATAAAATTTTGGGTTCCCATGTCATTACAGCCTTTACCGATGTTTTTTAATGATTTGTAGAAGATTAACATAATTTATACTTTGATCGTAATTAACACAGAATTCACAATACAAATATAATTGGTAAGATGATGTCTTATTGCTTTGACAAACACAATTTCAACAGAAATAACTAAATGGAATTCTACAATGCCACCCGTAGCGTCTACGCCTACGAGGGAGTCACATTTAGAAATAAGTATTGATCGTTTGAATTGAAACTTAAACTATAGACCAATTACTACTAAATACCTATCCTTCTTAAAAAAAAATTTATTGCCTAAGCAATATCTAAATCGGTGGACGAGCTTGCAGCCCACCCGGTGTTAAGTGGTTACTGGAGCACATAGACATCAACGACGTAAATGGGCCACCCACCTTGAGATAAGTTCTAAGGTCTCAAGTATAGTTACAACGGCTGCCCCACCCTTCAAACCGAAACGCATTACTGTTTCACGGCAGAAATAGGCGGGGTGGTGGTACCTACCCGCGCGGACTCACAAAAGGTCCTACCACCAGTAAGTAACTTAGTAAGAGTACTTTAAAACCGATTCACAAATCAGTGCCATTCGTTTCAAAGAAACGTGACATAAAGTAATAAATGTGAATAAAGACACGCGCCACCATCGCCAATCATATTTATCTTAAAACACTCCAACGAAAGGAAGAATGAAATTTATGGGTTAACCGATCCACGAATCAGTACACTTCGTTCCAAGAAAAGTGATATAACCTAATAAACTTGAATAGAGGCACGTGCGACCATTGCTAATGATATTTATCTTTAGAAACTCCGAAGAAACAAAGGTTGAAATCTATTACCGGTCTGATTAATTAACTTTGAAACGACAATAAAAATTATACAAATTAATGACTTTCAGTATTCGAAAAACAAATCATTCATTACACGCTAGGGTTGGCAGGTTTCGTTAACAAACAAGAATAAAGGTTTCAGGCCCCTTCAATGACGTCATCCGTGAAGGTTTGTGAAATCAGCTCGTAAATAAATGTAGTTAGGGGCGATTCGATGTCAGGTAACACGGCCAATACTCATAGTGTAAATTTCTCTGGTACGTACATTTTTCTCAATATGAAATAGTATTTTACAAAAAAAAAAAAACCTATTTCTGAATCAGCAACTCAATGTATTCATAAATCAGTATTAATGCCTTTAACGACCTATATGGATGTTGTCTGCCGTAGAATCGATGATTTATAATCTATATATTAATACGTGAAGCAAAAACTTTGTGCTCCTTTTTACGAAAATTGCGCGGACGGAGAAGTATGAAATTTCCCACACTTAATAGAATATAGAGAAGGAGTGCAGAAGGCTAATTTTTTTTTTAAATTATGCATTAATAATATATTAAATCAATAAAAAACATTAGACACACTACCATGTATTTGATATACACACACATATACTTTATTTTTGTCAAATTTTTGTTATTGTTTCAAGTCTGTGGTCAAATTGAAAATAGGTTAATAGGTATTGTTTAACTTTATATTTATTTGTCTATAGTGTAGTCGAAATATGTGATTGTAGAAGTATAATAATCTTTGACAATAGATCCTTAATAATGTTCAAACTTAATATCAATTAATTATAATCGAATTTCGACTACTGCGGGACCACTAGTTACATTTTAAATCTCAATATAATTGATGTTGATGATGTACTACACAGTTTTCCCATCACTAAAATAACACGGATGCGACTTGAAATACGAACAACAATGATGACTGCTGCCTGTCTGTCTGTCTAGGAGATATAGATCTTAGACATCCCGTGAACTGGGTCAAGCTTTCACTGGGAGCGTATATAACGAGCAACAAAAGAGTATGGAAGCACGTACAACTGTACCCGTATCGATTTCCGTCTATTGTACTTGGTATTTATAGGCCCTAATCAAATTTAGCGGAAAAAATCATAGCGCCACGAAGCTCAGTCGCTACATTTTATTCAACGTGGATTAATAATGTAAATGGTATTTTTATTACGTTTATAAATTACTCTTGTAAAATAAATAAACAGGGCCAAATCAAACAGGGCTAAAACTATTATTGCCTGTACTATAAGAGTAAGAAAGACATTGATATATATTCTTATATACACTTAAATATATTATACACGTAAATAAAAACCCAGACATTTTAATCTGTGAAATATATTGTAATACTTATTAAATTTCTCAGATCAAACACACTCAATTTCTATATGCCTTTTCTTCTTTTATAAACCACCCTAAGCGCGTCAGCTCGTCATGATGTTATTAAAGAAAATCAAATTTGTAATATAAATATAGTGTTATTATATTGATATTTTATGTGTTATAGGCGAAAGCAAATTGTTACAGACCATTGTCTCAAAAATTTTATCTACAATCTGTCAGATAGATAGCCTTTGAAACTATTATTTCAAGCATAATCGTATTGATAATAATATAAAACTATTATATACGCCGTACCGACATAGTATATACATAGTATTATACTCGTATATATAATATAGCATGTAGAGTATCGATTACAGTATTTAATATAATAATATAGTAAAAATAAATTAAATTACTGGTGGTAGGACCTCTTGAATCCGCGCTTGTGGGTACCACCAGCCTGCCTATTTCTGCCGTGAAGTAGTAATGCGTTTCAGTTTGAAGGGTGGTGCAGCCGTTGTAACTTACTTGAGACCTTAGAACTTATATCTCAAAGTGGGTGGCACACTTACGTTGTGGATGTCTATGGGCTCCAGTAACCACTTAACACCAGGTGGGCTGTGAGCTCGTCCACCCATCTAAGCAATAAAAAAAAATACAGTATACAAAGGCAAGACACTAAAACTGTCACCTATTAAAACAGACAAATTTGGATAGAACAATAAAGACGAATACCTACTTTAACATTCCAGACAGATACAAAAAAAAATTTAGAAATAGTATGTCTGCTACAAAAAAGTTGAGATCCTTGGGCGAACAAGCACAGAATACATTAAGAGTCGCCCCCCTATCGCGGAAAACGTTGTAAGCCTGATCAACCGCTTATTGCGTCGCCTTTAAATGATAATGAGGCAGATGTTAAATAATGGAGTAAATCGAGCTGGATCCAAGTTTGTCCCTGTTCAGTTTATGTTCTTCCGATTAATATGTACTTTACTCGGGAATAATTGAACCAAATCGATTCGAACAGGTTTATTAGTTTTCAATGTTTTTTTGTTTTGCTTTAGTATTATACTAGCTGTACCCGTCCGCTTCGCTCGGCATTTAAAATTGACATTATTATTTTTCACTTCCACAAAAATTCTCATCATTAACGCCCCCGCAACTGATATAGGGAGTCCAACACTCATGTAAATATTAGCCTATCCATTAAGTACATGTATTTTCTACATGGATACCAAGTTTCAAGTCAATCGGATGCATGGTTCAGTAGTTATAACGGAACATCCGTAAAAACCACTGTAGATTTATATATTAGTATAGATTTACAAAGTTCAAGATTAGTGTTCTTTTCAGTTTTCGCGAGTCATAATTAAAATTACTTTTACGGTTTATTCTGACGCTTATTCGTGGCCACTAAAACTGTAAGTTTTCGTAATGACGTAAATAATACTCGTATATATTTTATAATTATTTAATAATAAACGAGATTAAACCGTAAAATAGTTTTAGTAAAATATAAAATAGTTTTAAAATTTTGGCATTGCTGAAGTCCATGGGCGACGGTAACCACTCACCATCAAGTGGGCCGTATGCTCGTCTGCCTACAAGGGCAATAAAAAAAAAAAAAAAAAGTGAAAATTAACGCTAATAACCTTTGTATATATATATATTTTATTGCTTAGATGGGTGGACGAGCTCACAGCCAACCTGGTGTTAAGTGGTTACCGGAGCCCATGGACATCCACAACGTAAATGCGCCACCCACCTTGAGATATAAGTTCTAAGATCTCAGTATAGTTACAACGGCTGCCCCACCCTTCAAACCGAAACGCATTACTGCTTCACGGCAGAAATAGGCAGGGCGGTGGTACCTACCCGCGCGGACTCACAAGAGGTCCTACCCCCAGTATATAATTTTATGTGATAATTAAATTTTAGTTTATGTTATTTGAACAATATTTTTAGTCCAATTCAATTAGGGATTAATCAACTCGCACCTATCGATTTGACGCCTCAAACCTGGGTTGCAGCAATCTTACCTAACTGTTTCCTTGTTTAAAATATTTTCTATACTTTAATTCGAATTTGATTTCTTTGTTTATAAGCTATTGTAATTGTGTTTGCATTAAAGGTAAATAATTCTGCGACATGTATGTATAATTTTGACATTGTAAATAAACGGAACCTTTCAAATTTTGTGAGTCGTAAATTTGTTACAGCATTATTGGAGTTTCACCACCGTGAGGTCAGAGCAAAGAAACATTTTTCAGTTATATAAGGCGTTACGTCGAAACCAAGTTAATATTTCTTGTTCCTCTCTAGAGTATTATTCAGTGGTCCTTGAATACGCAATACGGAATTTAGTAACTGCTTAAAATCGAGTGAACCTCGAGCTTGTCTACCCATGTTCAGCAATAAAAAAAATTAAGAAGGCCTTGCCTTGGATAAGACCCGATGTTATTTTTAGTTCATGGTTGTGTCGAAATAGAGTTGCCTAATATATCTTTTATGAGTAGAGAAAAAGTAATACAAAAGAATGAAATATATATATATCTCTCTCTCTATCTGTTTAAATAATTTCATTTGGTATTACGTTGATAAGTCATTGTAAAGTTTGCAATGCAATGGATTGGATTAATGGTAATGTTTCTTTTATACAAATGACTTTGTTGAACTACATATAATCGACCAGGTATAAGGGTCACACAGCCGTGTCCGGTGACCGGGTCGGCGCCTGGAAATCGATCCCTCGGCACGGTGAGAACCACGCGATCCGTCCTAACCAGACTTATTAATCCACGGTAATTTGTTATTCATTAAAACACTCCAAGAAATCTGCATATTTCATTAAGTTACCGAGAAACCGACATTCATATTGTATTAAATTGCACCGTGAATTATAGGCAGCTATAGATTAGAACTTTAGAATTCACTGGTAGTAAGTATGTAATCATACACGGATAGGTTCACCATCCTGCCTATACCAGCTTCAAAGCTTTGTACGTTCTGGTTTGAAAAGTGCGATAGTCATTCTACATTATAATTGAGACTATATAATATATATCTTTGGTAGTATATTGTACCGAATTGTAATAAAGTAATTTTACACAACAAAAAAAACATAAATACCATTATTTTATTGTTCTTTCTAGTTGTTTAAGTATAATGGCATGAACATTTTCAATGACTATAACTGTAAAGAAGCTACGTAAGAAACTGTCCAAAAATCAATCGTTCAGTGTCCACTTCTCACAAACAACTATTTCACCTTTAAAAAAGCTTTGAGGCTTCAACTTAATATTTGAGAATGGGTGGAGATATTTACGTTGGAATGTTTATGGGCTGCTGTATTTACTTAACATTAGGTGGTCTCATGAGCTCTGAGCTTGTTCACTCGTCTGTGAAACAAACAAAATTTACTTAAAAATATTGTTTGGTTTCATTTTATTTCGTTACTTAAAGGGGAGATACATTAAAAAATATTGGGTCAGTGACTTCCAACCACGAAGTTCGCGTACTTCCAAAATATTAATATTGGAAAAATCTGTGTGATGGCTCGTATCAAATCACTTAAAAACTTCTTAAAAAAATAATCGAATCTTTAAAGTATTATATAGTAGATCAAAAGAGCTCAAACTCATGCTGAATCAATGACTCTTTTGAACTGTCGTAAGGTGTGACGCAGGGCTGCCACATAGCATTCAGGTTATGTAAACGTACCTGTAGATAATTATGTGTTATTTTATATGAAAAATATATTTACCTACTCTTATAAGGTAATGATGGCGTTTATTCAAATTCTAATGAACAACATTTTTGTGACAAAAACGCAGGCAGGATATTAGAAATTTGATAGTTAAAAGTTAAAACCAAACATGTAAACTATAAAAAATGGGGCAATTTTTTTAGAAATAGCCAACCCTGTGTGCGGCACTCCTGTGCAGCTCCGGAACGACCTAGTTTTCATGACGGCATCGCGTCAACTACCTATGTATTGGACTACAAAACTATACGTGTTCCGTATCATTTTAAGGTGTTTTACAAAAATCTGTTTTATAATAAGTCGATTTTATACGATTTCTATTCGAAATAAATATTTAAACACAAACGGAAAATGTTTCATTTTTTTTTGTATGAACGCAACTGTTCCATTGAAAACTGGTCCTCATTCGAATTTTATTGAACTCGCCTTTTATATATTGAATTCAAATTGAGTAATTTTTTCATAAATATCAGCGACAGATATAAGTAATGAACGATAAATATACAAGAAGACATGTATTCACTATTGCAATATTGTAATCATATCTAATGATTATGAATCTGATTTTTAAGATTTCACTACGTGATAAAAACGTTAAAAAAAAATTCGTGACTTTTCGTATTAAATCTTAAAATGTATTTATGTCATGCTTTATTTCTGTTTCATCTTTTTTAAGACATTCATTTTTCATCACGAATGTCATAATTAAGGCTCGTAATCTATACTAATATATAAATCTACAGTGGTTTTTACGGATGTTCCGTTACAACCATGCATCCGATTGACTTGAAACTTGGTATCCATGTACTTAATGGATAGGCTAATATTTATATGAGTGTTGGACTCCCTAATAATAATGACAATAAATAATAATATTAATTCTAAATGCCCAGCGAAGCGGACGAGTACGGCTAGTGATTTCACAAAAATTGACTTATTAATTTAATTCTTAATTTACCTTGTGGCGGTAGCCATCATAGAATACAAGATGTTTGACAGATACCTAAATTCGCTTACGACATTTTTAAGATAAGCTCGCAAAAATAGGCAGGGTGGTGGTACCTACTCGTGCGGACTCACAAGAGGTCCTACCATCAGTAATACAAGTGCATATAAAGTATACAAGTTCCGAACAACAACATTCGGCCCGTCGGTCTACCGAGCAATATCACCCGCTTTGTCGTTAAACATTCCACAACCTCGAATGCTGCTTCAAAATAATACTCGTAAATAAAATATTATAAAATCTTGAAAATATTTAAATGGATTACGTGTTCATCACTCGAATAACAAGTCCACAGGGAATGAGTCATAAATTCTATTCATTCATGTCTGTCCTCGATCTTGAACAAATTGTACGAATCTATTTCCTTTCAGAGAAAAGCCTCCGGGTCACCGAATACTGATATAGCTCCAAGAACTGAATTAGTAATGAAGAGGTGTGTATGACCTTTGCTTCTGTCGAACGGTCCAACTGGTGTCACGACACCAACAAAACCTTAATTATTTAACCAAAAAATATTAAGCAAAAATTAACCTCACCAAAAATTATTAAGGCATATAATGACAAATGATGACGATCTTTGACTTTAACTTTTACTCTTAAAGTTGAAGACTATAGATAATCCGGTATTATTGTAAAAGCGTGTGGTACCTTTGCCGAATTAACTATACTTGAGACCTTAGAATTTATATCTCAAGGTGGGTGGCGCATTTACGTTCTAGATGTCTATGGGCTCCAGTAACCACTTAACACCAGGTGGGCTGTGAGCTCGTCCACTCATCTAAACAATAAAAAAAAAAGAATTACACAGAAAATTATAAAAATAAAACTTAAAAGGGAAAGATGAAGTATAACCGTTATTCTAAGTCCTATTTATAAGCATAGTTTGCAAGTTGTTTGATTGGAAACCTATACGAACCGAACGATAAAAAAAAAAACAAAGAAACATAGACTATGTACCCAAGGGGTGGTGCGGGCGGCAGGTTTCAAGGTTTTTCAGTTCGGTGCCGCCGCCACTGCGGGACTATGCGTATTTCTACAAGTACTAGCCAGCCAAATGAACACCTTTATACTTTAGAAATATGACTTAATTTTGAACACGTGCTACATGTAAGGCGACGACAATTGGTTGCAAGAATTGTCGATAAAGCGACATCCTTACGTACAAGTTACGTAAGGTATAGTTAGAAGTTATGAAGTATTCCTCCTATATTTTATGTAGTTAGAAGATCTTTCAAGTCATGTAGTTACGTTGTATTAGCCTAGAAGAGCACTTACTTATCACTTCTCGTGTATATCGAAAATGCGATCATTTGATTTACCGGAGTAAGGCAGGAGCGTTCTCTGAGTATTAGAATCAGCATACTGATATCGTTTACTAGCGTGTATTGGCAGTTCGGCGTATTCTGTCTCAGTCTTTCTGATTCAGTTTTCACATCTACTTTGGTGTATTAATCGTGAACATTGAACATCTATTAATAATAAAATACTCAGTGCATTATTGAGTTTATTTGATTACAGATAAATACAATTTATACCGATGTACGATGCTACCGATATTTAAGTTTTCTTAATTACGAAAGAATGTTTGTCGTCGTGTCAAATCTATATATTAATACGTGAAGCAAAAACTTTGTAGCCCTTTTTACAAAAATTGCGCGGACGGAGGAGTATGATATTTTCCACACTTAAGTATAGAGAATATAGAGAAGAAGTGCAGAATGTTAATTTTTTTTTTAAATTATGGATTAAAAATACATTAAATCAATAAAGACACACATATACTCTTTGTTTATTGTCACACTTTTGTTATTGCTTAAAGTCTGTAGTCAAATTGAGAATAGGTTAATATTGTTTATCTTTAATATTACGAGTATTTGTCTATAGTGTAGTCTTGGTGAAATCTGTAATAATGTTGAAACTTATAATTTCAATTAATTATAGTCGAATTTCGACTACTGCGGGGCCACTAGTGTTTAGAAAAATCACATTAATAGTATGTACCAAAATAATTAGAACTGCTTAATTGGTCCTACTCTTTTTCGGAGGACTTTCTGAAATGCATTAAGTAACCCTAAACACGTACTTATGGTAAAAATCATTACACCTGTTCCTTTTCTTTTTATATATATGTGTATGTGTATGTATATATATGTATATGTGTGTGTGTGTGTATATATATATGTATAATATTTCGCTTAACTATTTTGATTTACTTGTATATTCAGCACCGTTATTACTAGTTTTAAGATACTCCTGTAAAAAAAACTCTCCACGAGACAGGCAGTGCCTAGTGTGGAGAGTTTTTAGCAAACTGTTATGTGTAAATGTATCAAGGTTAATAAATAAATTATTATTATTATTATTATTATATTAATTAAGGTTGTTAATAAAGGCTTCTTTATCTTTATCTTAATAACGAAACATACAATACAATACCGTGCCTCGTGCGCTCAAGCAAGCCTTCCGTATAATTTACATAAACGTACCCATATATGGCTTTGCGGTCGCAATTCCGTGACTTGTAACTCGGTTCCATGTGAATGTATACAGTTATATTTGCTTTTATACTGTAAAGTAATTCTGTGTTACTTTAACCGCGTCAAGGGCGTTGGGACTTTGGATTTCAGAAAATGAAGAGGGCAGTGAAAGGGTGTTAAACAAAAATGTGTTAGTTTAGGATTGTATAAAATTTAGACGTATGAGAGTAGTACTTAAGTTTAACAAATGATATATCTGTGCATACTAGTTAGGAAAATTTCACGAAACTTTTTATCCGCTATTTACCAACGAGACTTAATTATAACTTGTATCCTAAATCAGTCCAAGTTCATCGAGAGTGACTAAAAAGTGTTAAAGAAGTTAATTTTAATGAACCAAAATCAAATAAGTAATAATTTAAATATTTTTTTTTAATAAGCCCACTTTATTTCCAAAAAAAAAAAAAAAAACCTTATCAAATAAAAATTACAAATATAAGCTTGTGTGATTGGAACCCCAATTGGGTATAGGCCTCATCCAACTTACTCCACTCTTCCCTATTTTTTGCTTTGGCTTTGTTTCTCCATTCTTTTCCAGTTGTTGCTATTATTTCGTTGATCAAAAAAGAATTCAATGAGGAGCTAGTGGAAGAATATACTTACACAAGAAAAAAAGTTAAGTTCTTTGTAAAATATTCTTAGAATATCATAATCTCAAATAGGTTATATTACCTATTAAATAAAAATTTAAGAGGCTTTCTTCTATACCTAATCTGACAATGTATTGGGTAATATATTAGTAAATATTGTCTCAACTAAAAGATAACTTTAAGATTTATTTCTCAGATTAACGCCTATTTATATTTGTATATATGTTAACGGAAATGTATGTAATCCGTCATTGTATACAATTCCTAGGAAATGTATGTAATTCCTAAAATCGCACGGAAATGTGTGAAATAAATTATATTATACTTACACATTACACATTTCCTAGGAAATCTATACATTTCCTAAATAGCAATCGGAAATGTAAAACATTTAAGATATTGGAGGGTACGCGGGGACAGCGGGACGAGTCTTGCATTACGGTCAGTTGTCAACTTGCAATCCACTGGAACTGGAACCGGCCAGGGATTTAAGAAGTGCCTTTGCAAGAAAAACTGTGCTACATCAAGATGTCTGTGTTTTAAAAATAAAGTATTCTGTACTTCCAAATGCCATTCGAGCTTACCCTGCAAAAATAAATAGCTATATGGACTGACAAAGTATTATAATATAAAGATTTACTTTTATACTTTGACATTTATAATTATTTAATTATCAGACTGATTACTTGCCAAATGAAAATTTGATTTTATAAGAATAAATATAAGTTGATTTTGTGATACGTTAAAAGTTAATAGATAGTTGATTTTAGAAGTTTTAATTAGTAAGATAATATGAATATATTATTATTATTTTACGGTATGACTGTCACCCGATTGTCTCAATAAGTGTTATATTAAAAAAATATTATTAACAACGTGTTTTATTACAGAAAACATTTACTTTATACATTTCCTAATACGATATTGGAATTATATACAATTCCGAGGAAATTTATAAATTTCCTAGGATATCTATGCATTAAATAGTTTTTCAAACAATATTTTATACATTTCCTAAATAGTATCGGAATTGTACACATTTCCTAGGATTTGTATACAATTCCTTGATTTCATACATTTCCGGTAACATATACACATACACAGACACATATTTAAAAGATACATCAGTTTTATCTCTTAATGTAGGTACTTAAGATTTTGCAGCAATTGAAAGGACGCTGAAAGACTTTGCAAAAAAGTATTTGAACGGTTGTTCTCGATTCATACATTTGTAACACTCTTAATTCAATATTACAGCGCACTTTAAATAATAAATCGTATAAATATATAATAGTATAAATAGTATAAATGAGTCGACTATTATCAAAGCCGGCAATGTGACTTTTGGACAATATTGGTAAATCAGAAAAACGAATTATTGACTTTGTATTATTCCATTGGCAGTCACAAAACTCTTCTGAACGACATCTTAGATAAATAAAAGGTTAAGTATTAACCTTTATTTAATGCAGGTTTTGAACCGTATTCTTTGAAGGAGACGATTATATTCAAATCAATCTGTATTGACATATCAATAAATTTTTTTTGTCCAAATGCACAGATTGCCACCTTTGATAATAGACGACTCAAATAGCGTTTACAAAAGTTCAGGAATGTATATGTTGAAATGTGGCTAAATTAAAAAAAATCCCCAAAATATTTATTGAATTACATTAAATCTCAATCTTATGAGATGAGTTTGGTGTACCACACTGCACCATGCTCGGACCTGAATTATATTTCATCTTTATTGCAGATTTAACTGCTTATAATCACGATATCATTGCAAAGAATTGATGTACAGCAATTACGTCTGCCCATACGGACTCGCAACGTCGTCATCCGCCTTCATTTTGCATTTAACAATGAAATAAAGATACATACGGGACGTATTAAAGCGAACTAAAGCAAATGACCGGACGAACATTTTGTTGAAGAAAATATGTTTAGCTGTCACCCACCTTTTATAAGCAAAATGTGAACTGCTGGTGTAAGATACCAGCAGGTATCAGCGTATAGGTGCGGTAGGCAGCGGCTTGGCTCTGTCCCTGGCATTGCTGAAATCCATGGGCGACGGTAACCACTCACCATCAGGTGGTCCGTATGCTCGTCTCCCTGCAAGGGCAATAAAAAAACAACCGTGGCATACTCCCGGAGCGACGAATAATATGACAAAATCTCCTGTGGTCTAAACGAAAACAGACACAAGACTAAAGATGTGTACTATTCAATTGTAAGATTTTAATTGTAAGATTTTTGAAGTCGTCGTGGCCTAACGGATAAGACGTCCGGTGCATTCGTGTTGAGCGACGCACCGGTGTTCGAATCTCAGACGGGTACCAATTTTTCTAATGAAATACGTACTCAACAAATGTTCACGATTGACTTTCACGGTGAAGGAATAACATCGTGTAATAAAAATGAAACCCGCAAAATTATAATTTGCGAAATTACTGGTGGTAGGACCTCTTGTGAGTCCGCGCGGGTAGGTACCACCGCCCTGCCTATTTCTGCCGTGAAGCAGTAATGCGTTTCGGTTTGAAGAGTGGGGCAGCCGTTGTAACTATACTGGAGACCTTAGAACTTATATCTCAGGGTGGTGGCGCATTTACGTTGTGAATGTCTATGGGCACCAGTAACCACTTAACACCAGGTGGGCTGTGAGCTCTTCCATTCATCTAAGCAATAAAAATAAATTAAAAAAAACCAGCTCACGAGCAAAATCATTATCTACAAAGCCATTTTGAAGTCAAGCTGTGTCGGAAATGTATACACATAAGTAAATGGCATACAGATCCAGGGCATATAGCTATTGCCAGCAATGGGAACGAGAATATTATTAAATGCCATCAAAATGTAACGATGAGAACAATGCCAAAAATACCGCATAAATTTCGTATATTGTTTTACAAAAGTTTGTGTATTTAATTGATATTTCAATGCATCTACCATTATTTACTCTGCATTACCTTTGGTTACTTGATAGAGAATAGCTTGGGCATTAAGTCCGCTAATATAGGTATATACAAATATATATATTTTAATAAATAAATAAAAAATAACACTTAGGTTAAATGAGAAAGCTGATTAACTGAGGTCGTCGAACTCCACAACGCCTACATTGAAATCGTATGAGAGAGCTAGAAAGATTTGTAGTATAAAAACACAAAATTAAGTAAAATAAAAACTTTATCACGGTCTTCATTGCTGAAGGTCTTCTCAAGTTTGAATTTATCCAGACCGGTTCATGCTAGGGATGTAAACCGGTTCGAAGAAAACCGGAGAAAAACCGGTTTTTATACATACCGACAAATACCGGTTTTTATTTAAGAATACCGGTTTTTTACGCTTTACATTCACAGTTCACACCAGTGCTACCAGATCAAATATACAAGCTACAAATATAAAAAAACCGTGTTTCAGAACCACATTGCCGTGCATTACATTTAAAAACTACAGTGCAATAACCACAATATGGTTGGTAGACTTTTAGCGTACGAAATGAGGACCGTGACCCAAATAACCACATATCTGCACCCAACACTCAGAAATGGCTTTCGCCTACCAGATGCAAAAGAGATGGTGCATCGTGAACTGGGGAATCTTCTTGAAGAATTTTCAACTCTCGCTTTATCATCGGAACAGCCAGAAAAAACCACAAACAATTTTAAAAAGCCTGGTATTCTGGATTTTTTGCATTCGCGAAAACGGGATATTCCGAACGCCACGGCGGCCGCAGTGAATATAGTGCGAATGTATATTGAGACTGAAGCCGCCAGAGTAAACTACACCGAAATTGCTGGCACGTGCTAACATCCAGAAAGAGCAAGCTTCTGAATGACGCAGTGGACCAACTATACCTCTTACATCAAATATTTAATTTAATTAAATTTTAATCAAAAAAAAAAGAAAAAGAAGCTTTTTATTATCGGATAACATATATGATCATTAAAAGCCTATATAAAATATGCTTAGCCAATTAATTGTATGAAGAAAACTCTTCGTTTGAACGTAAATTTGTTTTATTTAGTGATTATTTAGCCTTTATGGAAAAACCTAAAAATACCTAAAAAAACCGGTTTTTTGAGAAAAAAACCGGTAATAAACCGGAGCCAGAAATTGTAATCGGTTCACATCGCTAGTTCATGCATGAAGGTATTTAAAGTCTTTTATGACTAATCAATCAATTTACTTCAACATTTTATTGTTCCCGAAATAGAGCCTTAAAAACGAGGGTGCTACGCGACGTTGTAGTTAGCTTGACGCTACTTTAATATACTCCTTCCCTCGTGCATCCATTTACATACGTTACGTGGATGAAGACGAGCGTGTGCCGGCCGGGCTCTCAACGAAATTGCTTTGAGGTTTTTCCAGGCATAAAAGGTTTCTAGCTAATTTTCACAAAGTTTCCTGGGAGCGATTTACGTAAAGCGTAGAGTTATGGGACACAATATTGTAGTACATAAAAATATCTAGTTATTGATTTTTTATTTTGTTTTGTTTTGAAGTCGGGATCAAAGGACATTTGATGCATTGAACGATGCGACTTTACCGGTGATAAAATCCTAAAACCAAAATTAAAATCGTCGGTCTACCGATCTAAGTCAGCCCGTTCAGTGGAATATTTTTCTTTGTCGTTTCCTATTAATTTGTATCTAATCTGGTGGTAGGACCTCTTGTGAGTCCGCACGGGTAGGTACCAACACGTAAGAGTCTTACCTAATCTTTAAAATATTTGTGCATTTTATTTTGGCTTGGCTCTGATTTGTCAGTTTCCAGTCTATTCTTATGGTTTGGTGCTGCTTTTTTATTAATTGGTACCTAAGCCCGATCACCCTTTATTATGGTTTGGTCTGATATTCATAACACGTCCCTATTTGGGCCGGATTATGTTCTCAAATTCATGAGTTTTACTTTTTTGCATAGAGCCCTTAAAAATCTAAAATCTAAAATTAAAGTTACCTGGGTTATTTCTTAAAATATTAGTCATTAAAAGTTTTGTCAAAACCGATTTACAATTTTTTTCTCTGTTATTTATTAAGTAAAAGCTCTGATTTCGATATTACAAACAGACACTTAATTTTTTTTATTGCCATGTCAAAAATGACACACCCCTAACTTTCACAAAAAAAATTTTTTTGTAAATATTGTTGATATAAAGTGCTATGAAGCGCTATCTAAAAGACATGTCCTTATGAATAATTTTGTATGAAATGTAGCATTAATGGCCGTGTCGATCATACAACGGAAGCTTGTGTTCTAATATGTCTGAAGTTTTTGACCTAATTCCTCAATGCAAGTTGTGCGAATGTCCTTGGCATCAAATAATATCTCCAATATTTTTGCAAGTTACATATATTAGTAGAAATCATTGTTGTTTACATCCTCTATAACGTAGATAAGACTTGAACTAAGCCTGTTCCTGGGTGATCGGTCAAACAATTATTTTAGGAAATACTTAGAAAGTAATATTTAATACTACTTGCGTAATTAATTACGTTGCAATAAAGGCTAGTTCTAATATGATCCGATAGTGTCGAGCAGTTAAATTTTTTTTGTTTATTGCTTAGATGGGTGGGCGAGCTCACAGCCCACCTGGTGTTAAGTGGTCACTGGAGCCCATAGACATTTACAACGTAAATGCGCCACCCACCTTGAGATATAAGTTCTAAGATCTCAGTATAGTTACAACGGCTGCCCTACCCTTCAGACCGACACGCATTGCTGCTTCACGGCATAAATAGGCAGGGTGGTGGTACCTACACGCGCGGACTCACAAGAGGTCCTACCACCAGTAAAATTAACCATTGAAACGTCAGAAAACATTATTGTTACCTAAAATCAGTCACAGCTTAATGAAATCCGAAAACCTTATAATAAAGGACCGAGTCGCGTGCTGCCATGTAAATGAAACAAACGGCTGGGTGCAGAATCACGCAGGTAACACCGAACCTGACGCATAATATATCAAAATGTATGTATTACACAAATCTAGGTCACGCTGTAATAGATAGACGAGGGATCATTTGTTTCCTTTCTAACGGTTTTAAAGGAGCTAGACATCATTCATGGAACAGTGGCAATTAACTGTAGAAAAAATTTGATTTCAAAATCAAATGCTCAAGACATACTTTTCAGAAATTACATTTTTTTTAATGCTTAGATGGGTGGACGAGCTCACAGCCCACATGGTGTTAAGTGGTTACTGGAGACTAATAGACATCTACGACGTAAATGCGCCACCCACCTTGAGATATAAGTTCTAAGGTCTCAAGTATAGTTACAACGGCTGCCCCACCCTTCAAACCGAAACGCGTTACTGCTTCACGGCAGAAATAGGCGGGTGAAGTATAAATAACATGTATAATAATTTCAGTGACATTGACTCGGAAAGGCTTATTTGTAACTTTGAAAGATGAAAATATTTACACATAGACACATAGGCTTTTTGGCACTAATGAGGATTTTTTTACTTTTATTGGATAAATATCTCCATCTACTTTTTAGTATTACCACTCCCGCCACCGGAGCAGAGTTCATCCATAAAGAATCTAGAACCGCTACTGGAACCGAACACTATGACTTGTCCTTTTTAAAACGAGGCTTGCGGAGAGTATTGGCGTCCATAAGTGACGGTAACCATCTACCATCAGGTGGGCCGAATGCTCGTCTGCCTACAAAATCAACAAAAAATATGCAAAAACGAAACTGGTTAGTGCTTTTTTCTTTTTGTTTTGTGAGCCTTTTTTTTTGTTTAGTAACCATTGTAGGAACTCTGTTATTAAAAAATTAGAAACAATTATTTTTTCTCCACTTTTACCACAAACATTAACACAATAAAACAGAAAACAGAACAGATATTCATAAAATGAATCGAAATCTTGGGGTGACAGTAATTATGATCAAATATCGACGAATAGGCGAACTTATAATAAACATAAGTAAAAAAGTTTGCAGGCTTATACGTTAAAGTATAGGACACGGACAATAATCTAAAATCTACTTTACGAGTCGTGAAATGTCGTAAGTAATGAATTAATTCGTTCCAGTGGAAAGCCACAGCAGTTAGGGTAAATACCATTTAATTAATTGTAATTGCGTATTAATGGTTATCCAAGACATTTACGTTTAGTTATTTTCTGTTTTGAGCGTTAATTCTATTGGAGACTAAGCTTGTATTTACAGTTTATACTCGAATAGAAGTTAAAAAACTTGATTCAATTAATTTCAGAAAGGGGTTTCTTATCGTCACAGAGCTATATAACATTAGATTGGTTACAATTCAAAAAACATTTCACTTTACCGGTTTTTTCTACGGTTTTTTAAGCATGTTTTAGACAACATCTACTTAGGTTTAGATTAGGCAATAAACTACCACCTACGATTATTGTAATTAATTTTTACCAACTTCCTGATGAGATAAAATAGACAAGTATAAAATTAATGAAAGTAGAAGAGAGGAATAGAAAGGAGATGGGGGAAATTACGGAAAAAGGCAGTTTTTCAATCTGTTCAATCTTTTCAAAACATGAAATAGCTATTAAATTTTTTTAATGAATAAATTATATTACTAAAAATTAACAGCTTGGTACGTACGATGCGAGTAAAAGTGTTGTTTCGCCTTTTCCTTCATAAAAATAGGTAAGTCATACCCAGACTTACGCCCCCGTTTCACGCGAATTCGAAATACGCGGTTTTCTTTAATGGCCGCGCGTATCTACTTTTCCCCCTTTTAGTGTTCCATTTACTACAAGTTTGGACGTGTCTCACCACAAGCAAAGGTCACCATCCTCGTCGAACTCGTCGCTTGCGATTAAGGGCTCGACGAGCAAATTAACCCACAGACACAGCCCACTGAGTTACTCGCGCGTCGCGTCGCGTTTCCGATCCGGTGGTAGTTTCTGCGAAGCACTGCTCTTGCTAGGGTCAGTGTTACTGCACTCTGGTTTGAGCCCCGTGAGCTCACCTACATGTTAAGACGAAGCTGAAATAGCCTTTCAAGACTATCAGTATAGGTAGGATAACAAAAAACGACGGCTTCAGGCCTCAGATCATGGACGATTAGTTATCATAATTGAAGTCGCGGTCGATATTGCCCAAAAATTAGAGTTAGTGGTGGATGGTGATGACATTCAAGAATTTCGGAATTCACATAATCAAGAACTAACATTTGACGAACTCTCGAAATGAAGACTAGCAAGATTTTAAACAAAGTGATTCGTTAGACCCAGTTGAATCGGAAAATCTAATGACGATTGCAAATTTATCAGACGACCTTAGTTTACTTGAAAAATGGCTAGAGATCTTAGCAACAATATATTGGAACGAAAAGCGCATTTCTACCACAAAAACATGAATAAAAACATTACTGACACGCTACGAGGTAAGTTTGCGTGAGAACTAGAAACTTAACTCGCCAGGCTACATTGTTAGAATACTTATATGAAAATGAAACTTTCGACATCAAAATGGCTTCAGTTTACGGTATTTTATTTATAAAAATTCAATTATTTTTGATCTAAAATTTTACTAAAGACCTTGGCGATTTTTTCGACATTGTTGTTTTCTTTAGACTTGTCCCGATTAAACATAGTTTGCATATGCAAAGCTGAACCCCGACTTACAACAAATCGACTTACACGCTATGTCCGGTGTATTTGTTGCTGGACTTCAGCCGAGATCGGTAGACGGGGCATGTCGGAGCTGAACTGATTAAAACTCCTTATTGCTCAATAACTTGCGCACGAGTCTCGGATGATACAAAACTTACCCAAAGTAGCCTGGGGCAGCATAACGTGTTTCGCACGGAAAGCATTAGTCCCTAGGACTAAGCCTGCCATCGAAAGTCTCAGCGGAGTGAACTTGAACTGTTTTTTTAATAGGAAAAATTGATCGAGAAAAATCTGTAAATAACAAAAGACCTATATTTCCAATCCCTCAACAATTCCAGCTCAGCAACTATTGACCCAAGAAAATAGCTAAAGATTAGAAGATTTGGCCTTCAAGCTTCAAGGCAAAATAATTTTCTTTTCTTTACTCCATTGAAACTGGATTGTTATTTCGCGATTTTCCTTTCTTTTGAGAAATTTATCCATTCATCCGGATTAATACGGATATCTCGTCATTTGAGAGGCTCACAATTGAGCCAGGGTAGAATTTCGGCCATTGTAACAAAATTGTATAATACTAGTGACCCCATTTAAATCTTACCAACAATTTCCGGTTAAAATTAAATGTTTTATAAGTTAATAGCCAAGGTAAAGTTTTGTAAGATAGGCTTTGCTTAGATAGGCAAGCAAGCTCACTATCTACTTGGTATTCATTGGTCACCGGAGTTATAAAATGAAGTCTCCATAATATAATTTAACCATATAACCATATAACATAACAGCAGTCGCGTCTTCGCAAAATCAAAAGCATTTGAAAATATGTCTATTCTTAAATCATATAAACGTTTTCTTTTGTAGACTAAGTTAATAATATTTTATAAAATGAAAACTTTAAAATATTATTAAAGTTACAAGCAAAATCTTCGTGTTTCTGTAATGTGTAATGTAAATTCGCTAATTTGGTATAAACTGTCTTTCGTATTATAAAGGTAATCTAATGGAAGATAATTTTATTACCAGAAACACATTACGCATATATATACATAAATGTATTTTAAACGCAAGAGAATAAGGGTGAGTTGTACGTAATTAGTGAATTACTCGGTGTTAAATAATGAAGAGCCGTTATTGTTGTCAACTGTTTGATTAACACATAAGATAGGTAATGTCATGAATAAATGTCAATCATTTGACTGTTCAATGTCCGTTTTGGAGCTACTACTAGCATTTGAGTAAAAAGTAATCGTGTAATACTCAAGAGGAATAAAAGAAAGTTGTTAAAAAAATCTAAAAAAAAACAATAATAATATAGGCAATAATAAATATCTTTGGAGAAATCTGTTTTAAGCTGAACTGTTGTGAAAATATAATTTTTTGTAAAGGCACTTTGCTTTACAGGGTGTGATTTTTTGTTATTCATTCTCAGTATTTTCAATCAAAATAAGAATACAATTAACTATAGTATTTTACAAGACAAGCAAAATGCCAACATGAAAAAATCCATTGTAAAAACATTGGACGAAACTCATTTCCTTGTTTTGGCAAGCTTTTGTTTCTTCGAAACAACAACGATGTAATAAAGATATACCGCAATTTAGTCTAACCAAGAAGACACGATTTACCTAACTTCTTCTATACCACCCCCGATTCCCTTTTTTTCTGGCAGGGATTCGAACCTCATACGAGGTTTCCTCATAGAAGGCGCCTAGATAGCACACGAGGTATGTGGAACTTAACGGTCGGTCGATCTTGGGAGCAAACCGCGGTCCCAAAGGATATTTTTGGGGCCTTACCCACTAAACGACTCCCCCTCTACTCTCTCACCCGATGTCCCTATCTTCACCCGTGTTCAAAACCCAAGCAGAGTAGGGGGTCCCGCGGTCACTCATCGCGCTACCTTGAGGACGACTCGTCGAGGCGATCGTCGACGATCAACGATGCCAGACTTCAGGGCGTACAGTCACGCCGCACGTGCTTTACCCCGCTGGATCAGAACCAGACCCCCTAATTTCCTGGGTTATGTAACTGCACATTACCAGCAGTTTGATAAGACGCTGTGGGTACATCGGTTGTTATCAACGTCTTGTGTCTTGTCAACGTCAACATCTTTTTTCGTGTGAATTGTCAACGTCAACATTTTTTTTCGTGTGAAGTTTGGCTTAACTGATATTTCCGCGAAAATGAGAATTTTATTTCATTTTTCGTGTTACGCTATTCCCGCTGTGGTGTTTATTACTCAGTAATAGCATATTAGTACAGTACTGAGAAATAAATAAGCCTGTCAAACTTGTGGTGGTACAAAATATTTTTTCAAAGGACGCGTAACAACCCACATTGTAAAATATGATGTTTCATAAATGTTAAACCTTTAGAATGGTCCTAATAGATTCTTGGAAGCCGACAATAGTTTGACATGGATTTTTTTTATCATGTCTTGAAATGTTTTCTTCTTTTAATAGAAAAGCGTATATAAGTTACATATCTATTTACATATTGTATTTCGAAATCGAAGTGTGTATATATCCCTATGTATTTATGAACCTTATAAACGCTGTATCGATTTAGATGAAATTTTCAGGAAATTTTCAGATTGGGGTAGTGACTAATCCTGTGAAGTTTGATAGTGATTAAATAAAATTGAAATAAAAGACAAGCAATTAATGTTTGATAAAATTTAACTGTTCGATTAATAAAATTTACAAACGCCGAAAGTATCAAGTCAAGACATCACGCCGTAATAATAAAAAAAAGCAATTAATACTCCAAAGAATACGAAGCTATTTCAGTTAAAAACCATTAGTGGAAGAACTTATCGATCGCTTCAAAGACCGAATTCCTCGTATTCTGAAAAGAAGCCGCCTGAAGTAGGAATTCAGATAATTGTCGAACGTTAATTAACACCGGGCAACTTTAATTATAGGATAATGATTATACTCCGTTACATTTTAAGCTGTATACCTTTCTTAATTTTTATTAGAGCCTTTTTTATAAAACGGTATCAAGGGATTTTAATTTGTTATTTTGATATAAACGGTATTAATTGTGTCAAATAGCTGTTACATACTGACGGGACAAAATTCTGATAGTCCGTTTCTCGGCTATGTAACCTTAAAAATTCGAATAAAGCCAATGAGTTGTGAACGTCTCCGTGTAAAATCATTCAATTGTATATATAATTATATTTAATGGTGAATGTTGCTGATAAGGATTTAAGGTCTCATTACGATTGTCTTTTCAGGTCATTAGTCCCTATTATGCCTGGTGGGCATATGCATTAAAAGAGGATAAGTTGGTCAAATGGCTAATGACCCTAAATACAGTACTACGGGTCAGATTCGTATTTTTCAAATATTTCGGTATGCTAGGCTTTGTTGTAATTATACTTACTCATCAGTGTGTTTTCAGTGGCCATACATAACACAGAAGGAAATGGGGCTCGGAGCGCGTGAATATAAAAAGTTTAGACATTTTAATTATTTACCTAGATTTATTAAATGATAAGACGTTTGTATTTGACTGACATTATCTTATTTTTAGTTTTTTAATTATTGTTCTATGAATAACTTTAAACTACACTGATGAGTTTTAATAGAGTTGGATTGAGATATAGATAGATATATGTAGATAGATATATATATAGATAGATATATATAGATATGTGAACTGGTTTCCCGTTATTTCAAACGAAAACTTAAGTTATCAAAATTAATTAAATAGCATTTTTATTTTCAAATTATATAAAAATGTTCTTCGGAACACTCCCAGTGGAATTTCCGGTGCAAAAAACAGGGATTTTTTTAAAGATTAGATAATCATTTTTATCTAACGAATGGTTGATGAGCACGATCCAACAAATAAACTTTCTTGCTTTAAATGTATTTTATGAGTAAACTTTGTGAATTTTGTTTGATATTTTAGAATGGTCATTAAGTAACTTTAAAAAAGTTTCTTTACATAAAAAAAATTGCGGTCTTTTTTGCACCGAGTAAGTGTGGACTCTCTATACGCGACAAAGAATGGTAAATTTTCTAACATTTCCTTCTTAATAACACCTTTCGATTAATATGTGTAGGGACCTGTATATGTAATATGGTTAGTTTGGCAATAAATTATTTCCTATTCTACTGTACGTTACTCAAATGATACTTCATCCAAATTTCAAATATCTGGTTTGTTTGATGCGTGGGTACCTATAACTGAGGATTTCGGGAAAAAGCAGTATATATTTTCAAGGATTTTTCCAATAGTAGGCTCGATTTAAGCCCCACATTGATTGAAACACTTTGAGTTTACGATTTCTTTGTTGTTCCTGCCATTGTAAATTTTTAAATGACAGTTGGTGTAGTGCAGTTTTAATTATTATTTTTATACATAAAACATTAATCATCCACATAGATAACAAAAGTACTAACTGGTCTGATCTTATAAAATGAATAAAATAAACAAAGTTGCTATTTATTGAAGAAAATTGGAGTTTTCCACGAACAAAATTCTTCAATTTATATAAATCATCTATGAAACAATTAGTTTTAACAAATAATTTCAGCGAATAAAATATGAAAACGAATACGCCAGCTATTATTAATATATGTTGGTCAGTAATAAATGATATGTGATCGCTACATGGAAATTTATCAGATCCAGCTTACATTACGGCTTATTATTACTCGTATAATAAAATAATTTCCAGAAAATTCTGCCCTTTCCATTAACTCAACAAAATTAATAGGGGAACGTTCGTTAACGAAATAATCGAGATCATTACTTTTTAATAAATAATAGCATAAGTAAAAAACATACAGTTTGAAGGAAGCATTGTTCATTGTAATGTGACAATCATTAGACAAAGAAGCCTTCGTAAACGATCCCAATGTTCAAAGGCAGGATTAATTCCGTATTCCGTTAAATTTCATATCAATAAATGTGTAGGTGCTGTTGATTTTAATTCAAGGATCGTAGCAGCCGGGCAAATGGGTGGTTGTCTCCGAAGGCCGTAGCCGGGCCGCGCTACGCGGCGTAGCATCCGCATTAGTAGCCGCATTGAAAAATACTTCCCCGGGAACTGTCTGAGCAGCTGGTTTGCCAGACTGTTACGTCACAGAAAATCCTTTACTTATTATAAAAGCTACGGGGACGAACACTTCATTCATCCTTGATATTTTTAGCTTCAATTAACCCGATGTCAAATTATGTAGATAAAAATTTAAAACCAGACATTTTGATACCTTCAAAAGGTATGTCTATATTTAGAGTAGTAAATACGTTCGATATTCAATCGTTGTTCTTTGTTTGTAAATACTTTAACGGAACCCTCTATTGAATTTATTTATATCTGCATTATGTTGTTTTATATTTCGATTTGTATTTGTGTCAACATAGATAAATAAATAAACAGCGCGACTTATCCAGGTTTTCTGTAAAAAAGTTTCCATTTAATTTCACTAATGCATCAATCTTACAACGGTGTACCAGCTTTGCTTATTATACAGTGACATTTTCTGTAAAAGCGAACTAAAAATATTATTAACAAAAGCTAAGCATGTAAATAAGGTAGCATTAACGCAGTCATTGAGAGAAGTGATGACAAGGAAGACGTAGCGACGACGGTGGTGGCGACAACAGCGGCGGTGTAGTGCCGCAGCCAGCGCGGCGTCCTTGTTTCGGTAATACGTGCGAGTCACGCGACCGGGGTCGATAGCGGCTACCGGACAGCCTCTGCCTCAATTATTCAGCACGCGACCACCACCGCCGCGCCGCCAGCACGCGCCAGCACAAAGCGCGCGCACACCTACCAGCTTGCCGCCGTCGCACCCGCCGAACTGTCTCCTCCAAGGGCCGACCGAATCACACTTATCTCGGTTCACTGGAAATCTTTGCCGATGAAACGAGCCGTTTTTCCGCTTACAGTCGAGCTCTGGTCGCGCGTTACGTAAAGGGCGCGAGGTGGCGCGTGTATGCGCGTGTAGCGCGCTCTCGGCGGGCGCTCAGTTCGGGGTCGCGCGCGGAGTGCCGCCACACAGTTATGCAACGCGCCGCCACCGTCGCCCTGGCATGGAAAATCGAAGGCGAGGGCGCGAAGGGATGCGCGCGCATCCGCATCGATACCGGTCCCCGCCCGTGCCGCTTGCTAGCCGCAGCTGACATTACACCGGAGACACCACACATTTATGGACGTTGCCAATACAGGCTTGCGAGCTTCATTTACACAGCGGAAATCAAAGGCCACGTCATTTCACAACATTTACGATCCGAGACGGAAGAGCTCAAGTTCATTAGCTCGCAGCGATGAAAATTACGTCTTATGGACATTAAAAATAATTAGTTATTTATTTTATCGAAAGCTTTACAATTTTAATTCATGACGTGAAAAAGATTTTCATTCATTGTTCTATTGTTAAAATTTTTTACCACATAGGGTTGCTAATTGTAAAATAAATTGTCCATTCAATAATTAACCTCATTATTCAAGACAAGTCGCCAAAACGGGATAGATATAGCGACAGTTCGTTGAAGGACGTCGTCATACGTGACCCTATTTTGCCTTTTCATGGGGTTCGCAGTAGTTCAGTTCAAACAGAGCACACTTGTTTAGACCTTGTTGACCTACTATAAAGGGGTGATTGTGAACAAAGGATCACTAATGTCGCGTAGGTAATGTTAATGAACGCTTAGTTTTCTCATTTTTAAAGTTTCAATGAAAATTATACTTGAAGTTAAATTTTCTCGCTGATTTATTAGTAAAGATTTGCATAACGTCCACTGACGTACACTATTTAAAGAATGTACATTAATTTTGAATGGGAATAATAATCCTATTGTATAATTTATTTTCTAAACTTTTTTTAATTGTACATATTTATCTTATATTTCAATAACTGCAAAACCAACTTGAAAACCGTGCATTATTCAAAACTACGGATTATAAAGTTAGGCAAGTAGAGATTAAACCGTAAAAAGGTAAATGAATCCTGCAGAATAAAACAGTAAGATGTAAATTGTTGAATTATAAAAGAAATATCAACAAGCGTGTACCCGTGATCCCATCCGCTTTGATTCAAATGAAATAATAATCATTTAAATCGTTTGTTAGTATCAGTCATCAATAAAAATGACTTGCTAGTCCTGGGAAAAAGGGTTGTCCAAATTTGTCGAAATTGAAGGATATGTTTGCAGATGTCAAATTTATTAAATCACCTCCCTGGTTACATGAATACCTATAGTTTTTATGAGCTCCTATCAAAGGAGTTTTAGGTATCGCGTTATTATACCGTGAGTTATATCTAAAAGTTTTAATTGTATTAATAGGTATATGATTGTCGCTCTCTATCCACAAAAGTGATCAGGGTGCTAAAGTTTCTAACTAAATTTTCTAATAGTGTCCTGCAGGATCTAATTATCGTATAATTATACTTTGTTTATGGATTCATTTTATTAAAAACTAACGTAACCCGCTGACTATTACTAATAACTATGACTAATTGTATGAAAAAGATCTCCAATCATCTTCTCGCGCGCCACCTGTCGTATATTGATATTATTACAACTCCAACCTTTCTCAGGGCGCCAACAATAGTTGCGTAAGCACAATGGCATGAATGGCTTAAAACGCATAGAGGAAAAACATTTGTGGCTGTAACCATCATGGAACAGATATTTGACACCCCGATCACCCTCTTCGGCCAACCTATACCCTGAGCCAGGAAGGTCAAGTACCTGGGTGTCACCCTGGATGCATCCATGACATTCCGCCCGCATATAAAAACAGTCCGCGACCGTGCCGCATTTATTCTCGGGAGACTCTATCCCATGATCTGTAAGCGGAGTAAAAAGTCCCTTCGGGACAAGGTGACACTTTACAAAGCTTGCATAAGGCCCGTCATGACTTATGCGAGTGTGGTGTTCGCTCACGCGGCCCGCACACACATAGACACCCTCCAATCCCTACAATCCCGCTTTTGCAGGTTAGCCGTTGGAGCTCCGTGGTTCGTGAGGAACGTTGACCTACACGACGACCAGGGCCTCGAATCAGTCCAGAAATACATGAAGTCAGCGTCGGAACGGTACTTCGATAAGGCTATGCGTCATGATAATCGCCTTATCGTTGCCGCCGCTGACTACTCCCCGAATCCTGATCATGCAGGAGCCAGTCACCGTCGACGCCCTAGACACGTCCTTACGGATCCATCAGATCCAATAACCTTTGCATTAGACATCTTCAGCGCTAGCACTAGGAGTAGGCTTAGGAACCCCGGTAACCGTACTCGTCGAAATCGACAAAGAGGTCGACGTGCAACCTATACCCATGCATCAGCCCGCTGAGTTTCTCGCCGGATCTTCTCAGTGGGTCGCGATTCCGATCCGGTAGTAGATTCATTCGCGAAGCAGCTGCTCTTGAGCTGTTAGGTCTCCTTCGGAGGCGCTCGGGTAGCTGTTAGCATATCTCACCTCTCCTGGCTGAGCCTTTGCTCGCCCACCTGTCCTGGTGAAACTCGAAAGGGCCACCAGTAATCTATCAATCATAAAATATATATATATATATATATATATTTGACAGATATCTTAATCTCGCTAACGACATTTTCAAGATAAGCTGACATATACCTATTTATACTTACAAGTTCTACAATTAGTGGTAGGACTTCTTGTGAGTCCGCACGGGTAGGTACCACCACCCTGCCTATTTCTGACGTGAACCAGAATTGCGTTTCGGTTTGGTGGGGCAGCCGTTGTACTATAAAAACGAGACCTGACCTGAGACCTTAGAGCTCATGTCTCGAGGTGGGTGGCGACATTTACGTTGTAGGTGTCTCTGGGTTTCCCTAACCACTTAACCCCAGGTGGACCGTGAGTTCGTCTACACATCTAAGTAATAACAAATTTAAAAAAAAGAATTCGAACGTCAACATTCCGCTCGCTGCAAAAACTTTACTTTGTCGTTGCTCCTAAACATTAAAACAATCATTAAACATAAAAAAAATTTGGTCCATTGTGGCTGGTCATTTTTATCACTCGATTTTTTTAAATCAAGTTTGCTCTGGTTCTACTGTAAGGTGGCCGAGATTATTATGGTTGAGTATTTTAAAAATATTGTTTTGGTCCAAACCGGCGCCTTTGAAATTAATGGGGCAAAGTCAATAAACAAATAAAACCGGAATAAACGGTCAGGAGCATCCAAAATTATGTATTTACTATCTGAATCGACAGCTCTTGCAGAAAGAAGCTTTCCAATATTTAGATAAATGCTAAGATGTCATTTACATTAAATATTGAAATGTGAATAATTGAACACTGACTTCATGTCAGAAAAAGTTAGAAATAACATTAAAGACGTCTTGTTATTTAGGGTTTTTTTTATTAAAGAAAGGTGTATATTTAATATCTTAAATGACTCTCTGAATACAGTTTTTGCAAAATCCTTTAAATGTTTTTCTTTAATTGTCACTCCTCCTGTTATTACCCCTTCAGCAATTGGTAGACAAAAAATACAGAGATGATAGAATCCAGAATGCTGGCAACATCACTTCTATTACTGTAATTCCTTTTTTTTTCTGAAAGTAATTCGACTCTTTCTATTAATATATGTATTTTCTCGTCCTGATGTCATGTTCGTGGATTGTTGTATGAAATTTTCATATGTGGGTATATTTTTTGTTTGTGAATCCGATTATTGGCACAGACGAAAGAAAAACATCAGTAGTTTGGTCATATTTACGCCGATATATATCACGTCGAGTATTTTAGAACCAGTGTGTTTAGTGCGAGTTTTTTAACGTTCTGAGATAGCGTAAAAATTAACTCAAGTTTGGAACAGCGCCCCTAGCGGCAACGGTAGGGGAGCGTTCCAACTCCATACTTTGAGTTAACTTTTACGCTATCAATAATGTTAAAAAACTCGCACTAAGAACACAATACACAATTTAACTTTTGGATTATCGATAAAAAACCGTTATTTTTGGGATGGTTCTGCTGATCCCCCTAGGATGGATTGTACACCAAAAACCATACATTTCACTAAGTGAATGCTGTCATAACTTGAGACAAAAGGACGAAGTCTCAACTATATTGGATAACAGTTGTCCCACACTTCTAATCAGAACGGATGAAATATAGAATACATTATGACAACATTTTACACTGAACGACCTCGAATTTACTCCTATATGATAATTGCCAGAAACATAGTACAGGCAAACGAGACAACAAATACATCTCAGATCAATTATGTATTTATTTACCATTTATGTTATTTTACAAAGAAAATCAAATGATGCACATCGTGGGACCATCTGTTAGCTTTTTATGTAACCATTTTTGAAAACGTAAATTACTCTACGGATATGCTAAACTCTTTATTAATATAAATGAAACAAAACTATGCCAAAATATAAATTTACTCTTTAAACAATGTCTATAACCATGCACTATATTGTAAAGCTAGTTTTGAAATTGTAAAATAAAAAACGGAAGCGACTATGTTTTAAAATTCGACAACAGATGGCGCTTATTTCATCAATATACTTTTATTTAAAAAACATAAATCTCATGCCACCACAAAAGTAACAATAAAATTAACTTATTCCGGCTAATTTTATTGTTTTGCAAATAATTTAGCAAACACAACCATTTATTATGCATTTAAATCATAAATTAGACACTAATTTTAATATGCTATCCAACTGCTCTTCTAAAGAATCCCTTCCTTCTCCATTGTTAACCACCACATCCCAATCATTGTAATCATCCAAATCACATTCTGAAGTGGCATCATCAACTCCAACCTGGAATTGAAAGCCTCTTTCCTTTCTAGTTCGATCGTCTGCAGTTATTCTCACTGTTCGGATGATGTCCCCATATGTCTCCTTGAACCAGCGTATATCTGTCTTACGTCTAATGTCACTTACAATCCACACCGGTTTAATGGCAGCTGAAATAGAATAGTTTTGTAATTTGAATAGATATACATACTATTGAATTAAAAAAGAAATCCTTAAGTTTGTTTCTGCCTCTCTCAGAAAGGGTTCACTTCAAACTTTACAGAGCATTGAATTTTAACAGAAGGGTTTGTTTGTATTTTAAATCCTAGAGTTTCAACAACTCAGTGTTTTTCACACAATTAGCATTAGTAGTAATGGTAGAGCATGACCAAGATTCACTAGGTAATAGAACATTATTATTTTTTAACTTTGGTGACTAGTTAGATTTCGTACAAGCGAGCGAGAAACTGTATTTGTAAGATAAGTATTGTTAAGAATAAGTTTGTAAGTTATATGAGTAAATTAGGATGCTTTGGTTGTGCTGTATTATTTATTAATTAATCTTATCCGTTTGATAATATAAAGTCCACTTCTCTTGTGGTTGAAGTAAACAGTTTTAAATATTTGCTTTCAACTAAGTTCAAACTGTTTTTATGTTTATGTGAAAGTTATCATAATATATTTAAGCTTACCATTTTCACAAGCTGCTTTACAAAAGCATCCATAATCTTTGTTTCGCATTTCCTCACTCCATTTTATCATCTCCAGTCTGTATTGTTCCTTATATTCACCCTCACTGAGCAATTCGTTCAAATTCAAATTTTTCTCTTTAGCCCAATGAGTCTTGATAGGTTGAGATATTTTAATTATTTCACACTTATCTGCTAAACTAAGGAACAAATAAGCAGGTCATAATTAAAATTTACTTTGTTAAATTTCATGGTGCTTAATTACAGATATAAGAAAAAAGAAGTTTTTTTGCACACCTTGAAAGAATGAAATAAATAACAACAGATTAGATGTGCAATCACAATAATAGATGGTTTTTTCGCTAAAAGCAATCTCTTCCCAGCAACAACTTAAGGTACAAAATGTGAAAATATATATTCTACTATGATTTTAACAAGTTGAACTCCATGTCCACAGCATACTTTTCCTTAGAGCCGAACCAATATATTAAGAATCCTACAAAAATTGTTGTATTTTTTTGCAAACAGTGTCAAAAAATAACACAAAAAAATGGGTAATTTATGGAAACAGTGACTACACATTATTTTTTTGACAGGCACACAGTGTCCATCACGACTCCCTGGATCTGACTTTTTGGTAATGACAGGGTATCCGCAATGGCCCATTAGCCTAAACAAGGCTGGTGTAGCATTCAACATGTTAATTTAATCATATAAACTGTAGATCTTTAATGAACTTTATAATCTGAAAAGAGTAAGTGGGAGGCTTTGTAATTGAAACTGTTCATCATCAGGTGGATAAGGTTTTTCAAATAGGCTAAATATGTGCATAAAGTCTGCAACCTAATGGTGTTAGAAACTACTCATATATACCACAGAGTTAACAGTCACCAACTTTAAGACATGAAGTCTAAATCTCAATCGATTGTCTCATGATGGTCTCGTCTGCCCACCTAAATGTATTACTGCTCTATGGCAGGAATAGCATCTGTGCAGAGTGTAAAAAGCATCTTGGTACCAAAATTTAAATTATATTTCAAACATTGATAAACAACAAACATTAATAAACACAAACTGTGTGTAAATTTTTAGAATATTCTGTATTTTACATGAAGCTTGTAAATATTTTAAGAAGCAGCAGTTATAAGCAAATAAATAATTCATTGGAGATTGGAATCACACATCCTGTTTATACATTGTTCAATTTTGAAGTTTGTGACTTTACATTAAGATTTGGATTATGAAAAAAGACATGTATTACAAATTTTAAAAATTAATCAGGGGAACAGGAAATTTTAATAAAAGTATGTAGGTAAACTTACATGTGTCTTAAATGATCAGTCAAAAAGTCTTTTCCAGACTTCCTTTTACCACTGAATAACAAGATAATTTTTGGAGACATCTTCCCGAAAATCAACAGGAACAGGCTTAAATGAAAAGTATTTTTATAATGTAAATGTTGTCCGAAATGGAACTTGTTTGTTTTTTAGATTCACAGTAATAGATTTGTTGATTTCACACAGAATCAACCTAAATAATAGAATAATTATATTATACATCAATGTACCAACAAAAACATCGATAGAAAAACGAAATATACTTATTGATAATTACCCTTTATTTGATTTGTTTATTTGTGTTTTGATTTATTTTGCTACCTACCTATTTGACATAGAAGTAAAACGACACCTGTAATCTGTAAAATCGGGAACGCGGCTGTCGTTGTCAATGTCAAATTTACAATCCTAGCAACAATCTTTTCCATAAACAGTTTTTGACAGGTTCGTTTACATGTATTAAGTACGGTGGTGAATTGTTCAAGTGGATTACTACAAAATTTTTAGCGTCTTTGTTTTATTTAAAATGTCAGTAAGATGTTCCACAACTTTAGTTCGCATTCAAGGAGCCATTTCACTGAAACGACTTTTATTTAGGTCTTGGTAACTAAAGATCAACTCACGAAATTGGGAATACTCATAAAAACTCCCGAGGTAAACTCGATAAGAACTGAACTGCAGCTTTTTTTAAGGACTGGTCTGTCTTCCTAGAAACTTAAGTGTATAATCTATGCTAGAAACAATTCGATTAAATAAGGCAACACTTTTAGGAGAAAACTCAGATATTCATTTGGGCCAATGGACTTTGTATCCGGCTAATAAATAAATAAATAATAAATAAAAATAAAAAACTCAGATACGTCTCAAGGCAAGCTCTGGACTGGCACCCCAGTACCAAGCCACCTGAGGCGAACCTGGCAGCGGAGATGAAGACAATCTGGTTAGCCGGAACCGAAGTAAAGCGCATAGCCGAAGACCGATCGGTATGGCTTCTTCTTGAAGCCTTATGCCTCACCTGGAAGCTTTATATCCTTAAACAACAACAACAAATCAGGCAATACTCTACAATTGCACCCATTTAAGTTGAGTTTTTTGCAATTACAATTAGACACAAGAAAATACTGAATTAAATAAATAAAAATTGACTGATTACTTCTTATTTCCATGTATGAATGGGCTCAAAATTAAATAAACCACTATTTGTCATTATTAGAACTATTATTAATATTAAGTTTATTATGCTACTAACAACATGTAAACCGATCCCCTTTGCATGCAGACTCATTCGCATTAGTTTTCAACAAAATAAGTAGGTAAATAAAGTTTTAGTTTAACAAAACTGAAATGTTTTTTTTTTATTTTTTTTTATTGCTTAGCTGGCTGGACGAGCTCACAGCCCACCTGGTGTTAAGTGGTTACTGGAGCCCATAGACATCGACATCGTAAATGCGCCTTGAGATATAAGTTGTAAGGTCTCAGTATAGTTACAACGGCTGCCCCACCCTTCAAACCGAAACGCATTACTGCTTCACGGCAGAAATAGGCAGGGTGGTGGTACCTACCCGCGCGGACTCACAGCAGGTCCTACCACCAGTAATTACGCAAATTATAATTTTGCGGGTTTCACTTTTATTACACGATGTTATTCCTTCACCGTGGAAGTCAATCGTGAACATTTGTTGAGTACGTATTTCATTAGAAAAATTGGTATCCGCCTGCGGGATTCGAACACCGGTGCATCGCTTCAACACGAATGCACCGGACGTCTTATCTTTTAGGCCACGACGACTTCAAAATGTTTATCTTTGTTAGAATTTACTTTGCAATTACCATTTTCAATAGCAGCTTCACTATATAGCTAGAGATTATTCATTTTAAAATTTCATTTCATTATTATTTCTTTATTCTTACGCCATCTATCATTATATTTTGTAACTATTTGACAATGAAATCCCATTCCTGACTATTACTCTGATGAACAAATTGTTTCAAGATATATGTCGGTAGAGGTCTCTAGTAGCCAGGCATTTTAGTAAACCTTACATTTTATTTAAGCTTTGGATCTAATAGTTAAAAACATAGATTATACACTTGTTAAAAACATAAAACTTTGAAGTAGGTACAGTAGGAAGGAAATTATTTGTTATTATGAATTTGGTATTAATTAGTAAAAAAGGGTATTTTCTACTTTATACGTCTCTATGGTAACACAATTTAGACACTTTTGCTTCGAAATATTGTAGTTTGGTAGATGGTCAAGTTAGTCTTTAAAATATTACTCGATAAGCATATTATCGTAAATTTATATTACATATCTACTCACTCTACTTATCATTATATTCCTGACTTTGATTCCATAACAAACATTATTTGTACAATTTTCAATAAAAATGTAATCATGAGAAAACGGTATTAGATATTTGATCGGAAATCGTGATCTTTAAATGTACGAGTAGATATCAGATTTACTTAACCTAGTTTCGGTAATATAGGTAGATAGTACAACGCATCGCCCACCACGAGTTATTATAGCGACTAGGTATAACATATATTATTATATATGACTATTAAATAAATTCGTGCCGACACGAAAAAATGGCGTTATTTGAATGCTGGTCGATAATTTAAATGTAGCAACAACTGCTTTTAGCTTACAACCTTAATTGACTTAAAAATGCTTATCAATATTATATATCCATGTGTACTTTTTACCACCTGAGCATATTTTTCCGTATAAACTTTATTTCAATGCATTAAAATTCTTAAATGAATAACCGATGAAATAACTTGCGCTCTTTTGGAATGCAAAAGGAATTGGAAGCACGATGCACGCTCACGACTTTCTGAACGACTCCGGACATGACATTCCACGTTTCGTTGTAGATCAGAACGGGACAGAATGCGAAAACCCATTTGAAGAAACGAGACAAGCTACCACGAAGCCAGTCCACGTGGACTGCTTAATATCAACACAGGAGCAACGACCAATGGAAAACGGTACCGCTAATGTATTTCTCACCTCCGCACTCACACCAAGTACGCTCGCTGTTTTAGTGTTGGTTAAAGGAGTTTCAACTTAACACACATACCTGTAGAGTTTTAAATCAGACGTCGCGTTAACACAGACCTTTATTTCCAGAACGACTTATAAAAACTGGGTGAGTCAACATAGAATCGTGTTCCAGGGTGATAAGATGTAATTTCGTACGCAAAATATTCTGCGGTTCTTGAATTTAAAACGATTCCCAAGAACACGGGCGCAAGTTGGTGAAGGTTTGAGGAGGCCGCGGTGCAAACTGCATCGTCACAGTGTCGCCCCCTCGCCTCACACCAGGACCCTCCTGGCTTTATAGTAGGCCCCCTGTATATGTGTGCATGTTGAGAGTCAACTGTTGTGCTGAGGCACGAGGTTTTCATAGCTCTGAGAGGTGCATGCAGCCGTTACACTCAACGCTCGTAATATTTTGCTATGGCAATATAATCCCCTTTTATTTTTCTACTTGACCACACAAACAGATGTAATAGAACTGTTGACAAAAAATATTATTAACAATTGTCATTAGCCCAACAAAAAGGTATTTTAAAAACAAAGATTTTTTTCACATTTTCAAAACAACTTACGCGTTCCTATGTAGAGCCATTGCTCGAAAAACGTAAACGATAGGAACACTTGTTTAAAATTAAAATAAGGAAAATAACTCACAGAGGTTACTAGTATAAGATATTACCCAAGGGATTCGTTTACCTGTATTATTAAATAATCTCCAGCTACCCTCGAGCACGTCGAAAAAAATAAAATTTAACGAAGCTCGAATCAAAAGAAGTTCTTAGAAACAAATCGACTCTTTAAAAGCTCTTTTACGATTATGTTTTTGATTCAATGAAAGGGGATCTTTTGTCGACAGCAGACCCGGAAATATTACGTGGAGGCTCCCCCGGGGCTTGCCGTGACGTGTACGAAAGGAAAAGGGCAAGTTATTGCTAACGCGTTCTCGACTACTCCTTTTCGTTATCTCTCATAAGCGGTTGTTTTGAGGAACAAACTTCTCGAGTTTCCACGCTCATGAACGAAGTAAAATATGTTCTTAAACGTAGCACAGACGTTAACTTTGAATATTTTATCTGTATTAAATTTAATCTATGTACATGGACGAGTTCAATTTATTTATATATTTTCAATATTCAATACAACAGTAATATTTTGCATGTAGTTATCCTAATATGACCAAATGAAAGAGCATTTTTTGGCGATTATACCTATATTAATAAGTCGTACTGAGCAAAAATGTACTTATCATTGTCTGATCTATGACCACAGAATTATTAAAACGGGAAGTGAGATTAAAAAAATTCACAATTAATAACTTGATAGTAATAAACTCTAAACTCGATGGAATAGTTTGAAATTAACAAATGATAGACAATAACAAAAGTCCGGAACAATTACGAAAGCAACCAACTAACCAAGGAGTTTTTTTTCGAATAGGGTTGTTTTTCTGGAGCACCTCAACACGCCACGCCGCCTAATGGCCGCTGCCACTGGAATCGGAAGCCTTTTGTAAATAATGTAACATTCGTACCTACGGAGTGGCGTTGAAATGGGACTCCCTCGGTTTATTGCCGCTAATATTTGATTTATAGGACGACTTATTAAACCCGAATGCGGACTGCTTTTGATAAAAAAAAAAAAAACTCTTAGACGCAGATTTGAACGCAACGTTATTAGAGAGGGAATGTTTTCGTTGGCGATTCTGATTTATGTCTTGCGTTTTATTAATTAGATTTCGTCTAGTGATTCGACTCTTTGAATTTATTGATTCGCAAATCGTACAGAGAAATGATTCGCATTGTTAATGTATCCGATGTCTTTCATTAATCTTAATGGTTATTAATATCGAACGTAGTCAAGTATTAAATTAGTTTAATGTTAATATTTTTAGATTGTAAGTTGCTACAGTTACACTCAATCGAAACTTTTAATGATTATACTATATTTATGTATTTATTTATTCAACTTCATGCACAAAAGTACAATGGCGGCAAAATAACATAGGTACCTCGGTTACTACGTAAACTATATTAATATCTCGTCCGTCCATTATACGACAAACTGACATAGTAACATATTATTCACTATTCATTATATAAACTGACATATTATTTCAACTGACATAGTAACTTGTCATCATCTTGGAGCTAATAAAAGCAAGCCTCGTCCAGTTTTAATAAGGTTCAAATGCCATAGCCATCGAAGTGAAGTTTGGAAGAATAAGGTGTTGCTGAAGGGTTCTGGTTTGACGTTGTCTGAATTCTTGACGAAGTCCCGCCATGATACGTTTCTGGGTGCTCGCAAACACTTTGGCCTTAAGCAGTGCTGGACATCAGAAGGCAAGATAGTAATCCAGCTGTCTGATAAAACACGTCGGAAGATAGAGACTGTCGCTGAGCTCCGTCTGTTGATAAATCAGTACCCTGTGGCACCAGCGCCTGGTGATGAGTCTGCTGAAGCCGTGAAAACCACAAAGTTGCAGGTCAAGAATACGTCGGACAAGAGGATCCGTAAACCGCCTAAATAATAATGTTTCACGTTATTTATTTTATGGAAAGTATAGCATAATATTTATTTTTAATTATTTTACTTCTTTAAAACTCTTTGATGTATTCCATACTCATTTTTATGTCTATCTTTCTGTTTTACTTGTTTGGCGTTTGTTAATTTTGATATATAAATTAATTTAGTTTGTGTTTGTTGGTTAGACTTAGTTATGTATAATCATGTATTTCAACATACATTGCTAAGACTTTGACAAGTTTGACACAATGACATGTTTTGGTATGCTACCTACCTCCTTTACAATAGAACTTTGGCTCTGTGGCTTTTGGCCATCAATTTTAGTTGTAGGTATACCAAATCACTGATGATTTAAAATAATTGTTTTTAATTTGTTGTTCTCGGAGGTTAGTTTGATAATATTATATTTTGTATTTTTAGAAGTTATTAAGGATTTTAGGTGTAATTTTTATTTTTTTGTTTTCGTTAGTCTTTGTTTATTATTTTATTGGTATTATTGTTTTTTTATTACTTATTTAAAGCATTTCATGTACAGTGATACTGATGATAATTTTTTGTCATGTTCTTCTTCTGTTTCTTCTGATAGAAGCTTTGCTAGTGCGTTTGATAATGATGATTCCACTCATCTACGCGATCAACTTGCTTATTCCCTTTCGTCTTCTTCTAAATGTTTCAACGTCGTTCACATCAATGCTCAAAGTGTTCACGCACATTTTCCTGATCTGTTATCTTCCTTTGACTCAGACCATGTTCACGCTGTGCTTATCTCTGAGACTTTTCTTAAGCCTTCACTCCCATCCTCGCAATATGCACTCCCCGGATACAAACTTTTGCGAAATGACAGGACGGGTCGCGGATGTGGTGGTGTTGCAATCTACCTCCGTGCTGATCTGAAGCATGCAATCATTGATCAGTCACCAAGCGAATATACTCAATCTGCTGAGCACCTCTTTATAGAGGTAGCTATCCAGCACACCAAGATACTTCTTGGTGTTTTTTATAGTCCTTCAAGTCACATTGATTATTTCTCATCTTTTGAAAGTATGTTAGAAAATGTATGTTCTATATATGACCATGTCTTGATCCTTGGAGACTTCAACACTTGCCTGATCAGGGATGACGCACGGTCTCAGCGATTCCTCTCTCTAGTCTCTTCTGTAAACATGCACCCTCTTCCCTTGGGGGCGACTCATCGTGCTCCTCACTCTACTCCTTCTCTTTTAGATCTCATTATTGTCTCTGACCCTTCCAAAGTTTCAACGCATGGACAGTTATCAGCTTCGTTCTCTTATCACGACCTTATTTACCTTTCTTACAAAGTTCGTTGTCCTCGACGCAAATCTAAATTTCTCCTTCTCCGCAGTTTCAAAGATATTGCTCTCGAGCGTTTGAGGATTGATGCTGGTAATCTGGACTGGTCGTCTGTTTACAATTGCAATGACATCGACAGTAAAGTTGCTGCCTTTAACAACCTACTATTAGATCTCTACAACAACCATGCACCTCTTAAGAGAATCAGGGTTAGGCACTTGCCTGCACCATGGCTCTCTGATGAAATTAAGTTGTTTATGAGTAGGCGCAATAAAGCAAAAATGAGGTATAGGAAGAACTCGTCTGAGGAAAACTGGGCAGTCTACAAAAAACTTCGCAACCGTTGCAGTCGCCTGTGTAGGGATGCAAAGAGACGCCACATTCACAATTCCGTAACTAATCTCGATACTACACAAGTATGGCGATTTCTCAAGTCTCTTGGTATCGGTAAGGCTGTTGAGGAGAATACCGTAATGGCGAATATTGACGCACTCAATGCGCATTTTGCCAAGCCTCCAGTCACGCTCGATGCCACCATCAAATCTTCTACTCTTAACCATCTCTCAAATCTTTCTAAGCCATTAAATACTTCTTTTTCCTTTACACCAATTGCTAAGCGGGATATTAAAAAATCCTTTCAATCCATTTCCACCAAGGCAGTAGGATGTGATAATCTGCAGCTTCAAATGTTCACACTTATCATGGAGGAAATTGCTCCTGTCCTTTGCCACATAATAAATTTTTCTCTTGAGTCCAGTTCCTTTCCGTCACTTTGGAAAAAGGCTCATGTCCTACCCTTGCCCAAAATTGCAAAACCTGCTTCTTTGTCCCATTACCGTCCCATCTCTATTCTTCCGATCTTTTCCAAAGTCCTCGAGAGCATTGTTCAGAAACAACTGTCTTTTTACCTCTCTTCGAATAACCTACTGAGTCCGTATCAATCTGGATTCCGTCCAGGTCACAGCACTGTCACCGCGTTGGTGAAAATCACCGATGATATTCGCTTGGCCATGGAGCGGAAATCAATTACTATTTTGGTTTTACTGGACTTTAGCAATGCTTTTAATTCAGTTGATTTTGACATTCTTCTCGGTATCCTATCCTCTCTTAATGTCTCGTCTCCGGTAATTCAGTGGTTTAATTCTTACCTCCGTGGACGCTCGCAGTCGGTTCGCTATGAAGAGTCTTTCTCTGAGTGGTGTGACCTCACTGCGGGTGTTCCACAGGGTGGCGTACTTTCTCCTCTCCTCTTCTCTGTGTTTATAAACACAATTTCTCATTCTTTATCTTCACACTTCCATCTCTATGCAGACGACTTGCAGCTATATCGTCATACGAGGGTTGCTGACGTTCGGGCTGCCATTTCGGCAATCAACGTGGATCTCTCTGCGATTTACAACTGGGCCAAGTCCTTTGGTCTTTTGGTGAATCCTTCGAAATCGCAAGCTCTCATTGTTGGTGGTAGGTATATGTGCGGCCTTCTCGATTACAGCTCGTTAGCGCCCATCCTCTACGACAACGTTCCGATAGCGTATTCGAAATGTGTCAAAAATCTAGGTTTATACATCGACAGTCACCTCTCGTGGATTAATCACGTTTCCGAAGTAAGCAGAAAAACAGTTTACTCCTTTCAGTCTCTGAAACGCCTTCAAAAATTCTTGCCTCTTCGCACTAAAATTTATCTTGCCCAAACGCTTTTAATTCCTCTTCTCGATTATGCTGATATCTGTTTTCTAGATGCTTCTGAATTGCTTTTAGATAAACTCGAACGTCTGCAGAATTTGTGCATCCGCTTCATTTTTGGTCTCCGGAAGTATGACCATGTCTCTGATTTCCGGGCTGAGCTGGGGTGGCTGCCGATTAGGCGACGTCGAGATTGCCACATTCTCTCTTTTCTCTATTCTATTCTTCACAATCCTGATGCCCCTATCTATCTCCGTGAACGCTTTGAATATCTGATTCCTGACGGCAAAGTTAGTCGACAAGCCACTTCTCTTCTTTTAAAAACTCCCATACACAGCTCTAGTCGCTATAGTGGCTCTTTCACAATACAAGCAGTGCGATTATGGAATTCTCTCCCTCAACCTATTCGTGCTAGTTCCTCTCTAGAAGTTTTTAAGAGTCAAATGAAGAAACATTTCCTGTCACTTTAATCGTATTTAAGTTATTGTTTTATGTATTTTTATTTATATGTATTTTTCATTTAATATTAGATTATTTTTTTAATGCTTAGTTAAAAATCATGCTTTAATAGCTCTTACATTGTACACTATTCCCCTCTTATACATCGTATTTCTCTCTGATAATGGTTTGCTGGAAGAAAACTCATGAATGAGTTAAGCTCGCCTTTGTACATAGTTTTTAGAATTCTTTAAATCTGTTTTTATTGTATTTTCTTTTTGTGTACAATAAGTATAAAAATAAAAAATAAATAAAATAAACAAAAGGCACTTTAATTAAATACTGTTTTAGAGTACCTAAATTATCGTTTTACTGGTAGTAGGACCTCTTGTGAGTCCGCGCGGGTAGGTACCACCGCCCTGCCTATTTCTGACGAGAAGCAGTAATGCGTTTCGGTTTGAAAGGTGGGGCAGCCGTTGTAACTATACTCGAGACCTTAGAACTTATATCTCAAGGTGGGTGGCGCATTTACGTCGTAGATATCTAAGGGCTCCAGTAACCAATTAACACCAGGTGGGATGTGAGCTCATTCATCCACCTAAGCAATAAAAAAATTAGATTGGCTAATTTTTGCATATTTTCAAACTAAAACATAATTTTTGGCAAGGACGAGGAGTGATTTCATCCAATTTGAATGATTTGAATTCGATTTTCTCTCAAACAACCTCGACTCTTACGAAGCTTATTAAAACTTTGACATGAAACTTTTCACGTATTTTTATTTGTAACACAAAAATAAGTCAGCGAGTGGAGTAAAAAAAACTCAACATATTTCTATGTCATTCCTTCGTTTAGTCAACTTTTTGTGACATTAAGCACCATGTTGTGTATAACATTTTTGATTTACATTAGACGTCACAAATGTTTCTTTGCTTTGATCTGCTATTTAATTAATATGTAACGATTCTTCTGTAACTAAAAATATTCATAATGTAGTCAAATCTAAATACGAATTAGTGAGATACCTATCGTTTCGTATCGATTTTTTTATTTCCTTTTATGATCATTTAATTCAGCATTATTATAAAAAAAAGTTCAATAAAGTTAAAACCGAAATAAGATGAAACATAATTATAGAAAATTCCTTTGCCCGTCCGCCATTTTTAATGTGTGGTTTTCAAAACTACACGTGAACGTCAATATAATACACCCTTCGAAACTATAGGAGCCGCTATCAGTGTCATCTCATCAATTCATGAAGTGTATTCAGTGGTGTATAGTGATTTCACGCGATAAATTCTGAACAAGGGGACCCGATCAACGCATGATTTAAGATAAAATTAACATAATATAGTTCTTACACAACGTCAGGGGATCCTTATAATGTATTAAAAAGTTTTCGATCGAATCTTCGTTTATTATTTTAGTCTGAATAAACTATTCATACTTACTATGTTGAATGATAAAACGATAGTAAATTTCTATATATAAATCATGTTTTATATTCCTGTATCGAATTGTAATTTCGGCAGTCTGAATCTGCATGTAAATAAACAAAAGCAATTTCATACTTAATTTCTTGTAGGCGATAGCCCATTATTATATGTATTATATAAAAGTAGAGACTTAAAATAAAATACACTAACATCTTATTATGTTAGTGCGAGAAAAAGCAATGTATCTTAGTTACGTAACACGCCTCGCACCGACATAACGTAAGACAAATATGTCCCCAAATTAAGTCAACACAAACAAAAAGGGAATAAATGCTCGAATAAAATACTTTTAATTTCCCAGGGCGCCGCTAATCGGGCAGCGCCGATGGAGGGCGCCAAATCGCCCTTTTTATTTTACTGTATGAACGCAAATCCGGCGGGAACCGAGGGGGACGGTGCGGTCACGCGCGCCCCTAGCGCCCCCGCACTTGACCCACACGACACAGGAGAGGTGTCACCGAACACGTTACCTACCCGCAAAAAATGGGGGCGCACGCCGTACCTACGGGGAGGCTCGCAGATTTTGTTTTTAATTTTTTACGATTCTATTTCGATAACACTATTACCGTACCTTTCATCCGATGTAGCGCTGCCAATATTGGATTCTCAATGTTTCGTTTCGGCGAAACTTTTTTTGTAACATCGCATACCTAAGGTACCGACATGCAGGAATGTGTCGTTCTTAAGAACCATTCCAAATTCTTTTGTTTCAAGCCTACGTCAGCTATTTGAACATATTAATAGAAATCGAATTTTCCATCAGGATTATTAAATAATATTATGTAATCATATCAAGACTCATTTATCAGTTAATTGTTACGTTTAATATACGAAACGGAGGGAATTTATCAGAAAATTAAGTGGGCTCGTATGCATCAAGAAATAAAGCTCAATTTTCTTAACACCAAACTGGATAATTTCAATATATACCTACATACATCGTAAATATCTGGAATACATGCGTTGGTAAAGTGGGACATAAAACCACCATTTCCTGTGGGTGGCCGCGCCGCAGTTAGTCCGGGCCACTAATTGACTCACAAACAACCATACTGACCACAAACACTGAGATATTACAGCGTGCCAGCCAAACAATGAGTCACGTTGTCGCACCTTATCGACTCGAACCGCTAATTATGCGATTTAATATTTCCTTCCTCATGTTAAATAAACACGTCTCCTGTATTCGGTTTCCTCTTATTCTAAAGCCGTTTTAAATTATGACGTGAATTTAAAAATAATATTGGAAGTTTTTCGAATTGCGTCGCCGTTCTGGAATTCTGCACAATAATTAAAGGACTTATTACAGTTTATGTGGTTAGACTTCTGGCTCAAAGGTCTATTTACAAGGCAATAAAACGTTTGAAAAAAAGTTGTTAAACTTCACTCACTGGATTAATTGCCTTTTTCTGTATTAAAAACAAATGAATAAATGATAGGAAAGAAAAAATGAGGTAGGTAATAATACTAATAAATAACGCTTTGTGTTCAGAAATAATGAGTAACAGATAAAAAAACATTTTTTAAGAATGGTATATCTGTTTTATAAGCATCGAGTAAATAAACACATATTTTAGTATCCATCCGAAGCTAGTTTCTCAAAAATATCATAGCTTACTTTCACATACCATTTAATTATAATTTAAAGATATTCTATAACAAAATATGGCGATTACAACATCTTTCTTATCTCAAACAATATAAAAAAAGAAATAATTTTAAAACAAGAAAATCCAATCTTATTAAACATAATAAAACTAACGTATATCCACATTTCAATAGATAATTAAGGTTAATTTTTTTCATTCGTGTTCATTTTCCTTCCCCTAAGCATTAAAATTTTGACGCAAATAATAATATCGACATCAGCACAAAACGTCCGTGTCATTACTCAGTGACACGCACAGTATTTATTACGTCAATTATTTGGGGGAAGACTTTATCCTGTAATGAGGACGTGGGGATGCTTTGATTTCCATTCCGAATGTATTTTCAGTGCTATTTTTAAACGAAGTTGAATGACACCGATATAGATAGAGATATATTTTTTTTATTGCTTAGATGGGTGGACTAGCTCACATCCCATCTGGTGTTAAGTGGTTACTGGAGCCCATAGACATCTACAACGTAAATGCGCCACTCACCTTGAGATATAAGTTCTAAGGTCTCAGTATAGTTACAACGGCTGCCCCGCCCTTCAAACCGAAACGCAACTGCTTCACGGCAGAAATAGGCGGGGTGGTGGTACCTACCCGTGCGGACTCATAAGAGGTCCTACCACCAATAAGATTCGACGTTGATGCGACGAAAAGAGAAACCGTGGTTTACCTTACATAACGCTATTAATTACGTGAACACGCTTAAGTGTTATATTTTATGTTTGTCGAAGATGTTCGTCTTAATTGGTATGACAATATCTTCACGAGTTTAGAAAATATATATTTAATATGTGGTCTCGTTTGCCCGAAATTTAAAATTTACATTTGACAATCTTTTATTAACCTACCTAAACGATCAAGTCTATAAAATTGAGAGGAAATTAGTTACTAGTATTCTTAGGTCATCGCTTTTAATACTCATTAACTAAATATAAAAATACAATTACGCGCCAAACGATGACGCCCCATCTAACTGTAATTCAAAGCGTAAAAAGCATTAAAGATTAGCTGTAGTGACAAATAAAATAGTTAAACTCGTTCCAAGTTTACGGTTTACACGTTCGCCCCCCGAGAGATGTCGCTAGGGTTTAGCGGTCTTCGGCGGCAGTAAAAATACGTGCGGGTATTTCCTGTCCCCGGTAAGGGGAGGGGCGATAAATAACTCAGTTTGCGGCAATAGAGGGTTTGTTTAGGGCTCTCAACGTTTTTGTTTTTTTTTTTTGGCTGTAATAAATATTGCATTGGAAATTTGGGTGCCATTATCTTTTGTGTTTCTTTTTTTTTTCGTTTCGTTTTAAATTTGGAAATGGATCTTTCTTTTTTTTTAAGCCTAGATTATATTTAAAGAATTCTTATAGCAGACTTTTTTTTTTTTTTTTTTTAAATAAATGCGAATGACGTTGAAGATAACTCAAAAGTTTCAAAATACGGTTATCGCATCAGTCGTGCGCATTCGCAACACAAATCGTTTTATTGTCAATTACTTTTAATGTCTCAATAACTATTAAATTCGATTAGTATTCAAATTTATATTTCCTAATGGCTGTTGTCGGGGTTTGTGTCCTTTTATGGTGTTCGACTAATAGAATTTATTGACAGACTAGTATAACATGTTGATCCGGTAAGAAACCGCTATCATATTGACTTAAAAGGTAATACAGCACTATGCTGATAAATAAACTAGGTAGGTACAGCTCTTTTAAATGCATTTTTGTTCTTATCGTAATAGCGTATTTATTACTCGTACTAAGTATTCTAAAATTGAACCAATGAGATCGGTATAGAAATGTAAGCAGCTGAATCTAATTCAAAGCTTTTTTATGTGTTCGTTCGTATGGTGATTCGTTCAGACATCATCGTGTCTAGATCTGGATTACTGGTTTTTCAAAGGCGGTCATGATCTGTGAATGTTCACGATAACACTATCCGGCTATTATTATGAATCAACAAAAGCATATTCGGGCTATTGTTACTGTTTCCTTAACATCCCTTCTTAGTAGCAGCACTCTCACTTTCAAACCTAAGCTCCTAGCGTACTAAGCACTGGTACTAGTTCCCCACACTATTAGCTGAAGCTAGTTGTATTTAAATTGCAATAATGCATTGTAGAATATAAAGGAAAGTTTTAGAAATGCCATTGTGATTCTTACGTCTCTTCGTGGGCCAAAAGCCATGTGGTATTTAAGCATAAGATCGCTTACCCATAATAAGCCAAGTAAAAAAAAAAATCAACCATACATTTGTCCCAATCAAATCATCAATGTGATATCTCATTTGAAGTACGTTCGTATAATTCACTGACACATATGTACTATAAACATGTTTAGATTATTTTTATAGAAATTAAACGAGGTTCTTTTACAATTGACAACATAATTTAGAGATAAAAAATAATGATGGATGACATAACGCGTCACGTTTCCACGCTTCCCGGCCTAACAGAATATTAAGGACAATCGAAAAGAATCCGAGATAGGACAGCCCTAGTCGGGGGTGGGTGACTGGTAGGCGAGGGAGCGTTATTTGTAGGGCTCGCGTGTGAATTATTCGTGGGTTCACGCGCGCTGTTTGCCCGCCGTCTTGTGGAGTCGACCCTCGTTAATGAAATTTCATATCGTAGTCGGCGCCGTGCCGCGTTCCATTGTACTGGCAACGCTATTCAAACTACTCAATTGTTACACTTCACTTCATTGTTTAATGTACACGTCCACGATTACGGGTATTCAGTGTACAGATCGCGATGCTCTATTTCGATTCGTAGCCAAACGTTTAATATTCAGTTTTGTTTTTTATTTTTTCTGTTTTTTTCAACGTTGTTATTGTACTACTTTTGTTTTCAAATTAATTTAAGTTAACTTTGTTGTGTCTAAAATATTAATGAAAAATGTAGATATGTTTATCGAGTGCCAATTAGTTTTGTAGGTAGTTGATGACAATTAAAGAATAATAAAAGTTTTTTTTAAACGACAATGGGATAGGTAATTTTAACAAATTCGTTTACCAGATCTCAAGAAGGTCAGCGTGCCTTTTGTTCATATGCCTGGCAATAAGAGCTCAAAAAGAGATCGTTTGAGCTCTATCCTCTTCAGTTTTGGACAACTATGGCCCCAAGATTAATCTGATGTCATATATCCATCGTGGTTTTGGGTATCCCTATCGATTAATCCCGTCCCTAGTGTACCATAGGGACACTCCATTTGTTGTTTATGCATCGCAGTAATAAAAGTTTACCTAACATCTAAAAATGTATCGATAATAATTAGTTTAGAACTCGCATTACATTGTTAGTTAGCTAGCTTGTTGCTTTTTTATATCGCGGTGTCGACTGGTCTCAGAAAACTTGAGACCTGTAATTGGCCAGAGCCAGAGATGACTGTGGATCAGGAGAAAAGTAAAGTTTAAGATACAAAGATACGTAAGCAAGCATTTGTGAAGAATGTTTTATACTTAGGCACTTAAATACATTTACATATCGAATCGACAAAAATCGGGAGCGCATTTAATGTTGATATCATATTAAGATACCGTTGAATAATAATGTGTATAGGTTTTTCAGTAAGACATAGTTATCTAGTATTATAGATCTATGGATTTATATCTCTTTGATAAGCATAGGGGACTTAATGAGTTGTGAATCTCACCCAATTGGTTTTAAAGCTTTGATATAACGCCGACACAAGTAGTACCTACGAACTATGTCAAAATCTAACATTTCAGCTATTTAAATATGTCTTTGATTAGTGGAACAGCTAATCTTATTATTCCACGTGTAATTACTTGATACTTTGTGGAATGATCCTAAAAAGTATTAATTATCTAAACTGTTGTCACTTGTAAATATTTTTCGTTAATAAATACTAAAATAGGACGATATTTATTAATTATTTATTTGTATTAAGTTAAATAATTAACTAAGTCCTTGCATTATTCTAATTAAAAATATATTAACGTATTTCTCGCTCCTATACCTACCTACCTACACGAATAGTTTTCCTTAAAGATTATTAATTTAATGAGATATGTTATTGAATTTGTAGTACAAAATTTTATAATAATATCCAAATTAATTACATTTGAATATTTATCAAAGAGACCGCAACACGGTTGCAATGTTAATACAAACACCCGTAGGACTTCAGGGAAAACTATTTTAGGACTATTGAGTACGTACGTTCGTTTCCTTGAAATTAATTTATGTTTACTTTGCAATTATTGGAAATGTTTATTTAATTTAATTTATAACATCAACGTGCACCTATTATGTAGGTACACGAAATGTACCTATACTAAGTAATTTAAACCTTATTTCCAGTAGATAAGGCTACAAAGTTTTCGATCTAAAAAAGTCTATAGATTTAAGGCCGAATTTCTTTAGAAAAAGCGGTTCGTAGATACTTATACATATATTGGGAATTTTATAGCTTGTTACCTACTATGTAATTTAAATCTTATTTCCAGTAGGTTAGACCACAAAGTTTTTGATCTTAAAACAAATCTATAGATTTAGGGCCAAAATTCGTTGCAAAAAGCGGTTCGTAGATAAGACTTAGGTACGTATTCGTGAATTTCATAGCTTGTTCTATATAACCTAATTTTTTTAATTAAACTATAAAAAAGTATCAAATTTTTACTGGCCATTTTAAATGATAAAGAACTTTATTGTTATGCTAACAAAGATTAATCTTTAAAAAAATATTATGACATAAATCACGTTTTACACCCCTACCTACTAGTTTTGATTTCCGCAAAAGGCGAAAGCTATGCATTCGATCCGTGTTTAATATGTAACCTGTCCAGCATCACGGGTTCCGTACGTCGTCGGGAGTACAATGAGTGATGGCGACAATTGCTTCCAATTGACACAGTTGCGCCGCCGTCAGCCCACACGCACACACATGCAGCTCGCATTGTGTTCACACAGCACTTGTTCGGTGTAACTTGGCCACTCCGTTTACATCACTCGGAGGTACATAGTATTCGAACTTTGATAAAGCGGCGCGACACGATAACCCTCTTATCGTGGCTGCTAATTACATATCGGACCTAGACGGGGCAAGGTAAAGCCGCAACAAAAATATGTCTTCCAACTTGATCCGCTCTCGTTGCTTTCAAGCTCTTCAAGCACCGGTCACTGTCCTTTTTCGACGAAGAGTTCGCCGTGTAACCTACCACATAGATAGAACCCACTGAGTTCCTCGCCGGATCTACTCAGTAGGTCGCGATTCCGATCGGATGGTAGATTTAGTCAAGTACTGCTCTTGTTAGGGCTAGTGTTAGCAATTCTCTTAGGTTGAGTCTGTGAGTTCACCTACCTGTCCGCGCGTAGTTGAAATAGCCCCTTAGGCTTACAACGATTAGGGAGAAAATAAGATTTCCTTACTATGTAGATCATAGGTCACGTAGTAATGAGACTTATCTCAAGACGTGAGGTTGAGTCTGAATTGCTTAATATCTACTCCGCCCTTAAATCTAGGCATATCTCCAATCCCACTTCTAGGCATGAAGGATTTTTCGCCGTTTCAATTAATTATTATGAGTGAGATACGTACTTAGTACTAATCGTAAAACAATAACCTAATTCAAGTAGTCGACGTCGCAATTGTACAAGTCGTGTTACATTAGCATAGAACAGATGTGCTTCGTAAACAAATACGTTATTGCACCGAATGATTCGTCATACCCACGCACGGAAAATGTTGCCATAACGACGGCCCCCAGAAAGATATATAATATAATAATAATAATAATAATGAATGAATAAGTAGTTTTATTTTATTTTATTATGTAGCGTTTTAATTACTTACCCTTAGCTTTTCGATTAAAATTTTCTATGAAGAGTACTTATTCTTAAGTTAAACAAAAAAAAAAACAGATTTGAAATAAGATTTTTTATTTTTGTGATAGTACGTATCGTTTATTTGAATGCAACCGTTAAATTCGTGTAGTTTGAAAATTAAGTAGGGACCAATGTAATATAGTCGATAGGTACTGTAGATAGATTGTAGCTAGAAAAATCTATTTTGACCTTTTCGAGCGGTTCACGGCCCATGTGGCGATAAGCGATTCGACTAACAAAATAGTGGACACATACTTAAATCTTCGGTGGGAGTCGAATATCGTTACGTCAGTTAGGTTCCACTCGGCAAACGAGGCCGAGGATTGTTTTATAAGTTTTTTAAAACATTTGCGAATATTCATATCGAATAATCAATACAATAATGAATATTCAATCGAATAACGCATATCAGATATAACGCGATTTAATTTTAACAATTTCAAATATCGTCTTTGTTAATATTAACGGTTACGTAAAAAAAAAGGAAAGTTTAATTTAAGGAATTCTCTTTAGTGTGGTAACATTGACAACACCAGCAAAGGACATACTGTTACTAATCAGTAACGTAATACAGCGTGGTTTATTTAAATACTGAATTATTTACAAGTACATACCTTATACGGTACGCTACAATATTGGTTCTGATAGACTCGCGAAATTCGAACATACTAAAACGACAAGTATTTTTGAGTACGAGTTTTAATAAGTCAATATTAATTTCGGTTATAAGAGCAGTTCGTTGACGTTACGGCTTCTTTGTCGGTTTAATGACATCTTTTTTTTCTTTTTTTTTCTGTGTCATAGTTAAGAGAGTTTTAACAGATAATTTTTTTTTTCAATTACAAACTAAAAATTGTTATTTCGTAATTTTACACTAAGTCAATCGCCCAACGAGTACTTTGACTAGCATGCGTTGCGATTACAATTTTTTCAAACTTCATTTTAGATCACATATCTTAAAACCTACTTCGTATTATACGTTTTGTTCAAAGTAATCTTTAATTGACAATTAAGTTCTGTAATCTCAAATTATATTCGAGTATAATTATATTCGGTATATGTAGTTAGAAGCCAGAAGGGAACAAAATTTTTACGACTTTAGCAGAAGCGTCTGGTATATTAAAGATCATTTTATTTAAGTTCTCGGTAAGGTATTCAATTTTGGTATTTGAATTAATTTTTTTCTCAGTATGCAGTGCAACTCCTAATATTCTAATATAATAAAATCGATGCTCCATAGAATAATCCAGAAAACATTAAAAAGATTCTATTTTAGGTTTTTTGAATAAATTAATAAAAAAACAGACACTCGAAAACTATGTAACGCGAATGTGGGTAGGTAATTATCGCCACAGAGAGCTTTTGTTTTTTCAGTTAAGTGCTTATATGCCTACACACTAATTTCCAAAAGCTTAAAAATAAATTCAACACAGCAATAATCATCTAAACAGGATTTGTTTCTTTTTCTTAAATTTCTAGTGGAAGGTTGAACAAGTACTCTTGATATTGTTAAAACTCCTGTAATTAAATATTGAGTCCCCTAAGCGGATTCCAAGTTCTGTATTTAAAAATACCTACGTTATTTTTTTTCAATTGATTTTTTGCGTAATCCCTGAATATTCGTCCATAGGAATCCCTTTTAAACGGCCTTGGTTTAACAATGGAATTTTGTCCATAGTTTAATCAATAAATTCCGAGGCAGATAAGTTAGTAATTTTTTTATAGATATCCATTCAGATAGATATTCAGTTCGAATTTCCTGTTTATGATTATTATGTTATTAGTGACACAAGTATTTGTTTTTTATAGCCCTGGATGCGAGTCTTTTAGTAACATATTCGGTGTAATAATAGATCATTGGACTAGTTGGTGCTTTGCTTGGATCACTACCTACCTATATCACGAGAATTGTCCTATGAGTTTGGTATCGGTGTTTTAGAAGCTCTTGATGTATAAGACAGTCACAATATAATACCATGCAAGTGTAGTACTGTGAAGGTTAAATATTGGGTTTCTCTTTACAAGACTAATTTTCGCACAACGATCAAAATTCGACCATAATAACTGACAGTTCAAGATTTAGACTCATTTCATACATGAGATCTTAAAACTGTTTTGTTATTTTCTTTATATTTCAATAAAGGAGTGGCTATTTTCTTATTTAAAACAAAACTCCTGTAGGTCCAAAAAAAAAAAGAAATCTGTTGACAAGCAGAGAAGGTTAACAATTTTGTCTATGTTTATCTAAATATGGATTTTAGTTCACATTTTTTTATATTTTTCGTAAGTACGCCAAATAACAATCATCAGACTGGCTGATAGGACCCATCTAATCACAATCAACTTCTCATAGGTATCCTCGCTTCTTATCATATGAGCACGCGAGCTCACAGTCCATTTAATGTCCAGTGGTTATCAATGTCCATAGGTATTTAGACACGTTGCTCCAAGGCTAAGATAATTGAATACTGCAATCAAATGCTCGATTTTTCATTCGATTAAATTATTTTTTCAAATCTTTCACGTTGTATTTTACGTCTTATCTATCTATCTATCTTATATATCATTTTATCTATATCTTCTATTATATCTATCTGCTATTTTCTAATACCAATTAGGTATCTATGTATTATTAGTACGCACCTCCTTAATGAGTTTCATGGTTAATTAAAAACATTAGTGCCAGCCACTTTTGTTGTGAGTAATATATAACTCAATAGTACGCATACTTGTTCGTGCTGTAGTTTGTATGGAACCCGATTAAAGTAAATACACAGTCGGCGAAGTTAATTCGTTAATAATGAAATACAGGTGGCCTGCCGGTGTGGGTCAGCGCTGTCTGTCTGTAAGCAGCGTAGTATACGTACTTTCGAGGCTCTAGACAGTAACTATTCTAATTCAATTTGTGCGGAGGCTCCGTGTCAGCATCCCGTTGGGCGCTGTGTTTACAGTAGAGCTAACACTCTACATCGCGCTACGATTAACGACAAATCAATAAGGCAGTCGATACCGAGAGCCTCGAGCGAGTTTAATAGAGTGAGCCAAGTCGAGCGCCCTCATTACCCCCGCAATTAGCGCACGGTGCGCTCCCGCCGACGACGACGCACCCCGCGCGCGCGAAAAACGAATAAAAAGAGCTGCCCTCAAAATGGCCGCCGCCTCCCCCCACGGCCCGCCACCCCCGCGCCGCTTCGTGATTGCATCCCCGCAGCTCTTATAAATATGGCCGTATTCCTCCCGCCTTTACTGATTGCCCGTATACCCCCCGGCCTCTCCCCGCGACCGCGCCGCCGGCGTCTGAATAGATAAACGAGTCCACGTGGACTACCGCTCTTATAAAAATCCACTCCACCAATAGCGCACGTTCCGCGCTTCAGTTCAACCAATCGCAGCACGAAAACGCGTGTAACTCCACCCTTAATAAGCGATCTCATCGTTTCCACCAATCGGGGGGCCGCATTCAACGGTTTCTGCTCACTGACATCGAAGCAGTCCACGTGGACTGACACACACACACGAACGCGTATAATGCCTCGAGTGGAAATAGCTATGACGGCGAAATGTGCGACAGCGAAAAAATAAAATGCGGTCGGTCGGTGCGGCGGCGGAGCGAGCGAGCGAGTGGGTGTAAACAGGGGATATTTCGGTGCGGCTCGTTCATTATTATTGAATGCGCGGTGCTAATGGCGAGGCTCGGGTCGCGACTCGCGGCTTTCCTGCTCCTCGCACTTAACTAACGTGCCTGACAAACGATCTCGTCCCAACTACATACTTACCTACCTACGCATCGAAACCGTCTTAAAACAAGGACTCTTCGTTAATTACGAAGCCAAATTTAAATTGATTACGCAAATAACAAACTTTTATGAGGTGATGGAAACAATGTGTTCATAAAAATTCATGAGACCCGACCGACCGACCCGGCTGTTGCGAGAAATATTTTTAAATAAAATTCCAAAGCGGAGAATTATCGCAACTGGAAGCGATCTAAATTCTCGAAAGTGGCCGAAACGCGAAAAAGCGGAGCTTACAAGAAAAAGACGAGTGTATCGAGACGGGTCGCATTACCTAGTCGGGTCGGTCGGGTGGTCAGGCGGCCGATAAGGCGCGCTCGTCCGGTAGCCGGGACTCGCCATTCAACACAGTCTCGTATAAAAAACAACCACGTACCTATCACTCGGTGCGCCGGTAGAACCAGTTCCTTTTACTCCTTTAAAACATTAATCGATTGTATTTGGTGAGAATTATTTTTAGTGCCCGCATAAACTACCCGACATAAATATCGAATGAGTAAATTGTTATTTAACCTAACCTAACTACGGATTCTCGAACTAATTCGTTATTCAAAGAGTCATCGACAATGATAATTGGTTATTAAGTTTGAGACAGATCAAAACGTACTCGACGCGTAATGGAAGCCGGGCCGTGTAATTACAGTTCAACCTTAGAGTTTAACATTCTGTCGAACTAATCTGTTGTTGACGCGAGGATTGGTCTCGAATTTTTTATTGTCAAGTAAGAATTTGTCGAAAACATCCGATCCGTAACGGAACAATTATTTAACGCGTTAACATTTCTTTAAAAACTTTTATTTATACCTACCTTAAGTTAAAAAAAAAACTAGTTGGAGCAGGTAAATCAATTTAGAAACAAAAACTCGTGCGTAGGCGCCTTTGTTTTGTTTCTCATTTTACTCCGCTAAGTTGTGTCAATAATGTTGTGTTCGTTTTTTATTACTACAATATTATTATTATAGTCGTATTTTTAAAATTGCTCGCTTTTTATATTTCATTCATTGGATAATTTAAATTTTTGATGACTAGTACCTACATATTATTATGTTCTGTGTGCTTCGATTAAACAATTAACTGCATTGAGTGTTATAAGAAACTCTATAAAATAAAATACTGAAGAAAATTGTTATTAGATCGTTAGATGGATGGTTTTTTCAGATGTAACCACCTAGACCGTAAAAACTTGCCTAAGAAGGGAACCTAGTCCTGCCTAGTGAGATATACCCTCTGTAAATCCCATTTAGGTACCTAAAGTGATCGGATAGAAATTGTTTTTCTTAGAAAGGCACCTACAATCGTACATAAGAAACCTTGATGAAGCGCTTAGTATCTACCCACGTAGAGATTTATTGGTTCTGAATTTTATCGCTTTCCTTTTGCTACTTAAGAATCTTGTATGTGCGGTCCAACAGCTTTGTCGTATGTAGTATAAATGGTGCAGAAATACTCAGGAGTGCTCAGGAGGAATCTCCTTTTTGACTCATACCATACTCATATACCATTTTTACTCATACCATACTTTTTTTTCAACCTAAGCTGATAGCCTTGAGAGGATATTTCAGCGTAACCTTAGCTAGTAGGTGAGCTCACGGGGCTCAAGCCGGAGTGATGCTAACAGTGGCCGTGGCAAGAGCAGTGCTTCGCAGAATCTACCACCGGATAGGAAACGCGACCCACTGAGAAGATAGGGCGAGAAACTCAGTGAGCTGTGTCTGTGGGTTATACCATACTAGAACTATTACATTCTTTCATTGTGAGTTTCCAGTGATTTCTTTGTCACGTCCCATCCATTCTTGACTGTCCAGCGTCTATTACAGTCTTATTCAAACGAGGTTTGACGAGATTCCTCAGCTGCTAGCACTGCTGATGTCCGCAGGCATCAACCGACCGTACAAGACCGCTCACTCTCAGGTGGGCAGTATTTAGAAAGGCAATAGCCAAAGCTCCACTTAAAAAAATGAAGAAATCGGAATAACATCTCCATAAGTCAAACTAATTTAGTTCAGCGGTCGACGCGTCACAATCAATCCCCAAATTAATAGTGTAACAGTGTAACTAATTACAAGGCCACGACCGCGAAATTAAACACGTACTCAATCCGTAGCTAACATGCTCTTCCATTTCTGCATTACAATGTATCGAGCGAAACGGCTCGTCGCGAAGACATGCAATGTATTCTGTACATAGAAATGAGATCGTTGTTTTAACATAATTCAAAATTCCACTTATGCACCGATTTCAACAGGCGATATCTAGGTGTCAATCAATGTACGCGCGAGCTGTTTACAGTCCTATTAACACAATTCAGGTTATTAGATATTTTTGCAAACGCATTTTGTTAACCCGTAATGGTTATTTCGGGGTTAGTTTACTTTAAGGCGGATGTTTGAGCATTCAGAATACATAATTAGACTTAAATGTTTTCAGAAACAATGGGTAGGTACCTACGCATTAAAATTAGAGCCGTTTCGTATACAAAACAATAAAATCTGAGCGTAACATTAAATTAAACGGTGTAGCCGCGCCCTTATATTCTTTATTGACTTGGCACTCTCGGCAAATTGGTTTATGATGAGTGACCGAGGGCACCCGACGCACAGACGGCTCTTGTACTCGCCTTGCGTAATATAACAGCTTCATTCTATTGCACTCGTCGGGAATTCGAGTGCCCCGCTTAATGTACGCATCAATGTATTAAATTGAATATCAAGCAGCCACTCGAGCGCAGGCAAAGTAATACACATCAACGCTTGTTATTGTTCGTGGCACAAACTAAATCTGTGATCTAAAAACCGAATAAAACTAAGGTCTTGATTGTAGCGGCGGTCGCAAGCCGAAACAGCGCGCTGCTAAATATTAATTCACTAGAACAGCCTCGTCGCGAGACTACCCAGCGCGAACCTTCTGGGAAGCGGCCGTTTAAAAAATAGTCGCTCTTCCCGGCACAATGGCAGGTTATACAACTAATTGTTCGCGCCGGTTAATTATGCAGCTTGTTTTGTTAGCGGAGTTTGTTTGTCGCTCGGCCGCGCGCCGATAACGCGGACTTGTCGCGTTGACCGCGCGATTAATCGCCTTTTATTTATGCTCGCCTGGTACTCGGTAAATGATCTCTTAGCCCCGACTTATGTAGTAAATAGACTTGTTTATGTAACACGCTGTATTGAGGGCGATTGTGTTGCGTGCACGAGCGTTAGTGGAGGCGACCGCGTGATGAACTTAGACAGTGGGAGTCTCTTGTCTCGTGAGAGTCGTGCTTTCATTCAATATAATTTATTGTAATTGTATACTGTATACATTTTTAACAGTTATGCGAATGTTATTACGTTTTATTGCTGTATATTCATTCGTCTACAATTTTTATTGCAGTTTTATACTAAGCTGTACTTTTGCGATACGATACTTATGCAATATATCATTACTTCCGAAATCAACGTGCTTTTTTATGAAGGAAGTATAACTGGTGGCCCGAAGGCCTTTCTAGTCTCACCAGGACAGACGGGCGAGCAAAGGCTCAGTCAGGAGGGATGGGATTTGCTAACAGCTGCCCGAGCGCCTCCGAAAGAGACCTAACAACTCAAGAGCACCTGCTTCGCGAATGAATCTACTACCTAATCGGAACCGCGACCCGCTGAGAAGATCCGGCGAGAAACTCAGCGGGCTGATGTATATTTTTTTAGGTTGCACGTCGAACTCTTTGCCGAGTTCGATGAGTAAGGCTACTATCAACGTGTTAGGCTTCAGAAAAAACTAAGGAACAATGTCGTTTTTAATAATTTTTATACATCCTTATCCGTAGCTCGTGAAGTGATTTTTTCTTAAACTATTATACTATAACCCGAGGAAATCATTTATCACTCCGACATTAATTTACTCGCGTTCTGAAGCTCGATAGTTGCATTAAACATGTAAATTAGGCAATCTTGATGTAGGTGTTTATAACAGTCATCAACTGTGTAAATTAAATGGACAAGAAAATAAAGGGTCGATTAAAGCGGCCTATCTAATTAATTAAGGCTTTATACTCGGTGCGCCCGAGATACGATCGACGCGAACGCGATGGGATCGTAAAAATTTTGTTTCACTCAGGTAGGTAGATAAACGTGGGGTGCGGAGGTGAGCCGGCGCGGTGTTGTAGCGATGTCGCAGCGATATCGTGCGATTGTTATTTATACGTTATCGCGCGTCCATCGAGACCGCCTGCGCAGGCAGCCGGCATTACCGAACCTATCACTCCCATCTCCGGGCCGCGACATAAATAACTAGCATGTCTTTTAAGAACCTTTTAGACGCTCGGTTTATTTCTCGTACAGAAAACGCTCGGTTGCATTAAGTGGAGTTGTCTATGAATGTCGATACAACACTGGTTTTATTGAATTGAATTAACTTTAATAGCGTTCGAGCGGCGATGGTGCTTCAAAGAGATTTAATGTATTGTCCATTGCGGCGTCTCACGAACTCGAGTAGGTACGTACCTAAGTGTTTCATTTTAATGAACATGAACGTATTAATTTCGCTGTTCGACTTACTGACTGTAATCGAAATCTATAAATGTCGGATTTAAATTTGAAATTCGATGATTATCGTTTCATTATTACCTATTATGGGTTAACGGTTTTTGAAGCAAAGGTTTCGAGATCATAGTTTTACTATTTGTCGTATATAGAATACTAATTGTTTCATTATAGTCTTATAGAGTATCAATGCATTCATGATTTAGGTAAATATTTTAAATCGTAAATCTTTAGTGATATTTGGCGGTAGACGTCGCGTAATGGATGCTGAATACATTCATTGTACACAAAAACAACGTGCAATCATTGATTGTTTTTACGACTTTCTGCTTTTGTCTGTATAAACAAGCAATGAAGCAACAGTTCACCTCCTGGCTGAGTCTTTGCTCGCCCACCTGTCCTGGTGAAACTGGAAAGGCCTCCAGGCCACCAGTAATCCTTCAATCATAAAAAAGCAACAGTTCAGGGGTATTTCTCTTCTGTTTGTTTAATGGCTTTCTTTGTTTATTGCCTATTTACGAGCTTTATTGTAATTATTAAAAATATGATTATAAACAATATTTGTTCTTATCCTTAGAAAATATGTATGTCAATGGGGAAAACCAAAGAAGGAATATGTATGTAAAATCAATGTAAGCCGTTGAATTGTTATGGTCGTATGTCGAGCCGTTAAGTGGCACTTATTAATTTTACCCTTGCTAAAAGTTAGGAAACATTTTTCGGACGATGAACTCCTAAAATGAGCTTTCACATAATCAATGAAGCAAAACAAGGAAGTTTAAAGATTTTGCTACACCTATCATAGAAAGGTCTTAAGAAAGAAAGATCATAGAATTTTACGTTGTCGTGGCCTAAAGCAGAAGACGTCTGGTACACTCGTATGTAGCAATCAATCAATCGGTGTTGGAATCCCGCAGGCGAGTACCAATTTTTCCAATGAAATACGTACTTGACAAATGTTCATGATTGACTTCCACGGTGAAGGAATAGCATCGTGTAATAAAATCTATTTCAAAAATTTACGTAATTACTGGTGGTAGGACCTCTTGTGAGTCCGCACGGATAGGTACTACCACCCTGCCTATTTCTGCCATGGAGCAGTAATACGGTTCGGTTTGAAGGGTGCGGCAGCCGTTGTAATGCAATAAAAATAAAAAAAATAAAAAAAAAGAATAGAAGTAATTTGAAAATCCTGAATCGCGCTGACGATATTATCAAAATAAGTTCGCATATGAATAGGTATACCTTAAAGTTCCAAACAACAGAATTCGGACCGTCAGGCAGCCGAGCAACCTTCCCTTTGTCGTTTTTATATAGATCAATGAGAATTTCTGCTGGAAAGCAATCGGGCTTCCTGTTCGAATGATTGGCCGTGTTTCAATGCGAACTAGATGATGATCGAGCTTTGCTCGTTTTTTTTTATAACGCCATCTTGAGAGAGAGAGAGAGAGAGAGTATTCTTTATTGTACACCAAAAAACAAAGAAACAGTGCGATACATTAAAAACAAAAAAGTACAATTGGCGGTCTTATCGCTAAGAGCGATCTCTTCCAGACATACAATTAGGTGGACAAGAATCATTTGGAAACGAACTACGCGCGGTGTACCATTCCAGTGAAATACAGTTGTTGTGTCTTTAAAGCGGTTAGTTGCCCTCAATTAAGAAAAATAGTATTATTATTCGCCAATAGATGTCGGGAAGAGTTGATTATTGAAAACACGAATAAAACAACATTTTCTGAAAATAAATCGTAGCTAGATCGATTTATCGCCCCCGAAACCCCCTGTACACTAAATTTTATTAAAATATACAAGAATTGCTCGTTTAAAGGTATAAGATGAGAAACCCGGACTCGCGTCTCGAGATTTCAAATTTCACGTAACATCTGACGACAATAAAACACAACTTACATAATCAGATAAACAATGTTCCTTGTGTTACATTCCAATTAATAAACAAGTCAGTATGTCGACCCGAGGTTGTCGACGTGGACGTCGTTCGTTACGTTCTCAAATTACAAACGATTCGTGAGCTATTTAATGGTGGGGTGGGATGAACGCGGAGTACTGGCACTTCATAAGTAATTAGATACTCGTACTGATCACTCTCATATTTGTACGCGCGTAAAGAAACCTGCTCAGGTAATAAAGTTATTGGTACAAGCCGTGTTAATGTGGGCAAGTTTTTTTTTGAGGCGATTTAAACAAAAACAAAAAAATAAGCAACGTCCAAATTTTAAATGTTGTTATTTGCAGATCATATTTTTAGTGAATCAACATTTTCAAAGTAATTAGTTAGTCATTAGTATTTTCGGTACTTTGAACAGATGAACAGTTTGAACAGATTCCTACAGCTCAAAAAAAATCTTTTTAGACTAATTGGCGTATTTACATATTTTTTTAAATTTCAAAAAGAAGGAATTTTTGACTTGACAATCTAAGGTCATTTTTTGTGCAGTATTTTTTAATCTGTATTTGAGAATAGATGCCGAATTTAAAAATTACCTATATTGAAATACCTCCAATGCTTCGAAACACCGAAAATTTCCTTTTTAGATTTTCTGGTATTGGGTGTGTGAGAAATCGACTAAAATCTAATGGTTAAGACGACCGCTGTATTCGTTTTAAAGTATGCCGATTCAAATTCTCTGAGATGTACCGATATTTCTGATAAAATATTTGAATTCCTACACGAACGGCTATTACGAAAGATAAATTCATGAATATATAACAGAAAACCATAATAATATACATATATTTAGAACAAAAAAAACTAACAATTACAAAATGATACGGACATCTGTTTGTCACACTTTTCTGTGTGATTAGTGAGAGTTTCTAAACGTTCTCGATAGCGTAAAAGTTAACTCAAATTTGTATGGAGTTGGAAACTTTGGCTGCGTTTGCCGCTAGGGGCGCTGTTCAAACTGCATACAAATTTGAGTTAACTTTTACGCTATCGAGAACGTTAAAAGACTCGCACTAAACACACTATTCCTAACATTTCTTATTGCAGAATCTTTAGACATCGCAGCGTAAACACTGCCCACCTTGAAACTGTCTAAGTCTGAATTGTTAAACACGACGGCTCTCCCACACTCCAAACCGGAACGAACTGGTTTTTGGAAGTACATATAGACAGGCTGGTGAGACGAACCCGTGCGGGCATACCCTGACACCAGTGATTAATAAACATACTTATATCTATGTGTTTACGTCGTTTTATGTAAATAGTGCGTGGTGAAGGGGGGTCATTGACACCGACATTTGTATCTGATAACCAGATTCACGCCCTAAAGTGTTTTCAGATGTGACGTCATCGAACCGGATATTAAGTTCACTGAATTTTACGATAGCTTCGTAATCGTACTTCTGTAGCTTTTAAGGTTTACCTACCCGTGCGGACTCACAAGAGGCCCCACTACACGTAAACTAAGTATCACCAGTTCATCATAAAATTTTACATTCCCGTTTTCAAATCAAAAACGTTTAACATCGGACTAAAAATGTGATAAAATGAAATAGCTCTTAAATCCCAATAACGGTGATCGTAAATACAAATAATCGAATGCACTCCAATCTCGAGTTAATGCCTTTTTAACTAATGACTATAAAATAGTGAATCTCAATTTATAGTTGAACAATTTATTAACAAACGAAATTATTTTATGTTGGTACCTTTTTTTTTTTTTTATTGCCTTTGTAGGCAGACGAGCGCACGGCCCACCCGATGGTAAGTGGTTACCGTCGCCCATGGACTTCAGCAATGCCAGGAGCAGAGCCAAGCCGCTGCCTACTGCTTAATACTTTCCACAAGCCTCGTTTGAAGAAGGACATGTCATAGCGTTCGGGAAACACCGTGGAGGGGAGCTCATTCCATAGCCGGATGGTACGTGGCAAAAAAGACCTCTGGAAATGCACTGTGGATGACCGCAGTGGCTCCAGGTAGTATGGATGAACTCTACTCCGGTGGCGGGCGGTGCGATGGTAAAAACGAGACGTTGGTATCATCTCGAACAATTCCTCAGAGCATTCCCAAGGGACATGCGGTACAAAATACAGAGGGACCCGAAGTCCCTCCGCAGACCCAGAGTACCTAGTCGCGTAATAGAACTGTGATTGCAAATTAGGGTTACTATTGCTCTACGCTTGAATTTATCGTCTTAAATATACAAATAGCAATAAATAGTTTGCGTAAGAACTATTATCTCAGTATAGTGTAGGCAAGTATCTACTTTGGTACCAGTATTCGTTAATAAGTATAAATGTTTTGGTGTAAAATATTAGGTAAAAACAAAGGCTTATTACATACATAAATGGAAAATATTTAAATACATAGAAGTTATGATGTTCAGACATACCTGACCCAAATTAGGTATTATTTTTTTGTATTTCAAGTTGACCACTGTTGGGTAGGCCTTTCTCCACCTTCGACAAAATATATACCAATGCACCAAAAGTACAAGATAAATCCGATCCCACATAATAAAACGTATAAATTAGAAAATTCAAAAGCATTTATTCCAAATTCAACGTAGGTCGCGGTTCAAGTCTGTACATTACAAGAAAAATTAATTAACTCTATTTTGTTGATTCAAATTCTAAAACATAATTGCACGCATGTACCTATTTACCGAATAAGTTTGTTATTACGTCATCAAATTACAATCACTCGTGTATTACAGTCAACGAGTGGATATTTAAAATACTTCAGATTTGTGTTCGCAGCGTACGTAGTTAATGAAGGTGGTAGGTACTTGAAGCATAATCGCAGGCACTCAATACGTTCAAAGTAAACTAATAAATAATAATTGAATAACGTTAATGCTTAATGTGTGTGAAGTTTTAGCTCAGTCCCGCCGGTGTTCAACTCCGCTGCATCTATCAAGACCGATAACCCGATCACTGGTGACCCGTTCGCCCCGGATTACCGAATTAAACTGACCGCGTTAATATTTTAATCTATTACCGGAGACCTTCTCTTACTTCATTGCACTCAAACCCATCTAGGTGCTCGCAAAAATACCAATTAAAACACGATTATAACTATTTAGATTGCTGATATAACATCAAACACACACAAACAGAGACTTATTAAAATTGCATATCACTTGCCAAAGCAAACAGAACGAAATAACTCAGGCGACCAAACACCGACACCCTCCGCCCTCCCAGAAAATCCCCAGATAATACGTATCTATTAGAGCGTATATCTCCGATTCGACTAAAGTATTCCTCAAACATGAAGATAGTCGACGAAAAATTCGAGTGGAGAAAATATGTACGGCAGCGGCAATCGGCATGCGAGGGTCGGATGATGGGGTCCGACGGTGGGGTGGGGGCGCCCCGCGCGCCAGTCCGCTCGCAGCCTTCGCGCAGTTAACACGTGCGCCGTCTGACGCTGTGACGGAGAACCGCGTGCGACCGACCGCGTGGAGTGTTGTTCTGTGGATCTTGTGCAGTGTGTGCTGTGCCCTATATTCGTTCAGTGTAGACCATGACCGTTAGTGTTTGACGCTGGGATGTATCCGAGTGCGGGCGCTATGAACGCCGCCGCCGCCGCCGCAGCCGTGGCGGCCGCCAGGCATCCGGTGAGCGACACTCGCATCGCATAAATCACTCCCGATTATCATCTCTTCGACTGACGTCTTTATGACTGACGAACGAGCGAGAGTCTTACAATTCCAGTGAAAGCGCTTTCTAACACGAAACGTCACTGTAACGTTAATATTATTCAAATTTCACGCATCGACCTACCGGTGCATGCAAGATGTACACAACAAAACTGGAATTAATTTCACGGAAATTTTTAATTGACATGTTAATGTAAAGATTTTCACGTGCATAAAACATTCTGCTCGTAAATGCGCGTTGATGTCTTTTCTGCATCCGTTTACATAAATAACGTATTATTGAAATCAGTGTCTCCGAACGAGTGATATGTCGTTTGTGTTTGAGATACCGTTTTGTTAAAATTTTTAATGTTTGTGACTTAATAACATCGTTGAAAGGTACAAAGTGAATCTTGGAGTGGTAATAAAAGCTTAAAAGTAATAATAAGCAGTTGAATGGAACAGGCAAATAGGCGAGGGCTGTGCGCTCCCCGCTGCGACCGACTGGCGACCATTGTCTGACACTCGATTACCCGTGAAATTGTCTGTAAAGGATTCTATCGGACAACCAAATCAGACGGACCGTTTTCTCAAAAACGAAGCCACCAGGTGCGCACAGCTCAAACCGCTTTCAAATTTGAACAAAATATTTATGACCGTCTTTGAAATGCTAGTTGACCTCCTGCACTTAATCGTGTAGATTTAAAATCCCCGGTAACCATCACTGTTGTGTAATAAAACAGACTTTAAGTTTTAATCACAATATTAATCAGTTTACAGCTATTACTAAAATTGCTTTTGTCGTTTTTAAAACAGTGATTTATCAACAGACCCACTGCAATAATATCTATACTTGAGGCCTATAAAATCAAAGGCAGCTAAATCCAAGTCTGTCAAATATTAAGGTAAACTACAAAAATCGGCCCTAAACACGTCGTTACGGATCCTCCCGATCCATCGAAGTACTGCTCTTGCTAGGGCCAGTGTTAGCAACACTCCCGGTTTGAGAAGCTGAAAATACTTTGTTCGGGTAGCTACGATATTCTTTATTTTAAAGCAGATTTATAAAGAATGAGAATATTACTAATAATCTGAATTTTAAATGATAAAACTTCGTTCATATTTGAGTACAGAGTAAAAATAAAAATTTTGAATTGAATTTGTCAGAGATTTAGCTGCATTTGTTATAACATGAAAACACTAAAGCGTGTCCAACTAACTAAACAAGATAGCGCCATTGTTTATCCATTTTACGACATTAAGGAATTTAGCTGCCTTTGATTTTATAGGCCTCACTTGTTAATAAGCACTCCGCAAGTCGCAACGGATGACATAAAGAATAATTTGAGTGGAGGCGAGGCTAAGTCGTGTCTGCGAACCGCGTCGCCTCTGTCCCTGTGCGCGTTCGGAAAACCCACCGCGATACAAGAATCCATTTCAATGCTTATTTCAAATTATAGTGTGGTTTGTAAGCGCTCGTCGTGACTGACAATCGTTTGTGAAGCCGTACACCGCATATGGATAACGTAATTAACATTTTTTTTTATATATATACCTAATAAAACTAAACAAAGCGTTCGGGAATAAAGTCTTTGTGTAATGTCAGAACGAATCCGCTTTGATACGAGAACGTTATTGAGATACAGATCATTGTATAAAAGCGTCAGTTGGCATGTTTGTTCGTCCTTGACGTGAGTTTTTGTTTTTTTTTGCAAATGTTTATGGGCGGAGAATGATAAGCTCCTATTTATCTTAGTCAATTTAGAAGTTTCTCCGGTTCTCGCGAATCGTACAAATAATTAAAATTGCTATTACGATTTAATCTCATGGCTTTCATTGTGTTATTTCAGACGACTTGAGTTTTTCGTAACCACCAAAACAATAGAATGATTAAAATAAATGCCATATCAAATGAGATTAAGACCATATTTTAGACTTACGTATTAAGTTTAATTGAAACCGTAGGCCATACTTGTTGTTAGCTATTACATAATCAGTGATTATCATTAAAGTAGTTATGTTAAGATAATATTTTGTAGCACCCAATTGTATACATCTGTAGCTGAATTAAACCAATAAACTCATTTCATGAGACAATTAAAAATGAAAACACAGAGAAACGAAACACACTCGAATCCATTACGTATCTACGAATCGATGACAATGAAAAGCAACTTAAATTATCGTTTTGATTAAATAAACGGACAATAAAATATGCTTTGCTAATAAATATTTTATTTATTACACGGACATAATGTAAAAGTTGGCAGCGAAACCGAGAAGGAAAACAAGACAAATGAAATAGAGAAGACTTCATTACTGAATCTAAGTAGATACGTTTTATTGCGTCTTTTGTCACGGCCAAGTGCCCATAAAAACTAGGTTCCGCAAATAATAAAAACCGAACAATAAAGAACGTATGAAACTATATTTATTAGTCACGTGTTCGCTTGTCACTCCATTACTTAAGCTAGACCACTGACGTATGTACATTGTACTTTAAGTCGAGACCGAAAATGCATCGTTCGAATAAAATAATTCCCACATAGTATCATGCGTGTATGTCACATTAATTCACACGTGACAATCGTTTAATGAGCCCCCCTTTCTTTGATTTTCATTCGTAAGAACGTTTCTGGGGGCCTGGTGAAACTGGCCAGGATTGCAAAAGAGGAAGTAACGCGACACCGGTCGCGTGATAATGAATTCAATTCGGTTCAAAGAAACGCCTTTTAGCATTGTGTTATAGCTGTTTAAAGTTCAGCGCAGGAATCCATTTTGTAAACCGAATTTAACTTGTAAAACGCTTATCGTGACGAGAATTTTAAATATTTTTGTCTGTAGATATGTGATAGTATGTGTATATGATAGTGTGCGCTTCTTATACGTACCTACATAGAAAATAATTACATTTTGAAACGCATGTAGGACATGTCTTATCGCGATATTTCTCTTACTAGATCTCTGAGTCAATTTTGGTATCACGCAAACGAACCGAGTACATATTAACAATTATTAAACACAATTAAGTAATCTTTTATCTTTGTTGAAATGTTCTTAACGTGAAGACCGAGAATTTTCTTTGCCGATCCGTCACTCGTGTTTTATGAGTTTATGAGGTGGTGTGCGGGGAACGGGGGTCGGAGGGGGGGTGGTGAGTGCTAATGCCTATTTGTCTATTTGTTCAAAATCCGTGTCGCGTCCTACTCCGTCAATATTTGACTGACAAAATTACCGCTACGAGCAAATGAGATGACGTTTCTTTTCAAAAATATGAGTTTTCCTTTTTTGTGTGACCAACCTCGTGTTTGTTTTTCCAAAACATTTATAAATGTTAACATTGTTAACACAAAATCGGAACATACGAGTGTGTCTGTCGTGACTTAAACATTTATTTAGACAACGTAATCTTCAAATATGATTAAAATTAATTCGAATCGCGGCTATAAAACAACAGTTGTCACATTAAAAATCTGTGTCATTGCCGATTGTGGAGCCATTGTACGAGACTTGTCAACGGAAACGTGAGTTAGGATTATCAAAGCTGATAACTGGAGTGCCTTGAGTCAATGCTCACCAAAAATAATTCCCAACATTCGTAGATAACGTTATCTGTACAAACACGGCATTTGGAGTACGCAAACAATGCCTTGTCATAATCAAGTCTCCATCAAACGGAGCATTTGTTAAGAGCCTCGTATGGGCTCTCAAATAGTTCTTCCACGTGTTCACACAATTTGCGCTAAAAGTTTGTATTTTAAATAGCGAACAAAATTCGGTTTAAATTTTTGCCTTTAAAATGTAATGAAAATAAAACTTCGCCTTAATGTCCGTCAATATTAAAACCGCACGTCGGACACTTGACGGGTTGCAATTAAAAACTAATCACCACAGCTAGATTGCGCTATAAAGCCAACACATTAATTCCCGAAGCCACATTACGCTGTCCAGTTGCAGCGACGCTTAATTAGACCTCTATTCTCGGAACCATCGATATCAAACAACTCACCATTAGCCACACCGTATACATTCGTCGGCTAACCGTCTTGTGTTTCTAAGAAAATAAAATCAGCTTTCCGATCCCAGCGCTACCATATTAGTTTACTAGCATATTTTTTTTTTGTATTTCCGTCCCTAAACGCCATATGTCGATTTTTATAACACGCCTTTTTACGTCTTCCGCTGAACACAATACAGATGATATTAGCTCGCGGCACTTCGACGGTACAGCGTTACGTTACAAAGCCAATCTCAATGTTCAAATATTTGTCTGTGCTTGTTTGGTTTGTAAGTGCGAATGGTGTTTAGATGTTTACCGAGCCGCTGAACTTGTGTACGCACTCTGCGGAGCGGGAAACCTTCTAATATTACTAATAAACAGTTGACATCGATCCACTTTTTAAAATTCTTCGGAACTTCCTCAAAATTGTAGGTTTCGAAAATTATTGTTGATTATCAATAATACACCAATAAAAGCTGAACTCATTCGGTGATTTCAAAATTCGAATTCGAACTAAAAGAAATAAAAAAAACTCCAGAATCGTACGGCAGGTAGACGTGGGCAGACACAGACGTATTCAATAATTTGAAATAAGAACACGTATTTCTTTTTATATCCGTTTAAACGCATTCTGTTTAGTTTTGTTTTTATAAGCGTTGGTCGCTGGATGCGGGTCTTTCATCCGGGCCCTCTACACAATACTGCCACTCAAAAACTCCTCATTGTATTTTAATTTGACCTTTTCGGTGATAATTTATGAGATTTTTTTTTATTTAGAGGGGGACCATTTACTCAGTCTATTATTGTCGAGGATTATCTTCATTTCTTTTGTGAGCTTTTTAAAGTTTTCGAATAATCTTTGGGCCATTAAAAATCGAAGGGAAGTATTTTATCGTGGGAAATCGTCGTGGAGCCAGTAGCACGGCACACTAACACGTAATTGCTTTATTTGAATTAAAATTTGTGGTCAATAAAAAATAGGCAATAAAAAATTATTTACAAAACAAGTGACCGTGACTAAATGAGCCTCTAACAACTTTCTAATCAGTCGAAACTGTTAATAAAACAGCATTGATATTCCCATTGATAACGTGTAATTAATTTTGTTTCCCGGTAAACGCTTAATGATTTACAAAAAAAAAATTGAACGGCCATGACTTTGCGGTATCGATTTAGATAAGATTCGAATGTTAAACAATTTTATAACACAAAAGCCGTTTAATACAATCCAGTCGTAATATTCTGATATAGCAGTTCGGTTTCGGTAATAAAATGCTTGTCCATTAGCGCTGTAAAGATATATATCGATGACGGTCTTATTTGCGGTGAAAACAACGAGCATTAGAGGTCGTTCGTAAAACGTATAATTAATAATACAAAGCCATTTAGTTTTATAAAGACAACACTGGGCAGACCGATTATATAGCTCAGGCTTTAAGAGTATTAATGTTTGTGCCTTAAATAAATTTAAAAAAAAAAGAAACACCAAAGCAGCGTTCCCGGAGTGTGCGATTCGTTGTGATGCACGCCACACGTGTTGTCTCGACGCGCCTTTAGGATGCTACTGTCAATATCATTTTGCTCTTACCCTGAGAACATGCGTTATGTTAGCTCGTAACTTTCGATTCGTTTTTTATTATTATTATTATTTTCCGTTCCGAGACCGAACGAACACGAATAAGTAATTGACCGAGTCAATACACATCTCGAAGTAAAGTGCTTTCAGCCCACGGTCGTGTTTTATTGCTTTTAAAATATATAAGTAACGATTGGCAATTTCATTCAATGGCGGATATTTATTTGCGTGGGCTAGGATTATTTATGTCGACGTAATAAAGCAGTTTGTAAGTGTGATGTTTAATGTATAGGGACGACTTAGTATAGCGGAACAGGTTTAAATATTAGAGCAAATCTGGAGTCAAATCGTTTAGGCGACGGCCTGGCTGTGTAGAGATGGCTAGTTCATATGAACGTTACATTTTATCATGACGTGACAGTGCGTCCGTTTTTTTGAAGTAAAAAAAATAAAGTAAAATGAAAACAATTCTTTGTACTTAGTGAGAGTTTTTCAACATTCTAGATAGCGTAAAAGTTAGCTCAATTTTGTATGCAGTTGGAACAGCACCCCTAGCGGCAAACGTAGGCAAACGATCCCATTCCATACAAATATGAGCTAACTTTTACTCTATAGAGTACGTTAAAAAACTCGCATTAAGCAGACCGAACCGAGTCTAGAATGCGAAGTTGCGGTCGGGATTCACGATGCTGTATCTATTACGTTATTAAGTGCGATCGCCCATTAGAGTCGGAGAGAGCGGCGGCGGCGCGGACCGCGACCGCAGGCCTATCTCCCCGGTGGTTACATTCACTAAATTCCCGGGCGCATTTTTTCCGGTCCCGATTGTCCGCAGCTCCATTTACAACGTCTACACGCCGCGCCAGTTCCTTTTACGCTTTTATTTACGTTTCTTTTATTATTTTTAAAGTCCGTTTGTTCATCGCGCCGGCTCCGAGCGGCGGTTATTTATTTTTTGCCATCGGCCTCCCGGCGACCGTGTGTTGTTGTGTCCCTCGCTTTATTTTTCTTTTCGTGCTTCTTATTATGGAGTTCGTGTTTTTTTTTTTTTTTTGCTTCTTTTTTCTTTATTATTACATGCTCGCGTGTTCACGTTACTTTATTTTTGTGTTAAGAGGCGAGCGCTCGGCGTTGTTGTTATTTTTCTTTTTTCTTTTTTTTTTGTTCCATTAATCGAGGCTCACACCGAATTATGGTCATTAAAGGATAATTTGTATTATGGTAATTTGGGATGCGTGTAATTTTTGTTTCGTGATAGGAACGTTTTTGTACAGAGACCGAGATTGATGGCTTGTATGCTGCGCGTTTAACATTTGTATCGTTCGCGTGTTTACCATAAACGTTTCTAAGCAATTTGTAATGGTGGAGAATTACTTATATCAGTCGATTTTTTATTTCCGTTCTTCGGTCTTGCGTAATTATAAAATATTGTAATCGATTTGTTTAATTTTAATTTTTTCTTTTTCATTTATTACAGGGTCCACCACAACCCGGGCAACCGATCAAATTCACAGTGGGTGAATCGTGCGATAGGATTAAAGAGGAATTCAATTTTCTACAAGCTCAATATCATAAGTAAGTAAATTAATATATAAAGCTTCCTAGCAAAAGTATTTCAAACTACCCGCATTCACCCTCGTTCATAAACTACTGACTACAGATACGAGCTTATTGTGAACGAACAAAAAAATAAATACAATACATTTAATAGTCAAAGAAAATAATCCGAGAGAGCCCACGAGATCAAATGCTTGTGTACAAGCAACAGGATCTAAAGATGGATCATCTGGGCTTCGGTCTGTCGCCGGAATCAGCGACATCATACCGTACCTGTCCCTTTGAGGACGGAGCCCTTTTTATCAGCCCTTTTTGTCATCTCACTCCATTGTTATCTTATCTCTATAAAGTAGAACGTTTTATTTAAAGGCTGACATTTAAAAAAAAAGGGTTTATTTCAATTCCGATTTATGTTATTTATGTATTATTTGCATGTTTGTATTATTTTTTTTAACTGCCAATGAAGGTATTCCGTTTATTTTTATAATAATCATACTAGAACAACCTTTATATTGATACTGGCTCGTATCCATTACCCAGTTATGGCAGAATTACGATATCGTAAACCTCTTATCACTCAGCTTTCAATGCGCTCGTTAAACTTGTAGGTACATTACTGTAGGTAATCTAGAATTGAAATTGAACTGCCGGGTGGTGCTACGATAAAAACAATAAATATAATATGTCTGACCTAATATTATACGAGATAAAAAAAAACATTAAACAAACGGCGTTGTGATACGGCGTTTACTGGTGGTAGGACCTCTTGTGAGTCCGCACGGGTAGGTACCACCGCCCCGCATATTTCTGCCGTGAAGCAGTAATGCGTTTCGGTTTGAAGGGTGGGGCAGCCGTTGTAACTATACTGAGACCTTAGAACTTATATCTCAAGGTGTGTGGCGCATTTACGTTGTAGATGTCTATGGGTTCCAGTAACCACTTAACACCAGGTGGGCTGTGAGCTCGTCCACACATCTAGGCAATAAAAAAAAATAAAAAAAAACAAAGTTCCTTATCTTAAACATATAAATAGACTTTCGTGTACCAGACTCCTATGCAGCTTTCAACTTTATTATATTATTACAGATATCAATAATGAATTCTTAGAATAATCATTACCAGTCACTTTTATATCATTCAAGTTAATTAACTCATTTATATTACTTCTAGATATTTATCTATCTACGTTATGATTATAATATTCATTGCCATGAAAAAAAAAGAACTGAAGGATTTAGATACTATCATTTTTGTATTGTTGTTTTTGTTTCAGTTTAAAATTAGAATGCGAGAAACTGGCTAGTGAAAAAATAGAAATACAAAGGCATTATGTAATGGTGAGTGTCTGGAGTCTATTATTGTTTCCTATCATAAAATAAAAGCCCAAACAAAAAATCAACTGTTAATTCAACGGACAAATAGAGATGTTTATCGCATTAAACATTTGTTGGCGTGTGAAATCAATAAATATGTTTCTTTTGTTCGGCGCCCGCATGTCGCCTATTGCATTCGGACATTCGATTCAGTGGTCCCTTTTATTTAGATAACTAACTACACTGATAAAATGAACTCGGAACATTACCTTTATGTCATGTTGTTTTAATAAACACGCTTTTCGAGTAGTAACCTTCGCGTATATGTTGAATGAAAGTCCGGGTTTTGTTGCGCAATGTCCAATCAATCAAACCAGTTATCGCGGTGCACATACACGTGCGTAAACACATTAGCTTCCCGCACACTAACAAACAATATATTTGAAACGGACAGATATTTTGGCATGCCTTAATCCCCGAATGTTCGCTCTATTCAGATTTAAATCACGGTTAAGTGTTGCCAAATCGCTCGCAATTTATTTAAATACGCTCCAGAGAAAATTTTCGGGAGAATTTTTATGTGTCGGAAACACTTCTGGCCGGCGTCCAAACTGCGCTGCCGCGGATGTTTAGTCACCCGACTCCTATAATTTGAGAAAGTTAATGCTTGGCAATCGTTTTCTGCGTCACAATGTACCTACTTGTTATGTTTTGACAGATAGACCGAAAACTTTAAATTAATATGTGTTCATTGAAAATTTTTGTGTCTTAATATGAATCATCAAGGGTACATTTACCTGCACACGCTTTAAATAATTCTAAAAATAAAGCAATCATTTATCTCAGATTGGTAACATGGAGTAAATATAGCGTTGTTACATTGAAACGCGAATATCTAAAATGGAGTTCGTTTTTTTAGGAGGTTGGCAATATTTAGTCTTAATCACAAAATAAGGGGAATGAAACTTGTTTAGGGTGGACTGAAAACATATAATAAACACGCACAGATTGGTCAAATTTTTAGTACATGTTTTTTTTTTTTTTATCACACTAAAATAATGTTTATGTTTCAGTACTATGAAATGTCGTATGGACTCAACGTGGAAATGCACAAACAGGTATGTACTATGACACCTACTTTTAAATTAACGTAATCACTAGTTAGCTGTAACCTATATTTTACTTTCGCTTAAGAATGTTTGTTCTCAAAAAGGAATTTCAAATGTCACAAGGCGTCATCCCAAAGATTTAAATATGCTTATGAAAGAAAATACTACAATTTTTCAGCCAAACTTAAATAGTGAACCGTTTCCGCGTGATCACATTGAAATTCGTAACAAAATTACTACATTTTAGGTAAATAGTGATGACCGAAGAATTCCACCTAACTATAACTAGAAAGTAAAAAATATGTGTTTTTGCTTTCTGGCTGTTTGTTAGATAAACGTTCGATGCGCGCGGGGGCCGTCCCGACCCGTTCAAACCGCTTTGTTGACATTACGGTTTTTCATTTAAAACTTGCGAAGTTAATTTGTTTTCATCACACAGATTCTTTTGGGATATTAAATATTATATTGAAAAATAATCAGGGTTGCCGAGTGCGGTTTGAGTTGATGTTGTGACGGGTTTTCATTTCCATACATTATCGATATATTGCGTGGGGCTGCGGAACCGTGGTGCAAGGGGAGCTTGAGCTTCCCCTAAATATGAGTTCAACTAAAACGGAGAAAATATAATATCCATGAATTAGACGCTTAGCAGGATTTACAAAGGGGACGTTTAGGGTTGTCATAAGCCGTGCCTAAATTAAACCGATATTTTGAAATTTTGGGTTGGAATTTGCGGAGTCCGACAAATACATTTATTACACTAGTCTCTACTGTAATATCTACCCTATTACTTCGAGAAAGTTTACAGGAATATGCGTAACTATAGTAAATTTTTAAATCGATTTGTGATGCGAATATCTTACGTATTCTTGTCTGAATATCAGTTGTGTCGCAATATCGATCAATTTTGTTGCTCAACTAAACTCAAATTCTCTTGCTAATCCCGCTTGTTTGTAGACAGCCCTGACCAGAGACCAACAATAGATACCCTAACAAATAGGTATATATACTGTGCACCAGGGGTCCCTTGCGCCCGAGGGGCTATCCACGGGGGGCTTCATGGTAATCTGTTGATTTTACGCTCACTGCCCTGTCTACAATCGAACCCCGCTTTTTAATAATAGCCTGTAACATGTCCAACAAAATCAATTCAATATCCTTGCATTTAATAAAAAAACATTCATTTATTTCACACGTTACAATGAACATCTCGTAAATAATAAAAATTAACGGTACAGGTGATCGCATTTACTATTCTACCAAAGTCTGTAATTACTAGTTACATATAGGTATGTCAAATGTATTTTGCTGTAACATTTCGAGGTCTGAATTAATACGTACCTGTTTTGATATCAACTTAATATTCCAACATTTACGTCGAGCATAATAAATCTGATGTCAAACGCAATGTTTACTGAATAATAAGTGTAGGAGAGAGACCTCAGAATACGTTAAAGCAAACTGCAGTGAGTAATATAATATTTGTTAAGGGTCTGGCAAACTCAGGTCGAGGGGGAAATTAGAAGGGCTGTATTGTTTGGTGCTGCGGCGGACAGATGGCGGCCTCCACCGGCTCAATGCTTGAATGCGCTATTTAGCGTACACTGGCGCGCTTCATTGTAATGGATTATTACATTAGCACTTAACACGCTCGGTCGAGCGAGAACCGAAACGTACCCCTCGGACTTTGTTAAGCTTTTATAGCGTTGCCGACCGTAATAGAATGTTTTACATTTTTTATTCGTTATCTCGCTCGTTCTTGCTCGTCACACGACGCCCGGTCGGGTTAAACACTCAATAAAATAAAATGACGCTCAAATGAATTCCGATTGTCAGTTCTGTTACATAGTCTCTGATGGGATGGAAGTATTGGTTTTTTGTTCGATCGCATCGTACCGAACTTGTAGTGCTTGAACGCTGACTGGGCGATGTTTATTCGAGATGTGCTTCGTGCTGGTTATCTCGTAATGACTCTATTATGACGCATGTAGAGTCGCGGGGAGTAGGCTCGTCGTGACCGCGCTGCGTTCGTTGCCGTGACCGCGTCTAACTCGCGTTTTCCGCTCTTTCTGACGACGACTAATTGCTTAGATTTTCTTTTGTTAGTCGCGGGGCCAGACCGTAGCTTAGTGAGACCGTGCCGAATCGCACCTACTTATGCCGTGAATTGATTGTTTCGTCTTTGTGTGCCTGTATCGACACGGAGACTTATTGTTCTGTGCTTCGAGCCATTATTCACGCTTGAACCGACTTTCACGCTGCCGATTAACGCAACGGTTTCTTTCTATGAATGAACGTCGACTCTGTGCTAATTACGTACCACTGGTTCGGTATTCAAAATAAATTGAAAAAGGCTAAGGTATTAACTATGGATACTATAAGATTTTGACTGTTTTTTTTATTGCTTAGATGGACGGACGAGCTCACAGGCTACCTGGTGTTAAGTGGTTACTGGAGCCCATAGACATCTACGACGTAAATGCACCACCCACCTTGAGATATCAGTTCTAAGGTCTCAAGTATAGTTACAACGGCTGCTCCGCCCTTCAAACCGAAACGCAGTTGCGATGTTGAAAGCAAAGGATTCGTTTGTGACAAATTAATGTGGAAATGTATAGAATAGACGAGGGCGTTGCGAGGGAACGAACTGTGTCGGCGGGATATCGGAATACTTTGCCGAGGTTTACTTGTGTAACACCCCGCGGCGCGCTCCGTTGCACGCGCCTCCTCCCCGACGCTCGTCTGTTATTAAATATCGATACCGTGTTTCCCTCGCGCCGCTGTCATGGCTCTGATGTTTGTTTGAATGTTCGTTTTACGCTATACGATTCATCCATCACAATTTTGTAGTAACGGAAGCTCTGGAGTTGTGCAGTGGAATATTTTTTCGTGCGTTATTTCTGAATGCCGACATTTTCCATTTACGCGTTCTAATTATAACAAAAGATGGGTGCGATGTTTTCCTTAAAAAAACATTCTAAACAGTCATTCGTAAATAGATATGAAGGAAATTAAAAATACGTACTCTATATTTTCAATGTTTATAAGCTGAAATTGAACCAACAATTAATTTCATGTATTTTATCTCTAGATACCGGTACACAGAGATTAATTAGATCGAAATTTTAAATAATTTTAATGACAATACCATATCGTAAAACTACGATAATTGGTATGAAGTTGATCAGACGTCTTGGAGTCCATGAAAATTACTTTAATACAAGCAAACATACATACCAAGCTAATAAAAGAACAAAATGATTGTTCCATCATTTCATCACAAATAAATTAATAAAAAAATAAACACTTTTCGAAATCTCTTCATAAATCAACGAGCAAATAAATCCGAAATCTAATTGGAAAAAAATCCATTTGAACAGTTTCCAGTAGGTACGTGTCCGTATAATTTAATAATCTACGGGTTATTGCGATTCCGTCCCTTGCCCCTGACACAAAACAGGGGACTAGTGTTCGTTACAGAAGGGTCGTAAACAGATTAACGACATAATTGCACGGCCATGTGAGATAGCTTCGAATAAATGATGCTCCTTCATTTTAAGCCATCGGTAACCCTTGCGTAGTACAAAGATTAGTAGCAAGGTCTAAAATGGAAAAAAAAGAGTGGGCTGTCTGTTATTTTTGTTCTGTGTCATCGACATGGTGAAATTATTCATGTGCGAGGCGGGGGATTGTTTGGTTTGCATTAGGGTGCGTCCACACAACACCCTCTGGCTCTCATTGATAAAAACGCTGCACGTGCTCAATCCGCTTACCTACTATTTATAACGAAACAAGCGGGGGCTAACGTTTTTAATACTGTTTGTTTACGGCTTTTTGTTTACAAATGTCGATACGGTCTTTTCCTACTACTATGTTATCAATTCAATGAACTGATTAGGATTTACATGCTTACCACATTAATTATGGACTAATTATCAACATTACCTTTAGCGGATTAAAAGTGACGTAAGGTATTAAGATAGCGTTTCGTATTGCGTTGGAATGTTTAATTAATTCTTTTGAAATCCTATTTTCAACCGACTACAAAAGAAAAAGTAGAAAGAGGTTCCATAGACATTTCAGAAACAGTTTTCAAGTATTTAGTGATTATTCATATATTCTTATTATATAGTTTGGCAACGCCACCTAGTTCGACATTGCAAAAGATTACCAATCTTTAAATCCTTATTTCGAAACGGCTGCATATTTTTTTTATATTATATAATCTGTGACATTATTAAATTTACCGACAAAAGCCGAGCTTAAGAAGTGAAAAAAAACAACCACAGAAACCGCAGTATTAATATATTCGCAACTATAATAATTATATAGGGAAATAGGCCAATGGAAATGCTCCGAAATAATATCAGGATAAGTGCATTTGGCTGTGCAATATTCCTTATCAAATTATAAGTGTTGAGTCTTCACATCGACATGCAGGTAGTCGTTACGGGGCCCGCACAATGGCGCGCTATCTCGTACATCTACACGCGGATACAGCCTTGTGAATTGTCTAAACGAAGGCAACAACTCACAATGAACGCTCCGTCGCTTCGCCCCCTCGCTTAAAAGCGAAATTATCTCCGGATCTACAGCGTGCGTCGCGCGGCAGATGGCGCTTGCAATAAAACCACTAAACGCGATATCGCCGTTTGCTGCCCCTCCGTCCGCTTTATTATTTGATCGGGGAGCCAAATTAAAGGATTTGCCGTAACCCCTCGCCTGCGACCCTCGCTCGCCAACAATCACCTCTGTATTAAGTCTAATTGTGTTTTCAAATTTGCCCCCTACAATGCACAGGGACAGGGATGCCATGTGAAAAATAAGGCGTGTATTACCCTCTCCATTTTATTAATATCACTCGGTTTTGTAACCGGTATTAGGTACCAAACATTTCAATTTTACATTAAAAAAAATTGATGTAATTTAGTAAATCAGTGTCCACGCACAATGAGTCGTCGCGTATAATGCGCACGTAAAGACTCGTGACTAATAAACACGAGTTTACGGCCCGCCTAAATCGTGCAATAAAACAACACGTCTAATAATGTGTATCGTCGGGTAGACGCTCGAGGCGCTCTGTCTTACTAATACACGTATTCATTCCTACACGTCGTGCTCTCGCGTGGCGATACATCATTATACTGTTATAATTATTATACGTACGTCATAATTCGTAACACGAAACGTGCGCGACTTTCCGTTTAGGGATTTAAACTATATCGCTGATAGACTCGGATCAGTTGGTAAAACAATTTGCGTTCATGTCGGGAAGTTTACAAGTTTAACGTGATTTCGGGGTGATATTCCGTATCGCCAGGTTAATTTATCGCCCTTCGACTCCGGCGGCGATGTGAAACTAATTACAGTGAATACGTACGTCCCCCGTTCGACGTTTGTTGTCGTAGTCTGGCCACCTTAATTGCTTTGATTGAGACACGGATATAGATTCGGGAACAGTTTGGCGTGGCCGGGTCGGCGCGTGGGGAACGCGCGTCGTCGGCACTCGACTCGCGCTTGTCGGTGGTCGGGCGTGAAACGGCCCTCATGAATAATGGACGCCTTGTTCGCTCCTTGAGTTTTCATTTAAAACAGACGATTTCTATTCGACTCGTAAACTACACGTCTATGACTCACTCGTTTCCTATTCAATGTAATGTAACCAGTAAAACTGCAGCCGGAACGATGTAAGAATTTTAAGAGGCCGCATTTTTCATTTGCATACTAAATACATATTTATATACACAGATTCTTGTATTGTTGTTCAGCTGAATGTTTGCAGTAAAAAATGTTCATACATTAATAAGATTGCTATAAAATCTCCGACATCGTGCCATTCCCATCACTATGTATTCTCTCAAAAATCAAATAACTTTTTGAATAGAATAACAATTCATCCAGGTACCAAATAAAATATATCGATAAGAATCATCGTTAAGTCGGCAATATTCACATAGATCGTATCATTAAATCTCACTTACATTATCATGAAAACGGTAACAGTTGTACGGTGGTCCCGCGTATTCAAACAATGAAACAATGCAAACAAGGAAGGGGTTACGTACGGGGGGGAACTCCGCCATTGACTGAGCCCCTCACTGACAACCTCTACAATACATTTGTGGGGCTACAATTAAAGTGCACTTCGAACGTGTTCACTGAATTAATGAAACCAACAAATTGCCGAGTAGTGACGTGAAAACTAGAAAAAGTTTTAGGTCAGAAAAATAACATAGGTGCTATTTCTAGTATATTCTATAATTTAAATGATTCGAAACCATTTACGATTAATCGCGTCCATAATGGCTATAGAATTCAGAATGTCAGAAAATGTTCAACGTTATCATGATCATTTGTCCTATTCGAATTTTGAATTTATGTATAAATATATAAATAAATTAATATGTTTGTTGTTTCAAAATGTATAAAAAAAAATGGTCGGACCGCTTCGAATTTTTAAAATACCGTTGACGCTTATTATTATATCCTTAAAAAGGAAACTGAATTGAGGGCACGAACCAATTTTAATATTCCAACATATTTGTGGTAGGCCGGTATTTAAATTCTCTAATGAATATTTAATCTAGAATATATCGATACAGTAATAGCACCGGTGACATGTTGAATTATGAATAAGCCTTAGGCTTAATTGAGTATCAGTATTTAGTAGGCGGCGTTTGAAACACATTCTGTCTATAAATTAATTCAATCATTTCGTATGCTCAAAGCTAACCTGTACTGACGGTTTCGAATACAAGATTTAATGTGAGTATCGATTCAAACTGTGACCTCGGCGTTAAATAACTACTTTTCTATAATGCCATACATGAATACGAAATGCGGGATCGGGTCTCAATAAATATTTATGATTTATTTAAATTCATTCTCACCTTATTTTTCTTCACATCTGAGCATGAATAGATAATGTTTCGTTCGAATGATAAATGAGTTTCTCATGCTTATAGAATGCTCTGATTTTTTTCTTCATAATTCAATATTAGAAAATTTTATTTATTAATTTTGGCGAAGTCTTACACAATAAAATACCTTCATAGTAATAAAATTTCAACTACTAAAAAGCCGAATTACATTTATGAATAATTAGACAGAAATTAGTTATATTATCACGAAGTAGAAAAAATCATAATTAATTAATTAAAGAATTAAAAAATAATTAATTGTTAATTAAAAAGGCAAACAACATTATGTTCAAAGACAATGGTGTTATTTTTTTTAATTTATTAAACCTCTTAAAGGTGAACAGACCTCATTTTAAAACATTCACAAAAAGGTGTCGCGTTGACACCTCCTAATAAGGCTACCATGTTTCACAGCTAAGTTAATTAAACATAGCGTGCAGTTGTACACAAACCGATCATTTAATATTAGGTTACTATAACTTTACCTGTTTATGGATGTTAGGGTTGGGCCCGCCCTTTGGGAATTCCGGAAAATAAGTTCCCTACGATATCGAATTATGTTCGAAAAGTACCGACCCTCAGCTTTTGACGTTATCCTATTTGGCTTTTCGGCGAAATTGGATTTTACTTTATGTAATAAATATTCATTCAGTAGTTTTCTTGTTTGATATTTTAAGAGCTTTACTGTATTTATTTAATGATACATTGTTGTAGTCCATGTATTTTTCGCTCATAATACTAAAATGTAAATATTGTTATACAGTACTATATAATTACAGTCTACATATAAGTCAACCATGAAATCGATTTGTGATTTAAAATGGCCTGTTTAATCGGAATTAGTTAAATAGGGTGTGTACTTGTGTACCTTACTGTTGACAAGAGCGAGAGACAACCCTATCACGTAATGTGTGTTGCGTGCGGCGCCACAGCGTGTAGGTACATCAACAAACATTGGCCGTACCACGCTACACGCAATATAGCATTTCCACCATCAAACCATTTCGCTTGGCTAATTAGTAATGCTCAAACAAACCTCACCGATGAAGTTTAACGCTACAGATTATCTATTCAGCTTTGAAACGAATGATTTAATATTATTTGGACATAAATGTATTAAGTTTGTGTAGTTTATTTAATGTAGGTGTTAGAGTATAAAGCCGCCATTTTATTTTTAATTAAGGCCCTACCTAACCCGCAGGACGGCTCCTGACTGTACAAATGACGAGTACAGCTTAGCGTTAAGGCAGGCGGACATGGGTGTGGGGCGGACCGCGCGCGGCTAGCCGCAAGACTGCGGTCGCGCGGTCGTCCACCCGAGCGCCCACACCCTCTCGCTAACTCGCTTTCAGATACTCTTCTTCTGTTTACGTTCGTTTCATAATAACAACTACACATACCGTATCGTTTTAAAACACTTAATCTAAATCGTACTAATCTCAAAGTTGGCATCGGCTTTCGCGTTACAATGTTGACTGGCTTCGGAAACATTTAGCGCGAGGCGACTTCATATCGCCATCTATAACAATCAAAAGTAAATTTGCTAATACCGCTTCACCGATTAGCAAAAAAAATAATCGTTTTTGATTTGAAAGCATCTTGACTAAAATATAAATAAAGATTCACGAAAGGTAGTATCGGTGGCCTAATAAGAAAATCGCACAATACCCACATATTTATATAAACGTCAAATATCTATTACGATCATTATCTAGTTGTTTAATAATGTACCAAAAATGTGTTCACAAACTGCTTCACGGGGTTGGGAAGCTTCATGTAATAGACCACGTTATCACAGTTGATACAACCACATGATTGCCGATACCCTCTTTGAGATATGAGGTTAAGGTCTCAATAGATTTAGATTGCACCGACCAAATTAAAACCACAGTGGGGGGTCCCCTAAATGAGTGCAGTAGAATGGCCTCAAGCAGGGAGAGATGGCGGGACATCGCGGGACGCGACAAGTCTGCCCCCTCCAACACTACATGATGATCACGACCACTCTGTCAAGAGTAACACGATTGAGAAGAGGAAGAGAAATTTAGATTAACATCTGTTCTGCCCTAAAAACTGACGAACTTGTTTTTCCCTTTACGTCATATTAAAATTTGATCTAAAAATCTGTTGATTCACTTAGTAGGTGGTCACTTTTTAGCGCTAACTGTGAGGTAAAATAGGGACTGTGAAGTTACGTCACGCATTAACGGTACACCGTTGGGTTTCCGGGAACTCTGGTAATTCTGAGAAGCGTGAAACTTTAACGTGTGTGTGAAATTCAAACTCCGAGCTCGCTCAGTGCATCTAACAAATTAAACAATATTCATACAAGAGGGTACGGCTCCGCTCGACAGACGCTCACAATAAGCATTGAGCTTGCAAACAGGCTGGGTAAATACAAGCTGTGTAAACTCGCAAACTCCAGCCCTCCACTCTGTGTCCGTTGCGACTCTGTGCAAATAGTTTTATTAAAGGCCTCGTATATGTGTGTGACCGTGTGTGCTTAAATAATTAACACGCCATACTCATTATCCTGTTACATAAATTTCTCTGTTACCAAATGACACGTTTCTTACGAATTCGTACGGTTTTTTTTTTATAAATTCAAAATAAAACGGGTCACTCTTACTTTCAAAGTTAAATGCACGCTGATCACGTCACTATCTAATAATTAATACGTCAACGTACTATTATAATCACTACATAGTATAAAACAAAGTCGCTTTCTCTGTCCCTATATCCCTATGTATGCTTAAATCTTTAAAATTACGCAACGGATTTTGATGCGTTTTTTTTTAGTAGATAGAGTGATTGAAGAGGAAGGTTTATATGTATAACAAAATCCATTAAATAGTGGAGAAATCAATAATAAATTACAGTTTCCGAAGCGAAACGAGGGCGGGTCGCTAGTACACGTATAAATGTAAGGATTTACCGTCTCGTGCAGTCGGCAACTCGATACAACGAGATAGTAAACAAGGCAATGCAAACGGTCCCCGCAAACAGACAGTCTCCCGTATCGCAACCGAACGTCCGTAGACTGTTCGTACCGTGTCGTAAATATATACGGTTTTCCAATCGCATTCTGTCAAATACTCTTGAGTCGCTTTATTGAACATTCCTGTTTCGTGGAACGCTGATGAAATACGAAAACCATCGAATCTTTTAATATAAATACTCCAGCGCACTTGTTTAGAAATGATGCAATAAATTATAAACTATATGAAGCATTACATATACTAGACATGAAGAAGTTAGATTAAATGTCCATACGAGGTATACACGAGGAAATCAGTATCGAAGAACGTTGATCTCGCTCATTGAAACGCTCGAAACAGGTCGTCCTGTTATCTGTCTGACAAGAACAACTTACCTACCTACCCATAAATCATTTTTCACTGTCGAAACCGATTAACCAGCAGAAACTAGCTGATATACTTGTTCATATCAAATGTTTATCATGACTTAATACAACCTTTATCTAATACTTTTATCGCCAGCTTTATACTGATCATACAAAAAAATACGTAAAAAGGTAATGGTATGGTATATATTTTATCAGGGGACTTGTCGTAATCGTCCCAATCAATTTTAGTACAAAATCCGTGATAAATTCGCTATCATATCTGAACAAAAGCAAGTCAGCTGAATATAAAAATCGTAAGAGATAATACCCAGCCGATAACGTTATTTAGAACGATAACAATCGAAAATTAGGATGAAGTTATCGCCGTATTAAATGTTGTTATTTGAAATAACAAGTTGATATGAATCGCGCTAATAATCCTTGATAGTGCGAGGGTGAACGTTGCGAAACTAAAAATAACAGCGCGCGTCGAACCGAAAATATATAATTTGACACAGACACGAACGCATTGTCTGAATGTGTTGTTTGCGGTCGTACGAAATGAGAAGGCTTCGTTGCGCATTGCATAAATTAGGAGTGTATTAACAGCGCTAATTGCTTGCTATAACGTTAGTGAACAGTCGTGTGTTTGTGTTGTTAGCGAGCGCTATTGTGTTCTTGCACAAGTACACTGCTCAATACACAAAGCGTTCGGATTGCTCTGTCATTACCAGCAATAGATGGCTCGTTAATAATGCATGCAAAAAAACCTTAATGTTCGGCCGTGATTGATTTGTATGTGGGAACCACTTGTGAAACTGCGTGATGCTTAAGAAACGGCTAATGTATGCTATTACTGGTGGTAGGACCTCTTGTGAGTCCGCGCGGGTAGGTACCACCGCCCTGCCTATTTCTGCCGTGAAGCAGTAATGCGTTTCGGTTTGAAGGGTGGGGCAGCCGTTGTAACTATGCTGAGATCTTAGAACTTATATCTCAAGGTGGATGGCGCATTTACGTCGTAGATGTCCATGGGCTCCAGTAACCACTTAACATCAGGTGGGCTGTGAGCTCGTCCACCCATCTAAGCAATAAAAAAAAAATGTATGTACTCTTAGAAACTAATATTGCTTCGAGCGTTTTATGACCATCCCATGCGTTTCTATTCGCATCACGAATAAAAGATGATGCAAAGTCAGCGCGTTTGTTTATTTATGATTTCACTTCGACGTAAAAATAAATTGTTTAAAGGGATCAACTTCATAATCGTCTGACTTTGTTTTTCGGCACTTCGTAATCGACACGCTTATAAGCGCTCTCGTAAAAAGTGCCAAGTCAAAAAGGCTTCACGGCTTTGCCAAGAGGTAAGGTACACAAAGGGCAATAAACGTTTGGCGTGGACCTAAACAAACAGGGGTAGCTAGGAAGCTGGCTCTTTGTTTGGCGAGAAGCATGCGTGTCAACACTGGCCGCTCTATTCGGGCCGCCTGCCCTCACTATTATGAAATCGTGTCTCAGCCTTTGTTGCTGTCGAGTTAATCTATTAATCAATGAAAATCTCTTTTAGACAATTTGTACGCGTAACTACAAACAAAATTTTAACACATAAATCTAACTATACATCTTTAAATTACTCAATGTTTAATTTAGGTATTACTAGGGGATGACCGAGCTTTGCTCTGTTTTTTTTTTTTATAAGTTTATGTTTATGTCGATTATCGATAAAGTTGATTATTGAAAACACGAATAAAACAACATTTTCTGAAAATAATCGTAGCTAGATCGATTTATTGCCCCCGAAATCCCCTGTATACTAAATTTTATGAAAATCGTTGGAGCCGTTTCCGAGATTCAGATTATATATATTATATACAAGAATTGCTCGTTTAAAGATACTGTCGGTAGTAATCAAGAATTTTACACGACACTTTTCGTGATTAAAAATAAAATACGTCCACAATTCCATATGTCTCCTTTTTGTGGAAGCCAGTCGTTTAAATTGACAAGGAGTTGTGTATCGGAGCGCGACCGGCGCGGCGACCGGCATAGCACAATTACAATCTGATTACGAGCTGACACCGGTCCCGAGTCGACACGATCGAGATAACGACTTGTCCCACACTGCACACCCACCCGACGGCTCACCGTCGACTTGTTCTTGCCAACTAATTATATCCATTTGTTTATAATGAATATTAATGACACGCCTTTCCGTCCGAACGATTCCGTTGATTATAAGTATCGACGTTCGAGTGGCAATTATTTTAAGTAAGACCAATTATATTGTTGTTCGGCCACTTCACTTAACGGCCTACGTAATTGCAGTGGGCTTAAATATTTTATACGCAACCCTGTCCTATATATCGATCCAGTTGCTTAAAAAGGAAATAAAAAATAAAAAAAAGGCTTTACATTGACATTGCCGTATAATTAGAAAGCTAACTAGTGACGTGGACATTAGTCGGTTGCATGCATTATCGATGTGCCAGCCACTAATGTTCCACGACGAGCTATGTTTAAACAATTATTGCTTTGCCGATACGATACGAATCGATGATAATGTTGGCCTCTGTCTGCTGCAATAATAGCCCATTTATCGACTCGGCTGCCACTCGTCGGAGGAATTATTTATTGGCGTGCCATAAGAGCGACGTCGCTTTCAATACAATAGCGCCTTTCCTATCGGGGACTGTTTTGTTTAATAAAGTGGAAACTTGGCTGCGGCACTCGGAGTGAGATAGCCGCGAGGCTGCATAAATAAATAATTCATAAGAGTCGGAAGTCGTTAATGAAGGCACAAGCCGCAGCGCGACCACACGCTTCCTTTGTTTTTATCCATTATACTTCATGAATACACCTGTAGACAAAGTTTAAGTTTAGTTGTGTAATTTAGTACTATCACGAGAGTTGTGGATTTTTAACAAAAACTAAACATGTCTTTATAATAATTACATATTTTTTTATACATATTTTTTTCGCGGTTTGCCTTGCATTTTTACCTTTTTTGTAGTAAAATTTTGAAATGTATCGAATTTCTTCATTAGATTATTATCTTGACAGTACGAAAAATAAATAAAAATCATATATTATCCTAATTTGAATTTGGAATTATCTTCTTTAAAATTTAAACTTTTAATGATACCAAAACCAGCCAGATACAAATAGTATAGCCAAAGAGATTTTATTACAAGTACTATAATGCGAAATGACTTTTTCCCCAACCTATTATGTTTTTGACAGCTATAATGGACACATAATAAGTCACAATCCACTTGTGTTAAGCGTTTAACGAAACCTATTGACATCATAACATAAATACCCAAACATAAGACAATACATACTCGTATAGTCTCAATTGATTTGGTACTACGATGTCTGATCATTGAAACGGGAATAGATTACTTTGTAATTGAAATAGGTAGAATAGTGGTAACTACTACTGCACTAGTGATAGGACACTAGCATTTAAAATAGAAACTAGAAGGTTGGGAATATCGGAGCTTAGTCAAAAAATAAGTGAGTTTACTAAATGATGGTAGGACAATAATAGTATTGGCTCCAGCGCTTCCATGTTAAGTTGATACACTTGTAGGATTTTATTTATTTATATCCATGACCCGAATCCATGTTCCGTGACCCGAAAAATAATTATAGCCTGTAAAACTTTATCCCGCCCCCGCTTCCGCTCTCATCGTATCCACACCAGAAACGTGAGTACGCTAAAAGGGAGAGAGACGGTAAATTGCGGCGCGCGACCACGAGCGAAGCGACCGCGACCCGCATTTAGGTCACCGCCTTATGCAGCTCATGCACTCCCACACCGGCTGTCATTGTACACGGCCCTCCGTGCCTCTTCAATCTCGCTTCGAAACTGTAATTTACCATCGCTCGAAATTGCGGATGTAAAAATTTGTAAAAGCTTTCAAAAACGCAACCTCTTTATTTTGGTAAAGTAGTTTTTCGTCGCTTTCTGAGTACGGATTATATAGATTTTTTTTTTCGATGGAGTCTCTCGAAATAAAAACATCAAGATGAATAATTTTCATTAAAAAAAACCGTTTAATGTGTTGATTCTAAATATGGAATAATTGAAATGCAAATTACTTAAAAGATAATGAATTTTAACTGTGAAACTAGTTTTATTAACATACATAAAAATTAAACACGCTGACATATATAATATATAAATTTAAATTGTTTTGTTAAATAAATTAAATGAGAAACAAAGGCACGTTCAAATTTTAATCTTATAAAAACTAAGTCTGTATAACATCAACTCACAACGAAGGAATGGCAAGTTGCAGGTTCAGATTAAAAGCTCTACCGACTAAACCACGTGAAAATCGCGCAAAAAGAGGAGTCACCCGCGGCATTAGCGGATGAGTGTTGGAGCCATTAGTGCACCCCCACGCCCCCTCACCCTCTTCCTCAGCCCGAAACCACCGTTCCTCTTTTATTTCTCGCGCGGGGATGAACTCCTTAATGACAAACCGTACTATATCTTTTGTGGAGAGCTCGCAAAAGTACGTATTTTGCGGCCCTTTTGTACGCCCGCTTTTTATCCCGCGGTAGCTACAGATACCGTTCCTCGTGTATTCGAGGTAGAGATGGTGAGAGAATTGTTCAAGTCTTGGCTACAACGAGAAAAACTCTTTTAATCTGAAATCCTTTGTAGGTATTTTACGCCCGACTGTACTCGATCCCTGATTAAATTTTGACACAGCGCCGGCGTGTAGAATTCGTTTAGCCGATTTATGCTTCAGAGGACACTACAAGACGTGAATCCACGCTATTATTCGTCTTCTCATATTCTAAGAATGTAAATATGCCAACAATGTAAAATTATGTGTAAAAGAAAAGACAATCTAATTCAATATTAAGAAAAAAGTATAGTGACTTTTAAATATACAAAAGGAATTGGAAAATGCTTAAGTACTTTAAACTACTGGAGATTAAGGTATTCTTTTGTTTATCATATTATCGATAGACTTCACTTCGCTTCAGATTACATCTGAAAACGAACGAATCTAATCGAAATTGACAATTCAATAAAAGAACACAAATTTAATGAAAAGCACAATCGCAAACTTCAAAGTGCGACGTAAATCATTTTGAATACCGAACAATTTTAAATACAAAGGTTATTTTAGAGTTTTGCTGTGAATTTTCACAATAACCGCGGGCTGGAGGCGCCGAATGAAAATGTAATTTGTGGTAATCGCGCGTCGGTTGTGGCCTCGGCGGCTTGTCCGCGCCACTACCCCGGCTCGCTTCACACTTAACAACAAATGTATTTATATTTTAACGATACAGAATATCATTTAATTCAAAGTACTAGAGGTCCTGCAGTAGTCGAAATTCGACTATAATTAATTGGAATTGTAAGTTTGTACACTATTATGATTGTATTTTATACTTCTATATTCATAAATTTCACCAAGACTACACTATAGAAAGATATTAATAAAGACAAACAATATTTAATCTATTCTCAATTTGACAGACGTCAAGAACAAAAGTTTGACAATAAATAGTATGCATGCGTGTGTTCGTCAAATACATGGTATGTAGTGTGTGTAATGTTTTCTTTATTGATTTAATGTATCTTTTATGCATTATTTAAAAAAAATATTAGCATTGTGCACTTCTTTTCTATATTCTCTATAGGTGTGGAAAATTTCATACTCCTCCGTCCGTGCAATTTTCGTAAAAAGGGATACAAAGTTTTTTGCTTCACGTATTAATATATAGATAATCTATATTGAATTTTAGAGTCATCAAAAGGGTAAAGTTAAAATAAAACAATCGATATCGACGCTTGAAAGGCAAACGTGACTAAGCGACAATAACTGCTTTGTACATAAATGATAGGCAATAACCATATTCGATGCGCAAAAAAAATATATTTCTAGGTCTATTAAAATCTGTTACAGCTAGATTCGTTAAATTAGAATTTTTTTCAGGTTTTTTAACTTTAAATTAGTCTACTGTAAAGTTCACCCATTGTCGCTTAGTCACGTTTGCCTTTCAAGCGTCGATATATATCCTATACATCCTAATCTGTGGTTAAATTTTCTTCTTTCAAATACGTATAATAATAACGCATCAAGAAATGGATCTTTTATATTATCGGCCATAAATTTAGATTTAAATAATTTAATGCCCAAATAGTTTAGACTTTTGAGACATAACATAAATATAATTTTAACTACTTTTACATTGCGAATAGTTTACTGTTTTCGTGGTCACGGACGTCCATAACTGGCAATGACAACAAAAGATATTAAACCGTCAAAGTAGTTACAAATAAATTTACGACTCGCGAAAACCGAAGAGAGATACTAAAACATAAATATCTTCTCATCAATTCGAATTAGAAAGTTGGGTTATGCAGTTGAGAATACTCACAATGGGAATGGAAGCGCAGATGACCTATTGGCCTGCGTTATTAGCGTGCTTAGCTTGGAAATATGCAATTACAAACAAAATACCCATAGAGGACTGCGAACCGCAAAGTTTATTAGATTAACGAACATTCTTCATTCCTTTCATGATTCCCGATACGGATTACAGTCTGCCTAACAATTTATTGAACATTCTTTTCATAAAGGAATCAATTGTGTTTTTGTACACGAAAATCTCACAATACTGTTTATAAATTTGATTACAAACTGGTTCTATTAAAAGCAGTTGAACAAGTATAAGTCAACAGGATTATAATAAATTTCTAGAGTTTAAATAGATAGTACACTAAAGTATTTTTAATTAAGTAACTAAAGAAGTTTTAATTATATATCGATTGTGTTAAATAGTTATTACATAATAAATAAAACAGTGATAAATACTTACTAGTCAAGGACGCAGATATTCAATTTTTTTTTAATTCGTAAAATTCGAATTCTTATGACAAACATTCCATATGCTAGTACTTATTATGTGGAAACACAATTTGCGGCGGGTTGCGGCTTCTGCGGGCCAACACACTGACATTTACTACTAAAATTATTTATTTATTTTTGTCGTAAATATGTATCTTAAATACAAGCCATTTTAAGAAACAAATTACATCTCAATAATTTATATATTAATTTGTTCTGATCGATTTATCATTCCATATATACCATATTGTTGGCAGATATAACAGAATTTCGTTTCTCAATATTTATCAATTAACGAAGAATTAATTTTTGAATAACTAATTACAACGAATAAATTATCGAAATTGCTTAATCACATAAAACCAATTAACATTTACATTCTCAGATCTCTCCGCCTCATTTAAAATTGGTATAATGAAATCAATATGCAAATAAAGAAGTTAAGAATTCTTCATTTTTTGAATCACAAAATTTTTAGTTTAACTAAAATTAAACTAAAAATTCCAGAGACCGGAGAAGAAAGATCCTTTGTTTAAAACCAAAAATAAATTAAGAATAAACCGTAAAACTATTATATTTAAAAATAGATAGGCTTACTTAAAGGCTAAAACGTCGGGTATATTTGTTTCAAATAATGTTTACGTCGAGATTCATAAGTCGCAAAAGTCATCAATTTTCCCAAAGCATACGTAATACGTGTTCACGAATGACTTCCGCGATGAAGTAATAAGATCGTGTAATCAAAAATAGAATAAATAGATAAATTTATGTTATTACTAGCTGACCCGGCAGACTTCGTAGTGCCTTAATCGCTAATTAAAAGACACAAACAAAAGGAATCCGTCTGACGGGGAGACATAAAGAGAAAACAAAATTGTTATTTTTATTTAATTCCGAGTTTTCATATTTATTTACCTTTTAAACCTTTTCTGGAATTCCACAAATAATTCAAGACCAAAATTAGCCAAATCGGTTCAGCCGTTCTCGAGTTTTAGCGAGACTAACGAACAGCAATTCATTTTTATATATAGAGATTACTGGTAGAGCGTAGTGCAAGCACGCACGGATAGGTACCACAACTCTGTTTGTTTCTACCGCGAAGCTCTGCGTTCCGGTTTGAAACTTGAGACAGCTATTAGACAATTTGAGACCTAGATTTCATGTCTCAAGGTGGGTGGCCATATTTACTTTACGCAATATTTATAGGTTCCGTTAACCACCTAACAGCATGTGATCCGTGGAGTTATTAAAACAAAATTCACCTCTTCTGCATAATTCGGGATTTATAAAAACATAAATTCTAAGCCCACCGTCCCTCATATCTAATTTACACAAATGTATTTGAATTAGATACTACAACAAATTATTTATTAAATAAACAAACAAACAATGATTGTTTTGTTTACTCGGGATATGGATTGTTTACATTCGTTAATAAGTTGTATAATATAAACATAATATTTGTTCTATAATATACCTATGTGATATTAGTGCTTATTAGCAATGATGAAAGACAATAACCAGCCGGGCGTTGCCAGACAGACAAATTAATCTCCGATCTCACAGCTCGTTGCCAAGAAATAATTATTATACGAACTAACACGTTACTTGATCGGTGTTTGTCGCAGTTTAGCTTCAACGTTGAATAAATGACAGTTCCAAACATTCGGTCGTAATTTGTCATTTTTTTTTCCTACCTAAGCTGATAGCCTTGAGAGGCTATTTCAGCGTAACCTTAACTAGTAGGTGAGCTCACGGGGCTCAAACCGGAGTGATGCTAACACTGGCCCTAGCAAGAGCAGTGCTTCGCAGAATCTACCACCGGATCGGAAACGCGACCCACTGAGAAGATCCAGCGAGAAACTCAGTGGGCTGTGTCTATGGGTTAATTCGCTCGTCGAGCCCTTCGTCGCAAGCGACGGCTTCGACGAGGACGGTGACCGGAGCATTTGTCACGATAATTTGCGAATGACAATGAAATTCGGCTACTAAATTTCCATCTGCGGCCCGAATTAATACAGCCATGAATATTTAAACGATTCATTCAAACATGTCGGCCTTTATTGGGCACAGTGATCGAACCGTTAATTTTATTACTTTGCCGCGATACCCGTACCTCGATCGTTCAACTAATAAAACTTGTCCTATCGGTTAGCTCGTGTGTTTACAACGCTGTCAAGAGCAAACATAATAATGCGTTTAATTATGTTGATACGACTTCGGTTCGCGGTGAATCTGCGAATAAAATTAATGTGTATTTAAACGGAAAATACGAGCGAGGCCAATAAATAAATGCGAGCGGTTCGGTGCCTCCGCGCCTGTTTATCATTTCGCTGGGCCGCTTGCAACGTTGTTTATCATGTTAATTCCATTTGTTGCTCTCGGTGAGGCTTATCAACTAATTATAAACGTTATTATTAAATTTAATCATCGGAACGTGGAAACGTTTTCGACTATCTATTTGTATGTAAAATAATATCGCAATCGGTCATTGGATATTTCGTTTTTATTGCCAGCATTAAAATTTTATGTTAAACGTATTCAAAAATGTCAATTGCCATATTTAAATAACACATTCGTAATATTGTAGCGCTATAATATTGTAATCTGTTTTTGATTATTACTGTATAATTTGATAGCGTCACCGTGACCTTTGTACAGTGTTTGAGCGATAACCGCGTTTCTTGCACGTTTCCATTAATTACTTTATTTTGTTTGTTGCAGACAGAGATAGCGAAAAGGTTAAATGCGATAATAGCACAAATATTACCCTTCCTGTCGCAAGAGCATCAGCAGCAAGTGGCCTCTGCAGTCGAGAGGGCGAAACAGGTCACCATGACTGAACTCAATGCTATTATTGGCGTAAGTCTACCTTTCAATGTTTAATAATATCAATAACTAGGAACCAAGGATATTCTGGACAATAGGAAGAGGAGTCTGATAAAAATAATTATATACGTTTAAACATTAAACCCAGACATCAAGAGCAAAAACTGTTCATCACACGAACAATTAAATGCCTAACATGAAAATCGAACCCACGACCCCCAGCTATAAGATCATGCCCGCTAATTCTAAGCTATTGCATCGGCGACTCAGTCAATCAGTTCATCTCTTTATTTTATAGCTGTATACGTGGATGTCTCAACTGTACTGATTTTGTTTCGTTTGGAATTGCCATAATTACAAAGGTAATAAATGAAATAAAACCCCAAATCATATAATCACAATATAACAAACTCTGTAATCTTAATTTTTGCGGCTTAAAATAATGATATCATAATATAAATAACACAGCATTAACGTCAAATCGTTCGGACTAAGCGGATCGCATGTAAAATTCTGAGTAAGAAAATTCATTTAGTCAAAACGTGTTTAATATTTCACGCGAAAGCTATTTAAACAACATGTGTCTTGTTTGTTCAGCAGTGGGCTCGTTTTAAATGTGGCGTGCAATGTTTAGCAACGCTAATGAATGTAATCCATTACAACTCGGAAGATATACAATGAAAAGATATATATGTATAGAAAAAAAAGGATTGTGTGCTTTTATGAAACCACGGTAAAAGTGAAACTTTCTTTCACATTATAGACATTTAACCCTGACAAACATTTACATTAAACACTGATAAAAACAAACAAAATAGCGTGGGGCACTGGCACAAATGAGTAATAGTCTAAACACTACACGGTCAGCTGCTGCGAACTATAGGCGTCGCCATATCGGCCTTGGCTGCACTGACGAGCGCCTTTCACTTTATCCCTACTCCGCTGCCGACCGTCACGCGACATGCAACACACAGACGAAAAAGTTTGAGACGATGTAATAAAAGTTTCAAAAAACAAATTCAATATTCGGTGATAAACGTTTATTTGCCGCATCTTATAGGTATTTAATACGATTTATACTTGTATCTCGTTTAATGTTCACGCCGCGTGTACGTTTCCTTAAATTAATTAATTCAGTTCAAATGTAAACATGTAATTTAATCACTAGGTAACATGATACTCATGACAGACGCATATTTGAATACAGATTATTTTTCATCTATTTTTTTACAAAAGCATATATTACTTCAGAATAATAATAATAACACAAGTAACATAATAATATGGTTATCTGATCCCCCAAACTGTCCCTGTACTGGTCCCTGTACTAAGAGACTGATAAACAAATTTATATACATTTAAATACATATGTACATTTATACAGATATTAAACCGGCAGCGAAAGAGCAAACAAAACTGTTTATCACAAAAATGTTTGCCCAATTTGATCACCACTGAGTTAGTCCGATTGGCGGTCAGTTTGAGTGATTTATAAATTACTAGCGCACCCGACAGACGCTGTCCTGTGAATACATACACAAAAAATCATTCAAATTGGTCCAGCAGTTTAAGAGGAGTACAGTGACATACATACACACGTACAGAAGAATTATATAAATAAATAATAATAATTTTTTGTCTAAAACTTTGCTCTATATCTTTACTGGATCTCAAGCCTAACACCGAAGCGAATAATACACGGGTGTGTGGCATCTGTCCAAACGTTTCGCGATACCTCGTCACCGGGCTGTCATTGCTCAGTAATTCGACTGTAGCTCGATTACCAAACAATTGGAAGGTCGACGCTCTTCTCAATATTAGTCAAGCGTCAACAAACACAACTATGCAATACACGTGCCTAACCTATAACATTCTTTTATATTCGAATAACACCATTACGGATAGTTTCGAAATAATGTAGGTACCTACATAATTTAAACAAATTTGTTTGCTACAAGCTGTCGCTTCTTCTGACGTACGATGTCAAGATAAAGAATGATCGGCATAAAAATATATATATTTAATTGGTGACATCGTTAATATCGCTTCGTTAAACGAATTTAAAATGAAAATACTTATACGAAACGAGCAGTGGTACGTGTAAAGTGAGTTGATTCTCTAAAAGCGCGGCTTTCAACAGGTCGCAAGTTCGACGGTCGTTAATTAAACGATCTAAGCCGCTCAAGACGGGTCGGTTGGCTTCCAGCCAAAGACGAACTATCGATAAAATTGCTACAAACTACGACCATTATAGAAAATTATTTTATTATTCTACAGTCTGGCACGTTCGCCACGAATTAACGTGTTTGTATAATTCGAATCGTTTTTTTTTTGAAATGAGCGTGGCTGAAAAACATATCAGTTCGCATCAATCTCTACGCATTTATTGTGTGACTTCACTCATTTTCTATCTCACAAACGATACTCAAACCGACAACGAAAAATGATTCGTCCTCGAATTGCGTTTCTCTAAATCATTTCACAATACTCTAATTGTATTTTTCATGCGGCAAGTGTCGTGAGGACTTCATTGCAAGCATTATTTCAATAGGCTCATTCGCAGTCCGGTGCCAAGTTGTTAGTGTGACCTATTCTCGCGATGTGTTAACGTTACCGCGTTCGGAATCCGTGAATAGGTGTGTACCGGTGACGAAAATAAATCACTTTAAAGATAATGAGGACAAAAATAAAGCGTTGGAAGTCACTCGTCGCTCATCTGTCTGCGGCTTATAGTCTCTCTCGAGTACCGTGAAGAACTGGCTGCCGGCCAACTCGATCACCGTCCCATCTACTATGTTGCTGTTTTCACATTCCGTTGTATTGACTCCGCATCAAAATTATTTGTCCCATTCATTTGACATAATATATTCTTTCTGAATTTATATTTAAATCTTTTTAGTTTTTAAGTAGTATAGATTTTACAATGCAATAATTTGAGCTCTAATTTCATGTCTTCATGGTTTATTGACAGAATCAATCTTAAGTATACCTTCTGAATAATATGGAAAACGGGAAACACTCCGCAACCTAAAGTACTAAGAGGGCCGTCGCCCTCAGCCGAGAGGATTTACGCACATGTGCGGATATAGCTCACTGAGCAGCCTTCGAGACACCGGCAAAACGTAATATCGACCTCCCCCTATAAAACACTCTAATTTAAATAAAAAAAACGGCGCCACCTTCCGTATGTCGGTCCTTTTTTATTACGAACCTTTTTTTATTTTCGGGTCAGCTCGGGATCAAAGGGGCTCTCCCCTGAGAGTGGCCGCCCGCGCTGCTACTCCTGTCTCCATCTGATTTGAGACGATTTTGTCGCCGATTTGTGAACAGAGAGCATTCGTCAATTGGGGAAAAGTTAGGCAATCTATTAAAAATCACTTAAGTATTTTTGTATATCGTTTTATATATTCATAAACGATACTTATAAAAGAAATATAAATTAAAATCAGTAAACAATACAAATTATTATTATCATAACCCAACTTCGGCGCTAAAGTACATAAAGTTTCGGTTCGATGAACTAACAGCGCATTAAAGCAGTGCGAGTCGAAAACTCGAGAGGGATAGATAACGCGAAGTATCATGCCATTGTATTCGAGCAATGTGCGTAAAGTTGTCTACGGAGCGATGCGACGGGGAGGAAAGGGAATGAAACGTTGTCATCGCAACAATATCGGCGGGTAAATCATTTCTCGTTCTGATTTTATTCCGCGCCGTCGATTCCGAGGGTGGCGCCCGACCTCAGAAGGTAATAGCTTCCAGATACCGACTCCCTCTCGTGTTCACCTATACACGAATGTTCGCATTGAAACAATATTCACGTAACTCGTACTGATCGATAAGAACGTGCGACCTCGCATGCGGATACACGGACCGATTCCGATTAATCTCATTCAGACACTTTCTTAGTAATTGGAAAGTAAAAACATCGATACGAGTGCGCGAAATACAAGCGTAAAATGTAAGTTTATACAACATTATCTTTACAGATAGGTAATCGAACATGTGCGCGCGTGTAAATATACCCGTATCTGTTTCCCCGTCGATCGCTTTATAAACAAGTGAGTCGTGAAACATTTCTATCTAGTTTACGTCGGGTCTCGCGCCCTCTGATAAAAATTACGAGGAGAATAAATCGGGGCGGCGTGGGGCCGGGGCGCGTCGAGTAACATGAATTTGTCATTTCTTCCCGGGCACGTTCACGGCCGGTGATAAATATTGCATCGCAGGCCGCCGTATCTCGCGCTTATACCAAGAGCCGCATTAACTTTTCCCCTGTCGCTTAGTTGAAGCTTCTTGTTTTTCGACGCCCCGGACTGAGTTAGGGGCCGCTCTTTCGTCACTTCCAATCAAATTATGTAATCAGTTTACGGCTCATCCGGCCCGAGAATTTTTCCTTTCATCTTAAACATTTTTCTATTGAATTACATTGTAAGCATAAATATACCTATTATTATGAGAAGAATAGAATGTCGTCGGAGCATTTCTTTCATCGTCTTATTTTGTTTTACGATCCACGTTTCTATTGTCGTAAGCATTAGATTTATGAATCGTATTTTTATAACTTCAAAGAATCGATAAACTCGTATCAAAGCAAAACAACGAATCTGTTTCCTTCAAACATAACGGCAGATCGGTTGGCATCGTACATTGTTTTATATAAAACGGGAGCGGAGTCGTAATGTGCGATTAGAAGCAATTACGCTGAAAGTGTAACATGTGTTGGCATCGCATGTTGAGTCGAAGGCTTCCCGGCTAATGGTGCGTGCGACCCTCGCTCCGAACCGCCGCGATAAACTACCCTCTTCCTAGCTTATGTCGTTTTATAACCGACGTTCACGGAAAACGACTTCGTTCGCCTATAAATGTAAACAATTATTATTTTCGATGGCCACGTTCGTGTAATAATGCGGCGTGTTTGTTTTGCTATGGAATTCTTTCGCGATTACGTAATGAAGGTGTATTCAAAATTCTATTTGATGAGCACGGGCTTAGTTGGAACGGCTCGCTCATTGATAAACAGATAAATCACTATCTTTTCAATCCAGTCTATAGTTCTGGTTCTGATTTCGTAGCAAACATAAATTATAAATTCTTAACGCATCATTAATTGAAAATAAATTGTCGAAAAAAAAATACGATCAGTTCTGTGTTGTAATGTAAAATAATAGGTATATGTGAGTCGACTATTATCAAAGCCGGCAATCTGACTTTTGGACAATGATTGGTAAATCAGAAAAACGAATTATTGACTTTGTATTCCATTGGCACACACAAAACTCTTCGGAACGACATCTTAGATAAATAACAGGTTAACTATTAACCTTTATTTAATGCAGGTTTTGAACCGTATTCTTTGAAGGAGACGATTATATTCAAATCAATCTGAATTGACATATCAATAAAAAATTTTTGTCCAAATGCACAGATTGCCACCTTTGATAATAGACGACTCATGTAATAGAAATACTTTTCCATTGTATGTTGTGTACGATCGAAATACGTGCCCGCCTTTGTGTAAACAAATCTTTTCGAACACGAACTCAATGAAAATAGCATTTATCAATGGAACAACATAATCCGTAATTCGATACAAGCATCGAGGTAAATCGCTACGAACAGCACTTAAATACTAATCCGACCGCTAACTGACTATTAATTATTTAAGCATGTTACTCGGAACTTTCCTCCGCTCGATTCCTGGGGCTATTAAAATCTAACTAATTGTAGGTTAAAACAAGATTACGGGACCACTTAAACTTACCTTGTTATTACGAAAACGCTTAAAACTAATTACTAATATATTTAAATAGCTGCTTCAATCTATTAATCGCTTTGTAATGAGTTCTTAATTGTATTTATTGCTCTCGTTTTCTGGGTCGTCGACTTGTCATTCGTCATTATTCATTTGTATTTATGTAAATTTCAATTTGAAGATTTCCTTCAGTTAAAAATTAATTGTAATTTTATACGATATGATAAAGTATTAGTATCATTCACGAGAATTACTTTTAATTTCGTATGGGAAATTGTATGGGGTGGATTACTGGTGATAGGGCGTTTTGTAAGCCCGCACCTTACCTTCACCCTGCCTATTTCTACTGTGAAACAGTAATGCATTTCGGTTTGAAAAGTGGGATAGCCGTTGTATTGTAAAACTGAAAATCAATTATAATTCAAGGTGAATAGCGGCATTAACGTTGTTGATATCTATGGAATCCGGTGACAATTTAACACCAGGTGGGCCGTTAGCTCGTACACCTATCTTATAAAAAAAAAAACTTTTGTTTTAACTTATTAGGCATTAGTAAGCAACAGCTTAGACTTCAAACGTAAGATTATTTAATAAAAACGGAAAGAAGCATTCAAAAGACGAACTTTCATATATTTAAGCGTAAAAATCCGTGCGGCTGGCGTACAATATCCATTTATAAACGAGAAATAATCCCTCGGTGTATAGACGCGGGTAAATGTTCCGTGAAAACCCGAACGCGGTCGAGCATTTTTCTCGTGACAAAAGCCTCTGAGACATCGCACGTAGAGTCTGTTCGTATAATAGAACCTGGCATATACAATATTTACATACACTTTTTTTTATTTTTTATTAAAATTTTATATTCAACGATCAGTTAAATACGATTAATCGGGTATACATAATTACTGCCAGTAATTAAAACTGTGTTGCAAACTTTATGCCTACCATAAACATACCTGGGGGTTCATATGTAAATAATTAATACAAAATAAAAAGTAAAATAGAATATTAATTATATTCTATAAATAAAAAAGTTTATAAATAAAAAATATTATACTAAAAGCAGTTGTTTCACTGGTGGTAGGACCTCTTGGGAATCCGCACGGGTAGGTACCACCATCCTGCCTATTTCCGCCGTGAAGCAGTAATGCGTTTCGGTTTGAAGGGTGGGGCAGCCGTTGTAACTATACTGAGACCTTAGAACTTATATCTCAAGGTGGGTGGCGCATTTACGTTGTAGATGTCTATGGGCTCCAGTAACCACTTAACACCAGGTGGGCTGTGAGCTCGTCCATCCATCTAAGCAATAAAAAAAAAAAAAAAAAAAAAAAAAGTTGTACTAAAATATTAAAAACGATGAGTACCCATAAAAAGTTAATTACTAAATACCAGGATGTAGAAAAAAGAAAGATAAAAAAAAAAATGAAAAATTAACAAACAAATGCAAAAAGTAAAAAAAATGTAATTAACTTATAAGTATTTTATATTTATGTTATATGTAATAGTTATCTACTTTTGCTACGAGAATAGACCTAAAGAAACTTACTTTAGATATCGTTCCATTTTACGCTGCTCTATTATAAAGTATAAAGAGAACTAGAAATGTTTTTTCTTGGCCAGTTGGCCAATTCACATTAAAGGTTTATCGGAGCTCTTAGATATCACGCTGTGAACACCGCGGCCGCCCACTTAAAGACACACACACAATTTAATTTGTTTTATAACAGCCATACCCTTCAAACGGGAATGTGTGATTATTGCGGCCACTACCAGTGTTAATTTAGAGGTAGTGTTCTTAAGATGAACATAATTTGGTTGATTGGACCAAGACCGCCGATGTTTTTGATATCACAGAGAAGTTATATGGTGGAAAAATTAAGAGAAAGCGTACAACAATGTTATTACAATATAATAATTAGTCTTAATTTTCGACACATAACATTTTATTTAAATTAATATTTTTTAATTAACACAAAAAGGTGCTTAAATCTGAAAACAGAAGAAGCTTTTCTTCTAATTGCGTGTCGTACTTTTAAAACATAATTAACTGTATGGGTTATGATTAAATAAATCACATACAGTTAAACAAGAAAACCTGATGCCGTAATTTCACTTAAGATTCATTTAAAAATAAATTTAAACGCCACCCCTTGTTGTTCGAGACGAAACTCAATCAAAGTTTAATTCGGTCGATAGTACAAACACCGAAGTTCGCAGATAAGTAAACGGGCGGATAAGTCGTTTGGGAGACGAGTTTCAATCCTTCCGAGATTCCATTGACGGTAGTGTCTGTGCCCTTACAGGTAAAATGACTTATTCAAATTCAATTCAATTCAAATTCAAAATCATTTATTTCAACTTAGATGTCAGTATGACACACTTGTTGAAAGTCAAAATACAAATAACAATGTTAACTCTACCACCGGTTCCAAAAAAAGCCACAGTCCTGAGAAGAACCGGCGAAACAAACTCAGCGGGCATTTTTTTTTTGTTTTTTCTCAAATATTTTCTTTTTTTTTAAATAAATAAAAATATTTACAATAAAGGAAAAAACAAGTCAAAACATACAATTAAAATAATAATAATAATAATGAAAAATGAAAAGGCCAGGAGCGAGCGCCTCATTCCCACGTAGTGCCATCTAGTAGATAATCCTTCACTTTATAATATACCTTGTTGCACAAACGTTCCTTGACAGTTTTCTTAAATCTATGAACAGGTAGTAATTGAACGTTTAGTGGGATCTTTTTGAAAAGTTGTACACCCAGCCCCCTAAAAGAGTTGCTTATTTTCTTAATTCGAGCCGCCGGTAACGCTACTATCTACTTAATGATATGTTACTGCTCTAGATGGGCACAAGAGTATTCGGCCCACATAGTGTCAAATGTTCACCGATTCCCTATAGTCATCACAACGCCTGTCCAACATAAACCAGAGAGAATATTTCCACCACAAACCAATTACATATACCTCCTAGTTTCAAGGGCGAAACAATCACACGAAGTTCACGTTGTGCCCTCTACAAGCTCGGGTAAATACTTAACACCAAGTAAAATCGTTTGCCTATATAGAGCAATTTAAAAGCTACAATCGTCCCTTGTGAGGAGCTTGCGAGTTTCGGGCCCACCCATAGATTATAAGTCAGGTTTCTTGTAGGTATAGGATTCATTGTTCAATATCTAAGGTCTCCTCACCTCACCTTATCATCTAGGGTCTTATCAAATAAGTAAAATAATAAATAATAAATAAATATTTACTAACAATCACACCACGTTAACTGGTCCTATGATAAGTTCGTAAATAACTTGTGTTACAGGTACCAGATAACGGAAATAAATGTAAGATTTTTATTATACACATACATATATTTAATATACATCCGTAACCCTGGAAAAGACATTTATATTTATCATACAAATATCTTCCCTTGGCAGGATTCGAACCCGCGACCCCCTTGTGTGGTGACCATGTCACTTACCACTACACCAGACGGTCGTCAAATGACATCTTATTTGCACTGAACGTATTTTTTTACTGCACACACTTTTCTTACAATAATAAAAGTGATACAAAATTAATTTAAGACTCCAAATTGTACGTCATCTCCATAAAATTATATATAACTTCATAATTAAACAATTACGCCATTGTCAATTGATATGATGTAACCGAGCATTCCTAGCAATATTTATTACTAAGTACCAAATAGCACTTCATATTGTAATTGGAATATGCACATTAATATTATTGTACAATTTTAATTCGATCAATTCAAATGTAACGAACGGCTAAACGAATACAATTTAAAATTTAAAAAATCCCCTTTTGTAAAAAGCTCTCCCAACTAAGTGGCGCTCGCCACCTTTTGACACACAATAAATCACAGCCGTGAGCGGCCAATAAAAAATATGTTCCACCCTCGGCGAAAATCCAATTAATTTTCGGAGGCTAAAAAAAGAACGTGCTCGTCCGAGCGGAAAAAGCTTGCCGAGAATCGAGACCGTGCAAGTGACAAGCGACAGCGGAAGCGCACGCGATAAAATGACGAAATAAATAAGCTCTACAAAGAAAGCTGATCTGTAGTATATAATGATAAATGAGATAAAGTAGGTTTAGCACAGAATACATAAAAATAAGAAAGTGGGAAAAGGGGAATAATGGAGAAGGCGTAATCAATTTCGCTCAGGAGACGCGTCGCGACGGCCGACGAAGCTCTCATTTTAATTTTAAAATATCATGGCGTACTGAGGGTTCGCGGGGCGGAGGACTTTTTAATTTGGCTCGAAATGTTTAAAAATGCACGAACCTCTGCGGTGACACATCAATCCACTTAAAGCGTTCACATCCGAGAACTAAACTGTTTTACTACGTTTAGTAGGTTTGTTCAGTTAATTATTGTAAAATCTACCTTGTCGCTCCTCGTATGTACATATTAGAATAGATACATAATTAATTAGATTTAATTTTCTTGCAGCAACAAAGGCCAGACTTGCCGCGGCTACTGCAACAGATGCACGCGGCGCATCTTCCTACACACGGCGCGCCTCCTCTACCTCTTCTGGGGCAAGGCGCTCTACCTCCAGCGGGTCTACTCGGCCTCGGAGTACCGCATCATCCACTCTCCGTACTCGCGAAACCACCTGAACTACATCGATCGGACGATAAGGGAAACGGTAATAAACCCTTAAACAAATTATGTTTTTTCTCAACACATAAGTCTACCTATCGATTCGACACTTGGATGAATATTTTAAGAGGGTGTCGTGTGTTTGTGTATTCGGCTTGTTTGCCGAGTGCCACTGGAGACTATTAGTGCTTCCCCCTCCGGCTCTTCGCCTCCTGCGCTGCGGCAGACGTCGCCGATCCCACTTCTGTTTCAATATTTACCAACTTCGAGAGGCTTTTTGAACTCACTGTTTGCGTGTTTTCGGATCGCTGGCGTCTACGGATCGCTCGATATTGCTTCGAGAGTATGAATAAGTCAATTCTTCGAATTTGTACCTATCTATGCGTATATTTACACAGAACAAGCAAACAGGTTAGGCAAAGGATTACCATATGAAAATATGTTTCATATACAGCGTGTAGATTAATTAAATGAATAGGCTGTACAGAATAGTATAGAATCGCTGAGTAGTATTATTCATTTCAAACAATATAGGTAGGAGGGTTTTCAGTTTTCACAGTAGCGCAAGTAATCCCGGCGCGGTGCGGGGACGAGCGCGCCGCAAATGAAAATGTAACACAGAAATGGATTTGGAAGCCGCCCGTCGCTCCGGTTAATTACAAAAGCAAGCGGTAATCTGCGCTCCGGGATGTTCCGGCTTAGCGCCCCCTACCACCCTGGGCCGCTGCGCCCGCCACTTCCCCGGCTAATTTGTGCCATTATCGGTGTACTGATGTAAGAGTTACCGCGCAGATGGCCCCCTCCTCCTCCTAGACCCTCACCTTACCCGCGCTCAATTAATTATTCCTTGCCGGTGTGAGCGTCGCGTGTTTTAGTCAATTAGTAACGTAATTTTGCGGGTGACTTGAGTATGTGCGGTCGCGAACCGACACGACGTAAGCCATGTTTTAATACTCCACCTATTACATTTGCAAATAGTACGTACTTAGAATACAGCTTTTCAGAATTAGTTACTTTTAGGGTAATGTCATAATATGCAACAAGATACGTGAATGAAGTGCGAATTACGATGACTTTAATAATTGTATTCGAATTCCGGGCAAGCAATTACATTTACATTGTATGTAGCAGCATTAGCGACATTAATGCTCAGCCTGTTTGCATAATACATACATATGTATGTATGTACCGCTTAATAGTTCTCGCAATTGCCTCCTAACTTAAGCCCAATCAGCCGGTTGCAGCATCTTCGATACGATAAGCTACAGAATTGATATTCCAAATTTACACAAAGCCGGATTAGCGTTGCTCTAGTACGTGCATACATAATTAAACGCTGTAAAATGATTGAAACCTTTTTAAAAGACCAACCTTTTTGAACCAAATTTTAAACATACCTATCTCCTTTTAAATTCTATAGTCGAACGACTCACACAGCAGTAGATTAATTCTAAAAGCCGTCTTCCGTAAATAGAAGGCATTGATTGATACCCTTTGACATCGGACATGGTTCGGCTTATGTGCCTGCTTCAATCGCCCACTTCGATAAACGCCTCACTGCTCCATAGCAAAGTGATAAATTTGGTCGGAGCATCGGTTTTGAACGTATAGGTAGACTAGAAGTTTTCGTATTGAGAATCTCGAATAACTACATATCGACGCTTGAAAGGCAAACGTGACTAAGCGACAATGCGTGAACTTTACAGTAGACTAATTTAAAGTTAAAAAACCTGTGATAATTTATTTTTTAACGAATCTAGCTGTACGATTGAAATGATTTTAATAGACCTAGAAATATATTCTTTTTGCGCATCGAATATGGTTATTGCCTATCATTTATGTATAAAGCAATTATTGTCGCTTAATCACGTTTGCCTTTCAAGCGTCGATATAATGAGGTGAGAATATGGGATTATGTGGTCATGGATATTTAAACTAGAATCCTCTTCTTAGTCACTATGCTCTTGATAAAGTGGTTGTATTCGTAGAATTTCAGTGGGCAGATTTATTACGTCTTACAATGTCCCGCCATCTCTCCCTGGTCCTCGTGAACATGCTGCTCTACTCATTTAAAAGATCACCGTAGACATGACTTGATCGATCCACCGTATGAGAGACTTCCTGTTGTATTCTGAAAAATCTCAACGGACAATTTCGTCTTTCATATTCTACAACTCGTATTTGTAATTACTACACTAGACCTTTCCTGATATTCTCAAGTGCACGTACCGGAAAAATTTGTGCATGTAAAAACTAATTTTACTATTTAAACAGTCATAGACTAACATTTGCCATGCGCTTAATAATAATAATAATTAAGGAACCAAAGCAAATTGGAATTTCACGTACAAACACCGAAACTTCTAACTTCGGTAAGCCGTGAATAAATGAAAGATAATGGTGGTGTCAGTTGACGCGACCAAGTCAGGTCACACGTACGGAACTCACGCGGACGTGTGACGAGACATCCCTTGCAATATTCAACGACCACTTTACACCCTCGTCGATCCGACATCCTATTATACACACACCGACCGCAGTCATGCGGATCTCAGGGCCTGGATTTAATTTGCGAGTTAAAGCGGAGAATGTCTGTATTGCAGGCACGGTCGCCTAAGAAACTAATTAGATTCATAAATGTTTGACTTGTAAGGTGTCAGAGGCGTTATTAAAAATGTCAAACTGTAAAACTGGTTATTAATATTTTAGAAAGTCGTTCCGCGTAATCATGTTAATCGTTATAATAATAATACATATTCATGGTGTTAATAATACGCATGTCAAGGAAAAAATAAAATAAAAGAAGAGCTTCATTTAAATACCTATGATTAAACCGAGTACATTTCGTTACAGGTATCAGTTCGGCGGAGGAGCGACATGTGAGTACCGTATAACTTTTCCAATTTCGCTAGGGTTGTTAAAATTCCAACGGCAAATTTTTTTCCTTTGAATTTTTTTTCCCGACAAGAGTACCTACCGCTCTTCCATTTGGGAATGCGAACGTGAATGTAGCGAGGAGTGTTTCGCTCGAACACGTTGATTTCATAACACGGCCCTGACTGAAACAAGTGGGTGGTGCAAGTGCCGCACCCCGCTCTCTAGGGTTGCTTTCGTCAGGTATTCCTTTATTCCACTATACTCTGAATTGTTGAATGAATTCGAATCATGAAGTATTTGCTTAAATGGCTTTTATAAAAGGGCCATATATTTGACTATTTTCATAACTTAATACAATGTTATTGACGTGACAACGATAATCGATGGAGCCGGCTGCACGCACAAAAAACATGACTCATACGGCGTTACCACGCTCTGAGGCGTTCCATTTAAGGCTTGAAGTGCAAGCGAGAGCGCGCAACGAGCCACAATCGGCCTCCGCGTTCGGCAGCATTCGACATCTGTCTCTCTCCTACTTGAGTGAGCGATGCATCCGCATGGACAGCTGCTACACAATAATACATTTACGTGTTTTCGTCAAGTATGAAGTTCAGTGAAAAGTGAATGTGGTGTCAATTGTTTATAGCAAATAATTGCGATAATTGAAAAATGAAACCATTCCATCAGTATTTTCTTATGACGTTGTCACGTTCAACTATCGTCAGTAAACCGACTTTAAAGACAACCGATTTTTTTTATTTAAAAAAAATAAAACGTTAATGTGTACCTTCGAAGTAATTTTTAATGAACCCCTGAAAATAAATACTTCTTAGACAGATTTCTTTTAATTTAAACGTCTCACAAACAAGAACGGTCTTTGTGTTGTTGAAGCTACAAACCTCGGGGTCGTAACATTTAAATTTACGCTTGTAGAGTAAGCCCTGGTTCGTAAGGCCGCGACCGAGTGTCGTTCGCGCGGTGTTGCGAATGTCGGCTATCGTGCTACTGTGGTGGTGGGCGGGCGGGGAGGCACCCTTGTTGTGCTCGACTGAACGCAGCGGCGCACCGCACAGATGTGCCTCAGTCTCTCGTTGCAACTGGAAATGCATACAAATCGATACCTGCCACCTCGCTACTTTATAACATTGTCTTTGTCGAACTAACCTACTTTTCTGTACCTACCGAACTTATGATTTTAAATGGTTCAGATTTTGGAACGAATTATGGGACGGTGCGGAGGGGTACCTTAACCGTGAAAAAACGTCCGTAACGTCCGTAACTTCAATAATAAGTTCGCACGTTACCGAATGACCGTGGGTTGTTGCGAAACCTTCAGTTTTATTTTCTTTATAACTCGAATAGAACTTAAAATTAATATTTTTTTATAATAAGGAACTTCGTTCGTATCCGGTGTCCCACGACACCACACATCTTTTTTTTTGTTAAATTACGATAAGAATTTTCTCGAACAGATCCGTCTGAAGGCAACAAGTTAAAATATATATTTAAAAGATTAACATTTACAATTAAAATCCAAATTAATTCGTACAAAGCTACCAATAGTACATATTTTATTTCCCACTTTATTATAACAGTTTTATGGTGTTAATTAACCGCGTGATTTTCGCATCATTTTTTTAGGTTCGAACAGATTTTGTATTAATAAAGAAACGAATAATTGAAATAATTTTAGAATGTACCTACGTTCTGTTCCAAAGTATGCCGCAACAACAAACAAATCAAGCCGCAGAGCATACCAGCAACTTAGTTAGAAAACTTGAGGTGAGAGAGTTTAAGTTGAGAACGCCACGTGAAGAGTTTATCTTCAGTGTGACCTCGATACGGCGGTGTAGTTAGGAGGTCGCTCACGGAGCAGTCGATCTGTATAAACACGCCGAGAACCCAGTAATACACGGTCACGCCTTAGTGTTTGGAGCACGGAGAAGGGGGGCTCGCGAAACTCCTCGCTGCATTAACAAAGTTTACATAAACCGAACATTTCTCGAATGCAACTCAGCATTTACCGAGCAGCTTCAGGTTTCTGATATCTCAGCTCGCGCTTCGACTACTTGTCCAATAAATGTTTTTTATTGCGAATCACGAAAGCGATACTTCACAGTTTCAACACGTTGGTTTATTTGCGAACCTCGCGCGGCTGTTTGTTTGATTTTCCGATACATCAAGACAATGTTTATTTTACAACACAGAGAGAGGAGTAAACGCTTTTGCAATTTCATACATATGTTTGGAAAATAAAATTGGATAACTATCGTGAAACAGACAAAGTTTTGAATTGTGAAATGTCAATAAAGTACCTACTCTTTTGTTGCCCCAGTTTCAGTAGGTGTTTGTCATAGTAGATAAGTTTATATTGTAACTTATTACATAATTTATGTAATAATGTAGATATGTATTATAAAATTAAAATTAAAATTCTCCAGACGCTGATACTCACAGACTTTATTACAGGTGGAGTACATACAAAGTCTAAGTTATCGTACTTCGCAATATCTAAACATTCTCTAAATAACTTTTGTCATTAATGTTTTATGCCATAGGTAATCGTTTCTATTAAATTTTACATCGCATTTACTCTCATCCCAGTAAATTTTATATTATTTAGATAGCTACTTAACTTTCGACAAATAAGTGACTTTATAAAAGCCAATTTACACCGATGTGAAATTAAACAGCATCTCTGAGCCTAACGGGGCGAGCCCTTCTGCAATCTCATTTGGGTAACATAATAACCGCGGATTTATTTCTGCCGCCCGCTTATTCGCTCTCAAATCGCGCCTAATATTCAATTTGGACGCCCAAACCACACAAAAACTGCTCGGAGCCGGTTCATTACGCCGCGCATCTCGCCTCTTCATCCTCCTTACCTTATCTAAGCCACTCTGAATAACACACCCCTTGTACCCCACACCCCGGCGCTCCCCCTAGACCCACACACCACTTCAAGTGGAAAACTCGCAGGGCGAGGGCCGCTCAACCTTGTTTAGCATTCTCCTCGACTTCTTTATTTAATAGATGCCGAAAAAACTCCGGTCAGAATAAATTTGCGTTTGTTCTTCGATATGCTCGGCGAGAGTAGATACGACCCGGCCATTTTATCTTGTCGGCGTACTCCTTTAATTAAGGTGGAAGCGGTGTGTGTAAATACGAGTTATGCTTCGAGGAAGACGAGGAGTATTTTATTAAACCGTAAAACACGAGTGGTAGTCGTTCTGTTTTGGTCGACGGAGCGCGACAGCCCTACCGGCATGTTTACGCGCGGTGTAACAACACTCGCGCCCGCGTCAGTCCTTACAAAATTTATGGCCCGAGACTTTTCTTAATTGGAAAGAATGGCCACTTGTAATTATTAAGACGCCCTAAAGTGAAACAGATTGCGCAGTACTCGTCTTTTTCGCTACTTTATTTCTCGTTTTAAATTTTTAGTAAAAAGTTCTTGTAATTCGAGCGGAGTGTTTTAGATTAAATAAAGAGTTCTTAAATCACTGTTTTCGTTTATTAGTCCGTTGTCGGATTAACAATGTTTTAGGGGGTTACTCGGCGTTATTTTTAATTGTTCTTTCTGAGAGACATCGTTCGATTTTCATTGCCTCGTTATCTAAAATTCAATTTAGATACTGTTAACAAGATGTCGACTATTCAATTAATGCTTATTTAGTTAAGCTTCACTTCCTCCGAGTCTGGAACCTGTCTGAACGCTTCAGTACCGCAGTTAATCTCCTTACAGTACGGCTCTTATATAGAATAACACATAGATTATGTCTGTGCATTCACATTATACCAAACGGATTATCTGTCGTGTCGTGCAGCCAAGCCCCGTGTCTCCAGAATTTATAATCCTTGAGGCGGTATATTAATCATGACTTTAGTATAAACATCTATCTAATAATTTAAGTGTAATGCATTTATGAAGAGAAGAAAATTGTTGATTCAATCGAGAATGTACATTCTTAAGTGATTTAATTGGGTATTTCTATAAAGCAGTAAATCTAAAACTATATTTTGAATAGTAATTACGTAATGATTTTCAACAAGCAGAAGTTGAATATTTTGAACTTCGTTAAGTACGTACGTTATATAGTTTGCTCTAATGTATAAAACAAACATATCGTGATTAATGGGCCCCAAATTTTATTAAGTGGCTCTGTAGTCGTTGTGTCCTAATGGTTTCTACCCTGTATCCAATTTGGAAGGTGGGGCCGTGTAAATAAGGATAAAAATTCTGTTTTGCGTTATGGATACCGGCCTACAGATTACATACGTACCTATAGTATATTCAAATTCCAGAATATCAAATATCATTTACAACGTGAATGTATTTTGGATCGGTAATCGATTCCGGACACTGTGGTACATTCTTCTCTACGCCAACAAACTTAACAACGTCAAGGAATTTAAAAAGAAAATTGCTTGAACAACTCTTTATTTTTGAGTATTTTTATCGCCGTGGGAGCGAAAGTTCGGTTTCATTCCCTTCTTACTGGGGAACAAATGTTGTTTTCTCTTCTGGCTTAATTTACCACGTAGCTTTGTAACGATTTATTTTCAACTTCGTTTTATTTTGCATATTTTTTTGTCTATAACATTTAGATATGTGTATTATTTTTTCAATCATGATTTTTATTGAAGGAGGTTCGCTCATTAATCCCTTTCAACCTTTTTTGAACAAAATTATTGAATTTTAAAGCTAACTCATTTTGTTTTCAATGATCTTTCGCTCACTGAGTGATAAAATATGCATAATCGTCGGAAACCAAGTATGAATTCAAAATAGTTCATCTCCATTTCACCTCGCTAACTGAGCAGTACCTATAGATACTCTATATGCAATTATTACACTTAATAGCAATTATTAAGTGACTAGCTTTTGCCCGCGACTCCGTTCGCGTGAAATAGTTACTTTGGCATAACGCTAAATTTTACCCCCTACTTCATTTACGAAGAAAGTGAAAATGTTTTGTAACATTCTTTATTGGTGCTCCACTTGTATTGTGGTCTTACCGTGATGTTATATATCTATCTAAAGCTGAAAGAATTTTTCAAATCGGACCAGTACTTCCCGAGATTAGCGCGTTCAAACAAACAAACTCTTCAGCTTTATACTCGTAATATTCGTATAGATTTAGTAAATTAAAAAACAACTTATTGTTAACTATCACACTACACCTACCAAGCTTCATCTTTGCATTCCCCTAAGGTAGACTGTTAGAGAATGCCTATGGCATTAAGTCCGCCTTTATACTTTCTAGTATAAGAAGTTATAAATAAATAAATAAACGTAACAGAAAAGTTTGTGTAACAATATGCGGGATAGATTGCAAGTCGGTTTATGTCTACAGCATTATCCTCAGAGCTGTACAGCATCGATTTATGTATGCTTGATCAAACCGCCTCCACCTCGCCCCCTTGCTAATCATAACAATACCCACCCGACCGAAGCGCACCTCTCACCTGACGAATCGATTAAAATCACATTGTAAGGATTTGACGTTGAAATGTTTTTTTGAGACATCGATCGGAGCCGAATATTTTTGAAGATCAGCGTCCGTTTTTCGCCGCATTTAATCACACAATGTTTTTTTTCTATTGAACAATAAAACTCACGCCTGTTCGATAGCCATTGAAGAAACAATTAACATTGTAATTAAATATCATAACTGCGTTCGTACCATAAAATAAAATTTCAATAAAAAAAAAAAACCATGAGTGTGTCGGTATCGCGGCGTGATGCAATTAAATAACTACACGGTGAATTACGTATAAGTATTAGGATCGCGGCATTTTATTACCATCGTGATTGCAATCGTGCCGCATCGGTTCATTGTTTCGATACAGACCGAGATCGCATCGCTGAGCGCACTCCTACATAACGAACGACGATGGATCACGCTCTCACAAATATTCAATATACCCAATGAAATATTCAATGCATATTGCGAAGATTCATATCTGAAACTTCTGTTTTATGCGACGTTGAGAACAATGCTGAATCGTCGTTTGATTACGAAATTCTGCATCGGCGATATGACGACAGTTTGCGTGGAATAAAATAAATAATTATATTATGTAGTTTAAAAAACTAACAAAATACGCTTTTATAGAAAATCCAATTAAAAAAAATAGAAAATAAATTTTAATAAATTTGAATTAAAAATAGTATAGAAAATAAATTTTAATAAATTTAAATTAAAAATAGTTGGATTTTCTATAAAAGCGTATTTTGTTAGTTTTATAAAAAAAATATTAATTTTTCATTTTTTAGTTTAATTTCAATTTTTTCAATATTTTTTTTTTAACTATTGAATTGCCATCAATCCTTAATGAGTATACTAAATTTCGAGTTAATCCGACGTTTTTAAGGGCGTCAAAATCATGTTCAAAGATTCCGTTACAAACACACATACAGTCTGAAGCTAATAAAAGCGTATTAATAAGTCGCGCGCGACGTAAGCAGTACATACACGGATGTTAAATAGCCGCAAGTCGGACGGGTCGTGCGCTCGGCTTCGCCTGCGGTCGTCGCACACGGTGCTGTGTTGCGGTGGCACCCACTATCCTATCTACGTGCTCTCTGTGCTCGACGTGTGCGGTCCCTCCCGCATCTCCAAGCACCTTGCTCTGATCGACCGCCATTGACGTGACACAATGCATGCACGATGGTTTTTTTTATATTTTATTGCTTAGATGGGCGGACGAGCTCACAGCCCACCTGGTGTTAAGTGGTTACTGGAGCCCATTGACATCCACAACGTAAATGCGACACCCACCCCGAGACAAGTTCTAAAGTCTCAAGTATAGTTAGTTATTTAAATCTCTTTACCTAGGTGTATCGATTTCTGCTTAGATGATGGCCTCATAGATAATACACATAAATTAGTTATAGATACGCGTCAAGCACTCAACAAACATGTTTACGGGCGTCGGCCACTAGATTCCACCGTTTCGATTAGTTTCTCATTGCTCCTGTAGATGGCAGTAACTTATTACGTATCTTATATTTATTTTTAATGAAGGATTTTGTAAATTTTCAGAAACCACAAATTGATAAATTTTAATAAATTTGTCTATAACAAATAAAGACTTGTATGATTTTTTACAATACAATAATACAATACAATAATTAAATGCTTTAATTTTGACAACATATAAGGTGTCGCTAGTTTCCATGCAAAAGAATAATTGTCTTAAAGTATCGCAGTTTCAGGGCCCTGGATGGCCCATTCAGTGTTAATGGTTATTGTGATTAAATCTCGCCGTGCCTGTTCGATGTCAGATAAGCTGAACAACAACAAACAGTTGTGCTCGGTTTAACAAACAACAAAAAAAACGTGCTCGAGTCGGCTGTTAATTGAAATCGCTGCATGTAATTAGCGGGTAGGTGGGTGCGATAGCTCGCGACCGGGTGCACGTCTTCATAATTTATCTCAATTAGTCTGCGACGTAATGAGCGGAAGGGCGGTAGACGAGCCAAACGTTTGCTTCGTTACACAGAGTTACAAATTAAAAACACAATAATTATAATTTTAACGCATAATATCTAACAAGAAAATCGAAAGTACTCTGAAGACGTTATCATATAAGCATTTAATGTAGGTACTTCGATTGACTAATACGAGAGTTTGTTGCTAACAATATCGTGCAGCATGTTACCTTCTTGCACTGATAGGTCGGTCGCATGTACATGTACACATGTTCGGTTGCACGCCGCCCGTGCTAGCCGACTACCCGCAAACCATTCCACCGCACGAACCTTCTTGCTCCTTTCATGCTTATCACGCATTTACATATGCTAAGCTAACTCACTTGCTGTATACGAGCATCGAAAATGTTTCATGAATAAATTTGTATCCCAATTCGATCGTTAACTTCTGAGTCGACAAACATGTCAACGTGATTTCTTTTCAAATAAAAACGAGGCTTACTAAACACCAGAAGACAAACAAAAAGAATTGAATCAAATAATCTTGGGTTCGCTCGGAGCGATTAATCACAAAAAGTGAGCGGGTCGCAGCCCTTTTTCGAGTTTCCTCGTTACGGACTAAGACGAGAATCATTAGGAATTAAATTTCCCCTTTCATTAGTCCCTCAACCCTCGTATAATTCCGGACGCGGAGCAATAACAATATAAATCCCCCGTCGCGTCGAGCGGGGGATTACGGCTTGTCTCGACCCTAATTTAGGGCTACCCCCGCTCCGGATTAACGAAGTGGCGGAATCCACTAGGGTTGTCGCTGCGCATAAACTTGTTACGTGTTTAATGTTTTATTGACGGGTGGCAAGGGAACTCTCATTTAAATAACAGTTCATTCGTAGCTACCAATGACTTCACTTACTCGTCCTCTATTACACTTTAGATAAGCGATATTGAATAACGTTAAAATGTAGATTATTTTTCTACCTGATAAACCTAAAAAAAAAAAAATACATCCACTCTATAAATATTCACATTCCAAAACAACAAATGACAATTAAAATAAAACTTTTAATTGCAACGTGTTAAAATGTTAATCCACAATTAAATAACACGCTCGCCAACAGCGCCATTGACCCACGCCGTATCCGAGTGGCCAGTGGCGCTATAAACTAAACGTGTATTTAGGAGTCGAAAGCGCTTTGTTTAAAGGTCGGACAGCGACCTTTACAAATTAATTTTTCGTGGTATTATGCTGTTAAATCGGATAGTTCGTTAAGGCGGAACGAATTGTTTATAGCCGGCATTAAGCCGTAGCGGGAGTGGCGACGCGCGTATTGTGCGGGTGAGACTCTCGGGGGAACGTGAACCCTCGAACCCTCTGATTTAAACAAAAAGGATTCATGACACTCATGAATTTGAAAACACATGCCCCAAAATAATTTCACTCGCAAAAGGAAAAAAAAAACAGTACATACTTCGCTTTTTATCTAAATTCAAATCAGCTACTGTCATATTAAGCTCGTTCTAGTGGAAAAAAAATTGCATAATACCTATCTTTTTTTTTTGTATCTAATAATACTGGCTGACAATTTCTTTAAAACATAAACGATAAGTTTAACAACAATTTTCCGAACGAGTTGTCGGCTCGGCGACGAAACCCAATTCGGGGTAATTTATTTAAGTAATTTCACAAAGCGAAGCCGCGTACACCATATTAAAATTTTCCCTCGGAACCGCAAAGTAGACGCAAACACAAAATTAAAGTCGTCGACACTTAAAGGGCTCTAAGTTTCGAGGAGAGTTTCCGTGAAATTTCTCTCGGAATGTCGAAATGGCGGATGAGTTTCGCAAGTCAACTCAATTATCGTTTTAATTAAGGCGCTGTGCCACGTGACATTTGTTTGCGTGCGTGAAAGTGATCGCGCCCCGCTCCCCCTAGACGTTCCCCCCCTCTCCTCTCTTCCTGTTAATTGTGCTAATTACTCCTGTAATGGAGCAAGGGCTGGGGTGAGATTGCTTATCGACGGTTTCCCCGGGAATTTATGTGATACAATTGTAAAGCCGTTCATTAATTAATATCTCGAATTTTAAATAAGGAATGCTTTTACACCTTCGCTGCCTTATTCGTTTAAAAAGGTTTTTCTTCAATCTTAATATTAGTTATAAGGTAAAAATTTATTCTACTAAACATAGTCGTTTTCTTTAATATCAAAAGTTACATTTAGAGAGCTATCGAAGAAAAGGTTCAACGGCAATTTCGTTGGGCACGTTTCCAAAAGCACAATGCAAGCATTATAACGTATGGCAGCTTCCGCGGAGACCATTCATAGCATTTCGGCATAATAGCTTGCACTCTCGAACAGATTGCCGGGGGTAGCCAGGGGCGAGCGAGCACGTCACTTCCACAACGAGTACCAGGCAATTTGGTTATTTGAGGTCGGCCATAAACCGATAGCGAACGCAGTAAACGCAATCCTCCACTCGCGACTATAAACTTTACGAGTCACGTAAAAACGCGCTCGAAACGCCGACTCGCTACCATAAATTTATGCTAATGTATTCTTTATAGGAGTTTAATGTGTATTCAGAATTCCACCATTATTTATGTATACGAATGAACCGGTAAAGTTAATTTTAAAGTCGCACAGCGCCCCGCGGTTTACGCGTTCGCAAGCTATTAATTTTTTGTGACTTTCTGTGGCCCTCGTTTCCGACTAAAGCGGATTCTTGTTTCCGAATCATTATATTTAGTATCACGTAGATCGGTAGCGACAAACTGTTTAAATGATTATCATTAAACATTATTTGTTCATTTCTATATTTAGTAGTATTCTTGCAAATACTTTATACGATAATGTTCTACTTAAAGATAGGTAGCGTCGAAAACGTACAAAAACAAAATCATTCGTTGAAAGTAATATAAAACGCTAGTCATATAAAACGGATGGCTCCGATAACAGCCGAAAACGTCGCGTGTAAATCACGTAACTTTTCAAAACTATTATGCCTGAAATATAGTCCGAACTCAATCCGTACATTTCCGAGCGACGGGCGGTCTATTTATCTATTTCCCCCGTTTCCGCCCCCGAGCGTCCGGTTAACCGCCCCCCTTCCGGTTAACCGGGCGGCGGCAGAGCGGCGCGCGCGGCTAAACGGCTCGTCGCGTGACCGCAGACAATAAGCCCGGGCGGCGTTAACAGCGCGCCTGTGTGTTGCCACTTTATATGTTACGTCACTAAGCACTCCTCTCCCTCTAGCCGTCCGCCTCTTGACGAGGCACATGTGTACGACGTGACCTCTACGCCAGACGGCCACCATATACTTGTGGTACGTGTACTAGTGTACCCAATGCTTGTGGTGTACCACTAATGTCGCAAGTGACTAATGATGATCGTTCTACTGGCCAATTCGGAATTTTTCATCGCGGTAGTAAATACTCCTTTCTTTAAATTTACCATCATAATAAGTAAAATAGAAATTTTACAAATTTTGTAACGCAAGTTGTGGTTGTAGTTGCATTAACGAATAAACAAAAGAAATTCGGAACAAAATTATGTGTTCACATACGCATACGCATGCTTGCACAACAATAAGAAGTGATTCATAATGATTATTACCTTCCACTTAAATAATATAAATACGCAAAGAAAACAATAAACTAGTTTTGTTTGAAACGAAATTATAAAATACACGATAACAAAATACAAAATGTACGGCATCTGACCGCAAATTCCATCTATGAAATTAACGATAAACCGCAAACCGTCTACAGCTGAATGAATAATTGGTAGGAGCAACGTGGAGTAGGTATATTCGTTTGACTCCGATCTGACACGTCGCATTACAGAAAGCCGGGCAGAGTTCTCGAAATTTCCTTTGCTTCAAATTCGATGTTGAACACAGTTGTCGAGTTCGTCCGATCGTAAAATCGAACCCTAGTCATTCTTATCTGAGCTGTCCTTAACACACGACTTAGATACAAAACTACATATTCAGACAAGGAAGTTAGCAAGGCCATTAGGTATATTAACGACATTTTAATGATTGTAGAAGTTAATTGCGTAAAAAAATTACCGTAGAATGAGCACGATGTACATTATAGTTTACAAATTGAACAAATTGATGTTGTTCTAAGAATTATCCACACAACGATAACAAAAATAAAAAAATTAAATTAACATATTAATAAATTATACCGATTACATTGATTGGAGCTTTTTTTAAATTAGTGAGTAAAAATATTTCTTCGATGTTTAAAAAAATGTTAATCCACGATACACAAAGTAATTTATGTGGTGTGTTAATTTATTATTCATATGTAACCATATAATGCAAATGTTTATTTTATATATATTTTTATTACTCATATACATATTTATATACAATAAACTAAACCAATCTATAAATGCTACGCTGTGTTATAAGCATGCTGTTATTAAAACTAGTGGTCCCGCAGTAGTCGAAATTCGACTATAATTAATTGAAATTATGTCTGGTTCTATTGTCAAAGACTATTATATATCTATAGACAGATTTCGCCAAGAAACATAAACAATATTAACTTATTCTCAATTTGACTTATAGAACATACTTCAGTGATTTGACTACAGACTTTAAGCAATAACAAACGTTTGACAATAAACAAAGAGTGTGTGCGTGTGTGTGTGTCAAATACATGGTAGTGTGTGTAATGTTTTTTTATTGATTTAATGTATTTTTATGCATAATTTAAAAAAAAAAATACATTCGGCACTCCTTCTCTATATTCTCTATAAGTGTGGGAAATTTCATACTCCTCCGTCCGCGCAATTTTCGTAAAAAGGGGTACAAAGTTTTTGCTTCATGTATTAATATATAGATACTCTTATTTAAATTATAGCTTAAGCGAAAAGTGAATCTCTGCCTTAAAGTGATATAAGTAGTCTCTAGATATACCTAATAAGAATAAACTGATAAAACCGAGATGGCTAAGCAATAAGTCACAGCGGGCGGCGACAGATCGACGCGGCTAGCAAATTAACAGCGCTTGCCGTTCGACTCTAACTTAGTACCTCGTAAAATTAGGCCCCGTTACGCCTCTCCAGACACGACGGACGGATACGCTCTTGAATTAAGCTTTTAGTTCAACATTGAGATAAGACTAAATTTACTCAATAAAACTATACTTTCTTGCTATATTAATTAACTAGCGGCCCGCTCCGGCTCTGCTCGGGTTTTTAACAAAAATTTCAACGATATTTGACGTTGTTTTATTTTTTTAAATAAATGAACACTTATTGCGGCATAACTATAATAGTTAGACATATTTTATGCTGTCGCGATGTAAAGAATATTTTAGGTATTTTTTTTACACCTTGGGTTACATTATTAGAGTTTTAATAAGGATTTCAAATTTTTTTCAAATCGGGTTAGTAGTTTCGGATCCTATTCAATAAAAACAAACAAACAAATCTTTCCTCTTTATAATATAATAATAATAATATAGATGTTCACTTTTATCCGTAATGTCATTGAATTCGGCACTTCTGCGTACATTATTAGCGGCATTGTAATTTTATAATGCCGTCTAAAACAGAACTAGATGTGAGCGCTCAACCGTATATTGATAATCCGTAAATTAGATACCTCCACGGCTCGGTAGATACGGTGTGCGGATATGCGAGGATATGTTGTGTCAACACGGGCGGAATCAGTGGAGCGCGCGGCGGTCGTTCGTCACGTACCTATATGATTATTTCATTAGTTCGTATTTGCGCGCTCATCCAAATGCCGCGGTCGGTCTCCCGGTCGGCTGGGCCTCCCCGGCTGCGAGGGGGCGATGACCACTCCCGGAGCTAATCATGCGGTCAGTTTGTTCTGCCTCAGCGTGTTTTGATATTGATATTGACTGTAGCGCTCGCCTCGCTGCGCGTCGATTTATTTGCGAACAATGATCGATTGATTGCCGTAGGTACGTAAGCCCGCTCGTAAACGTTTTGATTATGTTTGCTCGCTGAGTATTTGTTAAACTAACAAAGGACGATACCGATGATATTAAATCGTTTTTCTTTGTCAATTTCATTGAGGTATCCTTTTGTTGTTACAGAGAAATTCCATATCGCCCGGCGAAAGGGAAAAATATAGGACGCGGAGTCCTGCCGAACCTGATCACAAGAAATTAAAAAAAGAAGAGAAAGACATGGGCCACGTAAGTACTTTTACGAAGAATTTACTAACACATTGACTGCCATATAAGTCACCGGTGTTCTACTCGGCGCACTAAAGTAATTATGTCGATTTCTGTTACTAAGGGCCTGGATCGCCTAGCTTTGCCTTCTTTTGTTTTTCATGGTCATATATTTTAGTCTTTTAGGTCTCTTGGAAATAGATTCATTCTCGTTATCTTCGGATTCGTCTTGCCCAAAGTCTACTAGATACTCCGGCGCTTTAGCAAGAAGATCGAACCAAGAAATCGACATAATTACTTCAGTGCGCCACGTAGGGCACTAATGACCACAAGGCAGAAAACGTGTTAACCACTATGCAATAAGCATTTATTGATGCTTCACTTTTGCTCAGACAATATAATGAAACTACTCATTTGAAATAATGAATACGTTAATTCAGCTGAAAGCTTATTTTATTCATTTCCAGGAACTAGTTGTGGATGACGCGAGCGAAGAACCCACTTCACCACACAATGGCGCTCCTTCACCACGAGAAAACGGACTCGATAAACTCCAACCAAAAAAAGAGCATCCTCCTCACAGCCCTAGGTTTGTACAACACTTACTTAAATCTTTCTTGAGGATGCTTGGATTTAAGATAGATTATTTAAAACAACTAGTGGTCCCGCAATAGTCGAAATTCGACTATAATTAATTCAAATTGTAAGCTTGTACACTATTATGATTCTATTTTCAAAGAATATTTAATAAATCACAAATTTCGCCAAGACTACACTATAGAAAAATATTAATAAAGACAAACAATATTTAATCTATTCTCAATTTTACCACTGACGTCAAGAACAAAAGTTTCAAAATAAATAAATAGTATGCATGCGTGTGTGCGTCAAATACATGGTAGTGTGTGTAATGTATTTTTTTTATTGATTAAATGTATTTTTAGGCATAATTTAAAAAAATATTGACATTCTGCACTCCTCTATATTCTCTATAAGTGTGGGAAATTTCATAGTCCTCCGTCCGCGCAATTTTCGTAAAAAGTGATTCAAAGTTTTTCCTTCACGTATTAATATATAGATATGTAAGCTTTCATTCATAAAAGTAGTAGCAACAGTAGCATCGAGCGATACAACAATATCAGCACTCAAACCCCACTGTTAGCTAACAATTTTTTCTAATGAACTACATACTTGTTATAACTCATGTTTATGACGAACAAACACGATGAGGGAATATTATAATTGTAATTTACCTAAATATTATACAAGTGTCAAGGTGGGTTGTGGCATTCATGTTATGATGTCTATGGCCTACGGTAACTACTTAAACTAGGTAGGCAGTGTTCCCGTTCACACATCTAAGCAATAAATAAATAAAGCTATTAAAAAACTTTTTATCGTATCGTGCATGTTGAACTTATGTTCGTGTGCTAATTCGTGGTAATAGCTGTATCCATTTAGTAGAGAAGCCTTAGAGTGTAAACTAGTTGTTAGTGGGATCGTAAGGTCAGTGTACTACACGGCCCGTCTAAGTTGGAAGTTTATCCGCTTCCACAGTGAATCAATTACTAAACTAGGCCACTTCGGTTTACAGTTAGTCTTATTAACGACAATACGAACGGACGCTTTCGCGGATATTTGATCGCAGATAATCTTCGGATTAATTTTACTCATAAATTAATGAAGTTTAAAAAAGTAGCGTGTTCATTTTATTTTATTTTGTAATGCAAACAATTTTCGTTTATATTTTATTACTGGTGGTAGAACGTCTTGTGAGTCCGCACGGGTAGGTAACACAACCCTGCCTATTTCTGCCGTGAAGCAGTAATGCGTTTCGTTTTGACGGGCGGGCCAGCCGTTGTAACTATACTGAGATATTACAATTCCGGTAATCAAGGCCGGTGTCGGCAATTACCTTTTAGGTATCTATGGGCTCCGGTAACCACTTAAGACCCAGTGGGCCGTGAACTCGTCATTCATCGAAGCAGTAAAAAAAATGCATTCAACATTTTTGTTCAGTATTTTTTTTGTATTAATTTTCCAGGTCAGGGACGTCTAGCAACGCGTCAACACCATCAGCAAAGAAATTAGACGAGAAACCGAGCACGCCTATATCGAAGCCCGTGACGCCGACTTCGGGCGCGAGCGGTGCGGGCTCAGCAGGGGCTCCACTCAAGGCCGCAGTCAAACCTCCAGCACTACAGTACCCATACCTCGGGAACGGGGCCCACGACGCGTACGTCCTGGCGGGGTACTCGGCCAGGGGGGCGCTGCCTTACGAGCCGCTTCGTCCCCCTATTGGCCCTGCTGGTCTCGCGCCGATACCTGGCGGAAAACCGTAAGTATTTAATCTGAGACATAGCCCCCCTATATAGAGTCTGGTCTTACCGAATTTCACTTAATTTGGAAAATTTGATTGATACTTAATTCCTCTTTTCCGTGCATTTCATTGACTTGATTCCAATATAAAAAAACTACTTTAATTAATAAGTAAATATTTGTGTAAAATTAAAATAAATATAGAAGCAACCCCTGACGCCACACTCTTAATGGCGTCGGTTACATTCAGTCCCGCCCGAAAAACAGATAGTCTTCATAACTCAATAACAGTGTTAACACTTCCAGAGCATATTCATTCCACGTATCAGCCGAGGGACAGATGCAGCCTGTCCCTTTTCCCCCAGACGCCTTGATGGGTCCTGGTATACCGAGGCATGCGAGACAAGTCTCCGCGCTAGCTCATGGTGAGGTGGTCTGCGCGGTCACTGTTTCATCGCCCACGAAGTACGTCTACACGGGAGGGAAAGGCTGCGTTAAGGTGTGGGACATCAGCCAACCTAGCAAGGCCCCAGTCAGTCAACTGGATTGTTTGGTGAGTGGGTAACTGTCGTCGAAACATCTTTTTTTTTTGTACACTTTATAAAATTTTAATTAACTTCAAAAAAATAATTACAAACATGATAGCGTAGTTCACGAGTTTTTCTAATAATAATTAAAAAAAACATTTATTGCCTAATGCTGTTCAAAGTAGATTCATCGAACAGCGACAATAATATAAAAAGAAAGAAAAAATTTTAGGACAGATTACTAAAAAAAATTGCTAGGGTATCCTTAAGGCAACATTTCAAGGCCCTAATAAATATATTTCTGTTCCAATTTCAGCAAAGGGACAACTACATACGGTCAGTCAAACTGCTGCCCGACGGGCGGACACTGATCGTGGGCGGGGAGGCGTCCAACTTGTCTATATGGGACCTCGCCTCGCCGACTCCCAGAATCAAAGCTGAGCTCACGTCCTCGGCGCCCGCTTGCTACGCGCTTGCTATCAGCCCCGACTCTAAGGTGCTTAAAGTTTTTGTGTCACTATCACTAGATCACTAGATTAGTAGGCAGCGGCTTGGCTCTGCCCCTGGCATTGCTGAAGTCCATGGGCGACGCTAACCACTCACCATTAGGTGGGCCGTGTGCTCGTCTACCTACAAGGGCAATAAAAAAAAACCCATCTAATCGGAAGTGCTCATCATCGACCGTGGCAATACCTAATGCATCGTCTCTGATGAGTGCATCAGATCTCTGCGTATCTAAATTAAATAATAAAAAACAGTGCGTGTGTAACTTTATGTACGTGAATGAAGTGAAACTTCTTTTTCGATGTGTAGTATTGTGGTTTTCTTCATTTTTCATCCTTAAATCAGATTACTCTTGTAATAGGGAATGCTGTGTATAAGAGATGCGATATCTTCGACATTTATAGTATATATATTTTAAATTCTAGATAGAAAAATAAATATATATATGTTTTTTTTATAAATACTTCATTTAAATGTTAGACGCTACCCGTTGCTACCGCTCACGCTGGCCTGTAACAGGTATATATAATACGAGCATGCGTTCGAGTGCCACGCATTCACTCTCGCTCTGTCTCATTCTAGTATGGTAGCGTTAAACCTTTAACGCAAGCTTGTTAGAAGTCGCATTAGAAGTTTCACTTCAATAAACAAATAGCAACCAAGGATATGTTACACACATTCCTAAATATAAGGATTGCCTGCTATGGAAACAAGAAACTGTTTAAATATATACACATAGAGTTACTGAACGCCCAGACAAAGAGCAATAAACCTGTTCATTACACAAATGAACCCACGACTCTCGTGACCAGCATTCAGGGGCGTTACCTACTTAAACCACAAGACTGTTTTCCAAAATACAAGTTTTGGTTCGCAAATATGAAAGTGGTACTTAGATTTTAAATAAATAAAATATCATATTGGTAACTACAGATAAAAAAAGGCAATAGCTAATATGTTTGCTGGTTATAATTTTTACTTAAGCAATAAATAATAATAATAATAACTCGTTTCGGTTCCAGGTTTGCTTTAGTTGTTGTTCTGACGGCAACATAGCAGTGTGGGATCTCCACAATCAGACTTTAGTACGACAGTTCCAAGGACACACGGACGGCGCATCCTGTATAGATATTTCAGCCGACGGCACGAAGCTATGGACCGGCGGCCTTGATAACACAGTCAGGTACGATACCGCACTAGTGCGGAATATCTGTGTCATTCAAATAGGAAAAACTAGTTTGTTTCACGATAAACAAAACATTTATATTCGACTGTGAATGTAGTTTTTAGAAACGAAGCATGTTGCTGATAACTATGTTTCTATAATATGATGAAGCGTGTTGCGGATAATATGCACTTTTAGGTCATTAAACTACCTTGCATTTTGATTTATATAAATAAAATAAAGAAATTTAAAAACTTTGAACATTTTAGAAAATGTCTTTAATTTTGCAATGTTCCTGCAACATAAAACAAATTGCTTAAGATGCTATCGTAGCGCGAAATCTATTTTAATGTATCATATAGTGACGTCTTCACTTTTTTTGTTATTGCTTAGATGGGTGGACGAGCTCACAGCCCACCTAGTGTTAAGTGGTAACTAGAGCCCATAGACATCTACAACGTAAATGCGCCATCCACCTTGAGATGTAAGTTCTAAGGTCTCAGGCTACAACGGCTGCCCCGCCCTTCAAACCGAAACGTATTACTGCTTGACGGCAGAAATAGGCGGGGCGGTGGTACCTACCCATGCGGACTCACAAGAGGTCCTACCACCAATAATTACGCAAATTATGATTTTACGGGTTTGATTTTATTACACGATGTTATTCCTTCACCGTGGAAGACAATCCTGAACATTAGTTGAGTACGTATTTCATTAGAAAAATTGGTACCCGCCTGAGATTCGAACACCGGTGCATCGCTCAACACCTATGCACCGGACGTCTTATCCTTTAGGCCACGACGACTTCATAAACTGTGTACCTTTAAATTAATAAAATAACAGCTAGCTATTAACTTCTTTTTTTCGTAGGCAGTCCTAAGTTTTCAATAACTTTCAGGATTTTCTCGGAAAGGCTTTTTTTTAAATATTATTATTAAAGGTGAGAGTCATTGAAAATTAAATCCAGACTCCATGGTTTTGAAGTCGTAGTCCTTAACCACTAGATCAACGAAGCGATCAATGTAATCATATATTTTATATTCTTTACAGATCATGGGATTTGAGAGAAGGAAGACAGTTGCAACAGCACGATTTCAGCTCTCAAATTTTCTCATTAGGATATTGCCCTACAGGTAAGACGGAGTATCCATAAATTGTACAACAAATCACATTTAATTTAAAAAAAAAATGTGTGCGTGTACTAGTGTACACACGTAAGAAGTGAAACTTGTTTATGGCCTTATTTTTCGAAAAATGATCTACATGCAACTTTCTAGAAATTGGTTAAATAAAGTTAAATTAGATAAAGTTTAAACAAAAGGATTTTATTATCATAGACATGAATACAAAAAAGTTAAATTAGATAAAGTTTAAACAAAAGGATTTTATTATCATAGACATGAATACAAAAAAGATGGCGCGTAACGGAGAAATGTGACGCGTAACCGAAAAATGTGACGGTAAATTTTTTTCCAACGCCGATAAGGAAGTTTCACTTCAAAAAGTTAATAATATACGTTAAAACTAACTATAAATTTTTGTTTTAAATTTGGAAAGTTGAGACAGTGCAATAAATAAATAATAAATAAATAAATAAATAAATATTTACTAACAATCACGCCACGTTAACTGGTCCCGTGATAAGTTCGTAAAGAACTTGTGTTACAGGTACCAGATAACGGATATAAATGTAAGATTTTTTATTATACACATACATATATTTAATATACATCCATAACCCTGGAAAAGACATTTATATTTATCATACAAATATCTTCCCTGGCGGGATTCGAACCCGCGACCCCTTTGTGTAGTGACCATGTCACTTACCACTACACCAGACGGCCGTTAAATGTATGTTTACTGAGTATACATATAAGTATATCATACCGCTTTGGCTTCTAGAATCCTAACATACCGTATATAACTATGGTAATGTAAATGCTTACATACATGTAACATACCTGACGTTTATTTATTCATTTGGATTATTTATTCATTGCACCGAAAATCGGAAGACATTTTATAAAAAAAAACCGATCTACATTCTAAATTCAATTCCATTGTGACGTTAGGTTTTTTTGTTTTACGGGCAGTTATACTCGACCTTTTAGCCTAAGTTGTTTGTATTAAAAATCACTAGTAAAACGAGGGGAATTTTCTAAGTCTAACAGAATTTTTGATAGAACTATAGAATTTACGTTCGATGTTTCTGTTCCAGTTCTCTTTATAAGAAGCATATTTATAAGCCCTACTAACTACAAAATGGTTCATAATTAATACCTATTTTTAAAAAAAAAGTTTGATGTTTTCGGATTAAAGACGCACGTACGTGGTACATGCACGAACCGTCTGTCGGATCCGCTAGTTTTATTCCTCCTTCTCCTTGCGTCGTACTCTTCCTTACTGAGGGTCATGACTCCCCCGTTGCATCAACCTCTCTTGTACGATCATCCTCCATCTGCTGCGATCCTTGGCCTCCTCGTGGAGCTTTTTTTTTTTAATTGCTTAGATGGGTGGACGAGTTCACAATCCACCTGGTGTTAAGTGGTTACTGGATCCCATAGACATCTACAACGTAAATGTGCCACCCACCTTGAGATATAAGTTCTAAGATCTCAGTATAGTTACAACGGCTGCCCCACCCTTCAAACCGAAACGCATTACTGCTTCAGAGCAGAAATAGGCAGGGTGGTGGTACCTACCCGCGCGGACTCACAAGAGGTCCTACCACCAGTAATTACGCAAATTATATTAATTTTGCGGTTTTGATTTTTATTACACGATGTTATTCCTTCACCGTGGAAGTCAATCGTGAACATTTGTTGAGTACGTATTTCATTACAAAAATTGGTATACTCGCATGCGGGGTTCGAACACCGGTGCATCGCTTCAACACGAATGCACCGGACGTCTTATCCTTTAGGCCACGACGACTTCAAAATGTCCATAGCTAGTTTTATTATATGGTTTTTAAAAATGTAAAAAAATCCACAGGCGAATGGTTAGCGGTCGGCATGGAGAACAGCAACGTGGAGGTTCTGCACGCGGTGAAGCCGGACAAGTACCAGTTGCACTTGCACGAGTCGTGCGTCCTGTCGCTCAGGTTCGCGTCCTGCGGGAAGTGGTTCGTCTCCACCGGGAAGGATAACCTGCTTAACGCATGGCGCACTCCGTATGGCGCAAGCATATTCCAGGTACGTTTTTTTTTCTTTCATATCGACGCTTGAAAGGCAAAAGCGACAACAACTGCTTTTTACATAAATGATAGGCAATAACCATATTCGATGCGTAATAAATATATATTTCTAGGTCTATTAAAATAGTTTCAATCCTACAGCTAGATTCGTTAAAATAGATTTTTTTTCAGGTATTTCAACCTTAAATTAGTCTACTGTAAAGTTCACGCATTGTCGCTTAGTTATGTTTGCCTTTCAAGCGTCAATATCTAATCTGGTAGGCTTGAGAGGCTATGTCAGTATAACCCTAACAAATGGGTGAGCTCACGGGGCCCAAACCTAACGACGTTGCCAACACTAGCCCTAACAAGAGCAGCGCTTCGCAGAATCTACCATCGAATCGGAAACGCGACCTTGACAAGATCCGGCGAGAAACTCAGTGGACTGTGTCTATGGGTTAAATTAATTATTAATTCACTTTAAAATTAATAGTCGGTTCTACATTATTTTAAGAGGTACTCGCTAAAAGTCCTCTGTCAGTTATATGTGACTACGAGATTCATTGCTCAAGACGTGTAGGGAATTTTTTGGATGTTTAAAATAAATGGAAGAGTCTATAAATAAATAGGCAAAGACAAAACGGTTGATTGCCATTATCTCGTTCTATTTATCAACAGATTTTCTTGTTTTTGTTAAGAGTTGTTTACAAGCCTTAGTGCAATAAAAAAATACGTAAATAACACGCTAAAACATTAATTAAAAATATAACGATGATTATTATAGTTTGTACCGAATTCGGTATCGACGATCTGACTGATTCTTCTCATTTATTTTACTTCAGAACTACGAATCTAAATCTAGTATTAAGACGTAGCTCATCTAGCTTACAATATATCTTTGTTCGCAGTCAAAAGAATCATCGTCGGTACTGAGCTGTGACATTTCATCGGACGACAAATACATAGTGACGGGTTCGGGCGATAAGAAGGCCACAGTTTACGAAGTGATCTACTAGTGAAACGGACAAACAGACGAACAATATGACTGTGCTAGTGAAGGAGAGAACGTTCCGCGAACGTTGAGTAAAGTGATACATAGTTATAGTGTATGTATAGATTAAATCGGGAAGCCTGTATGTACTTATGCGACATGTTTATATAGATTAGTGTGCGCGATTTATGTTTATTTGTTGAGCGCCCGTAGTGTATGTTGGCAGCAGATCTCAAAATGATTTCGTTTCAATATTGTTGTAAAATGCTCGTATTAAAAAAAAATATATGCGCAAAACAGTACTATGTTTCTATTATTTCTGAATCCCCCAGACAATTCTGTGCCAGCCTCTTGGCCGTTATTATTTTTATTGCCCTTGTAGGCAGACGAGCATACGGCCCACCTGATGGTGAGTAGTTACCGTCGCCCATGGACTTCAGCAATGCCAAGGGCAGAGTCAAGTCGCTCCCTACCGTAAATTACCATTATTACAATAAACGTTGAGATTTATTTGGTTTGGTTAATTCCATATTCTGTTTTATCCTGCATTCTCATAATTCCGGCATCCATTACACAAGAGTGACTAGCTAATTTGAAGCCCTTGAAAATGGAATAGAGCTGTTAATTTTAAAATTTATGTTGCGGTTTGTCATTGGGATGTCTATTTTGTATTTTTATTATGTCCAAATCCGCAATAAATCTCCGAATCGCAAACAATAAGAATATAGCGAGCGTGCATTCTGAAATGGCTATATCGCCATCGCCATCCTATAGACAGCACGGCTGGACATAGACTATCAACAAAGTTCGCCACTTAAACTTTCCACGATCTTCAACATGTCGCCGATCTATCTCAGCACCTTTAACACACCTTTGACAGACCTTTGACAGCTATGGTAGGACCTCTTGTGAGTCCGCGCGGGTAGGTACCGCCACCCTGCCTAATTCAGCCGTGAAGCTGTAATGCGTTTCGGTTTGAAGGGCGGGGCAGCCGTTGTAACTATACTGAGACCTTAGAACTTACATCTCAAGATGGCTCCGGTGACCACTTAACACCAGGTGGGCTGTGAGCTCGTCTATCCATCCATCTATGCAATAAAAAATTAAAGTTAAAAATAAACATGCTTCTATCAGCTTGCTACATCGAGGGGTGAAAGACTATTTGGTTTAAGCGACATTTCGGTTAATACGCACATTCATCTTTGTAATTAAAGGTGCGTTTTATTTGATATTACATAGTATTATGATATTTTTTTCCAAATTTTAAACTTTAAATGGCTCTCCTGTAAAGTTGCAAAAATGTCGCTTAAGCCAAATATGTATGTTTGCTTATATGTGACAGAATCTTCGAACACCACTTTCACAGGCTTCAATACTTCCGAACTACTTAAAAACGCATCGCAAACACACGCATCAACGACCGATGACAACACAAATAATTTTATAAATTCGCTTTAATATTCTGACCAGTGACAATGGGAAAAAAAAGATGGAATCAATGGTTCGATTTTCTGATTAAGCGGGCTTATTAGTTGTTGTTTTTAAACTGTATAGATGATTTTTATGTAAGGTATATATGTAAGGCCTTCATCAAATCATGTTCTGTGTGCTTAGTGCGAGTTTTTTAACTTTCTCGATAGCGTATAAGTTAACTCATATTTGTATGGAATGGGATCGTTTGCGTACGTTTGCCGTTTAATTAGGGGCGCTGTTACAGTTGCACACAAAATTAGGTTAACTTTTACGTTATCGAGAACGTTAAGATACTCGTACTAAGAGCACACTGGACCTAAAAATTTACGTACAAACGACTTCACAATCAATGAATAGCGTTGTGTAACTAAATCAGCCTGTTCGAGTAAGTGCCCATCACTATCGCCTCATTTCTGCTGCGAAGCAAGCGTCACGGTTTGCAGATACATCTACCTCACGCTCTAAGACTCAGCAGCCTAAGAGCATTCAACTGCAGGTGAGATATCACGATATATAATTATGGGTAAGATATTTCTAATCAATATCTTACAAATGTACGTGTGTTTGCTTGTATTATGAACTGGGGCTCTCCCAACCATGACCACAGTCAAATTGGGCGTTTTGTGTGTTGCAGATATTTTTATTTTTTATTGACCTTGTAGGCAGACGAGCATATGGCCCACCCCATGGTGAATGGTCACCGTCGGCCATGATATAAAACACCCAAGTAATTTCTATTATTTATGTAGACAAGCGGGACCTTAACAGCTTAACATTCTGTTCATCAAATGGTTGTTGGCAGGCAATCACCCATGAATGACGCCGTTAGGTAAAAAATCATCCGTTAAACTGATTTAAAAATAGGAAAATGTTGGTAAAGGTAATAAGGTATTTTTTTCATCCATAAAGAATATAATAATACTATTAAGTATTGTATTTAATTAGAATGAAAATAATCAATATTTACAAAGTAAAAATGCTTTTTAATACGCTTTTATTAGCTTCAGACGTATGTATGTTTGTAACGGAATCTTTGAACATGATTTTAACCCCCTTCAAAACGTCGGATTAACTCGCAATTTGGTATACTATTATTGACTGATGACAATTAAATATTTAAAAAAAATATGGAAAAGAATAAATTGAAAAAATAGAACTAAAAAAAACTTAAAAATGAAAAATAAATAATAGTTTAAAAAAACTAACAACATACGCTTTTATAGAAAATTTGACTAAAAAATAGAAAATAAATTTTAATAAATTTGAAATAAAAATAGTGTAAGAAAAAATGATTTTATTGTAAAAAAGCGTGTATTGTCATATATCTCACTCGCTTTACAATAACATTTAGGTGTAGGTATTCAATTTATTAGCTATTGACGTATATGAACCATTCTATAGAATATATATTCTACAGAAATATAATAGAAACTTTGAACACTAAAAACCGACTCCGACAATATAAAATGAGAATACTAATGTAGTCGAAGAAACTTAAATATGCATTACAAAAAATAACCAAAAAACTGCTCTTCAGATCGGGATAACATTTTAATGAAACCATAGGAGAAGCGTCAACTTTAAAAAAAATCAATTTCAAGTAGAAAAAAAAGTTTTGAAACACAAAAAAAAACAGACGAATTCATGGCCTCCTCTGTTATTGGGGTCATTTAAAATGGGCTTGTACCACATAGAATATCGAATCGTAATAATATTGTGGAAGCACGTGCCAATAATACACGTTATTCCGGCGACATGTGTTTATAAGTACCGTGGCAAGTGCCACGAACGTTTTGTTATTGGTTGAAACAGATATTGTTTTCGTTTGTAACTTAGTAACAGTCGCTGAAGGCACGATTGACCTGAAAAACAAACACACGCGAGACTGTAATGAGAACTTAGTGCGCTAATTTAAATTTTAAGATTTAATATAAATTCGATAAATCAGTACGGATAACGCTAGAATACTGGACTGAAGTAAATACTCCAATTTACTGAAAAGAATAGAACTTATTTTTCGTATTTTAAATGTAAATGAGCAGATTGTTGTAATTTTAGAACATTAATTTGTCTCCTTTTTATTATTTATTATTAGATGGGCTGACGAGCTAACAGCCTCATAGGGTTGAGTTGTTATCAGAGCTCATAGACATCAACAACGTATACGACGCCACCCTTTTTTTTATTGCCTTTGCAGGCAGACGAGCATACGGCCCACCTGATGGTGAGTGGTTACCGACGCCCATGGACTTCAGCAATGCCAAGGGCAGAGCCAAGCCGCTGCCTAAAAACTCACCCTCTTTGAAGCATGAGTTTGAAGTCTCAGTTTCACAACAGTGCCGCTGCCCCACCCTTCCAACCGGAACGCATTATTTCGTCACAACAAAAACGGTGTTGGTACCGGGTAAGATGCCCTACAAACAGTAATTACGTAAATTATATTTTAATAATATGAAAGTGAATCATTGTCTTTCTACAATGCAGTGATTGTTGCGAGCAAGCGTTCATAGAGCAATCTTAGTGACAAGCTAGCCGACACTCGCAAACATTTAATATTAGAACAAAGTTATACTAGCTCTTTGAAACTGAAATGAATCGTTACGATTCGTCGATACATCGTATGATTCTTCAAAACAATGCATGTTAATATGGACTTTAAAAAAATATCGTGTTTGTAACCCAGCAATTACAACACGGCGCCGTTAGCATTTTTCAGCAATTAACACAAAAAAAACATGAAACTAAACAGCCATTGATACCAAATCAGATTACCATTTTTTCTATGATCGAAAACACGCCGCGTGTTTAATGATGTGTTTATCTACAAAGCCATTAACATGTTTTTGTATTGGATTCGCCTAAGCATTGTTTTTGGGTTTTTTATCATCCTGTCGGATTGCCAGCAGGGATTTTAGATAATTCGGAACTATAACGTAGTAACGTATCAACAATTGTTTAATAAATTAAGAGCAGAATAATAGTCTACATTTTCGAATGGATCATCATTATCCATAATTGCCATTTTGTAAATTGTAAATTATAGGATTTATCTGGCCAATCATGGTAAACATGTCAAGAAAACTACACATTAATCCTAATAAAAGTAAACCTTATTATGCTCGAGTGCGAGTAGGTATATTAAAAAAAAAAAAACCAGCTAAATATAAAAAATATGTTACTTGTAAATATCCAAAGGTACATTTGTAAATCCGTAGATAAAGTACGAAGTATACCCTGACTATGCTTTTCAATAAGATTTAATAAACAGATTTTTATGTACATTATGCGACATATATTATGTAATAAATTTACTTCCTATGAGAAGTACGTGTTGATAGTCAAAAACACCACAAAAGAAATCACAAAAATCTAAAAAATTTAAAACTCAACGGAGGTATAGTCTCGCTTAGTTAAATTAAAATTTTAAAATATGCTAATTTTAGAATCCTTCGTGGAACTGCTCAATCATGTACTGAATCTTTACACTTTGAAAATCAAATGTCATGTGTCCTGTTTGAGTAGGCACGTCAATTAAGCGGTGTCTATTTCAAATAATAATAATAAGCAGTTATTGTAACTAACGAACAAACAGACGCTGGCGGTACCAGCCACCGATTTTTATCACAATAGCCTCTGACAAAATACATTAATATACAACTTGACGTATGGACTTTGTGTATGGACTGACATAACTATGAATTGTTTTCAATTAAAAATATCAATTTAATCGCAAAGGGTGTACGGCATTGTCCTTATTACTGTCTACATTTAATTACTGTAATTTTGTTCATACAATAATTTAATTTACAAGCAAGTTCTCTTAGTTTGTGTATATATGAAATGCTGACATGTTACTGTTGTAAGATGATTAAAATCGTCACAGTTTAAATGCTGGATTTTATCTTCACGTTTTTTCTTCATCGTCTTCTTGCCTCTATCCTACATTATCTGAGGCGCGAAGCATGTCCTCTTATCATGCTGTTTAGAGATTTGACAGAAGTTTTACGAGCGGCTGCCAGAAGTAGATTTACAGATGCAAAACAAGATTATTACAAAAAAAAAACTACCCTTATGACTGCCTTTAGGCCAATTGGAGCTATAAGCCAGAAAACATTGTTTCAACAATTATACTTGGTAATTATGTTAAAAGAATTTTGAAAAAAAACAAAAAAAAACCATACCAAATCTTTTCGGAAAAAATGGCGTCGTAATGCAAGTGCTCTTTATGTTTGCAATTTTCATTCCTTTCGCAATACAAAAATCAAAGATAAAGAAGTATCATGATGAGTGTATGCGCACAGAGTACACATGGCACCAGATGTTGGCGGTGCCAGCCACCGCAGCCGATAACGGCGGCCGGCTAGACGCGCGCCACGCAAAACCCGCCGCGCAGTGACGCAGCCAAAACAAAACGAGTTTGGTGGTAGAATGTGGCAGCACCCCTCAACCTGGACTGATTGCAGCCAAGGATAAACATACGTTCGTTTTGAAGTATTAGTACCAAGGTGCTATGGATCAGTGCATGAATAGGTACTTAAGTGACGCGATGGTATCGAACTTCAAAATTTATGAAAACCTGGACCAGAAAATAAAGGTAGAACAATAGCACATGAATGAAAGACCTCAACAGCACAATGTAAGCATAATTATATATTTTTTAACTTTAATATTCAGCATGTAATTGTTTTGAACGCCTTTGTTACTGATTTACTCTAGTGCAGTAATAAATCTAACAAGTCTGATGCTCGTAGAACACAAGTATAACGTGTCTTCAACTTATCAAAGACAATAAAAATAATGTTATTGGACGCATAATTGAATTATAAGTATGCACTTAAAATAGTTGTCTGTCAAGATTCAATTCCTTGTACCCTTTAATTTTTGTATTAATAATAAATAAATGATTAATTTAAATCAGTTTTCACAATGTCGTTCAATTTATTCAAAAACTTTTTAGTGGATATTAGTGAATGTTATTATTACCTACTCTTTCTCTTTTTCTGAATTGAAAACCTTTGACATAGCCATGATGGCGAAAAGTAAGTTAATAAGTTCTATAAATTCACGTCTAAGTTTTCCTTCATTATAATTTGTTGTAAAAGGTTAAACTAACTGAATAGTAGTTCTATTTTTGTCCCTGAGTAGTGTCTGCAATGAAAATAAATCAAAACATTTTAACAATAAATGAATAAAATGAAATGATAAGGGTTTTTTTCCCGCCGGTTAAATTCCGTTCAATAAAACATCAAAAGATTACAAAGACATCCGTTAATGAATGAAATTTAATGTTCCGGTAACAAAATAATGAATCATTCTCAAGCATGTAATAAATAGCAATGCCTTCAATCTTACTCGTGGCTGAAGCATTTTAAAAATATTATACCATACAATATGATACAACTAAAACACATCCACTTTGTAGTGCGGCATCCAATAAACTTTTTCCTTTTTTATTTCTACCTATTTGCTGGTAGCCTAAGGGATTATTCCAGTTACGCCCGGACAATCTACTAATCCAATTCAACACCGATCAAGTCCACAGCTTAAGAAAAAATAAATTATTTTTTTAATGCTCGTAAGGTTTTCTATAATTAATTACATCGTGCAGAATTTCAATAATAACAACTATTTTAAAAAATATGCTTCGTGAAAGAGACATCCGATATTACGTCGCGTCGGTAAAAATACGCACACGCATTGATGCTGTGTTGCTCATCGTCACTTCGTAGAGTTTTATCATTATTATCAAAGGAAGTAACATAAGTTTTGCAAAAACAACACAGATCCGGTAATAGAACTCAACTTTGACTCAACATACCTACAAGTATAGCAATGCCCATGTCTAATCTCCAATAACTACTGAACTCCAGATGATCGTTAGAGCAATAATCAAATAGAAACAATTTGTCAAATCATCAATGAAATTAATCACAATATTTATTCATTTATTTAACTAGTGCTCGCCAAACGAAATTCGACCATAATTACTGTTTATTCAAGATTTAGATCCATTTAATATGTTCTCTACTTTCTCTTGATTTTTTTCTTTAAAGATGAAAACTAAAATTTTTTTTATCGATAACATTAAGACTCGTCAATTAACTACCCACAAAAACAAAACAACTCTGGTTTTTCTAGATTATTGTATTAGAATTTCACTATACAACTATTTTTGTGAAACCATTCAGTCCTACATTTTTTTCTCCAGTTACAGAATACATTCTCACTTACAAAGTCGCATTAATAACCCTAGGTAAAAGAACTGTAGTTCGGGGCAAACAACCGATAACAAAATGAAACGAATGATCCCCGTCTCAATAACACTGAATAAACTGCATTGTTAATTGATATTTTCTACGTTTTTATCAGCTTTACTGCAAACCGTTAACAAAACAAACTCGGTTACTTGGTTGCAGTGTTTAAAATTACATTGTAACCGGCCGCGCTGTTGACAGAAACGTACAAAATTTCGTCAAATAGCATTATGGTGCATGCAGTGTCAAAACCATTGATTGTCTCATTAAGGCGAGCGGTGAACATGTGCGTGCGCAGATCCGTCGATAATCGTCGATCGTTGTTATCGCGCGTCCGTCGCGGTGTCCGGCGGCCGGCTCTCCATCGTGATCACATTCATTCCAACCCCGGGACGCGACACAAGCGCCTGTTAAATTAAACGCTCAGCCTAAATCGTTATCCACGCTATTATCAACAAACAAAACTGGCCACTGCATAATACCGCACCACCGTGTTTTGTTAGTAACGTTAACGCGATTGTATTCGATTTTTGAAAGTTAAATATTGTCGTAAATTAAACAAACTTTTGTTCATTTCAGATAGACGATGTTTTGTGATAGCAGCGGTCCGCATCTCGAGGAAGCCCTCCTCAATGACCAACTTCTGTTCGAGTACTCGCCGGCCGAAAGTCTAATAAACTTCGAACTCCCGTCCTTCGACTCGGACACCAGCGACTGGCAGCTCAGTGATTTGGATTTCAATTGTGACGGTTTCGTAATCGGCGCCGACGATCCAAACAAGGAAGAGAACAATCTTGTCGACGACTTGCCAGTTTTTGATTTTGAAGATTTAGACAAGAGCATTATCGACGAATATTTATTGGAAGCGTTAAGCAGCGATCTTTCTAACGACGCTCAGCTTTCAAATACGGAATCAATACCGAATATTAGTTCAGTTTATGCACTAGAAACTCATGATTATACCTCAATAGAAAGCGAATGGCCGAGACCGCGAGAAAAAGCAACTCCAGAAGTCAAAGTTCGGTTCGGCGAACCCAAATATTGTCCGGAAGTCGGCGCTTTTCGATGTCCCGTTGAAGAATGCAGCAAACTTTATGCAAAAGCGTCACATGTTCGAGCCCATTTACGGAGACACAGCGGTGAAAAGCCTTACCGCTGCACGTGGGGTGACTGTTCGTGGCGGTTCGCGCGCTCAGATGAACTAGCTCGACATCGTCGCAGTCACTCAGGGGACAAACCTTACAGATGTGTTGAATGCGAAAAGAGATTTGCTAGATCTGACCACCTCGCCAAGCATGGTCGTGTGCACGCACGTCGCGCCGCCGCTGCAGCCGCCGCTGCTGCAAGATGCGCTGGGACCACACCACACACTCACCGTAGGAGTTCAAGGAGTATTCTACTTTTGTGAGCTATGTGATATATACAATGACATTGTGAATTATGAGTACTGTATAAGTACAATTCAAAAACTGTGCCAGTGATGTGTTTTTTTTTGCTCTTTTGATTATGGTCGTAACTGGATGTGGATTTGCTAGGTGATAAAAAATAATCATGTGTCATATTAGAAAATTTGTGAACTATTGCTTTGATAGTTTTTATGTCTTATTTAGTTGTAAGACCGACTAATTCCAAGTTGGTTTTGAAATTTGTCGCCGATAAAAAAAAATTTTTAGTAATTGACAATAACAAACCTCAAAATATGAGATAATTTGTCCTTAATTTCCATTTCACTTCTTCGCAAAACCTAAATTGAAAAGTCAAAATCAATCTTGCTATTAATCATAGATAATAAATACATTTAATATTTATTAATGTTTGTTATTAGTTCATCACATTCACGTTCTGTAAGTTACAAGTTCATAGTAATTAATTTTATCAAAAGAAATAACTATTATACTTTTTAAAATCCTATTCCTTAAATTTACAGCCGTTGTTACTATATGGGTGGCACATTTACGTTGTAGATGTCTATGGGCTCCAGTAACCACTTAACACCAGGTGGGCTGTGAGCTCATCCAACCAAGCAATAAAAAAAATTTATCTATTTATGATTTCAACGAAAGTCGAACTACTTTTAGTCATTAAATCGCGTTTTTGCCGGATAGCCGTTATATCACCATGGTTCCTAACGAATGTGGATCTCCATGATGACCTGGAGCTCGACTCAGTCAGTGATTATTTACAGTCGGCATAATTGCGACTCTTTGGAAGGCGGCACGACATGTAACCTCTTGTCGCGGTCACCGATAATTACATACCCGATCCTGTAGACCGAATGGTAAACAGTCGACGTTGCCCTAAGCACGTCATTACGGATCCTCCCGAGCCATTAACGGTGCTTTTAGGTACCTCAAGCACCGGCCACGGTCCACGCCGAACCCGCCGCTTGCGACGAAGGGCTCGTCGAGTAAATTAACTCATAGACACAGCACAGCCAACTGAGTTTCTCACAGGATATTCTCAGTGGGTCATGTTTCCGATCCGGTGGTAGATTGGTGGTAGAACACTCCCGGCTTGAGCCCCGTGAGCTTTCAAGGCTCAAGCAAGCTTAGGAAGAAAAAAAAAGCGAAAGTCATTCAGCAAAGGGTTTTTCTGTGGACAATTTTAATTCCTCTTTTTGAGCTCTTTCAATATCCCCAGAAAATGTCGTACCAACAGAAACTGAATACTCCTTCAATAGTCCGACTATCCAAAAATATAGGAATCACAGTTGCAGAGTCCGTCGTGGTTTCCATAGAATAGAAGTGATCCATCACACGTACCTAATAAATTAAGTTACACAAGAAACTTCGAAAGCATACCGCGATGCTTCGAATAGAAAAAAGTGCTTTCCCGTCCTTCGCAGTGCATCACGCAGATAAATATTATTTAAAAAGTGTATTATCTATGCAAATAACCCATCTTTTCAAATATCACAAAACGTCAATATACCTACTAAATTCTTGATCGAGGTAGTTCTTCAATATTATATTTAAATAAATTGCACATATGAAGTTTGGTTTTTGTTACTTTTATAAAATTTGAAATCAAACGTGATTAAATGTAGTTTAATCTTTCTGCTTCATTCATGCATGCATGCATGCCCGTCTCATTTTTTCACATTTAAGGGATGAGATCGTCAATAATGCCGCGGCACAGTTGTCATTGTGAAAGAAGAATTAAGCTGCTAGGTATTGCTTTAATCCTAAACAATATTTAGACTTTCGTACAAATAGTAAAAATAGAAATCAATATACACAATTTTCTTCTTAGATGAGGATATTGCAATGCCACCAATTTTACAACTACCCCAAAGTTATAATAATAATTAGTTCACTATTTAGGTATTACATAAGTTTAATACTTATTTCCAGGGTAATACTTTTTAAATCAATTCTACAACTTTAACCTTTGACTGTAGTAAAATCTTAAAATCAATAGACTTATTATGCGCAGATATGGATACATTATCTGTAATGTTAATTAGTTTCAGCAGGTTTATTTCAGTAACCAAAATCGGTTGATAATCGGATCAAATGATCAAACTCAACAAACAATAAACAAACATTTTATAATTGGGAATTTTTTTAACCCAACAAATAATCTTTTATTAACTTCTTTCGTTTGAACAAGTCTTTTTGAAAAAATTTTATGCTTCTGTTAATGGACCGTTGATCCAATGAAAAACATCTAAACCATAGATAGTCTCAGGAATAAAACTTTGTACATAAGTCTATGGTACTATGTACCCAAATGAAAAATGTCGTCAGATCTCTCATAATCCATATGGTTCTAGGCTAGTAACTAGTACTTTTTTTAGTTGGTTATTAATTGATACACGATTCAAGTCGGACAAAAATAAAAATGGAGGTTCAATAGATTTCAATCCATTTCTTCAATAATTTAACAGTGAAAATAATTACAAATATTAAATAGAGAAAAGACATTACAGACAACTTTGTGTTAATATTGTTGATATTAAACCATAATTGATGCGGATACGTGGTGTGCCCGAAAGTGTTGTGTTTGACAAATAACAGGTTGTCGGAGACCGATTTAGCTAAAATTTTCAACTGAATATATTGTTTTTACCCGTAAATAGTTTGTAAAGTGTTGTGGTTTTCAATTGCTATACCGAGCAACAAAACATAATAGTGTTCAGTACAACAGAACTTAGAAATTACGAAGCTGAGATAGGAAGAAGCTCGGTCTCCCATTCAAGTCGATCAGCATGTGACCCACATCTGAGATTTCTCTTCTTTGTTCATCATCTCCTAGTCTGATAAGAAGAGTAGGATGCGTGAACGCTAATAACTAATCACATGATAGTATCAACAACAACCACTGTTGCCAAAAGTATGTTAATTAACGAACTTGTCACGGTTGACTACCTGCGCAGCTTTGTGGGGGTCAGGTGATAAGAGCCACAGCATCAGCATCTTAAAATACTCAAATATTACAGAAGATACTGTGGGAAATGGTTCACATTACAGTTGGATAATGCATGCAAAGATGTCAGGGAAAAGCAAAGTACATGTTGGTGGTACATAATGTCAAAATATTGTGAACAGTAAACAATGCAGAAAGGAGTAAAACAATGATGCAAAATGGCTCATTCTGAAAACCAAAGGCACATTGTTCAGGTTTGTGTTTAATTTTTATTCTATTAAGACTATAAATGAAAAACTTGTAGACTTTTTAAGCTTAGACCGGTTGCTACTTGGACTTTCTTCGCCTTAAATTTTACAAACAAATATCCTTCTGAAGGTAAGGTTCTAATTAACTTGTAATTTGTTTTTATTACTTATACCTACCAGTCTAACTTGAAACTAGTTGTAATTACCACCTCCATAAGAAGTAAGGCTCTTCTCAAATAGTTTATAAGAGTATTTTATGTTCTTGGCTGCAAAAGTTAAACCAGAAGATAGCTTTGATTGTAACTAATACAATAAAAGTTATTACCAATTATTAGTAATAAATGTGCACATGTAATAGTGTAACGTAGACATATTATCATGCAATCCAGGCTGGCCACACACTCCAGTTTCCTGTTTTCTAATTACAGTCATAAATGTACTTAAAATACAATTTGTGCAATAGTGCTCAATGACTGTAGTCTTTTAAAAATTTACATTGCAATGACAGAGGCAATATGCACACGCTTAAACTCTTTCTGCATGTTACAAATAGTTATTATTGAACATAGAGTTTTTTGCATAGATCGGTTGACAAACTCACTGCTCCCTAGCTTATAAATGTTTACCTAATGTTACGAACATAAGTTTTTTTTTAATTTTTTTATTGCCTTTGTAGGCAGATAAGCATACGGCCCACCTGATGGTGAGTGGTTACCGTCGCCCATGGTCTTCAGCAACGCCAAGGGCAGAGCCTTGCTGCTGCCTACCGCTTAATATTCTCCACAAGCCTCGTTTGAAAAAGGACATGTCATAGCGCTCGGGAAACACCGTGGAGGGGAGCTCATTCCATAGCCGGATGGTACGTGGCAAAAAAGATCGCTGGAAACGCACTGTGGTTGACTGTAGTGGCTCTAGGTAGTATTTTTTTTTTTTTTTTTTTTTTTTTATTGCCTTTGTAGGCAGACGGGCATACGGCCCACCTGATGGTGAGTGGTTACCGTCGCCCATGGACTTCAGCAATGCCAGGGGCAGAGCCAAGCCGCTGCCTACCGCTTAATACTCTCCACAAGCCTCGCTTGAAGAAGGACATGTCATAGCGCTCGGGAAACACCGTGGAGGGGAGCTCATTCCATAGCCGGATGGTACGTGGCAAAAAAGATCTCTGGAAACGCACTGTGGATGACCGCAGTGGCTCCAGGTAGTATGGATGAACTCTACTCCGGTGGCGGGCGGTGCGATGGTAAAAACGAGATGCTGGTATCATCTCGAACAATTCCTCAGAGCACTCCCCATGGAACATACGGTACAAAATTCAGAGGGAACCGAAGTCCCTCCGCAGACCCAGAGGCTCCAAACGATCCGAGAGGATGGGATTATCGACAATCCGAACGGCCCTCCTCTGTATGGAGTCAAATGGAAGAAGCTGGTATTTGGGAGCCCCGGCCCAGAGATGGGAGCAGTACTCCATGCGAGGCCGGACTTGTGCTTTATAAAGCAAAAGTCTTTGTCCAGGCGTGAAGTACCGCTTCGCTCTGTTGAGGACTCCCAGCATTTTGGACGCCAACTTGGCTTTGCCTTCCAAATGACTCCGAAACTGGACATCGCTCGAAATGTCGACCCCAAGTATCCCGATACTCTCGGAAGGTTGCAGGGATACTCCTTGGAATTGCGGCGCCATGACAAAGGGGTCCTTCTTCGCAGTGAACGCGCAAACTTGTGTCTTTATCGGGTTGAATTGAACCAAGTTCAATTCACCCCATTCGGAGACTCGCCCCAGAGAGTTCTCCACTTCAGACACAAGTTTTGATCGTCTCTCTTGCACCATGCTCCGAGAGAGACTCTGATGGCCGATATATCGCGCATCCCCCGTGCTGTCATCCGCATAGCAATGTATGCCATCAATAGACAGCATGTCATTGATATACAGGATGAAAAGCGTGGGGGAGAGCACCGAACCTTGTGGAACGCCAGCGTTAATGGTCATGGTATCAGAGCAGTCACCGTCTACAACGACCGTGACGCTCCGCCCATCCAAAAAGCTAGCGATCCACTTGCAGAGACCCTCGGGGATTCCGTAAGATGGTAACTTCGATAGAAGTGCCCTATGCCAGACCCTGTCGAAGGCCTTCGCGATATCAAGGCTCACAGCAAGAGCCTCGCCCTTGCTCTCCAAGGCTTCAGCCCACCTGTGAGTAAGGTATACAAGAAGATCGCCAGCTGAGCGACCGTGACGGAAACCGTACTGTCGGTCACTGATCAGCTGGCGATCTTCAAGATACTTCAGGAGTTGTGTATTAATTATTCGCTCCATCACCTTGGAAAGCAAGGAAGTTATCGCGATAGGCCTGTAGCTCGATGGGTCCGACCGGTCACCCTTCTTGGGGATAGGGTGGACGTGGGCGGTCTTCCATGAAGACGGAACCCTGTTAGTGCAATAAGAGAGGCGATACAAACGCGTTAGCGCAGGTGTCAGCTCAGGGGCGCACGTTTTCAAAACCACTGCGGGGATGCCGTCTGGCCCACTCGACTTATGGACGTCCAGGAGTCGGAGCTCCCGCCTGACTGCACACTGTGTGAAGCAGATATCTGGCAGGGAGCTATCACACCGAGGGATGTTCGGTGGTGTGGCACCCCCGTCGTCCACAGTCGAGTTCGAGGCGAAGAGTTTGACCAGAAGGTCAGCCTTCTCTTTCGCGCTGTGGGCCAGATTGTCATCGGACTTGCGCAGTGGTGGGAGACTAGACCTGCAAAAGTTTCCTTCTGCAGCCTTGGCGAGCGACCAAAAAGCACGGCTCCCGGAGGGATAGCTCTTCAATCGCTCGCCAACTCTAGCGACGTGCTCCGACTTCGCCTTGGCAATAACCTTCTTGTAGGACCTAGAAGCGGCGTTATATTTCCGCCTTTCCTCTGAGATGTTAGGGTCCTGACGTCTCCTGGCACTATCCCATGCCACGTATGCGGACCGCTTGAGGTGTGCAGCATCCCTGCTGGCATTGTTATACCAGGGTCTGCTGCGACCCCCAACGGGCACTTCAGAGGACGGAATAAACAATTCCATCCCCTGGAGCACCACGTCTTTAAGACGGCCCGCACAGACGTCAGGATCAGCAGAGGAAAAGCAGAACCGCCCCCATGGGTAGGATGCGTAAAATTCACGCAATCCATCCCAATCTGCTGACATATACTTCCAAACTCTTCGATACCCGGTCGTCGTTCGACGACCAGGACGAGAGAGTGGTACGGCAGCACGGATAAGGCAGTGATCAGACGATCCAAGCGGAGCGTCGACCACCACACTGTATCCGGCTGGATCCGTGGTCAGCAGAAGGTCCAACAAAGAAGGTTCGTGCCCCTCGATATCTGGGACACGGGTGGGCTGTGTCACCAGCTGGGAGAAGCCGTAGGCCAAGGCGAAATCGTAGGCAGTCCGACCCGGGAGGTCAGTGGTTCTGGACCCCAACCACTCTTGGTGGTGAGCGTTAAAGTCTCCAAGAACCACCACCTCCGCAGATGGGTACTGCTCAAGCACGCGGTTAGTCCCCTCTTGCACATGCTCAAACAGAGCTGAACCTGCATCACTGCTGTGGGACCTGTACAGGCACGCGTAGATTCGGGTACAGCCCCCGTGATCTACGCGCAGCCACAAGAGGGACAGGTCCCGTTTTTCGAGGCCCCGAAGACGGCGACAACAGACATCAGCCCGGACGAATACGCACACCCCGGCTTTACGCAGGAAGTTGTGCTCCAATACGTAGCCGGGGTATTCAAGGTATGAGGTATCGTCCGGAGCAGATATCTGCGTCTCCGTTAAAAAAAGCAGGGCAGGCTGCGCCGTCTCAAGGTGGTGGTGTACGGCGTCAAGGTTGCTATGTAGGCCCCTGACATTGCTGAAATCCACATTAAATGTGGAATGGGGAACCGCCTGTAAAACCCTTTTCTTTTTTTTCGACTTCATTAATTATGTTGTTATATTTCTGGAGAGTAGGATTAGGAGAGGTAGGATGTTGGAGGTGAGATCGAGGCAACACCTGAGTGAAGCGCGGAACATAGTACGTGCTCGACCACGGGTTGCGTGAGAGACTGACGCAGGGCATGGAAGGGCCCCCAGTCCACTCTGCGTGCGATCGCCGGGATCCACTCCGGTCTCCGACTCCGGCACGACGACCGCACGACAGGATTTTGCACCGGTTGGCGGGACAGCTTCCCGGGGCGGAGTTTAGTAGAGACACCCGGGTTCAGGTCCCCTACTGACCGGCGGGCGGCAGCGGATACCGTTTCACTGGGTCTCCCTATACCCCCGTCAAACAATCACGCCCCGTGAGCTCGCACGCACGTCTGCTCCGCATGTTCCAGGCGTCACCAAGACTCACCCCCAGCAAGGAAGGGGAAAGGGAAGGAATAGAACTGGCTCTCCAACCCACACGCCGGAACACAGCTAGGCTATTTGGCGGCGGACTCTAGTTGGAGGGTGGTCGCCAGCCAGTCGGACTAGGTCCTACCACCGGTTATGTTTTCGGCTCCCGTTTAGCACCACCCAGGGGTCACTTGTAGGGAATCGCGGGTTAAACCTACGGAAGCGGGAAGCACCAACCCCCGAAGTATGGATGAACTCTACTCCAGTGGCGGGCGGTGCGATGGTAAAAACGAGACGTTGGTATCATCTCGAGCAATTCCTCAGAGCACTCCCCATGGAACATGCGGTACAAAATACAGAGGGAACCGAAGTCCCTCCGCAGACCCAAACGATCCGTGAGAATGGGATTATCGACAATCCGAACGACTCTCTTCTGTATGGAGTCAAATGGAAGAAGATGGTATTTGGGAGCCCCAGCCCAGAGATGGGAGCAGTACTCCACGCGAGGCCGGACTTGTGCTTTATAGAGCAAAAGTCTTTGTCCAGGCGTGAAGTACCTCTTGGCTCTGTTGAGGACTCCCAGCATTTTGGACGCCAACTTGGCTTTGCCTTCCAAATGACTCCGAAATTGGACATCGTTCGAAATGTCGACCCCAAGTATCCCGATACTCTCGGAAGGTTGCAGGGATACTCCTTGGAATTGCGGCGCCATGACAAAGCGGCCCCTTCTTCGCAGTGAACGCGCAAACTTGTGTCTTTATCGGGTTGAATTGAACCAAGTTCAATTCACTATTCCATCCCATTCGGAGACTCGCCCCAGAGAGTTCTCCACTTCAGACACAAGTTTTGATCGTCTCTTGCACCATGCTCCGAGAGCGACTATGATGGCCGATATATCGCGCATCCCCCGTGCTGTCATCCGCATAGCAATGCATGCCATCAATAGACAGCATGTCATTGATATACAGGATGAAAAGCGTGAGGGAGGGCATCGAACCTTGTGGAACGCCAGCGTTAATGGTCATGGTATCAGAGCAGTCACCGTCTACAACGACCGTGATGCTCCTCCCATCCAAGAAGCTAGCGATCCACTTGCACCCTCGGGGATTCCGTAAGATGGTAACTTCGATAGAAGTGCCCTATGCCAGTGTTAACATTCTCCTCAACAACACTTAAGTTTTAATTGTATAAGCAATACAGCTATCCTCATTACCAATGTTTGCAGCTAAAACAAACAATGTATTCATATAAAGAGGCCTGACTATGCTTACTTTCAATTCTTGCAAGGTCTGAATATTCTAAGGAAATATTACACTGAGTTCCATGATGAAGGAATCAAAGGGGGTCATATTATGTATAATCAAAATAAAACCTGAGGAACCAATTGTTTTGTAAAATTATTGGTGATGTTTTAATTGGGAGCATTTACTGGCATATATTTTACCTACTTAACTACCAACCAAGTTCTGCTGTAAAAAAGTCATATTTAATAGCTTGAAAAGTCAGACAACTGATTTACAATACAATTGAAACTTCAACTTCGTATCTCAAGTTGGGGTCAGCATTTAATTTGTGATCTATGTTGACTTCAGTGACCAATTCATACCAGGAAGTTGAACTCAAACAATAAACTAGAGCATAGATTAGGATTCTCTAGCACATTCAAATTGGATTATGTGAGAAGAATAATAATTGAATGAAGAACTAAATTATTTTTTCTCTTATTTCTCCAAACATTTACTTGAAATAATATTTGGTCTGATATACAGGTCTATGTGGGTGCATTGTCTCCACAATATGAAGCCCTATCAGTGGAAGCTTCGAAACAAACAAGCTCAGAGGAAATCGTAACCTGCATCACTGAAAAACTAAACCTCAATGATGGATCTGGAGGGCCATATGAATTGGCTGAGGTCTGTAACATATTTTAGTTGAAGTAACTAACCCTAGTTATGTTTCATTTTATTTCCCTACTCCATACATACATACTTATGTGTTTTATAAAAAAAGCAGATGAGTATAAAATTTTTGTAACTTTAAAAACTGTTTGATAACATTTATATATCTCAATTGCATTATTTCTTAGTCTTCAAACTGCACAAGATGATGCTACTGCACAGCATACACAGTAAAGATGGGTGCACCTATTGTATGGGCTTAGAATATGACCTGCCATTGAATTATACTTATTATTACCTAATAGGTGGTTGGAGATACTGTCAGCGGCGAATGCAAGGAAAGGCGGCTCGGACCTAATGAATCTCCCGTTGCGGTTATGCTTCTATGGCCAAAGAATAAATCCACAGGCCAATACAACAGGTAGGAAATACTTTTATGTTAAAATGCCGAAATATGATTGGTAAAACGGGACATGTAACATTCATAAAATTCATATTTTAGTGAAAACTTCTTAATATTATTATGATTTGTAATTTGATGAAACGAAAAAGCGACATTGAAAACACAAACAAACTGATACATTACATATTACCATCCAACACGCGTATACTGCAGACATTTTCTTTGCTTATTATGTACCCATAAAGATTGATGATTCAAAAATCGTTTTGTGATCAACCTGTAAAAATTTCATTAGTTGTTTTTGTGAACTTCATAATGATACCCCGTTTATTGTAGTACAGTACCATAATAAATTTAAATATTGTTAATTATATAACTAACCATGTAAATATAGTAAACATTATACACTCGGTCAGTTGTTGTGACATGATACCTCAGCATACCTTAGTATAAGCATTAAAGTACCTAAAAATCATAATTATAAAGATAAGTCCTGTTTCTCAAGACTCATTGTGAACAAATTCTTTTAAACGAAGAATAGTACCTAACTAACTTTACTTTTATCTTTTTTTTTATTGCTTAGAAGGGTGGACGAGCTCACAGCATCTGGTGTTAAGTGGTTACTGGAGCCCATAGACATCTACAACGTAAATGCGACACTCAGCTTGAGATACAAGCTCTAAAGTCTCAAGTATAGTTACAACGGCTGCCCCACCCTTCAAGCTGAAACGCATTACTGCTTCACGGCAAAAATAGGCAGGGTGGTGGTACCTACTCGTGCGGACTCACAAGAGGTCCTACCACCAGTAAATCTATTTTCATTTAATTGTTAATAATATCTTCTACATTTTAAACTGTAACATTATATATAACATGTAATTTAATCAGACAAATCAGACGGCCAGTAGGTATAGTTTTTCTGTTACAAATAGGTTTACGTAAATATTTACGTTACAAAGTGTAATGCGTCTTCAAAGCCGCAGACTGAAATGCGATTACGTGATTAACGGCCACCCATCAAGGACTGAACGCGGTTACCATCACCTCTTATTGATTAATACGACACATCAGAACCGAAGCGCAACAAGTCTGAACCAAGCACTTTTTCTAAACGGTTTTAAAGTAAAGTACTTTAAGGTATACACATACACATAGCTAGCGAATATAATAATATATCGAGGCGACATTTTTCCAACTTTACCGGAGAGCCATTCAAAATTTAAAATTTGGAAAAAGTATAAAAAAATTTTTTTTAGCTATGTAAATGGAGTAAACTTAATTGAAGTCCAATTAAAAACGTCGATCTGGTGATGCTAATACCAAATAAAACGCACCTTTAATTACTAAGATAAATGTTACGTTTTAAGCGAAATGTCGCTTAACTCCTTGACTGCCATGCCGGTCACCGGTGCCCTACGCGGCGCACTGAAGTAACTATATCGATTTCTGTTACCAATGCCTACCTATACCTTCGTTTGTTTTTAATGTATGTTTTAAAAATATATTCATTCTTAGTATCTTCGGATTCGCTTTTCTCAGAGCCTACTAGATATTCCGGCGTCTCAGTAACGTAATCACTACATAGTAAAAAACAAAGTCACTTTCTCTGTCCCTATATCTGTCCCTATGTATGCTTAAATCTTTAAAACTAGGCAACGGATTTTGATGCGGTTTTTTTTTAATAGATAGAGTGATTGAAGAGGAAGCTTTATATGTATAATAACATCCATTAAATAGTGGAGAAATCAATAATAAATTACAGTTTCCGAAGCGAAGCGAGGAAGGGTCGCTAGTTCGACATAATTCAGTGCGCCACGTAGGGCACCGGTGACCTATACGGCAGTCAAAGGGTTAAACCAAATAACCTTTTACCCCTCCATATGTATTTTATACTGCATTCCATAGCAATTAAAACCATCAGACAAATTCGTATCGCAGATAAGGCTCTCGTTGAAGGAATTTGAACAATTTTTTTATCCTTTTGTCATTACGAATCCTCCTGATCCATTAACGGTGCTTTTAGGCACCACAAGCACCGGTCACCGTCCTAGTCGAACCCGTCGCTTGCGTCGAAGGGCTCGACGAACGAATTAACCCATAGATACAGCCCACTGAGTTTCTCGCCAGATCTTCTCAGTGGGTCGCGTTTCCGATCCGGTGGTAGATTCTGCGACGCACTGCTCTTGCTAGGGTTAGTGTTAGCAACACTCCGGTTTGAATCCCGCGAGCTCACCTACACACGTTAGAGTGAAACTGAAATAGTCTCTCAAGGCTATCAGCATAGCTAGGAAAAAAAACCATTTTCTATCTGAACGTAAAAAGCGTTTAAACAAAACTTTCGATCTCTGAAAAAATACTTAACATGTTATGTTCGATCCCATATTCATTCAAAGTTTTCTTTAGCCTCTATAAGCCTTTTTTTAGGTAGTCACCGACTGATGGTTGAAATCTTTGAAACCGGAGCGTATGACTGCTTCACGACAGGAATACAAAGTGCGTGTTGTTATAAAGTAAAAAAGTAAAATTATTTGAACCATCTATTCTACTGGATCCATTTTTGCCTATTTGACCATGGAACCCTATAAATACGTAATTTTGAGTTGACAATTTAAAACTGCACAGATTTATCGCTTTAGATATTTTGATATAGCTAACGTCATACTATGATCCATATAAAATTATTATGACTATTTTGTTATAAAGATTAATTCAAGATCATTGTTAGGAAGCGATGTTACGCAATTCTTGAGCTATTGTATTCCACACAAGTGTGCTCCCGGGAATTCATAGGCACTTTAAAACCATAGCTTATAACAGAAGAACACGTTCCAATTGTTTTGTTTTATTTTTATTTATTTTTATTGCTTAGATGGGTGGACGAGCTCACAGCCCACCTGGTGCTAAGTGGTTACTGGAGCCCATAGACATCCACAACATAAATGCGCCACCCACCTTGAGATATAAGTTCTAAGGTCTCAAGTCGGCCGTCTGGTGTAGTGGTAAGTGACATGGTCACTACATAAGGGGGTCGCGGGTTCGAATCCCGCCAAGGGAAGATATTTGTATGATAAATATAAATGTCTTTTCCAGGGTTATGGATGTATATTAAATATATGTATCTGTATAATAAAAATCTTATATTTATTTCCGTTATCTGGTACCTGTAACACAAGTTCTTTACGAACTTATCACGGGACCAGTTAACGTGGCGTGGTTGTTAGTAAATATTTATTTATTTATTTATTTAAGTCTAGTTACAACGGCTGCCCCACCCTTCAAATCGAAACGCATTACTGCTTCACGGCAGAAATAGGCAGGGTGGTGGTACACACCCGCGCGGACTCACAAGAGGTCTTACCACCAGTTCTTTCGTTATAGACATTAGGTAGACAAACGCACAGACAAAAATTGCAATCGTTTTGTTCTACGTATAAAATGAATCGAATGTTTTCTTAGTACGTTTAAAATGGTAGTTAACACTTTTTCAATAGTGCTAAATCAGGCTGTGTCGTGTAATTATCTCGTTCCGGTAATTACGTAGCAGTGATACGTCTAACCTTGCTTCGATACACCTGCATCTCGATCGACCGCACACTTATTTACCTCCCGCAGCGTCCGCTCATTCTTATACGTGTCTTGTCACTACAATACTATTCGCAAACTATTTGTACAATGCTCTTTTGCATTGCGATGACTCACTTATTGTTTTGCATCCATTCGAATATGGTAGTTTTACATACTTGTATCCTTGTAACTGTTAATAGTTAATTACGTAGCTTTGTTCCGATCGTTAATCATTTTATTCAACATATAACATATTATGTTCTATTTTCTTGTCTCAAACCGTTCACGCGCTATCGAGTATCGTATTAATCAAGTATACTGTAACAAAATTAGCGTGTTGTTTACTGTTAGTTGCTAAATGAAGGGCCACAAACAGTGATTGGGAGTAAAGCCCCACTCGTTTAATGACTCACTCTTCCTGCCGCAGCCGCGTGATAACACCGTCTCCATCCTGCCAATCAAACTGAAACATTGCTGTGAGATCAAAAATGGACGCCAAAAATATACCGCCACTCGCAAATATTTAAATTTCGTCATCATTATAAAAATATGACTCAAAAGTAAATTATTTTTAGACTATTAATAGACTTCAATGATAAGCTCGCGTTGAAAGTTCGCATTTTATTTTCAGATTCTATCTCCGCGAAAAAATACAAGACGAGCCATGGATGGAGAATTTTTCGGTGGATCCGCAGCTGATAAAGGACTACTTCCAGAGGTTCCTGTACCAGCCGAAGGACAGAGAGTACCCCGACCTGTGCCAGCTGCCTGAGCTCAACGAGCAGACCCTGCTCGATAATTTGAGAGCCAGATTCGCGGCCGGGTACATCTACACATATGTCGGCTCGATATTAATAGCACTCAACCCGTTCAAGTTTTATCCAATATACAATCCGAAATATGTGAAATTGTATCAAAACAAACGGATCGGGTCGAGTCTGCCGCCCCACATATTTGCCGTAGCCGACGCAGCGTATCACTGTATGCTCCGCGAAAGGACTAATCAATGTATAGTGATCAGTGGTGAAAGTGGTTCGGGTAAAACAGAAAGCACCAACTTCCTTCTGCATCATCTAACTGCGCTGAGTCAGAAGGGTTCGCACGGCAGTGGTGTCGAGCAGACAATTTTAAGTGCAGGACCTGTGCTAGAAGCCTTCGGTAACGCGAAGACCGCCCATAACAACAACTCGAGTCGATTCGGTAAATTTATTCAGGTGAATTACAAGGAAAATGGCATGGTTCACGGTGCTGTGGTGCAGAAATACTTACTGGAAAAGTCGAGAATATGCAGCCAGGGTCGCAACGAGAGGAATTATCACGTATTTTATTACTTATTGGCGGGTGCTTCGGAACAGGAGAGAGAACAGTTACATTTACTCAGTGTGGACAAGTACAACTATTTATCAAAGACCGGTTGTAGTGATGTGCCTGGTACGGATGAACAGTATGAGTTCTCACGTCTGAAACAATCCATGGAGATGGTGGGCTTCACCATGGACAAACAGCGGAGGTTATTTGCTGTTCTCTCAGCAGTTCTGTTATTAGGTGAGTCTTATCTAAAAATAGTTTGAAGTGGTTCAAAATTATGAGGCGTTCTTAAAAACTGAATAGAGCACTAATTCTCTTATCGTCTGATAAAGATAGTGGCTAATTATTGATAAAAAAAAATATGACGTGGTAATTGTATTAAATATGTTTTTTGTGGAATATAGATTAATGTGTTAAGCGCTAGGCAGCGCCTGGCTCTAAACTTGACGTCCATGAGCGACAGTAACCACTTACCATCAGATGGTCCGTGTGCTCGTCTGTGTTCGGCCAAAAAACAAAATAAAAAAATATACTGTTATAAAACGAACATGCTATTTAACACGTTTATGGCTATAGTTTTTTAATATGTTTTATGTATTATATTCTCATCGCAATTCTAAAGAACATAAAATCAATTAATTAATACGAGCTAATGTATATGTCGTTCCTTCATCTAACCTTAAAAGAAAGCTCCAAAACAAACATAACTGTAACTTGAAACGTTTTAACTATTTGAAATTTTTCTAACTTTGAAACTTTTTGATTTGAAAATTTTATCAATGAATGAAACAGTCCTATATTTTTGTCTCCTAAAAAAGTTCCACATAAAAATATGGTTATAAATTTTATCTTAAGTGTGTACACAATGGTTATTTATAACGTTTAAATCATAGAGTTGGCTTCGAATGTTATTAATGAGCAGATAAGAAGAGACGTAAGATAGGAAGGACGTAAATTTTCAATGCCAGAGTACAATCAATACACCTCGTTTTTAACCAAAAATGTTTTGTTATTTAATATTCTAGTTTATCTAATTTCTGTTTTTTTTTATTTCCTATTGCTACATGTGTAAAATAGCATACAGCCCAACTAGTGTTAAAAGATTGTGGGGAGCGAGAAACCATAACCTACTTTGAGACATATGATTATAAGTAGCTTCTATAGCTTCTATGGCTTCTAGTCTAACCCTTGACGTGGCTAACTTATGGACCAAACATGGACCAAATGCACATCTGTTTCCAAAAGCAATAAATAAATTTAAATGTTTCACTAGTATTATTATAACAGCCACTATTCTACTGTTTACTGTAACACAAATGACTGCATTCCGGTAAAAATGACCATCCAACCATTGAGGTACACTATACAACCTTTTGAAATAAACATTTTTTATTATGTCTGTGTAGTTTATATCAAACACCATCATATAGATTTCATTTCAATATAACAACTACATGTATCTCAACCACAGGTAATGTAGAGTTTCAACCCCAACGAAAATCATATCATCACGATGAAGCTGTAGGTGTGAAAAACCCAGAAGTTGTATCCCTCATATCATCATTACTGCGAGTCAAACAGGAAACCTTATTAGCAGCCCTCACATCAAAACGTGCCAGAGCTTCCGGAGAGACCCTTGTTATCAACTACAGGTAAATTATATTTTGTAATGAGTTAGTATGAGTAATTTTTTAAATAGAAAATTAGAAACTAATTTTAAACTATTGATTTGAATTAAATAAATAAATAATAAACTTTATATCTTTTGTTATACTGTTGATAGAAATACTTATTCTGAGACACATCTCCTTAGTTATGTTGGTGAGAAAATACTTAAAAAATTCTTTAAAAAGAAGATGATGTAAGACTTTTAGCGGTGAAGAATAATATGTGAACTATCTAGTGTCTGTGCAGATGAATATGTATGGTGGTCATTTATTATTCAGCACAATACATATTATATTGGTATTTGTGAAAATAGACATGGCTTCTTAGTTTTTCTGCAGAATGCATATACATACAATGTTTTTTAAATTCCAACCGTTTTACAGAGTGGATTGCTTAAAATTATTAGAAGTAACTACAAAGGGCTATGGGTTAAGCTACTGGCCGTACGTAGATCTTAAATAATATGTTTGATAAAAGATTAATTGCGCAGGTTACCGGAAGCGATAGCAACGCGCGATGCTATGGCAAAATGTCTGTACGGAGCTCTGTTTGATTGGATCGTTATGCAAGTTAACCACGCGTTGCTGTCTAAGAAGGACACGCTCAGAGAACATCAAGGGAACAGTATAGGTATGTGTTATTCAGTTCAATTTGTATTAGAGATAAATTAATTATTAACATCTAATAAGATTAAGAGCATGCAACATTTTAAATTTTATCAGCATAGAACTGTACATGTAATATTTTATGTTCAAAAATGAATAAATATTATTATTATATATGTCACATAATTGAGAAATATAATGTAGATTTATTATATAATAAAAGTTTATTATTACATTACAATAAATTTAAAACACATTTATCTTTGAGTTGGCAAAAATTATTATATTTTTATATCCTAACAAAAGTGTGAAACATATAATATATTTTTTCCACACTGGACCTTCCATGTGATTTGTCACACAACATCAAATAGGTACCTACTGTTAAAAATATCTGTAAAAATAACAACCAAAATAAGTTTGCAATATATATTTAAATGGTGTAAAAAATGAAGAAAGTGTGTATAATGCCAATAAACATGTGGCTATCCCTCTTACGCACGATCACCTGAATTAAACATCACGAGTATTTTTTTTCAACCACCGCTACTACATTTATCCATAGAATAAATTAACACTTCTATATTTAACTTCTCAGGCGTCCTCGACATATTCGGGTTCGAAGATTTCGGTCCCAGCAACAGCTTCGAGCAACTGTGTATCAACTACGCGAACGAGCACCTCCAATACTATTTCAACCAGCACGTGTTCAAGTACGAGCAGGAGGAGTACCGGAGGGAGGGCATCCGGTGGACAGACATCGGGTTCTCTGACAACACAGGATGCTTGCAGCTCATCGAGGGGAAACTCAACGGGTTGCTGTCTATTTTGGATGATCAGTGCAAGTGTGTATTTTTTATTGATACATTCATAAACTTACTTTAGTGAAGATTTACCTAGAAGAAGAATACCTTAACGTTGATCTCCCTGTCCAATTTGAAACTTAGTCTTTTTTTTAATTGCTTATTGCTTAGATGGGTGGACGAGCTCACAGCCCACCTGGTGTTAAGTGGTTACTGGAGCCCATAGACATCTACAACGTAAACGCCACCCACCTTGAGACATAAGTTCTAAGGTCTCAGGTATACTTACAACAGCTGCCCCACCCTTCAAACTGAAACTCATTACTGTTTCATGGCATAGCATCAAATAAGGGTGATGGTACCTACCTGCGCGGACTCTCAAAAGGTCCTACCACCAGTACAGTCTCCATTGTACTTGGATAAATACTATCCTTCAAACTGGAACATTTGGTTTCTCCGTTGCAGAACAACAAACCAGACATGCATTCGTGCTGTATGACAGGACATTGAACAAAATTTGTAAAAAAAAATGCTGAGATATGAACAGAATTTATTTGTTTAAGCTTCCCGTGGGCGACGAACGAGACGCTTCTGCAAAAGTTCAACTCTGTGCACGAAAACAATCCGTTCTACGAGAAACCGCAACGTCGGGAGCCGGCCTTCGTCGTGAGACATTACGCCGGCAGGGTCAAATATCAGGTTCATTAAATTGTTACGATCATATCTCAAGTATATAAGTCTGCCTGAAATAATCTTTCCGTAAACTTTCAACATCTGATTATGGAGGCGAGCTTACGATTACACGAACGCTCTTTTGAATATATTTACGGACATAGCTCTGCATTTTGAGATGGCATGAATATTTTATTGATAGTGTAAAAGCCTTTCGACTGTAGCTATTAATTAGAAGATACTGGTATGCGATTTTGGCCTTTTCGCGCTTAGCATTAGTATTATCTCCTATATTCGAACCTAGTTTCTTAATTCCTAACTAACGGGCCTATTCGGAGATAAGTGGATAATGGAAACTATGGATATCTTGTACGGAATAGAGAAGTTTGTCAAGTTAGGCAACTGTTTTGAAAATTAAAAAAACAGAACATAATGAATGAAGCCCATTATCCGAGTATTTTATTTGATCTATTTGTGTTTTGTTCAAATACTCGTAATTATTATAACAAGCAAAACGAACCTAACGTAAAAAAATATGAAGTTTTTTTTTTTTTTTTTCAAAGAAAGCATCGTTGTTGGTTTCACCATTAAATGAAGCATTAACATGAAAGCGCGAATGCACTGCACATATTTTATTTTAAATATTTAATTATAATTTACAGGTCACAGCGATGCGGGAGAAAAATCTAGATCTAATGCGGCAAGACATCGTAAGCGTACTCAAAAATTCATCGCTGGCGTTTGTGAGGGAATTAGTCGGAGTGGATCCCGTAGCTGTGTTCCGATGGGCCATTGTACGAGCATTTTTCAGGTATAAATAACGTTCCTAAACACGCAATAATAAATAGCTTGACAAAGCAGATACATGTCCCTGGTCGAGCACGAGGATAGGAGTGAAGGAAGTGAAGTCGTCGTGGCTTAAAGGATAAGATGTCCGGTGCATTCGTATATAACGATGCACCGGTGTTCGAATCCCGCAGGCGGGTACTAATTTTTATAATAAAATAGGTACTTAACAAATGTTCACGACTGACTTCCACAGTGAAGGAATAAAATCGTGAAAAAAAAATCAAAAAAAAATCTAATTTGCGTAATTACTGGTGGTAGGACCTCTTGTGAGTCCGCACGAGTAGGTACCACCACCCTGCCTATTTCTGTCGTGAAGCAGTAATGAGTTTCGGTTTGAAGGGTGGGACAACCGTGGTCACTATACTGAGACCTTAGAACTTATATCTCAAGGTGGGTGGCGCATTTACGTTGTAGATGTCTATGGGCTCCAATAACCACTTAACACCAGGTGGGCTGTGAGCTCGTCCACCCATCTAAGCAATAAAAAAATAGTTTGGCTGGCCCCATTGCCTCCTGATTACTTAAAGCTCCGATTAATGCTTTAGCTTTAGAAACTGTCTAACCATTTACAAAAATTTAATTAAATTCTTCCATTGAAATGTTTTAGAAGGCAGTGTGTAATCGTAACGCGTCTTTTTTTTTTCTAGGGGCTATTTTGCTTTCTTAGAAGCAGGTAGGAGGCATCGAGTCCAAAGAGTGGACGGTGCTCCGAGAATGCCACGAGCTTCGATACACGCCCACAACGATAGTATAATCAAGTAAGTTTCTTTTTTTAATTTAATTATTAAGTTTTAATTGCATTCAATGAAAATATTTCCCAGAAATTTTTAGCTTCAGATCAACTAACTTGCAAACGATTCAATTTGATTAACGTCTGAAAGGCATGAAGTTGTTATTTATTCATTACATTCTTAGTTCAATAATGAAAATGTTTTAAGATTTTTACTTCGTGTTTGAACTGACATTATGCTATTTTTCGACTTATTATTACCCGAAACGACACTGAATAATAAGTTTATAAATACGATAAATGTTTTATTTACTTATATACATATAAAAGCTTTTGTGCGAGCGAAGTTATGTGACGTAATGATATGTCTTGTTGCTCAGCCAACTGGTGACAGTATCATCAATCAATCTCGCAATCAACCGAATTGCGTAAGTCACCGTATTTACGGCATGCTTTATTTAATGTTCCTTGTGCACTTCGAGCATGTAACGATGTTTAGTCGATGTATCACACTCTGTTGCGTCTTTTTTTTTTTGTTCGGGCTATAATTAGTTGACTGTGTACGAAAGTCTTTATATTTTTGTTCTAACTAGGTTGCCTTTAGTTTGGGTAACGTCGCCACACAGCAAACTAAACGATTTCGCGTCCGTCAACCTTGTTGTGCAGTCGGTACGTTGCGCATTGTCTGTTGAACGTCATTAATTTTGTAAATCTCCCCTTCTCGCCGGACGTTAAGAACGCCGCACCGAACGGCGAGTAGAGCACGCGACGCTCCGTCCCGGACCAACCACGAGAGTAGAGGGAAAGAGACGCAGAGCTCGTCCCGCGTCGGAGGGAAAGGGACAAAGAGTTACAGGACCGCCGAGACGCGAACGAGACGGATCGATCGCGAACGGGACGAGCGCGCCTTCGACGACGGCGATGTGTTGCAGCGCGCCAACCTCATCGTCATGTACGCGCCCCCACCCACCGCACCCCCCCGCGCGCACGCATCCAACAATAATAGCTCACGGGCGCCGTCCCACTGCGAGATATGGTCCCGCCGCATACGATGTGATAAAACAAAATATTCTAAAGTCAACTCAAATTGATTTTTTTTTTTATTGCTTAGATGGGTGCTCACAGCTCACCTGGTGCTAAGTGATTACTGGAGCCGATAGACATCTACAACGTAAATGCCGCCACCCACCCTGAGATATGAGTCCTAAGGTCTTAGTATAGTTACAACGGCTGCCCCACCCTTCAAACCGAAACGTATTACTGCTTCACAGCAGAAATAGGCTGGGTGGTGGTACCTACCCGTGCGGACTCACTCACAAGAGGTTCTACCACCAGTAAGTGATGTGAATAATAGTTTAACGGGTAATTTTATTAAGTTCAGCATTTCGACTTGGTGGCTACCCTCAGATGTTCAAATGAGTATATACAAAATTTAAAATCACTGATTTAATACAAATTAATCTAATTCTATTTTAAATTACCTAATAAACAAAATAGTAGACAAAGATAGCGAACAAAAATCATATTTCAAAGTATCCTGTAAGTAATGGTTTGTTTGGTGGTTTGTTGTTTTCAATATTGTATGCGTCTGGTCACTATCTCCCTCCCGTACCGCGTAATTATTTTAACAAAAGCCTGTCCAATTTTCGGTAGGCTTGAACTATTATAATTATTTCATGTCGCGTTTCATGATGAGAAATTGAAGAATTTTTACGAAAGTTCTAGCCAAAACTACGAAGTTTATAAAAGAGCGATTTATTGTTAGATGAAAAAGTGTGTCAATGGGGTTGATTCATTTCATTCAGTTGTTTCGTGGTGACGGCTTTGTTTTTGTATATGTGTTTCTGCCGCTTTTTATGTAAACCTTTTCTTATTTAGTGGTGTTACGTTTAATACTATTATTATTATATTGGCCTTTTATTATTATTTTGTATTATATAAAACAAACTGAAATTTCAATTAATCGATAGTTCAGTGTGTTATTGATACATGTTTAAAATTTATTACAATAATAACACCAAAAAAGTTTAATAGTCAATTAACTAACGTACATACTTACATTTTAAATCAATAGCATGTTTATAAAAAAAAATGATATTAAACAAATGGATTGGGATTGGGTGTATGTATATTAATCATTGGTTGGATATATCAAATCCTATAAAACCTATAAAAATGTTTGCTTACAAAAGTTAAAGTGTCGGTTTGTGATTTCTTTAAAAACCGTGATACATTGTATATTGATGAGGCATTAAATGTTAACGCAGGAAGAACAAATCGTTCAGACCACGTGAACGCGCGAAGAAAGGTCTTAAGAATCTGCAGAGCGTGAAAACGTTGGCGGGCAGGATCGCCGTGCCCGCCGGGAAGCGGAAGCAGCCGATGACCGTCGCCGCACAGTTCCAGCACTCGCTCGCCGCGCTCATGGAGACCTTGAACCAAGCGAATCCATTCTTCATTAGGTAATATTGTACTCTCTCATACTATCAACCACTAAACACGAAATAGTATTTTTAGGAATTTTAATTGATATAAAATGGCATTCAAATTGCGCAATGATAAGCACATCTTCCAAACACATGTCACACTTTTTTTTTATTGCTTAGATGGTTGGACGAACTCACAGCCCATCTGGTGTTAAGTGGTTACTGAAGCCCATAGACATTTACAACATAAATGCGCCACCCACCTTGAGATATTAGTTCTAAGGTCACACATCCACAGATTCACTGCGATCGATATAAACGATATTATCGATTATATGGGGCTTACAAGGATTAATTTAATATTGCCAATAAAAACTGATTATGGAATAATTCTCACGGATCGTTTGGAACCTCTGGGTCTGTGGAGGGACTTCGGTTCCCTCTGCATTTTGTACCGTATGTTCCATGGGGAGTGCTCTGAGGAATTGTTCGAGATGATACCGCCATCTCGTTTTTACCATCGCACCGCCCGCCATCGGAGTAGAGTTCATCCATACTACCTGGAGCCACTGCGGTCATCCACAGTGCGTTTCCAGAGGTCTTTTTTGCCACGTACCATCCGGCTATGGAATGAGCTCCCCTCCACGGTGTTTCCCGAGCGCTATGACATGTCCTTCTTCAAACGAGGCTTGTGGAGAGTATTAAGCGGTAGGCAGCAGCTTGGCTCTGCCCCTGGCATTGCTGAAGTCCATGGGCGACGGTAACCACTCACCATCAGGTGGGCCGTATGTTCGTTTGCCTACAAGGGCAATAAAAAAAAAACCATAATTTAAGTATTCAATTCGTAACGTAATCTTAGAGTATTTACAAAACGAGAAAAAAAAACATTTTATACATAGTAAAGTATAATAGATTTTTCACAATCACTTCTGGCTTGTTGATTAATATTCGCGATGACTTCTCGATATTTTGATTCTTTAACTTCGATATCTATGGTTGAGTACCTTGTCGGTGTTATAATATGTCGCCTTCATTACAGATGCATAAAATCGAACAGCGAGAAAGTACCTCACGTTTTCGACGACGAAACTGTCCAACGTCAGTTACGTTACACCGGAATGCTCGAGACGGTCCGCATACGGCAGGCCGGGTACAACGTGCGGCTCACCTACGAAGAATTCATACAGCTGTACCGGATACTGTTGCCTAAAGGGTTGCTGAGCTCGCAGACTGACGTCAGACATTTCTTGGCAACCCTCAACTTGGATAGGGATAATTATCAGTTAGGTCAGTCTCATACTAAAAACGTACTTTATGAAAGTAAATTGGTATTTTCATAACTTATAACAAAAAAAAACATGTTTAACCCATTCACTGCCACGTTGGTCACCGGTGCCCTATGTAACGCCCTGAAGTAATTATGTCGATTTCTGTTGCTAAGCGCCTGGATGGCCCAACTTTGGCTTAGAAATAGATATTCATATTATATAAATAGATTCATTCTCAGTATCTTCGGATTCGTCTTTCTCAGAGTCAACTAAATATTCTGGCGCCTTAGTATCAGAAATCAAAATAATTATTTCACTGTGCCACTTAGAGCACTGATGACCTAAATGGCAGTTAAAGTGTTAATATGAAAAAATTATCACTTAAGTACAGATGATAACATTAAAAGACATATGATGAGATTTAATTTGTATTAATTAAAGGTATGACGAAAATATTCATGCGTGAAAGCGAACAGACGAAGCTAGAATATCGGCTGCACCAGCAGATCATGGCCTCCATCATCACAATACAGCGCTGGTTCCGCGCGGTGCTCGAGAGGAGACGGTTCGTTGTGCTGCGACGCGCTTCGCATGTCATACAGTATTATTGCAGGTTCGTTTACCAAAATAATACTTAAGCTTATACTTTTCTACTTTACATATGTTTTTATATGTTTATATTTATGATATGTGTATGTATATATTTATGTATATGTATTTATTTAAGTACAAGTATTTGTATCTATAAATATTATGTATGTTATATATACACATATGTTTAAGTAATATCACCTTCACACTACACCTACCAAGGTTCATCTCTGCACTCCCCTAAGGTAGACTGGAAGAGAATGCCTATGGCATTAAGTCCGCCTTTATACTTTCTAGTATATGAATTTATAAATAAATAAACAAAGGTGGGACAGGGCTTCTTCGGAATTCTACCTCATGTCTCGAAAGTGGCAGCGAAATTCAGTTGTAATGCCCATGGGCTTCGGTCTAAAGCCACAAAGACCGTGAGACCTGGAGAAATAACAATAAATGTATTCAACCTTTCAATAACCACAATGAATATATCCTCAGACAATGGTTAACTGCACGACACGAAGCGGCGGTCAAACTTCAATCCTGGTACAGAGGCTCTCGCGTCAGAAGATGGTATCAAACGTTAAGCAAAGGAATCGTGGGCTTCCAAGCAATAGCTCGAGGATACTTGCTCAGAAAATCGTTGCCTGAAATCAGGAAGAAACTCCCACCACCCATAGACCGATATGAGGTAATAATCTTCGAGTATGAACTTGGCATGATTTTGTTGTTTGAATGAAATATAGATAGTCCCCTTAAATGTTTCCAGAAAAAAAAAACCAAATAATATATACATTTGTTCCCTTGTACAGTCCAAAATGATTAGCAACATTTTCATTATTATCCAACTGTTCGGTATATAATAAATAAATAAAATATCGATTCCATGAACACATTTATTTCAAACAGAAAATAACATGATTATCCAATAATGTAACACTCCATTCCGAGACTAACTGTTAAACTCATTGTCGTGGTCCGTGTCTGTGTTGACAGCATGACGGCAAAGCACCGCACGCATTGACGAAAGCCGAATTGTATAAACTTCAAGAAACTTGTTCTGAAACGTACAAGACTTGTATCGATAAACAGCTGTAAGTATATAATCAAGTGTAAATAAAAAAAATATAACATACATACAAATCCAAACTATCATTAAAAATGTATTTAGCCAAAGTCCATTGTTATACGAATTTGTGATGAACTTCTGAGATAAAGATATAAATTAAAAAACGATAAGAATTTGATATGGGCAATGAATATAGTGATTTAAATTATATCTTAAAATGAAGTCAAATTCTTGTCAAGGGTGAAAACAAATATAACGTTCATAAAATCAATGTGATAAAAAAAACTAAATATTATTTTATAATTTTAGGGACCGGATATTACAATTGGACGCGGAAAAAACAAGACAATTAAGAGCTACACAGTCTTTGCCATTACAAAGGTAACCTTTTTTTTATTCTGTCAGAAGTCGATTTTCTGATTTCTTTGATTGGAAAACCATTTCAAAGAATAGACTAGCTAATTACTGAAATTCAATTCTAATGAAAAATAATCTTCAATTATCAATTTTTTAAAACAAATATGGGTGAATTATGTTTTTCCTCCAATTTCTTCATGGTTGGCTTAATTGAAACAGACACTTATACTTACCATAATAATATGTACGATCCAAATGTAAGATATTGATAACCTCAAAACTCTTGTGATTTCAATTAAAAGCATGGCTTAACGCTGTTGTGTCTTGGTCATCACTACAGTGCATAATGATCCGAATATGTTTTCTAAAATACTGTAATTAGTTCGTATTGTTATAGTTCGAATATTATTTATTAAATTGATGAAAGAAGTACCATGTCACAGGTAAAAATAAATTGAGGCAAACGGATCCACTTTCTTCACCCCACTGATGATTTCATCACCTTGAAAACGATGACATTTTGAATTGAATATTAAAAAATAACTACAGCTAATCTTTAAGAAATATTTAAATTACTTCTTTAAAACTTTTTTTTACTACTTTAACCTACGTTTTACTAAAACAAATTTTAAAATCCCACCCTTTTTATCAATACCAGCTACACATTTAAAACTATAAAATTAATATATTAACATTACAGTTTAGAGAAGAAACGCGAAAATATATCAATTGAAGAGAAAACATCACCGCCTCTAAACCACAAAGATAGAAAAACGATAACTGCAGAGAAAAATACCAAAATAAACAACAAAATAGATTCAAGGTACAAAATAGTCCAACAAGATTATATTTCCTATTAAACCTTAATTCTGATGTGACCACTAAAGAAAAACAATATTTTTAATTACAGTATCATAGAAAATAGAATGTTATCTGAGGATAAGAGAAGATACCCACAGGGTGGAGTCACATTGCCAAATAAGATCACCCCAGAAGATCTCGCTAATGAAATGCTTTGGCTTAGGATGGACCAGAATTACATAATGGCTGAAAATAAGGTGATTTGACGTGTAATTATTTTATATTTAAATTCCATGTTATCTCAAGAAATTGTAAGAGGACATATAAAACAAAATTATTGGATGATATACCTAAATGAAATAAAAACTTATCTATATGTTACAGAAACGTGAAAGAGAACTGCAAGACCTAGTTGATAAAATGACAAGCAGCAGTGAAGATTATCTTCGACAAATAGGTAACTGGAACTCAAACGAGTCGGACAGTAACAGGAGTGCGTCAAGGTATGAAATTATATCTTCTAGACATATTTCTGTGTTCTAAGATTTGTAAGTTATAATCCAACTTTAATTTGAATAAAACTTGTAATGAGAATAGAAATTATGTGTGTCTTAGATAAGCAGGACGGTGGCACCAACCAGAAATAACTCATAAAATATCTCACCACTAAAGAAACATTTTCATTGTCTAATATGGGCAGACAATCTCACTGCACTTCTAATGATAAGCTTTTTTTATTGGTTAGATGGGTAGACGAGCTCACAGCCCACCTGGTGTTAAGTGGTTACTGGAGCCCATAGACATCTACAGCCTAAATGCGCCATCCACCTTGAGATATAAGTTCTAAGGTCTCAGTATAGTTAAAACGGCTGCCCCACCCTTTAAACCGAAACGTATTACTGCTTCACGGCAGAAATAGGCGGGATGGGGGTACCTTCCCGTGCGGACTCCTCACAAGAGGTCTTACCGCCAGTAATGTACGCAACTTATAGTTTTTGCGGATTTGATTTTTATTACACGATGCTATTCCTTCACCGTGGAAGTCAATCGCGAACATTTGTACCCGCCTGCGGGATTCGAACACCGATGCAACGCTCGATACGAATGCACCGGACGTCTTATCTTTTAGGCCACGACAACAAAAGTAGTTTGATAGTTTATTAAAATGATGTTGATCTCGTATTCCATTTCCAGACGTAGTTCTCCGCAAGTGTACCAGCGCAGTCTGTCCAGTACCGTGCTGGAACCGGCGCGAGGACTCGTCAGCCTGCCACCTGTCCGCCGAGCACACCACGAGGCGTCCTCGTCCACCACGTCCTTGCCTGAGAATGATACTTCCGCGTCAGCACGTAAGAATTTTTCTTAACGCATTTTACTCCACGCGATTTGTGTGGGGAGAAACCAAAGCGCGGGGCGGCGTGGTAGGCCGCGTTCCCCCGACCGCTCCGGGGGAAGGTCTAGCGCGGCGCCATCAATGCGGGCTCTTAGCCCGTCGACCGAGGGAACTGGCGGTCGTGCCGCTGGCGGCCGCCGGTCCGGCGTCTGGAGGACGGCGGGATGGATGTAATACGCTCTGCGAAAACCTGTCCCGCCGTCTCAATAGCTCCGACTGGGTTCCCGCCCGGCCCGGGGTAGGGCGCCGGCTGTGAGCGGCAGGAGTTTTTAGTGAGGTTCTACACCCACATACCGACGATTTTCTGGGAAAAAAACCGGCCAGTGGTTACTGCACGTTTTAGCCCAACCGATACAGATAACTAAACTTATAAAATCCCCATCCTCCTCACTGTAAAATGGTGGGAACTAATTGACTAAATCTTTAATGAACCGTTTGGAGAAGCTAGAGCTCAGCTTTTTTTTCTATTTCCCGACACCTGCTCAACTTTAGAAATGTTAAATAGCTAATGAATAAATGATTGCAAATTTAAACAAAATAATAATAATAATTTATGAAAATATAATTTTTATTTTTTATTTTAACTGATTTTATGACCTGGTAACTAAGACCTTTAAGTCATGTCTTATTTTAATTTATATTCTTATTTTTATGAAAAAAGATAATATGGAGTGAAATGAAATGAAAATGATTAATTTGAGACATTAATCAACTGGGATGAAATTAAATGAAATGAGATGATATGGGATGAAATATAATCTTAGTAAAATGGTGGTCATTTACTAAGATTTTTTCAGTGGACTTTTTGGAGGATCCCGAGAAGTTACGTCCAGCGGCTTTGTTTAATTTTCCCACATTTGTGCACTTTCACAGATATTAAACAGTTAATAAACCACCGTTATTACACATTTAAACCTGAAGAAACACTAAATAGACAAAATAAAACAAATCACACAACTTCACTCCTCGCGTTCCCGCCAAAAAGTCGAAAATATAATATCACACACAATGTTGCAAACGTACTTTGTTCCGTTTTCGCGGGTCTTGATAAAATTAAAATAACTACGATTTAATTTATTTAAACGCAACTGTACCGTTCAGTAGTTTTTATTAATTATATTGTTTTAGCCTGACATCGATAAGTATTTTTGGTGGTAGGACCTCTTGTGAGTCCGCACGGGTAGGTACCACCGCCCCGCCTATTTCTGCCGTGAAGCAGTAATGCGTTTCGGTTTGAAGAGTGGGGCAGCCGTTGTAACTATACTGAGACCTTAGAACTTATATCTCAAGGTGTGTGGCGCATTTACGTTGTAGATGTCTATGGGTTCCAGTAACCACTTAACACCAGGTGGGCTGTGAGCTCGTCCACATATGTAGGCAATAAAAAAAAGAATATGAGCACGTCTATTTCGTAAAGTGTATGAATATCAGGTATCTCACTAATAAGAATAGAATAATGGATTTCTCTGATCAATGTCAAAAGCCGAAAGGTTCTAACCGCGTTTAAAAAATTATACAGAGCAAGCGTCCCTCCTCTGACCAAAATTAACAGATCCTCAGAATTGAACTAAATTTACAAAATGATCACTTCTGCATTTTATAAAAAACTAGCGACCCGCCCTCGATTCGCTTCGGAAACATTAAAACACACATGAAACAAAAAAAAAAAAAAGTAGCCTATGTTCATCAGGGACAATGTCGGCTTCTAATGGAAAAATAATTTTTCAAATCGGTCCAGTAGTTTCGGAGCCTATTCGAAACAAACAAACAAACAAATCTTTCCTCTTTATAATATTAGTATAGATTAAGCGTGTACGGATAACTAAGTGTAAATAGAACGCCAACTTGATTAGCAAAAATATATCTAGATACTATTGTCGGCTCCAAAGCAATTGAAAAACTGACAAATGTTGTTTGTTAGATTAACTAAACATGAAGCATAGTCATTAAGAACTAAAGTTGATTTGTGCTTAAACTACAGTGAAATGGTTTGCTTTGAATACAAAGTGATTTATTAATAGGTTTATTTTAATATGTATCCAGGCTAACGATGTTGTTAAACTTTGAATTGGAACCGATATTTTTGCTTTGGGAGAACACAAGGAAACTCTAATTACGATTTCAAAATAAACTACAAAATTAGATTTGTGATAAATGTTCAGTTGGAAATAGTTTGTTGTAGGACGCATTGGTCAATAGGTTTCATGAGTTTTATGAAATGGAGGACTGCTTTTATATATTGATAATCTCAATGTTATTTATTGTGATAAGTCATACTGATGTGGGTGTTAAGCTTTTATTCTACTGTTGCTGTAAGTTCTACGTAATTATTAATCAAAGGGAGTTTTCAAAGCTCCTTTTTACAATTCTCAATAGTAATTTCTGTTGTGTTAATTTAATTATAAATTTGCTAAATTTTATCAAATTATTGCTAAAGTTATTAATGCATCGCCGTTGCATTAATAACCTTGAACTTTAAGACTTTTTACGTTAGCATTTACATTAAATTAGGTATTAAATTTTAATTAATATTTGACACACTGGAGACTGTTAATGTATCCATTCTTGAAAATGTAAGGTATTGTGTAAGTAATGTGGTCACATATAGTATTCTCTGATAAAGTGGCACGCCACGGTAATCCTCTTACCGTGGCCGCGGCAAAGTCGCCGTCGCCCAAAACATGTCTTGCTGGATTCCTCTGATCCACTCTGGGTTATTTTAGGCTCTCCAAGCACCGGATACCGCCTTCGTCGAACAAAGACTTCGACTTGTCATATAGCTTATAGACACAGCCCACTGAATTTCTCACTGGATCTTTTCATTGAGTCGCTATTCCGATTCGCTAGCAGATTAAGCGAAGCATTACTCTAGCTAGGGCCAGTGTTAGAAAACTCTCAGGTTAAGCCTGTGAGCTCACCTACCAGTCCATGAGTACCTAGAATAGCCCCTTAGGATACCAACGATTAGGTAGGAAAAAAACGTATCGGAACTTTTCCAAAACAACTTTTGAACTTTATTTTGGTAAGAACCATTGGCCAAAATGTAAAATTCCATACAAATGTGTCTGTCGTATTTCAGCGTGCTCGGTGGGTCAGAGGTCGGTGGAATGCGTCGTGACGTCACCCCCCGCACCCCCCGCGCGCCGCTCCCCTCGCCGCCCTCCGCCTGACATCATTGTCGACGCTTCACTCTCGCTACACGATGACGTCGATCGGTATGTAATTCTTATTCATTAATTAATGCAGCCCAAAGGGTATGACTATATTATGAAAATCTAATAATACCTAAATTTAAGTATGTGACATAATGTACAGAATCCCTGCCTCCGCACTTTGCTGTTTAAGTAGAAATCTATACTAATATATAAATCTACAGTGGTTTTTACGGATGTTCCGTTATAACTACTGAACCATGCATCCGATTGAATTGAAACTTGGCATCCATGAAGAAAATACATTTACTTAATTGATAGGCTAATATTTATATTATGAGTGTTGAACTCCCTAATAATAATGACAATAAATCATAATGTTAATTTTAAATGCCCACCGAAGCGGGCGAGTATGTACGGCTAGTCTTCTTCTTCTTCTTCTCTATATATATAAAAATGAATTACTGTTCGTTAGTCTCGCTAAAACTCGAGAACGGCTGAATTGATTGAGGCACTACGAAGTCTGTCGGGTCAGCTAGTAATGACAATAAATAATAATGTTAATTTTAAATCCCCACCGAAGTGGGCGAGTATGTACGGCCAGTTCCTTAGAAAAGTATTTGAAGGGGTTTAATCCTTGTGAGATGAATAATGAATGAATAATAAATGTTGATACAGAACATCATCGATACAACTGAGGCCGAGCGTGGCGGAGAGCGCGTCCCTCCGGCGCCGCAACTCGGACCCGGCGCCGGGCGACGCGCGCCCCGCCGACCCGCTCTCCGCAGACTTCATCGGGCAGACCGGGAACGGACTCTTCCGCATCGCCGGACACCGGTGCGCACGCTTTTGTATTCAAACCGTTACTAGAAAGTTCTCTATAAACACCACGTACTTTTTTTTTATTATTGCTTAGATGGGTGGACGAACTCACAGCCCACCTGGTGTTAAGTGTTAAACTTGTATCTCAAGGTGATTGGCGCATTTACGTTGTAGATGTCTATGGGCTCCAGTATCCACTTAACACCAGATGGGCTGTGAGCTCGTCCACCCATCTAAGCAATAAAAAGTTCTCTATAAACACCACATAGCTGTTGACCTATGCGACTTACTTGATTCATATAGAATGCTAGTCCGGCCTTATCTTTGATAGCTTTGCTTGTAACAGGTTTCGCAAAGGCACGCGTTTCGCGAAAGGCGACAAATGCGTGTACTGCCACCAAGCGATCGACGCGTTCGTCACGCAGGGCCAGAAATGTATCGACTGCAAGGAGCTCTACCACACCAAGTGCATTCAGAACAAGGGCGTCATCACGATGCCCTGCACCAGCCCCGTCGCTGTCGCCTCCAGAGCGCGACCGAAGAACAGAAAGCGCATCATGCCCACCACCAACCACAACCCGCCGGCCGATCAAAAGAATTCAGTCACTTCGAACTTCAATCTCACCGGCACTTCGGAATTTATCGACAGAACCGACAAAATCATATCCGACGCTACCGAATTACAGGCCATGCAGAATTTCATTATGGAAAAAATATACGACATGAATAATGAGAACAAAAAACAGTCGGAGGTAAGTTTCGGAATCTAAATTGTATTGTGTTGCAGAACTTAAAAGTGCCTATTTATATTAATTACTACATATTTGAAAGTCTATAATATATCGACGCTTGAAAGGCAAACGTGATTATATATAAAAATGAATTGCTGTTCGTTAGTCTCGCTAAAATTCGAGAACGGCTGGATCGATTTGGCTAATTTTGGTCTTGAATTATTTGTGGAAGTCCAGAGAAGATTTAAAAGGTAGATAAATATGAAAATTCTCGTATTAAATAAAAATAACAATTTTATTTCTTCTTTCACGTGTCCCTCGTCGGACGGATTCCGTTTGTTTGTTTTAAGTTTATTTTATACAAAAGTTTAGGTCTTTTATTTATCGATTGAGGCACTACGAAGTCTGCCGGGTCAGCTAGTGAATAATAAAAATAAATTTGAATCAACAGGTAGACAGGGTATTCAAGCACGCTTTGCTAGAATTCAAAGACAATCTGGTAGCGACGTACAGCATCGTCGAGACTCGAGGCTCAGCTCTTAAGTACAAAGATTTGATCGGGAACTTCCTCCACGTGATGGAGACGGTCTGCGCCAGGGAAGGGTCCACGCTGTCCATCACCATGGGGGTCAACGCATTCAGAGGGTTCATGGATGAATTTATGGGTCAGCACGAAACTGACAAAGCTAGAACTAAAAGGAAAAAAGAAAAAAAGCGGAAAGTAAGTAGTCCAAATAATATTATGCAAACAATATGTGTATTTTGTTTAAAAAATAGACTCGCATTGTAGTTAAATAATTGCAAACGAATTTAAAGTAAAAACACACGTAATGACTTCCGCCTTAAAGTTCAAATTAAGTTGCGCAGTTCGTAAAGAAGGCATGGAAATAATACATCTGATATTCCTTAGGTAGATGACCCGATACAGTACAAGGGCCACAGCTTCGTCCTTTCGATGATCAATATACCAACTGAGTGCGAAATATGTAAGACGTTCTTCATGTGGCCGATCGAACGATCCCTCATCTGCCAAACGTGCCGGCTGGCCTCACATAAGAAATGCTACACGAAGGTACGTACAAATTTCGTTTTGATAAATCCTTTCTTTGTAAATAATATAACTGATAAAATTATACCAGTCATTTTTCATTTTTAATTTATGACAACCCTAATCGGTGTTTCCCGAGCGCTATGACATGTTCTTCAAACGAGACTTGTGGAGAGTATTAAGCGGTAGGCAGCGGCTTGGCTCTGCCCCTGGCATTGCTGAAGTCCATGGGCGACGGTAGCCATTCACCATCAGGTGGGCCGTGTGTTCGTCTGCCTACAAAGGCAATAAAAATAAATAAATAAGGGTAATTTTTAATTGCTCCTCTATTTAAAATTTAAGCAAACTAAATCTCCCAACTAATTATCCACTGCATATCAGATAAATGACTGCGTAACAAATTAATTACTTGATTACCTAAACATATTTTATTAAAAGAAGTATAAAATTAACCAAAATCAGATGACCTTTTTTATCTAATTTACAACGAAAATCTAGCTGAAACCACTAATATACAGATTTTAAGACAAAATTACTCACTGTATAACAAAAATACTGATTTGCACACTAAATTAACCATCTTACAACGGAATTTCCAAAATCATTTTCTAAAACTGTATAACAGATAATGTATGTTTACATTTTAAAATTACATTCCACGAATTTACTACTTGTATAGCTAAAATCCCCATCACCCAACTTTATTTCTTTTTGTTCTTCTGAACTTCTTTCGTTCTTTTGAACTTCTAAACAAATACAAGATTTCTAAATGTTGCTTGAAGCTCTTCGCAACAGCGCTTTCTCCCAAACTCTTTACAACCAAAAGCATTAATTTGCAACGCGCCTATGAGCGTAAAAAATGCATTTAAAGAATTATTTGGTGAAGAATCTACTGTAAAAATGTGCTGCGCCCATGCAAAAAGAAAAGTATGGCCATTGTAGAAAAAATTGTAATAAAAAAAGAAGACTTTATTACAGGATATTGATGTGTTACATCTCCAGATCAGTTGGAATCATTTTCAAATTCTGCTTTGATCGCTCAAAGATTGGACCGCGAGTTAAATATGTCACACCACCTGTAGAAACTAAAAACATACTCTCGGTCGGCAGGCCATCCGAAGCCTGCCTAGATGGCGCCGGTTAGAATAGGTTATCCTATGGAATACCCACTGGGTCAGAACCAGCGTGGGTCAAGTATAGCCGACCTTCCATCACCCGGATGCTCTTGCGTAATACGCGTGCAGTGCAATTTGCACGTCGTCTTCTTGGGCCCCCTTCGCCGGTCCCCAAACCGACATGTGAGGGGGACTCGAAACACTTAGAGGGCCAGGGCTTGGGCGAGATCCGCCTCCCTGGCCCCCGCTCGACAGCGGCGGGCTTGTGCGTCTCTTACGCGCCCTGCCGCCTCCTTTTGAGATGGTGCACTCGCAGAAGTCGAGCATCGCCTTACACGACTCGTCGTCGCCGAGCATCGATGCCACAACACTCCACAACGACAAGTCGTTTCCTATTTTTGCGACGAGGTCACGGCGCCACCCCTCCCATGCGCAGCTGACGACTAGCGTGTGCTCCACCATGTCCAAGTCACAACCACAATGGTAGGACTGTGCATTCGGCTCGGCTCCGATCCAGTGCAGGAACTCACCAAAGCAACCATGCCTAGTGAGCACCTGCATGAGCTGGAAAATGAGGCGTCCTCTGTCACGATTCACCCAGTCCACAAGGGCTGGGAGAATCGCCTAGACGGTCCTACGACCAGCCGAAGGATCAGCCAGCCAGCTGAACCATGACTCCAGCACGGACCGCCGAGATGGGCCCTCTGCGCTCTGACCACACTGGGGCTGGGACATGCCACGCCCCGGGCACAAAGGTCAGCCGGCCACTGATAGTCGCGGCGAGTGCCTCCGCCTCCAGGACCCAAGACGGCGTCCCAACCAGTACACACGCTGCCTCGAAAGAGATGGTTCGATAACCACGAATGACCCTGACCGCGATGGTGCGTAGCGGCTTTTGCAGCAAATTCCCTACCCCCACGGCCAGGGACTGGCCCCACACGGGCGCCGCATATAGGGCCATTGATCGCGCCACCCTTGTATAGAGACCGCGCGTCACCTGGTCAGGCCCCCCATATTGGGCAGAAGCCCGCTTGACGCGCTGGCCACCCTCGACAAACGAAGGACTAGGATCTGAAAGTGAGCACGGAAAGTCCAACGACTGTCCAGAATTAGGCCGAGGTACTTCAACTGCACCCCGACCCCAATACGGATGCCTCCAACCACGATATGGGCATCGACAGGTGGCATTCTCCGGGGCTTGTCGAACCACATGGCCTCGGATTTACTGAGCGCCACGTCGAGGCCCGATCTCCTGATTTTGCCGACGACATGCGCCACCCCAGTGGTAGCAAGACGGGCAAACTCAGCAAGCAAACTCAGCAGCAGACTCTTGCCCACCTCATCCAGCGACACGATGGGACGGTACCCGGCGGCGGTATCCACCGAGCGAAAGCAAAACCTGCCCTAATCATACAATAAGAAGATTATTTTTAATGTTGTAATAACAAAGATTGATTAGTTAAAAAAAACTGAGTTACCTTAATGTTTTGCAATTGTTAGTGTATATTAAGATTGCACTTAGTTGATTTTTTGTGCACTTTATTAGATAAACATGACTGATTAACTGGTGTTTCATTTAGAATAACTCATGTTCTTAACAGTTTAATAGGTGATGGGTTTAAAACAAATAGATTTAAATATTTTGTTGCACACACAGAATTATCAGTTTTACTTTTAGTTAACAAATAGTCATTTAGTAAAACAGTTTAGCTTTATAGATCAAACAGTATATTAGATTTTATTTATTTGATATAAATTTAGTGTGCAATTCAGTATTTTTGGTGGTAATTTCGAATATTTGAATAGAAAAAATTGCATTTACAGTTGTAGCATTAAATACTACCCAATAAATAATAATATTAAAAAAATATATCTGGGTTATTGTTTGATTTGGGATGTCCGTGTTCATTTGAATATGTGTAATATGTTCAGGTAACGACTTTATGTAGAAGAAACGGCGTAATGCCGTCCCCTTCGATCGTCGGCGCTGTTGATGCCGGAGGACGGGAACAAATGGGCATTGTGACGAGGGGTAAAGTAAGTATAATAAAGTAAATTATAACGGTACTATAACGCATCTTTCGATAGAAACGTCAAATGTTACTGGTGGTAGGACCCCTTGTGAGTCCGCGCGGGTAGGTACCACCACCCTGCCTATTTCTGCCGTGAAGCAGTAATGCGTTGCGGTTTGAAGGGTGGGGTACACGTTGTAACTGTACTGAAACCTCAGAACTTGTATCTCAAGGTGTGTGGCGCATTTACGTTGTAGATGTCTATGGGCTCCAGTAACCACTTAACACCAGGTGGGCTGTGAGCTAGTCCACACATCTAAGCCACAAAAAAAAAAATGTGTAAAAAATTCTACAAATCTCACAATGTTCAAAATAAAAATACCAGCAGGTATTAATGCCATAAGCTAATTAGTTACTGTTAAAAATTCAAAAGGTTAATGGATTATTTTTTGATTAGGTATTCGGGGTACCACTGAGTGAGCTGCCCACCGGAGACACCAATATACCAGTAGTAGTGGATCGACTGATCACTTCTATTGACTTAAAAGGACTCTACACTGAAGGACTTTACAGAAAAAGCGGACTCAGTTCGAAGGTATGTTATTTGAGATAATTTTCAAAGGTTTTCATTTAAACCAACACATTTTGTCATAAAACTTATTAACATCCCTATTCCTTTAAAGTTTACGCTTAATAGTAAGCACGTGTGGCCTTAAACGGCTCCCGGGGCTCGCCTTAGGACGTAACGTCTCGTGCTCACCTTTAAGAATGTCTAACCAAATTACTTTGTAGGTATACGACAAAGGGAAGATCTTCCACTGAGCGGGTGATATTGCTCGGTAGACTGACGGGCTGAATGTTGTTGTTCGGAACTTGTATATATGCACTTGTATGCCGTGAAGCAGTAATGCGTTTCGGTTTGAAGGGCGGGGCAGCCGTTGTAACTATACTGAGACCTTAGAACTTATATCTCAAGGTGGGTGGCGGCATTTACGTTGTAGATGTCTATGGGCTCCAGTAACCCTTTAACACCGGGTGGGCTTTGAGGTCATCTACCATCTAAGCAAAAAAAAATACAAGCTTATCTTAATAATGTCGTAAGCGAGATTCAGGCATCTTTTATGTTGGTTTTTTTTTTTTTTAAGTTGGTGGACAAGCTCACAATCCACCTGGTGTTAAGTGGTTACTGAAGCCCATAGACATCTACAACGTAAATGCGCCACCCACCCTGAGATGTAAGTTCTAAGGTCTCAGTATATGTAGTTACTGTTATCTGTCAAATATCTTGTGTTCTGTGATGGCTACCGCTACAAATTGTTTTGTGTTTCTTAATAATGTCTTCCAAACTCACTGATTGCTTGCACTTTATAATAATTACGTTAAGGACGTTAATTAGCAGTCGTCGTTGTGGTAGGTGCGCGAGCTGCGGCGCCTGCTGGACGAGCGGCCGGAGGAGGGCGTGGAGAAGCTGGACTCATACGCCGTGCACGTGCGCGCCTCCGTGCTCAAGAGCTTCTTCCGCGAGCTGCCGGAGCCGCTGCTCACCTTCGATCTCTACGACGACTTCATCCTGGCTGCTCAGATATCCGATCCCCAGGTAACTGGTAACAGGTTTACTGGTGGTAGGAACTCTTGTGAGTCCGCGCGGGTAGGTACCACCGCCCTGCCTATTTCTGCCGTGAAGCAGTAATGCGTTTCGGTTTGAAGGGACCTTAGAACTCATATCTCAAGGTGAGTGGTGACATTTACATTGTAGATGTCTATGGGCTTCAGTAACCACTTAACACCAGGTGGGCTGTGAGCTCGTCCACCTATCTAAGCAATAAACAAAAACCTTCGATTTGTCAAAAGTGGCACATATCGAGATTGATATGTGCCAAGACGAGATTGAGAGGAATATCTATAATAATATATTAATACGTGAAGCAAAAACTTTGTATCCCTTTTTACAAAAATTGCGCGGACGGAGGAGTATGAAATATTCCACACTTATAGAGATTATAGAGAAGAAGTGCACAATGCTAATTTTTTTTTTAATAATGCATATAAAATACATTAAATCAATAAAGAAAACATTACACACACTAATACCATGTATTTGACGCACACACGCATGCATAGTATTTATTGTCAAACTTTTGTTCTTGACGTCTGTAATCAAATGGATATTAAATATTGTTTGTCTTTGTTAATATTTTTTATAGTGTAGTCTTGGCGAAATTTGTGATTGTAGAAGTATAAAATACAATAATATTAGTGTACAAACTTACAATTCCAATTAATTATAGTCGAATTTCGACTACTGCGGGACCTCTAGTATATATTAATGCGTGAAGCAAAAACTTTGTACCCCTTTTTACGAAAATTGCGCGGACGGAGGAGTATGAAATTTCCCACACTTATAGAGAATATAGAGAAGGAGTGCACAATTCTCATATTTTTTTAAAAATAATGCATAAAAGATACATTAAATCAATAAAGAAAACATTACACATAATGCCATGTATTTGACATACACACATATGTGTATATACATATATACTCTTTGTTTATTGTCAAACTTTAGTTTGTCAAAAACTGTGGTCAAATTGAAAATAGGTTAATATTGTTTATCTTTAATATTATTTGTCTATAGTGTAGTCTTGGCGAAATCTGTGATTATAGAAGTATAATAAATAGTCTTTGACAATATAACCATAATAATGTTGAAACTTATAATATCAATTAATTATAGTCGAATTCGACTACTGCGGGACCACTAACTAGTTCACATAATTCCACTCCACTAGCGCGAATACGTATATATTTTAACGTGTATGTATATCAGTCTCTGGTTCTTCTATAGTACAGGGAATCCTAGTTTGGAGACAGATGACTGTGTAATTTGTTCCGTATCATACATATATGGGACTTGACATCTACTAACATTGAAATATTTAATAAAGCTATATGTTCTTAATTGTGAATTTCAGACTGTATTTCCTTTGTGATTTCTTTAGGTTGTTTGTGACTTCTGCCGTTAAATTACGAAAAACTAAATTATTTTAAGGTTTTGATGTGAAATTAATATTATACATAATATTGCGCGTCTTGTAGCTGTTGAGTCCCGTTCAGAAGTGAAGGTGATTGTGTGTTTTGTACGCGTCGCGGAGCTCGCACCGTTCCGCCGGTTTGCCGCCCCTCCCTCGCCGCGCTGCCTCCGTCTTTCCCGACTTTGCGAAAGAGGAGTTGATGCGTAAACACTATATTATAGACTGAATTGTAAATTAAAGCATTTAAAAATGACCTCTCTCCTTCGCCACATAAAACTAATTCAAACCTTTTTATAGATAGACTTTAAAAAAATTAAATATGTCAACAGGAGCGAGTTTCGTCAATATTTACAATACTAAAGAAACTGCCGAAACCGAATTTCGACTTGGTGGAAAGGTTAATATTTCACCTAGCAAGAGTAGCGCTGCAAGAAGAACACAACAGGTAATTAATTTGTTTTAATCTATTATGTTTATTTTATTGTGTGATTAAAATTCAAGTCACGTTGTTTTAATCGAACATTATAAATATTTCCTAAAGTATATAATTGAATTGTTAAGCAATTGCGTCACTGTTTGTTGACATCGGACACAAATTTCCAGATTAAAATTTTACGGGTTTTTCTTCAAGCGCACGATCTATTTCTAAAAGACCTAAAAGATTAAATCATACATTACAAATAAAATAAGGCAATCCAGGTGCTTAGTAGGAGAAATCGGCATAATTACTATAGTGCGCCACGTAGGGCACCGGTGACCTACATGACAGTTGAAAGTTGAAGGGTTAACTATACAAGGATCGGAATGTACTATTTTTTCTTTTTTTTCCTATCTATGCTGATAGCCTTCAGAGGCTATATCAACGTTACCCTAACGTATAGGTGAGTTTTTGGGGCTCAAACCGGAGGTGCTGCTAACACTGGCCCTAACAAGAGCAGCGCTTCGCAGAATCTACTACCGAATCGGAAACGCGACCCACTGTGAAGATCCGGCGGGAAACTCAGTGGGCTGTGTCTATGGATGTAGTTCACTGATTTTATTTATTTATTGCTTAGATGGGTGGAAGAGCTCACAACCCGCCCGCTGTTAAGTGGTTACTGGAGCCCATAGACATCTGCAACGTAAATGCACCACCCACCTTGAGATATAAGTTCTAAGGTCTCAAGTATAGTTCAAACCGAAACGCATTATGCTTCACGGCAGAAATAGGCAGGGCGGTGGTACCTAGCCACGCGAACTCACAAGAGGTCCTACCATCAGTAGTAGACTGATGCCCTACGTAGGGCCACGGGTGACCTACATGGCAGTTGGGATCGGTATGTACTGACAGTCGTGTACTAATTATATTGTTTGCGGCACAGAATGGGACCGAACGCCTTAGCGATAGTGTTCGCGCCGTGCATCCTGCGCACGCACAAGGTGCAGCCCGCGCAGGACTCGCTGCACGACATCGCGCGCCAGACCGCCTGCCTCGAGGCCATCCTCGTCGACAAGATGCGAACCGTAAACATAACATATTTTTTTTATTGCTTAGATGGGTGGACGAGCTCACAGCCCACCTGGTATTAAGTGGTTACTGGAGCTCATAGACATCTACAACGTAAATGCCGCCACCCACCTTGAGATATCGTCTTTTCGGATTAACAGTGTACAATTTCCAAAAATATTCGTAATTGAGTTAATATCCGGAATCATTTGGTATCACCAGTATTTTTCTCATAAATACTGTCAAAAGAGCGTAGTTTAGTTTTAGTTTTTTTTTTAGTTTACCTTGCCTATGTTTTGACTGCTATTAACAAAATTAATACATAACTTTTTTCTTACTTTAAAAAACAGATAATGTAACTAGTACAAAATAAAAAATAAATGTTGCAAAAATGAGTAATATTAAAAATATGTATCACCTAAACCTTTAAAAAAGCCTTTAAACCTTTAAAAAACACTCTCCTGTAAAATTAGTAAGTTTTGAGATTATACAGTTTTAATGCGAGAAGACGATATGAGTTCTAAGGTCTCAAGTATAGTTACAACGGCTGCCCCGCCCTTCAAACCGAAACGCATTACTGCTTCACGGCAGAAAATAATATATTTTTGGGCTCGTCTCATTACATGAAGAAATCCAGTGAATAATGATTATCGTTTGTTGCAGATCCGCGGCGTGCTGCAGGACCTGGCGACGCTGGAGACGGCGGCGCACACGGCGTCCAACCGGCTCTCCACGCTGCGCTCCACGAGCGCGCCGCAGCGACACGAGGAGCACATCCTCGTCGGACACATCAACGCCATCGAGAAGGAGAAGGCCATACTTACCAACGATCTGCCAACTCTCATCAGGTTACTTGCCTAGTACATTTATTACAGTTTAAGTAGAATCAATGAGTTACCGCCCTTCAGTGTTTGGTTCAACTCTTAATATCAGTAAAGAACAAGTATTAAAATATCTTTCTCGATTTGTGTTGTCGAGAAATAAAATTTAAAAAATCCATTAATTTCAAAGTCCTGAAATTAGTTTTTTGAATAAAGATTATTCAGTTCGATTTGTCCTTAAATGCTACTACTAGTCGTTAGTCGTGAGACCGCTGTTCGGTGGTTGTAATAAATTTCGAATCTTCTTAATTTGAATGAAAACAAAGATCAGTGGTCGTGCAATAACAAAGAAATTTAATGTCACACCGTTCTTGGGTTCTAAGAGCTGCGTGCTCTCATACCACAAACAGTTTGAACAACAATTTAAAGTGCACAATAAACACAGAGCCACATCAGACGACGACCTGTTGTCGACGACGGACCACGACGGCGAGCTCGGCAGCACGGACGACCTCAGCGCCACCTCGTCGCTGCGCTCGCAACGCCTCCTGCACCGGCAACTCTCCTCCGACGACCCCATCATGGTTTGAAATCCGCCTCTTCAACCGATCGGTAATATTTCATTCAATTCAGCCCTTCGAAGCTTCTATTGAACGTCAAATATTGTTGAGAGTAATGCTGACATTACAGTGGTTGTGAAACGCCATCGTAGTAGACGTTTTGAGTTTTCTAGGCTCGTGTTTGTCAACTGTATGGAAAATACATCACTGTCTAGTTTTAAAGCCTGTAAATTTGTATGTGTAATGTTGAAACGGAAATCCGCACGTGTTCTTTAATTGGTTTCTTACGATCCTGTCCAATTACACAGTCTTGTGAACTGTTAATGTTTTATATCGAAAAAATATCTAAAAGAAAGGAATATAGGTCTGTTTTATTATCGATCTTTATAATATGTAACACGTTAACGAATTTTGTCTACTTATTGAGGTATTACACGAAAATAACATATTTTGTTTGAATTTAGAATTAAACGCATTGAAAAGACATTTATAGAGTAATAGTCAGGACTGTGATTGTGTTTGTGAAAATTATTTTATTGAAAGCTAGGTTAAATTCGTCATAGTAAAATTGTGTTCTTTAAAAAAATTGTTGAAATGATTAACAAACTGTATAAATAAACTAAATTGGTTTTTATTATAAAACGTTCATTTAAAAAGTACATATTACTGAAATTAATCATTTTTATATTCCTGACTCCAAACAAATTAAGTAGATTATAGAAAACACAAGGCCGTGTGTATTATGTCAGAATTATTACAGCAATAGACAGGTTGTCTTCACCGAACGTACTTATAATTTAGTGAGAAGTATATCATTGTAAAAAAGTTGCGAAAAGTAACTTATTAGAAGAGCTTAAACAGGTTTTTATATAAATTAATGATAACGTCAATGTGTAAAATTATTTTCATATGTAGATATTCTAGTGTCTCAATTTGCTGTGGACATTCTATTTTACGAAAAAAAAATATTTCCTTGTAAATATGTACAATTTTATCTTATTTTACTAGCTCTAATATACTTATGCGATTTTATAGTCTATAAAGAATTTGTGAACGAATTCTAAATTTAACAATTATCTTTATAAAACTAAAGATAAATGCATTTCATGTACTGATTCTTGTTTCAATGTAGTTAGTGTAAAACTATAGAGAAATTTAAATGCTTTCTTTTTTTCCTTTTTTCAACAGTTTCTAATTACCTACACACATTGATAAATGAGTCGTCTATTATCAAAGGTGGCAATCTGTGTATTTGGACAAAAAAATGTTATTGATATGTCAATACAGATTGATTTGAATATAATCGTCTCCTTCAAAGAATACGGTTCAAAACCTGCTTTAAATAAAGGTTAATACTTAACCTGTTATTTATCTAAGATGTCGTTCAGAAGAGTTTTGTGACTGCCAATGGAATACAAAGTCAATAATTCGTTTTTCTGCTTTACCAATAATTATAATTGTCCAAAAGTCACATTGCCGGCTTTGATAATAGTCGACTCAAATAAATCATACATTTAAGTAACTCCTACTACCATAAGTACATACATATACGTAAACAGCTTTTCTTATAAATTAACGCTTTAATTAACATTAATTGTTAAACAAACATACTTTAATTCCATGACACGCTACAATGTAGAACCCTCAAACTATGCTATTATCACAAAAAATATATGTTTAGAAAATAAAAAATTGAAACATTACAGTACTTGCCTCTTGTATTGCTTCATAATATAAAAGACTGTCTAATTAAGCTATGAATTTATAGTTAAGTCACAAATAAAGATAATAAATATCTGTTTTTAATTAGTTTGTAACTATCTTACAACGAATTTTTCTGTGAAAATTTATTGTTTATAAGTTCTTGATCAGGTATTTTGTAATTATTTAAACTGTAGTTTATGACTACTGTTCTTACGATACTAAAAGCTTCGAGTAGGCACGATAAATTTTAATGCACCAAGTTTACTGAATCTCAACATTTTGAAACATTGAAACTATATTCTCAAAGTGAACACATAACTTTACCGAACCAAGCAATATTACCATTAGCAAGTATTAATATTAAAATTCTCGTAGACCCAGTTTTCAACACCCGCCTAAAGAAACAGAGGATTCATTACACTGGTAGAATTCTTGGGAGTTTATCAATAGTCAAATGCTGGTCTATAAATTGGTGCTTATTATTTTATTAAAACATTGTCTAGCTATTCATAACTAAAACTGAAATAAATCTAAAACAGTAAGTACCGTAGATCAGCTTTGGCAATGCTGCATGAACAAAACAAGTAAATATCTTTGATTGCACACATGAAATATAATAATTTGCATTCTGCACCCAAAAGCAAACAGATAATATCCAAAATATTTGATTTTTGCCTAAGTAGTGAAAAATCTAATGTTTTTATTATGTGATTAATTAGACAGATAAATATCTATTGATGTTAACTACTTAACTGAATATTCTAAAATCATTTTATAGAGGTTCAGACCAACTATTTCCGGCCATTTTGAACCTTGATTCATTTCAAAGGCTCCAAATTAATTTGAAAAAGATCTTATTACATATATATTTTAATTCATATTTTTTTTAATTGTAAAATAGACACTGATAATACTTTTAAATTTGTAAAGTACTATCAGTATTTTTAGACTACTATGCGTTTGGAAATAGATGCCACCCTTATGCATTCTAGTTTTCTCTGTAGTAATAAAAATATACTCATTAATAGTGTACAAAATCAATGAAGAGGACGTGTATCGAGGCTTTTGTATTAAGTTATAAGTTTTATGGAAACTAAGAGGTGTGTGTGAAGAAGATGCGATCTGTGTGGATGTTGTACTTGTAAATAATTAATTATATTTTATTGGGGTACTATTTTATCTTTGAACTACTACTACTACTATGTTGCTGATGTTGATTTTTAAGTGCCTAATAATGTTATTCTATTTCATTTACTAATTCTAACTGGTGCATATTGTGATTGGTTTGTTAAATTTTATAAGTGTTAATCTGTCTTCTAAATTAAGCCATCGGAATTTCTACCATTTCCTATTAGTGATATCTAAAAATAGAACTGATAAATATGGAATTTTGAGATATTATTAAGATATTTACAGTACTACTGCTGTAATTGCAAGAACTGCAAGTTTTACACTAGTTTCTAAGGACCAAAACTAAACACATAGTAATTTGTATTTCTGTGTTAGTTGATTGTGAAGTCGCCACACATTTGTAATCATTAGATTGTCTTGTATCATATAACATGTATATTTCAAGTTATTTTAGGAATCATATTGTAATGTGTCAATGCGATGAAGTGTAACCAAAATTCTGTATACAAAAATATGAATAAAAAGCAATTTCTGTGATTTATTTATTTTCATTCTGTATTTATGTTTCCATTTGTTCAACATATGAGCAGGGTAATTTTCCTATAGGGCACGCAGACCACTGAAAATGATCTGAAACCAATTCCCATATTCCATTACCTTGATATGTACCCTTAGATTTGCATTCATTTAGTTCTTGTTCATTTTGAAGGCTTTCAGTCAAATCTATTGTGTCTTGTGATGATTTAATATCATCAATTGTGTAAATTCTGGAGGATGCTGTTACTAAATTTTTCAATGGTGTTGATATTAATTTTGCCAACTCGCATATTTTATTTGTAACAATATCTGGCAATGGTGGTTCTACTAAATGTAAGATTTCCTTTACAAAGTAATTCAGAAATGGATTATAAGTCGAAATTATAGGCTGAATGAAGTGAATATTTTGCAATTCCATTGGGATTGGTTTATTCAAATCAAACACTATTCCACTTTTATAATTTGGAAACCAGTGGCGGTATAAGGCTTTCAGTTCCTCATGCGTCCTGTGCCCTTGATACTTATTTCTGAAAAAAACAACCAATATATATGTACAGCATTTTAAGACTAATTAACTACAAATCTAACTTAAGTTGCATTTGGTAAAAATTTGATTAATTCAACATTATTTAGTATCTTTGTGTACTGTACAAGTTTTATATTTATTTATTAACTACTTACTTTTCCATTTTATTCAAGATATGATTTCTTTTTCTGAAGGCACTGAAAATTTCAGAGATCCACAAAGCCGCTAAATTAGCCCGTTGCTCATTACTCTCCTGACTTATTTTAATAAGTCCCATTATAAATTCAAGAAGCAAATCATTTAAATGTAGGAACCTGATTAGTACTTCAAAACACTGGATATACTTTTTTTTCAATTTTAGATGACGTTTCTGTGGCTGTGTACCAAAATAGTTAAATGTATCTAGTGACAAGATCAAAGACTCATCACCAAGCAAAGCTTTGTTGACATATTTTCGCGCATTTTTATTTTTTAATAAAAATTTACCATGATAGTTCATTTTATCGATCAATGTTGAAATAGTAACTTGTCGAAGATTGCTTAGCTCAATGTTATCACCAATTAAATCCCTTGCATCATTTATGATCGAATCTCGCATATCAACATCCACTATGTCAGCCAAAGTTTTAATTTTGCATTCGGAATTAGAGCAAATACTTAATGAAATGCAAAAATTCACTAATATCATTACTCTAGTTTCTTCTTGGCTATCTGTTTCTTGTCTCCCCGATTTATAGTCTGTTATAAGAAGTTTATGTTCTTTCCAATAATTTGACTTTAGCCAATCAAGCCCAAATTGCGTTGCATCTCTAAGCAGTGACAATGAAGGCAGATTATTATTATGGGCAGTGTCATGTCTCAATTCCACTATCCAATCTGGAATACCTACATTTTTCGCGGCTTTAGATAATGTGTTTTCCTTAGTTATGGATACATCTAACATGTGATTTATAAATCGCATAATCGCAGATGAATATGCCAAACGAAGCACATGATCATTTCCATTATCATCGGGGCTATTCAAGTCTTGAATATGGACTTGCAGTAATATTAAAGTAGATTCTATTCCTGACGGCAAGGAAGGACATCGTGCTTTCCATAACAACAACCATTTTAGTGCTTCATTTTCGTCAGAATTCTCTGAATATATTAAATTCATCACTTTAAGCCATTCCTCTGTATTTACCCAGGGTACCACAACACAATTACTCATTTTTAAGAAAATTATGCTGTATTTTAATATTTACTTTAGAGCCCATTGACAAACACACACAACATGTGCTTATTTTGTGCTTCAAGTAACTTGACAAAAAATGTCAAACATATCCTTATGTCAGACTATCAATTTTTAAGACCAAAGGTTCTTCAATGCTAATCATTTTTAAAGAAGTGTTTAAGTGCCGGTGTCAAAGTATAGCTATTACTTAGGGCGAAAGAGTAAATAATAATATTAAAAAATAACCTTTTTTGTCTAGTGCATTTTATGTGATTTTAAATGTAATACTTTCCATACTTTAACAGTATGCAGGGTAGAAGTAAGGAGCACTATCATAATGTTTTAAAAAGTATCCACTGAAAGGCGGCCAAATAAGACAGCGCCATAGTAGCAATTGGAAACATTTTAAAAACAGTGCTATAAACTATTAGAGTAGGATGGTAAATTAACAAGAAAAGAAACACGTAATCTACGTAAATAGTAATAAAAACAAATAGTTTAAAATTTAAATACTGCATGTTTTTTACCATACAAGTCACACTTCACACTGCTTAAAACTGCTATACTCATACCATTTCCACTTCTTAAACTGGCGCTATTTAGTTGAGTATTCGAACTATAACTTGTTGCTTACAAGTGGACATCTTTTTCTACCGTTCAAGATGGTATTCCTTAGTTCTGTCCTCCATGCAATAGCTACTATGGAGGCTTCACTTTAACGTTCATATCTTACTTTCAATAATTAGGTTAATATATTATTGTAAGTTAATTGCTTGAAAAACAATATATTCTTTTACTTAAAAGTATACCTACTTTTATTATGAGATTAATTAAAGTGACAATAACTTGAATATTAAATTTTTAAAATACCTGAATTTAAACAATAGTTTTTTTGTCGAAGTGAAAACCACGCCAAAAAACGTCGTTACAGTAGTACTGCGTTCCGTTTTAAACAGTGACCAATACCGTTCACCGTCCTCGTCGAACTCTTCTATTACGACGAAGAGTTCCACGAGCGAACTAGCCCATAGACAGAGCCCACTGCGTTTTTCGCCGGATATCCCAGTGGGTCGCGATTCCGATCCCGTGGTAAATTCTGCGAAGCACTGCTCTTGCTAGGGCCAGTGTTAACAAATTTTCTTAGGTTGAGCCCGTGAGCTCACCTACCCGTCCGGGCGTAGCTGTTAGTTGTGTCTTAGGCTACCAGCGAATAGGTAGGGAAAAGTGACCAGTATTAGATAACTATAAAAGAACGGCTTCGCAATATACGCAGTATGACGTCATACCTTACAGCGCACGCATTGGAAATCAGACCATAACGGAAGTGTGGTAGCTTATGACGGTGTTTTTTAAGCATTTCCACTTTCTACTATAGTCCTACTTTTCTCCCTTGGTGCACAATGTACTATATTGTTGCAGCAGCTTACACATTTTTAAGATAAACACATTTTTTTTTGTCTTATGTATTTTCGGCGGTAAAATAATCTCATGTCACAGACTATCTTCTTTTTTCCACCTCTCGTGCGTTCCGGCTTACGCATCATACAAAGGTGCGTTGATAAACGCCACACATCTATACCTAAAATTTAACGCATTCGCAATATTTTAAGGTCTAAAGCTAAATACCTAAGATATATTATTATATTTTTATTAGATTAATGTCTTACACTGGAACTTGTTTCAAAAACACTTCTTCCTGTTCTTAATAGCTTTCCAGAGAAATCTACTCTAATCATCTCAGGTGTGGAATATTTAATTAAGAAAATAAATTTCAATGCAAAGACGATGTTGGTATGATACCAGTATAGAGTGTACCTACCACTTTTATATCTCACGAGACGGTCTACCACCAGTAAATTGTGATGCCTATTATAAAAGTGCGCAAAGAGGTTGTGGGTTTCGATCTGAAAAATTAATTGAATTTCAATGTTATTGAGACTTCACGTTATGTCTTATAGTAAGCAAAAATACTGGTAGCCGCTTACTGCAAACTCGCAAAAATCTATAAAGTTATAGTAAATTAATTATTATCTCTATCTTTTACCTGCGTGTAAAATGAATATTTAAAAAAAACAGGTTACGTAAGAATTATCATTTTATTAAAAATCGATTCCAAAGCAAATGTTCAATATAATATTCACATGCAGTTAGAACGCAACATTTCAATAGCTTCGCTTTACACTTTGTACAGGTCACGTAGGTAATTTACATCGGTACAAAATAACACAATCATTCGATAACATCGTTCCGAGGCGTTCAACTTCCGAAACGTCAAAGAACTTAACTAAAACATAATAAATTAAGGTAATAATACTCGAGGAGCTTTGTGTCAGCGCCGGGCTACGATATTCTGTATCCGACCGATCGAAATAGTGTTGTCGATGGCGGTCACAGGCCACCGGTTCACAGGTCGACTGTATCAAGGTTCTGCGTGGGCGCCTTGGGCTCTGGTGGCGGCGAGGAGGGGCGCGCGTGGAACTTCCCGGGCAGCGAGGCGAGCGCGGAGAAGGCGGCGTCGGCGTGCGGGATGCGGCGCATGATCTTGCCGGACGTGATGAGACGGCCGAAGCCCTCCTGGTGCGCGAAGGCGTACCCGGAGCGCACGGAGCGGCGCGCGCGGCGGGCGGAGGGAGTGCGGGGGGCGGGGGCGGCGCCGCGCCACCGCTGCCGCAGCCGCAGGCGCTCCGCCAGCGTGCCGCGCGCTCGGGCGCTCGCCAGCCGCCACGACACCACCGGCACCATCAGGATTATCATCTGCACGAATCGAAACTTGTCTTAATATTCGCGACTGGCGATCTCTCGATGAATCACTACATAATAATAATATAAAAAATCAAAGAAAACAATCGTAATGTTGGACAATTAATTAGATACGGCTTTAGCTTAGCATTACCTCTTAAATACAACAAAAATGTTTAGGATCAACCTTAACTGTTAGCAGCAACCTTTAACCTAGTTTTAATATAAAGAAATTTCGTTTGAACGCTATTTAAATTGTGTAGCCTGTAATTTGATATATAGTTTCCAGATAATGAATCCAATATCGACGCCATATATCATAATAATCATGTTTTTTTGTAAACACAAAACCATACTAACGGTCAATACGGCCGTGAACCAGAAGGTGGGTTGCGTGAGCGCCACGGTGAGCGAGCCGACGTACGGGCCGCCGATGGCGTAGTTGTAGAAGTAGTCCAGCACGAAGTACGACACGAGCGAGCCCCAGATCGTGACGTGGTTGAACACGGTCCAGTACGTCGTGTCCAGTGCAATCTGGTGCAATTATAAAAAAAAAAGTTTTGTATTATCTATGTACGCAGCGCGTGCTAAAACTTATTAGGACTTTTTGGTGGGAACGCGAGAAGTGAAGTTGTGTGATTTGTTTTATTTTGTCTATTTAGTGTTTATTCAGGTTTAAATGTGTAATAACGATGGTTTATTAACTGTTTAGTATTTGTGAAAGTGCACAAATGTGGAAAATGAAACAAAGCCGCTGAACATAACTTCTCGGGATCCTCCAAAAAGTCCAATGAAAAAATCCACTGAATCATCTTCATTTCATTTCACTCTATATTATCGTTTTTTTATAAAAATCAGAATATAAATTATAATAAGACATAACTTAAAGGTCTCAGTTACCAGGTCATAAAATCCCTTAAAAAAAAATAAAAATGTGTGCGTGTACTAGTGTACACACGTAAGAAGTGAAACTTGTTTATGGCCTTATTTTTCGAAAAATGATCTACATGCAACTTTCTAGAAATTGGTTAAATAAAGTTAAATTAGATAAAGTTTAAACAAAAGGATTTTATTATCATAGACATGAATACAAATAATACAATTATTTCACTTTACCTTTTTGCTACTAAGATTATTACAGCATTTCATTAATTGTAATAGAATTATTACTATCATTGTCATTGTCATTATATATTTTTGTAATTAATGGCTTATGGTAACTGAAATATGAAATATATGGTTTACATTCCACGAAATTTAGTGACCGAGTAAAAACTCCATCAATTGTAGTGCCAGATCTTGTTGTTGACGTTTGAGGACTGTTTTTCATGGATAAATTCAATTTATCTTTCAGAAATTCAACTAGCTTCAAAGAATTTTCCGATGCAAAATTTACATTAAAATCTCCACTTAAAATCATCGGTATTTTATAATTATTGTTACCGAGTAAAGAGGCACCTTCACTTGTGTACGGCAACAATGAATGGTGAAGAAAAAGATGGCGCGTAACGGAAAAATGTGACGCGTAACCGAAAAATGTGACGGTAAATTTTTTTCCAACGCCGATAAAGAAGTTTCACTTCAAAAATAATGCTAATAACACATTTTTTACGAGTGTACATGCGCGAAAGTTCACCTGCGGCTATATCGTATCGTAAAATTTCACTCTCATCAATTTTTCATAACGCGCCTAAAGAAATATAACTTCAAAAACATTGTTATTTAGTTATTAACCTGAGTTGTATTATCTATTATCAGTATCGTGGCCACTACGCTGCCCAGGAGCATGTGGTCCGACAGCACCCGCCCGTCCGCCGCCAGCCCATCGTTGTACGTACCTGTAGTCAACATTAGCACTGATTTCCTTTGAATCTGTTTTTTTGTTATATTAGCACAGGAATATATGTATATTTATGTATAAACATGTACTAATGATAAGTTAACAAAAAAATATATAAAGCAATTAATTACCTCGTAGTCAGTGATTGTATTCAATTGAATTTGGTTAGATAATTGAAATTTATTATTAGAATGGATAGAATACGGAATGAATATGTTAGAGGAAGTCTGAAAGTGGCACCTGTGACAGAGAAACTGAGAAGTGTGCATTTGGGATGGTATGGACATGTGATGAGACGATATGACCATGTGGTTGGTAAGAGAATGTTAACTATGAATGTGGAAGGATAAAGAGGAAGAGGTAGACCTAAGAAGAAATGGATGGATTGCGTGAAAGACGATGTGTGTAAGAGGGGAGTGAGCGAAGTAATGATATGTGATACAGGAGTATGGAAAGAAAAAACATGTTGCGCTGACCCCAAGTGACTGGGAGAAGGGCTGGAGAATGATGATGAATTGAAATTTATTATTCTTGTAGCAGTCTATAAAAGATCGAGCAAACCCAAGCAAAAATATTCAAGGCTAGTGCAAAAATCTTTAAGTCTCATCGCTCGAAAAAACACCTTTCGAATTGACGGCAAAAAAAACATTTATACGTTGGAATGAGACTGTCAGTTGAGAAGCAATCAGATCCGTTCGCTCACCGTAAGGGATGAGGAAGAGCACGAGCGAGGTGAAGCAGCCGTGCAGCGTGGACTTGATGAACTCCGTCTTGTTGAAGAGCTGGCTGGTGTGTCCCGGCGCGTACAGCTTCGGGAACTGCAGCGACGTCGCGTCCGACACGTCCTGCTCGAACACGCCCAGCGCCAGCACCGGCAGCGACGTGTAGAACAGGTTGTACACCGAGATGAACATCTCGTCGAACACCGTCTGCACACAACACGACACGCCTTCTTCACACGATTCTAACTCATACGAACGACTACATAAGGTTCTTAGTTGTACTGACTGAAATGCTCTTAGTCTTCTTAGATGGGTGGGTGGAAGAGCTCTACCGACGACCGATCTACGACATCTACCTTGAGATATCAGTTCTAAGGTCTCAGGTATAGTTACAACGGCTAACCCCACGCTTCAAACCGAAACGCATTACTGCTTCACGGCAGAAATACGCAGGGCGATGGTACCTACCTGCGCGAACTATCAAGAGGTCCTACCACCAGTAATTACACAAATTATAATTTTGTGGGTTTGATTTTTATTACACGATGTTATTCGTTCACCGTGGAAGTCAATCGTGAACATTTGTTGAGTACGTATTTTATTAGAAAAATTGGTACCCGCCTGAGATTCGAATACCGGTGCATCGCTCAACACGAATGCACCGGACGTCTTATCCCTTAGGCCACGACGACTTAAACGATGACGTCTGCGATGTTGAAAAGGCCTTCACTTTGTATGAATTAACATTGGAAATTGGTCTTTATAGGAATAAGGACCGACCTATGAAAGGTATGGATTTTAATGCCACGAAGCATAATATAGAACTAAAAATGCGACCGGATAAAGTATTGTTTATATAAAAAAGTAATTTGATCACACATACCTGCGCACTGAATCCACAGAAGAACGCGAACCAGAAATGACAGACGGTGAATGCGAAGTTTTTGTAGAAGAAATATCTTAGGAATTTACACATCCGGTAGTAGGACCAGCGCCCGTGCACCAGCAATAGGCGCTGGAGGAACCGGAACTGGGCTATGGAGTAGTCCGACGCGAGCACCGCCTGCATGCCCTCTTGGCCTGATATGCCCACGCCGATGTGGGCCGCTGGACATAAAATACATTCTATTCAATTCACATATTACGCTTTCAACATAATGTCAGTTAAAACGTCAACTGAGCTACCTCCTTTTGTCTAATTTTTCTTTCTTTTATTTATTTACCTGTGATGGGTGTAAAAGGTAAGTAATAAATGATTTATTATTATTGGTATGGTGACTATGAAACATTGCACTACATGAAAGTTTCATATTCACAATACCAACATTCCTGACATTCACTACCCTGACCGAAGAATCAAACAAAAATAATTATTTAATATAATATACAAAAGGATCGGGTATTTATGCGTTACTTTTTAATGAAGTAATTTCAATTAGGCGAACCATAAGCATACTTTTAGAAGACAAACAAACAAACAATTTTTATTTTTCTACTAGGAATTTATATTACAAACAGATAAAGACAAAACAGTTAATACAATTATCATCGTTGTTTGTCACTGAATTTTTTATATTTTTTCTTTGTTTGTATTAGAGCTTTAGTATTATCAATAGATAAATCAGAAGATAACACAATATGCGTGACATTTGACAGCTGACATTATTTGACATAATAAATGAAGAGTTCATGTGAATATTACCTTTGATCATGGACACGTCGTTGGCTCCGTCGCCTATAGCCAGCGTCACGGCTTTTCTGCTTTTCTTTATTAATTCTACCACCATCGCCTTTTGCAGTGGAGTCACTCGACAACAGATCACAGATCGACAGTGTAATACTACTTCTGAAAATCTGAAAGAAAAAAAGCCATTATATTTTTAACTAAGGACTTATGCTTGTGTTCTGTATGAGTATCGCTCCGGCGTTCGAACTGTTTATGCTTAAATTTTTTTTTATAAGTCTTAGTGAGAACGGACGAAACATTTTTATGCACATTTATTGCTTTTGAAGAGTGCATTCTGTTTAAAAAAAACAACCTTTATTTTTAACGGTAAAATAAATGAAACTAAATTATACGTATATTGAGTGATCATAAGTAAGTTATAACTTAGGATACATTAATAAAAGGATTAAAGACCGCTAAACTCTTTGGGGCATTTTTTGTATTTCGTTCATTTCAATGTTATGAGTTTAATAAGACCGTCAATACGAACGAAAAAAAAAATTCTTTAATTTATAGCTAGAAAGAAATACACGAACTTCAAATAATTTTTTTGGAAGACTTTCATTCAATTAAGGTCTTAACTAGCTTAACACTCATCCATCACCTCCATTCATAGTTCTAGTAGCCCAGTAACACTGTCTAATGTTCACTGGCGGTAGCTGTTTAGTACCAACCGAAAACCGGACGTGACGACCGTTATACGATGATACTTTGACTTCATGGCTCCGGTAACCTCTTAACATTTAGTCGTGGACTCGTTCACCGATCCAAGCAACGTAACTAACAAGCTATCCGTAAGACTTACGGCTCTAACGGCCGTCTGGTGTAGTGGTTAGTGACATGGGCACAACACAAGGGGGTCGCGGGTTCGAATCCCTCCAAGGGAAGATATTTGTATGATAAATATAAAATGTATTTTCCAGGGTTATGGATGTATATTAAATATATGTATGTGGTACCTGTAACACAAGTTCTTTACGAACTTAGCACGGGAACAGTTATCGTGGCGTGTTTAAAAAAAAAAACTGGGTATTAAGAGACCGCTTCTGAAAACGAAGACAGGCGATAGTACTAATGACACCTTTGATCGAGTTATTTAGACAAATGTTGTAAATTAATATTTGTGCGTTCGCACGAGTCTGCGCCGCGCCCGGGCGTTCATTGATCCGAGCATCAGCTGTTTTTGATTTTGTGTTTCATTGCTGGTTTTTTATTCAGTAAAGTAATTCATGTATTTTTTTATGAAACTATCGTTTCATTTAGCTGTACTAACATGATGGAGCGTAAACAATGCTAATAAAACATTTTAACACCCAGTTTTTTTTTCCTACCTAGCCGAGTGCCTTGAGAGGCTATTTCAGCGTAACCTTAACTAGTAGGTGAGCTCACGGGGCTCAAACCTGACGACGACGCTAACACGAACCCTAGCAAGAGCCGTGCTTCGCAGAATCTACCGCCGGATCGGAAACGCGACCCACTGAGAAGATCCGGCGAGAAACTCAGTGGGCTGTGTCAGCCTGTGTCTGAGGGTTAATACTCAGTATATACAAATACAACAATGGCGTACTTTTCCTCTAGTTTAGGGTGCAGACAGTGCACTAGCGAGTGCCCGTTGACGACGATGGCGAACCCGTTGGAGTCGTCGTTGGCGTGCTCGTGAGGCTCAGAGGTGTGCGCGCCCCCAGACACGTACTCGTTGCTGGAACGTACAACAAACTGTACAATTTACGCATCACACTGTCGATCATAAGACACCCGTCTTAAACTGCGAAGTGATACAACAAGAAAAAAAAATGTTAGGGATTTTGGGAAGTCGCCGTGAAGAAATTAGATGCTAATTTTTATTGCTTTTGTACGGAGACGAGCGTGAGCGTTACCTGTGGGCTTAGTGCGAGTTTTTTAACGTTCTCGATAGCGTAAAAGTAAACCCAATTTTGTATGCAGTTGGAACAGCGCCCCTAGCGGCAAACGTAGGCAAACGATCCCATTCCATATAAACATGAGCTGACTTTTACGCTATCGAGAACGTTAAAAAACTCGCACTAAGCAAACTGATGATGAGTGGTTATCGTCGCTAGTGAACGTCAGTAATGCCGAGGGCACAACCAAGCCGATGCCTATCGTTAAAACGAATTACTATTTCCTAAAAAGTAACTTTTAATTTTTAAAAGCAAATATTGCCCGTACTTGGAGATTAATAAATAGATACCCTAACGTGAGCATTCGTGAACACACTCCACGTTCCGTACGACTTTTAATTAGCTACAATAAAAAATGTGGTAATAATCCTATGCCAAAAAGTTGTTCGAAACTAACTAGATCAAACACACAAAATATGAACAAAACATACACAAAAAAAACCTACATTTCCTAAGTCAATACTTTCGTGCAACAAAAATGATTTCGTAATTTATTTACGACGTTAATGTATTTTAATGTAAAATAAACAAAACACTCTGACATGGTAAAACAAATTATAGCTATACCAATGACAAACACAAATCATTCCATTATTTCCTAAAAATCTAGTTAAAATTCACTACCATGGAAGTATGTATACAAATTTAAATTGCCGTTTTACCAAGAAAGGGGTAGATGTAAAATTTTATTAATGTAAGTTATTCACTTATTGAAATTAATTAGTAGTGGTGCTGTATTGATTATAATTATTATTGTTTTGTGAGACAAACGTGACAACCAAGCATATGCTTTGAATTAGAGTGATGGTTAGTTGGTGCTTCATTACAACATTAATGTTCTAATCGATCAATTAATCAATCAATGAGCCCTTTATCCTGAACTCTTAGAATTTAATTTTTGTATTTTTTACAAAATGTCTCTCACTTCACTGTGCCCCTTGGTATCAGCCTCCTTTATCATCTTTAATTATTTTGTATCTCTAGCAAACTTCCTGCAGTTGGGACCGGCTGTCAACTTTATCTCATCCTGCCATCACATCCCATCCCATGCCTTCATTTAAGACAACGTTTATAATATTCTTGATAATTTAAACTGTATTCTAAATAGTACCAAATATAGACTGAATGTCTCGTAAATTAAAACTCATTTTTAAATTTTATTTCTCAATATTAGATGTTTATGGTAGGATATTCATTATCTAATTTTTTGATCTTGATAATGTGCTATGATTACACGAAAATTTTTATTTTTAAATAGATCTAATAATTATATATTATAATAATAGCATTAATGTCGAGATCACGAAAAATATACACATAATTTGGTAGTGTACAATCTTTGGTTTTACGGATGACGCAAATCGACTTTGCACAATTAATATAATTGAACTAAAATCATCATAAAGACACACTTTTTTATTAAGTTTTATATTTTACTTGAAACGTAACTATACATCGTGATCACTCTTGAACGTCCTTCTAATTGCGTATAAAAATATCGGTTTCAGAAAAACTACAAGCAGAGGTATCACAGATTGTTGTACAACCATATGTTCGGCATTTACTATATGAGTTATATGCGGTATATTGTTTTAAGAAGATGTAACTAATCTAATTTGAATAGTCTAGCACTCATATGCGACACACATATAAAGACAGCACAATTCAATCGCGTACACTGCGTAGCATATAAAGCCAAGACGACACAGACTAGTCTCTATACCAAAGCGGAACTTCATTACGAGCATTTGATAAATCTCTATGGCATCTACAGGAATAGATTTTCTTAATTTTTTCTTATTAAAATGTATTCCAACAGACAATATAATTACATACTTCAAATTAATCGAAAAACGTGAAGACTGACATTTTTTATAAATTTCTATGTATTTGATATTTCTATTTGTTTTTTATAAGAGAAAGATATATATTTTTATAAGTAAATAATAAAGCAATTTTTCATGTTCCTCTTCATAATTTGGCATTCATTTCCACGCGATTTTTATTTGATACAAATTATAAAACTACCAACATACGACGTACTACATACACGTATACGTTATATGACGTTTATTGGTATTGTGTTATTTTGGTAGTGATACTAAAATCGGTCGCCAAGCCACAGGCCGTTCTAGAAGCGCTCCCTAGTTTTAGAAAGTGCGTACGGGTGAAGGCCTGGCGGGCGTGAGGGGCGTGTGAGGGGCGCGGGCGGGGCGTGAGGGGTGCGGGCGCGGCGGAGGCACGAGCAAGGCAAGTAGTGTAGGCGCGTGTCTCTACCTGTGCGCTAGTGAGTTATGTTCCCACCTAAACGTGACGACGGAGACGGCGGGCGCGTTCAGCTTGACGTTGGCGCCGCGGCCCGACACCGCCCCGTTAGGCTCCTCGTCGCGCTTCGCATCCGACGACCGGGGACCTGCCGATTTACAGACTATTTCATTCCACGAACTAAAATAAAGCACGAGTTGAAACGAAATAATGCTACAAGACTCAACGTTGTCGCATGTGACCCTAGTTGTCTGGGCTAATTCTAAGACTATAATGAAATAAAAATATATAATTTACGTAATTACTGGTGGTACGTCTTGTGAGTTCCCACGGGTAGGTACCAGCACCCTGTCTATTTCTGACGTGAAGCAATAATGCGTTTCGGTTTGAAGAGTGGGGCAGCCGTTGTTAAAACTGAGACCTTACTCATGTCTCGAGATATAATTTACATTGTAGACGTCTATGGGCTCCGGAAACCACTTACTGACGATAAGTGGGCCGTGAACTTATCCACACATCCAAGCCATAAAAATCAAAATAAATAAATACACATCATAGAATGTATTGAATGCACTCACTATTGTTGATTGTACCATAAAAATGAGATGATCACGTCTATACATTGAATTGAAGAAAACTATTTTTATTATCTTATTAATACCAAATAGCTGGTTACCTTTTACATATATCATCTACAGACTACAATATAAAATCGTCTAACCGTGCGGCATGAAGGTGTTGACGACCCGTATCGAATCCCTGCACTTGGCCAGCTGCTTGTTGACGTCATCGTAGGACGCGCCGTCGACGACGAACACCTCCGCCATGTCGTCGGTCAGCAACTGACACGAGTACCCGATGTTTATAGCGGTTTCTGTTGATGCATAAAATTCAATTATAAATTTACCCACTGTGTACATTGCGCTGGCAACGAGCAATGTAAACCAAACATAATCTTATATCTTTAAACGAGCAATTTTTGTATATATAATCTGAATCTCGGAACGGGCTCCAACGATTTTCATAAAATTTAGTATACAGGGGATTTCGGGGGCGATAAATCAATCTAGCTACGATTGATTTTCAGAAAATGTTGTTTTATTCGTGTTTTCAACAATCAACTTTATCGGTTGATTTTTTCTTTAAATAACCAGTTAAATTTTTTTTATTATTTTGTCGGTAAGATCGAAAGATATTATTCATATTTCATCATTTTATCAATATGTAATTTGTATTTAAATATAATTTCTAAAAAACACAATTTATCAACAAAAAAGAATACCGATCAAAGCTCGGGTCATTATCTAGTGCTAATTTACCCTGCCAAGAGAAAGTGGGCAGTATGGACCTGCACATAGATAAACGTTTTGTAACTAGCTATGGACAGACAGACAGACAGAAAAGTCACGACGAGCCTATATGATGCGATGTTCGAATATGCGTGAAAAGCAGTTATGTAAGATTGAAGTCTCAATAGCCATAATCGAAAAGCTGTTCTACTCTTCAAACTTGAACGCATTTTGATAGAAATATTTAGGATGGCGATACCGACCGGTGCAGGCTAGCTAGATGAGACTACAAGCCTAACATGTCATATGTACATTTAACTCTAGAAGTACAAAATAATGACACGGCGATTCGATCCGGCAATCTCTAACAAATTATATTTATTATTATATAATTATAGTTGATGTAATATATTAGAACTACGTACGTGATTTACAAATTTAGTCAAAAAATATATTGATGCGAATACCCGCAACAAATTCCTATCGTTTCTATTGTTTATAATCTAATTACATTTTCAAATTGTACTTGATGAAATAAAAATTAATTTCACCTTGTTTATCTCCTGTTAACACCCAGATCTTTATACCGGCCATGCTGAGATTCGCTATTGTTTCTGGTACTCCATCTTGTAGTTTATCTTCAATGGCTGTCACGCCTGCAATTCGAAATACAAAATTACAATAAGAATGAAATGAATAAAAACTATGACTTTGATTTTATAATTTTCTAAATAATTAATTCGGCAACAATGTGTTCGGCTTCGTGTTAAATAAACAAGATCATTAAATAAAGTTATGTACTCAATCCATAGACAGCAGCATCGTGTGGTACAATTAAAACAAAAATGGCGGACGCATAGATGTTATAAATAATGACACTTCGACCTGGAATTTTGGTGGGAACGCGAGGAGTGAAGTTGTGTGATTTGTTTTATTTTGTCTATTTAGTATTTCTTCGAGTTTAAATGTGTAATAACGGTGGTTTATTAACTGTTTAGTATCTGTGAAAGTTCACAAATGTAAGAAAATGTAACAAAGCGCTGGAAGTAACTTCTCGGGAACCTCCAAAAAGTCAACTGAAAAGTCTCAGTAAATGACCACTATCTTACTGAAATTATATTTCATCCCATGTACCCTCATCTCATTTAATTTCATGCCAATTGAAAAGTTTCCTTCGTTTTTTATTATTCATAAGCAGTAAATAATTATAACGGCGAATTATAAAAATCTTATTACTTGACGCTGGCTAAAGCATAAACCGTGCCGGAGCCAAAAACTAAAGAAGAAAAAGAAGACACCTTGACCTCACGATTCGTGGCGGCATTCGCGTTGCGAGATCTCTAGGGTCCGCTGACGCCAGGTCGGTCTGAGGTCATATACACTAGGCACGCGAGTTCATGTCCATCCCGAGGAATGCGGTAGTGCTGTGCCTAATTAATTATGGTAATGTCGATAATAACTACCGATTTAGTCAACAGCTGTCAATTTGGTTTAATGTAACTAGGTCATTTTGCAAATTATAAAATAAATGTGATAAATAATAACTTATTTATTTCTAATAGAATTTTTTTTTTTTTTAATTCCAATTCAATTACTATCAGATGAAAAGACAACCGACAGATCAAAGTCCGAATGAGTGTAGGTTTTTTTCTACCTGAACTTGTTGGAAGCGGAGTAGTCATGGTTTATTCACCATGAAATAACATAATAACGTTAGCGTAAATTTTCGGTATCGATAAGCGCGCGTCACAACTGTCAAAGACGACACTAGACGTCAGACAAACGCGAGGAGGCGGGCGGAGGCGGGACGAGCTGCCCCCCACGCGTCGCCTCTGGCCCCGATGGACATGAACTCGCGCGCATACTGTAGTTATATAGGTTTAGGTTGGATTCAAGTTTGGGAGTACTCGCCCAGCAGTAGCAGGTCGGTCTCGATCTCCTCGTAGATGGCGTCGAGCTGCTCGTCCCGGTCGTGCAGCGCGAGCGCAGCGGCGTGGTGGCGGCGCTTCCACTCGGCGAACCCGCGCTCCTCCAGCGGCCGCCACGCCAGCGCCAGTGTCCTCAAACCTTCCCCGGCGAATTTCTGTCGTTCCAGTCACGCAATGGAATATTTTGTTTTTGTTAAAACACAAAGTCGGTAATGAGTCTAATTGTAAATCTAAGCTATCCAAAGGCACATAAAATTTATCAGAATCAGTTTAGCTGTTCACGGATGTTCAGTGACAAAATATATAAATGTAGCCTCTATATGATTTATGACATAAATCTTAAAAGAGGCTAATATGTTATAAAGGTGACATAAGTGGTAATTTGAATATTGAAACATTAGAAGAAGGAACATTAGAAATATTAAAAATATTTTTCAATATTGAAATATATAAAAACTGGTGAAGTAATAGCTTTAAATGTTGTTTTATAATGTATTATTTTATTCAAATCAAAATAAGGTTTAGCCTAGTAAAATTATAGCACAAAATGAGTTGCTGCTCTATAAAGAGACACAACATTTAAAACTTTAATATTCAAATTACCATTTATGTCACCTTTATATAACATATTAACCTCTTATAAGATTTATGTCATAAATCATATAGAGGTTACATAAATATAATAAATAACATAGCAAAATGTATCTATATACATACATTAAAATATGAACACATCAAGTTTTACTCACATTTAAATGTTCCTGTGTTTTAGACTTAACATCTCCTTTAGTTGCCTTTAATCTTTCATATATTACATTATCAGCACCTTTTGTATATAACCTAATTTCACCATCCTTCCTCAATATCACGGACATTCTTTTTCTAACATTATTAAAATCTAATATACATAACAATTCATACACCTGAAACGAGATAATTTGAACCTAAGCATGTACAAAATAATGATTATTTTTTTCTTTTCAATATTTAAATATTAGACATTTACCTCTGTGTTACCCATTACTTCTATTGTAATACTATTAGGCGAACGTTCTCTAAACACAAAACCGAAGTTTCTTGCTGCGGACACCAGCGCCGACTCGTCTGGCGATTGGGCCTAAAAAAAATTAAATTACCTTATTACATTTCAATTTTGAAAGTTTTAATGCTTCACATATTTTAGGGTGTTGTTTTTGTTTTCGAAAGAATATATATTAAGTTTCACTATTTTAAAAGTTATAATGAACTTTAATATTTTTTTTATTGCCCTTGTAGGCAGACGAGCATACGGCCCACCTGATGGTAAGTGGTTACCGTCGCCCATGAACTTAAGCAATACCAGGGGCAGAGCCAAACCGCTACCTCCCGTAAATATGTCCAAATAGAAGATCTATTAAGTATGGAACTTTTTAGATAGTTTTATTTAAATATAGTACATAGCGTTCGATTCAAATACTCGAACAGACAGACAAGGAATTTACACTATTAGTTAAAAAAAATTGGTCCTAAATACGGTCCTGTATCTTGAAGATTTGAACATGGTATTATTATTTCGTTAATAACAGATTTATTTACCTGGTATTCGAGCCGTCCATTCTTCTGGTCCGGCATGACCGTGTGACAAAGCGCCAAGAGACGAAAGAAGTCGTGAACGTGTGAATCCCCGCGCTTCACCGCGTCTAGTAGCGTCGGATCGAAGAACTTAAACTCCGGCTCGTATTCAGGATTGAACGAGAAATCTAAAGGCTCCGAGCTCTGCATCAGATAATATACACAAATTTTATGAACCGCCTTTAAATATCTACAAATCTACACTGAAAACCTTTTTTGAATTTACAAATTCTATTGGTACAAATACTAATATCAACAATTTTGGTTTTTGAATAGAATATCTGTTTTTATTTTTTATTTTTCAATAATAATGAAAAGTTTTAACCCTTTGACTGCCGTGTAGGTCACTGGTGTCCTACACGGCGCACTGAAGTAATTATGTCGATTTCTCTCTTCGATATTCTTACTAAGAGAGCCGGAATATATCTATTTCTAAGAGACCGAAATGTCTAAAACGTACATTAACAAACAAAAGAAGGCTAAGTTAGACAATCGAGGCGCTTAGTAACAGTAATCGACATAACTACTTCAGTGCGCCGCGTAGGACACCGGTGACCTACACGGCAGTTAACGTGTTAATTAAAATGGCGACTGTTTAATTTAGTATAGTTAGCCGCTATATATTAGCATTCATATACGTTTACTACGAAAATGCTTTAACATTTATTGTATACAATTAATTTAAGAATCAAATTAACAAAAAATATATATATTTACAAACTGGTGGTATTCAGTGTTGATTCGTTTTAAAGAGCAACATCGTTAATATGTTGAAGCGTTTATAAAAATTCACACCATGCAAAGCGAACATGCAAACACAAATCAGTTACAGCCACAATTAGAACATTCATCACGATTAACATGCATCAAAAATGGAAAATTAATATAAATATATGAAAATAGAGAATCACAATTATTGGATTATGATTTCCCTTACACTTTAAAATAAATAACATAAATTATAATATACGTTCTCAATGTTTAGTATAATATAGGTCTCATAGCGTGAATAGTGAAATAACTTTTTTTTAATTATTTGTCAACTATACAGGGTGTCTCACAACGGGTATATTGAATCGAAAACAGTAGATAGTGTTTTAGTAGAATAATCGATTTGTCTTAAAAAAATCCAAAAAATCCCAAGTAAATAGTTTCGGAAATATAGTAACTGAACATTACGAACAAACTAATCTTCTGTCAGTCAACCCTTGAGTTATGTAGTAGTAAATAAGAAGGATGACCCTGTATCAAAAGATGCAAATCTGTATTTTTTTATTTCCTAACTGGTAATGAGCTCACGGCTCACCTGATGTCAAGTTTTTACGGCAGCTCATAAACATCATTAAAGTAATTGCTGAGACCCGCCGTGAGGCATGACTGCTTAGTCTCACTTTTTACAGTAGAACGGCTGCACTACCCTACAAAACGAAACGCATTACTGCTTTACGGCGGAAATGAGCAGGGTGGGGCTACCTAACTAAAAAGTCGGGCTCAAAATTCGCCATAGCACCAGCCATGACCACTTTTTTTTTTTCTTACATATCAGCGTCAGCGGGCTAGTAGGTGAGCTCACGGAGTTCAAACCTTACGATGTTGCTAACCCGAACCCTAGTAAGAGCCGTGCTTCGCAAACTCTACCACCGGATCGGAAACGCGACCCACTGAGAAGATCCGGCAAAAAACTCAGTGGGCTATATGACCACCAGGACCACTAATACTGGTCGTAAGAATTGAATGTGCACAGTGAATTCCTTTTTCTCCACCAATGAGGTACCGATTTGCACGTACTGAATAATCAGTATCTTCTAGATCGAAGTTACGTACGTAAGTGATAACGCTTTTATCTCAAAAAGATTTATGTTCTTTCCAATCCAATTTAAAATCAATAGATGTATTTTTGTAAAAATCCCAACGTTTGTTATAAGCCAATGCAGCCTAATCCACTGTCGTTATTTAAATTCTGGACAGTCATCAAACTAATGAAACAATTAATAAATTACTTTCTGTATGATGGTACTAATTAGGACTTAGATTTTTTATTTATTCGTAACGTGATCTGCATTGTGAAACACCCAGTACAATTATTTGAAAATTTATAACTTATAATAATAATATAATCAAATAACAATTAGTAAAAATTAATAATTATATAAATACTGTTGTTGGAAAGTTATAATGTGTTTTAGTTAACAGTCTTTTACATGAGATAACTTACACCGTGTCACAAATACCATATCAATGGCAGAAAAGATAAAACCATACAATTTTGATTTTTCGTGTGAAATGATGATGATTACTCTTAATGAAAAAAAATTTACTATAACACTGTTTAAATATGATTTTTAAGACAACATTTATTATAAAATAAATATGAGGCTAAGTTTTCTTAGATTAATGTTCAAAGCAAACTATAACTTTACTATTTATTTACTTACTTATATTTATGATATGATTATGAATGTCTTTGAACATTGCACTAAAATTAGTACCCATAGAGCGATAAGAGAGAGGAGTATAAATATATAGAGTACTAAATTGAAAAAATAACGAAAATGTGACTGATGTGGTAAGCACTTTTATGTTTTATTTATTAATTCATTACTTTTCCAATATGCATCTCACAAACGTTCAAAATCTACCGGCTCAGATTAGGTAACGAGGAATAGGATATGAAACAGATACTAGGATTTAATATTTGTATTTAGAAGTTAGTGTGTGTATCAACGACATAGGTACATAGAAAAGGCAGAATTCGTTAAGGGCACATAGGAAACGGATTTGAGATGGACCGTGGAGAAGCACTTCAAATTTAATACTAACGTGGTAATGTGAAAAAGATGCATAATAATATTTATTGAATTATTGCAAGTTTTTTAAAGAAGTGGTAAAATCTCTCAAGACTGAATTTATTTCATTTATGTGACATTTGCATGATAATTTTTATAGTTAATAAACAAAAAAGGGTAGAGATAGAAAAGGGATATAAAAAAAGACTATTACAATTCTCACACAGGGATGACACGACACAGAAGTTTTAACCTAATAATATGCTGTAAGCTGATGTCAATAATGTATCGCAGGATGTAAAGGAAATAAAATGATATACGGGGTGTAATGGAACCTTTCTCGAAAACGAAAATATCTGGTATTGCTGTTGATTCGTAACACAATTACAATTTTAGAATTATGTTTGTATTGAAAATGTGTTACTCATGAGCATCTACGGTTTCGTGGGATCACGTGGAATGTCAATCAGTTGCCTGCGCGTTACATTGCTGGTTCACGGACCGCTGAACTTGCTAAAGCGACAAATACATTGATGCTTCAACTAGCAGATGAATATAGTTTTGTCTAGTCTATTGTCGTTTCGGATTCGCGGACCTTCCCCTACACCCCGTATCAGTTGAGAGGGAGACGAAGAAAGCGGGTGAGTGTGGGTATCCGAGCCGGGGAGTAGAGTGTCCGTACTGCAGGTCGCATGGCGGCGGGCGTGCTGCGTCCCTGCGCGGTCTCGTCGAGCAGCAGGCCGGCGCCGCGCCCCCGCGCCCGCCCCGCTCCGCCCCGCGCCCTGCCGCGCCGCTGCACCACCACACGCGTCACACACCACCTACCACCACGCACCTCTCTGCCTCACCCCTGCCCTCAGTGCGCGCGACTCAGCGTCACCGAGCACGACGCTCAATGTGCGTCTTCACCATAATGTATATAACAAGTATATTGGGCATTTGTGATAGCAAACTCGACAGTGTCTTCTCACAAAACCACTGAAGAGCGAAAGAGAGGCTCGATCGTTATTTTAATTATACTTTTAGATATATCTTTTAAATTTCCTTAAGCTCTTTCTAGACCAAAATACAAATTTAACTTGGTCATTCAATCATCAATCTACAATCAATCAAAGCGCTATAATTGCTTCAGAATATCCTTAATGAATACAATTCTTTTATCACGGTGTGCGACACGACCGCACGAATTTATTTGCATTTAAAAATTAACATGCAAAACAAACTCTAATGTAAACAATGATCGGGTGGTAGAACGCTGTGTGAAATGTATTCGGACAAAACATTACACAAACATAAGATAAAACAAAACAAGTACAGAAAAAAAAAACGAATGAAACAAAACGCAACATGGCAGAGACAAAGACACATAACCCTCCCACAGTTTAAACGTACGAGGACAAGATCAAAACTAAAACTCAAACGAGAAATCAAACGATTATAATAATAATAATTAAAAAAAAAAACATGCAAAACAAGGACTCGATCGTGCTAGTCCTCGCGGCGCTGTGCTCCGTGTCTCGATGTAATAATGCAAACCTACATGCACTTTACGTGTCTATACTATATTGTGTTCAATGACTAAGTATGGAAAAAAAAAAAAGTTGTTCTTTTTGGTAAATACACAAAACATCAATGTCGTCGTACCTCGTTTATCTCCAGAGTCTCCCCGGTGGTCTCGTCCACGACGTCTCCGTAGCAAACGCCCGCTATCGAACACTTATTGAACGTCATTATGTTTTGCGTGAGAGTTCCCGTTTTATCAGAAAATATATACTGGATTTGCCCTGAAAATAAATATGATAGAATCAAAATTAATTAAAAAAAAAAAACCTTTTTGGGTTTTACAAGTGCACATCACCACGTATGCTATCAAAAACCAATTTGAAATTGTGTAAAGATTATATTATATGCATGCGATTGCAGCAATCAAGGCAGATTTGCTGTCATTATTGAAAAGTTCCGTGGTAAATAACTGAAGATATGCGTAAGAACATCACTGAATTAGAATGGCATCACCTCGAAATACTACGATACCCTTGCAGTTACTGTTCTTTTTTTTTCATTTTAAATCCATAAGTAATCAAATGAGGAACATGATCAATGTAGTCGAAGTCAATTAAATATGAATTATTAAAAAGCACTCGTCGAATCTAGATAAAATTAGACCACAAGAGAAGCATCAGCCTTCAAATAAAAAAAGAATAAACAAAATCGGTTCAACTAAAAAAATCTGAGGTAACACAAATCGAATTAAGAACCTCTTGCTATTTCGATTGGATTAAAAATAGGTTATTATTGAAAGTTAGAAAGACTAGTATACGCAATTACTTTTCATCTCACAATCATAAGATACAGGTATAATATAAGATGTCCTTGAACAGCTGCCTCCCAGCGAAGTAGTTAGTAATAGCAGTGGGATCTGTACTATATTTTCCTATCTAAATCCCTGTATCATTATCAAATTGATTACGCAGTTAAACATTAATAAAATTATAGGCCCCGAAGAACAATGACACGCACAGCGTACGCAACCATATAATTAAATGCAATGTGAGTTTATTTAGTATTTCGAGTTCCTTTGACGTTGAGAGATAGATTTCTTTTTTATGTAGCTACATTTAAAAAAAAAGTGAATCTATTAAAATTCTTCGTTTTCGTGAAAACTTTTTGTAAGAATTTAAACTTTTAATCTCCAACAGCTTAGAGGATTATCTTTTGAGGTATGGGTATCTGAAATATTTATATTACAGTAGTGCCACACTGTTATTCTGCCATTTAAGCAGCGAATCAAAGTTAAAACGGAACCCGACCGATCTGTTTTTTTGTTTTTTTGTTTTTTAACTGTAGGATTAATTATTAAATTTAAATTTGTCGATGTAAAACCTCTTATGAGGTGCATACCTCTTAGGTCATAAATAGTTTGTATGTAAATGTATTGAATAATTAATGTCAAAACAAATTATTGTAACTACTGTTGATCCAATTATACCAATGAATGATTGTACCAATGATCAAAATTTAGCCAAATTTTACTATGACTTAATGTCTTGATTTCTACTTATTTTATGCATAACATTTTCTCTTTTATTGTGATATCTTGAAGAAAAATTCGAATATTAAAAAATACCTAGTCAGGTCATAAATTCTGTCACATGTTTAATGTAAAATAATTGAAACAAGTTTATTCATTATGTGACCATTCATATACCAAAATGAACTTAACAAAACATAGATTCTTATGACACTAAAGTTTATTCAAAATGACCTCCGTGATTTTGAATAAAGGCCTTCAATCTGCGCGGCCAGTCGTCTATCGCAGCATGAACGAGGTCCATGTCAATATCGGCGGCTGCCTTAATCAAGGATGTCTTGAGTGACTCCAAATTGGGATGAGGCTTTGAGCACGCCTTTTCCTCCAAGTGTTGCCATATCTGGTAATCTAACGGATTCAAGTCTGGACTGGAGGAGGGCCAGTCTTCGTGCCGGATGTAGTCGATTTCACGCGCCGCCAGCCAGTCTTGTGTGCTCTTCGCTCTATGAGCTGGCGCCGAAGTTTTTGGAATACCCAGTGCCTGTTATTGAACATGGTATGAGAAACAGGTTCCACAAGGTTCGTCAGGACTGTATTTTGATACACAACTGCATTCTTTTTTACCCCTTTCTCACAAAAATGTACCTCTGTTAAGCCCCAATAAGAAACTCCCAACCATACCATGAGCGAGGATGGAAAATGACCTCGTTGGACACGCGGAATACGGTTGCTCGCTTCTTCACTACTGTGTGCGTACACCTTATCATTTTGTTTGTTGTAGCTCTCTTCTACGGTAAAAAATTTTTCACCCGAAAAAAGAATTTCCCGATATTTTTTTCCCGCGTACCGCTTCAACAAAGCGCGGCGTCTCTTCAGTCTCAGGTCCATTAGACGAGCATTTAAACGATGTCTTATTTTTCTTCGATATGCCCGAAGCCCTAAGTCTTCATTTAACACCCTTTTCACCGTGGTTATTCTTAACCCCATCTGAAGGGCCAACAGTTTCTGCTTACGTTTGGGATTTCTTTGAATTCGCGCCTTCACAGCTTTTATCACTGCTGGAGTCCTAACAGACCGAGGGCGACTACTTCTTGACCTGTCATCTACACTAGAGTCTTCATTGTATCGTTTGATGGTACGATAAACGAATCTTTTGGTTATATTCAAATTTTTCAGTATGTTAAAAATTTGAATTGGCGCGTAACCACAACGATGCAACGCAATAACTGCAACACGGTCTTCTTTAAGCGTCCACTCCATATTTAAAAATGAGTAAAATTCTAAAAGTATACATTTTTATTTTCATGAACAATTCGAAATTCGAATTCAATAAACTTTTTTGTGGCCAGCATTCTAAAAGAAAAGTTTTTACTGTGTGACAATACTTATGACCTGACTAGTTATATATATTTAATGTTATTACACTGAAATTCATTCGTAATGAACTACTAGACAAAAATACAAATTGTTTTGTCTTTGACTATTTACATTTATAATACTCACCTAGTTCTTCGTTAAGTGTGGTGGTCCGCGCTTTGGCTGCGGTACCAGTTTTTTCATAGTACATTTTTTCATCCCAATTAATAAGAAAACTCTGGGCAAATCTTATAACCTACAATAAGAAAAATACATTAGGAATATAAACTATACAACTGCGTATAAAAATTAGCGGCATGCCATAAAAATAATAATTTGAGTGGCGCCGGTATTATATCTCGCTCGCACCGGTTTTTCTTTCTCTCTATTTCCTTAGGCATAAGGGTTAACTCGTAAATCGTTGAAGGTAGCGTCAGAGCGCTACTTCGACAAAGCGGAGCAATACGATAACCCTCTTATCGTAGCCGCCGCTAATTACTTATGCGACCCCTGGGACAACGAAAACCTGCCATCGCCCGAAACATGTCTTGTCGGATCCACTCTCGGAGCTTTTAGGCTATTCAAGCACCGTACACCGTCGAACTCGTCGAATACGACGAGCGAACTAACCCATGATACAGTCCACTGACTTTTTCGCTGGATCTACTCAGTGGGTCGCGATTTCGATTGGGTAGTAGATTCTGCAAAGTACTGCTCTTGCTAGGAGAAGTGTTAACAAACTCCCTCAGGGTGAGCTTGTGAGCTGAGTCCGTGAGTAGCTGGAATAGCCACTTAGTCTACCAGCGAACAGGTAGGGAAAAATAATAAAATACAATTTTATATTTTAATGCATTTGGAATTTCGACTCATGGTTCACAGTTTGCAGCTACATTCATGATGTGTTTAAGTTGGTCATGTTTGCGTATATCTAAACAAAAATATAGAAGAACGCCATACTCACTTCAACAGAAACATAAAGCGATATAGGCACGACAGTGTTCATCACGATGGCGTAAGAGAAGAACACGAGCAGGGCGATGATGACAGCGCCCCACGTGGGGTCGGCCGGCACCAGCGTGTCCCAAGGCAGGTACACCTGGAAGTAGCGCCCCACCAGCCACTCCCACACCCCGCACGCCACCGTGCAGAACACGCACATAGACAGCAGAAAGAATACTATCTGAGGACAAACTCTTTAACTTCAAACCAGACTGTAGATAATTTTATTTTTAAAACACCATATCCCCAAAGTGAATTTGTGATATGGATATAATAAGAACGAAATTTAATTGTAAAACTCTTTTAATAATGTTAAAAAGGCTATTACAAAACTCAATAATACTACAAAATCGATTCACAAATTTATATTACAATACCAAACCTAAGTAAGGAGGCTTTAATTGTTACCGAATTATTGAAAATCGAATCAAGATTGCAAGATTTAATCGAGTAATATCCCGTAATGGAAACTTACCCCTATGATAAGAAAATTAAGTAGTCTGTCTATGCTGGTGCGCTTGAACTTCGTCTTGCCGGAGTTCTGCATTAGTTTAGTGTCCTTCCCGGCAAAGACAACGACGCCGTAGCACCACGACGTGTTGCGGAGCACGCATCCGCGCAACAGAATCTTATCGTTGTCGAGTGAAAAGTGTTGGTTACGCCAACTTAACGTACCTTTAACAAATCAATACTAAGATATCAATCACATATCAATATTAGACATTATTAGTTTCTAAGCGGTGATACGTGTAGGGTATTTGAATTAAGTGATACGCCGGGATTAAAACCCTCAAAACGGTACTATTTGTTCATACGTTTTAATTTTGCTTTACCTGTATCTGTCTGTCTGTATGAGTAACGGAATCTTTCAACGTAATTTTCAACCACTTCACTAATTACGATTAACTTGAAAATTTTCGCACGTATCTAGGATAAATATCAATTTGATAATTTTATTACTTAGTCCTAAAAATTTAGATTATTTTAGTGATGAAAGACATATTGTGTACAGGCCCGGCACATCACCGTACCACCATCACGCCCTTTAACGCAGTTGACTGATTGGTTGTCGATTCAAACCGACCGGTCTGAAGGCTTCCGAGAACCGTTATACAAGCACAGCGAATTCTTCGACCTCACGTCTAACGCGAGGTTCGATGAATCTGGCATAGCCCCTCGAAGTTAGCAGCAATAGGTTGGCAAAAAACCGCTGGTGGCCAAGTTTGACATGTTTTGCGAGTATTAGGCTATTTATGATATACAAGTTTTAATGCAACCATGATGTCATTGACAAGCATATTGTTAAAAGGCTACTAACTATGAGCACAAGTAAACGCATGGTCATGTAACGCTCATATGATGACTTTCAGAAGAAAAAAACGGTACACTCCGCCGTGCTCTTGGAATATGAATCACCGTCACAAGTGTAAGAAGACTATTTTAATGTCTTACAATTTTCGTATATACAAAAAAATAAATAAACTAAGATGGTCTCATGCCGTTTTTTGCTTTAGTTGTTTTGCAAAAAAAGCCTGTGACAAACACTATTACTATTTTATCGCTTTTTGTTTTATGTCCATAAATATAGACAGCAACAAAGCAGCTGAGGACAATTAAAAACTTCAAAGCATTCTTTAATGTAAACAGTTTCCAGTACAAAGTTTGACGAAGGTATCTATTAGAATTTGTTTATGATCGAACGAGAAGCTTCGCTATGTATTGGCTTTTTCGAAATAACTGTACCTAGCATGTGCTATTTTTTTAATTTTTTTATTTATTGCTTAGATGGGTGGACGAGCTCACAGCCCACCTGATGTTAAGTGGTTACTGGAGCCCATAGACATCTACAACGTAAATGCGCCACCCACCTTGAGATATAAGTTCCAAGGTCTCAATATAGTTGCAAACTCAGAATACAGAATTTTTTTCTGTATTCTGAGGTTACAACGGCTGCCCCACCCTTCAAACCGAAACGCATTACTGCTACACGGCAGAAATAGGCGAGGCGGTGGTACCTACCCGTCCGGACTCACAAGAGGTCCTACCACCAGTAAAGTTCTCGAAAAACTTCTATAGTGAAAGAATAATGTTGTGTATCAACCGCCTATTTCTACTACGAGGCAATTTGTGTTTCAGTTTGAAGGGTGAAGCCCCCCAAAGTAATTAATTTGTTCGATACCCTTTCTCATTAGTGGAAGAATTTACGTTGTGAGGTATAGGATTTCCAGCTTCGGGTCACTGTTTAACACCGTGTGAGCCATGAGTTCGTCTAGAATATATGTGTATCTAACAGTAAAAAGGCATTAAAATAATTTATTAATGACATTACGACTGAGTCAATTTAAGATAAACATTTTGCATATTTAACAAAAAAGACAATGTCACTTATGAATCTGTTTACATATTATCAATTTGAATGCTACGATCTTCATATTATTATAAAACTTTTTAATATCACATGTTATGATTCACAAATAATTTAATTGAATTAGGAGCTCGTTGATACTTTACTAATTATTCATATGTTTATCATGACTTTAACGTACAGTGATTATTCGTGAACAGTCATACTGTTTAAATTTAAAATTAAAGTTCTACTGAATGATTGAATGAATCATTAATTTCATTATCATTCACGCGTAATTGTGAATTTACAGCTTTTGTATTGTATTACATATTAATGTAACATAGTAATTCATAAAAATAATTTCATTCGGTATGGCTACTTAATAGAATGTATCGCATTGGCTTATCGTTACATTCACGTTTACTTAAACATTTTTAATGAAAGTATTATTTCTAATTTCCGATATTTGAGTCGACTATTATCAAAGCCGGCAATCTGACTTTTGAACAATGATTGGTAAATCAGAAAAACGAATTATTGACTTTGTATTCCATTGGCAGTCACAAAACTCTTCGGAACGACATCTTAGATAAATAACAGGTTAACTATTAACCTTTATTTAATGCAGGTTTTGAACCGTATTCTTTGAAGGAGACGATTATATTCAAATCAATCTGTATTGACATATCAATATTTTTTTTTTGTCCAAATGCACAGATTGCCACCTTTGATAATAGACGACTCATTTCAAAGATTTAATTTATTGTATACGTTATGTTTGGTTGACGATATGGAAAACTGTGTAATGAATGAATAAAACAACTGAAACAAATCAATAAATGTTATTTGTTTAGGAAAAAAAAAAACACAACTCGTTCTAAATAAACGTCATATCCTGCTCATTAATCATAACCATCCAATAAATACCCCTATACTTTAGTAGTGTTGTGAACATCAAATACGAAGCATAAACACGCTTATTATTATAATTACGGACTCCGCACTATCTGTTTTACCATCAAATTGCAGAGAACTAATATATCACACAATAAATGAGATAGGCTGTTGCATGTTTTTTCCCCTCTTTTTATAGTCAACATTAAATCAGTATTTTGTTTTCTGTTGTATGAAACATGAATGAAGAAGTACGTTTTTAGCGAATTAAAGAGGAAATTTAAATAATTTAATGTAGAAATGAATGAATAAGTAAGTTCGAAATCATTTTATTAGATACTAAAATATTCGATTATATTCCTTGTCCACATGATTAGTTGTCTGACAGAGGTAGTTTGAAGAGATCTACTTTCTATATGTTGAAATTATAATTTCAAGAGAATTATTTCAATTATAAATTCAAGAGAAGATATATTATTACTCTAACAAAAATCAGCAGTCAATTTCGACTTGTTTTGGCGACATAAATCTAATCTACTCGTAATTTATATACCGCTATTTACGTGACAGTTTCGTTTCATTGACCGATACGGTAAAAATACTATAATAATAACGTCGCGATAAAAGTCACAGAAATCGAAGCACTAAAATGTGTGAAGCACCTACCACGCTTTACACTGACCATCGGTTTCTAAAATCGTCGACAAAATACACGTATCGCGTATGTCAATGAAAAAACGGCCCTATACTTCATCCCTGCAAACATCAACAGTCTGACACGCAAACAGACATGCAATTCGCTTGTAATGCCGGCCACTCACATGCGCGCAAATATTCGTACAATGTACGAATGTTTGCGCGCATGTGAAGGGCCGTCAAACATTCATTCGCAAACTTAGCGGCTGTGCAAATGGGTTCGGTACTCAATTTGCGAACCCGTTTGCGCTTCCTCCTACACTTGTTTACGAATGTCTCACGAATTTCTCCTCCTTTTTAATTCGTCAATAGTCAACAGAACATTGAAGAGAAAAGAGTTTTGAATTCTTTCCCAGACATCATTAACAGCCATGCTGTTTTTATGGGATTTCTTTTGATGAAGATACGCTACACATTAGACGTCACGATCTATGAAAATAGCGAAACGTCCGTTACCTTCGCAATCCTGGGCGCAACTGGTCACACGAATGTGTGGGAGACTACGCGAAGGATCGCGGGTCGCGCGCTTTGATGTCTGTTAAAAAACCGACACAGTTTGGAAAACCACGAATGCAGCGAAAACTTTGCATAATCATTTGCAAATGTCGTCCTACACTTGCCGGTTTGCGTATTCGTGCGAATGTGAGTGACCGGTATAATAACAACAGCGCATCAATAAAATTGTTATTGGTTAGATTACAACGACGTCCGGTTCGATTTCACACACGATTTCGCAATATATCGCCGCAACGTTTCGTAAAACAACAGGAACTGAACATGTGTGAAAGGTTTAATTGAAGGCGAATTACACAATTAGACGAGAATAATATGATTAGACCCGTACACTAATATAGTTACCACATTAAAATTCGTAGCTTCATGGAGCAAAAAAAAAAACTCCGTTACGTCATTTTTCTTCGAAGCGGTTCACGTAATCTCGTAGTAATACCTCAAAGCCTTGTAGACTAAACTTTAATATACTCGTGGACTGTCATGGCGTAGTTTTAATTCGAAAAAGCCACTATAATGCCTCATTCAGATCTCGCCGAATACGGACGAATAGGTAATGAGTATGTAAACATTCGAGTACTGGTGGTAGGACCTCTTTGAAAGTTCGTGCGGGTAGGTACCACCGCCCCGCCTATTTCTGCCGTGAAGCAGTAATGCGTTTCGGTCTGAAGGGCAGCCGTTGTAACTATACTGAGATCTTAGAACTTATATCTCTTTTTTTTTTTTTTATTATTGCTTAGATGAGTGGACGAGCTCACAGCCCACCTGATGTTAAGTGGTTACTGGAGCCCATAGACATCTACAACGTAAATGCGCCACGCACCTTGAGATATAAGTTCTGAGGTTTCAATTATAGTTACAACGGCTGCCCCACCCTTCAAACCGAAACGCATTACTGCTTCATGGCAGAAATAGGCAGGGTGATGGTACCTACCCGTGCGGACTCACAAGAGGTCCTACCACCAGTAATTACGCAAATTATAATTTTGCGGGTTTGATTTTTATTACACGATGTTATTCCTTCACCGTGGAAATCAATCGTGAACATTTGTTGAGTACGTATTCTATTAGAAATATTGGTACTCGCCTGCGGGATTCGAACACCGGTGCATCGCTCAACACGAATGCACCGGACGTCTTATCCGTTAGGCCACGACGACTTCAGGTGTGTGTCGACTATCTCAAGGTGGGTGACGCATTTACGTTGTAGATGTCTATGGGCTCCAGTAACCACTTAACACCAGGTGGGCTGTGAGCTCGTTCGCACATCTAAGCAGTAAAAAAAGAAAAATTACATATTAATATACCAATCAGTTCTGCGCGCGCTGTTAGTTTTTTAGCACGAGTCAAAGTTATTAGTCTGTAATCAAACGAGGTGTTTACATATTTGTCATTGTTCAGTTGACTAGTGAACTTTGTCGCAAGATTTTTCGACGAATTGGATGAACGAATGTCTCATAAAGTTTCAATTTGTCAACCAATGTTTCACCAAAGATTTCGCCATATTATCTTTTATATGAATGGGTCATTTTACGTGGTTGTATTCGTGCAGATAGTTATTCGCCGTTATTCTAAATGAAATATTACATACACTTCCAATCGATTCCTGATTATCAGAAATTTCAAGAACCAAAATTAATTTTTGGTTAGTTTCGTGTCGATTATGCTCTCTCGTTATGAATGGAATAAAATCTATAAACGTTTAGTTATCTTATACCTTTAAACGAGCAATTCTTATATATAATCTGAATCTCGGAAACGGCTCCAACGATTTTCATAAAATTTAGTATACAGGGGATTTCGGGGCCGATAAATCGATCTACCTACGATTTATTTTCAGAAAATGTTGTTTTATTCGTGTTTTCAATAATCAACTTTATCGATAATCAACTTTATGACTCTTCCCGACATCTATTGGCGAATAATAATACTATTTTTCTTAATTGAGGGCAACTAACCGCTTTATAGACACAACAAGATGGCGTTATAAAAAAAAAACGGTCATCACCTAGTAAATTATAAAGTAAGCTTCAATGATGATAATTAGAGATAAATAAAATAATATCTTGATGTAACGCATACCTTCAAACTTATTAAGTAGATTGTTGGGCGTTTCGCAAACAATTTCACCATCGAACGCGCCCAGTTGTGCGTCGTCTTGGCCCATTGCGGCCGTCTCCAAAAGGCACTGACGACATTTCAAATTCGTCTCCCTGGAACATATAGGCATATCAGTTAAGGTAAATAAACGTGCTTATTAGGGTACAGCTTCTTTAAAACATATTTATTTGTTAAAACTGGTAAATGCTCTCGCGAGTCACCGGCTAAGCAGTTGCAAGAGTTCAAAGGGGATCTATTAGTGTAAGTTATTTACAATAGCCTCCAATATAAAGTGAATAAAAATAAATCTAATGGTTCTTCATATTACTTGTATTTTTCTTTTCATCAATTAAAATAACGTAACGAACACGGATAAAAACGGGTAAATGCGTATAGTATTGACATATTATATTCAAATTAGCTAAATATTGCAAGGACAACTCGATATACTCTTGTTTGTATAACTCGATTGACCTTAGTTTTACAAATTTACATTTTCACTTTTATAAATTATAATATATCTATATATTAGAGATGTGTCTTTGCATTGTAGAATAAAAAGGTTTACAAAAACATTACGATACAAAGTTTAGATGTCCTGCCATATTATAGACGAATAGATATATAATATTTATACCTAAGAACACTAATCCGTTGATTCGCGTTTATTCGATAAGACTTACTAATTAATGCGTTTCTAAAGTTATACACTTGTTTGTTCAAACACCAAAATCTACAATCTTAAATCGAATGAATTTACTTAAAAACTGCTGTAAAACAAGACTTATTTGACTACGATGACGTAACAGGAAATATTAAAAAAAATGACCCACGTGTTTTCACAATCACAAGTACAACAATAGGGTCCGGCGAGAACCTGTTTCAAGTCTAGCGCGGACGAAACCCGAGACAAGCCTAATGTGTTATATATGTATAAGTATTGGTTTCGATAGAGTTTAACGTATACACAAGGAGCTGAAAATAGCTTTGATTGCGAGCTTAATCATGTTAATTGGTACAAGGTCAACACGTATATTATAGGATAATCGCAGACGTTTTTGTTAGTAATTTTATAAATCTCTATGCTAAATTTATTTATTTAAATAGAAGTATTAAAAAATTTATAGACAGAGAGAGTGAGAGTATTTAGAAGTATTCAAGGTATTTTCATATTCAAATATATTCTTGTTTTTATATTTTATTTTCATCTTCAGTTTTGAGGGTCTAAAAATAATTGAAATACACAGAAATCGGGGTGAAAACGAAGTAACTGTTATGTACTTTGATCTACCATGTACAATCACCGATCGGTGTTCTTTTGTAATAATGGTGCCACTAACCCATCAAGCTCGGCGGTTTCTATGTAACAAAGTCCGTTAGGTTCCGAGCTGCTGAGAAGTAGGATGTCGGCCGCGACGAACTGGTCGTTCTCCAACCTGATGACATCTCCCACCTGAACAGACGCCCATTTCTCCTCCACAAGCTTGCCATTACGCAAGGTCTTGGCTCGCCTGTGATTCACTTGCGAATCGTTTTGATGACGTTGCTGTGAAAAGTAGAATCTTTAGACTGAGTGTTGAGACTTTGGCCTCGTGTCCCAAGGGAGGGGTCGGCATTCACGTCGTGATGTCTATGGGCTTCAGTGACCATTACACAACGTAGGCCGAGAGCTCATTCATGCGTTTACACAAATAAAGACATAAAAATCATTGTCTGTATTACATAGCATATAGAATATATACGGCATTGATTATAAACGTCGAGAAACAGAGATAGATATAGTTGCATTGCTTTATGTCTTTATTCGTTGCCTTCAAAGGAATAAAATGGAAATAGACAAAAAAAACCTATAATTTATGATAGGCATAAAGTATACGTGTAATTATTAGACTTATTGGGCAGTAGGGCTTCATAAGTTTTGTGTATGTTAATTATTAATGTCCATAAAGACCTCGGCTATTATTATATCTATCTTCGGCTAGTAATATCTCAGGTCGAACATTCTTCTTGTTAACATCAACAAATGAAAGTTTGTAAAAATGAAAAGAGATATTATGCCGATTCGGTCAGCTGTGACAAATTCTATCCTAAGTCTATCCTGTCTGTAAAAAGAACGTGATTGAAATTATGTATTCTTATTTCTTTAGTTCTTTCCGTGTTTATAATCAACAATTAAATGCTTGTATGCTATTAAACTGAATAAGCATTACTAAAGTAATGAGTCATTTTATTTGTTGTCTTATTTATTGTATAGGTAACAACAATTGGAAAAAACGCGTTTGATATTATACGTTTCATATCGCATTTGGTCATAGTAAACCGGTTCCAATTCGGAAGAGAATGATAAAGTGGTGTTGGTTTAAAAACTTCAAAATTTAAATCCGAAGACACAGCTTTGTACTGACAAACTTCCGGGAGTGAATTTAGGTTTACACGTGGACCGGATTGAATAAGGAAAATAATTGTTTTCCGGGCATACCGCTTGTTTATTTCAAAGTCAGCTATTAAATAACAGGAAAATACTTACGAAATCGTCGTAAGCGTCCTTGACGGCAGTGAGGGCTAGCACACCAATAAGAGGTATCGCTGTGGTTATCGGCGTCAGCGAGGAGATAGCCGGGATCAGTTGAAGGACCAACAGGCACAAGAAATAAAAGTTCGCTAGCCGCTGAAACTGTTCTAACAAGTTCAGCGGCAGGAACGTTATAATCGAATACTTCGAAGTCTTGATGTAGTTATTCTGCAACAAACATTCACGTCTCAGCGCTTCTAACAAAACTTTTATCTATATATTAATACGTGAAGCAAAAACTTTGTATCCCTTTTTACGAAAATTGTGCGGACGAAGGAGTATGAAATTTTCCACACTTATAAAGAATATAGAGAAGAAGTTCACAATGCTAATATTTTTTTTAAATAATGCATAAAAGATACATTAAATCAATAAAGAAAACATTACACACACTACCATGTATTTGACACACACACGCATGCATACCTACTATTTATTTATTGTCAAACTTTTGTTCTTGACGTCTGTGGTCAAATTGAGAATAGATTAAATATTGTTTGTCTTTATAAATATTTTTCTATAGTGTAGTCCTGGCGTTGAAAATACAATCATAATAGTGTACAAACTTACAATTCCAATTAATTATAGTCGAATTTCGACTACTGCGGGACTGCTAGTTAGAATAATTAATTGTCGTAATAATTCTTAATAAAGCATGAGCCCGTTTAGTAATACCATCGGAGAGCTGATTTTTTATCTTTTTATTTTTTTTTATTGCCCTTGTAAGCAGGCAGACGAGCATATGGCCCGCTTGATGGTGAATAGTTACCGTCGCCCATGGACTTCAGCAATGTCAAAGGCAGAGCCAAACCGCTGCCTAACGCTGGAAGCCGTGAACACTCTCTGTGAATGTCTCTACTTGACTTATCCAACTATTATTATGAAAATATGAAACAAGATCAGTCATGACAGCAAAAATTAAAATTCGATCGAAAACTTCAAGAAAACATTCACGGAAATCTGTTTCAAAAACAAAGGTATTATAATTTTTTCCACTTACGGCATAACGAAACTGCGCGTTATATTCCCTGTTATTCGCTTTGATTCTTCGTTCATTTTCTGTAACAAAATAAATACAATATAAGGATGTTTTCACTCATAGTCCACGGCCATGGGAACCCATCTGCTGCATGCGCAATCCTAGCATCTGGGAATGCCGCCACCCAATTTAAAAAGTGTGAGTATAATCGGAATAGCGGCTTCAGGTTATAGACAGAGACAGGGTTAAAGACATATTATGCTACTACCACAGTAGCACATACCTGTATACACTATTATAGTAAATAGGCATTCATAGGTCTTGATGAAGATAATTTGCTGCCTAAAACAATAACTTAACCGATATAATATCGGAACCGCAAAAAATTCTTTAAAATAATAACCAAGGTGATTTAGTTCGCTTTTATTTGATGAAATGCTGAAGCGAAGAATGTCGCCATCTAACCATGTGACATGAGGAGAAACTCTCACTTGTAATGGTTACCAACTGTCCCACTCCTTAATCTGGAACGCTGACTGCTTTGGGATAGAACGAGACTGGGTTTTTTTTACACCATGACCTTGCTTACCACGGCACCAGAGGCCGCTTAGCGAAACTTAATGATTGTATTTATCCTGTATGTATATCGAATGTGTGTATCGAATAAATGCATTAGAAAAACTATTTATTCGATTTTGATGAAAGTTAATACAGTTTTTGGCAATATAAAAAAGGTTTTGACTTATTACAATCAACGTACGACAGCTACCGCGCATTTAGGTTCAAGATATCTTTCAAGAGTAGATCAAGAGTAGTTTTTTAGACGATTAGTGATAGTGACAGCGGAACGTAGCCGAGTTTCACAGTCTTTATAAATTTTAATGAAAATAAATAGGGTGTTAACAAAATGGTGTATTTCAAACACTTAATAATAGTCATCGCGGGGCGTGAGAGACCCTAGATTTATTTATTAGGATTTCTTAATTAATTTCGACAAGATAGTCACGTTCCAAATAAGTCAGAAAGCGGTTTTAAAAATCATATTGTTTTAGGCAAGTGATTGATTGCTCAGCTAACGAAGGCGCGGCGGTTAACAATTACAGAATACATACCAAATTAGGAAACATTCTAAATGTTTAAACATTACCACAACTGTAGCGTACAGTCGATTCGTGACTGACGCAGCGGCGTTGGGAAAACATTTTCCAGTTTTTTTCTTTTCTTAGAGTGACTCTAATATTAATTTTATAGCTATATTATCTTATTTCCAAATGGAGTAGTCAGTGCAGTTAATACCTCAGTATTTTAAGTGATCCATTAGCAATTTAGTCTTTTGGGATGGGATATTCTGTAGCGCGATAATATTTTTTCGCCAATGGATCACCTATTTAAGTTGCCATTTTTTATTGATAATGGCTCAGTGGTACTTGTGATGAATAAAATACTCCTGAACACTTTTAATTTTTTAAACGTAATATATGTTTTTTTATTGCTTATTTTTCTTGCTTAGATGGGTGGACGAGCTCACAGCCCACCTGGTGTTAAGTGGTTACTGGAGCCCATAGACATCTACGACGTAAATGTGCCACCCACCTTGAGATATAAGTTCTAAGGTCTCAGTATAGTTACAACGACTGCCCCGCCCTTCAAACCGAAGCGCATTACTGCTTCACGGCAGAAATAGGCAGGGTTGTGGTACCTACCCGCGCGGATTCACAAGAGGTCATACCACCAGTAATTACGCAAATTATAATTTTGCGGGTTCGATTTTTATTACACGATGTTATTCCTTCACCGTGGAAGTCAATCGTGAACATTCGTTGAGTACGTATTTCATTAGAAAATTTGGTACCCGCCTGGGATTCAAACACTGGTGCATCGCTTCAACATGAATGCACCGGACGTCTTATCCTTTAGGCCACGACGGCTTCTGGTATTTATTGTATGTATACTTATATAAAAGATCCCTCTCTTTTGAACACTTTACATAATACGAGGCAAACGTGCCTCGACGCAAATAACGGGGACTAGAACAAGATGCATTCAAATACCATTCTACTCTCTATGAACCCATTGTGACGTTCCATTTTCTTGCTTTATAATGCTGAGTTAATTGTAAGCTACATCAAAATCTCATTCAATTTATTCAAGTGCTTAAAGTTAATGCTACTTTCATTTAAAAATTTAAGTGTAATGAATACCACAGTTATTTATGTTAAATAAAAACCAAATATAGAAAACACCATATTGTTTGTTCTTGTTTAAAATACTACGAAATGTGCATGTGCATCAAAATTATCTTTCTTCAGTTACATATTTTTATTTGGCGGGTGAGAAGCGCGATACATTTTCCAAAAGTTTGCAACATTTATGAACTACTTAATGATATTATTTCTTTTATTGCTGAGATGGGTGGACGAGCTCACAGCCTGGTGTTAAATGGTTACTGGAGCTCATAGACATCTACACTGTAAATGAGCCACCCACCTTGAGATATAAGTTTTAAGGTATCAAGTATAGTTACAACGGCTGCCCCACCCTTCAAACCGAAACGCATTACTGATTCACGGCAGAAATAGGCAGGGTGGTACCTACCCGCGCGGACTCACAAGAGGTCCTGCCACCAGTAAATAATAATCTTTAGAGTTTATGTTATTTGATACTCCCTACTAAGAAAAATACATTATTGACTTTACTTTGAGTTACGCATCAATGTATTATTAATTGGTAGTGTCTATGGTACAGATAATTAAGGATTACAAAACCACCGTTTTTTAAATGGACACATTTTGGTGTCAATGATAATTCACTAGTTAAAGTAACTGATCAATTTTTAGGGAAACTAAATAAAGTCGAAATTGAACTAACACAATTCGAAAAATTTAAATCAAGGTCACCGAATCTACTTTGAACCGTTAATTGAATAATTTGAAAGATAGACCTTTCTCTGTACAGTATTTAATTCGATCATTCCACGGTCGTTCCACAATCATTCCATCCCAATAATAATATAATTTGCTAACGGAAGAGTAAAATAATATAATAATATAATGCTATAATAATATAATGTAGGTTTTTGCAAGTAGAATGTTTAAAATAATAATAATCCGATTATTCAAAGAAATATATAGTATTTAGTATATATACTAGTATTAGTTGAGAAATGTGTTTTTAATACTAAATTTATTAGAAATATATTTTATTACTAGCGACCCGCCCTCGCTTCGCTTCGGAATCATTAAATTTTATTATTGATAACTGAGTCCCGCGATGTTAACTTGACGTGACCGGGTGACGCCGCGGGGCGAAGCTAGTCTAAATAAAGTAGCCTAAGTTACTCCTTATATCATCATCTACCTATCAGTGAAAGTCTCGTCAAAATCGGTCCAGCCGTTCCAGAGATTAGCAGGAACAAACAGACAGACAGACAAAAATGGTAAAAAATGTTATTTTGGTTTATGTACCGTATATATATTCATATGCATGTAGTAAAAAGCGGTTATTTGAATATTACAAACAGACACTCCAATTTTATTTATATGTATAGATTATATTTACTAAATTAATGATCCAATACAGCGTTACGTGCCAAAAGGTCTTGAAAAAAAAATTAATATGCTAAAGAATTAGGTTTTGAGAGCAACAAGAAATCAATCTTATCGTGAATTACTTACTTCAACAAAATAGGTTACTTATTCACGATTGCTGAAATTGTTTGAGTGCCATCCATAGGCTGAATCGTTTCTGATATTGTTATTTGTATAACAATTTTTATACCAATTTCAATTTTTTTTAAGGGAAGCAGCTTATACATACAGTTTTTATGTTTAAAAAATATATAGTATTTAGTATATTATATAACTAGTCAGGTCATAAGTATTGTCACACAGTAAAAACTTTTCTTTTAGAATGCTGGCCACAAAAAAGTTTATTGAATTCGAATTTCGAATTGTTCATGAAAATAAAAATGTATACTTTTAGAATTTTACTCATTTTTAAATATGGAGTGGACGCTTAAAGAAGACCGTGTTGCAGTTATTGCGTTGCATCGTTGCGGTTACGCGCCAATTCAAATTTTTAACATACTGAAAATTTTGAATATAACCAAAAGATTCGTTTATCGTACCATCAAACGATACAATGAAGACTAGTGTAGATGACAGGTCAAGAAGTGGTCGCCCTCGGTCTGTTAGGACTCCAGCAGTGATAAAAGCTGTGAAGGCGCGAATTCAAAGAAATCCCAAACGTAAGCAGAAACTGTTGGCCCTTCAGATGGGGTTAAGCAGAACCACGGTGAAAAGGGTGTTAAATGAAGACTTAGGGCTTCGGGCATATCGAAGAAAAACAGGACATCGTTTGAATGCTCGTCTAATGGACCTGAGACTGAAGAGATGCCGCGGTTTGTGAAAGCGGTACGCGGGAAAAAAATATCGGGAAATTCTTTTTTCGGATGAAAAATTTTTTACCGTAGAAGAGAGCTACAACAAACAAAATGATAAGGTGTACGCACACAGTAGTGAAGAAGCGAGCAACCGTATTCCGCGTGTCCAACGAGGTCATTTTCCATCCTCGCTCATGGTATGGTTGGGAGTTTCTTATTGGGGCTTAACAGAGGTACATTTTTGTGAGAAAGGTGTAAAAACGAATGCAGTTGTGTATCAAAATACAGTCCTGACGAACCTTGTGGAACCTGTTTCTCATACCATGTTCAATAACAGGCACTGGGTATTCCAACAAGATTCGGCGCCAGCTCATAGAGCGAAGAGCACACAAGACTGGCTGGCGGCGCGTGAAATCGACTTCATCCGACATGAAGACTGGCCCTCCTCCAGTCCAGATTTGAATCCGTTAGATTACAAGATATGGCAACACTTGGAGGAAAAGGCGTGCTCAAAGCCTCATCCCAATTTGGAGTCACTCAAGACATCCTTGATTAAGGCAGCCGCCGAAATTGACATGAACCTCGTTCGTGCTGCGATAGACGACTGGCCGCGCAGATTAAAGGCCTGTATTCAAAATCACGGAGGTCATTTTGAATAAACTTTAGTGTCATAAGAATCTATGTTTTGTTAAGTTCATTTTGGTATATGAATGGTTACATAATGACTAAACTTGTTTCAATTATTTTACATTAAACATGTGACAGAATTTATGACCTGACTAGGTATAGTATATTATACTAGTATTAGTTCAGAAATGTGTTTTTAGTACTAAATTTATTAGACATATATTTAATTATTTACAAAATTAATAATCCAATACAGCATTACGTGCTTAAAGGTATTGAAAAAAAAATTTTAATATTAAAGAATTACAATTTGAGAGCAACAAGAAATCAATATTATCGTAAATTACTTACTTCAACAAAATAGGTTACTTATTCACGATTGCTGAAATTGTTTGAGTGCCATCCATAGGCTGAATCGTTTCAATTTTTTTTTAAGGGAATAACATAATAATATAGTATTTATGTTTCAAATATTATCTGTGTTCAGTTAAAGACACGATTTTTTTTAATACATATAATAGACTTAGTTGCGAATTGTTGAGTTATGGTGGAGGCAAATAGGGCGAGTTCGTCTCGACGGCGCCATAGGGACGACGATCGATCTTCTCTCCGTTTACGACTAATGACATTTTCAGGGACATGTATACTATGTACCGTTACAATGTCACGTCTCATCGCGTTATAGTAACATTTTTACTACAATCGTGTTAAGATTAATTCAACATTTAATCAAATTCAGCTGATTCAATAAATAATAATAATAATAATAAAAATCATTTATTGCCTTTCTCATCACAGAAAATAAAATGGAATACAAATAAAAGAAAAGAAAAAGAAAAAAAAGAGAAAAAGGCAAAAGGAGGTGGCTCAGCTATTGCTGTTCGAGGTTGATAAATCGAACAGCGCTGATTTTCAGTCACCCCCGTTTCCCCCTGGTTCTTTGCGGGATTGAAGGCTAATTACGTGTGTACATACTTAGAATATGGTATAAATTAGTAAAACTAGTAAATAATAAAAATTTAAGAAAAAAAACAAAACAAAAATCAAATTAAATACATTTTTTTTAATTGTTAATTGACTACCTAATTGTAAATGAAAATACTACTGGTGCTAGTTTTTTTTTATATAGCCTTATAAAGCAATTACCTATAGAATCTATTATTACAAAAGATTGACGCATTGTTAAAAAATAGTTTTGACGAATTTTTAAACGTCACCCGATATCCGTGGTCAAGAAAACGATAACAGTATTTAAATTAAAATTGTAAAGATAACGAAGTAATCAATTTACAACAATGAATATGTTAAAGCTAAACCATAAAACTGTTTTTCAATCACGACCAATAAGTAATCGAGATTTCGTGTTGATGTTATTAGATTAAAATAATACTTACTTTGTTTGCTTACAGAAAACCATTTTACGGGTATTTTCTGGTTTTAATGTCGGCATTATTAGTGAAACTTATTTGAGTTTCCAACTAAACAATTTCATTTCAATTCATAATTAAAAAAAGACGGCACTATCATACAGGGTACCTATTTAAAGTTATCAGAGAAGAACATTTGAATCACATTAAGGTCATATCCATTAGAAAACATTTAATTTTAATGATTTTCGTTGGTTCTGAGAGCACAATCCGTGTAGGTACCTACTGCGTTTTACATAAATGCTATAACAAATATTAAGGAAACTAATTTTTATCTACTTTTATTCTACTACATAATTTTAATACAAAATTCTTTTAAGAGTTTTTGAAGACTATTCCGTCTGGTGTAGTGGTAAGTGACATGGTCACTACACAAGGGGGTCGCGGGTTCGAATCCCGCCAAGGAAAGATATTTGTATGATAAATATAAATTTCTTTTCCAGGGTTATGGATGTATTTATTTATTTATTATTTATTAGTTCAGTGATTATTTTCGTTGACTCGTACCTAGTCTTGCATTTAATTTGTATATTGTACATTTATTCATATGATGACAAATCGCATTACTTCATCATTGAAAGTACAATGACTCCGCTTCGTGTTTCATATTTGCATTCAAATACTTAAATTGAGTTTATATGCTTCTCATAATTAATTAAGTATGTGCTATTACAATTTTTTTGTATTGAAATGTTTTGGTTTTACACCAACCTTAAATATTAAATAATAAACAAATAATATATAAATTAATATTTACTAACAATCACGCCACGTTAACTGGTCCCGTGCTAAGTTCGTAAAGAACTTGTGTTACAGGTACTAGATAGCGGAAATAAATGTAAGATCTTTATTATACACATACATATATTTAATATACATCCATAAACCTGGAAAAGACATTTTATATTTATCATACAAATATCTTCCCTTGGCTGGACTCGAACCCGCGACCCCCTTGTGTAGTGACCATGTCATTTACCACTACACGAGATGGCCGTTAAATTTGTACTTGTTAATATTGTACTCAATTTAGGGCAAACGTTATTGACCTTTAAAAAGTACCAGAATAATATGAAAAATGTAAACAAACTCAACAAGGTGTGGATGATGTAGTTATTTTCGTAATCATCAGAATCATTGAATGGAAGTTCACGGTTAAGCCTCGAATGTTTAGCGACATTAACTGTGCTACCGGATAATTTCGGTAACGCGGTGCAAAAACATCAAACAAAAGGTCTTGCTTGCCCTTGACTTGCAAATTCAAGTATTTGAATCTGTTTTATGACTTAACTACAGGCAACGCCCCGGACTTTGTAACATCACATTTTATTTATTTATTGCTTAGATGGGTGGACGAGCTCACAGCCCACCTGGTGTTAAGTGGTTACTGGAGCCCATGGCCATCTATAACGTAAATGCGCCACCCACCTTGAGATATAAGTTCTAAGATCTCAGTACATTACAACGGCTGCCCCACCCCTTCAAACCGAAACGCATTACTGCTTCACGGCAGAAATAAGCAGGGCGGTGGTACCTATCCGCGCGGACTAACAAGAGGTCCTACCACCAGTAAGTTTCATTAACAATTATTACAATAAATTACGTTGAATTTAAACGATAAAAATTGTGACTTGTTTAATATTTACCATATTATTAAAGTTGTTTGGACTGTAGAAAGAAATTATAATCGTTTATTTGTACAACGAAATTGGCCTATATTTTCATTATGGCAACACAAAGCCACACCCTGCGGGTAATATCAGATGAGACCTGTATCCAACCAGCAGTGGACGTCTGTTGACTAATAACAGGACATTTCATTTTCAAAGAAGACTGCAAGCTATAAAATCCGCCATACGATATGTGTTCTAAATAAGCGAAAAATAATTCTCGGCTACCTTGAAATGTAATTAACAAACAAACAAATATAACATAGTTGAATATAATTATTCAGTGGCGAAACTAATGTTTAACGCTAAATAGGCTATAAATAGCGTTTCGCTCTGATTACTACAAAGAAATGTATTAAAATACAGTCCTTCGTGAAAACGACACGCGTATGCAATCGTGACAACAACAACTCAATCGACGACTACAGCGAAGTTTTAATTCAATCGGATGAAGGGCGAACGAATAGAGAAGATGATCTATGAGTAAACAGATTTTACTGTATATCTTAATTTAAGATTTAGCTACCGTCAGGCATGTGAGCGTCCGAGAACAGTTTTTTTTTTATTTATACCGTAATAATTCAGCCATTTCGTCCAAACTATTTACAAATTATATATGAAAACCTCCTTTATCGCTCTTTCTATTAATGAAATTCGTATCAAAATCGGTTGAATGGTTTAGAGTGGAAAAAAAAACAGGCAGACAGCTACTTTACTTTGAACTATTTAGAGAAGAAACTAGTGATTCCTTGTCACGTTTTGATGTGTTTGAAATAGACCCATTTACTGAAACGATTCTCGGGCCACTTATTGGACGTTCATAGCAAAAACATACTGTATGAAGTTCAATCAGATAAACTCTTAGAGTACGATAATATATTTAAACCCATACATTTAATACATAATATTTAAAATGATAACAAGAACAATGAATTTTGCTTTATGGTTTTTTTAATTAACCTTTGCTATTTTGTCCAGTCTACTCTTGCTATTGTCAATGTGGAATGTCTATCAGACAAACTCTAGACTAGGATTCCAAAATGTGATAATATTCAAGAACCCCTTTCTTGAGATGAGTCACTAATACGTACATTGAACTTTATCTTTTGTTGTAAATGGGGCGTGGGTACATAACGTCTCGCACAATGAATACCATTGATACCAATTTTAAATTAGCAGATGCTAGATCTTTTCATTTTGAGGCTTGGTTAGAGGAATTTACAATACAAATATGTGAAATACGGTTCATATTTCGAAATTAATAAAATTTATTTGTAAATGTTTCTACAATTATTATTCTTTTATTGCCCGCAGGCAGGCGAGCATACGGCCCACCTGATGGTGACAGGTTACCATCGCTCAAGGACGTCAGAGCCAAGCTACTGCCTAGCAAATAATGTAACATAAAATATAATATTATGACATGGGACTGATTTTTTAGCTTGACTATCATAATAACCCATCTTTAAATTATTTTATTATGCAATCCTGTAACGTGATGTTAATATGCAGTTGTGATCATACTGTACAATCATACGGTAATCAACGGTATATTCCAAGTTAACCTCTGATAGCTTAATATTAACAACAGGTGGACTTCCATTGTTATTGACATTTATCACTTACATTTGTGACGATATTACGTGTAAATATAATGTCGGTGTTAAAGTAAAACATAAATGCATTATAATTAAATTTAGTGAAGTGAAACCGGCTGGCAATCGATACAGAGCGCGGGGTCATACGCGAAGTTCTGAAGCGTTGTGTCGATCCAACCCGCACTGTTTGACCGTGCAACGAATACCCGACACCGACCTTGGCCATAATATCCTCCACTTCATTGTGCCACCATGCCACCACAAACTTCATAATACGTCTAAGTCATTCATTGAAGAGGACGATATATGTACCGACATTTTACATTGATACTTGTTTATGAATTAGCTCATAACCTACATAATAATATAGCTCACTACAAAGGAGGCATGTGCATGGAGCGAAGCTAAAATTCAATAAGCCGTATCGGTATGACGTGATGACATACGAGGAATCAATAGATACCGACCGCATGAAACGAAGGTGCGAAAGCGATGATTGTGTTTGGCGCGGCGGTGCGACGGCGCGGGCTGATCGCGACGTACCAGCTTGCCGAGCAACTCGAGGAGAGAGAGGCGCAGCGGACGCGGCGGCACCCGAGCTTCGCTGCCCTCCGCGCCCAGCACCTCGAGTTCGACAGCTTCGGAGCGCGCGCACATCCGCGCCGTTACCGCCGCCCCATGCCGGGCGCCGCTACGTGCGGCCACTCCGCCGGCTCCGGTACCACGCGACGCGCCACGAGCCGCGTGATCCGCACGCGCGCTCTCAGTCGGCGTGCCTACGAGACTCCTTTACTCCTCTCCCTGCCTACAAACAGCGCCATCCGTCCGTAGCGCGCATGTCACTTACACACCGATTATGCCTCTATTGTGTTACCCTTCTTTTCAGTATTTCCTGTACTAAAATTCTCCTACCAAATGGGAGAAATATTAAAATTTGTGTTTCTCATAAATTTTTTAAATCTTATTTTTCAAGGTTTGGTTTCCAGATCAACTTTAAGATTTCCAATCCCCGCAGAAAAAAAACGGATTCCTTATAGTATAATTTTATTGTTGGTCGGTTCGTCGTCGTCGTTTTTCTCAGGAATGAGTAGATGTATCTAGTTTACATAACTTATTCCACATACTAAGGCATACAGTGAACGAAAATTATATAAAAATTCAAGATTCTATGTCAACGTAATAAAAAGACAGTTATATTTTTCATGTTAGCTCACAATACTAATGTTAAAATGAAAAAACTTTATTTACTTACTACTATAGCTGTACTGACTACCTCTTCGTAAATGGATACTATAGCCTGCACATAACGTGAATCAAACCCTTAGAAATGATTTACAAAGCCGCAACTGCATTATACCTGTACCTGTTACTGTTAAACGGCTGTCCCATCTCTCAAACCGGAACGTGACTTTGCAACAGCTCAATATAACACTTCAGTTAGTGGAATATGGTAACTTAAGTTTCAAAGTGTGATAGTAAGATTTATTAGATTAAATTGTCTCTACAGTCGTATACTCAGAACAGAGTAGTTGTAATAATATGTTTGTTGGTTGTTTTACACCCTCGTTACTCCAGCTTTTGTTACGTTTTTGTTGATTAAACTATAATATACTAGCAACCCGCCCTCGCTTCGCTTCGGAAGCTGTAATTTATTATTGATTTCTCCACTATGTAATGGATGTTATTATACATATAAACCTTCCTCTTCAATCACTCTATCTATTTAAAAAAACCGCATCAATCCGTCATCATCATCCGTTGCGTAGTTTTAAAGATTTAAGCATACATAGGGATATAGGGACAGAGAAAGCGACTTTGTTTTATACTATGTAGTGATGAAGAAAAACGCGAATGATTTAGGAAACTAAAAGATTACAATCAGCCAGCTGGCGATTCAAGAAGACTCAAAACAAGTGAAACATATATAATAGGTGTAAACACTAATGTTGTTGCGATCAAAGTGAGGAAAAAAGACATGTCTATCGTTTGATTTATTACAACGAGACGAAGCATGACACATAATTTCCTTGTGAACTATTTTATGATGTAAATTTACTCAATAAAAAAATCAGACATTGTTTGTAGTATGATGTGCATATTTATGCAATTAATCTCACACTGTTGGATTTTCCTGGTAAATGTTCATTGTAAACGATATGACATTAGTTAATTTTTGACTAGCGACCCGCCCTCGCTTCGCTTCGGAAACTGTAATTTATTATTGATTTCTCCACTATTTAATGGATGTTATTATACATATAAACCTTCCTCTTCAATCACTCTACCTATTAAAAACCGCATCAAAATCCGTTGCGTAGTTTTAAAGATTTAAGCATACATAGGGACAGATATAGGGACCGAGAAAGCGACTTTGTTTTATACTATGTAGTGATGACCGTGTGTATCAATCAACTGATAGGTAGATAGTTCTTTTTCATCTGTAGTTGTAGTAGTCTGTAGATAAATACTGCAAGACATTATTATTATTATTAAGTATTTCTTTCTTTTGTTTTTTTATTATTTTTTTATTGCTTAGATGGTTGGACGAGCTCACAGCCCACCCGGTGCCAAGTGGTTACTGGAGCCCACAGACATCTACTACGTAAATGCGCCACCCACCTTGAGATATAAGTTCTAAAATCTCGGTATAGTTACAACGGCTGCCCTACCCTTCAGACCGAAACGCATTACAGCTTCACGGCAGAAATAGGCAGGGTGGTGGCACCCACCCGCGCAGACTTACAAGAAGTCCTACCACCAGTTCGTATTGGTCTTTTTTACATACCACACCACATTATAAGAAACACTAGCGAGAAGTGGATAAAACGCTAACAGAATAGTTACTGAGGGAAGAGTTCGAAAGAAATTACGAAATAATATAATGCCAATAAAAAACGAAAGATAAAAACGTAAGTGTAGTTTTAATTATGTAATAAAGAAAAACAAACTAAGAAGGTGAATGGACGAAATTAAAAAAATTGCGGTACCATTTTCACTGTGACAACATCGAGGAGAGCGGAAAATATTTAAGGTGATGTTTGCGACTACAGGGCGTATATTGTATTCGAAAACCTAGTGAGCTAATGCAGCGACATAATTAAATATATAAAAATAACAACCAGAAATATACTCGGAAAAAATCTGTGACTGTAAAATTGATCAAATAATTTAACAATACTCGGCATACATCGAAATGTAATAAATGTATACATAAAAATAAAAATACATACATTATAAAATTATCATCGCTATAAGCCCTGTGCCCTGTGATGAGTATCCACATCTCACTAAGGAGAGAGGAAAGTACAATGAATGGACATCCCTAAGGTTTAAAGTTTCATTTAAATTCGTTATTTTCGAGCTACTGCCGAGATACATTTTCATCGAGGGAAAGTTCCTTTTTTTTTGCGTGAGCGAAGCGGTGGGCAAAAGCTAGTAAAACTAATAGACATTTAGACTCGTGTCTTATTAATCATTTAAAATGCAGCAGTAAGTAATAATATACACAGCACTGCATCTGCGTCGTATGAAATAGCCTGTACAATTATTTTATATTGTAAGTTAAATGTATAATCTTACCAAAAAGCCTAAGGGACAATACAATTTATTGATTGCATATTTGTTATGTACATCACAGCTGTTGCCAGAGGTTTCACTCCCTTACATCATATATTAATATAGTCTAGACTCTCGAGTATGCTAATGAAATCACAACGTGATTCAAGAAAAAGGCACACCGCCATCTAACGAGAATTAGTATAAACTTTTTACATTTTCCGCCTATACTTTATCCCTCATTGCACACTTATGAAGGGTGAATTTCTAATCGGTACGATATTATGTGTGATTCCGTTAGGTGGCGTATAAGGGAATGCAAAATTAATTGCATTAAGAGATAATAAAAAAAATTGTTGCTTTTGTTAACTTTTAAAATAGTCTGTATAACTATTTTTTTAAATTACCATATAATGTCATTTCGATTTGATAACATTACCCCCCGATCATCCTCTTCGGCCAGTAAACACTTTAGGCCAAGAAGGACAAGCATCTGAGATTGATCCCCGATAACTCCATGATCTTCTATTCTCACAATATAAAGTAAGTCCGCGGTCATAAAATAAACTGTTCCTTTGCAATAAAGTGAAACTTCAAATTTGCATTTAATCATGACCTACAGGAGTATGTTATTCACTTAAGAAGTTGGTAATTGCATAAATGCCCCCGTTGCAATCCCAGTTTTCTAATCTAGGCATCGGAGCATCATAATGAATAATCGGAGCACTTAGGAAATTAGATATTCACGGTGATCTAGGTCTCGACCCCATCCGAAAGTATATGAAGATGGTATCGGAACGCTACTTTTCGAATAATCCCTAATCGTGGCTGCTTAATCCGACCCAAACAGGAGCCAGCCAACGTCATCATGGAAGAGTTCGACATGATCCTTGGCCTATAACATCAACCCACTGACAAAATTCCAACTCTCCTAGCTAATGCCGAAACTCAAACTCAGGCCACCGAAGCTCAAACTCAAACCATCCTGGTACAGCTAGGAAGGTCTCTCGGCCACTAGTAATCCTCTCCATCCCACGAAAACAAGGTTTAATTTTAAGTTTACGACATAAATTTACAGTTAGAAAGGTTTCGAATAGGTATGCCCTTTGCAGTTTTATAAATTGTGTTATTGGCCTAATAAACGCGATTTATAACAATAGTGTTTTTAATTATATTTACGACTCGGGAAAACCTTTAGGAATATACTCGTAGTGATGGCAAATTAACCGTAACTTATTATAATTTTTACCATATGAAATATGTTTAACTGGGGAATCCATTTACGGATACCCGGTCGAGGGGGGTAACGGACCGGGTTATGTCGGACTCCGGCGCCTCCTGAGAGGAAGAAGGGGAGAAGAGAAGGGCCGAGGTCCTTCACCTCCCCCAATTTCTCACAGGAGACTACGCCTTGAAAAAGGCGCGCGAAGCACTTGTCCCCGCAGAACGACTACCGACTAAACCCCATCGAGCCCCACCACTCCGACTCCACGAAACCCACGGTACCGCACAGTGCGCGCCGAAGGCTCGCCGTTGCCGGTACCCATCCTGTTAATAGGACGGCATTCCATCCCCGGGAAATCCCGCAGGACGTCGTTTCGGAGACACACCGTGAGCGGTGCACAGGAGCCACCTTGCGCCGCCTCACCACCGGACCAACAGCCGAGTACCGGGCACCCCCGCACCCGGCACCCGACAGCCCCTACGGGAGATGAACGGGAGCTTCGCGCCCGTGCCGCCCACTCCGCCTTCTTCGCTGAGAAGCCGAAGAGGGATCCCACTCCCTTTCGCGCTCCTCAGCCTCACGGAACGCCATGACCAGGTCGCAAAACCTGGTCATGGCCTCCCAAGAATTCTGGTCCTCTAGCATGCGGGCGATGACAGCCCGCAAGGAGAGGTCTCTCCCCAGCACCGCGATGAGGTCTCGCCGCGAGCGCTCCCAACGCGGACACGCTTCGAGTGCGTGCTGAGCGTCATCGTCCGGATGCCCACACTGGTGGCAACCTGGATGTGGCTCTCGCCTGCAGACCTTCCACAGGTACCTCCCGAAGCAACCATGCCCCGAGAGGACCTGCGTTAGGTGGAAGGAGAGGACGCCGTGTCGTCTATCTGACCATGCCTCCAGCACGGGCACCAGGGCCTTGAGGGTGCGTCGGCGAGTGATTGAAGTTTGGCCAAGCTCCTCCAGCAATCGCTCCCTCCACTTGGCGTACGTCAGATGACGCGCAGCACGCCTCCACCGACCGACAGCCGACGGGCCGGGCGTCCGTCCCCGACTCAGGGACTATGTCCTGCGCCAGTATACCGCAGCTGCTACCTCAGCCTCGAGATCTCAAGGAAGGGAACCGGCGAGGGCGCAGGCGACCTCCCGGGAGATCGTACGGTACCCCCTGATGACCCTCACCGCGAGCACCCGCTGCGCTCGTAGCAGCAAAGCTGCATTGCGCGCAGAGAGTGCGGGCGACCACACGGGAGCGCCGTACAAAGCCATACTGCGGACGACCCCCAGGTACAGACGCCGGACGCCGGCGCTGCAACCACCGACATTGGGGAGAAGACGGGCTAGTGCACCCGCCATCCCCATAATAAACCTATGCCCTAAGGCATCCGATAATGGAAACATGTCTTTCCCGAAAATCACATTGGAAATGACTTTCACATCGATTTAAGTAAATAAAATTTAAGTATCGGTTTGTAATGTCAACTTCATAACTTTTTTTTTTATTGCTTAGATGGGTGGACGAGCTCACAGCCCACCTGTTGTTAAGTGGTTACTGGAGCCCATGGACATCCACAACGTAAATGCGCCACCCAGCTTGAGGTATTTTGAGGTATTACGGTAGGCAGCGGCTTGGCTCTGCCCCTGGCATTGCTGAAGTCCATGGGCGACGGTAACCACTCACCATCAGGTGGGCCGTATGCTCGTCTGCCTACAAAGGCAATAAAAAATAAATAAAAAAAGGTATAAGTTCTAAGTTCTCAGTATAGTAACAACGGCTACCCCACCCTTCAAACCGAAACGCATTACTGCTTCACGGTAGAAATAGGCAGGGTGGTGGTACCTACCTGTGCGGATTCACACCACCAGTATCCTACCACCTAGTATCCTACCACCTAGAGGTCCTACCACCAGTATAATAATAATATTTAGTAATACATATTTAGAAACAAATTTTTCGGATTATAACGACGAATTATATGAGGTAAACATGGGTGCGCGTTTGCGATAGCGGTCGACTTAGTTGGCTTTGCCGATGTCCGTGACATTGAAACGCAGTTCGAATAGGTATATTAAAAAATTTTTTAAGGAAATGAAACGGCCCGCTAGTAATTTTCCTACAGAGACGGGATTTCTGATGTAATGACCCACCACATCGTACGCACTTTACTTCGTACTTTTATTGATGTGAATATAAATTTTAAATATTTCTAAGCGACTCTTTATTGCATTGTACATATATAGATAGCTATCAGCCAGTATAATTGTTATTAAATTCAGGACAGCCGTTTTAAGAGATGATAATTTGCATTTTCTGGGAATATAATAAAAAGCTGTCATTTTGATATAACAAACAGACAAGTCAATTATATCTATTTATGTAGTTTACTATTCTACTTGTAATAGAACTCGATGATAAGCCAAAGTATCAACCCAATGAGTTTCTCACGGGATCTTCTCGGTGGGTCTCGATTCTAAGCAGTTGGAATATTCAACGAAGCACTGCTCCTGCTGAGGGCCAGTGTTAGCAAAGTCTCTCAGGCTGAGCTCCATAAGCTCGCCTACCAGCCCAGAGAAGCTTGAATAGCCCCTCGAGGCTACCAGAGATTTGGTAGGAAACAAAAAGGGCATGATATAACGCTAAAACTAAACTCGAAACTTGTAACTAGTAGGGTAAGGTGATGCAAAATGGTTCATTAATTTACCACTTCATAAATTATAGTTATTTGTATGAACTGACTTTAAAATTTCTTTTTTTTTAAAGTAAGCACTTTTTAAAATTTATAATAGAGACGAGAAACATATGTTGAAATATTCATGATAATGATAGTATGACTGATTAAGAATGTTAATAACACGTATACAGTCTACAATGACACATGACTTAGGTTGTCCGTGACTGATATCTTCGAGGTAAGTAGGAGGCGGCCTTGGGGCCAAGTGTCATCAAGGCGGTTAAATACTGGTCAGCACGCTATACACTCACCTTGGCCATGTGTTCTCGCCGAGGACTTTCCCATGTCGGCCGCACCATCGACACACATATACACTTACACTCGCTCGAGACACAACACTGACACTGTGCGTAACTATAATTATAGGTCGGTGTAAAAGAGGCGTAGGAAACTTTATACGTTATATAATTGAAGGGCACTTGAGGGTTATATTGGGTCTTCTACGGTGTAAGAGATGGTAGGGCGTTAAGAGGAACGGAGGACCGCGCGGCGCGATCGGCATCCTGTGCTCCAACTCTGCACTTCGCTTTCCTGCAACAAACACGAAGAACGATCAATTAAATAACGTGTGACCTGAATTCCGACTGAAAAGCATTTGAATAATTAGGTGGATTTGTTCGGACCATTTCAGTTTTAGATAGGCACAAATAATTACAAAAACTAGTATTAGTATTTTTTTGTGTCAGAAATGTGGACAAGATAGGACTATCATAACAAATTACATTATTATTTTAGCAACGTTTCGGTCAAAAAGTATTAGTTTCTGATGTCTGAGACAATTGTGCAGTGTAAGATAGGGATTATTTAAATTCATATTATGGTAAATATGGTAGTTTCGACAATTGTTGTTTTTTGTATTGTAGGTTATCAATTATGTGTAATTTTCAGATGCCTGATGAAGGTCTAATAAAAGACCGAAACGTTGCTAAAATAATAACGTAATTTGTTATGATAGTCCTATCTTGTCCACATTCCTGAGATACACAAAAAAATATTTTATAATAATTATGGACGACAATATTGATAATAGTGATACTAGTATTAGTATTTTGAGAAATAAAACAGAGCAAAGGTATAGAGAGATGCTACTTTTTTTGAATAACAACATTATATTCAATGCAACTAATATTTAACAATTGTTACGATTGCACAATTAACGATGATTGTGAGAATCGAAATGCGTGTATCGATAGATGTCACGACGAGCTATCATAAATGCTTTATTAAAACCACTTGTGTTTAATTGAGTACTGATGTTACTTTGTATATTCGTTGAATTTAGTGCAAAAATCTGAAATGAAATGAAAAAGTTATGAAAAACGTAGTATACTACATATTAAAATTTTCAAACCCGTTTTGAATTATCGTAATTGTATTCCACATCATAAATAGTATTTAAATACATGTATTCTTTAAATATTGTAAACGAAGTTACAACAACATGCTGAGGGTTTTCAAAATAATTTTAGACTTAAGCGACATATTTATTCCAGAGATAATCGTTTTTTAAGGAAAACAATAATCCTTATATTTTTTTATATTGGCCCAACATTTATAATTATTAATTATTAATTCTTAGTGTAAATAATCAGATGTACTGTATATAAAACTTCCCAATATTATCTCCTAAGGAGGGTAATAGGGTGTAAATATTGTGTATGAAAAAATTTTTTTTTTCGAATATCTTGAAATGGATTATTAATATTCCTTAAAATAAATAACTAGACGTATTTCACATAATTTCAAATTCACTTCTATAATGGTGGGATAAATCTTGTCTTGGATACATTAGAAGGCTTATTGTCTTATGGTATATTGTATTCTTCTATAATACTTTTTTTTCACACGGAAAGCGGGTAAAGCCTTTGACAACAAGCTGGTTTAGTAATACATGTATTTACAAGAAAATTATCTCATTTTCGTACGTTTATGAGTATATCAGTAACGCGTCACGCCTACATGTCCGTAGATTACTTGCTTTGAAGCCCATAATTAAAGCAAACGAAATAACAGACACTGGTGTCACGGTGACATCATATATTTTATAGTTTAGGCCTTGAGAGCCTATCAATGCCAGGAAATTGTGTCGAATCAAAGATTTAAGCACATTGATATTTGTTTTAAGAGATTTCGTTATTTTATAGTTCAACGATTCGGGGTTTTTTTTATTGCTTAGATGGGTGGACGAGCTCACAGCCCACCTGGTGTTAAGTGGTTACTGAAGCCCATAGACATCTACAACGTAAATGCGCCAACCACCTTGAGATATAAGTTCTAAGGTCTCAAGTATAGTTACAACGGCTGCCCCACCCTTCAAACCGAAACGCATTACTGCTTCACGGCAGAAATAAACGGGGCGGTGGTACCTACCCGTGCGGACTCACAAGAGGTCCTACCACCAGTAATTACGCAAATTAAAATTTTTGCGGGTTTGATTTTTATTACACGATGTTATTCCTTCACCGTGGAAATCAATCGTGAAAATTTATTGAGTACGTATTTCATTAGAAAAATTGGTAACCGCCTGAGATTCGAACACCGGTGCATCGCTCAACACGAATGCACTGAACGTCTTATCCGTTAGGCCACGATGACTTTTTTAATCTATTGCCGAACGATCCTCAATCTTAATAAATCTCAACATCTCTAATTAAACACTTTTGCTTTGTTGACTAACCAATATCCAAACATACAAACAATACCAACATTCTCACATTTACAAAAATTCTGTAGATTAATACCGACATGTCGTGAGTTGCGATTGTTATAGTTCAGTGATGTCTGTTTCTGAATAACCTAATGTAATATGTATTTCGGACCTACTTGGCTTATAACGATCAAATAACAAAAGACAGTTCATCCACCTCTTTTCATGTTTATTAACCCCAGTTTCCCGTTTACTTTATTCTTCATACCATCTATATGACGATTTAATAGTTATTCATATCAGATTAACTATTTTACTTCTTTGGTGCTTCCTATCTTTGACAACGCAGACATGTGCTATGCTGTTCCAATAGAGGAACAATTAACAGGATGGAGTGCCTTCTGAATCTATGCATTCACTCACACTAGGTGGACTGTGGTGTGGTGGTGCTCAGCAGCTTGTAATAAAACTACTTTTCGTCATATTCATGTACTTACTTCCGAGCACATGCATATATTCTTTAGTGCCTATTATTTATAAAGTACTAAGCTTCCTTGGTAGCGCGTATGAAGAAAGGTCTCATGTACACCATTACACATATTCATAATAGCAAATAATGGGAATACTTCATATACGAGTATGTACTTCATTAACATCTGAGAAAATGATCTTTTATCATCCGCAGCCGATATGGGTCAAAACCAATTAGCAATTTTGTACAATTACATATTATTACCATTATATATTATAAAACATTACTTAATTGATGTTCGACTTGATATAGCTGACATCAAAGTTTTAATGTGGATTGTGTAACTATCCATCATTTGTTAACTGACATTTCAAATAATGCCGGTCGATAAAAACTGTATTGTATTGTATTGAACTATAAAAACTGAGGCGCAAGAACTCATGTCTCGAGGTGGGTGGCGGTATTTAAGTAGTAGGTATGTGGGCTCCGGTAACCACTTAACACTAGGTGGGCCGTGAGCTCGTCCACCCATCTGAGCAATAAAAAAAAAACAATTCGACATGCTTCCAGCTATCCGTTAAGGAAATACCTATTCAAAAATGTTCATTACTGTACTTTTTGTGTTTATCGCCAGTTCCAAAAAGAGCTGTAGTCCTGAGAAGTAACATCGAAAAATAATAATTACATAATAACATTAACGATTTCATGAATTTAAATTATAATTAAAATCTAGTACTAGATTTAATAAAGCCCAACACTTTATGAAAACCACATAACAATAGTCCGGAGCGGATAGGAGCGGAGTACATCCCTATTAAATGGAATCGGTGCATTCACAATGATCATTATTGCAACGTACTATCCGGCTTTGAAATTAACCCCCACCCGCTATGCTTCATGGGCACTGACACATCCTCCAAACGATATTTAAAGAGCACTTCTCATTAGACAAACTTGGCTCTTGGCACTATCACCATGTCTGAAGGTAATCACGAAATAACAGATAGGTCGTTTGCCATTGATCGTAAAAAGCTGCCGATATTCTGAGTGGCAGCCAGTTCACCCAAATAACAAACTAAAAAGGGGTAGAATGTTTTCTCTGCTGCTTAGGAGAGCCTAAAAGCATCACGAGTGGATTCGACAAGACATGTTTTGGGCGAGGGCAGCTTTACGTTGCCCCGTCAGCTGGGTCGGATATGTTGTTAGCCACGCTAAGGGTTCTATCGTGACGCGACGCTTTTTCGAAGAAGCGTCTCGAAGGAGCAACAGCGAAGACGCTGTCTTCATCGGTTCTAAATGGAGATCGTCGTAAAAGATAACACGATCCGCCAACATTAAATCTTGATAAAGACTATTTGTAGTGTAAACTGCTGTACCACCATTGTAATTTCCAATTTAATTAAACTAAAAAGAAACAAACATTTAGAACACAAACGGAGAGATGATGAGTTGAGATAGAATGTTTCTTAAAATTTAATTTCATACCGCGTGTGATCTGCACTGCACACGTATTTTATTTAACAAAATGTTCCTTATCGTAGAAGAGATAACTAAATTACGTGAAATTTATCATTAACACGTGTTTTAGCATTAGTCGTTCTGTCATCCTGAGTAAGATAGCGGTTATGGTCATGTTGTTCTAAGACTAATGTAATATTTATTTCTGTATGTGTCAAGACGTATTACTTATTACATTTTAAGAATAGGGAGAAACTTTACCGAACTTATAGCTTATCAATATAATTATAAAATACGTGCGAAGGATCTATTATCTTTAAAACTTATTCGTTATTTAAATGAAGGAAGAATTGATATAAAATAATCAAAATCGTAATTTTTTTTAACATGGCTTAATAAGAAAGAACGTCATTCAAGTAACATGCTCAAATCTCTTGTTATGGGATGATTTTTAATTTTACTCTAATTACCACACCGGGTATCATACTGGTAATAAACAGCCAACAAACTGGCAATAAAAAAGGCAAATACATATCAGGTCACTGTACAAGAATCAGCATCTGTGCGCTAATTTTTTTTTGTATTTAACTTTGTCAATATTGGGAAAATATAAACACAGGACATTTTAAATTGACCCCGAGGTTCATTAGGTATAATATAAAAAGTGCTTTCTCGAAATTACCTCTGCGGTATGTGAAAACGTGCGCATAGCTTTAGAATCTGGCTTAACGGGTCTACTTTTAATAGAACTTATTAAATAGATCACAGGTTCTGTTTGTAAGATTCGATGAATTCAGTCTACAGTTTCAATAAGCTATATGCCATATTTCCAAATGCTAGAATTTTTTCTCCCGAACGTCTAATACATAAAACAAAACATACCGACGGACTGGGATAGCAGTTAAGCCTTGTTCGGACTAGGCGAGTATTTTAGTCGAGTACCGAATAACTTAGTGCGTAAACTACTCTCTACTCGCCCGAAAAAATAGAACAAAATGGATTGACTTGACTAAATTATTTACTAACCTACTCGACTAAATTTTTGGTGCTCAGACACATTTAGCTACTAAATTACTGGGTACTCGACTAAAATACTCGCCTAGTCCGAACAAGGCTTTAGGGTCACTAGAACGAGGCGAGCGCTATATCGAGTTAAAAAGTTGGTTAACATAATTTTTCGAATGATTAACTACTATTACCAATCAATCACAAAAGTTAAGAATTTATCGGGAGTATTAAATTTACTATTATATAACATCACTATAAAGCGATTTAATTTCATTTACAGTTTAAAAAAGTAATTATAACAAAATCACACAATAAAAAATAACATTATAAAAATATTATAATGCATATTTAGTAAAATCTTAAAAATGTAAGAAAATTATAATATATCATTATCAAGCGGTTTAATTTCATTTACAGTTCCAATTATAAAAATATTATAATGTATCTTTAGTCAAATCTTAAAAATACAACAAAAAGGTGTATTAGTCGTTTGAATGAAATATGTAGTAGTTATTAAATGTATAATAGTTTCTTTGATGAAGTAATTGAAGGTGAGAAATGTACGATTAATTTCTTCTTAAGTGGAATTTTATTTTAAAACTACTGATATTAAAATATGTTCAGATTTTTATTCGATTTTATTATGAGATTATGGCTCGCTCGTCACAGTTAGAATATAGAGTTTTAAAATTTTTTTTTTAATTTAAATTAAGCCGTGAAATCTAATCCTGACAATGTCTGTAATTGACATTTTTCTTACCCTATTAAAGTGGATTTATTAGAAAATAAAATATCTTATATAGACATTTCGAGTAGTACTAAATTTTGTAGTACATACTAATCGAGTATAGACATTTTCATATTCTAAATGTGAAGACCGAGAAATAATATCATAATAAAAATTTCAAACAGTCAAAAGAATATGGTTAATAAAAAAACTCACATTATGAAACTCTGATTTTTACCAGATCAACCTCGGCAATCCAATTCTCGCTTAAATCATGTAAAAAAACACGTCACATTCACATCACGAAACTAATTCATAAAAAATCTTATTCGAGAGTAAGTCTTCAATATAAGGCACTTTAATTAAACGTAAACTAAACCACATTAATTGATATTATACTGTGTCGTTTTTTGTATACTGATGTAAATGTTAAAATATATCCACCGTAAAAACGTGTGTCTCCCGGCAGCGAACGAAACGCACTGTTTTGATAGTGTAGCGTACCTACGTAACATCAAAAGGCAAAGTGAGGCGAGGCGATCCTCACCAAAGCAGGCCAACAATATAACTTTCATTGTTAATTTCATTTTTTTTTCTGTCCACCGCTGGTTTTATACCGCAAAACGAATTAAAATAGTACGAAACAAACCATTCAACGGCGTTTGGATTTTTTTCTCCCAAGGACGTCTGCACTAAGTATCTCAGAATAAATCTAAAAACAACGAATACTCGACGGAAAAGTAAAAACTTGTTATCCTTAACTTACTTATTATTGAAGTTTTGTTACCCATTTAATTTCGAGTTTATTACGTTTTGGCTTTGAAAATATAGTCAAGGTAATAAAGTAATAAAGCTTTCGCTTATGAATAATAAGTGGAACCCTTGAATTTACTATCTAACGTAATTGGGCTTTTATTTAATAATATTATCTGTTAATGTATGGTTTGATTGAAGCTGCAAAAATTAATTAAAAATGTGTACAAAACTGAAAGTACTCGTTAATCGATTTATACGGGCGCGTGCAACTTACGCGCAATCTATACATATATTAATACGTGAAGAAAAAACTTTGTATCCCTTTTTACGAAAATTGCACGGACGGAGTATGAAATTTTCCAGACTTATAGAGAATATAGAGAAGGAGTGCACAATGCTAATATTTTTTTAAAATAATGCATAAAAGATACATTAAATCAATAAAGAAAACATTACACACACTACATACCATGTATTTGACGCACACACATGCATACAATTTATTGTCAAACTTTTGTTCTTGACGTGTAGTCTTGGTGAAATTTATGATTATAGAAGTATAAAATACAATCATAATAGTGTACAAACTTACAATTCCAATTAATTATAGTCGAATTTCGACTACTGCGGGACCTCTAGTTCATTATAGTTTTTTGACAAATCCATCGAGACACTGTACTGTGTATTTCCCAGACATTCAAACGAAAGTTTCGTTTATTATGCTATGTGTCTTGGAAAAAAAATGTACAAGCATTAGTAGACCGAGGCTGATAACGACATTCCCGTACAAATCGAGGACATCTGCACCAGCCGCACTGTAGCACCGATGAGTGCTCTTGCGCAACTAAGCCGCTTGAATGGTAGCTATAGCTTGCCGGCTAATTGAAGACATCGCGTTTTTTTTTCCTAAGCTAAATTGCCTTGAGAGGCTATTTCAGCATAACCTTAACTAGTAGGTGAGCTCACGGGGCTCAAACCGGAGTGATGCTAATACTGACCCTAGCAAGAGCAGTGCTTCGCGGAATCTACCACCGGATCGGAAACGTGACCCACTGAGAAGATCGGGCGAGAAACTCAGTGGGCTGTGTCTATGGGTTAATTCGCTCATCGAGCCATTCGTCGGAAGCGACGGATTCGACGAGGACTGTGATCGGTGCTTGTGGTACCTAAAAGCATCGTTAGTGGATCGGGAGGATCCGTAATGACGTGTTTTGGGCGAAGTCGACTGTTTCCCATTCGGTCTACAGGATCGGGTATGAAGATATCATATGGCTATTTAAGGAAACACCATCCTGTACGTATCATATCGTTCTATACACAATATCAATTTAAATTATTTAATTCAAACGCTTTATAGTGATTTATTAAACAATAATTATTCAGATTTATATTCGTATTATACTCCTTAAACTACAGTGTGTATGTTTAGGAATTACCTAATTTCTGACTGACTTTCATATACATCTAATACATTAAAACAGCAGCACAGTGTGCGAATGCGTCACGTAAAGAATGGAGAGCGGCAGTTAAAAACGTTATTTATGGCAGTTGTAAATCAAATAATAATATCTTAACTGTAACGTATTTAATCTTTCATACCCGGTTTCCATAATTTTAGTAAATTACTTCCAAACTAAATATTTCTTAAAATTCAAGTCAACTTTACGAACTTACATGTAAGTCATATCGACACAAGCCTGGAACTCTATTTTTATTGGTGACAATTCATTATGATTTTATTTAACTCGTTATAGTGTTTTTAAACTGATAAAGATAATTTATGGTTTTGATTTAGAATTTATTTACACTGTAGGCATTTTTCGATATGCGTGAGATTAAAAATAAAATTATGAATAATCCAGGAAAAAAGTCACGCACCTTGGCAATGTTCCAACAATATACTAGTTTTTCACTTGGTCACTCGGAAAAAAATGAATGGTTTTGGCAGTTCATATTGACAGTTATATTGATATAAAAAAAAATACTTTATTCAATCAGCACAATATTAATAATTCATGGACGAAAGTTACTACCTAAATAGGGATGCCTGATATTTTATTATTTAGGATCGAAAATTATCAAATTTGATAGTGGGAGTAAATGTCCAATAATAAAACAAAGTGATGTCTATGGAAACCGGCCTAAAAATCGTAGCTAAAAAAAGGAAAAAAATGTAAATGTTCCTTATTAGATCTTTAAAATATTGTCATAGAGGGCTCTAATTTAATACATTGCCTTAATAATTATGTTGAGTATATTAATTAAAACAACATTTACGGTTTAACCTTACATATTTATTTTTCATTTTATTCTTTCCGACGTTTAAATTTTGTGCTACATACCGTCTAATATTCTTTTTTTTCCTTTTTATTAGAGCCCCATACAGCTATTAGGTTAAGTCGGCTCTATCTAATATTCTTAAAGTATTATTTCTTGACCTTTACGTTTTTTGCACACATATTGACCTAACTGTATCTTGAAGTCTGGCAGTTATTTGTCTTAGGTTTCCATATTCACGATAAGAGGTTTTTAGATATTAGATAAGCACCAATTATTTTCTCTATTGATGTTAGGGTTTGTTTTTCAATAGCCATACGTGGCATTAAGTTCTTCTCTTTAGCGATTTATTGAATTTAGACAAATCATATATGTACATGGTTTGGTATACTTATCTGCCCAGAACATCCTGGTGAATTGTAAACGAAAACTGTAAGCTTACAATGATAAATCCGCCCAATTGTACTTTAGTTTCAAGTTAAATTTTCTCATTCACATTTTCTGTGTATTTTCGTTATTTTGGGGTATGTTAGCGCTATCTAAGCAGAATGTTTCAAAATTATCGAAACATATTGGTATCTGACAATAGATGACACCTATACACACAGCTCACTGAGTTTCTCGCCGGATTTTCTCAGTGGGTCATGAATCCGATCCGATGGTAGATTCTGAAAAGCACTGCCCTTGCGAAGGCTAGTAAATTATCTAGCACTATATAAGACTAGCAAATTAGACTAGCTATAAGACTAGCAAATTATCTCAGATTGAGCCCGTGAGTTTACCTACCCGTACGGGCGTAGCTGGAATAGCCTCTTATGCTACCAACGAAAAAATAGGGGGGGAAAAGATGACGCTACGTGTATTATTCGTGAAGCATGATTTATCTTCAAGATTTTCTTTAATCAATTACTTACTAATATAAATAGATATGAATTTAGGCACATACATGCGTGCTTTCAGTATTATAAACGATGCGTTTATTTATCATCTTTTAATGACAATGAACATAAGTACAGTCGCTCGTCGGAGGTTACATGCAATTTTTTTATGATCCTAAAGTTATATTATTCAATTTTGCATAAAAAACTACTAACGGTTGAGACGCATGTTAAGTTATTATGGCCATCGTTGTTCATTTCTATAGTGCCATGCATGATTCTTATATTAGGTAAGTTACAGAAAACCAATATCCTTAAGTAATCGTATCGCAATTTATATAGGCAAAACGTTACATTGGATCGAATGTATTTAGGGTTAAACGTACAGATTGACCTATCTACGCATGCTTTCGATATAAATAAAGTCTTAAGTCCAACATGCAAGGTTTATTTTATCCCGGTTTCGCACAATTCCGTGTCCCACTTTTAGCAACATTAAAGCTTAGTCGTAGCCATGATTGAGTTAGGCGTGGCACCCATCACGAGTATGCGGTCACCCCACTAAAATATAGGACAAGACCTAACCCGTAAGGGGAAACGAAGTGATTCGACGTTGATAGGGTTTGAAATCTTGGTAAAATATAATATCGAGGAAAAACAATAATGAAATATTTATTATTATCTAATTAATAATCATTATTTATATTTTAAATAATTTTAAGTTAAATATAATATAGTAAATTTAAAGCAAATAGCCTAATAAATGAATAAAAATAATAATTATTTAGGTAAATATTTATATTAATTATTAATTTAATATATCTATTTATGTATATATGCTACAAACATTGACAGGTGAAAATGTTTTATTGTTAAATGCTAGACTACACCTTGTGTTGATTCCCATGACTAGTTGTCAAAACGAGGACTAATTCTTCATAATTTATTTAAAGCATCGTTGTGTATAACTTTACATGTAAGCCTTGATTACTTTAAAACGAACAAGTTTCTAGAACTTCGATTAATTTAACGTTCTCTTTCACGATGACGATTTCCTTTGGAGTGTTTCATGTTTTTTACATGTGTTTATTCCTTCGATTTGTTTACATTCGGGTCAAAGGTAAACATTCGATTTGATTTCAGCAAATACTGTCCACATGTACAACACACCTTCGTGCAAACGGCCTTCATAAAGACAATCGACTTCCGTATTTAGGTCACGTTTACTCCAAACTAACCAAATCGTCCATCAGCGCTAGACAGTCTCACAATAAAGTATGAAAGCACAATATTGTTCTTTTGAATCTTGACAGTTATAATGCGGAAATCCATTTGTCTTTTCGGCTGTGTGATGTGGCTATTTTACACGCTTTAATGGATATTGCAATTGTGCATTAACCAAAATCGTAACATTCATATTTAAAATTTGTGTTTTTTTTTGCAAATACTACGAGTATGTATTCTGTCTGTTTTTTTTTTAAATTAAATTTATTGCAATGATAGAATATTAAATGAGTCTGTACGAACCTGAAGCACGATCGGCAGGGCGGCCTACAGACCGATAGCCATTACTGCCATAGTGATCACCTGCTAACAAAAATAAACCATTATTACATCATTTCCGTATTCTTTTTCTGAAGTCGAAGGGCAGACTATTTTACAGTCTACCAGGCGTTAAATGGTTAGCGGCCTACGCTCACCTAGACACCATATGAAGCCGAAATCTCCTATTTCATTAAAATAACCACTAATCCCAGACAATAAGACTGCACGGTAATTATGAAGCAAACATAAAACTTGATAGGTTTGATTGTCTGTGACCTGTGCCCCGGTGTTCCTGAGCGATGATGTCTGCTTATCATCAAATGGTCCCTATGCTTATCTGCCTAAGATGGCAATAATTTTTTTTTTCTATACAATGAAACTCAATTTTAAGGTATCGATGATTAGGGTGGAAATTTGATAGTCTAAAAAATAATAATCTTGGATTATACATACAAAAATTAATCAAATTGTACGAACTTATTTGTAAATAATTTGTAGGGAAATTTGTAGGGAATAGGCAAATTTAAAAATATTTTCATAGGTACTAAGCTCCATCAGATAAGTAAATGCATGTTTTATTTTTATTTGTCTGTCAGATGAGCAGGCAAAGTCTGTCTACCTAATGTAAAGTGAACAAGCAACATTTTAGTGTATCGCGCAATACTAACAACCATGAAAGCGAGACCCCAATTGTATTGCATATTTGTTGAGTGCTATACCCATAAAGAGTAATAAAAACAGCACTAATCTTAGTCTCCTACTATTATCTCTCGCCCTTCAGTATCTGGTGAACTGGTGAAAGGGCGTATTGAAGGCCGCGGAGGCCGTGGCATTCCATCCGTAACGTTTGCCTCTTCAGTTAAGAAGCATAGGTCGCTGTTATTGCAATAGTATTGACATCTAAATTTTACAAGCGCTGGCATTCGGCTCTGATAAACAATTATCATCAGCTGATGGGCCTAGAACTCGTCTACACCGCGATATACGCTAGTAGAATAGAACTCGTCTACACCGCGATATACGCTAGTAGAATAAGCTAAATGAAATAAGGACGGTGTCGGGACATATTGACAGTTTTTATATTGTTAACTTTCTGACTGACAAAAACATCAGACGCACTTTTAACAATCGTAATAAGTGATATATGTAGGTACAATAAAAATATAAATAGGGTAACATTTAGTTAGTAATAGAAAGTTTATAGTGATGGTGATTCCCAGTGAGAACCTTGAGAGAGCATTTGGACGAACAACCCTGCCTTCTCCATGGTGGAAATTAGGGTGGGCAAGGGCGTGGCGTTGTTCCGCGAAATGTCGCGCCATTTCAGTGCTTGGTGACGTCACCAACCGCACCTGACATTTGGGCTGGAGTAACAAAGCAGCCCTACCTACTCCACACTACTGATAACAGAGCGGCTTAATAACTTAAGCTTTGGCTGGTTATTTGCTTCGCTTGCCTGCGCTGTTTCTCCGCAGTACCGCACCTTGGCATTTAAATGTGTTCCAGTATTGTGGTAGCGTAATTCAGCTACAAAAAAAAGCTGCTTAAGAACACCATCTATATTATTGAAATGTTATTTAGCGAAGTTGATTAACTAAATAAACGTCTATATGAAAAGAACTGTTAACCACGTATACGAGATATTCTTCACTATATTACACTCTGTTTCGAAGGATTGCGTGTGAATGCTTTATGCTATTCTTTCAACGCGGGTCAATAAACTACTAAATTTCGTTTGTAATTTTCTTTATATTATGTTGATACGCAGTACCTATACAAATACTTAAATGAACGACCTAGTTAACTGAATAATTTTATAATATACACTGCACTACTTTTAGAAGTCGTCGTGGCCTAAAGGATAAGACGTCCGGTGCATTCGTGTTGAAGCGATGCACCGGTGTTCGAATCCCGCAGGCGGGTACCAATTTTTCTAATGAAATATGTACTCAACAAATGTTCACGATTGACTTCCACGGTGAAGGAATAACATCGTGTAATAAAAATCAAACCCGCAAAATTATAATTTGCGTAATTACTGGTGGTAGGACCTCTTCTGAGTCCGCGCGGATAGGTACCACCGCCCTGCTTATTTCTGCCGTGAAGCAGTAATGCGTTTCGGTTTGAAGGGTGGGGTAGCCGTTGTAACTATACTGAGACTTTAGAACTTGTATCTCAAGGTGGGTGGCGCGTCAACGTTGTAGATGTCTATGGGCTCCAGTAACCACTTAACATCAGGTGGGCTGTGAGCTCGTCCACCCACCTAAGCAATAAAAAAAAAAAAAAAAAAAAACTTATATAATAAATAGTTATGTAGTCTTAAATCTTTTTAGTTTTTCATATAATAAGGTTTAGGATATCATAGTGGTGCCGAGATTCTTTGTGGGAATGAAATTATGTTTTAATTGACTAATTCATTAGTTACTGATAGTTAACGTGAATTATTACCATACCTTTACCGCTATAGCTGTACTTGCGAATTTGACTGGCAGTTTATTTATTTAGTACATAATAAATACTGGATCACCTCTGTCTTAATGACGTATTACATACATTAAACGCGTACAGACGAATTAAGAGTTCGCAAACAAAACAACTCTTAACGTTTGCCTATCGTAAACTTTGTTTGCACGGTCAACGCAGGGATCATTAGTCGTATAAAATGAACTTTTACGTTGTTAACAGATTGTTGAAGAGATAGCGAGGTGAAGACTTTCTTCTTTACTTATGATAAAATACATATAAACGTAGGTAGGTAGGTTTCGGTGCGCAGCGGCTTGGCTCTGCCCCTGGCATTGCTGAAGTCCATGGGCGACGGTAACCACTCACCATCAGGTGGGCCGTATGCTCGTCTGCCTACAAGGGCAAAAAAAATAAAAAATAATAGGCGACATTTTATTGAACGATTTCAAATAAAAGTGTTTTTTTTTCTCTACCTAATTGTTGGTAGCCTAAGGGACTATTCAACTACTCGGGTACCGGTAGGTGAGCTAGTGGACTCAACCTGAAAGGATTACTAACACTGACCCTAACAAGAGTAGTGCTTCTCTGAACCTACCACCGGATCGGAAACACGACCGATTGAGAACGCCCGGCAAGAAAAGTTTATTTTTATTAACCGCTTACATACGTGTCTCTGTAAAATGTACGCAAATATTAAGAATCTATAAAAGAATTTTATTTGAGTGTTTTTATTGTTGATTTCGCAAAACATAAAGTTCAAGGCTTCAGATAGCTGACATTCATGGGGCGCTGAATAATTAATATACTAATTGATCGGTATTCGTGTGAGTGTTTGCCAGCCGTCCTGTTTACGTCACGTTTACCACGTAACGTATTCTCGGGTAAGAAAATTAATTCCTTTGATGTCATAATACCTAAGAGTAATTAATGAATTGCATTTTTGTCGTGCTTATAAAACTGGAAAGCAATCAGCGGATTTCATCCAAAACATGAATGTCGCTACCCACCTTAAGATCAGAGGTCGAAAACTCAACTATGGTGTTTAACGGCTGTCACACCATTCAAACCGAAACATAGGACTGCTTCGCGGAAGAATGGTGGGCTTACGAACGCCCTACCATCAGTAATTACGTAATTTTATAAATTTTATACGGAACTCATACGTGTTCACAAGTACACATTTCCTTAAAAAATTAATACATGTCTGCGGGATTTGAACACCGATATACATACATAGATGCATCGCTTGCTCATTGTTTGAGTATTTTCTTAGGTTTTCGCGAACCACCAATTTTTCCTCTAATATCGCTGTATTTTTTGTTTTATACAAAATTAGACATAAAAACTGAGAGATTCGAAGAACTTGAATCTGTAAAGTTAACTGAAGCGTAGATGGTATTACGGTAGATGGAATTACTGGTGGTAGGACCTCTTGTGAGTCCGCGCGGGTAGGTACCACCACTCTACCTATTTCTGCCGTGAAGCAGTAATGCGTTTCGGTTTGAAGGGTGGGGCAGCCGTTGTAACTATACTGAGATTTTAGAACTTATATCTCAATATGGGTGGCACATTTACGTTGTAGATGTCTATGGTAACCACTTAACAGCAGGTGGGCTGTGAGCACGTCCACCTATTTAAGCAATAAAAAAAAATTAAAAAAAAACAGTCGAGAAATAAAAGCGGTACTCCGATACTGGTTGTGATATCGAGCCCTGGAAATCCAAGATTCTCGTTTGTATGGATTTATGGCGCTTTAGAAACGATGTCGTTGTCTTTCTCCCCAATGATGGCATCAATGTGCAGAAAAGCGTTACTTCTGCTCACTGGTGGGTGGGGTACATGATGGAAACCATAGGAACGACCACTGATTAGCTGGCGGTCTTTAAGGTCTTAATAACTGGCATTGAAGTTATCTTACTTGCGTGTTATCTAAGCTTCCGTCTGTGATCCAGTCTAGTTAGAGGTGAAGTTTGACCAGGAGTGAAAGTAGAATTACGCGTTGAACTAAACATTCATCAGACTTGTGCCAGTGGTGTTAGGCAAAATATGCTTTCCGTTGGCTTGGGTTTTTTTTCTTACGCGAGTCGTAAATATATTTAAAATTCCTTTTAATGTTTTAATCTCGCTTTTCGACCGTAACAGAAGTCTTAATTATATCCAAAGGTATCGCAACATTTGAAAACTGCTAGGGGCATGCAGCCATGTTTCGCCGTGTTCTTGTTGGATCCCAAAGGACTGATTAGAGGAACAAAGAAAGAATGTCGAAACGTGTTGTCCTTAATCCTGTTCCTCTCAACAGATTAAACTGTTAAGAAAGCTGTCTAAAAAAAAAGATGAGTTTATTACGACTACCAGTAGATGATGCTTGAGCGGTTCAGAGTTACATTTTTTAAAGATCAAATTGTCAACTTAATTTTTTCGATAACCTGGACTAATGTATAGTCAGTGTCTTTCTTCTTTCTTTGCTATTACCTATTGCCATCTGCTGGGATGTAGGGCTCGAATCAAATGCTTCCATTTACATCGGTCTTGGGCAATCTGTTAAGTCCTCTCACTTTCTACTACACTTAAAAAAACTATACATTATAAAATCGCTTTTTTAATGATTGAGAGATCTTTTTCTTTTCCATGCCCCACCGATGGCGTGGCGATGGCATATTTTGTGACAATGTTATGTGGCGTTGATAGAAAAAAATGTAAGATGAAGAAGCAGGAGTATAGCTCAGGAGTAGCTCAATATGATATATGAAATGAAACAATCAGTTTTATTAGTTGTTAATTTTTACAAAATTGAAGAAAGAACCATTCTGTGATACAAGATGCTAATATCATTCTCAGCGTTAGAAACACTAATACGTGCTCATAATTCATGATAACTGCTGGACTAGCCTGATAAAGAAAGTCCAGTGTACTCGAAACATTTCGAACTGCCAGATCTGGAAGAGCATCACCAGGAAGGCAATCCTCAAAAACATGGGCTAGGCCTAACAAATGCGTTTACGTGTACATCGTCAGCGCAACCACAACCAATTTCATAATTGAAGAAGAAAGAAGACGAACTTGTGATAAAGATAAAACATTATTCTTTTCAAACAAAAATACCAATTCATTTTAAGGACTTTCATAAATATACTTTACAGGTCAACAACAAAGGAAAGATCTACCATTTAGAGCTTGTATCTGCTAGCGAAACTGCCTTCAATATTATTCACAACATACAGTGGCGGTCGTATAATAAAATAAGAAACGCTACCAACGGTATTTGTAAGATACTTCACCGCAATCGTTTTTATTTTGAAATTAAACAATAAATAGGAAATAGGACAACAATATGTTCAACGAATTATTAATTATTAGAAAAACAATATAAATCCCACTACACAAGTGCAGTTTCAATATTACATTACGGACAAACATTTAAATCAGTTTTAAGGTACATATGAACAATAATGGTCAACTACTTAGAAAAAAACAACAATAAAGTATAAAAAACAATATTTTTAAGTATTAGTATTGTTATTTACGAAATAGCTACTATCCACAGCCTACCAACAGTTATAATTAATATTTAATGGCGTATCCCTTATTTTCAATAACCGTAACTGATTAAATAAATTTCATACATTTTTCTAGGAGGACTGAATTCCATGCTTCAACAAATGTTTCATATAGTTCGTTTTGACTGATGTTACGTTTGTTTGAGACTTTCTTTTTAACAATATGTTGTATGTTTTTTATATATGTTTATGTTTAAGGTCATTGTCATGCTAAAAGATCGTGGTTACAGGCAAATGATCGTCCGAGTAGAGAATCATTGTGTGCTCTAAGATATTTCTGTATGCCACATCCGGAAAAACATCGCCAAACTTTAATGTTACCGCCATGCGCCACCGTGACTATATCTTGTGCATTTATAATTAAAAACATTGTTTACAGTACGTCTAACATAACGCTTTCCATCGAAATTTACCATGTTTATTTTTGTTTCATCTGAAAGTGACACTTTTTTTCCATTCTCGTACCGTCCAATTAACATATTTTTAGCGAATAATAATCGCTTCTCTCTGTGTGGCTTGGTAAGAAGCGGTATCTTCCGAGAGGTTCCAAATAGATTAGCTTCCACTAATATTCGGCGTATCAGTGTTGACGAGATGTTTCTCGGGTCATAGGCGAAAAAACTTCATTTTTAATCTGGTCATTTTTAACCTTTCATTGCGTTTTTTTACCGACACGAATGATTAGCATATTATTATCTTCTTTGGGCGAGGTTATCTTGGCCGAGCTTTTCTAAGAACCTTTTCCGTGTGTTTTATAATAATCAATTGCAAACTTTTTTAACAGGACAATTTAAATGCTCAGCTATTCTTCTGTTAGTCCACTTATGATCTATATGTAAATTAACAATTATTTGCCTAGTTGATGCGTTACAACATTTTGCCAATTTTGAACAAAATGAAATTCAGATTAAAATTTGAATTGCCGCCAAAATAATAGAAAAAGCCAAGAAACGTTATACTCCAATTTCAAAAAAAGAACGAGCTATGGATGCTTTTTTAAAATGTTTCTAATTAGGCGTTCAAGCAGTCAGTAACAGAAAATAAGCTCCTACATGTGTAAGAGTCATTTTGGGTTATTCAAGAAAAGAGCATATTCTTATCTGAAGGGTAGGCAACGCACTGGCGTAAACGCTGGTGACCGTGGGCGGCGGTGAATCACTTACCATCAGGTGACCCGTCTTGCTCGTTTGCCTCTTAGTTGTTATTAGGTATTATATTTCATGCATTTAATGAGTTTTTTGAGTTTGAGTGGCTATATTATTGCATGATTAATAATTATTGAATGTGTAAAGTATATTGTGCACCAAGGGAGTAAACGTGTTTGCCAATTTTACACGCGGGAGAAAATGTCCAACTTTTTTCCCGCGGTGCACAAACTATTTTTTTTCCTACCAGGCCGAAAGTTCGTGGAGTACCGAGCCGGGGTCCAGGGGCGAAGCCCCGGTGGTGTCCAGGGGCGAAGCCCTGGCGGGGTAGGGGGGGCGGCCATACTTATAAAAAAAACAATTTATCTGTTTTTTAATTTTTAAATAAACAACTACTAATTAAATAAGAATTGTCTGATGAACTCATCTTTGTTTAATACTTCACTATTAAATTTTATTGCCTTTTGTTTATTTCACTTTTACACTAAAAACAATATTGCAAATTACCCGAGCACAACAATGGCGGAGTATTTTAGGTGCGTGAGAGCAGACGTAGGCACAAACGCGCATGCGCCATTGTACCCAGGGAGAAAAAGTTACAAGACAGCGGGTGGAAAACCGAACTTTCGGCGTAGGTAGGAGAATTTTTTTTAAAAAAAATTTTGTACGTTGATGTTATACTTTCTTTATTCATAAGAAGTGTTTCTAATTATATGACCACCACTGTATATACAGTTTTTTACAAGTACAAGTTTTTTCCAAATATTTTTTTTCTTATTTTGGACCAGCACACTGTTTATCCATAAATTACCCATAAACATCAACAACAGAATTGCCGCCACACACTTTCAGATATGAGTTCGAAGTCTCCGTTTTATAATACAATGGCTGCCCTTTGCATCAAAATGTATTACTGCTTCATGCCAGAAATAGGCAGGGTGGTACCTACCCGTGCAGGCTCATAAGATGCCCTACTGCGAGTAAAATATTTTGAAAATGTTAGTGTGATTCAAGATTTTGAGTAAATTCTATAGTACTATTTTATAGTAGCTATGACACCCTCAAAGAATAAACATCTAACCAACACTCCACTATCTCAGTTGTTGACTCTAAGAACTAACAATTATGTTACATTGCATAAAATACAAAATGCCTTTATAAAATTAGAACTTCCAGAAAAACTGAAAACTTAGTGTTAAGTGTACTTGCACTTGCTATGTCTGGTACAAGAAACATAAAATGATATATATGTTTTTAACCTCTTGAATGACTTCTTAAAAAATATTATATTACAAGTTAAAAATTAAAAAGTGTATGCATGAACAGTCAATTTCATGCTCACACCTGAATCAGACAGAAATTGCTAAGATCTTATGTAAGCTAAATTTCGAATATGTAATTTAAAAAAAAGTACCGAATGATAAGCACACAGTTATAATCAAATTGGGAAAGTTTAAATGGACTTTTCCTCAGAAAAATAAATATGTACATTTATTAAGAAATTCGAAAATTATTTCATAGTATTAAAATTGACAAAACCTAAAATTAAACCTATGTTTCCAATGAAAAAAGATAAAATCTTAAAACTTAAAGTAAGGGTAAAGACAATCTATAAAATATCAGTTTTTTTCTGTAAGCGAACCAGAGCAACATGAAGTTGAATTTAAAAAAATAGAAGGTGGACAGCACCTGTTGCGGAATTAATTGTTTTAAATTGCTTGAAAAACACTGAAGTAAGAAAGCTAAAAATTATTATTTTATATTATTATTATTATTATTATTTCCATTCACCCAAAACGAAAATGACTGGAAAAATGCTAAATCAAATCAAACACCGACTGACTAGAATAAATCCTAAAAGAAACCAAACACCGACTGATGTTTCTGAGAATTACAGTATTTTCACTGTAAAACTTATTTCCATGTTACACTTAAAAAAATTAAAAATCTTTAGTGGTATGCTAACAGTAAATTAACTTTTTCAAACTAAAACAAAGTGAAAGTACTTCAAATATAAAATACTATCAACTCAAAGTAGGTGTTGACATCACTGAGGGAAATAATCAACAGTACATACATAACATAAAAAACCAACACTCACTTCTCGAAACACTGATTGTTTTCACCACTAATACAGTTGTTTCACAAAAACAAATAAGAATAAACACAAAAATTCCCGTTTACAATAAGAATTAAATTCATACACATAAATAGGTATTAAAAACCTAATATATTAAGTGTATAATCTATGAACCTAATCTTAGTAGGTACTAGGTAGGCTGGTACCGTACCTATCTATTCTTTTAGGCTAAAATCATAGAGTGTTTATTCATCCGTCTTCGTCGTTCACGAGGTACAGGGAACATACTTAATAAAGCCATTTCCTTTAGAACAAAACATTCGGACTGTGTCTGTAGTACAAAAATGAAATATAAATACATTTTAAATTGGTTACAGAATGAAATATAAATAAAAGAGATGAGATGAATAAGTATTAGATAAGTAAAAATCTTGAGAGAGAAATACGAGAAATGGACCAAAATAATTACAGAGTGGTACCCACGGGATGGCTGTAGAAAAAAAGGAAGACAGCCAAAACGTTGGGAAGATGAAATAAAGAGTGTAGCCGGTCCGCATTGGAGTCGAATGGCCAAAAATCGAGAATATTGGCAATCTTTAGAGGAGGCCTTTGTCGAGAGACAAGCTGTTTTTAAAACCACACCGAACTCCGAACGGAATAATTGATTATAAGTTGCACTTAAATTTAATTTAATATTAAGTAATGTATTAAGTTAGTAAAACAGCAATAAAGGCTTATTATTATTATTATTATTATAAGTAAAAATGAAGCTATTGCTTAACATTTTGTATAGTTCCGAGTGGCGACCGCGTACCGTAAGATGTAGCGTGGGTAGGCCTCCCACAAGATGGACTGACGTCCTGTTGAGGGTCGCGGGAATCCACTGAATGCACGCAGCGCAGGACCGGTCGTTGTGTCAAGGCTTGGGAGAGGCCTATGTCCAGCAGTGGACATATGTGGACCAGTGGCGTAGCTAGGTAACCAAGGGCCCTGGGGCAAATAAAAAAATGGGGCCCCACTGCTATGTAAGTTGTTTAGGTTTTATCAAATAAAAATAAGAAATATACAAATACTTTAAAAATGCTAAGCTACTTATGCTATTTTTTGTGCACTGCAGGGCAGGTAATAAAAATATTAAGCAGTAACAACATAAATTACAATTAATACTTGGTATAGGTTTGGCTAATAAAACGAAATAGAGAACATTCAAGGGTTTATTATATAAAGGTCGGGCCTTTTTTTTCGGGCTGGGGGCCAAACCTCCTACAAGGTCCTCGCGCCTAGGTTGCGTGCGGGGTATGTGAGACTAGTCCGCGACTGCGAAACCGCGGGTCCAAAAATGTTTTCAGGGCCCTACCGCACTAAGTAACTCCCCTACACTTTTCGCCCAAGCGTCCGATCCCCTCCGAGGTCAAAACCCGGATGAGATAAGGGTTACCGCGGTAAACACTACAAACAGACGGCGCAGCTCACGCCAAGGCCACCCGGCCGACGGAGCCTTCGAGGCTTAACTTGAATGCACAATAAAACGCACATCGTAGAATAATAAAACGCACTTTTTTATTTTTATTTATTCCTTAGATGGGTGGACGAGCTCACAGCCCACCAGGTGTTAAGTGGTTACTGGAGCCCATAGACATCTACAACGTAAATGCGCCACCCATCTTGAGATATAAGTTCTAAGGTCTCAGTATAGTTACAACGGCTACCCCACCCTTCAAACCGAAACGCATTACTGCTTCACGGCAGAAATAGGCAGGGCGGTGGTACCTACCCGTGCGGACTCACAAGAGGTCCTACCACCAGTGATTACGCAAATTATAATTTTGCAGGTTTGACTTTTATTACACGATGTTATTCCTTCACCGTGGAAGTCAATCGTGAACATTTGTTAAGTACGTATTTCATTACAAAAATTGGTACCCGCCTGCGGGATTCGAACACCGGTGCATCGCAACAACGAATGCACCGGACGTCTTATCCTTTAGACTTCGACCAACATATCACTATCCGTCAAATTGACAACACTGCCAACCTACAGAAAGAATTTAGGGGAATTCCCTAGGCATAACTTTTGAATTTCTTTCAACTGAGTTGTCATGATTAAAGTGGGGCTGCAACCTATCATATTTGTTTTAAAAATAGGAGAAATTTTTAAAATTAAGTTCAGTTCAATCGAGATTTCTGGTATAGATTCGAGGGGCCCCTGAGCTTGAGGGCCCCGGGGCACTGCCCCGCCTGGCCCTGGGTAGCTACGCCACTGATGTGTACTGAAAGATAGATAGATAAATGAAAAATGGAGTCAGTGACATTTTATTATCAATTATATATATTTTAAAAGTTCACTTACGCATATCGTGCAATAGACTTAGCTTTGGCATGGCTTGTAGGTACACATTCTACTCAATGGATCTTACTTCTATCTCAACCAATACTGGAAGAGAATTTTGAACGCAATTTTTTAAGCTACATTTCAAAAAAGTTTGTTAATTTTCAGATTACGAAAAAAAAATTGTCGATGTATGGATTACATTTCCTGTACTAATTAGTGCTCAGTACAGTAGTAGTAGTGCTAAAGTAATTCAGTGTAATGAGTTTCATTTAAAAAACCATAAACAAAACGCACTTTACGACTAAAAGCATGTGAGCATTTATTCTTACTATATGCGTATAACTATGTTTTAAAGTTGACAATCATCCCTAATCATCTCATCTCATTTGATTTGATTTGATTTCATCCCAGTTGATTAATGTTTCAAATTAATCATTTCATTTCATCATTTTTCATATAAATAAGAATTAAAATTAAAATGACATAACTTAAAGGTCTTAGTTACCAGGTCATAAAATTCCTTAAAAAATTTTAAGTTCATAGTTAACCTTACTTCACTTGATCTCACCACAAACCACAAACATACCTGTTTCAGTGTTTACATGAAATGTGTAGTAGGTACATACTCAAAACATTCTCTAAATTGAAATTGGAATATTATTGTGGTTTGATTTATTAAGAAGAAAGAAATAAACCGTAAATATGAACATATCTATCGAAAGAAAACGATCCGATTGTTCAGCGTTACCCAAAGGCTGGCAAAGAGAGGAAGTAGTTAGAAAAACAGGTCTGTCGGCAGGGAAGGTTGATGTTTATTATTACAGGTAATCATTATGTCAATATAATTATGATTAGTTGTAAAAATTACAAAAAGAAATCACGGATAGATATAAGAAATTTAAATGTAACCATTTGTTTATATGTTAAAATTATAATTGTTGAAAAATATAGAAACTTATTATTACTAGGGAAAAGTATATGCAATTGGAAACAAACTACTAATCTCTTAAATTTCTAACAGCACATCACATTTATCATCATAAGAGGGCTTGAAAACCATAACTGAACCACCACTTTCTGATGAAAATATTTTCTGTAGTCCAACAGGTAAAAAGTTTCGCAGTAAGCCAGAGCTTGTTCGTTATCTCGGTGATAGTGTGGACCTGTCGTGTTTCGACTTTCAGCAAGGTCAGATAAACACAATGTTGCTGTGCAAGGCCAAGAAAGCACGAGCGCAGTTTGACTACAGGTTCCCATTAGTGTCCTAACTTATCTTGTGTTGTGAGTTGTTAGTGCAATTCTGTGCTTTGTGTTTTTCATCTGTAATGCTGTTATGTTCAATAGACGCTTAAATTATAATGTTTACCTTAATACTGGGTCAATTGCCTAGTATTAAGTGGATTATCCATTACCGCAAGTTTGGGTAATTGTAATGTTCATCACTAAAGGTTTCCACAGTTGCACAGCTTCAAAATTGATTGAATTATTACCATTATATCATTTAGTTTAACAAGCTTAGGCTTATTAAAGCTTTGAAATCATTTTACAATCTTCTTGTACAGGTGCGGATCTATGTCTAAACACCACTTATTCATCAACCACTTTAGGCCACAAACATAAAACTCTTAATGGAGTAACAAAATTCCAAATTTTAGATCTGTATCTGAAATATCTTTATCATTTGGCACCAGTAGTTAAATTCTTTACACACTTATATTACAGTAGCTGTTATGTAGCATTATTGTTAATAACATTCTGGCTTAGTGCATCATAATACATTTGTGTCTCATGGTTAAATGTTGTGTTGCTGTTGTTTGTGTTTGGTATTTTGGTATTTTTTTTGTGTTTTTGTTTTTCCGTTTATAATGTTATGTAACTAAGGTTGATGTTCTGCACGGTGAAACATCAACGAATAGCATGAATATAATGTTAACAAATGTTCTCTGCCGCTCTAAAGGAAATTAATTTCAATTATGATACACTGTTGTTTTAACTATTTTGATGGCACAAAAAAGGCAATACAAGATATTTATGTGTCTCTTTTTATTTTATTTATTGCATATGTGGGTAAAAAAGTTAATCTGGTGTTAGGTGGTTACCGGAAGCCTACAGACATCACAATGTAAATCTCAATTATGTAGTATAGCAACTGTCCTAACACTGGAACCAGAACACATTACTGTTTTGTGGTAGAAATGGACAGGCTGGTGGGTAGGTACTGCTTCATGGGTGTGGAGGATCACAAGATGCCTTACCACCAGTAAGATCCTTTGCAGTTTTGTTATCAAAATAAGAATACATTAGATTAAAGATTTAATCATTTTATTTAAATAGGGGTGTACGTAATGATGCTTCATTAGTGCCACCAATTCGTCAAACAGCATCAATATTCAAACAGCCTGTGACGGTCTACAAAACTCAAGACAGTAAAGTTAAAACAGATCTCAAGCATGGGACACAGGAAAAGCCTAAACAATTATTTTGGGAAAAAAGACTAGAGGTAAGACTTCTACTTACTTTTAAACACTTACTAAACAGTTAAACACTGAGCAAGTTTACCGATAAGAGAAAAAAATTTCAGGGATTGACAGCTTGTGATGCAAATGGTGTAATTGGAACTACAAGTCTACCAAAATACATCAAATCCTTGGGACCATACACTTCTGATGCCACCACTATCCAGTCATTGGCTACAGCACTTCATGTATCTTCACAACCTATAACTGGTAAAAAAATACATATTAGCTGTTTTAAAATTTTACTATCATGTCAAATATCTGGTGTTAAGTACCACAGATCGGCATCAACCATCCATAGACATCAACAATGTAAATGCCGCAAGGTGGGTACCCTAAGACTAGATCTGAGTCTCAATACGGTTGCTGTACGCCTCAAATTGAAATGCACTACTGCTTTGCAGGAAAAATAGGCGATGTAGTGGTAACTACCCGTGCAGGGTCACAAGACCCCCTACCACCTGTAATTACGCTAATTATATTTTTACTGCGCGATTCGAATCGCATCTAGCGATGCGACTGTGCTGGTGTGGTGATACGAATGCACCGGGTTATCCCGCAGGCCACGAGAACTCAAAATTGTTCTGTGATTATTGCAATATTACAAAACATACACGTATGTAAAGTACACAGAGTATATGAAAGACGTACATTTATGGTTTTCGATTCGCTCGATGCGAATGCGTGTATCTTATCCTTTAGGACTCGACGAATTGAATGTTTGTAAGGATAATAGGCACTGTAGGGGACTTCCATTATCTTGTATACTTGAATAATGTTCGATTCTGGGGTTAAAATGAAGCTTCGGTATATATCCAGCACATCTGTCAGTACCATTCCATATAGTATAAAATATATATCGATATAATATTAACATTTCGAATTGGCCATTGGTTCTAAATTCAGTGAGTAACATCAAGGAAATAGGTCACTGAAATTGTATAAAACATATTTTTGGACGTAAACCATCACAATTAATTGAATGAATTTGAACTAAAAATGGGCATTATTACAGCTTGACATCCAACAGTCTTATTATGAATAGATATTAGTTTCGTTTTCAGTGATAAATTATTTAATTTGGATACATATTCTAAAATATATTAAAGTTTATAGATGCTTTAGATACTGATAATGTTAGCCTTTAACTGAATTATTATATTTGACAAATTACAGAGTTAACTATACATGACCATCTTTCTCTGGCATATCCAAGGGAATAAAGTTTTAAATTATTATTATTTTTTATTAAATTATGTATATTAATATGACATATTTTTGGTCACATTATTCTAAACCCCACGCTTTACTATATCAAAAAGAACCTTTTGAATAACAAGAAAACTAAGTTTAATTAAGCATAAGAACTTAAATTTGTAAACTCATGAATGTTACAAACTTTCTGCATTTTTAACAACTCTCTAATTATTTCAGGACAAATAGGATCGAAACAAGCCATAAAAGACAATCCAGGTGTTTTTTTAAACCCAGAACAACCCCTGATTGCTGCAGTGACAATCACTAAGGAAGATGTGCGACGCCAAGAGGAGCGCGTGAAGCGAGCTCGCCAGCGATTGCGACAAGCTCTATCGGTGGCCTAGGGCTGCGACGGCGGCGGTGAACCTAGTGTGGAAACCGCTGCCGACCTTTCTATGTCCGCTATGCTTCCCGACTCTACACAGGACTCCCCCAAGTCCACAGAGTCTAATAGAAATGACTAAAATGGTTTTTACTTTTTGTAAAACCATATTGCAGGATATCGAATTCCACTAAATAAGATGTAATTCCCGATTGAATTAATTGAACTCAATAGTAATGTTACAAGACACAATTTGATGTTGTCTGAACAGATGATAAGAAAAACTTCTTGTACCTCAATAAGTAACGGGAAGTAGTAATTATTGCCTCGTTATTTGGTTAGATACGCTGGATACTGCACCAGGTCCACTGGAGTCTGTAATCTCTCTAGATATGGTATTTGGTACCTAAGAGTTCTTGTTTTTTCTGGTATGTGCCTTGGGGCCTCAATGCGAGAAAATAGTCATTTAGGTCCACTGGGAATTTCCACAGTTCCTTATTTAGCTATAGTCATGTCATTTTAATCATTTTTAAAATGCCAACATTGGTCTCATAACAGAATTGCTATGACATAATATGAAAACAGTTTTATATCATAATTATCTTACTATCCTATTTAATAAGTTTAAGATTAGATATACAAATCTACTTATCTTTAGACATGGCCTAATTAATTTAAAGAAAATCAATCAGTCTAGCGTCGCATGGTCACATCAACAGCAACCACAGTGACAGGCTATTGAGTAAAAGTCGTACACAGTTTTTACACATTAATTTATTAAAAGGCAATTGTTGCAATTATTGTGTATTCTATCACTATCTGTAATTGCAAGACAGTTCACAACCATAAATTTTTAAAACAGCTTTTAGGTAAAACTTCTAAATTGCATGAAAATAAGCATAGTCGTATATGCAAAGTGTACACATTTATACGCGGTGGTGTAAAGATACCGATCCCGCAACGGAAACGGAAATAAACTTGAAAACATTGATTTTTTAAAAAAAGATTTGTATTACGATGTTTACATTTTGTGAATAACCCGTGATTGCATATTCCGCGTGTTTGCCGATTATAGTTGTGTTTATTGACAAAAAATATTTCACAAATTGAGGAAAATTCAAATTTTTTTTGTTATTTGTAGGCAGCAGAAAGAAAAGTAATATAATTTTTATCTAACTTAAAAGATTTTCGGGATCGGTTCCAATACACCCTGTATAGGTGTGATATAAGGCGTAATTTAAATTCATTAAAGGTAGATTTAAATTTGTACAAAACCTAGTGATTGCAATATTTAAAATGGACGGCGCGAAATGACGGACAAGCAGAATGTCTAAGATATTAAACTTTAGTAGTAAATATAGTATTTAAGTTTTGATAACTATATATTTAGTTTTTTATGTGTTAATGTCTTATTTCTATCAATAAAAATAGTGAAAATAAATTAAATTATAATGTTATTTTTTTTAAGTATTTCTCTCACTATGACTAGAACAAATGGCTAAATTGTCAAGCTTATGTAATAGGTCTTATGATTATAATTTAAATGGGCATAGCATAGCTTATTATTGGCAGTCTTACTTGGATAATAATAATTTTTAAATACTTTAATTACTCTACCATATCGAGGGGTGAAAGGCTATTTGGTTTGAGTGACATTTTTGCAACATAACAGGAGAGCCATTCAAAGTTTAAAATTAAAAAAAATATCATTATTAAATGGAGTAAACTTAATTGCAGTACAATTAAAAACATCGAACTGTATAAGCTAACACCAAATTAAACGCACATTTATGAGTAATTCCAAAGATAAATTTCGCGTATTAAGTAAAATGTCACTTAAACCAAATAACATTTCACTCCTTGATATGTAACTGCATTACTTTGGGAAAAGTATTACAATCTTATATTTGATTTTGATTTATTCAACTATATATACCCATGATATGCAATCTATAACTTAAATTTTAACTAGGTAAATTACTTTTATTACAAGGCCACAATAATTATTGTTTAATTTATTGCATAAAGTAAAACTTAATACTTTCTATTATCCAATTCCATCATCCAGTATTAAATTTGGAATAAATAATATGTGTGTACTACCTGAAAGCTCATCTGTTTCTATTTTATAATTTATCATGAGAGCGAAATATAAAATGTAGATTTTTTTTAAGTTTACTTGCATGCATTCATTTAAGTAGGTCTAGTGGTTTTCAGACTGCTCTTAAACACCAGAACACAACCCTTTTTGTAAAAAAGGTCATTGTGAAACAATGTTCTGTTAGTATTAAAATAGTATAGAATTAATAGCCTTCCAAAAACATTTAAAACAAATATTGAGAATTCAAAATTAACATAAGATTTGCCTACATTTCCTAAGTTATGGTCCCCTATTTAATTTCAAACTTCTTAGATTGCTTGCTACCTTTGATTCTTTATGCTGAATAACAGTTAAATAATTAAACATCTGATATGCTTCTAAACAATCACATAATTGATTCATAAAAGGATATGTTATTTTATACTGTACATTTTCTATGTCCACGGATAAAAGTTTGAAAACAAAATTGTACCAGCAACAAAGTACCCTATAAAATAATACTGTATCAAGCGAGATTGAAAATCAAGCATTTTTCTTGATATTATAAAAGTTTTCCATTTGCTGTACATGTTGTCTAATCCCTCTAAATTGGCAATAGACAAATGATGTGATGGAATTTTCTTTCCTGTTGTAATTTCACGGAAATGTTCATTAATAGTGTTTTGTTCAGATGTCGGAGTAGGACCAGCATTTAATTTACTTGAACAAATCCAGTACAATACAGGGCTAGCGGAAGCCAGGAGTCTAGTTGTAACTTGAATGTGAACAAAAAAAATACAAAATATAGATAGTAAAAATACATGAACCACATATAAGTAAAGAACAGGATCATTTGCACCAAATCCTTTAGCACACTGTTTTGATCTGCAAGAAGTCTTGGTTGAGTAACCACCTAATGAACTGAACTTTAAACCAAGTTTCAAACATAGCTTAAAATTGTTAAAAAAATACACTAAACAATAATAATTTAATAAAATAAGTATAGGAGCAGCAAGAATGAAATTAGGGATTTGCTTTAATTTGTAATATTTTAAAAACCCTACATCCCAATATTGACTTTGAATATAACTGTAGGATAAAGGTATTGAGTAATTACACCAAGGACTCTCAGCTGTACCAGGCAAAACATAGTCTGCATTTATTAAAAATTCAGGTAAATTATGTTCACTAGGTACACAATATTTAAAATAATTGTAAGTTTGAACCAAAAGAAAAGGTATAATTGCAATTATTATAGTTAAGACCAGTGCCATGAATGATATGAATAAAGGCAACAATAACAAAGGAAGTATTATCCTACACTTTAATGTCTTATATTTGTACACAATTTCAGGAAGTGTTCTTTCAATAATATTCTTAAAACTTGTATAAAATATAAAACCCAAATTTACAATACCATTTGATCTTGTAATCATTGAAAGCCCTGCAGGTATGCCACTCAATATATCAATATTAGCAAACCTTAATGTTTCACTGTCTGTGCATTTCAACATTGTGTAGAATGACATCCAAGCAAATAGTGTCTCAGAATATGGAGCAGAAAAAAAAATACTTGCAGGGTTAATGCTATACAATATGACAGACTTATAAGCTCTACATTCACTTTTTAAGATTCTCAAGCTTAATTGATGCAAGATGTCTGCAGACTTCAAAAACAAACAGATGTTAATTATTGTCGCAGATAATAATAAGCAACTATGAAAATTAAGAAATGTTCCAATAGCGCTATTTAGTCCGTAGGCAAAATATCGCACGCTCAAGGGGTAAAACGGATAAAATGCTAAACAATTCTCATACGTGTATCCATACTGAGCAATGTGTATAAAATATTGAGCATCCCATCTTTTAAAACCGCCAAAAAGTTTATAAACTATATTATCTAACCAACTTTTGTACATAGTGGGGTCTTCCGGGCTGACGAAAACCTTAGCGTCGTGATCAGGTATGATGAGATTCGATACAGCTTGCAATAAAATTATTATCATTCTTGAATTAAACGCAAACCACATAAGCTTTTGTCGCGGTGAATACATGATTTCTGCGGAATTAGGAATTAAATTAGGTTTAAATATTACTAATAGTAGTCTAGCACTATAATAAAAAACGTTATTACCTTATCTGTTTGTGGTTAAATCACAAGCACATCGTTTGTGTACGACCGAATTTAAATAATTTAATAAATATAGATTTAAATTTCAAATCGTTCAATGTTGTGTTAAAATTATGAAGACGTTGACATTTAACCAATTAATGACAGTAAGATATGGTAGTTTTTCCAAAATCGCAAACGCAATGGATTGTGAGACAACTGACTCTTTAAATTAAAAAATCATAATGTTTACAAATTATGTATTACTACTAGGATAGTGGACAAAATAAAAGCTAAAAACCAGAAAAGTATAAAGATTAATTCAGTGGAAAAACTTCCCGTCGATCAATCAATCTGAAAGTTTTTTAGGGTAAAGGCTTAAAAGCATAGATAGTATTTATTAAGTTTAATACACTTATTTTTATTAAAGAAAATATTTACTAATTACTACGGGCGCCCGGGCGTGTCCTGTCATAGCTATGAACGATAAAGTTATAGAATTCAACTATATAATATCAATTCACGTCAACTTCTTAACTTCAATAGGTACATAATATATTTTGTCTTTCAATACCCCAATAATAAGTTTGAATTGCTTAATATCTGCTGCTTTTAATTATTTATAATAAAAAGTCTTTCAATACCCCAATAATAAGTTTGAAATGCTTAATATCTGCTGCTTTTCATTATTTATAATAAATAAAAAAAGCATATTAATATTAAAATAGGTAATTTTTAGTAATCAATTCTCATCATTAAATTCTATTTCTGAAACTATTGGCTTGTGGTAACTAAAATAAGACAGGTTCATATGTTTCCGAATTTTGCGATTCTATTTTGTGCAAATTCTTTAAAAACTATTGATGCTCAATAGTAGTACCACATCTCGTTGTCGATTCTTTTGGATTGTTTTTAATGCGCATGCGCGTTGCTTGTACATGAATTCATGATTTTAGAATAATAGGCTTATTACACTTGGCTGAATTCAGACGACTGAATTCAGTCGCTACTTAATTCAGTCAAGTGTAATAGCATTAAGTAAGTTAGTCTACTGAATTCAGTAGCAAGGATGGTTTCTGACTGACTGAATCATTTAGAAGCCTAATTAGAAACGCATTTAGGAAGGTGCAATCGCATTTAGTAGATATTAATTATATTATAATAGAATAATTGATTATAATAGACTATCGTAGGATAGTATCCTGCTTTTTTATAAACGGTGTCACAAGGTTTATTAATAGGTCAAACGAGATCGAATCCATTTATAGATATTTTTTGAAGTCTGCTGGTTCTAAATCACTAATAATGTTCATATTTGCTAACATTCCGCACAGCAATAAATATTTCTTCACCGATATTCTTGTTTTTATTTTGAGAAATTGAAACAAAAACAAACATTTTGTTGTTGTCTAGACAATACTGGGGCTATCCTCTTACGCACACGTCACATCTTACTTCGTCGCGTTTAAACTGACAATTGATTCAGTAACTGAATTTAGAACAGTCGACTAAATTCAGCCAAATGTAATAAGCCTTTAAGCATTGGCGAGGCGGAGTGGGATTAAAAAGAGAAGGGATGAGAGAACAGAAAGAAAGAAAAAGAGAAAGGTATTATAAACTATTCGCTTTGTATGTATATGACTATAGCATTTCCGTTTTATGTTTTTCTAACGGTCAGTCTCACACTTTTTTTCAGTTCGGTCGCGCAGTAAAATCCCCATTTCCTCAAAACCTGCCGTAAGGAGCTTCGTTCCAATAATATGGTTATTGCCTATCATTTATGTACAAAGCAGTTATTGTCGCTTAGTCACGTTTGCCTTTCAAGCGTCGATATGTATTTAAGACTAATTTGTAATGTATATAAGTAATATGTGAAATGAAACACGGATTCCTTTTTGTATTTATTTATAATAGTTGCATTATGTCACAATTACGTTACACCCAGATTCATTCAAATCAAGACATTTCTAGCAGTCTAGGATACATCACACAGTACATTTCTATTACATTGGCGATACTGGTGGACAGATTTAGAAATATCGTTAATTTACTTTTCTATTGATTTTTTTATTATAAAATAAGGACTTTTACGTGTAGGGAAAGTATGAGAAACTTTTTATTTCTGAATAATTATTATTGGTGTTTTATTTTAACAAAGAAACGAAGTTAATTCTTCAGACTTTTACAATTGAAAATCAATTCGCTACAAAGTACACTACAAGCGAAATTTTATCATATTATGAATGTTTCTGATCATAAATATTAAAATATTTTTAAAGAAATTTTAAAATAAAACTAAGCCTCACCTTTCCAGTCACTTATGAATTTATAATTTAATTAGTTAATTAATTGGTACACAGTTTTTGACAGTTTATATAATTTATTGCAATTTGTTAATATTATATTGCTGAGAAGATACAATTGCTAAGATATTCTAGCTGATTGTTGTGTAACAACTATCTATTACTTCATCATACATACAGTTTACTAAGTTTATTCTATAAAATGCTATGTAGTTTTTATAATACCATATGCATGGTAGTGCAAAAGATTTTTCAGTGGAAAAGCAAACTATTTACATAAACTTATTCTTAATTTGACGTTTCATAACGCAAATCTACTAAAACGTCCGTGTTATTAAAATAATGTAACAAAGAAAATAATTAAACTAATTAATAGAAATAGAAATAAATTTCTATACAAATACAGTTGTAGTGTACAAAATATTGATTTTATATCATCGCTACGTAAAATCAGTGAGTAATGAGTGACTTGTAAACAAAAACTTCTGAATTGTTTACTACCAAAGGAATGAATAAAAATTAAATAAAGACACCTTTTACCTTTATTAAGTCTAATTACTACAGTAACATACCACAATTTTTAACTACTATCAATCAATTTGGGTACTAGTTTGGAATAAATGAAATTAAATTAAAATTTGTATTATGAAGCAAAAAAAGGGCAAATATTTCATAAAAACGTTTCCCCCAAAACCATTATATTTTAATATAAACTTTTTCGTGACCGCTGTCTTTTCAAACACGTTATACTAAAGCAATCATACATTAAAAATGATGCATCAGAGTAGGAATGTAAATTTGGACATCTGCCTGGACTATTTTAACGCTAAGAAATTGATGACGAATTAGAAACTATTAAATTTGAACGTTAAATAATGTGACCATAGGTGTAAAAGTCTGAGAACTTTAACAAAAAAATTTATTGTTTTATTCTACAATTTTTAGGTGTCAAAAATATATGTATTAAAATGATAATGCAAAAAACTGAATGATCAACATCTAAATGCAATATTTGTAAAAGACAGTGGCGTTATAGGATGAAACAAACGTTATCGCTTTATCGCTGACAGGGCGCGGTAGTGTTAGCTCATGGAGAGCTGACCAAGCGCCAGTAGCCTCTCCACCGCCGCGTTTACATCCCCAAATGTCGCGATTAGAGCTGCAACAAGCATTCGCGGATTACAACAAGTTAGGCGAAAGCAAACATGTGACAATAAAGAATATAAAAAATCGTTACAAATTATAAATGTGAAGGAAATTTTTACATCTTTACGTATTTTTGTTGTTTTGATAACACTGAGGAGAATCAGATTGTTGATTTGTATAATAACCGGCAAACTTCTTGAGCATTTGTTGACGTAGTGGGGGTAAGTTTGCGCATGGTACACTCACGTGCAAAAACATTACTTACTCTGCGTCATAATGCTATTAAATTATTAAAATCAACATATGTATTTATTTATATATTTATTAGAACATCAACAAAACATATAGGTTAATAATTGTAATAATTTAATCTTGGGGTAAAATAGATATTCCTTCTATTAAGTCAAAACTAGAGCTGTTGCCAGGTCTTGGTTCAGTTAAAGCGAAGCTGGTATTTGTAATTTTTTTTTCGTTATCATAATCTTGACCATCATCATCATCACTGTTTTCATCACCCGAGTCGCTATCATCGTGATGAGTCGACATAGGGCTCATCGGCGTAGTTTACAACTCGGTCGATTCGGTCTTCTTTTTTGTCTATAATTAATTATTTTTTGAAGATATTCGATTCGTAGTAATCGAATGTTACTTTTTTCATTTACCAGCTTCCGATTATTTTCTGTTCTTTTTTTCCATCTGAAGCCTAGCTCTTTCATAATTCGTCGTAAGCTTCGTTCCGAGCCATTAAAATTTATATCTTCTTTAAATTCTTCGAAGCCTTTCTACGGTACGGAGTTTCGCTGCTTGTTATGTAGTTATTATGATTACATCTTTTTATTACAGATTGAACGAAACTATCCATTCCGGTAACTTTCTTCTTCCCTGATCTTTTCTTACCCGGAGTCCGAAACACGGCGAGCAAGCCAGAGCCTTTAGCTTCGTTAATAATGCACCTAACAGTACTCACTGATGTTTTTGTTGCTTCCGAAGTCTGTTTTAATTTTTCCATATCATTCTTCCCCTGTTTTATAATGAAGCAATATACGTCGTATACAAATTTTCTACCCTTTCTTTTAAGTACTACACCAGTTTGTCACGGCATAGTGTATGTTTTATAAAAAATCAACAAACACTCAACAAATAGCAATGGCAACAAAGTCCACAAGCAATTATAACAAATAACTTAACGATTAATAACGATAGACTTTCCACTGTACGCAAGCGTACTTTTGGGAGCAAGCGGAATGAGGGCGCGGTGCGGGACGCAAGGTTCGACTGATCTACCAATAACGCGCTCGATACGATTTCCCCTGCCGTCGCGCCTCACCCTCACCACCAAAGTGACCTAAAATTCGGTTCTGCGCAGTCAAGGTCATTTGCTCAAGAAGTTTGCCGATTACTATAATAGATATAACAAAACAAATAGGGTAAGTAAGCAATATAATAAAATAAATACCTATTTAATAAATTTTTTATATTATCGAATACATTTACTGGTGGTAGGACCCCTTGTGAGTCCGCGCGGGTAGGTACCACCACCCTGTCTATTTCTGCCGTGAAGCAGTAATGCGTTTCGGTTTGAAGGGTGGGGCAGCCGTTGTAACTATACTGAGACCTTAGAATTTATATCTCAAGATGGGTGGCGCATTTACGTTGTAGATGTCTATGGACTCCAGTAACCACTTAACACCAGGTGGGCTGTGAACTCGTCCACCCATCTAAGCAATAAATAAAAAAGTTAGTAATAGTAATCACCTTGTAAATTGGCCTCCCTATTCAGGAAGCCCATGGCAGCCAGTTGCTCCAATTGTTGGGAATAACGTTGCTCAGGGGGCTGCTGTGTGTTCGTCTGGTTGTTCGACATGGCCGACATCATCCGTTGCATAAACTACATAAAAAAAGAATTGGGTCAGTTTTTAACCGACTTCAAAAAAGGAGGTGGTTCTCAAGTCGACTATGTTTTTTTTATGTTTTTTACCTCATAACTTTTCGATTTTGATGATTCTTATTTATTAGAAAGCTGACGCTTCCCGTGTGGTCTCATTTCCATTTAGTCCAGTTCTGATAGTGGTATCCATGATAAAACTATACAAGTCTTAAATTTGCATTAAGTATGTGCGCAACAAATAGATGAATAACTCAATATCACGCCAACCTATTTCGATGATTATTGTTTTTAGTGTATATTTTTTGTTTTAGAATATCTTTTTTTCTATTTGAAGTCGGTTTTTGTTAAAGCATGTCTATTTACAATTATTAACATGATTAAGTTATGTTTTTGTGGAAAGGAATTCATACATACGTTAAGCATAGTTAATTTTACTCTTTAATTATTGTAGCTTTTTTGTATCCTTTCAAGAGATAGATCATCAAATCTAAAATTCTTGTTTATCAGAAAAGTAATTACAGTAAGTAATAACGAGAAGACATGAAGGCACATACCTGCGTGAAGAGTTCAGAATTGTTTTGTTGTCGTGCCTGGGCGGGGTTCTGGGCAGCGCTGGGCGGTTGGGCCGGCGGCGTGGCGGCGGCGGCGCCCACGCCCATGCCCAAGTTGTTGACAAGGCTGGGCGCCGCTGTACGCAACTGTTCCATGCCTTGTTGTATTTGTAGCAGAGCATTCAACGCCTGTCCACGTCAAACAAGTTTTATATTTTAGTTAATTTTAAGTTCTAATTTTTTTTTATTGCTTAGATGTGTGGACGAGCTCACAGCCCACCTGGTGTTAAGTAGTTACTGGAGCCCATAGACATCTACAACGTAAATGCGCCACCCACCTTGAGATATAAGTTCTAAGGTCTCAGTATAGTTACAACGGCTGCCCCACCCTTCAAACCGAAACGCATTACTGCTTCACGGCAGAAATAGACAGGGTGGTGGTACCTACCCGCGCGGACTCACAAGAGGTCCTACCACCAGTAATTACGCAAATTATAATTTTGCGGGTTTGATTTTTATTACACGATGTTATTCCTTCACCATGAAACTCAATTGTGAACATTTGTTAAGTACGTATTTCATTAGAAAAATTTGTACCCGCCTGCGAGATTCGAGCACCGGTACATCGCTAAATACGAATGCACCGGACGTCTTATCCTTTAAGCCACGACGACTTCTATTCTATTCTAAAGAATACCTTTTTACTGGAATCATTTTTGTGTTTTCGTAAAATGAATGTTACCTGCGGATTAGACATCATCTGTTGCATTTCAGGGTTCTGTAGCTGAGCGAGAAGTTGCGGCATCATTGTGCGGATTTGGTCTTGAAGTTGCGGATTGTTGGCGAACATTGGATTCTGCACAGATTAATGTGTGATTTTAAATGTTCTATATAATAAATAAAAAGGTCTGACGATATAGATTTGCTATAATTATATTTATTACCTGATTAATTAGTTGAGATGCCATTTCGGGGTCAGCACTAAGGGCCTGTAACATGGAGTTGGTGTATGGCGCAGAGAGCATAGACTGGACAAGGCGAGGATTTTCTGACATCTGTTGCAGAAGAGATTGCATGCCGGGTGTATTGATGAGGCCGGGACCGGAGCCCGAGCCGGCCGCAGAGGCACTGCCCTGGGAAGCTCCGCCGCCGCCTCCTCCTCCACCACGCTGCCACGGGTTGGGTAGCGGCTGCCTGTTCTCAGATCCTTGCTGCGGGTTTGTGCCGTCTGCTCCGGAACAAACGTTACCATATTTACTAAGCATGGATTTTAAAATTTATATCACATTTATTAATAGGGTTTAGATTTATGGTTTGACATTTTAATTTTATTTTCAGTTACTATTTAAGCGAAAAGCCAATAGTCTCTAAATGATGCAAATAATGTTTCATCAGGAATCACAAAAATATGAGTAGGGCTTTCACAATTTCTTATATATTAGCATCACTAATTCCTTGTTATCTGGCCGTCAGTTAAATAGAATGAACATTATTAAAATAAAAAATAAAGCCAAAATTTAAGGAATGTTTAAAACATTATTTACTAACCAGAATTGTCTACGAGTCCAGAGAAAGGGTTCCCTGCCATGCTACTGGCCACATTGAGCATCGGTTCCTGTATGTCCCTATACATTCTTTGGAGCGCATTGTAACCACCTGGAATGTAGGAAAACCATATGGTAACATTCTCGAGTTGTAATTTCCGCACTGTCGTTATAAGTAGTTCGTTAAAACATAATGTTAGACGTTGTCGCCAACCCTCGTGTGGTCAGTTTTGTCATGACAAAATTCGAGACAATCAGGGCGTGTGACGAGTGCATTAATGCCTAATGAGGTTACATTCATTAATCAAATTATTCTATTTCTTTGGTTTTCGCGCCTCGTGTATGTACTTAATAAAAAACTAAGTTTACAGTTTAATCTTGCGTTATTTTATTGCTAGCTTTTATCGACACTCTAGAAGGGAAGATTGCTGTTTCAGTACCATCAACGTACGATAGGTTCTCGAGTGTAATTTCAATAAAAGTGTTTGTTGTAGTCATTGATAATCATAGCTGAAGGTAGTCTGATTTCCAGAGTTATTGCAATCCCGCGTATTTTAACGATAAAAAGCTTCCTCCAAATTCTAAACAAAAAGTACCTATATAGAAATTTACATTAAAGTAAAAGACAAAGTTTTCATTTTTATATTAATTAGACTAGCGGCCCGCTCCGGCTCCGCTCGGGTCTTTAACAAAATTTTCAACGATATTTGACGATGTTTTATTTTTTAAATAGAAGAACCGTTATTGCGGCATAACTATAATAGCTGTCGCGACACTTTTCATAAATAATAAAGTGTTCTACAAAGTCGTAGTACATTATTTTATTCTATCCTCAATAGTTTTCGCAGGGCACGCGATGTAAAGAATATTTTAGGTATTTTTTTTACATTATTGGAGTTTTAGTAAGGATCCCTAATTTTTTTCAAAAAAGATTATCGGGAGTAGTGTAGCTTCCAAACAGTGAAAGAATTTTTCAAATCGTTTTAATTTTCGGAGCCTATTCAATACAAACAAACAAATATTTCCTCTTTATAATATTAGAATAGAAGTATAGATTTTATATCAAACATCGGTAACTTACCTGGTATACTTTCGAGATTGGAGAGGGCGCGGTCGTGTGAGCGCATCAACTCTTGCAACATAGCGGGGTTGCGAGCCAACTCCATAGTTTGACGTAATAATTCAGGATTGTTTAACATATGACTGATTTCTGGATTTCTCTGAAAAAATCAAGCAGCTATACGTTTATCTTGATTGCAACTGCAACTTGTATTTATTTTGAAATGTGATTACTAGCTGACATAACCAATGGTTTCTTCTTTTCAATAAGTTTCAATATTAGGCTTTCGTTCTATTATGCATACCAGTGATTCTCAATGGGATTTTATAGTATGAATTTTGTTAGAATAAATGAACTGAATTAAGAAAAAAATTGAGGGTCAAGCTTAACAAGCTCTCAAAAGAATAATATGTTTTTTTTCCATTTGTTGGCTCTTCATCTATATGCTCGCTAGATTTTGTATACTTCCAATTTTGTTCTCTGATTCTGTACTCTACGAAGGGTTCTTTCAAGGCACTTTGCCAATTACTGATCTATACAGCCAAAGATTTATTGTATTGTATGTCTTCAAAGTTAGCACGTTGCCTGTCCAGAGTATTTTGGTTAAGTACCCATGACCCCGTTTTTTTTTCGGCTTAACTATTTCATTTTATGTACTTATGAAGTACATGTAAGTGCTTTTCAAAAAACACTTTCAAAAACAACTAAAATACTGAATTTCATGCATGCATTAGTTTTAATGCACAGACGTGTCAGCTAGAATACCGTGCATTACTTATAATGCACGAATGTAGTAACAAGAACATCGTGGATTACATATAATGCACGGACGTCACAGCTGGACCAAAAATGCATTATATATAATGCACGGACAGGCAACGTGTTAATTTATGAAGTTAGTAAATTTTTATTATTATATACTAGTCATTAGTAGTATTTATTACTTTATAATAGTACAATTTTAGTAAAAAAATGACTCACAGACATGAGATCTTGCATTTGTGGGTTGGAGGTGATGAGGCTACGCATATTCTCAGGATCATTCATCATCTGCTGCACCAATGGATTGTCTAAGACTTGTCTGAGCATATCAGGGTTGGACAGAAGTTCCTGTTGCATTCTAGCCTGTGAATAATATAAGCCTTAGTAGGGTCCAAATTTGTTAATTATACAGTAGGCGTAAGTTTGACTGTTCCTCTATCATTGCTGGTTTATGAGGGACGGCTTAAACTTGCTATTAATAGGGCCGTATGTTCTATTGCATATAAAGCCAGTCTGAATTAAAAAAAAAACACAAAAAAAGCAAAACAATCATGCATTTTGGTTATCTTCTCAGTGGGTTGTGTTTTTGATCTGGTGGTAGATTCTGTGAAGCACTGTTCTTGCTAGGGCCAGTGTTAGCAACACCTCCGGTTTGAGTCCTGAGAACTCACCTATACGCTAGAGTAACACTGATATAGCCTTTCAAGGGTATCAGCATAGGTAGGAAAAAAAAGGAAATATCCTAATTAAATTGTTACTTGGAATTCTATCTGAAGCTGTCATATGGGTTGCGGTAACTGTGCTAGATGGGTTGAGAACCCCAATAAATAGACTAAACGAAAGGCTTGTTAATAATAAAAAATTACAGTTTTACAGTTTATAAATGTAGCTGAAAACTTTTCAATATCATATAAAGCAGTCCTGTGATATAAATACCTGGAGATCCATAAAAGTACTCTGACCAAGGCCCAAGCTTTCAAGACCCGCCAGCCCACCCAGCGAGTTTAAACCAAATGGTGTAGCACTGACGTCAGCTAGGAAAATGATATTACAAATGTAGTGGAAATAAATTTCATATTTTTATAATTTTCAATAATCTAACACAAGTGTTATTAAGTAAACAATTGGATTTCTTTCTAGTAAAATAAATCCAAATAAGAAGAATTTTTATTTGAAACAAACATCCAAGTATTTAAATGATTATTATCATCATCATATTAACTATTAGTATTTGGCCAGTCTGAGCGAGAGGATCTGATGTTATAACAGATTGTCTAGTTTATGAGTAGAATAGATGTGTGTGAAATTACTGTTTTACTAATGCTACTGTGGCTTCTAACTGAATGTGTCACAATGATGAATGTGGACATGTTCACCATAAGATGTCTATAGATTCTGGTTACCTTTAACAGCAGGTGTGCCAATTGCTCACAAGTCATAAATGTTAGATATAGCCATAAACACAAGTATCCCATTAACACCTGACATATCTTTTACAAAAAATTATCTTTATTAGACTAAAACAGGTCAAAACAACATATACCAAAGTTTCTGATTTACTGTAAAGAAAAAGTTTATGCTTAATTATTGTTTTACCTTGATTAACACAATAAAAGCTTTACTTTACAAGTAAGAAATTAATATTTAGTGCAGCAAAATGTAATATATTTATATTTTCCAAAAGCTTTGTGGCCCAAAATAAAGTTTTCAATTTGCCACTGAAGCTAATATGCTGTACGAGAAATTTAATTTTCCTATGACATAAATATTAAGCCATTAAGCAGGCCAAATGCAGGCAGCATTGGAGGAAGCTGGTGCAAAAACTGGACCAAGGTGGTCACAACCCTCAGTCATGAGGAAACGACAGAGAAGAAGAGAGAAATATAATATACACAAGTTCCCAGTCAAATATCTATTATTTATTTTTATTGCACAGATAGATGGAGGAGCACCTAGTTTTAAGTGCTTAACAAAGCCCATTGATATCACAATGTGAATGAAACCACTAGACACACGAGGCAAAAGACCAAATTGTCTTAGATAATGACTGTCCTATCCTGCAAACTAATGTGTGCATGCCATGCTGCATTAATAGGCAAATTGGTGGATTCCACCTGAGCAGGTTAACAGTATGCCATCTATTTTTCCAAAAAGTTTCTATTTTTTTTCACTTTAAGAGTGGATATAATATATGATACATGTAGCGATAGCTTATATGGCAGAAGAAATTAGACGACATATCAAGCCAGCAAGATTTTCAAGATAAGTTTTCAATAACATTTTGGTTGTGAGTCTAACAAAAATTTTCACTGGCTCATTGAAATCTTCACATTGGAATCTCTAAAATTTACATACATTTTATAGTGTCCATAATTAGTGAATATGATTCTTGTATGTTCCTCCATTTGTTTCTCAAAACAATTAAATATCATCAATGTTTACTTGCAAATAGCTAAACTAACTGTATTTCATTATCCAGGTTAATTCGTATGACATATTTTATTGAAATGGACTTGGAACTCGTTAGTCAACACAACTAATGAAAATCCAATCCTAGTTAGTTAATTTACCTGGGGGTCTACGAGCCGCACCCTCCGGTTCTGGTCTTGGAGGAGCTTTAATCACTAGATGCACTGTCAACCCATCTTTGATGTTGTGTTGCTTCAGGGTATCGGCATCATTCATGATTTTCCCGGCGAAAATAAGACATAATTGTTCTGGTTCTGTACTGAATTTTGAAGACAACACTTCTTTGAGCTAAAACGAATGAAAATACTGCGTTTTTATGTGCCGGAATGAAGAAATATATGTCGTCACTGATTGCGTGTCCCATATCAATGTTATTACGCCATGAATGAAGGATTTCACGGCCCCCTACTCACTCTTTTGATATCGGCATCTTCCTCAATTTCAACTTGCTGCTTCTCTTTCGGGGTTTTAACTGTGATCGTAATTTTTTTAGGGTCGTCTTGTCCCTCTGCCATTTTGGCAATTCTAGAATGACTATGTACTTTGGCGGAAAAGTAAAATTTATACGAGAAAGACAAATTGACGAATAGCGTTGACTTGTATATTGTCTATGGGTCAGTATGACGGCTAACTAGTAGTGCTGCCAGACAACTAAGACCATAAATTTCACAAAAATAGTTGGCATGGTTCTATTTGGAAATTGCTGATTGACCTCTATTTTGATTTGTGAATCTTAAGACCAAGCATGAGAATAAAAACATTTTTGAGTGCACATGCAAGTGTGTGCGTTGAATTAAATAGATCCTAAAAATTATATGCAGATTACCAAAAAAGAACGTACGGTATTTATGTGAGTTAAGTAGGATAGCTCTATCTATAGACAATACACTTAATATTTGCTCTAATAAATGCGCTTTTAGTGCCAACATAATCTTATTTATTTATTTTAGTATTACTCATGGCCCGGAGGCCTTTCCAGCTTCACCAGGACTGGTGGGCGAACAAAGGCTCATCAAGAAGGGATGGGATATGCAAATAGCTGCCCGAGCACCTCCGAAGGAGACCTAACAAATCAAGAGCAGCTGCTTTGCGAATGAATCTGCTGCCGGATTGGAATCGCAACCCACTGAGAAGATCCGGCAAGAAACTCAGCGTACTGATGTTTAGGTTAGGGTACACGTCGAACTTTATGCCGAGTTTGACGAGTACGGTTACCGGGGTCCCTAAGCCTGGTCCTATTGTTAGAGCTAAAGGCGTCTCATGCAAGGATTATTGGATCTGATGGATCCGTAAAGACGTGTTTAGGACATCGACGGTGACTGGCTCCTGCGTGATCAGGATTCAGAGAGTAGTCAGCGGCGACAACGATAAGGCGATTATCATAACGCATAGACTTATCGAAATACCGTTTCGACACTGACTTCATGTGTTTCCGGATGGATTCGAGACCCAGGTCATCGTATAGGTCAAGGTTCCTTATGACCCACTCCGACTGTTAACCTGCAAGAGCGGGTTTGTAGGGATTGTCTATGTGTATATCATAGAGGTGTCTATGTGTTTGCGGGCCGCTTGAGCGAACACCACACTAGCATAAGTCATGACGTGAACATAAAACTGTCCCTCGATAACCATTTTATTTTTGCGTAATTAGCGTAATTACTGGTGGTAGTACCTCTTGTGAGTCCGTACGGGTAGGTACTACAGCCCTGCCAATTTCTGGCGTGAAGCAGTAATGCGTTTCGGTTTGAAGGGTGGGGAAGCCGTTGTAATTATACTGAGACCTTAGAACTTATATCTCAAGGTGGGCGGCGGCATTAACGTTGTCGATGTCTATGGACTCCAGAAACCACTTAACACCAGGTGAGCTGTGAGCTCGTCCACTCATGTAATAAATAAAAAAATTAGTAAAAAATTTCACAAAAAACAGATTAAGAATGGATGGACTTTAAAAATGCGATAACTTTCGAACGAAAATATTTTGATAAGATCTCGGGTGGATAGCCTTATGAACATATAATATGGATATAGTATGTATAAATTATGTTAGTGATTTAGTGTAGTTAACAAAAAATAGAATTTTATATTTTTGTTATCACGCTAGGTACTATATTATTTTAAGTATTTTCATATCGTGATCAATGTAGAGAAAGTATTTAATTTTTTGTTCGTCCAAGTATGTTGTACGGGGTTACCAATTTACAAATAAGTTTCTATTTCTTCTTTAATGTAAATAAATTACAGACTGAAGAATCGAATACACATTATCAAAAAATGTCTAATTGTTAAATAACAATTAGACATTTTTATCTAACAATTAGACATTTTTTAATTTTTTATTAGAAGAAGAAGAAGAAGAAATAGAAAATCTGCGTTAGCTCACCGCCGGTTGGCAGAGTTCCCAGAAGGCTGGCAGCATTTCCACGCTGGATAGCAATGCTAATTCTTTGTGCAAAATACGTACCGGCCTTCTGGTCTCCCGAGGCCTCAAAAAGTTTTTTTTAAGGTCCTTAAAAAAGCTTTTAGCAGATGGGCCCCAGGGGCCCAAAGTTTCCACCCCAAACGGAACAAAAATGAAATCTTTAGAGAGATTTTTTTTTTAAGTTAAGCGGCAAAAAATATCAAATTGACATATTTTATTTATTAACAACAAATTTTAGACTAGGGTGACTATTTATACTTTCCACTCTGCTAGACATGTCCTTACAGATCCATTCGGTCTACTTTCAATACTGTCGGACGCTATAGATATGAGCAGCTAAAGTATAAGTAACCATACTTTTCGAACTCGCCGAAGAGTTCTATGTTAACCTTAGCCCATAGAATCAACCCGCTGAGTTTCCCCCGGATCTTCTCAATGGTCACGATTCAGATTTGGTGACAGACGCCGTGGAGGTGGTTATGTCTTCTTCTTTGAGGGCGCTCGAGCTCTTGTTTAATATATTGTCCTTCCCTTGCTGGTTGGGCACTTGAATATCCGTATCCTATCCTATCCGTCCTAGCCAAGTGGCAAGATCTCCAAGACGAGCTGCAGAAATTATCTCTAAAAAATTCGGTTTATCCTTTTCGCAGATTATTACTAAATCCTAAATAGGTACTTAATCTTGCGTTGTCCGACACTGATTTTCTCAATTTTTAATTAAAGTGAAATTAAAATCTATTTTTACTTATTTTGGATAAAATACGCATAATATACTTTCCGTGTATAGTTAAATACATTAAGAATTGCCAATTGCAAGGATACCTACCTAATTGTAAGTGGGTTACTTAACTTGATTAAAAATACATTTTTTTAAATAGTTATAAGTACCTAGCTAATTTTTATCATTTATACATTAGAATCTGTAAAATATTAAATTATACTATGTGTTAAATAGTTTACCTCGTCGGGATACTTATTTCATTAGAAAAGAAAAAAGCTTTTGATTTGACCACTGCCAGATCAGTTAAAAACAAAAAATCAAATTTGTCATGTCACACGGTCGCGTATTTTTTCCTGAAATTTCAACATTAAAAAGTTTTAGATTAACTTTTTATGAAGTAATCCATATTTTTATGTAGTGGATAAATAAATACAAAAAATTACATTTTCTATCAGCCTGTCAGGGACATTTATAGTTTTCTGAATTATGATGCAAAATTAAAGACTTGCATTCAGCAATACCTAATGATATAATAATATCTCTTAGAAATGGAGGTAAGGAAGCCAATTCATCGTAATTACTAATAAATTTAAATCTTTGCAAAGTCAGTGATGATACGGCTACAATTTCAGGAGGAAATTCTGGACTTATTCTCACGAGATGAGAATCTTGAACAACAAAAACAAACTATATCATCGCAAAACAAACCAAAAAAAATTAAAACAAGAGGTTTGTTGCTTTTTGGACCGTAATATCTTAAATATAAAATATATAAAGCTGTTATGTTATACTTACAGTAAAAGCTCTTTATTGGCGGGGTATATTATGTTCCGTAAATAAGCCGCAAATACAGAACCGCAAATACTGTGACATAGGAACAGCTGTCATAAGGTTTATTTTACTTTTTTATTGGACCATTTGACGACGAGCTTACAACGGATATTCAGTAGGATAAAACGCATTACTGCTTCACAGCAGAAATAGGCAAGGCGGTGGTACCTACCCGTGCGAACTCACAAGACTCCCTACCACCAGTAAAAATATAATGAAAAAATAAGAAATGTTATAAAATATAAATTGGTATTATTAATTAATTTCGTAAACCATAGTACCTACCTACGTACCTAAATGGCACAATATGGTTTACGATCATTTTACGATGGAATGCTTAACGTGTACCTGTCATATGGAAAAGGTTCTTGCGTCTTTAACGAGTTTAAATTAATGAATGAAAAGAGTTAAAATATTTGCAGAATTGGTGACTACTGGGTTAGGTTTCAAATGCTTTAAAGGTTATGGGATCTCAAGGGACTGATGGAAGCCTCTTTAAAATTATACTAATTTCATTTTCATTCAGATGAAAAAATATCAGGTGATCAGCAAACTGATAAAGAGCAAACTGAGAACTTAGTCTCAATGATGCGCAGTTACGATGCTAAATTGTACGGCGAGGATGATACTTCTCAGCCCACGTCACGAGCTGCACCTGTTATTCCGGTCGACGCAATGCGCAAAAAAAAGAAAAGGAAAAGGTATGACTTGGCCTATCAGTGACTATAAAACCCTCAGACACAGCCCACTGAGTTTCTCGCCGTATCTTCTGAGTGGGTCGCGTTTCGGATCCGGTGGTAGATTCTGAGAAGCACGGCTCTTGCTAGGGTTCGTGTCAGCAACGTCGTCAGGTTTGAGCCCCGTGAGCTCACCTACTAGTTAAGGTTCCGCTGAAATAGCTTCTCAAGGCTTATCAGCTTAGGTAGGAAAAAAAAACAAAGACTATAAAACTTTAAAAGTATATTTTTTTAAATATCGAGTTTAATCCTATAAAGTCAACAGAATCTGCTTTGATTAAATTAATCAAGCATAACATAACAGATCTTAGAGCGAATATCCCTTTACGAAACATTATTACTCAACTACAACATAATAATATAGCAGATGCTATCAAAGAACTTGAAATAATAAAATACTTACTGATTTTATTTATAAGAATTAAGACATAGACTGATCCCTTGGTAATCGAGAATTAGGTAACGGTCTTACTAAAACACCAAAGTGAACTGTCATTCACATTGAAACACGAAATAGCAGTTACAATTACGAAGGAATACAAAACAGATGTCGTCGATTAACCTTTATAGTTTCTTTCAATCCGGAAACTCTGAACGCTTTAGAACAAAACTAAGCATGTCCATTAGGTACACTAGCAAACTCGTGCGAGCTCACAACACGTCCCACCGCCAATAACTGATGATAAGAATTAATGGCAGAGTTAGGTAGAGGGAAATAAGTAGACAGGCACTACTGATATGGAAGAATGATAGGGAAAGAAGTTATGGTAGTTTCTGTTTTTGGCTCGACCGATTTTTCCATCTGAAATCCTATTGTTTGCATCCACGTTTGATCACCTTTTTTTTGCTTACGTAGTTGGACGAGCTCACAGCCCACCTGGTGTTAAGTAGTTACTGGAGTCCATAGACATCTACGACGTAAACGTGCCACCCACCTTGAGATACAAGTTCTAAGGTCTCAGTATACATAGTTACAACGGCTGCCCCACCCTTAAAACCGAAACGCATTACTGCTTCACGGCAGAAATAGACAGGGCGCTGGTACCTACCCGCACGGACTCATAGGTGGTCCTACCACCAGTAATAACATATCACCAGTAAAACCTCTTTAGTTCAGTAATCAATGTATCTGGTTTAAAACCCGGGTTGGGATCCACCTTTATCTATTAAAGATATTTGATATGATGATGATTTTAACGGACCGGGTTATGTCGGACTCCGGCGCCTCCTGAGAGGAAGAAGGGGAGAAGAGAAGGGCCTAGGTCCTTCACCTCCCCCAAATTCGGTACCTGAACTTAGAACTGCTTAGAATCCTAAAGATAAACCTTTTAACTTTAACATGGCTATTAGCAACATAAAGTTTACCGCGTAGAAGTTTTCAATTCGTTTACTAGTTGAGAGTATTCGGCTTTTTCTAGTAAATAATAATGGTTCTGCGGTGGTTCCATAGATCACAAATAACAATTTGTCTTGCAAATTGCCGATATGAGTCAATAAGAAAGGTCGCCAGTGCGTTCGGTATGAGGGAGGTTTCCGAAGAAGACGCTTGGAATTTCTATTGGACTGATATGAGTGTGTCTGTCGAAAGGGCGAAGGAAATGAAAAGGTTTCAGCGCATAAATCATTATCCGGGAATGCTTGAGATCTGCAGGTACCTTATCTCAAAATGAAAAATAAACTAATCCAAATGTTGCTACTATATGCATAGTGAACAGATTTATTTTATGTGCAATTTTATTTTCAGAAAAGATCTCCTAGCTCGCAATTTGAACAGGATGCAGAAAATTTATCCGAAGGATTATAATTTCTTTCCCAAAACTTGGTGTCTTCCTGCAGAGTAAATCGTATAACATAACATTTTATAGTTGTTTCGGAGATTTCCATGAATCGTAGTTATAATCAGTATTGACGGCACGTCCACACTTTTCTGTTCATTTTTTGTATTCATATAATTATGTTCTTGCAGCTTCGGGGAAGCTCTGAATTACAGCAAAACGCGTAAAAATAAAACTTTTATAATAAAACCGGAATGCGGGAGTCAAGGACGTGGCATATATTTAACAAAATCTTTGAAAGACATCAAACCTTCCGACAAACTTATTTGTCAGGTATGAAATATAAAATAAGTAGGTATATCTACTACGCTAACATTACATTTTTTTATTGTATGGTACGGCGTTGTGTTGTATGTTACAGGTATATCTATCAAAACCATTTCTGGTCGATGGTTACAAGTTTGACATACGAGTATACACTCTCATTACGTCGTGTGACCCATTAAGAATATTTGTCTACAACGAAGGACTAGTCAGGTGAACTTAAACAGGGTTCTCTCATCAGGTCGCTTGTCGAAAAACACCACTTTCTCTTGAGAAATTGTCATTTATTATTATACCTTTTCTATTTGTCTAGATTCGCAACGAGCAGATACGCCGATCCGAATGCTAATAATACCACTAATGTATTCATGCACCTAACAAACTACGCCCTGAACAAACACAGCAGAACCTACGTGTATGACTCTGAAGCGGGCAGCAAACGGTACTTTGTGTATTTAGAATTTTATCACGGTCAATATAATAATGATATGTTCATCATGAGCATATTTCTCGTAATAATTAGCGGAAGACGTAACGTGGGACGCCCCTTGGCTAGGTGGTGCGATGACCTCCGCTCGGTGGCCGGCAAGAAGTGGATGAGGAGAGCCGCAGACCGGGCTCAGTGGTGTGGATTGGGAGAGGCCTATGTCCAGCAGTGGACGACTGTGGGCTGTTGATGATGATGATGATGATGATGATGAGCATATTTCCTCGATGATTTATTTATTTCAGTCTTCTTATAAACTAACAGTTCGTAATTTAAGTAGCTTCTAGCAACAGGTACAAATCGCTGCAAGCCATGTTGCATACCATGACATTGTCGTTGCTATGTTTATGCGCTTTTGTGACGGAACTTCTATTTCTATTTTATACGTAGCCCCCATAGCTCTGCACATTTGAAACTTTAGTTACATATTTTTAACGTTCGTTTTTAATTTAGTTTTCGTTCTGCTTACAACTTAAATTAATCTACCCATATACCTACCTACAGTTTTAAAATGTTCGTTTTTAATTCACCGTTAATTTAATTAATTTAATTTCATAAAGTGGAACTTACAATTGAATTAATTACGTGTGCAAGTACCATATTAAAAGCATAATTTCAACTTTCTCGTATGAACTGTATGCGAACGCGGAACAAACAGACTAGAGAATCATAGTCTTTGCTTATCTTTGAGTAAATAAATTTAATTCATCTCCTCCATGTTTTTTATCGTATTTTATAACAAAGAGTGTCGACAGTTGTAAACACACGTGTTGGGAACCTCGCTCGTCTACTGCCTACTTCTACCCCGAAGTACTTATGTTTTCCGGTATAACAGTACATAGACATAGTCTCGATCGATACTACTCGTAAGGGTTTACAATACGCTCCAATACTAGCAGATGCCGATTGTCGATCGCAATACGCTGGCGTACCTGCTCTAAGAAGGCCTGCCTGTTCCCGTTGCCGTCTGCCGTTGCCCATTCCCCTTGTGAGCGTCTTTTACGACACGGAAGCGAAGTGATGGGCTAGTGCTATTCTAGGACGTGACGTAAATGGACGTAACTGACGTAACTAGGACGTAACTGGTGGTAGGACGTTATGTGAGTCCGCACGCTACGCTGGCTATTTCTGCCGTGTAGTAGTAATGCGTTTCGGTTTGAAGGGTGGGGCACCCGTTGTAACTATACTGCGACCATAGAACTCATATCTCAAGGTAGGCGGCATTTACGTTGTAGATGTCTATGGGTTCCGGTAACCACTTAACATCCGGTAGGCCGTGAGCTCGTCCACTCACATAAGCAATAAAAAATAAAAAATAAAAACTTGACCACTTAGTCATAAATATGGGATGATAATTAATTTAATGCTTTAACATTGACCAGCAAGATCTCAACATTGAACAAGATCCTGTTATCTCAAGGTGTTGATCTCGATAAGCTGTGGCATTCGATAGACGAGGTCATCGTGAAGACGATAATTTCCGCGTGGCCTATCTTGAAGCACAGTTACCACGCATGTTTCCCCTCGCACGATATGGTTAACTTCAATGCTCATTTCATTGTTTTGCTTTTTATTGTGTAATGGACTTCTTTTGTTAGCTTTAGTTAGCTTTGTTTTCATCTTCCTAGAAGTTTATTTAGCCTAAAGGATAAGACGCCCGGTTCACTCATATCAAGCGATACGACTGTATCGATGTTCAAATTCAGGCAGGTAGGTATCAATTTTTCTAATGAAATACGTACTTAGCACGTGTTCAGAAATTGACTTCCACGATGAAAGACGATGTGTAATAAAAAAAAATGTAAAAAAATTTATTTGCGTTGTTACTGGTGGTCCTATGAGCCCGCACGGTTCGGTACTACCGTCCTGCCTATTTCTGCTGCGAAGTAGCAATATATTCCGGAATCGAAGGATGAGAGCCGTTAAACTATACAATTGAGATTTCGACTTCAATGCTCAGGGTGGGTGAAGACATTCACGCTGTGATCTCTATGAGCTCCGGTAACCACTTAATGCCAGGTGGGCCGTGAGTTTGTTTACTCGACAAGAAAATAATTAAATATATTATAGACGGCTTACTACTTGTAGCTATGAGATTCTTAAAAATATATTCACATATATTTCATATACATTCTTATATGTTGTATGAGGTACATATTTTAAATTTACCCTTACAGGTGCACGCTTGTTTTGAAATATTAGGTTTTGATATTCTTCTAGATCACAAACTTCATCCGTATATCTTGGAAGTAAGTTTATTTATTACACTTCATTTAAAATTTACATTGGCGGACTTAATGCCTGAGGCATTCTCCTACCTGTCAACCAAAGGTAGTGCGGAGTAAATAGTATAATAGAATAAAGTTTCTGTAGATTACCTATAAAATATGTTTAGGTAAACTATATGTCGAATTTTTGTTTGTTAATTTCAAATTGATACACGGTGGTGACACATATGTTAAGCAGGCAGAATCAATGACCCTGATCTGTTGAATGGTATAGAATCTAATCTACAGAGGGACTCTTGCTCTCCATCCAAATAGCACTTTGGATGGAGAGCAATGAGCAAAATGAACCTTCAAGCTCACTGATCACTTGATGTTAAGTGTAGTAAGTCATTCATTTTATTTCTAACCGGAATTCAAAAATCCTTCAAGCCAGCAATATATATATATATATTTTTTGCTTAGATGGGTGGACGAGCTCACAGCCCACCTGGTGTTAAGTGGTTACTGGAGCCCATAGACATCCACAACGTAAATGCGCCACCCACCTTGAGATATAACTTCTAAGGTCTCAGTATAGTTAAAACGGCTGCCCCACCCTTCAAACCGAAACGCATTACTGCTTCACGGCAGAAATAGGCGGGGCGGTGGTACCCACCCGCGCGGACTCATAAGAGGTCCTACCACCAGTAAAGTATATGCATAGTAGCGGTACCTTTTTTGAATTACCTAACCATTCAAGCTCTCAGCCTCCATCACCAGTAAATATTGACTTTAGACTTAAATAATTACAATTAGCAAGTTACGTTTCAGGTAAACCATTCGCCTAGTTTCCATACTGATACGCAATTAGACCGAGAAGTAAAGGAAAATCTACTCACGGACACATTCACTATGCTCAATATATGGCAGTGCGACAAGAAACGCGTTCTCGAAGAGGATCGAAAACGTATAAGGGATCGATTGTTGCAAACGAATAAGTAAATACTGAATTGACGCTTTGTACTGAAATTAACGTGATAAGTTAATTAAATTTACCAATATTAATGTAATATGCAGATATGCGGAAACCACAACGATCGATGAAAAAGATCGGGAAAAAACTCCTTGGCAAACTCAGATCCAGTGGGAAGAATCGCACCTCGGCAATTTTAGGTAATGTAATATGAATATAAGTGATGTAGGAGCTCATCTCACCTAATTTCAATCAATCAACCGATGGCCCCTTTCTCCTGAACTTTTAGAACTGTTGGTTTAATTAGTTATGTGTACATAGGTCGCCTCTAACATCTTCCATTGTTGTCTCTCTCTAGCAACCCTCTTCGAATTGGGATCGGCTGTAAACATTGTCTATCTCATCCTCCCATTTTATCCCGGGTCTTCCTCTATTATTTTTACCGTCTCATTTTACCACTGTCTTGCTCCAATGTTTTCGCAATATTCGCAAAGGCCAATCCACTAAAGAGATCAGCAGAAGAATAGCTGGCACTTGTGTTTTATTTAAATAAATATAAGGTTCATGTTTGTAGACGAGTTTATCCAGTGGGAGAACAATACGCCTCGCTGTTCCAACAGCCGTCTGGTTCTTTGTACACCGGCACGGCGTCGTCGCGAGCTCGCGGTGACTGTACGCGGATACAGCGAGAGGAATTCCAAGTACGCTTTCAGTTCAAATGAACGCTTTTATCTATACCAGGGGCTCCCAAACTAATTTTGTCTACTGCCCACTTTGAGAATAAATTATTTGTTAGCACCCCTATTTTTTCACCTACTTAAAAATCACAATAGCGAGAGCTCAGTCGATGAAGAGTCCTTCTAGATGAAATTACAAATCGCCTTCCAAGCCTCTACACAACCCCACTTTTTTTGGGTCTCTTACCGCCCCCCTTTAGGCCTGCATCGCCAAGGGGGCGTTATCGCCCACTTTGGGAAAGGCTGATCTATACAGTATGTTTATGTTAATGAATAATATGTTTGTTGAATCATAAAAACGTTTAGCAATCGAAAGCTAAAGCGGAGGCCCTGAAAAAACCGTCTCAACCGAAGCCCAAGGAATCGGAAAGTAAAGCTGGCGACGAATCTAGTATCACAGCATCGGCTTCGGTTGCGACACCCAGTACTGAAAAATCAAAAGTTAAAACAAAAGAAAAGGATAAGAGGAAAGAGATAGGGAAAGACAGTGAAGAAGACAAAAATAAGGCAACGAGAATACAGTCCAAACAGCCGGTATGTACACAGTACCTACTATTTGTGTTTCATTCGATTACGCTTCCTGAAATTTACCATAAATATGTAGGAATAACGAAATTATGATTATATTGATTAAGCACGACATTTTTATCTATTTTTCTAAAATATCCATCTTCGGATAAAATTTTCCTGAATAGTAGAGTTCAGTACGTTTTATTACACAACAAAACGCATTTTTAAATTATTCAAATTATTTAAATATGTATGTATAAGTCTTGTCGCTAAAAGCGATCTCTGATTTAAAATAAACACCCACACCCACGCGCACGCACGCACGCACGCACGCACGCACGCACGCACGCACGCACGCACGCACGCACACACACACACACACACACACATTATTTCAATTAGTATTAATTTATCTATATTATTAAATTTGTTCTGTTGCTTATTCTTATAAAATATTATGTAAATGGCTATAGGAGAGCGGTATTTCCTAAACAATCAAGTATTTTGCTTAAAAGGAGATTCCAAACCCTGTATGTTTAATTTATAAGTTGAAGCAATAAATATTTTTAATTTTTTTTTTTTCAAATAGGTCAGTTCTTGAAAATATTTATGTAACAGGATAATGTTTGTAATGTACCTTTTCCGAATAATTCCGTTAACCCTGAGTATTTTATTAGACTATGGGTCTGTGTGTGTGTGACTATAGGTATGTTTTTTTTTATCCAAAATGTATTGATAACTATTTGTAAAAAAAAACACATTATTTGCAGATACCAGAAGAGTCCAAGCCTCAATATGTCCTCTGTTCCTTTGAACCAGATCCAATAGTTGAAAAAGATGAACGCGAACGAGTAAACTTACTGGCACAACGTGATTTTCTTATTAGAAGCTATGGAATGTTGGAACAAGTAAGGCTTAATATTACTTAGATATTTAACGAGTTAGAACTACTGTTAAAGGCACGCATTCTTCTAGATCTATTTGATGATGAAGAAAATTGGGACTTTAAGACCGGAAGACGAAAGGAAATATGGTGTCTATGGGCGACTGTCTCTTATTTCTGCCTCACCAAAGGTAAGTAACATCCTTATTTATCTATTTTTATATTTAAATAAACAAACCGAAATAACAATGTTACTCAGAAAATGTGCACAAACTACTTCCTAAATTTTCGTAATTAATCGTTCGTAAATTTTATTAAAACAATCGAATCGACATAAACGCAATATTTTATATCCCTCCTCCTCAAGTCGTGCTCCTCATGTCTGAGGAGCGCCTCCATCTACGCCTTTGTCCTCACGATGTTGCCATCTCATCTCATCCTGTCTTCAGCTACTCATAGCATAGCAGACGGTTGAATCAAGAATGATGCAAATCTGGTCAGACCATTCAAACCTTTAATATAAATCCAGGAGTTTTAAAATATACAGATACCGAATGGCCCACCCACCCACGTGATTTAGGATAACGTTATTTTTGTGTTTGTCTCCAGAAAATGTGAATATAAAGAAGCGAATCAAAAAGTTTAGAAAAAATAAAATAAAAAAATAATGGAAACCAAATTTTGTGTACCTACAGACCGACACGAAGAACGCCAAGACGCAAAAGTTAAAGAGGGCTTGCAATAGAAATAAATCAAATAAAGGTGAACTTTAACAAATACTCACTAACTATTGTCTTTTGAATAAAACAAACCACTAAACCTTTTTATTACTTTAAATGAGTGGACGAGGACGAGCCAACCTGACTTGAAGTGTTTACCAAAATCCATAGACACGTATAACGTTAATGGCGCCCACCTTGACATATGAGTTTATTTCTCAGTTTTACAGTTTTTTTCCCTACCTATACCTATGCTGATAGCCTTAAAAGGCTATTTCAGCTTCGCCCTAACGTGTAGGTGAGCTCACGGGGCTCAAACCGGAGTGTTGCTAACACTGGCCCTAGCAAGAGCAGTGCTTCGCAGAATCTACCACCGGATCGGAAACGCGACCCACTGAGAAGGTCCGGCGAGAAACTCAGTGGGCTGTGTCTGAGGGTTAATTTTACAGAACGGCTGTCTCACCCTTCAAATCGAAACCTGTGATTGCTTCCCGACAGAATTAGGGAGGAGTAGTCCCCTCGTATACTCATACAAGGCAAGACAAGGAAACTCAGAACACAATAGACGTTAAATATAATACTACAAAGATTAAGGAAAATCATTTTTTTTCAGATTTGGAGTTCCACCACCCAAACGGGAATCGTTGTATACCTAACACTGAATACTTTGATACGATCACCAGAACCCAGCTGTGCGCGCAACTAACGTTATTAATTAGGAAATGACTGTTTAAATTGAGAAATATTGAATTTGCCTACTTTCCTAAAATACGCATTAAATTTGAAATTACTTTCTTTTTTATTAATTTCTCATTCGTGGACTTGTGCAAAACCTTTTTAATGTAGATATTTCTTGGCTGGAGTTTTGTCCCGCGATAAATAGTAAGCTTTCGTTCTTGTCATCAAAAGTAGTAAATCAAATCTATTTTTTAAAAAAACCTTCAAAAGGTAACACTTTTAACCCTTTTTTGGGGAGTCGTTCAACAATTTTCATTGTGGATTTAAATCTTTGTAGACAGAATTTTATGTGATTTGATGTTTACGGAACGAGTCAACTCTCATCTCACCGACTTAAAATTTAAATTTAAATTTCACCTCATAATATTGCCGAGAAAATAACCAGTAGACCTGTTTTTCTGAAAAAATAATAATTGGATTAATAAAATAAATAAAACAAAAAAATATCAATGATATATATTTTATAACTTAAAAGTCGATGCTCCAACATTTAACTCTTAGTTGTGTTACATTAAAACAACTGTTCTAATTTTTTTTAATGATAACGAATACTTTTAAAATGTCAAAAAAATGTTTCATTTGACTTTTTAAATAATTATTTTTAATAAAGCTTCAAGCTTTACCCATGTTTCCTTCAATGTCATATTCACAAAATTGTTTTATATAAAAATGTATTTTTTATTAACTTCGAAATTAATGTATTATATTAAAGTATTATTTAACTTGTCAAATTTATTCGACAACGTGACTTGTATTCAACTAATTCATTTAAAAATATCAGACTTGCTCCATTGTTAGTCTACAAGGCTATTTACAGTATTCAGTATAATTAGCTCACCGACGACTCTAAAATGTTTAAAGATGTGTTTAAAATAATGCAAATTATAAGAGAACATCAGTCGGTGAGCTTTATTAATCTTACCAAAATGTATTTAAATGCGCTCCAACGTTACGTAGAACGCACGTATCGTAAGAACTTGGAACTTAATATTTGTAAAATTTAATTATCTTGTAAGGTTGCCAAATACTTGCATTCACGGCAAATGCACACTTCAACTTAATTGATATTATTTTACATTACTTTACGCGGCGTACCACGTAGGTGAGAAATTTTTGAGAAATTTGTTTGTTGAAAAATATCCCGCTAAAACGTTTTAACAAGTTGTATATTGAAACATAAAAAAAAAAGATATATATACTTTATTATATATAATTTATATTAAATGCATCTTTATAGCGTTCTTATAAAACACTAAAATTTGTTTTGTTATTATATCGCTTTATACGTAGGGATCGTCGCTATTATTAATTATTATATTTTTAAAAAGATCAGTCAACTTTTTTACTCTTAGTCAACGACAACCTTTTAATAAAACATTCCAAGTGGTTCAATTATGACAAAGTCAACCATACATCTTTTATTTGTCTAAATTGCACTTAAATTATTGTACTAAATTGGAATAACATTAAAATTGTAGTCTTTTCGCTAGTGAGCCTCCATCAATGTTGTCCAGGAGTTTTCTTTTCAAAGACGGCTTTTCCACCTCTAGTTTTGAAATATTCGAAGGCATCGGTAACTTAGGGCCGACCGATGGCGCCGGTTTACTACTGCAATAGGCATAGAACTATTTAGTTTTACAAACATCCAAGAAATTTATCAATGCAGGACACATGATTAATAAAATATTTCATAAATTGTAATTAGAATTTGGAAAAGTCATTGTCGTATAAAAAAAACATATCGATCAGTTGTAGGTACTGTCATTTATAATAATTATACGCTTAAGTGAATGCACATGAATGTCTCTTCAGAGTATTTTTATATAAAGTAGACGGTGCTCAAGATGATTTCGTTACATTACTTATATTTACAGTTAATTATACACGTTAGTTTTATTTCACTAGGTTGGCAGCCCACAAGTGATTGCCGGAACCCACAGGTGTGACCCATCTCGCGACATGAAGACACAGTCGAAATGTAATATACTTTAGAAAGAATTATGGATTATAGGGTGCTTCACACATACAGAAATAGGCAAGACATAGGTAAAGATTCTTGCGAGCGATTTTCCTACCATCAATGATGTACAAACCTACATATAAAAGCGGATTTTGATTACACGAAATTTTTCCTGTTCTGTATCCTGAAGTTTTTCCTGAACTCGTTACAGCGATATATATTTTATTCGTTTGGAAAACTTGAAAACTGTTGTTGGTATGAACCCTATCATATTCGCATCAAGCGATACGAATACTGACCGAAATACCTAAGTTATTTTTTGCCCGCTGTATAGTACTTATTTATCAATGAAAATAGCTTACCTAAAATACGCCATTTGCAAGGCCTGCGTGCAATCACATCGATTTGGCGGGTACAGAGCTAAAAGGCTCTCCAATAAAAATATAAGATCTTCAGACGCCGCACTGAATATATGCCGTAGTTCTTGAGCGGGAAACAGCTTGAATTGCACATAATCTGTGAGAGTCTTCATACCCTGGAATAAGAGCGAGGAGTTTTCTATAGTGATCTCTCTGTAACTAACTGACTATGAACCCAAGGGCGGATCCAGCTTTGGCGCCAGGAGGGGGTCACATAGTCAAATATTCGATGTGTTCATTCCGCCATCATACAAAGTTATTGTATTATATTAAATTAATTAAATATTGAAGGTATGCAGTTACAAAAAATCTGTATGGTGACAAAATATATAAATAAAATCATTATGTTCAATTAGTGGTTCACCTAAGTCTTGGAAGCAGCTCAGGGGGGGGTCATGACCCCCATGACCCCCCCCCCCCGGATCCGCCTTTGTATGAACCTACCTATCCTACTAATTGTGATTTTTTTAACAAGTTTAACGTGATCTACATTAGCGATATCGCGTTTTAACTTGATATGCGCATTATCCTGTATACCCTGTATACACAGTTAAAACAGTTCTAAATGTTTTCCGACTTCATTACAGCGATCTCACTGTCACAAAAGATATCAAACACACATTAAACTCTGTGTTAGGTCTAGATGGAAAAAGCAGCTACATCGGATTTTGTCTGAACTAAGCAGTAGGTGAGTAATAAAAAATACTAAAACATAGACAATGCTTAATCTGTTTATAGTCTTAAATAATCATCAAACAGTACTTACAGGCCAGTTTTCTTCTGTTGGTGTTCCGAACACTTGGAATATCCTAGAGAGCTGATCTAAGTCTGATTCGCCAGGTAAAAATGGAACTCTTAAAAGCAATTCTGCTAAAATACATCCAACAGCCCACATATCCACACCCGTTCCATACTGCCTCGCTCCAAATAGTAGTTCTGGAGCTCTGAAATTAAAGGACCTCTTGTGAGTCTGCGCGGGTAGGCACCACCGCCCTGCCTATTTCTGCCGTGAAGCAGTAATGCGTTTCGGTTTGAAGGGTGGGGCAGCCGTTGTAGCTATACTTGAGACCTTACAACTTACATCTCAAGGTGGGTGGCGCATTTACGTCGTAGATGTCTATGGGCTCCAGTAACCACTTAACACCAGGTGGGCTGTGAGCTCGTCCACCCATGTAGCAATAAAAAAAAAGTGTATTCCATTTACAGTTTCAGACCACGATCATAGCACATTAGATTTATTGAGGTTTGCATTCGAAGGAAACGTCCATAGCCTAGTATACAAGACGCCCGTTTTATTCATACCGTGTGATATGACTAAGCCAGGATTTAAATCTTGAGACTGCCCCTACCAATTTTTTTCAAACATCAAACACGGTCTTAATTAATGAATGACTTTCACAAATAATATAAATAAATGAGGAATTTATTCATTTGCATAATTGTTTTTGGTATTGAGCGCCGATAATTACCAACATCAGTTCACTATTCTCATTCCCGTCGCGATGCCATAACTAGTTCCAGTTTAAAAAAAAAAAAAAAAATCGTTTGAAAAATAAATAAATAAAAGTAATCGAAAGTTGATCATTGAAATAAAATCCAGAATCGATAATAATAGAATAGTGGACTCAAAGGAATTGTAATCGTCATGTTGTAAATCGCCATACCTATACCATCTCGTAACAACTTGATGTGTGTTTATTCTTGTCGGTGATCCAAAAGCCTTGGCTAAACCAAAGTCACCAATTTTCAAAATACCTTCTCTATTTATTAGCAAATTATTAGGTTTTAAGTCCCTGTGTAATATCCAATTCTGATGTAAATATTCTAAGCCTGAAAAAAAATCTGTAATAAATAATTTGTTAAAAACAAAGGTTCAGTACCTATTTTAGTTTTAGTTTCCAGAATTGTCATATTACAGGTTAATATTTTTTTCTTTTCTTTCCTACCTAAGCTGATGGTCTTGAGAGACCATATCAGCGTCACCGGGCGAGTAGGTGAGCTCACGGGGCTCAAACTTGATGTTGTTACTAACACGAGCCCTAGCAAGAGCCGTGCTTCGCAGAATTTACCACTGGATCGGAAACGGGCCCCACTGAAAAGATCCGGCGAGAAACTCAGTGGGCTATGTCTATGGGTTAATTTACTCGCCGAGCCCTTCGTCGCAAGTGACGGGTTCGACGAGAACGATGACCGGTGCTTGGGGTACCTAAAAGCAGTTAGTGGATCGGGAGGACCCGAAATGACGTGTCTTGGGCGACGTCGACTATTTACCATTCGGTCCGCAGGATCGAGAATGTAGTTACCGACGGCCACGATGAGTGGTTTCTCGTGTCGTGCTGCTCTATCGAAACGGGTTACTGGGAAATGGTATCTTGACATACATAGTTAAAGAAAAAAAAACTTAATCATGTTCACCCTCATTATTAATCTATTAATTTCTTATGAATCAAGTTATTTGAGTTAGAACTCCGAACATCCAAACTCTAAAAAGTCTATGAAAACATTTTATATTATTTTCTGAGGACAAGTCAAATTAGCAGAAGAAAAATATGGTTCTAAATCCCTACAATTGCTATGCCTACTTATTAAAACACGTCAAACTTCAACACATAATCCTCTTTCATCATTGATCAATCATCAAGATTCAGAAGGCTTCCAAATGGAAGCCTTCTGAATTGCCCCCAAATGGGGGGCAGCGATTGTACTGTAAAAACTAAGACCTTAGAACTTATATCTCAAGGTAAGTGGCGCATGAAGGTAGATGTCTGTAGGCTCCGGTAACCACTTAAAGCCAGGCGGGACATTAGCTCATCCACCTATTTAAGCACTAAAAAAAACAAAAGTCAAGTTATGTATTACAACAATAATTTGAAAGTGGTAATTTTGTAAACATCTCATTAAATTTATTAAATTATTACTTACTTACTATTTTTATATATTTAATAGTTTATTGATTAATTTTATTCATTGCACATTACTTTCAATTATTTAAGAAAAAATAGTAAAACTTAAAAGTTTAATAGGATAATGAAATACAAGTTTTTTTTTTATAAGAGATGGATTACACTATTCATTATTGTTCTGTTGATATAGAAAAAAGAGCAGCTTTATCAACAACAACAACTCCAAACAGCATTGTTATTGTTGTGATAATTATCATTTGACATTTGGTATCACTTGATAATTATCCAATAATTTGGGACGGTTCCTTTATTTTTCCCAAATCTTAAATAGCAATTTAATATTAATAAATATTTAAAGTAGTACCTTTAAAATTCAATACAAAACACATACAAGTTTCCTAGACCCAATAAATTAACAAAAAAAATTAATTTGCCAATGCTGTGTTTGACACTACAAAAAAGTGACATGCAGAGTCATCTTACATAGGTACTAGAAGATTCAAACAGATGCAAGAATTTATGTCCCAATGTTAAACAACTTATTATAAAGTAACAAACACTTATAAAATAAAACAAAATCTTAACTGACAATGAATTTAAACTTAGAACTTTTTCACAAAACATTTGTAAATTACAAATATGAAATTTAAAATAGGGTAAGCTGGCTTTAAGCTTGGCCTACAGTAAATTTGTAGGTTTTAAAAAATACATTTGTATGTAAACTTACCTTTCAAAGTCATTATCATGTATGCCTTAACATTAGCTGGGGTAAGTACAATAGTATTGTCCTTTATTATTATTTCTAAGTCTGTATCCATAAAGTCAAACACCAGCGACACATTTGATTTCTGTCCGAATACATCTGCAAAGCCAATAATTGTAGGTTAAGAATTTTTAAGATATTAAAGTAAATAGTAATTTTATAATAGTTTTATTTTGAGTTTGTCATCTCAATGTGTATACTACTGTCCACTTTAAGTGTTCTAAATCTCAATCGTATTACTTCTGTCCTACCATTCAAAGAAGAACACATAATGGCCGAAATAGACAACAGTTGAACATATGAGGCCTGATGAATGACCATTTAATGATGGTCGTATTCTGGTTGAATACTTAGAGAATGCAGCTCCTCTTTTTCTGGTGATTAGTCACCTATTACAACACCCAAAGCTCACTTCTAGGGTGGTATTATTCTGAACTAATAGTTCACGACTGTAGGTTAGGAAATTGTATCTTCCTCGCTGCTTGATTTTGACTATTTGAATAAAATGGGTGTAAATAAATGATGTTTACTTTCTAAGCTACATCCTGTCATCTTTACAATTAATCAGATTAAAATTGAAGAAGATAAGCTATCTACGATCTCATACAATCCTTCCTACAATACATACCCAATAATCCAATTAGATTTATATGCTGCAGTTCCTGTAACAGTTTAATTTCTCTAAGAGCAGTTCTATTAATTCCGTCTTGAGCTTCGAGACGTGATCCTATCTTAATTTTCTTCACAGCAACAATTTTGTCTGTTTTTGCATCCTTTGCTTTGTACACAGTTGCAAACTGAAATTTGTGGTGGATTGTATTAGTTTAGTAGTTTTATTTTGAGGTTATAAATGACCTAGTATGTATTAATAGTCTTTATCATTGCTACCTACTAAACTCCTTATTTTATTTACCTGTCCTTCGCCCAAAAAGTCAATTTTTTCATATCGTAAAGTTGGTTCTTCCATGATCAAATAATTATTAATTCCACGTTCATACAATTTTAAAAGCAAAATTATTCATTGTTTACCACACCCTGTGAAGTAGAAATAGTTTAAATTATAATATTGATAGGATATTGTATGAAGCATTCGGAAATTTATTATTATTTCTTCTAAAGAACTGCACAGGTACTGTCAAGAATGAGTGGTTTGATTTGAATATTTTGAATTTTTTAATTGTCATAACTTTTTTTTATTTAAGGCCTGGATTGTAGTCTTTAAAGTCAATGCTGTTTTCTCTCGTTGTTTTTCAATATGGCAATCGGCTTCTTATGATAGCCTTGCTACCAGCGTCAACCTTATTATTGGCTGTCTCAAGGTTTCATACTGCAGTGTTGGCTCTTCAATTATTAGTAATGAATTACTTTTTAGTATTTTTTTCAAATTTCGTGAGAAGAAGACATAATTAAAGATACAGATGAACCTGACTAATACTATAAACGAAAATACACATATAAACGAATATACACGAAAACTATAAAAAATAGGAAACGCCGAAAATAATATTATTAAATTAAAAAAGGGTGCGTGTACTTATGTACGCGCGTAAGAAGTTATACTTTATTTTTATAAAATTTATTTCTTTTTTTTTATTATTTAAATTTTAAACAATTTGAAAAAAAAACGATTAAACAACATCCTCAAACACGCTTATTGGACATCCCTTTTCTTGACATGGTATAAATTCGGTAATTCTCGGTACGGTTCGGAAAGTTCACCTGCGACTATATTCAGACTCACCAAGTTACGTCGGTCGTATTGTAATGAGCGATTTAGTGGGCAACTTCATTCTGTTAATTTTGTGTCACGGTGCGCGCGCATCGTAAAATATAACTCTCATCAATTCTTCATAACGCGCCTAAAGAAGTATAACTTCAAAAACACGCTTAAATAGCAAACCGAATTAATAATCATATTCAGCATTTTTTATCCTGTTGATGCTGGTCAAGATATTAAAGCGAAGATAAAAAATCTTGTATTGTAATCGGTCCTCAATGCGTGTACAAATTTTCATGTTAGGCCGATGTCTCGAAGATGATGAAAATTAATTAGATTAAAGATTCCGTTACATACGAACAAATAACCGTTACCAAGCTAACAAAAGAGTAGAGAAGTTGATTTGTCTGAAATTTGCTAACAACTGCTCGAGCGCACCCATTAGGACTCAGCTAAGACCATAAGAGTAGCTGTTTTTCGGGTGAATCTACCACTGAATTGGCATCGCAACTGGCATCTTATTAGGTACTGGACCTAATAAGATCCAGCGGGAAATGCAGCAGTTCAAGGGCCACGGGCAATTTTTCGAATATAGTGAATTGCGCTTTGGCTATTGTCATCAGTAGCAATAGCTTCTTTTTTTTATTTATTACCCTTGTAGGCAGACGAGCATACGGCCCACCGGATGGTGAGTGGTTACCGTCGCCCATGGATTTCAGCAATACCAGGGGCAGAGCCAAGCCGCTACCTACCGCAAAGGGTCACATAACAATCATTCTAGTTCTTCAGACATTTCTGTATCAATTCAATAAAAATAATTCAAGTTCTTCAAACGGACATTTCTGTATCAATTTAGAAAACACACTAACTATAGACATACAAAGGTTAGACGAAAATGGCCAGCTTCAGTAAAACGGCAGTTGCAGTTAAAACTTATCAGATGCCAGCTTCGTGCAATCCACTTATGGATATATAACCAAAGCTTACTAGCAATCTACGCTAGGCGTCATTACAAATGGCGCCTTAGAAACGAATCAATACTTCATAATTATCAAAGTTAAATCCTAGTTTATTTAAGACCTCATAAGTCTTCTACTTTTTTTACTTTGTTGAGGGAGAATGGAATAGAGAATAAAAGAACTTGTAAGCTTGACTATGTATATTTTTTATTTTTTTAAAACAGATTGTATGTGAAATTACATTCCTCCTCGTAGACGTAACACTAAATGGAGTGTAGATTCCTTTTGAATATTGTAGTCTGACAAGGTGCGTCCGTCTTCCAGCTGCTTGCCAGCAAAGATGAGACGCTGTTGATCAGGAGGAATTCCTTCTTTGTCTTGGATCTTCGCCTTCACATTCTCGATTGTGTCCGAAGCTTCTACTTCCAAAGTGATGGTCTTACCGGTCAGAGTTTTCACGAAGATCTGCATGCCTCCACGAAGACGCAGTACAAGATGGAGTGTGGATTCTTTTTGAATGTTGTAGTCTGACAAGGTGCGTCCGTCTTCCAGCTGCTTGCCAGCAAAGATGAGACGCTGTTGATCAGGAGGAATTCCTTCTTTGTCTTGGATCTTCGCCTTCACATTCTCGATTGTGTCCGAAGCTTCTACTTCCAAAGTGATGGTCTTACCGGTCAGAGTTTTTACGAAGATCTGCATGCCTCCACGAAGACGCAATACAAGATGGAGTGTGGATTCTTTTTGAATGTTGTAGTCTGACAAGGTGCGTCCGTCTTCCAGCTGCTTGCCAGCAAAGATGAGACGCTGTTGATCAGGAGGAATTCCTTCTTTGTCTTGGATCTTCGCCTTCACGTTCTCAATTGTGTCGGATGCTTCTACTTCCAAAGTGATGGTCTTTCCGGTCAGAGTTTTCACGAAGATCTGCATGCCTCCACGAAGACGCAGTACAAGATGGAGTGTGGATTCTTTTTGAATGTTGTAGTCTGACAAGGTGCGTCCGTCTTCCAGCTGCTTGCCAGCAAAGATGAGACGCTGTTGATCAGGAGGAATTCCTTCTTTGTCTTGGATCTTCGCCTTCACATTCTCGATTGTGTCCGAAGCTTCTACTTCCAAAGTGATGGTCTTACCGGTCAGAGTTTTTACGAAGATCTGCATGCCTCCACGAAGACGCAATACAAGATGGAGTGTGGATTCTTTTTGAATGTTGTAGTCTGACAAGGTGCGTCCGTCTTCCAGCTGCTTGCCAGCAAAGATGAGACGCTGTTGATCAGGAGGAATTCCTTCTTTGTCTTGGATCTTCGCCTTCACATTCTCAATTGTGTCCGAAGCTTCTACTTCCAAAGTGATGGTCTTTCCGGTCAGAGTTTTCACGAAGATCTGCATGCCTCCACGAAGACGCAGTACAAGATGGAGTGTGGATTCTTTTTGAATGTTGTAGTCTGACAAGGTGCGTCCGTCTTCCAGCTGCTTGCCAGCAAAGATGAGACGCTGTTGATCAGGAGGAATTCCTTCTTTGTCTTGGATCTTCGCCTTCACGTTCTCAATTGTGTCGGATGCTTCTACTTCCAAAGTGATGGTCTTTCCGGTCAGAGTTTTCACGAAGATCTGCATGCCTCCACGAAGACGCAGTACAAGATGGAGTGTGGATTCTTTTTGAATGTTGTAGTCTGACAAGGTGCGTCCGTCTTCCAGCTGCTTGCCAGCAAAGATGAGACGCTGTTGATCAGGAGGAATTCCTTCTTTGTCTTGGATCTTCGCCTTCACATTCTCGATTGTGTCCGAAGCTTCTACTTCCAAAGTGATGGTCTTACCGGTCAGAGTTTTTACGAAGATCTGCATGCCTCCACGAAGACGCAATACAAGATGGAGTGTGGATTCTTTTTGAATGTTGTAGTCTGACAAGGTGCGTCCGTCTTCCAGCTGCTTGCCAGCAAAGATGAGACGCTGTTGATCAGGAGGAATTCCTTCTTTGTCTTGGATCTTCGCCTTCACATTCTCAATTGTGTCCGAAGCTTCTACTTCCAAAGTGATGGTCTTTCCGGTCAGAGTTTTCACGAAGATCTGCATGCCTCCACGAAGACGCAGTACAAGATGGAGTGTGGATTCTTTTTGAATGTTGTAGTCTGACAAGGTGCGTCCGTCTTCCAGCTGCTTGCCAGCAAAGATGAGACGCTGTTGATCAGGAGGAATTCCTTCTTTGTCTTGGATCTTCGCCTTCACGTTCTCAATTGTGTCGGATGCTTCTACTTCCAAAGTGATGGTCTTTCCGGTCAGAGTTTTCACGAAGATCTGCATGCCTCCACGAAGACGCAGTACAAGATGGAGTGTGGATTCTTTTTGAATGTTGTAGTCTGACAAGGTGCGTCCGTCTTCCAGCTGCTTGCCAGCAAAGATGAGACGCTGTTGATCAGGAGGAATTCCTTCTTTGTCTTGGATCTTCGCCTTCACATTCTCGATTGTGTCCGAAGCTTCTACTTCCAAAGTGATGGTCTTACCGGTCAGAGTTTTTACGAAGATCTGCATGCCTCCACGAAGACGCAATACAAGATGGAGTGTGGATTCTTTTTGAATGTTGTAGTCTGACAAGGTGCGTCCGTCTTCCAGCTGCTTGCCAGCAAAGATGAGACGCTGTTGATCAGGAGGAATTCCTTCTTTGTCTTGGATCTTCGCCTTCACATTCTCAATTGTGTCCGAAGCTTCTACTTCCAAAGTGATGGTCTTTCCGGTCAGAGTTTTCACGAAGATCTGCATGCCTCCACGAAGACGCAGTACAAGATGGAGAGTGGATTCTTTTTGAATGTTGTAGTCTGACAAGGTGCGTCCGTCTTCCAGCTGCTTGCCAGCGAAGATGAGACGCTGTTGATCAGGAGGAATTCCTTCTTTGTCTTGGATCTTCGCCTTCACATTCTCAATTGTGTCCGAAGCTTCTACTTCCAAAGTGATGGTCTTTCCGGTCAGAGTTTTCACGAAGATCTGCATGCCTCCACGAAGACGCAGTACAAGATGGAGAGTGGATTCTTTTTGAATGTTGTAGTCTGACAAGGTGCGTCCGTCTTCCAGCTGCTTGCCAGCAAAGATGAGACGCTGTTGATCAGGAGGAATTCCTTCTTTGTCTTGGATCTTCGCCTTCACATTCTCGATTGTGTCCGAAGCTTCTACTTCCAAAGTGATGGTCTTACCGGTCAGAGTTTTTACGAAGATCTGCATTCCTCCTCGTAGACGTAACACTAAATGGAGTGTAGATTCCTTTTGAATGTTGTAGTCTGACAAGGTGCGTCCGTCTTCCAGCTGCTTGCCAGCAAAGATGAGACGCTGTTGATCAGGAGGAATTCCTTCTTTGTCTTGGATCTTCGCCTTCACATTCTCGATTGTGTCCGAAGCTTCTACTTCCAAAGTGATGGTCTTTCCAGTCAGAGTTTTCACGAAGATCTGCATGCCTCCACGAAGACGCAGTACAAGATGGAGTGTGGATTCTTTTTGAATGTTGTAGTCTGACAAGGTGCGTCCGTCTTCCAGCTGCTTGCCAGCAAAGATGAGACGCTGTTGATCAGGAGGAATTCCTTCTTTGTCTTGGATCTTCGCCTTCACATTCTCAATTGTGTCGGATGCTTCTACTTCCAAAGTGATGGTCTTTCCGGTCAGAGTTTTTACGAAGATCTGCATGCCTCCACGAAGACGCAGTACAAGATGGAGTGTGGATTCTTTTTGAATGTTGTAGTCTGACAAGGTGCGTCCGTCTTCCAGCTGCTTGCCAGCAAAGATGAGACGCTGTTGATCAGGAGGAATTCCTTCTTTGTCTTGGATCTTCGCCTTCACATTCTCAATTGTGTCCGAAGCTTCTACTTCCAAAGTGATGGTCTTTCCGGTCAGAGTTTTCACGAAGATCTGCATGCCTCCACGAAGACGCAGTACAAGATGGAGTGTGGATTCTTTTTGAATGTTGTAGTCTGACAAGGTGCGTCCGTCTTCCAGCTGCTTGCCAGCAAAGATGAGACGCTGTTGATCAGGAGGAATTCCTTCTTTGTCTTGGATCTTCGCCTTCACGTTCTCAATTGTGTCGGATGCTTCTACTTCCAAAGTGATGGTCTTTCCGGTCAGAGTTTTCACGAAGATCTGCATGCCTCCACGAAGACGCAGTACAAGATGGAGTGTGGATTCTTTTTGAATGTTGTAGTCTGACAAGGTGCGTCCGTCTTCCAGCTGCTTGCCAGCAAAGATGAGACGCTGTTGATCAGGAGGAATTCCTTCTTTGTCTTGGATCTTCGCCTTCACATTCTCAATTGTGTCCGAAGCTTCTACTTCCAAAGTGATGGTCTTTCCGGTCAGAGTTTTCACGAAGATCTGCATGCCTCCACGAAGACGCAGTACAAGATGGAGAGTGGATTCTTTTTGAATGTTGTAGTCTGACAAGGTGCGTCCGTCTTCCAGCTGCTTGCCAGCAAAGATGAGACGCTGTTGATCAGGAGGAATTCCTTCTTTGTCTTGGATCTTCGCCTTCACATTCTCAATTGTGTCCGAAGCTTCTACTTCCAAAGTGATGGTCTTTCCGGTCAGAGTTTTCACGAAGATCTGCATGCCTCCACGAAGACGCAGTACAAGATGGAGTGTGGATTCTTTTTGAATGTTGTAGTCTGACAAGGTGCGTCCGTCTTCCAGCTGCTTGCCAGCAAAGATGAGACGCTGTTGATCAGGAGGAATTCCTTCTTTGTCTTGGATCTTCGCCTTCACATTCTCAATTGTGTCCGAAGCTTCTACTTCCAAAGTGATGGTCTTTCCGGTCAGAGTTTTCACGAAGATCTGCATGCCTCCACGAAGACGCAGTACAAGATGGAGTGTGGATTCTTTTTGAATGTTGTAGTCTGACAAGGTGCGTCCGTCTTCCAGCTGCTTGCCAGCAAAGATGAGACGCTGTTGATCAGGAGGAATTCCTTCTTTGTCTTGGATCTTCGCCTTCACATTCTCAATTGTGTCAGAAGGCTCCACTTCTAATGTAATGGTCTTGCCAGTTAGAGTCTTCACAAAGATTTGCATGATGATCTGTAAACAATGAAAAATTTATGAATTTTATTTTATCTCCTTTTTAAATAGAGGTTTATTGTTGCAGATGGGCAGATGAGATCACCAAGTATCAAAGTGGTTACAGGGTCGCATAAACATTACAATGTGAATATTGCCATCTAATACAGCTGCACCACATTTCAAACTAAAAAGAATGACTGTTTAATTACAAGTAAATACATATATACACAAATTTTTGTTATTAAAAATTAGAGTAGGTGTCTCTCGATTCAGGTCTCAATAGGTAAGTATATATATTTTTTAAATTTTGTATGAAGCTATTATGAGTGGTATGGTGTGGAGAGTGCTTTGTAATCCCATCAGGACGCGTGGACGTCCTCGATGGCTGAATTGGCAGGGGGATCGATTATTAAGTGCTAAGCGAGCCTTTTAGGGTACCCTGATAGCACATAGGCAGATGCGTCACGAATGAACCTACGCACTGGATATGCGACCAGCTGAGAAGATCTGGCGAAAAACTCAGCAGGCTTACGCTATGACCTAATTACGTTTTAATTGTTGAAATATTGTAGAACATAACAATGAAACCATAATTATTGTGCATTTTCAACTAGACTCATCATTTCGTCACATACGTAATAATTACTTATATTCTGCAAAATGTTGAGCAAAAAGCAAATGAAAAACACGGATCGATAAGATAAAGCAAGAAAAATTTTAATTTGTTAAAGACAAACATGGCGTTCTCCTGATGAAAATTATATGTATGTACTTGAAAATTAATGTACTCACCTAGAAGATACAATAATTTCGCTTTGTCAGTTGTATGTCGAACAATTATGAGCTTTGTTTTTTATATAAAACAAAATGGAGTAGAAAAACACCTTATTTTAACTATAAGCTTGTCTATCACGTTGCAATCCGCTGGTCTTTTAATGCGTCAGCGAAACGAGGACAAACCTTTTATACGTGGCTATTCCGCAGCAAATCAATAAACCGAAACGAACCGAACAACATCCGAAGCTTTACGAAGTTTACCGAGCTATATAGTTGTTTCTCTTTAATTTCAAAGATAAAGAGAAATAGCTGTACTTTTCTAGAAGGCACTCGTACTTTATTGCTCAACCCAAATCAGCATTGATTCTCAGAAACGGTTTCTTTGTGACGTATTCTCAAAATTATAAATGTACTTAGAAGAATCACAAACATACATATTTACCTAATAAATACAATAAATTTTATCACAAATCAGCAAATTTTGGAATCAACAAAAGAATGACGAGCGCATTTCAGTTTACAGGTTACTTTTTGCAAATTGCACTTTATTTTAAGCTTTTGATACATACCTACGTATTTTAAAATATCATTATTTCAGTAAAATGCCTACAGCTGCGAACAATACTTAAACAAACGGTTACTGATGATTTTAGGTAGAATTTAATCTAATTATTATCTTAAAATGTACATTGTAGGTCAACATTTCCATTTAGGTCTTTAGTTTATTATCATGATATCGAAATGTAATGTAAAAAAACCAAAACAAACGATTCTTTGATTACATTTGAAAGTACATATCTGTATATGGTATGTCTATTAAGAATTTGATGGATTTAATATTATACACTTATCTAACCTAGCTGTTCCCCATTTCCTAACTTGAGAACCTTAAAGTGTTGGTATTCGTTGTATTTTTAAGCCTTGTAAGGAAAATACTACCACATGAAGCTTCACGGTCAATATTATTTTTCCTAGGCAACCTGCGTTCCCATTTAAGTGGTCTGGATAGGGGGTGTCTCTATTGCAATTGTGAATTCGACCCCATTAGTCAAATTGGGCGACAGCAACATTGCTCATTAATGTTACATGTCGTTTTGAACTAAATTTAATTAGACTATTAACTTTAGTCATTAAGGCCTTTAAGGCCTAGTGTCAAATTTTAGCCCACTCACCGTTATGTTGTACAGAACATGTGAATTTAAAAGTAAGTAGTCAATATTTTTCTAGCCTTGAATGTAGTACTTTCATACATAATTAAGAGTACTAGTTAGACTTTTTATTAGCGTCAGAATCATTGCGGGATAAATAAAAAAACAAAACAATTTTATGGTATTTTATGCGGCCATTTATTTGAAAAAAATCAATAACCATAGATTATACACTTAATATATTTTCAATAACCTTCTACTAACCCTGCACGCCTGATATATTTAGATTAGTGGTGCGCAAACTTTTTTCGACAATGACCCCTTCGTTAGACAAAATATTTGGCTACCACCCCTACACAAACATCCACAATTTTTTATTTTTTATTGCCTAGATGTGTGGACGAGTTCACAGCCCACCTGGTGTTAAGTGGTTACTAGAGCCCATAGACATTTACAACGTAAATGCGCCACACACCTTGAGATATAAGTTCTAAGGTCTCAGTATAGTTACAACGGCTGCCCCACCCTTCAAATCGAAACGCATTACTACTTCACGGCAGAAATAGGCAGGGTGGTGGTACCGACCCGTGCGGACTCACAAGAGGTCCTACCACCAGTAATACGATATGTTGCGCATCTTTCGTTTTCATCAATACAAACATGATTATTTCTAACACACATTAGTTTTATTTACAATTTTAAGAAAATTCTTTTTATAAAGCACTCGGTGGTTAGAGCCCCTGTTTGCTGCGCCGAGGGTCGTGGGTCCGATTCTCACATCGGGCAAACATTTGTGTGTTGACAGGTTTGATTGCTCTTTGTCTTGTTGTTTATTAAAATGTATTTACGCATGTATATTAGTCTCAGGTACCCATCAACAGGGAATCCTAATTTGGGGTCGGATGACCATGCATTATTTATTCCCATTATTCCCCCATATTAGTCAATAACAAATCAATAAAATTGCCGTCTAATGAGATGTATGAGGCTGCGATTTTTAAATTGCTTCATCAGTGTTTGGATCTATGTTAGTAATTACAATTGGATTTAGGGTTTGAACGCGAGCGGTATTTAGTTTTTATAGCAACCATTTTGCCAAATTCAGTTTCTCATAAATATTATGTTGATGTAAATTGTATATTAAGACTTTGTCATTTTTATTTAAATGGGCTATTGGCATGCTACGAATAACAAAATTTTTGGTAATACCGAGTCTTAAATTGATTTCGAAGATTGTCATCACCAACTGAAATATAAATATTAAAAAATGGTATATCCATTTTTGTTGTACGTACTATTATAATTCCCAGAAAAATATACCGTACATCAAGCCTGGCCAACCTGTGCCATCGACGTCAACATTGCACTCCAAAGGAAAATATCTATGGTGGGAGTGCCGTATTAGGAACAGCTAAATCCACCAAAAGTGAAAAAATGGCTACCTGTAGATTGCTTGACTCCTTGCTTGATTGAATACGACGAATTACCAACAGAGTATTTTTATTATAGGTATAGATTTAATAATATTTTGTACAAAGGCGTCTCTAGCCCATATAGCAATCGTGTGCAATCATTAGCCTAGAATCCTCTAGTAAGTGTGCGGTCAAAATGGAATAATGGAATGGAATAAGTGCAAATGTAACAAAATCCTTTTCGTTGTAATGTGCTTGCGCTTGTGTAACGCAAACCCTACACCATAGGTAAAGCCGGCTCTAATTTATTAAATTATGTACCTATTGTACATATTTTTGGAAAAGATCCAGACCCAGCTTCTTCTAGCCAGTGATGAACTGCATTCCGTGATAAAGCCAAAGTTTTAAAAGCGCCTGTGAAATTACTTTTGAATAGTTTTGCATTTTAAAACTGGTTTTACAGAGTTGTACTTAGTAAACAATTAGTTTACGGAATTGTACCATGTGCTTTTTATTACCTTCATAGCATTTCACACTTCCTGTAACAAAATTAAATAACTTAATTATAATCGTTTATCTTAAGAAATTTCGATTTCACCATGACCTACTGATATTAAATAGTTTTATGAAACACTTTTTGAATGCAATTCTCTAATTGTTTAGTTGCTGTTTTTATGTTTCACCATTGAAATACCTAGGTCCTGCACATTTTGAACATCAAGTGAGAGTGCAAGATGTTTAAATCTCAAACTTCTATTTATTTTACATTTCATTTTTATACATTCAAGTTCAAGAATATTCAATAAGATTTAAGCCCTTTCATACTTCCTAAGAATGGAATATTAGAAAAAGGCTGCTGTATTTCATAAAAATAATCAGATTATCAATATTAACAAAACCTGAATACATTAGTTTAATAAGGTGAATTCTTCTTCTCGATAGTGTCACTCTCGACAGAGTGATTGTGATCGTCATGTAGTGTCGGAGGTGAATTAGATTGGTACTTATTAGTGATTATTTGATTTTATTCAAACAATTTACTGCTATGTAAATACTAAACTTTAAAAAAACTACAATGTATTTAAGGTAGGCATAGTTAATTGTGTTTTTTTGATTCATTTATTTCCCATGGTCTAGGGCCTCGTTTGTTTTCCCAATTATCAATATCCAATTTTTGTATTTCTTCATATGCAGTATCCAAAGAAACAGTTTTTTCTCTGTGAAGGCCCATTTTCTCTGCTTCTTCCTTACTCACACCTTTTACTTGTGAAAACTGATATCTAAAAATAATAAAAGGATAGTTGTAAAAAGTTTGATCTGTTATAAAATAAAACATAACAAGCAAAGGGTAGAATGATGAAATGTGACCAACAACTGTTGCACTAAATATATCAAAAACACTTGTTAAAACTGTGCAAGCTTTCGTACATTTGTGTCATGATTTATCATTGATGAATTAACTGTAGATATTCACCCACACTATTTCATTTTCATGTAATCTAATTTTTTACAGCACTGCATTCAGGATTTCACTTCTCTAAATATACTTAGTTTTCTAAACTACATCTAACTGAATCATCATGATAGCTTAGCATTATGGAAACTTTCTGTAATTTTGTGAAATAATAAATATCATTAGACAAATCACGACTCTATAATGAACCGTCAAGGATATCAAAGGCATCAATTCGGATTATATAAGTCAACTCATCATGTTTAATGATGCTTATCTTGAAACAAATCCAGTGACAAGTGGTAGTGTGATGAAATTGATCAACCAAACTTTTAAAAATTATCGACATACAAAACAATACATTATCTATAAATGAAAGCTTGATTTTGTGAAATACAAACCTAATTTGTGTCCATTCCCTCAAACCAAACGATCCTCCTACAACAAATAATATAAACGGAACACCATATCTAAAAGTTCTTCGCTTGCTTACGGCAATTAATGTATTTCGTATGTTGTCTACGCGAGCTGTAAATCCTGTTGTCATTATTTTCAGTTTATTTAAATTCTTTCCATTAATTTAAATAACCATAAAAATTTAATTAGATACTAAATACAAATAAATTCTAATAAGTTTTTTTAAAGGATTTTATGACGTGGTAACTAAGACCTTTAAGTCATGTCTTAATTTATTTTGTTATTTTTATGATAAAAGATAACATGGAGTGAAATGAAATGAAGATGATTAATTTGAGACATTAATCAACTGGGATGAAGTTAAATGAAATGAGATGTTATGGGATGAAATATAATCTTAGTAATGGTGGACATTTAAAAGTCATCATTTTAATATGTAGTAACACTACATAGTACCTATTATACTAATCTGTGACCGTATTTAAAAAAATGAATGCTAATAACACTTTCATTAATGTCTCAAATTAATCATCTTCATTTCATTTCACTCTATATTATCATTTTTCATAAAATTAAGAATATAAATTAAAATAAGACATGACTTAAAGATGTTAGTTACCGGGTCATAAAATCCCTTTAAAAAAAAAAGGAGAGTGTGAAATTTTTGGCGGGAACGCGAGGAGTGAAGTTGTATGATTTGTTTTATTTTGTATATTTAGTGTTTCTGCAGGTGTAAATGTGTAATAACGGTGGTTTACTAACTGTTTAGTATCTGTGAATGTGCACAAATGTGAAAATGGAAAATGAAACAAAGCCCCTGAACGTAACTTCTCAGGATCCTCTAAAAGTCGGTCAACTGAGAAAGTCTCAGTAAATGACCACCATTTTACTGACATATTTCGTTTCGTTTCGTTGCGTTTCATGCCATGTTTCACATTAATCAACTTCATTTAATTTCATAATATCATTAGCTTTTGCCCGTGACTTCGTCCGCGTGGAATAGCTTAGTTACTTTGGCATAACGCAAAATTTTACCCGCGACTTCATTTACGTATAAAGTGAAAATATTTTTGAATAATAGAATCTTAAGGAGCTACCAAAATCGTAACCTTACAAAATCACGCTTTTAAAACCGATTTCAAAAGAGGAGGCTATCAATTCAACCACCATTTTTTATCTATGTATGTTCACCGATTTCTCGAGAATCCTTGAAACGATTCTGATAATTCTCTTTTCCATTTTTTGTTCGCAAGGGTAGACTTCCCGAATTGCCCTATAATCATCAAGACCTGATGATGGGATCTTGGAGAAATCCACAAAAATCTATAATTTTCAAACCCTATCTTGAAGTGATTTGGCTGTTTCTTGTTATTGTTCTTATTCTTCGCTGCCGCGCACCAGCCGGCTGCTGCCTTGTACATCAATATTACGCGCTTGATCATTATTTTGCGGCGATTTTATTTTAAAACTGTGGTATCTTCTCACCTGTATATCTGTATATCTGTATTCTGTATTATATATATATATAAAAATGAATTGCTGTTCGTTAGTCTCGCTGAAACTCGAGAACATCATCATCATCATCAGCCTTTATCTGCCCACTGCTGGACATAGGCCTTCCCCAATGCCTTCCACATAATGCGGTCCTCCGCCTTCCGCATCCAACGACTTCCCGCCGTGCGCACTAAGTCGTCAGTCCACCTGGTTGGAGGACGCCCCACGCTCCTTGTACCCATCCGTGGCCTCCATTCGAGGACTCGAGAACGGCTGGACCGATTTGGCTAATTTTGGTCTTGAATTATTTGTGGAAGTCCAAAGAAGGTTTAAAAGGTGAATAAATATGAAAATGCTCGGAATTATATAAAAACAAACAATTTTGATTTTCCCTTTATGTGTTCCCCGTTGGACGGGTTTCTTTTGTTTGTTTTAAATTTATTTTATACAAAACTTTAGGTCTTTTATTTATCGATTGAGGCACTACGAAGTCTGCCGGGTCAGCTAGTACTCTTTAAAATACTCATAGAAGGTACTCATTAAAATCAACTGTGGGTAAATTTCTTTAAAATTAAATACTTATTACTCTGTTGCGGTTATTATTTTAGTGAAACTTTAACCGTTTCCACAGCGCACGTACTGGAAGCTCTCAAAAGGGAAAAAGCCCCGATTTTGAAACATTCTTCATTGGTGCTCTTATCTTAGGGTGATGTTATATAGCTTCCTCAATAAATGGGCTATCTAATACTGAAATAATTTTTCAAATCGGACCAATAGTTCAAATTTCAAGTTCAAGTTCAAACAAACAAACTCTTCAGCTTTATAATATTAAGTATAAATTTTTCATTTATAAAAGTTTTCATTAAAATTAAAATAAGACTTGACCTAAAGGTTTTAGTTACCAGGTCATGAAATCCCATAAAAAGCAGAGTATTTTTTTGTTTTTAAATTGTTACCTACTTTAGTGTATTAAAAAACTTTGGACGGATTTGCGTAACCAAAATATCACTGTTGAATTCACATGGACTCCAGCACATTGTGGAGTGGTGGGCAATGAAAAAGTTGATAATTTTGCAAAATCAATAAATAACTTGGGTGGCCAGATTAAAAATATTTCAATTCCATGGCAAGACCTAGTTCCTGATATTCGTCAACAAATTAATAAAGATTGGCTCGAAAACAGACAGCATATAAATGAAACCAAAGGTAAATGGTATGCTGAAATAAATAATGAAATCGGTATTAAACTCTGGTTCGCTAGGAGCAAATATTTCTGTAAAAGGAAGTTCTACACACAGATTTGTAGACTGAGATTTGGTCATTGCAAATTTAACGCTCACCTTTACCGAATGAAAATAACTTCATCACCAAATTGTAATAAATGCTCCCTAAATGAAGAACAAACTTTACAACATATTTTTTTCACATGTCCAGCTTTTAATATTCATCGCATCCTATTTATTGATAATACTGCAAGAGGTTTATAAGGATAGCATCCCGCCTTCTCTTCAAGAATTGCTTAAGTGCACTGCAAGTTTTAGAGCAGTATATGAATACATTAACTCTACTTTCGGAGACTTATAATGGAGAACACAAATTTTGACTTTATAGTCAGATTTTCCAAGAAACACGATTGCGACAACTCTCAACCGAAACAAATTGGTTTTTTTTTTATCTGAATAGACATTTACACGGATTTGAAAAATATTTATAAATGAAAAATACTAAAGAATTGGCTTTTTTGCCTTGAAACATAAAATTATATATGAAAATATTAAACTTAAGAATTGGCTGTATGGCTTAGTCCCATTGCCTTTCTCTTCGAGAAAAACCTTACTACTACTACTCATATTGATACAAACTCTCAAATATAATAAGTGTATAATCTATGGATACAAAGGTACATAAATAACGAAAGGACTTTTTGGCGGGAACGCGAGGAGTGAAGTTGTGTGATTTGTTTTATTTTGTCTATTTAGTGTTTCTTCGGGTTTAAATGTGTAATAATGGTGGTTTATTAACCGTTTAATATCTGTGAAAGTGCACAAATGTGGGAAAATGAAACAAAGCCGCTGGACGTAACTTCTCGGGATCCTCCAAAAAGTCCACTGAAAAATCTTAGTAAATTACCACCATTTTACTGAGATTAGATTTCATCTCATATCATCTCATTTAATTTCATCCTAGTTGATTAATGTCTCAAATTAATCATTTTCATTTCATTTCACTCCATAACATCATTTTTCATAAAATTAAGAATATAGATTAAAATAAGACATGACTTAAAGGTCTCAGTTACCAGGTCATAAAATCTCTTAAAAAAAAAAAAAAAAAATAACGAAAGTACTTTTAGAAATTAAATCGTGCCTTTGCAATGGCTTCTGGGAGTAGTTCGAAATTTATTTATTATGAGGACCCTCCACCCGGAGCAATCGACGAAAAGGAATTCTTTTGCACAGAAAAAATTGTACCTCGAAAAATAAAACCTCAAAATATCGTCATAAGATTAATGGAAAGAGAAATACACGGGTCACGGAAACCTGGATCGCATTTTCACGTTGTTCGTGAATTTTATCAGAATGTTTTTCCAAATTTAACTATCGTAAACGTTGAGAAACCTCCGTGCTTTTTGAGGAAGTTTAGTCCAGATGGTAAACATTTCATAGCATTCTCAGCTGATCAAACTTCTCTGGAGGTATGTTAATGTATGATGTTGACGTTTTATGATTTAAGTGTGTAATAAAAACAAACATTAACTTTGAGTAAATGCTGTTGGTTGTTTTTTTCTGTTTAATTTTGCAAATAGTAGATTTGTATTTCAGATCTATGAATACAGAGGTGCTTCTAGTGCAGGAGACTTAGTGGCTGGTTATCCAACTGACTTGCTTAATGCAGATGCTGATGCTCATCACAGAATTAGAACACATATATTTTATAGATTCTTTAAGGTATGATATATTGTGTCATGTTTTATTAATTTGTTTAGGTGTTCATATATTATTAATTATATAGGCTTACTTTCTCAATCTCTCTTTTAAAACAATACATCTGTATTGAAGAATACATCCATCTCAAGATAATTTATTTATATTGTAGTCTTAATCTCTAACAGTGGCTGTCAGTTTCGACATATATCCCTCTATCAGCCAGATATAGATACATAGTTACCCACAATTTTCTTACTGAACTGTACCAAGGAGACATGCAAGAAAGAGACAACCCTTATTGATTGCAATAATGTGATTTGATGGAATGATAAGAAAATGTCTATCTAAATAATAAAATTATCTTTATAGCCTAAGTTTACAGTGAATGTTTGTCAACAAAGAGATATCAGATCTGATCGTCTTGGTAACATGCCTGTGATGGAGCAACAACTCAACAGAGAATGCAGCTTGTTTACTGAAGATGGTAGATATGTAATAGTGGGATCTGCAGCACATATTCCAGATGACTTGAGACCACATTTTTATCACATTCACAGTAACAATGAAGCTGTCACGCCTACAATAAGGTATTTTTTAATCTGTAATATTATTTAGAGTCCGATACTTAATTTTCATACTCCCGCAGCATCATAGCACAGCTATTATTAGTTTTTTAAATTAAAAATATAGTAAGTGCAACATATCATAAAGGTTTTAATAAATTTGTCATGGCAAATTGAAGTAAGCTTAATTCATTATTGTAAGCAAAAAAAAAAGAACAATGTATAAGTTGTGCTGAAATCATAAATGTTGATTTCTTCCCCTAGGCCAAAACCGGTGGAATACAGGTGGTGAAAAATATATACCCAAAAATTTGGGATCATGATGTAAGAATTCATACATCAATACAATGTACATACATTTATATACATTAAATAATTGTTAGCAGGCAGTGTCTTGGCTATGGCATTGCAAGCCTTGAGGGAATTTAACTGCTTTCCAATAGGTCTTGCGTATGGTTTCAAAGGCAATTAAAATAATTTTGTAATCACAAATCTGAAAGATTTCTTCCAATTATTTATCGTTTTTTAATTTTATATTGCTTCGATGTGTGGACGTGCTCACAGTTCACCTGGAACCAGAGTCCATAGACATCAGAAACGTAAATGTCGCGACCCATCTTGAATTTTAATTCAGTTTTAAAATACAATGGCTGCCTCACCCTTATACCGAAACATATTACTGCTTCACGGCAGAAATAGGCAGGGTGGTGGTACTTACGTGGTGCGTGCTCACAAGACGCCTTACCACAAATAACTACGTAAATTTAAACTTTTGAGCATTTGACTTTTATTCGGAAATCATTCGTGAACATGCATTGCATGCATATTTCATATGAAAATTATTGGGATTCGAACACCGGTGTGCTTAGTGCGAGTTTTTTAACTTCTCGATCGCGTAAAAGTTAATTTATGGAGTTGGAACGCCCCTACGTTTGCCGCTACAGTACAGTCGCACCGCTCGATATGAATACACCTGACTTTAGGCAACGACGAGCTATTTTTTCCCAAACTTTTCTCTGGTAGCCTAAGAAGCTATTCCGGCTTCACGAATTCAGGACGGCAACTTCAATATGTGGAATATGCATTGAAATATAATTGTTTAGGTACCTAGTTTATATGTATGTGCACAGTTTCAAATTCATTTAAAAGCTTTGCCCAACAACATGAAGCTTTCGTTAACAAAGTGAGTTAACCGCCTGGTACGGCAGAGTTGTCTTATCTTAGAAGTTCTAAGTTAGAACTCTACCCAGCGGTAGCTTAGGTCGTAGATATCGCGCCACCACCGTCAAGCCAATGTTCGTATAGTGTTTTTAAAAATTGCGTCCAATCCTTTTTTGTTTAAATATTTCAAAATGAATAATATTTTTAATATGTATGTTGTTAAATAGTTATTTTCACTATTTACGCTAAACAGTTTAGCTTTGCTATGATGACCTAGGGACTATGAGTTCTTGACCTGTTATGTTTACAATTGTTTGTGTATATATTCCGTAAAACATTTTAAAAAACATTCAAATTCTAGGTCCCCTTTGGAAGATTATTCACTTCATTTAGTTGACCTACATCAAGGGAAACTTTGTGATACTAAACATTTTAGAATCGACAAAATTTACCTATCACACAATCAAGGTATTTATTTATACAAAGAAGTGCTTGCTGTTCTCTCGGTGCAACATCAAACAATACATTTGTATCAAATTGTTGAAGGAATGTTGATTGAAATTAGAAAAATTGGACGGTATTGTTATGACGATGACCCGTTTATAGTCAGTTCAATAATAGGCAAATCCATAAATGAGAAACCATTTCACGAAGAAACAATTAATAGTTTAAAACACAGGATACTTGTATTTTTGTTTAAGAGAGCTAAAAAAATCACCGACGAGACTGGTGATCCTTTGGAGTTACGAAAGTTTTACAAGTACTTCGATATGTTTAAAAGTTTGAGAATGTGGAAGATGCAACTGTTAGATGAAGATCATTTATTTATAAAATACGCAAGCGAAGAGGTTGTGACTCTTAGGGTGGCTGAACCCAACAGTCAGTCATCATTCTTTGTCATATACAACATAAGCCAGAGTAAAGTGTTGGAAATATACGAGAACACGTCCGAAGCGCTTTTGCAACTTTTCGAAAACTACTGTGATTGTTTTAGAAATGCGAGACTGTGTGCAGATTCGCAGTTCACTTGCTCGCCATCAAATAATTTATACGCCAGGTTGACACAACAAAGGTTTAAACAGACTATAGTTAGAGCGATATATGGAGGACGTACTGAAGCAACTAAAAGAATTTTAGCGCAATTACCGATCAGCGCGCAGTCGTATAGTGGATCTCCGTATTTAGATTTAGGTCTCTTCAGCTACGACGATAAATGGGTATCTGTGATGGAGAGACCTAAGGCCTACGGAGAATATCCCATAAGGTAAATTATTTTATGGATTTTTGATGTTTTTTTTTTTAAATTGAGATCCTAATTTTCATTACTTGTTTTATTTTTCAGATTCTATGCAAGGGATTCGGGGCTATTGAAATTTAAAATATATGCAGGGGTTTTAGGACAATCTGTGCCTCCCAGTGCTCGAAGACTAGTAGCTTTCACATTCCATCCAACAGATCCTTTTGCTATTAGCGTACAAAGAACAAATTCAGAATACATTGTTAATTTTCACATAAGGAATGCAGTGTTTAGTTGAAAGTAACTGTAAAGTTTTGGATCGATTTACAATGACTATTTTTACTGTGATAAAAAAACTTACAATGTAATAATTAATGAGCAAAAAAGTGAGCCGATGGTTTAGCTATTAGTGTCTGTTATCTTACAGTAAGTAATTATTAGTTATATATGTTATTAATTATATAGTTATACACAATTGTGGGAGTTATTACTTTACACAAGTGTATTATATTTTTACATATTATTTCAAATGTGTAATAAATAAATCACTAATAATGCATTTTTTTTATCAAAGTGGTTTATGTTTTAATGGACCTCAAAATATTATTTTGGTAAGAATTCTCTCATTGAGATAGTGTCCATTTTGCATAGGGAATATGTGAATTATATATACATATCTGATAATAAAAATATTATTCTAGAAATATATGCCGTAAGTATAGTTTTCCGTAGGAATAAGTTGTTTTTGTGAGATAAAAGGTAGCATATTTCATTCTCCTGACTCCTACTACTATTATTAAAAAAAAAAAACAATTATCTATTGCTTTTTTTGACATGAAAGGGACAAATACACATACTTTCATATTTATAATATTAGTATGGATAGTCTATTTTTTACTACTCTAAATGGGAAAAAGACTGACTCTCCGGGTGTTTAAAATAATTATGAATTACACCAGCGTGAATGCCGTCAATGTTAGATAATAAGGTCCATCTTAATTCCATTTTTGGGACCGTGGTTAGCGTTGAGTATGATGCTTTAGGGCCTAAACAGAGAACCAGTCAAGTGTTTCGCCTATAGTTCAGGCGTAACACTACTATTTCTCTTCAGAAATAGACAAGTAACTGAGATATATCAGTGCCGCCTTTAAGTACGGAAATTTATTTTGCTGGATTGTTTTATTTTTATTGCTTTGATGGGTGGACGAGCTGACAGCCCACCTGGTGTTAAGTGGGTACTGGAGCCCATAGACATCTACAACGTAAATGCGCACTCCAACTTGAGATATAAGTTCTAAGGTCTCAAGTATAGTTACAACGGCTGCCCTACCCTTCAAACCTTCAAACCGCATTACTGCTTCACGGCAGAAATAGGCAGGGTGGTGGTACCTACCCGCGCGGACTCACAAGAGGTCCTACCACCAGTAATGAGTTGTTGCTTAATAAAATGATATTGTAAATTCGTCGTGGAATTTTTTGCCAACAAAAATCCGTTTCACATTTGTTGAAAATATTTGTGAAAGTTTTAACACTTGAAATTCATACATCATTAGACCATAGAAGTGTTAAAATAAATACATACTTTTCTCTATGTTGCATGCAATTTACAAACTTAAAATGTCATATTATATCAATTAGACAACACTTGTACAATAATAACCTATACATAACATAACCGATAATAAAAATGGTTTAATTAACTAATATGACAAAATAAATACAAATGCTTCAGTACAAAGTAACAATAAAATGCAGTTTCAACCATTGATGCCGTGTAATGCGCCACATTTCGCACCGCCTAGCTCAAACTTGCCACGTAAGATAAAAATAATTGTGTGTTTTTAGATAAAAAAAATGAAAAATTCGGCTATGCGAATCTGGCCTTCCTATACTCAGCATTCGTAGTACATATAACTTTATTTTCCAGCTTGACCAATCTAAGATTACCAAATAATATTGACTATGCTATTGTTGTAGTCTGCTGACAGCCTGACCAAACAATATTTATACATGTAATGGCTTTATTCCCCGGCTCACGGTATAATACTAAAAAGAGAAAGATTCAAAAACTATTTTGTATCTTCAAATTTATTCATGCTGCTTTTTTTAGATAATATAATAGGGGAAGGCGATGTCGTTGCCATAGTGTCTTCAGGGGGTGTTCTTCAGTATTTCTTCACACCAGTCACCCACGGTATACACTGTCCAACCAACGCACCTTATGGGTTACCTTATTGGAATGCAAATAAACCCCTGTGGTTCGTACGCAGTATTGGGGATCCGTAAGTCAATTAATTTTGGTATTTACGTTTTTGTCATTGCTTTCGATAGGCAGACGATTGTAGTAATGGACGGGCGTATTGTGAGCTCGGATGAGTAGGTACCATCATACTAAGTATCCAATTAGTATAATAATTATAAAAAATTACTAATTGGTGGGTGGTGAGTTCGTTCAATTATCTAATGCAACAAAAAACGTTTAATGCCGTTTCGGAGGGCCGTATTATTATTTAATTACGAAGAAGTAAAAAAAAAAACATGATTACTGGAGGCCGTAGATGATAGCACGACTACTTCTGACTTACTTCCACTATCTGTCTTGAGACATGAAGTCAGTCTCGGTTGCATTTCAGTTTCTCTGTCACATCCTTCAAATGAACAACACGTAGCTGTTTGGCCATACACGTATGGTGCATGGTGGTACGCACAGGTGAGTGGGCTCACAATTCGCCCTAACCTTTGCATTAGACGCCTTCAGCTCTAACACTAGGAGCAGGCTTGGGACCCCGGTAACTACTCGTGGAACTCGAGAATGAGTTCGACGTGCAACCTAAGCCATTTATTAGCCCGCTGAGTTTCTTGCCAGATCTTCTCAGCGGGTCGCGATTCTGATCCGGTTGTAGATTATTTCGCGAAGCAGCTGCTTTGGAGTTGTTAGGTCTCCTTCGGAGGCGCTCGGGCAGTTGTTAGTAAATTCCACCCCTCCTGGCTGAGCATTTAGCTCGCTCACCTACCCTGGTGAAACTGGAAAGGCCTCAGGGCCACCAGTAATCACACAAAAAAAACAATATGCCCTATTGCCAATCAATTGTAAGTATAGTATTTATTAACACATTAATAATATATTTTTTTGTTTAGATTTCATATCCAACCATATCCTAATTCGCCAGAAGGCGTTATTTTTAATCGATACAATATTATATCGGATAGTCAACCCGTCCAACCATTTGATTTAAAGGTGAGAAATGTGAAATATTATATTAATTAAACATATTCGAATCGATTCAATTATAGAATATACCGATATCTCGTCTGTGTACTCCATTGTTTGCAGTTTCACAATGATCGTTGGACGTCAACGACTGATTTACATTATTTTTATCCGTCGATACGTCAATACAATTGGTTTCCAAGTGGATTAAGCAAAGGCAGTGCAGCAGTTCAAGTGGAAATGCCAAGTTTAACCAACAATGTATGTCATTACGAGATTGTTTGTAACTGTGGAGTCAAAAGAACAAAATTAAATTGTAATTGTCGTGATGACGCAAGTGCTATGTCTATTGATGAGACAGTTTCGAAACCTGCAGCAAAAACTCATAAGAATGAAACTAATGAGCCCTCTTCATTGACCGTTATTAAAAGAAACGTTATTTGTGAATGTAACAAGTCTGACATAGCTGAAAGATCGGCCTCAACATATTCTGAACAAGCCGCTGTCGGAAGTCAAACGCCAACTAAGCCTAAAAACAAAAGTACTTCTATTAAGAAAACTAAAAACGAAAAGACGTGTCCGAAACGCCGCTACAAGGGACGGGCTCCCTCTAAATCATATGATACGACTAGTGACAGTTCCCAAAGCTGCAACTGCAATAGTGAAACCGAATAAAATTCAATAAAAAACTGTTATTTTAGTGAATATTTTATATTTTGTTATAGTACAGTTTATTCTTTATTATTACAAATATTTGTGTATTTACAGTAGGTACATCGAGTTAACAAAACTATACTTTTGGATTTTTTTAAAATATTTTCGTGATAAAATATTCTGTTTGTAGGTATTTTTTACAAAGTGATATACTATAGTTAAAGGAAAAAAAAGTATATTGGAATAGATATCAACTGACATAACATATCTGAATACTATTGGTATCTTGAAGCATATGAATACAATCGACATCACAAATATTTCGTAAAAACAATTTAACACTTATACCTAGTATTGCATAAGAATATGAACGGACTTTCCCCCCATAACAATGTAGTCTTTAAACAAAGTCTCATTTTCATAAAAATGCGTGTTGCCCTAGTAAAAGAAAGTTAAATTCAATATTATAAAATTTAATCAAAAAAAATTATGTACATATAAATAGTAAAGACAATAATAAAACAAGTTTAATTAACACTACATTTGGACTTTGACACAACTTTGTGAGATTCAAGATAAATTTTATAGTAAGACTGTCGTACAGGAATTGCATTACTTTACCACAAGTGTTGCTTCAGTTTAAAACTATATCATCTCTTGCACTGTATTTTTTGATACAAAATCGGTTAAACAATCAAATTTAAAATAGTAAACTTTAATCACCTTAAAACTACGATATTTAATTCACTTTATATAATATCGTAATTTGCAATATATTCCTGAATTTTACTACCACACAACCATCACTAAGCTTTATGTATCCTAATGCACCTTACTTCTAGCACTTATCTTTTAGCACGTCGTGCAAAAACCAATTTCTCATATTATTATAATTAAAATTACATAATTCTTTATATTTAGTAAAATGCACGGATTTTGTGTTCTATTATTATATTTATGTCTGACAAACACTCAATTGAAAATATATTTTTTATTCATTACAATATTTAAATATCATTCTAGATATTGAAATAGCAGGTTTTATGTAAAATAAATAGGAAATATTTTGAAATTGAGTTAAGTATGAAAAATACATTGTTATTTTGAGTATACAATAATCCATGCTTTAATTCGAGGGCATACTTTTAAGCTGTTTATTCACAACCCAGGTAATTAAAAAAATAAAGGATTTTAGGACACACTGATTATATTTTAATTCATATCAAGAGTCATCCTCAGCCTTATAAACGAAGTTCGTGCTGTAATGTGCAATATTTACCATTTCTGCGTAATTCAGTCACCTTATAAATTTATATGCTACTATGATACAAACAATATTACAAACAATACATTGACTAGACAGTACCATAGTACCGACAAGCGATACGACCTTATGGCCACTATTGGGTGGAATTTTCATGAAAAAATAGTATTAATATAGGTTATTTTAGGCCTTAAATACACAGATTTAGAGCTCTTAGTGGAATAGCCTCGTTTTTGAACTCACAAGATTAGCGGGTAACGACTATGAATATAGTTATGTATTTTGTTATGTTTATCTGTAACAATTAGTTTTCAACTAAATCAATAGGGCGCGCTTTATGTCGCATAGTTTAGAAATCTGTGTAGATCATATATTTTAAAAGCACAATAATCAGGACCACCACTAAAAAACTCCTTTAAAGATAACTGACATTTATTTTAAACATTCATCCTTAAACCATAGAACACACCCATTATTATTATTATTATATTACCCTAACTAAAGCCCCTTAGGAGACAGGGCGCTTTAGTAAAATAATTTAGTACTTACAATTTTTCACATGTAGAACACGATTTGAAAAAAATATCAATGTGTTAGAAATTACAGGTAATTTTTCTTTATATTTTAAGTAGTTCCGTTCCCCACAAGTTGAGCGTCCTTCACTGAAACAGAACGAAATATTTTTTGAAACAAGATAAATAGAACATATTATACAGGGTGTCCCGGAAGGTAACAATAACCTGGCATCGGATAAAGACCCCCTTATGATGAGCTAATCAAATTAAAAAAGAGCATTCTAACCACAGTAATAATCAAGTACCAACAATTTTATTGAAGTAAAATATAATAGTACACAAAATACTGTTCTACTCCGCGCAGTGTCGCCAGCAGGAGCCGGTGCACTGGTGGTAGAACCTCCTGTGAGTCCGCACGGTTAGGTACCATCACCCCGCCTATTTCAGCCGTGAAGCAGTAATGCGTTTCGGTTTGAAAGGCGGTGCAGCCGTTGTAACTATCTTGAGACCTTAGAGAACTTATATCTCAAGGTGGGTGGCGCATTTACGTTGTAGATGTTTATGGTCTCCAGTAACCACTTAACATCAGGTGGGCTGTGAGCTCGTCCACACATCTAAGAAAAAAAAAACTTGGATGATGTCACGAATGATCTAGGGAAGTGTAGGGCGTACCCCTTATCCGACCGCGACGGGGCAACGAAAAGCCGACGTCGCCCAAAACGTCTTATCGGATCCCCGGATTCCATATAATAAAATAATATATAATAATATTTGGTAGGCAGCGACTTGGCTTTGCCCCCGGCATTACTGACGTCCATGAGCGACGGTGATCACTTACCATCAGGTGGGCCGTACGCTCGCCTGTCTACAAAAGCAATAAAAAAAAAATCACTCTCGGTGTTTTAGGCCTCTCAAGCACCGGTCACCGTTCTCGTCGAACTCGTCGATTACTATGATGAGTTTGACAAGCGAACTAACCCATAGACACAGCCCACTGAGTTTCTCGCCGAATCTTCTCAGTGGGTCGTGATTCCGACCCTGTGGTAGATTCTGCTAAGCACTACTGCTAGGGCTACTGTTAGTAAGCTCTCAGGTTGAACTCCTGAGTTCACCTACACGTCCGGGTGTAGCTGGAATACCCTCTTAGGCTACCAGCGAATCATCATCATCATCAGCCTGTATCTCTTCACTGCTGGATGTAGGCCTCTCCCATAGTCTGCTACAATGAACGATCCTCCGCCTTCCGCATACAATGTTTCCCAGGATATCGCCGCAAGTCATCGGTAGGGGAGGCTAGGGCGTACCTGCGCGGGCGTGTGGTCGCGTATGTCGGCGAGGTTGCGGCGCATGTGCAGGAAGGTGGGTCGCGAGGCGGGGTCGGCGTGCCAGGCGGCGCGCATGAGCTCGTAGGGGCCGGGCGGACACCCCTCCGGCGCCTCCATGCGGTAGCCGCGCTCCACGTGCCGCACCACCTCCGCCAGCGGCTGCACAACACACAAAGTATTCAAGCTGATTTTACAATCTTTTTAAAAAAAAAATACAACAAAGATTTAACTGCCGTGAAAAAATATTTATATGCGACACAGAACAAAATCTATACATATAAATAAAATTAGAGTGTCTGTTTGTAATATTGAAATAACCGCTTTTTACTAAATGCATATGAATATATCGGTACATACACCAAAATAACATTTTTTACAAATTTTGTCTGTCTGTTTGTTTCGGCTAATCTCTGGAACGGCTAGACCGATTTTGATGAGACTTTCACTAATAGGTTATATCCTCGGCTACTTTTTTTAGACTAGCTTCGCCCCGCGGCGTCCCCTGCAGTTATTGTCGTACCGCGCGTAAGATGGAGGGACTCGCCTATCAATAATAAAATTTAATGTTTCCGAAGCGAAGCGAGGGCGGGTCGCTAGTTTATAATAATATAAAAATAAAATTGTATTTAAGCTGAATTATTTTTATTTGACTGTCGACTTTAATTGATTTCTACAAATTCCACCACTTTTGAGATAATTGAGATTTCGATAGCATGTCATCTTAATATGGGCGACTTTCACATTTTAATGTATGTGGGTCTTTAACCACTTTACACCAGTTAGGCCACTCAGGTAGATAGCCGTCATCCGTCGATATTAAGAAAAGTATCTGTATTTCGACTGACGTTAATCAGACATAAGGCTCACCGTGAGCAATAGAGCATAAAATAAATATTATAGACGTGCGTCAGCTTATTAATCAGTTGAATTGAGAATGATCTGTATAAATACTTTTTTATTATTTTGAAAGGATGAGTCAACCTAGTGGTTTATGCTGAGCGTGGCTCGTGGACATCACCAATATTAGGGGAACACTCAAGCCACTGCCTACCGTCTACTATTTATAAAGTTCCCTTGAAGAAAGACATCATTTAATAAACACGTAGGGTCATTGTACAGTGTACACCATTAAAATAAAGTAATAACTTACAATTCTAGGATAAGGTACTCTTCCAAACGAGTAAATTTCCCATAATAAAATTCCAAAACTCCACATATCCGACTTGTTTGAGAATTTCTGCAACAAAAGTACATTTTTATTAAATTTTGGTGTTTTGGAAGTAATCGTGGCCTAAAGGATAAGACGCTCAGCGCATTCGTATCAAACGATGCGATTCTGCCGGCGTTAGAATCCCGTAGATGGCAGACGAATTTTTCTGATGAAATACGTACATAACAAATGTTCACGAAGGTCTTCCACGGTAATGAATAAAACATCACGTAATAAACTTCGTATTTGCGTAATTAATAGCGGCAGGACGTTTTGTGGGCCCCGCACGGGTGGCTAAATTTACGTTACGTTTGATGTCAATGGGCTCCGGCCACTACTTAACACCAGGTGAGCGATACGCTTGTCTATACAACTTAACAATAAAAAAAGAAGAATCGCTAACTTGTGGATTTATTGTTTGCTTGTGTTCTCTGTATAAATTCAAAGTATAAACCATGCCACTCTGTGTAATGGCATGGTTTATACTGTGGGGCTGAGACGCACAGATGTTAGACAGGACGGGTGACGCATGAGTCATTCAAGATAGGTGGGTTTAGGTACGAAAAAAATGGAGATAGTAATATTACTGAAGGGAGAGAAGAAACTAGCAAATAGTTGAGAAAATATTAAATATTCACACTAACTATTAGATTCTCAAAAAAGTGTAAAAAGTAAACCATTCATCTGATTCTGATGAAGCTCGGTACAGATATTATTGACATTCTAGAGGTTTCTGTCAGACAATAGTCAAGCGATAGTCACAACAGAGCGTGACTGGGTACCATTAGTTAATAAAAATTGTAATTATATACTGACGTTATATTTAAGTGCCTCCGGTGCTGTCCATTTAATGGGCAACTTGGCCTGTAGCCGAGCCGCCTCCGCCGGATCCTCCAGCGCTGCACCAGCTCGCGCCAGACCGAAGTCCGCCACCTGTTATACAATCAAATATTACATGTATGGAAAAAATGCAGAAGAATACATTTTAGCTGTGATTTCTTTCAGAATAATATTTGTTTAAAGACGTGTCTAAAAATGTTGTCTTCAGGTCGAGATTCCTCCTCCTCCTCCTCCTCCTTCAGTCGATCGCTCATTGCTGAGCATCGTGATGCGCCGGCCTGTGACTTTTTTTGTAATCTGTAGCCACTTTTGTCGGTTAGTGGCACAGTGAAGTGCTTGGCTCAGTCTCATGTCCAGACACTCGGATACTTGGTCACTCCATATTTTTCGGCTCTGACCTCTGGATCGTCTTCAATCCACTTTACCCGTCACTATGAGTCTCTCCAGGTTGTCAGAGGGTTTTCTTGCTATATGACCAAAATATTGGAGCACTCTATATAGGCATTTAGTGGATTAAAAACCACTTAATGAGAAAATATTCTCTTTACCTTATAAAGATTTAAAAACCGATTAAATGTACACATTTCTAGACTATTTTATATTAGAACAGATAAAGTGTAAATATAGTTTTAAAACATACCTTGGCGGTGCCTTCCGCCGAGATGAGCACATTTCTCGCCGCCAGGTCGCGGTGTACGACACGTTGCCTTTCTAAATATTCCATCCCACAGCACGCGTCACTGTAACCAAATTCAATACCATATTTAGAATCTCGGTTATGTAAACAGTTTCTTCACGATTTGTGTTCGAAAAATCACTTATACGATTGACTGGTAATCTGGTATCTCAGTAAACCTTTTTTATTGCACAGATGGCAAAAGGAATCCGTGACCCACCAGGTGTTAGTAGTCACTGTATGTCACTATTAACTATAACTTAATTTCCGATTGGATGTATTTTAAAATTGTAAGAAAAAAAAAACCCATCTTACATATTCAATATCCTAATTATTTTTTTTCATAGATGGTGGTGGTGGTTGACGAGCTCACGGCCCACCTGGTGTTAAGTGGTCACCGGAGCCCATAGACATCTACAACGTAAATGCCGCTAACCGCCTTGAGATATGACTTCTAAGGTCTTAGTATAGTTACAACGGCTGCCCCACCTTTTAAACTGGAACGCATTACTGCTTCATAGCAGAAATAGGCAGGGCGGTGGTACCTACCTGGGCGGACTTACAAGAAGTCCTACCACCAGTAATTACCCAAATCATAGTTTTTACAGGTTTGATTTTTATTACACGATGTTATTCCCTCACCGTGGAAGCCTTAATACATCGAAGTACACGACATCGTAAACTTCTAGTTGCTATCTCGAGTATTGCCGGTATAAGCCGCGCCAATAAAGAAACGAATAAAAAATGGCGGCGACGATCATGCGATCTCACTCTAAACTATTGCTGTATTTAGTCGCACACAGCGCGTACTGCATGCAAAAAAAATATGAGTTCTGACTTTGTTGTTGAGTTCGAGTTTTTCACTTTCGAGTTGTGCGACTTAGATGACTAAGCAGCAAAAGTGTCTACGCAAGTTGAATCCCAGATGATACACCTCCCCCTCTGCCGGGACATAAAGTAAAGTAAAGTAAAGTAAAGTAAGTAAGTAAACAACTTTTTCTTTCTATCTTTCTTTTTATTTGTTGACCTTACCATATGTCGGTGCAGATACATAGACGTCATTTTCGATTCGTTTCTTGTTTTTTTTAAGGGATTTTATGACCTGGTAACTAAGATCTTTAATGTCTTATTTTAATTTATATTCTTATTTTAATGAAAAATGATATTATGGAGTGAAATGACATGAAATGAAGATGATTAATTTGAGACATTAATTAGCTGTGAACTTTTTGGAGGATCCCGAGAAGTTACGTCCAGCGGCTTTGTTTCATTTTCCCACATTTGTGCACTTTCACAGATATTAAATAGTTAATAACCACCGTTATTAAACACTTTAAACCTGAAGAAACACTAAATAGACAAAATAAAACAAATCACACAACTTCACTCCTCGCGTTCCCCGTCAAAAAGCCGATTCGTTTCTTTATATAGCAGATATCAGAATCGTGGATCGGTACTCACAACGCGAAGTTGATCTGGTTGAGCTGCGTGACGTAGTGGCGGCCGCGGCTGCGCAGGTAGTCGAGCAGCGAGCCCTGCGCGCAGTGCTCCGTCACCAGGCACGTGCCGCCGCTGCTCGTGAACACCAGCCCCAGCAGACGGACCAGGTTCTCGTGCTTCAACGATCTGCGTTACAAATACAAAACACATTTAATTCTCACTATCTATTACGTAATATTCTTTCTTTCATTCTTTTCAGCTTCTCAGAAGATATCGCTCCATTTCCTCAATTATTCGTTCACAGGGGTATCTACAGTAGGCGCGCGAGTTCATGTCCATCTTAAGGAATGTGGTAGTGCTGTGACCTAGTTAATTATGGTAATGTCGATAATAACTACCGATTTAGTCAACAGCTGTCAATTCGGTTTAATGTAACTTAAGGTGATTTTGCAAATTATCTAATAAAATAAATGTGTTATGTATAATTACTTATATATTTCTAATAGAGAAAAAAAATTTTTTTTATTCCAATTCAATCACTTATCAGGTGAAAAGACAACCGACAGATCAGAGTCGGAATCAGTATATTTTTTCAGTAGGTTTTTTTCTACCTGAACTTGTTGGAAGCGGTGTAGTCATGGTTTATTCGCAATGAAATAACACAATAGCGTTAGCGTAAATTTTCGATATCGATAAGCGCGCGTCACAACCGTCAAGGACAACACTCGACAATAGACAAATGCGGGGAGGTGGGTGAAGGCGGGGCGAGCTGTCCCCCGCACGCCGCCTCTGGCCCCGATGGACATGAACTCGCGCGCATACTATAACTATCTTGAATATTAAAATTTCTGGTTGCCAATTCGAGTGTGGCACGAGTATTTTTATCTCGAAATCCCAGTTTCCAAACTATCGGACATGTTATTTAATCCATACAATTAAGAAGTTCATCTTGTCACACGATTAACAACGTCATAAACTTTTGGTTTAGCTGTTGTAACATTAGGGAAGTTGCTGATCTTAACTCTTGATTGTAATATTTCAGAATAGTTACGGTGCCTCAAGTAAATAAATAAAGACGATATTACTTACGCCATCACACTAGCTTCAGCGCGGAATTTACTAGCGGCTTCCCGATCTTTGAGAATTTTGACGGCCACTTTCTGCGTGCCGTTCAGGATCCCTAGCATCACGTCGCCGAATTCTCCTTTGCCGATATTTTCTCGGATTTCAAGGTCGCGCTCGTCTATTTTCCAACCTGTAATGAAAGTGTTAGTTATTTACAGAAAGGCATCAGAAAATCAGGATCATTGTTGTAAAATTTTTGATTTTTTATGAATAGTTACATAATTTATATATATATATATTTTATTATTATTAGGAAAACTGTCTTTCTAATTAATACGGTTATAATGATTATTGTAATCCATTTTGTAGACTTGTAAGAAAATTTAAACCTTTACAATAATTATTCTCCAACAAAAAACAATCCAGCAGATTTTTAAGGTGGAAATAATAAACAAAAATATTTACAATAACGTGGAAAATCAATAAGGAGCTTTTAATTAAAACATCGGTCAACAACCGGTACGCCGGTCCAGCTAGTTTCACTATCTCTCTCTTTAGCGCACAACAGCATATGTGCGAGCGAAATAGCCGATCACAATATAATTGCACTTATACTCTATTCCAATTACGAAGTCCCTTTTGATACTTCTTAGAACGTAACTCTTCACGTTTCGCATAATCTATCTATCTATATATATTATTATATAAAAATGAATTGCTGTTCGTTAGTCTCGCTAAAACTCGTGAACGGCTGGACCGATTTGGCTAATTTTGATCTTGAATTATTTGTGGAAGTCCAGAGAAGGTTTAAAAGGTAACAGAAAATATCAAAATGCTCGGAATTAAATAAAAATAACAATTTTGTTTTTCCTTTGATGTGTCCCCCGTCGGACGGATTCCTTTTGTTTGTTTTAAGCTTATTTTATACAAAATTTTAGGTCTTTTATTTATCGACTGAGGCACTACGAAGTCTGCCGGGTCAGCTAGTTTGAAATAATAATCATTTTTTGTTCATAGTCGTAAATCATCATTTAAAAATCCACAATCAATCTAAATCATTATACAATTAATTCACATACACATTAACATAATAATAACATCTGTCAAATGGGACTTGCGTAATTGGAATAGAGTATAAGCAATGATAGTGATAGGTAAATTTGGTCTGCTTGTTGGTTGGGACCGGTTCGTCATGTCAACTCACGCGCGTCAACGAAGCTTTGCGACTGCAAGGTGCCGTCCGTCTGGTCGGTGGAGGCGGCCGGCGCGACGTACGCGTGCGGGAAGTGTCCCGCCGCCAGCGCGCTCGGCACGCTCGGCGTGGGCGGATACGGCGGCGGCTGCTACGAGATGGAAACACACTTAGGGTCACGCACACGGGTCACTAGCCACATCCACAATCGCCGCCACTTGAAGCTAGAAGCGGCTACAAAAGCTGAAGCGCGCGACAACCACTTTTTCTGCCGTGAAACAGTAATACGTTTCGGTTTTAAGGGTGGGCCAGCCGTTGTAACCAAACTTGAGACCTTAGAACTTATATCTCAAGGTGGGTGGCGCATTTACGTTGTAGATGTCCATGGGCTCCAGGAACCACTTAACACCAGGTGGGCTGTGAGCTCGTTCACCCGTCTAAGCAATAAAAAATAAATAAATAAAAACTTGTGGTCCTAGTTTTTTTTCGCGAACGCGAAAAACGCGAACCACTAAGAAGAACCGGCGAGAAACTCAGTGGGCTGTGTCTATGGGTTAATTTACTCGTCGAGCCCTTCGTCGCAAGCGACGGGTTCGGCGGGGACGATGACCGGACTTTTTTTAACGCGTGCTTGCAGTATCATAATGGACTGCGACGAAGAAATGAAGAGAGAGAGGGGTGGGGAATCGCGCGTTTTGTGGCCGAGCCGACAACTAGAGGCGAGCAGTGGCGATTTGTGGCGTGTGGCGAGTCCATACAAAATGTATGAAGACAACAGGAAATAGGTCGGTGGGTGCGTTTTGTGGTTGTGGCCGGTGGCACGTGTGTCGGCGACCCTTAATCAACACATACATACGATAGTATTCACGTCTTAATTGTACATGTAATTAATATATTAGAGCCCAAACGTTCATAATATAAATAAGATTTCATAGTTTGAAAAGTTATTTTATGGCACTACTATAAATCCAGTTAATAGTAGTAGCCTTGAAGGTCAAGTATGTAAAATGAATATAATCTATACTAATATTATAAAGCTGAAGAGTTAATCTCAGGAACTAGGGTCCGATTTGAAAAACTCTTTCAGTGTCAGATAGCTCATTTATTGAGGAAGGCCATAGGCTATATAACATCACGCTAAGACCAATAGGACTAAGTGAAGCACCAATAAAGAATGTTTCAAAAAAATTCCCTTTTGAGAGCTTACGCTATATATATACGCCAAAGTAACTATTCCACGTGAACGAAGTCGCGGGCAAAAGCTAGTATGTCATAAAAAGTATAAGGTGATTGCTTGACGTGACCTTCATCCATGAACGGATGGAGCTACTCTTTATGTTATCTCGCTTATGTATCGATCATAGTATAACAATACATTGTGCTGACGAGTGTCACAATAGGTGGTTTGATTGCACCTAGCGTTGTCTTCCAGACCAAGTCGGGATTCGAAACATAATTTGGAACTAATGTCCGGAATTTCATCGTAAGCATTGCACAACGATTATAACGAATAAAAAATGACATTTCTACTCTATCTGAGACATTAGCACCATGGTCGTGCTCTATCATTGATATGGCAATGTTAAACGTCGGCATTCGTACACGTAGCATTCATGAGTAGCGGTAATATTTATCATCTTTGAGAAACAAGTTATCTATCAAACAATAGTACAACCGTCTTTACAAAATAATTATATGGATGGACGACAATCAAAAACAATTTCAAACGTTCACAGGGTATTAAATTATGAATGTAATTTATATTCTTTAACACAAAACAACAATGAAAAACGTTTGGTATTAATACAAAATTTAAAAACAAAAAAATAAAAATAAACTGTTATTGTAGTGTGGCAAACAAAAACGTTTTTATGGAAAGCAATCGCAGTGATTCATCCTCAGGTGTTGTCGCCACGTGATTACTTAATTACAATTGAACACGAAAACATAACATTTTATAGAATTTAATGTCTTATTGTCAAGCAATAGACCATTGTGTAGCGTCGTACAAACGTGTACTTGTAATTGCGATGTGAGAACGCAGGTTGTTATCTGACTCAGAAACGAAGTTAATATGCATATTGTATTATTGACACCTTAAGAGATTAATTAAAATTACTTGAAAAGTAAGATAGCGCCGCATTATTAAGTTTAATATTCAGTTATGTCTAAATTCTAGACCCTATTCTGGTTACGAGTGCAAACAAGAGGCATGCGAGATAACAATAAGTAGAGCGTGACACCGAATAGCTTTTCCGAGACTCGAGCCCGGATCCTGTGGCCAGTCACTAGCATGTAACTAAGCAGACAAATCAACTAATTATTTAAATTAATTCAATTCATCATCCATGCCCTTTTCAGGCCATTCAAAGACCATACTTTTCATTACATGTCTTGTTATGTAAAAAAAAAAAAAAACAATAGTCGATTGTAGTTTAATATTCTATGCTTGCAACGAAAAATGTTATTCTACGGAATTATAATTCAACTATATTAATTCTAACAAATTTGTTGAACATTTTGTCAGAGTGTACAAGTTTGGAGTTTCAATTAATTATAGTCGAATTTCGACTACTGCCGGACCACTAGTACTTATAAACCGTACAGTAGGTAGGCAGGCGAGTCCCTCACGACCGGGCATCCGTAAAAAAACGGATTCCCTAGCGTTGAAATAAAAAAAAAAGTAGGCGTGCGAGTGGCTTGTACCTGCGGGTGGGGCGGGTACTGCTGCTGCGGGGCGCCGTTGTTGTTGGTGCCGTTCGCCGTCGCCTTGGGGAGGCACCGCACCAGCTTCGTGCACAGCCCGTCCGCGTCCTGCAGGTAGTGCTGCCGACAACGTACATTATACATCAGTACCGGTCATAACGACTCGATACAACTAGCCACGGTCAAATGTATACACTAATATATAAGTCTATAGCGGTTTTTACGGATGTTATAAGTACTGAACCTTTATTTTTATTATATATTTATTTTATTGCTTTGATGTGTGGACGAGCTCACAGCCCATCTGGTGTTAAGTGGTTACTGGAGCCCATAGACATCTACAACGTAAATGCTGCCACTCACGCGAGATTTGTGTTCTAGCTTCTGTTTTAACAGTACCCTCGAAACGAAACGAATGTAGATGTTAACACCACGTGGACTGTGAACTCGTCCACACATCAAAGCAATAACAAAAAATACAAAACAATAAAGTCGGCCAACTTCAATACCTTCAACGGGATTGTGACGACGTTAAGAACAAATTTTTTCGATACAAAATGAATCTTAAGGTATCAGCTATTACGGTCGTATTTCTACTACTGGACAAGTCACTTACGATCCTCTAAAAATATTCACTAGAAATTTCGATCTCGCGGTTTTCAATCGTCAAGGATCAAGAAAAAATTGTATCTATACATATCGATGAACAAGTATGTTTGGACATATCTGATTAATTGAAAACACAACAAATAATGTTTTTATAAATAACACTCACATGAATTAAGTCCGTCATGTTATCGAAGAATTCTTCATCGTCTATGGTCAGACGTTGGTTTTGGTTGTCGGGCGCTGTCGCCCATTTTACTCTGAAACATGAAAAACAACATATAATATGTTACAACGTATTAAAAGTAAATTGGTTCTACCGGCCCGCGCGGATTATTATCACCGTCCTGCTTATCTTTGCCGTGAAGCTGTTTTGAAGTCGTTGTAGCCTAAAGTATAAGACGTCCGGTGCATTCGTATGTAGCGAAGCTCCGGTGTTCGAATCCCGCAGGCGGGTACCAATTTTTCTAATGAAATACGTACTCAACAAATGTTCACGATTGACTTTCACGGTGAAGGAATAACATCGTGTAATAAAAATCAAACCCGCAAAATTATAATTTGCGTAATCACTGGTGGTAGGACCTCTGGGACCACCACCCCGCCTATTTCCGCCGTGGAGCAGTAATGCGTATCAGTTCGAAGGGTGGGGTAGCCGTTGTAACTATAGTGAGATCTTAGAACTTATATCTCAAGGTGGGTGGCGCATTTACGTTGTAGATGTCCATGGGCTCCAGTAACCACTTAACACCAGGTGGGCTGAGAGCTCATCCATCCATCTAAGCAATAAAAAAAAATGTGTTCCGGTTGGATAGATGAAAGATCCATTAAACAATACAACAAGACTTCCAGCGTGTGACTGGAGATGGGTGGGATTGATGTTATGATCGTGTGATGCCAATGGACTCCGGTAGCGCCCTTGCACTAGGCGGCCTATAAACTACGCTACCCGTCTACACCAATAAAAAAATCAACACACTTGAAACTTCGACTTCAGTTCCAAAGTTGCCCGCGGTATTCATTTCATTGTACCAGTTCCTGTTACCAATTAACATCAGACAAGCGATGAGTTAACCCACGCTCATCCACGACAGGAAAATACAAATTTATTTCTACAATGAATCTATAAACGGCCCTATTTATTCCACTACACAAGGAGTGTAGCTAAGAGCCTAGTCGAGGTAAGCAATTTAAGATTAAGCACGTACGATGAAATGTTAATCGAAACTTGTCCACAAATATCCACACAATTCATATTTTACTCACATACTTTATTTATTATTTAATTTCAAACTGTCCGAAACACGGCTACCCCCAACGCCCCATTTTTTAAAGGAATTTTATGACCTGGCAACTAAGACCTTTAGGTCAAGTCTTATTTTAATTTTTAATTTTATTTTTATGAAAAATGATAATATGCAGTGAAATGAAGATGATTAATTTGAGACATGAATAAACTGGGATGGAATTAAATGAAATATAATCTCCGTAAAATGGGGGTCAGATTTTTTTAGTGCTTTTTGGATGATCCCGAGATGTTACGTTCAGCGGCGTTGTTTCATTTTCCCACATTTCTGCACTTTTACAGATATTAAACAGTTAATAAACCACCGTTATTACACATTTAAACCTGAAGAAACACTACATAGACAAAATAAAACAAATCACACAACTTCACTCCTCGCATTCCCGCCAAAAAGTCCTCGCCTCATTTTGAATCACAGTTCTAACCTATAGTGTTCCACCCTTCCTCGGAATCGGACGCACAGCGTGTGGTCTCCTGGGAAGTTAGTGCTCTCTCGCACCAAGAAAACCCCGTCCGGAGAGCCGGAGAGCAACGCCTCCGCTCGCTCCCTCGATATCGCGCCGTGATGCCATCTACAACGAAAACATCTTCATTTCAAACTTTATATATGTTACGGTCAAAGTAGATATTGCGGCAAATGTACACATTTTCCTCTTCGTTTGGGAAATGTGCATTTATTTACAATTTCAAAGAAGGAAAATGTACATTGAATTCACAATGACCATGTCGTTTTGGTAAATGTGAGCATGGCATACAAAATACGAAATCGCAAATGCTAGAGAGCACTTGCACCTAGCACCGCTAGGTTAGCGGTAGGCCGCGGCTTGGCTCTGCCCCTGGCATTGCTGAAGTCCATGGGCGACGGTAACCACTCATCATCAGGTGGGCCGTATGCTCGTCTGCCTACAAGGGTAATAAAAAGTTGTAATGTACTACAAACTAACCTAACCTATCACATATTATATAACATGCAAAGAAAAGTATATTTTGTTTGTCATTTACATTTTTTAATTAAAATAATTTTCGTTATTAAATCCTTTTGTATTATGTTTATTTAAATAAATATTTTTTTACTGCAACAACATTATTAATTTATTTGTATTCCAACTTTTCTTAAAGCATGAAGGTAAGAGTATACATTTACCAAAAAGTGAAGGCAATATATTATATACAAAACTATATTTACATCTGGGAATTTACATCCAAGTACAAAACTGACAACTATTGAATTAATAAATAAATTAATGAATCAATGAAAATATTAGAAATGTATGTAGCCAATTCAAAAAAAAAAACATCAAAACAATTTACTCATTTTCCGTTGGTTCATAGTTGATAACCGGTGGTATGCACAGTTTTATTTTGTGTGGTTTATAATAACACTCCGTAATGTCGCTCTCCATGCTTCGTTCGCTTCCAACGTATATAATGAAACGTTATCAACGAGATAGTTTACGTGACGTTAGATCCTTATCAATTAGTTGCAAAGGGAGTTAGTTGTAAAATCGACCTTCGCCGACAGCATTACGGTTTCTATTCACATAATTTTAAAATTTATTTAAATTCATTTAATAACAAAAACGTTATCGTGATAGCATTATCAAGTCGACAGATGATAATTGAATGTTAACGGTAGTGTTTTGTTTTCTTTTTACTCTAATATTTGTTTTTGTAAATCTAGAAGAACTCCGTGATTAATTGAATTATCTTTTTAAATCTTGCATAATATAAAGAGTATGGGAGCGTCGATCCCGAAGCAAGGCAGCAATATATATAACTACTTGAACATGAATTCAATTTGAAATGAAAATTTTATTGATTTTCAAGTTAAGATTTAAGTTTTTTTTGTTTTAGCATGTTCCAGAAACAATTGAAAAGGTAGCTCTGGTGGACATTCCATTGCTTGTCGTCCCGGGCAATAGTTTCGCATCAACGGTTTCTAATTGCAGTTCATTGCGGGCAATCCAATAAACAATGTTAATTACATTTAGTGTTTTCTTTCTTTAAGGTTCGCTGGTAAAACATTATAACATAGCATTAAGGCAATACTGGGGCTAGAGTACGCGATGTAAGCGGCTGCAATTAGCAGAGATTAACTCTGCTCGCGATAAGAAGTGGTGCGTTGGTAACCGATAATAAAGTTTTGTTTTAATTGCCCGTGCAGAACGAGCATACGGCACATCTGATGATGAGTGGTCGCGCACCATTGCTCGCGGACGTCAGCAATGGCAGGGACAGAGCCAAGCTGCTTGGTGTCTATCGCTATGTATGTATGAACATCAAAGAGACTCGAAGTCCACTTCATCCAACAATGAAACCACTGTCTCAAATAACACCGTGAGGTCATCTGCCAATTTCCTCCAATGAAAACATCTATGAAATCATACAAAAAACAGTCTTAAAATCACGTGCACAAAGTTGAGTATACTCACGGCCACTGTGTCATATTGACCAGCCTGTTGCCGGCCGGCGGTGGGTTCTGTACGGACGAGTTTACCAAGACATCGCTCTGTCCTTTCGTGACTGCTGTTTAAAACAAAATAATCAATTTTAAATAATAACTTAATAATTGAGCCGCAGTCTACTAGAACAAAACATAATTTGAAACGTTGATTTGACGGACATTCGACCTTGTGCCTCAACCATCAAGATTTATTTTTCATCATCCAACCATATCACGTAGGCAAACGTTTGCTTAAAAAATAGTATTTGTGTTACCATCGAGTGCCGTTTTAGGCAAAGGGAACGATTACATTACTTAATAAATCATATAAATTGAATGTGACATATGTATATATTGACTGACAAACGTGTACCATAAAGACTAATTACCACAGACACTTTTTACGGTTTGTTTTTCGAATTTCGAAGTTCCGATTGCATTAGATTTATCGGTATGTTAATTAATAATAACCTATCACAAATGATACCCATCCATCCGCAACAAAGCCAAATTCATAATTAAATTTTACTGCGCCCTGTCATTAGGTAATTAATTTAAACGTTCATTACCTATATTAATATATAGATACTTTAATATCACATATAACTCGATGTCCGCGTTTTACGTCGACGGGTGAAAGCCTATTTGGTTTAAGCGACATTTTGCAACATTTTTGCGACTGTACAGGAGAACAATTTAAAGTTTAAAACTTTGTAATAGTATCATAACAAAACAACTTCTTCAGCTATTTCAATGAAGTAAACTTAATTGGAGTTCAATTTAAAAAACATCGAACCGTGGTTCTTAATACCAACTAAAACGCATTTTTAATTACAAAGATAAATCGTCTTCTCGCATTAATACTGTATAATCTCAAAACGTACTAATTTTACAGGAGAGTGTTTTAAAGGTTTAACATGTGATATTTTTAATATTAATCATCTTTGCAACATTTATTTTTTATCGTTTACCAGTTACATTATCTGTCTTTTAAAGTAAGATAAAATTATGTATTAATTTTGTTAATAGTAGTCAAAATATAGGTAAGCTATAGTAAAAAAAAAAAAACTAAAACTAAACTACGCTCTTTTGACAGTATTTATGAGAAAAATACTGGTGATAAAACTTTATGAGAAATATACCAAATGATTCCGCATATTAACTCAATTTCGAATATTTTTGGTAATTGTACACTTTTACTGCGAAAAGACGAAATGTCGCGTATTAAGCGGAGTGTCGCTTCAAGCAATTGCTCGACGTAATTAATGTGTAATAATACCTGGTGCTGTTTGCGAGGTGTGCATGGCGGACGGTACAGTGGCGGCCGGAGCGGGTGTCCGGACTGACGATGACATTATAAGCTATCAATTAAAATAGAAAACGGCCATTAAAATCTTCTATTCGTATTGAAATAGATGCTATTTTTAAGTGCGTCAATTTTTTTTTATTGCTTAGTTGGGTGGACGAGCTCACAGCCCACCTGGTGTGAAGTGGTTACTGGAGCCCATAGACATCTACAACGTAAATGCGCCACCCACCTTGAGGTATAAGTCTTAAGGTCTCAAGTATGCGGCTGCCCCACCCTTCAAACCGAAACGCATTGCTGCTTCACGGTAGAAATAGGCAGGGTGGTGGTATCTACCCGCGCGGACTCTCAAGAGGTCCTACCAGGTCGGCAATTTGCGCTTATTTACATGACTGTACCAGGCTCACCACAAACCGGGAGAAGTGGCTATTGCTGCGCGTAGCATCTGCCCACAGCAGTGGTACTGAATTTTGGCGGTATTTACGTTATAGATGTCTATGGGCTCCGCTAACCACTTAACACCAGATGGGCTGTGAGCTCGTACCCCATCTATATATATATAAATTACTTGGTCGGTACATCGCACGGGCAACCTTCCACGCGGTCTGGTGCCTCCTACTTTGCCCTGAACGACAAGGCGCTCTATGTGGTCATTTCCTCTCCTCATTCATTATTTTTATTACTCGACAATATTTCTTCAGCGTGGTGAGCCATTCGCGAAGAATCGTGAAAATGTAACAAGTCCGTATTTGAAAAATTGATACATGCCAGCGGGATTTGAACACCGGCATAATTTCAACTCTCGATACTTATACACTAGACGTCTTATTCTCTAAGCCACGGTGACTTATATTAATATAATAAATAGACATTCACTATAAATATTATTGAATTACAGGTGTAATTCTAAGGTTACAATTCACGTATCCGTTTTCATTTCGTTATCTATATTATATCAATTATATTAACTTGATGGACAGTGAGCTCGAGGGTTCAGAGAGACGGTGTGGTCTCATGTCTCGGAAGGATCCCTTATACTCATCATATAGGTCAAAAGTACATTACATTTATTAAACAGCACTCATTTGTACAAGGACAACGATATAATCTATTTCACTGATACCCATAAAATGTTTCGTAATTAATTCCCAGAATTGATTTTGCTTTAATCAAAAATAATAGGACGTAGTTTCCGATTAGATTTCATAAAACTGAAGATTCTAATCGCGAGAGACATCAACGATGTTGCTTATGATTAGTCTCGTAAAATGATGTTAACCCAAAATTCAATAAAATATAAATCACAAATTCATCGAATATCGAGTGCGAATTTCTCAACGCCTTTGGAAGCCCTGCGTCATCATCATACGACAGTTGAAAATTAAGAATCCCATGAACAGTAAAACTATGGCTTTGAAATCCCTGAGTTTCTCGCCGGATCTTCTCAGTGGGTTGCGTTTCCGATCCGGTGGTAGATTCTGTGAAGCACTGCTCTTGCTAGGGTCAGTGTTAGCAACACTCCCGTTCGAGCCCCCTGAGCTCACCCACCTACGTTAGAGTGAAGCTGAAATAGCCTCTCAAGGCTATCAGCATAGGTAGGAAAAAAAGGCTTAGAAAATTAAATAGACGAACTCACATTGTGCGGTATAGTATTCTGCAATGCGGACGGGGAGAGAGGCGCGTGCGGGCCATTACTGCCGCTCAAGTTCCCTCCAGACTACAACAATGAATGGGAGTTATTAAAAATAAATACACTCTTTATTGTATAAACACAGATTGCTCGATTGTTTTGTAGTATGTTGTGGTTTATATAATTTATTTTATTTGATATGTATTTCTTATCTATGTATTTATTTTGATAATTTAATTATAACCTCACTAGGTTATAATTAAATTATCGTTTTATATTTGTATTATATTAAAGTTATAATTATTAAATATTTTTACTCATGTCTAATATAATTCTTTAAATCATGTATTAACTTTATCACAGCTAAGCACTTTTTGAATCTTTCAATTCGTCAACGAGGGTTAACTGGAAGAGAATGCCTGCATGCCTTTAAGTTCGCCTTTGTACAATAAAGAATTTTCAATCAATCATTACACAACGAAATATAACTTTATATTAATCGAATATGCATTATATAGTAACAAACATTATTTACTATTAAGGCCTTATTACGACTTTTAAGTTTAACTTACTTTTAGTTTAAGAGTTCCCGATATTATTATTGTCTATAATAATAGACGTTTGTTGTAAAGTTATGTCCCGTTACTCGGAGACGTTTACCTTTGGTTTATTTAAGGTTTCCTATTAATTTAACTTTTAAGTTTATGCGAACTTTTAAGTTTGAAGTTGTAAGTTTGTGTGAACGAGCGCGCGTCCTCAATGATATCAGAAAATGCACATCGAGAACGTGTATACCACCCACCTATCTCGAGATCTGAGGTCAAAGTCTTCATTGTATTGTTATAGTGGTTGCTTTAACGTCCAGACCTACAATATATACGGCTTCGCGGTAGAAGTATGAAGTATGGTGGTACCTAACCCTGTCGACTCCGAACTTGCCCTACCAAGCTTGCTCTTGATAAGAGTAAGAAGTAACCGTCATCTCATAACATTACCTAGTTCCTAAGGAACATTTTGTAGGTCATTAAGCCTAATTCGGAATCAAAGCCTTTGTCTCCACAAAAATATGAAAAATATACTTTAATTTATAAATTAAATTAAAGCAGGCATAGCAGCGAACGAGATCTCTTCTTGTTATTGTCAACTATAATGGGAATGACCTTACCGCCCATGCATTAGCAGTTAATGCGTGTATAAATAACGAGAAGAGACACGAATGTTGCATGTTATAGACTACGGGTAAATTAGTCGAAACTCGCACGCATAAATTCCAGAAAATAGTGAAATAACAAAAAAATGACCCAAGCATTTGCTGTATGTTGTTCGCAAATGAGGAAAAATTTTCATTGTATTGCGTTATTACTAGTTACTGGGGGAATCGGAATTTTATGATAATATACAATGCATTACATATTATAATAGTATTACGGAGGCTCATGAAAAGGAATTCCTTGGCAGAAAATAAATTAATTTCTCTATATAAACAAATTATAGACGATAAGAATTTTGCAATCGTAAAAAGTAAATTTTATTTATTTTTACAATCGATTTAACGTATTCCAACAACGATATAATATATATCCACTTTGGCAGGGAAACTATGTTTTGAAAAGTAGAAAAAATAAAATTTAAATAATTCTAAATAAAATTAAATAGAAAACACGTTGGATTTTCGACAACTTAAACTCTGACCAGTTTAGCTTAAAAAGTGTAAATTTCAAAATTGAATCTTATAAATTTGAAATAATACACAGATAGAACTGAAACTAGAATGGCAAAGTTGAAAAGATGGGTTTGCAGATTAATCGATGTTCTTTTGAATCGCATTTTTTACAAAAAAACATTATTTCCTTATATATTTTTATAGCCCTTGTAGGCAGACGGGTATATGGTCCATCTGATGGTGAGTGGTGATCGTGGCCCATAGACGTCCGTCCGCTAACCGTAATACACATTAATTGCGTCATGGTATTATTTGAGTAAATAAATAATACTGAACATACCGGTAGCTGATGAGGTGCTTGTACGCGCTTAAGACGAGCAGGGGCCGTGGGTGCAGGAGCGGCAGAAGCCGAATACCAGCCACAAGGGCCCACGCCCTGCGCCGCACCGTGCACTCCGTGCTAGAACAAAATGTTCGTTTGATTTCATTTTGTTTTAGTTACAACCTAGTCAGAATTAATTTTCATGATTTTTAACTTTCCAGAAACTTCGATTGGCAGATAAAAACAGTCTTAGAAATGACTATGAAAATAACATAGTTTTAAATGGAAAATGTCTAATCTTGTTTTGATATTTCAAATTATCTTTGCTTCATTTTTAGAACGTAAATTTATTTTCCAAGATTTTAATGATTATTTAAATAAATATCGTTTCGTATTTAATTATTTTTTATGTAAAAAAATAATATTTTTGTAAAAAAATTATATACTTGCATTCCTAAAACTATTTTATAACATTTGCTTCATTATTAAGCCCATATCTGTTTGGGTCTGATTTTGTTGTTACATTATGTTCCTAAATAAGGTCAAAACGTGACTTGATTGACCGCATCACTGCACTACGCAGAGACGAGTCATCAACACAAATTTTGATATCAAACAGCGTACGTATTATTATACAAAGCGGCCCACTGGGACCGCGCACCATTTTGAGGGCAAGGATTATTAAGAGCACTTTATTGATAACGATAAATTGTATGTACCAATTATGTCTAATCTCGTACTTGTAGCAAATAGGTTGTGCTCAGACAAAAGATAATATTTCTACACAAAGCCGGTTAATGATCCATTGAAACGCACAACCTTGGCTGACAGCCAAATTTGGTGTGGTACAGGTACGTTTGACCACGCGTTTACGCAGATTCTTCGGATTTGTATCATTTTATCGGTTTATTTACTAACGAGGTTGCCAAATAAAATTAGACTACGCGAATAACAGACGATGCGTTTTCTGTTTGGAAAATTGAAAATAACAGTATTCATTGCCATTACATTGAGAATGAATATTTAGGAACAACTTATATAGAACAATAGCATCTTGACGTAATTGTGATACAGATAGGTTTTGAATAAATTCTAAGGATTGGGCATTTGAGCTGATTGAAGCTTGCATTTATTACTTACTTAAGAATACTCATCTGAGTGGGCGCACCTACACGCAGCCGAGAACGGCACGGTTTTGTTCAAGAGCTTGCCGTCGATACATCGTTAAGGAATGTGCAACAAACGTGCCTCTGTTTGTTACACATCACCATAATTGTAAAGTATACTTGAGTCGTAATAGCGCCACGACAGAATGACACATTAAAATATGTACTGTTTATCTTTTAGATTTTAGATTTTGGACGTATGTACTGCTTTTATTAGAACTAAAAAAAAGTAACATAAACATAAAACTTTGCACATATTACTTTAAAACTAAACTTTTATTGAATATATGAGTGAACGAGCTCCCGGCCCAGATGGTGTTATTAACCGCTATTGGAGTCCATAGTCATCACAAAGCGAATGACGCCACCCACCTTAAGACAAGAAGTCGAAGTCTCAACAGAATAGCAATGTCAGCTGGCCCCACCTAATTGGAACGTATTACTGCCGCTGGACCGAAGATATAGGCAGTGATATGTTGTTTAGCAGCGCGGACATGTAAAGCGTACCAGTACTAAAGATATACTGGAATCCTGTGTTTATGTTTATAAAACAAGTGAGGATTATATAGACAATGATACAGGTGTTAGTAGTATTAGAGTAGTCGAGCTCATATACGAGTTAGCCGGTCCACAGTGCCCTGAATATGTTTTGTCACAACGGACTCGGAGTTTAAATGGAAAAGTGAAAGAAGACCCGAAATAGGCAATGCTCGTTTATTGTGATTAAAAGCAGAACAAACTATTACCCTTACGATCTTCGGACATAAGGTGTTTAATAATTTTTTTCTGTGTTTTTTTTCCGAATAAATAATACACATTAGGGCTTAGATACCTGTGCCAATGGCGGATGCGCCTGATGACGATGCACGTCAGAATTCATGACGGGCTCCCCTACTACTCCCGCTCACCCCTCATCATCTGTAGACAAGAAAAAAAAACAAATAAGAACTTTATCCGATTTATAAAAGTGAACATATTTGGCGATAGATAAAACTAAAAAAAATACAATTCGGTGTTCACAAGAACTACATTTTACAAGATAATGCTGTTTGTATAAATTCAATCTTTTTACTACAAATATTATTTTGAGCTACTGAATCTATCTTTTGAGCTACTGAGCTGAATCTTTCTTTTAAAAAAATATTATTATTTTTAGTACTAGCCTATTACTAGTATTTTAATACTCGCCAGCATAGAGTTTATAAAATCTTCATTTATTACAAATACCTATTTTGTTATAATAAAATAGGTAGTATTTACTGAAGCTTTTGTTTATTGCCCTTATAGGCAGACGAGCATACGGCCCACCTGACGGTGAGTGGTTACCGTCGCCCAAGGGTTTCAGGGGCAGAGCCAAGCTGCTGACAAGCTTCACGTGTACTTCTTGAGAGCACGCAAGAAACCGCGTTGAGAGACTATTTCATTTTTCCACACTTGCCTACTTCAAAGATGCTAAAGTTAAACAGTTATGATGCCTAAGCACGAGACTTAACGTAATAAGTGCAATCTTTAATCAATTGATAGGTAAGCGTGGGATGGTGGGCGTGGTTGTGATTCACTCTCGTCCTCCCGCCGCGCCGCGATGATGCGGAACTAACGACTGGTGGCGCGGTCAACGAAGCGTAGCCGCTGTCGTGACCACTGTACTTAGCTACTGTGTGAAGTAACTTACGTAATTCAATTTCGCACCGACGATACACTATGATAACTAGTAGAAGAAATTGTAATAATAAAAACCGGACTCTGTGTATGTATTGGGATTAGAATGTAAGCTGCGTAATTTAATAATAAAATTGAGGGTAACAGAAATTGACAACTTGAGTGCTTTTACCAAGAAATTTTGTTACATGTATGTATCTATCTACACTTTGTTAGCATAATCCTAACGTGTTTGTTAAAAACGTGTAATTGAAAAATCGTATTTAGTACGTACAAAATAAAAAATCGATTAGTATTTTAATGAACCGCGCATGTAGTTTAATGATTCGAGGCCACAAACATTTAAAAAAAACATATATTTTTTTCCCTACTTAATCGTTTAGAGCCTTAGGTGATATTCCAACTACGCCAGGTTTGATAGGTGAATCCACGGAACTCAACCTTTGAGGACTAGCTAATACTAGTCCCAGCAAGAGCAGTGCTTTAGTGAATCTACCACGGAATTGGAATTGCGATCCATTGCGAAGGTTCAGCGAAAAGTTTGAAGCTCTATGGCTAACATTAATCCTAGCTTACTTTTACTAGGACAAATGTTAGCTAAATTTTTAGGCTTTAGTTTAGTATTTAGTTATTTTAGGCTGAGAAGAATAGCCCCTCATGACTACTTGCAGACTGGTAGACAAAAATAAGAAAATACTACAAAAAAAACTACAAAACTTTCCGTTTTTGTTTTTTGTTTTTTACGCATGTAAGAGCACTTATTCAACTTTGATATCATAAATTTATTTTTAAATATCATAGGTTTGCTTACCTATGGTCTTCCAAAGCACGAAATTCAAACAATTTAAATCTTAGTGTTTTAACTCTTATTTTGCGTCAAAATGTAATAATAGGTAATATTAGAATTCAAATTAAAAACTTCCAACGACCCCGTGTAAGGTTCACATTAATAATTAATTATTTACAGGTGAAGTTGAGTTTATTAGCTTTAAAATGGATCTATATTACAACGATACAGAAAGTGCTTAATAATTTTAGTATTATTAACATGTTACAATACAGTTATTTTAATCGGTTTCCAAACGAAAACATGGAAATATTTCGCAAACGCGTTGCAAAAGTATTACAGTTTATTGTTTTTCACTTGACCTAGCCCGAATGCGAGTTTACATATGAGTAAAAAACGTTTCACAATTTACCCACTATGATTAGCGGTAGTATTAGCGGTCAGCGTGACGGACAATATTGCATAATCCAATAACATACACTGTTTAGGTACCTTCGTCGCATACAGGTTTTTTAAGATCTATAAGATCATAAGCAATAACGAAGACTCAGGGTCGAACACATAATAAAATTTACGACTATTGTAATTCCAATGCAAACACCATTTGAATGTTTGTTCTTATTACCACCCACATTGCTAGGCGTAGTAATGTCATGATCGATGCCTCCAATGAACACTACGCTAACTCAAAATTCGTAGGTTTACAGGAGGAGCGTTTAAACGAAAAAAGTTGGTAAAATCTTTATTATTGCAGATATATTTACGGTTTTATTTTGTGTAACTATAGCTGATTTACTCTTGCTTCGAACCCCATCAATAATGATTTGTAATACTTTTAAAATAATGAAGCTATTTGCGTGAAAAACGAAAATTTCAAAATTTTGAGTTAGAGTAGTGTTCATTGGAGGCATCGTGATTATACCCTGCGTGAGTATCATGCAGCCACATCTATGTCTGTTACGAACCTTTTAAACGTCTAAACGTACTTTCTAATTTTAAGTGGATTAATTAAACATTCTCATTCCGTAACACAGAAGCTAAACGTGCATATCTTATGGATCTAAACGAAGTTTTTTTCTTCAATTTAATTGCGTGAACATTCCAAGTCATAAGTACAAACAGCATTCTTGCATAAAACGTCTCATCAAATTAGGCGACGTGATAACAGGATACATAGATATTGCAGTACGTTGTAGGCCAAATGTATTTACATAAACAATTCCATTACAATTATAGATGTATTGCAACTGTTTGCGGTTGCAAGCGGAAAAATACAAGACGACTAAACAATATTATGGAGATTTGGTTATGACATGAAACTTACTTAGTTCTACAATACTAGGTCCAAGTACAAAAAAATTACAAGAATGCCATCTATTAAAGAAAACAACATTTGTCATCTCTACATTAACACATTTCCATATTTATACACTATGCAAGATTTCCCGCACTTTCACGGATAAGTATTGTGGTTTTCTAGAAGCCGTTAGTTAAACATGAGGTCGTAGCGGGGTTGAAGAAATCATAGCCACAATGCAATAAGACCAATGAGAGATGGATCGGCTCTCGAACAGACAGCGGCGCGTGCCGAGTTGAACGACCACGGGACCATGTGCACGTTTCACTTTCATCGGATCCCGCCGAGACCGCGATCGGCGTGTTCACTAAACAACAACATTTTTCATCACCCCGTCAAAGTTGTTCTACATTGATAAAATGTTAGAATAACGTGTCAATCATCCTCCTTTGTTGGTTAATTATTTTAACTAGTGATCCCCTGGTAGTCGAAATTCGACTATAATTAATTGAAATTAAAAGTTTAAACATTATTAAGGTTCTATTGTCAAGCACTATTATACTTCTATAATAATACAGATTTCGCCAAAACTACACTATAAATAAATAATATTAAAGACAAACAATATTAATCTATTCTCAATTTGACCACAGACTCTAAAGAATAACAAAAGTTTCACGATTGACAATACACTAAGAGTATAATATATACGTATGTGTTGTGTCAAATACATAGTAGTGTGTGTAATGTTTTCTTTATTGATTTAATGTATTTTTAATGCACAATTAAAAAAAAAAATAGAGTTCTGCACTTCTTCTCTATGTTCTCTGTAAGTGTGAGAAATTTCATACTACTCCGTTCGCGCAATTTTCGTAAAAAGGGGTACAAAGTTTTTACTTCACGTATTAATATATAGATAAGCCAGATTTTATATGACGTTCGCCTATTTGAAGTCTTTTCAGCTGTTATTTCTGTTGTTATTAGAAGATTGGCACCTACCATTTTGCGATTGACTAAATTGAGATTTAAGCTTATGTCTCAAAGCGGGTCACTGTTTTGACGTTCTATGGGTTCCGGTAACCGCGTAACATCACGCGTGGGCCTTGAGGTGGGCAATAAAATAAAATTTATTTTTATAATGTTGTCGTTCACTCTTATTATTTTATTGTTAAGCTTTTATTCCTGATTAAAGAGAGTAAATAGATTTTATTTCTTATTAGATATTTCCACTACTAGAATTTTATTCACTGTAGGTACGTTTTAAAATCACAAAAACTTAATAATCTTCTTCGAATTATTAATAATAATCTTCTTCTAATCTTAAAAACAAAATAATGCTAATGTCGTATATATATATAAACTAGCTTGTTCAGATTTATTTCTCGTAAGACTCCAAAAACATTCGTAACTCCCACGACAACGTAAAATAAGTGTAGTTTACGTTGCTGTTTTTCTGTGAGTTTTCTAGGATATTCTAAGAAATAATTTCTAAGAAATGTGAAGTTTTAGAAAACATCCAACGAAGTCAATGCAATATTTAGTCTTGTTACGAAGTTTATTACTAGTGAAATTGCTTCCTTCCTTTAGGCAAGGTCTTTACAAACGGAAATTCCATGTTTCACTGGAAACATTACGAGTATTATGTATATGTTGAATTTTTCTTTTACTCATAATACGATCCTATACTTCTGTTAAGTGTATATAATGAAATCCAGTTTTTGTACTTCTATAAGCATAAAAATACCAGCAATCAACATCATAGAACCCCTTATGACGGAACCCTTTATGACTTTTTGAATGATTCGCCTTTTCCTGTGGACGTTTTCATGTCTGGGGTCTATTTGGCGAGTTACGTTTCACAACTAGTCTGCGTAATATAGTTTGCAGCACGAGAATAGTGGTCGCACCCCATATTTATTGCAACGTGACTCAACCAAGTCGTAAAACATTAGCTATTAGGTTACCACGTGTTTAAATCGATTATATTCATATAGTGTTCCTGAGATGTTTATTAAATAAACTTTACTTGATAATATTGAAGTTTGACGTTTAGTTTTGGAAAAATTCTAGCCTGGTAAAGGTACTAGTTAGCCTGAGTCACAAGGTCGATATTCATACGAATAAAATAATTAAATGGTGTAATTCAATAAAAATCTTGATTAATATAATAAATAGTCTCTAAATAAATTAAATAACTATACAAGTATATTATTATTTTACATTATTGTTCTTTATTGTCTAAGACTGATGTACTTACTGAACGAATCCAAATACGACCTTGTATTGGCAAATCGGCATCCTTTACATGAAAAACAAACGTTAACTGAAGCTTCACCCAGTATTATCGGCGTATCACAAGTATAATTATTTTCCACAAACTACAATAATATATTCCACAACACAATCTTGTTTACATACTTAAAACTTCGGACTGTGAGTCAGAGGCGGGGGCACGGTTTTTTTTTTGTTTATTTACATCGTAACAAGTGTGCTATAGTCAACACTGAAGAGTACGAATATGAGTACCACGAAGAGCGCGCTTGAATGAAAAACAACCGTGTGGATATCGCGGAGGCCACTCACAAACTATCGGCGGTCGGACCCAGTTGGAGCGGCGATGGCTCATTATTCTATCCACCTACTAGTGAATTTCCTTATTGGGAATAGAACGAAAAATCATTTACAATTTTAAACTACGCCATTCGGTTTAATTGCGTAATCGTAAGGTTGGTTTCATTCAGTAGGTTAGTAATTCAATCTCCGATCATCACTAGTTATGATAACAAAAATTAAAACATACCTAAGTAATTACTTAAGAATTGATAATTCTTAATTGTTAAAATCACTTAATATTATACATTCTGATTATTATACAAGTACAAAGGTAGTGTTTACTAATGCGGGAGTTTTTGCTGTAGCGTGGCAACGAGTTCATAGTTTATACGTTAATCATTACATTTTTACGATTAATTTTTATCACTCTAGGTCAGGTTTAGGAATCATACCTAAAGATGACATCTAATAAAGTCAGAACGACTTTATATCATGTGCAATCGAATGTTCTTTTTGTTTTTTAGACTGGTGAAGGAGCTCACGGTTCAGCGGGTGTTAAGTGGTTCCATGGTGGGGCCATAGACATCAACTTTTTTTTTATCTTTTGGGAACTTTAATTTCAAGAAAGCCATATTAAGTCCAGTGAAAATTTAGGCGGCATTAAACAGCATACGGATTATTAGAATGTTTTAATTTTACGCTCATTAAAAAAATTAAACACGTTATTCTGAAAGACTAGGTGAAAACAGTTTACTTCTCTTACTTTTTAAAATATTTTTTTCTTATTACGGTTATTCTTTCAACTAAAGTGAAAGTGTTATAATGTAATGACCGTATCAATTAAGAGTTTTTTGAAAGTGTTGATGAACAATATACAAAATTATGGATCTAATTTAATAGTTATCATAATAAGGAAACCCTGACTTAATTACGTAAAAAATGCTTAAGGAGACTATGAAACAGGTATCGATTTCCTAGTACGATTGTTGCGATTCTTAAGTTACGGCGCAAAGCAGAATAGAAAACCGCTTTAATATCAAAAGTACATAATATATGTACATTGTGTTTAGAACATTGCGATGTAGTCTAATTCAAGATTTTTAGAATTTAATCTATACTAATATTATAAAAAGGAAAGATTTGTTTGTTTGTATTGAATTGGCTCCGAAACTACTGAACGGATTTAAAAAATTCTATCACTGTTGGAAAGCTACGCTATCCCCGGATGACATAGGCTATATTTATTATATTTTCCAAAAAATTAGGGATCCTTACTGAAAATCCAATAATGTAACCCAATGGGTAAAAAAATTTAGCTAAAATTCTTTACATCGCGTGCGCTACTTCCGAAGCGAAGCCAGGGCGGGCCGCTATAACAAATAATTCCGTATTTGACGAACATTTAAAAACATCTCTATGGACACCTGAAATAGCAAATATGTATCTATTTTATTGCTTAGATGAGTGGACGAGCTCACAGCCCACCTGGTGTTAAGTGGTTACTGGAGCCCATAGACATCTACAACGTAAATGCGCCACGCACCTTGAGATATAAGTTCTAAGGTCTCAGTATTGTTACAACGACTACCCCACCCTTGAAACCGAAACGCATTACTGTTTCACGGCAGAAATAGGCGGGGTGGTGGTACCTACCCGTGCGGACTCACAAGAGGTCCTACCACCAGATGACGTATTGGAGAAATTAATTGTTGTCGTCACGGGTTTTATTAAAGCGAATGCAGCGAGAAGCACAATGTGTAAAATTATACGATTCCACAACCGTGTAGTGGCAAATGCAATACAATTAGTGGTATTTGTGGCAACTGGAGCGTGAGAGGAATCCGGCGCATACGGTAGTGTTCGCGAGCGCATTGCTCCGTAACCGAGTTTCGGCGTTGTCATCAAAACGACCTCAATTCAAACGAACAGGCAGACACCAACAATGGATACCTAACTTCTGTTGGCATTCAACTTTCCTATCCAAATATCGTCTATTCGCATTAAAATTGAAAAATCTCCAAAAGTATTCGAAATTGAGTTAATACATATGTGGAATCATTTGGTATCACCAGTATGTTTCTCATAAATACTGTCAAAAGAGCGTAGTATTTTTTTTTTTAATTCCTATGTTTTTACTACTATTAACAAAATTAACACATAATTTTATCTTACTTTAAAAGACAGATAATGTAACTGGTAAAAAATAAAAACATAAATGTTGCAAAGATGATAATATTAAAAATATCACAATATGTTAAATCCTTAACTTAAAACACTCTCCTGTAAAATTAGTCAGTTTTGAGACTATACAGTTTTAATGCGAAAAGACGATATATCATTATAGACTTTAAACGTAGACGTATGAGGTTTGTGTGTAGCTTAAGTGTTCAGTCAGTTCAGTCATTTAACAATGGCAGACATGAGTGGATGAAGGTGATATGATACAATTTGTTAAATTTAAGAAAACAAGCAACAAGCTTTTCTTACTTGTACTTTTTATTCGTACATAACTCCTTTATCGCATTCAATTTCTAAAAATAGCAGTTAAATCCGGAGTTTTAAGGTCTAATATTGTTTACAGGCACAGAGCACCTTCATTCTATGTAGAAACTCAAAAATTTAAAGAATACATAGTACTTAACCCGAAGGGGTTGAAGATCCGCTCATGTCTTCAATTACTATAACTTTTTTTTTAAAGTCCCATATTTAACGTTAGCCCACGAGTGTGCCATATCGGTCTTTTGTAATTCAAACTAGCTCAATATATTATTGTGGAACTCAATTTTAGTTTCACTGTCCAGAGAACATTTAGTTTACATTGTTAACAAGTAGTTGAGAAGTTATGTACGAGTGCGATGTTATGTCTATCTTTTTGTTTGAGTGTTACGTGCGTCTAATATGGTTTTGCGTGTGCCTCGATGATGTCATTCATCACAGTTTGACCAACACCGAGTTGACATAACGAATCAAAAATTTGGTCACATAAATGATTAATAGTTTATGAATAAATTACTGGTGTGAGTGCAACGCGTTTGTGGCCTACTGCGCAGAGCTTCGAGACTCGACATAAGCCGCTGTTTTTCTCTTTTTTCTAAATTGTTATGTTCTTTCCTGTCATCGGAAATCGCGATTTTGTATGTACTAGAGGTCCCGTAGTAGTCGAAATTCGACTATAATTAATTGGAATTGTAAGTTTGTACACTAATATGATTGTATTTTATACTTCTATAATCACAAATTTCGCCAAGGCTACTCTATAAAAAATATTAACAAAGACAAACGTAATATTATAACAAAGAAACGAAATCTCAATTTGACAACAGACGTCAACAACAAAAGTTTGACAATAAATAGTATGCATGCGTGTGTGCGTCAAATACATGGTATGTAGTGTGTGTAATGTTTTCTTTATTGATTTAATGTATCTATTATGCATTATTTAAAAAAAATATTAGCATTGTGCACTTCTTCTCTATATTCTCTATAAGTGTGGAAAATTTCATACTCCTCCGTCCGCGCAATATTCGTAAAAAGGGATATAAAGTTTTTGCTTCACGTATTAATATAATAGATGTCTGAAATTTTGTATTTCAATTGTTTAATGAAGTAATCGATAGTTGTTGCCTGTAGAATACACATACTTCAGTATTTGACACTCGTGTGCACGTAATGATTGCAGTAGCACGGGGAAACTGTGTTTTCGCAATATCATAAACGATAAATAAGTAAAAAAACACTTAATATGGCAACATTTTAAGTACATTATTATATTGAATGTCTCAACACGATTGTTTTACGACGTGTTGACAGATGTGCGTGTAATTATTATTAATATTTAGCTTTTTATGACTGTACATTTCTAGCAGTAAATGTTACATTTTATTGCTTGTTTCGTTTCTTCTACTGTTTTAGAACAATTTGACGTAATTAATATAACGTAATTAGTACTTGGCGTATGTTAACGAATGGATGAAGGAATGGCATTATAGTATTTAAACCAAACCCGCAATTATTTGCGTAGTTGCTCATGCCTTGAGAGACCGCGTGGGTAGGTACCATCACCCAGCCTATATGTGCCACGAATCAGTACCGCGCTTCGGTTTGAACAGTGGAACAGTCGCTACACTTACAATACAATGCAGATTTAGACCTCATTCTCAAGAAAAGCGGCGACATTCACATTGTGAGCTCGGATAAATACTTGATAATAGGTAGACAGTGAGCTCGTACATGGGTCATACACAAATAGAGCACAAAAAAATGCAGCAAAAAAAATATCTCAGAATCAGTGCGAAACAAACTATTTATTATTTAACTATTGATCATCAATATTTTAATCACTGTAACCGAGATCAATATGCCTTATTTTTGGCATAATAGCAATTTCTATATTTTTGCGGACCACAGAAGAGACCATTTGGTCTACAAGAGAGATGAAAAGCTATGATGCAGCGTAAGCTAAAATATATTAAGACAACATAATCAAACACATGTAGCCACTGGTATAAACGAATACCGAAACGCAAATAAAATGTCAACATAATCACATTAATTGGAAAATAAAAAATAAAACAATAATGTCTACAGAAAGGAAAATCCCTTCGGTGGACTTATGAAACAAAACAAATATCGAATTATAATAATTTTACAGCCATGGTATATTACTCGTATATAATTCTTTAGATAGCTAATGAATTTGAATATGCAATGTAATGAAATTTAAGGACTTTAATTATTTCAAAATATTTCCAGAGAACTATCAGAATTGTCTGAATATTGTAAAGGAGTTGATGGCCATCATTTTTTTGATGAAAAACTTATGGAGCAATCGGACTCACTATCAGAATATAATATACGCAGTGCCCGCTTAATAGGTTTACGTGGTTCTCGATCATATATAATATCATAATCTGGAGTAAACCTGTCTGAGAAATCAGGTGATATTGATAGCGTAGATGCGTTGGGTGTTACTGGTATAAAAGGAGAATTAGGTACAGATAAATAGTCTATTTCAGGAGTATTTGACCCAGAATCTAGAACATGTGAGGCCCGAAACGAATTCAATGTCTTCATTTGCAAATTTATTTGACATAGACGATAATGAAAACAATGCATATCAGCTGTATTTCTTCACTATTTTCTTTTTTCTGTCTATACGTTGCTCTAACTGACGATTTGTTTTTCTGTTTTCTGTTTAATCTTGATAATTGCAAACGATATCTAACTAAGCCTGAATCCATGTTTGAAATTTTTATTCTTAAATACTTATTCTCTGCTTTAAGTCGTCGCAAGTTACGAGCTCTAATAACATTACCTACACTAACACGAGATCTTGCCAAATAAGATGAACTTGAAGATGAAGTGTTACTAATCAAATCAGTAGCCTTAGCTTTTTGCTGTTTTTCTTTTCACGTCTTATTTTCGCTTTTTCTCTCCAAGCCTTCCTATGTTCCTTTGCTGCCTGGGAGTGTAGACTTTTATAATTTTAATTAGACAGACCTTCAGCTTTCTTTTTCTTGTATCTTTCTTTGTCTTGTTTTCTTATCTCTTCAATTTCTACTCCGCTCAGCTTAGCACGTGTGCGTCTCATGCTCAACTTCTTTTGTTGACGTCTTTGTTTTTTTTCTTCTTCTTAGAGTTGAATTTTAGATCAGCTTTCTCGTGACATATTTACTTTAAAAAAAATGCAATACGAAAAAAAGCATGAACTAAAACGAAGCAAGATATGGACCAACACACGACCCAAGGGTTGAACCCCCTGAACGAAATCAATAGAAATAAAAAAAAATATTTACATTATTTACATTGATTAGATTTATATTTTTTTTATTGCGAATAAAATGTTGCCAAAATCAAGCCTCTTTCTAGCCAACTTTAAAAAAGGAGTAGGCCCTCGGTTCGACTATTCTTTTAGTTCTTCTCTACTTAGACCAACTAAGGTATGTTTCTTACACCTTTTTTGTGGACATAGTCTTTTCAGTGGACATCGTGACCACATGAAAGATGTCCACAGAAAAGATGTTTTATAAAAACTCTTGCGCAAAGAAGTTAACTTTGAGGTTAGAAATCAAGTAACATGCTTTTCATTTACTTGTACTAAATGCTCATATAAAAATAATAAATAAAAAAAATTATAGATAATATTTACATCTCTATAATTGGAACAGGAAAGAACACTTGATCTTTTACGTTTATGTGTGTTTTGGAATAAAAAATATACTTTCACTCGCACTGGAATCGAAACAACAAAATATCAAATGCCGGAATGGCCACTATTTAGTGATGCCAACAGTTAAAAACACAAGCTTAATGCGGTCGAATAAATAAAAATTTGGTGTCGTTTTATCGCGTCCACAGAAAAGACTCCATTTCATGTAACCATAAGTTTATTGGATTTATTGTATACAGATAGTAACGATATATTTGTTTTATTCTCAATATTATCATCTTTATTATATTGTTTGTGTTACAAATAAATAATTTTAATAGATAGGGTACTTTAACTATTTTTAAACATGGCTCAAACATTATACCTTCGTCTTGTAACAGTCCACAGGAAGAGATTTTTTGAAGTTTAACGCCATCAAAATGAATTTATGAAATGTAATATTTTACAAGATACGATTAAAATGAGTAGTAATATAGTACCTTTACGATTTAAATGCTTTCAAATATTCATAAATTTCCTCTTTTAGATGATACATTGCTATAACACTTTTTTTACCCTTTTTGTGTATGACCCACATCCGTCTGAGGAATAAAAAAGTAATTTTCAACTGCTTTAAGTACATAATTGCATTGCTAATTTTTTATTTTTTTCTTCGATCAATAATAGTACTAGATTACGGATCAGGAACAAAAATAAGACGCTCCAGTGGCCACGTTTGCAGACACGAAAACATCTTCATTTCTTAGAAAAAAGTTTAATAATGTTAACGACTTCAGTTTATTATAAACCTTAATACTTAAACATAAAGTTTAATTGCCATTGCAAAATATATGTATTTAGGTCCTTTCGTCAGAAAAAGAATATTATGGAATAAATTTAAAATGTCACTTGAACATAAAAAGTCATCAGTACAAAAACATTTATTCTAAAATGATACTTAAAGCCTAATTTATAAGGTTAAAAATATTTGTTTAAAATTTCGTGCTTATTGTATTGTGGAACTAGATGTAGTTCTTGGTATTACATTTCAATGCTCAGAACACAGTAAGTATTGAAAGACATAGAGTTGCAGAATATACATATTTGTTTTAGGTTTGTTTTGTATGGTCGCAACTATTTTAGACCGATTCAAAAAAGTAGTAGATAATATTTTACATTGCCGCTATTACAACAAATAGGTGATAAAAAATAAAATTGAATAAAGTAAAAAAATATGAAAGGAAACACGAAACATGTTTTCCACGTATTCTTTATACAGAAGTAATTAAAACAATAATGTAGGTTTAATTACCTTTAAACAGATTCAGTTTGTTATAAAGCTGTCTTTTAGAAGTCATTTTTATATGAGTGGTTTCTTTTTTACAAATATAATGTAATCTTATATCAATGAATTTTTCCATAATCAGTTTAATTTAGGCTTATTTTATGGCTGTGTTCGTTTCCCCCAGAAAACAAATCCTTTTCAGCATATACGCTTAAAATATTTACACATACATATAAAGTTTTTTTAATACTTTTTTGCATTGATTTGCCACCACCATTGAACAATTCTAGAATTTTTATAAGAGTTCTATATTTCTTCTCCTCTTTCTTTCGCGACAATATATATCCATTGTGCACAGCGACAAGGGGCTACTAGGAAATCTACAAACAAAAATAACATTATAAAATAACAAAACTACTCTATGCATTCCCTGTCCAAGAATAGGTGATGTTTGTTACAATAGTTGGTGCCTTGTTGCAAACATTGGCCAAACAATTACAATATTCGTAAATTGTGTTTTATTTACAATATAATTGTGTTTATTATTTTATGAAAAACACTTAATAATATAAATTTACCAAAAAAAGATATTCCTTCCAAAACCTTGGTGTTACGGTGGTTTTTTAGTCAGTTTTTGAACGCGCAGTGCAGCGTTTTGACGTCTTAGTGTTGGCTATGATTGGACCATACTAATTTGAAATAAGACCACAAATTTATTTGTGGTCTTATTTTTCGGGCCGCTTTTGAAGCGCTAATCGCGAATCTAGTAGTATTATTGATCGAAGATTTTTTTATTGCTTAGATGGGTGGGCGAGCTCACAGCCCACCTGGTGTTAAGTGGTTACTGGAGCCCATAGACATCTACAACGTAAATGCGCCACCCACCTTGAGATATAAGTTCTAAGGGTCTCAGTATAGTTACAACGGCTGCCCCACCCTTCAAACCGAAACGCATTACTGCTTCACGGCCGAAATAGGCAGGGTGGTGGTACCCACCCGCGCGGACTCACAAGAGGTCCTACCACCAGTAATTACGCAAATTATCATTTTGCGGGTTTTGATTTTTATTACACGATGTTATTCCTTCACCGTGGAAGTCAATCGTGAACATTTGTCGAGTACGTATTTCATTAGAAAAATTGGTACCCGCCTGAGATTCGAACACCGATGCATCGCTCAACACGAATGCACCGGACGTCTCAATTAAAGAAAAATATTTTTTTTGCCAAATGGTGGTAAATTATATATTTTCTAAATTACGTAATCTATACTAGTTTTTAAATCTACAGTGCTTTTTACGGACGTTCCGTTAAACTACTGAACCATGCATCCGATTGACATGGAACTTGGTATCCATGTAGAAAATACATGTACTTAATGGATAGGCTAATATCTATATGAGTGTTGTACTCGCTAATAATAATGACAATAAATAATAATGTTAATTTTAAATGCCCAGCGAAGCGGGCGAGTACGGCTAGTAGATTATAATACTGTATCATAGTTTTACGATGACTTTTTTTTAAAGATTTAATTCATATATTATTACCGAATTTAGTTTGTATTATATTTTTTCCTAAATATACAGATAGCTATTAGTTTAAGGGTTTTTGTTTGTGTTTTTTCGATCGCTAGACATAAAAGTTCCCTTTCAGACTTCATACATAGCTTACTGTCACATATTAACAGGCCAGATATTGTTCATGATATTGCAAGCGAGACGGGGTCACTGATCTCTTAAGTTTGGCGTTCTTTATCAGTACTTGCACGTCGACATCGGCATTAACAATGACTCACAAGAGATGGACACGCTTTAATTGGCTTACTATATTATCCACAATTATTGTCGGTAAGATAATCTTTTGACATCGTATATGTTTTGAACAGCGATATGTGTAAATTTGTATTCATCAGTCACGATCAACCATAACAATACGTATGTATACGCTGACGTCTGGGCTACTAACGTAATATAGATACTTAGTTGTTTTTTATATGTAATTGACTTTGATTCGACAAGGTGATGGTCACCGAGTTTATCCGTGATCAATGGCGGACAGCAAGGATGAGTCAGAATTAGGTACAACATCTGCGCTCTGATGTCCTCTCTATATTTAGCTGCGGACGTTGCGGTGGTTGTATTTATTTAATGATTCCATTTATAATTTAATTTCAATAGAACTGACTGAAGGGCGAAATAGTAAATGCGTGTATATTTTTAAGTTCAATAATTAGATTACTATGTAATTATAAAGTTCAATAAATTTTAATGAAAAAATACAGGAAAAAATTTGTTTATTTACCAACTTGTAGTGTTATTTGTTTAAAAGAGTATGATGATGTATAGTCATTGACGCTCATCAGTACGAACATGACTAGGAGCACCGCTAAGCTATTACACTACCTCTCATTAGAAATCTAAAAATGCAAAAATTTGCAATTGAATTTTTAAAATAAAACGCAAAGATAAGGTATACAGTATGAAATGGAATAAATTTCAAAGTTTAAATGTATTGTAACTATACTGAGATCTTAGAACTTATATCTCAAGGTAGGTGGCGCATTTACGTTGTAGATGTCTATGGGCTCCAGTAACCACTTAACACCAGGTGGGCTGTGAGCTCGTCCATTCATCTCAGCAATAAAAAAAATACATCCACTAATAAAAGCAATTAAATAGGTAGACGGAAAATATGTTGTTTGTTATTATTTAAAATGCTCATTATTATTTATAAGTCGTCGTACGTAGCCTAAAAGATAAAACGCCAAATGTACTTGTATCGAGCGATTCGACTGTGTCCACAACAGTGACCTAATCGAGGTAATAATTGAATACAATGATTTCTTGACTACGTTCTACTATTCCTATTTTACATGCAGGTTTCCACGATACATGAGTTTCAAAGCTCACAAATCACAAGTTGGTCTAGTCTGTTCTAGAAGTTCAATATTGAGGCCATAACTTTTTCGCAACCTACTTCCACGCAGTCACAACTTAGATAGACAGACAGAAAAGCTATTTTTGGAATTTACCTCGATTTAGTTTAAAGGGATGACCTCGTAAATTCTTGTGGTTTCTGAATGGAAATAGCCTTCAGTAATTCAGATGTTTCAGTTATTGTGATGGGCGAGTTAAGTAACTAGACGCCTATGAGTGTGCTTCGGTCAATTCATACAGTGCTACTACTAGTTTTTTGTATTTTTTTTACATTTCCAATTTTTTTTAAGTACCTAAATCAAAATTGTTTTATGGCTCACGCCAAAGCTTATGACTAACGCTGCAATGTCGTTTCCACCATAACTTTTAATTCAACATTGTCAACTGGTCTGCAACAGTTTGTTCTATAGGTAAACATTTCCAGAATAAAATTCTTGAAACCCAAAACGTACTGTATTTTCTTTGACCATTCGACAGACGTCCATTTCTGGACATAGGCGTCCCCCAAGCCTCGCCACGAAGATCGGTTCTGCGCTGCCCGCATCCAGCGGATGCCCGGGAACCTCAATAGGTCGTCGGTCCATCTTATGGGAGGCCTACCCACGCTATGTCTTCCGGTACGCGGTCGCCACTCAAGAACCACTTTGGGCTATGTTGGTTATCATGGTTTTCCTGCGAATCTCCTCATTTCGGATTTGATCTCGTTGGGAAACTCGGAGCATAGCCCTCTCCATTGGGTGACCTTGAGTCTTCCCATAAAACCCATTTGACAATAACTTCCCCATATACATATATAATTATTCTTTAGAGCTGTTTTTGCAGCGTTGGTGCCACAGTGAAACTCCTTTTCGTAAATAGTGCGATTATTTTAAGTTATTTATATTATGAACGGAACAATATCAAAGAAAACTCAAACGACGCAAAAATAAATGAATCACTAAAAATTCAAAATGGAAATACACCTAAGTAACACTAAGTTTATACCAAGCCAAACCTAACTAAATGTATTAACAAACCTAAGTTTGAAATAAATTTGAATTTCGAATTCTTAACCAACCCTCAGATATTTGAGATCAAAGTGGCCAATTCGACCTAACGACAATTTCATTTGTAATATAAGGAAGAAGGAACCAGTTAATTATTTCTCTGGTGAAAAAATTCATTTCGCTTTGTTTACATGAAAAGGAAGGAATATTCATGGAAAATTATTCATTTTTCCTATTGCCTCCTTGTGTTTCCTGACATGTGATAGATATGATAAATATCTTTTTTGTTTGGATCTTTTGAAAAAAATATTTTTGTATGTAAACATGCATGTGCTTCGATGCGTATTTTAATGATAGAAAGGAATCCTGAGCTATAAAAATGTTTATTATTTTGTTAGTAGCAGAAATATTTGTTAAAAATATTTGTCTCAATTTGTTTTGTATCAATTTTTTGTGTTTCGTTTTAATTTTCATTAGAATAAATGAATCTCAAACAACAAAATCTCAAAAAACAACAAACAACTATAAGTGAAGGATTCAAATAAAAGATTCCCACTTAAAAATCGCTACAGCTTAAGCTTTCTTAAATTATTGTAATTAGAAATACCTGCATGAAGAAATGCTGTTTATTTTTACGTAGCTTACACTACGTATTGCAATCACAATCAATTATCAGTTTCTTCATTCACTAAATCATGCAAACATGTAAAAAAATTTTGAGTTGTTGTTATTTCTTGTAAGTAGCTATTGAAAAAAATTATTATCAATTTCTAAATTCAATTTCAATATACAAAGTTTCAACCAATTTTTAGTAGCCGAAAATTAGTACAATACTATGTTCAGCACATCAGTCTCTGATGTCCTAGTGATCTAACAGACACTAATTCCGGTTATATCACATACTTTTGTATGTATATATCCCTTTCATTATTCAGATTTCGATAATATGAATCTTTTTCTGTCCTTTTTATTTGGAACAAATATTTATACACAATATTATAATTTCGATTTCTGTGATACAAATTTTACCAATGTATTTATAGACAGAGGTAGTGGGTTGATAGCCAAGACTATTGTTATAAAATGGAATCAATCAGATACTATTAAATTTTTAGATTCCTAATAATTTGGTAAATAGAAACAATCCAGAAACTGCCAATGATTACATTACATACCTTAAAAGTTTTGTAGACGAAGTGGTGAATAGTATGATTCTTACAAACATAGTATGTTTTATACACATATCATAAGTTTTAAGATTGGATGCTGTTAAGAATATGAACCTCTTAGAAATACATCTTTTTTAATACTTACAAAATATTTGTATCACTTATTTAAAATTAGTTATGGATGTCTTATTACTAATTTATATGAGGCAGTTTTAGGTATTCCATCCAGAGATGAGAAACTTAGAGGAAGAAAAATTTTAGGCCGACCATTATATATCCTTGTAGGACTATTACCTATGCTCCAGTATTTTGGAATCAATTTCTGATCCCCACAGTGTATCATAATACATGATAAACGCTTATTGCATAAAATTGGGAATTTTTGGTTCATTTGTATATTTGATATTTTGATATGTTTGATTATGAACAACTAAAGAGAGATCTAAGAGAACAAAAAGCCATACATTTGTTCTTGTCTTAGATAAAATGAGTAGGAAAATTCTTTTCATGTTTTATTCTAATATAACAAGAAGGAAGGAATATCCAATACTCTCAGCATTTAAATTAACGTAAATAAATATTGAGCCCGATACTGTTATTGTGACAAAAAATCAACAATTAAACCATTTTTATAACGAGACTACGCAAAACAACAATTTGCAAAAAAATCTATAATGTGTATGCCTTTAATGATTTAGCTAAATATCCCATAAATAATATTATTACAATTGAATTTTACTTCAAGTGTTTATCCCGTGTGTTTATCTTTCATTTAATGAATGGTTTTACATTTTTTAATGAGGATGTCTCGTCCGTCCCGCCTACAGCTTGCAAATCAACTACGAGAACCACGAGACTTATCAATTTCTAGACAAAATTATTTTTAAATAATGACTTACCGATATGACACAAATTAGATAAGGCGATTCAGCGATAAAAATTTCCCCACTTCATAACAAATCTGGCATAAAATTGATAAAATACTATTTCATAAACACACAACACATACGTCATTCAGACGTCCGCCATCTTATACTGTTTTGTTTTGTTGAATTGAATAGGCAAAAGGAAAGTAAAGGATACTCCCTTTTTTGATTAGAAGATTCAAAACCATTTCTTGTGGCCAAAAAAAACAAATAGAAACGCAAATAAATGAAGTTAAATTTACTATAGTTCAACATAATTATGCACTGTCACATACATTACCATTATTTCAACAACACCATCATTCTTTACTTAAAGTTTAAAAAAAAATTAATTTTACCAAGTAAAAAAATACTTCAAACACGCCACGAGCTTCCACCAAAAACCCCCTGTTTTAAAAAGTATGGGTTTGAACGTGTGTATTTGTAATATACATGGTATCATGTCTAATCTTAACGTCGCGGCGCCAGTCCGTGCATCCATACAATCTACTGGGTAACTTTAAAAAAGGATTTTAAGAAGGACCAGAAAAACACGTTCAAATTAAGCCGTAAATTCCACTTTTAAGTAAAAGTACTTGACTTTGATTTGACTTCGGTCTGAACTAGGTCATTCAATAAACAAATAATTTCTCCTCCTCTTTGCGTCGTTCTTCTCATTACAGAGGGTTGTGACTCCCCCACTGCATCAATCTCTCTTGTACAATTGTTCTCCATCTGCTGCAATCGTTGGCCTCGCGGAAGGTATCATAGAGCAAACAAATAATTAAAATCACTACGTTTAAAAAAACAAAAATTCAAGTGTGTGCACCTACTAATAAGAGGTACAAATGGGAATGCTCTTGTGGAATACAGATTAATAACGTCCTTACGGATCCATCAGATCCAATAACCTTTGCATTAGACGCCTTCAGCTCTAACACTGAGCAGGCTTAGGGACCCCGCAGCTGTATCACGTATTTCGCAGACAATTAGCAGAAGACAAATATTGTGCAAATATTGCTGTCAACTGTCCATTTCGTATTACGGACTTACAACAAAAAAGCAGATCGCGGACCATCACTAGTGCTGCCTCTACAGAGCGATTTGTGAAACTTTAGTGCATTCTTTTCCATACAACTAACAACAACTGGCTTAAAGTCGGTATTACGGATGCTTTTGTCTGCCACACAACAGCAGATAATTAGCAATTTCGTTTGTCAAATTTGCGACACCTTTTGTATCTGGTGCTGAATTGTTGCTAACTATCTGCAAGTGTAAAATTTGTAAAATTAAATTATTTTAACTTGATTTAGGTAAGTGTAATTGGTTTAGATCTTTATTTGTGTTTGTGTTTTCCATAGTATTAACATTAAATACCACGCTGGGCAATTTAAGTACATTAATAATGTTGAGGTTATAAAGTTAATTTTTTACAAATTAATATTTCTTCTAGGTATGTACTATGGACAGAGCTCAAATAATAAATGGGGCTTTGGAGTCTAAGGAAATTAGGTCGGATACATACGAATCAGTGCGTTTGCGACGCTGTCTTCGTGATCAAGCCTGACCCCTTAATCTATCGGAAAGTTTGTTCAGAACACATTACAGAATTTCGAAACATCAATATTTACAATTGTGCTCTGAATTAAAGCTGTTAATAACCTAGATCATCAAGACGAACAAGAATAGAAAGCAAAATGCAAGGTATTTATATATATTCAATTTAACATTTTAATATGTGTAAATAATGAAGAAAATAAAAGATTCACAAAATCTTGTCTTCAAAAGTAGCATTGTTTTTTTGATTTCAGATTTATTCTTAACTAAATGTTTTAAATAACTTGTTTATACAGGTGTTAACAGCATTGCAAAATTTCATACCAGAAACCTGTGGGAATGAGCTTTTTGCATTTTGAGTTAAACTGTAGTAAATTCAATGCCATTAGGGAAGTGGCTATGGCATTAAACAATCTTCCAGTTTTATTGAAACTTTTAAAGTTTCTGCAAACCGTACAATGGGTCACAAGTTATTATAAATGGGTAAGTTAAATAATTATCTTATAGTATAGAGCACCAGAGTTCCACTGATTTTACAATTTCCACGAGTCAATCATATATATCAGTTATATTCTTGAAGCTTTATAACTATAGCTATATTTAGCTATATATAGCTATATTTTAAACAGAGTTCTGAGAAATATCAATTCCTGGTGAAACTGGAAAGGCCTTCAGGCCACCATTAATCTTTCCTACATAATTTTTTTTTAATTTAAAATTTGTCTTATTTTTATAGTATATAAATATTTGAACAATAATAATTTTGTGATTGAAAACATAATATAATAGTAAATAAATTTCTTTTCATTATAGGTTTTACAATAAATTTGGCTTTCCTGGGGTTTCGGGATCTATAGATGGCACTCATTTGCACTTATCAGATCTTCTGTATATGAAGAAAGGTTTTAGAACTGCAAGCATTATCATTTCAAGAATGTGCAAATAGTAAGTATTTTTCTGAAGCCTATCATTCACAATAACAAACATTTGATAGTACTTATCTAAAGAATTAAATTTTTCAGATCTGTGATAGTGATCCATTTTAAGTATTGATGCAACATTTCATGATACATTTGTCTGGCTTATCACAACTGAATATGCCTATGCAGGACCTGCACCATAATAGTAAAAAAGTTTGGTTTTTAGGCAAGTAAAACATCATGAGCTCTGTCTCAGTAACCTGACTACAAAATAATACTCAATCTAAAGGTATATTTAAAACTGGGAAAGCCGTTAATATATAGTACTATAGTAATGTTTATTGTCATACCAGGAACACTGTTGACCATTGTGAGTATTGAAAGCCAGTTGGAGATGCTTGTTGGTACATAGAGTACTGCATTATGATCATCATATGATGGCCAAGACCATAATTGTTAGCTTGTATTGCATAACATGGCAAACACACATGGGTTTCCAGTGCCCCAACTCTCTGACGAAGATGCTGAAATTGATGTTTCTTATCAAATTCATAACATTGTATTTTTTGGGAGAGAAGAGGAAACACAGCACATAGCACCATGTCAATATTCAACGGTGGTTCAATTGGATTGTGGAGAACAGACATTAAATTTAGTCCAACCTCTGTATTCTAGTAATTTTATGTAGATATTTTTAAAACTGCTCTTCTTAATTATGTGAACTGAGAGGGCAAGAATAGCCTAATTATTTCTGCCTATAATTTTTTAATTGTGCTTAGTGGAAATATACATATTTCCTTAACTTTTTTGTGTTTATAGTAAAGGATGGATTCATAAGTATTTGAAAGCAAAATTGTGAGGGTGTTTTATTAAGAAAATTTTTTAATCTGTTGTGCTCAATTTGTTCTGTATCATTTTATCTTTATGTTAACCCCGTTTCTATGTTGTGTTGTTATATATATTATTGTATATACTGCTGTTTTAAATAATAGAATAGAATGAATAACAAATCGACTAGTAATTCATAATTCTTCTAGATTTTGTTGGATACTTACATGAATATTACTTACAAAATGAAAAACATAATTCATAATTTAGACAAAATGCAGATCAACCACCACTGATTTTTGTTCATTGTGATAATAATAATAATATAAATATAAATATTTAACTGGTCCCGTGATAAGTACGTAAAGAATTGTGTTACAGGTACCAGATAACGGAAATAAATGTAGGATTTTTATTATACACATACATATATTTAATATACATCCATAACCCTGGAAAAGACATTTATATTTATCATACAAATATCTTCCCTTGGCGGCATTCGAACCCGCGACCCCTTTGTGTAGCGACCATGTCACTTACCACTACACCAGACGGCCGTTAGATAAGTTTGATAATTATTATTTTTGTGTAATTTTGTTTTATTTGAATAATAATTCTTAAATTAGGAAATCGTAGTTTGTTTGTAATACATGTCCAAATTCTTGCCGCATGAAATTGAAGCCACAATTGAAATATAATATCGACTGCCGATAACTTCAAAGAAACATAACTGAACTTGGGGCCGAGGTAAGTAGGATGATAGCAAGGTGATAGCTCTATAACCCTATAGACTAGAAGCAGAACATGCCAAATACTGTGAGTACAAAATATACAATGAAGCTAAATACTGGTATTCTACTGGTGGTAGGACCACTTCTGAGTCCGCATGCGTAGGTACCACCACTCCGCCTATTTCTACCGTGAAGCTGTAATGCGTTTCGTTTTGAAGGGTAGAGCAGCCGTTGTAACTATACTGAGACCTTAGAACTTATATCTCAAGGTGGGTGGCACATTTACGTTGTAGATGGCTATGGGCTCCAGTAACCACTTAACACCAGGTGGGCTGTAAGCTCGTCCACCCATCTTAGCAATAAAAAAATAAATAGTCATTTTGAAATGCTAAGTTGAGAGTAGTTTTATTAGCGTAAAATATACTCATTAGTGTCATAAAATTTACTGTAGTACCAGCCTAAAGTAAAACGTATATATTTGGATTTGCTTGACTATTGTAACAAGCGCTATTTCGTTTTTATGGTAATATAAACTATTACGGACTCAGCTAAAATTAAAACAAATTTGAACTTATTATTTTAAACAAGGTTTTTGCCGTTAATGGTCAATTCTGCTGCTCTGAAATGAAATGCTGAAATGAAAGCTGCATGAGCCAGTGGTTCGCCTTAGTTTCCATTTTCTCCTCTTTCTACAACTACAGCTCACGATGTGTCTACTCTTGTTTGTTGTCCGCTATAGTCTAGATAATATAATGATTGATTAACATTCTTACTGCAGTGAGTGAGTGCAAAGAGTACCTGGTTAATGAATAAAAATAACTTACTAAATATCGGCCTGATATTTGCAATGAAGCTTCTCTTAAGATGGCTTCGTCGACGAAAAACTGGGCTAATTATAAAAATAAATATTTATTTATTGTCTTAAATTATTAGATTCATTTGTTTAAAAATAATATAGAACATTAAGTTAATGTCTGACATGCAGTTTCCTATTCACGTCATATTGCCCATGACCTTGGGTGAACATTATTTTGAATAGTCTGCACAGCTTTTATTTCCCTTCAAGCTGTGAAAGACTGCACTATATTTCTGGTATTCAAATCAAAGCCTACTCTTGCCAAGTCAAACAAATCCACTATCTATTACTTGATAAAGAATAGCAGCATCTCGCCTAGAATATCATCGACTGGTTGTTCTAGCGTTGTCGGCCTCATGTCGGCGTAAGATGGATCTGTTGTACACGTTATTATTGATAAAACCATAAAACTAATTCATTTATTCTAGAATTTACTATTTAATTTGAAATCGTCGTGGCCTAAGCGGTGTAGTAGAGACGGCCGACTTTCTAATAAAGATGCGACTGAACTAGTGTTAGAATCCCCCAGGCAGATATCAATAAATCCAATAAAACACGTATTTGACATATATACATGGAAGACTTCCATGATTAAGGATTCATTCATCTTTTATTTAAAATCAAATTAGCAAATATTCTTTAAGAAATCGTTGGTGGTAGGGCGTTTGATTAACCCGCAAGACCACCATTCCGCCCATTTCTACCGCGAAGCAGTAATGCGTTGCAATTTGAAGAATGGGGCAGCCGTTTTGGTATACAGTTGAAACTCAGACCTCGTTTCTAAAGGTGGGGGCGGCATTCACGTTGTAAGGTCTATACCACTTAACACTAGATGGGTTGTGAGCTTATGTACTTACTTAATTGTTAATGAAATTAATAAATTAGGCTATAATTTTGATCCATTCTTTTTTAAAATAGGTTCGTAACGTAAACAACTATCTGATTACAAATTATCAAACGATTACAAAAAAAAATGTTATCAGTGTTTGACATGACACAATTACATTTTTATAGCTATTATTCAAAATAAAGCAAAAATTATTATTAGATCACTTATTTTTAGTAACGCTTCATCGAAAAGAACAGAATTAGCAGTTCTCACTTGGTGTTTCAAACGTGAATTCCACTTAAACATTTTGAAATGTTTATATGTAACGCGCTTTTATAAATTCATTTGCCGGTTTGTTCAGCAAAAAAAAAAAAGTAATGTGGCTTTTTAGTGCCAATTATTGCTACCCGATTGCGACTGGCGCTAGTTGTATGACAGAAAACTGCAGTAAGCGGTAAGCGAACAATCGCGGTACGTGATACGAAATAATTTGACGTTTTGCGATCGGTCGCGACGCGTCTGCACAACATCTGCAAAATTGTGGCTGTCGCAAATTTTTACGTGATCAGGGGGCGGGTCGCGATTCTCATCCGGTAGTAGATTCATTCGAAAAGCAGCTACTCTGAAGTTGTTAGGTCTCCTTCGGAGGCAGCTGTTAGCAAATCCCACCTCTCCTGGCTGAGCCTTTGCTGCCCCACCTGTCCTGGTGAAACTTTCATTTCGTTTCATGGTTTGAGATTTTTGACTGAATTTTTTTTCAAATGGTACGAGGTTCTTTCTTCTTTTAAAAAATGTGCAACATTCGATTATTGACTTTCAGTTGTCTTTTTTATTTAGCTTAGAAACTAAGAAAGCTAGGAAAGATGGATACTTCGAAAATTCAATTCCAGTCATTCCAACACGGAACTAACGCTGCAATATCAATGTTGCGTTTGGAGAGGTGACTGCTAATGAACGCACCGTGCGATTTTTTCATAATGGAAATTTTGAGTTGAAGAACAAACCACGTAAATGACATTGAATTGAAAGAGATATCAAAATTTTTTTTAGTCTTATCAAGATTGCTCAATATAATTAATTAATTCTACTGATTAATAATTTTCTATTTAATTGATAATTCAACAAATTCAATTCATCCATTATTTGTGAATTATAATTCTGGCACTTTTGGTAAAAAATAATAATCAAAATGATTTAATCAATTTATTTCCTTGAACATTTCAAATAATAATCGATTTTTCCGTTTTCTGGAATTAAAGAAATTTAATTAGTTTTTTTTATGTAATATCATTATGAGTCACCCTTAGTGCAAAATTTATAATTGTTACAAAAAAACAAATATTTATTTATGTTTTTGAAATATATAACATAAGATAAAGTTTCTGTAATAAATTAGTTACCTTAATTTAGAAAAATAAAATATATAACCTATAAATTTAGGTAAAATTCCAGTATTGGGGCGGATTTTTTTCCGGTGCCCAGGGAGCGGCATTAAGTTTAAGTCCGGCCCTGGGCTGACCCCAGATCAAACACCGCAACAGTGTCCTAAAGCAAAGCTTACCAATAAAAAGGTAACGGTAACTGTTTGGTGGTTTCAGCATGGTGTTATTCACCATAGCTTTCTCCGATTTGATTAAGCAATAACTGCAGATGTCTACTGTGCCGAACTTCAAACAATGTTTTTTTTTTATTGCCCTTGTAGGCAGACGAGCATACGGCCCACTTGATGGTAAGTGGTTACCGTCGCCCATGGACTTCAGCAATGCCAGGGGCAGAGCCAAGCCGCTGCTTACCGCTTAACTAACTCTCCACAAGCCTCTTTTGAAGAAGGACATGTCATAGCGCTCGGGAAACATCCTGGAGGGGAGCTCATTCCATAGCCGGATGGTGCGTGGCAAAAACTTGCAAAAACTTGATTGCAAAACTTGCAGTGAAATAGCCCCGACTCATGAATCGATCTTCACCATTATTGTTCCATGATAACGCGAGATCTCATACAGCACGAGAAACCGTTTTAGCTCTACAGGAACTGCAATTAGAAACCATTCGCCAGACCTACCATTTGTTTTCGTGTTTTGGACAATTTTCTACGTACTAAAAAGTTTTCTTCCCAGGCGGCAGTACAAAATGCTTTCACACAGTTTGTAGAATCATGGGCCGTTTTCCAATTACAGCACAAGAGCGCATTATGCGGCATAATGCTCAATTAACCATTACCTAATGGTAGTTTTCCAATTACAGAGCATAATGCGACTCAGTGACGCAGAATGCCGAATTATGCTGAAGCTTAGTTGAGCATTATGCCGCATAATGCGCTCTTGTGCTGTAATTGGAAAACGGCCTAGATCACCAGAGTTCTATCGCAAAGGTATAAATGACCTTCCTACTAGATTGCAGCAATGTATAGATAATAATAGTTGATATTTTGATTCAATAAATGTTAAATGAAAAAAAAGAACGAATTTCAATTTTTCAGTACAAACTACAAATCGGCATTTTCATACTTTAACCCCTAATATGATTTTTCATATAAAAAGGTTTTCATTAAAATTAAAGTAACACTTGACCTAAAGGTCTTAGTTACCTAGTCATAAAATTCCTTAAAAAAATGTGAAATGCTTTAAAATCTTCAAAAAAGAAAACAAAATAGAATAAACTTTGAATTCAAGAATAAAAAAATATTTGTACAAATATTGTGGTTATATCTACCAAGTAAGTCGATAGGTACCTATTTAAGTTAAGATCACAAATTATAAAAGTAATAGTAAAATTATTTACATATTTTACAGTGATTGATATAATACAAATATTGAGAAGTTTTATATTAAAAATACATTATTATTTTGTTACAGACATATGTTTAAAGAACTTTAAAATATACGACAAAACAATGAAGATATTCGTACTACCTGTATTAACAATTTTGTTTGTTTTAGGACATTGTGAGTATTGTTGAAATTTCGTAAAATTTATAAACATTTACGTTACTAATTTCTGATTTTTTTTAAGGTTCTATACACCATAATTTGAAATATTTTGAGACAATACACGCGTCGAGTTTGTCCCATAGTATTGTCAAGCGTGGTGCAAAACTTTCTAATCATCCCTATAATACGATAAAGGAGGTTCGCTTCAAGACCTTGGGAAAAGACTTTCGATTGATATTACACCCTCAGAGTTCTGTTTTGCATTCCAATTTTAAAGCCTACTCTGTTGATGCTGATGGTAAAGAGACTACTGTGCATGTTGGTAAGTGCATGTTTCAAACAATTATAAGTTAGTAGCTGCATTGGAGAGACCTATGTGAAGCAGTGGACAGTAGACAGGTTGAAATGATGATGATGATGAAGTTACATTTCATTACTATTAATTTAATAACATACTACTTGCAAATGAACATATGCAAAGTAAGTCAAGAGTCAAATGAAAATACATTTAATTAGTGATTTTTTTGGTGACATCATTTTATCATATTTTGAATATATAATTTAGAATTTTGTAATATATAATAAGATTTTTCCTTGTAAGCATACTAAAGTATACATAATTTTTTTTTTATTGCCTTTGTAGGTAGACGAGCATACGGCCCACCTGATGGTGAGTGGTTACCGTCGCCCATGGACTTCAGCAATGCCAAGGGCAGAGCCAAGCCGCTGCCTACTAGTACATAATTATAATAAACATACAAATAGATATACTGTTCACACTACATTTTCTTTTGAACATATAATGATGAATGTAGGTCTTATTGCCATCACAGTAAATTTTTGTTGAAGAATATTTGATATGGCAGAAAAGACTTATAATATTTACTTCAGTACTAATAATGAGTTATTAACAACAAAAAAATTGTTTTAAGATCGTGAGAATTTCTTCACTGGCAGAGTATTTGGAGAAACAAAATCAGATGTTAAGTTACATATGGAAGATGGTGTAATGACAGGAATCATACATACACCTGATGAAACATATCATGTGGAGGTAAATATCTCTAAAAATCAGATATCTATGTGGGTGTGGGTCTAAATGAAATCACTCTTTTCTAGGGTTTCACAATACTTTTTATTTAATTCTTAGAGAGCACTTTGAACACGTCTTACTCCTAATGGCGGCGTCGTGCGAGAGAGCGAACTAGAGCTACATCCGTCCCTTTCACACATCATGCGTTCAGAATCTTTCACTCGTTCAGAAATGTTTTACAATAATTAGAAATGTTAGTAATAATTAAATAATTAAATCCTACAACTATATATATTTTTTATTGCCCTTGTCGTAAGACGAACATACGGCCCACTTGATGGTGAGTGGTTACCGTCGCCCATGGACTTCAGCAATGCCAGGGGCAGAGCCAAGCCGCTGCCTACCGTACATATACTTACTACTACATAACTTAAGTGTCTTAAGTTTAGAGATTGCATAAGAATTTTCAGTAAATAACCTTTCAATATAATGGCTTATTTCATGTTAAACTTTTTAATTTTAGCCGTCCTGGCGACATCTGCCTGATTTAGATGGGAAGAGCATGATCACTTATCGTTCTTCTGATATTCGGTACAGTTGGGCTGGTGATGCAATTCCCAACAAACCACGGGTTTGTGGTTATGTTAAAGAGGGAAAAGGTAAAAAAATTGTAGTCATTGTTAGTTTTATCACGTGATCATTTCTTGCAAAGTAAAGTCTATGTATACTCTCATATAAAGAAATTACTTCTACGCCATAGAGTTGCCTGTTTTTTTCCTAAAATCCAATCACAACAATTTTTTCACTATAAAAAAGAACCTATCCATCTAATTTTAACTGAATACTAGTATTTTGAAATGTTACTAGCTTATATTATTGAACACAACTATTCTGTCTGTTTGTGACATAAAGTGATGGTAAATTCCTTTGAAGTTTGATCAGTTATATTTCCAATGTAATTGTAAATTTAACCTTTAGTTTAAAATTAATAGGTAGATCCATGTCAAGGCTTTTTTATTACTTCCATGATACTTTTATGTCTTAGTCGACACCAGTTACACTATTGATATGTTGGCTGCTCTACAGAATAAATAAAAATTATAATATTTTATTTTATTCAGAATTGGAAGACGACAGTGATGATGTACAAGAAGAATATGATATCGAATTGAAGCATGAACAGCTTGAAAAAGAAAAGTATTTGGACCAAACAAACTCATACCATCCAGCTAATGAAGCTGACACAAGTAATGATGGTCCTAAAAAGAGGACTAAGAGACAGAGTGATTATGAATATACACCAACAAAAACAAGATGTCCCCTATTACTTGTGGCTGACTATAGATTCTTTCAAGAAATGGGAGCTAGCAACACCAAAACTACCATTAGTTATTTGGTAACATACTAAATGAAACGTGTAATTTTAGATAGAAAATTTTAGTAAATTACTCAATGCAAGTTTATATTTTACAGATAAGTCTAATTGATCGTGTGCATAAAATTTATAATGATACTCTGTGGCAGGATAGGCAGGTAAGTTTTCAATTGATGCTGTTTTTGTTCCTCATCAAATCTCAACTTATTTCAACACAACATTTTCAAATTTATTGTCTTTAGGATATGGATGGATTTAAAGGCATGGGGTTTGTAATTAAAAAGATATTGGTACATTCTGAACCTACACGAGTCCGAGGAGGAGAGGCTCATTATAATATGGTGCGTGAGAAATGGGATGTTCGGAATTTGCTTGAGGTAAAGTGTCATTCACGTTATATTAATTAAATTTTTAAATTAATTACTTCACATTTTATCTCAGGATTCTCATTCCATTTTATAAATGATTTTTTCAAGATAAATGATTTAAAGCTACATTTTAGAAATATATTTTCTGATATTACCAACATGTGGTTGTTTTCAAAAGGCATTACATTTTGAAGTCGTCGTGGCCTAAAGGACAAGACGTCCGGTGCATTCGTATATAGCGATGCAACGGTGTTCGAATCCCGCAGGCGGGTACCAATTTTTCTAATGAAATACGTACTTAACAATTGTTCACGATTGACTTCCACAGTGAAGGAATAACATCGTGTAATAAAAATCAAACCCGCAAAATTATAATTTGCGTAATTACTGGTGGTAGGACCTCTTGTGAGCCCGCACGGGTAGGTACCACCGCCCCGCCTATTTCTGCCGTGAAGCAGTAATGCGTTTCGGTTTGAAGGGTGGGGCAGCCGTTGTAACTATATGGAGACCTTAAAACTTATATCTCAAGGTGTATGGCGCATTTACGTTGTAGATGTCTATGAGTTCCTGTAACCACTTAACACCAGGTGGGCTGTGAGTTCGTCCACGCATATAGGCAAAAAAAAAAACATTAATTTAGTTCTTTATTTGTAGGTGTTCAGTCGAGAATATTCACACAAAGACTTCTGTTTGGCTCACTTATTTACTGACCTTAAATTCGAAGGCGGCATCTTAGGTTTAGCCTATGTCGGTTCGCCGCGTAGAAATTCAGTCGGTGGTATATGCACCCCAGGTAAATAAAAAAATAATACCTATATATTTATTTCATGGAAAAGGTATCAGTCCAAAAAGTTTTTTGTACATCAATAGTTTTGTGTCAACCTTTAATGTTCAGTGTCTTGGTGAAAGATTTTCTTGATTTAATGAATTTAATATATGGCATAGCATTTTCTTGTTTTAAAAAAAAATCACCTTTACATTTCTTTAGTTTGTTATATAAATTGCATGTTTTATTGTGTTTTTTTTAAATTATTTTGATTATTTATTATTTTCTTGATACATGAATTCGGTATATTATTCAATTGTGTAGTACTTTAGTTAGTTACTTCACTTAATTAATTGATCAGCCATAAATGACTGATCAATTAATTAGATGACACCGTAAAGAAGGATATTATGAACTAATTATTTTGTTTTATTTTCAGTTTACGGTGTGCTTTATGTGAGTGTCCTTTTATTTTGCATTGCTTTTTGTTATTTTAATTATTACATATATTTATTGCGTGTTTCATTTTATTTATATATATTTTGATTCTTGCATTAGTAGAGATATCACAGTCCATGCATTCCAAAAAATTACAATAAAGTCAGTCTTAACAAGGTCAGCCTAGCATCTCATAGTGATGTCTAAGAATTCTACAACCGATCCAGATCTATAAAGATTATATACTATAAGTGGCAGAGGAAAATATTTGAGGTTCTGCTTTATTTATTGGCATAATGCATGTAACCATAGATTGAAAAGTGTACTTCAGTTAGAGAATAAACAAATTTCTATGACCTATTCAAAACATATAATTTTAATTTTAATGGAAATAAGTACGGTATGACCTTAAACTTTTAAGCTCTGCATGTATGGTGTATCATTGACAGAATATTTCAAGAACGGATATACGTTATATTTGAACTCTGGCCTGAGTTCGTCCCGGAATCATTACGGGCAGCGCGTGATCACCCGGGAGGCGGACCTGGTGACGGCGCACGAGTTCGGCCACAACTGGGGCTCCGAGCACGACCCCGACGTGGCCGAGTGCTCGCCGGCCGCCAGCCAGGGGGGCTCCTACCTCATGTACACCTACAGCGTCAGCGGGTACGACGTCAACAACAAGGTAATTGACGTAACAACAGTTACAGAGCGGCGACACCCGTCTACCCAAGCGGTTATACGACTTGATACAACGAGCCAAGGCCAAATACAGTATATGTGGTTACACACGGTTGGAAGTCGTTGTGGCCTGGACAAGACGAAGACGCCCGGTACATTCATATCGAACGATGCAACGGTGTTCGAATACCGCAGGCCTAATGAAATACGTACTTAACAAATGTTCACGATTGACTTCCATGGCGAAGGAATAACAGCGTGTTATACAAATTTAAATAATAAGGCTAAATTATAATTTGCGCAATTACTGTGGTAGGACGCCTCGTGAGTCTACACGGATCGGTACCACCACCCTGCCTATTTCTGCCGTAAAGCAGTAATGCGGTCGGCTTAAAGGGCGGGGTAACGGTTGTACTGTTAAAACAGACCTTAAAACTCATGTCTCTAGGTGGGTGGCGGCATTTACGTTGTAGATGTCTATGTGCTCCGGTAACCACTTAACACCAGATGCACCGTGAGATCGCCCACCCGTCCAGTCAATATATAAATTAAAAGTTGATGTTCACTCACTGACATGACTCACTGTAGAGGTGGTTGTTTGGTTGATTGCGAGATACACTTATCGTGCCGGGAATTAGGCACTTAGGTTAAAAAAAACACTGGAATTCATTGAATTTTTTTCATTTATCAGGTCTTTTGTTTCAGAGATTTTCACCGTGCAGCCTAAGATCTATCAGAAAAGTGTTGCAGGCCAAATCTGGCAGATGTTTCTCTGAACCGGAGGAGAGTTTTTGTGGAAATCTTCGTGTCGAAGGAGGAGAGGAATGCGACGCTGGCCTGCTTGGTATATTCTACTGTTTAAAGTATTCATGGATTCACCTATTCTATGCTGGAAATGTGTATTGGAACTAGACATTTAAAAAAAAAAAATCGACACGAGATTTTTTTTGTTGAAATTATTGAATAATTAATAATATTTACATTATATGTTATGTTTTTCGACAGGTACTGAAGACAATGATATGTGCTGCGATAAGAATTGTAAATTGAGAAAAAATCAAGGCGCTGTCTGCAGGTACAAACTATAGATTTAATTTCGGCCCTTGTACATTCATAGGTAGTCTAATTTGGAAGTATTTCCTCTAATTTGTTTAAGTCGTTATTTTAGAATTCTGAAATGACAAAAATTCTATTTTATTAAATACACCTATATTGAGATATTTGTGGCGCGTGTACAAAGATTTATTTTTCAAGGAAATACTTTACCAAATTATGAACATATCAATTTAACATTAAATCATCATTTATCATGCAAATTAGGGCATCATGTTTGTCTTTTGGAGATGTTGCTTTTTCATTTTGTTAAGTCTCAAACCAAAAGTGCTAGGGAAGTTTTCACTTTAAAAAAGACAGGAGGAAGTGTCCAGACGCATGACCAAGTAAAATTAAAGTTATGATTAATATCTCCTTAAATTCTGATATCAAAGCGAAACAGAAAATGACGAAAATTAAAAAAATCAGAATTTGAATACATAGCTTTTAAAAATTAAAACTGCTTAAGCGACTTTTTTACAACTTTACAGGAGAGCCTTTCAAAGTTCAAAAATTTTTACAAAAAAACTTTTTCAGATATTTGAATGTAGTAACCACGGAATAGATAAATAAGGTTGGAAAGGCCTTTGCTCTAATTTTGTATTAGAACCAGTGTCGCCGCTTCATCCCCACTATTTTAATTTCTACACATACACATACTGTGATTACAAGTATTTCGCACACAACAAAAACACCCACACATAAATCTCAGGACAGATATTCGTTCGCAAACTAGCACAAAATACCCGTAGGCATACACACTCACACACGCAAAAAGGCAATAAAAATGTTCATACACGCTAGTGCTTGATAAAATCGATATTTTTTATCGATAAATTATCTGATGAATGAATGGAGAAAATGAAACATGAAATAAATATTGAAAAAGAAAACTATTTTACATTTATTAATTACAAATAGTCACTGTCCCTGGAATAAAACGTATTTGTTAAGCAGTTGGCGCTTGCTATTAATTGCGAATGAATTTTTCAAAACTAAGTGTATTCTGATTTTTTATGGTAAAATCATTTTCAGTAAAATGTTTAGAGTAAATAGTACTCGTCTTTGCCTCCAGTTTCCTCTACCTGTCACGTCAATCCATTGTTCCCTGGCGTTAGGTTTTTTAGGAAACCTAAAATTTTGAATTTACTTCATAAGTCAAATAGCATTTTACTTAGATTTTAATACGTCTTAGACAATATAGTAAATACCCGTAAATGAGAGGTCTACATGTCCCTTTATATTATACCTTCACATTAATTCAATGATAATAATTCAATAATAATAATACATATTTATTTTACTCAAAATACGTCTCACTAAGAATATACTAGGTATCATTAATTAAATATAAAATAATGCAAAAATTATCCATGTCAAATGTAAAAATAGTCGAGAATTCTATCGATGATTTTATTTCACCACATGGTCACCTCACTATCGACAAACTAGCGCCGTGCACCACGGCCAATCAGGGCAAAGGCCGAAATTTGAAAGATTGAAGTGTAGAGAACGCAATGCATGTAGTACATTGGAAGCTGACTTGGTCATTGCGTTCATTGGGCGAGTACACATCGCGCAATGTATGCTATTTATAACTTGCTGCAATAATATTGTTAATGTTTGGAATTTCATAATGCTCAGTATATTTTTATGTTTTAGACAAATAATATTGTAATTAAATGGTAATTTCGACTTACCGATCGAAAGATATACCTCCTCGCTCTATACTTGAGGTCTGATTTTTTGTTTTACAAGTTATAATTGCACAACACGGCACTATAAAGCGGAGATCTGTTCGCCAAAGTAGTCCGAAGCGCACTAAACGCGGTGAATGAAAGAATCGGTCGCGTTATGTTTGTACAATCATAACTGTGGCACGCTTGCCCCGCCTACATTACCATTCCAACCTTATTTATCTATTCCGTGGTAGTAACCTTCAATTCAATTTCAATTTAAAACAGCGAATGCTATGATGCTAATACCATACAAAACGCACCTTTAATTACAAAGATAAATGTCCCGTATTAAACGGAATTTCGCTTAAACCGAACAGTCTTTCACTGCTCAATATAGTTTTGTCAAATTGTGTTAATTTGCTTCTTTTTTTTACTGATGCCCAAAACATCACAATCATTACAGTACATTACCTATTAACTAAATCGTACAAATAGTACTTAAATCTGACCTGGATTGAAATCTAAATGATATATTATTACTTTTTTATTTTTTTTTATTGCTCGGATGGGTGGACGAGCTCACAGCCCACCTGGTGTTAATTGGTTACTGGAGACCATAGACATCCACAACGTAAATGCGCCACCCACCTTGAGATACAAGTTCTAAGGTCTCAAGTATAGTTATAACGGCTGCCCCACCCTTCAAACCGAAACGCATTACTGCTTCACGGCAGAAATAGGCAGGGTGGTGGTACCCACCCGCGCGGACTCACAAGAGGTCCTACCCCCAGTAATTACGCAAATTATAATTTTGCGGTTTTCATTTTTATTACACGATGTTATTCCTTCACCGTGGAAGTCAACCGTGAACATTTGTTGAGTACGTATTTCATTAGAAAAATTGGTACCCGCCTGCGGGATTCGAACACCGGTGCATCGCTTCAAACGAATGCACCGGACGTCTTATCCTACACTAACTACTAATGTACATAGCGGGTGAGCCTCCTTTTTACTGGTGGCAGGACCTCTTGTAAGTCCGCGCGGGTAGGTACCACCACCCTGCTTATTTCTGCCGTGAAGCAGTAATGCGTTTCGGTTTGAAGGGTGGGGTAGCCGTTGTAACTATACTTGAGACCTTAGAACTTATATCTCAAGGTGGGTGGCGCATTTACGTTGTAGATGTCGATGGGCTCTAGTAACCAATTAAAACCAGGTGGGCCAAAAAAAAATTGGCTATTGAGAACAAAAATACAATTACGAGCGCCTGAAAAAAAAAAAAACGCGATGTATCCACATAAGTCCCGCATTCATCTTCTAAACAAAACAAAGTGTCCTGTGTTGTCTGTCGACAGCGACAAGAACTCCCCGTGCTGCGCCGGCTGTGTATTCGCGCCGCCCGGGCTCGTGTGCCGCGAGGCCGCGCACTCCGCCTGCGAGGGGGAGGCCATCTGCAACGGAGCCTCCGCCGACTGCCCCAAGGTAATAATAATAATAATAATAATATAACTCTTTATTTAACACCACATGTACAGAGTAAGCATATAAAACAAATAATAGTCGGTGACATAAACTGGCGGCCTTATCGCTGAAAGCGACCTCTTCCATGATTCTCTTCATCTAAAAATGAAACAGGCACAATCTTGAGATCAGAGACAAAGGAGACTGAAACGATTACATACATTTTTGGGCCCGAATGTAACGTGATGAAACTAATATGAATTAATAGATTCAGATTTATCAGTACCTTGCTGAAAATTATAAAAGTTTTCTCAATCTGAGAGCCGAGTTAATCAAGATTTAGTAAAAGTTAGGTTATGTTACAATCTCTTTAAAAGAGCTGAATAATAACTTATTTAAGCATAAGTAAATGTTTATTATATCCATTGGATAATCTTTTAAATGTCATATTATGAATGAATATCAATGATATATATCAGGTATGGAATATGGAATTGCTATCCCACAATTCACACAGCGATCCATAATTTCAACAGTATCCAATGCAACAATTTCAAGTCAAACGTGTGAGCGATCTTCGGTGTCCAGTGTAGAAGCAATTGTCGTACAAGGCTGGCAGAGTTGGAATCCGTAATAATAAAGCAGTGATCATTAAAAATATAAAAACAGCCCGATAGATACACACTCAAAATGCGTCGAAGATACGAAACGAGTAGAGCAGAAAAAACCAACAAGCGCCACAAAATAATTGTATAATCTATGAACAAACGTCATGTTAGCTTACTGTCAAAGCTGTCATCAAAAATACAATCGATTTTAATCGATTTGAAATCGATAATCATATTACTTTGCTAAGTAATAATAGACTTTTTCTTCATTTATGTATATAATCGCAATTAAATGCGGCGCATACCGCACTTGTATACAACAAGTATAAATCGCTCATTTAATTACTTTGCATTAATTACCTAGTGCAATGTTTTTCTTTTTATAATCCTGTAATCGATTAATTAAATCGATCACACTGTTATACCGACAAAAACTAACTTTCTCATTTTTCTCCGGTCCCAGAAAGAGGATTGAGGTGATTTTTTATATTCTTATATAAAAAAATATGGCAAATTTTTTAGACTACATTCCAAATTATTACATTTTTGGCCCACGATTTTCCGTCTCCTTTCAATAAATTTTTGAATAAAAATTGATTGAAATAGATCTGGGAAATAAACCAAGGTTATTTACATTTTGTATAACCATTCAAGGGTGGTAAAACCTTTTCTGAGTCCGCACGGGTAGATACCACCACCCTGCCTGTTTTTGCCGTGGAGCAGTAATGCGTTTCGGTTTGAAGGGTGGGGCAGCCGTTGTAACTATACTGAGACCTTAGAACTCAAATCTTAAGGTGGGTGGTGGCATTTACATTGTAGATGTCCATAGGCTCCAGTAACCACTTAATATCAGATGGGCTGTGAGCTCCTCCACCCATCAAAGTAATAAAAATAAAAAAGATGCTCCTGTGGTCCCCGCGAACCTAAGTTGTAATGAGATTGTTTATTTAATTAACGAGTTAGTTAATATTGTGTTGCGCGTGCGTCAGGCGCCCGCCATCGCGGACGAGCACGAGTGCGCGGAGCGGGGCCGGTGCCGCAACGGCACGTGCATGCCGTACTGCGAGACGCAGGGGATGCACAGCTGCATGTGCGATATAGGTACCGACTCCACACCTACATACCTTAGTTCATACGCTTAATAATTTTTTTTAAGGGATTTTGTGACCTGGTAACTAAGACCCTTAAGTCATGTCTTATTTTAATTTATATTCTTAATTTTATGAAAAATGATATTATGGAGTGAAATGAAAAGAAGATGATTAATTTGAGACATTAATTAACTAGAATTAAATGAAATGAAATGAGATGAGATGATATGGGATGAAATATAATCTCAGTAAAATAGTGGTCATTTATTAAGATTTTTTCAGTGGACTGTCTGGAGGATCGCGAAAAGTTACGTCCAGCGGCTTTGTTTCATTTTCCCACATTTGTACACTTTCACAGATATTAAACAGTTAATAAACCACCATTATTACACATTTAAACCTCAAGAAACACTAAATAGACAAAATAAAACAAACCACACAAATTCACTCCTCGCGTTCCCACCAAAATCATTATATGCTTAACATATCGCACCTTTAGAATTGAAGTGACGTACTTAAAAAAAATATTTAACAAAATAGGTTTTATACTTTGAGCGTGTTATAAAAATGTATTCTGTCAGTTTATAAAATTAGTCTCTTTTTAGTCTAGAAAAGGACAAACGTACTCTTTCCGAGTCTCTAAAATTAAGGCTTGTACCTTAAAGTATTGAAATCGAAAGACTAAAAAATTACAATTTTTTAATAACATTCTGATGTTTATCAAAAAAAAAAATTTTGGATTATGCTACTTCTATTCTAAGGGTGTGATATTTTATTATCACACAACTTTGCACACCTTTACCGAATATTTTTTAATTCCATATCCTTGCGATGTCGTCCACTCCGAGGATCAAATTTTATTACTGTTTACTTTTTTGTACTGTACCAATTTGCCTTTCTGTGATATATTTAGTTTGTTAATTACATTATATAATTAACACGTGATCAGCCTGCTGTTAAGTGCTTATTAAAGAACATATACATATACATATACATCACTATGTGAACGTCACCTTGCTTTAAGATACGAGGTTGAAGCTTGTAATGTTGTTGTATGTTAAGATTAACAAATAAAAAATTAACATATTTTTTAATTGGTTTTGCAGTCGCCGATGCCTGTAAACGTTGCTGCCGAAAGAGTTTAAACAAAACATGTTTTCCAGTCGCCCATAACGATATTTTGCCCGATGGAACTCCTTGTATACAAGGTTTTTGCAATAAGGTACTCTAAGACTATTCTTAGTTTAAATATACAATTATATGAAATAATGTAAAACAAGATAGGATTTTTTTCCTGATATCATTCTTCAATATTAATCACCAGGGAGTATGTGAGAAGACAATACAAGACGTGGTCGAACGTTTCTGGGACATCATAGAGGACATTAACATAAACAATGTGCTGGGCTTCCTCCGGGACAACATCGTGGGAGTGGTCGTACTCGTCACTGCCTTCATATGGATACCTGCCAGTTGTGTTGTAAGTAGCTATTTGTTTTTCAATATCTTGTGGGACGGATCAGCTCCCGAGATGCCTAACGTTAAAAGAATACTGGAGCTCTACATGAAAGCGGGCATATGTAGACACCAGTGTGCTTAGTGCGAGAACAGCGCCCCTAGTGGCAAACGTAGGCAAACGTTCCACAATACAACTTTGAGTTAACGTTTACTCTATCGAGAACGTTACAAACATTAAAAAGATTGTACTAAGCACACAGGCGTGGTGATTTTATGCACAGGTTGGTTCTCTCCGCTAATTCCTACCGCCGAGCAATAATGCGTTCCTGATCAGTGTTGTAGTTAATAATGGCATGCGTTGTGGAATAAAAAAAGCTTATTTATAATTTAGAACTATATTTGCAACTATATTATTTGTAATTTAGATTAGCTATGTTGATCGTCGACGTCAGCGTCAGCATCAGAAGTATTTGGAGTGGGAGAGGCAACATGATCTGATTCATCCGTCGTCACCGAGAAAAGTTATACACACACGGTAGGCTGAATTGTATTTTCTATAATGTTATGATACCACGTGGTGCACAAAAATCAAAACTGCAATAAACCAATATTAAAACTAACCTAATAGAGTAAAAATGTGCGACAGGAAATTTTAGGTTATTTGACTTTCCAAAATAGCATTTTTTTAAAGTATTTTAATAAGTGATGTTTCATAAAATCAAAGTTAATCTAAAAATATGTAATACTTACAATTTTTAAATATCGTAGATAGAAAATTAATTGAAAATTATCATGCTATTTATATTTATAAATATAACTTAGATATTATATCGCCACATTTTACTATTTTTTAGCTAAAGCATTTATTACATCTTTTTTACTTTACTTACAGATTACCGAAACAGAAACCTCCGGGAATTAAATCTGCCATACAAGGCAGCAGTCAACTGTAGTACGTTAGTAGTTAATTGTTAAGGTGTATTTAAGGTCTATTTAATAAAACAAGTTGAATATTTTTTATTGTGTTTTATTAGGATTTTATTTTTAGTTACGTTATGTGATCGATAAGTGATTTTATATCTAGAGACATAAATGTGAATGTTACGACTTTATAAATAACAATGGGTATATATTTTTGGACACTGGTTCCATTTCACTAACACGGTATTCTTATTATAAGCATTTTATTCGATTCATGTTTCTAATAAATAAGCTTTGTTTGAGGAACAGTTAAGTGATTAATATAAACTTCGCCGTGAAATAAGCGAATAAATGTGACGAATTATTTTGCGTTCTAAATCACTACATAGTATAAAACAAAGTCGGTTTCTCTGTCCCTATATCCCTATGCATGCTTAAATCTTTAGAACTACGCAACGGATTTTGATGCGGTTTTTTTTTTAATAGACAGTGATTGAAGAGGAAGTTTTATATGTATAATAACATCCATTAAATACAGTTTCGGAAGCGAAGCGTGGGCGGGTCGCTAGTAATGTATAATTTAGTTGAGAGCAGTAGAAGTGAGCAGGGCGACTCCTCGCTCGTAGAACGCGTGCGGTTCCTGTCCGGGCGCGACGGGCAGCCGCACCGTGAACAGCAGCTCCGTGCGGGCGCTATTCAGGTACACGGGGAGAGTCAGCGTGTGAGAATTGGACGCGGGCTCCGGACCGCTGCACACAAAGAAACAAATGTTATGTTTCGATCGATATAAAACACACAATATATCTAGTTACGAAATATTTCTATGCAACTATAAATGCATTATGGAGCTTGCGTCTTCCACGAGCGTGTAGTTAAATGACGGCGATCACTTTGAGCGTAGTATTATTATATTACGTAATATAGATATATTGTAATATGTATAATACAGTCAAAATCTATTATAACGACATCGAAGGGACTGCTCATATTCAGTCGTAAAAACCGATAGTCGTAACAACCGGTGATGTTTAATGTGTATCGTGCAAGTACAAACAAATCGATAGGGAATTATTGGAAAAATATATTTATATAATACGCGATTTTTCTTCAATATTAATTTGTTTTATTTTTCTTTGCGACATTTTGAAAGTTTCACGAAAAACTCCACAAAGTTTTGGTGCGTCTTGTGTATAGATAAGTAACAAAATAACTGAAAAGATATGAAGAAGCGGGCTTTGACTACCGCATGCACGTGTTTTGTTTCTAAGAATTAGAAAAGACCCTACACTAAAATAAATCCTATTGTTTTCTTTCCTGATTTTAAAAGCCATTGAAGACAAATGTGGATACCTATTCAAATTGTTTACAATACAGCTTAGCCGGTCGTTCTAACAGATCTAATTCTCCGAAATATTAGTTAAATGTGGTCGTTTTATGAGGTATGTCGTTATTACCAATGTCGTAGAAAGCAATACATATTTTTAATAAGGCGGTCATATGGCATTCAGCCGGGACCTTTGTTCTTGGTTATTATAACCGGCATGTTGTACTAAACGATGTCGCAGTAAACGGTTTTGACTGTATATAGTGAAGTCGTCGTGGCCTAAAGGATAAGACTCGAATCTCAGGCGGGTACCAATTTTTCTAATGAAATACGTATTCAACAAATGTTCACGATTGACTTACACGGTGAAGGAATAACATCGTATAATAAAAATCAAATCCGCAAAATTATAATTTGCGTAATTACTGGTGGTAGGACCTCTTGTGAGTCCGCGCGGGTATGTACCACCATCCTGCCTATTTCTGCCACGAAGCAGTTATGCGTTTCGGTTTGAAGGGCGGGTCAGCCGTTGTAACTGAGACCTTAGAACTTATATCTCAAGGTGTGGGTGGCGCATTTACGTTGTAGATGTTTATGGGCTCTAGTAACCACTTAACACCAGGTGGTCTGTGAGCTCATCCACCCATCTAAGCAATAAAAAAAAAAGTAGTTACAAAATATTTTTATGCAACTATAAATGCATTATTGAATAACACATATTGAATAACCGTGGAAGTATGATGTCTCAATTCTATTGGAATAACAGTTACAGGATAGCTCTCAAACCGGAATTCGGTCAATTAGCATGACAAGTACCATACCATTAACAAAAAATTTTCTCGTTTGGTTTTGTTTAAAAAAAAAACAAAGTATCAAGCTTGCCTGACTTAATTTGATCTCAATAATAACTTGAAAATACTTACCGAACCCAAGTGAGCACAGTCAGCGGCAGGTCTACCATGATAGTGTTTGTCAGTAATAACCGATTTCCTTTGACAGTGGCTCCCTGCAGTTTTAAACCAGTTACAGAGAACGACCATTCAGTTTGAGCATTCTCAGTTGGTGTTCCGGGGTCGGGTATTGTCACCTGTTGGTAAAAATATCTTATTTAGCACCTAATAAATTAAAAACACAATTATCAACATATGGCAACACTTTGTTATTACAATGTGAAGTAAAACTATTATGAGTGAATAGAATAAAAAATTATTGGATCTTTTATCGACTAAGATAATATGATATTATTTACCTGCAAATGTAATTCTTCTAAAGACCACGAGTTAGCTTGTGCGACGCATTGGCGGGTAGCTGTGATATAAGCTTCAGGGTTCAGCAGTCCACCGAGCCACACTGGGACATTCTGTAAGATAATTCCAAAAGTTATTTTACATATTGTTGATATCTGACTTCTTGACTTTTTTAAAGTTCATTTCTATTATCTAAAGGTATGGTATAAGGTATATGGCAGTTATAACCGCAGGGGTTTGTTTATTACAAAAAAAATACACCCATTTATGTGTTTCATTTTTTTTTTCCTATTTACACCAGCAGAGGGTAATAGGAAAGAATGATGATGATGATGATTTCATTTGATGGTCTTAAGAGACCTTAACACTTAAGCGTAACATGTGAGCTCACAGGGCTCAAACCTGACGACGTTGCTAACAATAACCCTAGCAAGAGCAGTGCTTCACAGAATCTACCACCGGATCGGAAACGCGACCCACTGAGACTTTTTGGCGGGAACGCGAGGTGAAATTGTGTGATTTGTTTTATTTTGTCTATTAAGTGTTTCTTCAGGTTTAAACGTGTAATAATGGTGGTTTATTAAATGTTTAATTTCTGCGAAAGTGCACAAATGTGGAAAAATGAAACAAAGCCCCTGGACGTAACTTCTCGGGATCCTCCAAAAAGTCCACTGAAAAAATCTTAGTAAATTACCACCATTTTACTTAAATTATATTTCATCCTATATCATCTCATTTAATTTAATTTCATTCCAGTTGATTAATGTCTTAAATTAATCATCTATTCATTTTGCTCCATATTATCAATTTTCATAAAAATAAGAATATAAATTAAAATAAAACATGACTTAAAGGTCTTAGTTACCAGGTCACAAAATCCCTAAAAAAATCGGCCCACTGAGAAGATTCGGCCGGAAACTCAGTGGGCTGTGTTTGTTAAATTACTCGCCGAGCTCTTCATAGCAAGCGACTAGTTCGACGAGAACGATGACTCTGTTTCATACTGTATGTATAATAGTGTAATATTTGCATACCTGCAACCTCTTAGCAGCGACTGCATCTGCCACCTCGGCCAGCTGTGTGACCCTCTGTGCAAAGTCTCCGATCCACTGCTGCACCGTGCAGCCGCGGGCCACGGCGTAGCGGCGCCACGAGGCGGGCAGCATGCCGCGCACCAGGGACCCCACCATCGCACGAGTCTCGTTTGTTTGTTTCATTTCGCTCTATACATAGAAAAAACACATGTGTGAAATTTACACGTGGTAGAAGTGAAACCTTCAAAAATTAAAATACAATTATCCTAAATGTCTAAGTATATGTAAAATTTTGTCATTAGTAAATAATTGCAAATCATCTTTTATAGTATGAGGTAGCGCCCTCTGTGAATTGATAGTAAAAATATCTAATACAAATAGTGGTCTCTTTGCTAGAATGAGACATCAAAAAAGCGTTATGGGCACGTAACTGACATTTTTATAAACTAAATAATGATTACCTAGTTCTTTAAGTTTTTTTTTGGCTTGACAATTTTAATTATCAGTTACCACATATTACCTAAACAAGGAAACCAATGAAAACTTTTTAAAATACCTGACAAATTAACATAACGTTGCGCAGATCGTGCAGTACTTGCTGCAACAGAGACGCTCCGGCAGCGACCTCACGTTCGAAGAACCGGTACAAAGGATCTTTGATATTCTCCACTGTACGGCGAAGAGTCTACAAAAAAACCACATAAGTTTAGCTTATCACTATCACTACATAGTATAAAACAAAGTCGCTTTCTGTCCCTATATCCCTATCTATGCTTAAATCTTTAAAACTACGCAACGGATTTTGATGGTTTTTTTTTAATAGATAGAGTGATTGAAGAGGAAGGTTTGGTTTTTTTTAATAGATAGAGTGATTGAAGAGGAAGGTTTATATGTACTAGAGGTCCCGCAGTAGTCGAAATTCGACTATAATTAATTGGAATTGTAAGTTTGTATACTATTATGATTGTATTTTATACTTCTATAATCACAATTTTCGCCAAAGCTACACTATAAAAAAACATTAATAAAGACAAACAATATTTAATCTATTCTCAATTTGACCACAGACGTCGACGAATTTTGACAATAAATAGTATGCATGCGTGTGTGCGTCAAATACATGGTATATAGTGTGTGTAATGTTTTCTTTATTGATTTAATGTATCTTTTATGCATTATTAAAAAAAATATTAGCATTGTGCACTTCTACTCTATATTATTATTCTCTATAAGTGTAGAAAATTTCATACTCTTCCTTCCACGTAATTTTCGTAAAAAGGGATACAAAGTTTTTGCTTCACGTATTAATATATAGATAATAACCTTCATTAAATAGTGGAGAAATCAATAATAAATTACAGTTTCGGAAGCGAAAGTGTCGCTAGTAACAAACCTTAGTCAAAGTTATTTAACGTTACTACCAAATTATAAAACCAATATTACCGGAAGTTCTTTAGGCAGTAGTTGCAGCCAGTTCGCTGCTGTTTGATGTAAAATTTTCATCCAGGCAGGTCTGCCATCACCAAGTACAACCGAACCTACCAAAATAAAATTTCATTAACTATATGTCCAAACTCAGTAAGATTGCATTTTAACTGTATATTTAACTATTTAAATTTTGTTTATTTTTTTAATTTCAACTAGCTGAACCGACAAACTTCGTAGTGCCTCAATCGATAAATAAAAAACCTACACTTTTGTATAAAATATACTTAAAACAAACAAAAGGAATCCGTCCGACGCGGGACACACCAAAGGAAAAACAAAATTGTTATTTTTATTTAATTCCAAGCATTTTCATATTTATCTATCCTTTTAAATCTTCTCTGGACTTCCAAAAATAATTCAAGACCAAAATTAGCGAAATCGGTCCAGCCGTTCTCGAGTTTTAGCGAGACTAACGAACAGCAATTCATTTTTATATATATAGATTACGTTTATTTAAATTGTTAATTTAAAAAAAATGTAGGAATGACAAAATACGTACTGGCGTCGTTGTCCTGAGTGGCAGCACTATAGGCCAGCTCTTCTTCATCTTCAAGTTGTTGCATTTTCAATAATTTCGATACAAGGTCGCTGCCTTGTGTAGTCAGCAGCACCTGAACCAATAATATAGGTCAGTAATTGTAGAAGCGTGCATGTTCTAACAGGTATGACGTGCGACTGGTGGTAGGACCTCTTGTGAGTCCGCGCGGGTAGGTACCACCACCCTGCCTATTTCTGCCGTGAAGCAGTAATGAGTTTCGGTTTGAAGGGTGGGGTAGCCGTTGTAACTATACTTGAGACCTTAGAACTTATATCTCAAGGTGGGTGGCGCATTTACGTTGTAGATGTCTATGTGCTCCAGTAACCACTTAACACCAGGTGGGATGTGAGCTTGTCCACCCATCTAAGCAATAAAATAAAAAAAAAGTCCAGTGCAATCACACGAACAAGACGCGGTTCGATCCTTAAGCCTTTCATGAGCGACTTCCATAAAGTAATAACGTTTTCTCACGTGAAATCGAATCCATAAAATTATTAATAAAGATTAGTTGCAGTCCGGTTTTGAAGGTAAATTATTAGTAATGTCTTCGGGGCTTTACTTCGAAATTCAGAATTTGAAATTGAATGTGCTGTATATACAGGCTAGGATGACTTAACAATGGTACGATTTCGTTTATCCTTTTACACTGAAAAAACGGAAATACTAACTCTGACTATATTTTGAAATTATTTGATTGATATATTTGATTATTTGATCATACCTTCTCAGCGTTGTTGGGTAGTCCGAGCCAGGACGGTGTTTGTCGATCCGATAGTTCTTCGATCCATTTCAGGAAGTTGTCACGACGGTTACCGTCGGGCATCGTGATGTGACGCTGATTGCCAGTAGCCTGTAATATAAAAAGCGACTTCCTCAAGAAATTGATTTATTCAATGTAATTCTTGTCGACGACATTATTATACTTCTTATGTTTGGACTATACTTAATTTAATATTATTGGTGGTTTAATATTATTACAGGTGGTAGGGACCTCTTGTGAGTCCGCACGGTTAGGTATCACCACCCTGCCTATTTCTGCCGTGAAGTAATAACGCGTTTCGGTTTGAAGGGTGGGACAGCCGTTGTAACTATTCGAAGACCTTATAACTCATCTCATGGTGGGTGGCGGCATTTACATAGTAGATGTCAATGGGCTCCAGTAACTACTTAACATCAGGTGGGCTATGAGCTCGTCCATCCAAGCCATAAAAAAAATTAATAATAGAGTATTCATTACAAATATAGCATCAATTTTTAATTTTTAATAATTTGATGTTTAAATATAAGTTCTAGATAATACATACCCCATCAACATTAGCTACAAGGGCGAAATCGGCTTCAAACGATTTAGGCGTGAACAGTTTGGACAGGAACGACTGCAGCAGACGTTGGTCGAACAAGTTGTCAATTTTCCCTCCGTATATACATTGTGACAGAAGCGTAACTAAAGCTTCCCACGGCACTTTCTCGGGAGGAAGATTGGTTCGGCCCTGGAAACAAAAAAAAACGACTTATGAATTATGTTTTCCAATACATATGTATTTTATTTACAACAAATTCTTGTACATTTGTGAAAGGTTGAGAAAGCATAATTTTATTTGAAATAAATCATGGAATTCTGATACAATAAAACCCATCGATTACATCAACGGTTTAAATATAGGGTTGACAAGTTTAATATCGAAAGACATAATATCCATCAGATTTTTTTATTTTAAATAGATTTTATGGGTCCGAGTGCGTGTTTGTTTGTTTAAAATCGTAAGGCATGACATTCAGAATAGATTAGAATTGACTTGAAGGACTCAAGTCATAGTGCTTTTAATACAGTAAGTGATACAGTCGTTTTAAATAAGTACAAACTTTTCTTCGACAGTTCTGTTATCCAAAATGGAAACACAATTTACGAATCAATTGATAAAAAAGTTTTCAAACATGGTGGCACCGTTAATTACAAAATAAAAAGGCGATTTATAAAGTCAGTTCAGCCGTTGTAACCATACTGCGACCTTAGAACTTATATCTCAAGGTGGGTGGCGCATTTACATTGTAGACGTCTATGGGCTCCAGTAACCACTTAACACCAGGTGGGCTGTGAGCTTGTCCACCCATCTAAGCAATAAAAAAAGTCACCGCCGTTGATGTTCGGACGAGAGAAAGAGAAAGTGCGAAAATCATCATTTTTTTTTTTTGTAGGATTACTGGGGGCCCCGAGGCCTTTCCAGTTTCACCAGGACAGGTAGGCGAGCAAGGCTCAGCCAGGAGGGGTGGGATATGCTAACAGCCGCCCGAGCGCCTCCGAAGGAGACATGGCAACTCAAGAGCAGCTGCTTCGCGAATGAATCTACTACCGGATCGGCTTGGCGATCCGCTAAGAAGATCTGGCGAGAAACTCAGTGGGCTGATGCATGGGTTAGGTAGCTTTGTCGAGTTCGACAAGTACGGTCACCGGGATCCCCAAACCTGCTCCTAGTGTTATAGCTGAAGGCGTCTCATAATTCTCTTGTGTCACGTCAAAGATAGCTTTATTGGTATTTGCTGCGTTCGTATCAGAAATGTGTATCATCAATATAGCAAACATCATTGACGTGTTTTTTTTTTCAAATTCATATAATTTAGTGTGCATGTTTACCATGGCAGTGGCGTCGATCCACGTGTCGAGAGTATCGCACGCGACGCGCAGGTCCGACTCGTTGAACTCGTAGTACTTGGCCCAGCCGAGCGGCACGTAGCGCAGACGCTCCTGAACAATACCTGGGTACAGAAACATGTGATTTATGAGAAGTCATTTTTTTTTATTGCTTAGATGGGTGGACGAGCTCACAGCCCACCTGGTGTTAAGTGGCTACTGGAGCCCATAGACATCTACAATGTAAATGCGCCACCCACCTTGAGATATAAGTTCTAAGGTCTCAGTATAGTTACAACGGCTGCCCCACCCTTCAAACCGAAACGCATTACTGCTTCACGGCAGAAATAGGCGGGGCGGTGGTACCTACCCGTGCGAACTCACAAGAGGTCCTACTACCAGTGATTAAGTTTATTATCTAAAGGCTGTATGTATGATTGAGAAGTATTTTTTATTTGCTCAAGTTTTATATTTGGTATCTTAACGGAAAAGCTACGAACCACTTTGTTTCTTCTACATGGCTCTATAATATATTAGAGCTTATTCTAAAAATTATTAATCAATAAATTTGTATTATTCAAAATTAGAATACGGAAAGCTTACAATGGGCGCAGTGAAATAGTTATAAGTAGTGAATTAAAAAAAAAATCGAAACTGGTAATTATTAACACAATTAGGATTACCGTGGAACCAAGCCAGCAAGAAATAAAGTCTGGCACGTTCTGATGGTGGTTTCATCATTCGAGCTGCCGGTACCTGTAACAATGAAATTATTAGTTTGTTAACTTGACAGAATATATTATGATATGATGATTATATATAATAATAATTTGTCGTCATACTAAATAGTAAACAAATATTACGTATATAGAAAATCGCATGGTATTACACTCGCAAAAGTAGTAGAGGACATGGGCTACTCTCCATACACTGCACGGCCCACTAAACGATGTTCAAGGACAGTAATGAAATTAAGTTTAAATAACAGACTACAGTAGAATTCATTTACAACGACTTCGCTTATAACGACTAACCGCTTTTAACGACGATAATGATGACTCAAGTTAGGTTTCATAGTTAGGTACTGAGAAAATATAACCATTTAGTGCGACTCCGTTTTAAGCGACCAACTGCTTTTAGCGACCCTTAATTATGAATAATATGATGATACGTCCGGTTAAAACGACGCACAATGTTTTGTTTACATAACCTACCAATACCTCAGCGCCCCAACTTCACCCCGCCCTTTTATTGGCGCGTGAATCACAGTTAGTGCTTGTCACTTGTTATGACAAGTTCTTAAAGCTCGACAAAATGAGTTCTATGAAGCGAAATTGTTTTACAATTGAAGAAAAAACCTGCAATATTACACCGAGTGGAAGCCGGTGAATCAAATGCAACCCTCGCAAAGGAGTTTGGCGTATCTCATTCTTCAATATCAACAATAAAGAAGAATAAAGATAAGATCGAGCCGCTGTTTAACGCCAATGTTTTAAAATACAAACGTGTAAGGACTTCTACTCATGAGTCGGTGGATAAGGCATTGTTACAGTGGTTCAAGCTTCAGCGCGACTGGGGAATAACCGTGAATGTACCTCTGCTACAAGAGAAAGCAATTTTTCGCTATACAGTTAGACATGCAAAATTTTACATGCTCCATGAGTTGGATAAACATATCTTCTTAACATAATGTACTTAAGAAATAATCCTGCCGTTTTGTACGTCATCCGGTTAGTACGACATAGTTTCGCCGGTCCCTTGAAGGTCGTTATATCCGGATTCTACTGTATATATCCCTTTTATTATAAACAAATTAAAATCAATATTGTTCATGTGGATACAGAGAGAGATATTTAAAAAATAAGATAAGATTTTTATTACAAATTTTTATTATTATTAAATATAAATATATGGAGATGTATGGAAATGGTAGTGCAAGGTAGAGGGGGAAGAGGTCGACCGAAGAAGACATGGATGGAGTGTGTGAATGACGATATGAGAGAGAGAGGAGTGAGTGTTGAGATGACGGCTGATAGAAGAGAATGGAAGAGAAAAATTAGCTGTGCCGACCCCACATAGTGGGATAAGGTGGAGAAAAAGAAGAAGAAGAAATATATGGCAACTCCTTCAATATTATCAATGTAGCTTAGTCATGCTAATTTTTTATTATTTATGATTTTAATTATCCCACTATTAAAATACCCTTAAATTTTATAATAAGTATGTAAAAAAAAATGTTTTTTTCTATAGATATTTCATTCGTGTCCTTGAGAGCACTAGTAGCTGGGCTGAAAATGGCCCATGTTCTTTACGTCGTATATTACTTTTAGTGAAGTATCACACGGATCGATAACACTATCATTCCTAATGTTGCGAACTATTTAAATATAGCAATTAATTATGAGGCGGCGTGAATTTTGTCAATGGGCTTTGGTAAGCACATAGCACCCGTAGGACCGTACATGTCCATTTACAAATAACATTAGAAGATTTTTTTGAATCTTCAATATTTAAATATGTTGATAGATTCTTAACTTAAAAAAAACAAACTTAGAATTTAAAAGAATTATTAAAAAAATTCTAAACTTGGAATAGAAATTTAATATAAATGATTAATACAAATAGAAAAATACTTTATTTTTAAAAGCGAGTCAAAACAATACCATGATTGGAGTCTCCTTTTAAGCGTGCAAGCCTGTATTAGGATTACATAATTGAATTCGGTGTTTAAAAAATTGAATTTGAAGTTTATAAAATTGAATCTGAAGTTAAAAGCCTACAGAATAATGAATATGATAATTATAAAGAAAATAAAATATTATGATAGCAAAATACGTACAGTGACAAAAGTCCTGAGCAGGTTAGCGCGGATGCCGGGTGGCGGTTCGAAGACCAGCACTCGTCCGGCCCGCAGCAGGTTCACCGGCAGTTTCGGGTTGATCTCCGTCGTGAGGAACAGCCGGAAGTTCGGGTGGGGTTGCAGCGAGTGGAGTTTCTTCTCCAGCTGCACCAGCCACACCGGGGCGAGATGCACGTTCTTCAGCATCACCCAGCTGGAATATACAGAGCGATAAATTTATTTATTTACTTCAGGAACCAAATATAAGGTATTATTTATGAATAATTTGGTATTAAGCGCAACAATTCTCATTGATTTGATGATTCGCGGGCCACCTCCTTTACATCTATACTAATATTATAAAGAGGAAATATTTTCTTGATCTACTTATGAAACAATTAGACAGTATAACCGCACTTGAAAAAAAAAAAAGAGGAAAGATTTGTTTGTATTGAATAGGCTCCGAAACTACTGAACCGATTTGAAAAATTCTTTCACTGTTTGGAAGCTACACTATTCCCGAGTGACATAGGCACACATCTTTTTTGAAAAAAATTAGGGATCTTTACTAAAACTCCAATGATGTAACCCAAGGTGTAAAAAAATATTTAAAATATTCTTTACATCGCGTGTCCTGCGATAACTATTGATGATAGAATAAAATATTGTACTACGACTTTGTGGAACACATTATTATTTACAAAAAGTGTCGCGACAGCATCAAGTTCATCTTCAGAGAAACGTTGCTTTTATAGATTTTAAGAACAGAATAAATAAAAAGTCATACCGTCCGGTTTTGCAAGCAGTGTTAATCGCTCGCTCAGCTTGATTGAATCCTTCAGCAGATCCGATGGCGATACTCGATAAAGGCTTGTTCAATTCAGTCGCCATATCATCCACGCGACCTGTGACATTCAATTGTTAACAACATATTTAGAACTATTGAAATTTTGCTTTGCATTCTTAACCCTTTGGCTGCCACGGAGGTCACCAGTGTCCTACGTGACGCGCTAAAGTAATTATGTCGATTTCTGTCTTCGATCTTCTTACTAAGGCACGGGAATATCTAGTAGACTCTGGGAAAGACGAATCCGAAGATACTGAGAATGAACCATTTCTAAGAGACCTAAAAACTAAAACATACATTAACAAACAAAATATGGAAACGTTAGGTAATCTAAGCGGTTAGTAACAGAAATCCACATAATTACTTGAGTGCGCCGCGTAGAGCATCGGTGACCTACATGGCAGGCAAAGGGTTAATACGTTTTCAAGCTTTAATGATAGCTTTCTAAATTATAAGGCTGTAGAAAGAAAATTTTACCACTAGCGTCATATCCGGGCACGGAGCACAGTATGGCCGGCGTGGTCGCGTTCAGTTGAGTTTCGGTAATGGACGCGAGATCCAGCTCGGTCTCTGCTTTAGCCATGAATCCGGCGCCGAGGACAGCCGCTGCTAGTTGTGTGGCCGCAGCGATCACACGGTCTGGTCGGAACGCCTGTCGAATCAATAGTATACATTTAAAAAGGCACGTAATATTAATATTAATCTTTTTTTCGTTAAAATCGTTTTCAATATAATCTGTGAATGTCTATGTTCATCAGATGACTGATGATTCCGCACGCACGTATGTTAAGTACTTGAATTAAACACTGTAATCTATCACTACATTAGGAAGATGCCAAATGTCAAATTGTGAATTATAGTATGTCATGTTTTCAACCATTTTAGATTTTGGTGATATTCGGTTCTATAATCCAGTATCATGTTTTTTTTATTGGTTAGATGGGTGGACGAGCTCACAGCCTATCTGGTGTTAAGTGATTACCGGATACGAACACTGTTGCATCACTAGATACGAATGCACCGGACGTCTTATCGTTTTGGCCACGACGACTAAAATTAATTGTTCCTGTGATTTGTAATATTTCTTGTTTTCAACTATTTTACGGTTACATTGGTTTCTATATTTATTGAAGTGAAACTTTTTTAGAATCGTGATTTCAAACTCGATGAAACGAAAAAATAAGTCCATAGAGACACAAACACATAAATATATAGGATTCAGCCAGCGAGAGAATGAGATAGAACACATTATACGTGAAGTTAAAATATCAATTCACAGAGGGCGCTACCTCATACTATAAAAGATGATTAACAATTATTTACTAATGACAAAATTTTATATATCGACGCTTGAAAGACAAACGTGACTAAGCGACAATGCGTGAACTTTACATTAGACTAATTTAAAGTTGAAATACCTGAAAAAATTCTATTTTAACGAATCTAGCTGTAGGATTGAAATGATTTTAATAGACCTAGAAAAAATTTTTTTTTTGCGCATCGAATATGGTTATTGCCTATCATTTATGTACAAAGCAGTTATTGTCGCTTAGTCACGTTTGCCTTTCAAGCGTCGATATACTTATACATTTAGGATAATTTTATTTTAATTTTTGAAGGTTTCACTTCTACTACGTGTGAATTGCACACAAGTTTTTTTTTATAATAGTAAACACAGGATCAGGACAGCGTTATGCTAGTGTCGCGACCTGTATGAGCAGCAGGCGGTACATGGCGAGCGAGTGCGGCGCGGGCGGCGCGGCGGGCTCGGAGTCCCACAGCGTGGGCACGCACTGCTCGGGCGCCGCCTGCGACAGCCACGCCGACAGCTCCGGCAGCTCGCCAGCCTTCTCCAGCAGACGACGGAACACTCCCAACCTGGAATGTTTTGTATCACGTTACTCACTAGCCCGGCAAATTTCGTAGTAGTAGTTATCAATCGATAAATAAAATACCTAAATTTATGTATAAAATAAACTTAAAACAAACAAAAGGAATCCTTCCGACGGGGGACACATCAAAGGAAAAACAAAATTGTTATTTTTATTTAATTACGAGCATTTTCATATTAATCTACCTTATAAACCTTCTCTGGACTTCCACAAATAATTCAAGACCAAAATTAGCTAAATCGGTCCAGCACTTCTCGAGTTTTAGCGAGACTAACGAACAAAAATTCATTTTTATATGTATAGATTGTAATACTTAGTCATATTTCATTATTTATATTATTTTCGCCATTGAAGTGCAATATATTAATGCCTATCTCATCTCGAATGGTCACTGAATACACTATATTTTACTATAGATAAATACTAAGATCCGCATGGTATAGTATTGTTTTAAGATATATATTATTATTATATATTTTAACGATTACTTACAAAACAGTAAAATGAAGTTATTTATTACGAAAAACATAGCAGCAAATGTGATTTATTTATTTATTCACACATACAGGGTGTGGCATAAATCTTATCTCATATATATATAGAAATTGTGTGACTGTGTGATTAAGAAAATTAAAACCAATAGCTCATTTAACCAATATCGATTCCTTGTCTGTGTATATTTAATGACCTTTAGAAATGACTATATCTATTTTGATTGACAAATATCTAACCTGGAACTGAGTCTGGCGGCGGCATCGTGCTGCTGATGCGTGAGCGGTTCCGAAGGCGCAGTCTGAGAGACGAACCCTTCCTTGCCTCGCAAGAACACCGGGAACGACTGCTCTAGGGTATCCTCGGCTCCCGTGCCCTTCAGATGTATGCGGCACAGCAGCAGCGCGAAAGTGAGTCTGTCCGTGTGCAACATACCACGGGCTACACGCTCATACACGACCTGTAACATAACATTTGCTAGGTTCATTTATATATCACTGTTTTGTTATTGATCAAAATATACTATCATGGTAAAATTATAGTGGTGGTAGGACCTCTTGTGAGTCCGCACGGATAGGTACCATCACTCCGCCTATTTCTGCCGTGAAGCAGTAGTGTGTTTCGGTTTGAAGGGTGGGGCAGCCGTTGTAACTATACTGAGACCTTAGAAGTATCTCAAGGTAGGTGGCGGCATTTACGTTGTAGATGTCTATGGGCTCCAGTAACCACTTAACACCAGGTGGGCTGTGAGCTCATCCACCCAACTAAGCAATAAAAAAAAAAATTAAATTCCCTACACTTATTGAGATAATAGTGAAGGTGTGCAGAAAGTTAATAGTTTTTAAATTATGCATATAAAATACATTTAATCATAAAAAAATATCATTACATACACTACCATATATTTGACACACACACGCATGTATACTATATGTTTATTATCAAACTTTTCTTATGCTTAGTGGTCGTATTGAGAATAGATTAAATATTGTTTGTCTTTATTAATATTTGATTAAAGTGTAGTCTTGGCGTAATCTGTGATTATAGAAGTATAATAATCTTTGACAATAGAATCATAATAGTGTAAAAAGTTATTATTTAAATGAATTATAGTCGAATTTCGACGACTTTTAATTCAACTAGTGGTCACTAGTTGAATTAAAAATATTATTCAGTTCATAATAACACAAAACATACCGCGAACAGTTCTTCGGTAATGATTTTAAGCCTCGCCGTATAGTCGGTAACGCCGTTCAGCAACGGACATATCAGCACGGAGCTGAATATGTCCAGGAACATCTTCAACGAGTATTGATACAAGAAGTGGATCTGGTTGAGGGAATCCATTGTGAAGTAGATGCTGCTGCATGCCTGTATTAAAACAAAGTTTTTATTAAAGAAAAATGTCGCATACTAAAATCTGTTTAGGTTAATTAGCATTATAGAATAAACATATGAACAGGTAAAAACGCTCGAAATCTAAAAACTGTACTTACTTGTGATAACGGTAAGTACTGCTGACTCACAGTCTCTATCTCAGCAATCACTTTATCAGTTTCTTCAACCTATAAACAAAATAATTCAATATTTTACCAGATTGGCATAAAAGGAGTTAAACTAAAATTATTTGGTATTTCTGTAGGACGCTCAAACTGGGTGGCCGTATGCGTTCTAGCATATTTTGATATATTGTGAGATTTCTTTACTAATTTAATTTTTTTCTTTAGTAACCTAAATAACTTTTCTTAATGTAGACTGTAAATTGGATTTCTGTATAATTTAAAACTTTAAAATAAACTTTTTAATTTTTTTTTCAATTTCGATTCGTCTATCTTATTACATTTTTTTATTTAAATGATTGATGTCCTTTGACTAAACAACAGCACAAATACCTTTTGTCCAATATCATCGGCTTCCTTCTTCAAGGTTTCCAATGTCGCGATTACAGAGTCATCATCCAAGATCTTTCCTTTAGCGTCGTTGAGAGCTTGTAGAAGCGACTTTTCAAGTTGACGTAAACGGAGGTGGAATTCGCCTGTGACGTAAGAACAGTATTTTTAAATGAACGATCTTCTGCACCCATGGACCTATATAGTAGGGACACGACATATTGTTCTATACGTACAATTGCTTATATAAATAGCACCCATTTTGAAGGCACATACATAAACATATATCTATCTCTTTCTTACTCAGCACTTTAACTCGCAGGAAAACAATATAACAGTATTTCAGTGCGTACATAAAATGAAACATGAATATACGTAAATATCTCCGTCTCCGTCTAATGAGGCCGAAAATCCGCCATGTTTTGCGCGCTAAATGTCATTGTCACGTCAGTTCGGCCGTCTGTTTTGGGTTGTACATTATTTATGACTATGATATCGATTTAATATGATTGATTATATAAAATTTCATAATTTATCATGCTTAAAACATACAAAAATAATAATTAAAACGTATTTTATAGGATCTCAAAAAAGTCGATGTCCTAAAACTATTATCTATATGTATTTAAATTCATTATGGAGCCCTCATCCGAAAAATCCATTTTTCGGTCGGAATCTATTGATCATGACACTAATCATAAATACCACTTTAAAATATGTCATCAAAACATATTTAGACATTCTGTTTAGATATTTCGGGAAAAAGGCTACCGACAAAATCTCTTCGGAACTATTTAAATAAAATAGTTTTATTCCGCAGTGAGTAAAACACTATTGTAAATTTGTTAAATATTTAATAATTAAGTGATTTTAGAGAGGAAGTCACAAGGAATGACGTTTGTAATTAATGAATAAATGTTCTGTAGGTGTTTTTTTTTTCACGCGGTCCCTTGATAAGTTTAAAATTTTAATCACTCTCAAGCGAAAGTGATTCAAATGGTGCGGCGCACCTTCCTTGGGGTGCGCTGCGGTAGTATGTTACGGACTTTAGAGTCAGCAAAACAATTAAAATAGATTGTAATAGTCTAAGAAAAACACGTACTCAAAATACGATAACATTTAGCATGCTAGAAATGGGCTGATGTCTTTGAACTACGCCATATCTTGTATGTTTTGCGACAAACGACAACTTTATAAAATCAGTGTAGCAACTTTTAAAAATCATCATATCGTTTACTTGGCAAATTCGAAGGACGAACTTGTCTTAGATTTCACCCATCTAAATCATATCATATTTGCACATAACAATATACCTACTTACTTCCCATTAAAGTATAAATTCTACAAATAAATAATACTCAACAATATTTAAAATAAAATGAGCCAAGAACGTTTATCGATAAAACCTGATAACATTGAAATCTTTTGTACAGCACTAAAGCCGCCATGTTTTGTGGCCAGATGACGTCACAGTGGCACGAAATTTTGGTTGACGTTTCATTTCCATAGGTTTCCTACTACTACGTCTGCACCTCACTCGTTTTATTTATATACAAGAAGTAAGTAGTATTTTAAGAGTACCCTCTATTCCCTATCCATTCGCTAGTAGTCTAAGGGGCTGCTTCAGCTACGCCTGAACGGGTAGGTGAGGTCACGGCCTCAACACGAGAGAATTTGCTAACACTAGCCTTAGGCCTGGTCCAGAAAGGGCGAATTCGCCGCGAAATCATTCGCGCGTCAGTGAGATACTAGGCACCAATACATCGCGTCCACAAGCACCGTGCGAATTCAAAATACGCGCGTAAATCGCGGGCAATACGCCAGACTCTCGACTAGGAACGCCTTGTTGCGCCCAGTTAACGCGCGAACTCCAGAGCGAGTGTACGTATTCAGGGAAATGGAGCGCCAAAATTTTGATACCTATGGAATTGTTTATAGACGAAATAGAAAAACGGCGATATGGGATTTGGAATCACATGATTATGCCAACAGAATTTTAAAACGTAGATCTTGGGAAGAATTGGTGGTAATATTTTCTGATAAAGATGATGACTCCGAGGAAAAAAGAAAGACAAACATACTAAGTATCATTCTATCATTAAGAATTGGATGTACTAAATATATTATATTTTCCCTTCGTTTCTGTTTCTTCCAGTGACGGTAAACTTCGTACTGACTAAATTCGTCCCCAATTGCTCGCGCGTAGGTACACTCTTTCTGGACGAAACGGCCGCCTTTTCTGGACCAGGCCTTAGCAAAAGCGGTGCTTCACAGAAACTACCGTCAGAACGGCTCTTAAAATTTTTATAAAATTAATGAATAGAAACGCGGACTCACCTTGCAGTTTGAGTAAGTCGGATCGCTTGGCGTCGATGTCAGGTCGCTCCGCCTTGAGTACTCTGTGCAGACACTGCGACTGCAGCGACGAGCGGGTGACGGTGAAGTTAACGAACGTCACTCGCGAGCACATGTCCGGAGGGAACTCCACAGTCGGATCTCTGGCCGTTGGAAAATATTTTTATGTTACATTGAAATATTTAACTTGAATATATATAATGTAGGTAGGGCTGGGTCTACGATGCTTATACTTCGAACGTTAGGCGTCGTTGGGTATTGTCGGAGAAACGAAATACAGTAGTAGTTTACTTTACATTATAAGGTTTAATGATACCACAAGACACTCTATACAACATTTAAGTAGGTATATAGGGACACGCGATGGTTCAATATCGACCGCTCTAGCCGACTGCCCCCGATAAGTGTTGGTCGTGTGCTCCGCGCAGGCGGTGAATAGTTGGCCCATCGAACGCCGACAGACGGCGCTTGCGTCCCGTATCAAATATTGGCTGCAGCAATCACGTATTGATTGCGACATATATACATATTTATTGCCTTTGTAGGCAGACGAGCATACGGCCCACCTGATGGTAAGTGGTCACCGTCGCCCATGGACGTCAGCAATGTCAGGGGCAGAGCCAAACCGCTGCTTACCATTATGTACTCTCCACAAGCCTCGTTTGAAGAAGGACATGTCAGAGCGCTCGAGAAACACCGTGGAGGAGTTCACTCCATTAAATCACCTTAAAAAACCTTATCATTAAAAATTCTTATTTTTCAATTTGTATATCCTCTTTGGAAATCTTTAGGTATTAGATCAGCTAATGAATTGAATGGTGTTTTCTTATAACAGTCACAGGTTACCTTGTACTGAGGAAGATGACGAATGACGGACTTAGATCGATGTCCTGGTCTCCGAGCGTGATCAGCACGCGGCCGCCCGTGCGACGCAGCTCTCGGTTTAATACCGGATTTAGAATAGGATCGTAGTTCTCAACGTCCTGTCAGGAGAAAGGCATTGTATTATCCACTAAAATCTTAATGGGTGCGTGTATGAAACAATTATACGTCAAGTCTGGTGTTACGTAAATTATGTGAAACTACTTTGAGTGCAACCACTTCTGTAGTAAATAAGACGAAGACATTCCGTGCTCTGTGATGTCTGATGTTTTGGAACGAAGTTCCTTATCGCGCGTTGTGAAAGGGGGCAAGACGGAAAAAATTCTTACGAAAAGTTGTCACGACACTTTTTAGATCCGTCATTCTGACCAACCAACGTGTAGGCGCTTATCGCGTGACATTGCTCGTATCCGATTGGTCCGCGTAATGAGTACAGTTTCTCGAGATAGCGTTTCAACAATAGTAATTTAGTTCATAGTATTGTTTTTTTTTTCTTCATAATGCCGTAATTTATTATTATAACTTAAAAAAATATATAATTCCTTCACTAATTAATCGAAAGGAACTTCGTTCCATCCGGGTGTCCCTTGACACCGCTGAAGTTTTTTTTTTCTGACTCTTCCCGTGCAGTTAAAATTGTTTCATCTCGACTGGTGCAAGCACGCATTAGCACTCTTTTTTCTTAATTTATTGGTTATTCAAAGTGTTTCACGAGTGAAATAATCAATTCTAGATTAAATGGTCTTGTGTAGTTTTATGTGGTTTGTCGATGTATAGCTCAAATTAAAATAGTCCTAGTTAGTACCTGCACGTAACATTGGCGTCGAAGTGGTTGCATCAACAATAATGATATTTTGAAAACAACACTATATAACACTTTATTAAACAAACAGTTGTTTTTATTCAAACTATCTATTGTGTGAATACTAGGGCAGTAGTCGACTAGTGTTATGTTAAAACATTCGAGACGACTTCAGTTTTTTCCAATTGTCAAATAATGATACCAGAAGAATGCGATACAGGTAAGTCTTTTTTGCCTTTAGACCAGCCTTTCCCAAAGTGGGCGATAACGCCCCTTTGTGGGCGTTGCAGGCCTAAAGGGGGGGCGGTAAGAGACCCAGAAAATTTTTTAGGGGGTGTTGTGTAGAGGCTTGGCAGGCGATTTGTAATTTCATCTAAGAGGACTCTTAGACACCGACTGAGCTTTCGCTATAGTGGTTTTTAAGTAGGTGAAAAAATGGGGGTGCTAATAATTAATTTATTCTCATAGTGGGCAGCAGACAAAATAATTTTGGGAGCCCCTGCTTTAGACGATAGAAAATAATATCGTTCAACTGATGGTAAATGGTAATCAATGCAATGTCTATATAATGTCTATTAGACATCAGTAATGCCGGTTGCATAACTCAGCCGCTGCTTCAAGCTCTTTTTTTTATAGGCCCAGATGTTATGGACACATGTATTCGTTAAATTAATTACTGTGCATAATACATACCTGTACAAGTAAGGGGTTTCCGAAACGGAGTGCCGATTCCAAGTTCTTCCGGAAGGAATCATCAAGGAAAGATGTTTTAGTGATTTTACGTTCTTTGAATTCGCGCATTATGAATTCCGTTGCTTGTCCGGACGGATCTATGATCAGCGGGTAGCGGTTGAAGCGCTGAGAACAAAAGAGTTGCATATTTAATATTTAAGTAACGTATTTATTACACGTATGTATTAATAATGAGCCTATGTTGATTGAGAATTACTCGGAGCATTAGTTCCATTCAGCGAACACAAAAAAAAAATTCAGTACCTTTTTGACTTCTGTTATTTTTTTTATTAATCGATATTAATGAGCTTTAGTGTTTTTGTCTCGTTTTTACAAATGTCAAAAAAGTCACAAACAAACCAAATATTAAATGTCATAAAGAAAATTACTCCTAAATTTAGGAGTACCATTATCGATCACATAGAGCTTTCTAAATGAAAATTGTTTTTCGTTTATATTAACGTGATGATTTGTCGCTTGTGTCGGTGTTAAATGGCTACTGGGGCCCATAGACATCTACAACGTAAATGCGCCACCCGCCTTGAGATATCAGTTCTAAGGTCTCAGTATAGCTACAACGGCTGCCCCACCCTTTAAGCCGAAACGTATTAGTGCTTCACGACAGAAATAGGCAGGGTGGTAGTACCTACCCGTGCGGACTCACAGGAGATCCTACCACCAGTAAGTTAATTTCAAAGCTATGTATTAATGAATCATTATTGCGAATCATCTTACCCTGAGCATAATTGCATTTTCAACGCATAGTTCGTCAGTAGGCAGGGCGTTAGCTTGCCAGCGCAGTCTCTCGTCGGGGTTGCTGAGGTACTCCGTGCGCGCTATGTCCGCTCTGTACCGTATGTTGGCCGCCGCAAGGTGATTGGTCCATGTCGTAAATAGATTTTGACGATACTGAAGAAAATAATTTTTTTGTTAATTAACATTTTAAAATATTTAACGTATACTGGGTGTTAGGAGGCCGCTTTCGAACACGAAGACAGAAAGAAACAAAGAAGAACACGAAAAGAAAAAAAAAAGATCTTCATTTAAAAAAAAAAATCATATATTTAAAACGTTTTATTAGCATTGTTTCGCTAACATCATGTTAGTATAGCTAAATGAAACGATAGTTTCATAAAAATACATTACTTTACTAAAAAACCCAGCAATAATGCTCAGATCAACGAACGCACGGGCGCGGCGCAGACTCGCGCGATCGCACAAATACTTACACTTTGTCTAAATAACTCCATCATCAAAGGTGTCATTAGTACTATCGTCTGTCTTAGTTTTCGGAAGCGGTCTCCTAGCACTCAGCATACAATGTCAACTGCACAACTACGAGTTTTAAAGTGTCACATCTCCAGAAAAGAGGACTCGATGGAGAGATTGGTAGTCTAAGGCAAGAGATCACGAGGCCGTTAACAAACCCACTGGACTGACCTAATAAAGAATGCAACCGACTCCCCTATGGTCCAATGTACTAGAAACGGTTTAAGCCGCCAGGAGAACGATCCTAGAGAGAATAGGTGACCTAACAAATACGTCTGCATGTACATCGTCAGCGCAAACACAACCACTCTACAAGAGCGTCCGACTAAGAAGATACTATGTACGCACACACGTATTTTTGTGTGGAGTGTGAAACATATAGCGGTGGGCTATATATATACACGTATATTTCGTTTGCATTTCTTACATGTTGATCGAAGTATCCTCCGTAAGCGATGAAAGCTGCTGAAAGGAGCACGTCGCCGACGATAGTGCTCATTTGTGAACGGAACGTCTCCGAGCTGGACTCCCAACGCTCACGTTCGATCACTAAGCTCTTCAGGAGAGCGATAGATCTGTCCACCTGTACATCATAATAACAATATCATTTTAATCATATCAATTTTTATGTATAACGTAATTGAAGTGAAACTTCTAATGCGACTTCCAACAAGGTTACGTTAAACTTTTAATACTAGAAAGGGACAGAACGAGAGTGAATGCGTGGCACTCGAACGCATGCGCGTAGTATACCTGTTACAGGCCAGCGCCAGCGTTACCAACGAGTAGCGTCCAATATTTTAATGAAATATTTAAAAAAATATACCTATATATTTTTCTATCTATAATTTAAAATATAATATATAATATAAATGTTACAGATGTCGCGTCGCTTATACACAGCATTCCCTATTACAAGATACATTTGATTTAAGGATGAAAAATGAAGAAAACCACAATACTACACATCAAAAAGAAGTTTCACTTCATCATTCACGTGCATCAAGTTGCACGCGCAGCGTTTTTTTTATATAGCTCTTCTTGCAGATTACAAATGTTTAAGATCACAATATTGTACAAGACGCGGTTACCTTAGCTTGTACATTTTCGAGGTCGGTCTTGATGGCCTGCGCTTGACTGATTAGTTGAGCGTACTCTTCTTTGTACGAAGCGATCGATTTCTCCAGCTGAGCAATAAGTTCGCGCACTTCGTTGCCGGCCGTGACGTTGCTCTGAGCCTGGTCCTCGAGGGCTTGGAGCTCGTTACGCAGAGGCTCTACCCGTTTCAACATGTCAGCATATTCAATCTTAAACGAGAAGAACACAAGTGAAACAGTCGCTTGTAAAGTTAACTAGAGGATGAGAGTATTTTTTTTTGATAAAATGTGTTTTTTAGAAATTGTATTGAAATACGAATTACATATTGATATTATACTATATTGTTTCTTTCAATAAAAAAAAGTTTATGTTTAAGTTGATTATTGAAAACACGAATAAAACAACATTTTCTGAAAATAAATCGTAGCTAGATCGATTTTATCGCCCCTGAAATCCCCTGTATACTAAATTTTATGAAAATCGTTGGAGTCGTTTCCGAGATTCGGATTATATATATATTTATATACAAGAATTGCTCGTTTAAAGATATTAGATACATTCGTTCTTCTTCAATGAGGTTAGTGAACATACCTGAGCAATCGCCCATTTGACCATAGGACCGCATGCCATACTGGCACGGTTCACTTTTTCGAAGTTGTAATCGGGGTTGCTGAGGTACCTGGTCCTCATTTTCTCACGTACGTCGTCACTGACAACACACACTTTGATTAATAAAATTAAAAAAATTACATTAAATTGGACCAAACATTACGTGCTCGCGTGCAAGGCCAATAAACCAAACCGTTTCAATGAATGAAATTCCTCCTTGTTCCCGGGAAGTAGTTCCTATTCATGCATATTTCCATATATTTTTTTCCAATAAAGGACATCACTTACCCGATACACAGCAAACATATTTCCAGAGATAAACACTTAAAGTCTCAAAGAAAGACGCATTAGACAGCAAATCAAATAAAACGAAACAAAAGTATGAAGCGAACTTTCACTGTCTGTGGTGACTTTTGTCGGCTGGAATCAATGTGTATTTGAACATCATTATTGGCAAATACATTCATGCTTTACTGTATTATACGCGAGGGAACCATGAAACGTTAATATTTTATTAAGTATTATAGTGTTTTGGAGATTATTCGTGGCGTTATTGTTTGGTAAGTGTGTGGGGTTTTAGAAGGCAGCTATGATTGGTTGTCTGATTCTGTGGTTTCTATTCTTATTGAAGATATTACTGTATTAATAATAGCTGGTACTGTAATTAGATTGTGTGATTAGTGTTTGCGGATGTGCTAAACGTGTGTTGTTGTGGATGAACTTGTTATGGACGTGATATATCGAATCCCAATTAGGGGGAGGGTTCGATATAAAAAGTCATGATTTTAATTGATAAATTAACGTGATCTTATACAGGTTATTCAAATTCGTTGGATACGTATGTTTCTATGATCTTTAAATAAAACATATATTCGTATGTTATATATAATGAATACGTGCATTCCGCATGCTTTACGCCTAATACGATACACTCATGCATTCATTCATGCCAGACATGCGGAAAAATGCAGCACATTTAAACAAAAAATAGCCCAAGCGATAAAACATCATGCAAAACTAAAAACAACTATTGCTTGTTTGTTCAATCAGATACAGTTCAACAGAAGATCGACAAGCAAAGATTGTTTTAGTACAGAGCACGCAAACCGGCACCACACACGGACGAGTATTGCGGGGGAGGAGCGGAAAACAAGCGGCGGTGCTCACGTTATGTCCTCCGTCGAGAAATTGGAGACGATGCTATTGATGAAGTTCTCCCGCATGATGACCGCCCGGATCGCCTTCCAATCGGTTGCGTTCTCGCCCAGCAGCAGGCAAATAGATTCGAGGGCCACCTTCACTATCGCCGGCGGGTTGCCCATAGACCTCACTTCGACCAAATGCTGCTTCTTTATAGATTTCACCGCTGTACAGTTTTAACCAGCCGTTCGGGGTTGCCAATCGTCGCGTCCGTCCACCACGAAGCGAGAGCGAGAGAGTACAAAAGGAGAGAAACAAAAAAAGGCGTTTAGCGGCTTTCTGCGACCATGCGGCTGGCGTTATTACTGTACACACGCGACGACCAACGTTCGTCCGGGAACCAGACCGTGGCGGTACTGCGCCCGGACGAACGGTGGCGGTCCGTAGTCAGCGCCCGGTCATTTCACAAATAGACAACATATAGTTTAGTCATTACTGTTAACATGTTAATGTTTACATCGACGACGATGCCGAGCCGGGTTAGTTACGAATGTCCACGTATATATTAGTGTGCTTTAAGTAAACGTTTAAAAAATAAGAATGTTTTTTTAGTTATCACAGCGTTACACAAGTTCATAATATTAATAACAACAGTCACATAATGCAAGCGAGCTTAGCTTATATACAATTGTACTTAACTAAAACAATATTCATTCACGAACAGTGTAGAAAAATAATAATTTCAGTTCTCATATCAGTCATCACATTCGAATTAGCTAAATACGTACAGAATAATAGTAGTAAAAATACGTTACTAAACATTTGTAATACAAGATGTTTTTGCCAATAAACGTCTAAAAACTAAACTTACTAGTGTTGCTATCTAATATGTTGATCTCTAGAACAATTCATTCAAGTATTCAAAAGACAGAGATGGCACGTGGTCGAGCCGTTACAATTCGGTTAAGTCACGTTTCAACGACACATTAAAGTTTTGCACTATAGATGGCGGCCACGTGTTATCTACCAATCAGAGTACACCATTAAAACTAACGTGATGTTCTCCGTCTCGAAGTTAACTATGGTCGATATGAAGTTGTCCTTCATGACGACGGACCGTATGCCCTTCCACGTGTCGCCCTTCTCCCCGAGCAGGGTACAGATGGACTCGAGCGCCATCTTCACCACGGACGGAGGGTTCGCCATCGAGCGCACCTCGACCAACTGCTGCTTCTTGATCGACCGCACGGCTGTGTTGTACAAGTATCTTCGCTTTTAATACTAGCTTTGCGAAGTGAAACTTCTTGGGCGCAATCAAGGTAAAATTAAAAGGTCATATTCGAGTAAAACAATAAAATTTCTTTTTCAAAAATTAATAGAATTAATAGAAATTAAGACCGAGATCGCCAAAAAAGTCTCACTTCTAGAAACTTAAGATGTACAATAAATTTAACGCTATATATATATTTTTTTTTTGAATAGTTTGAGTACATTGCAATAATTACTGTATTCAAAGAAATCTACTTATTTATTATACATATAAGATAAAGCATTTCTGCGTGCAATGAATACATATATTTTGTATATGTGATTATGACTAAAAAAAAATTGTAATCACCAAAATAATTATATTATAAAACATTCAAAGTAGCAACTCTTTATTCGTTTTAATTCTATAAACATTAATCTAACTACAGTAAGTCTTGACTACGAGACGAATTGATTAATGAAGAAATAAAACGCTGTTGTTATTTCATATTGGGTGATTTAGAATCAATCTACTACTACAACTAATCTATTTTAGAAAGGGATTAAAATATATTTCATGCGTATGAAAAAGAAAACCAAACCGTTTTGCGCTTCGATAACGGCTGGTTCCACTTGTGCGAGGTCCGCCATCACGTCCCTTCGCTTGGCCTCGATCTCCTTGGTTTGTTTCTCCAAAGCGACCTGTAGCGTCGTGACAGATTAGTTACAAGTCTGAACTCCTTAAATATTCCCCTTTATCGAAGATTTGTAGTGAATATAACCAAATATGTTCATTAATTGACGGCATCGACATTTTTAACGACACGTGTCCTGGTCTCAAAAACAAACTATATAGTATCCAAGTTCCTTTGCTTATAGTTGATGAGAGAATGTTAAGTAGTTAACTCTTGTTTTCATGTTCTTTTCAATTATTTTTTTATGTTGTACTGTTAACATTTAAATTTAACCTATTTTTCCGCTGTTTGTAAATAGCTGTAACATGTCATAGTGTGTTATAAGAGATTGCTGTACGTACTAACTGGCTTACATACCAGTACTTAATTTTATACTTGTTAATTTTAAGCTTGAATGATATGTGTGTATTGCTGTTGGTGTGTCTAAATAAATAAATAAACTGTATCCTCGAGAGTATCATGGGATCTCATACCTGAATTTCCTGGCTCTCGACCTTTTTCTTTTCAGCTTCCTGTTGGTCCTTCACCATTTGCCGCAACTTCGCATTGGCGGCCTCGTTCTTGGCTTGCAGTTCCTAATGACATTTACATTTTTAGGTTATTAACACATTGACTGCCGTGTAAGTCACCGGTGCCCTACGCGGCGCCCTGAAGTAATTACGTCGACTTCTCACTTCGATCTTCTTACTAAGGCGCCGGAATATCTAGTAGACTCCGGGAAAGACGAATCCGAAGATACTGAGAACGAATCTATTCCTGACTAGCTGACCCGGCAGACTTCGTAATGCCTCAATCGATAAATAAAATAAACTTTTGTATAAAATAAACTAACAAACAAAAGGAATCCGTCCAATAGGGGACACGTCAAAGGAAAAACAAAATTGTTATTTTTATTTAATTCTGAGCATTCACATTTATTTACCTTTTAAACCTTCTCTGGACTTCCACAAATAATTCAAGACCAAAATTAGCTAAATCGGTCCAGCCGTTCTCGAGTTTTAGCGAGACTAACGAACAGCACTTCATTTTTATATATATATATATATAGATTTACCTAAAAGACTGAAACATACATTAACAAGCAAACGAAGGTAGTTATGTAATCCGGGCGTTTAGTAACAGAAATCGACATAATTACTTGAGTGCGCCGCGTAGGACACCGGTGACCTACACGGTAGTCAAAGGGTTAAGAGTTATGACTACTGTTAAGACAATCCAAAAAGTTTGACAATAACCGTTCTGTCCAAGTAATGGAGTATTGTCGCACCTGAGATTTGACCGCTAAGCTCTTCTGCATCTCCTCGACCTGCTCGACGGTTTCGGCAATCTTACCGAGACCCACGTTCAAGTGAAGCTGCTGCTCCTCCAGGTCGGCACGTTTTTCGGCGTAAAGCTTAACCATTTGTTGGATAAAGTCCAAATAATGCCTGGAAAGTATTTCGTTTTAATGTAAATAAAAAATTAAGAGTAAGGTGTGTCTTTAAATACTTTAATGTTTTATTAACTACAATACTAGTCTAATACCGTTCAATCACTGCAAGCAGATCGTCGGTTGGATTTTAAAAATTCTATGATTACATCTTTGAAATTATTTCTGTTTCGCTAATTATTCTATTATTACGCCTATTTCTGCCGTGAAGCAGTAATGCGTTTCGGTTTGAAGGGCGGGGCAGCCGTTGTAACTATACAGAGACCTTAGAACTTATATCTCAAGGTGTGTGGCGCATTTACGTTGTAGATGTCTATGGGTTCCAGTAACTACTTAGCACCGGGTGGGCTGTGAGCTCGTCCACACATCTCGGCAATAAAAAAAAACCTACCATCAGTAACCCTAAATCCTGTATCCAGCGAGTGCGGCTGGTGGGAACTAGAGTGCTCACCTGGGCGTGATGGCCATGGTCCTGTTGGCGCGCTTGGCGAGCCTGGCGTTGGCCTGGTGCAGCGTCTGGTGCACGTACACGCAGGCGTTGACCACGGCCTCGCGGTGCGCCGGCGCCGCGCCCACCTCGCCGCACGCCGCCGGGAACTCCGCGGGCGGCACGTACTCGGCAGACTCCAGGTCCATGCGGCTCGTGAACTCTTTACCCACCTGTACGTCACTAACGTTAGTCCAGGGCACGGGTGACGTGTTGAAAAAAAAAACAACACTGTTTGATGACAGGTATTTCTTTTTTGTACCTAACCTGATAACCTTGAGAGGCTATATCAGCGTAGCCTTAACTATAGTAGAATTATTTTGTCCGTGCAGTTTGGGTCATAAAACATAGCCCGGCTAGGGCGGTGAGCACGTTGCGCGGGCGTAACGTCATTATCGATAAAAACAAATGAGTCATCGAACACAGCGCCGGGGCGGTATACGATGGGTGGTGAGACATTGTTATGTTAGGAGTCATTTGTTGTACTTACCTGCAAATTATAGTACATATGTCGAAGAGAAATGTATTTTTATGCATTCGCTCTCTGAATTTATGTAGTGACAGAATGGCTACTCCTTTGTTTTGTACCAAAACTGTAGAATTTATTCAAAATAATATTTGCACGTGCATCAACAATGTGTTAAAAAATTTCACTGAAATGAAAATAGATCCCGAAAAGTTACAAAGTATTAATTTCTGCCGTTATCGTTAACTTGCTGCGGCGATATGTGGTGTAAGTGTTTAGTGATTTTTACTTTCATTTTTACACCCACCCACAAAATGACAAAACTAAATACACTATCGATAACGCTTATCGAAAACAATAATGAGCATCACTATGCCCGTCCATAAGGCTCGTGAGTGGAAGAGAGAGCGAAATATTCGCTTCACCACTCCGACTATTTATGACCTAAGCTGCACAGATAAAATAATTCTACTATAGTAGGTGAGCTCACGGGGCAGTGCTTCGCAGAATCTACCACCGGATCGGAAACGCGACCCACTGAGAAGATCCGGCAAGAAACTCAGTGGGCTGTGTCTATGGGTTAATTTACTCGTCGAGCCCTTCGTCGCAAGCGACGGGTTCGGCGGGGACGATGATCGGATGAATTTAAATATTTTGTTTCTTACTTGGAACAAAGCTCCGTCGCTCCAGTCTCCGAACCAGTTAAGCACGCATCGGTTGAACAGAGCAGGAGATGTCGCGGCTCGGTCCTTCAAGCCCTCCGAGGACGGGTTCATTGTGAACACTACGTGCAAGTTGCGCATCACCTGGCTCGTGAACCTGAGAATAATTAGTACAACCATGACCATTACGATATCCTTATTTTCAAATACTTCTATTCTTTTAGTTATTTGGTTCTACTTGGAATGCAAACTATTACAAAGTTTTTTATTACCATTTGTAAAGCTCGTCATTCGAATCTAGCATCAAACCCTCGCGTTGGGCACCTTCCTTACATTGGGTCATGAGTGCGGAAAATTCATCACCTTCAAATAACCCAGGCACCTGAAAGAATTATCGTAGTTTTGTTTAATAATGATGAAACAGAAGCTTATGTAAAATTGTTAAAAAATTATCCATTTCATAATTTAAAACAAACCGTACCTCTCCATTAGCGAGTAGCGTGTTCATTCTTTCAAGGAATCCGCTGTCCAGTACGTTAGACTCATCTAATATGAAGGCGACTTTTTCGTCTCTACATCCAGCGCGACGAAGAACCGAGCGAAGGTCTTCGTCGAAGTCAGCACCAGTGTATTTGTTGTGAACCTAAGTACCGAAAAGAGCTCTTAATTATGACATGGAATATTGTGATTGCTCGTCACTGCATCGAGGCGAAATTAAATACATTCGTTTTTGACTCCGTATAGACACGTATGATATATATTATGTACTTATAATTGAACCGTTTAACTTTACCTTGATTTGGAAAATGCTGAGTCCGTTCATCCAAGCGACGAAACGACTCAGAGTTGTCTTTCCCGCTCCGGACACTCCGATGAGTAGCAGATGTCCCTGCGGCTGTCGGAATATACGATCGATACGCAGTACGTGGTCCAGGACTTCATCGAACAACACTAACGGAACGTCTAATTCTTCTTCATAGAACACCTAAATTATAATATTTGGTATTATTATATAAAAACATAAATGTAAAAGAATATTTAGAATTATATTTAATAATTCGTAAGTGAGTTCGTACCTTCAATCTCGCTTTCACGTATTCTCGAAGTTGGTCTCGTAAGACTGGCACATAATCTTTGCTCAACCAATTACTGTAAAGTATTGGACGGGCCAGAGCTTGTTCTCTATTGATACCTAAAACCATGAAATTTCAATAAATCAGTTTTATTAATTATGTTTGAGGACGTACATTTAAATCTACTCGTATTAATTAGGTGTCTCACCGGGGAAGAATCGCATGGCTACAGTATCGATGTTTTCATCCGTCCATTGTCTCTCAACATCATCTACCAAACGATCTTGGAATAGCCGCAGAGCCTCGTGCGCCCACAGCCTTACCAGACCTTCTACAGTCAAATTGTCCAAAGGCCTAAAAATTTAAAACACAAAGCTCAGTAGTTGGTAAATTAAAGCGCGGTTTTCTAGAGATTTTGTTAACGTTTTTTTACCTTATAGCTTCGCATATTCCTCTAACCCATCGGGTCATCTCACGGGGGGAATACACATAGTGCGGCTGCATATCCTGAGTGAATCGTTCTTGAGAAGCGAGGTATAATTTCACCATCGCTTGAGTAAGCGGCTCAGCGTATCCGCGCAGGGCCGGCTGCATACGGAGCATGGCGCGGGTGAACGTGCCGTAGATCTGATTGATAGTTGAAGTGTATTAGCGGAAATATTACTGGTGGTAGGACCTCATGTGAGTCCGCGCGAGTAGGTACCACCACCCATTTCTGCCGTGAAGCAGTAATGCGTTTCGGTTTGAAAGGCGGGGCAGCGGTTGTAACTATACCGAGACCTTAGAACTTATATCTCAAGGTGGGTGGCAGCGTTTACGTTGTAGATGTCCATGGGCTCCGGTAACCACTTAACACCACCAGGTGGGCTGTGAGCTCGTCCACTCATATAAGCAAAACAAAGTATATATATATATATGTTATTAGGTCCGAAGAGATCCAAATAAGCCTCGGTAGACATTTTGAGTGATTTATGCTGACCTGTTCTAGGGACATTTCTCCGGGGTAGTCGACGTAAATAACGGGCACGTGTCTTAATAGACGATGTGAGAGTGGCTTTCTTCCAGGGTCCGTAGGCGGATTGCAAGCTCCAACGAACTGTATGCGCTCCAGATGTACCCAGGAATGGTCTGATGAGAAAGGTGATACTTAAGTACAAATATTCATCAGAAATTATTTAATTTATATATTTTTTAAGAATAAAATAGGAATTTTTAGTACGTACAGTGATTGAAAATGCGTTAATTGGATCTAAAGCTGCCTCTCATACTTAGCAAGTAAAATAGCTTTACACAACACTATATTCAGATACTAGCTGACCCGGCAGACTCCGTAGTGCCTCAATCGATAAATAAAATACCTAAACTTTTGTATAAAATAAACTTAAAACAAACAAATGGAATCCGTCCGACGGGGGACACATCAAAGGAAAAACAAAATTGTTATTTTTATTTAATTCCAAGCATTTTCATATTTATCTACCTTTTAAACCTTCTCTGGACTTCCCCAAATAATTTAAGACCAAAATTAGCGAAATCGGTTCAGCTGTTCTCGGGCGAGACTAACGAACAGCAATTCATTTTTATATATGAGTCGACTAGTATCAAAGCCGGCAATGTGACTTTTGGACAATTACTAGTAAATCAGAAAAACGAATTATTGACTTTGTATTCCATTGGCAGTCACAAAACTCTTCTGAACTGAATAACAGGTTAAGTATTAACCTTTATTTAATGCAGGTTTTGAACCGTATTCTTTGAAGGAGACAATTATATTCAAATCAATCTGTATTGACATATCAATAACATTTTTTTGTCCAAATGCACAGATTGCCACCTTTGATAATAGACGACTCATATATAGATAAAGATATAAAGCTAAAGATTGTTTAAAACGCTTACCGCTTGCTCGATAGAAGCCCTTGTGTTCAAGAAGTTGACGCAAGAAAGAAATGACTCGCTGGGTACCGTATTGATCCATGTCAGGTAAGTTAATTTCATCACAAAACAAAACCAACCATTTTCCGAGCTGAAATAGAAGTTTATAGAGTTTGTTTGAAGTGAAATAGAGTTTTTTTTTTAGTATCTGTTATCTAAACGTTGTCTATGTGTTCATCAGTATTTTTCAAGTATCAACTATCATGATTTTATTTGCTATAATGACATTGTGATTTTTTTTATTTGTGTAGAACTTTATTATTATTATTTTGTCATGGTGAAATAATCAGCAATTTATACGCCTTGAGCTCAATTTGGACTTTGGCGGTTATGGGAGTTTTTAGACATAAATAATTAATTAGCGATTGAAAGTGCTTGTTCTTGTTATAACGTTATTTCTACAAAGTATCTCATTCTTTAAATCGAAAATCATTAACGTTGGAAGTGGTCGGTGCTTGATTGCAGGGTCACCAGTGCCGGGCGGCACAATAAGGTGTCAGTAATAGGGTAGACAGTTTATTCCCTATCTCACACAGTATATTTAAAAGAAGGAGACAGTACGGAGAACAGAAGGCACTATGTATGTTTACTGGTGGTAGGACCTCTTGTGAGTCTGCACGGGTAGGTACCACCACCCTGTCTATTTCTGCCGTCAAGCAGTAATGCGTTTCGGTTTGAAGGGTGGGGCAGCCGTTGTAACTATACTGAGACTTTACAACTTATATCTCAAGGTGTGTGGTGCATTTACGTTGTAGATGTCTATGGGCTCCAGTAACCACTTAACACCAGGTGGGTTGTGAGCTCGTCAACACATCTAAGCAATAAAAAAAAAACAAAAAAAAATGTACACTACATTAACTATATCACGTCCGAAATAGGCAGGTTACCAACCCGTGCGAGCCCGCAACAGTTTTTTTTAAGTGATTTTATGACCTGGTAACTAAGACCTTTAAGTCATGTCTTATTTTAATTTATATTCTTATTTTTATGAAAAATGATAATATGGAGTGAAATCAAATGAAAAATGATTAATTTGAGACATTAATCAACTGGGATGAAATTAAATTAAATGAGATGATATGGGATGAAATATAATCTTAGTAAAATGGTGGTCATTTACTAAGATTTTTTCAGTGGACTTTTTGGAGGATCCCGAGAAGTTGCGTCCAGCGGCTTTGTTTCATTTTCCCACATTTGTGCAATTTCACAGATATTAAACAGTTAATAAACCATCGTTATTACACATTTAAACCTGAAGAAACACTAAATAGACAAAATAAAACAAATCACACAACTTCACTCCTCGCGTTCCCGCCAAAAAGTCGCCCGCAACAGTAAAATAGTTTGCATACAGATAAAGTGTGTACCTGCACCGGAGCAAGCACAACGCCGTTCGGAGTCTTCCTGTACTCGCAGTAGTGATCGAATGTTTTCAGCAGCAGCTCCGGTGTCGTGGCGGACGAGAAGTTCAACCCCACCACCTCCATGTCGGGCAGCGCTCGGAGCGCAGAGAACAGGGTCATTGTCTTCCCGGAGCCGGGGGGACCGCACAGAACTACGTATTGTGTTTATTGATCACTACGAGTATGCTGCAGTGTCACTAGCATTCCATTTCGAAATTCAAAATTAAGACGCATTTATTTTTTAATTAAAAAAAAATACTATTCAAGCTTTTCATAGAATATTATAGAGAAGGAATTAATTTAACGGCTTAAAAAAAGTACTCTGAAAATTATAATAGTATCTTATTATAAACACTATTACTAAATATATGATACGTATATGCCACGCAGTCATTCCAGGATCTGTTTTTGAGAAATATTAGATTTTGAAGTGAAATTTCCTTAGAACCGTTGTGATTTCAAACTCGATTGAACGAAACAATAAGTCCATAGAGACATAAACACATAAATGTATAGGATTCAGCCAGCGAGAGAGAGAGAGATAGAACACATTATACGTGAAGTTAAAATATTAATTCACAGAGGGCGCTACCTCATACTATAAGAGATGATTAACAATTATTTAGTAATGACAAAATTTTACATATACTTAGTCATTTAGGAAAATTGTATTTTAATTTTTGAACTTAACTAAACTTCTACCACGTGTGAATTGCACAAATGTTTTTTTTGTTTTAAAGACATTCATTTTTTTGAGCTTTTTTACGTTAAAATATCGAAGACTTTTTAAAGTTTTCATAAGATTAATATTACATCTTTAATTTTTACACACCCAAAGGTTTATGTTCGGCAAGCCAAGTATAAAGCAAGGCTTCGTGACGCACTGTGTCCAAGGTAGGAACGACAACGTCAGGTGCAGCAACTTTGTGAGTTTCAACTTCGATTTGTGGTACTTTCGCGGACCACGGAACCCATTCTCCGGTCACGCTAACCTGCGTGTACGTCACAAAACAAATTATTATTTTCACATCTTCACATTTATAATGGAATATCGATTAAAATTTGGTTATAATACTTTACCTCAAAATCGATAATGTGTTGATTGGGTCCGCAATTGGGTAGCAGCATTGTGCTGGCTGATCGTATGAAATCACCGAGTTCATTGCGATCCTATAAAATTTGCAACATTAAGAAAAATGTTAGATCACTAACTAAAATTTTTATCAATCAATGTGATTTTTTACATACCTTCAATTTCGCGTCACCAGCAAATGACCATAGTAAAGAATATACCAGCCATTTCGGTATGTAGGCTTCTAATTGCTCGTTTGTGATGGGGAAGTCCGGATGTTGTCGATTGTATCCCAGTATATTCCTGAAGTACACAATTCCAGTTATGTCTAATGTTCCATATACGATGAATTACGCGCGACACCCATTTGTCAAGTTTTTTTCCTCTCCAATTTAACGCAAATAGACCAACATTGTGTTGATGCTCACGTCGATTGAGCGGTAGATTGAGTATCATCAGCTTCGACTATCGGCTTTAATTCGTCATTGTTGACTTTAGTTAGTTGTAAAATATGAATATGTTATTGAAGTTTATTACCTAACACCTCGATTAAGCATAGAGTGCAGCGAAGACAGAGCTCGATGCCGAGTGAAGTCCATTATGTGATCGAGGGATGCAGCTCTTTCGAGACATTTGACCACGAGACCGTCGCCAAAGAAAAGTGGTTGTAGTATAGCCGCCACGTCACGCTGCGTCTGAAAGATCACCACAATTAGCTCAGTTTCATAAATAACATTATATTATCCAATGTACATTCAAGGAGACCAATTCCATTTCTAATAATAATAATAAAATATATCTCGTTAGGGTCAGTGTTAGCAACACTCCGGTTTGAGCCCCGTGAGCTCACCTACACGCCAAGGAGCAGCTGAAATAGCCGCTCAAGGCTATCAGCATAGGTAAAAAAAAAAGTATTTGTTGTGGAATCTTATACTTACTTGTAAAGCGGGTGACAGGATATTTTCAGTGACATTCTGTTCACTACCGGGTGTAGGTGCAGCCATGACAATACTGAACGAATCCTCCTCACCATCTTCCAAAGGAATATTTTTCAATCTAAAAACATTTTATTCCTTTAGTATTTAGAAAAAGATATTCTAAGTTACTAATTTTTTTTCAATGTTTTATTAACTTTATCTGTAACTAAAATTGAAATAAAAAGTTAGAAACCTCATCAGATAATTTTCGAAGATCATCTCAGTTGTAAGGACGTCTTGCGAGAACCAAACCATACCGCAACGAGACACTGTAGCAAGCGTTGCGTATTTCAAGTCTTGTACCTATAAAAATTATTGTAATAAAATAAAACGTCCAAAAAGTTACTATTAGTCTTACAAGTTAATCCCAATTTCTTCTTCTTTTCGCCTGCATATTAATATTTGTTTAATTTACCTACAATGGAACTATGTCCTTGATTGACACTCGGAGTTAATAATAATTTATTTTTACATTAATAAATTTTCAAAAGCTTTCAAATCAGATACCAACAACTAAAGAGAGTTTTGGACAAGAAAAACATTTTACCTCAAACATGATTCTGACATTCGGAGGCAGCGATAGACGTTCACCGTTTGGCAGAGTGAGGAGCTTGTTGTCGTCCAGTACAGAGTTCAAGTTCTCGACCCACTCGGGATCGACGTCACCGTCGAATATAATCCATTGGCGTTTGTTGATCTCACCTCGTACGTTATCAATTATTTTCCTTTAACAATAAAGAGGTAATTTTATATCAGACGAGGTACGAAGGTATTGTATGATTGATACAAATGATTTTAATACAATTTTAGACTAAGCTTTTAGACTAAATTTAAAACAATTTTAGACTAAACATTTACTGGTGCCGGACATCTTGTGAGTCCGCGCGGGTAGATACCACCGCCCTGCCTATTTCGGCCGTGAAGCAGTAATGCGTTTTGGTTTGAAGGGCGGGGCAGCCGTTGTAACTATATTGAGACCTTAGAACTTATATCTCAAGGTGGGGGGCGCATTTACGTTGTAGATGTCTATGGGCTCCAGTAACCACTTAACACCAGGTGGGCTGTGAGCTCGTCGACCCATCTAAGCAATAATAAAAAAAAACTATCGTTTACCTTAATATATGTGTGAAGAGACCATCAGTCCATTCACGTGTGTTTGGATCGAGAACACCATATAAAGTTTCCTTTGACATCGCTTTTGGATCGATCACGTGGGCAACACCTTCAACGCCTTCAAATCTGTTTTAAAAACAACAACATCAAACGTTTAATAAAATATAAGTCTCCTATTCGTTACTATAAAATCACATACATAACGTTTGGTAACTATTTGTTCCTCTACTTATTTGCTGGTAGCCTAAGGGGCTATCACAGCTACACGCGTACGTGGTACCAACTTATATAAAAGAGAATGTATGTGCGTGTATCAAAAACTCGAGAACTGTTGCCCCAATTAAAATGAAACTTTGCACACATATAAATACATATAAACTTCGATCAACAATAGTAACTAGATTTCGGGTCGGTGCATAAAATCCGTCTCGTCAAATAACAGCGCACTTGAAATGTGAGCTCTTATTTTGTTTAGTTCACTTCAAACACAGCCAATGTCAACCCGTCTCACAATACCGCAATATGTATTCAAAAGTTGCAAAAATAAGGCCCGAAAAAGCAATTTAACGGCCGGTGTATCTTACTTTCGGTAAGTACATGAAGTATAAACTATATTGTAAGCTTTAAACTTATAAATAATATTAAATTTTGAACAAAATTACCGATTTTTAACCACCGCTACAAATGTTGGCCAAGGCTCGGCCAACACATGGACAAACTTTTGCTTAACAGAACAGTAAATGCATGGAGTAGATTTGTGTTGTAATAATTTTTTAAAATTTGTTAGCAGCACTTCAAAATTAGTTGGTTAAAATTGGTTAACGCTGCTTTTGTGTCTGTTTGTTGGACTCTCATTAGATACTTAGCTTTCCATTTTTATTTTAGCTTTCCTAGCAATCACGTGTGCAGAATGGATCTCGATTGTCGCCAGAGAAACAAGAGATGACTTTTATAAGCCAGCTAAGAACTCCGCTTATTGACACTGGACATCTTTGCCTTCCGTGCTCACGGCTACTGAAATGTGGCCGAAATATTGTAATAGAAATACCACGCTTGAAACCGTTTAAACGTTGTTTTATTATGTGCACTGGTCGCGAAAACTTAAAAATATATATTACACAAAAACGTAACGCTAATAAAATAATAAGTAATGTATAGATACTAACAAACATACATTTCCAAAACATAAAAAGTAAACAACTAAACTTTTACTTTAATTCATTAATAAATTATTTTAGTGTTAAGCGCGACCCCCTTACCTCCTGTAGTAAATAGAAATCGGCATTTCAAGAAGCAAAAATAAATAAAGCAAAACGATGTTAGTTCTCAGAGCAATTAAGGGAAAAGTTACTTTATTTGTTGCACCTTAAGATTGATTTAACATTAAAAGTTGTTTAAAATATGTCTTTTTATTGGTAAGTGACAGGAGTAATTTATTGCTTTGCTCGTTTTATGTGACGAATGATCGTAAGTATTAGATAATGTTTTGGAGATTTGTGACTTTATTACTAGGTGCCATAGTTGTTATTAGTTTGAAAGTAAAAGTGTTTCAAAACTTTTTTCTCCGTTTGTTAGTAAACGAATGTAGCTATATAAGTATATATTCACGCGGACAGTTTTTGCTTTAATTTTGTACGTATCCCTTTATCTAGTTACTATTGTTGATCGAAGCATATAAAGGATGACATGAGCACTCCGACGAGCATAGTTACGTTAGTGGCGGATAGGTGGCGCTGGTGGCAGTCATTTTTTCTTTTTTTGAACCTTAGGACGAATTGATACGAAATCTACATAATAATATTTAAAAGAGAATAAGTTTGTGAATAATGTTTGAAAGCTTTACCTCTCCAAAGCTTTAAGTAGTACCCGCCATGCGGTAGATTTACCGCTGCCCGATGGCCCGACCATCATCAAGCCATGATTTAGCTTGCAGATTTGGTATAGTTGCAGTACCTGTACATTGATTATTATTAGGAAAAATAAGCGTCGGTGTTTTTTTTCAAGATTGTATTACAGAATATTTGTTATTGGATATGACGCTTATAGATTTTATTTTTCATCCACCTTTTCTTGTGTAATTTGTATTCCATAGCATGACATCGGTAAGTCAACCGATGTCATTTATAACTTACGATGAGAAAAAGTAGAACTAAAAATAGACAAGCAAAATTCAAACTGGGATTTTTAAATTAATTCTCAATAATCTCAATTAGTATCTATTTATAATAGTGAAATTTTCTTCTCCATTTATGAATACTCAACTTGTTCTACTAGTAGAACTAACAGTTTTTGTCCTGTTACAGAACAGAACCAAAGAGGAAGTTCATTCAACGACACTTTCCCGAAAACAAATATTGATAGTGTAAAGAAAAAAAAAACATTGTAAAGTTCAACAAGGATCAGGAATATATGAAGTTTAATGGACATAAACATTTTCAGACATATCCAGTCATGTGCATGGAGGGCGTGATATAGCGATAGTAGGACTTGAATGGAAGACTTTCGTGAATGAAAATAATTATTTTCGTTTATGTTTTAATATAAAGTTACTTAACAAAAAGCATTAAGGGCAGATTGACTGGTTATTTGTGATTAATAAAAATGTATAACTAAAAATATGTTGAGAGACCAACAAGTTATAATCCATTCAAATTTTATTCTGGTATTGAGGCAAAAGGATCCGAGAGAAAACATCCTCTACACAAAATCTTAATGCTTAAGACTCATCTGTATCAGTCGATATAAATTATTTCATATTATACAGATGAATGTTAATTTAAGTAAGTTGGTTTTAAAATGCGATACCAGTCAACTGCCCTATTGAGACTGTTCAGGAATGCTGCTATTCTCACGGAAGAAGGATCACAAATACTTTCACCTAATCCAACATTACAGTCAAAAGCAGTTAAAACACGAGAAAATACCGACAAAAGCGTGTGTTTAGAAAATCATATATGAGTGGTGATGGCGACACACAGAGACGTGAGCACAAACATGGAGTGAGAGAGCGTCCCACACCGGCCGGTCACTGACCTTGTCGATCCACGTGCTGAGAAGCGCTCGCGACGATTCGCTGCGCCTCTACGTGCCGTTAGCGGGTTAGCATGGAAACGCATACGCATTCACACTCACATACTAACGTATTATGGTAACGATATCATATTTTATTGTGTAGAGATTGCATTTAGGAATTATTACATTTGATTAAATATAAAGTCTTCAATGATATTTGAGCGAGGGACAAACGTAATAAATCGCATAAATATTTGTTTAATGCAGTCACTACATAATTATAATGATAAGCAAAACGTTAAATTAGTTATGGTTATTTCGACATGAGTATTCTTTTGTACGAGATGTTCACAATAATTAAATATTTACCGTCACCATATTATTTCGTTGAATTTTGATGGAATGCCGTGTAAATCGTCAAATACAAGTGCATGTATGTTCATGTTTAGAGATGTGAACGACGAGTCACTCATGAATAAATATTGTCAATAATAATATTTGTGTCATAGCTGTTAACTCCTCAACCAATTTTTATGTTTATTTTAACTATAATAGTTCAATACATATTTATCTCAATAGAAAGTAAACACACCTTGTCCATCCAAGTGGAGCCTTGTTCGTCAGCTTCACCACAAACCAAAAATTCTTCAGCGCAAACTGCCCGAATTTCGTTCTTCAAACCTGAAAGAAATTAATATAACATTTATTAGATAATTCAAAAAAAGTGAATTATGTTAGAAGGTGTATTTGTCTGAGGATATTTTTTTTTTTTGCTTAGATGGGTAGACGATCTCCCAGCCCACCTGGTGTTAAGTGGTTACTTGAGCCCATAGACATCTACAACGTAAATGCGCCACGCATCCTGAGATATAAGTTCTAAGGTCTCAAGTATAGTTACAACGGCTGCCCCACCCTTCGAACCGAAACGCACTACTGCTTCACAGCAGAAATAGGTTGGGTGGTGGTACCTACTCACAAGAGGCCCTACCACCAGTAACAAGGAGGATGATTTAAAAATTACCAGTCATTTCGGCTCTAGTGTACCCCACATTTGGGAATACGTCGTTAAGCAGTGAGAAAAGCAATGGAATATCCTCTGCTACCAGTTTCGGGACCATTGTCTCGCAGACAGATTGAATTAGAATATCTTGTTCGGGCAGCGATTCTGCAATAGATGCTTCGTCGGGCACTTCTTGTCCTCGTTCAGCTAATGTCTCCTGCAAACACAAAATGTATATCATTTAGGTCATTTGTAGACTTTTAGCGGGAGGCAGAGGCTTTGCTCTGCCCCTGGCATTGCTGAAGTCCATGGGCGACGGTAACCACTTAACATCAGGTGGGCCGCGTGCTCATCTGCCTACAAGGGCAATAAAAAAAAAGACTGATAATAAGTTAACATAGTTATACTTTGTACTTTATGCCAGCACGATATGCAGTCTCCCCGCATCGTTTGGGGACGTCAGAGTAAGAAATCACTGACATTGATGGTACATAATTATAAAAAAATTAAGTGGAGATATTTTAAATTATTGAATACCCTGAATGATGCAAGGTTACTGTAAGCATCAGTAGTTGCGAGGCACGTTTCTCACTCTGATTTTGCAATATGAAGCTCACCTTTATCTTCTGTATGCGATCACGTTTCACATTACCAGCAGATACAAGCACTGACTTGAGTGCTCGCAAACCGAAATCGTAGTGAGATTGGTTCGACAGTTGTTCATCACACAGTCTGAAAGTTAACATTTATTTAAGACATAGAAATTTCTTTAGAATTATAAGCAATTTAAAAAAAGAAAAACTGGTGGTTTTACTCGTGATAGGACCTCTTGTAAGTCCGCGCGGGTAGGTACTACCAACCTGCCTATTTCTGCCGTGAAGCAGTAATGCATTTCTATTTGAAGGGTAGGGCAGCCGTTGTAACTATACTGAGATCTTAGAACTTATATCTCAAAGTGGATGGCGCATTTACGTTGTAGATGTCTATGGGCTCCAGTAACCACTTAATACCAGGTGGGCTGTGAGCTCGTCCACCTATCTAAGCAATAAAAAAAAAAAGGGCTTACTTAAAGAATGGTACAATTTTGCAGGCCAGCTTCTCAGCAGTTCGGAATCCCTGACTGAACAACATGACTTCGGCGATGAGTTGCCTGTCCGGGGTCGTCATAGCCAAGCTTCGGAATAGCTTCTTCAAATTATCGGGCAAGTTTGAGCGTCCAGCGTAACCAGGGTTCATGGTAATGAAGATCGCCATGTCTTGCGATACGCGGACTTGTTTACCTACCAGCTCCACTGTAATCGATTTACCTGAAAGAATTGTTGCGTTATTAATAAGGATAATTTAAAGTTTATAAAATTATGTGACTAATGTATAGATAATGATAGGAAACTAGGTTTTATTTTTTTTATTATCTAACTTATAAGAATTTTATTTTAAATTAAAGTGGGAGTAAAGCAAGAGTTATTGTTGAAATTCATGTTATTAATTACTAGTATTGTCCCCTTCTTGGTGGCTTTTGAGAGCCTCCTGGATTGTCTGAACTTGTTGAGATACAGCAGACAGCATTCTTTCTTCGAGACGATTGAATTCGTCGAAACAACCCCAGGCACCGACCTGTTTAACAAAATTTCGTGTTTGTACTCTATTTAAAAATACACGTCAAGGCCACTTAGTCTTATAAGAAAATTCACCTGGCATAGACCGACGAAGATACGGCCCATGGCCTGGAAGTCGAAGGTTTCATCGCAGTTGAAGACCAACACGAAGCGACCGAGTTGATTACCCAAAGCTTTTACAGACTCCGTTTTACCGGTACCAGCCGGCCCTATTGACAAAGGAAAAACAAAATGAATAGTTAGGCTTGAGTTTTATACTTTATTGTTTACCTCAATATTTGTTTTTGTACGTACCAAAAGGTGATCCACCCAGGCGAGCTTCCAGCGCTTGCGTCATGGTGAGATAGCATCGATCCGTCAACGGAGTTTGTACTAGACGATCTTGAACACCCAAATATTCAAAGCCATACAGGAATTTAGCGTTGGCCATATGTATTGTCAGTTGTTGCAGCACCTGTAAAAGATAATTTGTTAAATATTTTTTCAAAATTTGCATATCCGATCCGGTGGTGGATTTAGTGAAGTACTGCTTTTACTAGGGCAGATGTTAGTTAAGTCCCAGGCTGTGCTCAGCGAGATTTTACTAGCAATAAGTATGGAATATTTTTAATTTATGGTGCCAAATATAAATAACAAAAAATTAACTTACGTCGTTATTCCTTGGATCGAAATAGAAACGCATCTCGTACAGCCAATCAAACGAGCGCGGGCTGTTCACGCCCGAAGCGATCAGACGACGAGTCACCGTACGCTTGTGAACGAATTCGTTGATCTGTTAACAAAACAGGTATTAGGGAATTGATTTTCTTATAATATTGCTACTTATAAAATAAGTTGTGCAATATTTTATTGAAAGTAAATTGAAATCAATCATTAATCTGTAGTGTTCTGTTTTAGTGTCTATTTTCTCACCAAATGTTCAAGTTTCCTTCTTCTAAGCGGGGGTTGTTCTTGCAAAACAGAGTCAGCAAGTATGTTCAGCATATTTTCAACATGAGCCAGTACGCGTTTCAATCCATCTCCGCCCCCATTAACGAGCGCTGCCTCTACATCCTCGGACCAGAGGATCTGAGCCGCTAGCACAACTATTTGAGCCTAAATAAAAAAGTTCCGGTTAAAGCCCATAAAAATGTGTATTTAAAATAAAAAAAATGTATATCTTTATGATTGTAATCGATACTTAAACATCATAAATTTTATAGGCACACCTGATACTTATCACACCATTCGATAAACTTCAGAGGGTCGACATTGCCGTCTTTGAATTGTTTGACATCGCCAACCGCGTCCTTCAGTCTGCAAGCTAACGTGACTCGCATTTCACGCTCAACCATCGACAACCATGAGTTGATTTTTGGATTTTCTATTGTTGAAACAGGGGCTGTGAAGTAAACCTGAAAAAAGTTTTTAGAAATTAATATAGCCTGTATTGCAAAGCGACGGAACCGTTGCCGCTGTTGGTTCTTCTCTCTTACGGAGTGGACTGGGTAACAGCGATAGCTTTGTGGTATCACCGGAGGCAGCTGGCAGCTCAGTTAGCTTATAAGATATCTAGGATGTATTACTGTCGGTGGTACCGGTAGATTATTAGTGGGTATCTCTATTGTAGCATTGAATTTTTTGCATTGAATCATAGAATTGTGTTTCTGTGACTCAGTTATGTAATGATTTCCCACTGGCAATAAACAAGTATGATCAATTAAAATTGACCGCTTGTTATTTAAAAGAGTTTTTGGAAATTAATTATTAGCCTTTCGTATTAAAATTTTGTTGTCAACCGAAAAATATAAGATTAACATAAAATCTTTGATGTTGAAAACGGTACCTCTTCTCCTTCCCTTGAAGCGATTCCGTTGATGATGGTATTGTCTTCGTTTAGAATAATAGCTGAAACCCCAGCAAACATTTTCTTAAAGTGTTTCTGTAGACGCGCTATGTTCTTGCTGTTACCAATGATCTCGAGGAGATCTTCATCACCCACGAAATAGAATCTAAAATAAACATTACGGGGCACAGCATTAGTTTATTTATTAAATTTCGTATAATTTGTTATTACAGTCAAAACCGTTTACTGCGACATCGTTTAGAACAACATGCCGGTTATAACAACCTAGAACAAAGGTCCCGGCTGAATGCTATATGACCGCCTTATTAAAAACATTGCTTTATACGACATTGCTTATAACGACAAACCTCATAAAACGACCACATTTAACTAATATTTCGGAGAATTAGATCTGTTAGAACGACCGGTTAAGCTGTGTTGTAAACAATTTGAATAGGTATTCACATTTGTCTTCAATGGCTATTAAAATCAGGAAAGAAATCAATAGGATTTAGTTTAGTGTAGGGTCTTTTCTAATTCTTAGAAACAAAACACGTGCATGCTGTAGAGTCAAAGTCCGCTTCTTCATATCTCTTCAGTTACTTTTTTACTTATCTATACACAAGACGCACCAAAACTTTGTGGAGTTATTCGTGAAATTTTCAAAATGTCGCTAAGAAAAAGAAAACAAATTAATATTGAAGAAAAATCGCGTATTATGTAAATATATTTTTCCAATAATTCCTTATCGATTTGTTTGTACTTGCACGATACACATTAAACATCACCGGTTGTTACGACTATCGGTTTTTACGACTGAATATGAGCAGTCCCTTCGATGTCGTTATAACAGATTTTGACTGTATTTCCATTAAATTTGATAATTTTCGCAGGAGGTAATTACCGAGGAAAGCTGCTTCTCTCCCGCTCCAGATATTCACCGAGCGCCTTTTGTATTTTTCCCAATAAATCAGCCAAACGTTCTAAAGATCTTTGAACACCAGGAATATTCAACACGTCCATGACCATGGGAGACTTGGAAACTTTTTTCATCAAGCCAAGGAATTCGGAGCTGAAATTATTTTTAATTAAAAATTAAATTATTTTTCACTTACACCATAAATCAGAAGCATTTTTGTTTTAGACATTTTTTTTGTTTAATTAATGATTCCTATATACAATTGTGATGCATGTACTGAAAAAAGCGAAATTAGTCCTATACCTAATGCTCTGGAAACGACTTGTTTCAACGGGTAGCAAAGTCTTGATGTCAGCAGATCCACTGAAGATACCTTCCAGATACACCCATCGCCGTTGTACGTCGATCCATACGTCAAATAGAGCGTTAATACGATTTAGTTTCTCCTCCCAAGTAAGAGCTTCTTCTTCAAACACCTGTAGGCAAAGAAGGCATTAAGAACATGTCGTCGTTGTCAAACCAAAATCTGCTATGTACACTTTTTGAGATTTTTACTTTTTGGCCTTTTCGTATAGTTCACAGCTCTATCTATCATATAAAAAAAACTGTTATATGTCTATAGCTTTAATATTTATCTGTAGCTTTCATTTGATATAGTTCTTAAAAATTCGTCTTCATATAAAATTTTTTACGAAAATCTTTTTCCTCGTTAGTTCGAAATAATTTTTGCACTAGCAGATTTTGGTTTGACAGCAACGATGTGTGTATACTCATGAATGATGTAGTAAACATTTACCACCCCTATTAATTTGTGAATTTTCTATTGTACAAATCAGGATTTGATTTGCTTACCTTATAATAGGGAGAAAGTTTCATTGCAGCAACACTGTTGATGTGCTCCTTTACTTTGTTAAAGAGATCATCCCATCCACGAATAATCTTGCATTTATTCTGATAGTTAATCAGATCTAACTCGTAGCTCTGCCACGACTCACGGACCTATTTAACAAATTACAACAATGAAAATTGTTCACAACTTTGGGATATCGAAAATTCAACTTTAGTTTTTGGAAACAATTATACAAGTTTCTTTTATATGTTACAAAAATCCCTGCAATTTACCTGTTTCAAGAATTCTTCAAGTGCCATTTCTCCTTGAGCGACAAGAACGACATCTTTAACTGTATGTTCGTTGTGGAGAAGATCAGCATCCCACACTTGTCCTAGAGTCAGTTCGGATAAAGACCAATCCACTTTGAGAGCTCGGCACAGTTGACGCCAATGACGTTCTTTAAGAGCATCCGATTTTAATTCCACAATTAACATGTTGACCTGCAAATTTGATGATTGACAAGATTTGTTTACGCCTGGGTTGTTAACAAGAATAAATTACCAGGACTTTTTAGTTTTAAAGAGTTGTAAAATTGGTACTAAATCTACCTTGGTATAAGACTGAAGTAATTTCCGAACGAATTCATAGCTGTCGTACATACGCAGACGAGCTGGCAGTTCTTTCAGCTCATTCAGCATAGCCTCCAGCTGTTGCCTGAAACAGTACATTAAATCGTTATATTACGTCATAGAATACTCAATCTCCCTCGTATCCCATTATGTTAAAAACATGCCTGAGTTTTCTGGGCTGTACGGAAAGCCAAGGTTTCTCTCTGATATCATCAATTTGTGTCCAGATTTTGCTGAGCGATGACCACACGCCTCGTAGATCTTGCAGTTCCTCAAGTACGACCGTCATGCGTTCGTTATTAATCGAGCTTCCTGTGAACAAAAATAAATGTGTAATGGAGACTATTAATTTGGCAATCTGGAGTTGAATTTATTTGGCAACTAGCTGTACCCGTCCGCTTCGCTGGGTATTTCAAATATTATTTCTCACCTCCAATAAAGATTCTCATCATTAACGCCCCCGTAACTGGTGTAGGGAGTCCAGCACTTACATAAATATTAGCCTATCCATTAAGTACATGTATTTTCTACATGGATACTAAGTTTCAAGTCAATCGGATGCATGGTTCAGTAGTTATAACGAAACATACGTAAAAACCACTGTTGATTTATATATTAGTATACATGCAACTAATACTAGCGAATGAATTTCCAAAAAAGTTGACTAAAAATTGTTTTCATAATCATAAGTATAGTAATGTGAATACAACTGACCAGTATCGTGCAGCTCCAGAGCTTCTTTAGCTTTAGCGACATTATCTCTTTCGTCCTTCAGCCTGGTGTACCTAGTTTCCATAGCCTGTAGTCTCGACAGCGCATCTTCAGGCCGGGTGGATCCGTCTGTCGGCTTATTGCGTTCCCATTCGGTGAGGAACTCCAGAGTGCGGGTTTCAACAGCTTTGTCTTCAGCTACGATCTTTTGTTGTAGTGATGCAACCTAAGAAAAAACATGAACTTTGTTGTTTCAGTAGGCATGTAAAAATTATTCGTTCAATAAGTTTTTAACATTTAAAGTTTCTTTTACATAGTAAGCACTAGGTAAGACATTAAAAAAATACCTGGGTCTGTATAGAAGAATCCTTTCTACGCATTATCTCATTGAATGCACTCCATTCTCCATCGATATTGTCGACGTGGAGCCATTGAGCTGGGAATTGGAATCTAAAAATTAAATATTACGACATTTTTATTTATTATATATATTAGTCAGTTTTATTAGATGACTATATTAAAATTTGCAAGTAAAATAATACCGTTGCCGTTCTAGAATACGTTGGGCTTCCCTGTAAATATCGACTTGCTTTTCCCAAGCCAAGACTTCTCTCTTCAACTGTTGCACGTAGGTAATGAGAGACACTGCGTCACTAGTAGATGCCGCTTCTATAATTTTACAAAGCATTGTGTCAGTTGATTTGAGTTTGCCACAACAATAAGCAAAACAAGATGTGTGGTGTCGTGGGACACCGTATAGGAACGAAGTTCCTTATTTTTAAAAATATTAATTTTAAGTTCTATTCGAGGTATAAAGAAAATAAAACTGGAGGTTTCGCAACAACCCACGGTCATTCGGTAACGTGCGAACTTATTATGGTACGCTTCATTCACGGTTGTTTGCATAAGAGTTGGTGTATTGCGCAAACGAACGCTCTGAGATTGTTGTCAATGAATGATAAAAAAATATGTTATTTTTTGTACGTTATTACAAAGTTAAGTCGTACACTGTGTGCATTACTAATAAAAATCTTACGTTACGAACGTTTTTTCCCGGTTAGGGTACCCCTCCGCGTCGTCCCACAAGGAACTTCGTTCCAATAAACTACCTATATATTTAAGAAGCGTACTTACCGATAGTCTGTTGTTCTAGTTGGCTACGCGACTTGGAGAGTTTGGAGTGGAACTGGACCATTTCCCCGCCGAGCAGTGCCCCGAACTTGCCGAGCACCTCCTTGTGCCAGGCGTCGTACTTGAGAGCCACCTTGCTCTGCACGCGGGCGAAGTCGATAACCACCGGCCCGTATTCACGCCGAGTGTCGGATGTGTCGAACGTGGTACGAGATTTCCTGGCAGAAAAAATCTAGGTCAAGTTCGCTCAACTTCGTGATAAATTCTTTGAGTGATAACAGAATCATACAGTGGAGTAACTAAACAACAGTAAGAAGAAATATCTGATCTGAAATCAGAAAATTATTAGTGTTTTCATTTTCTGTTAGATAGAAAGTAATATATTGGTAAATCAAGTCAATCCGCAATAAAACTGCTACTCTATCTACAAAATCGATACAAGCGTCATTGCAAGAAAGGGATAGAGCATTTCCTTTTGATGTTGATCAACAGCATTAAATACACCCGACTCCAATTATTTGTTCAACAGACGCATTATAATGCATTATTCACTAGGCCTATTGGCTTAAAGACATGTAATTAGTAGACTACCTATTAGTTCATTCGTTTTACACACAGAATATGTCCAAGATTAGCAGTCGAGTAACTTACTTGATGTCATTCAAACACTTAATCCACAAAGTGATATCTTCCCCGAGACGTCCATACAAGCTTTCCGGTTGTAAGTCCCAAAGGGCTTGATAACTGTAACAATACACGATTTAGCAATTCCAGTCACAGTGGCGGTTGAAACTCAGATAATACAGGTTTTAATTATTTTTTGTATCCAGAGATTAAAGACACTAACCGCAGCCATTCGTCGACGTATTCGCGAACTTCAAATATCTTCTTTTCAATCGCATCGTAAGCTTTTTCGAGGGGTGCGGATCCTCCAGGAAGCTTGGTCAGTAGGTTCCTGTAGGTGGCTGTTTGAGCTCGAGCAACTCCAACTTGGTACCTTTGAATAGGAGAAACGAAAAAAAAAGCATTAGCTATAAAGAAATATAATTAGTGTTTAAATTACAAGTATTATTTTTAAAGTTACTTTGCCCCAATTTCATTTATAATCTATATATTAATACGTGAAGGAAAAACTTTGTATCCCTTTTTACGAAAATTGCGGGGACGTAGGAGTATGAAATTTCCCACACTTATAGAGAATATAGAGAATGAGTGCAGAATGTTAATATTTTTTTAAATTATGCCTAAAAAATACATTAAATCAATAAAAAAAACATTACACACACCACCATGTATTTGACGCACACACGTATGCATACTAATTATTTATTGTCAAACTTTTGTTCTTGACGTCAGTGGTCAAATTGAGAATAGATTAAATGTCTTTATTAATATTTTTCTATAGTGTAGTCTTGGCGAAATTTGTGATTATAGTAGTATAATAGTCTTTGAAAATAGAATCATAACAGTGTACAAACTTTCAATTTAAATTAATTAAAGTCGAATTTCGACTACTGCGGGACCACTAGTGTTAATTATTAGTTAATATCCTGTCAAATGGAAAAAAAGGATTGCAAAAAAAACGAATTTACTATAAAATTGTTTTCTTTAGATCCAAATATTTATATTAGTGGATGCAGTTTCAATTTCATGTAAGAAGTTTGATCAAAATATTTGTGCTGTACATTTTTATTACCGTACCTGGTGCTCTGCAGTCTGTGCAGGCTGGTGACGATGGCCTGCCACGCAAACATCTGCCTCATCAGTTGGAAGCGAGCTTCTTCCAAAGACGGGAATAAATACATTTGTTGATTCGTAATGCGCACCTCGTGGACCACGCGGGCGATCTGCCATAATTAATATAGTATTATTGGCTACGTTTATATGTCTCAGTTAATTGTAAATTACATTATCCATTTAAAATCTAAAACTTATATGTTAAAGTATTAAAATGATTTTACTTCGACATTTTGGTTTTTTTATTATCAGTAGTTTGAGTTTGTTGAATGTAATTATAAAATACTAGCTGTACCCGTCCGCTTCGCTGGGCATTTAAAATTAACATTATTGTTTCTCACCCCCACAAAGATTCTCATCATTAACGCCCCCGCAACTGGTGCAGGGAGTTCAACACTCATATAAATATTAGCCTATCCATTAAGTACATGTATTTTCTACATGGATACCAAGTTTCAAGTCAATCGGATGCATGGTTCAGCAGTTATAACGGAACATCCGTAAAAACCACTGTAGATTTATATATTAGTATAGATTACTTCTTTATTACAATAAAGTACCTGGGGTTCGCCTCCGGGTTTGTGGGTAGGTTCAGCAGGAGAATAAGTATCCATCGATAGGTCAAGCTCATGGCTCTTCCCTAGCAAGGCGCCAGTCCAGGCTTCGACACCGGCCTGCAGACGGGCTGCGAGACTCTTTTCAACCTAAACAATAATCACGATTATGAATATAGATATTTTAAAAACTCAAATGGTAAGATGAATATTGTAACACAAAATTAAATCGTGTTTTTAATTTTATAGACTAATATTAATGATATAATATTATTAATTAATCGTGCAAATGTTCTAAGATTGAGTGGGGCGCTGGGATTAGAGGTTGTAGACGAATTCTTGTATTTCGGGTCCTGCATCAGCAACAAAGGCTCATGTGAAACTGACGTGCGCCGACGTATCGGAATGGGTAAAAGTGCGATGTCTCAGCTACAGAAGATCTGGAAGAATAGAGGGATAGGCCTGAAAACTAAAACCAGACTGGTGCGGACTCTTGTTTTCTCTATCTTCTTGTATGGAGCTGAGACATGGACGTTGAAAGCAGCAGACCGAATGCGCATCGATGCTTTCGAAATGTGGTGTTGGAGACGCATGCTAAGAATTCCGTGGACAGCCTTCCGGACTAACGTGTCGATGTTGAAGCAACTGGGCATCAAAATCAGACTGTCTACTGTATGTCTGAAGCGGATCCTCGAATATTTTGGTCACATTGCGAGGAAAGACAGCGATAACCTGGAAAAACTTATGATCAAAGGGAAAGTTGAAGGCAACAGATCTAGAGGCCGCAGCCATACTCGTTGGTCCGATCAGATCCGCACCGCTTTGGACAGTACAGTGTACAGCGCGCTGCATGACGCCGTGGACAGAGGAAAGTGGAAAAAGATCCTAAGATTGATGGCTCATGGGTGATGGTGGTCACGACCCTCAGACATGAGGAACACGACTCGAGGAGGAGGATAAAGCTGAAGAGTTTGTTTGTTTGAACGTACTAATCTCAGGAACTACTGGTCCGAATTGAATAATTCTTTCAGTGTTATACAGCCCATTTATCGAGGAAGGCTATAATATAACATCACGCTAAGACCAGTACAGAATGTTGCAAAATCTTTTTTTTTCCTTTTTGAGGGCTTCCGCTGCGTGCGCTGCGGAAGCGGTTGAAGTTTCGCTAAAATAATGTATGAGAGAATATGTCTATATGTTAAGGTTGCCTCACTATAACGTTTTTTATGCTGACCAAATTTGTTCTACATTAAAGCATTATTTGTGAACTATTGAACGCGGACCAAGTCGCGAGCAAAAGCTAGTTTTATCAATAAATCGTTTTTCATAAATACCTCTTCGTCTAAGCGTTGCACCCATAGATGCAAGTTGCTGTACTGCCTCAAGGACAGATCGTCGATGGCGCGCTGCAGGCGACTCAAAATGTCGGCCAGGCTTTGAGCCGAGTATGGGCAGGTCTCGAGCGATCTCACATCCACCGAGATTTGTTCTTCGACCGCAAGTAAATCTTCAACCTGTTAGTCAATTGAGGTGAGATTTTGGTAGTTAATTTTAATCTAAAAAGCTAATTTTAAAAACCTTTTTTACTGGTGGTAGGACCTCTTGTGAGTCCGCACGGCTAGGTACCACCACCCTGTCTATCTCTGCCGTGAAGGAGTAATGCGATTCGGTTTGAAGGGTGGGGGCAGCCGTTGTAACTATACTGAGACCTTAGAATTTATATCTCAAGGTGGGTGTCGCATTTACGCTGTAGATGTCTATGGGCTCCAGTAACCACTTAACACCAGGTGGGCTGTGAGCTCGTCCACCCATATAAGCAATAATAAAAAAACATTCTTTTGACTTACTTTCTCTTGGAATAGTAGCACGACTTCACTCAATTTCTGTACATATGGATCAAGTTTGTAGGATTCCCATACGAGAGCCATGCCTTCGGACACCTGGTTGAGAACGTCGCGCCTCAGACCAGCCACCAGCGGGATGATGGATGCCTTATCACGAATCTAAAAAAGTACATCGGCTGTTAAATTTAGATCATAAAATCAATGCAGAATCGACAAGGACACATGCACTGTACGGGTTAATATTTTCCTATCCTAGATGAATATGAGATACGATGCATATTTACGACAAAGTAACGGTACATATCTAATTTCTAGAGTAACTGATAAAATGGCACTAAAACATTTTGTAAAGGCGTAAATGCTCCCTATATGAAGATGCGCCAAAAACTGAAATAAAAGCGAACACAAGTCCACAATGTTTCACTAAACATGCATTCTACTATACCCAACTACCTTAGTATGATTCCTATTATTTAGCTGCGTAAACAAAACGTGTACGTGTTAGTGATTTCACATATTTCTCTTCTAAAAAAAAATCAAGTCACCTCATATTTGAACTACTGAAACAACATTGAGAATTCGTTGCGGTTATATAATCCTTTTTTTTGTGTACGTACCTTTTCGAGAGTGCGCTCGTAAGTGCGTACACTTTCAATCAATGAAATGGCGAACGGGTACAGTTGATTAGCTTGATGAGCCTTGTTCACAATGGCTAACGGCACTCTAAAACAAAGAGACGAGAATAAGGGCTGATTCAGACAATTCCCCAACACGACCGGATGCGAACACTTGGAAAGAACAGTCTCGGCGAGTATAAACCAACATTTTCGTAACTCCACACGATCATCTCTTAAAATTGCTACCTTCATTCACCTCCCAGTGAATAGGTAGGGAAAAAATCAACACTGAAAGCTATAATATTATTATTTGCACTTATTTTTCTCGCCTGTTCGTGTTTGAGAAAAATAACAATGTAATCCAACCGTAAAATATAACATAGGTTTTTTTAACTGCAACAACAGTGTTTTTTAAAAAGTTTAACCTTTTTGTTTTTGACTTACCTGAACCCTAGGTTCTTTAAATTACGCACTTCCTTGTATAGAGTGATGATTTCCGGCAGAAAGTTAACTTTCAGTTTGAGGATTGTGCCAGTCTTGCTGGACCGGGCACGCACTGAGTCGATCGCGAAGATTCGTCCCGATACACCCAGGTTACGTTGTTGAACCTAGAATAAACATTATAAAATAAAAAATCTTATACCTTTAAACGAGCAATTCTTGTATATTAATATATACATAATCTGAATCTCGGAAACGGCTCCAACGATTTTCATAAAATTTAGTATACAAGGAATTTCGGGGGCGATAAATCGATCTAGCTACGATTTATTTTCAGAAAATGTTGTTTTATTCGTGTTTTCAATAATCAACTCTTCCCGACATTTATTGGCGTATAATAATACTATTTTTCGTAATTAATTTTAAACCGCTTTAAAGACACAACAAGATGGCGTTATCAAAAAAAAAAACAGAGCAAAGCTCGGTCATCATCTAGTGGATTATTATTCATGGGAACTAATTTCATTACAATTTTGTAGTATTTTAAAATAATGCTCTTTTTACGCTACCTTACGAGCCCAATCGTCGAATACTTCTTGAGTATCTAATTTCAGTCGGAAACTGTCACCGTCTGCCTTCAACTTCTGCCCTTCAATATGATTTTCCCAGCCTTTACCTACAAAATGCAATGCAACATATGAAAAAATTACAGGAAACATAATAAAAAATAATACAACAATTTAATATAGTCATCTAATATACCAAGAACATCTTCAACTCTTTTTAAATAAGCAGTGAGCTGGTGATCAATCTGCTTCGCCCAAATGATGGAGCCGGCGACGGGAGGCAGATCTCGTACCGTCGAAATACTACTGCACTTCGATTGTGGATATTGTACCTATGAAAATGATTAGGTAAATAAATAATTTGGAGAAGGCATTTATGCGACACTACTTCTCAAATAACAAATCAACAGATACAATAAAAAAGTTACAAGGCTCTGTGGCCAGAATTTGATTTGGCCTGTGAACAGCATATAACATATTGATAATTTAAAATTTGAATTATATGGATATTCGGCGGTAAGTGTTTAACAATTGATCTTTTGACAACTCTTTCGATATCAGAGCGTGTGCTTTACAAAAAAATACTATTTACAGTGACATTTACATTCGAACGATATCGGTCTACCGAGTATCGAAACTAAGTGAACCCACAATCATGAGTTTTATATATAACTAGCTGTACCCGTCCGCTTCGCTGGGCATTTAAAATTAACATTATTGTTTCTCACCCCCAAAAAGATTCTCATCATTAACGCCCCCGCAACTGGTGTAGCGAGTCCAACACATATAAATATTAGCCTATCCATTATGTACATGTATTTTCTACATGGATACCAAGTTTCAAGTCAATCGGATGCATGGTTCGGTAGTTATAACGGAACATCCGTAAAAACCACTGTAGATTTATATATTAGTATAGATAACAAGCTTTTGATCTATTCGCAATGTTTTATTATTAGACTTCGTCAAATATTACGTACTTTAAACTTCTCATGTAAGGCCTCAATATCGTCTTTGACCCGCTGTATAAGCTGCGTCTGGTACTCGCGGATGGCGCCGCGGATGTGCGGGCGCACGAACAACGCGTTGAAGCGAGAGAATATACGAAACATTTCGTTTGCGTTCTTAGCTGTTCCCAGCTGGTCGCGGAGGTGGGCCGTGATGCGAGTCTCGACGCGGTCTGCGAACCCAAAAAAACCGGTTTGTTATTCATATTCTTACTGGTGGTAGGACCTCTTGTGAGTCCGCGCGGGTAGGTAACACCACCCCGCCTATTTCTGCCGTGCAGCAGTAATGCGTTCCGGTTTGAAGGGTAGGGCAGCTGTTGTAACTATACTTGAGACCTCAGAACTTATATCTCAAGGTGGGTGGCGCATTTACGTTGTAGATGTCTATGGGTTCCAGTAACCACTTAACACCGGGTGGGCTGTGAGCTCGTCCACCCATCTAAACAATAAAAAAAAAATCTTAAAATTCGCCAAAAATTTGGTACATGTTGTTTGACATACCGATTCTGTCTTCATAGCGTCCCACGGCAGCTTCCCAAGCGTCGCAACCTTCGCGGGTGATATCTAAGCAATCGACTTCTTTCACATTCTCATATGCGAGGTTCACCTATAATATTACAGTTTCGTAGTAAATGTACAAAATTATAATTCAAATACCTTATTTACTTAACCCATATGAGTCAGTATTTATGGGAGTTAATTTTTGCACAAATTTTTATTTAATCATATATTAATACGTGAAGTAAAAACTTTGTACCCCTTTTTACGAAAATTGCGCGGACGGAGGAGTATGGAATTTCCCACACTTATAGACATACAGACGAGGAGTGCACAATGCTAATATTTTTTTTAATTATGCATAAAACATACATTATATCAATAAAAAAAGCATTACACACACTACCGTGTATTTGACACAACACATACATAAAAATATACTCTTTGTTTACTGTCAATTGGGAAACTTTTGTTATTGTTTGTCTGTGGTCGAATTGAGAATAGATTAATATTGTTTGTCTTTAATATTATTGATCTATAGTGCAGTTTTGGCGAATACTGTGATTATATTATCGAATTATAATAGTGTTTGACAATAGAACCATAATAATGTTTAAACTTATAATTTCAATTAATTATAGTTGAATTTCGACTACTGCGGGGTCACTAGTATTCAGAAATTTACCTCGGCAATGGCGTTAGCATCAGCAGCATCCATGGGCAGAGAGTGAGGCTGCGCGGGTTCGCCTGAAGCACCCGTCTCTGCAGTCACTACAGCGCGTGGACGCAGAACCTAATAAATAACAGTTAATTATTAAATAGATTTATTTTGGGTACCAAACTTAAATATCGTTTGGTCGAAATGTTATTATTTATGTATGTATCTTATGACGTGTAAACAGTTTCTGTACGCAATAAAATCGTGGACTCAAAGGTCTCAGTTCAGACCAATAATGATTCTAATATTTGTAGTAACGTCTGTAATGTTTTCAAATGTCTCAGTTCAGACCAATAATGATTCTAACATTTGTAGTAACATCTGTAACGTATAATTTATTTACTAGTGAGAGGTTACCACAGTGACAGAACTGTCTATTTTTTTTGTGAAGCATTCCTTAGTTCTATTGATATAACAAAATTGAGACTGATGATGAGATGTTTGAAGGTTGGGTGACTACATTCATGTTTTAACACCAACTTGGATATCAGCTCGTTCAACCATCTTGAGCAACATCAAAACACACGAAACATCAAAATGAATATTCTATTTATTTATATACTAGACAGTATTAAAACGGACTTCATGTCATAGGTATTCTCTGACAATCTACTTTAGGGGGGTGCAGAGATGAACCTTGGTAGGAGTAATGTGATAGTGATATAACTTAAATATATGTGTATATATAACATACACAATATTTATAGATACAAATACTCGTACTTAAATAAATACATATTATACATAAATATATACATATAAAATATATATATCGACGCTAGAAAGGCAAACGTGACTAAGCGAAAATAACTGCTTTGTACATAAATGATAGGCAATAACCATATTCGATGCGCAAATAAAATATATTTCTAGGTCTATTAAAATCATTTCAATCCTACAGCTAGATTCGTTAAAATAGAATTTTATTAGGTATTTCAACTTTAAATTAGTCTAATGTAAAGTTCACGCATTGTCGTTTAGTCACTTTTGCCTTTCAAGCGTCGGTATAAATAAATATTATCAATTAGATGACTCTGCTAACTCTCTGATAAACAAGAATTCTACCCAAATATCAACAGATAGAAGACTTAAATTATCATTAATAAGTACTATATTCAGCGACTTACTCTTAGCATGACAGTGCGCAGTTGCTCGTGATGTCTCCGGAAGCGCCGCATGTGTTCCATGCGCGCCTGCAGTCGCTTATGTGACGGAGAAACGCGCCATACCATCTTCAAATGTTCATCGCGTTTCTTCTTCACGATGTCACTGTTTCACAAATATGATTTAATAAATAAATGACTTTTTGGCGGGAACGCGAGGAGTGAAGTTGTGTGATTTGTTTTATTTTGTCTATTTAGTGTTTCTTCAGGTTTAAATGTGTAATAACGTTGGTTTATTTACTGTTTAATATCTGTGAAAGCGCACAAATGTGGGAAAATGAAACAAAGCCGCTGGACGTAACTTCTCGGGATCCTCCAAAAAGTCCACTGAAAAAATCTTAGTAAATGACCACCATTTTACTGAGATTATATTTCATCCCATATCATCTCATTTAATTTCATCCCAGTTGATTAATGTCTCAAATTAATCATCTTCATTTCATTTCACTTCATAATATCATTTTTCATAAAAATATGAATATAAATTAAAATAAGACATGACTTAAAGGTATCAGTTACCAAGTCCTAAATCCCTTTTAAAAAAAATTTATAAATAAAATTTTTATTTTATTTTTTATTGCTTAGATGGGTGAGCGAGCTTACAGCTCACCTGATGTAAGTGGTTACTGGAGCCCAGAGACATCCACAACGTAAATGCGCCACGCACCTTGAGTTATAAGTTCTAAGGTCTTGAGACCTTATACTTGAGTATAGTTACATTTTAATCGGTATTTAATAAATTAATTGATAAATTAATGTTCTCATGGATTATTGTTTTTTGGATGACTATGAAGGAAAGTTCTATTGGACTGTTTTTAGCTTTGGAAGTGTTTTGTACTATACTTGTTCCGAATTTATGTTGTATCAATCTTTATATTATACATCGCTAATAGACAATGATAAAAACGTTGCATTTTCTATTGCTGATACAACATATTCGCTATAACTCGCCAAAGACATCATGGAAATTCTTTTCGCAAGACCTGTTTCAAGGTTGATGAGGTTCTCGTGTTATTAATACATCAAACAGTTTCACATCACCCGAGCCTACTGGCTCTTGATAACGCTGGGATGATAGTATTGAAGATCCCTTACACTTACATGAAAAAGCAAGTACAACAATGGGACAACGAAATGCGGAAAAAGGAATATCAAACAGTTAAATGTAATGTAAATAAAATACACAGTAAATCGAAAATATTGAAATATATGAAATTTTTCTTAGCCTCTAGATGTCACTCAGATCCATATCGACGCTTGAAAGGCAAACGTGACTAAGCGACAATAACTGCTTTATACATAAATGATGGGCAATAACCATATTCGATACGCAAAAAAATATATATTTCTAGGTCTATTAAAATCATTTCAATCCTGCAACTAGATTCGTTAAAATAGATTTTTTTTCAGGTATTTCAACTTTAAATTAGTCTACTGTAAAGTTCACGCATTGTCGCTTAGTCACGTTTGCCTTTCAAGCGTCGATATATTTTTATATAGTTTTTATTAAAATATATTAATTTTCAGGTTTATAAGCTTGGCATGATTTAATTACTGTCATTAAAATTATATTATTTAATAGTTAATATATTCTGTGCCCTTACCGAAGAAGACCTTGAAGCTTCTCGTACTCATCATCCCAACACGAAAATACTTCAAAACATTGAGTCATGACGCGTTCGAAGTCTTCAAATGGAATGTGCATCAGACGACGAGTACCAAGCACCTGTGTGATTTAAATTGTCAAGTTATGTTAAAGTTATAGTGTCTAAGTATAGGGGATACTTTAGATTTCTAGTCAACCTGCCCTGGTAGAGCTTGAAAGGCCTTTGGGACACCAAAATTCTCTCAAACATAAAAAAAAAAACTGGTCAAGTCACTTCAGATGTGGTTAACATAACCATATTGTAAACAAACAAATTAGGGTCTGATCGAATTAGGTGCAGCTTCACTATATTGAAAATGCAGTATTTTACAAAGGTTTTATAACAAATAAGAACTATCTGTAATAAGAATAACATTATATAAACGAATAACTTGCCTTTAATAGCTGTTGCCCGAGATCACGAGAAATTGCTTCAACAAGTCTTAGACCACGCTGGATTGGATACTTAGTAGAACGTATTTTACGTAGATGAGAGAATATTTGTTGGACTGCCAACCTGTATTTTAAGTTAATATTTGTTTTAAAAATATCCTATATAATTTTTTTTCTTAAATAATCTATTCAAAAAATTTAACAAAAGGAAAATTTTAATTATTTAAACTTTTTTCTTATATACTTTGAAGTTAAATGCTAACCTTATTCTGTCAAGTTCAGTAGCACTCAAAAGGTCATTGATGGGGAAATCTTTCATCAATGGATTGTAATCAGATACAGTTGCAAGAGCTTGCTTCAGGCCTGTGTCTGTATCGAATGAGACAGTTGCATGGAAACGTTTACCATATTTCAGGATCTCGAGAGTTAGTGCCACCTGAAAGAACATTCAATTGCACCACATTAAAGTTTCATTTAAGCAGAAAATAACAATTTATTAAATGCATACATACATTGATGAACTGGGTAAAACTAAGTAAACATATTAAGATTTCAAGATAAGGATAGCTGCTATTCGAAAAAGAAATTGAGACAGCAATCTCAAGTTTCAATAGAAGCAGCATAATTCATATAGTTTTGTTCATGGACTTTAGTAATCACTTTATATTATCTGCCATTAACTGGTCCGCTAAGATTGGTAGATACTCAAAAACAATTCGACTTATTGTCATTTGAATGCTAATAAAATGTTTGGGTTGAATTTGAAGTGGGCAGATGTTGACTAACCATAATATAAGTTTGCTTATTTAATACATAATGACTGTGGGTAAATTTATATGAGATTTTGCATGTCTGTATTTTAATGTTGATAACAATGTACTAGTTTTTCTTAACAATGTACTTACTTCAAGACTTTCTCGTTTTTCTTGAATGCGATGGAGAGCTCTTTCAAGATTCAACCAGAAAGAGATTTCTTGAAGTGCAGTACCATTTGAAGGATCTCGATCCAATTTGGTCACCTAAATTGACAGAAAATAAAGATAATATATAGAATAAATAGGTTTACATATATTTTTTTTCGTTCTATACAGTAATGAGGTGCCATATTCTCGAAGTTTCTTTCTTACCTTTTGAATTTCTTTAATCCAACGATTAACACCAAACTGAAGTTGATTTAAAAAAGTAGAATCTTCAACTTTGTCACCAAAGTCCGCAACTCGGGCTTTCCTTCCTTCATCAGCAGCCCTGAGGATATAGTATACATCAATTGTAAATATCAAACTTCATCATTACACCTCAATTGTTTGTTTACCTTCATAAGTTAATGTACTAGAATAATGTTAATAATCATATGAAATAGGGCTACTAATAATAGGGTATGTTGTGAGCAAACATTTTTTAATGCTATAAGCTGTTTTTTATGCATTACCATAATTAGATGAACCAGCTCACACCTGGTATTGAGTAATTACTGGAGTTCAGACATCACTATTTGAGTAGGGTTGTACCCAAATTTAAAAACAGTGATGAAGTCTCATTTGTATATTAGGCAGGTAGAAAGAGGCATGATTGTGGTAGCAACCCGTGCAGACTTACAGTACACCCTAAGACTAATAGATAGCTTTATCAGCAGGTCGGTGTATGCTGTAAATCATTGCCATTTTCTTTCTGGTCGTTCCCTCAATGCTGAGGATCGTGACTGTATGTCAATCTTCTCCACTCGGTCCGGTTCTGCGCCATATGTACCGCTCCCTGTATCTGGCCTCCAGTCACCTCCTTGAGTTGGTCCACCCATCTAGATGGCGCTCTTCCTTTAGCGCGCTTTCCCTCCATTTGTCCGAGAATGATGAGTTTCTCCAGGCTGTGCAATGAGGATCGCATTATGTGCCCAAAGAAACTCCGGATCCTTTCCTGGCACATAGTCAACAGGCGCTTGGTGACCCTCAGCTCTTCGAGGATGGAGATATTGGTTTTCATAGCTGTCCAAGGAATGCGTAGCAGCTTTCTTCAGCAATACATTTCAAAGGCCTCGATCTTTTTGCGTTCCTTTTTCCTGAGACACCAAGTTTCCACCCCGTACAGGAAGATAGAGAAGACCAACGTACGAACCAAACGCATCTTAGTTACTCGGCGAATATTACGGTCTTTCCAGATTTTATCGAGGCTAGTCATGGCACTTTTAGCCATCCCGATACGGCGTCCGATTTCTTTCTCGCAGTTACCACTGTTAGAGATCAGCGACCCCAAGTATATAAATTCCTCCACTTTCTCATAATCCTTGAGCGCATTTGATGGACTTAAAACTTGAGCTCTGTCCACCGTCATCACTTTGGTCTTAAAGCGGTTTATGTGCAGGCCAAAGTCAAGACTCACTCTCTCTATTCGCTCCAAGATCGCAGCCATCTCGGACTCGCTGGCTGCAAGAATTGTTGTATCATCGGCATATCTTAGGTTCGTGATCTTCGTACCGCCCACTGTAACGCCGCCGTTCCAGCCATCAAGCGTCTTCCTCATAATATACTCGCCGTAGAAATTAAACAGCTTCGGAGAAAGTATGCATCCCTGACGGACCCCTCGTTCTGTATGGAATGTTTCAGATTGTGATTCATCCAATTTCACAAAGCTCGACCCGTCAAGGTACAGCCTCTGGACAAGGAAGATAAGGTGTGATGGCACGCCCATTTCCGACATCATCCTGAACATGGAATTCCATTTTACGCAGTGCAAATGCTTTGGCATAGTCTATGAAGCACAACACAAGAGGTTTATTGAATTCGCGACATTTTTCAATGAGTAGGCGTACGTTCAGTATCTGTTCTCGTGTTCCTTTTCCTTGCATAAATCCTGACTGTTCCGGAGGAATCTGTCTATCTATGTAGGCGGCCAATCTCTCGTTCAAAATCTGGAGCATGATCTTACTAGCGTGGATAGATCTATTCGGTAAGGTAAATCTCTTAACGAAGCCAGCAAAACCAAAATCGTGGGTAGTTGACGACAAGCAGGGTAACCCTCTCTCCCACCTCAGTCAGGTTTTAAACATATTGCGATAGTACTGCTACGAGCTTTACAATGAAAACACGCATAGAGAGGTCGAAAGGTCGTGGGATGATTACGAAGCGGAACCCAACATACTACGCAGTGAAGTGGAGGACGCCATCAAGAAGCTCAAACACAAGGCAGTGGGTCCTGATGGCATATCAGCTGCCATGATCAAACACCTAGGTCCTGAAGGTGCCGAAACCCTCTACCAGATTTGTAACAAGATTTGGTACACTGGTACTTGGCCTCAGGACTGGGCACAATCAGCTGTCATCCCCCTACACAAATAGGGCTCCACAAAGAAATGTGAACATTACCGCACTATTTCCCTCATGCCCCACGCTAGTAATATCATTGCCATAGTTGAAAGGAAATATAACACTTATTTAATGATAATAAGGTAGAGGGTGTTTATATTATTGCCTATAGACTGTGGTAATGCTATACATAGTTTGCTTTGTGCACTAAATCATTTCAGTAAATTACACTATGATTTAAATTGTTTGTGCGATTATGAGAAATATGAAGATCATGAAAACAGCTCTAGAACAATATTTACATAGATGCTGGTCCATTAAAAAATATACTTAATAAAGATAAATTTGAAAGATACAGTTAATTTATATTTAAAATATTAAGTCCCAGTAAAGGTTTATTTACCTTTTTATGACTGCTGCCACAACTGGATGGATGGGTAGAGTAATTTCAGGAATATCAATGTTCTGTTGGAGATGAAGAAGACCCATTTCCAGTTCAGCTATTTTCTTCTCAACTGATGGAGCCATTTTATCACCATCTCTATTTCCCAAACAAACATTACATATAAAGATGAGTTTTTTCTACCTAAGCTGATAGTCTTGAGAGGCTATTTCAGCGTAACCGTGGCTAGTAGGTGAGCTCACGGGGCTCAAACCTGACGACGATGCTAACACGAACCCTAGCAAGAGCCGTGCTTCGCAGAATCTACCACCGGATCGGAAACGCGACCCACTGAGAAAATCCGGCGAGAAACTCAGTGGGCTGTGTCTGAGAGTTAATTTACTCGTCGAGCCCTTCGTCGCAAGCGACGGGTTCGACGAGAACGGTGACCGGTGCTTGAAGTACCTAAAAGCACTGTTAGTGGATCGGGAGGATCCGAGATGACGTGTTTATTTACAGTGTATTTCATAATTGCATAGTATCTTTGTTAGAATCACAATCTATGTGAATTTTAGACTGTACTTATAGATTTCACAATGAATAATGTTTTCAATACAAAAGGTTCATAACATTAATAAATTATTTATTTATATATTTATTTTATTTATTTTTATTATAACTGATTATATTCCTGCTGATAGTTAGGCACTAAATATATCCAATTATAACAGTATTTCAATTTTACTTCTTTTAAATTCAGATGTGTGCAAAGATGAGGAAACTGCTTAACAAGATTCAATAGCTTGTACATGTGGAGTCATTAAATAATTATAATTGTGTCAATTGTGTGAAACCTTTAATAATTGTCTTTACTTCAATTTAGCCCATAAATTTTATACAATCCACAAGATCATAATTAAACCAGACAGAAAAATAATTAGCATTTTTCAACATACAGGGTTAAAAGGTAATTTGTTTTGAGCCTACATACACATAAACTTTTTTAAGTAACTAACCGGTCAGCTCTTCCACTTTCTTTAACATAGCTCTTGAAAAATGGAGCCATTGTTTTGCTGATAAAAGCATGCAGGGTTTCATAAGGAGATCCATCAGAGAAGTTGATTAATCGAAGTTGACTATGGATGGACTTATCAGCTTCAATAACTGCTCCTCGTTTTGTACAGACAAGGGCAGCCACTCGTGGGGATGTAAAATGAACCTATAACATAGAATAGTATTATTGAAGAAAACAATACAATGCGTGTATTGTTCTGCTTGAACACCTTCATTAAATTTTCTTTTCTTGAGGAGGTTACAAAATGCATCAATCATGTGTGAAAACGTGGTATGATTTTCTTAATGCACTTGGTAGTGTTTAAATTCTATTGAGTATATAGGGTACACCATATATCATGAGTTTATTTGAGTTGAGTTATATTTTTACAAGTAGAAAAAAAAGCAATATAGGCCTGTTATGGCGATCATTTATTAACCTGCTAAGTTCCACAACTATATATTACCATATGTACCATATTTGACCTGAGGAACATTATTGAGCAAGTGTAATAAATATTGTAATTAGAAAATCCTAATTTTAGTTTAAGCCTACTTACTATTCACTAATTAATTTTAATTTAAGATTACTATTTATTTTTAACACACCTCATTGCTGATTTGGTATGTAACAGCTTCTTTCTCTTCTTCACCCTCAGTTGGTTGTTCACTGTCATCTTCTGCAAAATTAAAATTAAATTACTTACGAGTCAAATGGTTAAGTATAAACCTCAGAATTATGCAGCTAAAGCTTTAACATAATGATATGACGTCACGGTCTGTGTGATTCAAGCAGTGCAGTAAAGTAGTTTTTAAGTAGAAAGTTGTTATAACTGAAAGACGTGGGTACCTTTTGATGAAAATCGTTGGACGTAGAGCGAAGAAACTTGAGGATCAGCAATAAACTTTCTAATGCAGTCTTGGTTCACTTTATCCTCGAGGGCTGTGTTAAGAGCCGGAGGAACGATGTCATCCTCAGGCAAAAGTACCGTTGCGGCTCTTCGCAAGTAATTAGCAAAGTCTTGAAAATCAACAACAACCACATTTTGGGTTTCTGCAGTATTTTCAGTCCCGTCAAGGGAGTCTCCCATGGTGTTCTAGGAGCTTTGATGATATGGTTCAATAATCAATAAATGAAAAGAACAGTCGAAATCTTTGTAAACTCCTCTTCTCGCAACCTATTTGACAAGAATGACAGGTGCAGTGCATAGCAGTGTGACTAGATTTTATTTGACGAATCTACTGCTTGTGGAGGTTCAAATCTACTAAATTCTACCAAAAGAGAACGAGAAATACTCAAAATCTATTATACTTTTTTTGCTGTCGTGTTACAATGTAAAAACATGAATCTTCTTGACTAAACAATAAAATAATAAAAAGAAACCACAATTAATTAAAGAGACCAATGTTATTTTTTTAAATTAAATTCTAAATAAAAATCTCTAAAAAATATTTAACTAAAATCTATCTAAATAAAAAATAGAAATAATAAAATGAGACTTAAACTTCTTCTCTTTATGTTGGGTAACATTTTCATAAAGTTGTTTTGAGTCCATTAACTTGATAATAGTTCTGTCAGGATCAAATGTGCGACATCAACTGACGTAGCCCCTCTTTTCCATGCATGATTGCAGCAACATTCTTATTATTAAATTGATTTCGATCTTAATTTTTAATCCTATTAATATCAGAAATTATTCTTTCTACTTTGGCGTTTGACAAAGGTAGTGTCGTCATCTGCTTCACAAATCGGGACAAATTGCCATACCTTGGTTTGCTATTCGCATCACAGATTTGGCTGCCTGCACTCCAAAATTTATCCACCATAAAAGTTTCAACTAGAAGTTGACAATAAATTAGGCACGGAAACATCTAATTTTGATTCCCTATATTCTTTGTCAACAATTTGCATGTTTTTTGTTGCAACTACAAGGATATCGTGATGAATAGGACATCACGATATCCTTGTGTACATTTATGTTTCATTTTAAGCTCGATTATAAAAATTCTCAATGAAAGAATTCCCACTGGTCTATCACACTATGCTCAAGGCACGAATGGTAAAGAAAAGAATGAAAATTAAATAGTTACAATTCATTCGATGAAAGGGGGAATATCCCAAATTTGTCCGTTATGCCAAAAAAGTACTAGAATAACTGAAAAGCGTGAATTTTACTAAAATATACCAAATAATTTTTACATACTAAATTCTGTTGCCAGTACCTCAAAATCTACCAAAAAAGTAGAAATCTACTAAATCTGGTCACGCTGGTGCATAGATTAGTTATTAGCACTTGTTTTTTTAAAGGGATTTTACGACCTAGTAACTAAGACCTTTAGGTCTTATTTTAATTTATATTCTTATTTTTATGAGAAATGATATTATGTAGTGAAATGAAATAAAGATGATTAATTTAAGACATTAATCAACTGGTGGTAGGACCTCTTGTGAGTCCGCTTGGGTAGGTACGACCGCCTCGCCTATTTCTGCCGTGAAGCAGTAATGCGTTTCGGTTTGAAGGGTGGGGCAGCCGTTGTAACTATACTTGAGACCTTAGAACTTATATCTCAAGGTGTGTGGCGCATTTACGTTGTAGATGTCTATGGGCTCCAGTAACCACTTAATACCAGGTGGGCTGTGAGCTCGTACACACGTCTAAGCATGAAAAAAAAAACTGGGATGAAATTAAATGAAATGAGATGAGATGATGTGGGATGAAATATAACCTCAGTAAAATGGTGGTCATTTACTGAGATTTTTTCAGTGGACTTTTTAGGGGATCCCGAGAAGTTGCGTCCAGCGGCTTTGTTTAATTTTCCCACATTTGTGCACTTTCACAGATATTAAACTGTTAATAAACCACCGTTATTACACATTTAAACCTGAAGAGACATTAAATAGACAAAATAAAACCAATCATACAACTTCACTCCTTGCGTTCCCGCCAAAAAGTCAGATAATAATCCTTAACAGTTACTTGCTCACATCAGTAAAATGTATAAAGCTAGTTATTAGTATTTAGTGATGCTTAGACTATTTGTACGTGTATACTATACTAGCGACCCGCCCTCGCTTCGCTTCGGAAACATTAAAACACACATGAAACCAAAAAAATAAAATAAAAAATAAATAAAAAAAAGTAGCCTATGTTCATCAGGGACAATGTCGGCTTCTAATGGAAAAAGAATTTTTCAAATCGGTCCAGTAGTTTCGGAGCCTATTCGAAACAAACAAACAAACAAATCTTTCCTCTTTATATAATATTAAGTATTAAGTATTAGTATTAGTATAGATTAATAACTTTTTAACTAGCTTAGAGATTAATGAAACTCAATTAACCAAATGTAACTCATATACATACATCGAACATGTTGTATTATTACATTACTATTTGAATGCTTGAATCGTCTTCATACCATTTAAGTTCTTGGAGACGGTGATGAAACATGATTTTTAAATCGCACTTACGTTTTATTTATTATCCTTAGCTGTTGATTCGCGAGCAAAGGGAGGGGCAGCGGCGTATTCGCGTCAAACAATTCGTTAACGACTTGTTTCTGCAGACCGCCGTTGAAGGCAATGCTCGACTTGCGAATCCAAAATCAGGTGTAGTTACTGGTAGTAAGACATCTTGTGAGTCCGCACGAGTAGGTACCAGCACCCTGCTTATTTCTGGAGCAGTAATGGGTTTCGGTTTGAATGGTGGTGCAGTCGTTGTATTGGAAAAACCGAGACTTCAAAACGTATATCTCAAGGTGGGTGGCGGCTTTTATGTCTATGGGCTCCGGTATCCACTTTACACCAGGTGGGCGGTGAGCTCGTACATCCATCAAAGCAATAAATAAATAAATAGTGAGATGTGAGCAACAGAGCTCTTCTCTGTTCGCACTGAGCAGTCGTTATCGAGCCAAAGTCCCGGGATAAGGATCTTGCCCGAATTTTGGCTCCCTAAGTATTTTGTGCCTCCTCCGTATGCTTTGAAGACCGGCGAAAAGGAAATGTAAATTGCTGCTACTCAACATACGTATGTGGGTGACAGATGACTCCGGGTAGTTTTGAGCCAATCAAGAGCAACGATTTCTTAATTTCAAGATATAATATTCTTATATAATAATAATAATAAGCCTTTTATTCCATACAAATAGTAGGTTGCATACATATTTTAAATATAAAGAAGAAAAGAGAAGAAGAAAAAAAGTACTGATGTTATGACACGTGTTTCACTTAATTTGCTTCCCCTCTCTCTCCCTTCCGTTTCCTTACAAAAGTATAAATCTAGACAACGTTTTAAAAAAATGTATAGAAGTTTGTTTGCATGGACCCCTCCTCACGTGAAGGTGAAGGCCTCCTTTAAAGAATAACAGCTGTTTCATTATTAAGTTCTGACGTTGTAAGTTACTATGTAAAGCTGATCTTTCTTCTCTTTAGTTGAGTGAAATATTTCTTGGGTTTGTGTTCCATTTTCTTATTATTGAAGAAGTTTGAGATATTCTTATACCTTATCTTATCTTATTAACTACCTTATCTTATTAATGTATTGTTACGTTCCACATTTTAGAATGATCCCTAAAACCACCTCTTTCTAGTAAAGTCATTTTCAATCAAGTTGCCCTCATCTCCTTGGCTCTATCCATCTCGGTCGACAAAAAATCTGCCTATATCAGCTTATAGCTCTTTGGGTTATACTACGACAAATTTTGAACGTTGAGTTCTTGAAGATAGAGCATCATTTTGATTAAAAAAATATGTTACTACAGTATAAGAAGGTGAATATCGGTAGCGCAGACTATAAAAGCAGTGATTCGAGAAGCGTTTCGTCATTTTACAAACTCGCTGTAATAAGATATCGGACGCTCTATCACCCTGGAAAATGTGTTTATTATGCTCCCGGAGATATTTAAGTTATATCAGAAAAAAATTGCATAGATGTGGACTTGGAAGTTAAATATCAAATTTTATTTATTTATAATGTAAATTATTAAGTATTAAATGTTAATTATTATAATTAAAAAATTCAAACTGATCAGTCAAGAAAAAAACTCTTAGGAAATGGATGAGAGGGGGAAACATCATGGATACCAATTACTTTTCAAAAACGTGTTAGAAATGTTTATTATAACTTTAAGATCAGGTGTGGCGCCATCTCACGTTTAATTTCACCTTCGATACTTAAATTTATTCAAGACTAGCTGACCTGGCAGACTTCGTAGTGCCTCAATCGATAAATACACGACAAACAAAAATAATCCGTCCGACGGGGGACACATCAAAGGGAAAACAAAATTGTTATTTTTATTTAATTTCGAGTATTTTCATATTTATCTACCTTTTAAACCTTCTCTAGACTTCCACAAATAATTCAAGACCGAAATTCGCCAAATCGGTCCAGCCGTTCTCGAGTTTTAGCGAGACTAACGAACAGCAATTCATTTTTATATACCTATATATAGATAATTAAAGTGTGTAGTTTTTAAACAGATAATTTATAATCTAACAAATTTACAAAATTCAATTATTTTTTTTAAATTTCAATTGGTTTTTTTAATTCTTTAAGCTATGCAGCTTATGGTATTTGCAGTTAATTGTAGCGAAAACAAAACAACGATAAGTTCCTTGCGATAATAAAGTGGAATCGAAAGCTTTGTTTGCATTGTGCCAAACGTTCTTTTGGGCATCCCATTTTCACTAAGTTCGAAACTCTGCCAAGAAAGGGTAAAACGTTTTCGTGTGGTAATTTGTCGCTAAAATCCTTATTTATTGCAACAGAGAAGTTGGATCGGCCCCGGGGGCGAATTCGCAAAGTTTGCTCCTTTAACTTCGCTTCACTGAATACCGACACCTTGAGCACATATTGAGGTTGAATCCTCGTTTTCTTGTTACAGTTGAATTATGGACGAATACTTTAATACAATTCCAATGAAACTTTCTCTGCCTGAGTTCTGTCTATAGATTACGTACATATGTAGGTTGCTTAGAAAGGATGTCATGTTTTTTCACTAGGCAAAAATTTATCGTTTGTCGATAGTAATACAATTTTACTTCAATGTTTTATTTGGCTAGATAGGTTGATGGATCTCGTTCTACGATTAGTCACAGCTAGATTTACTGGTGGTAGGTCGTATTGCGAACCCCTACGGGATGCGGCTACCATCCTTCCAACTTCTGTCATAAATCATGCGTTCTATGTCTAGGCTCTCCATTAACTATTTAATACCAGAGGGACTGTGCTCTTCTCGGATAATAAAAAAGATGAAAAAATGGAGCAATGACCATAGAGATTATCTACGAGACAGTCTTATGATAACTGGTCACCATTTCCATTGATTTGCTATACGTTTCACCTTGGCAAAGCATTGTGTTAAATTCATCTCATCTAGTATGTATATAAAATATATATGTATATGGTGTAATATTGGTATCGTTCTAAATGTAAAACTTATGAAATGAATGGAAATGGTAATCAAGTTTTTATTTTACCGAAAAATTGGCACATTTTTATGAAATAATTAATCAGTATCTAGTAAAATAAGCGATACTTTACTCATAATTAATAAGGCTCCATGCGCCACTAAAATGGAATAGAACTCAAACTTAGCAATTTGTATCTCTTGGGAAACGGAATTATCGTTTTGCAAGACTGAGTGTATGAATTTATTATCTTATTATTCGACTGAATAATATTTACCTTTGAGAATGATACAGCTGGTGGAGTTCTACGTAATTGCGAATGACGTGACTGATATATCTAATGTATGAGTACGTCTGGAAACTTATAAGTAGGCAAAGATTCTATCTTATACCAGCACTTGTGTCTGATTTTATCATAATAAGAGTTTATATTGTGGGCGAAATTGTATTATTTGATGTGTTTTAATGCATTTATGCAACCCTTTGGAAATAACTGTACTGTTTTGTACATGTATACCTAGTTTGCTTACTCTGTTAAGAACACATTTTATTTTGCAGACTAATCTACAAAGAAGTTAATGTCTTTTAAGCCTAAAGTGGAGTAGAGTTGCTTTATTACATTATTGCACAACATCATATTATTATTATTATATACATTTAGATCAATGTAGGTACTTGGGGTACCATGGGTGTTTTGATATATTAGTACCTAGGAATATCTATTAAAAACAAAATATTGTTTAAATAAACAAAAATACTCTAACACATTCATTTTGAAATAATTTTATGTCAGTAATTATGTGTAAATTTTAATAAAAGGTGAGATGAATTTAACAATAAACATAAGTCTAACCTTTAGGCCCTCCTAATGGCAAGAAGCCATGATGTGCGCTGTATCTGTCAGCAAAACTGCTTTATGCTGACCAAGAACACTCTTTTCAGGGCTTTAAAGAAGATGTCTTATAGTTGGAATGATCTGTAGCAGAAAATATTATTATGTCAATAGTGGGAGTGATACGTCCCATTTTGAATAAAGCATCTAAGAATAAATTATGTGGTTGTGCAGGTAGTACCAAGATAATGATAATAATATATACTAGACGATGATTTTGTTTTGTTTGATAAATTGTGTTTTTCGTGTGTCTTAACAACGCCATCTGCTGAAATAGCTTTGGTATTATTGTGTCTTTAAAAATAATATTATTATTCGCCAATAGATGTTTGGAAGAGGATTATTGAAAACACGATTAAAACAAAATTTTCTGAAAATAAATCGTAGCTAGATCGATTTATCGCCCCCGAAATCCCCTGTATACTAAATTTTATAAAAATCGTTGGAGCCGTTTCCGAGATTCAGATTATATATATTTTAGTATACAAGAATTGCTCGTTTAAAGGTATAAGATTTAGGTATGAACTAGTAGCATCAATAGTATGTACTGTATTACTACTTTTTTATGGTATCACTTAGAATCAAAACAAACTACAACAAAGTATGTTTGTTCATTCAGTAGTTGTTGTTCATAAACGACTATAGAAAATTATATATAACTATAGCAATTGTAAACTTTCAAAATTATTGTGCAAACTAACATACTATATTGTGCTATATATTTCACTAGAGTTTCAAGAAATATATGTACGTTCATAGACAGAGTAAATCAAGAACAGTTCAGAGCTGGAGACTCTTTTATTTACGTAAACTTTTTGCGGGTTTATTAGACCGTCGGAAAGCTGGCCCAAGGACTTTGATCGAGTTCTCCGAGAAACTTGAGGAGCAAGTTCTAGTTTGTTAGACTGTGTATCTATGGATAATTAACATCATTTCTATTTATCAGTCATATTGGAAACATAACTTAGTGAATGTCTTCTGAGGAATATTTGATATTATTATCATTATATTTATGATTTAAATCTATGTCTATGAACTAAATAAAAAACAACAATATCTATTGAATCTCATTTTGGAACCTATCAAACATAAATCCTATTATTATGTTTTATAATTTTCACATAAATTTTTGTTAAATATTCTTCTGATACTATTAAAGTGGAACGAGCGGTAAAGGTATCGAGTTGATGCTACAAATGACTTTAAATGTCATTGCTTTATAGTGGAATGTTTGTGTTTTTTTTCATTGCATAGACGGGTGAACGAGCTCACAGCCCACCTGGTGTTAAGAGGTTACTGGAGCCCATAGACATCTACAACGTAAATGCCGCCACCCGCCTTGAGATATTAGTTCTAAGGTCTTAAGTATAGTTACAACAGTTATAATTACAAGTTGTGTACCGGGCTATCGACATCTATAATGAAACATATTTTTTACTTGTGACGGAACTAATCCAAAGAAGTCGTTTCGAACGTTTAAACAAAATAATTCTTCTAGGAAACGTAATATAACACCCAAAACTGCCTCATATTTTAATAACGACTAAGAATCTGCGACTTATTACAGACTCACCGGTCATTATTTATCTGATAATTTAAAAACGAATAGGAAGGTTCTAATAAATTTCTTAGGCGGCATACACAAAGAGAAGTTGTAGAAAAAAAGATGGTTTTCTTAGACAGACGAGTATGCAGCCCACCTGGACCTGATAGTGAGTAGTTACCGTCGTTCAAGGACATCAGCAATGCCAGGAGCACAGCCAAGTCGCTACTTACCACTAAAATTTGGTGACTAGAATTTTTAAAAGATTTAATAAAAAAAATATGTAAATATTGAATTAACTTTTATTCAGGAAGCGTATATTCTTATTTTTATGGATACTGAAAGTCCTGCTTGTCTAAAGTGGTTAATAAGCTTTTGAAAAAGTTCACGAGCAAACTTGGTTAATGCTAATGAATTTATATTAGACTAGCGACCCACCCTCGCTTCGCTTCGGAAACATTACATTTCGTTATTGATAGGCGGAGCCCGCCATGTTGCGCGCGGTACGTCAATAGCTGCGGGTGACGCCGCGGGGCGAAGCTAGTCTAAAAAAAGTAGCTAGCCTAAGTTACTCCTTATATCATCAGCTACTTATTAGTGAAACTCTCATCAAAATCGGTCCAACCGTTCCAAAGATTAGCCGGAAAAAACAGACAGACAGACAAAAATTGTAAAAATGTTATTTTGGTGTATGTACCGTATATACATTCATATGCATGTAGTAAAAAGCGGTTATTTTAATTTTATTTATATGTATAGATAATACAGAATGTCACCGGCAAATCGTGGTAGACACGGTTTCCTAATCACGACGATGAGGTCGCAACTCGGGTCGCGTATGAGCAAAGTGCGGCTTCTATAACACAAGCGTGCACTCCGCTTAATTATGGTTAATGTATAAGGATGGCCGGCTGTGCGCTTAATTTTAGATTTGTTTATAAATTAGATACAAAGTTAATGGGTTAAGAGCTTTATTAATAAAGCAAATTTAATTATAGGAAAACCAAATTGTGATATAGAAATATTGCAAATATATTTTCGAAATAAAATATTATAAATATTCCGGTAATTCTCGCCAGGATATAAAATCATGTTAATAATATTATTAAATTGCTTGTGGTGTTTCAAGTGTGTGGAAATTTTTGAGTTAGTCGGACATTGACTTTTTTAAATAGACAAACGAGGCCAGTTAATAAAAACGTGTCAGAAGTCTCTCGATTAGTTCAGAAAATATTTCATATGATAAGTTCAGAAAAAAATATATTGGTGTTGAAACCTTCATTTTTTTGGCAAGAAAACATTTTATTAAGTACTTATTTTATCTATATATTAATACGTGAAGCAAAAACTTTGCATCCCTTTTTACGAAAATTGCGCGGACGGAGCAGTATGAAATTTTCCACACTTATAGAGAATATAGAGAAGAAGTGCACAATGCTAATATTTTTTTTAAATAATGCATAAAAGATACATTAACTCAATAAAGAAAACACTACACACACTACATACCATGTATTTGACGCACACACCCATGCATAATATTTATTGTCAAACTTTTGTTCTTGACGTCTGTTGTCAAATTGAGAATAGTTTAAATATTGTTTGTCTTTATTCATAAGTTTTTATAGTGTAGCCTTGGCGAAATTTGTGATTATAGAAGTATAAAATACAATCATAATAGTGTACAACCTTACAATTCCAATTAATTGTAGTCGAATTTCGACTACTGCGGGACCTCTAGTTTATTTCAATATACATCGTGATAATGACACAAACATATCTTTGCAACGAATCTCGTAAAAGATGTTTTTGGTTTGTCATTCTTTATTTTACTATCCTTTAGGTACCAATAAAATTGCGAACAAAAGTAGTTTCAGAAAAGAGTTTTCTTTACCCGTTCTAGTGTTAAATTTGATGTGATAGATAATATTGGTCTCACGGCTGTAGCCGGGGGGAGATAACTTGGAGAGGAACGGCGAACTTTCAAGCCCAAGAGAATCTTTTACGGATATCATTGTAGTTTTCAGCTCCGCAAAGAGTAGAAGTAAAGTCTAAAAGTACCTAATTGATGTCTCGGACTACATATATTGAAGCTTTTTAATGCCCATTTACGTACGTTGCTCGTAAAATAAGTAGTTATAGTTTTATATTATTCCACATCTATACTTAATATTATAAAGAGGAAAGATTTGTTTGTTTGTTTGTATTGAATAAGTTCCGAAACTACTGAACCGATTTGAAAAATTCTTTCACTGTTTGGAAGCTACACTATTACGGAGTGACATAGGCTAGAATCTTTTTTTTTTTTTAAATTAGGGATCCTTTCTAAAACTGCAATAGTATAATCCAAGGTGTAAAAAAATTACCTAAAATATTTTTTACATCGCGTGCCCTGAGAAAACTATTGATGATAGAATAAAATAATGTACTACGACTTTGTAGAACACATTATTATTTACAAAAAGTGTAGCGACAGCATATATCTAACTATTATAGTTGCTTGTTAATAATAATTATAATACGTAATTTATATAGAACAATAGAATTCGGAGTGACTTCTTTAAAAAAATAATGAAACATTGAAAAAAAGTAAAATAAATGGAAATGAATTAATAGAAAATAAAGCAGTGATTTTTAGAATTCAATATTTTAATATGTTTTTTTGTATGCGTACATCTCCGGAACTACTGATCGGATTTTCACGTATCACAAAATCGGGAGCAGAATTGTTGAAAATTGGAGGCTGCAGAAACCAACCGTAATTTAAAGGTTTATGGAATTTACTATTATTCGAATACTTAAATTATACGATATTATTAACGTACTTATGTTTGCCTGTAACGTTTTCATCTGACCACTGAAGCGATTTTGTCGAAATTCGTTAAGGTATGAGTTTGAGCCGTGGGAGAGAATATTGGCTACCTTTCATTCTACTTCTGAGCACGGGTTTCCGCCTACACGATATAAAGTGTAGTCCGGGTGGGTAAAGTAGCGATCAAAAGAATATAAGTTATAAGATGCATGTCCTACATCCATATTCTATATCCGTAAATATTATAAAATGTGGGATGTATAGTCAATTGTACAGTTCTTCTTTTTTTATGTCTACCTCCTGCTATCAACTTCAAGGGGCTATACTATAGAATAGGTGTAATTTTTTAAATCGTGTTTTTATAAATTGTATTTCGAAATGTTAGTAGGTACGATTCTCGAGGACATTGATGTCGATATATAACTCAAATTTGTTTTAAATGGTAATAAACTGAAGAAAAGAATGAAGCAGATTATAGTTGTAAAATAAATGTAGCATGACTTTTATTACATCATACAAGGTTAATGAATGAGTTCTGACTAATATTCCTACGTGCAGCAACATAATTAGTGCAATGTTTGGCGCCAAAATTGTGTCTAATTACTGTACGTGATTATTTGACCGAATAAATAGAGTCGTGTTGCGGTCGTGTTAATTATTGACAAACCCGTAGATAGATGTAGTTCCGTTGATAATATGCTGTTTCATGCTAATGATTATCCTGTCATATGGGATAATACGTTATTATTATATAGTGCTTCAGACAAAAATAATACAAATACTTTAAACAAAAAAAATCGTTTATCAATTGATTGTAAAAGAGAAGGAAATAATTGAAAAAATATATTTTATATTTTATATGAAAGGAGTAATACCAGATTACCCTAGAATTACTTAGCTTTTTTGGATCCCAATTTATCCGAATTTTGTTGGTTGAAGCTTAGCTGATAGTCGCAATGCATCTTCTTGTGTGCCAATTATGCATATCGTCAGTAAAAAAGAAATAAGCTAAAGCGAAAATAAAAAGAAAACCTGAAATACAACTTAGCCTATTTAAGCTAAACGAATTGTTACATTTGTTACTTAGTAGCTGCCCCGGTATCACGGCGTAATGGTTTGACTATGAGTCTCCCGGGGAACCTTATAATAAATAGGCCACGGATGATCCGTGATGAAATTTTCATTTATCAATGAATGTTAACGTAACATTGAATCGTTTCTTTCCGAATATTTCATTCAATAACAGTCATATGTTAATAAATACTCAAGGTAAATTGGCTGCTTAATTTGCACGAATATACTATAATACTATTTTCAATTAAACCCAAAAAGCATTATTATTTTTGAAGTGCTCATATCTAAATTCCAATGTTGTGTTATTACAAAAATAGCTATTTATAGCAATATTTTTTTATTGCTTCTAATAAAAATGCGTTATGTTAATGAAACTCCTTTACATAAGTTATCGCAATGAAACTTTATAATCCTGGATTAGTGTGTCGCCGTGGCAACTATGAGAAATACCGGCATGGAATTGGAAAAGTTGAGGCGCATGGTGGCAGAGGATTAGCGCTCGCCGCATTGACTATTATGTTCATCGGGACAATACGACATGTAATCTCGTCAGTGTTTTTGTTTATAACAGAATGTCGGTTAAATCATTTTTTTGTTTCTTATAAAAAAAAGATGTGTGGTGTCGTGGGACACCGTTATAAAAATACTAATTTAAAGTTCTATTCGAGGTATAAACAAAATAAAACTGGAGGTTTCGCAACAGCCGACGGTCATTCGGTAACGTGCAAACTTATTGTGGTACACTTCATTCACGGTTGTTTGCATACGAGTTAGTGTATTGCGCAAACAAACGCTCTGAGATCGTTGTCAATTAATGAAAAAAAATATGTTATTTTTTGTACGTTATTACAAAGTTAAGTCGTACACTGTGTGCATTATTAATAAAAATCTTACGTTACGGACGTTTTTTCCCGGTTGGGGTACCCCTCCGCATCGTCCCATAAGGAAGTTCGTTCCAAAAAAACTGATTTCATTGTAAAATTACCTCATATATTCAAACTGTCTATATAATTTTTTATTAATTGCTTCGAGCGGACGAGATCATAATTTGTTCTACTACCAGTAAACAGGGGCGAGCGATTGCACTATTCTGATTAATTTTCCGTGAACGCATTCTCCGGATATAGCTTCCCTTACGCGGCGTTTATGACAATTTAGAGAAGATGTGGGTTGGCGTTATCGTAGGCCACAATAATATAGCGACCAGCAACGCTATCACATATGTCATGAATGATAATAAAGTTTTTTTTTAATTTTATTTTTTTATTGCTTCGATGGGTGGACGAGCTCACAGCCCACCTAGTGTTAAGTGTTTACTGGAGCCCATAGACATCTACAAAGTAAATGCGCCACCCACCTTGAGATATAAGTTCTAAAATCTCAGTATAGTTACAACGGCCGCCCTACCCTTCAAACCGAAACGCATTACTGCTTCACGGCAGAAAATAGGCAGGGCGGTGGTACCTACCCGCGCGGACTCACAAGTGGTCCTACCACCAGTAAAAAGTTACTAAAAAAAGTAGTACCAGTAAGTATGTTAACCGAGCAATTGCACCCGCGTTTTTTTCCAAAAGTGTGGTGTTCGGAATTAACGGCATTACCACGTCTTTGTTTTACAATAGAATTCCATCAAAACCATATTTAGGTATGTTGGATTCTTGTTTTGTATTCTAAAAAGTATTTATTCCAAACCTATTTTTTATTTTTTTAAATAGAAACATCACGCAGTCACATGAAATAATTCGAAACATTTTCATTATTTCAATTTATCAAACCATGTAGAAAATTTGCACTTAAAACTATTTATTGCGTTTGAAAATTAAACAAAATTTCTCTTTATGGACCAATTTTATTTTAATGTGTTCTGAAATTTAATTGGACTGGATTCGTTTGTGCATTGTGCAAGAGAACATCGCTATGCCGTAATTCGGTGCTCCAAAATTATTTTAGAATTTGTTTGCGTGTTCATTTCTTCATGTTTCTCATAACAGCGAAAGCTTTGTACGCCCAGTTGATAAGCTGAAATAAAACGTTATTGCTTCGCTTTGGGTGGGTATGCCTTAAAATGTTTTGAGTTTATAAAAAATATGTTTGTACAAATTTTCGCCGACTCTTATTTTCATTATGAAAATTTGTAGGTTTTTAAAGGCATCATATGTATAAGGGCCGTGAATAAGATGCCCGGTGTACTCGTGTCAAACGATGCGACTATGCTGGAGTTCAAATATCGAAGGAAGTTCCAATATTTTGAAGATAATACGTTTACAAGTAGGTACTTTAAGGTTAGATTATGATTCTTTAGTAACCACTTAGCACGAAGTGGACTATGAGCTCATTCAAAAACTATACTGACGTACAGTCAAAAGGTATGATACATAAAAAAAAGGATGAAAGGAAGTATTTACAATTAAATTTAGAATTAAAAGAAAATTTACTAAAACCTCAAATTAGTATATTTTCTGCTGCAATATTTGAAACGTTATCAATAAAAAATCTGCCTTCTTCTTTTTCAAATTAAAATTACGAATAGCTACCAAATGCTTCATTCTGAACCAGTCTCCGGTTTCAAGCTTACTGTGACAACTTCATTGCGTAAAAATTCTTTATGTAAATTATTTACAAACAAAGTTGAAAGAGGTACCCGATGCTGTCAGTACACAAGGCATTCGCATCCTATGGTATATTTTCCAAAATAGATTATTTCATGTTTTTATTTAAAAATATGTAAGTACCAAAAATTGTTTATATTTCATATACTTTTTCCACCTTAAGCCCAACTTAAATGTGATTTAAATTAAAAGTAACTTACAACAGTATATGTGTCTAGCGACAATGTGAAAATCTTTCCGGCGGAAAGCCGCATGGGACGTTTGCATCTCTCCATGAAAATAATTATAAACATACATGTTTTTCGATTCAAATTACGCCAAGGACCGTCAAAAGCGGCTTGACGTAGATCGTTGCTCTGTAAGTATGAAAAATCATTAAACACTAATTATCTTTAACTGGAAAAATCTGGTTGTCTTTATGTTTTGAAATCTGTTTCAATTTCTTTTTTATCTCGTCTCTAATTTAATGACCGAGGTCCGTCCTGTTAAATCATCATTATTGGAGGTTTTGTTTTTTGAGGTGGTTTTTGGAGGTGGCGGCCGACATTCCGATCATGAGCTAGTTTAGCACTATTAAAAAAAACCAAAAGGCTCCTACCTTCCAAATTAATTCGTTTCCGAACCAGCATAGAATAAAAACTTCAATCAACATGCAAGTCAAGTAAATTGCCATCCAAACCATCTGCATCGGATGACTTGTTGGATTCTCAATCTGCATGAAAAAAAAACACACATCTGTTTCTCATCCGTAATCATACACAATCTGAAGAATCATTTCATTTAATTTATTTTCAAAACAATACCAATTGTACTTGTTAAACATAACACGTAACCAATAAGGAAAATGGCATTAGTTACCGACAAAAACTGAATTCCAATCAAACAGAGGACCATGACGCTCAGCATGAACTGCAATGCGGAAGCCAGACTAAAGGCGCTCTCTATCACTGATACGTATCTAGGAAATAGAAACTTTTGTAAAGCTGTTTGCTAGATGCACCAAATTTCTTGAATCTCGAACACAAAATTATAATTACATTACTTTTTACGGGTCTTCAAAAAAATAGTAACTGTTTTTATTTTATTTATACTTAAAATTAATGACAGAAGTATATATTAAAGAATTTATTTTACTGATGAAAATGAATAAGCACACAAAAAATATAATTGAAGACCAAAGATGTAAGCGCAAAAAACTGGAAAAATGGAACATAAAAAAAAATCACATTAAATACTTTAATGCTTAATATTTAATGCTTTATTGCTCAAATACAAAAGTATAATAAAATTGAGCCTTTGACCGACGACGACCTCAGCAGCAGACTCAGGGATTCAAGTTTTAAATGAAAATTTCAGTTCAAATTCAAAGCTTTTGAATATAAGTGAAAATAATTTACCATTATTACAACAGCATTCTTACATCACACTAGTGAAATAGGGCTATACTCTTCGTTGTTATTGTGCCGAAATATTTTATGAAATAAAAATTTAGTGACGTCACGCATAACCGCTCCGAAGTCATTCATTCCTTAGGGATACTATTCTAGAAACCATCTCGAAGGTGCGAAAAACAACAGCACAAAATTTCAACATAATCAGGTAAAAGATCCATGAATGCATACAACACGAAGGAACACAAAAAACAAGAATGCATTAATTTTATTCAAAGAATGGATCGCAACTGAATTTTTATTTACCTTATAATACTGTTATGTAATAATATGCATTCTTTGAGAATACGCTTTGTAAAATATAAATTGGTATATTTGCCGATATATTTATTATCACTAATGGCCCTTTTGCGTCGTCTTTCCGCAAGAACATCGAAATTACGAAGATTAAACGCCAATATTTCTATTTGGCCGACTGAAACGAGGAAATATAAATTTGTAACACGGCATAATATTATTAAACTTGTAGATGTATTTATATATTACCTTAATGTACTTAAAATTTAATATATCTCTTCTAGAAAATACTTGTTCGTTGTTGTAGTTACTTGGCATTGTTTATTTTCCGATAAGTTCTTACTTTCAGCTTCATTTATCGTAAGTCATTTAGTGATACTATTTGTATCATAGGTTTATTAGCTAAGATACGACAAATATTTTAATTTATTCCATGAAATCATGTATGTATAATATACTTCAATATTCATGTTATTTTCCATTTAATGGACTCTGATTTTATCTAGTAGATTTTTGTTTACAATAAACGAACAGCTTTGGGCCCTTGTAAGGGAAGGTAATAGTACCCAAAGTAGTCTAGGATGGCGTTACCCATCCGTGTGGGCGCATATAATACGCCCTTACAACCCATAAAAATATTTACTAAGCTAAGCATTTGTAGTATTGTCGTTTTAGTTAATTAAAGTGCAAAGATAACAACATTTTTACTGGTGCATGCGAGTAAGCACGGGTCCACCATCCCTCCATCCACCATGCCTCCTATTTCTGCCGTGAAGCAGTAATGCGTTTTGGCTTCAAGGGTGGCGCAGCCGTTGTAACTATACTGAGACCTTAGAACTTATATCTCAATGTGGGTGGCGCATTTGCGTTGTAAATGTCTATGGGCTCCAGTAACCACTTAACAGCAGGTGAGCTATGGGCTCGTCCACCCATCTAAGCAAGAAAAAAAATTATCTATGTAGCATCTACCGGTAATTTTATTTCATGCGCAATTTCTTGTGCTACGCGACTCCGAGTTTATTAACTGTGTTACATAAAATGCCGTCGAATAATACTGACGCAAATACGTTTAGTTTCCTATTAATTTAATATTATTATGCTTGTAATCCATTTGAGGAACCTTTACACACAGAAAAGCCACCAGACACCGTCTTAAATCCAAATTAATATCATATATTATAATAAGTCGGCTAGTGCCACGGTAAACATCGGCTCCGCTAAATAATATTAAAGAAGCTTATAAAAGTGACTAATAATAAACCTAAACTAGTGGACAATGTGTCAAAAATATCTAGCGAATTTGTGAAATAAAAAGACTGTGAAATCAACGTTTCAGTAAACTAAATTGTGAAACAAACATAGTGCAAACAACTTTTACAAACTTTGATCATTTTCGGAATCCTGTGAATAATGTATAACTTAAAGCTGGACTATATATGTGCGGAAAAAGATGAGTATAATCAGTAATAGTGGAATTAATAACATTTTGATTACATATATTAAACCCAAAAATTGCAAATTGCTTACCTACCTACCAAGTTTATTAACTCAAAGCAAGATACTTTTATAATAGCACCATCTACAATAATAAAGTTGCACTAATACACCACCTACCGCGCTTTGCCAGAACGTTACGAAAAGATCGACTCGCAGGCAATATCATTTACAATTACAAATAGTACAAACACGGATCGCTAGAGGGCCAATAATAAAATAACTAAAGCACGACTACCAACGAATCATGGAAGAAATTTTGATTGCGCTCAAAGAAATAAAGAAAGACCTGGACGAGCAGAGACAAGAAATCCGAGCAACTGGAATTAATGTTACGGATAAAGTATCAAAAAATGTAAACAAAATGCTCGAAGAAAAATTCCTAGTATGGGAAAAAAAGTATGAAAACTTGAAAAAAATAACGGAAAACCAAGAAAAGAGAATCTATTTTCTAGAAAAAGAGGCAAGAAAAAGAAATATAGTATTTTTTGGCATCGAAGAGTCAGAAAAATCGTATGAAAATCTAGAAAATACTATTATTAAATTGGATAAGCCAATATCTTAATATTCAGCTAAAGCACTGCGACATACAAGAAGTCAGGAGACTGGGAAAGAAAGAGGAACGACCACGCCCTATAGTAGTGACCTTCACAACACTAGGTACTAAAATTAAAAGCTGGAAACGAAGAAATACACTAAAAGATACCTATTTCTACATGAAAGAAGATTACCCGAAGTACGTGCTAGAAAAGAGGAAGGGCTTACAAGAGCAGCTACGTATAGAAAGAGAGAAGGGAAATACAGCGTTATTGAAGTATGATAAATTGATCATCCTGCCCAAAACCAATACGAAAAGAAAATTACCCACCTCACCAAACAGCGGCACAACTTCAAAAGTAAACGAGACCTCACAAATAAACAAGAAGAACAAGATTCAAAAACCTGGTACCCCCGTGATAAGATCCAACAGCATCTCCGAGGGAGTTGTTAAACCAGGCATGCTGAACTTCTTGGTGAATAAAAACACCATAACGGCTAGTAATCATAATCCAGGAAAATCAACATAGCAATTGCCACCCTCCTCCAATTCAAATTCAAATTTAGTACTTAAGAACAATCAAACTAAACATCTTCCAAAACGGCTGGTCACCGAGGAAGATTACGACTACAACCCTCCAAGTGTAAACATTAACAGACAGCTTATAAGTAAAACAAATAAAGATAATGAACAAAAACTTTATATAATAACTTTCAACGTGAAAACACTATCTTCTTATGAAAAACTAATAGAATTAACAGAATCACTAAAATCAATAAAATCAGACATTATTGGAATGGCAGAAGTGAGACGTCTTGGGGAAAAAATAGAGGAATATGAGGATTTTATTCTTTACTACATGGGCCAGACACCTGGACAGTTCGGCGTGGGCTTTTTGGTGAGAAAAAAACTTAAAGTAAACATAGAGAACTTCACGGGCTTATCAGAACGAGTCGCTATATTAAACTTACAATTCCATGGGCAAAAACTATCAATCATTCAAGTCTACGCACCCACAGAAGCAGCAAATGAAGAAGATATTTCTTATTTTTATGAGACAGTCAGAAGGGCTAGGGAGTTAGCGCATAAAGACTATATCATAATGGGCGACTTCAATGCTAAGATAGGTAAACCAAGACACGAAGAATTCTTGATTGCAAAACCATTTGGTCTTGGTATAAGAAATGACAGAGGCCAAAAATTGATAGATTTCGCTCTAGAAACTAAGACAGCAATAATGAACACATACTATCATAAGAAACCAAACCGCAGATGGACATGGCGCTCACCAGGTGGCGCATATAAAAATGAGATCGATTACATTCTATCTAACATACCGCAGAAGTTTCATAATGTGGAAGTTCTAAATATCAACTACCCATCAGACCACAGGCCAGTGAGAGCAACCATATCTCTTGAAAAAATAAAAATATCCAGGACTAGATACAAGACCAACCAGTGTGCGAGTCTAAAATACGAAAGCGAAATACTCAGATTCAGATTAAATCTCCAACTCCACCTGCTACGTGCCGATGACCAGAACTTGAAAGATACTGATAATATACAGACTCAATACAACAAAATAACTAATGCCATCTCGAGAAGCCTAGAAGAAACGCACAAGGAACACAATTCGTACAGACACAAAAAAATATCGCTACGCACAGAAAAACTCATGACTAGAAGAAAAGAATTACAGAAGACTAAAAACAAAACCAGAAGTATAAGAAACGAAATATCAGCTTTATACAAACTCATTAGCAAGTATATCAGGCAAGATTATGCAAAATACAGACAGGATACCATAACTAAGCACTTACAAGTTTCAGGCAGCACAAAAAAGGCTTATAAAGAGCTAGCACAAAATAAAACTTGGATCGAAGGACTTAAATCATCAGGAAAACAATCTATAATAACAAACCGCAATGATATCATTAATATGGCCACTGAATTTTATAAATCATTATACAGTAAAAAAACATCCACATATGTAGACATAACACCAAGCAGTAATATATCAAACAACGAAAAGGTGCAACCAATCACGGAATCTGAACTTATTGCAGCAATAAAAAACCTGAAAACCGACAAAAGCCCAGGCCCAGATGGCATTTCAAACGAAGCTTTAAAGGCAGCTGACAGAATATTAGCGCCACCTGTGGCAAAATTGTTTAACCAGATATTAGAAAATGCTGAGATCCCCATCCAATGGACAGAATCAAATATAATTTTAATCTATAAAAAAGGAGATCCAAAGGACATAACAAATTACAGGCCTATTAGTTTACTGTCTTGTTTCTATAAACTCTTTTCGTCAATTATAAACAACAGAATCAGTGATTCGCTAGAGAAAAATCAACCAATTGAACAAGCAGGATTCAGAAAAGGTTTTTCTACAGTGGACCACATTCACACCTTAGAACTCTTGATAGAAAAATACCAAGAAAAACAGAGAACACTATACATTGCATACATAGACTACCAAAAGGCTTTTGACACTGTGTCACATGATAGTGTATGGAAGTCGTTAAAAAACCAAGGGGTGAATGATAAATATATACAGATAATTAAAAACATTTATAAAACTAATACAAGTAGAATAAAACTAGAATCTATAGGCCCAAGATTTTCTATCAAAAGAGGTGTAAGACAGGGAGACCCCATGTCTCCAAAAATTTTCATTGCCATACTTGAATCAATATTTAGACAGCTAGATTGGAAAAACCTCGGCTTAAATATTGAAGGTAAATATTTGACTCATCTCCGCTTTGCAGACGACTTAGTAGTGCTGGCAGAATCAAGTTCAGAACTTCAATACATGGTTGAGTCTCTCCACAGAGCCAGCATTAAAGTAGGCTTAGAAATGAATGCAACAAAAACTATGGTAATGACAAATAGTGCTAGAAAGAAAATAACAGTCGGAAACGAACTATTGAAATACACAGACCACTATATTTACTTAGGAAAACAGATCAGCTTTGAAAGAAAAAACAATGAGATGGAGATTGGAAGAAGAATCCAACACACCTGGAACAAGTACTGGAATTTACGTGAAGTATTTAAAAGTACGTTGCCAATATACTTAAAAACCAAGGTTCTAAATTCCTGCATTCTACCATGCTTGACTTATGGCTGCCAAACTTGGAAGTTTACATCAAAGGCCAATAATCTAATAGTAAGCTGCCAACGAGGAATGGAGCGAAGTCTGCTGAATATAAGAAAGATTCAAAAAATCAGACACACAAAAATCAGAGAAAAAACAAAATCTATAGATGCTCTTGAATATGCCAGAAACTTAAAGTGGAAGTGGGCTGGTCATGTAGCCAGACTTAAGGACCAGAGATGGACTGCAAGAATAACTGCATGGGAAGGGCCACAAGGGAAAAGAAAAAAGGGTCGCCCGATATCAAAATGGGAGGATGATATAAAAGCTATCGCTGGCCCTCGATGGATACAGGTAGCTCAAAATAGAACCAAATGGAAGGACTTGGAGGAGGCCTTCACCATGTTTAATGGGTTCCTGCCAAACATAAGTGAAGAAAATTAAAATTATTATATGTATACCTATTTACTTTGTATTTTAGCAGGAAATAAAAGGCTTTTTATTTTATTTTATTTTATTTTTATATTATAATAATCAATGAATTTGTGTTAAATTAATCAATAAATCTTACTTGCAGAGGCGACAAAGGCCGCCAGTATGGTGTCCATAACCCCGTCGATTATACACGTCGCAGGCTTGTAATAAATCTGCGAACGCAACCGACAGTTAATTACTGGACCATTATTCTCATTAGAATGGAGTCCAATTAATCTTCTATGTATTGGGTTTGCTTAGTCTCGGTCGATTATTAGGTAATCAGCGGATGCCTAGAGCTTTCCACTGTATGCAAAAACTAATTTTATAAGTAAGTTAGACTGCGGAATGTTCAATCTTATTAACGGTTCAAGGTTTACAATATTGGTCAACGTGATTCCTAAAAATAGTAAACAAGTACTTTTTTAAATTCTTTTATCTATAAACACCCACGTCGATTCCGTAGATAGAATATTAACCGGCTTAACGAATAAAAGTTTTTATTTAGCGATGATTATTTTTGTACGTGATAATATTATACCAAAATACATTTGTTTAGAAGTAGAAACTGATGCCAGCCTCAGACAGTCTGTCTTACTGTAGACGAGAAGATAATTTAGTGGTCCACCTGCCCGGTCATATGAGTGGACCGTGTACACTATAATGTGAATATTGCCACCCAAATTGACAAGAGGTCTGGATTTTATGACAACAAAGTTTATCCTACTAACTTTTGAAGTTGTAATACATTACTGCATTGCAGTAGAAGAAGAGTAGAAGAATAAGTAGTAGTTTAAGTCAGTTAAGTGCGTATTTAAAAAAAAAACTGCTAACTTGATATTAGTAGTTTCATTCCACATTAATCTTTTTTTTTTCCCTACCTATGCTGACAACCTTGAGAGGCTATTTCAGTTTCGCCCTAACGTGTACGTGAGCTCACGGGGCTCAAACCTGAGTGTTGCTAACACTGGCCCTAGCAAGAGCAGTGCTTCGCAGAATCTATCACCGGGTCGGAAACGCGACCGACTGAGAAGATTTGGCGAGAAACTCAGTGGGCTGTGTCTGTGGGTTAATTCATTTGTCGAGCCTTTCGTCGCTAGCGACGGGTTCAACGAGGACGGTGACCGGTGCTTGTGGTACCTAAGAGCACCGATAATGGATCGCGAGGATTCGTAATAACGTGTTTAGGGCGACGTCGACTGTTTACCATTTGGTGTACAGGATCGGGTATGTAATTTCCAGCGGCCACGACAAGAGGGTTCTCATGTCGTGCCGCGTTTTCAAAGTGCATGAATCATAAGACTCAATCCAGTAGGTCACGGACTCGATGCTAAGCGGATATCAAAGCTCATGTACACATATGCCTTAATCAATGTGAATTCCCTTGCTCACCTTTAAATATGATATACATACATGAATAACGGTTACATGGCAATCCATAACTAGTCAGGTCATAAGTATTGTCACACAGTAAAAACTTTTCTTTTAGAATGCTGGCCACAAAAAAGTTTATTGAATTCGAATTTCGAATTGTTCATGAACATGACGGCGTTAACGATATTTATGTTATATAGCACGTGCAATAGGAGTGACTCGCACAAGCCAGGCGCGCCGGCCGTGTCGTTCCACTCGTAAACAACAGCTGCAACAGAAGTGACTCATAAGCCAGCTGCGCCGGCTAGTATAAAAAGGCGGAACGTGCCTTGAAATGAACATTCGTTGGACTGCGCTTGCCTGGTGCACTTACTATATCTTCGTTACGTTGTGTGATTCAGTGACTGTTGTACGTACTGGTTAAAGTTGGACAAGTGTTAAAGTGAATTGTTAAGATAACATATTGTTGATTAAATCAGGAATCAAATAGTGACATCGTTTTACTTGGTGTTCAACAAGATAATGTCTACCCTCAAGCCTACATCAGAAGTGAGATCAGGACTCTATTCTCACTGGCGTGACGTGTTTGAACATGTTCGAAGTACAGCAAAAAAAACATGATGCAGATCAGAATACTAGTAGTGGTACGCCACAAGAGCGTGAATGCAGCATACGTAAGTCTTGTAATAACGTCTCTGTTACCTCGATGGAAGATCTGAGCCACGAAGAAATCGTCACATCTTACGTTCTGGCTCATGTTGCCCAGTTTGACTGTCGACTTCATCACATGGCATTTACTAACGGAAATACAACACGTAACAAGCTATTGCAAGAAATTAAGGCAAGTGCAAATCTCAAGTGAAACTTCGATCGCAATAATGGATCTGTCATGACGAGTGGGTAGTTCCGACACGAATCGTTTTTAAGCCAATGACTACTGCTAGAGTTACATGGCACTAGTACAGTAAACCAGGACATGAGACTGTGAATTGTCGCTGAAATTTTAGAATCTACTCGATTCAATACCAATAACACTACACGTTCGATGACTTCGGGCTCCAGCAAGCAAGCAAGTAAGAAAGCAAGCAAGTTTCCGTGGGGAAGAAAAATTGACACATCTGAAGTCGTCGTGACCTGTAAGATAAGACGTCCGGTGCGTTCGTGTCTGGCGATGCGGCGGTGTTCGGGTTCCGCTGGCGGATGCAGGTTTTTCCGGTGAAGTGCGTGCTTGTGCGTGCTTGACAAGTGTTCGCGGTTGGCTTCCTCAGTGTGGGAGTAACATCGTGTAGCCGGAGGTGAGACTTCCGCGGTCGCGGCCCACCCAGTCCGCGAGAACCGGGCAGATCGCCTCGACGGTACGGAGGCCGGCCGACGGGTGCGCCAAACGACGAGACCACGCCTCCAGCACGGACTGCCGATATTGGAGCCCCCGCGCTCCGGCTGCACTTGCGCTAGGGCGCGCCGCCTCGTAGGAGACTGTGAGGTATCATTGAATAACTCTGACTGCGATCGCGCGCTGCCGGCGTCGCAGCGCGGCGACGTTCTCGTGGGTAAGGACGTGGCACCAGACGGGTGCTCCGTATAGTGCCATCGACCGCACGGGTACCATCACCCTGCCTATTTCTGCCGTGAAGCAGTGGTGTATTTCGGTTTGAAGGGTGGGGCAGCGGTTGTAACTATACTGAGACCTTAGAACTTCTATCTCAAGGTGTGTGGTGCGTTTACGCTGTGGATGTCTATGGGTTCCAGTAACCACTTAACACAAGGTGGGCTGTGAGCTCGTCCACACATTAATACGAAGAGCCATAATCAAACGAAATTAGATACGAAGTTTAAAGGGCCGTTTAAAGTAGTTGAAGTATTGGATGGTGTCGATTTAATTTTGACTCTCACACATTCGCTTAAGGCTCGAGCTACTACTTGCCTCACAAAAATACAGCCTTCAAAACCTGAACAACCTCCTCATCCGTGGGCGCCCGGCTCTCGCCTGCAAGTCGGCTGTTACGTGTGCGGTGATGCGAGCCATGTAGCTTCTGGGTGTTCCATGCGCTACAAGAAGAAAAACGACACTGCTCCAGGTGCTGTGGCAGGTCCAACCAGAGACGTCAACGTGTGTTCCAGAGCTTCAGTGTGTTACAGATAAGTGGTTTTGGCTCCCCCTTTATGTTCCATTCAGGGTCAGAATGTAGTCTTATAAAACAAAGCCATAGTAATTTATTCAATGGTAAGCGGTTTCATGAACAAGTCACCGTAGTCACCCTAGACACGTCCTTACGGATCCATCAGATCCAATAACTCTTGCATTAGATACCTTCAGCTCTAACACTAGGAGCAGGCTGAGGAACCCCAGTAATCGTACTCGTCGAACTCGACAAAGAGGTCGACGTGCAACCTAACCCATGCATCAGCCCACTGAGTTTCTCGCCGGATCTTCTCAGTGGGTCGCGATTCCGACCCGGTAGTAGATTCATCCGCGAAGCAATTGCTCTTGAGTTGTTAGGTCTCCTGCGGAGGCGCTCGGGTAGTTGTTAGCAAATCCCACCCCTCTTGGCTGAGCCTTTGCTCGCCCACCCGTCCTGGTGAAGCGGGAAAGGCCTCCGGGCCACCAGTAATCTTTCAATCATCTGCAGTTTTGGAAAACGATAGGTATAAGTTGAGACATGTAAATGGTTCTAGTGTACAAAGTTCCCCATGAAAACTTACGCGAAGTACCTCGAGGCCCGTCAGGCCTACTAGAAATTTCTGAAAATTATAGTGACGATGACGTGACGGCGTACACAGATGGGTTAAGTAATCTTGTTCATGAAACTGATCTTATCACTGACAATAGAAGCGACATTTTTGTCCGCAAATAGCGATACAGCAAACATAGTCTGCGGGTAGTGATACAATGTCTGTAAGCTCAGGCACCTCAGGTGCAGGTGTTGGAAATGTAGAAGACGATGGTCGGTCTCGCACTATTTCTGAAGAAATTCCGTATAAATGTTCTGGTTTAAGAGATGTTTTAACAAACGCTACCGTACACGCAGATTAAAAAAAAAAAAAAAAAGAGAATTGTATGTGGCTAGAGAGATGTTAATCCGGACTAGCAAAAAAAAAAGAGAAAAAAAAAGTGTGAAGTCATTGAAGGGTCTGTCCGGTCCAATGGCTTGGCTATAGGGATTTTCATCCAGATTAGCCACAACAATTAGCTACAGGGATTGCGATTCGGTCTAGCATTATCCGGTCCAGTTCGAAAAACTGAAGGGATAACAATTCCGGTCTAAGTTAAAAGGGGCATACTTACATACCTGAAGAGTTTTAAATGAGCTGGCCCAGGTATGTAAGCAGTCTGAAGGTTATTTATAGCCAGTATAGGATTTTCTGAAGAATTATGCGAACCGAACCGTACTAGATTGTTAATATCATAGACCACGTTTTAAGTTGCATCCGTTAATGTCAGGATGAACGAACACGTTTGTTGTTCACAGACATACCATAAGAATGCGCGCACGAGGACGAGCGCACGTCAGTATGGCCGTGACGGCGTTAACGATATTTATGTTATATAGCACGTGCAATAGGAGTGACTCGCACAAGCCAGGCGCGCCGGCCGTGTCGTTCCACTCGTAAACAACAGCTGCAACAGAAGTGACTCATAAGCCAGCTGCGCCGGCTAGTATAAAAAGGCGGAACGTGCCTTGAAATGAACATTCGTTGGACTGCGCTTGCCTGGTGCACTTACTATATCTTCGTTACGTTGTGTGATTCAGTGACTGTTGTACGTACTGGTTAAAGTTGGACAAGTGTTAAAGTGAATTGTTAAGATAACATATTGTTGATTAAATCAGGAATCAAATAGTGACATCGTTTTACTTGGTGTTCAACAAGATAATGTCTACCCTCAAGCCTACAAACATAAAAATGTATACTTTTAGAAGTTTTACTCATTTTTAAATATGGAGTGGACGCTTAAAGAAGACCGTGTTACAGTTATTGCGTTGCATCGTTGCGGTTACGCGCCAATTCAAATTTTTAACATACTGAAAAATTTGAATATAACCAAAAGATTCGTTTATCGTACCATCAAACGATACAATGAAGACTCTAGTGTAGATGACAGGTCAAGAAGTGGTCGCCCTCGGTCTGTTAGGACTCCAGCAGTGATAAAAGCTGTGAAGGCGCGTATTCAAAGAAATCCCAAACGTAAGCAGAAACTGTTGGCCCTTCAGATGGGGTTAAGCAGAACCACGGTGAAAAGGGTGTTAAATGAAGACTTAGGGCTTCGGGCATATCGAAGAAAAACAGGACATCGTTTAAATGCTCGTCTAATGGACCTGAGACTGAAGAGATGCCGCGCTTTGTTGAAGCGGTACGCCCGCGCTTTGTTGAAGCGGTACGCGGGAAAAAAATATCGGGAAATTCTTTTTTCGGATGAAAAAATTTTTATCGTAGAAGAGAGCTACAACAAACAAAATGATAAGATGTACGCACATAGTAGTGAAGAAGCGAGCAACCGTATTCCGCGTGTCCAACGAGGTCATTTTCCATCCTCGCTCATGGTATGGTTGGGAGTTTCTTATTGGGGCTTAACAGAGGTACATTTTTGTGAGAAAGGTGTAAAAACGAATGCAGTTGTGTGTCAAAATACAGTCCTGACGAACCTTGTGGAACCTGTTTCTCATACCATGTTCAATAACAGGCACTGGGTATTCCAACAAGATTCGGCGCCAGCTCATAGAGCGAAGAGCACACAAGACTGGCTGGCGGCGCGTAAAATCGACTTCATCCGGCACGAAAACTGGCCCTCCTCCAGTCCAGATTTGAATCCGTTAGATTACAAGATATGGCAACACTTGGAGGAAAAGGCGTGCTCAAAGCCTCATCCCAATTTGGAGTCACTAAAGACATCCTTGATTAAGGCAGCCGCCGATATTGACATGGACCTCGTTCGTGCTGCGATAGACGACTGGCCGCGCAGATTGAAGGCCTGTATTCAAAATCACGGAGGTCATTTTGAATAAACTTTAGTGTCATAAGAATCTATGTTTTGTTAAGTTCATTTTGGTATATGAATGGTTACATAATGAATAAACTTGTTTCAATTATTTTACAAAAAACATGTGACAGAATTTATGACCTGACTAGGTATATTTTGTTATACACCGAAGAATGTATTTATAAATTAGAACTCACGTGATGTAGATATAAATAGGCATACGTAGGATTTTTGTATACATCAAAAAAAGGATATTCCACGTTTGTCGGCAAAATATCAAAGTTCTCTGTAAGTGGCAGGATTATTCCGACTAAAAAAAGACACATGTAATATGAACGAATCGAAAATTTTTCATAAAATGTGAAACACATTTTTTTTAGCTGCGTAATCAGTCTAGTAATATATGTAAATTTTTAGATGTGTGTGTAAATAATAAATGAAGTTTACCCGAAACGGCTCCGACACACATAGTAGCGTAGGAAGTCATAACGAAACGCGCTTTTCGTATGCTTTTACGTATGATTTCTTTATGTTCTGGTTCTTTTGGCTTAAATTCTTTGCAATGTAAGAACTTCTGCAGGCTAATCACTTTATCCTTATTTAACCAAAATACTAATACTTTAAAATACGTGTACATTTCACTTAAAAACAAGTACAATCTGCAAAAGATTAATTTTTTTTTTAAACATATCTTTAGAGAATTTCGTTAAATAAATACTTGTGGTATTAGAGAAAACAAGTTTGTAAACATCATTGTATGTGTACCCTTCAGCGACGTCTCCGATATTATCCCGGCGCTTCAGTAAATAAACGACTTCTCCGATACCAGGAAAAAAACATACTAGCCATAGCACCAATAACGTGTACATCATATTCAGCCAAAATTTGATGCTTTTCTTTGGGTAATTGTTATACCAGAGTCCGTAAAACTTGAGCCAGAAAATATGCACTGCATGGTATAGCTTTGGATCTAGATCGTCCCACGATTCAAGGACGCCATAAGGAAAAATCGGTGATAGCTTTTCCTTAACTTTCTGAATTAACATTTTCATTCCGAGACCCGATACCTTTGACGCGTAATCCGAGAATGCCTCAGAAACTCATCATAATATGTTCCCTCGTACCGAAGCAGATTAACAGAAATCTACGTCAAGTGGTATTATACATTATTTTCTAGGGTTCGTAGTTAAGACGAAGTTTTTGTTTTGTACAATTTAGCCGTCATTTTATAACCAAAGAATTGGTTGTTATTTTATAAAACAATCGATATTATATACAGTTGTTGTTGTTATGGTTTTAGAATGGTCCTAGAATACGTAACGTAATATTTACCTTGATATTAAACCGTGATAAACACTTGATATAAAATAATACTTTAACTTGAAATTAAAAAGAGTAAAGTAATGAACCACCAAAAAAATCTTTATATAATAGTACGCGACATTCGATCGTAGAGATTACTTATTTTATAAATTAGCGTAGAACTTAGCGTGTAGCTTACTTGAGACCTTAGAACTTTTATCTCAAGGTGGGTGACGCATTTACGTTGTGGATGTCTATAGGCTCCAGTAACCACTTAATACCAGGTGGGCTGTGAGCTCGTCCACCCATCTAAGCAATAAAAAAAAATCATTTTAATATTTTCAAACATCTAGCTTACAAAGCAATTTCGAAACATTTCCCCCTTAAGGAGCTAATTTAATATGTCGACAAAAGCAATTACAGTAATTACAACAGCAATATAATTACCACTCTAAGAAAAGGTACCGCTCTCAACTATAGATAATTGTATTTTCAAAGGGATTTTAAGATATCCATATTTTGAAACAACAGACAAAGTAGAATATTGAAGGAGTGATTGGATTCTTAAAGGGTATTTTTTCTTTGATGATTCTTGAATATTGTTTTAACAAGATTTTGCTAGATTTTATCGAAGTCAAATGCGTACCTTGAAATAACATATTGAATCAGCGCACAGCGTTTGTGTGTGTCTGTGTGTGTGTTATTGCAATTAACATAAATGTTTTTCTCCGTTAAGTTAATTATATAGTATTAACATAATTAAATTAACTTATCATGTAAAAAAAAGCTATATGTTCCGGATTTCGCTTTAATAATATAAACACTTTTCATTTTATTAAAACGAAATTCACTTAATAAGATGATTACTTATTATTTTATCAAAATGTGTGCTTATCATTTTAATGAAACGAAACAAAATATATATCCAGCGAGTTACAAAATTTCGCATCGAACGAAACAGCCGTGGAAGAAATTCGTAAATTGAATTACGTATAATTGCGTTTGTGGATGAAAAAATTAATAAATCATCCGTTAAATGAGCAGGCACCTTTCATCAGTGGCGGGCGTTGACTGATCGCGGCCTTACACGAAATATATTATGCAAAAAAAAAAAAGTAATAAAATTTGAAACGTTTTAGGTTATTCGTCAATGTGGCGCGGGAATTTACATAATCACGTTCGTACGTTTCTTGCATAAATAAAAGCCTCTGACGACATGAAAACAAACACAAATATATGAAATCTATAGACAACATCGTATAGTATAGCATACGTAATGAATGAAGGATGTAAATGCTACGCATTATTTAAATAATTATGACAGATATATTTTATCCTATTTGGCTACCGTAAATTGAAAGTTGGACTTTTTTATTATAACCTTTTTCGCGAATAGAATAATGTGACTTTGAGTATAATCTAATCGGTTTCCTGAAAATACTACAAAACAAAAGCCTGTAAGGAAACCACAATAAAAAATTAAATTGAATTTACATAAATTTGAACATAAGGTTTTATAAAATATTTAACATTAATCTAAGTGAAATATTTTGTCTTGACACTGTTGGTTTATATTTATTTCATGATGCTACAAATTGTTTTTTTTATTTTTTTTTATTGCTTAGATGGGAGGACGAGCTCACAGCCCACCTGGTGTTAAGTGGTTACTGGAGCCCATAGACATCCACAACGTAAATGCGCCACCCACCTTGAGATATAAGTTCTAAGGTTTCAAGTATAGTTACAACGGCTGCCCCACCCTTCAAACTGAAACGCATTACTGCTTCACGGCCAAAATAGGCAGGGTGGTGGTACCTACCCGCGCGCACTCACAAAGAATTATATACAATGAATAATTTATTATTACTGTGATTGGAAGAATATCACTACAATACATTTAAAACCGATGAAGTTCTACAGTGGTTACTACTTAAATAAAAAAAACATATTTATTCTGGAAGTCTTCCTGACCTAAAGGATAAGCCGACGACCTATATTATACGACTGTGGAGGTGTCCACTTCCGCACACAGGTACTAATTTTTCTAATTAATGAATTACTCAAAATATGTTCACTAACATGCTCACGGACAACAACCACGATGAAGGAATAACTACCCGCAAAAAACATAATTTACGTTAGTCATTTTTAACCGTTAACGGAGTTCAAAGACCCAAAAACGGAAATAGCAGCGCCCACTTCGATGTACGAGATATAGTCTTAATTTTAAGAATGTTAATAGATACATTTTTAAATTTTGTTCGAACAAAACGTTCAATCTTCTTCAACAATTGCATTGATACCACCTACTTATCACAAGCATACCACACGGCAAACAAGCAGTCGCGTGCCCACTGACAGATAGCAATCGGCATTCAGTACCTTACTGCCCTCCACCAAGCGCTGTTTCTAATTAATGGGAGCGTATCGCGTGAAAACGACCCATTTGTCTCCCCTAAAGTCGGATGTTCACAGAAGAATTGTAAGCGATACAAATACCACAAATGTCTTCAAACACTTACCTTGCTGTTACCGTTGAAATTTCCACCCTCGCGATCTACAATTATAATAAACGGTAGCTTGATTGTAAATACAACGTTTAGCACCCGTTTCGGAGAAATAAACGGACAAGAGTTATAAAAATAATGGAACATTGGTTTGGAAATCACAGTGTTTTTGTAATGCAGTTTGTTTAAGCCTTTCTGACCATTTAGAACTTAACTTACTTATTTCCAATAGGGCATTTAGAGATAAGGCCTTTGCCGTAAGCATTCTGACTATTTAGAACTTAGCTTATTTCCAATAGGGCATTTAGAGGGCCTTTGCCGTAAGCATTGACGCGTCTGTACCCCATGTATCATGTGAATTGTTTGTTGTTAAGCAGATATTTATCATCGTAACGCTAGTACATACCGCTGTTCTATATAATAAATAAAGTCGAAGTCTCAGTTAAGTTGGCGTAACGAGTATTACGCACTTTGTATGACCCGCCTTCAATATATTATGACGAATAAGAAGCACAAAAGAAATATGGTACAAATACACGCTATGTACCACTGTCATAGATGTATGGAGAAAAAAAAAAGAGCAGCGAGAGAATACGCATTCTGACTAATATTTAAAAAAACCATCTGACTTAAGTAGAGTATTATAGGTATATACTTTTTTAAACACCGAAACAGAAACATTACTGATAAATACAATCAGAATATTAGCTGAAGTTCTTTTATTAAATTTGTTTGATGAAAGAACTCTTGGATAACTTAAAAGTCTTTATTGTATTGTACGAGTATAATGGCTGATTTCACATTTTGCCCAGACGCGCGAAACCCGTCAAAAATAGACAAGGTGGTGGCACCTACTCATTCAATAGAGATAATACGCAAAAATTAGATATTTGGCTTCCTTTAATAAGTTGGCTTGTAACAAATTGTAGGCAGTGACTTGGCTGCGTCCCTGGCATTGTAGACGCCCACAAACGACGGTAACGATTTACCGTCAGGTGGGCTGTATTCCTGTCTGCTACAAAGGCAACAAAAAATCCGATTTAAAAAGGTAACCAACGCTATATCCTGTCGCTACGTGAGCCGGTTTTGGTTAAATTAATATTGAAGTGAAACTTCTAATGCGTCTTCCAACAAGGTTGCGTTAAACGTTTAACGCTACCATACTAGAAAGAGATAGAGCGAGAGTTAATGTGTGGCACTTGAATGTATGCGCGTAGTATATCTGTTACAGGACAGCGCGAGCGTTAACAACGAGTAGCGCCAATTTTTTTATTGCATATTTTAAATATGTATATAATCTTTATATTTATTTTTCTATTTATAATATAATATAAATGTTGAAGACGTCGCATCTCTTATACACAGCATACCCTATTACAAGACTAATCTGATTTAAGGATGAAAAATGAAGAAAACCACAATCGAACTACACACACATCGAAATAGAAGTTTTACTTCACGTGACCAAGTTACACGGGCACCGTTTTTGGAGTTTACTCCTTTAGAATCGATTTACATATATAGGCCCGGGGTATGAAAATTATGGGGACCAAAATCGTACTAGCATGTCACACGAAATGCGTTATGCGCCTGATTGGCTCCTGATTGCGTGATGCGTGCGCGCGCCAATCAAAATCGTACTAGCATGTCACACGAAATGCGTTATGCGCCTGATTGGCTCCTGATTGCGTGATGCGTGCGCGCGCCAATCAAAATCGTACTAGCATGTCACACGAAATGCGTTATGCGCCTGATTGGCTCCTGATTGCGTGATGCGTGCGCGCGCCAATCAGGAGCCAACGCGCGGCCGCGTTATTGCAGGTGACGCCGGGCTGCTGCGCCGGCAGTCCGCCACAAAGCCTCGTACTGATCGCGCGTTTCTCTCATTATTGTATTTTCATATATTTGTTAGTCGTTTGTTTTGTGTCTCGTTAATTTGTTAATAATCTGTAGTGTATCGTGTTGTCGTAATATAGAACTATTTCTCGTATTGTTTCGTTTAATTTTTTATATCCAGTAAACTCCAGTCGTGCGTCGGAGCGGACACACACACTTTTTTTTACATCAGCTTAAAACGACTGGCATTTTTCTTCGGGCAACTCTCTGAACAACAACTGTGGCTTTGCTTAAAAAACTCATATTAGCAAAAATAATATAGATCCATGATATGAATCATGTATCATCAATTATTTCTTTACTGTATAAGAAAACAATACTAATGACTATTAAAGTGAAATCCATTTCAAGATAACACTATGTTCAAAATACACTTTTTTACTTACCTACTTCTTGAAATATTTCAAATGCTTTGAGTTCGTAATATTATTTCTGGAAAACGAACATGTTTCAGAATAGACCGACTTCAATAACAATTTCTTCACTCCAGAAGCAATAAACTAAAAAGAGTTAGTGTTATATATTTTCACAATAAAACATTCCATTAGTTGAAGCACGTACATCTCTAGTCACGTTTTCCAATAACTACAATGTGCCTACAAAGCATTAACGCTTCATACTTGATCTGTAAAAGCTGAATGCGAACCAATCACAAGTGCAGGGCCTGACTTCATAGAGCTTTGCTCACAAACAGCAAAAGTGCAAGGCTTTGAACACGAAGCTCTCGGTAGTCTATGTGTCAATAACATTCTCGTGTAGTCAATGCTTTGGGATAGTTTTGTCTGTAAACAGATAAACTTCAGAGATTGTTGGTCCGTTTGTTTTTGTCTAGTTATATAAAGTTTATTCAGTTTTTAAACTTTCAATATATTTAAAAAATAAAATAACACTCTTTTACCCTTTCCCTAGAAATTTCTACCGCAGAATTGTCATAGGTTCCTATTCAAGGAAGTCCTTCCGTTACACAATATAATTCAGATCTCGTCCTTATATCTATCTCATTGTGAACGAAGAAATTCATATTGCGATGTGTAAAGAGCTCCAGTGACCATTTGACACCGCATTGGCCGTGAATTTAGTCACTCGTCAAGTTAAATGGAACAAGGTGTATTTGTAGTAATATTCTATATAAAAAGGTGCCTATGTCAAAGTGTTCATAATTTTAGAGTATTAGTGAGGATTCGTGGGAGAATATCGTTATCAAGCAACGTCCATTAGTTTCTCTGAATTGGGATAATGTTTCTAATTAGGTTAACGATGCATTCCGGTTTGCTGCACGCAAATGAATAATTAATTTCAATTTTCATTATAGTATTTGAACATCTCATAGTTTCGCTTTGAGATAATTATTAGGTTTAACGAGCTTACGATGCTATTAAATAATGGTGAAAATAATATAAATGGAGTGAAATGTTAGAATATAATATTATTGTTCTGCATGTCAATACAATAACAAACATTGTATGTAAATGTTTATTAGAAATCGTCGTGGCGTAAAAGATGCCACACCCGATGTACACAATAAGGTATAAATTTTTCGTACTGAAAAAAAAACGTTAACGAATGACTTCCACGATGATAGAATATTCTTGAGTTATTAGACGATATCACGTCAAACATCAACTCGCAATAATTATAATTTGTCTAATTATGAAAGACGTACTCAACAAATGTTCACGATTGACTTCCACGGTGAAGGAATGAATATTTTTTTAAAGCTTAGATTAAAAATCATGCTTTAATACCTTTTATATTGTACACTATTCCCCTCTTATACATCGTATTTCTCTCTGCTAATGGTTTGCTGGAAGAAAACTCATGAATGACTTAAGCTCGCCTTTGTACATAGTATTTAGACATTCTTTAAATCTGTTTTTATTGTATTTTCTTTTTGTGTACAATAAGTATAAATAAAAAAAAGGAATAACATCGTGTAATAAAAAATCTAATTGGCAAAAATATAATTTGCGTAATTACTCTAGTAGGACCTCTTGTGAGTCCGCACGGGTAGGTACCACCGCCCTGCCTATTTCTGCCGTGAAGCAGTTAATGCGTTTCGGTTTGAAGGGTAGGGCAGCCGTTGTAACTATACTTGAGACCTTAGAACTTATATTTCAGATGGGTGGCGTATTTATATCATAGTGTCTATGGGCTCCAGTAACCACTTAACACCAAGTGGGCGGAGAGCTCGTCCACCCATCTAAGCAATAAAAATAAAACAACTACATCAAGCACATCAAGCAACTAGTCTTCGCACAAGGACCGATATTTGATCGTAATCAAGATTTAGATTAATTTAATGTTTTACATTATCCCTTCTATTTTGTAGAAATGCCGACATGTTGATAAAAAATCCATTGATTGTACTGATTACAAAAGTTTGTCATTATGATATCACCCTATATGACAAGCTATCTATTACAAAAAAACAATTGACAGACAGACTAGAAAATTATACTTTGTATGTATAATATTTAAATTGTCAACGTTCACACTGGTTAGCAACCTTCACTCTGTGTAAGCCGATACTCACATGCCTGTTTTTTTATCAATGGCACTCAACTAAGTATGAATTTGAATATTTTGAAAACAGCATTCGCTCGTTTCCCGCAGTACTTATATCTTGATATAATTTAATTATAACTATTTATTAACATTTTTTTTATTTTGTTTTGTCAGGAGGAAATCGCCGGACTCCCACCCTCCACTGGGGATGGAGGGTGGGGCATCTCGGAGTCGAACCGACTAAAACCTCCTGTCGCTCAACAACCAACGTCCAACCCTCGCATGAGACAGAACTCATGAAAAGGCAAGGGGAGGAGAGTGAAGCGTTTAGTGCGGAGCACATCTCTCCCATCAACCTCCCCCTCGGGACGCCGGGCCAGCGATCGTCGGCGCCACGACCACCAGCCCTCTCGGTCGGCAGGCTGTCCGAAGCCCGCCTAGATGGCACCGGTTTGAATAGGTTATCCTACGAAATACCCCGCTGGGTCAGAACCAGCGTGGGTCGAGGATAGCCGGCCTTCCATCACCCGGATGCTCTTGCGTAAAACGCGTGCAGAGCAGCTTGCACATCGTCTTCTTAGGCCCCCTTCGCCGGGCCCCAGACCGACATATGAGGGGGACCCGAAACACTTAGAGGGCCAGGGCTAGGCCGACATCCGCCTCCCTGGCCCCCGCTCGACGGCGGCGGGCTTGTGCGTCTCTCACGCGCCCCGCCGCCTCCTTCTGCGAGATGGTGCACTCGCAGAAGTCGAGCATCGCCTTCCACGACTCGTCGTTGCCGAGCATCGATGCCACAACACTCGGCAACGACAAGTCGTTTCCTATTTTTGCGACAGGACACGGCGCCACCCCTCCCATGCGGGGCAGGCAACGAGCGTGTGCTCCGCCGTGTCCAAGTCGCAACCACAATGGTAAATTTTATTAACATAGTAAAATTATGGAATATTTCCAAACTAGTTAAATAAATGTGGTACAGGGGTAAAAACTCTTTTTTTAAATGACTAGCTGACCCGGCAGACTTCGTTATACCTCAATCGATAAATAAAAGACCTAAACTTTTGTATAAAATAAACTTAAAACAAATAAAGGAATCCGTCCGACGGGGAACACGTCAAAGGAAAAACAAAATTGCTAGCGTTTTCATATTTATCTACTTTTTAAATCTTCTCTGGACTTCCACAAATAATTCAAGACCAAAATTAGCCAAATCGGTCTAGCCGTTTTCGAGTTTTACCGAGACTAACGAACAGCAATTCAGTTTTAGATATCTAGATAGATATATGGATTACTGGTGGCCCGGAGGCCTTTCCAGTTTCACCAGGTCAGATGGGCGAGCAAGGGCTCAGCCAGGAGGGCTGGGATTTGCTAACAGCGACTCGAGCGCCTCCAAAGGAGACCTAACAACTCAATAGTAGCTGCTCCGCGAATGAATCTACTACCGGATCGAAGTCGTGACCTGCTGAGAAGATCGAGAAACTCGGCGGGGTAACTTATACTCTAGTTGTTGGGTCAAGAGAGTAAATTGGGCATTTTATTGCTAAACTTAGTCTAAATGTTAAATGTGACAATCTATCAAATAACAAAAGAGAAACATTTGAATTTACCAGGTCATTAACTACTCCGAAACTATCTTCTTGAAAAAACAAAACCATGCATGCGAGAGTAATTAATAGAGGATTGTAAAAAAAAAACCACAATTTTCGTAGATGTGCTCTTTGTCCGGTAAAGGTCATTAATCATGCCTATCGACTCGTAATAAATTTTAAGGGTGCGGTGAAATGATATAATGGATCAGCAAAGACAAGAAAAATGAGCACGCTATTGTTTACTAGCTAGACATAAAAAGTTGAAGTATCACGTTGAACGTGTTTCATAAATAATGTACCATTACTTAGTCTAAAACTATATTGTTGGAATAATAAAATGTTAAGAGCTGGTTCTATAACTCCCTGATAACATTGTCGTTAGCTTGAGCTTGCTTAGTTTTACCTGTACAAAGACGTTAAAACAATATCAGGGGTCCCCATAAACTGTGACGATAAAAGACGGACATAGAAATTCTTTAAAAATTTGTTATCTATACGCATAATAATATCGTGGTTATGCTATATCTGTGTTAAATGTTTTTTGATGGTGAGGATGTGAGCAATGGAATGTAAAAAAGCAGTTTCTGGATTTTTTGGCTGTTCGAATGCTTTGTTTGAGCACCAAATAAAAAGTAAACATTGTTGAGTAAAAACATCTTTAAATTTAACAAATACATATTAACTGAAAGATGTAAAGTGCTTCTCAGAATATAATTTAATGCTTAGATTATCAAAATCGGTCAACTGAATCAAAATAGTTTCTTTGAGAACTTAGCAAAGCTGCTCGCTAACCTCGCTATACCGAAGATGGTATTTTAAAGTATGTTGGTATTTTATCTTACTTCTGGGTGATTGTTATAAGGATATTCCTCAATAAAGCTATTACGATATAATGAATTAAATAACAAATGATTTACTGTTATAATAAGAAAGAGGTATTTATTCTAAAAAAAACACTGATGCCTCTAATACGACTTTGTTTGATAATTGTTATTGTTATTGGAAGTATAAAGTAAGTCGTAGTAAGTAGCAGTTGGTCACTACTTCGATCCTATCAAATCTATATATATAAAAGAAAGTCGTGTTAGTTACACCATTTATAACTCAAGAACGGTTGAACTGATTTGGTTGAAAATTGGTGGGGAGGTAGCTTACAACCAGGAGAAGAAAGAACATAGGATACTTTTTATCACGTTCCCGTGGGACGTGACATAAAACGTGGTATAACAAAACGCAACTGACAGCTAAACGTAATGTAGTAGTATATGGTTAATTATAGTAGAATTTTGAAGTTGACCGGTTGATATGTTTGTTTCGAGTTTCTATTAGCTTATTGTGCCGAGATAGGCAATCATTAAGAATGCCATGCCGCGACCGACACGATCAAATCTTTCCTTACGAAGCCGTAATGCAACTAGGTTTCGAAACATTGCGAGTGAACGGACTGAAGATAATAATAACAACAAAAATACATGGCAAATAAAGAATCATTAAAACGCTTGCTTTTTTAATTTACATCAATTATCCAAATAAAAAATTGATCTCGATAAAATCAAAAGTCCGCTTATTTATTGCCTCTAAGGCGGAACAAAGTTCGCCGGGTCAGCTAGTAATATATGAAATAATGTCGACATAGTCCAAACAAACCACAAATATCAAAACAAATACATTTTCAAATGTTTAATCGTATTAACAAACAACGGACAGACACTCGAAAACACATACGACACACAGTTGTGAGCAGAGCTAAGGCAAAAAAGCTAATTCATTTAATACATGTTAGTGTCAAGATTTAAAATTATCGGAAATATAGGAATGTCACTTAATAATTTTGGGAAAATCTGTACCTACTTTTTTCTGTTTAATTCACTATAATTACTGGCGGTAGGACCTCTTGTGAATCCGCACGGGTAGGTACCACCACCCTGCCTATTTCTGCCGTGAAGCAGTAATGCGTTTCGGTTTGAAGCGTGGGGCAGCCGTTGTAACTATACTGAGATCTTAGAACTTATATCTCAAGATGGGTGGCGCATTTACGTTGTAGATGTCCATGGGCTCCAGTAACCACTTAACACCGGGTGGGCTGTGAGCTCGTCCACCCAACTAAGTAATAAATAAATAAAAAACTTGAATAAATTTTGATGATATGTATTGGTTAGGTGGCGATAGAAAATAACAAACACTACTCTGGCAAGCACTTGCCACCGGCTTGTTCATATGAACATACACGAACCGATCTTATATGTGTGTTGCGGCGACATGTTTAACGATGTAATTTATGTAGTTAGACTCGGTTGTGAGCTGACGCCCTTCTCGTCATTAGTGTTAGCGAGGAGCGTCACCGGCTAATTACACAAGATTGATGAACGCGTTTTCGTCACACTTCAGTAGAGACGCCGCCTCACCACGTTCTCCGGCGATCCCTGTGTCAGCGGAAGCGGAACGATGCTAACTTAATTACAAGTTCAGGATCTGCTCGCAAAGTTAGTCCCTATGTTGTAGGTAAGACGAATTTCGTCGTTATTTGATTTGTGTGAATATATCGCTACTTTCAGATCATCTCTCAACTGACTATTTACGTTTTATCGTCTATTATATAAGCGATTTCATAATACAAATATACCTATAGAGAAGTATCTAACTAGCCATCATATTTGAAGTTACTCGCGATCAAAGCTTTATAATTTATACTTAGACAGATTAGAATTTTGAATTGGAATTCGTTTTGGTTCTTTTTTGATGAGAGTAGACATAAAACCTATTGCGTGGCCAGTTATAAAAAAAAGAAGACTATCGACCGCACCGCGTACAATATAGACGCACCCGCCGCTTGTTTTTCATTTCAATATTTTCTTGGACTTTTGTTACTTTTCTGTTACGAATTCCTACGGGCGATCATCCTCGTCGTTGTGCGAGTGCTATACCCGTTTTATAAACACAAGCGATATAGAGGTGTGCTGTCAAGCCGTCAGGCCGACTGCCGCCATTACGCGTCATCCACCAGTCACGTTTCTTGGATTCTGCAGCCTGAAAGAAGCCAGTTGGCAGGTACGTCTACTTCTCATTAGCTAATCTCAACCTGCCTCTATTTTTGTTTCATATTTTGGCTATAATCGCCCCCGCAGGAACATTCAAATATATAGAACCAGCGCACCACCGTGGTGAAATTTTCTCGAGATTTGGAGTTTTTCCATTAGATAGGTACTATAGTGGATTTGTGCTTTTATTTTATATAGGGATAAAAGGATGCGTTCTAGCTTGAAAGGTGTAACAGCTGTTTTTTTTAATTTTTTTATTGCTTAGGTGGGTAAACGAGCTCACAGCCCACCTGGTGTTAGGTGGTTACTGGGATCCATAGACATCTACAACGTAAGCGCGTTACCTACCTTGAGATATAAGCTCTAACATCTCTAGTATAGTTACAACGGCTGCCGCATCCTTCAAACCGAAACGCATTATTGCTTCACGGCAGAAATAGGCAGGGTGGTGGTACCTACCCGTGCGGACTCACAAGATGTCCTACCACCACTATCCTATAGAACTGAGACTTGCAGTTCACATATCAAGGTGAGGGGTGGAATTTACGTTTGTTTGTGTCAATGGGCTCCGATTACCATCAAGTAGTGGTCTGTGAGCTTAGCGAGAGCTAGACCCAGAGGTTTCAAGCGATCCGTGAGAACGGGACTATCGACAGTGGCCTGTTTCTGTATTGAGTCCAATGGAAGTAGCTGGTATTTAGGAGCCCCGGCCCAGAGGTGGGAGCAGTACTCCATGCGAGGTCGAGGCCGGACCTGGGCTTTGTAAAGCCCAAGTCTTTGCCCAGGCGTGAAATACCACTTCGCTCTGTCGAGGACTCCCAACATTTTAGAAGCCAATTTGGCTTTACCTTCTATACTGCACATGCTATACTGATCGCTCGAAACATCGATCCCAGAATCCCTATACTCGCCCGAACCTGTGTCTTTAATGGGTTGAACTAAGCTGAATTTAGTTCACCCCACTTGGAAACCCGCCCCAGTGAGCTCTTCACTTCAGAAACAAGTTTTGATCGCTTCGCACCACGCTTCGAGAGCGACTCTGATAGCCGAGATATCGCGAATCCCCCGTGCATCCGCATACCACGAGGTAGAACCTTGTGGAACGCCAGCGTTGCTGGATTAGGCCGCAGATTCTTCAATTGCTTTCACATTGTGCGGGTAAGATTAGGGAACAAATCCTGTCACACATAAAAAGCTCCGCGTCTTCAGATGCAATGATATAGGCTTTTCTTTTGTGAGTCTATCGTTGCTATAGCGAAATTGAAATGAAATTACTCCAGATTATTTTCCGGTAGCTGTAGTTTGTTTGCTAGTAAAAACTAAGAAGTGAAATAACTCACACAAAAAATTGCTGCCAACAACAAGATAAATGGAGAAATAAAACAGGAATACGATTGTTCTACATTTATTATTATCGGATGTTTTGTGTAAATTAATTGTTTGGAAAAATGAGGACATAGGACTTTTATGTATTACAAAGACATTCATTATGAATATCTACAAGTTTTCAACATAAAGATATTTCAAATCGATTCGTACTAAAAACCAAATTTGTTGACGATTTATCGTAAAATGAATATCTAATAGTTCTATCTAATAGTTCTATTTGTAATTTCAAATAAAATACTGATCGCAGAGAGAACCTAAATGTTTGAAATTATCCGATCTACGAAATAGTCGTTTAGTATACGGAAAGTTAAAGTAATTTTTTTATAATAATTTTTTAATTATAATAATCGAGATGGCATTGATGCCAGTGGTAATTTTTCAATGCTGTTTTTTGAAGAAATCAGGTTTACGAGAGCAAACAATTTCTACAAATGCATTTTGCACTGCCTCTCGGGTATTTTTTTTTTCAGCCAAGAAATCGTCCACATGTTTTCAAAAGTAGAAGTCTGTTGGCACAGTCTCTGCTAAGTACGATGGATGCCGTAAAACATTCAACCCTAGTTCTTGTAGCTTAGAGACCGTCTGTTGTGCCGTATGAGGTCGAGCGTTGTAGTGTAGGGTAGCGTAGACGAGACAATTTAGTTCAAAATCCCTTCAGTGTCAGTCTGCTAAGCAACGTAAGGTATACATTGACGCGTTCATGGTGCTGGTGATCATTCAGTTCGTGCGGCATCCAATCATAATTTTTTTAATAGCTTGCCTATTTAACGCAATTGTTCCTTTATTATTTTTATGCTAACATTTAAAGGTTTTTTTTATTGCTTAGATGGGTGGACGAGTTCACAACAGCCCACCTGGTGTTAAATGGTTACTGGAGCCCATAGACATCCACAACGTAAATGCGCCACCCACCTTGAGATATAAGTTCTAAGGTCTCAGTATAATTACAACGGCTGCCCCACCCTTCAAGCCGAAACGCATTACTGCTTCACGGCAGAAATAGGCAGGCTGGTGGTACCCACCCGCGCGGACTCACAAGAGGTCCTACCACCAGTAATTACGCAAATTATAATTTTGCGGATTTCATTTTTATTACACGATCTTATTACTTCACCGTGGAAATCAATCGTGAACATTTGTTGAGTACGTATTTCATTAGAAAAATTGGTACCCGCCTGAGATTCGAACACCGGTGCATCGCTCAACACGAATGCACCGGACGTCTTATCCATTAGGCCACGACGACTTCAAAGCTGCTGCTAACTCAGCGTTTTATCGAGAACCATAAGCTTCCACTATCGCCTTTGATTCGTCGTTGTTGACTTGAGTTTTCGGGCGACCACAGGTTTCATTTTTAGGTCAAAATTTCCATGTCGGAAGCTTTAAACCTAATAGCGAGTCGTCCGTTAATTCGTATTGTTAGCTTTGTCCGTTGTGTGCGGAATTGCTACTACGACGGAACTCGTATTTTATAATATTTTTAATGTTCATATTGATGAAAATGTAGTGCAAATAAAAGACTAATTAATAAACAAATGATTGGATTTGAAAAGAGGAGACCAAAGTTTTAAAATAAAAGTAATTTGAAGTTAGAATTTATTGCTAGTCAAATATTACATTTCAAATTCCCCGTATTATAAATGGGGAACTGCGTATAATTATTGGAAAGGCAAAAGTTACATAAAGCGAACTTATTATTTCGTAGTATTATTTTAAGTTTAAAAGTAACAATATTGAGATTTCCCTCCTTTCTTTCTAATACATAAATTAAACTAAGCATAAACTGATTTTCATTATAAATTCAGTCAAAAAAGTATTGGGATGGATGATTTTGTTTATGGTTCCAAATGCAATGTTTTTATTATTTCGTTGTGGTTTGATTGACACAAATGTTATCCATTATAGCGTAATTTGAGTTGCATCTCTTTTTTAGATTATATATTATGTTTGGTGCCAATGGAATTTTGGCTCGAACACTCAAAATGTTCAGAAGGCTTACGATGAATCGACTTTTTCAAAAACACATGATTTTGTGTGGTACAAAGTATTCAAAAGAAATCAAGATATGATGGAAGATTTGCTACGCCCTTGTAGGCCATCAACGTCTGTAACTAATTGTTTTCTTTGACTACGCAATTTTGTGTACTTGAAATTCGTAAGGAAGGTCAAATAGTAAGAAAGATTATTATTTGACGTTGTGCGGCGTTTAAGTGAGCGGATTCGACAGAAACGGCCAGATGTTTGGAAAGATTTTTTTTACCAACAAATTTAATAAATACCATTATACAACCACTTTATTCACCAGATAAGTGGTTACTGAAACCCATAGACATCTACAATGTATCAGTTTAAAATCTACATTTATTTCACATGAAAAATAAGACTTTGCGATTAAAGTGTGCTTGACCTTCTGTACTAGAATTTGTTATCGATTACGGTCTTTTGGAATGTCTTTCCATGCGTTAGCTTGAAGTTCACGCGGATCCCCAATTTTCACGCCATACCCAAGGTGACCGACTGTATATCGAATGTTCCGATCTTTGCCAATTCTCTGCAAGTGGACAAACCACCGGGGCTTATTGAACTTTTGTCTTTCTAATTATTTGTTCTTAGATTTCATAGTTTTCGAGCATCCTCTTCTATCTTCCGTTCAGTCTTTGCCTTTAATCGAGAATTTTCCAAAGAGCTCTTGGGATTTGACCTAACTAAAATTCCTTGTCTACATACTTTCCCTGTTGGCAATCTGCTTCGGATTCTCAAGTCAGAGAGAATTTGTGGTAATTTAACCAAGATCGGAGGCAAGGTAACGGCTTTCCGTTAGCCCAATTTTACTCCAAAACTGTCAGTCATTACGTTGGTTTTAAATGCTGTCCAAGGTATATGTAGAAATTGCCTTCAGTTTTTGAGGCGAACCGTCCGTGTTTCTACGCCATAAAAAAGTATCGACTAAGCTTTTCATTAGGCGGATTTCATGGCTTTGGGTGATATTACAGTTGCACCAGACCAAACAATTTTCAGCTTATAGTGAATACTTTTCACATGTTTCCAATTTTATTATTACCAAATTTTATCTTCATAACTACGCAGTTATCTCAGCTTTTAATTACAAAGACAATTAACATCCAGATGGAGTTAAACCGCACTCAAATCACTGGATTTGCCCCAATGCTATTTGTGATGCCGGCTCTATAGTTGTTGCATTTACATCGTGGAGTGTCTCTTTAGTGCGTTGTGTATTAAGGTATTTAGTGACTTATCAGATTTTATAACAGTTTTTTGCTGTGCATTAGATAGAATTTGTTAATTTGAACAGATTACTGGTGGTGTACTCTTGTGAGTCCGCGCGGGTAGGTACCACCACCCTACCTATTTCTGCCGTGAAGCAGTAATGCGTTTCGGTTTGAAGGGCGGGGCAGCCGTTGTAACTATACTGAGACCTTAGAACTTATATCTCAAGGTGGGTGGCGCATTTACGTTGTAGATGTCTATGGGCTTCAGTAACCACTTAACACCAGGTGGGCTGTGAGCTCGTCCGTCCATTTAAACAATAAAAAAAATAAAAAAATTGTCTTCATTAATTCGCTCAATTTCTGTTTGAAAATATAATAACCTTCAAATGATACAATACTGTTACATTTATAATTTTCACATGAATCTGACACATGGAATAGACATTTTTTTTTTATATGTATATTTGTATCGGAAAGGTTGCTAATAAAGTTCCTGGAACTCGACTTGTGTTGATTCGTTATAAGATCAATATCCTTGTGGCGATTTTGCGTATCCCTTTGTTTCCCACAGTTTCGACATGAGATCGCAATACATTTATACAAGCGTTCCCTAGAATTTCTGGCAAAGCTTTATATTTAATGTGCTTTGATGCTACGTTGAACCTTGGAAATACCGAATAATGTTTGTTGTTTTTGAGAACTGTTTATGAGTGTTAATTGAAAAGTGTTCAAATAGGGGTGGTTATAAGTTTCATAATTGCTAATTCGAAAATCAAAAATAGCTTGACTACAATTACTGGAGTATACTCGTGTATGATACATACATTCAAATTAGTAACAACTAAAAGTTATTATAGATTTCTATTTCTTGCTTTATATATTCAATCAATCAATACATAATATAATAACAGTAGAATCAAGTGTCCCTAAATTGAACAAACATTACAATAATATGTACGAAGGAGTTAATTACGAGGAGTAATTGAAATTAAACTAAAGTATTTCAAAATTATTATCTTTGTGTTTGTTTATTTGTTCGCGTACATCTCTGGAAATATTACAAGAATTTTCATTTAGATTTTATACGTAGACACACTTCAATGTAAAGCAGAACATAGCTTATTCCATTTAATGCATTTAACAAAAGTTGTCGTTATTTATAAAAAAAGTATAGTTTAGTTGGTTTGTATATGTTACATTGTACAGGTTAAACAAGTTTAAAATTATATTGATCCACAAACATATTAGTCTGTTACTTACGCAGACCACTGAACCGATTTTGATGTAAATCGCTATAGTATGTAAATTGAAGTCGTCGTGGCCTAAAGGATAAGACTTTTTTTTTTCATGATGGAAAAAGTACTGGTGGCCCGAAGGCCTTTCCAGTTTCACCAGGACAGGTAGGCGAGCAAAGGCTCAGCCAGGAGGGGTGGGATTTGCTAACAGGATAAGACGTCCGGTGGATTCGTGTTGAGCGATGCATCGATGTTCGAATCTCAGTCGGGCACCAATTTTTCTAATGAGATACGTATTCGACAAATGTTCACGATTGACTTCCACGGTGAAGGAATAACATCGTGTAATAAAAATCAAACCCGCAAAATTATAATTTGCGTAATTACTCGCGGTAGGACCTCTTGTGAGTCCGCGCGGCTAAGGTACCACCACCCTGCCTAATTCTGCCGTGAAGCAGTATTGCGTTTCGGTTTGAAGTGTCGGGCGCAGCCGTTGTAATTATACTTGAGACCTTAGAACTTATATCTCAAGGTGGGTGGCGCATTTAGGTTGTAAATATCTATGGGCTCCAGTAAGCATGTAACACCAGGTGGGCTGTGAGCTCGTCCACCAATCTAAGCAATAAAAAAATGTTAACTCTCGAAACAGAAAATAAGCTTACCTTTCATAATATTTCTGGGCACGAATCTCGGACCACGCTATAAATATATAAATTGTCGCCCACGCGAGCGATGTTGCGGGCGGGAAGCTAGTATTATAAAAATACATTTGTAGAAACACAAGCGCCACGGATTCATTTTGCTCTTCATGCATAATTTACGATGACAATTTCTGAACAAATTTAAAACACTTCAGGCCCTTTTGTTATTTGAAATAAACCACAATAGCAGAAGCGGTACAAATCAGCTAAACGCGGGAAATGTTACGAATTCCAAAGGGGAAATTCCGGTGGGAAAATATCTTTGGAATAAATGTGAATAAATAGGGCTTGCGAGATTAAAAGCGGACCGCTTGATATATGGCCGGCGTCGTCGGCACCCTTGGGCGATGGGCACGAGCCTCCGCGCAACAGATACAAAATTAAATCCTAAATTTATAAATATTAAAAATAAAATACATTCATTTTAATCATAATTTTACAATGTTGTTGAATACATCGGTTAGCTTTGCGGCAAAGTAATGATTACTATGAAACTAATCATTAAAATAGAAATATGCTTATGATAATGATAATGAAATATATCTACTGATTTTTTATTTATTATATAAGTAGAAAAACTATTCTTACAACTAACAATGCAAAACTTTTTCTCGCTAAGTAGGTAATGGTAATGAAGAGTTATAACTTAAAAGATTAAAAAAGCAGCTTAAGAATTTCTGTGCCGTATAATGAAATATCAAGTCGTATATTCTAAGAAAATGAATATTTCGTTCGCGATTAAGTAGAATTTTAAGAGGCAAGTTGAGTCTGAAGTTCTGATGGGGAAGTTTTACGAGTAATGTAGATACGGAAAGTGGAAGGGACAAGGAAATATGTTAGTTTACGTTTTCTAAAATATAAAATATGATTTTGAGCATCAAAGGCATCCCATGTACTGTCGTAAAATTATGATCGTGTGATGATAGCGAAAAGTAGTGCATTTTGGTAATTAATCATCATTCTGTCATTGGATACATTGCCCCCTTTTTACGCAAAGGAAAGCGTTTCTTAGCTTTAGCTCTGCACAGATTAGCAATATACTCTTCTGGCAGTAATTGCCAAACATTAGCATCGTACAATTCCTACCTATGGTAAACAATACGGAAGTTAAAGTTACGGTCTTCAGTCTAATTTACGTGTTCACGTGTAAGCCCAAGGTGTACTTTGTGAGTAGCAGTCAAATTACGCGGTTACGGTCATTGGGATACATAATACGTATTATTTGTTCATAAGTCACCCTGAATTTTAGCACAGTTATGTGTTCGTAAGTGAATTGCGGAAAAAAACGCACCAATTGGAAGAAGTGATCTTTACTCTAAGAGCGAATATTTATTTATTTCTATTCAAGTAGTTGGATAGAAAATATTTTTATGTATATTCAAAGTTTAAATATATTTGTAGACACGTATTTCACAATACATTTTTTTTTTATTTCTTCTTATTAAAGAAAAAAAAACTTCTGTTACTATACACCTTATCTATATCTATACTAATATATAAATCTACAGCGGTTTTTACGGATGTTCCGTTATAACTACTGAACCATGCATTCGATTGACTAGAAACTTGGTATCCATGTAGAAAATAAATGTACTTAATGGATAGGCTAATATTTATATGAGTGTTGGACTCCCTAATAATAATGACAATAAATAATAATTTTAATTTTAAATGCCCAGGGAAGTACGGCTAGTAATGTAATAATACTACTAAGACTATGGTGACTGCACGTGCTTCTATTTATTACTCAAAGGACCAAAAAGTATTGCACACATCAATATGTTCAAATTGCATAAAGATAATTAGAAGTCTTTTCACACGAATTCAAGGTTCAGAATCTGGATGGGAGTGTACAATAATGGTGAAAAAAAACTTGTTTCGTTACAACAGTTCATTAAGAGGGCGCGCGGCCTAGAACAGTTTGTGAGGCTCGCGCTTGACCTAATTAGTGTTACGACAGTGTCACTATGATGAGGATTCGTTTTTGCCGCTTCTTTTGTTTCAGTAATACTTATCGCGCTATCGCGACATACATACATATACTAATTTATCTCGGTATGCGCGTTATTTTAACGACTGTTTGTTTTGAGCGTTGTTTGTTTTATGAGGTTCCATTAAAATGTTAAGTATGCGTACAAAATTGGTTGATTATGTTGGAATTAAAAAACCTTTTGGAACGAAGCTCCTGATGGGACGATGCGGAGTGGTACCCTAACCGGGAAAAAACGTCCGTAACGTAAGATTTTTATTATTTATGTATAGTCTTAGTATGATGGCTATACAGTGTCTAATGTATAGTCTACGTGATGACGGTTATTATTATTAATCATATAAACAGCTGTTTCTTTGTATATTATTATTATATATTTTTTATAAATAATTTTGTGAATAAAATAAAGTTGATAACTTTGTAAAGTAGTATATTTTTTATCAATAAAAAAAACATAATAAGAAATGTATACCCGAATAATTATTTTCTTTATACCTCGAATAGAACTTAAAATTAATATTTTTGTAATAAGGAGGTGTCCCACGACACCACACATTTTTTTTACAGATTACAGACCTCTGCTGCTAGACATAGACCAAGCCTTGCCACAAAGATCGGTCCTGCGCTGCTCGCATCCAGCTTTCGTAATTTTATGTGAGTAATTTCTAGAATATATTCTTATGATACATTTTCGGATATGAACACGATAGCTGGTTTTCGAGCAATTTTTTATCCAAGGGCTTATCATTAAGGTCTGCCGGCTGTCAGACGATAGCGGATGAGTGCGTGAAGGCAAAAAGTGTCTTTTAAATTAGGCGACCGTCGTTCTACTCTAATTTATTCAAAGGGAGACTCTCTCGAGTACCTCTCGGATAGAGTTTAAGTTTTTACTTAATGAATACGTATTTAATTATACAAGCTTGAGAGACATGATGACCTAAAGTGTTGAATGTCGTAATAACATATTATGGGTCGGTCATACATCAGCATAAATCAACGTGCAGCTCAAATTTCGTGCTTAAAATACATTTCAACCAATATCATTTAGACTGACAACCTAAATATCGCGTTGAGCGTTTATCAAAGCTCTCACCGCTCCCAACACGTCATTCAGTGGAATAGCGAAAGTCAAACTGTATCAAACAATACCGGAGTGACAGACAGCCGAGATCGAACACTGGCACGGAAATATTCACATTCTTGGAAATTGAATTCCATTGCTAACGTGTTATAGTACACATAATACCTACGGGTGTCGCGCGTGACAAATTAAGTGAGGTATTTTACACCGGTACTTGTGATTTCATTGATGTATATCTGAGGTAGCGAGATTATAGTAATTACCTTGAGTATGGTACCCTGTTGGATTATTCTAGTCGAATAATTTTTTGGATATGATTTTGTGTTCAATGACCGTAAAATAATGTCAGCAATCAGAATAGTGGCTTTGTTCCTTGTATTTTTTTATTTCTTAGATGGGTGGACGAGCTCACAGCCCGCCTGGTGTTAAGTGGTTACTGGAGCCCATAGACATCCACGACGTAAATGCACCATCCACCTTGAGATATAAGTTCTAAGTTCAAGTATAGTTACAACGGCTGCCCCACCCTTCAAACCGAAACGCATTACTGCTTTACGGCAGAAATAGGCAGGGTGGTGGTACCTACCCGCGCGGACTCACAAGAGGTCCTACCACCAGTAAATTGACTATGGAGTTTTCTAGTCAGCGGTTTCCATCAGTTGTTCTGCGTGTTGAGTCACCACATACAAAGGGCAACGTGCAACAGAGCTTAATTAGATAAATTATTAGTAAACAAAACAAAAAAATACGAGACCTTATTCTGCGCTGCAAAATCTTACGTTTTTCAATGATAAATTGCAATGCGCGAGAACGAAGAACAACTAGCGGCAACGTTAGGACGTTCACTCAAATTTATGAGTCGCAGTGCGGAATATGAATTGTTACGTGGCTCTCCAACGCTGAAAACCTCTAAAAATATAAACAAATTTAACAACGAGATTCTTTAATTAAATCCTACATAATGTTGCCAAGAAAGAATTTGTGTTAAAAATTTAATACGCTTTCGGTTATTCCGAGGGTCACAAGAAGGTGACCATTAACTAACCAGAGGGTGAATATGGAATGGATTGGGAGTAGTTAGGAATAGAAATTCTGGAGTGGCTTGTAATTATTAATAACCATGACCTATTTTGAAATCTTCTTTAAGGGCAACATAGCAACATATCATCGATACTTTCTCGTTACGAATTTTAAAGGATAACAATTTTTTCCGTTTATCCGAGTAATAATATCATTAGCTAACAAAAAAGTGAATGCCCTAATATCAAGATGTTCATGTAAAACTTTTAGGAAACCTCCACGAGAAAATATATGTACTACCTATTATATAGATGATAGATCAAGAGATAAAAACGCTAGGTGGCAATAAATGATTTTCAAAAAGTTCCTTTTTATTCTTATCAAAAAATTAGTTTCAATAACTGTTTTTCTTTTTGAATTATGCTTTGTAATAATTGTGTTTCGTAAAGTAATTATCATAAAACGTTTCTTTCTAACTGAAATAACAACAGGTAAGGTCGTGGTTAGGGTTAATGTATGAGTAACTTTTTTCTACTTTTAAATGTAGGTCGTAAGGAGCGGAGAGTGCGAGTATTTTATGACAAAAGTTGGGGAATTGTTTGCAGTAAAAATTTAATACGAAGTCCACAGGCGGCTTGTTACCGGCCGTGTTTATGTAAAGTACGAACCTGCCTATCTACATAACTTTTGTACATTATTGAGCACAAGGCCTGTCTTTCATTCGTCAGACCTCAATATAATGCGGAAAAACCCTTCTTATCCATTTATCTATTCAAAGAAATTTCTTCATGAATACAAATAGGCGAGTTGAATGAAAATATAGAGTTGAAATTGACTATGAACGAACCTTATTATTTGCATTTGGGGTTTACAATAAAAATGAAATTTTATTGCAGACAAACTGAGGTGAAAAAAAAATTGTTTTCTATGAAATTAGGTTATATGTCCAGGTATCACTGAATCCGTACTGAAGTGTACACAATATTTAAGTTTTATTTACGAACATGGGGGATAGTTTCTAATAATATAAAAACGAGTAGTTCCTGTGTCGCGGATGTCTTCCAATCTCTTTTTCGCGTGTTCCGGACCAATCTACAAGATTACTTTTCTTTTTCTTCTCTGTCTTGAATTGAATGAATAACGAAAGTGAGTTTATTGATTGACGAAAATAAATAAACGATTTTAGGAGCTCTCTTATATGTCAACATTATGTGGCTGACAAGCATTGATCGTTTCACATAATAAATTCTATGGCTTTGATTGTGCCGACGAAGGCTTCGATTTTTATGATTATAGGTTTTTCTATTTGTGTGTTGTGGCTGATGAATTCGACCATAAAGGTTGGGTTCGATGAATGGCAATATAAGACGAAATTGAGCTGTTTTGTTAAAATACTTTTACATCGGTGAGAGCAAGAATATTTACAGTTTCCGTGCGGTTTTTGTATACCTTAAGGCAAGTGAAATAAAAGAGAACTCTTTTCTTGGTAAAATGTGATAAAGAGGTGGTACGGGATTTCTCAACATGGAGTTATTTTCTGTGATGTAAAGTCACCCTGAAAAATAGTATTGCGTTTTGCAACATTATAACTCAGAGTTAATACTTTCGCCTTATAGCTTATTTTATTTTAGAATTTTAGTTATTTATGAACCAAAATTTTGAGATTATTAAAACTTTACGAACTTAGAATTTGACGGAAATAACTCTATTAATTATATTAAAAGAATTAACTATATTAACTAGAAGCTATTTATGCTCATATAGTTTCTGTTTCGTAAAAATATCGATTATCTGTCTTATTTTGTGAGAAAAGGTGTTTTATATATTAACCTACCTAAATTTACGAAATGAATTCTTACATTTTAAATTACATACATATGTTTTTAAACATATTCTTTTTTATATTAGTTTTATTAAATTAGAAAGTGGATGGCTGATTATGGCGCCAGTAACGAGATCACACTAGTGAATTTTTTTAAATCACTTTGCCAGCTCAACAACAACAACAAGCTCATAGTTCGCCGTCTGGTGTAGTGGTAAGTGACATGGTCACTACACAAGGGGGTCGCGGGTTCGAATCCCGCCAAGGGAGGATATTTGTATGATAAATATAAAAATGTCTTTTCCAGGGTTATGGATGTATATGAAATATATGTATGTGTATAATAAAAATATTACATTTATTTCCGTTATCTGGTACCTGTAACACAAGTTCTTTACGAACTTACCACGGGACCAGTTAACGTGGCGTGATTGTTAGTAAATATAAAAAAATATATAAATAAAAAAAGTGTTAATTGCTTATCGGAGCCCATAGAGCTCTACAACGTAAATGCCGTAAGAGGTGAGTAAAAAAAATTAAAAAATACTACGTAATTAATTGTTTTTTTATTTCAACTCCCGTAAAAGTTTACTTAAGTAATTATTAATAAGAATAAAAAATATTTTGAAAGAAGAATCTTTTTTTTTATTTTTATTTTATTGCCCTTATAGGCATACGAGCACACGGCCCACCTAATGGTGAGTGGTTACCGTCGCCCATGTACTTCAGCAATCTTAAATACTCAGGGTCTTTAAATAACAATAATTATTGCAGCTGTTTAAATACACCATATTATGATGTCAGTCAGATCTGATGTCTGAATTAGGCGGTGTTTGTGAACAGCAATAACGAAGGCCGAACTAATGCCATTTTGGATATTACAACGAAATTACTAGACAGCGGAAAGCTATCAAATTATACGGACAAATTCTGAAAGCCGTTATATGAACATCCTCACTACGTTCGAAACAGAGTTATCCATTTACCATATTAATGACTGGTAATGCTCGATTTTAATCAAATACCTTTTAACGAAAATGTAGTCATAGTAAAAGTTAATTTCAATGATATCCTAATGAATAGGTAGCTATTATCCCTTTCCCGTGAGTTATATAACAATTCACGAACTTTTGACATCGTAACTATCCAATTTTTGTGATTGAGTCAGTGAGTTTTGGGGTCGACTTAACCTGAAAGAAATGAAGAAATAAAGTCTTACAAATTTAACGAATTGTCGCATCGTGTAAGATAATATTATTGTACAATGTATGTATTATGTATTTATTTACGTCTTTTATTCAGGAAATTTCGATGTGGATAAACCAAAAATAAAATAGTGAAAATTAAATGAATAAATGTAACAAACATTTTAATTTTTGAAATGCCCTAGAATGTTATTTATTATTTAATCAGTTTCAAAGGCTTGATCGGACATTATTGTTATATATTTAATTTATTGAAGTTATAAAATCTGTTATGAAGGTTTCTCAGTTCTTATGCATAAAAAGATTTTTTTTATTGCCTCATTAGGGAAATTAGCATATGGTTTACCTTCATCGCGCATCGTCATCAGCAATGCCTTTTTCCCTACCGAATTACCAATAGCCTTGGGGGGAAGGGGCTATTCCGGTTTAATCAGACTGGTGGGTGAACTCACGGGGTACAGCTTGAGAGACTGATAACATCAGTCCCAGCAAGAACAGCTTCATTGAGCTACCAGCGGCTCGCCATCGCGACCCTCTGAGAGAGTCTGGCGAGAAACTCAGAGAGTTTTAAAAATGCCAGGGGTATAGAAAAACCTCTGCCTACCATGGATATTATCGTTATTTTGTACATGTATATGATCTGGGTATAGACATAAGGTATGCGACATTATGTATTCATGATCTCAATCACCAAAAATAAATAGATAAAATAATAAGTACGTATAAAATAATCTACTAATTTGTAAAAATGAATATTAGGTTTGTTCGTTTGTGTTCACGGTGTTAACGCCATCGATCAAATTGTTAAGTATATGATCGAGGGCTCGCGCATCATTGATCAAATTGATTTAATGCTGTAAGTTTTCTTCTGCTTGAGTTGAAACTTTGTATAGGTGTTCTTCGTAGTCCAAGGAAGTATTCTGGAATAGTACCATTGGAAAATGAAGGATGTTGCGTGAGATGATTAAAAAAAAGATGTGTGGTGACGTGGGACACCGGATAGGAACGAAGTTCCTCATCATAAAAATATTAATTTTAAGTTCTATTCGAGGTATAAAGAAAATGATTATTCGGGTATACATTTTTATTATGATTTTTATTGATAAAAATAAATAAAAACTACTTTAAAAAGTTATAAACTTTATTTTATTTACAATTATTTATATAAAAATATATAATAATAATATACAAAGAAACAGCTATTTATATGGATAATAATAATAACCGTCATCACGTAGACTATAAGTATACATTAGACACTGTATAGCCATCATACTAAGACTATACATAAATAATACAAATCTTACGTTACGGACGTTTTTTCCCGGTTAGGATACCTAAGTCTCATAAGAAACTTCATTCGTTTAGCTTCAGTAGTACCTAAAACACTATTACTGTTGCTCAGTGACCCTAAAACGATCATGGCCTACGATACGTGAAACTTCCATTCGGTCCGGTTCTGCTCTAGTGCATGGACCTTTGCGAGATCTCTTCTAACTTCATCGTGCTAGCAGTACCTTGTCTGTCCCACATTAAAATAATTAATATTAATTTTCAATTAATTAATTTTCATTCAGTGAAGGTGCACTTAGCAACGCTTTCCATGTTACAGAATTATTGACAGCTTTCGGTAATAAATAGTTCAACAAGGCCGCGATGTGAAGAATAGCTCTTATCCCATTAACGTCACGTGCAAAACGATTTCGTTTCTGCCGAACACGATTTGTAGTGGCAGTGATTTGTGTGTTCATATTGTGAAGTTGAAGTTTCGAAATAACGGACCATTTATATGAGAAAAAATAGAACCCGGAATCACAGGTTCGCGCTGTGGGAGTACACACAAGTGGGAACAATGCGAAGCGTTCCATTATTCAATTTGTATGCCTATTCTCTATCAATGCTGTCCGTTGAAATAGGTATGTAGTATGTAGGTTGCATGTCAGCTGCTATAATATTTTTTTATTTTTCATATTCACTTACCACTATATTAATCAAGATGGCTTAACCCGGGAAATGTTTTATTGCGTTTTGTTGTTGTAAAATGAGAAAATATAGCGCATTGCTTTCGTTGTCAAAGATAAATTCTCAATTGCACATATTATGCATGTCTCTTCCTGCAAACCGTACAACATGACATGTACTTCGCGGCAGAAATAAGTATTTTAGTAAGAGTATCTACGCTGTAATATCCATGGTTTTTCACTTAACATCAGGCAAATCATGTGCTTGTAATAAAAACACGTTGTATAAATATTTTCTTTACTATTATAGTAAGTAGTAAGTAGTACAGTCAAAATCTGTTATAACGACATCGAAGGGACTGCTCATATTCAGTCGTAAAAACCGATAGTCGTAACAACCGGTGATGTTTAATGTGTATCGTGCAAGTACAAACAAATCGATAGGGAATTATTAGAAAAATATATTTACATAATACGCGATTTTTCTTCAATATTAATTTGTTTTCTTTTTCTTTGCGACATTTTGAAAGTTTCACGAATAACTCCACAAAGTTTTGGTGCGTCTTGTGTATAGATAAGTAACAAACTAACTGAAGAGATATGAAGAAGCGGGCTTTGACTACCGCGGGTTTTGTTTCTAAGAATTAGAAAAGACCCTACACTAAACTAAATCCTATTGTTTTCTTTCCTGATTTTAAAAGCCATTGAAGACAAATGTGGATACTTATTCAAATTGTTTACAATACAGCTTAGCCGGTCGTTCTAACAGATCTAATTCTCCGAAATATTAGTTAAATGTGGTCGTTTTATGAGGTATGTCGTTATTACCAATGTCGTAGAAAGCAATACATATTTTTAATAAGGCGGTCATATGGCATTCAGCCGGGACCTTTGTTCTTGGTTATTATAACCGGCATGTTGTACTAAACGATGTCGCAGTAAACGGTTTTGACTGTATATGTTTTAAATAGTAACTGTACTTGACATAATAATAATTCCAAAATAATCATTCACAAATAGTACAATAGCTAAATTCAATCAAAAACTATATTAAGATGTCAATTACGAGTAGTTTCAATATCTGATAAAATTGTTAATTTATTTCTACATTTTAGGTGTCAAGATTTTTTTTTTTTTTTTTTTTTTTTTTTTTTTTTTTTTTTTTTTTTTTTTTTAATTATGTATGTGGTAATACATACTAAGGTATTTCATTGCAACTACAATGTGAATGTCGTCAGGCATGAATTCAATGTAATTTTTTTTTTTTTTTTTTTTTTTTTTTTTTTTTTTTTTTTTTTTTTTTTTTTTTTTTTTTTTTTTTTTTTTTTTTTTTTTTTTTTTTTTTTTTTTTTTTTTTTTTTAAAACATATCGTTCTCTAGTGGAGCTTGGGAACAATTAAAGCTATTTCCATTTTGAACATTGCAGTGTGGAAAAGTTGATGGCTCATTTGTAAATTGCGTAACCAGCAAATTCCCCGTCTACCAGATCTCTTTCCTCCGGATCTTTCTCTTGCAAATTAAGTACAGGAGATCGTACTTATTTTGGCACATAATACATATTTTAAAACCAAAACATTGAAGCCTGCGTACTTTAGTAGTCTCCAGTATTACCCTCAATCTCTTGAGCATGGTTGTGTACTCTGGGCTTATACTGAATTGCTATTTTTATAATATTTAGGAAGCCAAAAATTAACAATATAATAAAAATAACAAAATTTACTTTAACTCTGCTATATTACAATATATTTACAATATATTATCACTATAATATATTTTTAAAAAGCAAAAAGAATGAATAAAACTATCCATATCAACCAATCTGATAATATACTTAGCCAATAACTTTGTTTGTAAGATTCGTTCGCCGTGAATCGCCGCTTCGTAGTTTCGGTATGGTACACTGAATATGACATCAGAAGTGAGCAGGTGCAAAAAACTTACTCCTATTACTTTCCCCGCCGAAAGCCCATTATACAGCTGGCCCTGTTGCTTTTACTTACTTTTACAAATGTTTTCAATTGTAAGAATTGCCATAATTTAAACTTGTACAAGCATTTCCATTTGTACGAGACCGGCAATTTGTTAGGGGATTACTGGCGAGATTTGAAATTTTGCTGTGTCATGATTGCGTTTTTACGAAAAGGCGCTCATGCAAATACATAATGCGAATATGTTACAGCTCAACCTTCTGTCTTCTGCAGTACTATCAGTTAATCTGAATTATTAACTGGAGGTATTGATTGACGATTTGATGTTTCTTCAGTTAGTAATATCGTCTTCTTCTTCTTCAGTTAGTAGTCTAATTCAAAAAGACGTATCGATAGATTTTAATTTTTTTTTTTTTTTTTTTTATATCAAATAATCAATTTTCAGTTATCAAACAAAAGATTGAACGCTAATTTTATTTCACATTTATTTCCGGTCACCGTCCTCGTCGAACCCGTCGCTTGCGACGAAGGGCTCGACGAGCGAACTAACCCATAGACACAGCCCACTGAGTTTCTCGCCGGATCTTCTCAGTGGGTCGCGTTTCCGATCCGGTGGTAGATTCAGCGAAGCACTGCTCTTGCTAGGGTCAGTGTTAGCAACTCTCCGGTTGAGCCCCGCGAGCTCACCTACTAACGTTAGGGTGAAGCTGAAATAGCCTCTCAAGGCTATCAGCATAGGTAGGAAAAAAAAAAAAAAAAAAAAAAAAAAAAAAAAAAAAAAAAAAAAAAAAAAAAAAAAAAAAAAAAAAAAAAAAAAAAAACATTTATTCAACAGATACTATTTAAAAAATAACGTGAACATAAAATGTTTTATTATTAAGCGTCTTCGTTAACGTAATTCGTTTTAATGCACTGCACGTAGATTTACAATAGAAAATATAATGACTCGACGTTCAGAGGTCTCGGAAATCCCGACCTCGCGAAATGAAATATGATTCACATTAAGTAAAGCTCTTGTTGTGTCCTGTTTTTGTCGCCAAACCGTTTTGTTCTCTTGTATTTACAACCGGACTCAATTCGAATCGTAGAACGAACGCGACTCGGATATTCTCCCTTTGTCTGTTTTTAATTCAATTATTCTCACTTTACCCGGTTGACGTTTCATTTTTAAGGACGGTTGTCGGTTGTTAGTTCAGCGCTCTTATCTAATTATTCATCGTTTGATGCTTTTTTATTTTGTACAGTAGTGACGCATTCGCATTTTCGTTGGTAGGTATTTTTTTAAATTTATTTTTAAGAAAGCTATTTTACTATAATTTATTTTTGCCCCGTGTTGCCAAACTTGCGACATTTTGAATGAAAAATAAGAGGCATGTAATGAATGACACGAGTGGGATTTATTGACGCTTACATTTAGTTCTATATGAGTATTACAAAAACTATTACTCGTAAGGATGTTCCACTTTGAAGGGTATGAAAATCTGGGGTGGCTAACAGCTTACATATTGCTATCTATGAGTATCGTAAAACAAACAATTTCAAATTGAGGGAGGTCATTATCACGTCAAACGAATTCCAGGTACTAAGAGAATGCACGACTTTTTAGAATTTATTGAATTTTTGATGTGTTTTGAACTCGGTAACCTCAAATAAGGCTGGTAGATTTTTTTTAGATTCACTGAGATATTAAATTTATTAGTGTTTTTTTTTACGCAGCCCAAATATCGCAATTAAAGTCAGAAATATACTACAAACGTCTGAATTCATAGGTATAGCGTAGGTAGTAGCGTTATAAGCATCTAATTTGGACTTTAATTGCGTTATTTCAATAAAATTATTTTTTATATGTAACAACGAGCTACGAGAACGATGTCTAACACCTTACACCTACTACATAAACAGTTTGGTGTTTGACGCGGTCGGGACAGATGCCTATTGTTGTCACGACCACGGTGCTCATTCACTGCCTTGATAAAGCCTAGTGATAAATTGTCGACTTCAAAGAACAAAGGCTTTTAAAGTATTTGCATATTCACGGGATTAAAAATAAAACGTGATATGTTGCCGCTTTTGTTCGCGGTTGAAGCATGTCTTTGCTTATCTATTTGATGTTGGAATGAAACGAACATTTTGTTGTGGTAATATTGCATATGGGTTATTGTCTTTCACAGGTTCTTTATAAATGAAGCACAACAAACAGTACTGTTGCCTTGTAGCAATTTCTTCTACAATTTGGTATCTACTCAAATGCAATAAATTCTATGGCCATTAGGAGAAATCAACGTGACTTGTTTAACAATGTACTGAAAGGTTATTTTCTGGTTCGGTTATCGGAAGTGGCTTAGTTTTAGAAATGAAAGCGCTTTATTTTTCCCGAGCATGCGCCCTCTTTTGCCAGTCATTCGTCTGACGCTCGCAAAGTTTAGCAATAGCTTCATCATATCAGTAACATAGGTCTACATCCCAGTTGGTTGCACCAAATTTAACTTTTAACCCACCATTTTTTTATAGCTCTATGACGTTGGGCGAGGCTCATCTGTTTCTAATCGATTGTCGGCATTCCCAAAGTGAGAATACCATATCAAAACAAACGTGCGTTAAATGGCTTACACAATTCGAAAATTCAATTTCAGACCTCTTCTCGATGTTTTATCATATGACATGAATTTATTTAAGCTAGGTCTGTAGAGAATACGCAGCAGTTGGTAACGGCTAGACTGTACCATAGGGATCGTCCATGAGTGGCGGTAGCCATTTGAATCAGACGGGCCATATGCTCGTCTGCCTACATGGACAAAAATAATTTATTTTGGTGCCAGCGTATAGTGAGAAAAGCACAGCCCTAATCAGAGAATATAAAACTCGTGACTCGTTCGATGCTCTCCAAGAATTAGTCGTCTCTTGCAGGACGGTTTTTCAATGATTTTTCTAGAGCCGAACCGGAGTCAGAGCGCTTCACAACTGCTAAAATTCTGGTGTGGAATGATAGCGGTGGGATATAAGCGGATTGAATGTAAATTTATTATTTTTTGTTAACATTGCAATTCAAGTAGAGTTATATGTGCTCGATATATTTTTCTTTCCTTTGGAGCCCCCTTTTAGAATTCTTACACCTTCAAGAACGATTTATTGGATATCAAAAAGGTGGCGTGACAAATGAATAAGCTTTTAGTTCAAAACTGTGACGTAAATAAGAAGGGCTCATCCATTGTTGTTCTATATAACACCACAGATTTGGCGATGTTAGTATCATTATTAAGTCGTCAAATTCTGTGCAGTTTTTTTTTTAATCTAAAAACACCAGTTTTGTCTTTACAATTAAAACATTTACAAAGGACCCGAACCCATTTTTTACTAGGCTTAATCACCAGTGAATGATGGACCCTCACATTGGGTCTTTTCAAGATGCTTAAAGTCACCCAAAGAGCAATTAAGGGGGTTATTGGGCTTGCGTCTTTAAATTTGTTCGGTAGCTGCCAACTGCTACTACTGTCTACAAGAAGAGCAGGTAGCTCGCTTTATTTTAAATTGCGTAGATGAATAAACAAGTTTGCCGTGCACCCGATGGACCCGAGGAACAATGCCTGTAGTCATAGGACATCGAAGTCAGAGTTGAATAGGAATCGTGGATAAAACAGCTTTGCTATTCTCAAACGGGGTTGCAACATGTCCACTTTAACGGTAAATTAGTTTTTTATTTGCATACACACGCAGATACTTACTGGTGGTAGGACCTCTTGTGAGTCCACGTGGGTAGGTACCACCACCCTGCCCATTTCTGCCGTGAAGCAGCAATGCGTTTCGGTTCGAAGGGTGGGGCAGCCGTTGTAGCTATACTGAGATCTTAGAACTTATATTTCAAGGTGGGTGGCGCATTTACGTTGTAGACGTGTATGGGCTCCAGTAACCACTTAATACCAGATGGGCTGTGAGCTCGTCCACCCATCTAAGCAATAAAAAAAAATTACAAAGATATGATTGCAACTATCCATCTTGAGAGATGTGATCAAAGCCTCAATTGCACGACTATTCTGTTCCTGTAGGAATGCAACATTGTTTTGTCCAAAAAAATATAATGTATAATCAACCCATACGTGCTCAGAATAGTTCAAGCCATTAGCAACGAAAGTAATAAGCGCGATAATTCATTATAGGCATTAGTAGTTGGGATGTCTGGCCAAATACTCAAAACTTCTAGCTGTCGATGACAATACGACAGCCATCATGGAAATACAGATTTTTTTTTATTATTGATGTGAAACATCTATAGCCGCACGTAAAACCGATTTCTGGCGTGGCGACGCATGCCGTGGCGACGCGTCGTCACGCTATATGATGGTATATATATATATACAGTCTATATGCAGTAGTGTGTACGGTGTGGCGACGCGTCGCCATGGGCAATCGACTGTGCGATTCTCTCCCACTCGATCTGGCGTTAAATAAAATAAATAAATAAAGTAGTGTATACAGTGTTGTTTTTTGTTTACTACAGTACAAATAACCTGTGTTTTACTTGAAAACAAATTATTTTTTCGTAATATTTTATTTTATCATTATGACATATTTAGTTCCTATCACAATCTGTTCTTTTCTGCATATTACTTTTACAAAATAATGTCGATGTTTCACATCTGTCAGGCGTCCCGTGACGGCTCACATTTTTTTTTATTATGCTACTAACGACCTTGAACAAATTTGTAATCACATAGATTATCTGCTTAACACAATACAACGTCGCATATAATTAGCATTGGAATTCTACTAGTAATTAAGTTTCAATTAACTAAATAGGTATTGACTTACCTTGGCCACTATGTATTAATGAAGGTGTCGTGGTGTCCCCACACGTCGCTGGGCCGTCCCTTATATATTTGTAGAATGATAAATGAGCTTAGTACGTGATGTTACGGTACGGCGCTCCTCGGCGTTCGGGACGAGGGAATATACACTTTCGTAATACATACATCTCAGGATTCTACCATCTAGATGTCTCATTGTACTATATATCACGAATCCCGAAGGAGCTGTGACTTAGACTTTATACCTTTGTACTAGGAAATGTTCCAACAAATGTAGTACCTACGTTACTTGTGTCGTGAAAATAACGATTTTGATACGCAACCAGAGGTTTCTTAAAACGAAATATGTTGTATAGAAATAACCAAGTATTTTATTAAGTACTCTAAAAGTTCTTCTCCGAGTTAATGGATATCATCTTGTAATTTTTAGATAGATTGTTCATTAATCATGAGATAAATTTTGATTGTGGCGGTTTTAGTTAACGAGTTTCTCAATATTATTATTAAAATATCTCAAGATTATGATTCTAGTAGTGTTATAGTGAAGGGTCATTTTCTATAGCGACTATTTTACTGTAGCCTGTACTGTCTTTCGAATGTTCTTACGAGATATTTATTCTAATGAATTGTATTTATGATACATTTTTATCCCTTAGGTAGATGCCTATTTTCTAAGGAAATGTATACCTGACACTTATTTTTAAAACTATGTACTTTAAAAAAAAATCAAACCCACAACTTGCGTAATTACTAATGGCCTTACTAAAGGCCTCATGCTGCAAGGGTGGCCGCATTCACGCTGTCACTCCGGTAACAACTTAACACCAGGTTAAACAGTAAATAAAAAGAAACGAATAATTAATAAAGACGAGCAAGGTCATGAGCGAACATGGGTATTCGTCTTACAGGTTTTTTACAATCTACATACACGTAACTGGATAATTACTTGCTTCGGTTATTCACTGGGACCCTCGTCACGCCGAACGCTTGTTTTACACGTCATTCTTGTTTGCTAATGAAAAAAGTGCTCGGGAAAATATAAATTGCTTTTTATTGTCCGGCCGCAGTCAGCCGGGCGGTGCGTAAATCAGAGATTATAAAGGTTTTTTGAAATACCGTTCAACCCTATCCCACGTAAACATTTGCGATCCGATAGTACACATAATGAACCAAAAAGTACAATTATTAGGTTCGTAATTGTGATATTTTGTGAATTATTCACGTGTTTTTCGTCATCGCACTGTTCACAGAGTTGAGTTGATCAATATGACTTCTCACTATCCATGTTGTCCTGCATTGTATTCTGCATCTAGTACATTGATGCAGTGGAGCACCTATTACTGATTTTCTTTGATCTGTCGAACACATGGGCATTACCATGACATTTTATAACGAAACTAGTACATAAAACTAAACGGGAAACAATGTATTTTGAAGTTATACTTCTTTAGGCGCGTTATGAAAAATTGATGAGAGTGAAAATTTACGATGCGCGCGCACCGTGACACAAAATTAACAGAATGAAGTTGCCCACTAAATCGCTCATTACAATACGACCGACGTAACTTGACGAGTCTGAATATAGCCGCAGGTGAACTTTCCGAAGCGTACCGAGAATTACCGAATTTATACGATGTCAAGAAAAGGGATGTCCAATATGCGTATTTGAGGATGTTGTTTAATAGATTTGTTTTCAAATTGATTAAAATTTAAATAAAAAAAAAGAAATAAATTTAATGAAAATAAAGTATGACTTCTTACGCGCGTATATAAGTACACGCACCCTTTTTTTATATGAATTATATTTGTCGTTATCTCAATTTAAAATTTCGTGAATTAACAATGTACGGCCTGGATAAGATTTCCCAGCCTTTCTTCGAAAACGGAATTCGATCAGCGGGTAACGCAGATAACTAACTAGAATATAGACCAATGAATGAGTTGTAAATTAATGTTTAGTTTATGTTACGGAATGTTATTCGCTTGTTCGAAGTATCCGTGACTATAATAAAGCAGTCAATAGACGAACTCTGGTACGGTTGTTTCTTTTTAATTTTCTAAGCTAAATATTGCTGTCTCATAAAGTATACTCGTATTCTATCTAAATAAATAGCAAACCAATGTTTCTTTCCGATAAGAGAGACTATGACAGTTTAATTTTAAGACATTAGAGGAACCTAATTCTCTAATTTCTAATCATGACAGGTAAAAAGTAATCTATCTCATTATTCAAAGACCTGTTTTCGAGAAACAAGTGAAACCGGTATGAGGCTCCCTGGTATTAAAAAATATATTTATGGGAGTAGTTTCTTTAGTTTCAGTGCCACTTCGCTTTAACTTGGACTGTAAAATCAAATTTAGATGTTAAATTGTACAATTGAATTCTAAGGCTTTCACTTGTGCAGTGACATGATTTTATGAAGCTCTACATATTTCATTTTATGAAGCTTTACTTATTCCGAAAATATTAAAAGAGTCAATTGAGTTTGAGTAGCTTCATAAAGGTCAAAGGCTCCTTTGTCTGAACTAAATTCGCATTACTCGTGTTTATTGAGAAGCCATTATTCTGTACCGAAACACAATTATCTTCAAAGTTACTAGAATAGCTTTTGTAACGTATTTAAGATGTTACCAAAAAGATTTCCATAACTGGCTTAGAATAACAAAATAATAGTTTATGTAAGTCATCTTTATTCGGAATTCTTTGTAGGTACGAGAGAGATGTTTAATTAAATGATACGATGGCTGGAATAAACGGAAAATGTTCTAGTAATTGAAGACGAAAAGACGAGGCGATAATTAAATGCGTTAAATACCTTGCTTATTCAACGGATTTAATCAAACTCATTTTTGTCCCAGACAAGCCTGCGCGACTAAAACTTCGACACGCGTATTATAACACAGTGTTTGATGTATTCTAAAATGAAATATTAGATGATGGCAAAATCCTCAGAAATAAATAAGGTGTGTAGTTTAAAAAACAAAAAAAAAACGTGTGGCACTCGGGAACTGCGTGGCAAAGCTATTGCATAGCATTTTTTATCAACTTATGCAATTATAATTAGACAATCATAATTTAATATTAAAACAATAATAAAACAAGACCACGCTATATTAAACATTAATAAAAGCAAAACCTTAACTGTCCCCTTCACATTCATAAGCTAGACCGCGCGAGAGAGAGATGGGCAAACTTTTCATGATGCGCATGCAGTGTGACGTCACGCCACGGGCTTATTCACAAACACTACACAAGCGCAACATGTGAATGTGTTGAACGCAAGCTACATGGTAGGCGGAGTGAGGGGTGTAAGGTTTTTTTCGTTACGGAATTTTATGATTCGGTCGCCGCGCTCAAGGCCCGCGATAAAAGCTATGCAATAGCTTAAAAACACGCTAAATAGCAAATTGAACTCATTTTATATTTTTTACCGAATAATTATATTCAGGATATTGGAATAAAGTTATACAATTATTGTATTTTCATCAGTCCTTGATGCGTATACAAAATTTTAAGTTAAATTGACGTACTGACAATGAAATTCAAAGATTCCGTTACATACAAACTAACATACATGTCAAGATAATTAAAAGCATGTTAACAATATTTACTCAAAGATTCAAGGTTATGCAGGCTAAATACATATGCATGTACATACCTTTATTTATTTATATACCTTTTGAAACCTAATATTATACGATTAAATGAAAAAGGAAGAAAATTTTAAAGTCATTGTACAAATGGGAAAAGCAAGAAACTCTAGTTAGGTTTTCTCATTCAACTATAACGGTCGACCTGAAAGTTTTGGTCGAATACCTTAGAGAAATATCTTTTGATAATTGGAATCCCAGACAAATTAAAATCTTTTATATACCTGACTGAATTTTATTTTATGGAAATAATTTGGATACGATATTCTAAATATTCTTAGATATTTTTTGTGAAAATAAAGTTAGATATTAGAATTAAATACTAATTGTTTTCCTTAAATCAATTTCTACCTAATATTATCTTAAAATATAATTTGAGACATTAAAATTAAAGTTTGTACTTGATATGAAAGTGATAACTGCAACTAAGTTTTTTTTGTTTATTGCTTAGATGGGTGGACGAGCTCACAGCCCACCTGGTGTTAAGTGGTTATTGGAGCCCATAGACATCTACAACGTAAATGCGCCACTCACCTTGAGATATAAGTTCTAAGGTCTATATAAGTATAGTTACAACGGCTGCCCCGCCCTTCAAATCGAAACGCATTACTGCTTCACGGTAGAAAAAGGCAGGGAGGTGGTACCTACCCGTGCGGACTCACAATAGATCCTACCACCAGTAAAAATGTAACTTAAATAAATCAAACTGAGTTTTCTAAAAAAATGTTGTTAAAATACTACTTACTACCTTTTATTGTACGAGTAAGTCAATAAATTTAGCTACATAGGTACTGAACACGAGTATAATATTATTTAAAAACTTTCTTTATTATGTTCAACTAATAACATTTTTTGAATTACTTATTCGAAGTACTTAACATCCCAAGTTAATATGTGACGTAGGTAAAGTTATAATTATTCTAAATTTATTTATTATTATTATGTAGAAGCGAAGCCTTGAGCACTGAAGAATTTCTCATGTTACCTGTAGGAAAATCAAGTGTCTGTTGTCTAACGTACAATGACCGTTTTAGTACAGTTCTGTGATGTGTGTGTCTTGATTTCAATCATTGGACAATAAAATCTTGGTATTGGATTATATGTCTAAATCTTTTGGATAATATATTAATAGTGAATTAATTAAATGTTTTCTATGTAAGATTTATCTTTAAATATATATTTAAATATATGCACATATATTTATTAATTGTTGCAATTGATGTGACAATAAAAATCAGCAGCTTAACGACAAGTTCTTTTATTTGTGCGAGAATGCAAAATGCAGGTAGAAATGGCTGGCATGGCATGGCTTGTTTTATTAACACTATCCCCCCTTCGTTGGCTTTGGCTGGCAGCGGCGGCGGCGGTGGCGGTGGCGGAAGGGGGCGTGTTAATATGGCTTGGCGGCTTGGCTGGCGGCAGGGCATGACAGCTGACGTCACGTCCGTTACATAATCGTTGCAAGATCTACAGCGGATGCTAGAAGGCTTAGCAGACTCTTCACGACGAATTGGACTTCGGATGAACATGGATAAAACTAAAGTTATGTTCAATGGTTATATAAGCCCGGGTCTGATCATCGTGACGGGCTGCCCGCTTGAAGCTGTTGACGAATACTTATACCTCGGGCAGACGCTGCAGACGGGTATACATAGCTTCGAGAGGGAGGTTAAGAGAAGGATCCAACTGGGCTGGGCTGCATTCGGCAAACTGCGTGGAGTCTTTTCATCGCACGTCCCACAGTGCCTGAAAATAAAAGTTTTTAACCAGTGCGTCCTACCGGTAATGACTTACGGAGCCGAAACGTGGACACTCACAGTACAGTTGGTCCGTCAGCTCAAAGGTCGCTCAACGAGCCATGGAAAGAGCCATATTCGGAGTTTCATTGAAGGATAAAATCAGGAATGAGTTTATTCGACAGATAACCAAATTCATCGACATAACGTAAACGTAACGTGGGACGCCCTCTGGCTTGATGCGATGACCTCCGAACGGTGGCCGGCAAGAAGTGGACGAAGAGAGCCGAAAACCGGGCTCAGTGGTGTGGATTAAGAGAGGCCTATATCCAGCAGCGGACAACTGTGGGCTGATGATGATGATGATGATGATATTTATTGACCTTCAGCTTAGAACTCGCTTGTGAAAAAAAAATGTTCCTAATTTTGTTTTTATGAGAGCTACTCAATAATACGTAACTACATTGTTTACATTATAACTAGTCAGGTCATAAGTATTGTCACACAGTAAAAACTTTTCTTTTAGAATGCTGCCACAAAAAAGTTTATTGAATTCGAATTTCGAATTGTTCATGAAACAAAAATGTATACTTTTAGAATTTTCACTCATTTTTAAATATGGAGTGGACGCTTAAAGAAGACCGTGTTGCAGTTATTGCGTTGCATCGTTGCGGTTACGCGCCAATTCAAATTTTTAACATACTGAAAAATTTTAATATAACCAAAAGATTCGTTTATTGTACCATCAAACGATACAATGAAGACTCTAGTGTAGATGACAGGTCAAGAAGTGGTCGCCCTCAGTCTGTTATGAATCTAGCAGTGATAAAAGCTGTGAAGGCGCGTATTCAAAGAAATCCCAAACGTAAGCAGAAACTGTTGGCCCTTCAGATGGGGTTAAGCAGAACCACGGTGAAAAGGGTGTTAAATGAAGACTTAGGGCTTCGGGCATATCGAAGAAAAACAGGACATCGTTTGAATGCTCGTCTAATGGACCTGAGACTGAAGAGATGCCGCGCTTTGTTGAAGCGGTACGCGGGAAAAAAATATCGGGAAATTCTTTTTTCGGATGAAAAAATTTTTACCGTAGAAGAGAGCTACAACAAACAAAATGATAAGGTGTACGCACATAGTAGTGAAGAAGCGAGCAACCGTATTCCGCGTGTCCAACGAGGTCATTTTCCATCCTCGCTCATGGTATGGTTGGGAGTTTCTTATTGGGGCTTAACAGAGGTACATTTTTGTGAGAAAGGTGTAAAAACGAATGCAGTTGTGTATCAAAATACAGTCCTGACGAACCTTGTGGAACCTGTTTCTCATACCATGTTCAATAACAGGCACTGGGTATTCCAACAAGATTCGGCACCACCTCATAGAGCGAAGAGCACACAAGACTAGCTGGCGGCGCGTGAAATCGACTTCATCCGGCACGAAGACTGGCCCTCCTCCAGTCCAGATTTGAATCCGTTAGATTACAAGATATGGCAACACTTGGAGGAAAAAGCGTGCTCAAAGCCTCATCCCAATTTGGAGTCACTCAAGACATCCTTGATTAAGGCAGCCGCCGATATTGACATGGACCTCGTTCGTGCTGCGATAGACGACTGGCCGCGCAGATTGAAGGCCTGTATTCAAAATCACGGAGGTCATTTTGAATAAACTTTAGTGTCATAAGAATCTATGTTTTGTTAAGTTCATTTTGGTATATGAATGGTTACATAATGAATAAACTTGTTTCAATTATTTTACATTAAACATGTGACAGAATTTATGACCTGACTAGGTAGTTTACATTTTATACTTGATGCTGTGTTCTAGCTGACCTAGTTATATGTAGTTATGTAGTAGTCGACTAGTTAGATTAAGTGTCCTGCGAAAGACGCAAAACCCTTATTCGTAAAAGTTTGTGGAATCTTTTTTTGCTATAGAAAGTACACGAGCTCAGTGCCTAACCGTATGAAGGGCTTAATGTAGGCCACAGATATTACCACATGAATGCCGTCTCCAACGTTATGTTTATTAGTAAAATAAGACAAAAGTTAATAGCTTCAAATTTCGATGTCCATTTGCAAATAAAACACAAGTAACTATAACAATGCCAGTGTAAACAAAAATAAATGTATGTTCTTATTTTAACACAAATTTTTAGGTTTCCGTTTCTCAAAAGGAACGACCTTCTTAGCTGTCTCTCCGTTGTACTATAAAACTAAAACTCATATCTCGCTCATATTTACTATTTATAAAACGTGGGTCTTGACGGTTTGCAGATATTGGGAAAGGACCGTGGGCCAAAGAATGTTTTTAGCACCTACCCACCCAACGACTCCCCTTGTACCTGATAAATGAATGTGCGTCCAGGGTTAGAACCCGGGCAGAGTAGGGGAATTGCCGCGGTCAACGTTACAATCAGAGTCGCGGCGCACCCCGGGGGACGCCCGATGGATAGGTCGTTCGAACAATCGGCAATCATAGACGACTAAGAACACCGGTCTCCGTGGTATGGCGGCCCGCCGAGCGCCAGGCCGATGCCGTTGGCTTTCCGGGAAATTTCGCTGGAGCTTGTCAGATCGGAAAGCGATGTAACGCCGATGCAACGACAACTCTTCTACAGTACGTCCGACGATAATGGCCATGACGGCAATGCGGACGGCACGCGTGCAGCCTTGACCTCCTCCGAGACGATACCGGGAAGAGAATGCTTCCTCGCAAGGGCTGGGCTTAGACGAATGCCCTCCTTCGACTCCCGGCTAGGTTGCGGCGGCATGGCACCGAGAGAGAAGAAGAGCTCTTCCTCTCCAGCTCCGCAGCCCCCTTCTGCGTGGTGATGGACTTGCAGAAGTCAAACATCTCTTGCCAAGACTCGTCATTGCCGAGCATAGTAGCCACGATGGTTAACAGCGACAGGTCCGGTTCTATCTTCGCGAAGAGAATGCGGCACTGCTCCGCGGAAGCGGGACACTATGCAAGCATGTTCTCTGCCGTTGCAGTGCAACATGGAAGAACGCTCCGGGTGACGAGGTGCAGGTAGTGGCCGTAAGATCCGTCACCCGTCAGCACCTAAGGTCGGCTTGAAGATCGCAATGCATTCGTTCTCGAGGACCGGGGGCACGCCACGCCTTTAGGTGCCCGGAGGCTTTACGCTCGAACTTCCGCTACGCCGAAATGCAGGTTCCTCCTGGAGGGGGCATATGCGCACTGCCACAACCCAGATCACGTGCTGCGCCCGTCGCAGCGACCCGACTTTGTGGCAGGTCAGGGAGTGGCACCTTTCGGGAGCCTCATACAACGTCATCAACTGCACAAGAATAGGAAAAGTCGACATATCCTTTTATGCTTTAATCTCTAAAATAAATTTGTTTCTATAAGATCTATAAGATATTCCAATATAAGATTTATCAATTTAAGATCTTTAGGTGTACAGTTTATCAAACGACACAAAACAAGAATTAATAGACTTAATCCGCGCAAACCAAACGGTATGTAATAAAACTGCGTTCTATTAAATATGATGTGAATATTCACTTTGAAGTGAAATTCAGTAAGCCGTGATCGCCATTTTTACGGTATTTAAAAACAAGACCCTCGTCAGTGCCAGCTGCCTCTTTTTATTGTTATTTATAAATCCATAATAATGTAAATGAGAACTTTTGTGAATACAAGTGGTGATTGGGCATACGAGACATAAGCCAAGCAAGTAAAAGTATCTACTAACATTTGCAAAGGATGGTAATCCAATCTTAATCATTTATTTTATTTTGCGTACTTTCGTCACTGTCTTTAGGTAGCGCTAAGTAAATATTAAGTAGACAATAATATTTATCTGAAATGAAAAGTGTTAAAAGCCTTTTCAGTTCAAACGTTACACTTAATGTTTATCAAATGTACAATATAAAGTAACTGAATTGTTTTTTTAATAACTATTTACCATCTGTATTCATTAATGTCGGCATTATAAATGTATTTGATAACACTCATCCTATCAGCTTTTATTTATCAAACAGCTAAAAAGATAATCTTAAAGAAATTTCTAGAGAGCACTACCGGTCTTGTTAGTTTTTGAACGTGATAAGTGACATTTGAAATTGCCATCACTGACACAGTGTTTCGTTTCACTGGTCGGATTAAAATTGCAATGTGATACATACTGAACTTTCTAGTTTTTTAAAATGTGTGGATTATGAGAAGTTATGTTTGTATCCTTCACGCTATCAAATAACTTTGTTGCCCAGTTCTATTTGAAATAGAAATCCAATAAGTAATTAGTTAAGTTCATAAGTAATTATTGATTAAAATAAATTGAGTGACTCGTTGGTGCGACTGAGTTAGCGCTTCTCTGGTTCTGACCCAGCGAGGTATCCCAGAACACTAGCGTCATCACCTGGGCCGCTGTATCGCGGAGCCTGGCGTCGTTGGTGGTCGATGATCCGTGGGTCGGACGTCCTCGGGGTGGCTTGCGAGTCTTTTTCTTTTTATTGCCTTTGTAGGCAGACGAGCATACAGCCCACCTGACGGTAAGTGGTCGCCGTCGCTCATGGACGTCAGCAATGCCAGGGGCAGAGCCGAGCCGCTGCCTACCAACCTACCTGTCTGTATGTACTGTGGACCGTGGGAAGCCCTCTACTCTGACCGGATTCTGATTACGGGCGGAGATCGGACGTCGGGTAAAAGCGTGCAAGAGGAGTCGCTTGGTGCGGTAGGGCCGAAAAATATCCTTGGGCCCGCAGTATGCTCCCAACATCTGCAGACTGTCAAGTCCCCCATACCACGCGTGGCCGCTACGCACGGATACCTCGTAGGACCTTGTCCGAAATTAAAACTGGTAGCGTCTCTGACTTTGCGCTGAGGTTCGTGGGTTCGATTCCCACATCGTTCAAGCATTCGTGTGATGAACAGGTTTGCTTGCTTCCTGATTGCTTGTATGAGTGTTTATAATTATATATGTATATACTAGCGACCCGCCCTCGCTTCGGAACTGTATAATTTATTATTGATCTTATTGAATATACTTTTAAGCAAATCTGGTCATCAGAGTTATAAACACAAAAAAAATAAGAACGTAACAAAAAAATGTAATCTTTCTTCTTCTTAAATGAATGATTCACTATTTTGGCGATAATGGCTTAAAAATAAAAGGTAGATACATATATGCTGCCTTGGGCTTTTTTGTAGGTCTATTTGAGTTAAACATTCTGATTTTACATTATACACGCGTATGATGTGTAAGCTCAGTGTCATATTTATTTATATCGAATCCACAGCCTAAAAAATAAGTTTCAAGATTTTAGCTTTAAAAATGACGATACTTCCATACAACTTTTCATCTACCCCTTTCAACCCTTTACAACCCTTTTTTCGCATTAAAAAGTAGCCATGTCCTTTCTTAGGCTCTAATTTATCTGAACACAGGGAATCCTAATTTGGGACCGAATGACCGTGCGTGATTTTTTTCCAATTATTATTATTATTATTTTATTAATTTTTATTATTTCATTGAAATTTCATGTCTGTCTCAATTTCAATTATACTAAAGTGCGATTAGTTAAAAATTCGATGTTTTGAATGTTATATTGTTGTATTGTATAAGAACTTATGTCTTATTTTCCTATGAACTTATGTCTTATAAACAGCCGTCTGGTGTAGTGGTAAGTGACATGGTCACTACACAAGGGGGTCGCGGGTTCGAATCCCGCCAATGGAAGCTATTTGTATGATAAATACAAATGTCTTTTCCAGGGTTATGGATGTATATTAAATATATGTATGTGTATAATAAAAATCTTACATTTGTTTCCGTTATCTGGTACCTGTAATACAAGTTCTTTACGAACTTATCACGGGACCAGTTAACGTGGCGTGATTGTTAGTAAATATTTATTATTTATTTATTTATTTTACTAGCATCTGGTAAATAATATTACTAGTCCCCTTTAGAAATTTACGATTGGTCCTAAAAGGCATATTTTTGTGACAATCGTACTCAAAAGTAAAAGCGAACTTTGTCCTTAATTTTCTTTGAACGACAAATTAAAATTTTTGCCTGTTTAATTCCAGGAAGGGCCTGTTTTGTTTCTGACAAAAACGTATAAAAAAAAGGGAGATTTTGTGCAAATTAAGTATTTTTAAACTTTATTTAAAATCACAGGACCCTTCTCAAGCTTTCTACCTTTTTTCGGGGGATGTAAGTATTAAGTAATATGTTCTTGTCATGTATGTACATTTATTTATACGTTTAAGGCCGTTATTTTGTTGTTAGATCCTATTTCAATATTCTACCGATTCAAATATCGCAGAGAGAATTAATTTAAAATAATAATATTGGGGATGGTTGTCATAATACATTTTTTTTAAATATCTATGTACTCGTATGTATATGATCACAAATTTCAAAATTGTCTTAACGAAACAGCGCTTAAGTTTACCAAGAATACAATTAGCTGTATCTTGAAAACAAACTTAAACTGAGCAGCGCTTTTGTTGGCAATGATTAATAGTGTGTACGGAGCCCCCTTTCATTAGAATGGTCTGGCCTTTACGCTTCCAGTGTTAATGGAAAACACACAACACAAACAATCCTTTCGTGCTATAATTGTCGAAAACGATACGCTCACATGGCTTGTAAATATATTTAATATATCTGATCCATACTATTATATAATACTAGCTGACCCGGCAAACATTGTTTTGCCATATATAAGATTTCTAGGGAATTTCTAGTGTAGAAAAAAAAACTAACTTATTGTAAGTGTGTAAGGATGTGGTAAATGAGTGAAAGAGGTATGTAGTGCTGTGAACGATGAGGGAATATATAATAAACATAACAAAACCTCATTCAATCACATAATACCTCATTATAACAAAAAAAAGTCCAAATAAAAAAAATATGTTAGGGGTGGACAACCCTAATCACTTAGGGGTATGAAAAATAGATAGTAGCCGATTCTCAGGCTTACTGAATATGCATAAAAAATTTCATGAGAATCGGTCAAGCGGTTTCGGAGGAGTATGGGAACGAACATTGTGACACGAGAATTTTATATATTAGATAATAATATATGCTGTATTTTCTATAATATCTAAGATTTTAGTATTTGGTCTCAATTTTGTGAGTCATTATTGAAAAACACTGCTGCAATATACTAAGTTGGTTTTTAAAGACTTGGGTTCATCATATAGCTTCAGTAGGCACTGAATATCGGGATTTGTTGTTTATTGCGGAGATGGGGAAACGAGTTTACGGCCCACATTGTGTGATGTTGTTTCCGTGGCCTATCTGTATAAAAAAATAAGTGGGAGCCATCATCAACCTTGGGATATGAGGGCGAAGTCTAAAATCTATTATGTAACAGCTATCCCACCCTTCAAACTGAAACGCATGATTGTTCTACGGCAAAGATATGCAGGAAGGTAGTACCTACCCGTGTGTGCTTAGCATATGCCCTGCCACTATTAAATCTTCTTTTGACTTGTATCGTCCGAGCACACTGTATAAAAATATTATTACTCGTTTAATACACTCCAAATAAATGTTTGACACAAGTGTTTCTGAGAATTCGAAGTATACAAGCCTTGCAATTTGACGGAAAACTTTTCACAGATTCTATCAAAACGTTTTTGTCTTATTGCCTCGCTGTGACTTTCGTAACTTTTCAATCCTTCGCCCACTTAAACTTTTCCCATCACGAGTATTTTTAAGACAATATAAATACATTTCAATGTAAATTTATATAAATCGTAAGTATAATTGTATATCGTAATTGTATATACTAGTGGTCCCGTAGTAGTCGAAATTCGACTATAATTAAGTTAAATTATAAGTTTGAACATTATTATGGTTCCAATGGCCAAGACTTATACTTCTTTGTTCACAGATTTCGCCAAGGCTACATTATAGACAAATATTAATATTTAAGATAAACAATATTAACCTATTCTAAATTTGACCACAGACTTTAAATAATAAAAGTTAGACAATAAACAAAGTATACATGTATATACTTGGTCTGGCCATAAAAACTGTTACAATTAAAAATAAACAAAATATGTATTACATTTGAATTTGGAATCTGTCATTTTTATATGATTGCTGATTGAGTTTTCTCATTTTGGCACCAATACATTGTACAATATTTTGCGATATTAAAATGGAGTGGGGTGATAAAGATAACCGAATCGCTGTGATTGCATTATACAAAGTAGGTAGGTAAAATACGAATGCAATTTGTAAAACTCTCCATACGCTTGGTATTAGTAAAATGCTTGTGTACCGGGCTATTAATAGGTGCAATGAGACTTCCTCTGTTTGTGACAGAAAAAGATCTGGCCGTCCACGTAGTGTTCGTACGAAAAGGGTGGTCGAAGCAGTAAGGGAAAGAATTCGAAGAAATCCTGTCCGAAAGCAAAAGATTTTATCTCGGGAGATGAAGATAGCACCTAGAACCATGTCGATAAGAGACGTACGGGTCATTTCTTAACTGATAATTTAAAAGAGAATAGTGTGGTAAAATCGAAACTACTACTGAAGCGGTACGCTTCATACGGAGGTCATAGAAAATTTTTGTTTACGGATGAGAAATTTTTTACAATTGAGCAACATTTTAACAAACAAAATGACCGTATTTATGCTCAAAACTCTAAGGAAGCTTCCCAATTAGTCGACAGAGTGCAACGTGGGCACTATCCAACTTCAGTGATGGTTTGGTGGGGTATTAGCTATGAAGGAGTGACTGAGCCATACTTTTGTGAAAAAGGTATCAAAACCTCGGCACAAGTGTATCAAGATACCATTCTTGAGAAGGTGGTGAAGCCCCTTAACAACGCCATGTTCAATAATCAAGAACGGTCCTTCCAGCAAGACTCGGCGCCAGGTCATAAAGCTCGGTCTACGCAGTCTCCATTGTAAACGAACGTTTCGGACTTCATCAGAGCTGAAGACTGGCCGTCGTCTAGTCCCGATCTTAATCCGCTGGATTATGATTTATTGTCAGTTTTAGAGAGTACGGCTTGCTCTAAACGCCATGATAATTTGAAGTCCCTAAAACAATCCGTACGATTGGCAGTGAAAAATTTTCCCATGGAAAGAGTGCGTGCTTCTATTGATAACTGGCCTCAACGTTTAAAGGACTGCATTGCAGCCAATGGAGACCACTTCGAATAAGCTTTTTATACTTTAAATTGTTTTATATTTATGTATTAAACTAACACACTGTAAAAGTAATAAATGTTATTTGCAATAGATTTTCTTTTTTCCTTTGTCTCAGTATTTATGACAAGACTAGGTATATACGTGTGTGTCAAATAGATGGTAGTGTGTGTAATGTTTTTTATTGATTTAATGTGTTTTTTATGAATAATTAAAAAAAATATTAGCATTGTGCGCTCCTTCTCTATATTCCCTATAAGTGTGCGAAAATTTCATACTTCTCCGTCCGCGCGATTTTCGTAAAAAGGGGTGCAAAATTTTTGCTTCACGTATTACTCGTAATATATAGATATAGAAGTATACTGTATTTAAAGTTTCAATTGAAGTTTTGTGTCTAATAAAATGAATCTAATTCACGAAAATTGTCGTCTATTTTAGCAGTAGGCGTTCCAATTTTGTGGCGTAACGTAGCTTAAGCATTAACATAAATATAATTGTTTTCTTAGAGAGCTTAATTTAATTGTGATACTCAAATTTTGTTTGATCCCAACGTTTAATTTTCGGAGTAAGTGAAATGATACCTAATTATTTTCTCAAAATTCGAATCTAAATCTTAGTTTTGAGATAATAAAGTAATTTACGTAAAATACGTTGTAGGATAACTTACAAGAATCATTTTATTTAGTTCTTCTACCTACGCCAAGTAATTGCTCCACAGATGAAACTGTTTTTTGCGAATTTTATTATTATACTTTTCTCTCTCTTTTTCTCTCTCTCTCTCTCTCTCTATGTATCCATCCGTAATCGTAAGATTTCGATTATTGAGCGTAAGAGGCCATCGTAACTAATGAATTATTTAAAAACAAGAGCAGGTTATAATTTACTTGTTTTTTTATTGCTTAGATGTGTTGAAATACTCGCGGCCGTACCGGTGTTAAGTGATTACCGGATACCATAGATATCAACAGTGTCAATGTCTCCACCCACCTTGAGACACGAGTTCTATAGTACTACATAACACACACTAAGTTTTATAGTACCACAGTTGCCCCACCATTCAAATTGAAACGTGTTACGTGCTTCACGGCAGAAATAAGTAACATGGTAGTACATTTTAATTTCACGATAATATTAATTCACCGTGGAAGTAATTCGCCAAATACAGGTTTCATTAGAAAAGTTGGTACCGGCATAGGAGCATCGCTTGATACAAATGCACGCCAGGTGTATCCTTTAGACCACAACTGTGAGATATGTTTGGTTATTTCAGATTACTCTCGAGAAAAATCGGTTATAGTAATATTTTTTGTAAAATTGTTCCTTTCGTATCGGATCGTTATATTAGCTAAGGACGTTTGATGTCAAATGTCAACTAACATTTTTGTGAAAAAAAAAAAAGAATATTTTTATTTTAATCGTAGAAATAGTATAAGAGACCTAAACAAGAAGACATGAATATTGCCTATCTTAAGATATGAGAACGATATCCCAAACTACTAAATAGCCATCAATTAATTCACTGGTTCAATTAATTTAATGAAACTAACTTGTTTGATAATACGTATTTATTTTATTGTAGTTTTTTCTGTTTTCATTAGACGAATTCTCTTTATAGTCCTAATCGCATTGCCAATATGGCCTTCTTGATGAAACTCGCTGATCCTAAAACTAATTTAAGGTTAGAAAAACATGGAATATCCGATACATAATGTATTAGTATGACAAGAATAAGTTACATTATAACATATACTATAGATTTTTGCTAAGTAGTTAAATCATGATGGTGGCAATATCTAGTAAGATTATGTAATACTTTCTGATTTTTATTAATGTCGTTCTAAGGCAGATGAAGATACGATCCACTTAATCGTCAGTTGTTATTGTCACCCTCAGATATCAGTGATGTCAGATCACAGCCAACCCCCCACTACTGAATGTCGGAATGCTTATTCTTTAGTTAATTGAACATCCAAAATGTCTTTGGATTTGGACAATCGTTTGCAGCCAAACGTGTGTTCATCTGGCTGTGTTAAAGAGACCAATATAGGGTAATCTATACTTATATATATAAAAATAAATTGCTGTTCGTTAGTCTCGCTAAAACTTGAAAACGGATGGACCGATTTGGCTAATTTTGGTCTTGAATTACTTGTGGAAGTCCAGAGAAGGTTTAAAAGGTAGATAAATATGATAATGCTCGGAATTAAATAAAAATAGCAATTTCGTTTTTCCTTTGATGTCTTCCCCGTCGGACGGATTCCTTTTGTTTGTTTTAAGTTTATTTTATACTAGCGACCCGCCCTCGCTTCGCTTCGGAAACATTAAAACACACATGAAACCAAAAAAATAATATAAAAAAAAAATTAAAAAAAGTAGCCTATGTTCATCAGGGACAATGTCGGCTTCTAATGGAAAAAGAATTTTTCAAATCGGTCCAGTAGTTTCGGAGCCTATTCGAAACAAACAAACAAACAAATCTTTCCTCTTTATAATATTAGTATAGACAAAAGTTTAGGTCTTTTAATTATCGATTGAGGCACTACGGAGCCTGCCGGGTCAGCTAATTGGGAATATAATCATTTAAGAGTTTCCTAAATAAGTGAATTGTAATTTAGGTTTGTTGCGTGTGCTTCTGCATAATCAACCTCGTTTACAGTAGAAACATTTGTTTGTGTGAAAGAAGAAAACAAAATTTAGTCTCGGGGTGACCGTAAATTGATTTCTCTATTTTGATTAATAGATAATTAAAATACTGTTGTACCAACAGCACCATTAAATCAAATGTTATCATTTATCGTGACATTATAGTTAATTAGTTTTAATTGTTAGATCGCGTGTCCGTGGAATCTATATTTCATATGGTATCCACATATTCACTCCGAAAACACAACTGAAATTGAAGACATCCGATTGGAAAAACTATAAATATTTTAATTTCATTTTTGTATTGGTTTTAATTGCAACTGTGTATTTACAATTAAGTTTTTTTTTATTGCCTTTGTAGGCAGACGAGCATACGGCCCACCAGAAGGTGAGTCGCCCATGGGCCTCAGCATTTCCAGTGCTTTAAATTCAATCTACATAATTTTAGTTGTTAAATTGTTCTGGAGTTTCGGAAATATTTCAACATATTGGATGCGGGATGAAAGTAAAGAAACAAAGGGCTACCTGTGCTACGTTCGTGTTGGTCTGATGATGAACTTGGATAACTTGGCTATGTAGTCTTTGAATATCTAATGGAAAAAACGCAAAATTTGAGCTTAATCGATTTATCTTAATGAGAAAACAAGATATTTTACACCTTAAAAAAAACCGATCTCTACAACTTTAGTGACCACTGTTAGAAAATCTATCTCAATATTAAGACGACCGAGTCAAAATAGCCAATACATTAACCGGATGTTTTCAAATCGTTTGAAAGCCTCGATAAAATATAACGACCAACATTAACGGCTAACTACGTACTTTAACTTTAATGAAATGCAGATTTCTGAAATCTGCGTAGAATTCTTCAAAGGGGTTGGAATTGTTTGAAGGGGTCCAACATTAAATTTTATCAATGATTTTTTTAATTTTTTTTTGTTGCGTAGATGGGTGGAACACCTCACAGTCCACCTCGTGTTAAGTGGTTACTGGAGCCCTTAGACACCCACAACGTAAATGCGCCACCCACCTTGAGATATAAGTTCTAAGGTCTCACTCAAGTATAGTTACAACGGCTGCCCCACCATTCAAACCGAAACACATTACTGCTTCACGGCAGAAATAGGCAGGGTGGTGGTACTCATCCGCGCGGACTCACAAGAGGTCCTACCATCAGTCGAACACGATGCCTTAAAAAATTGAAAATCGTAGCGTCGTGTATCATAAACATTATACAGTTTTGACGAGGAGGTGCGCTGCGGAATTCTTTGAGATGATCCTATCAGGTCCATTTTATCATTACACCATTCATACTGACCATGACGCTGACGATCGAAGTCATGGAAGACCATGGAAGCACTGCGTTCATTCACTCACAATTCATTTCGAGATATATTTTTTGCTATCCGACTGGAATTGTCACCCTTAGCATTTTCTGAGCGCTTATAGCGCTTAATGTCCTTCTTCAAACAAGATTTGAAAAGTTTGCTAGAAAGAGAAAGCTGCCTGACTGTGCTTTTGATATTGTTGATCTCTATGACCATCGATGACCATATAGTATTAGGTTGGCCGTATAGTCGTCTTCCATAAAAGCAAAAAGGACTACAGTGCGTGATAACGTTAGATATATATAGATTGACTTAAATATCAGTAAATATTATTTGTACTATTAATTTCATTGTGATTAAATAAAAAAAAATAGAATACATATTATTTATTGTTTTCATACAATCTAATCGTAATTTAGATTAATTTATGATATCAAAAATGGGGCTCACAATACCAACTTCAGCCGAAGTTTAAAAACAATTCAATTTACATTTTAAAAGTACTTAGTTGTTTCAAACGAAGTTATATAATGTACTCTTTTACCACGAGCTTCAAGCAAAAGTAATTGTATAATTAAGTTTGACAAAACTTTTAGGTTTAATTAACTTTCGTTTTCAATTTTTATGAATACACAAATTGGATGGTCTGCGATTTCGCGTTTTTGAACAAAAATAAATTGAATATGGTGATTTCACTTCTACACGTCGGTAAATACCAAATGGGTATATTTTTTTTTTTTTTTTTTTTTCCTACCTATGCTGATAGCCTTGAGAGGCTATTTCAGCTTCACCCTAACGTTAGTAGGTGAGCTCGCGGGGCTCAACCGGAGAGTTGCTAACACTGACCCTAGCAAGAGCAGTGCTTCGCTGAATCTACCACCGGATCGGAAACGCGACCCACTGAGAAGATCCGGCGAGAAACTCAGTGGGCTGTGTCTATGGGTTAGTTCGCTCGTCGAGCCCTTCGTCGCAAGCGACGGGTTCGACGAGGACGGTGACCGGTGCTTGTGGTGCCTAAAAGCACCGTTAATGGATCAGGAGGATCCGTAATGACGTGCTTTGGGCGACGTCGACGGTTTACCATTCGGTCTACTGGGTCGGGTATGTAATTTCCAGCGGCTACGATGAGAGGGTTCTCATGTCGTGCCGCCTTCTCAAAATGGCGCAGCGATGCCGACTGTAGATACTTACTAAAAGAGTCGAGCTCCAGGTCGTCGTGGAGATCCACATTCCTAAGGAACCAAGGCGCTCCGACGGCTATCCTGCAGAATCGTGATTGAATAACCTGAAGGGATTTCAAGTTGGTGCGGGTTGCGTGAGCGAACACTACGCTTGCATACGTCATGACGGGGCGTATACAAGTTTTGTAGAGAGTTACCTTATTGCGGAGGGACAGTTTGCTTCGACTACAAAGCATTGGATAGAGTCGTCCTAGAATAAACGCGGCGCGGTCGCGTACCGTTTTTATATGGGGACGGAATGTCATCCCTCTGTCGAGGGTGACGCCTAGATATTTGACCTTCGAGACCCACGGAATGGGCTGGCCAAAGAGAGTGATGGGACTAACGGCGGAGGTGTTTGCGCGCCTACTACGGAGTGGGATGCTCGAAGTGATGTTCGGAGGGCGACCCCTTTTGAAGAGCACCGCTGCGCTTTTCGTGGGGTTGATGTCTATTCGCCACTTCCGGAACCACTGTCCCAAGGTGGCTACTGCGATCTGGAGTCGCCGATGAAGCAGCGACATCTTCCTACACGAGTAGTAGATAGCCGTGTCGTCGGCGAAGAGCGCTAGATGGGTCTCCGGAGACCGGGGTATATCATTGATATACAAACTAAATAATAACGGGGAGAGCGCGGAGCCTTGCGGGACTCCGGCGGTCAGTTGACGGGGACGAGAACGAGTTCCCTCTACTCGATATCGAAACGAACGGTTCGACAAGAAGTCTCGTATGATGAGCACGAGTCTGTCTGGCACTCCCATGTTGTACAGTTTATAAATTAAACCGTTGTGCCAGACTTTGTCGAACGCCTTCGCGATGTCGAAGAAGAGGGCGCCGGTCGGGATTTGTTTACGCCTATTTAGTCCTATCAGAATGTGCTCCGTGAGGCGGTGCACTTGTTGTACGCACGAGTGTTTAGAGCGGAATCCGAACTGTTCGTCTATGAGAATTTTGTTCGCGGTAACAAAATCCCAGAGGCGTTTCCTAAGGAGACGTTCGTAAATTTTTCCTATCGTCGAGAGGAGACTAATCGGACGGTAACTAGAAGTTTCGTTTCTCGGTTTGCCCGGCTTATGTATACCGATAACGTCCGCTTCTTTCCACACCGCGGGAAAGATGCAGTGCGTCATAGCGGCATTTAAAATTGTAGCCAACATTGCTATCAGTTGGACTGGCAAAAATTTTAGCGCGCGGTTGTGGATGCCGTCGGAGCCTGGTGCCTTCCTAGGTTGGAGGTTGTGGATCGCGTCTCTAACTTCGTCAGTGGTAATGGGGGGTAACGCGTCCGAGGGCGGCAGGGAAGCTCTGCGCTCGACCTCCCTGTCGACTAACTCGGTGTGTTCGGGGTCCGCGTGTTGAGTGCTGGTGGTGCACTGCTCTTGCAGTGCATCGGCAAGCAGCTCAGCCTTGTCATCGTCATCGAATGCCGGTGGTTGGCCTGAAGGGCGTACGAGGGGAGGCATAGTAGCGGTAGTTTCGGATTTGAGAGTCCTAGCTAGTCGCCAGTATGCTTGGTGGGAGGGCGCGAGTTGTTCTAAATAACTATGCCAATTATCGTTACGCGCGTCGCTTAAGCGGGAGTGGACTTCGCGTTGTAGACGACGCATCCGAATCCGGTTTGAATGCGTGGGAAGACGATCGTAGGCCCGGATTGCCGCGTTTCTAACTCTTAAGAGATTCCTAAGATCGGGGGACAGTCTGATGCGGTGGAAGCTGTCCTCCACATCAACTTCTTTTGAAGATCTAATGATCGCGGAAGAGATGTGATCGGTAATGATGTTTATGGATTCGACGGTGTCCTCGGGGGATGGATTCGAATCCGGGCCGCAAGGGAGGATTGGCGGAGCGGCGTCGGCTAGGCACGTGCCCAGCTTATTCCAATCCACCATGGTCCTCGTAACAGTGACTGGGTTGTGAGGGCGACCGAGCTGCATAACGACAGGTCGGTGGTCTGAGTCGAGCTCTGACATTGCTTCGATGGAACGCAAGCGCAGAGTTACGTTCCTAAGCAATGCCAGGTCTATAGTGCTCGGACGGAGCGCGATGTTATACGGATAACATGTTGGAGTTGGGGGACCGACTATTTCGAAGGTGAGGTCGTCTATAAACGCGTCGAGACGCCTACCGTTCACGTTTGTACGATGGCAATTCCACCTAGTGTGGTGGCAATTTAAATCGCCTGCCAGGATGACGGAGTCTCCCATGCCGAACAGTGACTCGATGTCACTGCTCAGGAGGGGCTTGTCCGGGGGGAGATAAACGGATGCGATGACGATCGGCTGGTGTCCCGTCAGCGAGATACGGCACACTGACGCCTCGATATGTGAGAGCGAGGGAGTATCGAGAGGGACAACGTGCAGGGCCCGCCTATAGTAAATGGCAGTCCCGCCTTTGGAGGCGGTGAGTCTGTCATTCCTAACCATGACGTAATTCGCGACTTTCGGGTCGCGACGCGAGGGCTTCAGACAGGTTTCCTGCACTAATAGAATATCTACAAGATTATCGCGGAGGAATTCAAAAATTTGATCGCGTTGCCGCGCGAGTCCGTTAGCATTATAGAATGCTAACGTAAGGGAATACGGTTTTTCTCTACCTTTTTGCGCCATTGGTTACCGGTAAAGATTTTTATAACGTACGCGACACGGACTCGTAGACGTCCATGTGATCGAAAGCGGCCGCGAGCCGCTGTTCGGGGGTTACCGACCTACGTATCGCGTCTGCGAACGATCGCAGACGGTCGAAGTTGACCGCAGTGACGAAGTCACGCACGAGCGCGAAGTCGTTGACGGCAGAGGGTTGCGGGGGACGGAACGCGGGCGCGGGGCGAGGTGCGAGCAGGGGCTGGGGCGCGGGGCGTGTCACGAGCGGGGGCGGGGGTGCGGTTACCGTTCCCGCCTTCGTATACGGCAGCGGCTTTTTCCACGCCGAGACCGTGGGAACTGCAGCCGGCACGAAGGCGGGTTTCGGCACTGAAGGTGCCGAAGTCTTTGGGCCGACGGTTCGCGGAGCTGGGTGGGTTGGGCGTTTTCGCGGAGCCCTGGGACATCCACGGTAGTTCGCGGGGTGCCCTTGCTTAAGGCATAGGACACAGCTGGGAGGTTCGGTCGCGGTTTCCCTATCTCTAACGCAATCTATCGTAGCGTGATCGCCGAGGCATTTCACGCAGCGGGGGCGCGCGTGGCAATTACGCGCTGAGTGGCCATAGAGTTGGCACCTGTAGCACTGCCCGGGAGTGCCACGCTTATGGGGGGCTTCGATCGAGATCCCGGATAGGCCGCAAATTGTCGTGAGACATGCGATCTTCTTTTTGGCCTCCGGGGTGGGTTCTAGAGCTACCAGGATCATATTGTAGGGCTGCTTGCCCCGCCCACTGTGCATCCGGTGCACGCTAACTAACGGGAGGGACTGAGCGGTCAGATCCTCCTTTATGTAATCGATGTCTAACTCCTTGGGGACTCCGCGTATCACTACGCGGAGCTCGCGGTCCTCCTGAAGAGCATAGGTGTGAAAACCTATGTTCTCCTTTCGGAGGTATGAAGAGAGGGCCCTATGGTCGGCCGGCGTTGCGACCTTTATCTGAATCCCATGCGCGACGTTACGCGCATGGGTGTAATTAATTTTGTTGGCCTGAAGGGCCTGGGACACGCGGTTCCACGCTTTCTTCTCTTGAAGTATCAGCGGGGGCGGGGCAGCTACTTTAGGAGCGGGCGCGGGCTTGGGACGCGGCGGCGGGGTTACGCGGCGAGCGGAGTCCGACTCCGGTGTCACGACTACCTGCGGGCGGGAGGCGGTCGCGGATTTAGTTTGCTTCGTCGTGGAGCTCCGGGACTCCACGGCGCGAGTACGCTTTTTGCCGCGCGTTACGGTTTGGAACCCATCCGAAGTTCCAGGCTGAGGGCTTGACGCGGATTCGAAATCCATCTCCGATTCGGTATCGGAGCCTGAACTCGAAACGATCGAGGTCGCGACGGACGAAGCGCGCGATGACGTAATCGACGCGGGCGCGGGGGTGGGAGTAGCGTTAGGCGCTATGTGAGCCGCATCGTGGGAACGTGCGCTCGAATTTGATACGACGGCGGGGGGCGCGGCGCGTGCCTCCGAGGCACGTTTAAAGTACGCGGCGACGGACGCGGGGGGGGAGGGATTACTACGAGCGGCCCTAAACTCGAGATACTCGGCCCTAATTGACGGGTACCTATCCCGGAGGAACCCGACAATGTCACTAACACTTTCACTGTCTTCCATTTTTCTTTCTTCTTGCCCGGGGGGGGCGGCCCCGGGACTTTTGTTGAACTCGCCGAAAGGCGAGGCCCCGGATAGGATTTGTAACCCCCCTGTGCTGCAGGACAGCAAGGAGCAGGGGGGGGGAATGCCTATGCCGTGAAAACGGCAATCGGCGGGGAAAAGGAAAGGAACCCGCTCGGGCTGTATAGTGCTACAGCAGGCAGAATCGCGAGCGGGGGTCTAGTCTTGAAAAAGACTGTTGTTTTGGGAAGGGTTAGGAAATCGCTAGCCTGTGAGTGCCACAGGAAGCCTGATCGTAGCGATTGGTTGCCTTGAAAAAGACAGTTGGTATGAGGTGGGTATTCACGGTCACAACACTATCACGCACAAATGTGTATTCCGATGCGTAGGTCGCAAGCGACCAACGGATTGGAAGGCACGTTCACACACAACCGAGTCGTAAACGAGAATGTATTCACGGTCACTAAACTGTCGAGCACAACTGTGAGTTCAGAGACGTAGCTCGCAAGCGGGCCACGGATCGGAAAGCACGTCCGCGCACGACCGAGTCGTGAGCGAGAATGCAAATGGGTATAAGGGGTCCCAGTAATCTAAGTACAGATATGGAATAAAAAAATCGAGTAGCATTTAAAGTACTTTGGCACTGGTACCTTTTGAATAAGACATGTGGAATGTTGAGTTCCGGGTAGAGGTTAAGTCATCCTATTACCATCTATCTCATCGCCAGCTCTTACCATATAAGATCTAGTGACTGCTTAAAAATGTTGGGTTTCAATTACAAAATACAAAATAGTATTTTTTTATTGCCCTTGTAGGCAGACGAGTATGCAGCCCACCTGATGGTGAGTGGTTACCGTCGTCTATAGACTTCAGCAATGCCAGGGGCCAAGTCAAGCCGCTGCCTACCATTATGTCTGATGATTAGTCATGTATCGTTGTTATGTTTATGTGCTTCGCCTACCCGTTTAACACAAGGTAAACCGCGAGCTTTTCTGATCATCTTTGAGACTATAAAAAAACGAAAAAACCCACATATTACATGATACACAGTTATTATTATTGGAAATATCACTGGCAAACATTTTTATTTTTTATAGAGCATCTGTTCAGATTCTGCTAGAAAATATTCAGTCACAAAAAAATATTCGTCAGTTCTATTTTAAACTTCGAATAGTTATTAAGATGGTTTTGTTTGTTAAGTTCACACGTCATACATAACACAAAACAAATGAATAAAAATTGAAACCACATCAAACCAAACAAAATTTAATAAAAAAACTTTTCACGCGTACATAGCGAAGTAGAAATAAGATGCGGTACGACTATAACAAAGAACGAGGTTGTTGAGTGGAACAGTTCTGGATCAAGTTGTTTTCCAAGAGGTCTTGCAAGTTTATTAACTACTTGAAGGTACTGTTTCCGCGAAAGCGCTTTTGGTACGCTATCGCTTCGTGGAGTCGTCGTGGAGGACAATATCGATATTGTGGTTCAAAAGTTGTTTTAGGAATAATTATAGCAGTTTCATTAGTGCCCGGTTAGTTTCACTTCCGTTTAGGTGGGTGTAAGCATTAAAGTTAGGCGGTTGTAAAAATGTAACAAAATAAATTTTATATTTTTCCAGAGAAAAGTTTGCATTATTTTATAATCAATCCAACAATAACTTGTGATTTTTTTTAAGAATAAAACAATAAAATTATAAATAAATGAATGTAAAATGATTTTACTTAGTTGTGGCATTTGAAATTGAATAAAATTTGAATTATAGGGATTTAAAGGTAAAATTCGGAGTAAAGAGATACGTAATGACCATTTCATGTGAATTGGACTAGTGTCTACAATAGGATTACGTATCAAAAGCGAGGACTCTGCTATCCCTATTCGCTTTTAATTCGAATTTAACAAACAGCCTCACAATGTTCAGCATGAGCTGTTTTGCTAAATAGGTTCGGGCGGCCTCTAACTATCAATAGATTTAATCCAGTTTTGTGTTTGCATTTAACATTGGATTAAATATTACTTGATATGGATTTTCTTAGTTCAAAAGATACTGGATCAGTTGTTCTCTTTTATACTATTGTCAGGTATTGTACATAAATTCTATAGATTTTTTAAAATCTAATGCCACCATTTATCTTGCGACAAATGGCCAAGCGTTGCAGGCACCTTTTTTTCTGTAATTTTGACAAAACTAAATAATTAATATATTAAAATTAGTAGGTATATAAATTATTATACAGCTAATCCTCTGAGTCGAAGATCAGTGTTTTTGATAACATTTTTATTTTTCAACATCTTTATTAGGTATTTGAAGTAACAAGGAACCGATAAGGTACTAGACTCGAATGTGTGTTGGATCTCTTGCGAGTCCGCGCGGGTAGGTACCACCACCCTGCCTATTTCTGCCGTGAAGCAATAATGCGTTTCGGTTTGAAGTGTGGGGCAGCCGTTGTGACTGTACTGAGACCTTAGAACTCATATCTCAAGGTGGGTGGCGGCATTTACGTTATAGATGTATTTGCGCTCCACTAACCACTTAACACCAAGTGGGCTGTGAGCACGTCCACCCATCTAAGTAATAAATAAAAATGGCATTAGGTAAAATACAGTCAATTGTTGTTCTGTATTCTAACTGAAAATGACTATTTTCTTGGTGTGCAATAAAACGTACACCACTTTAACATAATTCTTTTCTATACTCTTTTTCTATAATATTTTAAATGTGGAAGTTGGAATGTATGGATATTTTTACCCAATCAAGCAAAATGGATGAACAGAGCTCCGCGAAATTTCCTAGCAATATAGTTTATAGCTTGCATTAACACATAGCATACTTTTTATCATAGTAAATGAGATAGCCAGGGTAACGCCAGGTATAGGAAACTAGCTTTTGCCCGCGACTTCGTCTACGTGGAATAGTTACTTTGGGATAACGTTAAATTTTACCCGCGACTTCATTAACGTGAAGGTGAAAATATTTTTGAATAATAGAATACTGAGAAGCTATTTAATGTACCAAAATCACCCTTCAAAAGAGGCAATTATCAATTCGCCAACATTTTTTTATATGTATGTTCACCGTTCTCGAGAATACTTGAACCAATTCTGATAACTCTTTTTTTGAAGTGAAACTTCCTTATCGGCGTTGGAAAAAAATTTACCGTCACATTTTTCGGTTACGCGTCACTTTTTTCCGTTACGCGCCATCTGTTTTGTATTCATGTCTATGATAATAAAATCCTTTTGTTTAAACTTTATCTAATTTAACTTTTTTGTATTCATGTCTATGATAATAAAATCCTTTTGTTTAAACTTTATCTAATTTAACTTTATTTAACCAATTTCTAGAAAGTTGCATGTAGATCATTTTTCGAAAAATAAGGCCATAAACAAGTTTCACTTCTTACGTGTGTACACTAGTACACGCACACATTTTCTTTTTTTTTTTTGTTCAAACGGGTAGACTTCATAAATTATCCTGTAAGCACCAGGATCAGGATCTGATGATGGGATCCTGGAGAAATAGAGAAAAATCTACAATTTTCAAAGACTGTCTTGAAGTGATTTGGATCTTTCTTGTTATTCTTGTTATTCTGTGCCGCCGCGCACCGGCCAGCCAGCGTCTTGTACATCGTTATTCCGCGCTTGATCATTATTTTGTTGCGATGTTCTTTTAAAACTGCGTTATTTTCTAAGATACTCATTGAAACCAAAAGGGCAAATTTATTTTAAATGAAATACTTGTAATCAATAACGTATTTATTTGGATAAGGATTATTATCATCTTTTTAAAAACACCTTTAACTATAAACTTTTCAGCTTTATAATATTAGTATAGATTTGTCTATAGTAAATTTGAAGTATATTCGTGATTTAGTTAGCAATAGCTAATTAGTGATTTAACTTATCAATCAGATACACAAATCGACTGGTACGTTATGGATTAGAAAGTGACACAAGTAACTCCTTATTTCGGGGAAATACAACAAGTTCCATATTGAATTACAAATTTGACGGGAGTGAAAGCGCGGGGTACATCTATTAAGAGAATAAGTTGGACCCAATTAGGTAAGTCTACATCGTTGCCTTTTTTGTTGCGAATCGGTAAGGCGCTCCGCCCCGGTAATAGATTTACCTAGTGAGCCGAGATGTCGTCTACTCAACTAGCACAAATATTAATTTTTCACCACAAGTAGGTAAGTTATTAAATAAAGTTTGGTAATTAAATGCAATATGAGGCCTTAACAGCTGTAGTTGTAGCAGTAGACTTAATACTTGGATGTGAAAATCGGAAGCTAAGTCATAAAATCCACAATAAAAGCACGAAGTATAATATTAATGTACCGACATAACCACTCAATGTTCTACTTGGCACGCTTTGTTTAAGTCTCATATGGAAATTAAGTTGCAAAACTAAAAATGAACAATGGGATTATTAGCGATGCTTCAAATTTATATAGTTGGAAAAATACTGCTATAGGTTTACATAATGTTAGTGTAGTTTATGATAAATTGTGAAGCCAACTCGTATCACTTGTATATCAGATAAGACATGATGTAATAATAACATCTCTGGTAAAAAAAAAAACTTCAGAGGTGTCAAGGGACACCCGGATGGAACGAAGTTCCTTTCGATTAATTAGTGAAGGAATTGTATTTTTTTTTAAGGTATAATAATAAATTACGGCATTATGAAAAAGAAAAAAACAATACTATGAACTAAATTACTATTGTTGAAACGCTATCTCGAGAAACTGTACTCATTACGCGGATCAATCGGATACGAGCAATGTCACGCGATAAGCGCCTACACGTTGATTGGTCAGAATGACGGAACTAAAAAGTGTCGTGACAACTTTTCGTAAGAACTTTTTCCGTCTAGCCCCCTTTCACAACGCGCGATAAGGAACTTCGTTCCAATATGTCTATGTAATCTTAGCCGATAATAAGTAATGGAGACTAAGTAAGACATCATATTTTAAGGAAGGCTTACACATTGGAATTCACGTTGTAATGTATATGTGTATAGATAATGGCAGATTGGCCAAATACATAACAACCCATTATCTCATTTTTTTTAGTTTTTTTTTATTGCACTTGTACGCAGACGAGCATACGGCCCACCTGATGGTGAGTGGTTACTGTCGCCCATAGACTTCCGCAATGCCAGGGTCAGAGCCAAGTCACTGCCTACCGCTAATTATCTCATTTAAAATCATGAAGATAGCATGCCCACAGTTTTTCAATGAGACCAATAATAATTGGTGTCAAAGGCCGGATCTTAAATGGTGCGTATTTAGATTACGCCTTAATAGTTCATGAATGATTCATAGAAGAAAAAAGATTTATTGATTAATTGAAAGACAGCTTGAAGATTGTGCCTTTTATTATTTCAATGTCCGTTTCGATTTTGTTAGTCAACAGCATGATGTTTCTTTCCAATGTATCAGATTACGCTAACTACGAGTAAAATGGAAATGCATAACTTATTAATACATCGCTCCGGAGCCACCACGCAACTGCGAAATAATCTCGGTGTTCCATGACAAGCTATTATCATTACTAGAGGTCCCGCAGTAGTCGAAATTCGACTATAATTAATAGTTTGTACACTATTATGATTGTAGTTTATACTTCTATAATCACAAATTTCGCCAAGACTAAACTATAAAAAAATATTAATAAAGACAAACAATATTTAATCTATTCTCAATTTGACCACAGACGTCAAGAAGAAAAGTTTGACAATAAATAGTATGCATGCGTGTGTGCGTCAAATACATGGTATGTAGTGTGTAATGTTTTCTTTATTTATCTAATGTATCTTTTATGCATTATTTAAAAAAAATATTAGCGTTGTGCACTCCTTCTCTATGTTCTCTATAAGTGTGGAAAATTTCATACTCCTCCGCCGCGCGATTTTCGTAAAAAGGGATACAAAGTTTTTGCTTCACGTATTGTGTATATATAGATTGGTCGTATAGTTTTAATTAATTATAATTATTGGTCGTATAGCTTTAATTAAACTTTTTATTTTTAACAATGTGATGTTTTACTTGAGTTTGGAATTTATGTTTTGCATACAAATTGTTTAAGTACGAATTTATTTTACGCTTTTTTCAACATTTTATTCGTACATATACACAGACATTTTCACAATTATATTTTATAATTAAGGTCAAATTAAACTTGCTTAATCTATCATGATTTTCAGAAGAGACACGTTTTCAAAAAAGTTTCGAGACTAACACAATTAAGGCTTAAATAAATTTTACGAGTTTTTTCTTCGACGATGGTTAAAGTGTGAAATGTTTTTACCAGACCGTTTTGTATTTTCGGCAATAGGCGCTGCGATAACAGAAAAATGAAACACGGTACAGTTTTGCCTTACTATAGCAAAGGCAAAACGAGCGTCGGATGTCGAGCTCAGCCTAATTTATGTGAGAGGCGTCGTTGAATAAAAACGTTACGAGACCAAACCGTTTGCGAAGTGAAATGCGAAATGTTAATGGCAGTATCGCTAACATAGCCTGAATTGTATTTAACATTATACTATAGACTTTTGTTTTCAGACGAGTGATCTGATTTTTCGGTATCAGCGAGCTATGAAATTGAGCCGTCTTATTTTCACGCTAAGTTAAATTCTTGGAATTTTGTGTTCCATGTTATATTTTAATCAAATCTGAGTATTCGTTTTGGAGATGTTTAACGGATAGAAAGAAAAGCTTCAAATTTCACAGATTAAAAAAATAAGTTTATTGTGTTTTTATGTAGTTAAGTTGAAGTTTCAACTGTATTGGAAACATAATTCTACCTTTAAAACTTTTGATTAATTCGAAGTAAAAATAGGTTGAAAAAATGGCACTTATTTGTGCGAGTGGAAATTTAAGCTATTTAAACCTAAATTTAAAAGTATATTCATGTAACAAACTAAGCATTAAGGACGTTAGTATAATGGACAGTGAATGGGAAAGTATTAAATGTAGTTCGATACGACTGGAGTAACATGACATTCAACAATTTAGGCGAATTTAATAAGATAAAATTTTACTGCTCTTTCATACAAACGACATCTAGCTTTGAAGTCGGATTATGAAAATATTATAGAGATAACAGGAGACAGGAGGCGGTCACCGGCTCTTCAATGAGGCTGGGATGACAAACGAGCGTCCCGGTGACTGGGCGGAAACTAACGATATAGATGTTCCGGCCTTCCTATGACACAAACTTGTACAGCGTTTCATAAATCTTTTGCTGTTTCGGATAGGTGCCTGCGGATAATTTTTTGAAGCTAGGTGAATTTGAGATTATCTGAATTTAATTAAATTGATAAGTGCACAAACAAATTGCTCTTACAAAACTGCGAAGCATGCTTATATAACAGGTTACTTTGACTGCGGTATGCACACGTCATTTCGGATCCTTCCGATCCACTAACGGTGCTTAAGTACCTCAAGCACCGGTCATCGTTCTAGTCGAACCCGTCGCTTGCGACGAAGGGCTCGGCGAGTAAATTAACCCACAGACACAGTCCAGTGAGTTTCTCGTCGGATTTTCTTAGTGAGTCGCGTTTCCGATCCGGTGGTAGATCCTGCGAAGCACTGCTCTTGTTAGGGTTAGTATTGGCAACGTCGTCAGGTTTTAGCCTCGTGAGCTCGTCTACTAATTCGGTGAATCTGGTATAACCCCTCTAGGTTACTAGAATAGGTAGAAAAAATGCAGTATGATAATCATTTAGATGTTTATTTTTTAATTCCATGTCCAATGTCGTATTAATTTAATTGGACCAGCCCATGAGACTGCGCCCCTTTCGCCTCTTTTCTTCCACTTTACCGATAGTGAGTAGTTTTTCGAGATTGTCGCCCGATTCTTTGACGGAAAACTCGAAAATCCTAGGCAGTTAAGCGGTGGAAAATCTTCCATATAAGATTGTAAATTCATAGCTATTCTATTAAATTGTTACAGGAGTTCGTAAACATCAAATAATCGAATACTGTGTCCAACTTAGGAATTGAGGACGAAGTCTCTATTGTACCGTATGACGGCTGTTCACAATAATGACACCTACCCTATTGAGGGCTCACAATACGTCCCACCGCCAGTAATGTATAGTGATTTTATATATGCAGTACGTTTACAAAAATCTGTAATAAATCTAATAAATTATGGGACTGCCCAAATACTTTGAGTCAAATGATGTTCGTGACGAAATATTTCAGTAAATATAGTTTTGGATACGAAAATGTCACTGGAAATCTTTTCAGTCTCGTGACGTCATAAGGAAGAAAAATACATCAATCTAAAGCATTATGGTCGTGTGCGGAGCGAAGAGCATTAACATTGCATAACTAGAACGTAAATTTATAGTACTAGAATATTTCACTTGAAAAGGACCTAATTCTGAAAACAATCAAAACCGATAATTTTGTGCTTCTGTTCTAGATCATTCAGTTTTTATTATGTACTTATATTCTATGCTATGTCGATATTGACTTTTAACTGAAAATCCACTAGCGTGAATGTAAATTTTATCACAGACTGTTTATATTTTACATCACATACATTTTGATGCACAGAACAGAATTTATTTTTGGCGTTGCTAAATATCACGGTGTATGTCCTTCGATCTGAAGGTAACGCATAGAAATTCTGGTCATTGGACACACACACGCGCAGATGCTACATGTAGTGGACCACGAAAAATGCATGCATGACTTTTCCAAACTTACTTTTTAATATTTACCCTTGTTATTTGTTTACTGTGATGCTTTTTCGGGATATTAGATTTTCGTACGAGATGCCACAGTTCCTATTTACTTTTTCTGTACTCAAGCTATTATTTTGTAATTTATTCATAATGCTAGGCCATGTTATTGTAGCGGTAGACCGTCTAAATAATTTTTGTATACATCAATAGTAATTTTTTGTACATGAAAAGTACTCCTGAAAATGTACGTACGCAAAATTTTAGAATATTTTGTTGATTCTTTTTGACCTGAAAGTGTAATAAACAAATAAACCCACTCTCGTATTAAAATATTAATATGGATAATATCTTCGGATCCTTGGGGCTATGATCTAAGATTTATAGTACGAATAATTTTAAAGTTTTTATTTTTTTATTACTTAGATGGGTGGACGAACTCACAGCCCACCTGGTGCTAAGTGGTTACTGGAGCCCATAGACATCCACAACGTAAATGTGCTACCCACCTTGAGATATAAGTTCTAAGGTCTCAAGTATTAAAATAAAAGGACAGTTTTGTAATTTTTTCAGCGACGGTAATCCTCATTAACTGAATTTTGGCAACATGAAATATTAACTATTCGGAGTACGAGATTTGGTGATTGGTAAGTGTGAAAGCATTGCGATACGTTCAAATATACAAATGTTTACAGAAATACAAAGGGAAGATTTATCCAATTTGACGAGAATGGCTTGGTTGGAGAGGTCACAAGGCGAACAGTAAAAACATATTCCCTAAACGTGACCAAAAACTCCTATACCTCTGGGATGGTATATGCGGCGCGTACATGACAAACAAGAAAAATTCCAAACTCTGAGCTAGAAAAATATCGAAATCACGTATTTTACGGCGATGGACGCTCACATTTAGATGTTTCACTAGAGAAATGCGATTTCCTTTTCCAAAGGGCTATTGTTTGTTGAAGTATGCTTTTTACAACGAATCTTGCTTATACAACTGACCCGTCTGAAATGTCCGATTTCTTTGTTGCTGTTTGAGTTGAAAGTGATTTAGAACATTCTAGTTTCGATTTAGATTTGCTATATGTGTGTTACTTGTATGTTTTAATAGCAGTAACTTTTATTAGGTATTTTAGGAATTTTGGAGGGCGTTCGGATAAAGGGGCCGCATTGTTTTGGGAAGTCATCGGTCAAATGTCAGACCCTCACACTAAGTACATTCTCTAGCGTATTCATTAGAATCTATACTACAAAATAATACAAGGCTTAGTAATAGCTTTTACAGAAATTTGTATGTGAACATTAAATGTACGTACAGACTAAGCATCAAGCAACAATTTGTATTTTTTTTCTCTGTATGACTCTTAATTATAGAACATGACTTTTTAAGTCAGTAAATTAATATAAATATTGTGTAGGTTGTACATTATTGCCAACATAAAAATGAAATCGTCAGCAATGTTAAACATTGTTATTCATGTTGTCAATTTAAGTTTTTTTTTATTGCCCTGGTAGGCAGACGAGCATACGATCCACCTGATGGTGAGTGGTTACCGTCGCCCATGGACTTCAGCAATGCCAGGGGCAGAGTCAAGCCGCTGCCTACCAAGCCTTAAGTGATTTATTTACTTGTAATTAAGTGTAATCATGATAGTGTTTGGTTTTATTATTTGTTAGCGGCGAGTTCCAATGATATAATTCTCATATCAATGAAGACTTATCAAGATATTTACAATTCATATTCAAGGGTCCCAAGTAAATAGAATCTCCTGTGTAATTTGGGCGAGAAACATGCAAAACATTTCAATCGGATCATACATGAGAACACATCAATACCGCAGAGGCAATAATCAAAATATACCTTTAAAAAATATGTGGTATCAAACGAGAAATCTAACAAGGGCTGCGTGGTACAGTCGTTAGAGCTCAGCTACTGCTTGAGACATGAGTTCAGGTCTTAATTATCTTATAATAATAGCTCTCCTTTGAAGCACAATGGTGCGCCTTCTTCAAATTTCGAAAAGGCTGGATTATGACATTGGTGATGTCCATGAAAATTCAGTAGGCCCCACGTACATTTGCACTGTTTGTCGTTTGTTTGTCGAAGCAAAAAAATGCTTACTTTGCTTTTACTATTGATATTACGCCGTTCAACCCGTTTCTTTTAACCAATTACCCGAATAATAACGCTAGAAAGGTATAATACTCGTACAATGGCGAAGGTATTTTCAGTGGAAGTCCATTGTTATTGTTAATTTATTCAGTAGATATCCTATTCAAATTAAGGTTCAAACACCCGACGACCATAGGGCCCTCTCTTCTTACCTCCGTAAGGAGCGTATAAGTTTCCATACGTATACGCTCCAGGAGGAGCGCGAACTCCGCGTTGTAATACGCGGAATCCCTAAAGAGTTAGATGTAGAGCTCGTAAAAACCGACCTGTTAGAACAAGGCCTACCAGTGAATTCTGTGCACCGTATGCACACCGGTCGCGGTAGGGAGCCATATAATATGGTTCTAGTCGCTCTCCAGCCTACCCCCGAGGGTAAGAAAATCTTTAACACACAGACCGTCTGTAGGCTCTCTGGTATCGCTGTCGAAGCCCCCCATAAAAAAGGCACTCCTAGCCAGTGCCATAACTGTCAATTGTACGGGCACTCTTCCCGTAACTGTCACGCGCGCCCCCGATGTGTTAAGTGTTTGGGCGATCACGCCACGGCCCTCTGCGCTCGCGACCAAAAAACCGCGACGGAACCGCCTAGCTGCGTCCTGTGTCGAACACAGGGTCACCCCGCGAATTACCGTGGTTGCCCCCGAGCCCCTAAAATAAATCGCCGCGTCGCCCGCCAAAACCACCTCCGAGCTTCCGGCCCAGACATCAAAGCCTCGGCACCCTCTGCGTCGCAGGCTAAGCCAGCGTTCGTTCCGGCGGCGGTGCCCAGTGTCTCGGCCTGGGCAAAACCGCTGCCGTACACGAACACGGCTACAACTCCCTCCTCCGCGATTCGTCCCGCCCCCGCGACTCGTCCCTCTCCCGCGACTTGCCCTCCGACCGCGTCCGACAATCTCGCTTTAGCGATCGACTTCTTTCAGTCGATCAACTTTGAGCGCGTTAACGCTTTGGGCGACGCCATTCGCGCTGCCTCCACTGCACAACACTTTATCGCCGTTGTGCAGGAATACGCCGACGTATACGCGTCATTAAATACGTACGTCCTCCCCTCACTCCGCCGGTAATCAATGGCGTATATAAGTAGAATAAAGCCCCTATCCGTAACGATAGGATTTTTTAACGCTTACGGTCTCGCAAATCAACGTGATCAGGTTTCTGACTTTTTGCGTGACCACCAAATTGATATCTTTTTAGTGCAGGAGACCCTACTTAAGCCCGCGCGCCGTGACCCTAAAATCGCGAACTATAACATGGTCAGGAACGACAGGCTCTCTGCCCGTGGTGGTGGTACCGTCACTTACTATAGAAGAGCCCTGCATTGCGTCCCGCTCGATCCTCCCGCGCTCGCTAATATCGAAGCATCAGTGTGCCGAATCTCACTGACGGGACACGCGCCGATCGTTATCGCGTCCGTTTATCTTCCACCGGATAAGATCGTTCTAAGCAGTGATATCGAGGCGCTGCTCGGTATGGGGAGCTCTGTCATTCTGGCGGGCGACCTAAATTGTAAACACATCAGGTGGAACTCACACACCACAACCCCGAATGGCAGGCGGCTTGACGCGTTAGTCGATGATCTCGCCTTCGATATCGTCGCTCCGCTAACCCCGACTCACTACCCGCTAAATATCGCGCATCGCCCGGATATACTCGACATAGCGTTATTAAAAAACGTAACTCTGCGCTTACACTCGATCGAAGTAGTTTCAGAGTTAGATTCAGACCACCGTCCCGTCGTTATGAAGCTCGGTCGCGCTCCCGATTCCGTTCCCGTCACGAGGACTGTGGTGGATTGGCACACGCTGGGCATCAGCCTGGCTGAATCTGATCCACCATCGCTCCCGTTTAACCCGGACTCTATCCCGTCTCCTCAGGATACCGCTGAAGCCATAGACATCTTAACGTCACACATAACCTCGACATTAGATAGGTCATCGAAGCAAGTTGTAGCGGAGGACTTCCTTCACCGCTTCAAATTGTCCGACGATATTAGGGAACTCCTTAGAGCTAAGAACGCCTCGATACGCGCCTACGACAGGTATCCTACCGCGGAAAATCGTATTCGAATGCGTGCCCTACAACGCGACGTAAAGTCTCGCATCGCCGAAGTCCGAGATGCCAGATGGTCTGATTTCTTAGAAGGACTCGCGCCCTCCCAAAGGTCTTACTACCGCTTAGCTCGTACTCTCAAATCGGATACGGTAGTAACTATGCCCCCCCTCGTAGGCCCCTCAGGCCGACTCGCGGCGTTCGATGATGACGAAAAAGCAGAGCTGCTGGCCGATACATTGCAAACCCAGTGCACGCCCAGCACTCAATCCGTGGACCCTGTTCATGTAGAATTAGTAGACAGTGAGGTAGAACGCAGAGCCTCCTTGCCACCCTCTGATGCGTTACCACCCGTCACCCCGATGGAAGTTAAAGACTTGATCAAAGACCTACGTCCTCGCAAGGCTCCCGGTTCCGACGGTATATCCAACCGCGTTATTAAACTTCTACCCGTCCAACTCATCGTGATGTTGGCATCTATTTTCAATGCCGCTATGGCGAACTGTATCTTTCCCGCGGTGTGGAAAGAAGCGGACGTTATCGGCATACATAAACCCGGTAAACCAAAAAATCATCCGACGAGCTACCGCCCGATTAGCCTCCTCATGTCTCTAGGCAAACTGTATGAGCGTCTGCTCTACAAACGCCTCAGAGACTTCGTCTCATCCAAGGGCATTCTTATCGATGAACAATTCGGATTCCGTACAAATCACTCATGCGTTCAACAGGTGCACCGCCTCACGGAGCACATTCTTGTGGGGCTTAATCGACCAAAACCGTTATACACGGGAGCTCTCTTCTTCGACGTCGCAAAAGCGTTCGACAAAGTCTGGCACAATGGTTTGATTTTCAAACTATTCAACATGGGCGTGCCGGATAGTCTCGTGCTCATCATACGGGACTTCTTGTCGAACCGCTCTTTTCGATATCGAGTCGAGGGAACCCGCTCCTCCCCACGACCTCTCACAGCTGGAGTCCCGCAAGGCTCTGTCCTCTCACCCCTCCTATTTAGCTTATTCGTCAACGATATTCCCCGGTCGCCGCCGACCCATTTAGCTTTATTCGCCGACGACACGACTGTTTACTATTCTAGTAGAAATAAGTCCCTAATCGCGAAGAAGCTTCAGAGCGCAGCCCTAGCCCTAGGACAGTGGTTCCGAAAATGGCGCATAGACATCAACCCAGCGAAAAGTACTGCGGTGCTATTTCAGAGGGGAAGCTCCACACGGATTTCCTCCCGGATTAGGAGGAGGAATCTCACACCCCCGATTACTCTCTTTAGACAACCCATACCCTGGGCCAGGAAGGTCAAGTACCTGGGCGTTACCCTGGATGCATCGATGACATTCCGCCCGCATATAAAATCAGTCCGTGACCGTGCCGCGTTTATTCTCGGTAGACTCTACCCCATGATCTGTAAGCGGAGTAAAATGTCCCTTCGGAACAAGGTGACACTTTACAAAACTTGCATAAGGCCCGTCATGACTTACGCGAGTGTGGTGTTCGCTCACGCGGCCCGCACACACATAGACACCCTCCAATCCCTACAATCCCGCTTTTGCAGGTTAGCTGTCGGGGCTCCGTGGTTCGTGAGGAACGTTGACCTACACGACGACCTGGGCCTCGAATCAATTCGGAAATACATGAAGTCAGCGTCGGAACGATACTTCGATAAGGCTATGCGTCATGATAATCGCCTTATCGTTGCCGCCGCTGACTACTCCCCGAATCCTGATCATGCAGGAGCCAGTCACCGTCGACGCCCTAGACACGTCCTTACGGATCCATCAGATCCAATAACCTTTGCATTAGATGCCTTCAGCTCTAATACTAGGGGCAGGCTTAGGGACCCCGGTAACCGTACTCGTCGAACTCGACAAAGAGGTCGACGTGCAACCTAACCCATGCATCAGCCCGCTGAGTTTCTCGCCGGATCTTCTCAGCGGGTCGCGATTCCGATCCGGTAGTAGATTCATTCGCGAAACAATTGCTCTTGAGTTGTTAGGTCTCCTTCGGAGGCGCTCGGGCAGTTGTTAGCAAATCCCACCCCTCTTGGCTGAGCCTTTGCTCGCCCACCTGTCCTGGTGAAACTGGAAAGGCCTTCGGGCCACCAGTAAACTTTCAATCATAAAAAAAAAAAAAAAAAAAAAAAAAAAAAAAGATATCCTCTGCTGCAAAGGGACTCCAATTTGGTCGGTTAATATGAGACTGAACATGTGGATATAAAATTGTAAAATTTCTTGCCTACAAATTGAATGTATGTGTTAAAACTTAAAGGTCCTTGAAAGCTTTTGCGGCAAAACTTAATATAAATAGGTCATTGTCATTTTACAATCAAAGAAACTACATTAATTTTAATTTATCCACCTGTCCGCATATCACAACCATTTTACTCGGAGAGTTTGATAGCAGTCCTTGGCGGTAGTCTGTGGCTTGGTTGTGCCCAGGATATTAAGATTTCCATTAGCGAAACAAAGTAATATCGGTGCTTGGTACGAAGTATTTTACATGTACGATAAGGACACGTGAGAAGTGAAAGAAATATGAACAAAAAATATTTTGTTTGCGCCGAATCAAATGTGTAAAACATCAAATCTCGCTTCAGTCGCGGAGAACTGCGAAAGACGCCTGCTAATTGCTTTCACGTTACGCAATGAGAATTCACCAAATATAAACTACAACTGTACAAACATTGAAAATGAAATTATATTTTTTTTTATTTTTTTTTATTGCTTAGATGGGTGGGACGTGCTCACAGCCCACGCAGTGTTAAGCGGCTACTGGAACCCATAGACATCTACAACGTAAATGCGCCACCCACTTTGCGATATAGCTTCGAAAGTCTTAGTATAGTTACAATGGCTGCCCCACCCTTCAAACCGAAATGCATTACTGCTTCACGGCAGAAACATGCGGGGTGGTGGTACCGACTCACAAGAGGTTCTACCACCAGTAAATTTTGATCCATTCGATCTAGGTCTGTATCATCGAAAGAGATCCAGCATAGAAATGAACAAATTTAACATAGCCGAAATTCAATGATGGTTTGGCTTCATTTCCAATTTTCTTCGCTAATGATTAAATATCGAAAAAAGAAAATACGAAATTTGAACAACCCACAGCAAGGGATTACTAAGATAGATAGACTTATGAATTGCCCTCAAAAACGAATCTATCTCAGGATAATTCTTATTTAATCGTGATGAAATCAACCTCTCCAGACAGCGTTGTCGGGACTCTATTAAATTAAACGGTTCAAGTTTATATTTCAGATGCTGAAACAACTGAGATAACAAGCATTTGTGTTGTTGATTTCTCGAATTGTTAGCAATAACAAAATTATATTATTTAGTTTTGATCATTATTCTCTAGACGTGATTATCATTTCAGATCGTAATTGGCCTTTACAAAGTTAGTTTTTCTAAAGTAATAAAAATCTATCTAAATGTTTTGCGTCACAATTACAATTAAGTGTTTTTTTGTGATCAAATAGTGTTCATATAGAATATCGGACGAATTTATAGCTTGGTACTAGGCGGCAGAAATGGGTTGGATGGTGCTGCTTTACCGGTGTGGTCCCCAATACATCCTACAAAAGTAGAATTACATTCTTTGTTAGACATAATTCAGAATATAGTAGATTCGCTAGGTGATTGTTTCCATTTTCAAAAGATATATTATAATAATGTCTCACTAAATGAAGGTAGTTTCAATTACTTACAAAATATTAATATTATAAAGGACAACACTCAAGTACTGTTTAGAAGCGTTTGTATATCCGTGGACATTAACGTGAATAATTAAGTAACCACAGAGCACATTAGCGCCTCACTGCTCAAAATGGACCTTTTTCGTTGACAACTAAATTTAATTATACACTATAATGAAACACAAATTGCATTATTAATGAGGTACTTTTGTTAGTAGTTCTAGTTGAATTATTATGAGTATTTTTCTTTAACAAAATGTATTTACTTTAGAAGTATAAAGCCAGATACATTTTTATACAAAAATCACTTTTTTTTATTGCTTAGATGAGTGGACGAGCTCACAACCCACCTGGTGTTAAGTGGTTACTGGAGCACATAGACATCTACAACGTAAATGCGCCACCCACCTTGAGATATAAGTTCTAAGGTCTCAATTATAGTTACAACGGCTGCCCCACCCTTCAAACCGAAACGCATTACTGCTTCACGGCAGAAAATAGGCAGGGTGGTGGTACCTACCCGTGCGGACTCACAAGAGGTCCTACCACCAGTAATTACGCAAATTATAATTTTGCGGGTTTCATTTTTATTACACGATGTTATTCCTTTACCGTGGAAATCAACCGTGAACATTTGTTGAGTACGTATTTCATTAGAAAAATTGGTACCCGCCTGCGGGATTCGAACACCGGTGCAATGCTCAACACGAATGCACCGGACGTCTTATCTGTTAGGCCACGAAGACTTCAGAATTTATCACTTTTATTACTGGTCTAGTTTTTGGCCTACGTGGTGTTAATTGAGGGAATGATTGAGGGTACAAAATCGCGTGGCAGATTAACGTTATGATGGATCCTAAATAAACACAGCTCTAAGCAATCTCGTCAACGAGTGCAGAAGAAAGGCCGCGGTGGGCGAGGAATGGCGACGTCTTGTGAAGCGCACCACAACCCGAACTGATGACTACGACCACTCTGTAAAGAGTGCAAACGACCAAGAAGAAGTATTGGCCTAAAATAGCAGTATCTTATTCCTTCCGCATGTGTCGTAATAGGTGATATGCGTAATAGGAGTATTGCGTAATAGGAGTATACGTATAGGAGTATTGTGTAATGATTCTTCGTGGTAGGGCGTATCGTAAGCCCGCACGAGTAGGTACAACCATTCCCCATTTTTTTGCCGTGAAGCATCTCCGTTTCCCGATTTGATAATTGGCACCGCCGTTAAACCATACAATCGAAACATCCACCTCATGTTTCAAGGTGTGGGCGGCGTTCACGTTGTGATGTCTATGAGTTTCCGTAACCACTTTACGAGGAGTGGGCCGTAAGTAGCGCGGTCATCTGCACTACATTTGTGTTTTCTTAAATGAAAATTCAGAAAATTTATCCACAGATTGAAGTTCAGTTCAACCAATTATAAGTAGCCTAGTTTTAAGTCATATTTCGTTTCCTGATTCCATTGCTTTAATGAAACGTTCAAACTGGTGATCGAAAGTGGTTAAGCGTGCCCGTTTTAAGTAAATTCTCTGTATCTTGTTTAAAATACCGACTAGCGTCTTAGGATGTGTTCAAAACGAGACTACTAATGTGGTTATTTATAGCTAGCACACACGTGAATGTGGGGATAGCCTAGTCAAATGGAAAAACAGCTTAACTACTTCTCTCGTGATTGTAAAATATTCTTTATAAATACCTACAAAAAAGAAGAAAGCGTATGATATTTTAAATGTAAAAACAGCTTTTAGAATTAATTTAAGTATTAGGTTATGTTTACGTATCACAGTATTCACACAAAAAGAAAACCAAACCAATCTTATCATTTCTATTGATTCATCAAAATAAATGCCCCTCACTAAATTTCCAGTAGTGGCTCGTATCCTTGCACATATATCAGACGAAATGAATCCCTCCAGTCGAATATATACTCGTATCTGTCAGCGATAGGAAAGGAATACAGTGTTTTCTTCTTCTACTTTCATTAGGATAGGTTCCGCTTGGATATTTTAACATTTATCCTCAATTAGATTTTTTCGAACGTAGATGAACGGACATGATGTTAATTTCTTAACGAAGTCAGAAATCATAATGCAGTCGTAATTTTTTTTTATTCAGGTCAAAACCTCAACTGCGTGAGAATAATGATTACTCTAATCTATAAATCGAAAAGCATTATTCGTTTGCGGCAATTATAGACATGGTGATTCTACCGATCAGGGCGGGCTTACGAACCGGATTACCGCTGCTACTGAAGATAGGTCTTAGGGTTAAGCAGAAAAATAAATGACATTAATTTTATACTATATCGATGATGGAGATGACGTCGGGTTAGCCTTCAGTAACCGCATCTATGCTAGAGGCACAGCTAAGTGCTATATGTCTGTAATTTTCAATAATTCCGGTTTTAAACGTATTTTACTCATCTATTGCTAAACAACGCTGTCTATTATGATATTATAAATATAATAAATATTTACTAACAATCACGCCACGTTAACTGGTCCCGTGATAAGTTCGTAAAGAACTTATGTTACAGGTACCAGATAACGGAAATAAATGTGAGATTTATATTATACACATATATTACATATATTTAATATACATCCGTAAGCCTGGAAAAGTCATTTTATATTTATCATACAAATATTTTCCCTTGACGGGATTCAAACTAGCGACCCCCTTGTGTAGTTAGTGACCATGTCACTTACCACTACACCAGACGGCCGTTAAATGCAGTATTCTAGCCTCTTCTGAAATAACAAGAAGTCGTTGTGGTCTAAAGGATAAGTCGTCCGGTGCATTCGTGTTGAGCGATGCACCGGTGTTCGAATCCCCGGCGGGTACCAATTTTTCTAATGAAATACGTCCTTCACAAATGTTCACGATTGACTTCCACGGTGAAGGAATAGCATCGTGTAATTAAAATCAAACCCGAAAAATTATAATTTGCGTAATTACTGGTGGTAGGACCTCTTGTGAGTCCCCACGGGTAGGTACCACCGCCCCTATTTCTGCCGTGAAGCAGTAATGCGTTTCGGTTTGAAGGGTGGGACAGCCGTTGTGACTATACTGAGACCTTAAAGAATGAAAACATTGATTTTTTTGTCTTTCCAGTATCATTAAGACTGGCAAGCACGGGCTCAGCCAGGGGTGGGATTGGTTAACAGCTACCAGTGCCTCCGAAGAAGATCTAAGAACTCTAGAGCAGCTGCTTTGCGAATGAATCTATTACCGGATCGAAATCGAGACCCGCTGAGAAGATTCGGCGAGAAACTCAGCGGGCTAACATTGAAACTACATGGATACAGAATAAGTATTTAGAATAGTTTTTTATCTATTACATCTTCTATACATACCATTTTGTTAATGTAAGTGACGTCAGAGTAGTGAGAGCAGTAGTCACATTATTTTTATGGATTACATAATATGATTAAAAAAACTGTTTTTCCGTTTGTGGCTTAGTCTCGTGGGTGTTGTAAAACCGACTAAGCGATTCACCGAAGATCAGGTAGCAGCGTTTCCTGATAATTTAATCAGTATACTGCGATTGCCAGTATAAATTGGCGGTAGGGCGTTACAGTCAGCCCGCTCTATGTACCGTTCTGTTGCGCAACAATCGTTCTGTCGTTGTCATTTGACGTCTAATAACCTTATTTTGGTATACAAAAAATCTCAGATAAATTATATTATCTATACTAATATAACTAGTCAGGTCATAAGTATTGTCACACAGTAAAAACTTTTCTTTTAGAATGCTGGCCACAAAAAAGTTTATTGAATTCGAATTTCGAATTGTTCATGAAAATAAAAATGTATACTTTTAGAATTTTCACTCATTTTTAAATATGGAGTGGACGCTTAAAGAAGACCGTGTTGCAGTTATTGCGTTGCATCGTTGCGGTTACGCGCCAATTCAAATTTTTAACATACTGAAAAATTTGAATATAACCAAAAGATTCGTTTATCGTACCATCAAACGATACAATGAAGACTCTAGTGTAGATGACAGGTCAAGAAGTGGTCGCCCTCGGTCTGTTAGGACTCCATCAGTGATAAAAGCTGTGAAGGCGCGAATTCAAAGAAATCCCAAACGTAAGCAGAAACTGTTGGCCCTTCAGATGGGGTTAAGCAGAACCACGGTGAAAAGGGTATTAAATGAAGACTTAGGGCTTCGGGCATATCGAAGAAAAACAGGACATCCTTTGAATGCTCGTCTAATGGACCTGAGACTGAAGAGATGCCGCGCTTTGTTGAAGCGGTACGCGGGAAAAAAATATCGGGATATTCTTTTTTCGGATGAAAAAATTTTTACCGTAGAAGAGAGCTACAACAAACAAAATGATAAGGTGTACGCACACAGTAGTGAAGAAGCGAGCAACCGTATTCCGCGTGTCCAACGAGGTCATTTTCCATCCTCGCTCATGGTATGGTTGGGAGTTTCTTATTGGGGCTTAACAGAGGTACATTTTTGTGAGAAAAGTGTAAAAACGAATGCAGTTGTGTATCAAAATACAGTCCTGACGAACCTTGTGGAACCTGTTTCTCATACCATGTTCAATAACAGGCACTGGGTATTCCAACAAGATTCGGCGCCAGCTCATAGAGCTGACTGACTGATGAAAAAAAAAAAAAAAAAACTGACCACAAGACTGGCTGGCGGCGCGTGAAATCGACTTCATCCGGCACGAAGACTGGCCCTCCTCCAGTCCAGATTTGAATCCGTTAGATTACAAGATATGGCAACACTTGGAGGAAAAGGCGTGCTCAAAGCCTCATCCCAATTTGGAGTCACTCAAGACATCCTTGATTAAGGCAGCCGCCGATATTGACATGGACCTCGTTCGTGCTGCGATAGACGACTGGCCGCGCAGATTGAAGGCCTGTATTCAAAATCACGGAGGTCATTTTGAATAAACTTTAGTGTCATAAGAATCTATGTTTTGTTAAGTTCATTTTGGTATATGAATGGTTACATAATGAATAAACTTGTTTCAATTATTTTACATTAAACATGTGACAGAATTTATGACCTGACTTGGTATAAATCTACAGTGGTTTTTACTGATGTTCTGTCATAACTACTGAACTATGCATCCGATTGACTTGAAACTTGGTATCCATGTAGAAAATAGATGTACTTAACGGATAGGCTAATATTTATATGAGTGGTGGACTCCCTACACCAGTTACGGGGGCTTTAATGATGAGAATCTTTGTGGGGGTGAGAAATAATAATGTTAATTTTAAATGCCTAGCGAAGCGGACGGGAACAGCTAGACATCAGATTTTTGATACGTTTTATGGAATATGATAGTCATCGCAAAAAATAATTGTGAAAAAGGGCAACGCAGACGTTATGCAATACAATTGAGACTTGGACTATATGTCTCAAGTTGAGTAGTGGCATTCACGCGGTGATGTCCATGGGCTCCGGTAGTCACTTAATACTGGCCCTGTATACCTAATCAGCTTAATAAATAGTATACATATATTCCTTTTTCATCTATTTCAATGAGTTTCTATAATTTAGGCAGTATGATATTTTTTTGGTATTCAAATGTAAGGATTTTTTATGCCACATCTCGTTTTCAACTTACCTAAATGAATTTCTTCCGCAGTTTATTTTTCTTCACAAGTTAAGCCGAATATGCTCCGATTTGGTTCCTTTTCGAACAATTTTAATTTAAAAAGTCAACACAATTTCCATAAAACCAAGGAACGTAGGTTAATCTTGTTAACAAAAAGCGTAATCAACTTATCTCGAGAAATAAAGAGGTCTTGTTTTTTGTTGAGGTACGGTTTACATTTCTGAATAAAAGTTTTTATCAATTTCGGTTTGTATCAGTAAAATTATCTTTGTAGAAAAAATTAAAAGGAAAAGTCTACATTACAGATGTCTACATTTCTATGGAGACGTAATCATGTACAATTAGTACAATTAACGTCTCAAAACGTTGTAGGCCGCGATTTGGCTCTACCCCTGGTTGAAGTCCATGGGCGACGGTAATCACTCACCACCAGGTGGGCCGTATGTACATCTGCCTACAAGGGCAATAAAAAAAAACAAAAATAATAAGGTATTCCACTTGTGAATTACTAAGCTAGACGTAATGTATCTGTAAATGGAAAGAAATATTATTTGATAAATAGTGAATGATTATCAATACAATGAAAATAAACAAGAATACCCATAGTAATTAAAAGCAATATTGTTTTAGGTCTATAGGTCTATTTTAATTCAATTTTCTTGTTCAAATGTTATATAAACAGTTGTAGGCGACAAAACAATCTATGTTTATTTGTAGCCACGATAAAGATATGACAGGGTGTAATCAAAATAATTTGATTTGTCGTAATACTTTACCATGCAACAGGCGCAAAAAAAAACATTTTTTTAAATATCTATATATTTATAAATTGTTCGTTTACATAAGTTACAATCTACAATTTGATAGTTTAATTACACAACCTTTTTGTAAACTACGTCCTTAATTATGGCGACATTTTACAATTTTAACATCTCTGACAATTACACAAAACGTATCTTTGGCTGTCAAGAAATTACAAATTTTACTTCAGATTTTCTATTTACATATTACACAGGTACTATATTTACAAGACTGTTTTTAGTGTAGTACACTAGTATTTACAACAACACTAACATTGGAAAAAATACTTTAATTATTAGAGGATAACACACAAATTATTAAAATAATTTTGTTTTCTTATATATAATAAAAAGATACAACTTTAAGATAGTTCATATTTACAATCTACAAAAAAAAATTTACAGACTAAAGATTGTTTCGTCTTTGACTCGAGATTAATCTCCGAAAGATTTTTATTCGTCTTTAAAGAATTTTTTTAAGCGCATGGTCTTCAAACATCAACATTTAACAAAATCTCTTTGATCAATAAGTTTCTTCAAAGAGATGATTTTTTTCTCATGTCAATATAAATATCGGGAAGTAAACTGTGACAAAGGCAAAAGGACAATAAAACAAAACTCGCCGAAAGCTGTACCCGCGCCAATCTGGCAGATTCCGTATCAAATGAACTTGGATGATAATACTTTGGTGTCTAGTTAATCCGCTTCTCGTCACTGGCGAAGTTTTCGCGAGCAACGCCTTTATTTTGGCAATAAAACAACCCCGACCGTAGACTTTGACAAAGTCTTTTTATTACGCCACAGACTTTGTTCGAACGACATTTGGTAACAAAGAATGGAGAAATGCTTTTAAAATGTCGGAAGTTTGCAAGATTACTTTGCGAGGCTTAAAAAAACATGCAGCAATTAATTGATTAAGCGTCCTTATTTCTTTGAGGACTTTAAATTTGTAAACATCATCACATTGTAAATATTTTGTATTAGATATTAACGAAGTAAGACATGGTGAAAGACAGATTTAGTAATGCTTACGATTTGAATCAAATAAGCATGAGAGAAAAAACTGCGAAGCTATTATGTTTTTAATCAAACTGTTCTCCTAAGTAATCAGTGTTGTATTGAGTCGCAAATTTCATTACAACTAATAAAAACTAATTTTACTTTCTTCGTCTGTTACCACAGAAACTATCAGTTGAAGAGTTTTTCTATATTCCTTTAGATACAAATAAATTCGTCTCTAAATCACAGCGAAAATATGAGTTTTATACGGAGGAGTCATTTTATAGATTGCTCAAAGCGTGTTCCTATGAGCGAGGTACTCCTCAAATCGTTATTTATGAAAAATATGAAGGGGTAGCCGGATAAATTGCGAACTCGTTTCCCGAGTGAGCGCACCGAGGATGGTATCGTTTGAGGATCAAACGGTTCCGTAATTGAGTCATTGCAATAAATTTCGCATTTACGATTGCATTTCATCAATCTAGTAAGTTCACAGTTTAAGTAATCAAACTGATCTTCTCAATAAACTTTTGAATAAGAATTTGAAGAATTCAGTTAAAGTAGTTTGTAATTGTATGTTATTTTTCGTATCTATGTTATTTTATAATTCTAATGTAAAGTTTACAGATCATTATAGATAATTTCCTTTATTAAGGAACTAAAGTCGTTATAACACGAAACAGTAAACAAAGAATAAGATGGCAAAGGGATTAACAGCTCGATGAGCGTGGAGTAAGGTTCAGAGCACTCGAGGATTTGTTTATCCGGCTTGATAGAACGCAAATAATGTGGTTAAGAGAGCAACCGAGCTAAGATACGTAACGCGTAGATAAGGCTCTCCCTTCGATTGAATCGGGGCTCACTCGGTTACGGCATAACGAAATCGATTCAGCCTTAATCCCGGCACCGGAGTAAGACAACGATTGAAGGTAGTTAGACAAAAAAAAAACGAATATTATCGACTGTCGATTGCCTACTGATTGCGCGATTAGATTAGCTATTGGCTCAATATACAAAATCTATAAACAATTCGAAACATCGATTATGATAAAATAAAAAAAATATAAACGCTAAATTAATTATGTCTACGACTCGCGAAACATAACAATAAATCCACAGACCTATAATTCAATCAGAACTATTACTTAATATAAAGATCTTTTATAAAGAAATTTACTTCAAAAAAATAATTGTACGTAAAATATAAGAATGGATTCGTTGAATTGACAACAATGCCGTTAATTTTCGAAGAAAAGTTTAAGCTTATTTATTTAAATCGTTGTATTTGCAATGCTAAAGCCTCTCAATTTAAAGACAACATTGTCAAAATATATAGGTACGAATATTTTGTTCACATTGTTCCTTTATATACTTTACATTTTCTTAACATTTTCACATATACGTCTCATCATGTATGCGTGTTTGTATCAGAATCATTCAATTCTAGTTTCATCTGCTTACTCTATTGTGGTTTTAATAAATATTGTTAAACATCAAATGTGTGTACATCACAAAAAAATACAATAGGTTATATCGTTATGGTCAAAGGATGAACTCGACAGGTGGAATTCTACATGGTAGCAAATGATCTCATCGAGTTTGGGCTCAATAGTTTTCCTCTAACGAGTAGAATGCACGGAGCGTGTTTTATTAACTATAGTAGATATTATCATATAACTTCCTCGTTGTTCAGAACTTATTGGAAGACGCGTAAACGCTAATTGGTCATCTTGAAGACATTGTAAAAATCGTTTTATTCTTTAGAGTAATGGTTGCTTTTATGACGGCTAATAAATGGGCGATAAATAAGTAAGTGATGATGATCAGGAGGCTGAAGAGAAGGAGCACCCGTGGTCTTCCGAGAGTGGTGATTGCAACCGTGGTGACGAGGATACCGTTGTTCAAAGACGGAGGCGTTGACCCCGAACTCTGCATTGCTGCTGGTCTTTCCCCACTCAGCACGTGGACTATGACTGAGGCCGATTCTGTGTACACAGTATAAAATGTAAGTACCCTATCTAAAGGAAAGATAAAAAGATAACATAAAATCTTTTGGGGAGACAGTTCAAAAGAAAGTAACAATTTAAGTTTTAATCAAACATCGTAATTACTTGATGTTGAATGATTTATTTTTAAGCACTATATTTAATACTAAGTGATTTTCATTGTAATTTTTTTCTTTTTGCTCTGGTAGTTAGTAGTCGACGTTTAATTAAGTTACATAATATTGTTATTTAATTTTAATTGAATTAGGCGGGATTCTCTGTGAATAACTTTGAAATGAAGAAAGAAATTATAGAGGTGTCTTGTAAGTAAATATATGATTTATATAATTAATAACAAACGTCAGTGTGCTGTATTGATACTTAAGTAGTGTTGTCGAATTAATCGGACTATTACTATACGTGTTCGTGTTCAAATAAAAGAGCTATACATCAATAATTGTGAGTGAGTACTAGCCCAATTTAACTTTGTGCAAAATACAAAATAATTTCGTTAAGTAATTCGACCACAAAAAGTCATTAATGTTATATCGTATAATGGGGACTTGAGGGAAATTAAAATTATTTTCGTAGTTTGAAACTTTTAATTGGTTTCATGATGAATCCTTTGATACAATTGCAGGGCTATCATTTAGCCCTGTAGTTTTGTACATGTTTATGATGAAATATTATGGCGCTGTTTAATCGCTATTTTAGTTAAATTTGGCATGTTAATAGGGTTTAACGTAAAGCTGATTACCAATGTAACTTGACCGTGAAGGGTACAATTTTGGGAGTTCCAACTCATAGATGGCAGCAGTACCTAATTACTAATTTTTGCTTTGCAAAGCGCAAGTCTTTGTCCAGTCGTAAACACCGCTCCGTCTTGTTGAGGGTGCCCAACATTTAAGTAACGTAATAGTTCTCGAAATTTTATTCGTCTAATATCTACTAATTTTCATTTTTATTTGCAGTATTTTTGATACTTTATCATGATATTTAGTCACGTGATTTACTCGTCGAACTCAGAAAAGAGTTCGACGTGTAACCTAACCTAAACATCAGCCTGCTGATTTTCTCCCCGGATCTTCTCAGCGGGTCGCGATTCCGATCCGGTAGTAGATTCATTCGCGAAGCAGCTACTCTTGAGTTGTTAGATCTCCCTTGGAGGCGTTCGGTTAGCTGTTAGCAAATCCCGCCCCTCCTGGCTGAGCCCTTGCTTACCCACTTGTCCTTGTGAAACTGGAAAGGCCTCCGGGCCACCAGTAATCCCTCAATCATAAAAAAAGTCACATAATTATGACTAGGCAGCGCGAATACATGGAAAAAATCACTTAGTATATTTATTGTTTCCATTTAATTCTGTTTACGATTAAAAGCGACAAGTTTCGTGACTGTCTTTTGTGATTGTTGAACATACAAACTTATTGTATTCGAAAAGTTAAGTTTGTTGGAAAACACCTTTATTTATTTATACATAAAATATAAATCAATATTGTATTTAATTTACGATGGTTCCGTTTCTAAGAATTTATTTCTAGAGTATTTGATAGTTGGTACTGCTTATTAAAATATGTATAATGTTATAGTTACTACCAGTTTCTAGTACCTACTCAATCACAAATTTTGACTGTATGGTGTCGCCCAGAATAGCACCAATACATTTCTTCCCGTGGGGGGGATGAAAGAACCTCCTTCAAGTATTATATCAGCATAATGCGATCACATTTCTGTTGGTAAGGCACACTATGAGCCTGCCGAGAAGAGTACCAAGTTTACCAAAGTAGTGTACTAATCTAGTATTATATCAGCATAATGCGATCACATTTCTGTTGGCAAGGCACACTATGAGCCTGCCGAGAAGAGTACCAAGCTTACCAATCATGCTAATTTCTGCCGCGGAGCAGTCGATCTTTTTAGATGGAAAGTGGGACAGCCAATGGTCACAGTCTACTTAGGTACATAGTACTGTCTTTCTTCTTGCGGTTCGGAAGATAAGACATTCACTGTTATAATACAATTGAAATTTCGTTCTCATGTCTGAAGGTGAGTTGCATTCTGGTTTTGGTTCTATGGATTTTATTAAGTACTGGACAACAGGTAGATTCATCATTCAACAGGTAGAGGTCATCTATCCATTTAGTGCAATAACAAAATAAATTAGGGACTTTTTGGCGGGAACGCGAGGAGTGAGGTTGTGTGATTTGTTTTATTTTGTCTATTTAGTGTTTATGCAGGTTTAAATGTGTAATAAGAGTGGTTTATTAACTGTTTAGTCTCTGTCAAAGTGCACAAATGTGGGAAAATTAAACAAAGATGCTGGACGTAACGTCTCGGGATCCTCCAAAAAGTTCACTGAGAAAATCTCAGTAAATAACCACCATTATACTAAGATTATATGTCATCCCATATTATTTCACCTCATTTCATTTCATCCCAGTTGATTAATGTTTTCAAATTAATCATCTTCATTTCAATTCATTTCACACAATATTATCATTTTTCATTAAAATAACAATATAAATTAAAATAAGACATAACTTAAAGGTCTTAGTTACCAGGTCATAAAATCCCTTAAAAAAATAACTTAGTCTTACCAGAACTACTCGGTGCACAAGTGTAGTTCCCTGAATCGTGCGGCGAAGCCCTTGCTATGAGGAGTCGACTTGTTCTCGTCCGCTGTTCTGTTTCTACGCTGATGCCCCCTCGCTGTGCGTAATTTACCACCTGCTCGCCTCGGTACCAGTAAATAAAGCTGAAAGATATCGTCTTTGATAACCTTCGTAATTGAGTTTTCGTTCTTGCGAAAAGAATCGGAAAATTCTATTACGTTCTGGAGGATTCGAATTTTGCCCCTTTATAAAATAAAAATTCGATTTTCTTTGGTATTATTAGGTTTTTTTTTTAAGTCAAATTCTTTCGCACCATTTTTTATATCGTCTAATTTGTATTACATTATTAGTTTTAAAATATAAATAAATAGCTCCAATATTCATTCGTTATGGCGTCAGAAGCAAACACGAGGCTTTTAAAAATTAATAGACTAAATGCCAATGCGATTGACTTAGTCATAAACGTCACAGTCTTTAATTTTACTTGCGAGGCATAGTAAAAAATGCATACATAGTATGAAAAATAATCAATTTCTCATCGCGACGCAATTTTGAGGACTCTCAGCAATCGAATTATTGGGTTCAAAATTTCGTGGATTTTTCATTGGGATCAATGCGTTTATCCATAGTGCATTGCCAGTGATCAGCTTCAGAATAAACTAACGTGACTAGCATTGACAACACCTATGAGGGACGGTTACTATAATATTTATCACACATTGGCTTGTATTTTTACTTGTCTGACGAGTGATAGCAATAAAAAAGTTCTCTTTAAACAGAAAAACCGATACGTGCGTAACAAGCACTAAAATATTATTATTATGCTAATCCAACAAACTTCCTTTTCACGTTTTGCATAATATCATTACGACAAGAAGAAAAAAAACAAATTCTTCATAAACCGGTACTCGCGAATACCGTAAATAAAGGCCTCGGACATATCTTACATACAATCTGGATATTGGCAGTCGATCCCTGGTTTTATTAGAAACTTTATAGAAGGACATATCATGTTTGCGTACATTTTTACAACCGGAGGTACTACTATACGCGGCGCATGATATTTCTAAATAAAAATGTTACACCGCATCAATATTTAAATTGAAGGACCTCGGATATCGTCACTTTTACCGATATTTGCGTGTTATTACCGAATAGAAAAGAATCGAAAAAAAAAAGCAAAAATCCCGCTAACGACGGTAAAAAATAAACTTGTCATTATAATATCATATACAAGTTACAAACACTAATGTTTTGCCTGTTTGTCCACCGAGCAAAAACTCCCGCTCAATAAATCTTCTTTCCCTTTAACATTCCGTAGTATTTTGAATTAATAGTTTCCTTCGAACAATGCCTAGAAAACACTTGCAAATAATACATTTAGTCCGAAATTATATGTATCTTAAAACTGATATTGTGATTTTGTCTGCAACTTGAATTCAGGTGAAATGTAATTAGAGCATCATGTTGTATAATACATACTAGATGATGACCGAGCTTCGCTCGGTTTTTTTTTGATAACGCCATCTTGTTGTGTCTTTAAAGCGGTTAGTTGCCCTCAATTAAGAAAAATAGTATTATTATTCGCCAATAGATGTCAGGAAGAGTTGATTATTGAAAACACGAATAAAACAACATTTTCTGAAAATAAATCGTAGCTAGTTCGATTTATCGCCCCCGAAATCCCCTGTATACTAAACTTTATGAAAATCGTTGAAGCCGTTTCCGAGATTCAGATTATCTATACTAATATTATAAAGAGGAAAGATTTGTTTGTTTGTTTGTTTCGAATAGGCTCCGAAATTACTGGACCGATTTGAAAAATTCTTTTTCCATTAGAAGCCGACATTGTCCCTGATTTTTTTTTTGTTTCTTGTGTGTTTTAATGTTTCCGAAGCGAAGCGAGGGCGGGTCGCTAGTATAAGTATATATTAATATACAAGAATTGCTCGTTTAAAGGTTTAAGATAAATAAATCAAATAGTTTTTCAATTTAAGACGTTTTTAATAAGACCTAGTGTATGTATTTAAAATGTTTTGAATTAATAAAATCAAATTCGTTTTCATATCGTACAAAGTTGAAAAGGTCGTCATAATGTTTTAGCTGCTACGTGACGCTAAGCGATTTCGTGTAATGATGCTTTTAATGTTTGTTTTTGCTAAGAGCTTCTACGTATATTAGTGTTTTAATATTTGACGAGAACCGTTATGCGAGGTATTTAAGAAATTTAGAGAATTTAAAAAAAGAGGGCAACGCTTTTATTAATCTCCGTAGACTAATAAGACAAGTTTAAAATTTCATATGCAAAATCACTAGTTGCCTTGGAGTAAACATAAATGAGAGCGAGTCCGATCCTTTAACTTCTCGAATAAATGGCCATAGCTACCTTTACACCGTACGCCAAGGGTTGTGTCAATTATCGTGATTAGATGATCTCGTATAGTAAAGTGAGAGAGGTATTGCTCTATAAAGTTACAGAACAATAAAGGGGAAGAAATGTTGTTTTATTTTACGAGCACACTCCGAAATTAAAGAATAAGGGCGGCGCGTCCTTTTGTTTTTCGAAATAAGAAATTTGAAGTGGTTCTTTAAGGCTCGGCTCTTGACTTGTCTTTGATGTATGGCTACAAAGTCAGGATACCTAACGCTGAAAATTTTGTAATGAATTCAGTACGTCAGTGAGTGAATTATCAGTTTTGCTGATTATTTTTTCGTGTAGCCTGAACTATGTTATGTCATACATATTTCATTACTTTTCTACATATTTATCTACAAAATATTGAGCAAAAATATCGCTGGTACCGTTCATGAAATCGATGTATTCTTAAATTCGCTTTGAGATTCACTATAAACTTACGGGAAAGCTTAAAGATTATGAAATGGAATTACCTATTTTTCTTGACGCTATGAGAATACATTAAGGATGCAGCATCTCATCAGCGTGGGGAAAGGGGGGACCGTTCCGGAATATGCAACGGACTCTTATATGTGAGGTGGAACTCATTAATAAACCTTCTATCTTATACTTTGTCGTTCTTAAACCGGAAAAAACATCGTTTCTCTTTACATTATAACTCATAAAAATTCAGTGGGTACTAGAATAATATGCAAATAAATACACGCATGTAGCCAGTCACACCATTTGAACACATATTTAAGTGTACTGGCAAAATTTAGTAAGGCATTTGATAGTTCAGTGTAAATATGCTTTTTTAATTAAACTATATCGGGAGTCCTGGTATTGTTTAAGAAAACGAACAACGTTCTTTACACTATTGTACAAGTAGATTTTGAGATACTTAACACAAACTGATTCGAACTTTTCTATTTGAACAAGGTTTATTTATTTATTTTTTATTGCCCTTGTAGGCAGACGAGCATACGACCCACCTGATGGTGAGTAGTACACAAACTGATTCGAACTTTTCTATTTGAACAAGGTTTATTTATTTATTTTTTATTGCCCTTGTAGGCAGACGAGCATACGACCCACCTGATGGTGAGTAGTTATCGTCGCCCATGGACTTCAGCAATACCAGGGGCAGAGTCAAGCCGCTGCCTACCTTTTATTACACGCAATGTATCACAATTATAAATCAGAGAACTATCCGGATGGAAAGCTGTCCATGAGCCGTCTTTTACGTAGCTTACGTAACTAATTGAAGTCATCGTGGCCTAAAGGATAAGACGTCCGGTGCATTCGTATGTAGCGATGCAACGATGTTCGAATCCCGTAGGCGGGTACCAATTTTGCTAATGAAATACATATTTAGCAAATGTTCACGATTGACTTACACGGCGAAGGAATAACATCGTGTAATAAAAGTCAAACCCGCAAAGTTATAATTTGCGTAATTACTGGTGGTAGTACTTCTTGTGAGTTCGCATGGGTAGGTACCACCGCACTGCCAATTTTAGCCGTGACAAAGTAATTCGGTTTGAAGTATGGGGCCGTCATTGTAACTATACTGAGACTTTAGAAGTCATATCTCAAGGTGGGTGGCGGCATTTACGTTATAGATGTCTATGGGCTTCGGTAACCATTTAGCACCAGGTGGACTGTGAGTTCGTCCACCCATCTAAGCATTAAAAAAAACACTGGTTGACGAAATATATGTATATTCAAACGATAAGTGCTATACTTAGTAAGTAAAATAACATTGCTTTCAATTCATGTTAGGGTAGCTGATTCCATGTCGATCTTTAAATACCATATTGTGCACTTTAAACTATGCAACTCTGATCAAATCCTCAGAAATATATCTAAGGTATTACTTAAGGAAAGTGACGAGTCATTCCCATCACAAGTCGTCGTTAGAAGTCGTCGTGGCCTAAAGGATAAGACGTCCGGTGCATTCTTGTTGAACGATAAGCACCGGTGTTCGAATCCCGCAGGCGGGTACCAATTTTTCTATTGAAATACGTACTTAACAAATGTTCACGATTGACTTCCACGATGAAGGAATAACATCGTGTAATAAAAATCAAACCCGCAAAATTATAATTTGCGTAAATACTGGTGGTAGGACCTCTGGTGAGTTGTAGATGTCTATGGGCTCCAGTAACCATTTAACACCAGGTGGGCTGTGAGCTCGTCCACTCATCTAAGCAATAAAAAAAAAAGTGTTTTTGACTACTTACTGACAGCGCTGGATCCAATTTCAATGAGAATTGATCGTGCAACGGAGAGTATAAATATATAAAACTTCTAGTATTTTCTATTTAAATCCAAAATTATATTAAGGCTAAGGTATAAGGTTGGTCGCATAATTCTTACCTCGGTGGGTCAGGGGCGTGTTTCGCGACACAAGTGAGATTGATGTCTGAACCGGCCCTGACGAACAGCTCGGGTCCCGATAATATCTCGGCCTTTGACACTGTTGAAAACACGTACGTTTTGTAAATATACGTATTAATATATTGAAGCAAAAACTTTGTATCCCTTTTTACGAAAATTGCGCGGACGGAGGAGTACGAAATTTTCAACACTTATAGAGAATACAGAGAAGAAGTGCACAATGTTAATATTTTTTTTAAATAATGCATAAAATATACATTAAATCAATAAAGAAAACATTACACACACCACATACCATGTATTTGACGCACACACGCATGCATACTATTTATTGTCAAACTTTTGTTCTTGACGTCTGTGGTCAAATTGAGAATAGATTAAATATTGTTTGTCTTTATTAATATTTCTTTATAATGTAGCCTTGGCGAAATCTGTGATTATAGAAGTATAAAATACAATCATAATAGTGCACAAACTTACAATTCCAATTAATTATAGTCGAATTTAGACTACTGCGGGACCTCTAGCATTTATAAATACACGTGAAGCGTTTAAGACGAGGGTTCGAGAACTGTTTCTCAGAGAGTTAGCAGAGTCATCTGATTGTGAATATTTATTTATATGTATTTTTATACGTATATATGTATTTATGTATATCGACGCTTGAAAGGCAAACGTGACTCAGCGACAATAGCTGCATTGTAGATAAATGATAGGCAATAACCATATTCAATGCGCAAAAAAAATATATTTCTAGGTCTATTAAAATCATTTTAATCCTACAGCTAGATTCGTTAAAATATATTTTTTTTCAGGTTTATCCACTTTAAATTAGTCTACTGTAAAGTTCACGCATTGTCGCTTAGTCACGTTTGCTTTTCAAGCGTCGATATGTATTGATTTAAGTAGGAGTATTTGTATGTATAAATATTATGAATGTTATATATGTTTAAGTAATATCATTATCACACTACACCTTCCAAAGTTCATCTCTGCATCCCCGTAAGGTAGACTGTCAGAGAATGCCTATGGCATTAAGTCCGCCTTTATACTATCTAATATTTAAAGTTATAAATAAATAAATATCTGAGTGTGAGAATGAATTAGGCGAAGTTTTGTAACGCTCGTGAGACGTCGCATCTAAGCGCGTCATGCATGCTTTCCTACACGCGTAAGGTCAAGTTATGTAAACATCGTGTTAATTATGTTTACTAGTCATTTTAAGGTGTATTGTGAGCCATCATAGCTCCCGCATTCTACCTATATCTATCACGAAAAAGCCTTTGTTTTTGATGGAAGGACACAATGCACTTGAGACTTTGATCTCATGTAGTAAAAATAAACAGGACACTAGAAATGACCGTAGAATTATATTCAATCAATCATCAATTCAATCATCAATTTGTATAATTGAATATTATATCCATACAATACTTCTGTAATCTCTTATTATTCTCTTTTATCTTTTTTTTTATTGCTTATATCTCAAATAAACAAAAAAAAATTTCGTTTCTAATAATGCTTTCACTAACTCTTTGGAATATTGAAACAAAGGCTGTTTATAAAGAATATAATCATATGCTTTTATATTCCTGGAAAGTTTTTCACTGAACAAGAAACTTCCCGAGTTACGGGAGAGAGAAAAAAATATATTCCCGAAAATTTCACAAGTATACAAAATGAAGAACAATTTAAATGGCGAGTAAAAAACAAAGAAGTAGACTGACTCGAGCTTACATAACAATGAAGTATCTTGTTTTGCGAATAATAATAATAGTATAAGCAAAATTTTATAATATTCTTTGCTTTTTAACGACTTGCTTTCTTGTGAATTTTATGTTCGAATATTTGACAAGTTCACTGTATATTATTGTAACTAGCAGCTGGCTTTCTATACCTATACCGGTTTAACTAATGACTATTAATATGCGATATTTATCTTTGTAATTAAATGTCCATTTTAATTGTTATTAGTATCAACAATTAGATCTTTTTAACTGAACGTCAATTAAGTTTACGCAATTCAAATAGCTGAAGAATATATTTATATTATTTTGTTGTGATATTTTTTCAAAATTTAAATATTTTTTTATTGCTTACGTGGGTGAACGCACTCACAGCCCACCTGGTGTTAAGTGGTTACTGGAGCCCATAGAGATCTATAACACAAATGCGCCACCCACCTTAAATTATTATATATACCAAAATTATAAATGGCTATCCTGTTAAGGTGCAAAAATGTCGCTTACTCCAAATAGCGTTTCTCCTCTCGATATGATAAGCATTAGTTTCTCATACTTGTACTAAAACGTGTAGTATAATACCGCATTTTAGGTTGACTGCTGTATTATATAGTGTATAATAAATAGGTGGATTGCTGTTGCGCCCTTACTTATCGGATGGTGCAGCAGTGATTTGAAAATTTATTTATTTTAATTATACATACATAATTGTTATTTTAATACCAGCTAAGCAATAAAAAAAACTTAGTTTTAAGAGCTTTACTACATAATGAGTCATGGTTATTGTAATAAATAAACTTTAAAAATTATTTTAAAAATATTTATTATTATATGTACTATATGTATTATATGTACTGATGTTTTTTTGTTTTAACTGTTTTATTATTCGAGGACGAATAATACAGTCTTTTTTGATAACTTCTGACGGTAAATGAGAGGGAATTATGTATCAATACTTTTACGGTTCCTATTACCTTCTGGTTAAGTTAGTTGCGGGATCGAAGAGAAAGTTATTTTCCCTCAGGCTACCTGAACGTTAAAGTTCAGAGTTTTTTTGTGTGATTGCAGCTGTGTATCTTGACTACACAGAAGTTACTGTGATGAAAATGAGAGGGGGCAAATAAACCCCCCCCGGCAGAAAAATTTCAGCCACGAAGCATTCACGTGTTCCAATCTTATAAGTTTTTTCCCTACCTAAGCTGATAGCTTTGAGAGGCTATGTCAGCGTAACCTAACAAGTAGGTTAGCTCACGGGGCTCAAACCTGACGACGTTACTAACACTAACTCTAGCAAGAGCAGTGCTTCGCAGAGTAGAAGTGTGATAGTTCTTCTAAAGCAACTGAGACTGCGAAGCGATATTTAAGTCATGTATAATAATGCGTTTCGGTTTGAAGGGTGGGGCAGCCGTTGTAACTAAACTTGAGACCTTAAAACTTATATCTCAAGGTGGGTGGCGCATTTACATCGTTGACGTCTATGTGCTCCAGTAACCACTTTACACCAGGTGGGCTGTGAGATCGTCCACCCATCTAAGCACAAAAAATAATAATAATAATAATAAAATGCGCATAGTCGTTGTCATCAATGAACTCACCGACAACCGTGAGTCGAAAGGAGAGACTGATTTTAGGTTCAGTTGAGACTTGACATTCGTAGGCGCCGGAGTCGCGCGGCTGCGCTGGCGACACTCGCAGCGTCCACTCGTCGGAGCCGTCGGCGTGTAACGCGGCAAAACGTGCGTCACTGCTGTACGTGTGGACGCCGACCGTGAGAATGTGCAGGTCTCGTTTTCGAATCCAGGATACCTATACAACAAAAGATCTTTCTTAATTGATGTCAATATACGCTACAATAGAGAGACGAAGAACTAACAACTTCAGTAGTAACTAGGAAAAACTACAAATATTTTGTTTTTGTCTCTTCTATTAGAGTTTCTAAGGCACACCGAATATGTTAAAATGTGTTTTTATTTATTGCTTAGATGGGTGGACGATCTCACAGCCCACCTGGTGTTAAGTGGTTACTAGAGCCCATAGACATCTACAAAGTAAATGCGCCACCCACCTTGAGATATTAGTTCTAAGGTCTCAGTATAGTTACAACGGCTGCCCCACCTTTCAAACCGAAACGCATTACTGGTTCACGGCAGAAATAGGCAGGATAGTGGTGCCTACGCGCGCGGACTCACAAGAGATCCTACCACCAGTAATTACGCATATTATAATTTTGGGGGTTTGATTTTTATTACACGATGTTATTCCTTCACCGTGGAAGTCAATCGTGAACATTTGTTGAGTACGTGTTTCATTAGAAGAATTGGTACCCGCCTGAGATTCGAACACCGTTGCATCGCTCAACACGAATGCACCGGGACGTCTCATCCTTTAGGTCACGACGACTGTTTAACGCGTGTGATTTTGAGCACCCAATAAACGAACTAATGTGTTTCTAGTACTACCAGATAGAAAGTAACACTTGATCTTGACACGTAAGGAGTTATCAGTCGAGCTATTCACATTTAATTTGCCCATATTTTAATGACTATGGTGCTAAGTAAATTTTCATTGAAAATATTTATCAACTTACAAAACACTATCCAGGCGTTACCAGTGAGCAGCTGAGGAACTAAATAGTTATATCATTTTTGTGATTTTTAAATAATGTTTCTCTCATCTGAATATGAGATGCTTTAAAGGCGCAGTAATAACCACTCATTTGAACTTCAGCGTAATACTCTCATCCTCTCATCTTTATAATTTTCCACGTAATCCTCTATAAATTATGCTATTTTATGAATTTAATGGGTAGCGCTTAAAGGATTTCATTGCTATCCTAAACTGAAGGGTTGTGGTCATTTTAATGTCGAAAAGGGTTGAAAGAATGTGACGTACCTGCTTTGAACATATTTTATTACGGGTATATGCTAAAGTATTTTTCGTTATTTATTTTTAAAAAAACTGTATACATAATGTTAGAAAATAATATGATTTAATACATATAATATTAACGTTAAAAGCGTTTGCTATTGTAAAAAAAAAATGATAATAATAAAAATGATTTGAAGATTTTATACGAAAATTCCGAACACCGCAACAAATCAAAATAAGAATAATTCATTTACCACAATTAGGCACGAAAATTGCTTTGTGACGTCGCTCTCCGCAGAACTAATTGTCAGCGCATTTTTTCATCGCTTAATGCGGTCACATCGCGCGACTCAATTCGAATTTGTATTCGAGGCGATTCTCTGCTGGCGGGTTTAAAAACTTTCTTCAGTTTAAACCGTGGCGGAGACAACTAACTGGATATAACTGGATATTCTCGACGATTCTTTCTCTCTCCACGCTGAAGTTTTTATGGGTCAAGCCTAGATCAAGCGGAATTGAACTCGGTGCAGAATAAAATAGTATTGTCGTTGTTTTGCAGATTGTATTATTGAGATTACGGCGACTCTTTCTCTGAGCGTATTGTGATTTCTGAATACCCGGGGATATAAGAGATAACAGAACGCAAGAGTTTTGATGCTCGAGCAAGATGCTATGTAAATTCAGATCGGTGTTTTTGTGACTATTATTGTTTACCAAAATCCTAGCTTAGATAACATGAAGTGTGTTTCACGAGCGCTTATGGTAGACCAGATGATTTATTAACATTTGGTATATGATATTGGTGACATTGTGAACAGTACCATACGATAAAGAACCAGCATACGTGTAAAAAAAATACGAAATGGGCGAAGGCTAGCATTTTAAAGTAGAAACTAAACTTATAACTTAAGCGTCGAAGTGTAGTCAGAAATATCATACAACTCAATCAGCATATTTTGCTTGAGCCGTTTTCGTAAGAACCTTCTTAAAACTTTCAACCAGATTATAGATCTTCAGAAAGTTCCCAGGTATAATTTTCAAATGCATATCGCACTAAGTATTTGTTGAATAAAAACTCAATTCGGAACAAATTTTTTGAGTGTTATTTAACAATATCCAAGCCTTGCATTTGAGTTTTTCCATTCTTGATTTCGATTTTACTTTCTCTCATATGTAGCGATCTTATTAGATCCAGTGTTAGTAAGTTTTATGTTTCGTCTATTGGCTGGCCACTAGGACACAACAAAGTTGTATGATTTCTTTTTTTTTTGGCTGTTGACTACGAAACTCTAAAATCTACATGCAAAGAATTTATTTATCATCCCTAACAGAATTCCAATTTGTTCGACATTTTCGTTCAATTATTTTCATATTTAATAAATTCGTAAGTAGCTCGTTAATCTTTATTATGTAACAACGCGAAAATAAAGAGGAAATTAACACGAAAAAACTGGAACGGCTTCCCCCCACCTTTGGCAGTTTTTCTTTCACGAGCGCGGATAAAATGTGAGCGAAGTTAGATGAAGTGAATCGCCAGTAATCCACGCGCGAATGACTCAGCTCTTCACTAGCAATTTGGACACTATTCAGGAAGCACTCACAGCGGAAACCACACAGAAGATTGCCCATTCCCGTGAATGGTGCTACGCTAAATGTCCAATACCGCCTGTTAAGCTTGTACTAGGCAAAAAATGTAATTTCATTTACCTACATCAGATATTTAACAACAACTTGGTTGGAAAGTTTCACTACTACGCGAATCGTTTTTGTTGTTCCTGAATCTGGTTTTTTGTTTTTTTATATAAATTACAGTATTCTTAAGATATGTATATAACATACTTATAAATAAAGTGGACGTTTTTAATACGCTTTTATTAGCTTCAGACGTATGTAATTTTGAACATGATTTTGACCCCCTTCAAAACGTCGGATTAACTCGAAATTTGGTATAATTATTAAGGACTGATCGATGACAATTCAATATTTAAAAAAAAATTGTTTTTTTTTTTTTTAAATGTTGTAATTCACATGAAAAATGAAAAATAAATAATCGTAAATAAAATAAAAATAAATAAGTAATATTTATTTTATGAGTCTCTTGAATAGAAAATAGTTATGTCACATAAAAGCGAAATATGTATTTATATGAAAGTATCCATGTAGACGTCATGTCTAGTCTTACTCGTATAAAATAACTTTAGTGGGCCAAACACGAGGACTTGTTGAGGCTTCAGAGTCCCCACCTTCACTATGAAATATTTTTTAATTTATATTTAAAAAATTTGGATATGACCTTTGAAGTTTAATATACTGAATTTTTTAAGTGGCCATTAAAAAGAAATTCAAGTAGAATAGAATAGGATAATTTGTATTTCAGCGTTTTCGCAAATAGGTCGCAAATATCGAAAACTCACTAATGATTGCTTTAACAACTCATACAATAATGATATTTATAACTTTGAGAGCCACGATTTTTTTAAATAATTCGACGAAAAGCAAAGTAAGGTTTACTTATATATAAAAATAATATTTTATAAGTGATATTAATTTAATGACGTAACTTGATATCGGACGCTCGTTCTTCACAACAATTTCGAACTTTATAAAGAACTAGAGATGTACCCGTCCGCTTCGCTGGGCATTTAAAATTAACATTATTATTTCTCACCCTCACAAAGATTCTCATCATTAACGTCCGCGCAACTGCTGTAGGGAGTCCAACACTCATATAAATATTAGCCTATCCATTAAGTACATGTATTTTCTACATGGATACAAAGTTTCAAGTCAATCGGATGCATCATAGTTCAGTAGTTATAACGGAACATCCGTAAAAACCACTGTAGATTTATATATTAGTATAGATGTAAATCAATAGAATACAAATGAAGTGGTGAAAAGATTTAAGTCGGGAGATATGCTCTGGTTCTCTTATGGTTTTACTGCCCTAAATGGGCAAATGAATTTACGGAATGTCTACTGGTGTTATGATTCTGGCTACCGGAGTCATCACAGCGTCAATGCAGCTGCCCATCTTGGGACATTTATTGAAGTCAAATGGAGCCTAATAAGTTACGTATGCGTAAAATTAATTCTGCGGATTTCACTATACATTTTCCTTTAAAAGTCTTAGTTGTAGGTGAGCATATGCTCGGTGTAAGTTTACAATGAAAAATGGCACTAGCTCGCGAGACTCGAACGAAATATTCCCATTACTTGAAACACGGAAACCGAGCGTCTCATTTATTAGGCCAGAGACGCTTCAAAGTAATGTGGATCTCTTTGGAAATGGTGGCGTAATTAATATATTGTCACATTGAAGATACATGTTAAGGTGATAGAAATGAATAACGAGGTTTTCATTGAAAAATGAGCGATGGATGTTTGCGGGATAGCGACATAAGTGTGAGACTACCTGCATTACCCATGATCTGTAAGCGGAGTAAAATGTTCCTTCGGAACAAAGTGACACTTTACAAAACTTGCATAAGGCCCGTCATGACTTACGCGAGTTTTTTTTTTTTTTTTTTTTATGATTGAAAGATTACTGGTGGCCCGGAGGCCTTTCCAGTTTCACCAGGACACGTGGGCGAGCAAAGGCTCAGCCAGGAGGGGTGGGATTTGCTAACAGCTACCCGAGCGCCTCCGAAGGAGACCTAACAGCTCAAGAGTAGCTGCTTCGCGAATGAATCTACTACCGGATCGGAATCGCGACCCGCTGAGAAGATCCGGCGAGAAACTCAGCGAGCTGATTCATGGGTTAGGTTGCACGGCGAACTCTTTGTCGAGTTCGACGAGTACGGTTACCGAAGTCCCTAAGCCTGCTCCTAGTGTTAGAGCTGAAGGCGTCTAATGCAAAGGTTATTGGATCTGATGGATCCGTAAGGACGTGTCTAGGGCGTCGACGGTGACTGGCTCCTGCGTGATCAGGATTCGGGGAGTAGTCAGCGGCGGCAACGATAAGGCGATTATCATGACGCATAGCCTTATCGAAGTACCGTTCCGACACTGACTTCATGTATTTCTGGATAGACTCGAGGCCCAGGTCGTCGTGTAGGTCAACGTTCCTCACGAACCACGGAGCTCCGACGGCTAACCTGCAAAAGCGGGATTGTAAAGATTGGAGGGTGTCTATGTGTGTGCGGGCCGCGTGAGCGAACACCACACTCGCGTAAGTCATGACGGGCCTAATGCAAGTTTTGTAAAGTGTCACCTTGTTCCGAAGGGACATTTTACTCCGCTTACAGATCATGGGGTAGAGTCTACCGAGAATAAACGCGGCACGGTCACGGACTGATTTTATATGCGGGCGGAATGTCATCGATGCATCCAGGGTAACGCCCAGGTACTTGACCTTCCTGGCCCAGGGTATGGGTTGTCTAAAGAGAGTAATCGGGGGTGTGAGATTCCTCCTCCTAATCCGGGAGGAAATCCGTGTGGAGCTTCCCCTCTGAAATAGCACCGCAGTACTTTTCGCTGGGTTGATGTCTATGCGCCATTTTCGGAACCACTGTCCTAGGGCTAGGGCTGCGCTCTGAAGCTTCTTCGCGATTAGGGACTTGTTTCTACTGGAATAGTAAACAGTCGTGTCGTCGGCGAATAAAGCTAAATGGGTCGGCGGCGACCGGGGAATATCGTTAACGAATAAGCTAAATAGGAGGGGTGAGAGGACAGAGCCTTGCGGGACTCCAGCTGTGAGAGATCGTGGGGAGGAGCGGGTTCCCTCGACTCGATATTGAAAAGAGCGGTTCGACAAGAAGTCCCGTATGATGAGCACGAGACTATCCGGCACGCCTATGTTGAATAGTTTGAAAATCAAACCGTTGTGCCAGACTTTGTCGAACGCTTTTGCGACGTCGAAGAAGAGAGCTCCCGTGTATAACGGTTTTGGTCGATTAAGCCCCACAAGAATGTGCTCCGTGAGGCGGTGCACCTGTTGAACGCATGAGTGATTTGTACGGAATCCGAATTGTTCATCGATGAGAATGCCCTTGGATGAGACGAAGTCTCTGAGGCGTTTGTAGAGCAGACGCTCATACAGTTTGCCTAGAGACATGAGGAGGCTAATCGGGCGGTATCTTACGCGAGTGTGGTGTTCGCTCACGCGGCCCGCACACACATAGACACCCTCCAATCTCTACAATCCCGCTTTTGCAGGTTAGCCGTCGGAGCTCCGTGGTTCGTGAGGAACGTTGACCTACACGACGACTTGGGCCTCGAATCTATCTAGAAATACATGAAGTCAGCGTCGGAACGGTACTTCGATAAGGCTATGCGTCATGATAATCGCCTTATCGTTGCCGCCGCTGACTACTTCCCGAATCCTGATCACGCAGGAGCCAGTCACCGTCGACGCCCTAGACACGTCCTTACGAATCCATCAGATCCAATAACCTTTGCATTAGACGCCTTCAGCTCTAACACTAGGAGCAGGCTTAGGGACCCCGGTAACCGTACTCGTCGAACTCGACAAAGAGTTCGCCGTGCAACTTAACCCATGAATCAGCTCGCTGAGTTTCTCGCCGTATCTTCTCAGCGGGTCGCGATTCCGATCCGGTAGTAGATTCATTCGCGAAGCAGCTACTCTTGAGCTGTTAGGTCTCCTTCGGAGGCGCTCGGGTAGCTGTTAGCAAATCCCACCCCTCCTGGCTGAGCCTTTGCTCGCCCACCTGTCCTGGTGAAACTGGAAAGGCCTCCGGGCCACCAGTAATTCTTCAATCATAAAAAAAAAAAAAAAAAAATACCTGCATTAATCTATATCTATACTAATATTATAAAGAGGAAAGATTTGTTTGTTTGTTTGTTTCGAATAGGCTCCGAAACTACTGGACCAATTTGAAAAATTCTTTTTCCATTAGAAGCCGACATTGTCCCTGATGAACATAGGCTACTTTTTTTTTTTTTTTTTTGGTTTCATGTGTGTTTTAATGTTTCCGAAGCGAAGCGAGGGCGGGTCGCTAGTCTTAATTGTAACCATTACATACATACAAATAACATTGAATACATATATAAATTATTGAATCTATCCTATCTATTTTCAATGCATAGATATAAGTGTAGATCAATCTTTAGACGTAGGTATGTATGTTTGTCTCCTATGCGATTTCATCCGATGGTGATGGAGCTCCGTACACTATTCATAAGTACACCAGACAAGTTTTCTCAAGCAGTTTAAAGAAATTGATGTTTTTTCTTAAAATGATTCATTAAATCTTACCTTCAAATTCATTGTGCACCTGACACGTAAATAAATAATATATTAAATATAAATATTAAATATTTACTAACAATCACGCTACGTTAACTGATCCCGTGGTAAGTTCGTAAAGAATTTGTGTAAAAGGTACCAGATAACGGAAATAAATATAAGATTTTTATTATACACATACATATATTTAATATACATCCATAACGCTGGAAAAGACATTTTATATTTTTCATACAAATATCTCGATTCGAGCCCGCGACCCCCTTGTGTAGTGACCATGTCACTTACCACTACACCAGACGGCCGTCAAATGAAATATATTCAAAGAAATAAGATCGAAAAAACTTCAATTTATGATAGAAAACCAAACTAAAAGAAAATTTACATGTAGCTATTACGTTACATAAGCAAAGGTCCACAAAAGGTCTAGGTCTTTTGTTTCAATTACCGTCCTTGTAGGAAGATAAACAAGAACGATTTGTCTTTCCTGTTGACATTTATTATGAGCAGATTTCGTCCGTTTGATATATGATGTTTACTGTATATTAGGATGATCCTACGTTGCGGGCGGCTTCTATTATTTGTATGACTGATTATTGCTAGTGTTTTTATTTAATTTGCTAATGTAAGGTTACATTGAAAATTGTATGTAAATGACATAGAATTTCATCACTGGTGGTAGGACCTCTTGGAAGTCCGCACGGGTAGGTACCACCACCTCGCCTATTTCCGCCGTGAAGCAGTAATGCGTTTCGGTTCGAAGGGTGGGGTAGCCGTTGTAACTATACTGAGACCGTAGAACTTATATCTCGAGGTGGGTGGCGCGTTTACGTTGTAGATGTCTATGGGCTCCAGTAACCACTTAACACCAGGTGGGCTGTGAGCTCGTCCACCGATCTAAGCAATAAAAAAAAACCTTCACATGTGTGTTGATAAGTGAAAATTATTGGTTTGTGATAATTAGTGTATTTATGTGGTTATCTTCTGAATTCATAGATACTTGCCATTGTCCTTCAGATAAATTATGATGTAAGCTACGACTTTAAATATAATGTCTGAATGTAATGCAACTTAAACCTAAATATATTTATATAAGATCTCTTTAAATATATCCTCTTAAGTATGTGGTATTCTATATCATTATAAGATAATGACAAATTTAATAAAGCTTTTACATGTTAAACCACTTTTTTTAATCATCTCATTTTCTCGTCATTATTCTATCCCATTTTCATTGCTTTTTACAGTTTTGAATGAAAATAGGTTGATATCGTCCTACGTGGACGCGGTCGTAGATTTTGTAGCCGCCACACAATTTTCACCCTTTCAGCTCTAGGAGCAGGCTTAGGGACCTCGGTAACCGTACTCGTCGAACTCGACAAAGAGTTCGCCGTGCAACCTAACCCATGAATCAGCTCGCTGAGTTTCTCGCCGGATCTTCTCAGCGGGTCGTGATTCCGATCCGGTAGTAGATTCATTCGCGAAGCAGCTACTCTTGAGTTGTTAGGTCTCCTTCGGAGGCGCTCGGGTAGCTGTTAGCAAATCCCACCCCTCCTGGCTGAGCCTTTGCTCGCCCACCTGTCCTGGTGAAACTGGAAAGGCCTCCGGGCCACAAGTAATCCTTCAATCATAAAAAAAAAAAAAATAAATAAAAAAAAAAAAAAAAAAAAAAACAATTTTCACCCAACTCTAGCTGTACCACCATTACAGTTTCGTGATGAGTTATGGATGATATGTTATGTGTATTTCTGATGACTACAAAATGAACTAATACAGTATTTGTATATTTGTAACTGTTCTATTGATTGATGATTCTGGAATCATGATAAAGGGAGCTTTAAATACTAATATGCGTTACGTGATTGATATTAGTATTTTTTAATTTAAGATATTTTTTTCATGTCAAATAAAGTCCATTAACGATCGCGAAGTGACGAGGTTAAATGTAATAATCGGTGTAGTAAAATACAATGATACCGCTTTAGTTACGATGCAATATAGTTCGAATTCACGAACAGAGTTACGGCTGCCAAATGAACACGTTACTAATGAGCGAAAATTCGCGGAATATCAGATTGCAATTGCAGCTCTATTTATTGTCAGACCGTGAAAATCCGGCACGCGGAAAATACAATTGATACGGAATGGCGTGGATTGATCCCGAAATAAACTAAAATTATAATTGTTCGTGTAAATTATACATTAAGATATTTTACATAGACATAAAACAGAGGTTATGTTCGTTAATAAAATATGAAACAATCTATTTTCTGAACAAATCATAATGTAGAGTACATGTAAAGGAAAAATCTAAAACACTATGTAACTTTTCTTCATTTAAAATCGTCATGTAAGTTTTCTCAATTTAACAATGTGAACTGAACGCGCAAACGACATTTAAAGACAAATATAGTTGTTACTAGTAAATATTGAATACATTCCTGAGATAATTATTATAGCACTGAAGTTTACACATAGTGCTTCTGGCATTTTTTTTTTCCACAGGAGAGAATCGCCGGATCCCCACCCGCACGGCAGGTGGGGTATGTGGGAGTCGAACCTCACTAAAAACTCCTACCGCTCACAGCCGGCGTCCTACCCCGGACCGGGTGGGAACCCAGTCGGAGCTATTGAGACGGCGGGACAGGGCTTACGCAGAGCACATTAAATCCATCCCGCCGTCCCCCAGTGCTTCTGGCATAGGTGATATTCATCAGCCGATAGATACACTATAGGTATATTCAGGACCGCGCCGCCTCTGTGTGCTAAGTGTGCGGTGCGCACAGGCGTCAAGACAGTAAGCGCGCCGGCACCGAAATTATTTATGTTACACTTACACAACAACAAATTCTTTAAGTAAATAGGTACAATAGGCGGAACATATGCCTTGTAAATAACAAAACATATAATGCATTTATAGTACATATCTCCCACATTGACGTCAAAACAATAAGTCAAAATTAATAAATAATAAATAAAAAATACATTGAAACATGAAGATTCGTAAAAAAGGCGTTTCATGGGTTTGGCACACAGGCGCTGCCGGGGGTCGATGCGGCCCTGTATGTACTCACGATCAAATGGGTTATTACTCGTCTAATTACTTCGGCTATTGTAAAGTATCCTCTAGATCAGTGATTCTCAACCTTTTTTTTGTTGCGGTACATATTAAACGATTTCAAAATTTGGCGGCACACAAAAAAAGATAAAAATTTAAATAAATTTACTTACTACAACACACTGCATAAATAGTTTATAAAAAAAATTTAATATACGAAATAAACTACAATCTAATATATAAAATTCTCGTGTCACAGTTTTCGTTGCCATACTCCTCCGAAACGGCTTGACCGATTTTGATGAAATTTTTTGTGCTTATCTGGTATCTATGAGAATCGGCCAACATCTATTTTTCATCCCCCTAAATGCTAGGGGTAGTCCACCCATAAATTTTTATTTTTATTTTTTAGACAAAATTTTTAATTTCTATTTTTTTATGATACAACATACAAAAATACATACAATCCTCAATTTTCACCCCTCTACGATCAACCCTTATTTTTTATTTGCTAATTAAAAACTTTAAATTTTTTTGCGAGAATTTTGTTTTTATTTTGTCATGACGTAGAATAAAAAAATTCATATTACTCTGAAATTTTCACCCCTCTACGATCAACCCCTATTTTTTATTTGTTAATTATAAACTTTAATTTTTTTGGCAAGATTTTCATTTTTATTTTTATTTTGTCATGAATTAAAATAAAAAATCTGATGTTACTCTCAATTTTTCATCCCTCTATGATCAACCCCTATTTTTTATTTGTTAATTATAAACTTTAATTTTTTTGGCAAGTTTTTTATTTTGTTTTGTCATGACTTAAAATAAAAAAAATCATATTACTCTCAATTTTCACTCTTATACGATCAACCCCTATTTTTCCATCCCGATTAATTTTTTTTTAATTCTATGCACAAATCCGCAATAAGGTTGCAATATGGCAATCAAATATTATAATTGTAGTACGATAAATTCTTATTCAGAGTTTATAATTTCAAGTTCCTTTAATTATGATTTTTTTTAAATTGAATTTGATCTCCCGCCCTCGCCGGTCGACTACTGATCAACTATCAATCGATCAGCTATCCCCGCCAGGTGTCACCACTCATCCACCAAACATCACGTAGTAGGGATGAGGACGAAGCCGGTCTCCTGTCTTACTTACTCACTATACATCATAGATTATACACTATATATTTGAGAGCTATACAATACTATACATTTTTCAGCCATGTGTTTTTGGTTTTATTTGTGTATCAATAGTATGTTCAGTAGGTTTGAGAATCGGCTACTATCTATTTTACTCCTAAGCGAAAAGGGTTGTCCAACCCAAACATTAATTTTTTATTTTAATTTTTTGGATTTTTTTTTTGTTTATAATGAGGTATTATGTGGTTAAATGAGGTTTTTTTTTCTACAGTAGAATTTCCCTAGAAATCCTATTTAAGGCAACACAACGTTTGCCGGGTCAGCTAGTATACTATAAATTTCTTTTTGTGGATTTAAATATATATTCTTGTTTAAATTATTTTTCTTTTAAAATGATATAATTTAATAATATTAACATTATTATATATTTGCAAAATTTGGCGGCACACTTTTGAAATTTGGCGGCACACAAAAGTGCCGCGGAACAGTGGTTGAGAATCACTGCTCTAGATCATAAGGCAGTGAGTTTTGTCTCTTCTAAAAATTTCTCCAGCTTAACTCACGGACGCTATGCATCGTGGCAGAAGTACACTACCAGTAACTAAGCATCCTCAATAATTTTCGTGTTTTTTAATTTTATCAGACCCTTTTCCTTCAGCATAAAAGTTATTTATGATTGTGTAGAAGGCACGTATTGACATAGAAACTTTGAGGTATCGAGAGGCAAACCTAAAATAAGCCTCGAATTTGGATTAGTCTTGACTAAACTATTTTCATTTATAATTTATGTCCTTTAAATGATTGTTATTATAGTTATTAAAATGTCTCTAATAGAGATCTAATTTTATTATGCTTAATAAATTTCGGAATTGCAAACCGTACCTGACTTTTCTATGTCTATTATAGACCAGTAGATGCAGTCTGGTCAGTGGCCTCAAGAGTCATTTCCATTTTATCATTTGGATTTGTGATACCGTTTAAACTTTTATCATTTAAAAATGCTTAAACTAAACGAACTTTAGCTCAAGATGATGATTTGGTTTCAAGATTGTATTAAAGTTTGGAAATAAAGCAAAGAATATTTTAATAGTATTTTTAAACTTTCATTCAAACTTGGCATCTTTTTGCGATATAAAATTAAAATACCATTCTAAACAAACAAACAAAACATTTTGGCAATAGGCAGAATTTTTACTGTGTCTTTGGAACAGATTATGTCCATTAGTGATGGTGACTACTTACTTTTAGGTAGGCTGTACGCCCTGTCTAAGAATGGCAGTAAAAATATCATTGTTAACCTTGTGCATTTAGTTACGAAAATGTACTTTTCATTTGGTAATAAATCTAATGTTATCTCTCTTATTGATTGCATCATTCTTGAATTGAAACTTTAACCTTGTTTCTTTCTCTACGACCTTCAAATTAAGGCGCATTATGAAAATCGAACAAAAAGTTGAATGTAATATGTTCATTGTCTGTGAACAAAAACCTTAAGTGGACTGCAATTTGAATTAGATATAGTTAATGTTCATCTCCTTACTCGTAGCTCGTATAATATTTTTTGATGAAGAGGACGCAAATAACCCAATGTCCCTGACAATGACAGATTCGACAACGTTTGGCTAACGACACACGCATTAATTCACATTCATCGTACTGTACACTGAGATTTAATGCCTAAATTTATCACAATAATTGTTAAAATATTGTGGATAATAAATAACACTAGAACAAGCAGTTTATACTTTATCCTAAATTACATGATGATCTTAAGGAAATTACTTACTTAATCTTACTGGTTGTAGGACCACTTGTGAGTCCACCGGCTAGGTACCACCGGCCTGCCTATTTCTGCCGTGAAGCAGTAACGCGTTTCGATTTGAAGGGTGGGGCAGCCGTTGTAACTATACTTGAGACCTTAGAACTTATATCTCAAGGTGGGTGGCGCATTTACGTTGTAGATGTCTATGTGCTCCAGTAACCACTTAACACCAGGTGGACTGTGAGCTCGTCCCATCTAAGCAATAAAAAAAAATTATATTAGGAAAATACTAAATATACCAAAACAGCTGTAGACAATGCTTACCGCTCGATCAGCCAGATTTCGGACTTTGCAGTGTAAATACGCAGGCTGTCCAACAGCAGCGGTGGCTTCGCGCTTCGTACTATTGTCGAAGTACGGCTGCCCTAGAGGTTCCCAACCTCCGCCGCCGGCTGACACACCTGTTAAAACAAAACAATTGCAGCTTATAGTGAGGGGTAGATCTCAGGGGTATTTTTATTCATTAACTACCTGACCCAGCAGACTTCGTAGTGCCTCAATCGATAAATGAAAGACCTAAACTTTTGTATAAAATAAACTTAAAACAAACAAAAGGAATCCGTCCGACGGGGGACACATGAAAGGAAAAACAAAATTGTTATTTTTATTTAATTCCGAGCATTTTCTTATTTATCTGCCTTTTAAACCTTCTCTGGGCTTCCACAAATAATTCAAGACCAAAATTAGCCAAATCGGTCCAGCCGTTCTCGAGTTTTAGCGAGACTAACGAACAGCAATTCATTTTTTACATATGTAGATACTATGGGTTAGTCACTAGTATCGAATTTCGCATTCTCATCTTGTCTTAAACACAAACAATTTTCGATTTAAAATTATAATTACAAATAAGATGCGGGCGCACGCTACTCACACTCAAAACGGAAGCACCCGGAACATAGATTATACACTTCTCTGTCAAAAGACGGACATAAATACTAAAAATTATGTATAGTGAGCGGGCATACGGCCGCGAGAGTGACGTACAGGTCGGTTTGCTATAAGCTCAATTTCATTACGAGGGCTGCACTAAAAGTATCGGGAATGGAATATTTCCACTGTTCCTGTCATATTAAAATCTTTTTAATTGAAAACTCCTTGGTTTTAAAAATCGAATACCATTTATTTATTTAAAAAAAGATTCTTGGTCTTGTCACGAGGTTTTGTCAAACTTGTTTAGTCGTTGAGAAAATGGAATTGACTCGAGAAAATTCAAGAGCGATGATTTATTATGACTTTTGAAGTGGTTTAACACAAAAACAGTGTGTTGACCGGATGATTTCTGCATTTGGTGATGAAGCCCCATCCAAAACCACAATTTATCGCTAGTTTGCTGAGTTTCAACGTGGACGTGTCAAGCTCAGTGATGATCCCCGTCAAGGTCGTCCAAAAACTGCAGTAACCCAAGAAAACGTTGATGCTGCGCGTAAGCTGATTGAGGAAGATCGACATGTGACATACCGCGAAATCCAGGCAACTTTAGACATTGGCATGAGTCAAATACAAATAATCTTGCATGAACAATTAGGTGTAAAAAAGTTGTTTTCCCGATGGATACCGCATTCGCTCTGTGAAGAGCAAAAAGCGGCTCGAATTACTTGGTGCGTCAGAACTCTCGAAACATTCCACGCAGGATCCTCAAATGCTGTATACAACATTGTATCAGGTGACGAGTCCTGGATATACGCGTACGAACCCGAAACAAAAAACCAGTCACGAGTTTGGGTGTTCGAAAATGAGTTAAAGCCAACAAAAATTTTTCGTTCACGGAGTGTTGCAAAAAAAAATGGTGGCCACGTTTGTCTCCAAAACCGGCCATGTTACAACTACTCCTCTTGAGGGACAAAGAACGGTTAATGCAGAATGGTATGCTAGCATTTGTTTGCCACAGGTCGTTTCTGAACTCCGTAAAGAGAACTGCAACCGCCGCATCATCCTCCATCACGACAATGCGAATTCTCACACCGCGCACAGAACAAAAGAGTTTTTAGAGCAAGAAAACATAGAATTATTAGACCATCCGCCGTACAGCCCCGACCTAAGCCCTAATAATTTCTATACTTTCCCTAAAATAAAGAATAAATTGCGTGGACAGAGATTTTCATCACCTGAAGAAGCTCTGGACGCCTACAAAACGGCCATTTTGGAGACCCCAACTTCCGAATGGAATGGTTGCTTCAATGATTGGTTCCATCGTATGGAAAAATGTGTCAAATTTCGCGGAGAATACTTCGAAAAGCAATAAATACATTTTTAAATAGTAATATTGTGTCACTTCGTTAATTCCCGAAATTTTCAGTGCCCCCTATGTAGAATAGTACGTACCCAGATAACTTAACGACCCACCCTATAGTGACCGGCTACTGTAGCGAATTTATGATATTTAAGAATACTACACGATAAAAATAGACAGGATTTTTTTTATTCCTTCGATGGGTGGACGAGCTCACAGCCCACCTGATGTTAAGTGTTTACTGGAGCCTATAGACACCCACAGCGTAAATGCGCCACCCACCTTGAGATATAAGTTCTAAGGTCTCAAGTATAGTTAAAACTTAGGTTAGGTTATAAAATAGGTTATGTTAGGTTATAAAAGGTGAAGAAATTTTGAAAAAAAAAATTCCTGTGAGAAATTGGGGGAGGTGAAGGACCTCAGCCCTTCTCTTCTCCCCTTCTTCCTCTCAGGAGGCGCCGGAGTCCGACATAACCCGGTCCGTTACCCCCCTCGACCGGGTATCCGTAAATGGATTCCCCAGCGTTAAAAAAATAATAATAATAAAAAAAAAAAAGGGTTATAAAGGGTTATCCCCTAATTTTGAACTCATAATGTCTCAAAATGTGCTAAGTTCCAAAGTGGACTGCACACTCGTCTACGTAGTCATGGCAATTAAGTTTTGTTGAATATTGTATTTACTTCCTATTTATAACTCAAACATTTCCGTGAAGCAAAGCCGTATTTGAAAGTTTGTCGTGAAGTCTTCTATGAAATTACAACTTCCTACTTAAAGTTTCCTTTTGATTTCAAACTTTAAATAAAATTTATTTATTGGAATAAATTCATCTGACTTTGTAATTTGATCTTTAAATATATTGTCTTTGAACTTTTGAGCTGGTATTTTAAGCAAATCCATTAATCATTTTGATATTATTATTTTTTAATTTTATTGCTATGTACATTTTCAATGATCTAAATTTGTTTTTAAATGCAGTTTTGTTAAAAGATTGACAATTTTGAAATAGAAAGAAACGATTTTTGTTGTGTGTACATACTTTTTTTTATTGCTTAGATGGGTGGACGAGCTCACAGCCCACCTGGTGTTAAGTGGTTACTGGAGCCCATAGACATCTACAACGTAAATGCGCTACCCACCTTGAGACATAAATTCTGAGGTCTTAATGCAGTCACAACGGCTGCCCCACCCTTCAAACCGAAACGCATTACTGCTTCACGGCAAAAATAGGCAGGGCGGTGGTACCTACCCGTGTGGACTCACAAGATGTCCTACCACCAGTAAAATACATAGTATTAAATTAGATTTATTAAAACAAAACGTATTTATTTTGAAAAGATCATGGCCTAAAGGATAGGGACGCCCGATAGGGATTCGCATCGCATCGCTCTAAACGATGCGATGCGAATGTGCCGGTGTTCGAATCCCGCAGGCATGTTGTATATTTTTTCAAGAGAAATGCGTACATGTTCAGGAATAAGTTGCAAGACGAAGGAATAATATGGCGTATAAATAACAAACCCGCGAAAATTTTAATTTACGTAATTACTGGTGGTAGTTAAATTACGTCACCCTGCTTATTTCTGCGGTGAAGCCGTAATGCGTTTCAGTTTGAAGGATGAGGCAGCTGTTGTACTGTAAAACTGAGATTTAGAATTCATTTCTCAAGGTGGGCAACGTGGGTGGCGGCAATTACGTTGTTGATGTCTACAGGATTCAGTGACCACTGAACGCCAGATAGGCTGTGAGTTCGTCCACTCATCTAAGCCATAAAAAAATGCCTATTTTTCAACATCAGCGTACAAAAGTTCAGGACTAAAGAACTTAATTTTGTCATAAAAATATGATATGAACTTTACATGTGAATCATAAATAACAGGAAATGTATTTTTAATGTTATTTAGTGAGCGAACTATTTTTGTTTTTGTTTTTATATAAACCGCTTAAAATAAACTACGCTCCATATTCAATGAATGGGTAGTACGTTAAAAACTTTTTCCTCTGTAGGACTAGAGTTGTTTGAGTGTAAAATGTATTCATTTATTAAATTAACATTTTACTTTATAAGCTACAGTGAGTATAAAAAAAAGTTCAATTAGTAAGTGGGCCATAAACTGGATAGGCAAATTGTATTTAGTGGTATTTAGATACATCCGCAGTAACTTTGAATCTCGTAAAATGTTTTTCCGTTTTGAGAGTTTTCGGAAATGTTCCGATAATAGCTATTAACATTTTACGTTATAAGCTCCAGTGTTTGAAAGTGTGTTACAGGGAGTTTGAAACGGAAAAACGGGTCTCAGTATAATTTTAATAACACACTAAGTTAGTAAATTTTAGACGCGACTTGTTTAAATATGTTACAAGTGATGGTAAGAATGTACAAAAAAAAAGTTCAATTAGTAAGTGGGCCATAAATTGGATAGGCAAATTGTATTCAGTGATATTTAGATACATCCGCAGTAACTTCGAATCTCGTAAAATGTTTTTTCTGTTTTGAGAGTTTTCGGAAATGTTCCGATAATAGCCATTAACATTTTACTTTATAAGCTCCAGTGTTTGAAAGTGTGTTCAGGGAGTTTGGAACGGAAAAAAAGGTCTCAGTATAATTTTAAAAGCACACTAAGTTAGTAAATTTTAGACGCGACTAGTTTAAAATATGTACGAAGTGATGGTAAGAATGTACAAAAAAAAAGTTCTATTAGTAAGTGGGCCATAAATTGGATAGGCAAATTGTATTTAGTGATATTTAGATACATCCGCATTTACTTCGAGTCTCGTAAATTTTTTTTTTTCCGTTTTGAGAGTTTTCTGGAATGTTCCGATAATAGCCATTAACATTTTACTTTATAAGCTACAGTGTTTGAAAGTGTGTTACAGGGAGTTTGAAACGGAAAAACGGCTCTGAGTATAATTTTAAAAACACACTAAGTTTGTAAATTTTAAACGCGACTAGCTTAAAATATCTAAGAAGAGATGGTAAGAATGTACAAAAAAAGTTCAATTAGTAAGTGGGCCATAAATTGGATAGGCAAATTGTATTTAGTGATATTTAGATACATCCGCAGTAACTTCGAGTCTCGTAAAATGTTTTTTCCGTTTTGAGAGTTTTCGGAAATGTTCCGATAATAGCCGAACTCGTTGGAGTCCAGCCTCCATTAGTCCGATCCCTTTCGACGATAAAAACGTGCTTTGTTTCCCGTCACGTCCCGTTATTTTTTATTCCTCCTTCTTTTTTGCATTATCCGGGTGTATTCTGCAAATATTTCATTATGTAGTCAGCCTATTATTGAAAAAGAATTTTCTGTTGTTGTAGCCGAGATAAAAGGGTTTCATTTATTTCAAATGGAATCCAAATTACGTTTAGGCCATGACTGTTTTTTTTTATTGTTCAAATAAAAAAACGATTTAGTTAGACTTCACACAATACTAAAACGTTAATTAAGTCGTAATTTTTTTTGGAATCACTGAAGAACAATTGCTACACACTTTATAGGTTCCACTAATAACATAAATTGAAGTAAGTGGTTTTTATAAAACCGAAAATTGTGTATAAAAGTGTACGATCCAACTAAAACGAAATAAAATGTAAATTTTACGAGAGTGTGAGTGTTCTCCTGAGTGGCTTCACACCGCTTGATGTTCTGTGCGTAGTAGGTGCGCAAAGATCTAAATTGAACTGGATTTATTCCAAGAAAGGTTTTTCGTTCTTTATTACATAAATGGATGAACCAGCTCGTCACTCTCCCGGTTAGGTTAAGCAATAACCAGGGTCGATAATATGAATGCTTGAGACATGAGGTCGAAATCAATTGTGTTGCATTAAGACTATCTCAATCTTCAAGCCGTGCTTAACCGTTTTGCGACTAAAATAGGCGGTAAGAGAATAGTGTTACTAATTACACGCGGCAATGCCTTCGTCCTACCATGTGTAAAATTTAGCATATTATATAATTCCTTTTCACTTATTTTTTTATTGCTATTTAAAACTGAGATTTTACAAGTTCACAATAAGATATCGAATTTACATAGTTTGTTCTGTGCAATAAAGATATATGGCTTATATTTAATTTCATTTCTGATTTTGATTGGATTTTGCATATGTCTTCAAAATTATGTAGTTAAGTCTGTTGGTCAATTTTTTTATTTTATTCCTTCATTGGTGGAGTTGATTGTGGAGTTCGTCACAGAACGTACGTCGAGAGACCATTTCTATTTCGTACTATTATAGAAATCACACAGATTTATGTTAAATGAAATATTTATTATTCACGACTGTGACGCAGAGCGATGTCTTAGAGATTAGTAATGAGAAAGGCGAGAAATTAATACAATGTGTTCAAAATTATGCATGCAAAATACATGCAATTATACCTATTATTTTTAGTTATACTAAATATTATATTTTCGTATTGAATAACGTTCTCTAATGTTATTTTGCTTATTAGTCGTTTCGAACGTAATTAGGTCGATCATTTTAAAAATAATCTAAAAATATACTGCAGTACTATTCTGAAAAGAAAAAAAAAAAACGCTTTGTTCTTTGATTCATTGATTTCTTTTAATAATGAAGAATTAAATTCTTAGATTACATTTTTGTTTTATTGTTTATGTTAATCTTCATTAAATGTGTACCAGTTGGCTACAAGCTATCGTTATACGATTCACGTCTTTTGATGATTGTTCTTTCTTGTCTTTGATCATTGTTCGACCTGACATCGACCAAAAACGTTTCTTGATAATTTGAAATAAATAGACATTTAAAATAAAATCAGTGATTTTTATCAATTTACTAGCTGAGCCGGCAGACTTCGTAGTTAGTGCCTCAATCGATAAATAAAATACCTAAACTTTTGTATAAAATAAACTTAAACAAACAAAAGGAATCCGTCCGATGAAGGACACATAAAAGGGAAAACAAAATTGTGATTTTTATTTAATTCCGAGCATTTTCGTATTTATCTACCTTTTAAACCTTCTCTTCCGGACTTCCACCGGACTTCCACAAATAATTCAAGACCAAAATTTACCAAATCGGTCCAGCCGTTCTCGAGTTTTAACGAGACTGACGACCAGCAATTCATTTTAATATATATAGATAACCAAACTCCTGTTCGTATCTATACATATGATTTGAAGTTATTCTAAATCATTGATCCAATTGATCTCAAACTACACGTACGCGCCGTAAATATTAGCATTCCACAACGAACAATAACGTTTGGTGGAACATAAACCGAATAGATTTATGTTCACTGCTATTTAAATGTACTAGTATTCCTATTGCGGCGCTCTCTCTATATTGTAATGGAAGAGACAGTTTTATTTTCTCTTGTAGTGAGATGTCGATATTTTATTTGGTTCAGTACTAGTTTACTAGTCGATTGTTTTAAAACTAGATAATCGCATTGCATCATATTGAGTTTTATTAGTTCTGAATGCACGGGATGTGGTAACGTTGATGATGTATAACATTTAATTATAGAGAGTGTGCTGAACGAGCTTCTTGAGTGAAACTTGCTCAATGAAGAGAGTATTGTATCAATAAGGTACTGGCTGGCTAATGCGTTTTCTGGATACGCCAGTTTCAGATGTGACCAAAAAGTTGTATTTAGATTTTAAGTATCATACATAGGGCTTAAGATTGAATGGTTAATAATTTGCAAATTTTGTACGGTTTTTACATGACAAGCGTTACATGTCATAGAGACATAAACCATCCTTTTTTAATACGCTTTTATTAGCTTCAGACGTATGTATGTTTGTAACGGAATCTTTGAACATGATTTTGACCCCCTTCAAAACGTCGGATTAACTCGAAATTTTGTATACTTGCTAAGGGCCGATGACAATTCAATATTAAAAAAAATATTGAAAAAATTGAATATCAAACTAAAAAATAGAAAATATTTTTTTACAATAAAATAATTTTTTCTTACACTATTTTAAATTCAAATTTATAAAAAAAATATTTTCTATTTTTTAGTTGGATTTTCTATAAAAGTGTATTTTGTTACTTTTTTTAAACTATTATTTATTTAAATTAAGAACTTATTTAACGACAATAATTGAAAAACGCGTTGAACAATATTAGAAGTAAGAGAATCAAAAAATCTTTAAAACTTACCGAATAATATGAAGATACAACTCAGTTCTGCCGTCCACATTGTTAAACGTACATCAATTCACATTATGTGTCCAAAACATAACACTTCACTGTTTTTCACCACACAGTTTACTTATTATTTCACCATGAAAATATAGTCATGTCCATTTTAAAACACTTTGATTTTGAATGTAACTACTTTCATGGCATAGAATCAAATTGCGATCAAAAAATTATCTTAATATACTGAAATTTTAGTTTATTCACGGTTTAATTTGAATACGTAGTATTGCATTCAGGAGAGAGAGAGAGAAAGACGAATCGGAGTTATGGTAATCACTTAATGTTAGACTATCCGCGAGCTTCTCTAGAACCCAATTAAAAAAAACAAAAACCTAATAAATATACAAAAGTCAAAATCCTGAGTTTACAAAGGCAAAACTTATAATCTTTATGCAATATCCGTAAGGATTGTGTATTTCCTGTATTTTTCGCGAGTAAGTTAAGATTCGTTTATATTCAATTTTATTTATTATTATTTGAAATTGGTCATAAACGCATATTATGTCGTACAGTGATTTTAGCTGTAATTTTTGGTCGGGTCCCCCTCCATAGCTTAATTAGATTTTATCATCTCTACAAGGTCTCTCTATAAATATTTATGGTACTGTAAGGTCTAATATCATATACATATAATACGATGTTATTCTTAAAAAGTCTTTATTTGAAATTGTTGCAGACTCAAATTATATGGATATTGTATTTATCGTTTTCCTCAGTCTTGTGTATAATTCAAACCATTTTAATGGTTAAATCCATACTGCTTTATTAATTTTACATTTTACGATATCTCAAACACTATATTCGTGGTTACGGACCTAGTTATAATCACGAGGTCGAACCGTAAAAATAGTATTAATTATGAAAATATGAAGTTCACAGAGTAATAAGCAATTTACATAAGTCGATTTGTACTAATATGTAAATTGACTGTTGAAATTCTGTTTTCGAACCGAAGTTTCGCAAATGCAGAAGCTTAAAAGGCTCACTTTCGTCTAGTCACTTCATGCCGGGAGCATAACTAACCACTAAGTTGTGGCTACAATTCTGCAATCATTAATGAAGTCATATCCAAGTTAGTAAGACTTTACCTGTACATGTCGTACATATTTAAATGTACTAAAAATCTCAAATTTGTTTGCGAAACGGCTGTATTTCCTGAGATATTTTTTTTATTACCCTTGTAGACAGACGTGCATACGGCCCACCTGATGGTGAGTGGTTACCGTCGCCCATGGACTTGAGCAATGCCAGGGGCAGAGCCAAGCCGCTGCCTACCGTTTAATACTCTCCACAAGCCTCGTTTGAAGAAGGACATGTCATAGCGCTCGGGAAACACCGTGGAGGGGAGCTCATTCCATAGCCGGATGGTACGTGGCAAAAAAGACCTCTGGAAACGCACTGTGGTAGTATGGATGAACTCTACTCCGGTGGCGGGCGGTGCAATGGTAAAAACGAGATGCCGGTATCATCTCGAACAATTCCTCAGAGCACTCCCCATGGAACATACGGTAATTCAGATGTTACTCAAATGTAATTATTTAGTAATTCAGAATAGTGAACTGTGCTTAATAGTTGTATTCAAAAGTGTATACTCTGGTATTATGAATAGCTTATTTGGAGGAATCGACAAAGAAAAGATCCTCCATAGAGAGGTTGAAAATGATTGGTCTACGTTCCAATTCTTCTGATCTTGCATATTTGCAAGCTCATCTTTAAAATGTCGTTAACACGATTAGCATTGGATTGACAGGCATCAGTGATATATATCGGTGAAATTGTATTTTACCTATATTAAAGTGTTTTAGGTATTTAATATCAAATGATTTAACAGAAAACTGTTTACTGAAAATAAATCTATAATTATTATACACAATTATGTATATTACAAAATCTGTTTGGATATAAGTCAACTATCTTTTGGTTGTGAAATCAACTAATTCCATAAAAAGGAACAAGACCAAGACCTAACAAATGGCTAGCGTGCGACTAAAACTTATTTATTAGTGAATATCTGAGATTTTCCGATGCCAATTTGGCCTTGTCAAAGAAGTAGCCGGATCGAACCGCATCTGAAATGTCGACAGCCGCAGATTCCAATTTTCTCGAGATATTAAGGTCAGTTGTTTTCTAGTTGTAGACGATCGGGACAAGTATTTTATAGCAAAAGACCGCACTGGTACTTGTTTTAATACAGCATTATAAATTAATTTTTACAGTAGAATCATTTACACAATAAAATTTTAAGTTTGCCAAAGTCCGAAACACCTTTAAATTAAAATTCGTAAAATAAAAAATGTCTTTAAGTTTCGACCGCTAAACAGACGCTAGAATTTTTTGGTTATTATTTTGTTAACCGTTTACGCACAACGGGGAACTATTTGTATTTTCTAAAAGTATTTTTGTTGGAATGGAAAGGCACGTCCCCTCGGGTGTTTAGTGGGTATAAGTGGTACATAAGGACCATAATGTGAATACCGACGCCCGCCTCCCGACATAATGTGGCTTCAAATGTATTGGAATAGCAGTTGTCATAATGTTCGAAACAGAATTCATGTGGGTTTTCGAGAAAAATAAAACGCAAACTATAGGCAGGACAAATCGCCTTACCCACATTTACTCATATAAAATGTTCCTTTTTTTTAAATTATCATTTCTTCACCAAGGCATTCGTGCAAAACAAGTTGTATATATTAGTCTCGAGCTTATGATACTTATTTTAAAATTACGGATGTTTAACGGTTTCTGAAGCAAGAAGTTACGGACGCTTTGAAATTGAAAACTCACTACGTTTATTTAGCTCGAAAAAGCTTAGTTGGCAATCGTTGTTTAGGCCAATCAATTCAGACCACCGTAAAGTGACCATACTATTTTTTTATAGTGGGAACCGAAGTTTGAATTGAATTGAAGTTGCGTAGGTATATACACTTAGCAAACATTTGTACTGTAATTTTGATAATTGTTTTTTTTTTTTTATTGCCTTTGTAGGCAGACGAGCATACGGCCCACCTGATGGTAAGTGGTAACCGTCGCTCATGGACGTCAGCAATGCCAGGGCAGAGCCAAGCCACTGCCTACCATAAAACCATTGATAAAATACTGGTATAATGGTAAAATATCACTGGTGGTAGGACCTCTTGGGAGTCCGCACGGGTAGGTACCACCACCCCGCCTATTTCCGCCGTGAAGCAGTAACGCGTTTCGGTTCGAAGGGTGGGGTAGCCGTTGTAACTATACTGAGATCTTAGAACTTATATCTCGAGGTGGGTGGCGCATTTACGTTGTAAATGTCTATGGGCTCCAGTAACCACTTAACACCAAGTGGGCTGTGAGCTCGTCCATCCATCTAAGCAATAAATAAAAAAACCTACCATTGATAAAAGTATACAGTTGTATTGTACCATACGTACCTGCAGAGGTTACTTGAAACACCACCCCTTATGTAACGATTCTTTAAGCGTATTCAAAAAGCTTCACCTTCGTCATAAACTTTAAAAAGAAATTTTAGAAACTAAAATTCATTAATTGATAGCTTAAATTCAAATTTAATAAATGTCTCATTGTGTGTGTAGTAATAGAAACTTTATCTAGTTAAATTGGATTTGTAATAACTTGTAGGTACTTATATTATATTGATGAATTCAATTAAGTGTAAATTGATGGAAAATTGAAAATGTTTTAAAAACGTTTTCATTTATTTGCGATAATACAAGAATGAGAGTTCTGTAATTCGTGTTTTAAAGATTTTTTTAACGGACTACTACTTCGAATATCTGTAAAATAAGCGTAAAATCTGAATATGTGTTAAATCGAGACTTTGTGTTCTTTTTTCAATCTTTTTTTTTCATACGTGTTCTAGGAAATTATATAAAACGTATTTTTTTTATTTTTTTTATTGCTTATATGGGTGGACGAGCTCACAGCCCACCTGGTGTTAAGTGGTTACTGGAGCCCATAGACATCCACGACGTAAATGCGCCACCCACTTTGAGATATAAGTTCTAAGGTCTCAGGTATAGTTACAACGGCTGCCCCACCTTTCAAACCGAAACGCATTACTGCTTCACGGCAGAAATAGGCAGGGCGGTGGTACCCATTCGCGCGGACTCACAAGAGGTCCTACCACCAGTAATTACGCAAATTATAATTTTGCGGGTTTCATTTTTATTACACGATGTTATTCCTTCACCGTGGAAATCAATCGTGAACATTTGTTGAGTACGTATTTCATTAGAAAAATTGGTACCCGCCTGCGGGATTCGAACACCGGTGCATCGCTCAACACGAATGCACCGGACGTCTTATCCGTTAGGCCACGACGACTTTAAAACTTTAAAACGTATTTCGCACTTTAACTTTTATTAAAAATCTTATACATATATTTGTGACGATCACATTACAAAGTATTCCGACTACATATTTTATCGTAGATTGCCCACTAATAAGTTCGTATTCGTCCCAGCGAAAACAATATAGCCTATAAATTATCTTGTAAAAGTAAAAAGGGGCTCCCCGAGGGATAATATTTTTACGTTATATCCGACCATGTTAGCGGAGTTGCGGGAAGACTGTATTTATTTACATACACGTTCTGTGTATAAACATTCAACTACGTTAACGTGATGCCGCTTCGGAAGTTCCTTTTTGTTTTCGAGTATATTTTACATATTTGAGTCGTGCAGCGCATTTGAAATATGTCAGAGTTATTTGAGTTTCTTGAATAAATAATAAGATAATATACGAGGGCGACGCAGAGATTATGCAGGGTGCAATTTTAGATGTTGAGATTATAAAGACTAAAAATATAATTGGGTCATACACAAAAAGGGTAAAAAAAGTGTTATAGCAATGTATCATCTAAAAGAGCAAATTGGCGAATATTTGAAAGTATTCAAATCGTAAAGGTACTATATTACTACTCATTTTAATCGTATCTTGTAAAATATTACATTTCATAAATTCATTTTGATGGCGTTAAACATAAAAAAATCTCTTCCTGTGGACTGTTACAAGACGAAGGTATAATGTTTGAGCCATGTTTAAAAATAGTTAAAGTACCCTATATATTAAAATTATTTACTTGTAACACAAACAATATAATAAAGATAATAATATTGAGAATAAAAAAATATATCGTTACTATCTGTATACAATAAATCCAATAAACTTATGGTTACATGAAATGGAGTCTTTTCTGTGGACGCGATAAAACGACATCAAATTTTAATTTATTCGACCGCATTAAGTTTTTTTTTTTTACTGTTGGCATCACTAAATAGTGGCCAGTCCGGCGTTTGATATTTTGTTGTTTCGATTCCAGTGCGAGTGATAATATATTTTTTATTCCAAAACACACATAAACGTAAAAGATCAAGTGTTCTTTCCTGTTCCAATTATAGACATGTAAATATTATCTATAAAAATGTATATTTATTGTTTTTATATGAGGATTTAGTACAAGTAAATGAAAAGCATATTGCTTGATTTCTAACCTTAAAGTTAATTTCATTACGCAAGAGTTTTTATAATACATCTTTTCTGTGAACATCTTTCCTGTGGTCCCGATGTCCACCGAAAAGACTATGTCCACAGAAAATGTGTAAGAAACATACCTTAGTAGGTCTAAGTAGAGAAAGTAGTAAGTAGAAAAATAGTTGAACCGAGGGCCTACTCCTTTTTTAAAGTTGGTTAGAAAAAGGTTTGATTTTGGCAACATTTGATATTCTAAGTTAGAGCCTCAAACTTTTTAGTACATTTTATATTCGCAATAAAAAAAAATATAAATCTAATCAATGTAAATAGAGGAAACGAAAACATGTTTTTTATTTTTATTGATTTCGTTCAGGGGGTTCAACCCTTGGGTCGTGGGTTGGTCTATATCTTGCTTCGTTTTAGTTCATGCTGATTCAGACGATTCTGATAGTTCTCTGGAAATATTTTGAAATAATCAAAGTCCTTAAATTTCATTACATTGCATATTAAAATTCATTAGCAATCTAAAGAATTATATACGAGTAATATACCTGTAAAGTTATTATCATTCGAAATTTTGTTTTGTTTCATAAGTCCACTGAAGGAATTTTTCTTTCTATAGACATTAATTACTTATTATTTTATTTTTTATTTTCCAATTAATGTGATTATTTTGACATTTTATTTGCGTTTCGGTATTCGTTTATATCAGTGGCTACATGTGTTTGATTATGTTGTCTTAATATATTTTAGCTTACGCTGCATCACAGCTTTTCATCGCTCTTGTAGACTAAATCGTCTCTTCTGTGGTCCGCAAAATATAAAAATTGCGATTATGCCAAAAATAAGACATATTGATCTCGGTTACAGTGATTAAAAGATTGATAATCAATAGCTAAATAATAAATAGTTTGTTTCATACTGATTCTGAAATATATTTTTTGCTGCACTTTTTTATTCTCTATTTGTGTATGACCCAATTATAATTTTAATCTTACTTATTTGATCAGTACTTATTTCTTCGTAATTCTAGTCTTCGTATTTATTCAACAGATTATAAAAACTTTGAACTAGTAACGATTAAGAAACAATAGACGTTCCTCGTGAACATGCACATTATTGCGTCTCTAAGCTTTTCTTTCGTAATTTTTCGCCTTGGGAATAATTCTATAAGCTTTTTTAAATTTCAAAATAGTAAGGTGATAGTTAGTATTTATCGGAGCCTACAGACATTGTAACATGCCTCGTGGCAGTCATAGGCAAGATGAAAATACCGCGTCATTTTACGATTCTTGTCGGTTCAATCTTTTTTATTCCACGATGTTATTCCTTCATTGGCGAAATCGCTCGTGAACGCGTGCTAGATATGAATTTCCTTAGAAAAATTGGTACGTGCCTGCGGGATTTAAACACGAACGTAGTCGAATTCCTGCTCGATATCTAATATGTTCACCGAGCGTATTATTCTTACAATGACGATTTACATAAATATACATTCGACTAAATATAATAAACACGCATGAAGTCTGCCCCTTCCAACACTTCATGACAAGCACGACTACTCTGTCAAGAGTGACACGATTTAGAATAAGAAATATTTTTATAAAAAAAAACAGACATGTGCATCTTTCAACAAACTAGATATCTACGTGCATAATGATAATCTCTGAAAATGTCAAACCTCTTAAAGATTTAATATTATTATTTTTTCACTTCGGTTTAACGTCACTACATCGTATAAAACAAAGTCGCTTTCTCTGTCCCTATATCCTTATGTATGCTTAAATCTTTAAAACTATGCAACGAATTTTTATGCGGTTTTTTTTAATAGATAGAGTGATTAAAGAAGAAGGTTTATATGTATAATAACATCCATTAAATAGTGAAGAAATCAATAATAAATTACAAATTCCGAAGCGAAGCGAGGGCGGGTCGCTAGTAAACTATAATTATTAAATCTTTATGGTAAAATTATAATTAATAAATTATAATTAACATAAAAACTTTTTCTGTAACCATAAGTTTTCACGATTTTGTTCTTCCCGCTAAATAACATGAAAAACGTTTTCCTCTCGTACCTTTAACAATACCCGCGATGATTGGATAAGTTGTAAAGCTCATTTTTCGCTTCTCTATTTTTTAGAAGAAAACTTCCTTCGTTTGAGATTAAATTTTGTAATCTGATGCGAGCACAGTACTAGATGTTTTATTTATGTGTTGTATAGTCACGGATTACGGATTAATCTAATAAGGTAGGCTTATATTTTAATATTGTGTAGTATAGTATAAATAAGTATATATATATATATATATATATATAGTATAAATTAACACCAAAGCCACATTAATTTTGTTTAGGTTTTGTTGTGCTTAACCTATGCGCGAAGATAAAAAAACTATAAAAGTAAAAATTCGACATACTATGTAAAGTCAAATTGACGATTGACATAATGGTATTCCATTGTCTCTTCTGTAAGCATAGTCATCGACGTGACTCTCTTCTTTTGCTTGCATCGTTTGATGAATGAGCTCACGGCGCACCTGGTTTAAGGTAATTCCCGAATATTGGTTATCAAAAACGCCCACTTTGACACATGCGGCTTAAATCTCAATGTGGTACACCTATTCGTGTAGGCTCACAATAAGCTCAGTTTCTTCTTCATTGTCGTTCCCTCACGAATGAGGTTCGTGATCATATGCAGTTTGTCTCGATTTACTTCTCACGCCAGTTCAACAGATTCAGTTTCTCCTGTTGTCTATACAATACTTTTCGCGTCGTATTGGAATTCGGTCTCCGGAGCTGTTCCCCTGCAACTGTCCCACGATCAACTGCTTCTCAAACCAACGCATATTCTACCTCATTATATGTTAAAGAAACTTAGTTGAAGTTCTCGGCATGAAAAGGTCGATAATTAGGCCAATACATATATTTTGAGAGTTCGCTTTTAATGACACGATTTTTATTCTTTCGTAGAAGTATTTAATAAAAAAAATGTAGACGGTTTTATTTGATGCATTTCCACTGCTAACCAAAAATCAAATTCACCAAAAAAAAAGAGGTATATCCTAGCGTAAAAAGTCTCGTAAACAAGCTTGACCTTTGTCGCTAACAAGCTTATTACACGAATTCTTTGCCTGGAACTAACATCGTACCTAACTATATTTTATTAGCCACTCAGGAATTTCGCAAATATTTTTTTCTACCTCAAGCTTAATAAACATAGTTCACTTCTTTTTGAATTGTCTTTAGAAGGGGGTCACAGGAGCGTAAGAATATGTATTGTGTTCTCGTATTAAATAATGTAATATTGTATGACGCACGGAGTACTCGTATCGAACGATGCGACTCTGTTTAAATCTTAGGGGCAGCTACTACTTTTTCTAATGAAATATGTTCCACTTATGTTCACGATGAAATACTAATATAATGGAATAGATCTATATAAAATCTGCAAAAATTAAATTTACGTAATTGCTGGTGATAGGACATCTTGTGAAACAAAAGAAAAGCTAAGTAAATGAATACAAATAACGCATTTATTTCTTTATGTCTTTAATCTGAATTTGTGTTATTTACCGCCCGGCAATTGGCACACTAATTACTTCATTCTCCGCAAGCGTTATGTTTTACATAGTAAACAATCAACACGTAACTTAAAACCTATTCATTAGAATGAGCCTTTTTCTGTTTACATTGATTTTAAAAAATGTTTTTGTACGTTATACAATAGTTTCGTTTATAATATTGATGTATTCATAACAAAGAACAGAGGCTTATATGAAAAAATATTTTTGAATAGTATCCACTGAACCATCTCAGATAACTTTGACTGTATATTTCAACGTAAATTTAACAGCGGCTTTTGCGATCTGCGGTATAAATAACGGAATAAAAGACATGTCACAATGTGAAATCGCGGTGTGCATGCAAATAGAGGTTTGCGGCGGACATGTCGTGCGTATCTTGTGTGGAGGCACGCCGTCCCTGATCCGAGCTCGCCAAATGCGAAGCCGCGAAATTGTTTCTATGACGTTGACGGGTCACGTATTCAGCCGCCAGCATTCTACGGCAAATGTCAACGATTCCGATTTAGCTTCTGTATAGTGATTTTCAAATTAATTTTTCAAGTTTCAAGATTTGTGCGCGTGCACATTACGTATACACATTTGCAGTTTCTCTTGCAAAGCCGCGAAATTGTTTCTATGACGTTGACGGGTCACACATTCAGCCGCCAGCATTCTACGGCAAATGTCAACGATTCCGATTTAGCTTCTGTATAGTGATTTTCAAATTAATTTTTCAAGTTTCAAGATTTGTGCACGTGCACATTACGTCTATATGTTTGTTATTTTGTCTTGTGAAGCCGCGAAATTGTTTCTATGACGTTGACGGGTCACGTATTCAGCCGCCAGCATTCTACGGCAAATGTCAACGATTTGAATTTAGCTTCTTTGTAGTAATTTTCTAATTAATTTTTCAAGTTTCAAGATTTGTGCACGTGTACATTACGTATACATATCTGCTTCTCTGTTTTTCTCTTTAGTCCCGAAGCGAACCCATGATTAAGTTTGTATTATTATTGTTGCCTCCGAAGGCAGACGCGCATGCGGCCAACCTAATGGTGATTAGTTTTTTAGTAACGCCAGGAGCCCAGACGAGTTGTAGAAGCCTCATTTGACGGAGCATGAGTATGTTATTAAGGCGATAGATTTTTTGGTTTATATGTTTCCAAATACTTATTGTAGTAAGCATATATATGTATAAACTCTCATTCTATACTTGATTCAAGGCTTCGTCAAAGACTCATTGTACGTAAAAAAAAATTGTTACCAGATCCACTTTGTTGTTGGTCGAGTATGTGGCTTTAGTATAAAGAGGATATTCAGTGGTCGAATGTTGTAACGCTCGATCACTTAGTGCTCTGATTAGACGCTGTATCATACTTTTCTTGTCCAACCTATTTTTCTCTGCATGGCGTTCCTATTGAGATCAGGGCAATCATTGATCACTTTGAGTTCAAATTCAGAGCTTGGCAAATGATTTTAGGTAAATTAGCACAATCATTTTAAAGCTGATATCTAAGTATATAATTTTTATATACTATTTAGATATTTACTGGGCATATTATATTTTATGTATTTTTATTTATCATCATATTTATTTTAATTGATTTATTTTATTTTTATTTTTATACTATCTGATAGCTTAATAAGCATAGTTAGTATATTGTATAATAGAAATGCATCTATTATCCTTTAACTATGCAACCAATGCATGTTATTTTCTGCATCATCCTTAGTCGAATGTCTTATGCATTAATTCCGGCAGTGTACAATAATATGTAGGTATGTATGAAGTGAATAATAATAATAATAATAAATGAAATAAAACATAATATTAAGTGTAGGAATTTAGTATTTTATTCACTGTCAAGATTAACTGACACCATTCTGTATCGGTGGAGCAGGGGCATACAATCATATCAAATTAGCCGATAGTCTTTTTTTTGTTGCTTTGATGGGTGGATGAGCTCACAGCCCATCTGGTGTTAAGTGGTTACTAGAGCCCTTAGACATCTATAACGTAAATGCTGCCACCCACCTTGTTATGAGTTCTAAGGTTTCAAGTATAGTTATAGTTATAGTATCTTATCGGTCACTCAAAAACAGTGATCGCCTCCTACATACATATATTTTAGTATCCGATATTGGTGTGTTCGTTTCGACACTGTGGTTGAGTTGGTAAATGAATACGTCCTAATATTCAGGATGTACATCAAAGATACGTAATCAAATTAGCTTTTGTAAGATGTAGTTTGTAGCACTAAGCCTATTGATATCAATGTGATATCATTAAGCTATGAATGCTCTTTCAATTTCAATTTCAACTCAGGATCGTGTTTGACACAGAAGACAACCTTTTGTCACTAATCTTCGTTTTTTTTACGAGCATGTTACATAAGAGTACTTATTTATGTGTGCATCTGTATTTTTACTACATTTTATTTTTCTTATATTTTAGAATCCTACAGCCGTTTTACCTATTTATCAATGATTATTATTACGTTTTTTGTTATATCTGTAATTGTAATAGTCTGATCTAAACAGCCCGCCTTCTGTGGGTTTATTGCCCGTTAGATATTATGTTTTTCGTATATATAAAAATTATTCGTATATTTTCGTAAATTAACTAGTATATAATGTAATACAATTCAAACCAGACAAAGAGCAAACGAATGTATTCGTTACACGAATATTTGGTCGATGAGAGAACCGAACCTCCACTGAGCTCAGTAGTCCGTAAGCTCCTTTCTATAAATGAGCTTACGGACTACTGAGCTGAGCGACTATTTGCTAAGGCGGAGAGACTAACTTAAATGTTACCTAATGTTAAGCAATGGGCATTGACTCAAAAACATCTTTTAAAACTAAGATCGTGTCAAAGGGGAACGGAAAGGAGTATGTTGGGCGTGACGCTAAAAGGCCGCAAAAGAACAGCAGACATTCCATCTACTACAAAGGTAGAAGACGTACTAAAGAAAATAAGACAGTTAAAATGGCGATGGACAGAACATATGACATGAGAAAGCAGAATGAAATGGACTAAAGTTATAACAGAATGGCAGCCACGTGATGGCAAAAGAAAAAAGGTAGGCATTCTAGAAGATGGACAGATGATAACCAAGATGTTTGGAGGGACAATCTGGTCCAGAATAGCTACCAATAGAGAAGGATTGAAGCAGCTGGAATAGGCCTATGTGTCGTCACAGGACACGCTTATCACTGAACCGGGAAACCCAATGTATTAGATTTCAGTTAAAACAATTTGCTACTGTGTGTAAAATCATTGTTTAGTATCAGCAATAAAGGCTATACAAAAAAATATACAAAAAAACGTTAAGCATTATAGCAATGGATATCACAGTATGAATAACAATGCCCATCATGGGAGATAAAGCAAAGTCCAAGCATTCAAACCGGAATGATTGCATCGCAGCAGAAATAAGGCTGGTTCTCCCATACGATCTTCCAACATGCCTTACCCTACTATTTAGAAGCAGTTTAAGATGGAAGACTTTTTAGTTGGGGTGTCTTCAAGCTCCGCTAGTCGTTCGCGTAAAATATAAGTTCGCCTATCTACACAACTCAAAAATGTGATAGTTTTTTAATAAATAATTTAAAAACTAATTGAACGCTTTGTACTAGTAGACGGAGCAGAGGAAACCTAAAAAAAAAGTTGTCTGAATAATGTTAATTTTACTCGGTGTCGATCGATCGTTCTAAATTCAAATCCATCTTAGTTGAAAGGTTATACATTTCGTTAAAGTTATTGAATAAAATTTAATAACAAATGATAAAACCTTACGGCATTTAGTATTCGGAAAGCAGTAACGATTCTCTGAAATAATTTTAAAATAAATATAAATTCCGATTTCAGCGGTTGTACTTTTAATTTTGATTTATTCTAGAAATAAATAATAATTTTCATTGACCCTTCGTGTAACTTATTAAATTACTGTTATTATAATCTATTTCAAAGTAACCGCTAAAACCGTAATAATGCTACACAAAGTACGGTAAGTTACCCATAAATAAAGTTTTACGTCATGAAAACTGAGGTCGCGTGATAAGAGTCACCTAATGTTCTCAGTATACATTAAAAACCATTTTTATTCCCATTTTGTGCGACGAAAACTTTTTGAAGCGAAAAAGAAATTACGTTTTATCTTAATAAAGTTTTTTTTTGCGTGATGGCTTCGGCTCGATTACACGTGGGTTCTTTTTCGTAAAAAATAACTGTTAACTTTACGATCACTTTAATTTTCACTCATCATTTTCGCACGAATAGAAACTTGGCGTGTTTACATTACGCGAGGGGTTGTGGGAAGGGGTGAAACGCGATGGTTGCTCCGCGAAATCCGTTAGCGAACTGGAGTGATTATACTCCTAAGTTCACTGTGTGCTGAGCTGTATCGTACATGCGCAGTTGCGAGCTCACTCTTAGAGGCTTTGTGGAATACGCCTGTTAACGTCGATCCCCAGCGTTAGTAGTACCAGATAAACATTTTTAGATATTTAGGCTGGTTTGTACTTTTGAGGTTAATATTTATTGTATTTTAGAAAACATTAATTCTAACAATCTGCCCGGATGTTAATCACAAGACGTAACTATACTTGTAACTATACTTGATACCTTACAACTTATATCTGAAGGTGGGTGGCGCATTTACGTCGTAGATGTGTATGGGCTCCAGTAACCACTTAATACCAGGCGGGCTGTGAGTTCGTCCACCCATCTAATCAAGAAAAAAAAATACGGTTACGTAATCACAGCTTCCTTGAGTTATTGCCACCGTTTTTAAAATCATGCGTCCACAATAGTATAGATCTTCATTTTTTATTCACTCTGTAATGTCCAACATTACAATTCGTGTCGAACTGGTACTCGGAACTGGAACAATGCGAGCCCATTCTTAGGCTTTCTTAGGCCTTCTGCCTATTTCGGCCGCCAAACAATTCGAAGAATTCCAATTTGTTAAATTGGAAATAATTTAGACTCTCTTATGTACTAAGGTGGATAACAAATGTCACTTGATGCTGTGTATCCGATAACTTGTTACCATAAGAAACAGTGAAATCAATTTAAGGAAAAATAAAGAAAATATTTATGTTTCTTCTAATTTATTATTCTGTTCTAATCTATAATTTATAAAATAACCGAGGTTATCACAACGAGATAGGGGACAGTTAATATAAACTATTTTTTTTTTTTAAAACGGTTCCTTTATAGCTCTGGCACAGAACGGAAAACAGTACTAAACAAGATATTTCTGATACTTCTAACCCGGCATTCAGCAGTGTAGTAGAAAAAATATATTTAACAGTCATATTAGCAAACAATGTGCGAAATAATGCGCCTTATTATCTAATGCGATGCAGATAATGGCCTAGGTAGTGAGCTATTAGAGGCGGTTTAAGCGTTTGATATCGCTTTTAACAGGTAATAAGCTTAAAAGAAGATTAATCGCCACACTGGGCTAAGGCCACGGACGGACGGCACCGCAGTTAACCAACAAACTGGGTTATTTAATATCGTTTTTATATTATATTACGTTATATATAAGTGCAAGAAATATATCTTGTTCTGAAAGTACCTTAGTTGCTTTTTAGTGAGACTCAGTAAAGAAGCTCATTGACCTGAGGGACCAAATAAAGTTTTTTTTTATTGCTTAGGTGGGTGGACTAGCTCACAGTCCACCTGGTGTTAAGTGGTTACTGGAGCCCATAGACATCTACGACGTAAATGCGCCACCCAACTTGAGATATAAGTTCTAAGGTCTCAGTATAGTTACGGCGGCTGCCCCACCCTTCTGCCGCCACTGCTTCACGGCAGAAAAAGGGAGGGTGGTGGTACCTACCCGTGCAGACTCACAAGAGGTCCTACCACCAGTAAGTGTCTTAGTAAGTGTCCATAAGTCCTAGACAATGTCCAGTTAAACCGGGCAGATACCAATTTTCAGTACGGTTTTTAGAGTAAGCCCCCCACAACCAGGCTAATCAGGAAGTAAAGCACCCAAGTAGCTCAAGAACGATCACGATGGCGAAATACTTTTGAAGCTTTCTGCCCAAATCGGTTCTCTTAAGACCTTTAACAAGCACAAAAATTGTAACTTTTGTCGCTTTCCATTTTAAAATGTAAGCAATCAAGTATAATCTATATATATATATATATATATATATATATATATATATATATATAATATATATAAATGAATTGCTGTTCGTTAGTCTCGCTAAAACTCGAGAACGGCTGGACTGATTCGACTAATTTTGGTCTTGAATTAATTGTGAACGTCCATAGAAAGTAAAATCCAGAGAAAAGGTAGATAAATACGAAAAGGCTCGGAATTAAATAAAAACAAACAATTTTGTTTTTTCTTTGATGTGTCCCCTGTCGCACGGATTCCTTTTGTTATTTTGAAGTTTATTTTATACAAAATTGATTGAGGCACTACGAAGTTTGCCGGGTCAGCTAGTTAAAGATAAATTACATTAACTTATATTAAAGCCTTTAGGTTATCGGTAATACTCGGTTAATAATCTTGGGCTTTGGCAACATTTCGTCCGGAATTTCGAATGAAATATAAACGTTTTTTTTTGTTGTTACTTCAAGTTTAGTTAAGAAAGATATTCTTAGTTATTTTTACACTATAGTTAAAAAAAAAATTATTTTATCATTTTACATTCCAAATTAGAGAGTCGAAGGAGTAGAGTCGTTTTAAAATTAGGTTAAATCATTTTGAGACGTGCTTAGAAGTCAGTTATTGAACTAAGAAAACCAAAGACGGTTCGCTACATTCAGGATTTTGATGGTCGAAAATGGAGAAAACTAAGGCCCACGAAGGACTAAGGCCCCCACATAGGACTAAAGCCCCTATGATAATTAAGATTTCCCATGTTTCAAATGCTTAACAGTTTTTGTGGTCACGTTTGAGATAATTGGGAGATTAAACCATAAAATGACTTTATTTTTAATTTCACTTTAACGATCGTATGAATCAAGGTTACATTTTCGAAGAAATTTTTTTTTGAATAAACTTATATAATTGGCTGAGTGGGTTTTGGTCATTAACGAGACGAACTGAATTATTAACTTAGTTGCATTGGTTAAAAAGGACTATTCATGTAGAACAATAGACGAGGAAGATTAACTATGAAAGTGCTCTAACAATATGACCTAAATTTCTTCTAAATTGTATGACCACTGTCTCTATCTGTTCTTTTTTGGTCCTAAATGTTTATGAGCAAAATAAACCAAACATGAAACATTAATTATAATAGACACGTTGATCCCTATAAATGTGACGCATAGCGATTTCAGGTAAGACGGGTTATATAACTTGATATCGCATAAACAGATTATTGCGCCTTTCCCCCAAGTAACTTAACTTAATGCTCAAATGAATATAGCTCACCTTTGCTTTAGGATATCGTGGCCGTAACAATTTTATTACTCGTTATATCTGTGGTAGCTAGTTGCTATCAAAAATCAATAATCGTAAATTTGCTTCGTATGCAATCTGGCGTCGCTTCTTTGGCCGCATAAAGACAAGTGTAATTTTATAAACATAAAAGAAATTATATTCCTTATCTCAGCTTATTTTTCCGTAATGAGCAGATGGGTCGTTTTCAAATTTGGGGCCAAAAGCGAGTTATTTGATTTAATTCTCATAACCTTAATGTTACCGTAATTATAAACAGTAAATTTGTTGTCATGACAACAGGCACGTGGTCCTATAACTATATATTCGAAATTCAAATTCTGACTTATTTGCTATTTTTCCAGTAATGCGTGTTGAAATTCGGCAATTTTATTTAATCAGTATATAATATAATAATAATAAAGGAAATGTAACTGGATATTAGAACATTATTAAAAACAAAAGAAGTACCATTTCTAAGCTTTTAAAAAAAGTTCCTTATTAAATTGTCATCCGTGTTGGCGTTATCAAACGCGTAAAATGAAAAATATAAATGAATATTATATAATATTATCAATAAATGAGTGATTGATATGATTATGATGAAGCATTTTTTATTCTGAACATGCCTAAATACAAAAAAAATGGAAAATTAGAGAAAGCTTAAATTCATGAAACCGTTACTTTTTTGGCCGCAAAATTGAAAACGACCCAGATGAGTTCAATGATAGATGAATGGTTTTAAAACTTTAAACAAACAGGCGCTTTGAAACAGTCTTACGAGTTTAATTAGCAAAAAACTGAAGTATCTCTGCCAAATACATGTAAAGCGTAACACAAACTAGGCAGCGGCTCGGCTGGCATTCAAATCAAATCAAATCAAATCAAAAAAAAAATATTCAACATAAATGAAAGTACATACTTGTTGAACGTCAAAAGAACTAACGCCAATTCACAAGAACTAGCCTCCGTCCTGAGAAGAATTGGCAAGAAACTCAGCGGGCATGTTTTTTTTTTTTTTTTTTAATAAGAAATTATTATTTATTAATTTTTTAATATTACATTTTTTTTTTAAATATGAGTTTTTTACAATGAGTATTATAACGTAACAATTACTACAATATTGAAATGCCCGGAGCGAGCAACTCATTCCCACTTTGTGCAATCTTCTAGATAATCATTGACTTTATAGTAAGCTTTATTGCACAGATGTTCTTTAACAGTTTTCTTAAACCTATGTATATGTAGGTTCTGAACATCTTGTGGGATTTTGTTGTACAGGCGCACAGACAAACACCCGAATGAATTTCGTATCTTATGTAACCTACTCATCGGCACAACAAGCTTGTGTTTGTTCCTAGTATTTCTATTATGTATGTCCGACTTTTTAGGAAACTCCTAAATATGTTTACGAACATACATCAAATTTTCAAAAATGTACTGGGATGGCATAGTGAGAACTTTAATTTCTTTAAATTTCTCCCTCAGGGATTCCCTTGAGTGCATGTTATAAATAGCGCGTATAGCTCTTTTCTGCAGAATAAATATCGTTTCTACATCGGCCGCATTGCCCCATAGCAAAATGCCATAGGACATGACACTGTGGAAGTAACTAAAGTAAACTAAACGAGCCGTGTCCGCGTTTGTTAACATTCTAATTTTTTTTACTACGTATGCTGCAGAGCTGAGCTTACTCGCCAATTTATGAATATGAGGTCCCCATTGCAGTTTGGAGTCCACTGTTATACCAAGAAATACGGTTGACTCAACAAGCTCCAATGATTCCTCAGAAACAATTACATCACTATCCACTTGTCTCACATTTAAAGATGGTTTAATACATTTTAAAGTAAATTTAATACATTTAGTTTTCTTACTATTCAATAATAGGTTATTGATACGGAACCAATGAACCACACACGAAATCGCATCATTCACTTCGTCATAGACTTGTAATTGTCGTTTAATTTTAAATAATAAAGATGTATCATCTGCGAATAATACGACCTCGTGTCGGGACTCAATAAAACTAGGTAAATCGTTTATATATATTAGAAATAAAAAAGGACCCAAAATGGAACCCTGAGGTACACCCATTGCCGATGTCAATGGTCTCTGGCATTGCTGATGTCCATGGGCGACGGTAACTACTCACCATCAGGTGGGCTGTATGCTCGTCTGCTTACAAGGGCAATAAAAAAAATAGCTATACGGGTAGTGAGTTAAGATTCTATGTATCAACAGTACAATTCGACAAAGAAACAAATAAATTTCAATTTCTTTATATCGAACCAGATGTGGTTGTTGTTAGTATACGATAATAACAGCCTCAAAACGTATTTGGAATTGCGATTCAAAAGTGTCTTTAAACTAAAGTCTCTAAAGCTGTGAAAGCCGTTAAAGGAACGCTATTATTACAAGCGCAGATGCAATGAAGATAAACTTAACTAACAGCCATAACAACAAAAATAACTTCATAGTAGAAATCTCTTTTAAAAATAAACTTAATAGCTCTATAACACTTCTCCGTAGCGGAACTGAGACCCAAAAAATCGTGAAACATTATGATAATCGAGCACCATTCACCGCGGCAATTGGAAATAACCACGTAGTTCGGCAGTGGAATTCGTAGCGAAGCGTCTACGAGCGTAGCCCCAGTTGTGCTACGAACGTAATTTTAGCAGTTTGTTCTACGATTACTTTATACATAATATAATAATTTATTGGCCATTGATGTCAGAAAAGAAGTACTATCAAGATAGTATTACGTTTTATACATTTTTACGGTTTTTGCATGTACATGCACTAAAAAGTGCTCACAAACGACTTACATGACTAAAGACAACTCTGATTTATTGAAGTTATACTTCTTTAGGCGCGTTATGAAAAATTGATGAGAGTGAAATTTTACGATGCGCGCGCACCGTGACACAAAATTAACAGAATGAAGTTGCCCACTAAATCGCTCATTACAATATGACCAACGTAACTTGGCGAGTCTGAATATAGCCGCAGGTGAACTTTCGCGCATGTACACTCGTAAAAAAAGTGTTATTGGCATTCATTTTTTAGTAATATAAATGACAAAATTATTATTTAATATAATTCATACTAAATATTATTAAATTATTAACGTTAAATATTTATTATTAATTATTTAATATTAAAAAAAAAGAAATAAATTTAATAAAAATAAAGTATAACTTCTTACGCGCCTACATAAGTACACGCACCCTTTTTTTGGTGGAAATTATGAGCTAGTATTCCTCTGTTGGGGCTGTAATCAATTGCCCCAATGTAGTGATGCATCCTGGTTTGAAGAGGAGCACAGCCGTCATACTATAATATAATTAATCTCTTAAGGTAGGTGGCAGCATTAAACTTGTGATGTCCATCACACCGGGAGGGCTGTACGCTTCCGTTTGCTCATCTCTTCCAATAAAAAAAAACTTTTAACGACTTGTTATTAAATTCAGTATAACCGTATGGCAGTTTATGGCTTCTACTATCTTTTGCGAGCTTCGATAAACAGGATCGAAAGAGACAAAGTAGGATCTGAATTAGGGTTACTTATTATGTTTAGTAATAGCAGCCTTTATTAATATCTATATATTAGTACGCGAAGCAAAAACTTCGTATCCTTTTTACCAAAATTGCGCGGACGGAGGAGTATGAAACTTCTCACACTTATAGAGAATATAGAGAAGGAGAGCTCAATGCTAATATTTTTATTAAAATAATGCATAAAACATACTTTAAATCAATAAAGAAAACATTACATACACTACCATGCATTTGACATAACACATACATAAAAATATACCTACTCTTTGTTTACTGTAAATTGGGAAACTTTTGTTTTATTGTTTAAAGTCTATGGTCGAATTGAAAATGGATTAATATTGTTTGTCTTTAATATTATTGATTTAATAGTGCAGTTTTGGCGAATATATTCTCGAAATATACAATAGTTCTATTGTCAATAGTGTTTGACAATAGAACCATAATAATGTTTAAACTTATAATTTCGATTAATTACCTAGTCGAATCTCGACTACTGCGGGGCCACTAGTATTTATTAATATATAATATAAGATAGTTGCCAGATAATCATGGGTGTACAATATTCTACGTACCTACGTCTTCAGCTTCAAAAATAAAGTTATGTGGGGGCGTGATTTACCGCTCTGGAAACCACATTTTAATTTTTCTAACTGGATGAATAAACTCAAATAGTGGTCGCCCAGTGGTCGAAATTCGACCACAATCAGTTCAATTTATAAGTTTAAACATTATTGAGGTTCTATTGTCAAAGACTATACTTCTATAATCACAGATTTCGCCAAAACTAAACTAAAGACAAATAATATTAAGGACAAACAATATTAATCTATTCTCAATTAGACCACAGACTCCACTGGAGTAGAGTTCATCCTTACTACCTGGAGCCACTGCGATCTTTTTTGTCACGTACCATCCGGCTTTGGAATGAGCTCCCCTCCATGGCGTTTCCCGAGCGCTATGACATGTCCTGCTTCAAACGAGAATGAGAGTGGAGTATGGAGTGTGTGAAGAGTACTTAATGGTAGGCAGGGGATTGGCTCTGTTCCTGGCATTGCTGAAGTCTATGGGCGACGGTAACCACTTACCATCAGGCGGGCCGTATACTCGTCTGCCTACAACAGCAATAAAAAAAAACTAGTATTTCGAGACTAGGGATTTTCTCTATAAATTTACTCAACACGGAAAACAAGTTTTAAATCAATGGTCTTAGTTGAGAAACAACGGTAACTATACTTCACGAGAGCCCTGCACGTATTTCAAAGGATATCGAGGCTATTGAAGCAATAAGAATTGCGGCTTCCGCCTAGCGAGTAGTTTTGTGCAGCCGTTCAAACACACGCTATATGATGTCCTACTGGACTCGTGAGAGGAACATTAGTTGTTTTGATAAAGTTTTAAGAATTTATTTTTTAGGTCGTCTTCGCCTAAGGTGTCCGGTGTATTCGTATGTAGCGATGCACCGGTGTTCGAATCCCGCCGGCAGGTACCAATATCTAATGAATACGTACACTCTGCTTATTTCTGCCGTGAAGCAGTAATGCGTTTCGGGTTGAAGGGTGGGGCAGCTTTTGTAACTATACTGAGACCTTAGAACTCATATCTCAAGGTGGGTGGCGCATTTAAGTTGTAGATGTCTATGGGCTCCAGTAACCACTTAAAAACCAGATGGGCTGTGAGCTCGTCCACGTACCTAAGCAATAAAAAAAAAGTTTAAGTTACCGAGCTCAGATTTTACCATTTTAAGTGGCCGTGACCTTAGAAATAAGTCTTCTGGTAAAATTTTCCGGTTTTTTAATCTCGTGGACAGTTAGCAATTTTTCTAATTAAATATATTACGTACTTAATACATACTTACAAACCAATTCCATGGTGAAAGGATTACATCGTATAATAAAAATTAAATCATGAACGCATGAACGTAAATACTATGGACACCTTTCAATAGTTATTTGACCAGTCCACGATATGATAAAAGACATTACATTTATTGTAACGTATTTACTTTAATTCCTTTAAGTATTCGTTTATATAACAATGAAAATGTTATCGTACAGCATGGTTGGTCAATAAACGGTAGAGATTGCAATATACAATGCGATGTGAAGCGTTTTGCGGGTGGGACACTTTCAAAGTACCAACCACCTCCGCATATTTCGAAGCTCTAAAACTTATACGACTTTCTTAACTTACGAGCATGATCCAGTTTGATATCAATACTTTAATGTCACTTAAGCTTTTATGAGTAAACGTTGTGAAATAAAATTAAAATTCAACATTAAGCATTCTGAAGGTACTGTTTATCTCTTACCCACTGCACTGATGAAATTTAGTGTAGATGACTGGGTAAATATTTTCGAATCCAAATTGAAAATTATTTATATATATTTTTTTAAATCTGTTATTCATGTATGTATTTGTATGCAAACTGTTTTTTGTCTTCAAAAATATTAGCTATTGTTTATTTCATTTTTATTTATTGTCTCATTTTTATGAGTCTCAATATATGTTATCAAATTTATTCGAACTCATTCAAACTATAATAACTTAGAGACGAACAAGCGAAATGATCGCGGAATGAAGTTTGAACACTGCGGCGCAGACGCTGCGGCTTTTAGCAGGCAAAGTTTTAACTACGAGGCGTTTACTCAAAATGCAAATTACGGGCTCCATATAGGCGACGAGTTAGACACTCCACAGGATGTGATACACGGGACCCCAATATTAAACCGCACGATCGCGTCATAAATTTTAAACCTGCTGGGTGTATACGTTGTAATTTTCGCGTGCGTTGTGTTTACACGTTTTTGAGCGTTCGAGTGCTGGTGTGGAGTGTGTTTTTGTATCCGTTTATTGTCGTTTACCGCGGCGGCGAGTGAAGGGCGGCGCGAGTCCTGTTGGCTTACGAACGGATATTTCGACGCGGAAGCTTTGCGAATGCGCGAAACACCAAATGAAATATGGTTCGGAATTTAGTGTTGTAGCGTGCGATGAGGTATGTGTGCTGCTTCCGAAGATGTTGTTTATCGAAAATGTTGTGGCTTAGTGCGAAAAAGAATGTTCTGATAAAATACAATTTCAGATCATTTCGGCTATGAAGGCCAGATTGAAAAAAAAAAAAAAAAAAAAAATTAAGCATACAGGTATTTCTGCTAATTCTGAAAGTTTATTTGAAAGAAATGTAGCCCTTCAAATAGTAGCTCAATCAAAAACCCTCATTACTGTAAAGATATAGTTATGCTTTGTAGTTAAATGAAGCTCGCTTTAATGGGACATATGGTCGTCAACATGATATAGTGCATCCTTGGGCAGTCTCTTGGTCAAATTCTACCGTTCTCTTCTGCAAGATGATGAAATCCACAGATGTCGATCATCGCCTTATATCCCCACCGAACGTGGTCTCGCCTTGTCGCGGCGGTGGGGCTTAAGCGTGCACCCCGATACCGTGGAGCAGCGTTGTCTGCACAGGGGTGCCGTGAACAAAGAAGACTGCACACCGTGTTCCCGTTTCCCACCTTTGCTGGACAAAGTGTGTGTGAAGCGGGAGAGGGCTCCCTTCTGGAGCCCTCTTGGATGCTAGGCCATGTCCCCGGCAGCTCTTTGGCTGCTAAAGGGGAAGGCCCTCCAGAGGAGGGTACCGGTACGCCGGCGTGGCCACACCGTGGTCGGACGTGTGGGTCTGTCAGTAATGGTAGACCCCACGTGGATGAGAAGTGAACCGGAGGGCACTCCCTTCCGGTCGCTGGTTGCCATGTCCCCGGCTGCCTCTTGGCGGCTACAGGGGAAGGCCCCCCAAAGGGGGGTACCGGTTTACCGGCGTGGCTTCGAAGAAGCACACCGCAATCCCTACCGAGTAGGGGACGGGGGCTGCTGCCTAGCAGGGGCCGTGAGGATGCGAACCTCTATAAAAAATGCCCCAATCCCAAGTTTTTGACACCTGACGATGGGATGAATGGCTGGAGGGAGTCTAGTCCCAAGGGTTGTCCCATACCGTAATCCCCACTTGGTGGGGGGCGGGGGCCGCTGCCTAGTAGGGGCCGCGAGGATGCAAACCTCTATAAAAATGCCCTAATCCTAAGCCTGTGACGTGCCCGGTGATGGGATGAGTGGCTGGAGGGTGTCCAGTCGTGAGGGCCGTCCCAGGGGACCGACCCCTGGTTAAATAATAAAGGAATAAATAAATGATGGCAGACTTAACGGAAAAATTACCCCAGGAGGGTACCACTCTAGGTGGAGAATCCCTCCGTGCTTCCACCTCGGTGGGAGCATGCTGCCCCACGTATTCTGGGGGGGGCAAAGCATGCCACGATGAAGGGGGCTGTGCGACGGGCAGCGGAAAACCCGTCGAACTGAGGTGTGCCAGCGCTGGCTCGACGCGCTCTGCGCTCGTCAGCGACTGCGAGGCGGCTGGCCCGAAAGGGAAAGTCAGGCGGAAGAGGAAATCGAGGGGAGTTTCTTCCCGCGAAGGGAAGGGGGGGCTAACGTCGTCCTCTGACACGGATGCCCCACCGGAGAAAGTGGTGGTAGTCTCCGATTCGGCCTCTGCCGCGGAGGAGATGCCGCCCCCTAAAGGGAGACCCGCTCGGGGGAAGGGCGCACCGTCACCGGCGCCGTCATCGGCGTCGATGTCTGTCGCCTCGCTGGACGGGCGGACGACGGAAGAGGAGGAGGGCGGTCTTCGGGACCCTGCCTTGGTCATAGGCAGGGCCATGAAGACCGTCAAGTCGTATGCGGCGACCAGTGCCAAAACCAAAGCTGCTGGCCGCAGGCTACGGGAAGTCGTCTCGCGAGTCTCGAAGGTTCTGCCTTCGGTTGCTTCCGCCAATGACCAGGTGGTGCAGCTGATGGCGGAGAATTTGAGGCTCCGAGCACAGCTACAGGCGCAGCAGCGGCCCGATGGCAAGGTTGCTGCTACCAAGCGGGTAGCCGCGACGAGGTCGTCGCCCGCGTTGCCACGTGCCGCTGGGTCGCGGACTCCTCCGGCATCTGTGCCGGCGGTGTCGCCGCTGGTCTCCGGGGTCCCTCGGGGTCCCTGTCCCTCAGCGGCGGCTGGCGACCCGTGGCCCGTGCTGCCACCATCGCGCGCGGTACAGCGGCATTCGCGTCTCCCGTCGCCGCGGTCTGGGGAGGCGACGGCCGTCGAGCGGCAGCAGGGATCCGCGGGGCCACGGATCGTGGGCCTGCCGGAACCGAATTGCTACAGCCTGGACGAGATTATCGATCGCACCGTCCAGGCTGTAATGGAAAGGCTGGGTGGCGGGCTGGCGGCTCTCGAAGCGAAACGTATTGTCGCTAGTGACGCTGAACGGCCTGCGTCTACACATGCCGCGGTGTCGGGTGCTGCAGTGACCCGCTCCACCCCCGTACAGGCTCCAGCCACTAGGGCGGGCCCGGGACGAGACAGAGCCAAGCGGGGGGGCGGCGCTAACGCGAAGTGCACATCGCAAGCGCCTCAACCCCGTCCGCTGCCCCCGCCCCCGTCTAACATGGACGAGGGGTGGAATGTGGTGGCCCGGCGGGGTGCCAAGAGGGCCGTACCGACAGCTCCCCAAGTGGGTGGAGCACCGGCCACTGCGGCGTCTCAGGCTGCTCCCCAACAGGGTCGAGCGCCTGTGGCCGCCAACAAGAAAAAGAAGACGAAGAAGAAGTCGTCGCGCGCGCCGCGGTCGGCGGCAGTGGTCTTAACGCTGCTGCCGGCCGCCGAGGCCAAGGGCGTGTCATACGGAGATGTAGTCTCCCGGGCGCGCGCGGCTATTGATCTGGACGAGATCGGGGCGGGGGAGGGCCTCCGCTGTAGGCTGACGGCGAATGGGGCCAAGCTGCTGGAGTGTCCCGGTGCCGATAGTTCCGGCATCGCGGAGCGTCTGGCGGCGAAGCTCCGTACGGTTCTGCCTGAGGAGGAGGTTCGAGTGCACAGGCCGGTCAAAATGGCTGAATTGAGAGTGACCGGCCTGGACGACTGCACCACTAAGGATGAGGTGGCGGCGGCTATTGCCGCCCGGGGCAACTGCGCCCTGGAGAATATAACCGTAGGCGAGCTGCGCCTCGGTTATACCGGGGCTGGCTCTGTTTGGGTGCGTTGCCCGGTAGAGGCGGCCACCTCCTTGGCTGCTCCTCCGCCCGGGAGACCGTCGGGGGAACCGGGCAGGTTGCGCGTGGGCTGGATAGCGGCCCGCGTGCGCCTTCTCGAACCACGCGCCTGGCGGTGCCTCAGATGCTTCAGCACTGGGCACTGCCTTGCTAAATGCGCGAGTGCCGTTGACCGCAGCGGATTGTGCTTTCGCTGTGGTCAGCCGGGACACAAGGCGGCCGTGTGCTCGGCTGCGCCGCACTGCTTATTATGTGCGGCGGCCGGGCGCAAGGCTGACCACCGGGCCGGGGGCAAGGCCTGCCCTCCGGCCAGCAAGAATGCTGAACGAAATCGGCGCCGCCAAGCTAAGCGGCGTCAAAAGAAGCGGTTGGCCGGGGGAGCACCGGCCGGCACTTTGTCCCCCGCTGAGGCGTTCGCGCCCGATAGCGGGGGCAATGGAGTAGGGGAGGGAGCGATGGATGTGGTTCAGTCTTAATGGATCACACCTATCGCTTCCTGCAGGGAAACTTGAACCACTCCGCTGGGGCTCAGGACATGTTGCTCCAGACCATGGCGGAGTGGTCAATTGACGTGGCTGTGGTCGCCGAGCCATACTTCGTTCCCCCAGCGGATGACTGTTGGTTTGGGGACGTTGATGGCTTGGCGGCCATACATATCAGAAGAACCGCGATGGTCCCCCCCCTGGCGATGGTGACCAGGGGCCCCGGGATCGTCGCGGTACAGTTAGAAAATATCGTCGTGATCGGGGTGTACTTTTCTCCGAATCGGCCTACCGTCGAGTTCGAGCGGTTCCTGGACGGGCTAGAGGTGATCGCTCGTCACCTCGCTCCCCGTTCAGTGATACTGGCGGGGGACTTCAATGCGAAGTCTGTCGCTTGGGGTTCCCCATTCACGGACGCTCGTGGTAGGCTGCTGGAGGAGTGGGCGGTCGCGGTCGGTCTCTGTATCGTTAATAGGGGCTCGATCGCGACTTGCGTGCGGTGGACGGGCGAGTCTATCGTGGACTTGACGTTCGCGAGCTCGCCCGTCGCGCGGCGCATCCTCGGCTGGAGAGTGGTGGTGGGGGCGGAATCGTTGTCCGATCACCGGTATATCCGGTACGATCTTTCTGCCCCTGCGCCGACGCCGGCTGCAGGTGCCCGCGGGGTTGACCCCCCGCAGAGTGCATCCCGGTCATTCCCTAGGTGGGCACTGAAGCTCCTGAACAGGGAGCTCCTGGTGGAGGCCTCTATGGTGGCGGCGTGGGCGCCCAAGCGCCCACAACCTGTCGATGTGGAAACCGAGGCCGAATGGTTCCGGGGCGCGATGCACCGCATATGTGATGCCTCGATGCCCCGGGTCGGCTCTCGGCACTCTGGACGGCGACAGTCGCCCTGGTGGTCGCCCGAAATTGCAAGACTGCGTGCGGTCTCCATTCGGGCGAGCCGCCGGTGCACTAGACACCGCCGTCGTCGCCGCCTGCGGCGCGTCGAGCCCGTCGCGTTCGCGGAGGAGGAAGCTCGGCTGCACCGCGAATATCGCGCTGCGAAGGACGCCCTGCGGCTGGCCATCAGGCGGGCCAAGGAGCAGAACATGGAGAGACTCTTGGAGGCGCTCGAAGCGGATCCGTGGGGGAGCCCATACAAATTGGTACGCGGCAAGTTGCGCCCGTGGGCCCCCTCTATGACTGAGCGTCTCCAGCCCCAGCAGCTGCGGGACATCGTTTCGGCGTTGTTCCCGCAGGAGCGGGAGGGTTTTGTCCCTCCCGCTATGGGCGGGCCGTCTGACACCGTCGACGGCCAAGCTCCTGCTGAGGTGCCTCGTATTACCGAGGCAGAGCTCCGGGTGGCCGTTGTCAAGATGACTGCGAAAGACACGGCCCCCGGCCCGGACGGAGTCCACGGCCGGGTATTGGCCTTGGCCCTCGGTGCCCTGGGGGACCGGCTCCTTGAGCTATATAATGGCTGCTTGGAGTCGGGACGGTTTCCGTCGCTCTGGCGGACGGGTAGACTTGTGTTGTTGAGGAAGGAGGGGCGCCCGGTGGATACAGCCGCCGGATATCGCCCTATCGTGCTGCTGGACGAGGCGGGAAAATTGCTGGAACGTATTCTGGCTGCCCGCATCGTTCGGCACCTGGTCGGGGTGGGGCCTGACCTGTCGGCGGAGCAGTACGGCTTCCGGGAGGGCCGTTCGACCGTGGATGCAATTCTTCGCGTGCGGTCCCTCTCGGACGAGGCCGTTTCTCGGGGTGGGGTGGCGCTGGCGGTGTCTCTTGACATCGCCAACGCATTTAACACTCTGCCCTGGACCGTGATAGGGGGGGCACTGGAGAGGCATGGAGTGCCCCTCTACCTCCGCCGGCTGGTTGGGTCCTATTTGGGGGCCAGGTCGGTCGTATGTACCGGGTACGGTGGGACCCTTCATCGTTTTCCGGTCGTGCGTGGTGTTCCGCAGGGGTCGGTTCTCGGCCCCCTCTTGTGGAATATCGGGTACGACTGGGTGCTGAGGGGCGCCCTCCTCCCGGGCCTCCGCGTTATTTGTTACGCGGACGACACGTTGGTCGTGGCCCGGGGGGATGATTTTAGGGAGTCTGCCCGTCTCGCCACAGCGGGAGTGGCCCTCGTCGTCGGAAGGATAAGGAGGCTGGGTCTCGACGTGGCGCTCAATAAATCCGAGGCTCTGTGGTTTCACGGGCCGCGGAGGGCGCCACCCGTTGACACCCACATCGTGGTTGGAGGCGTCCGGATAGGGGTCGGGGTGCAGTTGAAGTACCTCGGCCTCGTGTTGGACAGCCGGTGGGCCTTTCGTGCTCACTTTGCGGAGCTGGTCCCCCGATTGATGGGGACGGCCGGTTCTTTGAGCCGGCTGCTCCCGAATATTGGGGGACCGGATCAGGTTGTGCGCCGTCTCTACGCGGGGGTGGTGCGATCGATGGCCCTGTACGGTGCACCTGTGTGGGCTGAGCCGCGCAACCGGGCCACTATGGCTCGGTTCCTGCGCCGGCCGCAGCGCACCGTTGCCATCAGGGTCATCCGCGGATATCGCACCGTCTCCTTCGAGGCGGCGTGTGTTTTGGCGGGGACGCCGCCATGGGAGCTGGAGGCGGAGTCGCTCGCTGCCGACTATCGGTGGCGCAGCGAGCTTCGTGCTCGGGGCGTGGCGCGTGTCCCCGAGAGTGAGCTGCGGGCGCGGAAGGCCCATTCTCGGCGGTCCGTGCTCGAGTCGTGGTCGAGGCGATTGGCCAACCCCACGTGGGGGCTACGGACCGTCGAGGCGGTTTACCCGGTCTTTGATGACTGGGTGAATCGTGGCGAGGGACGTCTCACCTTTCGTCTGGTGCAGGTGCTGACCGGGCACGGATGCTTCGGGAAGTACCTGCGCCGGATAGGGGCTGAGCCGACGACGAGGTGTCACCATTGTGGACACGACCTGGACACGGCGGAGCATACGCTCGCTGTCTGCCCCGCTTGGGAGGTGCAGCGCCGTGTCCTGGTCGCAAAGATAGGACCTGACTTGTCGCTGCCTGGCGTCGTGGCGTCGATGCTTGGCGGCGATGAGTCATGGAAGGCTATGCTCGACTTCTGCGAGTGCACCATCTCGCAGAAGGAGGCGGCGGGGCGAGTGAGGGAAAGCTCTCCTCACTACGCAGAAACCCGCCGCCGCCGAGCAGGGGGTCGGGACCGGGGTCGTATCCGTGACCTGGCCCCCTAAGAGCTAGGGGTCCCACCCGTTTTGTGCGGGGAGGGACCCAGACGAGGGGTGGCGTGCTCTGCACGCTCACCCGCAATAGGAAGCCGGGTGATGGTAGACCGCGTTCCCCCGACCGCTCTGGGGGAAGGTGTAACGCGGCGCCATCAAAGCGGGCTCTCGGCCCGCTGAACGAGGGAACCGGTGGTCGTTTCGCTGGCGGCCACCGGTCCGGCGTCCGTGGGATGGTGGGATGGATGTAATGTGCTTTGCGTCAACCCTGTCCCGCCGTTTCAATAGCCCCGACTGGGCTCCGGCCCGGTCCGAGGTAGGGCGCCGGTTGTGAGCGGCAAGAGTTTTTAGTGAGGTTCAACTCCCACATACCCCACCTGCCGCGCGGGTGGGGATCCGGCGATTTTCTCCTGTGGAAAAAAAAAAAAAAAATCGCCTTATATGACCCATCGTATCTTGGCTACGATGGTCAGTAACGATAGTTCGGAGTTGTGTGAAAAGGTCATGACGTCTTACGTTTTTTTTTTTTATTGCTTAGATGGGTGAACGAGCTCACAGCCCACCTGGTGTTAAGTGGTTACTGGAGCCCATAGACAACTACAACGTAAATGCGCCACCCACCCTGAGATATAAGTTCTAAGGTCTCAATATAGTTACAACGGCTACCCCATCCTTCAAACCGAAACGCATTACTGCTTCACGGCAGAAATAGGCAGGGCGGTGGTACCTACCCGTGCGGACTCACAATAGGTCCTACCACCAGTAAATGTGGGATAGACGGTCAAATTCTATCGTCAGCTCTCTTGTGATACGGTACTGTTATGTACCGAAGCTACCTCGCCCCACATCACCTACGTCATCCAGATGGTGAGACATTTTCGGTTTCGATTCACTCAGCAAGCGAGAGCCGGCAGTTAGATCGATCAGTCACCTGGACCATGGTTTTAGCGACAAGAGCCCCGCCTACAGATCTGAAGGCGGCGCCGCGACCAATACACTCGCCGCCTCGAATTAGCGCAATGCGGACAAAATAAAGCCGTTATGTTCTTCTATACCTATTATCACTCATTCAAAATTTACTCATTCATTAAAATGACTATCAATTCATCGGTTAGACGAAATGGTCTTAAACCTTTCGAGGGTATGAAAAGAAAATGAGACAAGTCTAGTCTAGTCTACTTATTGCGATCAGATGCTGGGAAATTACCAGCAACTCCGGAATGCCGGAATCGCCCACCGTGAGTACTCTACCCTATACTCTACACTCGCACACCCTGTCTTCTGAATAATACTCGGAGAGACTGTTATGATTATATACTCTAAAAAAATAAGAAGAAGTCGAAATGAATTTTAAAAACACAAGTCATTACACACTGCTTCATTATACGATGTCCGCTCAGCATTTACCTGTCGCTTTGTCTTAACCAAACTCGTAGCATGATATGGGTATGACAGTTTCAGTATATAGACACACGTTACCGCAACTCTCTATACAAAGTTGATCTATTCAAATTTACTAAGAAATTAACATAATCAAATACACATTCCTTTTGAATAAGTGTGTTTGTTGCATAAAGTCGCGGCGACTTTTAAAAACTCGCAACAATATTCAGTCAAAGCATAAATTTAATGTAATGAGATTAAAGTTTCATATTAAATTACTAGTATATATCCCGGTAAGAATGAAAATTCTATTACGAACCGTTTTAATATAGTTTGAATTCTTCATAGTTCGATTGGTCCTTGGTAATTCTTATTATAAGAATCGAGTTGCTTAAACAGTTCTTTTTTTACATTTGAATATAAAATGTCTAATTTATTTTTAAACGTTTCTTTGATCGAGTAAAATTAATACGATTCTCTTGAAGTGAGGTGAAAGAAGAACGATAAAGTTTGATGACCTTTTCAATCTAAAGCATCCCACGTAAGAATTTCGCCATCAAAAAACTCCAATACATCGGTTCTTTGATGTTCATAAACCAATAACATCGTTAATACCCAATCAAGCAGGATCAGTCTTCCCGTGTCGCTTTTTAGTACGTTATGATATCCAATCTGCCCGAAGGATTGCGACTAAATTTTACTCCAAGTCCATTTCAACTGTCCCCGACGATTTTTTATTATTGGATGAACGAATTTAGTATCTGGGGAGATATAAAAGGAAATGAAGCTAAGCCCTTCGGAAATCTCAGAAATTGGCCTTTTTCTCGGCGCGCGTGTGAGGACAATGGTAACTCTCCCATCCAATGTAACACAGTCACTTCCCCACTCTTGGGAACAGTTTTTACGATCGACTGCGAGATTTACGCTTCAATAACATTTCGAATACTTGAATATTTTAATAAGTTATTAATACCTTTTTTCTGGTTGAATATAATAATACATATTTCTCTATACGTAATTCAGTTGATAAGTCGATAGCTTTTACCCTTCCATCAATAAAATATTTCGTAGAATAATAAAAGAATCGATGGGGAGTCTAATGCTACCGCTTTCTATTGAGTACTTATTGCCGTCAAGTCATTTATTGCTTGTTTGAGAATCTTTTTTGTTTGTTCTGAAATATAAAAATACACATTTTCTTTCCGCAAATTGATTTCTTTGAATAACGTTGAAGAGTTTGTTTATGTGTATTCTTTTATATTAAATCTTTCTGAGGTTAAACGACTAATGTATGTTAAGAAGAGTAAAGTTTGAAACTAGTTTAATGTTAGTTGAGTTTGCTTTCAGTGGAGCTTGACAACGGTGTGGACATAGATATTAGAGCAGGTGTAAGTATTGTTGATCGCACCCTTGGGTCCCGTTACAAGTTTACAGACTAACTCTAGTCCAGAAACACCGGACATTGTTTTTTTAGTTGTTTTTTTTTTATATATAAGATATATTTGGTTTCTGATTTTTTGATATCTCGTGATTTTGTAAACTATATTTATAAGGTGAACTAAATATTTAAAAACATTTTTTTGTTGAAGTCCATAGTATTTCGATAAGATGACATTATTGTATAAATGTGTTTTTATATATATAAGGAGCTGGATAAGTGAAGCCGAAGATCGTGCTCAGTGGCGCGAGCAATTGGAGAGACCAGTCCAGCAGTGGACTGCGATAGTCTGATGTTGATGATGTACATGTTTTTATATATTTAGTTCACCTTTTAAAACTTGAGAAATTGTTTTATACATTGTGTTGATTACTCAGTATCATCATCATCATTATCATCAGCCCACAGTCGTCCACTGCTGGACATAGACCTCTCCCAACCCACACCACTGAGCGGTTCTCCTCATCCATCTCTTTCCGGCCACTGTTCGGAGGTTATGTCCAGGTGGTGTATGGTTCACAATTCCGATTCGCAATATTTGTTTAAGTATAATAATAAAAAAAGTCCAAACGCTTTTTTCCTCTAGCTTAATCCATAGTTAAGCTCTGCAGACATATACATTATGTATGTGTATTTTGTAACATATTACAAAGTGGGTCTCATGCTGGCAACCACGCTGAAGTTCACGGGACGTAACATATTTCATAATTGTTAATTATATTTAAGATTAAAATATTCATTTGTAACTAACTGTACCACGAGCATCATGATCTTAAATCACTAATTGTCAAGCCTTATCTTGTTTCACAAAGACCGACCTTGGAAACATACTGTTAAGGTCGAATCTATATTTCGTCATTAGATTTTGTCTCGACCCCTAGACTACAAATTTTAGTTCAATAATTTAAAAAAATACGTTCGTAATAAATGTCGAATTGTTTCGAATTATAATATACTAGCGGCCCGCTCCGGCTCCGCTCGGGTCTTTAACAAAAATTTCAACGATATTTGACGTTGTTTTATTTTTTAGAATTAAAGAACACTTATTGTGGCATAAGTATAATAGTTAGACATACGCTGTTGCGACACTTTTTGTAATTAATAATGTGTTCTACAAAGTCGTGGTACATTATTTTATTCTATCATCATTAGTTTTCGCAGGGCACGCGGTGTAAAGAATATTTTAGGTATTTTTTTTACATCTTGGGTTACATTATTGGAGTTTTAGTAAGGATCCCTAATTTTTTTCAGAAAAGATTATAGCCTATGTCACTTGGGAATAGTATAGCTTCCAAATAGTGAAAGAATTTTTCAAATCGGTTCAGTAGTTTCGGAACCTATTCTATACAAACAAACAAATCTTTCCTTTTTATAATATTAGTATATTAGTATAGATTATAAGTGATTATAATATAATTGATTATAATTAATAGCGATTCTCAATGTTCAACTCTAATAGTCGAAAGTCTTGAAATATCTCATTATCTCATTCATCCATACTTTGAACTTTTATCTCTAATATTGAGAAGGGTTTTAACAGAACAGATATTAACACAAAAATGTATTATATTAATTGGTGTTTATTTATTCGAAAATCATAATAAACAAGGTCAAGTTTTATTCCGTTGACGTGAACCTGTATTCCATATTGCACTTCTGAGTCATCGTGATGTTATTAAATTCCTATTATCGACAGTTATAATTCATCGTATTGATTGAGATATAAGTTCTAAGGTCTCAGTACAGTTACAACGGCTGCCCCACCCTTCAAACCGAAACGCATTACTGCTTCACGGCTGAAATAGGCAGGGTGGTGGTGCCTACCCGCGCGGACTCACAAGAGGTCCTACCACCAGTAATTTGGCCGTTCGTAGATACATGATCTGGAACTGTAAAAAAAAACATATTGTATCATATACATATGTATCTCTCGATTTCTCACACATGAATACAATTTATAATCCCGTACGGCTACCAGCTGCCGTATCTGTAGGGAAACTATTTTGATCAATGTCCCAAATTTCAAACCTGCGACATGAGGCACGTGTCGTCTGTTTGTATTGATCGTATAAAATAAATTTGGACACATTTAACCTCTACTTTGTATACAAGTATTTTACTGGACCTATGAATATAAAACATATCACTTCGAAGCGAATGTATGTATATTAATTTGTGAAAATAGAATACAGCCTTCGTCCATCTATTGGCTTGTACTGCGACGTGAATGGTGATTACTGAACTATAAGATCCAGGTTTGATTCTCAGTCAAACAAAGATGTTGTTAAGTGATATTTTGGATTTATATGTATATTACTGGTGGTAGGACCTCTTGTGAATCCGCGCGGGTGGGTACCACCACCTTGCCTATTTCTGCCGTGAAGCAGTACTGCGTTTCGGTTTGAAGGGCGGGGCAGCCGTTGTAAACTATACTTGAAACCTTAAAACTTATATCTCAACGTCTTATATCTCATACGTCGTGGATGTCTATGGGCTCCAGTAACCACTTAACACAAGGTGGGCTGTGAGCTCGTCCACCCATCTAAGCCATAAATATATGTATATGTTTCACGTACCCAATATGTTCAGTTGAGTATAAAACATATTTGAGCTTAGAGTTTGAGTAAGGATTTCATTACTTGAAACGACATTCTCTCGCACGAGTCTGAACAGTTCTCATTAGTACCCGGAGCTTAATGATGCACCGCTTGTTAGCGCCGTCTTGTCATGCCATGAAAAACGATTTCAGTCGAGAAAAAATAATTTAAGATTGAATGGTGCTTATCTGGTAATTAGTTGTCTAAATAGTTCTCTTCATTATTTCTTGACACTTCCAAAGAGTTAAAATTTGTTTTGCCATTAATTCTCATCGCAGCGATAAAGTTGCTTGTGTGTGAGAGAGATAGCGACAAACTCCCACCACGCCAGCATTCTTCGTTGTACTTATCTCTAAATTGTATACTGTCACATTCTTTATTTTGTTTTAGAGAGGGAGACAGAGAGAGAGATACTTTATTGCACACCAAAACACAATTTCAAACAATCAAAACAATCAAAAAGCAGATACATTTGTACAATAATTATAGTTTTACATAGACAGAAACTTTAAAATAATACATACAAGCAAATTGGAGCACCCAAATTCTAGTGGACAAATTTACAGGCACTACTTGATTTGATGGATCAGTAACGCAGAGAGATCACTCAAAATTCGTTCTACATAATAAATTACAGGTTTATACATTACGAGTAATCTTCTATTAAGGAAGATGTTTTCATTACTGTAATCTTTAATTTCCTTTTAAGCCAGAATATACTTAATTCGTTTTTTTTTCTCTTTCATGCCTAAAGCTGACAGGAAAATGCGAAGTGTATTAATAGCCATTAAATGAAAATTGAAGAAGTAGAACGCTATTAGGCTAATACGGCAGATATCCGCATTTGCGTCGCAATGGCCAATTTAGCCAACGGCGGCTTTACAAAACATTGCCTTATAAGCCACAGCCCGAATAATGTTTATTAGGAAAAATGTGTTTGGCTCAACAATACGCGTAACGCATGCCCGTTTGAATACACCTCATAAAAATGATTAGCCAATTCTTTGTGTAGTCCTCCCATTGTTCGATGAACAGAGATTATATAATTATTACATTTTAACTTTCATATATCGTATAGTATAGCATAATGACCTTTTTAAATGATAACACCTAATAATCTCTCAGCACTTGTCCGCAGTATCTCTTCACGACTTAACCTAACCTAATCTATCTTAAGAGAAGGGAGCCTGGAGATCAGTAATACGGGTCTTTGAACCCAGTACAGACTTTAGCTCTTTCAAAGGCTTACAAAATAAATTATAAGGATAATTTCTATTTGTATTTGTGCTATACCTTTAAGAGAGCGAAAACTTATATACAAATATATTAAAAAATATATATATTATTATTAAATTATAGTGTACTAGCGACCCGCCCTCGCTTTGCTTCGGAAACTGTAATTTATTATTGATTTCTCCACAATTTAATGGATGTTATTATACATATAAACTTTCCTCTTTAATCACTCTATCTATTAAAAAAAACCGCATCAAAATCCGTTGCGTAGTTTTAAAGATTTAAGCATACATAGTGATATAGGAACAGAGAAAGCGACTTTGTTTTATACTGTGTAGTGATGTGTACGTATTATTTAATTTAGTCTCAAATTTTATTATGTAGATAGGTACATACATACATACATACATCTACTAAATTTAGAAATTATAAATTTGTCGACTCTATTTTATATTTTCGTACTAAAACTTGGCAGGGAATATCGTAAGTCTATGTTTAATTCGAAACAATAACGAGTCTGAAATAAATGCCCAAAATAATTTATCTCAAATTGGAGATTTTCTATCTATAATTATAGAACTCTGTTACAGATTCCAAAAAGAGCTGGTCCTGGAAATAACTATCGAAATAAACTTGCGGACTTGCCTTTTTATATCCTTATAAAGTAACAAGCGAACGAACGAAATAACACCTCATTTGAACGAAGTGCCACCTAGTAACTAAAATATTTTACTTTACAGTACTATGCCTTGTTATACCAAGGTTTGTTGCCTGGTTTTCCATGATTTAGTAGGTAGGATATTCCTGACAATTTATCTGACCTGACGATTTACATTCACGTTGAATTTACTAAGATAAGCGATAAACTTCTAGCTTCCTAATAATTAGCAATTGCTTGAACTACAATTTAGTTTGTACAGCAAGTCTTAATTATGAACAGCTTTAGTTGATAATTGTGATGACACTTATAGAGGCTACTGGCGTCTTATATATGCGTTTCCAGTATCTATAAGATAGACGTAAATTTTCGTTTTGAACTAGGGGAATGTTTGACTTTAAAACATTCTATATACAGGGTGTCCCAAAAAGAAGAAGGGTACTACTACCTAAGATTTTTTTTATATTTTTTTTATTTTGAGTCCCCAATAACTCTACTATGAGATGTTTCAGGATTATCCATTCTTTCTGGGACACCCTGTATAAGATTAACAAAGTTTTAATAAAAACATTGAAATACAGTTAGCCAATATTACTATGATGAAAGAAGCTATTGTTGTGAAGAAACGACCCGATTCAATAAGATTGGAGTGTGATTACGGGTTCGTGCTAATTTCCGGAGTGAATCTCCAATTAAAGTGAAAGGCGAATACGAAACGATCCAAACAACGACTTTCTACATTCGCGAACGTTACCATAATCAGATTTTACGATTTATTAATTAATTCGTTCGGCTTGACAACTTCAAGAGGTTTCGGAAATTCGTTAATTGGTTTAATTTATACTCAAATCATTCATCAAATCGGGTACTGGCTACAGCGTTTATAAGATAAAGGTACGCCTTAGTTATTAATTAATAAACTTTCGTTGAGGCCTTAAACTCGAAAGTTTTCCTACCAATTTTCGCGATTCAGATGTTTTGTCAGTTTTAATTTGACGTTGTAAAGCAGAGTTTGCAACAGGTGACGTGAGTTCCGTCATTAATACGTTAAGTTTGTACCGGTTAGAGGTTGTGGAGAAATTATATTAACTGTACTGTTGTACTGGTGGTGGGACCTCTTGTGAGTCCGCACGGGTAGGTACCACCGCCCCGCCTATTTCTGCCGTGAAGCAGTAATGCGTTTCGGTTTGAAGGGTGGGGCAGCCGTTGTAACTATAGTGAGACCTTAGAACTTATATCTCAAGGTGGGTGGCGCATTTACGTGGCAGATGTCTATGGGTTCCAGTAACCACTTAACACCAGGTGGGCTGTGAGCTCGTCCAACACATATAGGCAATGAAAATTAAAAAAACTTTATACAGCATCGGTTCGAGAGGTGGGTGGGACGTTATACATACAATGAAACTCGACGCTTGAAAGGCAAACATAACTAAGCGACAATGTGTGAATTTTACAGTAGACTAATTTAAAGTTGAAATACCTGAAAACAAAATTTATTTTAACGAATCTAGCTGTAGTAGAATCTAGCTAGTAGCTGTAGGATTGAAATGATTTTAATAGACCTAGAAATATATTTATTTTTTGCGCATCGAATATGGTTATTGCCATATCATTTAGGTACAAAGCAGTTATTGTCGCTTAGTCACGTTTGCCTTTCAAGCGTCGAACTCATCTCCATGTGGGTTACAATGTTCATGTTGTCGTGTGTAGCTCTTCTGCCCACCATGAGCGATAAAAAATTCACAGTATGAAATCAAGTACATACGGTCAAATTTTTTTTTTCCAAACACACATTAATTTTATTACAAGCGCTGTGAACGCGAACGTGGCTCACTTTCTCATTAAAACGTAAATACTGCCACCCACAGCCACAAGGTCAAAGTCTATTTGATAAGGTCTCGACCTTTAGACTGTTTTTCTACTAAAGTTTATACTCCAATGAATACGTATTTGTGCACTGAATACGTATAAAGTACTTGCCAAAGCTATTAGATACCTGACCCACCAGATCCGGAAACATGGCTGCTTGTTTTGGGACATCAATTCTATATAATTGTATAGGATTAACTACTATTCACAATATTACTCGTTCTACAATATAAGTAAGTATTTATGATTGCTTCGTGACAGAGTCACATCACTTTATTCCTAGACGTAAGTTTTACTGGGAAAGTACTAGTAGTAGCTCAAAATGGTCACATTCACACGTCCATATGAAATAATCTTTCGGATAGATAGTTGAATAGACTAGTGCTGTCGTAGGATCGTCTATAATAACGAATTCACAATTTCGAATCCTTGTTACCTTCAGCTCTGATAACATGCTCAGTTGTCAATTTAGTTAAAATTGTAGAGTTTTATCTAAACAAAGGAACGCAGCTGTCACACTATAAATATCTCGTAAGCTAAACTGAACTCTTGTAAGCTAAACCGTCCAAAACGGGAACGATGTTACCAGCTATTGCAATCGGCACTGTTTGCATTGAGCGAGTTACAGTGTTGTTGACTTACGCACACGCCCTAACTTGTGCAAGCTTATTTGCACGGATATGCTCAACTCACTTGCGCGAGTTTGAACGTATAACCAGAGTTAGGTTCGACATACGCAAGCAACTTTTCGACCGTAAACGGTCCAGTATAGTTTAATTGACACATTGATTGGTGTCGGGCAACTGTGAAATTGAACCTACAAAACAGAGTGCAACGTGCCTAGTGCTAGTTTTTTAACGTTCTCGCTAGCTTAAAAGTTAAGTCAAATTGGTATGGAGTTGGAACGTTTGCCTACGTTTGCCGCCAGGGACACTGTTCCAATTGCATACAAATTTGAGTTAACTTTTACGCTATCGAGAAAGTTGAAAAACACGCACGAAGCACACAGAATCTTTCATCAGTGCGCGTTTTCCTAACACGATACTTCAATTTTTAATTCAAAATTAAATGAATGAAAGGGGATTGCCCACTCTCCATAGTGTGCTAGGCCCAAGATGGACATCAAATATTACTATAAAAATGTACTGATTCAAATTCTTAAATGTATTGGATATCTAAAAAATATATTGAAATTGACGCCACTATTATAAAAAATATAATAAAAATAAAAACTCGTTTTGAGGTTAATTTTCTATATAAATAAGTGTCGGATTGTGAGATACTTCAAGAACTTTTCTTTTCTTAATGTTTAAGATGTTCCTAATGTATTTTTATCCAATAGGGTATAAAAACACACTTAATTCATTAAATATCTATATTTTCTTCATCTTCATACACAATTAGTATCATCTAAAAATAGCAAATGAGAGCATATACACGGTTTTAAATCTCGGTCAGGGTGAAACCACAATTCACACAATGTTTTTTAGTCGTAGTATGAAACGTTATTGATAAAAGTAAAATAAATCGAAGAAAAATCAAAACACATCCATTTTGTACGCAAGCACAACACCACAAGCAGCAAGCGAAGTGTCAGTCAGTCAGATTAAATTCAGTGTTGTCAGTATAAAGAAAAATAATTACATGAAATTCATATATCGATTATTTTTTTAAATAACCGATAATTGATTTATATCTTAATTTTTTTTTTACGAGTACACATTATTTTTTATGTTTTTGTTTTAGTTGTACATATTTAAATAACAATACTAGTAAAGTTTTTTTTATTGCTTAGATGGGTGGGCGAGCTCACAGCCACCCTGGTGTTGCTAAGTGGTTACTCGAGCCCACATACATCTACAACGTAAATGCGCCACCCACCTTGAGATATAAGTTCTAAGGTCTCAAGTATAGTTACAAGTTAAAGTCCAATGGGTATGTCTTCGATGTTATTTTATGTGCATAAAATCCATTAAAATCGTTTGATTAATGATAATACTTAAAATGATTTATTTATATGTTTTATTTATATACTCAAAATATTTACTTCATACGTAAAAGGATTTGAAGCTGGCAATATTTTTCCCGCAAAAATAAAAATCCTTGTTTTTTCAATAGAGTTACTTTTTTTAAACTACTTATTGTAAACTATAGTGGCGCTTATTTGCAAGAAAGTAAATGCATATTTATTTATGACAAAATTAATGCACTAAGTATTTTTTCTATAATCTATTGTCCGCTTTGGGCCTAAAATGGGCCATCCCCTTTGTAACATTCTGCATTCAGTAGCAGCTCGAAATTTTTCAATTTCGACCCCAAAATAGTCACATTTTTTTTGAAGTGAAACTTCTTTATCGACCTAGGGAGGAAAAAACGTATGTAACGTTGTTCGGTTACGCGCCATCTTAATTTCTTCCGTTACGCGCCATGTTTATTTTATTTCTATTTAGTTTGTTATCAACAGATGTCGCTGCAAGTAAATTCAACAATTCCTGAATCGCGGTGGCAAAATGTTACACAGTTGATAGACTCGTTCTCGTATTTCTCTTGCTAAATCATACCTATCTGGCGTCGGGATATCGTCATCATGCAAGTGGTTCTCCCGGGGTGCGGCTGCTCCATTGCACTGCGGAGTAGTTGACCCTTGCGATTATTTTTATATTTTATAAGTTTTACTTCTACGGTGTGTGACACATTTTTTTTTTTAAAGTGTGTCTATTTTGGTCGTCACTCCTTTATTACTGTGAAATACAAAGGTGTCTTATAATATAAAGTCGTGAATAAGAATAAAATACGTTTAAGCAAGTTATATTATTAAACTTTATAAGATTTTACGAAACAAGATCTATAAAATGAAACATCCGAGAAACACTAAAGACAAGGAATTTAAACGGAATATCGCTACAATTGGGAAATGTCCTCTTGACAAACGGTTCAAAGTTTTCGTCTTATCGGAGGGAGTTAGCCGTTCGGGTTCCTCTGTATTTTTATAATTACTGCTTTTCCTTTTGTCTGAAATTCGTTCATATCATCTCGTAAAGTGGTTATCCGCGGCGTTAAATAGGTTGTATGCTAAAATATCCAGACATCCACATAAATAATCTACATTATATATTAATAGGTGAAGCAAAAACTTTGTATCCCTTTTTACGAAAACTGCGCGGACGGAGGAGTATGAAATTTTCCACACTTATAGAGAATATATAGAAGAAGTGCACAAAGCTAATTTTTTTTTTTAAATAATCCATAAAAGATTCATTAAATCAATAAAGCAAAACATTACGCACACTACCATGTATTTGACACACACACGTATACTCTTTGTTTATTGTCAAACTTTTGTTATTGCTTAAAATCTGTAGTCAAAATGTGAATAGGTTAGTATTGTTTATCTTTGATATTACGAGTATTTGTTTATAGTGTAGTCTTGGCGAAATCTGTAACAATAGGACCATAATAATGTTGAAACTTATAATTTCAATTAATTATAGTCGAATTTCGACTACTGCGAGACCACTAGTTAAATTAAAAAGACAAACGTACCTTCCCAATTTTACTCAGCTTCAATATGGTTGATTCAAAGACAGTTCCAGTTTTATTGTTTCAACACTAATTAAGCAACACAAATAATTCCGAAATCTCTTTCCACTTCAGCTCGCCGTTGAAACAAGTGAAACAATATATGCAATTATACATTCCGGGAACGCGGGGCAATTAACATAGAAATTCTCGTTAGCGTTTTGCAAAGGGGAACTTTTGATGTTAAGAAAGTGGAGAAAAAAAAATTGAAGAGCGGCGGCCCGGCCTCATTAACAGGCCTTTAATACTAGTGAGATGTTTCCGGTCGATGGCCCCGTGTAGCATTTAAACTGCTCTGGACGTTTACTAATAAAATCGAAATCGAAATATGGAGACTAACAAAATAATTTGTCTTGGCCGAAAAGTGACCTTTTTTGTTATAAAATAAAAAAAAGTTTCCTATTTAAAAAAATTAAGATTTTCTTCTCCTTTTCTTCTTGTCTTACTAAAACTTCTTATACCGCTCCACGTATATGCCTATCGATTTTCATTGATTTGTCCGTGCTGTATTTTGATTTGGGTTATCACTTTTATGCTTACCGTGAATTCTCTGTGACAATTATTAGCTTGACATAGCAAGTCATTGGAAGTATTAGGAGGCTAGTATAGAAAATAAGGTAAGTATATTACTCTTACGGACGGAAGATCGGGGCGTAGTGATAATGGCATGGAGAGGCTGAGGTCACAGACTCATAGCTTCTGATTAATAGCTAAACAGGTTATTATCATCCAACATTCTCGGACCTCTCGTTCATAAAATAATTATTTAAGGCACGTAATATAATTCATCATGATGAAAAAGCTAACAGCAAATGTTTATCGCAAGTATTTATCACTTACATCCCAAATTTAGTGCCACTCTACTACAAAGATTTATCTTATAAAAATTTTACGAAAATAATCTTAGTGATAGATGTACATACGACTGGAATTCGCAAATTTAGGGCTTGATTATGTAAATAAATCGAGCTGTCTGGAAGCAAGTGATGCACTATAAATTTAGTGAAATTTTCCAACTTTTGCAGTCTACGCGAATTATCCAATTTGCATTTTAAAACTACATATTTACCGAACATTATAAACAGTGTGTATATTGGTGTGGCGTGTAAATAGCTAAACCATGAGTGGGGTTGAAAAATTAAGCGATGCTCAAGCGGTAGGAATATTTTAGCGGCACGGTGAAAATGTGAGAGCACAGCCTGAATTACAGAATACAATACTCGTGACTCACTGATTCGGGAAGCTTCGTCAGGTCTTTTCGTCGCCCATACCACAATGTCTGAAGACAAAAGTCTATAATCAGTGCGTCCTACCCGTGCTTACCTACGGAGCCGAAACGTGGACACTGACTGTGCGACTAGTCCACCAACTAAAAGTTGCTCAGCGAGCTATGGAGCGAGCTATGCTTGGTTTGTCATTGCGAGACCGAATACGCAATGAGGACATTCGGGCAAAAACCAAAGTGATCGATATAGCTCGCAAAGTTAGTAAGCTGAAGTGGCAGTGGGCTGGTCACAAATGTCGCAGAACCGATAACCGTTGGGGTAGACCTGTTCTGGAGTGGAGACCGCGAACCGGCAAACGTAGTGTAGGACGCCCTCCTGCTAGATGGGGCGACGACCTGCGCAAGGCTGACAGTAACTGGATGCATAGAACCGAAAATCGGGTTCAGTTGCGAGCTTTGGGGGAGGCCTATGTTCAGCAGTGGACTGCCGCAGGCTGATGATGATGATGACTCACTGATGTTCTACAAGTCTTCGTCCTGTCCCATAGTAGGGTACCTTAATGCTTCTCAGTGACGAACGGGAGGCGATTACTTCACGGTATTAAAAAAAGTTCCGGTATGATACGATAGCGGCGGTAAAAAGCGAGCTTAATTTTATTATTAATATTTAGCGTGTTGCGTGTAAAGAAGTGGGAATGCGAATGAAAGGAGTCTTTCAAGGAGGATTCATTGGATCCTAAATCGGTGTAACAAGGGTGTAAATACTAAATTCAAAATTATGTTAAAAATAGGAAGGCGCTCATCAAATGTTTTTTATGTTTTTTTTATGTTTACATTTTAATTTTGTACAGTTAAATGTGTGATATCAAGTAAGAAAGTAATTAAATTATGTTGATATCAAAACCTACCAATTTCATTTACAATAGGCGAAAATCGCGAAAGTCGTATAATATATGTTTTGTCTTAGTAGGAAATTATTTCAAAATACCGTGAGAAATAGTAAAATTTTTGATGAAAACCTTTTTATTAGAAAGGACAAACCCGAAATCCATACAAACTTGGGCCTGGCGTTACAGTGCTAGAATTTGGGCATAAGTTACAATACCTAAGAAGGATTCATGAGCCCAATTTTCAGGTCTCCCAGCAATGGCCAAATTGGTAAAATCAGACAATGTTTACATTTTAGGTTATGTTTATTGTTCGAGATATTTTAATAAAAACGATATTTTTGAGGCTGTTTCCTACTAAAGATGAGTAATTTTTTACGAAACATGTTGCAGCAAGAGGTTGCTTTAAAATAAAAATGGAACCTGTTACGAGAAATCGCGCGTTAGGTTGTTTACGAAAACGAACGAAAGCCAAAAATTAAAAACAACGTAATGCGAAACGCGCTGCGCACGAAATTATTTTTTAAGGGATTTTATGACCTGGTAACTAAGACCTTTAGGTCAGTCTTATTTTAATTTTAATGAAAACTTTTTTATATGAAAAACTATATTTATATGATAACTTTTTTATATAAAATATAAATCATTACGTGCTCCCATAATATTATCTCATCACATTTCATTTCATTTTATTTCATGCCTTTTTTATTTTTATTTTTTATTGCTTAGACCCATCGACGAGCTCACAGCCCACCTGATGTTAAGTGGTTACTGGAGCTCATAGACATGTACGACGTAAATGCGCCACCCACCTTGAGATATAAGTTCTAAGGTCTCAGTATAGTTACAACGGCTGCCCCGCCCTTCAAACTGAAACGCATTACTGCTTTACGGCAAAATCCAAAATATCTTCAGTTGGCAACATTAAAGATAACATAACACGATTTGATACATTTGTGTTTTTCTATGGCATAGTCACATTAATATAAAAATGCAAAACTACCCTTTCATGCTATATTTAATGTTGTCGGTTGTAGATATTTTGAATTGCCGCCATTGTAAGTAGTTGTGTCACGATTCGATGGCCATACTCTATTTACATTGATTAAAATACCTATAAAAACAGTCATTTATCCTTAAGCAAAAGAGTATTAATTATTTTTTACACTTGATTTCCACTAAATCGATCCTATTTTATGGATGTTCTAATTCTAATCCGCACGTTTGTGGAGCTAGTTACGTATATTGAAATAAGTGTTGCAGATGTTTACAAAGATTGTTTAAAACAAAAAATTGAATTCAACTTATTTTCTACACTTGGCCATTGTCAATGAAGCTAAGATTTTAATAGGTTAATCAAGCAAAATAGACGAATTTTTTGGTACATATCCCATTCGTGTAACGCTTAGGCCCAAAATGGGGTTTCTCCTTTAGGTTAAATTTATATTTTTAATATATTTATATTTTTAATATAAATAATTGTGAAAATTGTATGCAACTATATTCCTACTGTCAATGACGTGCCGTGAAACTTCTTTAAAAATAAATATAACCTATATTGTAATCGTTATCAATAATTTGGTCCCTTGATTGCTAACACACTGCCAACCCTTATTCAGTAAGTTCAAAAGTAGTATTTAAAGTAGAATTAATTAATTTTAATCGTCATTAATGTTATTGTGTTCTAGAGGACACGGCGCTCGGTGCACACATACCACGCGATGTGACTACCAGTGTCTAACTCCCACAGGCAGCGTAAGTACCACCTCCCTTATATTTTTGTGGTGATGTAGTCATGAATATCAGTTTGTGGGATTGGACATTCGTTAAACAATACAATTGAGACTTTCTCTTCATGACTCAGTATAGGTGGTGACATTCAGCTTGTAACGTCTATAGGGAGTGATGGATTTATGTCTAGGCCCGTGAGGCCCGGGCCTAGGTTAGCATGATTTGAGGGCCGGCAAAAATTTTGTAATGCGAAAATTTCAGAGACGAAAAAAACTAAAGACCTTTGAAAATGAGTTCAGATTAATTTTTGTAAAAAAATATTATAGAGTTATTATAAATTTATAAAATTTATTCTAACATTACGGGTGGTGCAAAAAAACAGGGCCTGGGGCGGCATTAAGCCTAAATCTAGCATTGTATATAGGTACCAACCAGTAAGTACCTAACATCAGGTTGGCAATCTACTCTCCTCCATATATACAATAAAATAAACCAATTTACATAACAGCAGTTTATAAAATCGTTAATTTTAAACTTAATGTTTGCCTCCCTTTGATCGTCTAACTAAGGGAATACAGTTCGTAACAATGAATTTCACTATTTGAGCAGTATCCATTAGTAAGTAAATAAATAATAGCCGGTATGAAATACTAGGTAACTTTTGCTAAGGATATTTTACTGAGAGCGTTTTAATTTGAATGGAACTTCCACTACTGTATCTAATTGGGTCAGTTTCGCTGTACCACGACATTGATAGCTTTGATTTATTCTGTCGTTTAAATTTCACTGCTAACTTAAAAGAGCCTAATTAATTCGGATTGTTTAATTTAAAGAAATTTGGTAATTTGAGTTTTTGGTAAGCTTTGCGTTCATCCTTCTAGTGAAATTGATTGTTCCTTTGTAAGATAAATAATGGAGAGACGTATTCCGATAAAAAATTATTGTACTATGGTATGCTGCGTGTGCTTACTGAAGACTCAAAGATGAGATCAAAGAATAAGCACTTATCGGTCTTAAAGTTATTGAATAGAGATATGTTCTATGAAGTAATGTGTTTTATTTATGATTATTAAATAGGTAGGTTTTACGTGTGCATTTATGTTATAATTAAAATTAGTTATTTTCTTCATTTTCTTTCCTATTTTATTTTTCATCTCGAACTGGTGTAACTTTAACTCAATCGTTAACTAGTACAGAATGCTTTGTAGTTTAATAAAGATCAGCATTTTTATTATTTTGTATATTAACGATGAAATAAATAAATGAACACCTGACTTCAAGTGGTTACTGGAACTCTTTAAATATCGTTGCTGAAACGGCAACCTTGATGTTTGTCGAAGTTTTTTTATTTTTTTATTGCTTATATGGGTGGACGATCTCACAGCCCACCTGGTGTTTAAGTGGTAACTGGAGCCCATAGACATCTATCTACAACGTAAATGCGCCACCCATCTTGAGATATAAGTTCTAAGGTCTCAAGTATAGTTACAGTATAGTCTCAATTGAATTACGGGTGTCAAAATCCTCAAAGCGCAACTCATGAACGCTTCGTGATCGAAATAGACAAGGGTTGGGTTGTTTGATTTTATTACAATTATTTTTTGTGGAAGCGATTCCCGAAGACATAATAGCTACACACGATTTTTTTTCAAAGTATTGGCACCTGCCTACGAAATTTGAACATCAACATGGTCTCATCCGATGCAAGTACAGCTTATCAAAGGATAGCCTGGTCTGGACTGGAAGGATAGTCTTATCAAAGGATGGACTGGAAGTCGTCGTGGCCTCTCTAGGCCTCCTTAGGACTTCCAGTTAAAACAACTGCATCTATAAAGCTAGTAATTATTTGTACTACAACAATTGTCGATGCCAGGACATCGACGATCGCGCGGCGCGGGCGCGGGAGGAGGACAGCGGCGCGGGGTAGCGGATTTACACCGGCTTCGTCTCTTCGTGCAGCAACGCCGCCCGCGACACTTACTTGTTTTCATCTTGTTTTACTCTTTTATAATACCTTTTATAATACTATAAGCTTACCAAATAATACAGTCCACTCTTTTATTTTATATATCACCGGTCTACCCCAGAGCAGTTCGTAACAACAATACTGAAATCGAATACTTAAAACAAACATTAACACGTTTCAAGTTAGGCAAGCAACACCTGTAAAAGTTTCGTACACATTAAGCTTTTAAAAATCTCTCCTACGCGTCGAGCTGCTTTCGATTTTTCGGGTGTTGAAAACTAAAGTTTGCAAACAGTGGTAGCGGAACTACACGATACGAGTACCTACGGCTAACAAAATGGAGCGACTTTTTTTTCCTTTAAAATAAGGCTTTCACACGATGCTTTTACAATGCAGCCGAAATAGACGGTCCATTTCATGTGAAGTCTGCTTATTTCGTTCCGTTCTGTTCGTCTGTGGTATTCATTTTGTAATGTCGATGAATTCGATAAATGCTTAACATAACGGCAATCAAGAGCTGGTTTGCCTTTCGTAACAAATATGCCACTTTGTTTTTAGTTATTACTTATCTCTTTCTTCTTCATTATTTCAATCACGACAGAGCGACTGTGATCATTATGGAGAAGTGTTGTTGACAGACCTAGTGCCATTCACGACTTGTCACCATATCGAGTTGCTCTAGTACATTGGTCCAGTTGATCACCCATTGCCAATTTTCCCTGATCTATCCACTGCATAGGTCCTTCGTAGCACCTTGCGCTAGATTTAGCCCCTCTACCTTTTCCCGTACCATGAGTCGTTCGACAGAATAGTTTTTAATGCGGTTTTATTAGCTTCAGACGTATGTATGTTTGTAACGGAATCTTAGAACATGACTTTGACTTATTAAGTACCGTAGACAATTCAATATTTAAAAAAATATGTATATAAGAAAATAAAAAATTGAAAAAATTGAAATTCAACTAAAAAATTAAATAATAAATACATTATTTTTAATTCAAATTTATTACAATTTATTTTCTTTTGTTTAGTTGGATTTTCTATAAAAGCGTATTTTGTTAGTTTTTTTAAACTATTATTAATTTCGAATAAAGTGTCTACTTGTATAAAATGTCAAGAAGTAACTTTTCACTTTAACTTTTACTTCTGAGAACACTTTCAAGTAAATTGGAATCACTTTGCAGTTTCCTATATAAGAGGTGTAGTATCTGCATACCATAAGTTCGTGATCTTATGACCATTATTGATTACCCAAATTTCAAGCGTTACTTGCATTATCTATCACCTTTGTGTATATGTATGTTGAAATAGATTGGCGAGATGGTACCCCGAATGAGCACTTACGCTTGGTTGGAAGTAATTGGTCAGTACTTTGTCAGTACGGACTGACGATGTTCTATATTCATAGACGCCATACCGTTTATATTAAATGCCTTGGTTTACCTATTTCCTATAGAGCTATCCATTATTTCCGTCATTTTCTACAATCAATCGCCTTTGAGAAATAAAAATTGTTTGGTTAAATTCTCCAGTTTTTCCAATAATCTAGCGCACAATCAAAATTGATTCCCTTGTAGCCTTGCCTTATACGTCACCATCTTGGTTTTGGAACCATCTGGTGCGTTTTACCTGGACACGAAGGCTTTTAGACATTCATTCAATAGATTTTAATGGTACGTGGTATTTTATCAATACGTCAGTAGTTCTTGGACTTTTTTTTTGAGCTCTTTTTACACAACAGAATGAAGAATATATTTACTCATTCCGTAGGCCATGCTGCTATGTTCGATAGGATGCCGCAAAAGGTTTTATTTTTTTATTTTTCATATTGCCCTAGTAGGCAGACGAGCGATCGGCCCACTTGTTGGTGAGTGGTTAGCGTCACTCATGGACTTCAGCAATGCCAGGAGCATAGCCAAGCCGCTGTCTACCGTTAAAATGAATGAAAATAAAATTAATTTTTGGTATTTATTTATTTCTAGAAGCATTGATGGTCGAGGATTCAGTTTCTGTTTGTGACCTTACCGTCCTTCAGATGTTTTGTAACAACCTTGACTTCCAATCGTAGGAAGTTTGGTTAGATGTTTGAGAAATCATGCGAATGCGTATCGTTAAATACGTCACGTTTCAAATATTTGGTCTAATTTCCCAACTGTTGTATCGTTCTTGTTCTTTTAGTATAAACTCTTAAAATACCTTTTTAGTGATACATCAAATTAATGATAAGGGTTTCTGGATTTGATTTTTTGGTTTCGACTTGTCTGCACTGACTTGTATTCATTCTTGTTCTTTATTCAATCAAAGTAATTAATTCAATATACTGAATGGGCAAAATGTTGAAAGCTGGATAAAAAATAATTGTAAGTTGAATTTAACTTGTTCATAATAAAAAAAAAAAAGTAAAAACACATCCTTTATATTTTTTTATGCTCCATAAATATTAGCAATATGACATTATAATCATACACATTATACAACATGAATGTCAATAATTATGGCCGAAATACGATAACTGGGTGAACACTAGTTTAAACAAAAAGTTATGGTTAAATAGAAACAATTTAGGTCAGTGCTATAATCTCTAGACTGCGCAAAACGTGCTCAGGCCCAAAGTAATATCTTTAGTACTTCTTACTTCGTACGGACACATATAAATCATTACACCACCTAAATTTCCCTTCCGAACCAAAGGAATCGAAGGCAAAGTTTTGTGAAGCATCGATAAAGGTGCGGTTTGAATACTGCCGCGGAAGGAATCTCTTGAATTCATTGAATGCAATAAAATTTTCTGCACAATTGAAACCATTAGAGAGCCTCGCCGATGCGCCCGGTTGAATAATAATCACCGTCTTTTATAAACGGAACAATTGTGGAAGAGCCTTCATTTTATCCGATTTTCAGTAGAAGTATTAATGTTCATATGAATATTAATATTATATGAATCTTTTCTGGATGCAGGCAGCGCAGGACCGGTCTTTGTGGCGAGGCTTGGGGGAGGCCTATGTCCAGCAGTGGACGTCCATGGGCTGATAATAAGAAGAAGAAGAATATTTTCTAGCATGGTTGGACAAACGAGCGAACCCCATGACGTAATGCGTGTAGCAGGGACCATGTGAATGTAGCTACCCAACTTCAGATATGTAGTGGAACTCTTAGCTATATTGCCTATCTTACCCTTCAAAATGAATACCCGTTTCTTCCTCCATCCAAGACCAACCATCAGAATATAAAAGTGTAATCAATTTAATTTTACACAAAGTATTTAAATAAATAAAAAACTCAAACGTAACATGCGATTCGTAGGAAGTGTTTTTTTGTGTAAGAAATATTCACAATTAAACTTGTTCTGATTTTTTTTTGTCATGAAGTAATACTACTAATAATGGTTTCATTAAAAAGTAGATATTTTGCTGATAGCGATTAAAGGTGTTACATTTTGTTAACAAATAAATTAATGTAAGTTACTCATATCATATACATATGGGGAGGCTTAGTGAAAAATATTGAATTAATAATATCTCAATTAAAACCGAAGCAAATGGAAGCTGATGGTACAAAGAGCCACGAAGGGCTTTCAGGGACACGACCTTCAGCAATGAAGTATTCGACTAAGAAGAAGAAGAAGAATATATCAGATAACGGCTTTATTCGCATCACCACATATGTTAGAACTCGACACAAATCTTTAATTAACTCATAACAAGCATTTTCAGTGAAAGCCGCTTTCTTGTAATAGCACTAAGTGGCTCGCGTAAGCGCTCTCTGGGAGCGACTCCGGCCGCGAGGAAAACCTTATTTTCTCTGAGTTCTTTTGTCATTAGTTGAGTAAATTGTTTTTCCTGTACGAAAGTGTCTCGGTCGGATCTAGATTAAGCTGTTAGTTTGGTTAATTTTCCTCACTCCATTGGAATTATTCCACCTATGATAGGCTTATATTAGATTTATTAAGGAAGTCATATAAAATTACATTTCTTCAACGATGTCTTTAAGTTCGAGGATATGATTGGGTTTACACAAAATGATAGGCTCAGAAAAGTTTTTTTTTTAATTAATCCTTTTTGGAAATAGTCAAAGATAAGCACCGTATAACATTGAAACGTTTCTCGTGGCTTGACAACATTTTTACCATATAGATTGTTCTAATAATTCAGTCACGACGAGAACCTATAAGTGACACATCTAGTTTTACGAGAGGAAATAAAAAAGAGTAAGTAATGGTAACAAAATTGCCTGGACAATGAATTGTTCATTTGGAATTGCGAGCTTAAATTGTCACGAAAACGATAAAAGTCCCATGATTCTGTCCTCCTTTAACAGAATAAAATGAGTTTCGTTCATTTGTCGGTGGCGGGCTCACGTCCCCGCAGAGGCTATCGGGTATAACATTTTTCGTTGGGCCGGCAAGGCGACTTTCCTTTCATAAATCAGAGGGGCGCGTGACGTCACGTTCCGCAGTCGATGTGTCGACCACGGACGTGACAAAACACTTCGTTTGCCCTGCGAACCCGTCTCGTTTGTTCCCAACTTTATTCCAGACACTATAGCTTCGTATTAGCTTAGCTTAGTTTTGAATGGTAGTCGTAAACTTTTGAAAACATTGCTTTGAACATATACATTAAAGATAACAAGTGTAAACTCATAGTCTTCGTTGTTAAATTTCAATCCTAGGATGATATACTCTAATCTGGTGGTAGGACCTCTTGTGAGTCCGCGCGGGTAGGTACCACCACCTATTTCTGCCGTGAAGCAGTAATGCGTTTCGGTCTGAAGGGTAGGGCAGCCGTTGTAACTATACTGAGATCTTAGAAATTATATCTCAAGGTGGGTGGCGCATTTACGTTGTAGATGTCTATGGGCTCCGATAACCATTTAACACCAGGTGGGCTGTGAGCTCGCCCATACATCTAAGCAATAAATAAAAAAATCATAAGATTGCTATCATATATTCAACAATGAAAGCAAATCAGCGTGTCTACCTTAATTTTTACGCACCGGCAGTTCGAATTCAATCCATAATACAGTGCGACGTAATGATATTGATACAAAAAATTGCTCGTAAAGCCTTAAATTAAAACGCGGATCGTGGACGGTGTTGCAACACGCTAAATACCTGTCGTATTTCAGGCGCCATCTGTCGGCGACGGCGCTGAGAATGCCGGTTTTAATTTATTAAGCAATTTGCTGAGCGCTACTACGGACCGGCTCTACTTGAATTTTGTTACTTGACTTAATAAATTTGACGTCATAATCGGTAAAGAGTATATTCGAGACGGTGCTGCCTAATTAACTATAAATACTTAGGTTTCTTAAAGTAATGCCAGAATAAGTAAAGGCGCGGGCAACTTTTTGAACTTTCAGTGAGTGATTAACATAAAACTTTAAGAGTAAGGACAAGAAAAAGAGCTTTTCACAAAAATTTGTTACGAATTCGTAACGGCAGATACCACTGTTCTGCCTATTTCACAGCTATTTTAGTTGTCGTGGCCTAAAGGATAAGACGTCCGGTGCAATCGTATCTAGCGATGCAACGGTGTTCGAATCCCGCAGGCGGCTAACAATTTTTCTAACGAAATATGTACTTGACGAATGTTCACGATTTACTTCCACGGTGAAGGAATAATATGGTATAATAAAAACCAAACCCGCAAAATTATAATTTGCGTAATTACTGGTGGTAGGACCTCTTCTGAGTTCGCACGTGTAGGTACCCGTGCCTATTTCTGCCGTGAAGCAGTATTGCGTTTCGGTTTGAAGGGCGGGGCAGCCATTGTAACTATACTGAGACCTTAGAACTTATATCTCAAGGTGGGTGGCGCATTTACGTTGTAGATGTCTATGGGCTTCGGTAACCACTTAACACCAGGTGGGCTGTGAGCTCGTCTACCCATCTAAGCCATAAAAAAAAATAAAAAAAGCTGTCTTACACTCGTCAAACTAGAACGAATGAAGGCTTGACAGCATAAATAGCATTTAAGATTTAGCACTCAACTCCCTAGATGTCCGAGTATAATACTAAGTACTACTAAGTAAATACTACGTACTTGGACAGCTGTCGGGTATTCTGATTATATGGAGAAAGAAAAAAGATGCATTAACAAACCTATAATAATAAAACACATTTCATTTAATTTTGGAGTGTTAGGTTACATAAAATTAAATTGTCATAAATTAAAGTACCAGATTTAACAACAACTAACTTTAATATAAAAAAAAACCACAAATGCAATATACTCGTACAAGACATAATTATTACACACTTCTATGGTGTAATTGTAACATAATAACACAGATAGTGCCCTATTAGTTTGGTAAGAGAGTATCCATGACATACAACACTTACCTAGTAATTATTTTTTTTGGAAACACGGTATAAAAAACAAACTAATTAATCCTGTTCTTTTCTTCACACCGAAAATATTAAATTTATGTAGTTTTGTTTACATTTTGTTACTAGCAGATATTTACATACGAATAATTTATCTCGTTAATAAGTTAGTTTTCTATTTATTAAATGCTTAAGATTTAATATGTATAAAAAAATTATCTTTACTTCGACCAATTACGGTAATATGAACAGTGACTATATTTTAATAACTTTATCTGTAACTAGCTGACCCGGCAGACTTCGTAGTGCCTCAATCGATAAATGAAAGATCTCAACTTTTGTGTAAAATAAACATAAAACAAACAAAAGGAATCTGTCCGACGGGGGACATATCAAAGAAAAACGAAATTGTTATTTTTATTGAAATCCGACCATTTTCATATTTATCTACATTTTAAACCTTCTCTGGACTTTCACAAATAATTCAAGATCAAAATTAGCCAAATCGGTCTACCCGTTCTCGAGTTTTAGCGAGACTAACGAACAGCAATTCATTTATATATAACTATAGGTATATATACTAGCTGACCCGGCAGACTTCGTAATGCCTCAATCGATAAAGACCTAAACTTTTATATATATATATATTTTTTTATTGCCTTTGTAGGCAGACGGGCATACGGCCCACCTGATGGTGAGTGGTTACCGTCGCCCATGGACTTCAGCAATGCCAGGGGCAGAGCCAAGCCGCTGCCTACCGCTAAAAATAATAAACCTCACATGACCGCAAATGCGATTGAGAGGCTATACAAAAAACCTTACTTGATAGTAAGTGGTAACCGTTTTAACCCATAGACATCAATTATATAAAGTATAAAATAAACATAAAACAAACAAAAGGATTCGGTCCTACGGAGGAAACATCAAAGGGAAGACAAAATAGTTATTTTTTTTATTCCGAGCATTTTCATATTTATTTACTTTTTAAACCTTCTCTGGAATTCTACAAATAATTCAAGACCAAAATTAGCCAAATCGGTCGAGCCGTTTTCGAGTTTTATTGAGGCTAACGAACAGCAATTCATTTTTATATATATAGATATAGATTTACTCTTTAAGTCGTGAAGTTTTGATAATCGTCGAATAAAATCGTGACGAAGAAGTTTCGTGCAAGAACCATATATGTCTAAATCTGGAACGGCTTAATACCCTCTCGGTGGAACTCTCGGGCATGTCACACCCAAAGCGGATTGAGGGATTTTCCGATCTCCTCAGACACAGCCTCACAGGACTGTTTATATGTGATTCAAATGTCGCCTACGTAGGGACCATCAATGTAAAATATTTCTAGACTGTCAATATTTTTTAAATATTATTCAAAACTTCTCTTTTATTTGTTTAATACATATCTATAAGTATATTATCATATCATTACATACATATCCATATTAATATGACTTTAACGAGTGATGACGACCACGACCACTCTGCCAAGAGTGCAAACAACTTGTTGATTATACGATAAAATTTTTTTATTACAGAGTACTTCTTTCAAAAAGTCACCTTGGTCACTATCAAAAATATTAGAGTTGAACAAACGTGCCACATGGCGGTAGTCATGGCTTGAGCCAAGGTTTTAATTTATCCATTCGCGCCTTGAGAAGGTTCTCGTCATGAGGAATGGTGACATAAACGAGCACTGCTCGACGCGCATATTTATAGAAGACAATACAGCTGTACGTGATAATAGCTTCCACTAATACTTAACGTGATCATTTAAACAACTAGTTGAGATTGGTAATAAGGTACAGTGGAATCGACAAACCATATTTCAGGAAGATTTGTTGACAAGTTGACACGTATTTGCATCATTATCAAACAACCAGAAACAATATCTCATAGATTCTTTTCTATTATTAAAGATATGTAAGAGCTTAGTAAAGTCTCCAGTGTTTCTCCTAGTTCAACCATACGGCAATACGTTTCGGAGTACTCAATACCTTTAGTCTACTAAACTATCCTTTGGTAACGAGAATTAGCAGAATTTTCGTTCTCAAAGGATAGCTTAGTTCAATTGGTTGCAACGTCAGCTCGATGCTTATCCACATTTACTTCAAGGAAATTTTCCCTAAACTTGTATACCTTTCCGATGTGTATATCCCTAGAATTTAAGACACTATGACCCTAATGTTTCCGAGAAATGTACAACCTAATGAACCTGGATGATGTATTCTGTACAGAGTTAACATTTGCCGGACTTATCTGCCTAATGCTTCTAGTAATCACTGTGTCCACTTAAATATGTCAAAGTACTTCTTTGTATTCCTTGATTTGCATGTGGCATGGTCAACTATTAAATGCTCTAATCTTGATCCCCCCCTGAAAAAATGATTTTTAAAACCTGTTATTTATAATTTATGACCGTATTTTTATTATTATAATATTCAACAGGATCTTATGATTTTTAATTAACTACTGTTTACCCATATGACGTAATTCCGTAGATATGTCATACTCAAACTAATTTACGAATAACGTCAAAAGCGCCGACGAAACAATAGTGTCTCTCAATGCTGGCAATATTTTCTTGAGAGACGAATTTCCTTCAACGAAATGTAGGAAATTAACAGTTAGTGGGCCCATAAAGCGACCGACGCGACTTTGTAAGCATTGAGTGCTTTTGGCTATTAGGTTAGCTCGTCCATTTAATGCGCTGAATTCGGCGTCTTCTGTTGACTTTGAATTGCTTATGGTTGTTCCTATTGGGTCGGGTCCAAGGTTACTGTCATATGTTTTCAGTTGCTAAAAAGTTATTAAATTCTTCGGAAATACTATTATTATATTTCATACTTTACTATTTTATAGTTTACCATATAGTTTTTTTTATATTTTACCATACTTTACTATTATATATTATTTTATACGTTACTTATTAATCAATTGCATCAAAGAGTTTTGACGTATTCACTTTCCAGACGTTAACGGAAATTTAAGCTATGAAGAACTTGCGGAAAGCAAATTCTTCCAAGGAAGCAAGCAAAATTCAGAGTGTTTACCGTAACCGTTGCATCAAGATACACAACAAAATAATCTTACAGCAGAACTGCAATAAGTCGTTCAATAATAATCCTAAACGTATGAACGAAATGAATGAACCAATGTTTTAAGTTATGGACCCAAGTTTTACATTTTGTACAGCACTTTCGTTCTTACTGATAATAAATTTTATTGCCAACGTTTTTTTAAATTAATATCTAGGCTTAATGTACTTTTCCAATATTCCATATTTATTCAAAACAAAATCTAGTCACACTATAGTTGTTATTGTTAATATTTGCAATATACAAAATGCAATAACATTGATTTTAACTGAAAACCGAATCTTTAAATGAAAGAATCGAATAAAAATTGAAGTGCTGTTGTATTTTTTTTCTGTTTAAAATTTCAGATACATTTGTTGAAAACTTAAATAAAACCGGAGCGTAAAGGGATCCATTTCTGGAACACAATGTGCTTTAGCTATCACTATGAGTAGTGACGCCCCCGCGGATTTATCCGCATATATTTCTTTTAAAAGAAGAAAGACGTTCGACTGCGTTTGAATAAGAACATCCAAAAATATATAATGAAGCCACAAATGTTTGGGAGTTCTTTATTGTAACAACCCAAAAATATACACATGGATAAATATTTTATTTTAAAGACTGAAGTCTAAAATATAATTTTATTTAGATTTATATACATCAGGTTAATGTTAAGTTGTTTTGAATTTAATGCTCTCAAATTTTTGCATTTTTAAATTAATTTTTATATGTATTTAAAATGCACGCGCTCAAAATATTGTTACGATTTTAGATAACAGTTTTAGCACTAATAGTATTTTATTTTCTTCCGATTTCGCGGGTAGCAGATAATTAAAACTACTTTTACGATTTGATATTTGTGTATTAATATCATTTTATTTCCGACGCCTCGAATAATTTACATTTATCGTGACCACGAAAGGCTGAGGTTTTATTAGATTATTTTTTTAAGTGATTTTATGACCTGGTAACTAAGACCTTTAAGTCATGTCTTATTTTAATTTATGTTCTTATTTTTATGATAATATAGAGTGAAATGAAATGAAAATGATTAATTTGAGACATTAATCAACTGAAATGAAATTAAATGAAATGAGATGATATGGGATGAAATATAATCTTAGTAAAATGGTGGTCATTTACTAAGTTTTTTTCAGTGGACTTTTTGGAGGATCTCGAGAAGTCGCCTCCAGCGGCTTTGTTTCATTTTCCCACATTTGTGCACTTTCACAGATATTAAACAGTTAATAAACCACCGTTATTATACATCTAACCTGAAGAAACACTAAATAGACCAAATAAAACAAATCACACAACTTCACTCCTCGCGTTCCCGCCAAAAAGTGATTTTATTAGACGATATTTTATACTAACTACCGTGTATTTTTATAAAAATAATTCTTGACTTTTCTGTTTCATTTCATTCTGCATGTTGATTGAAAACAGATTCCGAGTTTGAATGTAACATAAATACAACCCAAGGAGCTGGTTTAACTACAACTCTTTTGCGATTTCGTGAGAACAATATTTACCTTACATAAAGTTTATTAAGAAAAGAAATTTTCGTGTACAATACTGTATTAGACAGAGGAATTCTTGTACTCTCGACAATGTAAAATGTAAATATAGAAACGCGTTTTATAAAATCGTGCACTGGAACCACAGGCACGTTCGGATTACTCAAATCGTCTTAAAAGCTTAGTTTTGCACTCGGTCAAGTCATTTTATAACTGCTGCCATAAAATAATAAAGTGTGGAGTCGGATAATTTCTATTTTATTGTTTAGTGTTGTAGTCTCATTTTATAGGAGTCATTATTGAAAGGCTAGTATGATTGCTGTGCGTCGGGTGAAACTCGTAATTTTAATTTAATAGAGAGTTTATTTTTTTAGAATACGAGTATTGTTGTAAGAGCTAAGAGAGCATTAGATGATGTATTTTTTTATTTCTAGCTTGGAAAATGAAGTTGAGCATTGTAATAACTATAATTGTTTATCAGACAAGTCGTTCGTTTGTTTTTAAATTGAGCTCGTCTTAATAAAGCTTACAATATTTCTATCTGAAAAACAAACATTTAATTGTTCTAAATTTTCTTCGGCAATTATTTTTCTTTTTGGAGGGATCGCTGAAGGAGAGGAAAAAATTCTTGAGTCCGCACTTTCGAGACTCAAGTTGGCAACTCGAGTCCCTTTGATACCGACTTGTCGAGTATTTAAGTGAGTGCTTAAGCACAGGGTGCGATCACAGATCACTCGTCAAGGCTGTACACGATTAAGCGCCCGTTTGTATTTCTCAAAGATTTAAAACAGTGCTTGACTCGGGTCGGCCGTGTGAACGAACTCTTGAATAATACAGCGGTCTCTTGGATTTACGTTTTAATGTTTATAAATCGCAAGTTTTTACGTGACAACGTATTATTATTCGATGGAGCTGGATTCTGCACGCACATGACTAGTGCGGCGCTACCTCGCTCTGAGGCGTTCCATTTAAGGCATCTGTCTCTCTCCTACTTGAGTGAGCGCTGCATCCGCGTGGACAGCTGCTATACAATAATACATTTACATGTTTTCGTCAAGTATGAAGTTCAGTGAAAAGTGAATGTGGTGTCAATTGTTTATAGCAACGATAAGTGTTATACCCATCGATCTTTATACCAGCTTACTGGGATCGCCAACAAACATTTCATAATAGTAGAGCGTATTGTGAGCCCGTAGTGCTAAGTACCGTCATCCTGCCTGTTATTGCCGCGAAGCAGTAATTCATTCCGATTTGAAGGGGGAATAGTGGTAATACAATATACTTGAAACTTCAACCTTACGTGTCTAGATGGATGATGATAGAATTTACATTGTAATGTCTATGGCTCCGATAGGTACTTAAGACTAAATAAATCCCAGACTCTATTACTCGTCTAATTATAAAAACGAAAAATTTGAAATAAAAAATGTTCTCGTAACTATTATTGACAAACTATCTCAGAATTTTTAGTTCACGTTTCGAGTCCCAATTTATCTTATTTGCTTAAGAAGAGTCAGAAAATAAGATAATGACTCAGTTTTATTACAGTATAAAACTAATTAAGATACAAAACTCGATATGCCCACCCAATAGATCCATTAATATACTGTAACTGCCTATAATTGCCAGTACGAGCATTATGTGAGCTTTACGAGAATAATATATTGTTTTTCCCAAAATGTTATGATCTTTTCCTTTTTCGGAATTTTTGGGTTATTTCTGGAATAGAACGGAATCTTTGTGTTGGGAAATTTTATGTAAAACTTATAAGTGTGGTGAATTTAGGTTTCAAAAATCTTTCAATGACTAATACATAGTTGTAATAAAAACAATAAATAACTTCTACACGTTCTGCTGCTACAATTTCCTTTTTAACATTTGCATTTCAGTTAATGACATGAATTTTATATTAATGTTTGACTTTCATCTTTTTGTCGATCACTTTTTCAGTATAAAATTTTAACTGCACGACCCGAAAAGTTTTAAATTAAATTTACAAGCTCATGAATATTCGATTACATATTGTATTGTATTCGTTTACATGCTAGACATCAATGCAGGGAGGCGTGTCCACTCACATATGGCTTTTGTTTTATTCGCAAAATCGTATAGTTTACTGTGTATTGTGTTAGGTCCTCGCGTTTTTAATAATGTACGGCGGAGTTAATTTATTTTTAATAATAGTTCTGGTTATTTTTATTTCAAAGCACATTTCATCGACAAAGTAAATAATAAATAGTCGTAGGACAATAGCATTTTGCATCAATAGTAGTGTTTATAAATTAAAAACTGAAAATGTAACAAGTATGGTACTATTGATTGCTGGTCTGCCAAAGTATGTAGTTGAATTGTGTATGTATTTAATTTTATTCTACTATGCATAAAACTATCTAATAGGTACCCTGCACATTGCGCTTTCGCAGAATTATTTTCCGTAGAACTCGCTCATTTAAATTAACAATGATGGATATTCATCTGCGGAATTAAACTGGCAATTAAATTCAACGGTTTCACAGTACAACTGTTTTGACAATTCGAATCGTAGTAAAGCCAGATTGTCTAGCGTGCCTTGCCGTCTAGTAAGATTAGCTCAGACGGCCCGCTGGGCGGGTTCGCCGGTCGCGTGCGAAACGGACAGCGACGCTTATCTTGTTACTCGCCCGTCCCTGTCACATGCCGCCTCAGGCTTCAGTTAAATGCCTAACTTTGTTTTGTTTGTCGTCACGGAACAAGGCTATGCAACAACAATAATCATTTCGATCTTGTTTGCGCCTTTTGTTCTCATATACCGGGAGTATAATACCAATACCGGGAGTATAATATCTGAAATTTATCAATTTCCGGAAACCAGGGATCCATTGTTGATATTGTTAAACAAGAAATTGATAATTTTGCTACGCGTTGAAGCCACACAATCGATAAGCTACTCCCACATTTGATGTAATTTTGTGTTATTACTCGAAACAGTTCGTAAATAACCGGCAATAGAATACTGATATATGTATAAATTACAATCTATATACATACGTATGTATGTATACGAGTAATAATGTGTACTGTAAAGCCGAAAAGGGAACAATCTACTTCCCTTAAGTATACGGAAGACGAGATTAATTTGATGGTTATTATGAGGGTGTCACGTCACGCCGCATCCTATATTATATTGCAAATACATTTATTAGTTATATCGCTAAGACAATTGACAAACATCATCATGTTCTGTAAATCATAGACTTCGTGTAACACTTTTTATTGTATTATGAGTATTGTATAAAATAAAAATAATCGAACATGATTTACTTGTCGATAATTCCTAATACGTGTTGTCTGGATGAGTTCGCTTTTGGCGTTAAGAGCGCCCTTTGTACTTTTGTATGCAATGTTTTGCATTTGTGTTTATTTTGATGTACAATAAAGAATACTCTCTTTGTCTTTCTCATCGCGTTTAACTACCTTGTTTTCGATTCCGGGAACGCTTCTAATAAACCCAGTATGTGTTATGCCTTAAATGGCTTCCAGGGGCTTGTTCTCTCGTGCTGTGTGTATTCAATCACTAATACGAGAGAATGTTAGTGATTAGATAGATATTAAGTATCAAACACGTTTTGCGAGGAGATGGCTTGCCCCTAGAATGCCTCGTTGTACAGGGAAGGGTTGGTGGTACAAGACCGCGCTGGAGGTCACAAATGCAATGGACCGACCAAATTAAAATTGCAGTGGGAGGTCCACTAAATGAGTGCATTAGAACGGCCTCGAGCAGAGAGAGATGGCGAGACATCGTGACGCCAACTCTAATGACTGTCTCTGACTCGTCTCTGACTGACTCTGTCAAGTCAGTGACAGAGTGCTCGTGATCGTCAAGTGACATGATTGAGACGAAGAAGTATCAAAAATGCAAGCAAAAATATAGACTTCGCCCGGAAATCAAACCGAAGGTAAATGCACTCGCGCAGAAGTTGTTTTTGACCTATTAGGGGTTTGTATGATGTGCTTGGGCATTTCTTAGCAAACTCCCCCCTTGCAATAAAACTTAGTTAATAATTAGCATCCACTGCATAGAGTTTATTTTGACATTCAATAAGCATGTTACACATCCAAGTTGAAATTAGTGAATATAAAATTAAGCCTAAGATAAAGCTTTTACTCATCATCATCATCAGCAGCCTGCGGCAGTCCACTGCTGGACATAGGCCTCCCCCAAAGCTCGCCACTGAACCCGATCTTCGGTTTTAGCTTTTACTCAGTTAAACTATTTTGTCGGCAGACTGTAGACGTAAGTAATCCTTGCATTCTTCAGAATGAGAGCACTCAATCAAAGTTCTCCGCTAGTAAGCATTAATATTTTACACTATTTCTAATTAAGTAAAAGGTTGATGAATCACGAAGATTTCTCATCTGCGTCACGTGATAATTCATTAGTTATTATACCACTAATATTATTAATGTTACCATCTAATGTTCAGTTATATGATTCATTAGAGTGGATTTGCAATGTTTCCGAGTTCACGTAATTTTAATAACAAACTTTTTCATCTGAAACAACTATGGGAAGCTTAGCCTTGTAAGCAAGGTCAACCGTATTTGACGACTGTCTTAAACATAGTATGTTAAGTATGGTAGTTACTGTGTGAATCTTTCTATTCGGATACTGTACATTGGACGCGTCCACTGCATTTTTAATCAGTAGTTTTATTACATTATTGTTTATTCGTTTTCCAGTTTCTGCCAACAATTTTAAGATTATAGTTTGTTTTTCTTACTTGTTTCTTTTGTTTTTCCCCAACATTAGTTTAATCATTTATACTTTGATTAGATTAAAATACATTTCGCAGCACTTAGTGTATTATTTTCTCTCATACTGCTAGTACAAAGGTTCGCGAATTTTCGCACCAGATAGATCCTAAAATAATCATGTCGTCTATAAAACAATCGTCAATGAACACAACATTCTCATGATCACAAAGTCTTAAAGCGAAGTTAATTCATGAACTAATAATATAATAATAATACACTGAAGGCTTTTCTAGTTGCGCACTTAGTCATTCTCGTTGCGGTAACCAGTCATCCCTCTGATAATTGTGTGCCTTGTAATTAACTTGTAATACGGTAACATTGAGAGTCGTCAAGGGAACATAATATAGAGCCAACATTACTTAGATAATGTTCGTCGATCGTCTACATAAACTTACGTGTAATATGATTTCGGGGAAACGACCTAAATTTCTTGTCGCGTCGGTTTAAATTTCCGGTATTCGCGTTGATTACTTATTAACCCGGAATATATACGTATTTCTCCTATCTGCCTTAATTATGTAGACCTAGCAATTAACCGCACAGTTTGGCCTATTTAACTATGAGAATAGCTAGCTTTAATTCTGCATAGGTTAGTTTTACTCTTGGTGGAACGTATTGTGAGTGCCCAAGAATACTTTCAACCATGCTGACCTGTAATACGAAGCACACTTGATATCTATAGGTTACTCACTTTACACTAAGTAAGCTACTACGTCCCGTCTAGCCTTCTGAAGAAAATAATAATAATATTATAATTGTAACGTTTGTTGTAAAATAATTAAATTAAGTTAAATATGTTCAAGTTAAGGCAATTTTCGGATTGCCAAATAGCAACACTGTTGGTAGGAGCAATGGCAGTAGTGGGGACGTGACATAATAAAAAAGGCGGTAGTCTGAAAAAACGGGACAGAAAGCAGTGCATTCAGTAGTGAGCAGATATCTAAAGATTGTTTAAGTGGAGTTACAAATAAAGCAATACAGAATTAAGTGAACTACTGCAATCTGTGTATTATTTTCTGACTTTTGGAAGCGGAGTCCTACATAATAATAAAACAGTTTTTTGTGATTTCATTTTTCTTTTCTCTTCTCTTTCTCTTTCTTTGTTCTTTTCCTCAATCTTTCACAGTATTTTTATCGCTTTACATAGCTTAACACGCTCTCGGACCGCCTGATTCTAAGTGGTTACTGGTGTTACCACAGTGTACGTTACCACAGTGTGGATGGCTTCACCCACCTCGAGGAGTAAAAATCGAAATCTCTGGAAAATAAATTGTCTAATAAGCTGCCGCCCGCCCCATCCAAAACTGTAATGCATGGCTGCTTCACTGCAAAACAGTTTGGATGATGGTGCATGTACGTGCAGGTTCATACTATTTTTATATCGAATTTCGTTCAAAAGCGATTTCATGGTTTGTGAGTGAAAATGTAAGATACACATAAAGCTATTTTCCTATTAATCATATTAGTATTTGGATTGTTACTTCTGACGTTGAATAGTCTAAATCTATACTAATATTATAAAGAGGAAAGATTTGTTTGGTTGTTTGGATTGAATAGGCTCCGAAACTACTGAACCGATTTAAAAAATTCTTTCACTGTTTGAAAGCTACACTATTTCCGAGTGACACAGGCTATAATCTTTTTTGAAAAAAATTAGGGATCCTTACTAAAACTATAATAATGTAACCCAATGAGTAAAAAAATTACCTAAAATATTCTTTACATCGCGTGCCCTACGAAAACTATTCATGATAGAATAAAATAATGTACTACCACTTTGTAGAACACATTATTATTTACAAAAAGTGTTGCAACAGCATATGTCTAAGTATTATAGTTAGGCCGCAATAACTGTTTTTTTTTAAAATAAAACAACGTCATATATCGTTGAAATGTTTTGTTAAAGACCCGAGCGGAGCCGGAGCGAGCCGCTAGTATAATATAAAATCATTAAATGATTATACTTTTTTTGGAACAACCAATTTTAAATGAAACACAGCCTATTTTCTCCTCCAAATTAACCTTTGCCTACCTTTGAAATATACTATGTACGTGAAAACCGGTTCAGTAGTTACGGAGATGTGCGCGAATAAACAAAGCGAGGGATAGACAAAAAAAAATAAAAAAAATCGGTGGACCATATTTTATTTGTTTTCTTTAGTTACATACCCTCTTTCCATTTTTATTACTTTTCTTTAATGTACAAACACATCGAATTTTATTGTTTTATTATACATATTTATATTGAATTTATTAATGAACTCGTAGTATGTACGCGTACTCTTATGTGGTACTTACAGATGCGATTTGACATCTTTTTTTTTTTTTTTTTTTTTTTTCCTACCTAAGCTGAGAGCCTTGAGAGGCTATGTCAGCGTAACCCTAACTTTTGTAGGTGAGCTCACGGGGCTCAAACCTGATGACGTTGCTAACACGAACCCTAGCAAGAGCCGTGCTTCGCAGAATCTACCACCGGATCGGAAACGCGACCCACTGAGAAGATCCGGCGAGAAACTCAGTGGGCTGTGTCTGGGAGTTAATTTACTCGTCGAGCCCTTCGTCGCAAGCGACGGGTTCGACGAGAACGGTGACCGGTGCTTGAAGTACCTAGAAGCACCGTTAGTGGATCGGGAGGATCCGAGATGACGTGTTTTGGGCGACGTCGACTGCTTTCCATTCTGTCCGCAGGATCGGGAATGTAGTTACCGGCGGCCACGATGAGAGGGTTCTCGTGTCGTGCCGCTTTATCGAAGTGGCGCGTAGACGCCGACTGCATATACTTACTGATGGACTCTAAGTCCAGGTCGTCATGGAGGTCGACGTTCCTGACGAACCACGGGGCTCCGACGGCTATCCTGCAAAAACGGGATTGAATGACTTGGAATGATTTTAAGTGTATGCGGGCCGCGTGAGCGAACACTACACTTGCATAGGTCATGACGGGGCGTATGCAAGTTTTGTAGAGTGTCACCTTATTTCTAAGGGACATTTTACTTCGCCTACATATCATCGGGTAGAGACGTCCTAGAATGAAGGCGGCACGGTCGCGTACCGTCTTGATGTGGGGGCGGAATGTCATCCTACTGTCGAGGGTGACGCCTAAATATTTGACCTTCGGGGCCCACGGTATGGGCTGGTCGAACATCGTGATTGGGCGAACGGCGGGGGCGGGGTTATTGACGCGCCTAGTCGGGAGGGGGATGCTCAGCGTGGTGTTCGGAGGGCGACCCCTTTTGAAGAGCACCGCTGTGCTTTTCGTGGGGTTGATGTCGATGCGCCACTTCCGGAACCACTGTCCCATGGTGGTAGCTGCGGTCTGAAGTCGTCGATGAAGCAACGCCTTCTTCCTACACGAGTAGTAGATGGCGGTGTCATCGGCGAAGAGCGCCAGATGGGTCTCCGGAGACCGGGGTATATCGTTGATATACAAACTAAATAGTAACGGGGAGAGGGCGGAGCCTTGCGGGACTCCGGCTGTGACGTGACGGGGCCGGGAACGCGTTCCCTCGACTCGATATCGGAACGAACGGTTCGACAAGTAGTCTCGTATGATGAGCACGAGTCTGTCTGGCACTCCCATGTTATACAGTTTGTATATCAAACCGTTGTGCCAGACTTTGTCGAACGCCTTCGCTATATCGAAGAAGAGGGCTCCTGTCGGAATGGGTTTCCGCCTGTTCAGCCCTAGTAAGATGTGCTCCGTGAGGCGGTGCACTTGATGGACGCACGAGTGTCTGGCGCGGAATCCAAACTGCTCGTCTATAAAAATTTTATTCGCGGATACGAAGTCCCAGAGGCGTTTACGAAGGAGCCGTTCGTATAGTTTGCCTATCGCCGGGAGGAGACTGATGGGGCGGTAACTCGCGGTTTCGTTCTTCGGTTTGCCCGGCTTGTGTATGCCGATAACGTCCGCTTCTTTCCACGCCGCGGGAAAGATGCAGTTCGTCATAGCAGCATTTAATATGGTGGCCAACATCGTTATCAGTTGGGCTGGTAACAGTTTAAGCGCGCGGTTGCGGATGCCGTCGGAGCCGGGAGCTTTCCGTGGTTGCAGGCTATCGATCGCCTCCTTGACCTCGGAAGTGGTAATGGGATTTGACATCAGCATAACTCTATCTCTTGATACGAGTACATACATACACGTCCATACTTACAGAAGAGGGCCGTTCGGATTGTCGATAATCCCATTCTTACGGATCGCTTGGAACCTCTGGGTCTGCGGAGCGATTTCGGTTCCCTCTGTATTTTGTACCGTATGTTCCATGGGGAGTGCTCTGAGGAATTATTCGAGATGATACCATCATTTCGTTTTTACCATCGTACCGCCCGCCACCGAAGTAGAGTTCATCCGTACTACCTGGAGCCACTACGGTCATCCACAGTGCGTTTCCAAAGGTATTTTTGCCACGTACCATCCGGCTATGGAATGAGCTCCCCTCCACGGTGTTTCCCGAGCGCTATGACATGTCTTTCTTCAAACGAGGCTTGTGGAGTGTATTAAGTGGTAGGCAGTGGCTTGGCTCTGCCCCTGGCATTGCTGAAGTCCATGGGCGAAGGTAACCACTCACCATCAGGTGGGCCGTATGCTCGTCTGCCTACAAGAGTAATAAAAATAAAAATAAATTACATTAAACGTCTTATCTTTTAAGATACGACCATTTGTAAATTCAATATAATCAAAATAATAGTTCTACGATTTTGGTAATCTGTACGGCATTTAATAATATCGTAATGAAAAATAAAATTGATTGAATATTGAATTGTTTTGAATTGCTGAAACTTCAAATTATTACATATTATTATACTAGAGGTCCCGCAGTAGTCGAAATTCGACTATAATTAATTGGAATTGTAAGTTTGTACACTATTATGATTGTATTTTATACTTCTATAATCACAAATTTCGCCAAAGGTACACTATGAAAAAATATTAATAAAGACAAACAATATTTAATCTATTCTCAAATTGACCACAGACGTCAAGAACAAAAGTTTGACAATAAATAGTATGCATGCGTGTGTGCGTCAAATACATGGTATGTAGTGTGTGTAATGTTTTCTTTATTGATATAATGTATTTTTTATCCATATTTAAAAAAAATATTAGCATTGTGCACTTCTTCTCTATATTCTCTATAAGTGTGGAAAATATCATACTCCTCCGTCCGCGCAATTTTCGTAAAAAGGGATACAAAGTTTTTGCTTCACGTATTAATATATAGATTTAACCTTTTTTTGCATTATCAGTATTTAGTATCAGAACTATTTCCAAAGAGTATTAAAAGTAAAGAGCTAAGGTTGTGAATAAGCAAATGAAATCATGACTTACTATTTATTACATACCAATAAAATAAGTTTTGCTACTTATGTGAAATTCACTTAACTCCGCCGAATTTGCAATGTTTGACACTAATTAGCTTGAAAGCACTTATTGAATTGAACCTTAATAGAACTTGGTCTTAACAAGTTTCTACCAAGATCTTTCATTTATGTGTTCGAATAACTATGTAGATACATAGTTTGAACCTAGCAACACTGTTGATTTCTCGGGAATTGAAACAGAGATTCTTTCATCTGGGTATTATTATTGTAAACTATTTAGAAATTCAAGATAATTTTGAACTTAGCTATTTATGTAGAACTTATATTATTTGTATAGAACGTAGTGTATTTCACTTGCCGTTAAAAATATTTTTTGATAAATTCATGAATAGTTTGTGTGCGAGTTATAAAGATAACTTTTAGGTTATTTGGTGATTTTACGGTGATGTTACGCTGTTTTTAGAATAAAAAATATGTGTATAGAATAACCTTTATTATTTAAAACTCTTTAGTTTTTAAAAAGGATTTTTCTACAGGGTCATTCAGTGTCATTGAGTGGAGTCGGTCATCGAGTAAAAAGAGAGTTCAGTTTTTATTTATTTTATTAATATTTAATTTTTAATATTCATTTTAAAAGAGATTAAGGCCTTGAATATTGTTTTCTTATTATACATATATCAGAAAACGCAAATTATAATTTTGCGGGTTTGATTTTTATTACACGATGTTACTCCTTCACCGTGGAAGTCAATCGTGAACATTTGTTAAGTACGTATATCATTAGAAAAATTGGTGCCCGTCTGCGGGATTCGAACACCGTTGTATCGCTCGATACGAATACACAGGACGTTTTATCCTTTAAGCCACGACGACTAAACTTGATTTGAAGACTCACCTAAATACGCATCATAGCTAAAAACATGTAGATTATTATACCCGTATATGTAATATTCAATCAGTTGTATATTCGTTTAAATAATTTAGAAGTATGAAAAGAAATGATTAAGAAGTACAAAAGCATCCTAAAATTTTTTTAATGAAAGTTTAAATTAGAATCAAGCCAAAAAAAACAGAACAAACGCGTATTTTTTTTTAATTCGGAAAGAAAATATTTATACTAATATATAAATCTACAGTGGATTTTACGGATGTTCCGTTATGACTACTGAACAATGCATCCGATTAACTTGAAACTTGGTATCCATGTATAAAATACATGTACTTAATGGATATGCTAATATTTATATGAGTGTCGGACTCCCTAACAATAATGAAAATAAATAATAATGTTAATTTTAAATGTCCAACGAAGCGGGCGAGTATGGCTAGTTATTATTATGAATATTATAATATGAACTTATAAATAATATTAGGCAGTAGGTAAATAAAGATGAAAAATCATAAATACAATTTCATTACTCCTTAATTAAGTATTATAATACTTAATTAAGGAGTATAAATATATAATAAATACTGGTACCCTAATAAAGTAGAAGTTATAACTTCTCATATCTGACTATATTAGGGTACGGATTTTTTATTTATCATAATAATATACTCTAATAAATTATACTATGTATTTGATTTTTTAGGTTAACATAAAAGTGGCTTAAGGACCCTGATCCTGTTTTGGGATCGTAACGGTAGTCAGCGGCCTAGCTCTGCCATTCTGCCATTGCTTTGCCATTTCTAGTATTCATGGGCGACGGTAACCGTTCACCATCAGGTGGGTCGTATACTCGTCTATCTACAAGAGCAAAAAAAAACATTACGTAATAACCATTACAAATCCCCGAAAATTGTGTCTTAACGAATTTATTTGTCGGATTTGAAACTTCCTTGTTGCGAATTGAATAAACTAATAATTTGATTAATTTCGTATTCAACGAATTCGTTCGCAAGTTGATGAAATTAAATTTGAAACATTTGATGTCGGTTTAGCGTTACTCAATTTAATTAACTAAATAAGATTTTGAAATTTTTTTTCGCTGTTTTTTAATATAAAACTGGCATTACCTAACTAACAATAGAGATTGAAAACTAATTAGAAACTAGTATAAGAAGATTTGTTAATATTTTTGTTCTACTAATAATTCAAACTGCCCTCCTAAAGTGTTCAGGTTGACATATCCTTCCTTAAACGAGTTTTAGAGGAATCCTCAGTGGTAGGCAATAGCTTTATTTGAATCTTAGGCGGGTACCAATTTTTCTAATGAAATACGTACTCAACAAATGTTCACAATTGACTTCACGGTGAAGGAATAACATCGTGTAATAAAAATCAAACCTTCAAAATTATAATTTGTGTAATTACTGGTGGTAGAACGTCTTGTGAGTCCACGCGGGTAGGTACCACCACCCTGCCTATTTCTGCCGTGAAGCAGTAATGCGTTTCGGCTTGAGTTTGGGACAGCCGTTGTAACTATACTGAGACCTTAGAAAGTATATTTCGAGGTGGGTGGCGCATTTACGTTGTAGATGTCTATGAGCTCCAGTAACCACTTAACACCAGGTGGGCTGTGAGCTCATCCATCAATATAAGCAATAAAAAAGCCCTTGGAATTGGAAACTGGTAAGAATAACTTTGCTTCATCTAGTCCCAAGTCAATATAAACGAAACACAGAATTTCACAATTCAATTATTTTAAAAATAAGCATTTCCCACGCACTAAACCTATGTAATTTAAAACAAACTTAATAATACTAAAATATAAATAGTACCTGAACACTAAGTCATTAAAGTTGAAAATCAAATAACGCGTATATACCGAATAAGTTGACCGAATGATTAAGCCCACTTGACTACCGTGTCACGTATCCCCCAATGTGCTTAGCGGGACACCTTCGTGAGGGCCCTTTTATTTAGGTCGCACTCCTTACGTTCACAGAAACAGATTCTCAAATAAACACCTCCCAGTCATTAGCAAAGTATACAAACCCAAAGACGTATGTGGGACTATTTTTTGCATATTATGCTTTTAAAGGTATCGGTGAATATATTATTTGTTTCTACTTGTATATTGGAGTTTTAGACAGTAATATAAAATAAAAAAAATCAAGAAATCATATGATATACTTAATAATGTAGTAATATATTTAAAAAAAACATACAAGGCTGTACGATGATAATCTAGAAAATATGATTTCACGGTGATTCACTTCTTCTTAAAGGCGATTAAGGGATTCACCAGAGAATAGGTAGCAGCGTTTTTCGAGTAATATAATAATTTTTTATTACTTTTACTCATGGTAAAGCTTATTTTTCTTCCGAACGAGTACCACTACCACTACGAGGGCGGCACTGAAAATTTCGGGAATTAACGAAGTGACACAACATTACTATTTAAAAATGTATTTATTGCTTTTCGAAGCATTCTCCGCGAAATTTGACAGATTTTTCCATACGATGGAACCAATCATTGAAGCAACCATTCCATTCGGAAGTTGGGGTCTCCAAAATGGCCGTTTTGTAGGCGTCCACAGCTTCTTCAGGTGATGAAAATCTCTGTCCACGCAATTTATTCTTTATTTTAGGGAAAGTATAGAAATCATTAGGGCTTAGGTCGGGGCTGTACGGCGGATGGTCTAATAATTCTATGTTTTCTTGCTCTAAAAACTCTTTTGTTCTGTGCGCGGTGTGAGAACTCGCATTGTTGTGATGGAGGATGATGCGGCGGTTGCAGTTCTCTTTACGGAGTTCAGAAACGACCTGTGGCAAACAAATGCTAGCATACCATTCTGCATTAACCGTTCTTTGTCCCTCAAGAGGAATAGTCGTAACATGGCCGGTTTTGGAGACAAACGTGGCCACCTTTTTTTTTGCAACACTCCGTGAACGAACAATTTTTGTTGGCTTTAACTCATTTTCGAACACCCAAACTGGGTGACTAGTTTTTTGTTTCGGGTTCGTACGCGTATATCCAGGATTCGTCACCTGATACAATGTTGTATACAGCATTTGAGGATCCTGCGTGGAATCTTTCGAGAGTTCTGACGCACCAAGTAACGCGAGCCGCTTTTTGCTCTTCACAGAATGAATGCGGTATCCATCGGGAAAACAACTTTTTTACTGTTCATGCAAGATTATTTGTATTTGACTCATGCCAATGTCTAAAGTTGCCTGAATTTCGCGGTATGTCACATGTCGATCTTCCTCAATCAGCTTACGCACAGCATCAACGTTTTCTTGGGTGACTGCAGTTTTTGGGCGACCTTGACGGGGATCATCACTGAGCTTGACACGTCATTCCGATAGAGGCACCCGTCACGCGCGGACGTGCTCATCGACCACTCGATCGCCCGGCCTTTGTTCGCCCGGCTTTTGTTAGCCCGGCCATTGTTCGCGCGGCCTGTGTTCGTGGTACATCTGCCGACTAAGTGCTCTTCCTGGAAGTTTTTATTTGTTTTGTTTCCTTTTGTTATTTCTGTGTTCGTGGTACATCTGCCGACAAACTGTCTTCCTGGAAGTGTTTAATTGTTTTGTTTCTTTTTGTTATTTCCGTTTTGTTGTGATTTTTCTTTGTCCTGCAGTAATCGTGCCGCATCGCCACCTGTGTTCAATAGAACCGCTCAGGTCCGAGAAGTTGGGGCCTCGCCGCAAGGCGAGTGTTTTCTAAGACCCAGGGTAGCCCCACCTGGGCACGTAGACATCATGGACGCTGTATTTGCGGAATTTCTCCGGCTTCGCTACCCAAAGCTCACTTCCGAGTTTCAGGCCTTCAAGGCCGATCACACTGCGAGCCCTCTCGTGGACTCCACCGAGCTCGCTGCTCCTGCGTCGCCTGTACCTGCGTGCAAAGCTTCTGCATCGAGCACCGCAGCCTCCGTCGTGCCTGCCGTTCCCGCGTCGCCTATACTGGCGAGTAAAACTGCTGCGTCGTCCGCCGTGGTCACCGTTCCAGCAGCGCGATCATCCGCGGCCTCCGTCGCGCCGTCCAAAACACCTACTCGTAGGTCACCTGCGCCCGCCTCCTCGTCCTCCGACTCTGACTCGGAGATGGAGGTCGACCTCGCTCCCGCCTCATCGACGGATGGATTCACCCTGGTGCAAAAGGGTAAGAAGCGTGCCGCGGAGTCTCGAGCTCCCGCGGCCGCTAAAATTAGCAAAGCCGCGAACGCGTCGCGCCCCCGCCCTCAGACTCCCGTTGCGCCTCCAGCCCGTGCCACTCCGTCGCCGCGTCCGGTGGCACAAAATAAAGCCCAGACCCCTCCCCCGGTAATCCTTCAAGAGAAGGCAGCTTGGGAACGAGTTTCCCTGGCCCTTAAGGCCAAAAATATCAATTTTACGAATGCCCGTAACCTCGCGAACGGCATTCAAATTAAGGTTCGAACATCCGACGACCATAGGGCCCTCTCTTCTTACCTCCGTAAGGAGCGTATAAGTTTCCACACATATACGCTCCAGGAGGAGCGCGAACTCCGTGCCGTTATACGTGGCATCCCTAAAGAGTTGGATGCCGAGCTCGTCAAGGCCGACCTTCTCGAACAAGGCCTACCGGTTAACTCCGTACACCGCATGCACACAGGCCGCGGAAGGGAGCCATATAATATGGTTCTCGTCGCCCTCCAGCCTACCCCCGAGGGTAAGCAAATATTCAACATCCGAACGGTCTGTAGCCTTTCCGGAATCGCAGTCGAAACCCCACACAAGAAAGGCACACCTAGCCAGTGCCATAACTGCCAATTATACGGGCATTCTTCCCGTAACTGTCACGCGCGCCCCCGATGCGTCAAGTGCTTAGGCGATCACGCCACGGCCCTATGCACTCGCGATCAAAAAACCGCGACAGAACCGCCTAGCTGCGTCCTGTGTCGAACACAGGGTCACCCCGCAAATTACCGCGGATGCCCCCGAGCCCCGAAAATAAATCGCCGCGTCGCCCGCCAAAACCGCCTCCGAGCTTCCGGCCCAGACATCAAAGCCTCGGCACCCTCTGTGTCGCAGGCTAAGCCAGCGTTCGTTCCGGCGCCGGTGCCCAGTGTCTCGGCCTGGGCGAAACCGCTGCCGTACATGAACACGGCTACAACTCCCTCCTCCGCGATTCGTCCCGCCCCCGCGACTCGTCCCTCTCCCGCGACTTGCCCTCCGACCGCGTCCGACAATCTCGCTTTAGCGATCGACTTCTTTCAGTCGATCAACTTTGAGCGCGTTAACGCTTTGGGCGACGCCATTCGCTCTGCCTCCACTGCACAACACTTTATCGCCGTTGTGCAAGAATACGCCGACGTATACGCGTCATTAAATACGTACGTCCTCCCCTCACTCCGCCGGTAATCAATGGCGTATATAAGTAGAATAAAGCCCCTATCCGTAACGATAGGATTTTTTAACGCTTACGGTCTCGCAAATCAGCGTGATCAGGTTTCTGACTTTTTGCGTGACCATCAAATTGATATCTTTTTAGTGCAGGAGACCCTACTTAAGCCCGCGCGCCGTGACCCTAAAATCGCGAACTATAACATGGTCAGGAACGACAGGCTCTCTGCTCGTGGTGGTGGTACCGTCATTTACTATAGAAGAGCCCTGCATTGCGTCCCACTCGATCCTCCCGCGCTCGCTAATATCGAAGCATCAGTGTGCCGAATCTCACTGACGGGACACGCGCCGATCGTTATCGCGTCCGTTTATCTTCCACCGGATAAGATCGTTCTAAGCAGTGATATCGAGGCGCTGCTCGGCATGGGGAGCTCTGTCATTCTGGCGGGCGACCTAAATTGTAAACACATTAGGTGGAACTCACACACCACAACCCCGAATGGCAGGCGGCTTGACGCGTTAGTCGATAATCTCGCCTTCGATATCGTCGCTCCGCTAATCCCGACTCACTACCCGCTAAATATCGCGCATCGCCCGGATATACTCGACATAGCGTTATTAAAAAACGTAACTCTGCGCTTACACTCGATCGAAGTAGTTTCAGAGTTAGATTCAGACCACCGTCCCGTCGTTATGAAGCTCGGTCGCGCTCCCGATTCCGTTCCCGTCACGAGGACTGTGGTGGATTGGCACACGCTGGGCATCAGCCTGGCTGAATCTGATCCACCATCGCTACCGTTTAGCCCGGACTCTACCCCGTCTTCTCAGGATACCGCTGAAGCCATAGACATCTTAACGTCACACATCACCTCGACATTAGATAGGTCATCGAAACAAGTTGTAGCGGAGGACTTCCTTCACCGCTTCAAATTGTCCGACGATATTAGGGAACTCCTTAGAGCTAAGAACGCCTCGATACGCGCCTACGACAGGTATCCTACCGCGGAAAATCGTATTCGAATGCGTGCCCTACAACGCGACGTAAAGTCTCGCATCGCCGAAGTCCGAGATGCCAGATGGTCTGATTTCTTAGAAGGACTCGCGCCCTCCCAAAGGTCTTACTACCGCTTAGCTCGTACTCTCAAATCGGATACGGTAGTAACTATGCCCCCCCTCGTAGGCCCCTCAGGCCGACTCACGGCGTTCGATGATGACGAAAAAGCAGAGCTGCTGGCCGATACATTGCAAACCCAGTGCACGCCCAGCACTCAATCCGTGGACCCTGTGCATGTAGAATTAGTAGACAGTGAGGTAGAACGCAGAGCCTCCTTGCCACCCTCTGATGTGTTACCACCCGTCACCCCGATGGAAGTTAAAGACTTGATCAAAGACCTACGTCCTCGCAAGGCTCCCGGTTCCGACGGTATATCCAACCGCGTTATTAAACTTCTACCCGTCCAACTCATCGTGATGTTGGCATCTATTTTCAATGCCGCTATGGCGAACTGTATCTTTCCCGCGGTGTGGAAAGAAGCGGACGTTATCGGCATACATAAACCCGGTAAACCAAAAAATCATCCGACGAGCTACCGCCCGATTAGCCTCCTCATGTCTCTAGGCAAACTGTATGAGCGTCTGCTCTATAAACGCCTCAGAGACTTCGTCTCATCCAAGGGCATTCTCATCGATGAACAATTCGGATTCCGTACAAATCACTCATGCGTTCAACAGGTGCACCGCCTCACGGAGCACATTCTTGTGGGGCTTAATCGACCAAAACCGTTATACACGGGAGCTCTCTTCTTCGACGTCGCAAAAGCGTTCGACAAAGTCTGGCACAACGGTTTGATTTTCAAACTATTCAACATGGGTGTGCCGGATAGTCTCGTGCTCATCATACGGGACTTCTTGTCGAACCGCTCTTTTCGATATCGAGTCGAGGGAACCCGCTCCTCCCCACGACCTCTCACAGCTGGAGTCCCGCAAGGCTCTGTCCTCTCACCCCTCCTATTTAGCTTATTCGTTAACGATATTCCCCGGTCGCCGCCGACCCATTTAGCTTTATTCGCAGACGACACGACTGTTTACTATTCCAGTAGAAACAAGTCCCTAATCGCGAAGAAGCTTCAGAGCGCAGCCCTAGCCCTAGGACAGTGGTTCCGAAAATGGCGCATAGACATCAACCCAGCGAAAAGTACTGCGGTGCTCTTTCAGAGGGGAAGCTCCACACGGATTTCCTCCCGTATTAGGAGGAGGAATCTCACACCCCCGATTACTCTCTTTAGTCAATCCATACCCTGGGCCAGGAAGGTCAAGTACCTGGGCGTTACCCTGGATGCATCGATGACATTCCGCCCGCATATAAAATCAGTCCGTGACCGTGCCGCGTTTATTCTCGGTAGACTCTACCCCATGATTTGTAAGCGGAGTAAAATGTCCCTTCGGAACAAGGTGACACTTTACAAAACTTGCATAAGGCCCGTCATGACTTACGCGAGTGTGGTGTTCGCTCACGCGGCCCGCACGCACATAGACACCCTTCAATCTCTACAATCCCGCTTTTGCAGGTTAGCCGTCGGAGCTCCGTGGTTCGTGAGGAACGTTGACCTACACGACGACCTGGGCCTCGAATCTATACAGAAATACATGAAGTCAGCGTCGGAACGGTACTTCGATAAGGCTATGCGTCATGATAATCGCCTTATCGTAGCCGCCGCTGACTACTCCCCGAATCCTGATCATGCAGGAGCCAGTCACCGTCGACGCCCTAGACACGTCCTTACGGATCCATCAGATCCAATAACCTTCGCACTAGACGCCTTCAGCTCTAGGAGCAGGCTTAGGGACCTCGGTAACCGTACTCGTCGAACTCGACAAAGAGTTCGCCGTGCAACCTAACCCATGAATCAGCTCGCTGAGTTTCTCGCCGGATCTTCTCAGCGGGTCGCGATTCCGATCCGGTAGTAGATTCATTCGCGAAGCAGCTGCTCTTGAGCTGTTAGGTCTCCTTCGGAGGCGCTCGGGTAGCTGTTAGCAATTCCCACCCCTCCTGGCTGAGCCTTTGCTCGCCCACCTGTCCTGGTGAAACTGGAAAGGCCTCCGGGCCACCAGTAATCCTTCAATCATAAAAAAAAAAAAAAAAAAAAGCTTGACACGTCCACGTTGAAACTCAGCAAACCAGCGATAAATTGTGGTTTTGGATGGGGCTTCATCACCAAATGCAGAAATCATCATTTCTCGAGTCAATTCCATTTTCTCAACGATGTTTAATCGTTTAAAAGTTTGACAAAACCTCGTGACAAGACCGAGAATCTTTTTTTAAATAAATAAATGGTATTCGATTTTTAAAACCAAGGAGTTTTCAATTAAAAATATTTTAATATGACAGGAACAGTGGAAATATTCCATTCCCGATACCTTTAGTGCAGCCTAGTACTACCATTTTGCCTATTTCTGCCCCAAAAAAATTGTGCATTGCAACGACTAGCATATACATATGTAAACTGTTACAAATTACGTTCAGTGACGGATTTAGGGTTGACGCCACTCTAGGCCCTGTTTATCACGCCCCCCTTAATGCTAGAATAAATTTTATAAAATTTGATCCCATATTTTTATTTTAAATAAATTTATATATACATTTTTTTTAATTATAAAAAATAATCCGAACTTATTTTCAAATGAGCTGCCTTTACGTTTTTCGTCTGAAATTTTGGCATTTGAAAAATTTTGCCGCTCCTCAAATCAGGCCCGGGCCTCACGGGAAGTAAATCCATCACTGGTAACGTTAATAAAATTATTACAGTTTTAATTGCTTAATTTGAAGGTTCCTTTTGTTTCCAATATCGACGTAGACTGTGATAATGAAGGATTAAGTAATTTATATCACAGCATTCATATTAACCTGTAACCTAAACAATTAAAATTTTCTTAGTGTGCGGAAACACTGACAAATTCTTCTCATTTAACATAACTCATAACGGAATTGTGATTATAAACGATTCATCCCAAAACTTGGCAATGTACCTATTCACGGCTTGTTATCGGGGGACAGAATCACTCAAAATGAACAAACTCGTAATCGCCGTACCATCTGAATGAGTAATGAACCGAACTAGTTTCTGGTTTACGGTGTCAGTCTCCCTTACAAGCTAATCTCTAACAATTATGGAATATGAATGTAACCAATGGGAGTGGCATCACGGAGCTACGGACAGTCATTATAATTCGGGATCGCTCCGGGGATTTCACCCAGATCCATCAGAAATTAATATCTGAGACGTCAGCTGTTCCACACCTGGATATTGTCTAATAAAGCCGCCTTATGAACTCCGCTTTTATAAACTTTGTTAAGTCTACTACGTCTTAAGTGCTTTACCGTGCCAAAATATGGTAAAAATTCGAGTCGGTTTACGTTGCTTCATCTCTTTATTTACTTACACCCTAATTTACGTCGGAGGTGCGACAACAAGCGGGAACACTTTAGACGCTTATTAAGTCCTCTGTGAATTCATAACATTATATTTTAATTTAATTAAGACAATACTTTCAAATTCTTTTCAATTAGTCTCAGAGTGAGCCCAAACAGATTGGTCTCGTAATTCTTAATATTTATTCCGCAAAATATTGATGTGTTTTTTTCATGCAACTTGCACTTGGCCTTCACGATAAGATTCACTTCTTCTTCTATATCGTTCCCTCACTACTGAGGATCGCGACCACATGCGACGTACTTCCAATGTGCTCGATCATTAAGTCAGTTAAGTCATTCTTTCAGTCAAATTAAATTTTTATCTAATTTCTATGTATAATCTAATTTATTTTTATAAGAAAGTTCTTCAAAATAACAAAGTTCCTAGAAACGTAAAAGATAGCTCAAAAGGTTTCATGAACAATGCACTTACACTATACAAAATTTCCAGAATATTTTATAAGATACCCGAGGGCAAATCCAACGAGCTGTACTAGAGAGTACTATTTAATTCTGTGCTTTTTTTAGTAAATTATAGTTTCATAATGGTTTCTTTTAGATTCGAGACTACGTATTTTAAATATATTATCTATTTCTGCTTGCTTGCGATGCCTTTTCATCTTGTAGTAAATATTTATTGCTTAGTTGGGTGGAGGAGCTCACAGTACACCTGGTATTAAGTGATTATGGAGCCCATAGACATCTACAACGTAAATGCGCCACCCACCTTGAGATTTAAGTTCTAAGATCTCAGTATAGCTACAACAGCTGCCCCACCCTTCAAACCGAAACGCATTACTGCTTCACGGCATAAATAGACGGGGTGGTGATACCTACCCGTACGGACTCACAAGAGGTCCTACCACCAGTAACAAGTACAATAAGCCTTCGTTATTCTTGAGTTGTAATGTTTAATATGAATTTAATTAATATATTTTACAATACGCTGGATTGGATTCACGATCTTATCGTTTAATTTACGTCAACTGCATACGATGTGTATTAATAAAGACTAGAGGTCCCGCAGTAGTCGAAATTCGACTATAATTAATTGGAATTGTAAGTTTGTACATTATTATGATTTTATACTTCTATAATCACAAATTTCGCCAAGACCACACTATAAAAAATATTAACAAACAATATTTAATCTATTCTCAATTTGACAACAGACGTCAAGAACAAAAGTTTGACAATAAATAGTATGCATGCGTGTGTGCGTCAAATACATGGTATGTAGTGTGTGTAATGTTTTCTTTATTGATTTAATGTAACTTTTATGTATTATTTTTAAAAAAATATTAGCATCGTGCACTTCTTCTCTATATTCTCTATAAGTGTGGAAAATTTCATACTCCTCCGTCCGCGCAATTTTCGTAAAAAGGGATACAAAGTTTTTGCTTCACCTATTAATGTATAGATATTATGATATGCTTCTTCACCACTTCCCTTTGTTCGACATGGGTTTCCGGTATGCTCTCTCTCCGAAACTTCAAAATACTAAAAATGCTAATAGAAAAACCGTAACCGTAATTGAATATTTATTACATTTGAGTCAATTTCCTTTTCTCTAACGAAGCATGGTATCAGTATCAAGGATAGGATAAGGTTTTGTAAAGGAAAAGTTTTATCGATCTAAAATTGCTAATCGATTTCCTTCTTAACCACTAAGCTCTGCGTTAAAATAAAATATGATCTACAATTTATGACGGTAGCTTAAAGTAGCTTGTTGAAATATTAATTTCACATTTTTTTGTAAATCCTTTATTGAAATTTACATTTTGTTTATTGCTTAGATAGGTGAACGAACTTACGGTGCACTGGTGTTAAGTGCTCAAAAGAGAAATATGCAGTACCCACCTATTTACCCACGCTTTTACAATACATCTCAGAAAAGAGTTTAATCTGGTAAATTCATCTAAATTCTGGCAAATAGTAAAGTCCTGAATTTTCTGAGTAAAAATATGAAAATTGTATTTATGTTTCTTTTTTGTTTAAAAATTTGTAAAAACATTTTTAGCGAAACGCAGTCAAATAATATGATACTGAAAAATAGACAAAACCCATTTGACTGCAATGGCGAATCAAAAAAAAAAAAGGCAGTTGACGTTCGACACAATTTGTTCTTCAACCTAAGAATATGTCAAGGCTATATTTCAGTTTTACCAACTAGGTACCTATACGATTATAAAGATAGACAGAAAAAATTCAACCAAACGCTTACTATTCCAAAGAGTTTATTATTCAACTCTTACGAAGGGCCAGACAAACTCAGGTCATTGTTACTACTACAGCGTACCTTCCTTTTACTATCATAGCAAAAGCTCGAAAATTTCAAAATTATACAACTCTTGCAAACAGAAACAATAATTGTATTCATATAATCTGATTTTCAATTATATTATAAATTTACTTTGAAATTCTAACAATATGGAGTTAATTCAATACAATGAATATTTTACTAGCCCAGAGGTATTTAAAGTCAAGGGAATCGCTCTACAAACACAGGTTAAATTTAAATAGCCTGAACCAATTCTTTACTGTACGAATAAATAAACAAGTAGCTTTTATCTTATTGAAACATACGAAGCCTTGAAGCTACATTAAACTAATTGCAGCACCATAATATAATAAAATAGGCTTAAATTCTTGGAAAGCACTCTTGGAGAGACGAGCATTATCCTGCTTTGAAAATAACATTTATTTAATATGAAAGCTAATCTTGAGTATTATTTCATTTAAAAATATTATCAGATTACTGGCATTTTCTTTGGAACGTTTCTTTGTTGTTTAGATTGGTGAACGAGGTCACGGCCCGCTTGGTATTAAGCGGTTAGCCCATAGACATCTACAACGTAGATGCCGCTACCCAAATTGAGACGTGAGTTGTAAGTTCTGAGTTTTTACAGTACACCAGCTGCCTCGCCCTTTAAACCGAAACGCGTTGCTGCTTCACGGTAAAAATTGACAGGGGTCGTGGTACCTACCCTCGCGGAACTGGTTTGGTACGATGTAATGAAAATATTAAGTTGTAATTTAAGATTATATTATATTGTATAGATTAAAAGTACACGACTCTATAGGGTTACATAAATTTCACGAGAACGGCATATAGCAATACCTAAAGTTTAATCAGAAATATTTTCAAAATACCGCAACACGTAATTCTCTGAAAAGCGAATGTCGCTAACAAGTTAATTTCTTTGTATAAAATGGCTGTAAGTCTTCTTTATGTTGTTGGTATAGTATTAAGTTATTGTGACGACTGTACTTCAGTGTCCAAGTTTGGTTCGTGATCTGAGACTTTCTTAAAGATATAATTATATATTGGGATTTATATCGACGCTTGAAAGGCAAACGTGACTAAGCGACAATAACTGCTTTGTACATAAATGATAGGCAATAACCGTATTCGATGCGCAAAAAAATATATTTCTAGGTCTATTAAAATAATTTCAATCCTACAGCTAGATTCGTTAAAATAGTTTTTTTTTTTTCAGGTATTTGAACTTTAAATTAGTCTACTGTAAAGTTCACGCATTGTCGCTTAGTCATGTTTGCCTTCCAAGCGTCGATATGTTCTTGTCTCGTTTGCTTACCATACTCATCATTAAGCAGAGGATCTCAGCTCGGGCTGTTCACTGTGAAAAGCTAAATATATAACTATTTTACAATGAAAAATTTTTTTTCGCGCATCACATTTGCCACTTTCGCTAAATAAAGAGTATCGAATCGACAAATCGCTCGCTCGACGAATTCTCAAAAAGATTAATCTTAATACTAGTAGTTTAATAACGAAGAAATCAATTGCAACTTACTTTAAAAATTTTCATCATACTAAATTTGACGTTCCGCGTTTCTTTTTAAATACGGTAGAATCCAAAAGAGTTATCTATATATTTTTTTTTTTTATATTTTTTTTAGATTTTTTTATAATATCCATAATGTATCTATAATGTATCTATAATGTTAACTATAATGTTATCTATAATGTATCTATAATGTATTCGAATCACTGGTAGTAAAAACCTTTATTACCCGTATTAGCATTGCGAATGCGTGACGTCTTCTGAATGCTCTTGAATTTCTTGCCGTCCATGTAGCATTAAAATTTGGATACATAAGAAGAGCATACAAAGGTTACGTAATAGAATATTCTATTCCAAAATAAGGGATCGGCTCCCTACGGTAAGTACGTGACTGAAATATGAGGTTGATGCCCATCAAGATTATTACACTTCTTAACATTTAGTCATTCAATAGTGGAATTCGTAATAGTTTTTAAAATCCCGTACACTGCAGTTGATGCAACATAACTAAAAACATAACAAAAAAAGTAAGTATTGTACTTTTTGACGAAGCACGTTGCTGATAACTCTATTTCTGTAATCTGACGAAGCATGTTGCGGATAATAACATGTACTTTTAGGTTAGGAATATTATGTTCTTTGATTTATAATAAATAAAATTTAACTAAAAACTACGGTAAAGAGTAAGTTTTTTAAACTTAAAATTTTCAAGGTCTGAAAGAATGTAAGCTTCGCGTTACAATTAAATTAGTTATTCATAACTTAAATAAATGGTAGTAAATTTAACGATAAGTCTGAAGGTCAGTACAATAAAACACAAATCAACAATTTGCTATTCATTCGTTATTAACATCCAAAGTGCTATCGTTAACAGTCTAGTTGTGTTTTAATTAACAATATTTTAGTCCCTAACAGTTAACCCTTTTGTGTATTTTAATTTTGTAATTACTTTTTGTCATGAAAATGATTCGAATTTCATATCGAATCTGTCAAATTGACTAATACTATCTATATACGTGAAGCAAAAACTTTGTATCCCTTTTTACGAAAATTGCGCGGACGGAGGAGTATGAAATTTTCCACACTTTTATAGAATATAGAGAAGAAGTGCATAATGCTAATATTTTTTTAAAATAATGCATAAAAGATACATTAAATCAATAAATAAAACCTTACACACACTACCATGTATTTGACGCACACACGCAAGCATACTATTTATTGTCAAACTTTTGTTCTTGGCGTCTGTTGTCAAATTGAGAATAGATTAAATATTGTTTGCCTTTGTTAATATTTTTTATAGTGTAGTCTTAGCGAAATTTGTGATTATAGAAGTATAAAATACAATCATAATAGTGTACAAACTTACAATTCCAATTAATTATAATCGAATTTCGACTACTGCGGGACCTCTAGTAATATAATAATAACATTATGAATAGTATAAATGATACTACTACGTGGCACGTTTAATTAGATTAGTGGTCCTGATAGCTTTAAAAGAAAACTAAACAAAATGGTAAAACTGAAATACTTAAGAAGCACTTTCTCGTCTGTTCATCAACCGATGTTGTTATTACTTTCTGATTATCTATTGTCTCGCTTCTATTATTGGCTCGTCAGTAGCTAGTGAGATTTTATGCATAAAAATTCGCAATACTCAGTTTTTTTTAATTTAAGATGTTATTAAAGAAACAAAAGTGAAAATCCAGAATATAAAATGAATCTGAATTTTGGGATGTCAGTGACTGTCATCAATTATGGATAATTGGACGAACGTTGATTCAAATAATTCAAAAACTTTATTATAGGATATTAAGAAGTATTGTGAGTCCGCACGGGTAGATATCATGTGTAAGTTATGGTAGGCAGCGGCTTGGTTCTGCCCCTGGCGTTGCTGACGTCCATGAGCGACGGTAACCATTTACCATCAGGTGTGCCGTATGCTCGTTGCCCTACAAAAGGCAATAAAAAAAGCTGTACAAAATTAAGATTTTCACGTTGTTGTGTCTATTAGGCTTCTGTAACATTACACCCTAACCGTAACCTTACATTGTAACTTAATACCAGATGAAACTTGAACTCGCCTGTCCGTTTCGTCCAAAAAAAAAACATACATATACATAAAACATACAAAATAAGTATACTAACTATGACCGGGAATCGAATCTAGTTAAGTTTACAAAGAAGTGACGGTCATTGTTGACCACTAGGTCATCGAGTATATGGCAGTGATTAAGAAGGCGATCTGTTTTTTTTATTGCTTAGATGGGTGGATGAGCTCACAGCCCACCTGGTGTTAAGTGGTTACTGGAGCCCACAGACTTCTACAACGTAAATGCGTCACCCATCTTGAGATATAAGTTCTAAGGTCTCAAGTATAGTTACGACGGCCACTCCACCCTTCAAACCGAAACGCATTACTGCTTCACGGCAGAAATAGGCAGGGTGGTAGAACCTACCCGCGCGGACTCATAAGAGGTCCTACCACCAGTAATTACGCAAATTATAATTTTGCGGCTTTGATTTTTATTACACGATGTTATTCCTTCACCGTGGAAGTCAATCGTGAACATTTTTCCTCTCTGGAGAAAACGAAACATGGGCGTTAACGCGACTCGTATTGTTTGATACCTGAAACAAATTAATACTTAATTAAAGTAAGTTGTGAGCCCATCGGCTCACCTTTTATTAAATAGAATACCGTTCAAATACCAAATATAGCAATTTTTTGGATATTAAACCTTTAATAAAATAAGGACCAAAATGGAAACCTATTCGGCTTCATTTGACGTTTTAATCAAAACAACACGGATCATTTGTTCCGGGTGAACATTGAACAACAAAACATTTATCTTTATTGATGACCTCATCGATTCGAAACGAAACTTATAAAATTATGTGTAAAGAAGCAATTTTTTTTTTAATAATTATTATTATATTACTAGAGGTCCCGCAGTAGTCGAAATTCGACTATAATTAATTGGAATTGTAAGTTTGTACACTATTATGATTGTATTTTATACATCTATAATCACAAATTTCGCCAAGACTACACTATAAAAATATTAACAAACAATATTTAATCTATTCTCAATTTGACAACAGACGCCAAGAACAAAAGTTTGACAATAAATAGTATGGATGCGTGTGTGCGTTAAATACATGGTATGGAGTGTGTGTAATGTTTTCTTTATTGATTTAATGTATCTTTTATGCATTATTTTAAAAAAATATTAGCATTGTGCACTTCTTCTCTATATTTTCTATAAGTGTGCAAAATTTCATACTCCTCCGTCCGCGCAATTTTCGTAAAAAGGGATACAAAGTTTTTGCTTCACGTATTAATATATAGATAATACATTGTGTATTAATTGTACGTATATTTACGGATGTATGTATGTATGTGTACATATATGTATATGTATTTCACTGGATTGGCACACCGCGCGTAGTTCGTTTCCAAATGATTCTTGTCCACCTGATGGTTGTCTGGAAGAGATCGCTCTTGGCGATAAGACCGCCAATTGTACTTTTTTGTATTTAATGTATCGCACTGTTTATTTGTTTTTCGGTGTACAATAAAGAATACTTTCTCTCTCTCTCTCTCTCTCTCTCTAAAATCGTACCATGACAGCCTATCGTAGCTTCGTCTGAGTTCACAAAGTATACATACGACAAAATTTTGAGCAATTTATGAAACGTTATAAGGTGTGAAGTGGGCTTTTAATAAAGGCTTGTTCCGGCTTCGACAAAGGCCCGCAAGCTTTGTTCCTCGATACGGGGACCGCTTCCATACTATAAAGAAGCTTTTATCATTCCCGCAACGCTTTCGTACAAAGACGTATTGATAGATATTGCCTTGTAGTTTTTGAATTGATATTGCAGTCCCGTAATGGATGTTACATGGAAGACATTTTAATTAATTATAACTAGTTTGGATAATAAGTGTTGACACAATTTGCAATGGCAGTCTAATAATTGTATAATTCACTCTGTTTCTTTCTCTAACCAGCTGCTACTTGGATAGCTTACATTTACATTTTGTTTTTGTACGGTTTGCACATACCTAACCAATACGTGGACACGCCGTGCGTCGTCATTGTGGTGTCAGGTTATTTTATTATACTAGAGGTCCCGCAGTAGTCGAAATTCGACTATAATTAATTGGAATTGTAAGTTTGTACACTATTATGATTGTATTTTATACTTCTATAATCACAAATGTCGCCAAGACTACACTATAAAAAATATTATATTAACAAAGACAACAATATTTAATCTCAATTTGACAACAGACGTCAAGAACAAAAGTTTGACAATAAATAGTATGCATGCGTGTGTGCGTCAAATACATGGTATGTAGTGTGTGTAATGTTTTTTTTATTGATTTAATGTATCTTTTATGCATTATTTAAAAAAAATATTAGCATTGTGCACTTCTTCTCTATATTCTCTATAAGTGTGGAAAATTTCATACTCCTCCGTCCGCGCAAATTTCGTAAAAAGGGATACAAAGTTTTTGCTTCACGTATTAATATATAGATTCTTGGCGCAGTGCACTTAACAACACGCACTCGTTCACACGTTACCATATGTGCTTAACCAGTACAATAAAGGTGCTCAAACAACATACTTACTCTCTTTGGAACTCAACAAAACTTCCCCTTGGACCCCAACATCTTTTATTTAACTTAAAATTTTACAATCAGCCGTCTTAGTTTGTTTGTTTGTCGAAGTCCATCAACATTGCAATATCTATATTGAGGCGTGCGGTCGATATCTCAACGATATTTTTATTTAGCACACGGCCCACCTGATGGTGAGTGGTTACCGTTGCCCATGGACTTCAGCAATTCCAGGGGCAGAGCCAAGCCGTTGCTTACAAACACAACACTAATAGGTTATTACGCAAATACCTTACCTGCTTTTTTTTTTTTCCAAACTCTTAATTTAAAAAATCCTGCTAAACGCCGACAAACAGTCTCTTCCGATAGAAATCACCGAACAAAATGTCTTTTTCTCATTACTCGAGCAATCCATAATAATTTGTATGCGTTACTGGCAACCCGAGGTAATCTATATGATAATAGAGCAACGTTGAGAGACATAATTGTCTCGTACAATTGAATGGGATGTCTCCGTTCAGAATTGTGGTACCGTTTAAATATGAACTTGTTTAATTGGTTATGCAAATTGGTGGTGCGACGAATAAATATTGTGTTTTCAGCGTGGATTTACAGAAAATCAATCTCACGTTTGTTGAATAGGAACGTTGCCTACCAATCAGCCAGTACAATTCATTCTGTATATTGATAACTTATGAAGAAATTTGGTAAAGAAAATCAATGCTATTCGCTTCGCTTCGCTTATTCCTCTCGCTGCAAGGTTGCCTGGAAGAGATCGCTTTCAGCGATAAGGCCGCCCATTTATGTCGCCGACTATTATTTGTTTTATATACTTACTCTGTACATATGGTGTTAAATAAAGTGTTATATTATTACTATTAATGCTAATTTTATAAATATGACGATAACACGATATTTTCGATTTAACATTTCAATTTAATTTTTGGAACGAAGTTCCTTATGGGAAGATGCGGAGGGGTACCCTAAGCTGTAAAAAACGTCCGTAACGTAAGATTTTTATTAGTAATGCACACAGTGTACGATTTAACTTTGTAATAACGTACAAAAAATAACATATTTTTTATTATTCATTGACCACGATCTCAGAGCGTTCGTTTGCGCAATACGCTAACTCTTATGCAAACAACCGTGAATGAAGTGTACCACAATAAGTTCGCAATAAGTTGTTGCGAAACCTCCAGTTTTATTTTCTTTATACCTCGAATAGAACTTAAAATTAATATTTTTATAATAAGGAACTTCGTTCCTATCCGGTCTCCCACGACACCACATCTTTTTCATAAATGTGATTGATTGACTGTCATGTATGTAATCATTTTGAAGATAAGATTTCATTGAATAATTGTTCAAATAGGTTGGTCTTAAATTGACATCGCAAGAACCTTATGAACTAACTGTATAACTGTACATTAATGAACTGAAAGGCGATTTTGTTACAATAGATCCGGCCCTGCAGCTTTAATATCGATAATTGTCAAAGGCAAGAAACGTTTAATGACGGTAGGGCATATAGTAGACCTGATCAGGTAAGTGCCACCATCTTGCCTAGTATAGATAGATAAATATCAATAATATAATGTTATGTTTACAATAAGTACACCACAGTAATTTATTTGCTTAGATGATTCTTGTTCACCCGATGGCTGTCTGAAAAAATCGCTTTAAACAACAAGACCGTGGTCTTACATTACAAACATTAAATACATGACATGACAAAACATTACAAACATCTTACATGACAAATTATTAAATAGCAGAGTACAGTACCCACTGTACTCTGGTATTTAATGTTTTTTATTTGTGTTTAGTTTTATATAGGCTTACAATAAAGCATACTCTACGCTCCAATGCGTTTCGAAAAATTAGTAGCCCCCTGGTTCAGCCATTCTACAATTAAATACAAGGTACTACGATTCATTCGAGTAGTAATATTTTCACTTTATTGTCCTATCTCACATCCTCTACTAGGCAGATCGACATTAACGTCGAAATAAGCAGTTACGTATTCAGCAACGACCATCGTTTCGCAACATCAAATATTTGGGACAAATACGCCAATATGTCGTAGTTAATAAAATTCCGAATGGCAATAATACAAGCCCTTCGCAACCGTCCTCAGTTAAGTGGACACTTTACGTGCGTGAGCTCGGCGCTTATCTGAAAACGCTCAGGGCTGTTACAGTAACGTTACATTGGTTATTACCACCGTTACGTAAATGTTTACATCGGTCGAAAATTACATACACCTTGAAGCGCTTCAATGCTTCTTCATTATTTCAAATGACGATCGAAGAGGATGATAAAGTTCGCTTTTCAAAAAACAAAATGTGTGCAATTCACACGTGGTAGAAGTGAAACCTTCCAAAATTAAAATACAATTATCCTAAACGTCTTAAGTATATGTAAAATTTGGTCATTAGTAAATAATTGTAAGGTAGCGCCCTCTGTGAATTGATATTTTAATTTCACGTATAATCCTAAATTAAAAATCACTACAAGAGCTTTCATACACACGTTAGTATTGTAACGCTGTATTAAATAGTATGTATATTTCTGTCTCATTCTTTGCTGGCTTCATCCTACACATTTTTGTATTTGTGTCTCTTACCTGTCGTTTTTTCCGTTGCATCCGGTTTGAAATCACAACGATTCTAAAGAAGTTTTCACTTCAAAAAAGAACTGTTTGAATGGAAAAAATGGAAATAATTAAAATACCGTTACCAAAGCAGGAAAAAAATAATATATTATGATTAAAAGATGTCTTTATTTTGTTATAAACTTTTTTTGAGTTAAGCTTATTTTTGTACTCGTAAAAATTGGCTATCATCGAAACAGTTCAGTAATTTTTCTTCTGTGTTTGTCAAATGTTTTTTTTGTTGTTGAGTTATATAGCTCTTAACGAGCTTTCGTAACGTCATTAAAGTTTATAAACACTTTTTGTCCGCCTTTAGAAGAATTGTCAATAACAAAACAAAGGATGTTATTTACATAAAGTGTAAGGTAAGCCTTGGAGGCTTCAAATGTTTTGATGGTGGATCTTCCTTAACTACTCGAACAGTTACAAGCGATCTAAGCGGAAATCGCGATCATTGTGACGAGGTGAGGAAAAATAGAGAACATTTTTTTATAGATGCGGCAAAAAGTCTTAAAAAGCCTTTTTTATTACTTAGATGGTTGGACGAGTTCACGGCCCACCTGGTGTTAAGTGGTTACTGGAGCCCAAAGACATCCACAACGTAAATGTGCCACCCACCTTGAGATATAAGTTCTAAGGTCTCAAGTATAGTTACAGTATAATGACAACAGCCTTAGGTAGAGCATAATGACAAAGACCTAAAAAGATACGTATATTTAAATAGCATATTTCTTTACACGTTTTTTGTTGGGTTTCTTTCCTGGAACAAAACTGATTTTATGATTTTGGTTTATTTATGCTTATACTTTGGCTTTAATTTAAGTAATACTGATGCTACTTTGTCTTGGAGATCTGAATATTTAGGAATATATGACGATAGATTTAAAAACTTAGTCCATAAAACGTATTATAAATATCTGAAGTCGGCGCGCACCAAAAAATAAGATCGGTACGCTATCGTATCGTATCAAGCGATGCGACTGTGCCGGTGTTCGCAGACAGGTAACATTTTTTTAAATGAAATACATACTTAACGAATGATTTCCACGGTGAAAGAATAATGTAAGATCATAAAAATCAAACAAGCAAAAAAAAAAATGTGATTATTGATGGTAACCTTGTCATTCTTAATCTTGTCTTGCTTAAAACAGAATATTTATTAAATTAACAAAATAAAACTATAAATAAAAGAATAAAAAATTCACACGACTTTGCTCCTCACGTTCGCACCAATAAGTTTTTTGGACGGGTTCTTTTTTAAATTGAAACGTAACATTCTGACCTGGTATACAATTTGTTATCTAATACTATGTATAATAATTGATATCACCATAAAACCCATTAACGCTTGTACATTGAGATTGAATCTGTGCGTACAAAAAAACGACTGCACTAAATGACAAAAAAATTTAAATAGCTTTAAGTTTCTGCTTAGGTTTTAAGTTAAGCTGATTTTCTTTTTAATTATCACTCTGTTCATTAAGCAGTGTGGGTGCAATAAGACGCAACACCAATTTAAAAACATTTTTGCTCCTAGTTTGATTTTTATATTTAATCACTTGCCTTGCACAAAATCTAAGAAATATAGAATTGAGCATGATACAGCTATATGAGATTATGTGAGATAGTATACAATTAAATGGCTATACAACTAAAATAATTTTATTTAACGCAGTTCCACATCCTACACTTCAATTGTTGTTTAACTAGAGATGAAAATAAACATATTTTAGCTGGGTAAAAAAATTATTTAAGAACATGTTTTAAATGTTTTTCGTAATTATTTAATCGATAAAAACAACTAAGTCAAAGTCAACTGGATTCAGCTATTCAGCGCTATAAAATGAAACTATAGCTTGAAATAGTAGTATAGTTTTAATAAAATGCAAGCTGGCCAGAATTGAATTAACTCGTAACATACTTTCTCAATGTGTTAAACCTCTCACCCGCAGTAAGCTCTAAGCTTATACAAACTTCGACAACCTCAATAAATTGTTCACACTAAGCGCCTATAGTCCATCCATGATGAAAGCAACGGTAAATTTGCCGTAACATTTCCATTGAGGTCATTGTAAATTTTATGGCTTAAGTTTGGTTTTCTTTGTCATACTAAGCATCGCCTAAATTAAATTTGGTTCAACGTGAAAGAAGGACAAAGTCACTTTTACATTTATCATGTTAGTATGGATATGGATTTTACCCACGAAATTTATTAAACACGTTGTGAATTGAAAGCCGAAACGACAATGTACTGTATTAGCTAGCGAATGAGAATTGCTTTCCGTTTACGTTAGAGTCTCTGCAATGAAAAGCAATATTCATTTGCGGGAAATTCCATTGCGAGCTTTGAGTCATGAGGCTGACGAACCCGAAACCTCTCAGAAGTTGTACATTCCATTTGAAAATTACAACGCAATGAAGATTTCGATCCCATGTCTAAACGTTGACAGCGATGTCTATATTATTGTAGTATCTACGGGCTCCAGTAACCGCTTATTACCAGATGACTCATTAGATCGTTAGCTAAATGTATTCGCTCACGTATATCTTTCCAACAAGTAGCTCGTTTTCTTTCGCAACGCTAACGCGTTAGAACAGATGTGTATTGAATGTTTTCATATTCGAAAATAAAACTCTGAACTACTTAACAAAGAACAAGCCCTCAATATTCTTTGAAATCTACAGAAAACATAGCACGTAACTCGTAAAGAAAAATTACTGTTTTTATTTACCGCCCGCCGAGGAAAAAAACATGAAAATTAATTCAGTTTAGCATTTTATTATCCGACTGAAATTAAGTAAGTAAGACCGTTGGAGAAATGTATTGAAGTGTAATCAACGGTAGTTTGTTTTTATTATCCTTAATTTATTGTGTTTTATTAATTTTTGGGAAGACTTGTAACTTTGTTGTGGAAAATATAACAACGTTTTCAACTGGAGTTGAGTTTAGTTGAAACCAATAAAATGGAACACTATTCTATAGTAAATTATATTTATAGTAAATTAAATTATAATTAATTAACGGTAGGCAGCGGCTTGGCTCTTTCCCTGGCATTGCTGAAGTCCTTGGGCGACGGTAACCACTCACCATCAAGTGGGCCGCATGCTCGTCTGCCTACAAAGGCAATAAAAAAGAAATAAATAAAAAAGTATTTTTTGGAAAATCTTAATAAAAATCGTATGACTCTTGAACTGACTTGGATATGCGACATCGCCTTTCTTTTATTACTTTCCTGTCAACCAACAGTAGTAAAGCTCCTCAGTTGCTAACTAAAATGCAATAATGGCCGGATAGTTTAGATACTAGTAAATAAAAAACTTTTTTCATTAAAATAGCTATTGTAAAAATAATAATAGCTGAAATGAAAATAAGAAATACTAGAAACCGTATGATATGATATTTACACTTTATGTGCTGTATGATTTTGTACATTGAATAAATACTCTGATGCTTTAATTTTGAATATTAATTAACGCTACTTATACTCAGTCATAGTTTGCCAACATATTAAATAAGTGCTTTGTAATTGTAAAACTTTAGAAACGAAAACCAAAAAAAATCTTAAGTTAATGCTTGTCACCCATAATTTTAATACACATAATCCATAACTACCTAGTCAATATACTATTACATGTCATTCCGATAGAGGCACCCGTCACGTGCGGACGTGCTCATCGTCCACTCGATCGCCCGGTCTTTGTTCGCCCGGCTTTTGTTAGCCCGGCCATTGTTCGCGCGGCCTGTGTTTGTGGTACATCTGCCGACTAAGTGCTCTTTCTGGAAGTTTTTATTTGTTTTGTTTCCTTTTGTTGTTTCTGTGTTCGTGGTACATCTGCCGACAAAGTGGTTTCCTGCAAGTATTTATTTGTTTTGTTTCTTTTCGTAATTTCTGTTTTGTTGTGCTTTTTCTTTGTCCTGTAGTAATCGCGCCGCATTGCCACCTGTGTTCAATAGAACCGCTCAGGTCCGAGAAGTTGGGGCCTCGCCGCAAGGCGAGTGTTTTCAAGACCCGGGGCCGCCCCACCTGGGTACTCAGCGATCATGGACGCTGTATTCGCGGAATTCCTCCGACTTCGCCACCCACAGCTCGCCTCGGAGTTTTTGGCCTTCAAGGCCAATCACACTGCGAGCCCTCTCGAGGACTCCGCCGCGCTCGCTGCTCCTGCGTCGCCTGTACCTGCGTGCAGAGCTTCTGCATTGAGCACCGCAGCCTCTGTCGTGCCTGCCGCTCCCGTGTCGCCTATACTGGCGAGAAAAGCTGCTGCGTCGTCCGCCGTGACCATCGTTTCAGCTGAGCGATCATCCGCGGCCTCCGTCGCGCCCTCTAAAACACCTACACTTGCTCGTAGGTCGCCTGCACCCGCCTCCTCGTGCTCCGACTCTGACTCGGACATGGAGGTCGACCTCGCCCCCGCCTCATCGACGGATGGATTCACCCTGGTACAGAAGGGTAAGAAGCGTGCCGCGGAGTCTCGAGCTCCCGCGGCCGCTAAAATTAGCAAAGCCGTGAACGCGTCGCGCCCCCGCCCTCAGACTCCCGTTGCGCCCCCAGCCCGTGCCACTCCGTCGCCGCGTCCGGTGGCACAAAATAAAACCCAGACCCCTCCCCCGGTTATCCTTCAGGAGAAGGCAGCTTGGGATCGAGTTTGCCTGGCCCTTAAGGCCAAAAATATAAATTTCACGAATGCCCGTAACCTCGCGAACGGCATTCAAATTAAGGTTCAAACACCCGACGACCATAGGGCCCTCTCTTCTTACCTCCGTAAGGAGCGTATAAGTTTCCATACGTATACGCTCCAGGAGGAGCGCGAACTCCGCGTTGTAATACGCGGAATCCCTAAAGAGTTAGATGTAGAGCTCGTAAAAGCCGACCTGTTAGAACAAGACCTACCAGTGAATTCTGTGCACCGTATGCACACCGGTCGCGATAGGGAGCCATATAATATGGTTCTAGTCGCTCTCCAGCCTACCCCCGAGGGTAAGAAAATCTTTAACACACAGACCGTCTGTAGGCTCTCTGGTATCGCTGTCGAAGCCCCCCATAAAAAAGGCACTCCTAGCCAGTGCCATAACTGTCAATTGTACGGGCACTCTTCCCGTAACTGTCACGCGCGCCCCCGATGTGTTAAGTGTTTGGGCGATCACGCCACGGCCCTCTGCGCTCGCGACCAAAAAACCGCGACGGAACCGCCTAGCTGCGTCCTGTGTCGAACACAGGGTCACCCCGCGAATTACCGTGGTTGCCCCCGAGCCCCTAAAATAAATCGCCGCGTCGCCCGCCAAAACCACCTCCGAGCTTCCGGCCCAGACATCAAAGCCTCGGCACCCTCTGCGTCGCAGGCTAAGCCAGCGTTCGTTCCGGCGGCGGTGCCCAGTGTCTCGGCCTGGGCAAAACCGCTGCCGTACACGAACACGGCTACAACTCCCTCCTCCGCGATTCGTCCCGCCCCCGCGACTCGTCCCTCTCCCGCGACTTGCCCTCCGACCGCGTCCGACAATCTCGCTTTAGCGATCGACTTCTTTCAGTCGATCAACTTTGAGCGCGTTAACGCTTTGGGCGACGCCATTCGCGCTGCCTCCACTGCACAACACTTTATCGCCGTTGTGCAGGAATACGCCGACGTATACGCGTCATTAAATACGTACGTCCTCCCCTCACTCCGCCGGTAATCAATGGCGTATATAAGTAGAATAAAGCCCCTATCCGTAACGATAGGATTTTTTAACGCTTACGGTCTCGCAAATCAACGTGATCAGGTTTCTGACTTTTTGCGTGACCACCAAATTGATATCTTTTTAGTGCAGGAGACCCTACTTAAGCCCGCGCGCCGTGACCCTAAAATCGCGAACTATAACATGGCCAGGAACGACAGGCTCTCTGCCCGTGGTGGTGGTACCGTCATTTACTATAGAAGAGCCCTGCATTGCGTCCCGCTCGATCCTCCCGCGCTCGCTAATATCGAAGCATCAGTGTGCCGAATCTCACTGACGGGACACGCGCCGATCGTTATCGCGTCCGTTTATCTTCCACCGGATAAGATCGTTCTAAGCAGTGATATCGAGGCGCTGCTCGGTATGGGGAGCTCTGTCATTCTGGCGGGCGACCTAAATTGTAAACACATCAGGTGGAACTCACACACCACAACCCCGAATGGCAGGCGGCTTGACGCGTTAGTCGATGATCTCGCCTTCGATATCGTCGCTCCGCTAACCCCGACTCACTACCCGCTAAATATCGCGCATCGCCCGGATATACTCGACATAGCGTTATTAAAAAACGTAACTCTGCGCTTACACTCGATCGAAGTAGTTTCAGAGTTAGATTCAGACCACCGTCCCGTCGTTATGAAGCTCGGTCGCGCTCCCGATTCCGTTCCCGTCACGAGGACTGTGGTGGATTGGCACACGCTGGGCATCAGCCTGGCTGAATCTGATCCACCATCGCTTCCGTTTAGTCCGGACTCTATCCCGTCTTCCCAGGATACCGCTGAAGCCATAGACATCGTAACGTCACACATCACCTCGACATTAGATAGGTCATCGAAGCAAGTTGTAGCGGAGGACTTCCTTCACCGCTTCAAATTGCCCGACGATATTAGGGAACTCCTTAGAGCTAAGAACGCCTCGATCCGTGCGTACGATAGGTATCCTACCGCGGAAAATCGTATTCGAATGCGTGCCCTACAACGCGACGTAAAGTCTCGCATCACCGAAGTCCGAGATGCCAGATGGTCTGATTTCTTAGAAGGACTCGCGCCCTCTCAAAGGTCTTACTACCGCTTAGCTCGTACTCTCAAATCGGATACGGTAGTAACTATGCCCCCCCTCGTAGGCCCCTCAGGCCGACTCGCGGCGTTCGATGATGACGAAAAAGCAGAGCTGCTGGCCGATACATTGCAAATCCAGTGCACGCCCAGCACTCAATCCGTGGACCCTGTTCATGTAGAATTAGTAGACAGTGAGGTAGAACGCAGAGCCTCCTTGCCACCCTCTGATGCGTTACCACCCGTCACCCCGATGGAAGTTAAAGACTTGATCAAAGACCTACGTCCTCGCAAGGCTCCCGGTTCCGACGGTATATCCAACCGCGTTATTAAACTTCTACCCGTCCAACTCATCGTGATGTTGGCATCTATTTTCAATGCCGCTATGGCGAACTGTATCTTTCCCGCGGTGTGGAAAGAAGCGGACGTTATCGGCATACATAAACCCGGTAAACCAAAAAATCATCCGACGAGCTACCGCCCGATTAGCCTCCTCATGTCTCTAGGCAAACTGTATGAGCGTCTGCTCTACAAACGCCTCAGAGACTTCGTCTCATCCAAGGGCATTCTTATCGATGAACAATTCGGATTCCGTACAAATCACTCATGCGTTCAACAGGTGCACCGCCTCACGGAGCACATTCTTGTGGGGCTTAATCGACCAAAACCGTTATACACGGGAGCTCTCTTCTTCGACGTCGCAAAAGCGTTCGACAAAGTCTGGCACAATGGTTTGATTTTCAAACTATTCAACATGGGCGTGCCGGATAGTCTCGTGCTCATCATACGGGACTTCTTGTCGAACCGCTCTTTTCGATATCGAGTCGAGGGAACCCGCTCCTCCCCACGACCTCTCACAGCTGGAGTCCCGCAAGGCTCTGTCCTCTCACCCCTCCTATTTAGCTTATTCGTCAACGATATTCCCCGGTCGCCGCCGACCCATTTAGCTTTATTCGCCGACGACACGACTGTTTACTATTCTAGTAGAAATAAGTCCCTAATCGCGAAGAAGCTTCAGAGCGCAGCCCTAGCCCTAGGACAGTGGTTCCGAAAATGGCGCATAGACATCAACCCAGCGAAAAGTACTGCGGTGCTATTTCAGAGGGGAAGCTCCACACGGATTTCCTCCCGGATTAGGAGGAGGAATCTCACACCCCCGATTACTCTCTTTAGACAACCCATACCCTGGGCCAGGAAGGTCAAGTACCTGGGCGTTACCCTGGATGCATCGATGACATTCCGCCCGCATATAAAATCAGTCCGTGACCGTGCCGCGTTTATTCTCGGTAGACTCTACCCCATGATCTGTAAGCGGAGTAAAATGTCCCTTCGGAACAAGGTGACACTTTACAAAACTTGCATAAGGCCCGTCATGACTTACGCGAGTGTGGTGTTCGCTCACGCGGCCCGCACACACATAGACACCCTCCAATCCCTACAATCCCGCTTTTGCAGGTTAGCTGTCGGGGCTCCGTGGTTCGTGAGGAACGTTGACCTACACGACGACCTGGGCCTCGAATCAATTCGGAAATACATGAAGTCAGCGTCGGAACGATACTTCGATAAGGCTATGCGTCATGATAATCGCCTTATCGTTGCCGCCGCTGACTACTCCCCGAATCCTGATCATGCAGGAGCCAGTCACCGTCGACGCCCTAGACACGTCCTTACGGATCCATCAGATCCAATAACCTTTGCATTAGATGCCTTCAGCTCTAATACTAGGGGCAGGCTTAGGGACCCCGGTAACCGTACTCGTCGAACTCGACAAAGAGGTCGACGTGTAACCTAACCCATGCATCAGCCCGCTGAGTTTCTCGCCGGATCTTCTCAGCGGGTCGCGATTCCGATCCGGTAGTAGATTCTTTCGCGAAACAATTGCTCTTGAGTTGTTAGGTCTCCTTCGGAGGCGCTCGGGCAGTTGTTAGCAAATCCCACCCCTCTTGGCTGAGCCTTTGCTCGCCCACCTGTCCTGGTGAAACTGGAAAGGCCTTCGGGCCACCAGTAAACTTTCAATCATAAAAAAAAAACTATTACATGTATAATTTTACCGCCTCGCATTCACAGCGCCCACGTATTCACACTTGAGTGCAACTTCACGCGAACGTTATTACGACCTTTTAATTTCGTCTCGAAAGCAACGTCTGTGTTAATACGTTGTAATTTAAACGTTACGAGTTTACGACTTAATTTGAACTCGTAATCAGTTTAACGCAGCCCCGTCCCTGAGGAGATTGCCCGCGAGAACAAACGACTCGAGCGGTAAATCTTCAGTTCTTGAATTACATGTTACGTTACGGTTTTTTTTTAATGTTTATTACTCGTTTTCACTGTCATCGTTTTTTTTTTTTTTTATTGCTGTGTTGGGTGGACGAGCTCACAGCCCACCTGGTGTTAAGCGGTTACTGGAGCCCATAGACATCTACAACGTAAATGCACCACCCGCCTTAAGATTTAAGTTCTAAGCTCTCAGTATAGTTACAACGGCTGCCGCACCCTTCAAACCGAAACGCATTACTGCTTCACGGCAGAAATAGGCAGTAAATAGGTGGTACCTACCCGTGCGGACTCACAAGAGGTCCTACCACCTAGTATTTTATATTTATATTTTTCTGCTTAGTTATGGTAAACAATCTGTTTTCGTATTACAATCCGTGTTCAGTTCTTTATCTTCTTAATTTTTATAGGATGAATAAATTTACAATACAACACTACTGATTAATAATAATAGCGTAGAGAGAATACACACAAAAATGTTTTGTCGACTTATTTCGTTTGTCGTACAAGAAGGTCATAGGGCCATTCTAATCGTTTTGAGCCCATTTTATTAAAATATATGTGAAGAACTAACATCAAACAATGTCGTAGGAGGGACTCAATTTATGACAATGGCGTCGTTAGTATTTATATAATAATATGTGAAGAACTAACATCAAACAAAAATTGTCGTAGGAGTATTCAGTTTGTGACAACGACGTCGTTAGTATTTAAGAAAATTTGAAATACTTAAAAATTAAGAGAATTTTTATTTATTATTTAATTTTCGGTTACAATATAGACCAAGGATTTGGAATGAAAAGACATGAAAGTTACAAAACTGTATATTAATAAAGCTATAGCAAAATTTACAGTATTGATAATGTCGAAAACAATAATAAAAAAAAGGAAAAAGTAAACATAATAGGACCTGAACGTCGAGTTAATTAATGAAGCAAAAATAATTCATTGTTTTAATAATGTTACAGAAAAATTACATTGTTGAACAACAATAGAACATCATAAGCTAGGAAACAGATTTTTACCTTTATTTAACCTTTCACGAAATTAAAATAAACGAATTTAAAATGTAAATATTATTTAACATTTGAAAACACAGAAACTGATTTGCGGTCAGCAGCAACTGAGTATTATTTGAGATACGATACATATTTAGATCTATACGCTTGTTACTCACATGTTGTATTCTCTTAGTGTAGTTTTTTTGCAAATTTTTAACATGGATGAAACAAGTATAAATCAGTAGCAAAACCGAAGCTTGCACATGTCGCGGATTTTTTTTGATTACTCGATATCATATCAAGCTATGTTTTAAATGCACTGACAATATCTAGAGATGTTACTTTGCCCCGATATATCGCTTCGTCAATAAGTGCATACATAGAGTAAATAGGAAAACGTATATTGTGAAACAGGCATCTTGAAAACCGAACTGTGTTCTGAAAGATAAACACTAAAAATGCCTGTGGCTTACTCACGTAGTTAGTATTAGGAATATCCCGTGAGCTTAAGATCATTGTATCAAAACGTTTACGTCTAAGGAAGAGTTTCTCTTCAAAATAATTTCCTTAACGTAATTTTTATTTCTATTGCCTAGATGGGTGGACAAGTTCACAGCCCACCTGGTAAGTGGTTATCGGAGCCCATAGATATCTACAAAGTAAATGCGCCACCCACCTTGAGATATAAGTTCTAAGGTCTCATGTATAGTTACAACGGCTACCCCACCCTTCAAATCGAAACGCATTATTGCTTCAAGGCAGAAATAGGCAGGGTGCACGCAAATTATAATTTTGCGGATTTGATTTTTATTACACGATGTTATTCCTTCACCGTGGAAGTCAACTAATTAAGTTAAGTTTTACTTGATAGCTAAAGTGCTTAAAACTTAAATGCGACTACCGGGTCGTTAGTGAATGTAGATACATTATGCAGTTTAAGGATAAATTTGATACGTTACCCGAACGGGAAGTTTTGAAAATGTTTGTTTTAAGAATGTTTTACTTTACTTGTAAACTTTACATTTTTCAATCACAGATCACTGGGTATCTAGTGAAATTTTCAAAAACTATTAAACTAGTTTATCGATCTAATTTATGAAGTTGTTGTTTGATTAATTGTTATATTCTATTAAAAAAACAATACTTTGGTAGGGCGTGTCACGCATTGTTAGATACATAAAGTACATACGTGAAACCTTGCGGGCTTAAATTTAGTACATTGGTCAGCCAAATATTCTGGGGGAGATGAAGGCGAGGAGGTTCAGATGGCTCTGCTATAGTGCAGATGGAGCAGAATCGGGGTGTGAAACGGGTGTACGCGGGTGTACCGGAGGGACGCCACTTCGTAGGGAGGCCCAAGTACCGCTGGTCTGTGGAAGCGGATTTACGCGAGCATCCAATGGTCGGACTGGCAAGGTGTTGCGCAGCGCCGGGATGAATTGCGTTTTTATTGTAAGATACTAAGATCTACTTCGGGGTCATAGCTTTTTTTTCCTACCTATGCTGATAGCCTTGAGAGGTTATATCAGCTTCTCCTTGACATATAGGTGAGCTGACGGGGCTCAAACTGGAAATGTTACTAACACTGGCCTTAGCAAGAGCAGTGCTTCGCAGAATCTACCACCGGATCGGAAACGCGACCCACTGAGAAAATCCGGCGAGAAACTCAGTGGGCTGTATCTATGGGTTAATTCACTCGTCGAGCCCTTCGTCGCAAGCGACGGGTTCGGTGAGGACGGTGATTGGTGCTTGTAGTACCTAAAAGCACCATTAATGCATCGGGAGGATCCGTAATGACGTGTTTAGGGCGACGTCGACTGCTTACCATTCAGTCTACAGGATTGGGTATGAGGAGTCATAGCGCTAGTGAAGTGGCAGTAGTAGTTAGTATACCTAAACCATTTTTTTTTTTTTAAATATCCTATTTGCTCTATGATTCCAACCACGACACGCTCACGTCTCTTAATACAAGCGTCTTGGTCGTACACGTCCCTAATTCTTATCGATACTATTAGACCGCTAAATAAGTTTAAATTAATCTTACCAAATTATTAATGGCTTCGAATAAAAAAAGTTTTGGTGTAGGTTTCAACTTTCACCGTAATTTTGTAAAACTAGTTCAAATGCCACCTGCCGTGGGTTACCGGTTACTTCAAAAGATGAATGTCAGCACCTATAGACACATGAAGTCAAAATCTCACCTACTCGTATAACGGCTTACACAACCTTAATTATATTATAAAACGCATGACTTATAACGTCCTAATCTAAAAATTATGTAATAATAATATAATGTGAATAATTCATTAGATAAACTATCGGAACCCTAATCTAAAGTCTCCTACCACATGAACTCTTCTCTATTTCGGAATAAGTGAACCGCTTCGGTCTAGTCGTCTCTATAAACGCTTAAATGCGATCTGAAATTCATACGTGCAGTTTCGTGGTACAGGGGAACTTTTAGTCAGCACTAACGTTATCTGGTCGAGTAAACTCCGTATGTGAATGTCTCGCACTGGTTTAAGTGGGTTGCCAGTGCCATTGTATTTTACGATGTTCCATGCATTGCTAATGAAGGTAACTTAAGAGTGTGAATTTAGTTTTTAAAAATTTAATTCGAAATTACCGAAAACGTAAATTGGATAAAATGTTTTAATTGTTTTCGTCTTATGTAAATGTTTCATTTATTGTTTAACAACAACTTTACGGTTGTGGTCATTGACCTTTTGACGTTTTGTTTTTTTTTTTCATATTGAATGCGGACTAAAATAATTTCGAAATTTACTTTCCGCAGAAACCAAACTCAACCTGAATCGTTTAAATTTAATTCACTCTCAAACTTTCAAATGCGAGATTATTCAAATGCCAACAAATTTGAGCAAACCAGAATCTGGTAACACATGAGAACGCGTGTAAACAGAGACAAGGTTCGCGCTTGTAGCGACAGACACTGAGATCCACACTCGAGACCGAGTGCAGTGCTGTCTCCATGAATATTAACACGCATGAATATTCTGGCTCTGTTTGCGCATTTCTTGCATCGCGTCGGCCACTGAATGCTCCATTTTGAGAGTACTAAAACTGATAATATTGTAAAATTCGCTAACGTTTTTGGCTTCTGTGTCATCTACATTAATTTTTTTTTTTCGGGCCGGGGCCAAACCTCCTACTTGTTTATCTTTGTCAAAATTCGATCCATGATATCCTAACTAATAATGCTCTTTTACAACAGGCTGGTACCATTTTTAATTTGGTTTTATTCAGAACATCTGTGGACGAATATGTAGATGTTGTCAGTAAAGGTACACGACAATATACATATTATATATTATAATGGTAGTGTGGCATACAAAATTCAGCATCAACCGATACACTAATAGTGAAACTTATTTAAACGGCATCAAATAGTTAGTCAAAAATGGCATCAAAACCACCATATTACCTATTTCTGCCTAGAAATAGGCATGCATTCCCATTTGAAACATAGGATAGCAGTCATTGAATAGCATTTTGACTCCTACTTCAATGTGGGTGGAAACGTACGGTTCATCGATGACTTCGATAGCCAGAAAACGAATTATAAATCTAAGTAGTACAATGAAAGCCAAGAAAATTATCATCTTCTGGTTATAGTGTGAAAAACATTTACACAAATCCAAAACAAGATTTTATGAGACATTAACAACGACGTAACTTGATATAAGCCACATTCATTTTATTTATCTAAGACGGTTTTCACGCTTTCTAAGATAAAATTTAGTCAATAAAAATATAAGTATCATATTCATTTAGAATAGGTTAGCTCGATACGAATCCACCATAAAAGGGGCTACTGCAGGACCCATAAAATTTATTATACAGTCTCGTAAATACGTTGAATTTCAATATCAACAATAAATAGGCAAGCCTTAAAACCGAAAAACCGGATATTCTGTATGTCGTCTCGGTAATAAATCCCGCTTTATGGGCAGTGAAACGCTTGTAATCCGCGAACATAAGCAAAGTTATATAATAATAAAAGGCAAATAAAAGGTAAACAGGAATATTTGTGACTTTCGACTGTTTCCTATTATGTTCAAAATGACTAATATTCTTCCATATATGTATATAAGATTTAATTATATTGTTCGTAACTGTTGTGTTAGCGTGTATGGGGACAAGTGATACTCAAGACGGCCAGTGACACACTAACATTTATTACAAACATAACATTTCCTCCCTTAACAATTCAAAGGTACTAGAAACAATTATATATAATTAAACAATTACATCCTTTAAACAATTTAGTAGAACTGTTTATAATTAACCTTAGGACGGTTACGTTTAGGAAACCTGGGCTCTCTAATATTTTGAGGCTCCAAGCTCGCCTCTTCTGCCTCGAAGAACAGATCTCCCTCTTCAGACTCTTCAGACTGTGCGGGTCGACGCACTCCTCGCGTGACAGTTACGTGGCTCGGTTCTGGTGACACCTGATTCGGCTGATTGTCACATTCGCTAGAGAGTGCTCTACGGCGGCTCTCCTCATTCCCCTCCGCACTCGTACTTTCTCCGTCGTGTGTGTGAAGTTCGATGCCGCTACTATCTTCACAAGGCGACGACATCGACTCCGGCGCCGTACTAGCAGCGGTTGGAGCAATCGAACTGCTTAAGTCAACGTCCCAGGGTTGACTGACACCATGGTTAGTTTTGCACGAAAAGAGCTGCTCAGAGTGCCTCTTCATCTGCATTGAAGTTTTAAAATCTTTTACAATATATACGTTTTTACCAATTCTCTTTACTATCACACCTTTACACCACGTATATTTATTATTACTAAGATATTTTTTGTACATAATCGCTTGACCTTGTTCGAAATTTCTAACTTCCCCTCCTTTCGTTTTACTTTGCGAACACTGTTTAGATGCAACATAATCAGTTAATGAAGCAGATGAAGGTGACGGCGGCGAACGCGGATTCATTAAATCTAAACGTGATCTTAATTTGCGACCAAACACTAACTGTGCCGGAGACATTCCTGTTGTCGAGTGAATTGAGTTTCTATAATCGAAAACGTATTTGTATAGTCGCAGTTTATTTTCCCTAGCATTTGTACTACTCAACAAACAAGTTTTGATTCCCTTTTTTGTAATTTTTACATAAGCTTCGGCTTGTCCGTTACTTGCCGGATGGTATGCTGGCGAAGTTATGTGAGATATACCGTTTAGTGTACAAAAACTAAGAAACTCCTGAGAACAAAAATTAGTGCCGTTATCTGTGACTACCGTATGAGGTAGTCCATATCTGGACATGTACTCATACATCCTTTCAATGACAGCACTAGTAGTTGTGGAAGCCATCTCGTACACCTCAAGCCACTTGGAGTACGCGTCTACTAGGACCAGGTACATCCGACCATTCAGCGGACCTAGAAAGTCTAGGTGTACACGGTAAAAGGGTTGCGGGGGGTATTCCCACGGGCACACAGGAGAGCGCCGCGGAGTCGGTCGTAGCTGCATACACACCTCACATGAGCTAATCATATTTTCTAGGGCGTCGTCTAAGCCTGGAAACCAACATCGAGATCGAGCTTCAGCCTTTGTTTTAACTATGCCCATGTGTGAGCTATGCAACTCGGTTAAAATACGGTGACGCAAACTTCCTGGTATCACCACTTTATGACCCCTCATAACGCAACCATTTTCAACGGACAGTTGTAATCTACATAAGTAGTAAGGCTTAACTTCTGCGTTAATAACTTTTTTAGGCCATCCGTTTTGAATATATTTGATGACCTCACGTAATATGCTATCATTGCTGGTTGCGTTGCGTAATTCAGTCACCGATATCGGGAGTGCGCCTTGCACTACGAAGCAAACATAAGAGGCGCTGTCGAACGCATCGACATCGACCGCTCCCGCTCCGCGCCTGGTCCCCCCGCCTCGACCACCGCACGCGCCCGCGCCGCCCGGTAGACTCGCACGAGACAGATAGTCCGCACTATTATCTGCACTCTTCACGTACTCGATTACATAATTATAACCACCAAGAAAAATTGCGTATCTTTGAAGTCTGTTTGCCGAGACTTCTGGTATGCCTCGTTGTGGGCCAAATATCGAGAGCAGCGGTTTGTGGTCCGTCCTTAGTATAAATGGATTTGACCTGCCGTACAAATATTGATGAAATCGACGAACACCAAATATAATCGCGGTTGCTTCTTTTTGGATTTGTGAGTACCTTTTCTCGGCGTCGTTGAGTGTTCGCGAAGCGAAAGAGATAGGTTTTTCCTGGCCATCGGAACTCACCTGTGATAGAATAGCACCTAACCCATTGGGTGACGCGTCTACAGTGAGAATTATATTTGCATTAGGATTAAAATGGGCCAATACATTATCGGATGCTAACAATTTTTTTATTTCATTAAACGCCTTATCATGTAACTTAGACCAACGCCACTTTGTTTCTTTTTTTAGAAGTTCGTATAATGGCCCGAGAATACAAGATGCATTCGGTACAAAATTCCTATAATAATTTACTAAGCCTAAGAAAGATCGTAGTTGACTAACATTCGTAGGCGCCGGTGCCTTTAATATTGCTTCTATTTTATCGGGTGATTTCTTTAGCCCCTCTTTATTAATGGTAGACCCTAAATAATTAATCTCATCTTGAAAGAACTGACATTTAGACTTTTGTAGAACAAATCCTGCGTCTTGCAACCGTTGCAGGACCTGATGTAGTCTCTCAAGATGTTCAGAGTCATTGCGACCCGTTATGAGCACATCGTCCAATAAACACAGCGTGCCGTCCAGGCCCGCTAGCACTGTATCCATGGCTCGCTGGAAAATTGATGGCCCACTAGCTAACCCAAATACCAAACGCGTATACGCGAAGATCCCTTTATGCGTATTGATACAAGTTAACTTTTGGGATTCTTCATCCAGACAAAACTGACCGTAGGCCATTGACAAATCTAATTTAGTAAATTTCTGGCCTCCGTATAGTTTAGAAAACAACTCGTTTACGGTGGGCAACGGATACTGTTCCACAACTAACTGCTTGTTTATAGTAACAGAGTAGTCCGCGCAGATACGGACCGAACCGTCACGTTTCAGTACCGGGACTATTGGTGACGCGTAGTCGGAATGTTCGACTGGTCGGAGTACTCCCAGTCCCACTAAACGGTTTATCTCTTTTTCTACTTTTTCACGCAGAGCAAATGCGACCGGCCGTGGTTTAAAAAAAATAGGATGAGAATTTTCTTTTAATCTCAAATTAACTTTGTATTTGTTGAATTGCCCTAGCTTGTCCGAGAATACGGCGGGATATTGTTCCTGTATTAATTTCAACGTGTCTCGGGTAGTGGCACATTTATATACGGGCGTTAGCTGCAGTTCAAATTGCGCGATGAAGTCGCGGCCCAGTAAAGGTGGTCCGCCATCGCGCACCACGTACACGTCGAGCTGGCGCGTGCGACCCCGCCACTCCACTAACAACTGAGCGCGACTGGCGCAACCTAACACGTCACCCGAGTAACTTAATAATTTCTTATTTGTGCTTAATAAGGGAATGTTTTTAAAATGTTCGTTATACGTATCGTGGGACATAACGGTAACAGCTGACCCACTATCGATCTCAAACTTAATTCTAATACCATTGACACACACGGTTTCGATTAATGGTTCACCTCGAAAAGATCGAATGTTATAAATTTTACCGTCGTCACCGTCACCTTCATCGTTCTCCTCCGTTACAACATAATTGACTCTTTTGCACATTCTACGCAAATGCCCTTTTTCGTTGCATTTCCTACAAGTGTAACTCGCAAAACGACACTCCGCGGCTTTGTGATTCGAATAACCACACACGGAACACTTCACTTTTGCACTTTGAGGTACACTAGTCGGAGAACGTTTGCCTATTTTATACAGCTCTGTAACGACAGCCTCGGTAGCAGCGCTTGCAGCAGCAGCCGAGCGCGCGCTGCGCAAGCTCTCGGTCAGCTCCACAGCCCTGGCGAAGGTCAGCCCGGCCAGCTCCTGCACGTACATTTTTTCTTTTTCCACGCCCGGCAGCATACCCATAATGAATCGATCTCTCAATGCTTCTTCTACATTGCTGAAGTTACACTGAGAAGTGAGACCTCGTAACCTCGCAGCCCACTGTGATGGTGACTCCTGGGGTAGTTGTGTGGCGGCATAAAAATGATGACGCTCGCCAAAACCAACTGATTTTGGAGTGAAATGGTTGTCCAAGGCACTAACTATATCTTCGTATGGTACTTCTTGAACTTCTTTAGGCAACACGAGATCTGCTGCCAGTTTGTAGGTAGATTCGCTGAGTGTGCTAAGCAATATGGCCCGTCTTTTGACTCCTGCTGGATCTTTCACTGCGTTAATGTCATTCGCAATGAACCACTGTGTGAGTCTGCATCTCCAAGTCTTCCAAGTTTGCGTGTTATGATCGAAATTACTTAAATTTCCGAAAGACATTTTATAATTATTTTTTTTAGTGTGGGTACCTCGTCGCCAATGTTGTGTTAGCGTGTATGGGGACAAGTGATACTCAAGACGGCCAGTGACACACTAACATTTATTACAAACATAACAGTAACCCAGTTGGCTTTTTTTGATTAAAACAAATAAAATTCAATCTATATATTAATACGTGACGGAAAAAGTTTGTACCCCTTTTTACGAAAATTGCGCGGTCGGAAGAGTATGAAATTTACCAGACTTATAGAGAATATAGAGAAGTGCAGAATGTATTTTTTTTATTATGCATAAAATACGTTAAATCAATAAATAAAACATTACACACACTACCATCTATTTGACACAACACATATATAATGTGTTTATTGACAAAATTTTGTTATTGTTAAAGTCTGCGGTCAAATTGAGAGTAAATTGATATTGTTTGTCTTTACCATTATTTGTCTATAATGTAGTCTTGGGGAAACCTGTGATTAGAAGTACAAATCTTGTCAATAGAACCATAATAATGTTCAAACTTATAATTTCAATTAATTATAGTCGAATTTCGACTACTGAGGGACCACTAGTTCTAATAATTTCACTTTTTTAATATTTCGTTCGTTTTCTTTTTCGAAGGTCTTTGATTCATACCAATTGTTCGGGAAATACAGAATTAAAATAATATAAAATCGGGAAATAAAACTGGAAATGGTGGAATTTAACATTGATAGGTACTAGAGTTGCAAAAATAATAATTATTTAGGTAAAGCTACTTATAAATAGAAAATTTGCGTTAGCTCACCGCTATAATATATAAATAAAATCGGGATAAAATTCAAAGCGTATATTTTTTTGACGTGTCACGCAGTTTTTAGGTAGTTCGCGCGGTAAAAAAAACTACAGACTATATTCAGGCGCCTGAACACCAATACATATAAATGTAAATGTAAAAAAAAAGAAACTCACTAAAAACCAACAATTATAATTGGATGAAAGAATATTTAATTTAAGCTCATCATTTCGATGGACAAAACATCAAACAAACTCGTCTTGTAATAAACACCACTTTATATTTATCTTGTTTGTTGTATTCTATGTATTTTTGTTTCCAGTGCATCATTTGGATTTCGGTATAACTGGAATTATACACAAGAATTATACCAGAAAAATGTACGTGTGTATTCAGATATAAAACAACAAAAAAAAACCTTTGATTATTTTACAAAATCATTTGAGTGAGTCGCTAAAACATTTTGTGCAGTAACGTATCCCAAAATAAACAACCACGCATCAATGTCTGAGCTCTTTAATAATGCCTTTGTAGGTAGTCTGATTGTTCGGGCAAAGGCTGCTAAGCACTTGAGAGAGCCTTTTGTACATCTAGACAGATCTCACGTATAAATGAAGCACAAGAGAATCTATTGTAAAACATAAATTGTTATTTTCGATGCGATCAATATTCTAAGCTGAAAATTGAAACGGTAATCCTTTTAAAAATTCCTTCATAGCAGCGAAATTACTATCATTTCTTAAAAGTTCTACAAGTTTTTGTTTTTCGAGTGATATAGTAAAGTAATATCTATACTAATATATAAATCTACAGTGGTTTTTACGGATGTTCCGTTATAGCTACTGAACAATGCATCCGATTGACTTGAAACTTGTAGAATGTCTCCATGTAGAAAATACACGTACTTAATGGATAGGCTTAATATTTATATGAGTGTTGGATTCCCTACACCAGGTGCGGGGGCGTTAATGATGAGAATCTTTGTGGGGGTGAGAAATATAAGTATAATTTTAAATGCCCAGCGAAGCGGACGAGTACAGCTAGTCGTTAATATTATTATAGAAAATAAAATTCATTCCGTGAGGGTTACTGTCGGCCGCACAGAGGAACTATTAAAATAACACTATTGGCTTATAGCCAAATCGATTTGTAACTGCCTCGCAAAAAGCAATAAAAATTGGACGTGCATACATGATAGCGCGGGAAATATAGCTGCATTCGTCATTTATGAGTGTTTCCGGGATAATGTTGCTGTCACCCGCTTCAGAATGAGGTGTTTACATTTTATTTGAAACTTAATTTATACGTAGATGTAATTATAAGTTTTATAAGTCCATATAATAATATATCAACTTAAAAAAAAAAAAAAATTCGAACGTACTCCATTTTGAACCTGTTTACGAGTCACGCATATACGACTATTTCTGCCGTGAAGCAGTAATGCGTTTCGGTTTGAAGGGTGGGGCAGCCGTTGTAACTTGCGACCTTAGAACTTATATCTCAAGGTGGCTGGCGTATTTACATTGTAGATTTCCATGGGCTCCAGTAACCACTTAACACCAGAAGGGCTGTGAGCTCGTCCACTCATCTAAGCAATAAATAAAAAAGACTGGGCGTCGAACAGCCTCAGACCCTATGCATATTCGCAGTTTTAACCGAATTCACTTGATTGGAATCGTTTTAAACTCTTAGGCCTTTTACACTTAGGTATATTTCAAAGTAGACAGCGATATTCATGTCATTGTGTAGCCATTAAAGTAACTCTTCTAATGACAGTTCATGCTTCAATGCAATTCGATTGATGCAGTATATCATATTGGCATTTCACAATTTCTTAACTATGTGGACATCATATACCTACATTCCATATACACAGTAGCGGCGTGCAGATTAGGTAATCGGTGAAACAACATTAGTCTGGGGATGTGATGTCGTTTTTGCGAGGCAAAACGATACAGTAAAAGTCGTTAAATTTCTTATCTACATATTCTTCTTCTGTTAAGTTAACGACGCACCAAATAGCTTTCAAATTTTTGAAGTTACATTTCTTTAGGCGCGTTATGGAAAATTGATGAGAGTGAAATTTAACGATACGCGCGCACCGTGACACAAAATTAATAGAATGAAGTTGCCCACCAAATCGCTCATACGACCGACGTAACTTGGCGAGTCTGAATATAGCCGCAGGTGAACTTTCCGAACCGTACCGAGAATTACCGAATTTATACGATGTCAAGAAAAGGGATGTCCAATATGCGTGTTTGAGGATGTTGTTTAATCGATTTTTTTTCAAATTGATTAATATTTAAATAAAAAAAAAGAAATAAATTTAATAAAAATAAAGTACGCGTAGTTCTTACGCGCGTACATAAGTACACGCACCCTTTTTATTTCCTAAATTTTACATAAAGCAAATTTTAATGCTCGATAAATGATCGCAATTCGACCAATATCTCTAATACCGCAAGTTTTCAATTCATCTTAAAGTAAAAAATAATAATTTTCATTTTTTGTTTGATGACACTAAAGGTCATCGGTAGCCACTAAACAAACAAAAACAATATCTGATGAAAAACAGAAAATAAAGTTATACTTAATTGTTTTCTTTCTTCTTATTCGTACACTCTTGACAGAGTGGTCGCGGTCATGCATCAGTCGGATCCTGCGGTATCGATGCTCTCGCGATGCGACGCCATGTAGCACGATGTTTCGCAGAGTGAGAGCAATCAATTATGTTGGAGTGAGTCACAGATTTTATGAGGTCGGTCCATGGTGTTGGAGATCGTTCGCGAGATCTTTTGCCCTCGACTTTCCCTTGCACCACCAACCGCTCAATTAACGAAGTGACACAACATTACTATTTAAAAATGTATTTATTGCTTTTCGAAGTATTCTCCGCGAAATTTGACACATTTTTCCATACGATGGAACCAATCATTGAAGCAACCATTCCATTCGGAAGTTGTGGTCTCCAAAATGGCCGTTTTGTAGGCGTCCACAGCTTCTTCAAGTGATGAAAATCTCTGTCCACGCAATTTATTCTTTATTTTAGGGAAAGTATAGAAATCATTAGGACTTAGGTCGGGGCTGTACGGCGGATGGTCTAATAATTCTATGTTTTCTTGCTCTAAAAACTCTTTTGTTCTGTGCGCGGTGTGAGAACTCGCATTGTCGTGATGGAGGTTGATGCGGCGGTTGCAGTTCTCTTTACGGAGTTCAGAAACGACCTGTGGCAAACAAATGCTAGCATACCATTCTGCATTAACCGCTCTTTGTCCCTCAAGAGGAATAGTCGTAACATGGCCGGTTTTGGAGACAAACGTGGCCACCATTTTTTTTGCAACACTCCGTGAACGAACAATTTTTGTTGGCTTTAGCTCATTTTCGAACACCCAAACTCGTGACTAGTTTTTTGTTTCGGGTTCGTACGCGTATGTCCAGGATTCGTCACCTGATACAATGTTGTATACAACATACATACATATTTGAGGATCCTGCGTGGAATTTTTCGAGAGTTCTGACGCACCAAGTAACGCGAGCCGTTTTTTGCTCTTCACAGAGCGAATGCGGTATCCATCGGGAAAACAACTTTTTTACACCTAATTGTTCATGCAAGACTATTTGTATTTGACTCATGCCAATGTCTAAAGTTGCCTGAATTTCGCGGTATGTCACATGTCGATCTTCCTCAATCAGCTTACGCACAGCATCAACGTTTTCTTGGGTGACTGCAGTTTTTGGACGACCTTGACGGGTTTTTTTTTTTTTTTTATTGCTTAGTTGGGTGGACGAGCTCACAGCTCACCTGGTGTTAAGTGGTTACTGGAGCCCATAGACATCCACAACGTAAATGTGCCACCCACCTTGAGATACAAGTTCTAAGGTCTCAAGTATAGTTACAACGGCTGCCCCACCCTTCAAACCGAAACGCATTACTGCTTCATGGCAGAAATAGGCAGGGCGGTGGTACCTACCCGTGCTGACTCACAAGAGGTCCTACCACCAGTAATTACGCAAATTATAATTTTGCGGGTTTCATTTTTATTACACGATGTTATTCCTTCACCGTGGAAGTCAATCGTGAACATTGTTGAGTACGTATTTCATTAGAAAAATTGGTACCCGCCTGCGGGATTCGAGCACCGGTGCATCGCTCAACACGAATGCATCGAACGTCTTATCCTTTAGGCCACGACGACTTCAAAATGCTTTTGCCTTTATTCATATTTGTCTAAAGTGTAGTCTTGGCGAAATCTGTGATTATAGAAGTACATAATTAACAGTCTTTGACAAAAGAATCTTAATAGTGTACAAACTTATAATTTCAATTAATTATAGTCGAATTTCGACTACTGGGCGACCACTAGTTTATTTGCCACTAGTCTGAATGTGTCGAAAACATGCCGTTCTTTCTTCATACAAAAACAGGCTTGATTTCCAACAAAGAGCCTTGGGTTACTCCTGGGGGAGCAGATATCCATTTAGAGCTGATTGAGAACGATACAACAAAACACGAAATGGACAGTGGATGCTTATTGGAAGCTTATTTTTAATAAATAAAAAAATTAATAAAAGATGAACGAACGCTTCGCTTTCAAAAAAATCAATGTATTCAATTTCATATGTATAATACTACTCTGCCAAGAAAGTACCGGGAAAATATCAGTAATACACAAAGTTTTGTATATTTATAAAAAAAAATTACCACCTTCAAAGTATGTTACTTCAGAAACGACAGACATACTCCAAGGAATAATCCAATCATCAAAACATTTTTTTTTATTATTGCTTAAATGGGTGGACGAGCTCACAGCCCACCTGGTGTGAAGTGGTTACTGGAGCCCAGTCTCAATTATAGTTACAACGGCTGCCCCATTCAAACCGAAACGCATTACTGCTTCACGGCAGAAATAGGCAGAGTGGTGGTACCCACTCGCGCGGACTCACAAGAGGTCCTACCACCAGTAATAACGCTAATTCCGGAATCGAGTTCAGTTCTCACTACAAATTCTTTTTTATGTCTTCTACCGAATGAAAGCGGGTGCCACAAAATGATAATTTGATCTTAGGAAAGAAAATAAATTCACTTGAGCCATACCTGGTGAATAAGGTTGCTCGATGTTATTTGTTAAGTTTTTGGTCAAAAATTCGATCATAATGATAACCTTATACGAAGACAAATTCTTGTGGTACAAAATCTAAGAATTTTCTATCCACAAATATGGCCTTTTCCGTCGAATTTGCTCACTTAAACACCGTATAATGCTTCAATAATCTTCTCTATTTACGTACCGTTTGAACTTCCGGCAAGAATTCCGAGGGAACAACACCGCGATAGTCAAAGAAAACAGTCAGCTGCAGACGTTGATGGTCTTTAAGAGCGAAGCAAATCATCATCACATCTCGACCGCTTTTAAACGCTTTGTACCACTCGTAAGCCAGTGGTTTTTTTTTTTATAAAATCGATTCACTGTAATTCTTCTGTAATATTTCCAGTGGCTCCGAAAACGAAATTCCATTGGCAATGCAAAATTTAAGACTAACTTCTTGTTCGATGTTTTTGTCCATTATGAAATTTGCAGAGATCTAGATATGATTTAACTAAAACAGCACTGTGTAACAATCTGTGTAACACAATCTAAACAGCAGATGCAAATCAAACTACGCGCCAAAGTGGAAAACAGTTCTACTAATCTAACAAAAACAAAAAAAAATTGGAACCATAAACAAATCGTTGATTACCGATACTTTTTTTACCGACTGTATGTATATTCTAAAATACTAGAGTAAAGACTTAGCATTACATCTTGTTTTTCATATAGAAATACTAGACGTATAGAACTTTCGTAAAAAATTATAAAATTTCCATTTTCAAAAGTGTTCCCACGACTTAGTAGTGATTTAGTTATGCCGCTTACAATATTGTTGTCTGGTGACTACTTACTATCCTTCAGGTCGTAACCTCATCTGCCCACTAACCTAAGACTATAATTAATTATATTAATTTATATCAATTATCAAGTATATTATGAAAATGAAAACGGTCATTATACAAATACATTATTTTACACGCTGTTCTTTTAATAATAAAGAAAATTGATAACAAAATATATTTCAATGATTAACACTATTTTAATCATTAAATTGCTTATCAGCGGTCGATTTTCGTTTGGTGAACGCAAGTAGTATATCTATACTAATATTATAAAGAGGACAGATTTGCTTGTTTGTTTGTATTGAATAGGCTCCGAAACTACTGAACCGATTTGAAAAATTCTTTCACTGTTTGGTAGCTGCAGTATTTCCGAGTGATATAGGCTATAATCTTTAAAAAAAAAATTGGGATCCTTATTATAACTCCAATAATGTAACCCAAGGTATAAAAAAATTGCCTTAGTAAATTGCAAATTTAATTACAAAAAGTGTCGCGACAGAATAGGTCTAACTAATTATACTTTAAATTGTTTATTATAAAAAAAAGAACATAATATTCCTAACCTAAAAGTACATGTTATTATCTGCAACATGCTTCGTCAGATTACAGAAATAGAGTTATCAGCAACATGCTTCGTCAAAAAGTACAATACTTACTTTCAGCTACAAGCGTTGTCATTACGTCTAACTATTATAGTCTAACTATTATAGTCTAACTATTATAGTCTAACTATTATAGTCTAACTATTATAGTCTAACTATTATAGTCTAACTATTATAGTCTAACTATTATAGTTATGCCGCAATAAGTGTTCTTTTATTTTTTTAAATAAAACAACGTCAAATATCATTGAAATTTTTGGTAAAGACCCGAGCTGGGCCGGAGCGGGCTGCTAGTTTATTATAAAGCCGAAATGCGCGATTCGAAAACTAGAGTTATGGATTTCCCAAAGTTCTTTAGAAATTATACATTCTGTACAGTTCGTAAAATGTTTGTTTATACATATATTTTAGTCCTTGTCAGCTTCGAGTTATTAATATTTGAACATAACGGCCCCTTAAATGACATGAGGCGAAACGTACTGAAGAATTTTATGCATGTTGTCTACTGTTGCGAGAATGTGTACATAAAATATGTTTTTGTTCACTGCCAAGAAAATTGTTTCTTATTTAATTAAATATTTCAGCGCAAGAATTCTTTTTCCAAATGTTTTTTTTTTTGTATGTTTAATTTTTCTCTTGAATATATAAGTAAAGTAAAGTATTGAAATTTTAAAACCTGCTTTCTTAAGTGAATGCAGCTTCAATGGATCTGACATTTCATTTAGTAGTATTATAATTCCTTTCTATTGGATGAATATTATAATATACTAGCGACCCGCCCTCGCTTCGCTTTGGAAACATTAAATTTTATTATTGATAGCTGAGTCCCTTGATGTTACCCGCGGTTATTGTCGTACCGCGGGTGACGCCGCGGGGCGAAGCTAGTCTAAAAAAAATAGCCTAAGTTACTCCTTATATCATCAGCTACCTGTCAGTGAAAGGCCCCGTCAAAATCGGTCCAGCCGTTCCAGAGATTACCCGGAACGCACAGACAGGCAGACAGACAACAATTGTAAAAAAATATATTTTGGTGTATGTACCGTATACATATTCATATGAATATGTAGTACAAAAGCGGTTATTTCAATATTACAAACAGACGCTCCAATTTTATTTATATGTATAGATTATGTACAATGATCACTACAATACAGATTATAATAATCTACAATTATTGTTATTCTCATTAAAATATGTTTCATGGACAATGTAAAGTTTGAGCTGGAAGTTGGCGCAGGTAATACCGAATAGCTTCGCTGGGCTCGGCTTGTGATGAATAGACCTCTACGTGGGGCGGATGCCAAGTAACCTAGGCATAGCGGAGATCGTTTCAACGTAATTGTTACGAGAAACTGTATTTCATAATAATGAAGAGACTATCACTCTTCAATCTACCAAAATTCACAAAGAGCTATATGTCTGCGAAGTTACTGATTTAGTTACCCAGTTTCTTTGAGTGCTTTTATATAGTTCTATCCTAATATGTTATTTTTCATTTAGAAATAGAGCTTTTATTTTTTATTGTGTACTATGTTAGTCATAAAATCTCTAATTTGTTTTGTTAATTTACCGTTTTACATTTTGTTTCAAAAAGGTGCCTGGAAACCAAATTTGCACATCAAACGTTAAACCACATACTGTACTTACTGATTGTTTGTTCACAAAAATAATCGATGCTTCGGTTCTATTACACTGGATTGATTAAAAGATTTTTCAGTAGCAATATCCATTAATCACAAATTAAATACAAACCACAGATTATAATTCAACAAGTTATCGCTAGATGCGAATGAAAACCGTGGAATAATCTAGTATAATACAAACTGGGGTTCGTGCAGGTGGCGGGCGCGGTAATGGCTTTGGCAACTTGATGAATAGGGCGAAACGTGCCTCGAGTGCAAAACGCCTCATTCTATTGGCGTCGCCTCTAAAATATTGCCGAAATCGCCCGTTCAACATCAACTAATTCAATGTATAGATTGATTTACTCCCCCCGGTCGCTGAACGTTTACAAATGGTTTAATTTCGCTCAAAAAGATTAAAGGATTCCTGCTGTGTCTTGAAGCTCTTAACGTAAAATCTAATTTACTATTTGACAAGGATTCTTTAATTTATTGTCGGCATTATTCTGAAACTAGCGACCCGCCCTCGCTTCGCTTCGGAAACTGTAATTTATTATTGATTTCTCCACTATTTAATGTATTTTATTATACGTATAAACTTTCCTCTTCAATCACTCTATCTATCAAAAAAAACCGCATCAAAATCCGTTGCGTAGTTTTAAAGATTTAAGCATACATAGAGATATAGGGACAGAGAAAGCGACTTAGTTTTATACTATGTAGTGATGAAAAAAATTTAGGCATGTAGCTACCAAATATCATAGAACGTTTTTTTTAATTCTTAAGTGGTCACTGGATCCCATAGATATCTAAAACGTAAATGCGTATTTCATTACTTCAATAAGTACGTATTTCATCAGAAAAATTGGTACTCGTCTGCGGGATTCGAACACCGGTGCATCGCTAGATACGAATGCACCCTAAGTCTTATCCTTTAGGCCACGACGACATGTTTTTCTAAGTGACCACTTTTCTAAAGTGATCAAATAGGAGTTAACAAAGTACACGACCTCTTCAACGCTTTCAAACCAAGTCAAGATTTATTGAGAGAGCTTTGATTTATGTTCCAATCGACACATGGGTCTAAGAGTACAAAGACAAAAAAGAAGCTTGCTTTGAACAAAAAACCAAGAGATTCATCCACACTGGAAACCTGAGGGTGATTTTTCTTTACTTAGCATTTTGCTTTGTTGCTATGTTTACCTCATTCGTATGCGCATGGCTAATATATTAAAGCCGTAACGCAGTTATAAGAGCTACTTCAAAACCGACAGATTTCTTTTTCAGACTAATATAGTAAAAGCTCCTACACTATTCGCGGATTTAAAAAATGCGACTCAATTCCCGTGTTTGCGACTAAATATTTTTTTATTCGCGTATCTAATTGGTACATCGGTACATACACGTTGATAAAAAGGATTCCAATATGTAGGTATCCAATCGAATATCCTATGTAAACGCGCTTTTATAATATTTTTTTTATTGCCTTTGTCGGCAGACGAGCATACGGCCCACCTGATGGTGAGTGGTTACCGTCGCCCATGGACTTCAGCAGTGCCAAGGGCAGAGCCAAGCCGCTGCCTACCGCTTAATACTCTCCACAAGCCTCGTTTGAAGAAGGACATGTCATAGCGCTCGGGAAACACCGTGGAGGGGAGTTCATTCCATAGCCGGATGGTACGTGGCAAAAAAGATCTCTGGAAACGCACTGTGGATGACCGCAGTGGCTCCAGGTAGTATGGATGAACTCTACTCGGGTGGCTAATTTCATGGTTTCTGTATTCGCGGCATATTTACGGAACATATACCCCGCGAATAGAGATCTTTTACTGTATATACTGCATCTATATTCCGGTAACTATTAGATTCCAGATGAATCACAAGTTCGTCTCACTATAAAAGGTGATTATAAAAGTAGAACAAACAAATCCATTTATAGAAACTATGAATCAATGTCATATTCCATAACCGAATCGAACTTCTGTAAGAAATGATTGCCGTTCAGAACTACTTCTTTCGTCTTTAGTTAAACCTATTTCAGAACCGCAAGTTTAGTGGAACTTGGGAAAAGTTGTTTCAAACTCGACGAGGATCTGATCAAATCAATTCAAGTTGGAACGAATAGACAAACCAGCAGTCAAACTTGAGCCGTCTTCTTACCTTCAAATGTCTTTTACCTAAAAAGAAAACTTCATGTTGGGAAAATAATAAAAAATTTAAATATTTAGTGACGATATATAGGTAGTATTTTCTTTCTTTACTACGAGTCGCGGCATAATTAAAACTACATTTACGGCTTAATCTCGCGTTTTTTTTATTGTCATTACTTTATTTCGACGTCTCGAACAATTAACAATGTTACCAACAACTTAACACTTAACGAGTTTATGATTTTAAAATAAATTGACTTTACATTGACTCATTTCTACGTATTTTTCTTCAACAGTAATTAATTACTTGCAACGTTAATTTGCACATAAGACATATCGACGCTTGAAAGTCAAACGTGACTAAGCGACAATAACTGCTTTGTACATAAATGATAGACAATAACCATATTCGATGCGCAAAAAAAATATATTTCTAGGTCTATTAAAATCATTTCAATGCTACAGCTAGATTCATTAAAATAGTTTTTTTTCAGGTATTTTTCAGGTATATTTTAAATTAATTTCAACTTTAAATTAGTCTTCTGTAAAGTTCACGCATTATCGCTTAGTCACGTTTGCCTTTCAAGCGTCGATATATAATACTCATTAATAATTAAGCATATATCAATGTCATTTTTACAATTCATTGTTAATGATAAATTAATCGATGTGATCTAAAAAGATAGTAAATAAAACCCAGTTGAAGAAAAAGGAACTTCATCTTTTATGTATACTATGTATAATACTATGTATGTGTACACTTTATGTATACTGGAGCCACAAAGGGAAGGAAGTAACTATACAACAATATAAATGAGACGCAAGGCCACGTTCTACTACTAATTGTATACCAGCTCAACTGAAAATTATATTTATTTTTATAATCTTTAATAACATAATACAAAAGCCTCCACAATCTTTATTTCTGTTTTTAACGAACAGAAATAGGATAAATTTCGCAATGAAACTGTGAATTATCAAAGTTTAAAAGTAAATTGTTAAAAAACGTTATGACAAACTGGTGGGAAAAAATTTACTTCGAAAATGTATATTGATGAATTAATTGCATTAATATAAGTTTATTGCAAAACGTTTATCATAAAATGTTTTTGTATCTAAAATTTTAACGTACATATACACTTCAGTCAAAGTTTATAATGACTTACCAGATAAAATGGTTCTTTCGCTTCTTTTCCGCTCTTGATTCTACATTTCACAACGCCCTCTACGCCCCCAGAGACAAAAAAAGATCGAGAAAGATCGTACGTGAGACGGTGATACAGAAGGGTGGTCACGACCCTCAGCAGTGAGGAATATGACGCAAGGAGGAAGTGATCAAATGAATCCAATTCACTGATTCTAAAACAGGCATTTTAAAAACCTTATTAATGTTACCAAATTACTGTTTATAAAATAAAATAAATTTTAATAAGATTATTTTTTCTCAATACTCTTTGATTCGGTTATAATAATTATCTATAATGCTAAGAGAACCAGCTTAATTCTACAATGAATTATGAACACAATTCAGCTACAATTTTAACCGTATTTTAACAATCGCTAGATTAAATTACCAGTTGCTCTATAAAAATGTTGAGTATAAAGCAGGAAATATTATGGCAGGATAAAAACGGTCTGAAGTAGGATTTAACAGCGTGAGGTGGAGCCGGGATTAAGTGCCTATCTGCATCAGGCGGTTGGCAGCGACGGTATGCATAGATCGTGTTCAGCGGCTAATCTTGAGCGGCCTATCTCGTCGTGGACGGCTTGACGTTAACTGATGTAACCTAAAGCAACAACGAATACCTACCAACATTAAAATCTATACGTATAAAAATGAATTGCTGTTTGTTAGTATCGCTAAAACCCGAGAACGGCCTGATCGATTTGACTAATTTTGGTCTTATGAAATTATTTGTGGAAGTTCAAAAAAGGCTTAAAAGGTAGATAAATATGGAAATGCTCGAAATTATATAAAAAAACAATTTTGTTTCTCCTTTGATGTGTCCCCGTCGGACGGATTCCTTTTGTTTGTTTTAAATTTATTTTCTACAAAAGTTTAGGTCTTTTATTTATCCATTGAGGCACTACGAAGTCTGCGGGGTCAGCTAGTAATACTATAAAATTTGTAATTTTTGATCAAAGTATCCGATGTCATTTTACCTATTGAATTTAGCTTTGAATAATATTTACAAACATAAATTTGAGCCGACATTTTTTTTTCGATACCACGCCTGAGAATATTATAATCTTTCAAAATACAAAAACACGTTCTCGTTCTTATTATCCTTTCGTTGGGCCTATAGCAAAACTTTATGAGACTTTGAATACAGGCCCAACCCTTCGGCCTACTTCGCACCCTTTCTGTAGGTACTGGGCTTGCAAACTGATTGTTCCGAAAGTGCCTACGCAAATATACCGTACAAGGGACGCTAAACTGACAAGGTGTGATTTAACTTTGTTTCATCTCGTTCAACAAAAGGATATCTTTGAATTAGAACCACCGAAATTTGCTATATTTCGTTTGGAATAATTAAATGAATTTTAGTTAAATATACGAAACATTGAAAGCCCGAATATTAATCATATTTATTAGATGAAAATTTTAATAAGTTAGATACAAGTTTTCTCCTTCAAGGTCAAAGCTAATGAGGGTAATTGCGATACCAATTACTAAAATGAAGAAATGCTCATCCAATAATAAAATAGATTCGATAATAATAAAATAGATTAAATTTTATTTTAAGTTCAAATCTGATCTTCAAGACTATATCAAAGTGAAATATTAAAATTGATTTGTCAGAATAGAAAACTTTGCAACTGAAAAACTAGTTTCCAACTCCAACGAATAAAGAAAGAAAAATTCTGACAAAATAGAAGTGTTCAATTTTTAAAATCCCTAAATCTGAGAGACAGTATCTGAAAGTTTTTGATAGATTCGACACTAACTAGAATTGCGACTTATTTTGTGACACTTATTTATTCGATTATCCTGAAATGCCTAAAATTAATTACTTACCATGTGAAAGCTGATATTGACTTACCATGACCAAAATGATGTATTACAATCATTGTGAAATTATCGTATTTATTACAACACAGAGACACTATTCAATATTGATCGCTTTGTTAGCGTAGTGGCAATGGTATAATAATACCTTTGGTATTATAAGCTTACTAGTACAGGCTTGGTTCTCGGTCGAAGTTTCGATTTTTACTAAAGATATTTGATATTCTGATTTTAGGTGTGATTACCAATTTATGGATAATACATGGGGAAAAGCCATACTTTAAATTTGAAAGCTTATAATATAGTGCACACTTTTCTATTAAAATAAGTTACAGTTTCCATTGAACAGCTATTTTAGTTTACTCATGATCTTTCTAACGTCCTAATATCCAGCAGGGACGTCTGTGGGTTCGAAAACCGATAGATAGGAACAAAATGAAAAAAGAAACACAAATACCTAAATAATATAAAATCACTTTACGGAATTCATAATAAATAAATTATTAACATAAAAATTGCATTTATTCAGTGAAATGAAACGAGCGATTATAAATAATATAAATTTGACGGTTATCGGTTATATACGGTTTGAAGAAGAACATGTCATAGCGCTCGGGAAACACCGTGGAGGGGAGTTCATTCCCCTGGTGGTAGGACCTCTTGTGAGTCTGCGCGGGTAGGCACCACCGCCCTGCCTATTTCTGCCGTGACGCAGTAATGCGTTTCGGCTTGAAGGGTGGGGCAGCCGTTGTAACTATACTTGAGACCTTAGAACTTATATCTCAAGGTGGGTGGCGCATTTACGTTGTGGATGTCTATGGGTTCCGGTAACCACTTAATACCGAGTGGGCTATGAGCTCGTCCACCCATCTAAGCAATAAAAAAAAGGCGGATGGTACGTGGCAGAAATGATCTTTGGAAACGCAATGTCGATAATTTTACTATCGTTATCCGCATAAGTGCCATCGTATAATTGCGCCAGTTGTACCAATTGAGAACTAATTTGTAAAACTCGTCCACCCATTTAGCGCATAAAAAATATTTGCTGATTTGGCGGCTTGGTTCAAGCATCTCTTTATTTGTGAAGCTTTACTAGAGCTTACTGATATTATATGCTAAACGGTAAACTTTGCATGACAACTTAATTCGAAGTTTCATGAAGTTTCAAGAACACGCTCTTCTATCATTACCAAAACACCAGCTTACACTCGTTGAGTTAAGGGATAATAAACAACTACCACAGCTCAACCTATGTGAAGTAACGTAAACCTTCAGAAATTAGTACACTTATTTTTTCCGTTAAGGCAATACTGAAAACGTCAATGTTGCCTAAAAAACGACACCATTATGACTTACGCGGAAATGTTTGAACAAAATTCCATCTCTGGTGAGCCACAAATCGTGTTTTATAGCAACCCCTTTCGTAATCTATTTATGGGGAGGAAGTATCGGGGTGGACACCATCGGAAATATAAATAAACAATGATACTCTAACAGTTCCTAATATTATAATATATTTTTTATTAATGATTAAGTTAGTATACTTATGGTAAAAATTTCATGTTGGAAGTCTTTGAAAGTTTTTACTTCGGCTTTCGCTAGTCGTAGACATTATTAAAACGACTTTTACGATTTAATCGGACTTTTTTAATGTCATCACATTATTTCTTTAAAATAAACAAAAAATTTACCTTACAACAACTATTACATCCAGCTAAAATGGTTCTCGATTGCAAAATAATTTCATTAAAAGATGAACAATTCCGTCATTTACTATAGCAAAAATAAACAATGGAGCAAAGAGCGGTAAGAAAAAACATTGTCCCGGGAAACGAGACTAGGCGTCGCGGTGTCCACCGTCGACATCACGGTCAGACCCATGATTAATTACCCGGGAGATTTATGACGCAGGAAACCGATTACTCGTGTCGATATCACAATACAGATCCCTGGGAACCTCACTTCTTTGACAGATACGAGACTCGAACAGAAATAGACAAATTTTGCTTGTACGAAAATAATTTTTATCCTCCTCTTCATGAATGCTCATGTAAGGCTCAGTAACTCCAAGGGTATTTCGAACCTTTTACATATAATAAGAAATGGGTGTCTGAGAGGGAAAGAGAAATATCCAGAGAATGTCTCTTAGTTTTAAGGGTCTTTTATTTTAAAGGTAATTTGGATTTTGAAGTATCATTGTTCTCGTTCATGTTGTGCTATCTCCGATAAGCTCGGATAGAGGACCATGAATTCAGCTCTACCCATCTACGCCAGTAAGAAAAACTGCATGTGCATATTATTAAATTTGGATATTCGGTATCGGCGTAGACCACGACTTATTCCGTAGCAGTAATACGTTTCGGTTTGAATGGTGGAGCAGCCGTTGTTAAAAGTGTGATCTTATAACTCATGACTCATCGTGGGTGGCGGCATTTACGTTGTAGTTGCCAGGCGGGCCGTGAGCTCGTCCACCCATCTAAGGGGAATAAATTGTAATCCAGTCTTTACATGTCGAAAATGTTTGATTCACATACGTTATTATGTATTCACTCTGAGTGGTAGGTGAGTTTACCAGCCTCAGCCTGAATAAATTTGCCAAGCAACAGCAGTGCTTCGCTGAATCTACCACCGGATCGAAACCGCGACCCACTGAGAATATCCGGCGAGAAACTCGGTGGGCCGTGTCTGCGGGAACCATGACACCAAATTTAAATGTTATAGTTATTTTTTACATCTTAAATTATCATGGTATAGTAATCTCATTTGTTATGTATTGGACGATCGTTCCGCCTTAGCTACATAAGATTAGTATTTTTCAGTCTAAAATGAGGTCCGCTTTGTCTTATGCTAAACATTGTACTAATCGGCTATTCGGTTCTAATCCCTAATTCCGTGTACATATATAAATATCGTGCTCGCTAGAAGTGTAACGCACATGTAAATACATTGTTATAAAAATATCCAAAATGTTTTATCAAAAAGTATTAGTATATTACACATTCAATAGGTTTAAAAAAAGATAAAAGAGTAATTTAATTCCTTTGAGAGCAATTTTTCGTTCTATTGTCGAATGTCCATCATAATTTGATATTTTATTGAACAGATTATACCTACACTAACGAATATTGACACAAAAAAGAATTCCATTAAATTACGACTTTAAATCATTTTGATAACAATCGATTTTATGAAATTCCTCGGGGAGAGGAGATAAATGAAATTTGTTACAAAAGTTCCATTGGATAGCTCTCGGTTACGATATTAAATTTATGCCATCAAGTGGCATTCAAAGAATGGGCATTTAACTTAGATTTTCAATCGAGGAATTCAATAACGTTTAAAAATAATTCTGTTACCGGTTAATACTACGCGGACCACATATTTAATTAAATTTACTAAACTAAAGAACTTTTACGGCTTCGTTACGTCATGTTACTCTTAAAACAACTATATAAGGTTATGATATGACCATTGAATTTTTTTATTCTATAAATAAAATGTCTCTTATTAACTTATCAACGCTTTGCAATATATCGTGTTTATTTTATTATATTTCAAACGTGACCATTATACACGTATACTTTATCACATAAATCATCTAATTTAAGAAAACACAACAAACTGTAACCTTTCATAAGTGTTTAAGTTTATTTTTTTCGTAAATTAAATAACATTAAATTTGTTTAAGACAACCCTGTTATTACGACGTATTTTATCCTAAAATTTCCTTTCATTACTCAGTTCCAATTACAAAAATTATTACCCTATAGACAAAGATCAAAAGATTCAGTCGTGACTTTAATAATAATTTAAAACGGAACTACATTTGCGGAGTGGGTTACAAAGCAATTATTAAACGTTTATAACCGAAACATGATATTTCGTTATATACAATAGCCTCTTAGATTCTATTCACCCACTTTACGGTAACATCAGATGATATTTCGTTATATACAATAGCCTCTTCGGCGGGATGGATGTAATGTGCTCTGCTCAATAGCTCCGACTGGGTTCCCGCCTGGTCCGGGGTAAGGCGCCGGCTGTGAGCGGCAGGAGTTTTTAGTGAGGTTCGACTCCCACATACCCCACCTGCCGTACGGGTGGGGATCCGGCGATTTTCTCCTGTGGAAAAAGAAAAAATATATATACAATAGCCTCTTAGATTATATTCACCCACTTTATATATATAGAGAGAGATATATAGAGAGAGTGGTAGAGAGTGAGAGAGTAGGCTTTATTGGCATACCAAAACATAATTAAGTATTGATAGTAAGTGAACAAGTTAGTAAAAATTGTACAATGGGCGGTCTTATCGCTAAAAACGATATCTTCCAGATTACCGTTTTCATCCAGGGAAATTCTCAAAAAAATACGGCAGGTATGTTACGGTATATGGTTATTAATAAATTTTTTTATCGCCCATGTAGAAGACGAGCAAATGGCCCAGCTGATGGTGAGTGGTAACCGTTTCTCATGGACATCAGCAATGCCAGGGCCACAGCCAAGTCACTGCCTACCACTGAGTACCGTCCGTAAGCCTCGTTTGAAGAAGGATCTATTATAGCCCTCGGGAAAAACTCGGAAGAAGAAACGAACAATTCCATGCCCTAGAGCACCGCGTCTTTAAATCGGTCCGTACACACATCAGAATCGGCAGAGCTGCCCATAAGCAGGATGAGCAAAATTCACGCATTCCATCGCAACCTGCTGACTTATACTGCTAAACTCTTCGACAACCGGTCGTCGTCCGGCGACCAGGACGAGAAAGTCCTATGCCAGCACAGATAAGGTAGTAATCAGATGACTCAAATGGAGTATTGATCACATTTTATCTGGCCGGGTGAGTGGTCAGCAGAAGGTCCAACAAAGAAGATTCGTGTCCCTCAATATCTGGGACACGGGTGGGTAGTTTCGCCGGGTGGGTGAAACCGTCGGTCAAGACAAAATTCTAGGCAGTCTAACATAACAGGTCAATGTATCGGGGATTAAACCTAAATAAGATAATAGATATAAAATAAATATTCAAGCATAAAACATATTATATATAGTTACAGGTTACTATAAAGGTTACTATAAATAGATACAGGAGCCCATAGACATCAACAAAGTAAATACTGCAGCCCAACTTGAGACATGAATTCTAAGTCTCCGTTTTATGGTACAACGGCTGCTCCACTCTTCAAACTGAAACGTATTACTGCTTCACGGCAGAAAGAGCCAGGCTGGTGATACCTACCCGTGGTAGCGCACAACACGCCTTAATACTTACAATTACGCAAATTATATCTTTGGCGGGTTTGATTTATATTGCACGATGTTGTACTGTTAAAACTGAGACCTTCGAACTCTTTTCTAAGGTGGTAGGCGGCATTTATGTTATAGATGTCTATGGAATCCGGTAACCACTTAACACCAGGGGGGCCGTGAGCTCGTCCATCTAAGCAATAAAATAAAATAACAATGATATTATTCCTTGATCATGGAATCGTTCGTGATTATTATTAGTCCGTGATTATTACGTTAAGTGCGTATTTCATTAGAAAAATTGGTACCTGCCTGCGGGATTCGACCACTTGCACAGTCGCATCGCTCGATACGAATGCACCAGGTGTTTTGTCTTTTAGGCCATGACGACTTCGTAACATAAAAACAAACAGCACTAAACAGATAAGTACCCACTCGTAATGCTCCTACATCATTCTTTTAAAGTTAACTTAAATACTACACAATAAGACAAGACAATAGTTCTCTTAAGATTTATTCGCAGAATGTCACAGAATATTTTTAATAACCTGGAATTGTTGAAGGCGATCGTTCACGGCGATCGATCATTGGTTCAGGTCAAATAAAATATACCGTCAGTAATCCGTGTAGGCGATCGTGTGTTTTATGACTACAGATTTTCAACATGTCTCCTTTTATGCTTCGTAAAAGTTTTATCCATCCTTTATGTACCAACGAATTCCTGGCCATTGTAACTCATTTTACGTACGTTATCATATCCGAATAAAGGAAATCTTTGAAACTATTTAATTATGAACTCCTAATTTTTTGTTGATCCGTCATAGTGTTTAAAATTCATAATGATTTTAAAATAAATTAAATACTTAACATATGTCCAAACGAAACTTCCACTGTGAAGGAATAGCAACGTGTAATAAAAATCACAATTTACAATTACAATTTGTATAATTACTGGTTGTAGGGTGTAGTGTGATTCCCGCACAGATAAGTAACCACCAGCCTACTCACATATTTTTGCCACGAAACAGTAATGGATTTAGAAATATTGAGACTTAAACTCAAATATCAAGGTTTGTTGGCGACATTCACGTTATGATGCCTATTTTTCCGACAACCGCAGGTCATGAACTCTTTCACTAGTCTGTGCGATAAGAATAGAATATAATAATGGACAATATGGTAATACATTGTAGCGTAGAGCTAATATTCTACACGTCATATTGTATTATTATTATTTTATGGATTTTTTCTGAAATAAATGTTTTATTATTATTACTCTCTATCTTGATTTTTTAATAGACAGTTAAAGAAACATTTCCTGTCACTTAAATATAATAATGTTATATTGTAAGTTTAAGTAATGTAGTTATACATTATCCTTTGTGCATTAATAATTAGTAAAATAATAGTATAACTATTATGTCAAGTATAAGAAAGAGTATGACGAGTTAGGTTTCAGTAAATGCAAGTTTTACACAAAGACATGTTCAATATTAATTTTATTCCACTACTGTCGCACCCTAGTTATTTGTTCTCTTCTAATCACTTTTTAGTTTATCTCGCTTCACGCTTTTCATTTCAACTTTGGTGTTGGTATTTTTTTGGGATAGATAGGGTTTCTGATGACCCGGAGGCTTTTACAGAATCAGGAGAATGGAAAAGTAAGCTCAGGCTTAGGGCAAATGCCCACGAAGGAGGCCTGTCTGCTCAGAGATACTTACATTGTGAGAGTATTTACCATTGGATCGGAATCGCAACCCCTTGAGATATTCCGGCGATAACCTCAACAGGCCGATGATATAGGTTAAAGGTTCTACGATGACCAATGCCAGAGTGATAACTAGAAGCGTCCGACAGAAAAGTGGATCAGGTGGATCCAACAGGATATATCTAGGATATTGATAGTAGTCAACGTGTCCATATACGAAGCCATGTGCTTTTAATCACTATGGATACTTCATATAATGTATTCTAACATATAAAATATGCTATAACATTTAAAAAATGTGGTATGTTAACATATAAAATAGATGTAATTAGTGAAGTATATATTTAATTGCAAAACCTATTATTCCATCGATTAAAGCTTACTCTTGTCACAACTCTCATCCCGATTCCAAATTTGAATTAATAAAACAAAAATTGGCACAAAACAAATGATATCACAACATTATATCGTACGAATATTGGAAGCAGTGTAGAAAGAAACAAGAATAAAACGATAAATGGTTTTTGAAGGTAAAGAGACAATGTCAGCGAAATGCAAATCATCCTCTTTTGTGGATATCAAAGATAATGATTTCGAGTCGAAATATCTTACATGCGAAATCATGTTGCCACATGAAGCGGTGTATTTCATGCAATTTATTGTTGAACCTGGTCCCTTATTCATATGACAGCGAACGAATTATGGAAACAAGTTTGCGGAAATCGTGATTCGGGAGCGTAACATGTGGTATAGAAATGGGTTCAGCAATCAACGTGCGACGTCCGAGATTACCACATTCATATTTAATGTTTTCGAAGATTTCCTCGAGTATTTTTTTTTTGTTAGAACATCAACGAACTAGCAGAAAATTGAATTAAGGGGAAATTAATTTGTGTTTTTGTGTATTAATACATTATTAAGCACTCTTGTAATCGTTTAATATCTGTTTTTTTTTTCGGTCCTAGCCTTTGTTTGTCTTATCAGTAAGAATTGTCAATATATTCGTATAACTTTCAATTCATTATAAAATACTTTTTTAATTCGATTTGTAGATATTATATTACATTTATTTTAGCTGTTTTATAAATTTGATGTAAGGGACTGTAACATACCGCCCTGCTTATTTCTGCCGTGAAGCAATAATTCGTTCTGGTTCGCGAATGGAACAGCCCTTATACAATCAAGTTCACCATACATCTCAAGGTAGGTAGCGAAATTCAGCTTTTACTATTTTGGGCCCTGAGCTACGTCTATTTATTCGACATCAGCTACCGAACGCGACTGAAAAAATGGTGATATCCAGAGAAATTAACAACGCAATAGAAGATCGCTATTACTTGGAAGATCACCAAATAAACCAAGAACGAATCCGCTCATAATCCTAGGACTAATCGCCAATAAGCGATGGAAAAAACTTACTTTGCATAAGTCTTCATTACAAAAAGACATAGATATTACTGGTGGTAGGACCTCTTGTGAGTCCGCACGGGTAGGTACCACCGCCCTGCCTATTTCTGCCGTGAAGTAGTAATGCGTTTCGGTTTGAAGGGTGGGGCAGCCGTTGTAACTATACTGAGATCTTAGAACTTATATCTCAAGGTGCGTGGCGCATTTACGTTGTAGATGTCTATTGGGTTCATTAACCACGCAACAGAAGGTGGTCTGTGAGCTCGTCCACCCATCTAAGCAATAAAAAAAACAACAACCTGGAAGTTTATTTCAGAATACAAAAATTTTTCGATTTTATTTCACAACTAACAACCCTAAACTTCTAATATGTCAAAGGTATACGCGCTTGATTTTATTCACAGACTCGGAGAAAATTGATTTCCTCTACATACGAGCATTTTGTTTCGTATCATTTTTATTGACGTTCACGTAAATTAACGTAAACTCACAAACGTAGTGTTTTTGTAAGGCGTAGCGGATTTAATACCCCGTTCCCAGTTGTAACTCAGTGTTTATTACCGTGTTTATTTCGCCCCATCGGCGGTGGGTACATAAAACCACAACAAATTATTAACTTTTTAGTAGGTACCTGTTGTTGAAAATATTTACGGTTCGTGCGTATTTATTTCAGGTATATCTAATGTTTGTACATTATTTTGTAAAATATGAGAGCACAGTCAGACGCGCACTTAAAAAAGGTAATGAAATATGAAATATAAAACAATAAGTTCTTAAATAGCAAATCATTTATAATAGATTAAACAAATCTATACTAATATTATAAAGAGGAAAGATTTGTTTGTTTGTTCTGAATAGGCTCCGAAACTACTGAACCGATTTGAAAAATTCTTTCACTGTTTGAAAGCTACACTATTCCCGAGTGACATAGGCTATGATCTTTTTTGAAAAATATTAGGGATCCTTACTAATACCAATTTAATATGCCAATTATATAATAATAATACCAATTACCAAAGTGTAAAAAAATTACCTAAATTATTCATTACATCGCGTGCCCTGCGAAAACTATTGATGATAGAATAAAATAATGCACTACGACTTTGTAGAACACATTATTATTTACAAAAAGTGTCGCGACAACATATGTCTAACTATTATAGTTATGCCGCAATAAGTGTTCTTTTATTTAAAAAAATAAAATAACGTCAAATATCGTTGAAATTTTTGTTAAAGACCCGAGCGGAGCCGGAGCGGGCCGCTAGTAGCTTATAAACGAATAAGCAATGTATTTAAATATATTAGCAATTAATAAGTAATGTAATAAATACTTAATAAGCGGTGTATATATATTTTAAGTTGGCTATCTAAATCAAAATATGCAAACGTTTTACAACATACAACCTCTGCATTACGCATGTACAATGCTCTCCTAACTCGATTTGACATGAATCTCGTATGTCAAAACGTATAGCAAAACAAATTTATGACATAAAATCGTTGCATTAAGATTAATTTTCAAATACTTTTACAGCAAATTGACGGCCATATAAGCTTATTTACAGAATTGCGACTACTAATGTTATGTCATTTGGCGTAAGTGCTGTACCGTGTAGCTATTTGACCTCTGAGGTCAGACCGTTTCAAATGCAAAGAAATAAATATAGGCGAGCATTTCTCGTTTCAATAGACTTGGTTACATTGTCTTTAGTTTTTGCGTCCAAAGGTACACTTAACCTAAGTATATAGGTTATTTTCTTGTGAGCTGTCTACATTTTCTTTCATAGAGCTTGTAGGTCATTAAAAAAATATTACTATAATATAATCATCAGTTATAGTAGTAATATTTTTCATTGATCGACTCAACAGGCACAATTAATTGAACACGCGCAGTATTAATGTTCTCGATCGCTGACATGTAAGAAACAAAAGCTATTTTAAGAGGACACGAGACCTTTTTAAATGACATAATGTTCAACATAAAAGTAGTATGATGCCTAAACATAAGTCATCATCATCATCAGCAGTCCACAGCTGGACATAGACCTCTCCAATTGTAAAAAACATAGGTCACCGTTCTAATAATACTGTTTTTGTAAATTAAACAAAACTGATATCGCGTCTTAATCTAAAAAAAAAAACTATCTCTCTAGTAACCGCTTAAGTGTGTCTTATTTTTTGCATGGAATTATTACTAGTGGCCCAAACGCCTTTTCAGTATCACCAGGTAGGCGAAGCACGGGCTCAGCCGCCGGGAGGGAGGTATGTCGTAAGATTGTCTACCAGACTATAGTGATAAATAAAATACATTGTGTTCTTTATGAGCTATGTTAACTGCCTAACAACAGCACGCTAGTCCGTCCCGTTTACTGAACTACGACAACAAGTAATCTATATATATATAAAAATGAATTGCTGTTCGTTAGTCTCGCTAAAACTCGAGAACGGTTAGACCGATTTGGCTAATTTTGATCTTGAATTATTTATGTTAGTTCAGAGAAGGTCTAAAAAGTAGATAAATCTGAAAATTTTGTTTTTCCTTTGATGTGTCCTCAGTTGGACGGATTCTTTTTGTTGGTTTTAACTGTTTTGAGTTTATTTTATACAAAAGTTTAGGTCTTTTATTTATCGATTGAGGCACTACGAAGTCTGCCGGGTCAGCTAGTAATAAAATAAAATAATATCCCAATTATCTTCATTCGAGTTATCCGTTCACGTGACCGGTATTAATCAGCGAATTTAAATTGCTTCAACGAATACACGTTGGATGCAAAAATTTAAATCATCGACGCAGCAGGCGAATCGAAAATTGTTTATGGTAATGGTAAGTTCGGGTGTACGTGGGTAGTTCGTGTTTTATTAGCAGCGTTCACCGGCCAAATAATGACCCCTCACATCATAATTTAACAAATCAAATATTTAAGCAAACACAATAGTATTTCGGTGATTGATCTATATTAAATCATGTCACGTGAAAAGTTTTTCATAGCCCAGTTTGTCGACTAAATAACGAACACACCGTTAAAATATTCAATCTCGATTTCTCAATCTTATGTTTCCAAAAAATGTGTACACAGGATAACCGAGCATTGAAACTTAATATTATTTTAGGGAATATTTTTCATGTTTGAAGGACTTTTTTCTGTATAATGACAACCAAAAAAAAAACGTTCTACACAGAAATTACCATAAAGAACTGTCTCCAAGAATAGTCATTATTAACCATTCGACCATCTATCATAGGACGTGATATACAAGATATCAAAAATACATCTAAGGAATTACTTATGGTCGTGCCCAAAAGATTCAATACGTGGAAAATGAATGCTTCTATGATGGAGATATCCTTCAGCTTTGAAGTCGTCGTGGCCTAAAGGATAATACGTCCGGTGCATTCGTATGTAGCGATGCACCGATGTTCGAATCCCGCAGGCGGGTACCAATTTTTCTAATGAAATACGCACTCAACAAATGTTCACGATTGACTTCCACGGTGAAGGAATAACATCGTGTAATAAAAACCAAACCCGCAAAATTATAATTTGCGTAATCGCTGGTGGTAGGACCTCTTGGGAGTCCGCACGGGTAGGTATCACCACCCCGCCTATTTCCGCCGTGAAGCAGTAATGCGTTTCGGTTCGAAGGGTGGGGTAGCCGTTGTAACTATACTGAGACCTTAGAACTTATATCTCGAGGTGGGTGGCGCATTTACGTTGTAGATGTCTATAGGCTCCAGTAACCACTTAACACCAGGTGCGCTGTGAGCTCGTCCATCCATCTAAGCAATAAAAATAAATAAATAAATATCCTTCAGCTTAGCCAGAATATCATGTATTCATTCGAAGACTAAATTCTTACGAAATTATTCCGCTGTTTCTTCTGCAGTAAAAGCTCAGTATAAATAAGGCTTCATTCTGTGGTTATCGGTAGGTAATGGTGCGTAAATACAAACACTTCTCGGCCGGAAATTGAACCCACAGCCATTAAGTGTGTAGGTAGACCTACGTTTTGCTTTACCTTTACTATATTCGATTAAATAATATATTATATACATATTTATTATTATATTTTTTTCGGATTCGTTAACATGTCGACGTGTAATTTGGTGCTACTAAAAATTGGAAGTGTCATTTGTAAATATAAATTTAATCAATATCTATATATTAATACGTGAAGCAAAAACTTTGTATCCCTTTTTACGAAAATTGCGCGGACGGAGGCGCATGAAATTTTCCACACTTATAGAGAATATAGAGAAGAAGTGCACAATACTAATATTTTTTTTAAATAATGCATAAAAGATACATTAAATCAATAAAGAAAACATTACACACACTACATACCATGTATTTGACGCACACATTAAATCAATAAAGAAAACATTACACACACTACATACCATGTATTTGACGCACACACGCATGCATACTATTTATTGTCAAACTTTTGTTCTTGACGTCTGTTGTCAAAAATTTGTGATTATACAAACTTACAATTCCAATTAATTATAGTCGAATTTCGACTACTGCGGGACCTCTAGTTTACAATGAATACTTCATCATAGGATTAGCACTATGAGCACTATATAAATTCGTAGCAACGTGAAGTAGGTTATTAATATTTAGTGTAATAAATATAATAGGCCATCTTTTCTCGTTTAGTTTCGTAGTCATATGATATTGATGGAAATTCGTTCATAGCTTTGGAGTTGGAACCCATGATTGCTACACCGTAGAAAATGATGGAACACGTCCCATAACCAGTGCCAAGAATCTTAATGAATCAGTTTCGCTTTATCGTAAAAATAAAATTCTGTCACAAATGGTCAAAACATAAATTTAAATTAATTTTTTTTCCTCCGTAAGTATAACGCACAATCGATTTATTTTAGTCAAAGCACAACGCTCGGACAAAACTATCCCTTAAAAGGTATTCAAAAGTATCAAAATCATTGCATTCTGGCGATAAGAACGTCAGATAACCCGCACTCTATTTAACGGCTTACAAAAGCGGTGAGCAAAAACAAATTTTCCGGTTCCTCTAATAACTTACGGAGCGCCTTGAGCATAGCCGCAGCCGAGACCACAAACAAAATCGATCGGACTTTATACGAAGTTTTTTGCCTATACAATTTAAATGTATGAATAAAGCCATAGATTTATCTGAAATACATAAATCAGTATTCTGAATTATCGGCAAACCACTAATTATTAATATATCATAAATAAATACCCTTTGGAGTGATTCCAATTCCAAAATAAATATGTGTTTAAATTACAAAATAACATTTTATTACGTTTTCATCGACAAGTGTATAAATTATCTTTAGGCAGTAATTAGTGAGCTACTAACACACCGGTACTACAGCTTTGAACACTAAATAACTAGCTCACGGTGCCTAATTTTACGAGCTTTGTACAAAAAGCTTTATTAATACGGCTATTCAGAGTAAAAACAACTTTAGAGCAGAAATAGAGATTTATCGCTGAAATTAAATGTTATGATTGAAAATCGTTAAGAGAACCCCTAAAATGTTTTTCACAGACGGATAAAAATCTTTCACCCACAAAAAAAGTATATATGTACAACGAGGTTCTTGAGTGTGCACTGCATAAATTGCCTTGTATTTGGAGATCGCCTGACCATTAATGGCCACTAGGTGGGACAGATCTTTATCGCCAAATGGGATTTCTGGGTGGCGGTTCGGTGGCCAATACAAAGAAATCGTGTACCTCGTTTGCTCGGTTAATGTTTAGGGTTATAGGAACTTTTGTTGAAATCAGAACTCGCCGACTGGAAGCATCTCGTTCGCGTTAAAAGATTAATTACCTAATTAAACCTGTAGTATTTGTTCGTCAAATAAGGGCCTGTTTGTATACGGTAATTAAGGTAGTGCGCAGTTAAAATATTTTGCTTTCAATTTCTTCTTTTGACCCAATTAAAACTTAAAATTTTTCTGTTAAATTAAAAACTTGCAGAATAGTTTTTGCCAAAATAGTTAAATTTTCTATATGACGATCATGATTGAATGGATTACTAACAAGTGAACACCAATCAATTATTAATGGTGAAACTGGAAAGGCCTCCGAGCCACCAGTAATCCTTCAATCCAAAAAAAAATTGTCAAACTCACCCTCATATAGGATTTAGGATCGTTCCAAAAAATCCTTATTGACCGCAATGTAGATTTACAATTTACATTCGGTAACATGCAACCAGTAGTAGCCATCAAAGTAAACCAAAAAAGTGGTGAAATTCAAAAACATACAGCAATGATAAAGTAAATAAAATTGAATTCTGTAACTTCCAAAAACCTTAGAGCTAAGTCGTATCATTGAAAAAAAATCAACAAAATAATTTTAATGATTAGTAGTGTAATTAATACAAATTAAGCCATTCGACTAAAACATTAGAGAATTTCAAATTTCTGAAATGGCTCAGTTGCAAAGAACTTGTAAGTAACTATTAGGAGCAGGCCCGGGATCAACTTAGTGATTGTTTAAATAGGAAAACTTCCAGTAGATATGAGAAGCGGTGAGGCCCCAATAAATCAAAATTATTGGTAAAGTTTTGGTCTACCAAGCCACCTGAAATATTAATTCCTCCCATATTTCATTACACTTGAAACATTTCATGTCAATAACAGATAGTTTATGTTCTTATCCACCTGAATAAGGTGTCTTTGAATACGAATTTAGTCAATTGAATAGATTCAGAATTTCTATATATATATATATATATCTAAAAATTATATCTATATATTAATACGTGAAGCAAAAACGTTGTATCCCTTTTTACGAAAATTGCGCAGAAGGAGGAGTATGAAATTTTTCACACTTATAGAGAATATAGAGAAGAAGTGGACAATGCTAATATTTTTTTTAAATAATGCATAAAAGATACAGTAAATCAATAAAGAAAACATTACACACACTACATACCATGTATTTGAAGCACACACGCATGCATACTATTTATTGTCAAACTTTTGTTCTTGGCGTCTGTTGTCAAATTGAGAATAGATTAAATATTGTTTGTTATTATTTTTTATAGTGTAGTCTTGGCGAAATTTGTGATTATAGAAGTATAAAATACAATCATAATAGTGTACAAACTTACAATTCCAATTAATTATAGTCGAATTTTGAGTACTGCGGGACCTCTAGTTCTACTAATAATGTGAATAAAACAAAGTACTATCTCACATAAATGTGAATGTTCTTAAACTGTAAGAGGTTAGATATACAATTTAATTAGACAGTGTAGATATACAATCTAATTAAATTTTTCTACTTTTTACATTAAGCTTTCAACGTAAAATCCTAAGCGTTCATTAGGGAAAACGAAAAACGTTTCGTATTAAAGTAAGTTTCAAGCACATTCCTTTAATGAGAAAAAATTCGCTCAAACAAGAGATGATAAGTGATTTCTGCCGGCACCTCCAACACGCCTAATATCTTACGCAGAGCGTTTAACGGTTAAGGAAAATTTCACCAAACTTAAGCTCATCAAGCGTCGTCTCGCCGCAACTAAACTTAAATTTAGCAAAAAATATTTCTTTCGTGAAGAAAAACAAAAGCGACTTTATCTCCGGGTAGAAATTTATGAGATGCGCTGAGGATTAATGGAGGAATGTTTGCCGTGCCCTCTGGCCCGGCCTCGGCTTCATTAGAGCGTGTTTCTACAATATTCTGATTAATATTTACCTTTCACTTCTTGCAGATTGTAGTTCATTAACCTTTCGACTCGGTAATCGAGCCAGGCACGTAAAGTAGACTATCCGATTTTAGAAAAGGAGACCAATTAATTTTCAGATTTTACTGGTGGTAGGACCTCTTGTGAATCTGTACGGGTAGGTACCACCACCCCGCGTATTTGTGCCGTGAAGCAGTAATGCGTTTCGGTTTGAAGGGTGGGGCAGCCGTTGTAACTATACTGAGACCTTAGAACTTATGTCTCAAGATGGGTGGTGCATTTACGTTGTAGATGTCTATGGGCTCTGAGGTGGGCTGTGAGCTCGTCCACCCATCTAAGCAATAAAAAAAAAACTTTCAATGTTGCGGTAACTAGGTAGTGATGTCCAAGCGCGTTGCTAATCGCTTAACACAAACCACGAGGTTCGACTATCATTAAAATACGGTATTGAATTGTATCAGCTGTAAATATTCACAATATAACAAATCTAACTAAAAACGAAAGCTAACCTACATTGCATACACATTGCCATTGATTTTTGCGTTAATAGCAATTGCGTTTTGTTTCGAATATGACGGCGCTTTCCAGGAAAAACGGAAACAAACAAAGGCAGCAGCACCACTGACCCGACGGCCGGTAAACGCTGCTCTAAATTATAAAAAAGTTTGTACCTCATGAAGTCCTGCTTGATAGTTAATAGGTCCTTTAAGCATTCTACTCATTCTATTCGCGTTTCCCCTTGCCTTTCATATAAAGATAGGTATCGTTCTTATCATATTCTAAGTCCCGTTCGAGGCAATCATTAAGTTTAAAACAGATTACGTAACCGCGTGCAAGTGCGCTCTGTAAAATGGTATCTGGCCTATCTGGCGTGCAATGCCAGCTTGAAACAGACACGTTATCTATGAATGTTGAAAAGATAACGTGAACACGATTAGTGGCCACTGCCGGCCCATTAATACACAATAATTTAATATTATTCGTGCATTCTCGTACATATTTGACTGTTAACCACTATAGCGACTAATGGGCGAATATTGTGACCAAGAGTTAAAAAAGAATCTTATATTGGAATTCGTTTAATATAATTGGAACGAATTTCCTTATGGGACGATGCGGAGGGATACCCTAACCGGGAAAAAACGTCCGTAACGTAAGATTTAATTAGTAATGAACACAGTGTACGACTTAACTTTGTAATAACGTACAAAAAATAACATATTTTTTTATCATTCATTGACCACGATCTCAGAGCGTTCGTTTGCGCAATACACTAACTCTTATGCAAACAACCGTGAATGAAGTGTACCACAATAAGTTCGCAATAAGTTGTTGCGAAACCTCCAGTTTTATTTTCTTTATACCTCGTATAGAACTTAAAATTAATATTTTTATAATAAGGAACTTCGTTCTTATCCGATGTCCCACGGCACCACACATCTTTTTTTTGACGATGTTATGAAAGGCATTATAAGTTTCACGGGTAAATTTTGAACACAGAAAACCACACAAAGCATTTTTCTCCGCTATAAATTTTTTCTCGGTGACTATCAAACGGGGTCTTCAGGCCTTGACGTAATTACCCGATCCCCGTGTGTGTCTAGCGAGGGGTCCTGAGTGACTGCTTGTTCAACTTTTGTCACCTTCACGAGACTACTCCGTGCTTTTTTATTGCCTGTGTAGGCATACGAACATACGGCTCAAGTGGTGGCGAGTGGTCACCGTTGCTCATCGATATCAGCAATGTCAGAGGCAGAGCTAAGTCGCTGCGTAAAAGTAAGCTTTAGATAAGATTAATACAATATAGAAGCTTCGTATTCATCATTAATTAAATGTCTACATTCAAATTAAAGAATAGTGTAGCTTGACCTAATTTTATTTTGTCTTTTAAGTTCAAAGCACATGACCATTTTGCACTAGAAGTAGGCAGAGCACTAGTAGACTTTCTATATTGATTAAAATGCAGATCAACAGAGTATTTATACGCAGCTGTATGAATTACGTTACTTAGTAATTGATTCATAAATTACTCTTAGCTTAGTAAAACCTGGGTTCGACATTTTATTAGGAGCTCCTACGAATCATTTAGAATACTGATTAATGTTCAATCAAATGTTATTTATTAAAAAAAAACATTCTAATGCATTCAGTTACACACAGAACACATTTCGGACTGCATATTTTAAGTGATGAGTAAAAATTGGTATGCTCTTTTTTTTCATTAAATTAACCAACAGCAACCAACCAACCAGCAGCGTGAGCAATCGTGAACATAGCTCATGGCACGTATGCGACTTTTAGAAACATTCCAATTTTATTTCCACACTTTCATCATACCTTATTCAATATCGAACATTCGAGTTATTTACTCCACTTGTATACAAAACCCCCGAGGGTAGACAAATTTTCTTTTGCAATTGTATCGTTGTATGACGCTTAGTGAGAATAAAAAACCGGAAAGTATTCGAAATGTTCGAAAAATTGTAATGAGATTAAATAAAAGTTTAATAAAATTGGAAATTTAATGTAATTTTGCCTATTACGATTATTTTTTTCAAATTTAAATACAATATTATTTTTTGGCTTAGTGATGACAAGGAGACAGGTGATGCTATATACCGTACATATTGTTGTATGTAAGATATGTACAAATAATAGTAAGTAATTAGCGTGAACAACACTTGTTTGAACGCAGGAAAACGCTATTGTACACGGACGTAGTAAGGGTGAAGAACTTGGATAAACTTCGCTTACATTATGCTGTGATACAAACAATTTTTTTTTTTTTTAATTCGAAATTACATTCTTCTCTACAGTATAAAATTGAGACACAAGCTACGGTTATCTGTGTAGCGATCGCTATCACACAATGAAAAAATTTCGGAAAAATCTGATTCGCACCAACTACATTTTCAAGATACGCTTACATATTGTACAAGTCCCCGAAAATAACCAGTTCGGTGGAAGATCTCTTTATCGCTGATTCCCCAAAATCTGTATACATTTTTATTTTGTAACTTTTATATTTCTTAACCTATTCAATGTCTTTATTAATATAGATTTTTAGAAAAAAGGACTGCTTGTTTATGCTACACACGATATGGTGTACGGGAGCCAACAAACTCTTCAAAGGCATTTTGCACTCTCTGTCGATTATAAAGTATTTCCCAGCCAAAATTTGTCCATACTCTGTAGAAATAGAAATCTGTTAGCGCAAGGTCTGGTGAGTGCGGTAGTTGACAAAAAATTTCTAACCCTAGTTCTTTCGTTATTCCGTGTGAGATTAGCGTTATCTTGCATCAGCAAAGGGAACGAGTGATTAACCTAGAATGGCCAGAGACTCGTAACCTTATAACTTTGGGTTGGGATTTTGCGTCGTCCACTGTACTCACCAGACTTCTGATTTTTGGGACCACTTCTTGGCAGTAAAAAAATTCAACATCCGAAAGGGAGTACAAAATGTCTTTGAAGAGTTTGTTGAGTCCCGAACACCTGACTACTTCACTGGAAAATTGCCCCTGCGCTAGTAGAGATGCATCGATATGGGCGCATTTTTTTATTGATAAAAAAAAAGAAGTACTCAAAATTTTTGTAAACTAAACGGTAATTTCGTAGGTAAAGACTTAATATACATATAATATGTATATAAACCGTAAACGTAACTAAAGTAAGGCCAACCAGACGAGATAAAAAATGTAAACAAAGTTTCAGGAGTAAAAAACATTTTTATTTAAACAAATTATTACAAAGTTCGAATTTTAATCGTTGTCATCTGTACTAGACAAAGATGATTCGTCGCAAGAGTCCGAGTCAGCTGTGTTTATGATAAAACTATCTATTGTATTATAAATCATGTTGTCAATATTGCTATAAAAATTGTCCTCGACTTTTATAACATGATCCACACAATTTCGCCATTTATCAGCAGATACACGTTGGATCCCCTCTTGTAGCAGTTTTTTCATATTTTCAAATTTAAATGTAGTATTATTGCAGTGGGATAATTGATGATATTGCGAGCTACGTGTCCCAAAAATCAAAAATAAAACTAACAAAAACGGAATAATAACAACAACAAACCAAGTAAATACGGAAACGAAAAAATATGTATCACTTCGAACGCAATCCAAACAGGAATGAACTTGTTCACAAAATGGCGGACCAAATGTTGACAACTGCGGTACTCAGTGCTTTCCAGTACCACGAAACACACAACGACAGCTGTTGTCGACCAACTGACGCCATAACTACGCGTACGAGTGATAAGGACAGAGATAATAATCCCTCGCTATCGCAATGTAACTCAGTAACGGTCCGCTTGTTTACGTTTATTATCTCGTCTGGTTGGCCTAAGTTTAGCATACTACAGCCTGAATGCGTGTTGAAGAAGGAGCTAAGTAACTTCAAAACAATCGTCAATCATCGAATACTAATCCACTAAGTGACTGTTCAATTCCCATTTTATTACTGGTGGTAGGACCTCTTGTGAGTCCGCGCGGGTAGGTACCACCGCCCTGCTTATTTCTGCCGTGAAGCAGTAATGCGTTTCGGTTTGAAGGGTGGGGCAACCGATGTAACTATACTTGAGACCTTAGAACTTATATCTCAAGGTGGGTGGCGCATTTACGTCGTAGATGTCTATGGCCTCCAGTAACCACTTAACAGCAGGTAGGCTGTGAGCTCGTCCACCCATCTAAGCAATAAAAAAAAAACTCGTTTACAAATGTAGATTATGATAAAGTACGCCAATTTTGGCCGCGACTTAAGGAAGTGCTAACTCCAGGCAACGGCTGACAAGTGCAATTGCGGTACACGAGATATAGTGATAGCGCAGGCACGCCCCGCTGTTAACACTTCCCAAGCACGCCAAGGTGCATTGACCTTTAGATAATCTAGATAAACTAGAACAACAACTTTTAGATTTTAATTTATATTCTGCGAAACACAGTTCATTCTATTATAGAAAAACAAAAATATGCAGACTTTAATACTGAAATTTTGGTTTCGAACAGCCTCGTCAGCTTAAAACCTTGCTTTTTTTTTTCGAACTGTCAAAAACACCATGGCTATTTCTGTTTTTTTTTCCTTCGATTTATTAAATTAAAAAAAATATCAACTCAAATACAACGTAATCAGAGATCTGATAAAAAATATAATATATATGTATGTATATACATATTTTAAGTCCATATTTTCAATTTCGTTGATTACTACAATTTCACATCGTTTCTATATTTTATGCATAGGTATAAAATGTATCCAGGATTAGTTGAAATTCTTTTAACCGGTTTCTTTCAGTTACATTATGAAAATTTGAAGTGATTTCGTAGAAAAATACATAAAACAAGACATAACTTACTTTGCATTACCATAAAGGTCTTAAACACAAAATGCAATATTTTAACACGGTTTCGTGCTTTGGAAAATGTATAATGCCACTAGCTTATGTTTTAAACTTACTGAGTAATACATTGTGCATTCAAATTATTTCCAAACATAGCGGGGTGAGAGGGGAGTAGTGATGAAATTACACACGAAAAAACATTCGTTCGACATCATTTATATAATATACTGTTCTACTAATATTATTTTTATGATAAATGTTACTGTCACGTTTTTATGATTTTAAATGTATTTGGCAGTGTCATAGAAAGTGCCACATAAACCACACGACTTTCATTATAATATCAAGTCATTCAAAACCAAACCTTAGCACCTCAACAAAACTAAGTTTTTTTGAACGGCTCCAGTAACACAAGCTGGCCATTGTAATGAATAATGCAATCAAGCTTCCAAAATTTTTAAGAATCTATTTTCTTCATTTCATAATAAAAACCAACGTACACCTAACAAATATGAAGCTGTTCCATGTTAACGTTGTCAGAAAATGTAATTCATAATGTAGAAATAGCATGACGAAAAGGTTTACTAAGTACTCAAGTTTGAAAAAGACATTATGCAAATGAACTCTTTTAGAGGCTTTTAGGAGCCACTTTGAATCAAGGGTGCTTAAAATAAAATTTCTTTTCCCACCTTTATAATTATCCGAAGACTAAAAATAAGGAAATAATTTGAGATTATATGAAATCAGGCAATATGCCATAATTCACAAACTTTTTAAAGTAAATTTGCGCCTCTTCAGGAGCTTGTGTCTGAAAGTTAGGGATTGTTAAAAATAGGCTTCTATTTTTGTAATATATTATGATGAAAATTTAACTTTTTGTCCCAAAAAAATTTATGTAGCCTAGATAGAGGGTCATAAACATCTTTTTATAAGATAACAATAATAATTGAATTTTTATTTTTTACCAACTCTTCTTGAACAGCACCAGCAGTTTAACGAATTTTTACTATACTTGTGGCTTTTTTTTCTTTTCCATCTTTAAGCGAATGGACGTCAGCAATACTCGAATTTTGAATGCAACGCTGCTTAAATAAAACTTTAGCGCATGTGGAAGAAAATATCTCTTAAAACGCACCGCTCTAAAAATAAGCTTTTCAAGAAAACAGATAACACTAGTCCGAATTTAAAAAGTCAACCTAATTTCTTTGCTTTTTTTTTTCTTCGAATTAAATTTCTGTCCAATTAAACTGGAGCACATGAACGCCTTCGTGATTAGAAAACTAAAAAGAAATACGAGCTTCAAGAATTCTATCTCAGCATTCGACGGAAATGGTTAAAGGAAATAAAACGTGTCATCTGTCCCAGTTAATGAGGTGAAATACTAACGTTTCGCTGAGTTCTAGACGATGCTCTTTTTGTCCTCTCCGAGCGGAATAAGTAATGAGGAAACGACCGAGGTAAGTCGCCTGAAGGAGTAAGCCTTATTACGTGATTTCCTCTCAAAACTCCATGCTTAAGACGTAATTTTGAGTTAACTAACGTCATTTTAAAAGAACTAGCTACCTACATAAAATTTTGACGGTATAACTTCTCGAAACTTAAATTGCAAAACGTTTCCGTCGGTAGTCGAGGTAGATATGTTTTTTGTGAAAACGGTCGCTTTTTTTTATCCTACCTAAGTTGATGGGTCTAGAGAGACCATATCAGCGTAACCTTAACTAGTACGTGAGCTCACGGGGCCCAAATCTGACGATGTTGCTAACACGAACCCTAGCAAGAGTCGTACTTCGCAGAATCTATCACCGGATCGGAAACGCGACCCACTGAGAAGATCCGGCGAGAAACTCAGTGGGCTGTGTCTGTGGGTTAATTTACTCACCGAGCCCTTCGTCGCAAGCGACGGGTTCGACGAGAACGATGACCGGTGCTTGGGGTACCTAAAAGCACTGTTACTAGATCGGGAGGATCCGAAATGACGTGTTTTGGGCGACGTCGACTGTTTACCATTTACCGGTCGCAGTGCTGTATCTACGTTGCTGATTTTAATGGATACTACATTATTAACGAAAGATATTTTATGACAAAAATTTACAGCTGTATAGTAAATAATGGACATACCAAGAAATCGGAACATTCTTGTTAATGGTTTGCGAGCTGATAAATCGTGGAAGGCGGGACATTGATCGCTCGTAAAACTTTTAACGACTGCCTGAAATTACTACCTATTACAACGCGTTTCATTCGCTCGTTGTACTCGATTGTTTCGTGGAACAATAGGTTCGGTAATTGTAGTGAAACATTCCGTTTTTATATCTGCTTGAAGGCTTGCTACCTGACCCAAAAAAATTATCCAAATTTTATATATATTTTTTGCTGTAGATAAAACATTAATTTCACTACCTACTTCATATTATCACTCCACGCTACTAAAACAATGAAATAATTAAATACATACTTTGTAACGGTGAAAGCTGAGCATGACACCGCTACACCAACCAGTAACCGCAATGGTGAAGATGAGACTCAATTTTAATAAAAGGGTCAAGGTCAGGGTCCATAAAAACACCAGAAGTGCATCTTACTGCACTTCTTACAAATTTAATATAATATATATAGCAAACACACACACACACACACACAAAATAAACAAGAGTTCATAAAATTAACAAATAGTTTACTTAAAATATATAGGGGCTTAAATTAATAAATTATATGAAAGTAGACTAATGATGATGTTGAGATGTTACGTAGTATCTAGTAGGGATCTAATGAGGATATTTCAGCTCCTTGGCGTGAGATGACAATTAGACGGTACTAAGTCTGATTGATTCCGGAACACTACAAAACGATCCACGGAGTGCATTCCAACAAAAATTAAAGATAAACAGGCCTATTGGAACTCTACAATAAATTAATTATACACAATGAGTCTCAAGAATCTACATAGATTAGACAAAGTGATAATTAAAAACTTACCGTTAATATAAATCAGGCACTATTTTTTTATGTGAAAGATCTATAGCCGCACGTAAAACCGATTTCTGGGGTGGCGACGCATGCAGTGGCGACGCGTCGCCATGCGCAATCGACTGTGCGATTCTCTCCCACTCGATCCGGCGTTAAGCCATCTCTCTTGCTACACTGAGCTCGGATACCTATAGTGTATACTCCGTAGTGTATACAGTGTTGTTTACTACAGTACACATAACCTGTGTTTTATTTGAAAACAAGTTATTTTTTCGTAATATTTTATTTTATCATTATGACATATTTAGTTCCTATTACAATCTGTTATTTTCTGTATATTACTTTTACAAAATAATGTCGATGTTTCACATCTGCCAGGCGTCCCGTGACGGCTCACATTTTTTTTTGTTTTTTTGTTTTTGATGCGTTATGGATTAATGCTTACAAGAAAACCTTTTTTACTGCACTGGATTTGTGGACGAGCTCGCGGCTAACCAGAGTGGCGTGGCGAGTTGATTGAATGCCACCATTCTATTGGAAAACGCTAGAAGTCTAGAGCGCTAGAATTATACCATACCATTAGTGGCTCTTGCACCTTTCAGCCGTCATACATGCTACGGTCAGCAATAGACACGTGTTGTTCTTCTACTGTAAGCCCAAGATATTGCGGGTTTAGTTTATATTCAGCCTTCGTTATTTACGTGTTCGCAACCTAATAGATTGCCTTGAAACGTTCCGAGATTTCTTGTTTTACATCTCATTTGGTCGGAATTGCAGCCCACTGTTTGTTCCCAGCAACGAGCGCCGGACTGCGATGTTAATGAAACGCTTGTGAACTTTATGAGTCTCTTTTCCTTTTAATTAGAATTCGTATTCGCTTTGTTAAGCGATTACAGGAGCCCATAAACTAAATCTTGAGACATCAGGACGTCCCAATAGTATTGTAATAGAGATATCGTAATCTTCAGCTAGCACTTTTGTTTTTTGGAACGCAGTTCCTTATGGGACGATGCGGAGTGGTACCCTTACCGGGAAAACATCCGTAACGTAAGATTTTTATTAGTAATGCACACAGTGTACGACTTAACTTTGTAATAACGAACAAAAAATAACATATTTTTTTATCATTCATTGACCACGATCTCAGAGCGTTCGTTTGCGCAATACACTAACTCTTATGCAAAGAACCGTGAATGAAGTGTACCACAATAAGTTCGCACGTTACCGAATGACCGTGGGTTGTTGCGAATCCTCCAGTTTCGTTTTCTTTATACCTCGAATAGAACTTAAAATTAATATTTTTATAATAAGGAACTTCGTTCCTATCCGGTGTCCCATGACACCACACATCTTTTTTCCTACCCAGGCTTGCCTTGCCTTGCCTAAGCTAGCCTTGAGAGGCTATTTCAGCGTAAACTTAACTAGTAGGTGAGCTCACGGGGCTCAAACCGGAGTGATGCTAACACTGACCCTTACAAGAGCAGTGCTTCGCAGAATCTACCACCGGATCGGAAACGCGACCCACTGAGAAGATCCGGCGAGAAACTCAGTGGGCTTAAAGCACATAATTGACATTCAAAAAACATCGATAACACGTAATACGTAGAATATACGATTATTTTCTTAGGTTTACTCGCATTTATTACTACTGGTAGGACTGCTTATTTCTGCCGTGAAGCTGTAATGTGTTTCGGTTTGAAGGGTGGGGCAGTTGTTGTACTGTAAAAACTGAGACCTTAGAACGATTATCTCAAGGTAGGTGGTAGTATTTACGTTGTCGATGTCTATGGGCTCCAGTAATCACTTAACACCAGCTGAGCCGTGAGCTCGTCCACCCACCTAAACAATAACAAAAAGATTACTTTTACACTTCCGGATATTTAGCGTACTTCATTTTATTTGTGAACATACATTAATAATATTTTTAATATGTAGAATTCTAATCGCTCAATAAATTCAATTAGCGCATTATGTAATGTAGCGACTACCAGACGATCGCTCTTGATTTAAAATAGCCTAGCACGTCTCAGTTGTCTCTTTCTGATAGACAGGTGAAATTTGCGTCATTATGAACTATAGGACCATAATATAAATACGAAAGAGGATCTTTCTGTTACGTTTCACTCTCAAACGACTAAACCGAATTTGGGTATGGAAATAGATTGAGCCCCGGGAAAGAATAAAGGCTAACTTTTATCCTACTATTGAATACGGGTTTTCGTCCACGGGGTACAAAGTCTAGTCGACGCCAATGAAGCTGCGGGTGGAAAGTCTTTCACGAATAAATCAATATTATTACAATTAATTTCAGTTAAACTCACAGATAAAGGCTAATTTATAATTAATTGCAACGATTCTGTTGCCAATCGTCAACTTTATATAATTAGTGTTTGTAAACAATTCCGAAAAGTTTTGTTAATAAACCCGGCCTTAACTATTAATTGGTCCGTTTCCAGAGCTCTTGTCGGCGAGGGTCTGTTATTTCATAACCAGTCAATGCGAAAAAGTTTTATAGTGCGCTCAAAATAAACAAATTACAAAATTACCAAGTAAAGTAGACTTTCATGATTTTAATTCATTATTTTTGTAAATTACATGCTTAGGCTTCCGTAGGCAAATTGCGACAAACGCAATTCTTATTTTTTCATATTTTTTTATATCGTATTTTTTTGTCCGTTGTGGTATACGGATATCAAAGCCATTGTTATTGAAGATTTTTGAGCCACTTATGTACATATATCTATCATTACAGGTGAGCGTAATCTGCAAATCATTCCTTTTTGAGAACATCGCAAAATATTTGCACCGATCACTTCAGGTTTAACTCAGGAATGATAAGATTGAAATGAAGATATTAAATTTTGATCCGTCGGTAGATTCAGCGAAGCGCTGCTGTTGCTAGGCGGACGTTATGAAATTCTTTCAGGCTGAGCCCCGTGAGCTCACCCAACATTCACGTAGAAGCCAGAATAACGTATGTGAATCTAACATTTCCAAAAAGCAAATATTGGTCTATGATTTCTTCCCCTTTTACATTCGCAATGAAAATATCATTTGTCAAAGGGTTTCGTTCTCAGATATATGAATTCATTTTTCGACACGAGACATCCTTTCAACTTGAAACTTGGTTCCATCGGAGAATAAAATTTCTAAGAACCATTTTAATTGGCATGCTTTTAGTAAAGGTCTTCTCGTGAAATTGCGTCTTTAAAGAATAGAGTGAGTGATACATGCGTATATCTTATACATATTGTAATGGTTAAGGTTAAGCCGCATGTATTATAATGTGAAAAGAGAGTATTTCAAATATTAATAAAATGCTCCGTATTTCAACTAGTTCTATGGATGTACCTTACGTACAAAGAAAACAAAATAGTTAAACAATAATTGATTTTTAACTAAATTTCAAAACTACCTTAACCCAAAATGTTAAGGTTCGTTTAACGTTAATTTTTTTTTATTATTATTAATTTATTCTGATATTGTAGTTATTGTTAATGAATGTAATATAGATCCAAAATCTGAAGTATGTATATGAATGCTAGGTAGGTAATGAAATAAATAAATAAAAAATATTTTTTTATCACGAATCACTTATTAGCTAGCCATTTTGTTTCCGAAGAACTGATTAAATGAGATTTTTTTTAAATGTCATCTTAAGAGTTCCTAATGCAGCTTAACTTACAAAAGTTAAACTTGAAAGTCATATTCAATATATTTTAATTTGTCAACAATCATAGAACGGTAAAATTGATAGAACTACCAGTTTTATAAATTGCAAGAACAAGCTACTGCTGGCAACGGTCTCTAAATTAACGATACTGCAATTTCTCGCTAATGGAATTCGTTTGTACAAACACAAATTATACTCTGAAATTACCAATCCTACATTTCGCTATTGCATTAACTTGCACTGTCATTAAGCATTATGGTACGCATTCAGACTGACTTCTTGTGCTTGCCTCGTTGCTATACTATATCGCATAAAGGTGTTTTGGATACTATCATGTCTTCTGGTTTATAAGAAAAAATGTCGCCAAAGTTTATTTTCAATATTACGTAATGCGAATGAAATCCACAATCGCCTGTTCTAAGTATTCTATGAGCTATCACATTTATTATAGCATCGACCATTTCTATTAACAAAATCGAAAATAACAAATAAATTTAAAAATTAAAGAAAATGCCTACCTTTTCGACTAGATAACATCGAACAAGCACAAAGGTATAAAAAGTTAAACACGAAACTCTTGTGAAAATCGACGTACACCCTTTTCTTTATCCGTTTGCTTCTCATTTTAATTCAATTTACTGGATGAAGGAGAAAAAGTAATCTCCAGGGTTGGGTCGGGACACGCTACAGAGAGATTGGAAGTCATCGGCGCAGTATTGGGACGAACCCATATACTTTTATGGCGGTGAAAGTTTTTTTATTCGCGGCAGAAGAAAAAAGATTCGCGTTTCGCGCGAACCCTCTCACATGTGAGCCGCATACGAGAATAACTATGGATACTCGGATGAGGAATGAAAACATTAGTAGTCGGTTCATTTTTATCTCAAATAAAACCCTGGGAGTAACATAGCGTCTACGGCATGATGTTATGATCCGCAGTTGATAGAACCCTCATGAAAATAGTATGAGCGAGAAACAGTATTTCCGCGGAAAATACATGTTTTATTTCATACATTTATTCTTCAATGCACATAATTCTTTGTATGCACATAAATTATGGTAAACATTGACTTTAAAAAACATATATTTTACTAATACGTTATTTGTCCTCACATATACAATAAATAGGATTTTCGATCATTCTTAAAACTGCAGTGTAGTTAGTGTTCGCTCACGTGGCTCGCACTAATTTGAAGCCCCTTCAAGTCATTCAATCCCGTTTTTGCAGGATAGCCGTCGTGGTTCATGAGGAACGTGGATCTCCATTATGACCTGGAGCTTGACTCCATCAGTAATTATATTCATTCGGCATTAGTACACCACTGTACGCCACTTTGAGAAGGCGGCACGACACGAAAACTCTCTTGTCGAGGCCGCAGGAAATTACATACGCGATCCTGTGGACCGAATAATAAACAGTCGACGTCACCCTAAGCAGGTCATTTCGGATCCTCCCGATCCACTAACGATGCTTTAGTTAGGTACCTCAAGCTCCGATCACCGTTCTCGTCGAATCCGTCGTTGGCGACGAAGCGTTCAGCGAGTAAACTAACTCATAGACATAGCTCAGTGAGTTTCTCACCGGATCTTCTCAGTGGGTCGCGTTTCCGATCCGGCGCTAGATTCTGCGAAGCACTGCTCTTGCTAGGGTCAGTGTTAGCAACGCCTCATGGTTTGAGCCCCGAGAACTCACCTACGCGTTACGGTTACGCTGACAGCCTCTCAAGGCTGAGGTAGGAAAAACAAAAAGAAAAAAAAAACCTTAAAAACAAATCAAAATAAATGGTTTTTTTTTACATGATATGTCGAACTTGTTCTCTGAACGACCAATTGAAATTGCGAAATACAACTGATCTATTTTATGAATCTATCTACTCGAAACACTGTCTCTTTCCGCATTTCCTTATATTTAGAACTCCACATACAATTTATTTGGCCCTGGAAAGTGCGGGTAATAATACTGAACCGGACGCAAATATACCGCGGGCGACATGTGGAACGTAATATATCACAGCGCGGCGGCAGAACTTTAATAAGATACAATCCCTTTTTGGTACCCCTTTAGCCAGTTATAGTATTAACTAGTTTAATAGTTTTTTTCTTTAACGGAATGTATTTTGAACTTGTAAATTAATTAATATTAGTTAATCACATTGGGCGGCATGCTTTATTCGGATATTACAATTATTATTATGTTTTTGAAGTTAAGCTTCTTTAGAATCGTTGTGATTCCAAACTCGATGAAACGAAACGAAAAAATAAGTCCATAGGGATAAAAACACATAAATGTATAGGATTCAGCTGGCGAGAGAATGAGATAGAACACATTATACGTGAAGTTAAAATATCAATTCACAGAGGACGCTTCCTCATACTATAAAAGATGATTTACAATTAGTTTGTTATCTATAGATGTCACTGCACGTAAATTCAACAATTCCTGAATCGCGGTGACGAGATGTTACACAGTTGATAGACGTTCTCGTATTTCTCTTGCGAAATCATACTTACCTGGCGTAGGGTTACCATAATCATGCAAGCGGTTCCCCCAGGGTGAGGCTGCTCCATTGCACTGCGTAGTGCTTGACCCTTGCCATTATTTATATTTTTTTATAAGTTTCACTTCTAGCGTGTGTGACTTGCACACATACACACTTTGTTTCAAAATCGGTTAGGTAAAAAAAATAGTTGAGTGATCAATCTCATTTTCCTAATCAGTGTTGTATTTATTTTATACTAGTGACCCGCCCTCGCTTCGCTTCGGAAACATTAAAACACACATGAAAACAAAAAAAACAAAAAAAATTAAAAAAGTAGCCTATGTTCATCAGGGACAATGTCGGCTTCTAATGGAAAAAGAATTTTTCAAATCGGTCCAGTAGTTTCGGAGCCTATTGAAACAAACAAACAAACAAATCTTTCCTTTTTATAATATTAGTATAGATCAACGTGGCACACGTGGAGCTATAAATTTTCGCAATAGGTCTTAACGTAGGCGAGTCTTTCAACGTTTTATTTATTCATGAACATGTTCGTAGCACGCAATGTGTAACATTGAAATGTTTTATATTTATATACGTACGCAATACAGAAATCTTAACGATAACAGATTTATCAGAATTTGCGATCTAACGTACATTGTGTAACGTGACTCGAACAAAACAAATGACAGTAGTGAAATATAAGTTGTCGATAGAGATTTTTTCGGTTCCATTACATTGAATCAATGAACAAATAAATACAAAAAAAACACATCTCATAATTCTTTAATAACAAAAATGAATCGAGCTACTTATTCTGCGCGTAAAACAAAGCGAACACCGAATACGTACTCCTCACCACCTGAAACATGAAACAATTTAATAAAATGATCGCTCACTGAACCGAAACAGAATGAAAGTTATGTGCAGACATTTCAATGAGCTGGATTCCGCGATTGGACCTTCAATAGTATTTATTTGCAAACAGATCCTATTATAGGTTTTATTTAAATCGCACAATATTACAAATTCTCCGTTGTCTTGAATTGGTTGTACAATGGGATACCCAATTATTTCTTAAGAAATATGCAAACAGACAGAACTAAATACTGCTTTTGATAAAAACTAAATTTTTACCAATATAAACGTGGCGTAAGTTAATTCTACCATTTTAAAGGCTTTCATAACCAGTGGGCTTTGGGCTCGCAGGATTGCAATCAAGACGATATCTCTGATATTCCTTTGAGTCGATAAAACTGGCGAATTGCACTTGTGCCAACCACAGTAGAATATCTCATCTGATAGCAACGATGCCTGAAAAATTAAAATACAATTATTCCAAGTCGTCGTAAGACACTGAACCAGTTAAGAATAAAGTGTGCTTTAGTAGATAAATTGATCTGAAATGTATGGCCATTACAAAAACACGCAAATATCTTCTTTACGAAGATATTATTGATAATACTTTTAGGCTTCAATGACTGATCAGCAACTTGCTCTTATCGCCAATTACTTCAAAATTTTAGACAAATACAAATTGAACCTTAATTTAAACTATAGTTATTAAGGACGTTTCTGTTTTACTAAGCACAGGTTCCACTAATAGTAAAAATAAAACGCAAAGTTGAAGAAACTACCACATTACAAGATTATGGAGAGAGGTGAATGATATGCAACTGTAGATCAACGAGATTGAAGTGTCATATATAATAACCAAACAGTTTATCTGCTAGATAGACCAGATTTATTTACAGAGATATAATTACAGATATTTAACCATAACCTTCGCCGACACCCGCAACAATGAACATTCCAATTAACTACTCAAAAACATTTGGAATCGTCGCACAGATTGTGTCATTTAGTTTCAGGAAAAGTGGTCATATTTGATCTTTCTATGTAGTTTCTAAGTCATTTTATGAGCTGCATCTGATATAAACTAAATTATAAGTCAAATCAAAAAGCCCGGAAAAAAAATTATGTGTTCACCATGACTTGTAAATTCGTTCAACAATACCTAAGCCTTACACAACCTTACAGATCCGAAAAACAACGAATAATAAAGAAAGGGTCGAAGGCATCAACGAAAATATGTTTTTACAGTTAGAATATAAAAATGAAGTTACAATGTAAGATCAAACATTACTGCTATCAACATAAATCACAACTTTCGCCGGGTTTTGTTATTTATGTGTTATGAACCAAAAAATCTGAGGTTTAGCCCTATGTCATGCCTCAGATAATGTGAATTTACGACTGGATCTGGACGTTTTTGAATTGCAACGGAATCATAATTTATTTGAAAGGGCAATAAATAATCAAAGAAAAGTTTATTTTAACAGGACCTGTCCTTTTACCGTAAGTGAATGCGACCGTGGCCTAATAGGTAAGTGGTCTGTGTGGTAGTGTCGAGTAAGACGATCACCCTAAAGGCAGATATCATCAGTGGACCTTACACGTGTCCTGAAATGGATTACGCGAAATAAACAAACCTACAAACTTATTAATTTGGGTAGGGTGCTGGCTCTGAGATATTGTGAGAACATACGATTAAATGCCACCGTTGTGCCTATTGCAGCCCCACCACAAGATAACTGAGACTTCAAAAAAAAACGTTTCAAAAATAAACTTTATCGGGGAAACTGCAAAGTGTATTACACAAAAAATCATGACTAGGTACGAATGCTCTTTCTGCTATAGGTAGTACTAGCTGTGCCCGCGACTCTGTCCGCGTGGAATAGCGATTTTGGGCAGCAGTTCTAGGACATATCTTTTCGTGTATAAACACCGTCATTTGGGTATTTAGAAAAATCTAATTTAAAGTAATGCTTCTCTATACACGACATTAGACGTATATCCATCGGGGATCAAAGCATACAGGTTGCTAGTATTGCTAACATGTGACAGAGCTACATAACCGTGTGACCGAGTTGACTGTGTGAAAAGCAGTTAACACTTAGATCTACACCCAAAACTTTTAGCGTCTGACCTTGGGCTTTATTTATTATCATCACGAAACAGGCTCACTGGAAACGCGATCGGCAGTGAGACATGCTTCTCGTTCTTCAAGTGTCTCCTGACACCGGGCATTTGCTGTTCAAGCCCTTGAGGAGTTCAGGCGGGATTCCCTATCAGTGGAAATCTCAGACTAACGCGATAGTGCATAAGATTCACGATCGATGGAGAAACGTGCGTGTCGTCAAAGCAGTAAGGGAAAGAATTCGAAGAAATCCTGTCCGAAAGCAAAAGATTTTATCTCGGGAGATGAAGATAGCACCTAGAACCATGTCGCGTACTTTAAAAGATGACTTAGAACTTGCAGCCTATAAGAGACGTACTGGTCATTTCTTAACTGATAATTTAAAAGAGAATAGGGTGGTAAAATCGAACCAACTACTGAAGCGGTACGCAAAGGGAGGTCATAGAAAAATTTTTTTTTTTTTTTTTTTTTTTTTTTTTTATTGCCCTTGTAGGCAGACGAGCATACGGCCCACCTGATGGTGAGTGGTTACCGTCGCCCATGGACTTCAGCAATGCCAGGGGCAGAGCCAAGCCGCTGCCTACCGCTTAATACTCTCCACAAGCCTCGTTTGAAGAAGGACATGTCATAGCGCTCGGGAAACACCGTGGAGGGGAGCTCATTCCATAGCCGGATGGTACGTGGCAAAAAAGACCTCTGGAAACGCACTGTGGATGACCGCAGTGGCTCCAGGTAGTATGGATGAACTCTACTCCGGTGGCGGGCGGTGCGATGGTAAAAACGAGATGCCGGTATCATCTCGAACAATTCCTCAGAGCACTCCCCATGGAACATACGGTACAAAATACAGAGGGAACCGAAGTCCCTCCGCAGACCCAGAGGTTCCAAACGATCCGTGAGACCGGGATTATCGACAATCCGAACGGCCCTCCTCTGTATGGAGTCAAATGGAAGAAGCTGGTATTTGGGAGCCCCGGCCCAGAGATGGGAGCAGTACTCCACGCGAGGCCGGACTTGTGCTTTATAAAGCAAAAGCCTTTGTCCAGCCTTGTCCTTTGTTCACGGATGAGAAATTTTTTATAATTGAGCAACATTTTAACAAACAAAATGACCGTATTTATGCTCAAAGCTCTAAGGAAGCTACCCAATTAGTCGACAGAGTGCAACGTGGGCACTATCCGACTTCAGTGATGGTTTGGTAGGGTATTAGCTATGAAGGAGTGACTGAGCCATATTTTTGTGAAAAAGGTATCAAAACATCGGCACAAGTGTATCAAGATACCATTCTTGAGAAGGTAGTGAAGCCCCTTAACAACACCATGTTCAATAATCAAGAATGGTCCTTCCAGCAAGACTCGCAAGACTCGACGCCAGGTCATAAAGCTCGGTCTACGCAGTCTTGGTTGGAAACGAACGTTTCGGACTTCATCAGAGCTGAAGACTGGCCGTCGATCTTAATCCGCTGGATTATAATTTATAGTCAGTTTTAGAGAGTACGGCTTGCTCTAAACGCCATGATAATTTGGAGTTCCTAAACCAATCTGTACGATTGGAAGTGAAAATTTTTCCCATGGAAAGAGTGCGTGCTTCTATTGATAACTGGCCTCAACGTTTAAAGGACTGTATTGCAGCCAATGGAGACCACTTCGAATAAGCTTTTTATACTTTAAATTGTTTTATATTTATGTATTAAACTAACACACTGTAAAAGTAATAAATGTTATTTACAATAGATTTATTTTTATTTTTAATTGTAACAGTATTTATGGCCAGATTCCGTATACCCGCGCGGCCGCGCAGTCGTAAACAATCTACAAACGCCCCGCTACGTGGTTCTTTAAATTGGCATTACTTTTTTATTTATGAACCGATTGACATGATACAAACACTAAATGTTAAGTAAAGCTTACCACAATAAATTAGTGAAAACCACATTTAAATCAGCAGAGCTGTTTCTGAGATTAGCGTGCACAAACGCACAGATAAACAGACAAACAGATAAAGAGACAAAATTTCTCAAAATCATTATTTTGGGTTCTATTGCGTTCATAAAACCCCGGATAATAGTTTTCCTGAGATATCTTCCATGTACATACAGCGACCAGTTACGATTTTATTATATGTATTGATGATGATGATGATGATGAAGATATTGATGATAAACTTTCTTTATATGAACTATGAAGTAATATAAATATACTTGTATTGTATTTGTTACTGGTAGTAGGATCTCTTACGAGTCCGCGCGGGTAGGTACCACCGCCCTGCCTATTTCTGCCGTGAAGCAGTAATGCGTTTCAGTTTGAAGGGTGGGGCAGCCGTTGTAACTATACTAAGATCTTAGAACTTATATCTCAAGGTAGGTGGCGCATTTACGTTGTAGATGTCCATGGGCTCCAGTAACCACTTAACACCAGGTGGGCTGTAAGCTCGTCCACTCATCTAAGCAATAAAATAAATAAAAAATCCTACGGGTTCGCCCACGCAATAACTGTAGCAGTGAACCGAATCTTACAGCTCGTATATGAAAAATGAGTGAAGTGGTGTAGGTCTTATAATAGAAATTTACATACACCCATTTCATATAAATCTAGAATTCTACACAATTGACGTACATACCTGATAGGTAATTTCGCCTGCATTGCACAGAAATAATGCAAGTAACAAATACATAGCTGCTAAAAAGAAAAATATCTTCATGCCCATAGTAAATGTCAGTTGATCTGAAAGCTACAAAATAATGGTTGATTCGCCTTCGTATATTATGTAAATACCATATATTGCAAATATGTTCTTGGTATAACTCATCAATTTTGATGAACATATTAAAAACGTTTTACTTAAAGTGGCACCTGTGACAGAGAAGCTGAGGAGTGCGCGTTTGGGATGATATGGACATGTGATGAGACGAAATGAAAATGAGGTTGTTAAGAGAGTGTTAACTATGAATGTGGAAGGATATAGAGGAAGAGGTAGACCTAAGAAGAAATGGATGGATTGTGTGAAAGACGATATGGGTAAGAGGGGAGTGAGCGAAGAAATTGTATATGATAGAAGAGTATGGAAGGAGAAAACATGTTGCGCCAACCCCAGGTGACTGGGAGAAGGGCAGGATAATGATGATGATTAAAAACGTTTTAATCTCGTTTGACATGTTTTGATTATTTTTAATGTTTGTATAAATTCCCTAAACATAAAAGTCGGGGCGTGTATATATGTTTACATATATAAATCTTCAGATTGGATCGTGTAGACCCAGCGGTAGCTACAGACAGTAGTGAATAGTGACAGTTAACAGTTAATCAAAAATGGACCAGCAAAGCGGGCCGGGTTTGTCTAGTTTACTATTTATTAATTAAATAAACGGCTAGCCGTTACAGAATTTCCGGAGTAACTGAGTATTTTACCATTTATTCCACAAAATCTGTACCGCTACTGGAAGTTCATCTACTTTAACAATAGTACCACCACTCGCCACCGAAGTCAAGCTGAACAGTTTCACCAAGAGCCACTTACCACCCGTACAGTGGGTTTAGCTCATTCCATTTAACACAAGCTAAACCTAAAATGGACTCTCTTTGTGGTGTTTCTGGCACTTTATGGCATGATGTTTTAGGTGATGCTTCAGAAGAGTATCTAACAATAAGTTATAGGACAGTGCGATTATACAATATCCGCTATCTATGAATGAACTGCCGCATATTGAATTTTTCTTCTGGTATTATACTTTGAAGTTTTTTTATTTATTGCCTAGATGTGTAGACGAGCTCACGGCCCACCTGGTGTTAAGTGGTTACTGGAACCCATAGACATCTACAACGTAAATGCACCTTGAGATATAACTTCTAAGGTATCAGTATAGTTACAACGGCTGCCCCACCCATCAAACCGAAACGCATTACTGCTTCACGGCAGAAATAGGCGGGTATGAGGTATACTGATAGATCACGAATATTAATTTAAATTGTCTTTTTAGTATTACAAAAATTTATAAGACTTTCAAATTTCCATTAAAGAATCTACAGAAGGTCAATACAGAGACTGAAAACAAAATGTAGCTGAAATACATAAATGCACCCAAAAGTAGGACTATCAGTTCATGTTCTCAACCAAGAGCTCGTCTAATCAATCACTTTACTCGTTTTAATACTTTTATCATGAAATCGTTTTTATCTTGATAAATTTCTGAACATAAATAACGAACGGAACGATTTTGCCAGTTTCTATCGCGCAAGCAAAAATCTCTAAGGAAACGACGTTAACATTTTCAAGGCAAATAACGCTATCCCTCTGGAAAATTAGTAGAAAAAGTCGTGGGCAAGTGAAGACAAGCGTAACAATTGTATTACTTACGGCAATTTGAAGTAGTAGCGAGACCGCCGAGCCCGAACTCTGACAGAGCTGTAACGCCATTACTGTCCCGAAAGCTTTGTGGATGTCTTTTGATAAACTGAAGCAGAATTTCACATACAATATAATGTGACTGAAATTATTGTGAATTTTGTTAAGACAATTTTTCATGCTTAATTTCCTATACGTAGCACGCTACAATGACAAACGATGGACAATTGAAGCGACAAAATGGAAAGGGCCTAATGGGAAAAGAAGGAAAGGACGACATAGGAAACGATGGAGTGATGATATCATAGTCGCCGCTGGAAAAGAAGCTGGAAAAGAACGGATGAAACAAGCTAAGAACAAAGAAAATTGAATTAAGCTGGAGGAGGCGTATACCCAAATAGAGGTTCCTATCGAAGAAAAATAAACAACAATCAATTAGATCAAAATGTAAAAATCATATATATTTAAGAATATTTACATGTAATATTTAGGTGATGGGAAATAAAAGGCTTTATTATTATTATTATATAATTTCCTATAATCGCTTTTATGTGTAACTATCCAACCACAGCTTCACCAACACATGTATTCACTCTTCTTTAGTTACCTTACCTTTACGTAATAAAGTTAATTTAATTTAATGCACAGACCTCCCGAAGTCAACTATTATTACTATTAATCTTAATGGGATCTTATAAATCTCATCAATATATATTTTAATAAAAATATTAAAACATCTACAAAAACAAAAATCCATTTCAAATATCATAATTACAACAAAAAAGCAAGCAATCTATTGCTGATAAAAATTTTGAGAGTAATCATTGACGATGACAAAAGTAACATTTATAGTGTGTAAGACTAGTTTTATGGTTTAAGTTTAGGCAGCTGTTGTAACTATACTTGAGACCTAAGAACTTATATCTATTCAAACTCATCTAAGAAATGGTGATTCGGTTACCTTAACAATTCATTATGCATCTTGATACCCTCGACAAGTCCTTGAGCCAATTTCTCAGCAGCCAATCTCGCCTTCCCAGCCGCTACAAGCTCATCTACATTCTCCCTTAATCTTTTGAAATAGTGCCTCAACGTTATGAATTTATATTTGTACATTATTAAATACGCCATTGTGTACGTATCAACTGATATAATCATAGACAGCATCATCACCAGTAAGACTAGTGTGGTGGCAATTCGGAAAATACTTGCCAGCATTGTATCGTCATCCTTAGATGGGTAATATGTGACTATTGTGACGAAGTGAGAACCTTTGAAATAAAGAGAATTTTACTTTTTCCTTGCCCTAGATAGGCAAACGAGCTTACTCATCTGGAACTAAACGGCTATCACATGAGCCCGTAGTCATCACTAATGTGTGTGGGTGTTCAATACGTTTTTTTTTATTGCCCTTGTAGGCAGACGAGCATACAGCCCACCTGATGGTGAGTAGTTACCGTCGCCCATGGACTTCAGCAATGCCAGGGGCAGAGCCAAGCCGCTGCCTACCGTGTAATACTCTCCAAAAGCCTCGTTTGAAGAAGGACATGTCATAGCGCTCGGGAAACACCGGGGAGGTGAGCTCATTCCATAGCCGGATGGTACGTGGCAAAAATGAAAACGTATGTAGTCTCTAGTTTATATACTACAGGAAATCTTAGTTTCGAGCTAAATTGTCGAGTGTCATTTTACAAAAAATAACTCTCAATCGGTTTGAGGAGTATTGTATTGTATAGTCGTTTTTTATTATACTTAATTGTATAGTGGCTTCCAAACTGCTACAGACCACAAGTAAATCGTGGGGTTTGGCCTATAGGCTCGGACGGGGTTAGTTTATTTATGACATTTATTCAATAATTTTTGGACTAAAAATATCCTTTGTAGTCAGAATCTCCTATGATTAAAACTTGAAAAGGGCTTTTTTTTTTACTTACAAAAAAATCAAACTTTCATTGCAATCATAATACAAATAAATAATACTGACCGTCATAAAATTTCCTCAAACCTTCAAACACGAAAAACGTGACTGAACCATAAACCGCGACACAATAAGCGACAACATTTATTTTCACAATCCGATACATCTCGTCCATCAGCGTTTGTTCCTCGTGAGCCTCGCAAATCATCATCATCTTACGATTCAGCGTTTTCAATAGCTCTTTGTTTTTTATTATGGAAATAAATTTAATCATAATAAGGGTGTGGCTTGAGGCAAACGTCACGGAGTCCCGTTTTTCGTCATCCGGGAAATCGCCCATCGTCGCCGCCATGATCTCCAGCACCGTCATGAAGCCATACGTAAAAAACAAAACGCAGCTATAAATTTTGTAAAGCAGTGTTTTGTCATTTCTAGATTCCGTTTTTTGATACCAAAAGTTTCCGGAGCCGACCAAAAAGATTTTATCGCAGTACGTCTTCAAGATGTAGTGATTCTTGTTCATGTTTTTGTTCATTGGTCGAGTTTTGTGCGGAACAACTGCTTTACCAATCAAGCTCATTAAATAGTTATTATAAAGGATTAATAATACCACAAATAATATAATTCTGCCTAACAAATTCGATCAACTTCACTTACGTATACTATGTATATGCTCGTATGATAATTTAAATTAATTGAATATGGGCTAAATAAACCAATACCGCGTTGGCGTGAGAGCCGAATCGATCTGATCAAATACAGAAATTTAATGAAATGTATTTGCTTATATGTGATTCTATAAAATTGATATTTTAAAGGCTCCGACGCTAATTTCGAAGGTTTTAATGAAGTAATTGAGCAAATTGCATAGAAAATTGTTACGAGTATTTTTTTTTCTTCGCAAAACTTTGAAATATTTACAAGCTAAAAGGTTCTGTGTGCTAAAAGGTACTGATGTGTTTTCTTGGCTATTTCTATAGTTTTTCTAGATACATAGATTTTATAGATGCGTGCGAGGCCTGGCGTTGTACCCGAATCGAATGACTGGAGTTAGATTCTTGGAGATAGGAACATTTGTTGTAAACGTAAACGGTATCTAATAAGATGTGTTCATATATGATTTGTACGGTGAAGGACTCCGCCTGATCCACTCGCGGCCTTCGGGCCTAGAGCCTACAATCAACTTCATTAAGCACATAGCTACATTCAAAAATGTAAACCTTAATCATTTCATCAAACAGATGAGGATATTTTTATCTTATATATGGACGTCTGTGGGCTGATAAGAAGATACATATTATGTATATATGTATTATGGCGCGAGCTGGACTTCGGCATCCGTTTGACACATCTACAACAAGAAAAATGATGCCCTACAAATATATTTTCAGATAGTTGTCAATCTGTTTAATATGTGTTAAAGTAAAAGGTCTTTTTTTTGTTGCTTAGATATATAATATAAAAAGAATTAATATAAATATTAATATATAAATTATCATTATAATTATTGCATCACTTTCAGTTCATTGAAATTCTTTTAAAAACTATGTTTGTTTCCGCACTGTGACCACATTTAGGAGGCAGTTGAGGATAGCAGAGGAGGAAATTTAAAACCTTTCAGTGCTTTAAAATACAAAAGTCAATACGGTTCGCTTCTTAACATGTCACTGTTTTATTTATGAAAAGAATTGTAACTCTGGAAGGATATAGAGGAAGAGGTAAACGCAAAAAAAATGGACGGATTGCGTGAAAGACGATATGGGTAAGAGGGGAGTGAGCGAATATGTTAGAGGGGAGGTAAAAAGGGGAAGTATATGTTACAAGAGTATGGGAGGAGAAAACATTTTTTGCCGACCCCAGGTGGCTGGGAGAAGGGCAGGAGAATGATGATGATGATGATGAATTGTACTCTGTTCCTTTCGCGTTTTCCACCAACGTACGTTTGTTTGTTGTACTATCTCATACTACGAGATAGTGTAATTTAACATATCGCAATTAAAGTCCAAACAAGCAAAAACATCGTCGGTTTTCAATACAGCAAAACATATCCCCAAAATACAACAAAGTTGACAATTACTCAACTTTCTATAATAGTTCATAATGATATGAGAGCTGTGAAACTTCACGGCCCGTAATAAATGTTTCATTAGCAGCTTGGAAAAACACACAAGTTCAACAAATAATGCTAGTATAAAGTTAAATTACTTTCGCACTAACACAAAGAGGAAAGTTCTGTATCGCACGAAAGATCCCGACTCGGGTTGATTAATTATTATTATGGACAAATTTAATTGGATCTCGCTCGATATTCGTATAACTGAAAGCGTGAATCAGGATTGTTCTTAAAAACAATACTATTTTCTAGGTTCAAATTTGTTGTTCCCAGAATGTCCTCCTTTAACAAAGATGTGACTTACTCACGATTTTAGTAAATTTAAGTTTGAAAATTAAAACAGTGCTATTTTTAATTTCAAACTCTTGACCCAAATTATTACTTTATATAATAAACATAACTGATGATAAAGAAAACTAGGAACAAATCACTCATGGTCATACAGCCCCAAATTAGGATTCCGTGTGTTATGAGTACTAGAGGCTGACTTACATACTTAAATACGTTTAAATATAGACGTAAATAGATAAAACATATTCAGACAGAAAGCAAACAAATCTGTTCATCACACGAATGTTTGCCTGAGGTGGGAATTGAACCTATGACGATCGGCGCAACAGTCAGGGCCGCAACTACTCCACCACTCAGATCCTCCCGATCCACTAACGAATTTAAGTACCTCAAACACCGGTCACCGTTCTCGTCGAACCCGACGCTCGTGACGAAGGGTTCAGCGAGTAAGCTAACCCTCTTGTCGTGGCCGCAGGGAATTACATACCCGATCCTGTGGACCGAATGCTAAACAGTCGACGTCACCCTAAGCAGGTCATTTCAGATCCTCCCGATCCACTAACGATGGTTTAAATAGGTAGCTCCTGTCACCGTTCTCGTCAAACCCGTCGCTCGCGACGAAGCGTTCGGCGAGTAAACTAACTCATAGACATAGTCAACTGAGTTTCTCACCGGATCTTCTCAGTGGGTCACGTTTCCGATCCGGTGGTAGATTCTGCGAAGCACTGCTCTTGCTAGGGTCAGTGTTAGCAACGCCTCATGGTTTGAGCCCCGAGAGCTCACCTACGCGTTACGGTTACGCTGACATAGCCTCTCAAGGCTTAGGTAGGAAAAACAAAAAGAAAAAAAAAAACCTTAAAAACAAATCAAAATAAAACGGTTTTTTTTTACATGATATGTCGAACTTGTTCTGTGAGCGACCAATTGAAATTGCGAAATACAATTAATCAATTTTATGAATCTATCTACTCGATACACTGTTTCTTTCCGCATTTCCTTATATTTAGCTCTCCACATACAATTTATTTGGCCCTGGAAAGTGTGGGTAATAATACTACTGAACCGGACGCAAATATACCGCGGGCGACATGTGGAACGTAATAAATCACAGCGCGGCGGCAGAACTTTAATAAGATACAATCCCTTTTTGGTACCCCTTTAGCCACTTATATTATTAACTAGTTTAATAGTTTATTTCTTTAACGGAATGTATTTTGAACTTAATATTAGCTAATTACATTGGCTGGCATGCTTTATTCGGATATTACAATAATTATTATGTTTTTTTTTTTTTCAAAATCGGTACGTCAAAAAAATAGTCGAATGATCAATCTCATTTTCCTAATCAATGCACACGTGGAGCTATAAATTTTCGCAATAGGTCTTAACGTAGGCGAGTCTTTCAACGTTTTATTTATTCATGAACATGTTCGTAGCACGCAATGCGTAACATTGAAATGTTTTATATTTGCATACGTACGCAATACAGAAATCTTAACGATAACAGATTTATCAGAATTTGCGATCTTACGTACATTGTGTAACGTGACTCGAACAAAACAAATGACAGTAGTGAAATATAAGTTGTCGATAGAGATTTTTTCGGTTCCATTACATTGAATCAATGAACAAATAAATACAAAAAAAACACATCTCATAATTCTTTAATAACAAAAATGAATCGAGCTACTTATTCTGCGCGTAAAACAAAGCGAACACCGAATACGTACTCCTCACCACCTGAAACATGAAACAATTTAATAAAATGATCGCTCACTGAACCGAAACAGAATGAAAGTTATGTGCAGACATTTCAATGAGCTGGATTCCGCGATTGGACCTTCAATAGTATTTATTTGCAAACAGATCCTATTATAGGTTTTATTTAAATCGCACAATATTACAAATTCTCCGTTGTCTTGAATTGGTTGTACAATGGGATACCCAATTATTTCTTAAGAAATATGCAAACAGACAGAACTAAATACTGCTTTTGATAAAAACTAAATTTTTACCAATATAAACGTGGCGTAAGTTAATTCTACCATTTTAAAGGCTTTCATAACCAGTGGGCTTTGGGCTCGCAGGATTGCAATCAAGACGATATCTCTGATATTCCTTTGAGTCGATAAAACTGGCGAATTGCACTTGTGCCAACCACAGTAGAATATCTCATCTGATAGCAACGATGCCTGAAAAATTAAAATACAATTATTCCAAGTCGTCGTAAGACACTGAACCAGTTAAGAATAAAGTGTGCTTTAGTAGATAAATTGATCTGAAATTTATGGCTATTACAAAAACTTATGCAAATATCTTCTTAACGAAGATATTATTGGTAATACTTTTAGGCTTCAATGACTGATCAGCAACTTGCTCTTATCGCCAATTACTTCAAAATTTTAGACAAATACAAATTGAACCTTAATTTAAACTATAGTTAATAAGGATGATTTCCGTTTTTGTAAGCACAGGTTCCACTAATAGTAAAAATAAAACGCAAAGTTGAAGAAACTGCCACATTACAAGATTAGGGAGAGAGGTGAATGATATGCAACTGTAGATCAAAGAGATTTATGTATCATATATAATAACCTAACAGTTTGTCTGCTAGATGCCAGATTTAATTACAGAGAAATAATTACAGAGATTTAACCATAACCTTCTCCGACACCCGCAACATTGAACATTCCAATTAACTACTTAAAAACATTTGGAGTCGTCGCACAGATTGTGTCATTTAATTTCAGGAAAAGTGGTCATATTTCATCTTTCTATGTAGTTTCTAAGTCATTTTATGAGCTGTATCTGATATAAACTAAATTATAAGTCAAATCAAAAAGCCCGGAAAAAAAATTATGTGTTCACCATGACTTGTAAATTCGTTCAACAATACCAAAGCCTTACACAACCTTACAGATCCGGGAAACAACGTATAATAAAGAAAGGGTCGAAGGCATCAACTAAAATATGTTTTTACAGTTAGAATATAAAAATGAAGCTACAATGTAAGATCAAACATTACTGCTATCAACATAAATCACAACTTTCGCCGGGTTTTGTTATTTATGTGTTATGAACCAAAAAATCTGAGGTTTAGCCCTATGTCATGCCTCAGATAATGTGAATTTACGACTGGATCTGGACGTTTTTGAATTGCAACGGAATCATAATTTATTTGAAAGGGCAATAAATAATCAAAGAAAAGTTTATTTTAACAGGACCTGTCCTTTTACCGTAAGTGAATGCGACCGTGGCCTAATAGGTAAGTGGTCTGTGTGGTAGTGTCGAGTAAGACGATCACCCTAAAGGCAGATATCATCAGTGGACCTTACACGTGTCCTAAAATGGATTACTCGAAATAAACAAACCTACAAATTTATTAATTTGGGTAGGGTGCTGGCTCTGAGATATTGTGAGAACATACGATTAAGTGCCACCATTGTGCCTATTGCAGCCCCACCACAAGATAACTGAGACTTCTCTCTACTATAGGTAATACTAGCTGTGCCCGCGGCTCTGTCCGCGTGGAATAGCGATTTTGGGCAGCAGTTCTAGGACATATCTCTTGGTTTATAAACACCGTCATTTGGTATTTAGTAAAATCGAATTTAACGTAATGCTTCTCTATACACGACATTAGACGTATATCCATCGGGGATCAAAGCATACAGGTTGCTAGGATTGCTAACATGTGGACAGAGCTACATACCCGTGTGACCGAGTTGACTGTGTGAAAAGCAGTTAACACTTAGATCTACACCCAAAACTTTTAGCGACCTTGGCCTTTTTTTATTATCATCGCGAAACATAGGCTCACTGAAAACGCGATCGGTAGTGAGTCGTGCTTCTCGTTCTTCAAGTGTCTCCTGAGACCGGGCATTTGCTGTCCGAACCCTCTGAGAGCTCAGACGGATTCCCCTATCAGTAAAGGTCTCAGACTCAGGCGATAGTGCATGAGCCTCGCGATCGGCAGTGATACGTGTTTCTTGTTCTTCAAATGTCTCCTGACACCGGGCATTTGCTGTCCAAGCCCTCTGAGGAGCTCAGGCGGGATTCCCTATCAGTGAAAGTCTCAGACTCACGCGATAGTGTATAAGATTCGCGATGGATGGACAAACTTGCGTCACGCTGTTGCCTGTTCACCCTAATTCGAGTGGTCTTTTTTTGAGAACAATGTGAACTCAATCGAGATTCTCGCTGAGCCGAAGTTTCTCTATCACGAAACCTCGCCTGACGTTCCTGAGATGTAGTGAGTCTTGCCTCATGACCTTCTTCAGATTCCTGTGATCGAACTAATTTCATCCTTTTAGCTGCACTGGGGGAGGTTGGATCTTTTTCGAGGTATTCTTACAATAAGTAGTACCTACTAACACAACGTTATTTGGTAAACACGTACTTATCATAAAACTAAATTATAAATACTTACAGATTATTACACAGTTTAACTTTATTACAGTTTAATAATAATAACTATTAAGACGTGTCAACCTAATCTTTTAACTATAGAAAACTAACGTGCCTATGGGCTAACTTACTCGTCGAGCCCTTCGTTGCAAACAATAGGCTCGGCAAGGAGGCAGCAGCGCGGCATCGGCGCGCTTTATATACCCGCGCGGCCGCACAGGCGTAAACAATCTACAAACGCCCCGCTACGTGATTCTTTAAATTGGCATAACTTTTTTATTTATAAACCAATTGACATGATACAAACACTAAATGTTAAGTAAAGCTTACCACAATCAATTAGTGAACCACATGTAAATCAGCAGAGCTGTTTCTGAGATTAGCGTGCACAAACGCACAGATAAACATACAAACAGATAAACAGACAAAATTTCACAAAATCATTATTTTGGGTTCTATTGCGTTCATAAAGCCCCCTATAATAGTTTTCCTGAGATATCTTCCATGTACAGACAGCGACCAGTTACGTTTTTATTATATGTATTGATGATTGATGATGATGATGATAATATTGATGATAAACTTCCTTTATATGAACTATGAACTAATATAAATATAATTTTCCTACGGGTTCCCCCTCGCAATAACTGTAGCAGTGAACCGAATTTTACAGCTCGTATATGAAAAATGAGTGAAGTGGCGTAGGTCTTATAATAGAAATTTACATACACCCATTTCATATAAATATAGAATTCTACACAATTGACGTACATACCTGATAGGTAATTTCGCCTGCATTGCACAGGAATAATGCAAGTAACAAATACATAGCTGCTAAAAAGAAAAATATCTTCATGCCCATAGTAAACGTCAGTTGATCTGAAAGCTACAAAATAATGGTTAATTCGCCCTCATATATATTATGTAAATACCATATATTGCAAATGTGTTCTTGGTATAACTCATCAATTTTGATGAGCATATTAAAATAGAAATGAACGTTTTAATCTCAGTTGCCATGTTTTTATTACTTTTAATGTTTGTATAAATTCCCTAAACATAAAAGTCGGGGTGTGTATATATGTTTACATATATAAATCTTCAGATTGGATTGTGTGGACCCAGCGGTAGCGACAGACAGTAGTAAATAGTGACAGTTAACAGTTAATCAAAAACGGACCAGCAAAGCGGGCCGGGTTTGTCTATAGTAGAGTTATTTTGTCGCTGCAGCTTGGGTCATAAAACACAGCCGGGCTAGGGCGGTGAGCATGTTGCGCAGGCGCAACGCCATTATCGATAGAAACAAATCTGTCATCGAAGGCAGTCATAGTATATATGTCGAAGAGAAATTTGTTTTTGTGCATTCGTTCTCTGAATTTCTTTAGTGACACAATGGCTACTCCTTTGTTTTGTACCAAAACGGCACAATTTATTCAAAATAATATTTTGCCTGTTGGCATCAATATACCAGCACAAGCACGTGTTGTTATCAACAATGTTTTAAATTTTTTGAATTATTAATGCGTTATTAATGAAACCCACTGTGACTTGTTGTATTCTAAACTTTTGTACTTATACGTTGCTTTATCAATTTTTTTCTTTGATTTTTATCACTAACCCACAAAATGACAAAACTAAATATACTATCGATAACGCTTATCGACAACAATAATTCGCATCACTATTCTCGTCCATAAGGCTCGTGAGTGGAAGAGAGAGCGAAATATTCGCTTCACCGCTCCGACTTTTTATGACCCAAACTGCAGCGACAAAATAACCCTACTATAGTTTACTATTTATTAATTAAATAAACGGCTAGCTGGTCAAAACTTCGGAGATCCCAATTTATAAATGGCGTACAGTCACAGAATTTCCGGAGAAACTGAGTATTACCATTTATTCCACAAAATCTGTACCTCTATTGGAAGTTCATCTACTTTAACAATAGTACCAGCACTCGCCACCGAAGTCAAGCTGAACAGTTTCACCAAGAGCCACTTACCTCCCGTACAGTGGGTTTAGCTCATTCCATCTAACACAATATAAGCCTAAAATGGACTCTATTTGTGGTGTTTCTGGCGCTTTATGGCATGATGTTTTAGGTGATGCTTCAGAAGAGTATCTAACAATAGGTTATAGGACAATGCGATTATACAATGTCCGCTATCTATGAACTAATTGCCGCATATTGAATTTTTCTTCTGGTACTATACTTTGAAGTATACTGATAGATCACGAATATTAATTTACATTTGCAAATGGTCTTTTTACTATTACAAAAATTTATAAGACTTTCAAATTTCCATTAAAGAATATACAGAATAATGTAGAAGAATATACAGAGACTGAAAACAAAATGTAGCTGAAATACATAAATGCACCCAAAAGTAGAACTATTAGTTCATGTTCTCAACCAAGAGCTCGTCTAATCAATCACTTTACTCGTTTTAATACTTTTATCATGAAATCGTTTTTATCTTGATAAATTTCTGAGCATAAATAACGAACGGAACGATTTTGCCAGTTTCTATCGCGCAAGCAAAAATCTCTAAGGAAACGACGTTAACATTTTCAAGGCAAATAACGCTATCCCTCTGGAAAATCAGTAGAAAAAGTCGTGGGCAAGTGAAGACAAGCGTAACAATTGTATTACTTACGGCAATTTGAAGTAGTAGCGAGACCGCCGAGCCCGAACTCTGACAGAGCTGTAACGCCATTACTGTCCCGAACGCTTTGTCGATGTCTTTTGATAAACTGAAGCGGAAGTTCACATACAATATAATATTACTAAAAATATTGTGTATTTTGTTAAGAAAAATTTTCATGCTTAATTTCCTATAATTGCTTTTATGTGTAACTTTCCACCCACAGCTTCACCGGCGTTAACTATTGAATATGAAAACTTAAGTTAACATAACTTAACAGACACAGTTACTTTCGCATAAATAATATGTGTTATGCTTACAGCTTCTAACACTTTTTTTTTTGTCGGGCCGGGGGCCGAACCTCCTACCAGGTCCGAGGAGGTATGTGGGACTTAACGATCTGCAGGTGTTGAGAGCAGACCACGGGCCCAAGGAATTTTAGGGCCCACCCACTAAACGACTCCCCTGGACTCTTACACCCGACATCCGATCTCCGTCCGGGGTCAAAACCCGGTCAGAGTAGGGGGTTCCTGCGGTCAGCACTACAACCAGACACGCGGCGCCACCTCGAGGACGCCCGACCCACGGATCGTCGAGGCGATAGTCGACGACCAACGACGTCGGCCTACGCGGTACGGCGGCCCTACCAGACGACCAGCTGGACAAATGCCCTCCTCCGACCCCCGGCTCGGCGGCGGCGGCACGGCGCCGAGAAGGAAGAAGAGCTCTCCCTCTCCCGTTCCGCCACCTCCTTCTGCGAGATGGTGGACTCGCAGAAGTCGAGCATCGCCTGCAAGGACTCGTCGCTACCGAGCATCGTAGCCACGACGGCCGGAAGCGACAAGTCCGGTCCTATTTTTGCAACGAGCAAGCCGCGCTGCTCCGCGAAAGCGGGGCAGTACGCGAGCGTGTGCTCCGCCGTGTCCTCGTTGCAGCCACTGCAATCGTGGCACTTTGGCGTCGGCTCTCTCCGGGCGACGAGGTGCAGGTAGCGACCGAAACAGCCGTGTCCCGTGAGCACTTGCGTCGCTCGGAAGGTGAGACGTCCTCAGTCGCGATTCACGCAGTCCGAGAGGACCGGGCGGATCGCCTCGACGGGCCGTAGCCCGTAGGCGGCGTCCGCCAGGCGGCCACCAGGCGCCAGCGGCCAGACCACGCCTCGAGCACGGTACGACGAGATTAACAACTTCAAACACCTGACAGATAAAACAAGAAAAAGACTTTTTTTTTTCAATCTAATTTTTGAAAAAATGCCTAAAATATCACTACTCCAAATGAATACTTGCCAACCTATGAAAACTTCCTAAAAATACATTTAGTAGTTCCGGCGATGTGCGGAAGCTAACAAACAAACAGACATTCTACTTCAAATTCAAATCGCAGGTTTATGTTAAGAGTAAATACATTTTATTACTAGTGGTAGGACCTCTTGTGATTCCGCGCGGATAGGTACCACCACCCTGCCTATTTCTGCCGTGAAGCAGTAATGCGTTTCGGTTTGAAGGGTGGGGCAGCCGTTGTAACTATACTTGAGACCTTAGAACTTATATCTCAAGGTGGGTGGCGGCATTTACTTTGTAGATTTCTATGAGCTCTACTAACCACTTAGCACCAGGTGGGCTGTGAGCTCGTCCACCCATCTAAGCAATAAAAAATAAATAAATAAAAGTAGTTATGTGTGTATACTACTCGGGAAAACCATTAGAAAATGAAACTGTTCATAACTGATTCAAACTCATCTAAGAAAAGATGGTTCGGTTACCTTAACAATTCATTATGCATTTTGATACCCTCGACAAGTCCTTGAGCCAATTTCTCAGCAGCCAATCTCGCCTTCCCAGCCGCTACAAGCTCATCTACATTCTCCCTTAATCTTTTGAAATAGTGCCTCAACGTTATGAATTTATATTTGTACATTATTAAATACGCCATTGTGTACGTATCAACTGATATAATCATAGTCAGCAACATCATCAGTAAGACTAGTGTGGTGGCAATTCGGACAATGGTTGCCGCTAATGTATCGTCATCGTTAGATGGGTAATATGTGACTATAGTGACGAAGTGAGAACCTTTGAAATAAAAAAAATGTTACTTTTTCCTTGCTCTAGATGGGCAGACGAGCTTACTCACCTAGAACTAAACGACTATCTCATAGACGTTGAGCCCATAGTCATCACCAATGTGTGTGGGTATTCAAAACGTATGTAGTCTCTAGTTTATATACTACAGGAAATCTTAGTTTCGGGCTAATTATTATAACTGTATAGTGACTTCCAAACTGCTATGGACCACAAGTAAAACGTGGGGATTGGCCTATAGGCTCTGACAAGGTTAGTTAGGACATTTATTCAATAATTTGTGCGCTAAAAAATACCCTTTGTATTCAGAATCTCCTTTGAATAAAACTTGAAAAGGGCTTTTAGGTTCGTTTTCAAGCCATCCGTACTATCTTATAGAGAAATTTTATTATTTTTAGTTACAAAATAAAACTTTAATTACAATCATAATACAAATATATAATACTGACCATTATAAAATTTTCTCAAACCTTCAAACACGTAAAACGTGGCTGAACCATAAACCGCGACACAATAAGCGACAACATTTATTTTCACGGTCCGATACATCTCGTCCATCAGCGTTTGTTCCTCGTGAGCCTCGCAAATCATCATCATCTTACGATTCAGCGTTTTCAAGAGCTCTTTGTTTTTTATTATGGAAATAAATTTAATCATAACAACGGTGTGGCTTGTGGCAAACGTCACGGAGTCCCGTTTTTCGTCCTCCGGGAAATCGCCCATCATCGCCGCCATGATCTCCAGCACCGTCATGAAGCCATACGTAAAAAACAAAACGCAGCTATAAATTTTGTAAAGCAGTGTTTTGTCATTTCTAGATTCCGTTTTTTGATACCAAAAGTTTCCGGAGCCGACCAAAAAGATTTTATCGCAGTACGTCTTCAAGATGTAGTGATTCTTGTTCATGTTTTTGTTCATTGGTTGAGTTTTGTGCGGAACAACTGCTTTACCAATCAAGCTCATTAAATAGTTATTATAAAGGATTAACCATACTACAAATAATATAATTCTCCCTAACAAATTCGATCAACTTCGCTTACGTATACTATGTATATGCTCGTATGATAATTTAAATTAATTGAATATGGGCTAAATAAACCAATACCGCGTTGGCGTGAGAGCCGAATCGATCTGATCAAATACAGAAATTTAATGAAATGTATTTGCTTATATGTGATTCCATGAAATTGATGTCTCAAAGGCTCTGACGCTAGTTTCTAAGGTTTTAATGAAGTAATTGAACAAATTGCCTCGAAATTTGTTAGAAGTATATTTCTTTTCTTCGCAAAACTTTGAAATATTTACAAGCTAAAAGGTTCTGTGTAAATAGACACTTATGTATTTTCTTGGCTATTTCTATAGATTTTATAGATACGTGCGAGGCCTAATTAATAACACGCCCGTTGTACCCAAATGGAATGGTCGGAGTTAGCTTCTTGGAGATAGGAACATTTGTTGTAAACGTAAACGATATCTAATAAATAAGACGTGTTCATGTATGACTTGTACGGTGAAGGACTTCGCCTGATCCACTTGATACATATGTATATATTATGGCACGAGCTGGACTCCAGCATCCGTTTGACACATCTATAACAAGAAAAATGATGCCCTACAAATATATTTTCAGATAGTTGTCAATCTGTTTAATATGTGTTAAAGTGAAACGTCTACTTAGTATTTACAAAACGTTGCATAAGTATTTATGTAATTTTTTTATTATTATTGCCCTATACGCAGACGAGCATACGGCCCACCTGATGGTGAGTGGTTACCGTCGCCCATGGACTTCAGCAATGCCAGGGGCAGAGCCAAGCCGCTGCCTACCGTTTAATACTCTCCACAAGCCTCGTTCGAAGAAGGACATGTCATAGCGCTCGGGAAACACCGGGGAGGGGAGCTCATTCCATAGCCGGATGGTACGTGGCAAAAATGTAATATTTACGTGTAAATTGTTTTATAAATATTAATATATAAATTATCATTATAATTATTGGTATTTATATGAATATATATGTTCTTTTTCCAATCGAAAAGTATGCCGCAGTAAAATTAAAAAATATGATTTCAAAATTGAATGCTGCTGTTGTAAAATAGATGACATCACTTTCAGTTCACTGAAATTCTTTTGAAAACCATGTTTGTTTCCGCACTGTGACCACATTTGGGAGGCAGTTGAGAATATCAAGTTTAAAACAATTCATCAGTACTTTAAAATACGAAAGTCAATATGATTCGCTTCTTAACATGTCACTGTTTTATTTTATGACAATAATTGTAACTCTATTCCTTTTACGTTTTCCACCTACATACAGTTGTTTGTTGTACTAATCTCACACTACGAGCTAGTATAATTTTAAATATTCGCAATTAAAGTCCAAACAAACAAAAACATTGTCGGTTTTCTCTACAGCAAAACATATCCCCAAAATACAAAAAACAATTTGACAATTACTCACCACAAGTTGACAATTACTCAACTTTCTATAATAGTTCATAATGAATGATATGAGAGCTGTGAAAATTCACGGCCCGTAATAAATGTTTCATTAGCACCTTGGAAAAACACACAAGTGTAACAAATAATGCTTTTTTGTCAGGAGGAAATCACCGGACTCCCGCCCTCCACTGGGGATGGAGAACGGAGCATGTCGGAGTTGAACCGACTAAAACCTCCTGTCGCTCAACAACCAGCATCCAAACCTCGCATGAGACACAACTCATGAAAAGGCAAAAGGGGGAAAGTGAAGCGTTTAGTGCGGAGCACATCTCTCTCATCACCCTCCCCCTCGGGACGCCGGACCGGCGGTCGTCGACGCCACGACCACCAGCCCTCTCGGTCGGCATAACAAATAATGCTAGTATAAAGTTAAATTACTTTCGCACTAACACAAAGAGGAAAGTTCTGTATCGCACGAAAGATCCCGACTCGGGTTGATTAATTATTACTATTATAGACAAATTTAATTGGATCTCGATCGATATTCGTATAACTGAAAGCGTGAATCAGGATTGTTCTTAAAAACAATACTATTTTCCAGGTTCAAATTTGTTGTTCCCAGAAATGTCCTCCTTTAACAAAGATATGACTTGCTCTCGATTTTAGTAAATTTAAGTTTGAAAATTAAAACAGTGCTTTTTTTTTATTTCAAACTCTTGACCCAAATTATTACTTTAAATCATAAACATAACTGATGATAAAGAAAACTAGGAACAAATCACTCATGGTCATACAGCCCCAAATTAGGATTCCGTGTGTTATGAGTACTAGAGGCTGACTTACATACTTAAATACGTTTAAATATAGACGTAAATAGATAAAACATGTTCAGACAAAAAGCAAACAAGTCTGTTCATCACACGAATGTTTGCCTGAGGTGGGAATCGAACCAATGACGATCGGCGCAACAGTCAGGGCCGCAACTACTCCACTACTCGGATCCTCCCGATCCACTAACGAACTTAAGTACCTCAAGCACCGGCCACCGTTCTCGTTGAACCCGTCGCTCGCGACGAAGGGTTCGGCGAGTAAACTAACCCATAGACACAGCCCACTGAGTTTCTCGCCGGATCTTTTCAATAGGTTTCTGATCCGGTGGTAGATTCTGCGAAGCACTACTCTTGCTAGGGCTAGTGTTAACAACGCCCCTAGGTTAGAGCCCCGAAAGCTCACCTACCCACTCGGTTACGCTGGCATAGCCTCTCAAGATCAGCTTAGGTAGGAAAAAGAAAACTGCGCCATCAAATCAGTCAAAACTTTATTTATATTAATCAACAAACACATGAATCTTATAGAAATTCGTTATCAAAACAGACACCCCACTATTCATTGCCAACTACTAAACATAGCATAAGGAAATGTCGATACGCCACTAAATTACTGTTAAAATCAGAGATCTTAGAACTCATATCTCAAAATGGGTAGTGGCATTTACGTTGTAGATGTCCATGGGCTCAGGTAGCCGCTTAACAGCAGGTGGGTCGTGAGCTCATCCATCCAAATAAGCAATAGAAAAATAAAAATAAAAAATGTCGCTCAGGAAATGTCGCGCCGAATTGGTAGCTTATTGTTTAAGCCCACACGCTTCCTACTGTCCTTTTTTAGATGCAAAGCAATTACGCGCTTCGAGCTGTGCAGTGTAATATATGAACATACCAATTTAACCGAGCTTTCGACTCTATCTATGACATTCATGTTGTACTTACTCTCTATAGGATCCGGTAATTGCCTAAAACTTCGGAAGCCAATTTAAGAGTTTTAAAAAATATATATATCTTTTAAAATCTTTAAACAACGCAATGTCATAATTATTATTTGGTAACTTTATTTTATTCCGAGAAGAGTGGTGCTAGATGTTTCATTAAAAATAAAGAATACAGTTTGCATAATGTGAACAGAAAAAAACCTATTCTATTATTCTTTAATTGTGTAACACAAAACAGCATGTAAAAAAGACGAGTTTGGTTGTGCTATTAGATTGTAAAGTAATTTTAAATGTTTAAGGCACGTATAATCGCAACTACATGTACCTTAATAATTAGACCGCACAACAAAACAGCACTTCTAATATTAAAAAAGTTAATACACATTTGTTTTTATTTTCTCTACGTTCGCACGTTACTTACAGCATTGTGTTTTGTACAGCAGTTTTTTGTATAATACTACCGGGAAGGTTTCAATTATAATAACGCAAATATACAATAGATGACTTTAATAAACGGTTATATGTCACATAAACACCGCGATAGTTGTATTTATGTGTACTAGAGGTCCCGTAGTAGTCGAAATTCGACTATAATTAATTGGAATTGTAAGTTTGTACACTATTATGATTGTATTTTATACTTCTATAATCACAAATTTCGCCAAGACTACACTATAAATAATATTAACAAAGACGAACAATATTTAATCTCAATTTGACAACGGACGTCAAGAACAAAAGTTTGACAATAAATAGTATGCATGCGTGTGTGCGTCAAATACATGGTATGTAGTGTGTGTAATGTTTTCTTTATTGATTTAATGTATCTTTCATGCATTATTTAAAAAAAAAATTAGCATTGTGCACTTCTTCTCTATATTCTCTATAAGTGTGCAAAATTTCATACTCCTCCGTCCGCGCAATTTTCGTAAAAAGGGATACAAAGTTTTTGCTTCACGTATTAATTTATAGATTATCTATGAAAGTTATAGTGACCGAGGTTCACTGTTTTCAAATAAAATCAATTGAAAAGAAAAAAGTCGTAGCCCCTTCTTAGATTAAATGACTTTCAAAAGCCAGCCGGTATTAGGAACTATCGGGTAATTTGATATTTCGCACGACTAGCTGTGCCACAACTTGCAGTGTTGGCGCAGAGCCAGCCCCCGTCGTTATCGATACTCATGAGAACATATCTATAGCAATAATTAAAACTCCATCCGTGAGCCAAATAAACCATGTAAAATAGTTTTGATAATGAAATCGCTGTAACGTATTATTCGATGCGTCTATGCTATGGTAACGAAATCTTTCACCGTAAGTTTTAAGCTATTGCATAGCTTCTATCGCGGGCCTTGAGCGCGGCGACTGAATCAAGAAATTCCGTAACGAAAATAACCTGACACCCCCACTACGCCTACTATGTAGCTCGCGTTCAACACATTCACACGTTGCGCTTGGGTAGTGTTTGTGAACAAGCGTGCGGCGTGACGTCGCACTGCCGCATGCACATCATGAAAGGTCTGCCCATCTCTCCCTCGCGCGGTCTAGGTTATGAGTTTGAAAGGGACAGTTAATGTTTTGCTTTTGTTAATGTTTATAAATATAGAGTGGTCTTATTTTATTGTTGTTTTAATATTAAATTATTATTGTCGATTTATAATTGCATAAGTTGATAAAAATGCTATGCAATGGCTTTACCGCGGCAGTCTCCGAGTGCCACACGTGTTTTTTTTTAATTTGGACTAACTTGAAATCTTGATCGCCTATAAAGGACGGATGACACTACAACAAAATGACTATTGCCTAATGTCTCTGATATTAGATACAAGGTATATTATACCTGATGTTAAATGCTTAACGGAAACTACCGCAACGTAAATGTCGTCGCCAAGTGAAGTTTATTATTATTATCACGACTATTCTACTTTTCTAATCGGATCGCAAAATTTAGTCTTATTTTATTTTATCACTAAATTTATGATTAATTCGTCTCATATGACGAATAGGCAAGCAAAATATGAACAGAATAACAACAAAACGATGAAGTGAATATTCAAATACCCACTTTTATAAAAAAAAAACTGAACTTCCATCACTTAGACTTATTGCTACTGTTTTTAAAGAATTAAAATAATAGGATAACGTATCCAGCTTCTCTTGCACAAAGAAGAATACAAGTGAGGCAACAATTAATTCCGAATATTACAACACGGTTATATCGTTAGCTTCAATAGCAACATGCGGCAAACTGTCCCGCCACTTCCATGCCTAGGCGTTGTATCAGTTATTTATTGCCCACCACTTTATTGCCTCGCTGCGGATTTGGGAAAATGGACACCCTCTGCGGCGACGATCCCTAACCAATCAGCCTTGTATTTGGTTACCAACCCTAACTGTATTCTATTAGGTGAAATAGAAGGTTGAGTTTCAATGACATTTGTATAAGTTAGTTGTCTAGCATTGACCAGTCAAAATCTGGTGGATTTAATTAGGAGCAAATCGAAGGATTGAACCTACGCGTTGGAGCCGATAGTAATGAAGTTAAATTGACTAAAACCCCCCCATCACTAAAGTGTTCACGTCCAAAATTTGAAAGAGGCAAAACTCAACCGAGGTAGGTGTTGGATGGCAAGGCGCTTAGCGCGGTCTGCATCTCTCTACTCTTTACTACACACTACGCTAATCGGCGCTATTACATTGGACCTTAAAGATTAAGCCTCCCGGTTGGTAGACCAGCAGCTACTAGCCTTGGTCAGAGAGTGTACAGTCTTTTGTCACTTCGTCGGAAAATTTGTTTCCCATTTAACGTGCAGAACCGAATGGGTTACAAAAAATAACGTTAAATTTTACACGTAATTTCTGTAATTTGTTTATGTCACAAAAAACAACTCATGTTAAATTTACATAACAAGACAGCAGTATACAAAGATAGCTTGACTCATTAACGTGTTTTTCCAAGCAAACTATAAAGGAACTACGCTGATACGAAAGATTCGGTCCTTCTCTTTTCCTCAGAAGTGCAAAGATGCGCGATGAAGTTTATTTTACTGCTTAGATGGATGAATGAGCTCACGCCTCACCTGATTTTAAGTGGCTGCCGGAGCCCAGAGACATCAACAACGTAAATGCCGCGCCCACCTTAAGACATGAGTTCCAAAGTCTCAGTTTTTACAGTACAACGGCTATCCCATTCTTCAAACCGCAACACATTACTGCTTTACGTCAGAAACAGGTGGGGTGGTGATAACTAACTGTGCGGAATCCCAAAACGACTTGCCACCGGTACAGAGTAGAACGATGTAACGACAAATAGCTGTCGCAGCTGAAGTATTCAGTAATACGTCTTAGTAAATTCAGTAGTTTATCGTGTTGCCTAAAACAAAGCAGAGATCTTGCTATCGCTACTAGTAGTCAACTTTTGAAGTTATACTTCTTTAGGCGCGTTATGAAAAATTGATGAGAGTGAAATTTTACGATGCGCGCGCACCGTGACACAAAATTAACAGAAATGAAGTTGCCCACTAAATCGCTCATTACACTACGACTGACGTAACTTGGCGAGTCTGAATATAGCCGCAGGTGAACTTTCCGAACCGTACCGAGAATTACCGAATTTATACGATGTCAAGAAAAGGGATGTCTAATATGCGTGTTTGAGGATGTTGTTTAATCGATTTTTTTTGAAATTGATTAAAATTTAAATAAAAAAGAAAAAAAAATTAATAAAAATAAAGTATAACTTCTTACGCGCGTACATAAGTACACGCACCCTTTTTTTCTTACTAGGCAGACGAACACAAAAAATATGCTGCAAATGTTGTAGATTAGATTTTGTCTATACGCTATTTCTGAAATGTTTGATTAGCTATATTCAAGTCAATCTTACCTTACATGCTGATTCCTCCAAAACTTTGTTTTTGTATATATATCTAAATATTTACATTACTCAAGTATTGAAGAGCATGTTCAAGTCAAATGATTTCCATTATCGGTCTGTTGTTGGAATTTTAGACGACATATCTATCAGATAGTTCTACGGTCTACCCTTCTATCCTACCGCTACCCTTTGAAACGCCTATCGTTTCGTAATTTACATGCCTCACATATTCGATTTATCCTACCATACCATAGTGGCCCACCGCATTCGCTAAGGCCGGAACCTACACTCAAGACAGTTAACATATTATCAATCCTGGTCTCCTGATAACTATCTGGTAACATAATTATTTTAAAAGCGGATTATAAACATATATCCGTAATCTGATACTAAGCCCTATGCATTATTATGTTAAAATGAAGTCTTGGCTCTTAAACTTAGACTATTTTGAAACAGAACAAGTCGTGTTGTAAAAATGTATAACGATGTATGTATATATAGTATGATATACTGTTCATTTATTGTAGCTAATTTTAACTTCATATTTTATTATACTTTATTGTATGACACACATACACACACACACAAACACACACACACAAACACACTGACACACACACACTCTCACACACACACACACACACACACGTACGTACTATATTCTTACAGATCGCTCTTCCTGGTTAACTTTCTTTACCTGGTGACCTAGCACTGAACCACTGACTTTTGTAACACAGGTTTTCCTAGCATAGAAGTCAGGGAATATTGATATTGTATACCTCATAAAAAATCCATGTATGTTAAGAATTCTTGTACGTGTTTGTATTTTAAGAGGCTTGAATAAATATTATTATTATTATTATTATGTTGCCTTCATCATTAGTCCTATATAGTATGTTATAAATGCAACGCAAAATAGAAATTTATTAAAAAAGCAGCTAAAACCCAATTGAAAACTATTTACTTGTTTCGGGGATACTGCCGAAGTCCTAACATTTCGAAATTGTTTTTAGTCAACAAAGTTCTGTTCGCAATATAAACTTTTGTCATATCATTTGACTCAAAAACTTTTTGGTGTTAACCCTATTTCGACGTAGCCTTTTCAAAGAGTTTTGTGTTACCTTTACATTAAACGAAAACGTAGGGAATTGTGGATAGTCAGCAGATTAAAAGAAAAGTTATTAATAATCATCTATTAGGGTCAGTGAGAAATCGAAATACCGAAGATACCGAACTGAAATTCCGCCTACACCTCGGGGACGGTATGTAAAGCATACTGAAATACAAATGACTAAAGCCAATCCACATCCAAGCCTCGGATGGGACAGAACCCACACAAAGCAGGCTGGAGATAAGATGACATGTTCTGGGGTCACCCCGTCACCGTAGCCCCATATGACTTCGATCACGGGTAATCAGCGCCATGACCTGAGAGCTTATTGCTTGGCAGGCCAATCCCAAGTCCATCTAGATGGCCCTACCAACTCGTGTGCTTTTGAATAACATCTTTGGATCAGAGCCAACTTAAGGGGTGCAGTCATCCGTCACCCGGTTGCACTATCAAAAGACGTATGTGAAGCATCTTACACGCTATCGTCCTAAGTGTCCCTAGCAGATCCATAAACTAACACAAGGAGATTCGAAACACCCAGGGCAAGCCTTTGTTGTGCAGGGGGCCAGGTATGGGATTTCAGTCAAATCCTGGTACCCTGCTCAACGGCCATTTGTTGGTACGGAAAGAGAAAAGCACTCTCCTCAAACCCCGCCCTTGCTGTTGTAGATGGTCTACTCCCTGAAATCCAGCATCGCGAACTACGACATCTACAAGTCGGTCGATGTTGATGCCGATGTTACACTGTGGCTATTGTAGCCACTTCATCCTCAGAGTCAAGGATTGGTTCCATACAGTAATTCTTTATAGGTACATTAACTCTTATTTACATGATTAGGTGATGACCTAAAAGACTTAACTCATATTATGTTATTTACTCAAGGAAACCGAAAACAGTGGAGTAAGCCAGAGGTCAAAACCGCAATCCTTTTCGAGTCTAGTCGTTCTAATCGCACTAAATCAACTAAAATATTATATTAAAGCCATTTAGCACAATTAGGTATTATTTTACTTGTAAACCGTGTATCGAATACATGGTTTTGAAGTAAAATATAGAAACTACAAAGATTAAATTGAAATAATAAATCCTACTCTATAACAATAGCTAAAGAATACGGATCTTGTTAAACACGAACCATAATTGATACAGGGTCAAAAGATTGACATGGCAGTCATCACTTAATTATGTGAAGCCTGGTGATGTTCTAATTAACCGAGGTCGAATTACTTTACACGTGACCCAACCTTCAACCAAATTGCCCATTCTTGAATATACCAGCAATGTTTTAAGCAACCCCAACATGTTTAAATATTTACTTCTAGAAATGCAGAGTGAAGTTGAATTGGCTTTGGACTCGACTGTACATCAAACTTTTTATAGTAAAATATAGGTAAAAATCTACGACTTTTAGGAAACCTCTAACAAAAGTTAATTTTGTAACCGAATTTTATCTTTAAACAAAAATAATGTCCTTAATTACGGTAACAAGACTCGAGAGCATAACCAAATTGAATTATAAATTTTGACACCAGATAGGTGTGATATTATGCAAATGGATCCCAGGATCTTACAACTTACTATAAATGCAATGATCACAGTAAACCGTACTTTATACTTACTATTACATACTTCTTCGAAATACAAAGCTAAACACATAAGATCAGAAATGTGAAATCGATTATGAATTCTGAAGGGGAAATTCTCTCTAACCAAAAGATAGAGTACATTTGGATGTTACAGTCAATTAAAAAGACACCGTCAATGTCATTTAATAGTAACACCGTAACATAGTGAATATCTGTGACCTTGCTCGTTCACGAAGCCCGCTATAGAAAGCAGAGTATTAAATACACTTGACATTGGCGAAATCTAAAAGGAAACGCCATAAACCTAAGAGATAGATAGATAAGATATAATGATAATAAAAATTTCACATGTATAACTTTCACCAAAACAGTTATTTAGTATTGAGAACGGAATAATCATTTATTTAGTAAGCAAATTAAACTTATTTCAAAATTTATTTTTTCAGGGCTATTTTCTTAGAGCAGAAGTAGAAGCGGCAAGTGGTTTATATGATGAAGCAATTATTTCATATACACATGCTTTACAACTTGACCCACAGAATCAAAAGATAATAGACTCCATAAAAGAGTAGATAGATAACATAGCTGCTGTGTTTTTCAGATTTTCTGTAGATAAAATAGTCGTCTTGAAAAGATCGATTTTAGGGATAACGCCCACCCTGTTGACTTATATTCGATGTTAATTATGTTTGATATCCAATAAAGTATATTAAAAAGATTGCAAACAGCAGTACTGTTAATACAGCAAAATTGCTTTAAAATTTAACATTTTAGAAAAAACAATATTAAAATTAATTCGTAACGGTCGCAAAAATTTCAATAAAGCTAGTGTGAACATAGCAAGTAATTTTCTAATGATTAAAAATGTGATAAAAAGGTTTGTTTAAATTTCAAACATGTCATCATGTCTGCATTTGTCTTTCGGCAAGTCTGTCCTGACGGATGGGACCGGAAAATGTCGGACATTCCACAATGCTACCACGAAACCATAGGATATTTATTTCAGTAATGAAATTTTAGTAATGTCTGAATGAAATATGCGATACTTTAATATTATCATTTCATTCTTTGCAATAACAAATAGCACCACCATTCCGGACCATGTGAAAAACAAAATGATGCATATGAAAATTCAGAGATAAGAACATCTTAAAAAAAATTTCATTATAAATTATTTTCTAGAATCCTCTTATCCCTGTGAATGGTTTTGGGCTTTAGCGAGGATTACTTGGCACTATCATCATCATAACAACACAGATCTAAATAGTGGGTGTCACCAATATTACAGGCCCATAAAACAACTGGTGAGTTTGTTCACGTCTAAAGAAACAAAGGCATAATAAACAAAGTGCTTAGTGTACGGGTTTTTGGAATGGCTATCGAAGCCCGAAACATAAGGGGGAAGTATCAATAGAATAGGAATAATGACAACCCTTAAACTGGATAGCTGTCTGACGCCGGCCTAGAATAGAACAACTCTATCTCTTCGACCAAGAGATTCACCGAAGTATGCAGAGCAGCGTTCTCAGATTTATATACCAACAAACTAAAATTACCAACCAGCTTATTGTAAGAGCACACTTAAGTGCCACCATTATGCTAGCTTGTGCTGCGAATTAGTTCCTAATTCATATTTTTATTGTTACGTGCTAGGGTTCGTGATGAATAAAATTTCACCAAAGTACAACTTAAAAACTGTATTCAACACTTAAAACACTTACACCCTTCACAAACACTTTAAAACTTTCAATTCGCTTGTTCCGCTTCGCTTCAGGTGATCCGTTCGCTGTTTCGCTTCGAGTAGTGCCGATTACTGACTGACTGCATGCCATCTCTGCGTGCCATCTCTATAACGCTTTTATAACCGATACCTCATCCCTAGAATTATTGAGAATAGTTTCCGCTATCTGTTAATAGATGGCGTTGTAATTCTCGATCATTCTGGATCCTTCTATATTCGTTCGACTGTTCGGCGATAGATGGCGTTACTCTTACCGGCGTAACATTATTTTGAAACGTACTTTCTCTTTATGCGCAACTGTGTACGATCATACATCTTCCAATACTATCAGATATAAACGTCGAAAGCGGCTCGCTATCTCTCCCGGGAGAAATGCACGGCATTTGTCTTCAGCTCCGGTGGCTCATCATTCCGCACCGTCATATTCTTCTCCGTCTATCACGTACATTAACCAAAAAAATGTTCCATGCCAACATGATAACAGATTGGTTGGATGTTTTATAATGATTGAATAACTCGGTTTTGATTTTCAGAATAAAGACTATAATAATATGATTTGTTCGATTCAGACTTAAGATCATTTGATAATATAATATTTAAAATTATTTAATTAATTATGAAGATCAAAGGTGACAGACACCTTTTGACTTTTAAACAGATTATAAAGCATTTGGAAATATATCAAAAAATACGAAATTCAGTATAGAAACAAAAATGATATCATACGGTTGCTCCTAAAGTCTAGTAACTGGTACAAATACAACCCAGGTACCTTTTTTATATACATAGCTCTTGCTTATGATTTTTTTTTATTGCTTAGATGGGTTGACGAGCTCACAGCCCACCTGGTGTTAAGTGGTTACTGGAGCCCATAGACATCTACAACGTAAACGCGCCACCCACCTCGAGATATAAGTACTAAGGTCTCAGTATAGTTACAACGGCTACCCCACCCTTCGAACCGAAATGCATTACTACTTCACGGCAGAAATAGGCGGGGTGGTGGTACCTACCCGTGCGGACTCCCAAGAGATCCTACCACCAGTGATTACGCAAATTGTAATTTTACGGGTTTGATTTTTATTACACGATGTTATTCCTTCACCGTGGAAGTCAACCGTGAACATTTGTTGAGTACGTATTTCATTAGAAAAATTGGTACCCGCCTGCGGGATTCGAACACCGGTGCATCGCTACACATGAATGCACCGGACGTCTTATCCTTTAGGCCACAACGACTTAGACGACGAGTTTCTAGTAAAATAATGATTCCCATTAGAAATAATCTATCAAATGTCCTATTTGATATTGAGCTCCAGAACTTCTAGTTTTATGTTCCACCTGCATTCTTCAGGGTGGATTAATAAATAAATCAAACAACTGATTAGTAACTACTACTCTTTCTCTTTACATTCAAATACTCGTCACTAAACAATTTAACATTCAAAATTTACGACTATTCACAAAAGTTTCTAAACATGTAATTCTCGTGTATCAAATTTGCAGCATTACCCACCCTTCTCAAATTAATTGCAAATGTTGTCTAAGCAATATTTCGTCGTATAGCGTTAATACGAGGCTCATCGCTTAAAATTAAACGCAATTTAGGCGTTACGAGAATAACTATAGGGGTCAGTAATTAGGTATCTGAAATGGGCCTGAAATTATATTGCCAACCTCAACTTTTTCATCTTAAATTTAGTTTCGCATCTTAGTCACAACCGACAGCGCTGTTGATAATATCTATACCCATAGGTCTTCCTATGAAAAAAAAAAGTTACTATTTGACCAATTATTGGAATAGCAAAACTTAATGAGTAAGTGGATTTTAATCAAGCTAATGAACAAAAAAAAAACCTAACTTCCACATACAACATTTTGAGTGTGAAACACATTCCGAAGCTCACAAAAAAGAATCCCACCCTCCGGACAATTTCTGGTACAAAACAATTAAGCGTTCTGGTTTGAATAGCATAGACGTTGTACCATATACTACAAATTTTGTTTCGTTTCCAAACTTAAATTTTAAGTTATGCCGTCTATGAGTTCTAGTAATAATTTAAAACCATGGTCATTTATCTTCGAACGCTCATATAACGATCATTGATCATATCGCATTGTTCGGCTGTCATATTACAGAATTGCACGATCCCACCCCTGCCGGACACGTAGCTTTTTTAAGTAAATTTTGGTGTTAAAGATCTGTTTGTACTGTACTGTTTGTACACTTGTATTAATATATATTTTTGAAGTGAAAATTTATGCGATGGATTAAAATGTGATAATATTTAGATGTAATTATGTATTTTGTTAAAGAGTACTAAATAAATACAACTATATTAAAATAATGTACATATCTACGTTAAAAAATACATACATACATGTAATAATAAATAAATACGTACCTTTAAAAGTATATTACTTAAATACTGTTTAAATTACTCTACACTCTATCGAATACTACGAGACAAATTAGCACCACTATAGGATAACTGATTCCAGCCCTGTGTGAATATACAGTTTGTCTCTCCTTAATTGCTCCACAAAGTCGCCAAGATCAATAAACCACAACACCATAATGCCATAATGAAGATGAATTTAAATATAAAACCGCAGGGGACAATGTTCTCATTAACACGTTCACTGCGGAACAGGCCCAAATCAGCCTGCCGCGGAATTTCACCTGGTGCGGACGAAGAAAACTATGTCCCTCTCGCTGGTGCGGAACGATTATCTCAGGTGTTTGTAAAGGTACGACAAAGACAAATATATATTTGAGATTGTGGTCAAAAGTATAGGTGTTCCCTATAAAAACATCACGGTAGGCCTTTATCGGCCTATCACGCACTGACGGTAAAAAATATCAACTCGGTGCGGGAGGAGGCCTAATGTGGCCCGTCGTCCCAACAGGCTGTTGGCGGCCTGATACCGCACAGAGCGCCCGCCTCGCCAGTTAGTGTTGGGCAAGCTATCGGAACTGACGTACGTCACGTTTTTTTTATTCCTTAAAATTAAAGGCACGATGTCAGGCAACAAAAGAAAGATAAATATTTTGGAAAATAAATTAATTTGCGGTGCAGATAGTGATAGTGACAGCAGTCAGGAGATATTTTCCTTGAAAATGAGAAGAAGGTTTCAAAGAAAGAATTTACAGAAGCATTAATACAATCAATTACTGGAAAAAATATATGCCCTGATAGTAAGTATAACGACGTGCAACATAACTGTAACCATCTTTAGACCTATGTTGAAGGTGATTCCTTCTGTTTCGTGTTGACGACGTTCTACCTCTGCAACAGGTAACTATTGTCATTATTTTTTACACATTACGAGTGCTTAGGTGGCTGTGCATGGTCTTCGAGCATGAGCTTTGGTTTGACTCCGTTTATTTTTCTGCGAGCAATGTATGGCGTTTATTGCACTACTCCTTGTATTAAGGTATGTTATGACACTCTGTTTACTTACTCAATAACACATGAGTTGTTGTTTCGGGTCAGAAGGCTGCATTTAACATGAAAATAACGCTTCAAGTCTACTATATAAGGCCCTGTATTATATGTACATATTTTGTTTTCACAAGCTTAACAAATAGAGTGGTCTGAAAATTGCCGAAAACAAAGTTGTATCACCTTATCTTGTAGCATGTTGTGTTTAATTTTACCCATCAAAGTGTGCACTTTGACAACGCATGGTGATGAGATTTGACTATTTCAAGACCTATGTTAACTTTTTCATTTTATTGGAGAATCTATTTAATACACAGAGAGCCCTGTAGTCAAATTCATAAGGTAAATGAATCACAGAATTTAAAAAATCATTTCAGGAAATCAAGTAACACCTACGGCCGATCATATCCTTGAGATGAGCCGTAAACGGCGAAATTGTGTGGGGTGCTATGAAAAACTGCGGGAAACCATGAAGAGTTCCGAGGTGAAAAGGAAAGTAAAAAAAATTAAAACATACTGCAGAATATGCAAGCAAAATCTTTGTGCGAAATGTTTTAAAGACAGCCATTAATAAATAATTAAATAAACAATTTTTATTTCTTTACTTTAATTCTGTTTTATTTTCGATATCCCCTTATTTTTGTCTTTCCCATCACTACTAAAAATACTTTCTAGTACGGTTCTGGTCGATATCGACCCGCCACTTTCCCTGGTTTATTTCTCATTTTCTGTTCGGCAGATCCCGGGGCGAATCAAATCTAAAGAAGTTGGGTTCAAGGTTTTTCCAACAGTCCAAAAACTGTTCACCTACATTATGTTTTCGCAAAGTTATAGCAATTTAATCTAACCTTGTGCTGACGTGTCGAAAAAGACCTACCACGCACTGGCGGAAAAATCATTGGGGGCACAATTTGGCCCGCCGCCGCACCAGACAAAGGTTTAAGATTTTACTTGCCGCAGCGAACGTGTTAAGGTTTCAAAGTCATAAAATACATTGTCACGAATACATACATAATTTATGAAAACTAATGTTGGTTGGTTTGTCTCAATGTAAATGCACAAACAAAATGTGACTAATTTAAAGATCAGAAAGTTAGATTTAGCTGTTTAAATTCGACTGTAAAATCTGATGAAAAATCTGTATTTTACTTGGTCTTTTTTGCGATTTAGTTTTTGTTCCGTTCATTCCTAGACCCCACTTAAAACTTTTCTTGTCGCGTGATCTCACCATATCACATATGTCTTGAAATAGAAAACCTGATAGTTTTTTTTAAATCCCTCGCCAATTTAGTACTTTTTCAGTGTATCTTGTTGAAAAAAACATCTCCAAGAATCATCAAAAAATGACAAAAAATAAAAGTTTCCGTGATGTGGAAACTTCTTGCATCAAATTGTGTTCCTTGTTATCTTAAATTTCTCCTGCTGCTTTATCCCTTTCTTATTCATATTTAATTGTGGTAGGGCGTAGTGTAAATCCACATGGGTAGACAACATCTACTCAGCCTACTTCGACCATAAAGAAGTATTTTTTTCCGTTAACAAAACATTCTACCACTACTAAAAGTACTCGCTAGCTAATCTCAACACGGTCAACGCTAGCTTACTAGAACGATCTCCTACTTCGAGAAGTGATGTAGCCGGTAGCTATCATAAAATAGGATACAGAATAAAAAAATCGATGTGTACAAGTTCCGAATCTGTCTATTTAAGTAAGAAGATTATACTCGGGTTGTGGAGGATATTCCGAAACCCGTTCCGTCCCTCCTAAGAATCGCGACAACCCGAAGATCAATGGTAGGATCACCGTTTTATCGAGCAAAAACACTCGATCGGTGGAAGATCTTCCGTGAGACTTCCCAAATACTTATAAATCTAGTCTAGATCGTTGGGACGTGTGATAAAGATACATGTAACTTACTGAAATTTCTATCATGTGATCATTATATTAACAACATCTTAAACTGGCATGCTATTTCAATTTAAGTCTCAAAGAGACATTTTTTTAATCATTTCCATTCGTATGTACCATTGAAGATTATAAAAGAAGAAAAAAAATGCTTTCGAAATCATTAATTATACGCCGACATGTAATAACACGTAAAAATGGCGAAATTGAATACATTATGTAAATATTACGACGAAAAAGGTCTAACGTGTAGAGCTCAATGGACTTTGTTAACAACCGAAGGTTTCAAGAACGCTATTGGCAAGTCGCGTATATATGAAATTTAATGAAAATATATTACGGTTCTGCCCTCATAAATGGTTGCGACGAAGTCGAATGTTATTCGAATAAACATTACGCTGATCAAACGTCGTCACGGAGTTCTTGAAGTCGTAAAATTTATAACCAAGCTCATGGAGATACCTATGTACCCGTTTGCGGTAGAAACGAACTTAAAATCCGGATTGATAATCGATGTGTCGTAAGAGAAGGTTTTGTTTTAGATAGAACAGTTTAAAACGTTACACTATATTTTAATAAAATAAAAAGGGTGCATGTACTTATGTACGCGCGTAAGAAGTTATACTTTATTTTTATTAAATTTAATTCTCTTTTTTTTAATATTAAATAATTAAGAATAAATATTTAACGTTAATAATTTAATAATATTTAGTATGAATTATATTAAATAATAATTTTGTTATTTATATTACTAAAAAATTAATGCTAATAACATTTTTTTACGAGTGTACATGCGTGAAAGTTCACCTGTGGCTATATTCATACTCACCAAGTTACGTCGGTCGTATTGTAATGAGCGATTTAGTGGCCAACTTCATTCTGTTAATTTTGTGTCACGGTGCGCACGCATCGTAAAATTTCACTCTCATCAATTTTTCATAGCGCGCCTAAAGAAGTATAACTTCAAAAATTATAATGCGGTATCTTTTTCGGTTTCCGTAAGTCGTAAGCATTGTCATTATATTATTATTTTCGACGTTTTGAATACATACTTTAAAGTTTTTGTGGTCACAGTCGCGGTCACAATAGTAATGCGGTATATTATACAGAACTCCCTACGGTATCGTCTCAAAATTTAAGCATCGCTGAACTGTTAACTTGATAATATCTGTATTTGCTATCAACTTCTTGGCTTTGTTTTAATATAATGACTAATTTTGAGATGGGTTTCCAACTTTCAAAATATTTTCAGTTAATTAGAATAAATTATAATGGCATATTTGAATACTGCTTTTACGTAAATCAGTATTTCTAAGTAAAGAAAAACTTGATCTAATAATCTGAATTAATTTTAATAAGTTGTAATTCGAATGCGATATGCAATTAAATCAGCCTAAAGAATATATATGAAATATAATTTTAAATAATAACTAAAACTTTCCTCAAAAGCCAATAAATATTTCTGAACATGTCATGATTTAAAAATAATAATACCTTTGAAGTATTTTTATTCTATAACCAACTATAAACAGCCAAACTTCGAATTGGAAGTGACTACTTTCCCTTTTTGGGGGTTACAGCTTCTCTGTTTTTACGTCGATATTCAAACATATAATTGTCAGCAGCGCCTTGACTGTGCCTGGTATTGCTGATGTCCACGTAACTGTGACTACTAACCATAAGGTGGGCCGTGAGCTCGTTAGGCATAATGGCAGTTAAAATAAATATAAAAAAAACTAAACTAAATAATCGACAAAATTACACATCGACACATCGACCAAATTAAGAAAAGCAATGCTACTTTCAATGCTACTTTTGTTTATATACTGAAATTCGAATTAGAAGTCGAAATAATGCGTTTGTTACAATTCGTTCCCTTATCGGATTATATACATGAATACAAATTGCAACATAACATTACCATTTAGTAATTCTGCGAAGATAAAATTGTCGTGGTAATTTACATCTTTGAGTACTTATAGAGCAGTCATGCGATCCATTTGAAGGATGGGATGTTTTTCTGTCGCAAAGTATGCGTTTCTGTATGATAGAACAGCCGGTACTGTATAATTGGGACTTTGAACTCATGTCTGAAGGTGACCATCACGTTGTCATGTCTAGTAGCTCCAGCAACCATTTTGCAATAGGTGGAGCGAGCGCTCATTCACCCATATAAACAAAAAAAATATATTCACATTATCCACATTAGATTTTCTCACATAGTGAGAAATTACTGAAGATGATTGATCCTGAATGGACTCACCGACGGTGATTCATCACACTACAGGCTTCTCGTGTAAAAATCGATTAGTATCATATTTCTCGTTTTGACACATTTATGCGAATAACTCATTTATAATAACGCAACGTCCTTGTAATAAAAACAGGGATCTTTATTTTATTATTTTCTAATAAACTGTACTTAATACAACAACAGTATAATTGTAATCGAATTCTAAATTTGTAAACTAAATATTTAATTATATAATAATTATTATTTATATTAATTATTATATAAATATTTATTTAATATATATAATTATAATTTTTGTCGTATTGTACATTGTGCACAAAGGGAGAAAAGTAGGACATTTCCTCCCGCGTATAAAATTGCATTGCGTGCAATTTGCGTGGCAAACACGCGGGATGATATTTTTTCTACTAATGTTTTCTCCTACCAGGCCGAAAGTTCGTGGAGTACCGAGCCGGGGCCCAGGAGCAAAGCCCTGGCAGGGGATAGGGGGCGGAGCCCCCCCATACTCATAAAAAAACAATTTTACTGTTTTTTATTTTTTAAATAAACAACTACTAATTGAATAAGAACTGTCTGATGAACTCATCTTTGTTTAATAGTTCAGTATTAAATTTTATTACATTTTGTTTATTTCACTTTTACACTAAACACAATATGGCAAATTACCCGAGCACAAAAATGGCGGAGAATTTTAGGTGCGTGAGAGCAGACGTAGACACTAACGCGCATACGCGCTTTTATCCAGGGAGGAAAAGTTACAATTTATACCCTGTACAGCGGGAGGAAAAGTTAGACTTTCTTCCTTCTAGAAAAATATTTTTGAACTGAGGAAATTAATGTAGTGGAGTGACGTCATACAGAAAATCCACACATGTACAGCCAATTTAACTACACACTTAATCTTCTTTATGTTTTATCAACGTAATTATTACGAAACCATGCAAAACCTTAATACCTAACTGAATAATATAAGAAAATAAATTACAATCACTTTTCGATCAAAATTTTACTGGCGACACTTACAATACCCTTCTCCATTCAGTCAATTAAGTTCCATTTTTTACGATCCATACGTAAAATGAAAACTCAATTTTACTACTAATCCGCAGTAAACGACGAACCATTTTGCGTGTCCAGAGCATAAACCGTGTCCTCGTGTGCTACGCGTTGCCGATACAGAATCATAATGAAGTGATCAGACGGTAACGCGTAGGTCCTACGCTACGCTCTGATGACGACCATTAAGAGAATTCGCGGTCACCCCTTTGGGATACGTGACCTGTTGACCAATTGTTGCCGCTCGTGAACCGAATCCCTATAGAGATGTCTTTATAACGGTGACTTTTTATAAACGTTTTAGGCCTTAGATTGTCATTAACCATTTCAGGAAAGAAGATAAACTCTGCGAACACAATTTTTTGCGCAAACGTTTAGATGATCTGGCGTCCTATCTACTAACAAGTGCTTACCGAAGCACATAGACAGTGGATTTTCAAAAAAAAACTTTCGTTCAAACCTTGTGCGATAAATATGGAAACAATGAAATATATAGGTAAATCATCTAAGTCAGTCAATCCGTTCTCAAGTGATGCTCAATCATGCGTGTGGAAATTGATTTTATCAAAATATAAATATAGAAGCTACACGTGCAACAAGTAATATACATTATATTAGCCAGAAAATTTAGTAACTCTGGCTCAAGTCACTTTAGTCCCACAAAAATGTTCGAGCACCACATCGCCTAGAGCACACACGCCTGTTTCACGTATGGACATCACATGTCAGAATTCTTTTTTAGGAATGATCTATTACTGGTGTTCTTAGGGCTTTGTCAGTTTCACCAGGACACGTCGGCGAGCACAAGCTTGGTCCAGAGGGGTAAGATTTGCTAACTGCTACCCAAACGCCTTCAAAAGAAAGCTTAACAACAACTGCTATACCGAATCACCTACGACCGTATCGAAATCGCGACCCGCTGCGAAGATTCGGCGAGAAACTCAGCGGACTATATTTCACGTCTTTTTTTACCTTTTTTATTGCCCTTTTAGGTAGACGAGCATACTGCCCACCTGATGGTGAGTGGTTTTCGTCGCCCATGGACTTCAGCAATGCCAGGGGCAGAGCCAAGCCGCTGCCTACATAGCTCTTCGACGAATTCGACGAGTTACCAAAACCTCTAGTGCAGGCGCCTATTAACTGCAATAGTGGATCGAGGGGATCCGTGCCTAAAGCATCATGAATGCTTCTTTAAATTCGGGCACGTTCAATCAATCAGAAAACCGTTGTGTAATTATCACTGTTATAACAAATTTAGACAACAATATTCATAAGTACAAACATCAAATAAACAGTGTTATTATTTCAGATCACAACAAGTTTCGAATCTCTCGAACGAGCTCGGTTATCAAACTTAATATACAACAAACGTCAGAGAAGACAAATTAATTAGATGTTCGGTGACTTGCTAATTCACTGTTTTACTCAGAATATTGTATTTATTACTAAAATCGATTTATTTCTTCTACACGCGCTGTGTCGCGAGAGTCAGTCAAGCCGTCCAGATTAAAATTGATCATAGATTAGTTTTTGTTCAATGTTTTCTCTATATATTTGTTAAATAACTTACGATGACATAAGCTAATTTTGATATTAGAAAGATTTTAAGCGCACAGCTGATTTTCAGAAAACTCAAATAATGTATTTACACTACATCATCAGAAGTCGCTGTGACTTAAAGATAACACTCCGGGAGCACTCGTATCGATCGATGCGTCTTTACCGGTGTTCAAATTTTGCAGATATGTATGTAGGTACTAATTTTTCGCATGAAATGAAATAAATATGTACGTACTTCAATCATTTGAACTATAACCATCAGGTCTCGAGGTAGGTGGAAGTATGTTCGTTGTTATGTCTATGGGCTCAAGTAATCACCTAACACCTACCCATATGTTCATATGCTTATAATGGTTTAAAAAAAGGTTAGGCTTATTCCAATACAAGTTGGTCCTCGACCCCTTTAAATTGGAGGAGACATTCACGTTTTGACATCTATAGGCTGAAAACTAAGCAAAGATCGAAATCCGCGACTTAAATAACGTTAAAAACTTGCATGTAGTTAAAATTCAAGTTTTAAGATAATTATAATTATCAATGAACACCAACCATTAAATACATAAAACAAAACAAAATGAACCAAAAATTATTTTAGCATATGAGTTCACAGTCAAGGTAATTCATAAATAATGTGTTAATTATACATATTACTAAATTTTATGATGATTCTGTTTTAATTATTCGATGTAAACAGCAAACAGTTACATGGACAAAGGTTCGTAATAATTTGCTCATTAATTTCTAGCTCCGACGTCCAAAGTCGAAATTGATTACAAATTCGCACCGCGTTGCCACCAACGGATTTGTTGTACAAAAAACATTTTCAATTTAGAAACGTTGCCGTAAAACGATTATTGAAATGTTATTACATTTACCAATTCCCTCTTGTTGATTATATTTTGTATTTCTCATCCAAAAGGTCACAGTTATTTGAAGTTAGTTTTGTGACTAAGCTACCCGAATTTAGCCCGTTGAAGTTTGCCTATGGAAATCACATATCGTCTTCTCGCATTAAAACTGTAAAATATCAAAACTTAATAATTTTACAGGAGAGTATTTTAAAGGTTTAACATGTGATATTTTTAATATTAATCATCATTGCAACATTATTTTTTTTATTTTTTAACAGTTACATTATCTGTCTTTTACAGTAAGATAAAACATAACTAATACATATTTTGTTAATAGTAGTCAAAATATAGGTAAACTAAAAAAAAAACTAAAACTAAACTACGCTCTTTTGACAGTATTTATGAGAAAAATACTGGTGATACCAAATGATTCCGCATATTAACTTAATTTCGAATATTTTTGGAAATTGTACACTTTTAATGCGAAAAGACGATAAATATGAATATACCATAATATATTGCGGCAACAAACACTCTATTTTAATTGTAAAAATATAATTAAACGATAGCGCTCCGACTACAATGTGAGACAGACTTAACAGCCGTAGACTGCAGCCGGTGTGCATTTGCTTTCCAATTACGATTTCAATCAAAGATACTTCGATTTTAGCTTCGTAATCACGTAAAACAACAAGTAAGATATTATGACTCGAAAGCGTTCAAATTAATATGTTTATTTTTAAGAACTTTGTAGATATGCAAATTTATCTGGAATAACGTTAACGCGTTTCACGTATTTATGGGATTTATTTTACTGTTAAATAGCTTCCGCCACACTAAATTCAATTGAAACTTCGACATCGAATATCCCTACATCAACGGTAACTTGAATAAAATACTGATATTGCTTTTATATGTCGTCATGCAATTCAATTAAATTCTTTCGGTGTAATCAATTGCAACGCCATGCAAATATATTTCAGCGCCTTTCGGGCCGACGACATACATCCCGACACCTAATAAATTTCACCGAGAGGTTTTATAGGAAATTCCTTTTTATTTTATTAAAATTCTAGAAAATAAATTCGTGTAGAGTAATGTAATTTAATTTTCCAAACAGTTAGATATTTGTTCATTTAAGTGATATTTGCCCCCTACCATTATCCGACCGGCCATTATGCGAACTTTGGAGGAAGCCTATGCTCAGCAGTTAACGTAATTGGGCTGATGATGAATTAATTTTTACTAGTGGTAGGACCTCGTGTGAGTCCGCACGGGTAGTAGTAGTAGTAACTATACCTTAGAACTTATATCTCCAGGTGGATGGCGCATTTACGTTGTACGTCTATGGGCTCCAGCAACCACTTAACACCACGTGGGCGGTGCGCTCGTCCACCCATCTAAGCAATAAAAATAAAAAAACTGTCATACATTACAAAACTTGCGTCCATCCAGCAGTTTCATCCATCCATTCATCGACAGCAGTTTTTCGTGACTACAAAAACTACCGAGTATTCGAGAAAATAAATATGAATATTAAAATTAAAATATTAAAAACGAAATAAATCGAAAAAGTAATTTAAAATAAGTAGCTGTAGCTATTTTCTCGTTTGGAAACCTTTAGACTTTAGAATAACAAATTTAAATTGCCTTAAAATTAAATCATACGCAAATTATGTATGTACGCGATTGAAGATTATTATTTTGTTTATATTACTCGTATTGTATATTAAGCATGTTAAAATTTAATAATAAGATCTGATCTTTCATGACCTTTAATGATGTAAAGGCTTTCTCAATGACCAGAGATATGATACTGACCACGCTTTTATTGGAAGTTTATCTGTTTTTAATATCAGATTCCTGTTAAAAAATCTGATTGAATCGAAGCATGCTGACAATATGACTAGATCTGATGCACCCATTATTAGAAGAAGGACGGTTACCTGTGATGGGTATAATCATGTCCATGACGATTCTTGATCAGGCTCCTGTTTAAAAATCGAATGGAATTATCTTTAAAATTTCCAATGTTTCCAATCTTTAAAATAATCATATAGATTCAATGTAACTATTCCATACAAATTGCGTATTGTTATTCGTTATAATTTCTATGTGATAATAATCAACAGAACTAATACTAAATATTCTTAAAAAACAATTTGACACATTGAAAGAATCAATAATTACATTGGAGAAAATAAAAACAAATCCACTTTCCGCGAAAACGAGGGTAAATGCTGTGAATCCCAATGAAAAATAAGGTTTAGGCCTTAAATTTGCATGCAGCACGTCGATGGTAAATTATCGACCTGTTTGGCAGTCGGCCAACCATCATTTACCAGTCGTATTAAGGATACCAAATACATTGATACTAAAAAAACAACGCGTGATTCTAGTCTGAAATTTGTAATACATCATACCAACAAAATATTGAGATTGGATATTAAGATTATGAATGAAAAATTACAGTTTTGGTTTTTCATGTTACTACAACATAATTATGATTTATAATGTTATAATTATGAATAAAGTTTTGTGTTTGTAACTTTTTAAGTATGACCCTAATTTAATTGTATCAAATCATGTGAAAATCCACGTATTTAAAGCCAATGGGAATGTTCCAATTTTATTTCGAAAAAAATATTGTTTATGACACCCATTCATGAACGAGTTTTACTATGAAAGAATAACGGCGTTTAAAAAAATATTAAACAACTAATTACTAAAATCAAATAATAGTAAAAGCCAATGTAAACATATCATTACCATTTTGAACACATAAAACATGTTCTTAAAAAACCATTTCTCGATCTCTACATACAATTGTTTTCAATTACTTACGAAATACACCGCTGCTTCTTTAAACCTAAAAAAAAAAAGTTTTCTTAATTATCTTCAGTAAAAGATTACAGATCTCAAGTTATAACTAAGTACCACACCATTACACAAGAATAGTTCCGCAACGAAGTCCAGCGAGTTCGGGCGTGGTCCTATCCACGCCACTTTGCACGTCCTTACATTTAAGGAGCGCAAAATTTATCTAGTTGAAATAATCGCAGCCAAACAGCCAAGTCAGCCCATTACGTCTGGCCCCCGGCCAGACAACAGCTCTTCCGGCAGACAAGTGAACTAGTACCCACTATTTGCTATTGTACTTAATTTCTTTTCAAAAACACTACTTGCATTTGTTTTGGAGTTAAAGAAAAGCGAACGAGGAAGCTGGGGAACTCGAACCTTTGTTGGGAGCCAAACAATTGTTTCTCGCACTTCCCGGTGAACTGACAAAATGGAAACTGCTCTTCAAAAAACCATTTTGTTTCTTAAAAACGTTTCCTTATTATTTCGTTTTTTTATTCAACAAAGCTATGAAATAAATAAATTGACAGTTGAAGAAGGATTGATTTCAAAGATTACGATAAATACGATAATCAATTTTGCCGATCAACTAAAATACTTCTACATTTACAAAAATGCCACTAATTAGCTTCCGTTTTATGAGGTAAGGTGATTGTTGAAATATAATAATCATTAAAAATATTTTAAAGACAAACCCATAAGTCAAACGAGTCTATCGATATTTATTTCTAATTAGTGTCAGACTTATCGTATTATCCGCTGCCGATGCCCAGATGTTCCCTTCCAAAGAGATACAATACTGCTCTGGACGATTGCCAAGGTGGTAACGCCTGAAGCCACCCACGGAAATTGACGCAGTTTTTTTTTTGACCACTTAACTGACTACTGGATTGTCGGATATATAAAAATATATTGTATTCCTCTAATGCGATCATTTTAAAATATTTAGCAAAGACTAACTTTCAAAATAATGGATAGATTACTAAAATTATTATACTTTACGGTCCAATATCGCGTTATTACGTGCGATTATTATAACCCGAGATTAAGCTGTAAAAGTAGTTTTAATTATCTTTATGAATCGCGAACACCCTCCTGTCTACTTTTGCAGCAAAACAACAATACGTTCACATTTAAAAGGTAGGACGGTCATTATCGATTTGACCAAAATAAACATAGATACCGAAATCCGTGAGGTTACCAGCGTTCTCCTCAACATTGTACGTCTAAGCTTCGAGAACCACAGGCCAAAAGACAAACCGAGACTTCATAATCTACGCTAATATAAAGCAGGGATCGTCGAATGCAATATACAGTATTATAGTAATAATATCATTTATGCAATTATAAATACACATATAATAGAAAGAAATCTTTCATCGAGTACATGATCTGAAAACGTATTCTCACTAAAATGTTCAAAGCCAGTCGTCTCGAGATTTTCTCCAATTCGCTTACGATTGCACCAGTTCAGTAATAAGTTTGTACAATAGTTACTGATATAGTTGCTGAAATTAATTAAAACTCTAATAAAAATGTAAATATAAGCAAATCCTCTTACTAATAAATCTCATGGTATAATTTATACTAGACACCGCAGTTGCAAGAGATAAAACATTATTTAACTATCATATCTCAGTCATAAGAAAACTAAAAACACTTTTAAAGTTAGCCCGTGGCCAGTTGGTGTTAAGAGGTTACTCGATCACACCATAAATTGCGATAACTAATTGTAATTTTTTTTATTTTTATTTTATTGCTTAGATGTGTGGACGAGCTCACAGCCCACCTGGTGTTAAGTGGTTACTGGAGCCCATAGACATCTCAAGCGTAAATGCGCCACACACCAGTTGTAAGGTCTCAGTATAGTTACAACGGCTGCCCCACCCTTCAAACCGAAACGCATTACTGCTTCACGGCAGAAATAGGCAGGGCGGTGGTACCTACCCGCTCGGACTCACAACAGGTCCTACCACCAGTAAAATATCTCAATTGTCGTGCATGGCCAATATTAATGGTTTTATTTTCGACCAATATTATTTGGTTAAGCGTATGGAATACTATTGCTTTAGTTTAAACAAATTACAGGCAATCACCAAAATAATTTCCACGTAATTTTACAAATCCTTATTCGGGCCTAGGGCTTATCCAACTGGCCTTAAGCCAACTCGTTACTAGTTCTCAATCGACAAGCTTTAGTTTGTACAGGGAACAGCACAGCTATTGCAGACATATTGGTCACTACGTTACTGCAGACATTGCCTCCAAATAGATTAAAGCATTCGTTCAATATCCTTATAAACTACTGTCTACCTGGAATGTAAATTGAAAGCTTGCGACTTTGCAGCTTTAATTGATATAAGCTTCAAATCGGATATGGGAATTTTTGACGTGACAACGTCTTATAATTCGATGGAGCCGGCTGCACGCACGAAAAAACAAGACTCATGCGGCGTTACCTCGCTCTGAGGCGTACATGTTTTCGTCAAGTATGGAGTTCAGTGAAAAGTGAATGTGGTGTCAATTGTTTATAGCAACGATAATTGGGATAATTGAAAAATGAAACCATTCCATCAGTATTTCCTTATGACGTTGTCACGTTCAACTATCGTCAGTAAACCGTCTTTACAGACAACCGATTTTTTATTATGATATCCATGCCCTCCGAGAGCCACTTAATGCCTATATTTAACTTTTCATATCTATAACTTGCCTTTCTATAACTTTTCATTTCAAAAAACATACTTACGAGGCCCACTTTGTATTAATTGCTTACTTTACTCCATAAAGTCGAACCCTTAACTGTGTGATAATAGCATATTATGTCATTATCACACATAGCATGAAATGGTATGCATGCCTACTTTGTGATGCAAATAAGCACAAAAAGATGGTAGTATCAACTACTGCGGTCTTATGATACACCATTAATGGCCTAAAAGCACTATTTTAAATATTTAGCGAACAGAATGCTCTCTGATTACTCAATCGCCTTCTGTGATTTTAAATTTAAGGAAAATACTATTCTACGATTGGATATATTCACGCTTGAAGTGTCGATATGAATTAGTTTTATGTGATACTAAATTAACAGTATTTGGCATAGTTTAGTCTTTCTGTTTCATAACTTTTCCCACAACCGTCATACCAAATCTTTAAGCCTAAATATGCGAATTAATTAAAAAAACATATAGTCAATCTCTTACCATTTCTTCTTTTTCAATGTCCGTCACTACAAGAAATATTTAAGAGAAGAGCTTGTCTTAGTAAATTCGTAATTTTCATACTTATAGTATGCGTAATATTATATACATAGTTCTAAACACTGGATTAACAAGATACAGCAATCAAAATCCTTGAATACCCTTTGTTGAATTTGCATAATCGCGACTTAAGTTACGTCTTACATAAATGTTTAATTACTGAAACAAAACGATTACCATATATAGAGGTCGTGATATATGTATAACCTTAGCTTTATTCATTATTAATCTAAGCGATAGCATATAACTCGTAATTTAGAAGTATCCAAAAAAAATATCATCTCCAAGTGATCTGTCAACTAAATAGTCGTCAATGATCTCCAATCCACTTGGGAATGTTCTGGAACCGTATACTTTGTTTTAAATTAATGAGAGCGATATCTCATGATCCCGAAGAATATTCCTTCGTATTTATCATATAGATTACCAACTTTTTTTTTTCGTTCCAGCGTGATATTTATGTGAATTTCATTTATCATTCAGAGTGGCCATTCTTTATCTTTATTATTATTATTAATGATTAGTACTTTCTTTCATTCAATTAAATTCTTTTCGAAACTTAACCCATTTCTAGTAGTGACACATAATCGCTTTAACTAAGAAAATTATTCTGCGTAATCAAATTGCAATCCAGTGAGCGCGTTCAACTTCAACTAAACTGAACTTAAGTGCTTAATTGGCCATTACTTAAGTGACATAATAAAATATTAGTCCGTATTATAGTTTAAGTTTCATTTATATTTAAAAGTTCCGTCAATCTACAATTTCGGTTTTTTTATGGAATGAATAATTACTGGTGGCCCGGAGGCCTTTCCAGTTTCACCAGGACAAGGGCCGAGCACGAGCTCAACCAGGAAGTGTGTGATTTCCTAACAGCTGCCCGAGCGCCTCTGAAGTAGCAGAACCAGCAGCGAAGAGCAGCTGCTTCACGAATGAATCTACTACCGGATCGGTACTAACCGATGCTGACGTATAGGTTAGGTTGCACGTCGAACTTTTTGCCGAGTTCGACGAATACGGTTACCAGAGTCCCTAAGCCTGCTCCTAGTGTTAAAGCTGAAGGCATCTAATACAAAAGTTATTGGATCTGATGGATCCGTGGCCTTCGATGGTAAAACGATTTGTTTTTGAATAGAGGGCAAGAGGTGTTTCTCCTTAAACCTGCGATAAATTGTGTTGATGTGATGTGAGATTACTTAAGTTATACTACTTTTTCAAACGACTACACATAGCTTTTTCAAGATGAAGTATGATGATCTCGATGACTAGGACACCTCAGACTACTAGGACATCGAGGACAAACGCTTTGAATTTAATTTGTAAAAAACTCGGTATTGAAGTTACCTACACAAAACAAGCACCAGTTTTAAATATATACATATTACCTATATTATTATATTGTGTATATGTCACCACGCAAGTACACAAATTTTGAAGCTGTGCCCGCGAAAATTTTTATAATGTAAAAATACAATCCAGATTAAATCGTTAACATTTTATTGTAATGTGCATGACTTGTAATACATCGCCCCTAGTGAATTTGCACTATTTGCTTAATGGATTATTCGAATTTATTCGAATGTAGTACCAATGTTATTTATTGAACAATTTTATTTAATAGGGGCAGCAGTACTTTTTGTTATAGACTGATTGGCCACTACATGAAAACTCTCTGTCTCTATTTTTTTTTACCCTGACCGACCTTCTTAAGTTTACGGGAGTCCGCGGAATACGGGCAGGGCAGTACCAGTCATTATGGTAAGCTTTGGGAGAAGCATGTGTCCAGCAGTTGACGCCTAGGGGCTGATGATGATGATGATAAAGTTTCGAATTTTGGCCACCTCCGTAATATTGCTCGTATTGCTGTGAAACTCAACACGCATCCATATACATAGTAATTATGACATAATTAACATAATTAATTTGTGTCTGTGCATTTTAAGATTCAAGTTGACAAATTTTGCCAGAGGGTTTGTTCATAGGTAAAATATATAATTTACATCAAGTAAATTAAATTTTTACAAAACGCGAATTATGTGGTTTTGGAGCTTGAAAGCTGTTTTGCTATAATCTTAAGTACCTACGTATTAATTTAATCAACAAAACAAATATTTTTATATAAACAACGTAAGTTTTTATAATAAGAACTACTAGTCAGGTACACAATTAAACTTTTAAATTTTAATGTTGACATTATTCCATAACGTAGATCTGAATTCAAAACATTAGTTAAAACTTTTAATAAAGACGGATATCAGTAAAGTTTTGATACTTCGAGGGAAAAGAAGAAAACAAGTTTTAGATAACTCACCTAAGTGCAAAATTAATTACCGCGGTAATGAAAAGAGCGAATTTATTTTTATTGAAGCTGAGTCCTAAATCTTGTTCGCTGATTCCGCTCATTACCACCTTTATTTTGTAACAGTCGAGATCTCCGGAATCATTACTAAATGCTTCTGTATTTATAATCGCTTTATGTATTTCATAGCAATAATGAACACAAGTTTAGCAATTATTACAAAATAGATAAAATGGTGGCAAACAACTACGCGGGATCATAATAATTCCCGGCGGTTTTGAAAAAAGAAAAAAATCGTTATTACAAAATGTGGCTTGAATTATGAAAGATAAATTATTTTTTTGTAATGACTGCCTCATTGAGCATATCAAAACGCATAGCAGGTTCGCGGAAAAATGAACAGGATCACGGTACGTTGTGCAGAAAAGTAAAACAATATACACAATGAACAAACAATCCACAAAGCAAACCAACTCAATGGTTTGTTTTGTTGTTTTTTTTAAGCTATTGCATAGCGTTTATCGCGGGCCTTGAGCGCGGCGACCGAACATGAAATTCCGTAACGAAAAAAACCTTACACTCTAACTCCGCCTACCATGTAGCTCGCGTTCAACACATTCACACGTTGCGCTTGTGTAGTGTTAGTGAATAAGCGCGTGACGTGACGTCACACTGCATGCGCATCATGAAAAGTCTGCTCATCTCTTTCTCGCGCGGTCTAGCTTATGAGTGTGAAGGGGACAGTTAAGGTTTTGCTTTTATTAATGCTTAATATAGCGTGGTCTTGTTTTATTATTCTTTTAATATTATCATTGTCTAATTATAATTGCATAAGTTGATAAAAAATGCTTTCCAGTAGCTTTACCGCGGCAGTTCCCTAGTGCCACACGTTTTTTTTTTCCTACCTAATCGCCTCGGGGGGCTATTCTGGCTTCTCCGTACTGGTAGACGATGAGCTCACGGGGCTCGGCCTGAAAAACATTACCAACATCAGGCCTAGCTAGAGCAGCGCTGTGCTGAATCCACCACCCGATCGAAATCGCAGCCCACTGAGAAGATCTGGTGAGAAACTCAGTGGGAGGTATCTTTAAGTTAAGTTGCACGTCAAACTCACCGACTCGACTCCGACTCTTCACGTTCGACGAGATCGACAAGAACGGTGACATTGGCTGTTCTTTAATACGATGATACTCTGCAATCAGAATTTTCGAATACGAAAAGTCATCATCATCAACAGCCCATAGTCGTCCACTGCTGGATATAGGCCTCTCCCAATCTACACCACTGAGCCCGGTCTGCGGCTCTCCTCATCCACTTTTTGCCGGCCACCGTGCGGAGGTCATCGCACCATCTAGCCAGGGGGCGTCCCACGTTACGTCTTCCGCTGCGCGGTCTCCACTCCAGAACCCGTCTGCTCCAGCGGTCGTCAGTCCTACGGCATATATGGCCAGCCCACTGCCACTTCAGCTTGCTGACTCTTTGAGCTATGTCGATGACTTTACGAAAAGTAATCTATATTATTTGTTGCTTTACATAGCGATAACAATCAATTTCAAGCGGAATGTTTCACAATTACCCCGACGGTTTGTTTTAATTAGATCCTAAGCCCACGGTGTTTATTTGTTTTGACAGTACAAACGGGAAACATCGAGGTGTAATCATTACAGAAATGCTACGGGTACAGATAAAACACGTGGTCTCTGAACTCGCTCAGATTAAATCGAATTTTGTTGGTTTCTTTGTGTACAATGGTTTGACTTCGTCGCCTAATTCGAATTGTGTTTCAATGCAACTAACTCTTTAATCTCTTACTTTCTATATACATACATACATACAACAGTCCTAGCCTTTGCACGTATTGTGTCTTATCTGTATTTAGGAATGAATAATTAAATGGTAAGCATGGTAGTTAATTTTATGTAGTATTAGAAAAGAATCATCATACATTATCTTGAATGTAAATTAACAATGACATACCCACCAAAATCATCTTAATAAAGTCTTAAAACAAGAACGCGAATTTTACAAAAAAAAATTACTTAAGAGTCCAAACTTTAGCTTCGTAAACCGCAAAATGTTAACCGATAAATTCCTGAATATTAGTTATAATATTATTACTTCGAGCAATATTGGTTGTTACCGAAATTGGCACTCCTAAACCTGAGGGTCAATTGTGACGAACTTAGATATCTATTACAAAACTTGAGAGTGTAATGATTACATTTGAAGATGAGATACAAAACTTGAGATCTTAGAACTTATATCTCAAGGTGGGTGGCGCATTTACGTTGAAGATGTCCAGGGGGTCCAGTAACCACTTAACACCAGGTGGGCTGTGAGCACGTCCACCCATCTAAGCAATAAATAAAAAAAGCGAGGATATTAAATTATTTTGCGTCGTATAATTTGTTTCGTCAAATGAAATCTTTCGATCATATGTACCAATCTTACTTTTTAAGATATATCATCATATCAAAATTACAAAATTCCGTTGCGCGAATGGGATCCGGCGATTTTCTGCTGTGGAAAAAAAAGTTTCGCAAAAATTTGTTTTTTATTGCTTCAAAGGGTGGATAAGTCACTTGGTATTAAGTGGTTACCAGAGCCCATAGACATCAACAAATAAATAAAAATACTGCCACCTACCCTAAGACAGCAATTCATGAGCACTGCTGCACGGCAGAAGTAGGCAGCGTGGTGGTATCTTCTCGTGCGGACTCACGAGATGCCCTGACACCATTTTATTACCATTTTTAAAAAAAGTTTTTAATATTCTAAAATCCTTCGAGAGCTTTTAATTTAATCAAAACATTTCATTTTGTTTTAATACTTACCGTTTAGCACATGAAAAATACTTCGAAGAAATCTTTCGTTTTTTTAGGTTTCTGAGAAACGACGTCTCCTTCAAATTAATTAGTAAGAGCCGTTATCCATTATAAAACTAATCGGAGTAATTTGAAAATTCACCGAAAACTTTCCCGTCAGAACACAAACTTTGCCCTGAGATTATGCCTTAAATTATAAAATATTCGGTCGATGTAGTACTAAGTAGCTAATTATTTAAAGGTGGTGTACGTCAACGACGATGTTTCCTACATTTTAAATATATTCTCCTACCAGGCCGAAATAACTCATAAAAAAAACAATTTAACTGTTTTTTAATTTTTAAATAAACTACTACTAATTGAATAAGAACTGTCTGATGAACTCATCTTTGTTTAATACTTCACCATTAAATTTTATTGCCTTTTGTTTATTTCACTTTTACACTAAACACAATATTGCGAATCACTTGAGCATAACAATGGCGGAGAATTTTAGGTGCGTGAGAGCAGACGTAGACACTAACGCGCATGCGCACTTGTCAGTACCGAGGAAGAAAAAGTTAGGCTTTCTTCCTCTACACTCTCTATACTAACGATATCCCCACTCTCGAGGGCAACCTCCGAGAGTGGGTAGCCGACGTGAAGTTGGCTTCTGTTTGTCTACGACAGCGCCTACTTCGCGTCATCTAATTTTCCCTCTGCGGCCATTTCGAGGATGCAGAGGCTATTGGACCTACTGCTGGACCGATGGAGGGTCGTGGGCAACGTGGTCAAGACTGCGGCTATTCTCTTCGATCCAGTCCGCACAACACTCGTCCCAGGACAGCTCAGTCTTCGTGGCGTCAATGTCTAGTTTAGGCTCAGCATCCGATACCTGGAGGTCAATATTGACCGGAGTTTGAGAATGACCGCCCACGCCAAGTCGGCGTTGGCGGCCGCTCGCTGTGCGAGAGCTCTCCTCCGGCCGGTGTTGGCCTCCAGGTTGCCGATCAGGACTAGGCTCGGCATTTACAAGACGTACGTTCATTCCCGTATCACGTACGCAGCTGCGGCCTGGTATCAAATCAAATCAAATCATATCAAAAAAATTTTATTCAACATAAATGAAAGTACATACTTGTTGAACGTCAAAAGAACTACCGCCAATTCACAAGAACTAGCCTCCGTCCTGAGAAGAATTGGCAAGAAACTCAGCGGGCATGTCTTTTTTTTTTTTTTTTTAATATGAAATTATTATTTATTTATTTTTTAATATTAGATTATTTTTTTTTTAAATATGAATTTTTTACAATGAGTATTATAACGTAACAATTACTACGATATTGAAATGCCGAATTCCCACTTTGTGCAATCTTCTAGATAATCATTGACTTTATAGTAAGCTTTATTGCACAGATGTTCTTTAATAGTTTTCTTAAACCTATGTATATGTAGGTTCTGAACATCTTGTGGGATTTTGTTGTACAGGCGCACAGACAAACACCCGAATGAGTTTCGTATCTTATGTAACCTACTCATCGGCACAACAAGCTTGTGTTTGTTCCTAGTATTTCTATTATGTATGTCCGACTTTTTAGGAAACTCCTCAATATGTTTACGAACATACATCAAATTTTCAAAAATGTACTGGGATGGCATAGTGAGAACTTTAATTTCTTAAAATTTCTCCCTCAGGGATTCCCTTGAGTGCATGTTATAAATAGCACGTATAGCTCTTTTCTGCAGAATAAATATCTTTTCTACATCGGCCGCATTGCCCCATAGCAAAATGCCATAGGACATGACACTGTGGAAGTAACTAAAGTAAACTAAACGAGCCGTGTCCGCGTTTGTTAACATTCTAATTTTTTTTACTGCGTATGCTGCAGAGCTGAGCTTACTCGCCAATTTATGAATATGAGGTCCCCATTGCAGTTTGGAGTCCACTGTTATACCAAGAAATACGGTTGACTCAACAAGCTCCAATGATTCCTCAGAAACAATTACATCACTATTCACTTGTCTCACATTTAAAGATGGTTTAATACATTTTAAAGTAAATTTAATACATTTAGTTTTCTTACTATTCAATAATAGGTTATTGATACGGATCAATCACCTGTCCCCAATCAATGATCACCTCATCCCGCAGGTCATGCGGGTGAAATTACAGGCCCAGCAGAATCTGGCTCTTCGCACGATAGTCGGAGCAGGACGTTACGTCAGAAATGACGTAATCGCCCGGGATGTGGATGTGGAGTCGCTCGAGGAGTTCATCCGGAGGCTAGCTTGTAATATTTACGAGCGGGCTGACGGTGGACCCCACGAGCATCTTCTCAATTTAGCTCCCTTGCACGCTAGGCCACCTGATGGTCGGGCGCTATCAAGGGAGCTACTGGAACCCCGGCTATGGTAAGATAGTCGGCTTAATCGGAGTGATATGGGAGTGGTGAGAGTCCCCATGGGACTGGGAGCTGTCCACACTCTTCACTTCCCCCCACACTGTTGGGGTGCCTCCCTTTGGGGACCCTTTCTACCACCCTCGTGGGTGGACCACTCGCCCGTCTGGGGAGTGTTACAAAGTCGGTCCCTCCCCGCGACGGTGTTACCCTTCTGGGGAGGCCCGAGCGGGTGAGCGCCTAATTAGTGCCGCGGCACTATAAGCCTATAAGCGCGGCTCTATAAGCTCCCTCTGGCTTATAAAGGTGGGACCGCGGCATGGGGCCGGTGGCGGGCCTCACGTTGCTGACTGTTGTCTCTGTATTGTACATAGTAGTTGTAGTTAGGTTACTTTAGCTTAGTTAGTCTGTAGTTAGAAGTAAAGAAAAAAAATTTAGGATAGCATTAGCATTAGGAAGCAGAGGACAGCAGCCGGCGCCGGGGTGCGTCGTCCACGGGCATCATTCCTGCTAGCAACATCAAGCCCATCGTATTATTTATGAATATATGTCTTGTCGATGCGAGTGTGCCGAGCACGCTGCGAACAGTCCCCCCTCATCCCGTCTTGCATAAATTTCACCCCTGCCCTGTGTGGCAAGGAGCTTCTGCCCGGGCAGTGGGGTTTGCCCCGAGGCCCGCTCCGTGCCCCTGAAAGGGGGTACGACGAACCCTCTTACTAGACTTTCTTCCCTGTACAGCGGGACGAAAACCGAGCTTTCGGCGTCGATAGGAGAAAAAATATAAAGTTGAGGGTAACGACAAAGGGAAGACCTTCCATTATACGGGTGGCATTGTTGGTAAATCGACGGTCCAAAAGTAAATGTTCGAAATTTGTATATAAGTATGTACATAATAATATTTATGTAAGCTAATCTTGAAAATTTCGTTAGTGAAAATCAAGTATCAGTCAAAAATTATGTCTTTTAATGATAGCTATCCGCTACACGTATTCCTGCTTGATTTTTAAGCAAAACTCATGCTTGCTCATAACTCATGGAAAATGCTAATTTTTTCCAAATAAACAAATAACACATGATGCCTTTCCGTACAAAAATGTCTTAAAGAAACCAGATCTTGCTTCTCAAGTCCACTCGGTTCATAAGTGTAATAAAATAACAAAAACAACATTTTTAATAAGCTCTTTATTTCGCTTCTATACATATATCAACTTCAAAAGGTGATTTTGCCTAAAATAATTCTTAATTAAACTCCTTATTACATGATACGTCTCACGAGCGGAAAACAACAAAGTAAGAATTAATTACGTTCTCTTGTTTAAGAGTTATGAGAAACTTAGTCGCCTCTCTTGTAAAACACGGCGAATACTGAATATGTCATTCTTGCAACCTGAAATATAACTTAATTTAGTGTTTTATTTAGTATGTGTTGGACAAAAATATCGAGGTGTCTACGAACAAAACAACATCCAATAAAAGATTTTACGGGTGGTACTGGACTTCTATGAGTCCGCGCGGGTAGGTACCACCACCCTGAATATTTCTGTCGTGTCTGGACTTCAGCAATGCCAGGGGCAGAGCCAAGCCGCTGCTTACCGCGTATCTCAAGGTGGGTGGCACATTTACGTCATAGATGTCTATGGGCTCCAGTAACCACTTAATACCAGGTGGGCTGTAACCTCATCCACCCATCTAACCAATAAAAAAAGATTTCATCAAAAGATAAAACATTTTTTGTACTTTTTTTTAAGATGTGTATAGTACTTGGGTAGGTCAAAGTCTTAATTGCATATGACGGCAGTACCGCTGTTTAAATCACAACCCATGACTGCTATTATCATTTTTTTATAATCGTGGAGCTTATAAATTTGCGTAATTACCTATGATAGGGCGTGCTATGAGCCTCCACGGGAAGGTACCAGTCGTTGTACTATAAAACTGAGACATAGAACTTATGTCGCAAGGTGCAGGCAGCGGTGCGAGCGGGCATTTAAATTGTTGTTGTCTATGGGCTCCAGTAACCACTTAACCAGGTGGGCCGTAATAAAAATAAAAAGTAACTAAAATTACTTCGCTTTAATACTCACCGATACAAATGTCTCGTAAGACAAATCTAGAACTCCGAAAGCTTTTAGGATCAACGGTTTCTGTGCCTGTGCACATCCAATAAGGACGAGGCGCCTGATGTCACGACACCAATCTTTTTCAAAGTCGCAAAAATACCAACCCGAATAGAACATAGCGTTTGACAGAAGAGAAGCCTAAAACATAAGCATTCCTTGGACACACATAAATGTAAATTATTATATATATTTTTTCCGTGTTAGATAAATATGTTATATTATTATGTTTTGTATAGATATGTAGGTATATGATTTTATATGAATGAGAATATGCATATACTACATGTGTTTGAAAAATGTCTATTTTTATTATGAAATTATAAAAAAATATGAGGCGTTGTATGTTATGTGTATGTATGTACATATGTGTGTATTTGTGTATATAATAAATGTTTATTTTTACTCTATTTCTCAAAAAGGAATGCACCTATCACAGCACTCAACACTACCCTTGATTGGCTGGTAGACAATGTCTTAGGCAATAAGTCCCCTACTGTACTTCCGTGCATAAAGTTAAATAAAAAAATAATGTGTTTAATTTTATCCACTACCTTAGTCATGTGTGTGCTAACAATTCCATAAGCGTGACAAATTGTAAAACAGTTACAAGCTTCAATTCCAAAGCCTACAAGGAAATGAATTTGAAACTTTGAATAGCATTAGTACGATTTGTCACGCAGTTTGACTACCTGCGAGGCACGAATGTTATGTGTATGTGCATTACTATAATTCTCATGTTATATTTGTTATTTTAGCTGTTCTACACACACTCATCACTTTTAATTATTATTCTCATAATCCTCTCACAGGTCAGGAAGAGATTTCTTAAAGAAATAAGCAGTGCCTTTGTACATAATTTTCCTATTACTCTATACTATGTCTTCTTTTTTGTGTGTACGTAAATAAATAAAAATAAATGAATGTTTACTCGTCATATCACAGACAGGCAACTACATATTTCTCGAGCTAAAACTTCTCAGACGATGTACATTTCACTGACAAGACTAGACTAATAAAATTATGCAGAAGTGTAATTTTTAATTACATCCACCTATTCCTTTATCGTGGAAGTGTTTTGTCATATAGTTACTAAATATTTACTACGAAAATTTGGTACCTACCCTAGTTCAGCCGTGTCTTTTTTTATGATTGAAAGATTACTGGTGGCCCGAAGGCCTTTCCAGTTTCACCAGGACAGGTGGGCGAGCAAAGCCTCAGCCAGGAGGGGTGGGATTTGCTAACAACTGACCGAGCGCCTCCGAAGGAAACCTAACAACTCAAGAGCAATTGCTTCGCGAATGAATCTACTACCGGATCGGAACCGGAAACGCGAGCCGCTGAGAAGATCCGGAAAGAAACTCAGCGGGCTGATGCATGGATCAAGTTGCACGTCGACCTCTTTGTCGAGTTCGACGGGTACGGTTACCGGGGTCCCTAAGCTTGCTCCTAATGTTAGAGCTGAAGGCGTCATTAAGTCATGTCATAGTTGTTGGACTTGTTTTTACAACAATTTCCACATTTAACGAGTTCCCGATAATTTGGCATGTCGCAAATGCCATGATCACGGGTAAGCTGAAGACTTTGGGTAGGATGTAAGCAGACAAATGTGCCTTCCTTCTTTCTAGAGTGAATTTTGGTGCTACCAATAGAACTCGATAGCCCACTCCGACAGTATACCAGTCTTCAGTGATCATGGTGCTCGCAACAGCTCCTAAATATCGGAAACTTATGAAATGTGAAAATCGTGGTAAGAACCTATTAAAGACTAGCGACCCGCCCTCGTTTCGCTTCGGAAACATTAAAACACACATGAAACCAAAAAAATAAAATATTTTTTTTTTTTAAAAGTAGCCTATGTTCATCAGGGACAATGTCGGCTTCTAATGGAAAAAGAATTTTTCAAATCGGTCCAGTAGTTTCGGAGCCTATTCGAAACAAACAAACAAACAAATCTTTCCTCTTTATAATATTAGTATAGAATAGTGTGTATGAATTAAATTGTGTAAATGTGCATCGCCACTAAGCCACCCTTGATTGACTGCTAGAGAAGGCCTTAGGCATTAGGAGTGCTCTGAGAAATTGTTTGAGATGATACCTTCATCTCGTTTTTACCATCGCACCGCCCGCCACCGGAGTAGAGTTCATCCATACTACCTAGAGCCACTGCGCTCATCCACAGTGCGTTTCCAAAGATATATTTTCCCACGTACCACCCGGCTTTGGAATGAGCTCCCCTCCACGGTGTTTCCCAGGTGCTATGACGTATCCTTCTTCAAACGAGGCTTGTGGAGAGTACTTAACGGTAGGCAGCGGTTTGGCCCTGCCCCTGGCATTATTGAAGTCCATGGACGACGGTAAGCACTGACCATCAGGTGGGCCGTATGTTCATCTGCCTACAAAGGCAATAAAAAAATATATTTAAGTCCTCACTATATCCTTGTGCATAGACTTAAACAAATAAAATTGTGAGTTATACAAAATACAGCCTTAATTACCTGATATGTGAGTTCTCCGGCGTTCCATAGGTTCAGTGCAAGCAACAAAAAAAGCGAGCATACAAATGTATACGTCATAAAAGCATTTGTCAAATCCAAATGCGGAGACAGCTACGAATTAAAAAAAAACTCATTAATAAAAGAATACAATTTTCGTAATTAGTCCCAGTAGCGCATCTTTAAGTAGATAAGTAAATATTGCCCTGTCTATATCTGCTGCGATGCATCAAATGTATTCCGGATTCTAGGGTGGGTACTATGCAATTGAGAGAACCACATAAGATTGTAAGCTTGATCATCCGGTTATGCGATAAAAATAAATATTATGACAAATACGTAAATTTGTTGCCACAAGTAAAAACGTTTACCCTTAAAAATATCACAATCAATTTCAATTACATCAAAATCTTGACTTATAAGTAATAATTTAAAAAATTTAGGTATGTGTTTAAAAATACCAATCAACAATAATAAGTTAAATATCACAATTAATAATATTCAATTGTAGTTTTTAATTGTAAACAACAGAATGGATAAATCTCTAATTGAAAACAAGAAAATATAATTAATCGCCCTCGCCAAAGCACTTCTACATGAATTTTAAACTTATAATATGCTTGGTAACTAAATCGTATTAACTCACAGCCAGACGCAGCAGTAGCAATACAGCCACAGCAGAACTCTCGCAAACCTGTAGTGCCATTATTATTCCGAAAACACGGTGTATCTCGTCAGCCAAACTGAACAAAAGAGGGGTTTTCTAAATATGTTCCTTTTACGAAAATTCAATGTCGTTCGGTCTTCCTTTCAAACGAGATAGGGTTTCGGCATATGGTGTCGCTTTGGTATTTTTCTATTCGTCATATTCGTAAGCAAAACATTTATTAGACGCAAATTTTTAATATATATTTTTTTCTTATTACGCGTTTAATGCAACAATTTTATTATTTCAAAGATATTATAATAATACTGTCTCGTTTACATATTTCCTGGTGCATTTTTGTAAATAGTAATGGAATGTTTATTAACGTATAACTCTTGTTCATTTTATTGCTATCTTTTTATTGGAGTTATGTTATTAATATGGGCATTAATTTGTTAATCTGACGTTAAGAAATTACTCGAGCCCATGGTCACTCCAGATCGCGGCCACCAATTTAGGACAGTGGTTCCGGAAGTGGCGCATTGACATCAACCCCACGAAAAGCACAGCCGTGCTCTTCAAAAGCGGTCGTATTCCCGACACTGTTGCTAGTATCTCGTCACCAATTAGGCGCGGAAACTCCATTACCGCCATAAAAATATTTGGCCGGCCCATACCGCGGGCTTCGAAGGCTAAGTACTTAGGCGTCAATCTCGACAAGGGGATGACATTCAAGCCCCACATTAAGTCAGTACGCGACCGAGCCGCGTTCCTACTCTATCGACCCCGATCGACTGCTCCATGATCTGCAAGCGAAGTAAATTGTCCCTTCAGAACAAGGTGACATTCTACAAAACTTGCATACTTTCTGTCATGACCTATGCAAGTGTAGTGTTTGCTCACGCGGCCCGTACACACATGAAATCTCCCCAGGTCATCCAATCCCATTTCTACAGGATAGCCGTCGGAGCACCGTGGTATGTGAGGAATGTAGATCTTCACGACGACCTAAGCTTAGTACCGATACGTAAGTATCTTGAGAAAGTGTCAGAACGCTACTTCGACAAAGCGGCGCGACACGAAAACCCTCTTAACGTGGCCGTCGCTAATTACTTATCCAACCGCGACGGGCAGCGCAAAGCCGCAGTCGCTCGAAACATGTGTTGTCAAATCCCCCGGATTCATTCTCGATGCTTTTAGGCCTCTCAAGCACCGGTCACCGTCCTCGTCGAACTCGTCGATTACGACGAAGTGTTCGACGAGCGAACTAATCCATAAACACAGCCTACTTAGTTTCTTGTCGGATCTTCTTAGTGGTTTGCGATTTCGACCCGGCGGTAAATTCTGCGAGGCAATGCTCTTGCTAGGCCTATTGTTAGCTAATTCTCTCAGGTTGATTCCGTGAGCTCACCTACCCGTCCGGGTGTAGCTGGAATAGCCTCTTAGGCTACCAGCAAATAGGTAGAGAAAAAAAGTAGGTCGAAATCACAAACCCATTTAAATTATGTTTATTATTTAAACCGGAATGCGTGACTACTAAGAGGTAAAATTAAGAAGATCTCAGAATGACAAGATCGTTGTACTTTTTTACGAAGTCTAAGCCATACTTAAGTGGCAACTAAAAAATTAAAATGGGTATTGATTATTATTCAAAATAACAAAATGTAGCTATCCTCAGATTTTAAACGCGTTTAATTGTACTGGCCGGCTTAGAATCTATTAGGATATACATTAAGAATTATGTCCTATTTAGGAGACACAACAGGCGAAAAATATAATTCCTGCCATACCATCGTTACCTCCTAATTTCGTTTTGTTGAAATTACAGTAATATCGTAAATATTTATTGTCGAGTTTCGTAACAATTTTCTGCAATAAAAAAACGTGGATAAAAATGTTGTGATATCTTTTGCACCTTAACAATTAAGGCAAGTGAAGGTTAATATTTTTTGAGAAATTATCCGATATACGTTGTACGTATCCGATTACGTGAAATGACACGGAGCAATTACCTACAATAACTGCACATTTGAATCTCTTTCAACTACCAGGATTTTAGTAAGCAGTTTATTATGAACACTATGTTTTACATTTCCGAAAATGAAACCAAAATAAAAATGGAACAAAAAATGATTCGATTATGTTAGAAGATTTTTCTAATACGTGCCACTCCTTTTTATTGGTTTGCAGTAGTAATGTCCTTGAGTACTTTTCAACCTATTTCCTACCGAGAAGGTACTACCATCTTGCCTATTTCCGCTGTAAAGATTGCTTCGAGTTTGAATCATAGAGCAGTTGTAGTTACACTGGAATTGATATTTTAACATTAGATGGACAATGAGCACAACTGTCTATCGTTTTTTATTTTTTTATTTACAATATACTACGTCTTTTCAATACATTAAAAAATTATATTTTACGTCAAAGTTTGCACAGATATTTTACCTTTGTTAAAACCCACTTTCGGATTGTGTGCGGATGAAGTGGATTGAATTTGGTATCGACTGATACCGATGAGACGAACTTAAAGTGAACTAATAATGAACCTAGAATTACTAACCTAGCCGATAATAGTTATATACTGATTATTTGCGGTTTTATTTTTACAGCAACACGAATAAAACTAAAACAGTACTTACTACATGAGCTTCTGGTGCATTTTTATTCCCTCTATGAATCCCAGTTTCAGTATCTCCGTCGCTTCGGTTTTCGCCATAATTTTCACATTTATTTGAAATTTTTCTCTTATTTGATCAAAATGACGGCACAGAGTTACAAATTTATATGTCATCGTGATTAGATGAGCAATGGGCATGCAATCAGCTGACATCATCGGCAACATCATATACAGCCATGTTATGTAGAAGAAAATACGTAAGAACGATGCTAGTACAGTAGTGTTATCATAATCGGGCAAGTATGTTACCACAGTATAGAACGGTGCACCTAAGAAATGAAATATATTAAAGAAAATACAACAAAAAAGGATATAAAAGAAAACGTTGAATTTGACTATTAGTGCAATGTCCCAAAATAATATATTTAAATTTACTCAATTTATTTATCTAGAGCACTGCAGTCAAAAGTATAACAATTTTAAATGAAACATGGAAAATAAGTACGCCTTTTCGTTTCATTTTGATGCAATGGAACAAGTTGTGTAAATTTTATTTTAGATTGAAACAAGAAACAGCACACCAGTCACTCATTTCACTGAATTTGAGTAAGTCTCAAAGCTTCTTGCAACCTGATAGCAGAAATGAAATGCGGTACACTTCAGTCAAGAAATAGCGAGTTGACTTTGAGAGAAAATTTAAATTGCTTCAAACTAAACATATAAGCAAGCGACGTATGTACATATGATATGGAAGTTTCGTGAGTTAATACAACTAAATGCAACTTTCTGAACTTTCGCATATAATTTTTCGCATTAAAAGTGTACAATTTCCTAAAATATTCGAAATTGAGTTAATTTGTGGAATTATTTGGCATCACCCGTCTTTTTCTCATAAATACTCTCAAAAGAGCGTAGCTTAGTTTTTTTTTTTTTTAGGTTACCTATGTTTTGACTATTAACAAAATTAATACATAATTTTATCTTACTTTAAAAGACAGATAATAATGTATCTGGTAAGAAATAACAAATAAATGTCTCAAAGATGATTAATATTAAAAATATCACATGTTAAACCTTTAACACGTTGACTGCCATGTAGGTCACCGGTGCCCTACGCGGCGCACTGAAGTAACTATGTCGATTTCTCTCTTTGTTCTTCTTACTAAGGCGCCGGTATATCTAGTAGACTTTGAGAAAGACGAATCCGAAGGTACTGACAATGAATCTATTTCTAAGAGACCTAAAAGACTAAAACATACATTATCAAACAAAAGAAGACAAAGTTAGGCAATCCAAGCGCTTAGTAACAGAAATCAACATAATTAATTCAGTGCACCGCGTAGGGCACCGGTGACTTACATTGTCATGGCAGTCAACGTGTTAAAACGCTCTCCTGTAAAATTAGTAAGTTTTGAGCTAATACAGTTTTAATGCGAGAAGACGATATGATGAATTTGAGCAAAAATTTTTTTCATTCATTACTTATATACTATACATTTATACATACCTTTTGCATACTAACTGCTATTAGAGAAAAACAATGAAACTGTTTTAGAAAACAAACCTTCGACAATAGTTCGTCTCGCGCTTTCAACTCCGTAGGCAACCAGCGAAAGATAAACTGATATAAAGTATAATGCTGTCCCCAATCTCATTTTACGAAACTGCCGTCTCATGATACTGGCCTCCTCAAGATTCTCGCCTACGGCTGCCATTTCGCAGTTAAGTTTACTTATAGATCTTTTATGGTATAACAAGAGAAACATTTTAGTGAGAACAATGTTGTGTATCGCGGCGAACATGACGGCCGAATTTTTTTCAACTTCAGGCAATTTTCCAAACAACGCCGCTAGATTTTCAAGGAAAATCATAACCGTGTAAGTAAAGAAAGAAATTACAACGTACATTTTGTACGGAACCGTCTCTTTATAAATGTCCTCGTACCAAAAATTACCCGCGCCCGCGTAATATACGTATTTACAAAAATCCTTCAGCAAACATCTCGTGCTTAGAGACATTTTGATGTTGATCCGTTTATACCAGTCACGTATTTTAAACAATTATCAAGCTTTCTATTTTCAAAACACATCATAAGACGATAAGACACTTATGTGGAATAAGCTACGTGTTTGAAAACAATAAATTGCTTTCATGAACTAGAAACTTTTGACATATCAATTACTTGCAACTAATATATTAATGGTGCTATTATACTATTTTGTCCAAACTTGTTTCGTGAAACAGAAACATTTTTTACGAACGTTCAAATTGAATTTCTAAATAGATCAAAACAACTGAAAACAGTAATTTGTCGACTAATTATTAAGCAATACAGTGTCACCAGTATTGCTGCGTAAAAATAAATAATTAAATTACATAAATTATTTATTGACTTCGCGTAACAAAAGCGATTTTCGAAAAACACGTTTTCAACTTGAACGTGAAATATTGATAATGTAGTGGCTATTTAATTAATTAATCTGCACTCGTACATGACCATGTTATGAAGATTTTGCATCGTTTAAAATCATGTTAATATTTACGGCTCTCAAAATATATTATGTATGTGATATTTTGATGTTAAACTAAATTGAAAAGTAAATTACAACATTTAATATGAACTCACATTATTTTAATGTTGAAGGGTTCACCTTATCATCAAAACTCAGAAACAGGCCAAAATTATTAGACATATACCGAATATAAAAAAAAACCATCCCTAATCGTATCGCAACTATATTTATATACCTATAAGCCAACAAACAAGGCTTCATGACTCACACAAGATGAGCCTTACCGTCGTAATCCCGAAACTGAGATCAAAGTCACTCCGAGTGTCAGATGTCCAAAAAATATACGATACCTCGCAACCTGAGGGTAAGGTAAGATCTGAGATGAGCTTACTTTTATTTAATTAAACATACTCGTAGACCTAACTCAAGGAAAACGTATATATCTTATACCTTTAAACGAGCAATTCTTGTATATTAATATATATGTATATAATCTGAATCTCGGAAACGGCTCCAACGATTTTCATAAAATTTAGTATACAGGGGATTTCGGGGGCGATAAATCGATCTAGCTACGATTTATTTTCAGAAAATGTTGTTTTATTCGTGTTTTCAATAATCAACTCTTCCCGACATCTATTGGCGAATAATAATACTATTTTTCTTAATTGAGGGCAACTAACCGCTTTAAAGACACCACAAGATGGCGTTTACCAAAAATAAAACCGGTCATCATCTAGTATAAATAATATAGAATGCATAAACATTTTTCGTTTTACAAAATAAAATATTAATCAAATAACCAAAGTGCATCCAGCGACGGACGACTTTACTGTCGCTTCAGGTAGATATAGAGCAGTGAATATTTTATATATTACTAGTGAAAACCTGCTATACTTCACTGTAAGTAACATAACGACTACGACAATAACTAAACGTATAAAACACGTCCCACGCGAGTAAAATACTCCTTCGCATAATAAACAGCAGACTATCAGCTTTCATAGACCACCAGATACCGAGAGAACAGACTGGTTTTGTAGCTGGAAAAGGAACTCGCGAGCAAATTTTGAACGTCCGAGTGCTCATTGAGAAATTTCGCGAGTTTAACAAGCCTCTGGTGCTATGCTTTATAGATTATGCGAAGGCGTTTGACTGTGTTCGGTGGAGTAGCATGTTTGATGTGTTAATTGATATGGGCGTTCCTTCTCATCTCACACTACTGATACGGAATCTGTACCTTGATGGTTCTTGCTTCGTGAAACTGGATAATCGAGGATCTAAACCCTTCCATACAGAACGTGGAGTACGTCAGGGCTGCATTCTGTCACCCAAATTATTTAATATCTACGGCGAATACATAATGAGAAGAGCACTTGAAGGCTGGAATGGCGGTATTTCCGTGGGCGGTGAAACACTCACGAACCTGAGATACGCTGACGACACTACCATGCTTGCATCAGATGAGGAGGAAATGGCAATTCTGCTGAACCGTGTGGAGGAAGAAAGTGCTAAACTCGGTCTTAAAATCAACCACTCCAAGACCAAAATAATGATAATAGATAGAGCGCAACTTCTTCCACGTTCTGATGCACTCAGTGGCTACGAGAAAGTAGCAGAATTCATATATCTTGGGTCGCAAATAACATCCGAGGGTGGCTGCATGGGGGAGATACGCCGAAGATCCGGAATGGCTAAAAGTGCGATGGCCAATCTCAGGAAGATATGGAAAAATCGTAGCATCCGATGTATAACCAAAGTGCGCTTGGTGCGGGCACTGATCTTTCACATATTCCTCTACGGGGCGGAGACATGGTGCATAAAAAGCCGGGATATCAAAAAGATCGATGCCTTTGAAATGTGGGTGTGGCGGAGGATGCTGCGAATACCGTGGACTGCCATGCGAACAAACGAGTCCATTCTAAGGCAGCTAGACATCCGAAAAAGGCTCTCTTCTATCTGCCGGGAACTGTTATGAGCTTCTTCGGACACATCATGCGGTCTTCCAGACATGAATTAGAGAAGCTCATAATTACGGGTCGAATAGAAGGCAAGCGCGCCGTGGGCAGAACACCAGCCAGATGGTCGGATCTAGCAAGAGAAGCACTCGGTGGTAGTTTGTACCATGCAGTCCATGCCACCCATGATCGGGTGCATTGGAAGTACATCGCATGTGGTCGCGATCCTCAGTAGTGAGGGAACGATATAGAAGAAGAAGAAGATAAAACACATGAATTTGACTAAAAAGACACGCGGTTTCACATGAATGGAGTTTAGCCAGCAATAATCATGCAAATACCGGTTAAAAGTATACAGAAATTTTAATGAATCGATTTTCTAGTTGCCTTCGTGAGCACAATCCGCTGGGTAGTGGATCTTGCCTTATCCCATATTATGTGGCGTTATTAGTGTGGTTTTATTTAGGTAGTTGTCTTAATTTCGGTATGACTGGTGACTCGGGAGTGGGATCCCTCTTCGGCTCCTCAACGAAGAAGGCGGGGTGGGCGACGCGGGCACGATGCTCCCGTTAATGTCCCGTAGGGGCTGTTGAGTACCGGGTGCGGCGGCGCCCGGTGCTCTGCTGTAGGTCCCGTAGTGCTCTGCTATGCGCCGCTCACGGTGTCTCCCGAGACGACGTCCTGCGAGATCTGACTGTCCTAATTTGTTGGGCCCAGTTTACCACGCGGACCTGGTCAGGGACGAGCATAACTTTCGGCTCTTGCGCGAGTTCGCGCATACATGGCACACGGCGCGCACTGCGCGCGAATCACGAGGACTGCCTGGCGACGAAGAATGTGGGTGATGTTAGCAGCCCCAAAACGGGGAGAATGCTAGTGGAGTGAAGGGGACGGTGTTAGTTTGTAGAACCGATCGGTACCTTGGTGCCGTGAAGTTCATGCTTCGGTCCTAATAACCGCAAGGTTGATGGGACCATGGGAGGTGGTGGGAATGTCCTAATCCCAGGAATCCCGTCCTATTGTCAGGACGGGTACCGGCCACGGTGAACCTTCGGCGCGCACTGTGCGGTGCCGCAGGTTTCGTAGAGACGGAGTGGTGGGGCTCGATGGGGTTTAGTCGGTAGTCGGTCTTACGTGGTTAAGGCCACACAGCGCCTCGCGCACCTTTCTCAAGGCGTAGTCTCCCGGTAGGAATTGGAAGAAAAGGAGGACTTTGGTCTTCCTCTTCTTCCTCTTCTTCTCTGGAGGCGCCGTAGTCCGACGGGGAGGTCTGTTACCCCTCTCGACCGGGTATAAGCGTTAAAGCGTTAAATTTAATCCCCAGTTAAATCCCCAGCGTTAAAAAAAAGGTTTGGTAAAATAAAAATAAAACATTTCTAAGAATCTACTTAAGTCCGATCAATTTTCTGGCGCAAGTGATCCTCAGTAAAATATTAATTTTATATAAATATTTTTTTTTTAATTTAAATCTTCATTAGTATCTTTCATGAAGATGTTCTTCAACATTTAGATAAATTATTGAGATGAAAAACTTAATTAATATTAAAATTTCGCAGTACAGTTAGTTACTTTTAAAAGATAAAAATCTATTAAGGAAAAGTTTTTATCTGAGACTGCAGAGTATTGCAACAATCTGTAGTGGTTTTTGCAATCATTAATCATAATTTCTTGTAATTTTTCGAACTTCACGAACCTCTTTCGAATATAGTTGAATATGACCGCCAGCATAATACAAAATCATATTTACAATCAACATTTTTATTATTTAACAACCGATTCTGACGCCTACAAAAATATTTGAATCACATGAACGACAATTTCAATAAATCTTGTTATTGAATTTGTGCGCCAAGTTGTACGGTCTGCAGATGGTTTTTAAGGCCATATCCACTAAACAATTCCGCTTGCACTCTCTCACCCGACGTCCGATCTCCGCCCGGGGTCAGAAGCCAGGCTGATTTGGAGAGTTCCCGCGGTCAATACTACAAACAGACTCGCGGCGCCCCCGGGGACGTCCGACAGACGTCTCATCGATACGCGTCATTAAATACGTACGTCCTCCCCTCACTCCGCCGGTAATCAATGGCGTATATAAGTAGAATAAAACCCCTATCCGTAACGATAGGATTTTTTAACGCTTACGGTCTCGCAAATCAACGTGATCAGGTTTCTGACTTTTTGCGTGACCACCAAATTGATATCTTTTTAGTGCAGGAGACCCTACTTAAGCCCGCGCGCCGTGACCCTAAAATCGCGAACTATAACATGGTCAGGAACGACAGGCTCTCTGCCCGTGGTGGTGGTACCGTCATTTACTATAGAAGAGCCCTGCATTGCGTCCCGCTCGATCCTCCCGCGCTCGCTAATATCGAAGCATCAGTGTGCCGAATCTCACTGACGGGACACGCGCCGATCGTTATCGCGTCCGTTTATCTTCCACCGGATAAGATCGTTCTAAGCAGTGATATCGAGGCGCTGCTCGGTATGGGGAGCTCTGTCATTCTGGCGGGCGACCTAAATTGTAAACACATCAGGTGGAACTCACACACCACAACCCCGAATGGCAGGCGGCTTGACGCGTTAGTCGATGATCTCGCCTTCGATATCGTCGCTCCGCTAACCCCGACTCACTACCCGCTAAATATCGCGCATCGCCCGGATATACTCGACATAGCGTTATTAAAAAACGTAACTCTGCGCTTACACTCGATCGAAGTAGTTTCAGAGTTAGATTCAGACCACCGTCCCGTCGTTATGAAGCTCGGTCGCGCTCCCGATTCCGTTCCCGTCACGAGGACTGTGGTGGATTGGCACACGCTGGGCATCAGCCTGGCTGAATCTGATCCACCATCGCTCCCGTTTAACCCGGACTCTATCCCGTCTCCTCAGGATACCGCTGAAGCCATAGACATCTTAACGTCACACATCACCTCGACATTAGATAGGTCATCGAAACAAGTTGTAGCGGAGGACTTCCTTCACCGCTTCAAATTGTCCGACGATATTAGGGAACTCCTTAGAGCTAAGAACGCCTCGATACGCGCCTACGACAGGTATCCTACCGCGGAAAATCGTATTCGAATGCGTGCCCTACAACGCGACGTAAAGTCTCGCATCGCCGAAGTCCGAGATGCCAGATGGTCTGATTTCTTAGAAGGACTCGCGCCCTCCCAAAGGTCTTACTACCGCTTAGCTCGTACTCTCAAATCGGATACGGTAGTAACTATGCCCCCCCTCGTAGGCCCCTCAGGCCGACTCGCGGCGTTCGATGATGACGAAAAAGCAGAGCTGCTGGCCGATACATTGCAAACCCAGTGCACGCCCAGCACTCAATCCGTGGACCCTGTTCATGTAGAATTAGTAGACAGTGAGGTAGAACGCAGAGCCTCCTTGCCACCCTCTGATGCGTTACCACCCGTCACCCCGATGGAAGTTAAAGACTTGATCAAAGACCTACGTCCTCGCAAGGCTCCCGGTTCCGACGGTATATCCAACCGCGTTATTAAACTTCTACCCGTCCAACTCATCGTGATGTTGGCATCTATTTTCAATGCCGCTATGGCGAACTGTATCTTTCCCGCGGTGTGGAAAGAAGCGGACGTTATCGGCATACATAAACCCGGTAAACCAAAAAATCATCCGACGAGCTACCGCCCGATTAGCCTCCTCATGTCTCTAGGCAAACTGTATGAGCGTCTGCTCTACAAACGCCTCAGAGACTTCGTCTCATCCAAGGGCATTCTTATCGATGAACAATTCGGATTCCGTACAAATCACTCATGCGTTCAACAGGTGCACCGCCTCACGGAGCACATTCTTGTGGGGCTTAATCGACCAAAACCGTTATACACGGGAGCTCTCTTCTTCGACGTCGCAAAAGCGTTCGACAAAGTCTGGCACAATGGTTTGATTTTCAAACTATTCAACATGGGCGTGCCGGATAGTCTCGTGCTCATCATACGGGACTTCTTGTCGAACCGCTCTTTTCGATATCGAGTCGAGGGAACCCGCTCCTCCCCACGACCTCTCACAGCTGGAGTCCCGCAAGGCTCTGTCCTCTCACCCCTCCTATTTAGCTTATTCGTCAACGATATTCCCCGGTCGCCGCCGACCCATTTAGCTTTATTCGCCGACGACACGACTGTTTACTATTCTAGTAGAAATAAGTCCCTAATCGCGAAGAAGCTTCAGAGCGCAGCCCTAGCCCTAGGACAGTGGTTCCGAAAATGGCGCATAGACATCAACCCAGCGAAAAGTACTGCGGTGCTATTTCAGAGGGGAAGCTCCACACGGATTTCCTCCCGGATTAGGAGGAGGAATCTCACACCCCCGATTACTCTCTTTAGACAACCCATACCCTGGGCCAGGAAGGTCAAGTACCTGGGCGTTAGCCTGGATGCATCGATGACATTCCGCCCGCATATAAAATCAGTCCGTGACCGTGCCGCGTTTATTCTCGGTAGACTCTACCCCATGATCTGTAAGCGGAGTAAAATGTCCCTTCGGAACAAGGTGACACTTTACAAAACTTGCATAAGGCCCGTCATGACTTACGCGAGTGTGGTGTTCGCTCACGCGGCCCGCACACACATAGACACCCTCCAATCCCTACAATCCCGCTTTTGCAGGTTAGCTGTCGGGGCTCCGTGGTTCGTGAGGAACGTTGACCTACACGACGACCTGGGCCTCGAATCAATTCGGAAATACATGAAGTCAGCGTCGGAACGATACTTCGATAAGGCTATGCGTCATGATAATCGCCTTATCGTTGCCGCCGCTGACTACTCCCCGAATCCTGATCATGCAGGAGCCAGTCACCGTCGACGCCCTAGACACGTCCTTACGGATCCATCAGATCCAATAACCTTTGCATTAGATGCCTTCAGCTCTAATACTAGGGGCAGGCTTAGGGACCCCGGTAACCGTACTCGTCGAACTCGACAAAGAGGTCGACGTGCAACCTAACCCATGCATCAGCCCGCTGAGTTTCTCGCCGGATCTTCTCAGCGGGTCGCGATTCCGATCCGGTAGTAGATTCATTCGCGAAACAATTGCTCTTGAGTTGTTAGGTCTCCTTCGGAGGCGCTCGGGCAGTTGTTAGCAAATCCCACCCCTCTTGGCTGAGCCTTTGCTCGCCCACCTGTCCTGGTGAAACTGGAAAGGCCTTTGGGCCACCAGTAAACTTTCAATCATGAAAAAAAAAAAAAAAAAAAAAAAAAGACGTCTCATCGAGGAAGTCGTCGACGACCAACGACGCCTGTCTCCCCATCGGCGGAGGCGGAGGCGGCCCATCACGCAATCGTGCCTGTCTTAGCATAAAGTAGACATTGGTAACAGCTCGATCGTTGCTCGATCATGAATTATTATGTAAATATACATGACGGATAGGCTGGTTCCATGGTGTTTTTAAAAGGATGACATCAGTGTTGCTGACGCCATTCCCTTCATTATTATCATTGCCTTCCATAGTAATTAAAACTTATTTTTCACAATGAATTCCATTTATTGCATTTTAAGTTTATAACAATAATCACAGAGAATTCCGCTTCGGAGCTGGAATGCTTTGTGCGGCATCGGGTCTTCGCGTCCCCTTAGGGGAGGTGATGAGCTTGCTGGCATGAGTTCGATGAGTGGACTGGACTTTTCTTCTTTCTTTCTTCCCTTCATTCTTGATCCTGTTCTGTCTTCGTTTTTTCCTTATAGGCGGACGCTTCCCTCCCCAACTTTTTCCCCTTAATCTAACTTAACCTAACTTACAAACTAAATTAGATCTAAGTGACGGCAGCGCGCCGCTCCTGCACTCCGTGGAATGCCGGGGCAGCGCGCTCCATCGCACCTACACCTAAAGGGGAGAGAGCTTAGTAGTTACTCTTCGCTAGAGTCTTCTCCCCTTCTCCCCATTGTTTACAGTATTGTTGGGAGAGAACTGCAGCGGTTGTGAAATCCCATGCCTGAAGGAGAGGGGGGGTGGGGACTAGTGTACCTTAAAATGTGGTCGCATCCGTGATTTGCAGCCGTGGTCCTCTGAGAAGGGACCCGCCAATCAGGCAAGAAACGTGTGGAGAGAGGCTGATGAGACCCAGCTCCAAGGGCGCTCATAGGTCCTGTGTGGCCTTACAGCCGGTGAGGATCTTTCACTCCAAACGATTATCGGGGGTACCAGGAACTCCCGCGGCAGCACCTTATCATCAGGTGGTCTGGCGTGCAGCGGGGTAATTTTGTCGAGGTGCTCGTTTGTCGATACGGACAAGCCTATTAATGAGCCCCCCAAGCGACTCCACACCTAGGTCCCGGGTGACAACGTCACTTCTGACGTACCACCCGGCCCCGACAATAGTTCGGAGGGAAAGGCTCTACTGAGCCTACAACCTGGCTCGCTGGGACTGCGACAAAAGATGGTACCTATCAGGCCACAGCAGCGTATGTGAGGCAGGAGCGGACATAGTTCTTGTAAATAGCGAGTTTAATCCTGATCTGGAGCCCGGAAGCAAGCACAGGCCGCAACAAAAACTAGATTATTCGGTTGGTGTGCACCGCCATGCTCAACGAACGGTTGGTGTCGCACCCGAGATTTTTTTTTTTACCACAGGAGAAAATCGCCGGATCCCCACCCGCACGGCAGGTGGGGTATGTGGGAGTCGAACCTCACTAAAAACTCCTGCCGCTCACAGCCGGCGCCCTACCCCGGACCGGGCGGAAACCCAGTCGGAGCTATTGAGTCGGCGGAACAGGGTTTACGCAGAGCACATTACATCCATCCCGCCGTCCCCCAGACGCCGGACCGGCGGCCGCCAGCAACATGACAGCCGGTTCCCTCGGTCGACGGGCCAAGAGCCCGATTGATAGTGCCGCACTACACCTTCCCCCGGAGCGGTCGGGGGAACGCGACCTACCACGCCGCCCCACGCCTAGGTTCCTCCCCGCACAAAGCGGGTGGAGCCCGAAGCTCTTAGGGGGCCGGGTTACGGATGGGAGAAACGAGGAGGATACAAAGTAGACCGAGTCGTCTGCGAACAAAGCCAACATCACATCATCCTGGCTCAAAGGCTATCCTTCAGCGTGGGAATATAATTTATAAATATATTTTTTTGTGCGACAATAGTCACTCGTATCTATAGTAGAATAGTGGGTATAGCTTAGCCATGAATTCTCTTGAAGACCGATTTAAGCAGTTGTTTACATTCATATCATTAAGGACACAGTTAACTTTAACTAATCTTAGTCAACCAAATATAAAAGCTGCCTTTACGGTTTATATTATTATTTCCAACGAAACGCGAAATTGGAACGAAAAACTGGTTTTAATTGTACGTAGGGATAGCGAAAACAGAAGAATATAATAAATTTATAAATTCTGAAGCTATTGTTTATAATGCGCGATTTCTTTGCCATGACGGTGGTGACCACGTGTCCTTAACATAACAACTTAATAGCATACCAGCCCGATCTAATAACTATGGATACTTGCAATTATAACGAACACAACAAGCATCTTACCTATTAGGCTGCTGCGGCGTCACATGGTTTCTGTGCTATTTAAAAGCAGCATTTTTTATACTGCCTTAGTTGAGAGGAGGTGCTCACGGCCAATGCTACGTGGTTATAAGAACATATAAGCATTTCGACAAGAATTTTAATTCAAGTGCAATCTACCAACTTTAAGAATTTCCTCTATTGCCAAGAACTAGGCAGGTCACGTGGAAAATAACTTGTCAAAGAGGACAGACAGTCCACTGTGAGGGTGCTTAAACTCTACTACGTATTGCGCACGTGATCAGCTTACTTTTGTTCTGAACTATAAGAGATGTATTTTGAGACCGTAAGATAAAAAAATACATAACGGTTGCGATTACAGAACAATACTTTATTTTAATATATTTCAATAAATTATTTACAATTACTATATAAAATAATTAAAGGGTTATAAACATCACAAAAAGGTTTGTTAACCTGATAAAATTAGTCTCAATCGAAGCTATACATGAACATAGATTAGGTACAGAGACTGAGCATTACTAAGTATAAGTTGAAATTAATGTGAACTGTCAATCAAACTAATGCTGACTAATCTTACTCCAAGCAAAATAGCGAAAGCTTAATTCATAGTGTTTTATTATTGCGTATTATTTTATTGTCGTGATTATGTTCAATCGCTGTAAATTCTACAATAATTATTGAATTTAGAATTTTTCGAATAACATACATAGATTAGTGCGAAGATTTTTAAGAATCGACACTGCGATCGAATAATTTCACTTAATTAAGGTACGCTACGAACGTAATAAAAAAAAACGATCAAAAATTAAACCCGACGAACAATATCAGAGTTCCTAAACACGTAGTCGGAAATCTGCCTGACCAATAATATACCTTTACCCTTCACCCAATTTGTATTCAAGGGGTAAGTCCCGACCCGGCAAGGATTACAAAACTGTACCGAGAAGAGACTGCAAACAGCTTTAACGCTTTTATTGATGTTAGGAAGCTCCGTCGAATAGTTCTAAGTAGGTTCAAAATTGTTTTTGGTTAAATATTTTATACCAACGCAAGCCTTTATAGTATTACGTGTACCCCTAGTATTTATACCTATTATAGAGCAGTAGATTACTTTTTTTAAACACAATATGTTCGTTTTTGTCATAGCATCTCCACAAAGCAGTGGTGCACAGCTTTTTCTCCGAACTGGAACACAGATCAAGTTGAACGGGTGCGATACGTATTGAAAATTTAAAGTTGACATTCTATTTGACAATAGAGCTAGTGATGGAAAGAAAACGAAAAAGTAGCTTTTGGAATTTTTTTTATTAAGTAAAACATAGTGTAAAATTGTGAAAAACAACATAATATGATTTCAATGAGTGAGTTCCATAAGGTTTTTTTTATTGCTTAGATAGGTGGATGAGCTCGCAGTCTACCTGGTCTACGTAGTCGTAGTTAAATGGTAACGCAATTACCGCCACCCAATTCAAGGCATGACGCTTAAGTTTCTATTGTATAGTAATTATAAGGACTGTCCCTCACTTCAAACCAAAGCATATTTTTGCTTCGCAACAGAATCAAATAGGGTGGTGATTGCAATTCACTAATTCCGCAAAGTATAATTACGCGGGGTTGATTTTTATTACGCGATGCTCAACCTTCCTTCAACGTGGAAATCATTCGTGAACATTTGTTAAGTACGTATTTCAATAGAAATTATAAAATTAGTGTAGGACAGTGGCATCGCTTGATACGAATGCCCCAATCGTCTTATCTTTTCATTTTCATCATACTACTTCATTAAGTACAAGCAAGGATTATCATTAGGTTTACACCCTCAAAATCAGATGAACAATCGTGTCGGCCCAACTAATTCACGCGGTCGCTTTTTTTTCTTTTTCTTGCGTCTACTTTGGTAACCTAAGGAACTATTTCGATTTCGCGCGGACGGGTAAACCAGTACAATAAAGAGAACAGAACTCAGTCTGACCATTGAATGTTGCTAAACCGACACGTCATGTCATCGTCAGTATGCTGCAAATTTTTGCAGTGCAGTGCAGTGGTTTCCGCTTGAAGGTTTTGATAAGCATAATTACAAAAAAACAAAATGTGTGCAATTCACACGTGGTAGAAGTGAAACCTTCCAAAATTAAAATACAATTATCCTAAACGTCTTAAGTATATGTAAAATTTTGTCATTAGTAAATAATTGTAAGGTAGCGCCCTCTGTGAATTGATATTTTAATTTCACGTATAATCCTAAATTAAAATTCACTACAAGAGCTTTCATACACACGTTAGTATTAAAAAATCTCACAGATGGCGCTGTATTAAATAGTATGTATATTTCTATCTCATTCTTTGCTGGCTTCATCCTACACATTTTTGTATTTGTGTCTCTTACCTGTCGTTTTTTCCGTTGCATCCGGTTTGAAATCACAACGATTCTAAAGAAGTTTTCACTTCAAAAAAAAAAACAAGTATAGTTTTATTGTTTCCGACATTTCAAATATATTTTAGTGTTCGTAGTCACCGACGTTGTCATCAAAAATACGATAACATTGTGTTTATCAATTTAATTAAGGAACACAACGATGTTAGTTCTAGTGAAATACAGATGTATTGATTCTGTTGTTATTCCGAGAAGGCAACGTCTAAGCTTGAACATTTCAAAAGTGCTGAAGTGATGTAACGAGTACCGGCACTCACTCGAGTGCGGTGCGGTACACAGCTATCCACTAAATTTCACCGTTCGCGTTAGAATCCCGAGAGTCAACATTGTTCAGGCTCTATCGGTTTGTGATCTTTTGTTGTATTCCGAGGCACTTCGTAAAGCTGCTTAGCAGAACCGGTAAAGAGCGTTTGTATAAAAAGGGAGGATAATCTCATTGAAATAAGAACGTTTGTTAAGCGTAGTTTGTTTATCATACTTCAATAGATGTCGGTGTCTTCGTTCTCTGTCGCATCGGCTTAATATCGCTTGTAAGCTTTATATTAAATCAACTGATGATCTGTTTTTCTTTTAGATAAAATCCAAATGCTGAAATGTAATAAAAGCAAAAAAAAACTGTACGTAGAACAAAATAAAATCAAAATCAAAATTTTTCCAATCATTCCACACAAAGATAGTTTTCAATTCGGATCGACACATGTCCTATGTGATTTGCTGTTCATTTTTTATCATAGTAAATAATAATAAGTGTTTTATATCTGCTATAACACATGCAACATTATGATAACTGGCTTTGATTTTAAGTACCAAATGAATTACGTATGTACAAACGGAATTCTTATGAAGCCGAGAGTTACATGAGCAGCCGTTTATTCCGAGAAAATGCAATGTGCGGAGAAATTGCGGGGTAAGTTTAGCTATTAATATGTAAAATTAAGAACGTATGATTTTATGTCAATTCATAATGTTTTAAATAGACTCCAACCTTAGATATCAAAAGAAATACATATGAAAATCTTTTAAATGCTTATGCCTGGTGAAACTTAACTTCTTCATTATACACTACAACCTTCAAAAAAGCTATTTACCGCTACACGACGCTGGAGTTTTAAAGTGGTCAGTCTTAACTGGAAAGTACAATAATGAAGGATTAATTTAAAAATCTGTTCTTAAAACAGAATCTTCAAAAACAAAAATATATGATCAAAAACTAAAAGCAGGTCGTTTCAATCGCTTTGAAGTAATTCTCCGAATAAGACGTCGCACGGGACCCTATGTTAAAACTTTTTTCTTCCGGCAAGATAATGTTCGGGTTCGTCGAAAAACACTTCTAATACGTGACCCACACACTTTATCCTGTGGGTACCTCACATTGATATATTGTACTATCGGACGGAGCTTTCTGCTCGCAGTGGGAGCCTATCTCACCTCACTATTCTTGCGGAGTGTATAAATCTTTTAGCGAACAAGAATTATTGCTCATTAGATATTTGGTAGATTTAAAGGTGTTTTTAACATCTTTAAATCTACCAAAGTTTTTAATGAAATTATTTCAATATATTTTTATCTAACTATAGATGAATTCTTAACAGAGAGTCACCTGTCCATTTGCACTACATTAAAGACGAATTCTTCTTAAATATCTATATAAGATCTATAAACTTCTAATTGTAATTTTTGTTATTGATTCGGAAAAGCCTTCAATATGTTGCTCCGTAAAACCAAAGTATTTTATTTTAATTGTTTCTTTTACATACTAAAGTACAACTATTACTACGTCAACATGTAAAAAATTTTTTTTATTGTTATTGAGTTCACAATTCTAAATACAAATTAATTTAATGGCTTCATAATTTTTTATCTCTGTCACCGCTACTTTATCGACAACTCCTTTTGAAACAGCGTAAACCCGTCAAAATTTAAGATAAAGAAAGTCCACTTTCTTTATACATCGCTAAGAACCCAAAAACCTTGTTCATTTAAAAACGAATTTTACATTTTCGAAAATAGTTCTTGGTTCGTGGTTTTTCAGTTTGCAAACTCATAAAATGGACAACTAGACAATGTAAACAGACTGTGCAAGTCCAACAAGTCTGTCAGGGTTCTACGAGAACTCTCTTTATTAAACTCCTCCACAGATCCTTTATAACAGGTAGATTCCGAAACAATGGAGCCATCAGAATTTTTTTCTGTTATTATTTGACATAGTACAACAGCACTCAAAGATTAAATGACCTTTATTTTTATTTCTACAAAAGTGAAGCAGTTGTTATTTGTTTCGAGATAAAAATTACTAATATTTTCAGCACACAATGAAGGATCCCAGTAAACTCACTTTGCCGCCATAGGTGTGCACAAGACAAACTATGTTTTTACGGGGTGCTCCAATACTAGGTCAAGAGAATATTCTGAGTTATGAAATATTTAAGCATATTTGTTCCATGTTAACTTATTTAATATTTTAAAGGTAAATCTTTACTAATAAATATTGGTAAATCAAGATATATTCTATTCATTTCTCAGTCCTATGGGTTTCTGCTAACCGCATTTTAGGAACGAAGATATCACAGTCGACGGCCGAGTCCCGGACACGAAAGCACACATACTGAATATTTGTTATTTGCTAATGAAACTGCTACGTACGTAGCTAATATAACGTGAATCGACGTAATATATCCTTTGATTAAAATAAGAACGAGGTCGTCAGATTTTTTGCTTTCGTTTATTTATTTTTATAAGTTTATTTTTGACAAATTAATGAGCTAGACGTCTAGGTATGTACCGACACCGGTAACACTAGCGAAAATCCTACCTTGAGAACGCTGATTATATTTTATTTTTATTTTATATTCAATAATTCTATGAGTACTTTCCTTTTGATAAGTCCCTTGTTATTGTAAACTAAAGACGCTATCTCAAAGATTAGCCAAAACCTTAAATGTAAATGACTTTTTCTCGAAACCATTAAGCTGATTCTATTTAACCAGTAGACAGCAGCTTGACTGTGGCTCTGGCATTGTCGATGTCCATGATCGACGATAACTGCCGAAGAAATACGTATCTTTTAAATAATTAATTCAAATTCACTTATAAGCATTTTAGAATCGGTAGATTTTATGTCACATTTAAACATTGACGTCGCATTTCAATATAACAGTCTCTCGAGTGCTTTCTCTTTGTCTAGAATGTAACTAAAATCCTAGAACTACCTTGTTTCTGAACGGATATTAATTATGATTTCAATTGACTAGTTACCTATAAGACTATAAAAACATCAGTCACACGCGAATTTCTTGAGAAAAACATATCCCAACATTCGTATTACAGCACCCACGAATACACATGTAACTAAGCTGTCACGATATTCAATCAACGTCGTCCATATTACGTGCGAGATCCAACTAATATGAAGTAATATTCCTCCCACGGCAGCCGAAACTTAGCAAGTCACACGTGTAACAAATCTTGCGGTCTCATACCAACGAGTTTATATACGTTGATACAATTTCAGATACCGTGTTTGTAATTAAATTTTCGTCGCTTTAGTAATCAAAACTACAAATCTTACAACTTGTGTTATTCAGGAAATCTCATTCATTTATTTTTAATAAGCATTTTACATTAATCAAATTCTATTAGTTTTAGGCAATTATTTTGTCGCATTATTACCCACAGACACAGCCCACTGAGTTTCTCGCCGGATCTTCTCAGTGGTTCGCGTTTCCGATCCAGTGGTAGATTCTGCGAAGCACTGCTCTTGCTAGGGTCAGTGTTAGCAACTCTCCGGTTAGAGCCCCAGGAGCTCACCTACACACGCTAGGATAAGCTTACATAGCCTCTCAAGGCTATCAGCAAAGGTAGGGAAAAAAAAACACATTACTTGCCATTTATTATGTTTACTACCATAATTTTTGCTTTACTAGTTGTGTTTCTGAAAATTTAATTTGTTTGGAAAGTCGACAATATTGTCGGTTGACTTACTGTACAGAAGCGGCGAGCAATCGAAACAAGCAAACTTTCAACTAATTTAACTTTAAAACGGTTTTTCCCGTCTGGGTTTTGATGTATGTACAAGCTTTACTAAGTTGACTTCGTGTGTGAATTTGATATCCCTTTTTTTTGTAACACCGGGAAAATCCACCCAATAACAGAATAGGAAATGTCGTAGTGTAAACGGTGCGGTAGAATGAGCTCATTCTAAATTTTAAAAAACTTCGTTGTTTATTTTCTATTTATTTGGGGTGCGGTAATAACGTTCGTATAAAACCCCTAAAACAGCACTAGTTTGATTCAAAGACGAGTGGCTATACCTGAAATCCCTACACAGCAGTACACTCTGACTAGTCCCCCAACGACAATATCCTTCTTCTGCAGGATACTTTTACTGCCACACTGTGAATCAGATTAAGCGTTTGATTTAGGGGAACCCAAAAACTACGTGACCATCATTGGGTCCCCTAAAGATATATAGATAATAACAAATATGGTGACATTGTAGAACAAGAAAAAATAAACACATCTATTATTACTTTATAATACTAATAGCACCACCAATCATACCATACCACTAACTAACTTAACAGCTATCACACCATTCTAATAACGAAACACATGACTGGTTTGCTGTAGAAATAGGCAGGATGCTGATACATGCCCATTGGACTCAACAACAATACGGGGCGTATTTAGTTTTTAATACAGTATTTCTTTAGCAAAACTGCTACGTAACTGTAGGATTTTAACAACGACATAGTCGAATAGCTTCAGAATATTACATAGGACGTCTTACTCATAAGAATGACTTTTAAACTCTACTAATCTCTCTCTCTAACTCTACTAATGCAATATGCATGGTTTTTATCATTCCTAACTCTCTTATCAACAATATTAATAGCATAGATGACTTTCTACATTCCCGATCCTGCGGGAAGAATGGAAAGCAGTCGACGTCGCCCCAAACACGTAATTTCGGATCCTCCCGATCCACTAACGGTGCTTTTAGGTACCTCAAGCACCGGTCACCGTTCTCGTCCAACCCGTCGCTTGCGACGAAGGGCTGGACGAGTAAATTCGCGTCCGACAATCTCGCTTTAGCGATCGACTTCTTTCAGTCGATCAACTTTGAGCGCGTTAACGCTTTGGGCGACGCCATTCGCTCTGCCTCCACTGCACAGCACTTTATCGCCGTTGTGCAAGAATACGCCGACGTATACGCGTCATTAAATACGTACGTCCTCCCCTCACTCCGCCGGTAATCAATGGCGTATATAAGTAGAATAAAGCCCCTATCCGTAACGATAGGATTTTTTAACGCTTACGGTCTCGCAAATCAGCGTGATCAGGTTTCTGACTTTTTGCGTGACCATCAAATTGATATCTTTTTAGTGCAGGAGACCCTACTTAAGCCCGCGCGCCGTGACCCTAAAATCGCGAACTATAACATGGTCAGGAACGACAGGCTCTCTGCTCGTGGTGGTGGTACCGTCATTTACTATAGAAGAGCCCTGCATTGCGTCCCACTCGATCCTCCCGCGCTCGCTAATATCGAAGCATCAGTGTGCCGAATCTCACTGACGGGACACGCGCCGATCGTTATCGCGTCCGTTTATCTTCCACCGGATAAGATCGTTCTAAGCAGTGATATCGAGGCGCTGCTCGGCATGGGGAGCTCTGTCATTCTGGAGGGCGACCTAAATTGTAAACACATTAGGTGGAACTCACACACCACAACCCCGAATGGCAGGCGGCTTGACGCGTTAGTCGATAATCTCGCCTTCGATATCGTCGCTCCGCTAATCCCGACTCACTACCCGCTAAATATCGCGCATCGCCCGGATATACTCGACATAGCGTTATTAAAAAACGTAACTCTGCGCTTACACTCGATCGAAGTAGTTTCAGAGTTAGATTCAGACCACCGTCCCGTCGTTATGAAGCTCGGTCGCGCTCCCGATTCCGTTCCCGTCACGAGGACTGTGGTGGATTGGCACACGCTGGGCATCAGCCTGGCTGAATCTGATCCACCATCGCTACCGTTTAGCCCGGACTCTACCCCGTCTCCTCAGGATACCGCTGAAGCCATAGACATCTTAACGTCACACATCACCTCGACATTAGATAGGTCATCGAAACAAGTTGTAGCGGAGGACTTCCTTCACCGCTTCAAATTGTCCAACGATATTAGGGAACTCCTTAGAGCTAAGAACGCCTCGATACGCGCCTACGACAGGTATCCTACCGCGGAAAATCGTATTCGAATGCGTGCCCTACAACGCGACGTAAAGTCTCGCATCGCCGAAGTCCGAGATGCCAGATGGTCTGATTTCTTAGAAGGACTCGCGCCCTCCCAAAGGTCTTACTACCGCTTAGCTCGTACTCTCAAATCGGATACGGTAGTAACTATGCCCCCCCTCGTAGGCCCCTCAGGCCGACTCACGGCGTTCGATGATGACGAAAAAGCAGAGCTGCTGGCCGATACATTGCAAACCCAGTGCACGCCCAGCACTCAATCCGTGGACCCTGTGCATGTAGAATTAGTAGACAGTGAGGTAGAACGCAGAGCCTCCTTGCCACCCTCTGATGTGTTACCACCCGTCACCCCGATGGAAGTTAAAGACTTGATCAAAGACCTACGTCCTCGCAAGGCTCCCGGTTCCGACGGTATATCCAACCGCGTTATTAAACTTCTACCCGTCCAACTCATCGTGATGTTGGCATCTATTTTCAATGCCGCTATGGCGAACTGTATCTTTCCCGCGGTGTGGAAAGAAGCGGACGTTATCGGCATACATAAACCCGGTAAACCAAAAAATCATCCGACGAGCTACCGCCCGATTAGCCTCCTCATGTCTCTAGGCAAACTGTATGAGCGTCTGCTCTACAAACGCCTCAGAGACTTCGTCTCATCCAAGGGCATTCTCATCGATGAACAATTCGGATTCCGTACAAATCACTCATGCGTTCAACAGGTGCACCGCCTCACGGAGCACATTCTTGTGGGGCTTAATCGACCAAAACCGTTATACACGGGAGCTCTCTTCTTCGACGTCGCAAAAGCGTTCGACAAAGTCTGGCACAACGGTTTGATTTTCAAACTATTCAACATGGGTGTGCCGGATAGTCTCGTGCTCATCATACGGGACTTCTTGTCGAACCGCTCTTTTCGATATCGAGTCGAGGGCACCCGCTCCTCCCCACGACCTCTCACAGCTGGAGTCCCGCAAGGCTCTGTCCTCTCACCCCTCCTATTTAGCTTATTCCTTAACGATATTCCCCGGTCGCCGCCGACCCATTTAGCTTTATTCGCCGACGACACGACTGTTTACTATTCCAGTAGAAACAAGTCCCTAATCGCGAAGAAGCTTCAGAGCGCAGCCCTAGCCCTAGGACAGTGGTTCCGAAAATGGCGCATAGACATCAACCCAGCGAAAAGTACTGCGGTGCTCTTTCAGAGGGGAAGCTCCACACGGATTTCCTCCCGTATTAGGAGGAGGAATCTCACACCCCCGATTACTCTCTTTAGTCAATCCATACCCTGGGCCAGGAAGGTCAAGTACCTGGGCGTTACCCTGGATGCATCGATGACATTCCGCCCGCATATAAAATCAGTCCGTGACCGTGCCGCGTTTATTCTCGGTAGACTCTACCCCATGATTTGTAAGCGGAGTAAAATGTCCCTTCGGAACAAGGTGACACTTTACAAAACTTGCATAAGGCCCGTCATGACTTACGCGAGTGTGGTGTTCGCTCACGCGGCCCGCACGCACATAGACACCCTTCAATCTCTACAATCCCGCTTTTGCAGGTTAGCCGTCGGAGCTCCGTGGTTCGTGAGGAACGTTGACCTACACGACGACCTGGGCCTCGAATCTATACAGAAATACATGAAGTCAGCGTCGGAACGGTACTTCGATAAGGCTATGCGTCATGATAATCGCCTTATCGTAGCCGCCGCTGACTACTCCCCGAATCCTGATCATGCAGGAGCCAGTCACCGTCGACGCCCTAGACACGTCCTTACGGATCCATCAGATCCAATAACCTTCGCACTAGACGCCTTCAGCTCTAGGAGCAGGCTTAGGGACCTCGGTAACCGTACTCGTCGAACTCGACAAAGAGTTCGCCGTGCAACCTAACCCATGAATCAGCTCGCTGAGTTTCTCGCCGGATCTTCTCAGCGGGTCGCGATTCCGATCCGGTAGTAGATTCATTCGCGAAGCAGCTGCTCTTGAGCTGTTAGGTCTCCTTCGGAGGCGCTCGGGTAGCTGTTAGCAAATCCCACCCCTCCTGGCTGAGCCTTTGCTCGCCCACCTGTCCTGGTGAAACTGGAAAGGCCTCCGGGCCACCAGTAATCCTTCAATCATAAAAAAAAAAAAAAAAAAAAAAAAAACGAGTAAATTAACCCTCAGACACAGCCCACTGAGTTTCTCACCGGATCTTCTCAGTGGGTCGCGTTTCCGATCCGTTGGTAGATTCTGCGAAGCACGGCTCTTGCTAGGGTTCGTGTTAGCAACGTCGTCAGGTTTGAGTCCCGTGAGCTCACCTACCAGTTAAGGTTCCGCTGATATAGCCTCTCAAGGCTATCAGTTTAGGTAGGAAAAAAAAACAAAAAAGAAGATGACTTTCGAACAAATTGATGGGACATGAATAGATGATATCTATACTCACGCAAAGAAATTGAAGATCTGTGTAAACTTAGAAATAATTTGCGAAGATTGCAAATCATGGAACCAGTATATGTAAGTATTGGATTGTCGTTGCCAATATGATGCCGAAAGCAAGAACATGTCGGATTTATTCCTCACAGTTATTGCACATTCCCGGCAAATGTGCACGGAATACGGTCTACGATGAATTTTCACAATTCTCGGGTAGCTTTAATGCTTAAAATCATTCTAGTATGATTTCTAAACACTAACTAGGAGCAATTGTTAATTTGGAAATTTATCACATTCAGTTAGGGACACATTATTATGTTTGTCCTTTTTTAAGATGTCGTCGCCAAATTAGCACATAGCTGTTAATAACTGTAAAACTAGCATTGTCATATCCGTCTGTGTATGTCCGAATTACTTACTACTCACGACCTACCTAACGTTAATTGATTAGTAAATCTCACAGACATCACAGCGTGTCAGTGGCGTAGCGAAGAGGGGCAAGGGGGCATCATGCCCCGGGTACTGCTCACAAAGGGATGCCAAACGGTCCGCAAAACAAAAAAGTCCTGGATAATTTTAATTTTTTTTATAATTCATTTCTGGATAATACATTTTAAATTTAGTACTATTATTATAAATAATAAATGATAATTCGTAAATAAAAAGGAAAAACGGGGGGACGCTAAAAGGTATTGTTCCCAGGGCGCGAGTCTAGATCGTTACGCCACTGCAGCGTGTATGCCGCTAACCAACTTGAAACATGAGATCAAATTATATTATATACAGGTAACCTCTGTACATTTATACTTTATAAATGTTATGATAACTACGTATGAATAACGATGTAGTCGCATTACGCCATACACGACACCGGGCGTCTTCATCATTAGACAGCGAATCCCTCTAACCAGACATGATAGTAGTTAAGGAGTAATGAGATGAGACTAAAAATGTTTAGTTATATTCTATTTGGTCAAACGCCAAAAAATATACCTACACATTAATTGAATTCATTGCAAATCATCAAACTAACATGAACAGTTCTGAATTAATTAATAACATGTTCCCAATTTTCGAATCAACTCTCTCGGTTATAAAGCTAAACGATTCCAGAAAAAGTAAACGTAGAATTTCGATCGGATCTAAATATTGAAACGAGTTGTCAGGCATTTTCGTTACGGAAATTGAACGTGAGTGTTTCAAATATTTGCGTACCGCATAACAGTTTCAAAAAACTTGTTTACAATCGTAAAACCTATGAAACACTGTTCTTCCTCTTAGTAAGACTTAGGTTATCGCCTGTTTTTAATTTTAATTTTAAAAAAAAACCAAGTGTACCCTTAACTATAGCGCATGGGTGAATCTCTTTTAATAATAAAAATGCTTTTAGTTTAAACAGCCAGGAAGCGAAGAAGAGTTTTCATGAGTACTTTTGTTGGCTGTTCGTACCGTGGGATTTGTACCACCGGTATCCAAGTCTGCTTTGTCTATTTACTCCGAAAAACACTTAACACCGGGTGGCCCTTGAGTGTGTCTATCCATCTACGCCGATAACACATTATAGAAAATCTAATTATTCACTCTTTAATCCAAAATTTGGAGAGTTTTTTGATTTGATTCAAGTTTCCCGGAGATTCCCGTGGGAATCAATTAAATGAGCTAATTATCATTTAAAGCTAGTCTATGAAACTATACTAAGAAATCTATCACATAAATGCTCTACTTTTCAGTTGTAATTAAACTACATCATTTTTGGAAATAGCAAAGCCTTAAAATCCATTTTCTCTCCTCAAATTGAAACCTGATAGTAAAAAATGTGACATTCATGTTACGTGCGAATATGAGTAAAATCAGTAAATAGATAAACCCTTGTTATTAATGATATACTGGAAGTGATATAAAAAAAAAGATAAAAAAATTGCGATTCAAAACCCTATCTTAGAAAATATTTATTTATTTATTTATTTATTTAAGGATTACCGACAGGGTTTACAGTAAGACATAAAATAACATTGACATGTATAGAGCAATTGATAACTGCAACTCTAATTATAGGCAATCACAGCATGCATTACATTAATATATTAATAGAGATTTAACAATACTATTAATAATAATAAAAAATTAAAAACAAAAGAAAGACAACAAGGGCAGTAATGCCCGAGTACTCAGACCGAGGCTGAGGCTGAGGTTCAACAACAACTTTTTATAATTTTGTTCTTAAATATTGGAAGGGAATCGCCAAATATGTCAAGGTTTTCAACTTTTCTAACAAGATTATTATAAAGGTTAGTTAGACGAGGAGTAGGTGAGTGCTTGCCTAGATTGGTTCTGCTAAAGCGGGTAATATTCTATGTTTATAATTATAATAATATAATATATTATTATATAATAATATAATATTCTATGTTTGTAAATTTATTATTTATGTTTTTTTTTATGGCTTAGATGAGTGGACGAGCTCACGGCCCACCTGATGTTAAGGGGTTACTGGAGCCCATAGACATCTACAGCGTAAATGCGCCATCCACCTTGATACATAAGTTGTAAGGTCTCAGGTATAGTTACAACGGCTGCCCCACCCTTCAAACCGAAACGCATTACTGCTTCACGGCAGAAATAAGTACCTACCCGCGCGGACTCTCAAGAGGTCCTACCACAGGCCGAAAAGCATTCATTACACCTAAAGTAAATATTAAGATATAAACTATGAATACTTCTTTAAAGATGTCGTATCTTTCAATGCTTTCAAAGCTCTTTCAATGTTGATGCGATTGAACTTTATTACGACTTAACAGATACTTTCGTTTCAATTCATTCACTGGTTAAATCTTAGGCGAAGTAATAAAGTTAGCAGATTTAGAATAGGTAGCACAAAATCATTGACGATTTTTTTTTCTCGAAGAACCACGCTACTCTTTTGAAATTTATTTAGATCTACAATCATACAATGATTTAAAATTTTCATTGTTGTCTAATATGCACAATAATTCTCTTTACATTATTATCCCTGTGGTCCCTAATAATCAGACATACTATTACATAAAAGCCCCTTTATTTGTATTAACACTTAACAGACACCTAATTTAAAATGAAAATGAATTTACCTTGTGTTTCACTGGTCTAAATTGTTTCGTAGGTTTCAATAGCACTCCGGGTGAAAATACTAAAACCAAGATGGGGCTGGGAAACTATTCAGTAATTCAACAATAGGTTTAAATAGTGGAAACAGTTTCTTAATATGTTTTTCGATGAAAAGTTCTTTATAAGTATATAACAAATTACTTATGAGTAGACATGAATGTAAAATTAACATATTTGTGTCTTTTCAATGCATTTTAATGCATGCAATTCATTTGTTTCAGTTCAACAAATTTTAATGAATTGTTTCAAATTCGATTCCCAGCTACGAAGGTGACGGTAATTGATACAGTTATTTTGTGGTTCGTGCGATAATTGTTTTGCAAAATGCCGTAGGTTTAATGATGCTTTTAATCACATTTATTTCGCAAAGATACGTTGCGATATTAATAATATAAAGAACAACAAAATAGCCACCGATACATGTTATATGACGAGACCAACGTTCATTTTATTAGTTGTCTAACAAAAAGAACGTCTACATTTTTAGAATTTCCATTAAAAAAAAGCTACATATTTTTAAATACCTACTATTTTTAAAGCCAATGAAGATCGGGAAATGTTTAATTTTCATTCTTCTTATTTCATTATCAAACAAAAAAAAATAGATATGATATAAAATGAAGAAAGCCATTCACATTTCTTATTTAACTTTAAATAGGTTTCTCGGTGCAGCTATCTACAAGTGGGGCGCGGGGACCGGAGATTGAGCCAGCGGGATCGCGGTAAACGAGCGAGGAACTTCGACAAAGAGTAATGATCTACCACCATTGGACAGACGCCTCGTAACCAACAACAACTTTAAAATTAATGGAACAGACATCATTTTAAATTCCTAAAAAGTATTATCCTGTTTTTTGTATTACAAGAAAAAACGAAACACAAATTCGTGTATTGTGTAGAAAACCACCTGTGTGCTTAGTGCGAGTTTTTTAACGTTTTCGATAGCGTAAAAGTTAACCCAATTTTGTATGCCGTTGGAACAGCGCCCCTAGCGACAAACGTACGCAAACGATCCCATTCCATACAAATATGAGCTAACTTTTACGCTATAAAGAACGTTAAAAAAACTCGCACTAAGCACACTGAATTATAAATTTACACAGACACTGGTACAACTGCATTGCGTAAGTCTTTCGTTTTCAATCGATAGCAATTTCATCAACAATCGAAACAAAGCAGTTATCTTGGCGGCTTTCGCGTTTCGTTGAATTAGTTAGAGGGTATAGAGACAAATAAATGGACGAATAAGAAACAAGAAACGGTCTCGGTGTCGGCCTGAAAGCGATAGTGCTTCACTAGTTACGATAATAAATAGGGGCTTAACGCTGGCAAATGGCCGATTAGGGCATTCTTGATACAACACGGAGGTTCTGATAAAGTTAGCGTTTGCCACGTTTGCTCTTGCAACGAGTCTCTGGGGTTTCACAATGAACGAACAGTCCGGCGCCGCCATAAATCACTCGCCAGTCTATTTTAAAATTGAAATCGTTAAAATTTATAAATTATGTGAGAATTATACGGAAAAAGCTAAATACGTAGAAGTTTCATACACAAAGTGTATTCGATGAATAATTTTCCACATTGAAGAACTCAACCAAGGATCTTGTGCTATCTTATAGGTAGTGGAAACATAATATGCGAGAATGCCAAACGTCTTTCACCAAGTAGGTATGCTGATTTCGACCCTAAATCAAACAGCGTGCAAATGCGTAACATAGTCAATATGTGACGAACGTTGAGATAAAAGCAAAACTTCTAAAAGGTAGATTACTAATAGGTTGGGGAAAAAGTCTTTTCGCATTATAGTATGTATGAACTTGTAATAAAATCTCTTTGGCTATACTATTTGTATCTGGCTGGTTTTGGTATCATTAAAAGTTTAAATTTTAAAGAAGATAATTCCAAATTCAAATTAGGAAAATGTGTGATTTTTATTTATTTTTAGTACTGTCAAGATGACTGAATCTAATGAAGAAATTCGATACATTTTAAAGTTTTACTACAAAAAAGGTGAAAAAAAATTGCCAAATTTTAATGGACCTAGTGCAGTGTCTGTGAGAGTAGCACAAATGTTTAAGCGTTTTCAATCCGGAAATTTTGATGTCCAAGATGCACGTCGCTCTAGTCGCTCTATTACGGATAAAATGGATGCCATTTTTTTAAAAGTGGAGCAAGATCGGCATATCAGTAGTTACGACGTAGCTGAAGAACTGGGAATTGACCACAAAACAAACTAAAAAAATATATTGTGGATTTTCTTAAAAAATGCGAAGAAACTTTTCCCCCAACCTATTACCTATTTTCGTATAAACATTGTTTTAAACATAAATTATACATTTTACTATAATGTAGAAATTTTTTTGATATCGATATATTTTCTATTCATATAAACAACAACCGTCGATTTTCCAAACAAAATTTTATATGTATTCATACAATGCTTAGGAAACAATAGGGTTTATTATATGGATAGGAAACAACGAGTTTCCATTTCCCCACGGCTGCGATACGGGTACCCAAACAAAATAAGTTGAATAAAACAGCCGCAAAGAGTAAATTGATAAATGGCGCTTACATAATTTAGATATTCTTTTATGATAACGAGCAATTCCATTCCCAAAACATTAAATATGTACAGTCGACATCAAATAGAAGCCAACATGAAGGGAATTTCGAATTCAGAATTATTGCGAACAAGTGAGGTTTCTAATAAATCCCCTGAAACAAAACATGCTCTTGAATTTGCAATTGTTGATTCTCGAAAAAAATATATATTTACGTCCATTCAAGATGGTCTAGTCTTATCTATATATTAATACGTGACGCAAAAACTTTGTATCCCTTTTTACGAAAATTGCGCGGACGGAGGAGTATGAAATTTTCCACACTTATAGAGAATATAGAGAAGAAGTGCACAATGCTAATATTTTTTTAAAATAATGCATAAAAGGTACATTAAATCAATAAAGAATACATTACACACACTACATACCATGTATTTGACGCACACACGCATGCATACTATTTATTGTCAAACTTTTATTCTTGACGTCTGTTGTCAAATTGAGATTAAATATTGTTTGTCTTTGTTAATATTTTTTATAGTGTAGTTTTGGCGAAATTTGTGAATATAGAAGTATAAAATACAATTATAATAGTGTACAAACTTACAATTCCAATTAATTATAGTCGAATTTCGACTACTGCGGGACCTCTAGTACATATAATTCGGTAATACCTATACTCATATAATTTGTACATTTATAATACATACATATATATGAACCATCTATATATATATATAAAGTGAATTGCTGTTCGTTAATCTCGCTAAAACTCAAGAACGGCTGGACCGATTTGGCTAATTTTGGTCTTGAATTATTTGTGGAAGTCCAGAGAAGGTTTAAACGGTAGATAAATATGAAAATGCTCGGAATTAAATAAAAATAACTATTTTGTTTTTCCTTTGATGTGTCCCCCCGTCGGACGGATTCCTTTTGTTTGTTTTAAGTTTATTTTATACAAAAGTTTAGGTCTTTTATTTATCGATTGAGGCACTACGAAGTCTGCCGGGTCAGCTAGTCTATGAACAAAATTAAACATTGTGATGACGTGTATTTTGTGTGAATATTATGATATAAACTAGTTGTGACTAAACCATATTTTAACAATAGCTTAAAACAAAGTAATAGATGTATTTGATCTCAGAACGAAATAATTTAAAGTTTTGATCTTAACTTTTTTTTCAGTTTGACATGTTTTACATTAGATTTTCACGGGACAGTGTGTCTGTAAAAAGACATGATTTTTTCATCCGGGTCTTAAAAAGGATTGTGAATCAGCACCTTGGTGTGCGCTCTATTAGGCTCTATTAGAGAAAAGCTAAAACGATCGTCCGGCTGCAGTGGTATTTTGTTCAAAACTTCAATTTTGGTAAATTTTGCTTTTCCGCGGGATTCAAATATAAAAGAGGATTAATATCTATTTAAAAATCGATGTGTAAAAACTCAACTTAAAATATAAATTATAAAATCAGTCTTATATCACTCACGAAACTAACAGACCTCATTGTTCACGTAATGCCGCAGTACACAATGCAAACAAATCGAGGGAATGGGTAATTACCGTGCTTTGTAATCAGCTAGCAGAAATCAGTTATAGCTGAAGCCGTGCTTGATGATGTTGAAGAAAAAAATTAAAGAGAAAAAGGCTCTAAAAAGAAAAAACTACAAAAAATTGAAATTTAAAAAACTTTTTGAATATTTAAAGAGCGAATTGGAAAATTCTACTACACATGGACTACCTTACATCGTAAAATCGGATGTACATTGGTTTGAAAGGTGACATCAATATTTTATATTCATCTTCGGTTTCCTATATCTATAACTTAGGCTTTACAATTTTTAACAAGTTTTTCCAGTTTTACCTTTAATATCTTTCATAAACATTTCAAATTAATATAGTACAAGCAGGTACATTAAGTTTACAGTAATATTTAAAGCGGTTTGATATCTATATCTCTTACATTTCATTAATTTTACAGTTGTAAATTTATATTTATTTTATTCTAGATTATTTTGGGCAGTGAGCTTTGTATTTGCAATGGCCATTAGTTATATGATTCTTGCTGCGCAATTTTCAAGATTTGTGGTAAGCAACATCTAAGCTAGAACTGTCAAGGAAGCGGCCGGTGGCTTGTTTACACGCGACCCGCGACGGATGTTTTAATCTGATAATTGTTTTGGATATAAATGGTTTAGATAATAGAATTCTTTTTAAAAACATATAACCAATATTTGATACAATTATCTTTTTTTTTGTAATATTCAATTTCCATTACATCATTTAAAACTAAAGCTATCTTTTACTATTATTGGAGGAATTCCCGGGAAGTATTTTGTTTTTGAAAATATATTTTTCTGCGACCCCCCAGCTTTTGTCGTAAAATTAACCCGCAAAGGTATGTACAGTTCTGACTAAACTGAAAAGTTCCTGCATGAATCATCTTAATTATGGACATGGAATTCCCATTTAATATTTTTTTCTTGTAGAAAGCTCCGATAGTAATGAATGTGGAGAAGGATTATTTCAATTGGAACGTTTCTTATCCAGCTATAATATTATGCCCTGTAAATAAAATACAAGAGGAAGCTTTATCTTCAATCGTAAAGTAAGCCCGTCTTTTATTAAATTATTATAAATTTATAAATATATATAATTATTATACAAAAATATTAACACCATAAAGACAGTAAAAATAAAACCTGCAGAATTTATTATCATCTATTATATCAGTTTAGGTAGTTACTATTATGTATTAGGAACAGTATTGTTAAGTATCACGAGCCTACCTATTTTTACAGAGTTAAATTTCATTAGTCATGCGTTCTGGTTTGAAAAAAGGAAAGTCCTTGTTACAATAATACATACACATCGACCTCATACCTCGTCTGAAATACGTCAGGTTCTTTCTTATGTTAGAATAATTACGGTATAACACTGTTTCTAGTTCCAATCATAGATTGTGCAATCGAGTATATTTTGCTTGTTACAGTGAAACTCTTGATCAAACTGGCCTCAATGTCGAATCGTATTTGAGAACTATTGTGTCTATGTCATTAGACACCCTGCAACTCCTACAGATTCCGAACCAGGAAATCTTATCGGTTGGTGATATTTTTTAGAAGGAAACTTTTAAAACAATGGTTATAAGGTAACAAAAACATCCGTCGCACGAAAAATTCGATTATTTGATAATTTAATTAAAACTGTTTTCATGTTACATTTTAAACAGTAGTAGTTCGAAATAATATAATGATAAAAAACTCGAGATTAAACGGTAAAAGTAATTTTAATTATGTCTGCGAACCACAAAAAACCGAAGAAAATAATAAATTTTGTAACTATGAAGGACCATTTACGTAATTACTGGTGATAGGACGTCTTGTTCCTATTTCTGCCATGAATCAGTAGTGCGTTTTGATTTAAAGGGTGGGGCAGACCACATCTAATGAATTTTTTTCACAATATCTAGCTGATAGATCCTGCGGAATATCCAAGTATTTCTTTAAAGTTATTTAAGAAGTTCGACGAGTCCATTTTATCCACGGTGACAAAATGGCCAATACCTGTCGAGGACACGATGACTGAAATAGGGATGTGTCATTTCATCAATTCAAATGTGGCCTCGCTTGATAATCCAAGGTATTTACTTACTTCAATATTTACCGTATTTATTAATCGTCATTAATTAATATTTAACATTAACATAAACACTAAGGTTTGTATTAGGCCCGTGCCGTGGCTAGTGCTTACTAGCGGCAGTGCGCAGTTGGGCGGTCACCCAGTTTTGTCTGGTCCCTCGTCTTATCTGTGTTAACTACATCAAGTTAAAGGTTCGCTCAAGCTATACATGACTAGATCTATTATTAGTAGCTTTTATAGAATAAAAGATATTTGAGAAAAAACTGAATGCGTGCTATTTTTTATTGCTTAGATGGGTGACGAGCTCACGGACCACCTGGTGTTAAGTGGTTACCGGAGCCCATAGATATCTATAACATAAATGCCGCCATCCACCTTGAGATAAGAGTTCTAAGGTCTCAGTATAGTTACAACAACTACCTCACCCTTCAAACCGAAACGCATTACTGCTTCAAGGCAGAAATAGGCAGGGTGGTGCTACCTACCCGGCTTGTATTTAACTTTAAATTTATATTTAAATAGCCGAACAGACTAAACTATGGTATTCATCACAAAATAAAAGTAATAGATTGAGGGTTTTTGTATACAACTATAACACTTGGTTCATAGAAAAACTATGTAACTATACAAAGTGTTTTGACCTTTTGTCAAACTGGAGTGTATGTCTACAAATCTGAAAAATAACATTCTTAATAGAACGTATTTTATACATGCTGCCAAAATAGCCCCCCCGAGATGCAGGGGTGAGCAGCCCCTCCTAAAATGATCCCTCAAAGCTACTCGTGACTATCACGGATCCCACTTAGAATAATACACCAATTTTATATTTCTGTTTTTTATTTGTTCATATATGATGTATTCTTTTATTGGGGTAGGTAATCGGTTTGTGGTATGTGGTTTTATTAGTGTACTTTAATCTAGGTATCGCTTCTAAGAATAACATTAGTAGCCGCTCATATATTGCACCTATTCGACTGTTGACGGCCACCAAAATCGAGAGACTATTGTTTTTACTGGAGGTAGGACCTCTTGTGAGTCCGCGCGGGTAGGTACCACCACCCTGCCTATTTCTGCCGTGAAGCAGTAATGCGTTTCGGTTTGAAGGGTAGGGCAGCCGTTGTAACTATACTTGAGACCTTCGTACTTATATCTCAAGATGGGTGGCGCATTTACATTGTAGATGTCTATGGGCTCCAGTAACCACTTAACACCAGGTGAGCTGTGAGCTCGTCCACCCACCTAAGCAATAAAAATAAAAAAGCGAATAGCAGTTGAAAATGAGTAAAGTCTGCTGATTCTTCAATACACAGAGACAATGGATGTTTTATATTATTACATGTATGTATATTGATAGTTTATTTTTAAATAATTTTCTCGTGTTGTAGTAAATGGCACGATACAACTTCGAAGTATTCCAAAACCAACATCGAACTATCTTACCACGACAGAGATTTTTTTGTCCAAGTAGTCAATTACGCTGATGAGTACAAGGTCAGTATGAATACATATGTACCTACATACCTATAAGGTATTTTCGTTTATATCCTATTTTATTTGCTTACCAAAGTTAACGCTGGAAGCATGAAAAGTAGACCTTAACCGAACCTACAAAACTGCCAAGTGTTCTCAGATTGTAAACAAGACATTAATTTACTGAAGGTTTTATGCTTAATCTTTTATGAACGTAAATGATTTTTCTAATTACTTATACCGGGTGTCCAGAAAGGGTATCGGGTATTTGTAAGTTCTATAAAACAAAAATTATCTGTAAGTAATAAAAAAAATATTGTTTATTGTTAGCGTTTAGCAATTGGAAAATTATTTCGAAAAGATGTTATCCAAATGATGACCGTTACGTTGCTGGCACTGTTCTAAACGGGAACGAAAATAGGCGATAACACGTTGACACATAGCTCTCGATATTGCTGCCATTTCTGACCTGATGTTTTGCTTCAATTGGATTAGATTTGTCGGATTATTTTGATAAACCTTACTTTTAAGGTATCCCCATGCAAAATAGTCAAGCGGGCTAAGGTCGGGGCTTCTGGGAGGCCAGTTGATGTTACCCCTTCGCGAAATAACTTTATTAGGGAATAATTGGTTAACAACTTCCACGGAGTCATTTGAGGTATGGCAAGTGGCCCCATCTTGCTCCCCGAGTAGTGTTCCGTCATGACTAAAACTTCACAAAATGGCGGACGCCACGAACCCCTCCCCGCTCTCCTTCGTCGCCCCGTTTCGAATAAGGCACAAAAACAAATACCCGTTACCCTTTCTGGACACCTTGTACTACGTAAAAACATGTAATTTTCATATATTGTCTTCAGATCTATACCACGAGCCCCGACGATGTGATTATGAGCGAAGCATCTTCATTGAAGTTTGAACTTGAAGGCTTTTTATCTTTTGGTGTCCAAATAACTAGTACAAGAGCATCAAACGAACTGAGAAATGTACCTTTGCACCTTCGAAAATGCAGGTGAACTTTGGTTATTTTCAATCCTAAGCTTCTTACATGAAATTCTGTTTTGTTGGGTTATTTCTTGAGCTATGTTACTTCTTGATATTCTTGAAAACACAATAATTTTACCGTTCTTAGTTTATTATAGAGAAAGTGGTAGGTTAGTCTTTTTTTTATTTTTTTTTATTGCCTTTGTAGGCAGACGAGCATACGGCCCGCCTGATGGTAAGTGGTCACCGTCGCTCATGGAAGTCAGCAATGCCAGGGGCAGAGCCAAGCCGCTGCCTACCATAAAGTACTCTCCGCAAGCCTCGTTTGAAGAAGGACATGTCATAGCGCTCGGAAAACAGCGTGGAGGGGAGTTCATTCCAAAGCCGGATGGTACGTGGCAAAAAAGATCTTCGGAAACGTACTGTCGATGAACGCAGCGGTTCCAGATAATATGGATGAACTCTGCTCCGATGGCGGGAGGTGCGATGATAAAAAGGAGATGAGGGGATCATCTCGAATAATTTCTCAGAGCATTCCCCATGGACCATGCGGTATAAAGCACAGAGAGAACCGAAGTCCCTCCGTAGACCCAGAGGTTGCAAGCGATCCGCGAGAGCAGGACTATCGACCATCCGAACAGCCCGTTTCTGTATGGAGTCAAATGGAAGTAGCTGGTATTTGGGAGCCCCGGCCCAGAGGTGAGAGCAGTACTCAACGCGAGGTCGGACCTGCGCTTTGTAAAGCGCAAGTCTCTGTCCAGGCGTGAAATACCGCTTCGCTCTATTGAGGACTCCCAGCATTTTAGAGGCCAATTTGGCTTTACCTTCCAAATGACTCCGAAACTGGACATCGCTCGAAATATCGACCCCCAGAATCCCGATACTCGCGGAAAGCTGCAGGGATACTCCTTGAAATTCCGGCACCATGACAAAAGGGTCCTTCTTCGCAGTGAACGCCCAAACCTGTGTCTTCAATGGGTTGAACTGAACTGAATTCCGTTCACCCCACTTGGAGACCCGCCCCAGAGAGCTCTCCACTTCAGACACAAGTTTTGATCGTCTCTCTTGCACCACGCTCCGAGAGAGACTCTGATGGCCGATATATCGCGCATCCCCCGTGCTGTCATCCGCATAGCAATGCATGCCATCAATAGACAGCATGTCATTGATATACAGGATAAAAAGCGTGGGGGAGAGCACCGAACCTGGTGGAACGCCAGCGTTAATGGTCATGGTATCAGAACAATCGCCGTCTACAACGACCGTGATGTTCCGTCCATCCAAAAAGCTAGCGATCCACTTGCAGAGTCCCTCAGGGATCCCGTAAGCTGGAAGCTTCGATAGAAGTGCCCTATGCCAGACCCTATCGAAGGCCTTCGCGATGTCAAGGCTCACAGCGAGAGCCTCGCCCTTGCTTTCCAAGGCTTCAGTCCATTTATGTGTGAGGTATACAAGAAGATCGCCAGGTGAGCGACCATGACGGAAACCGTACTGCCGGTCACTGATCAGCTGGCGATCCTCAAGATACTTAAGAAGTTGGATGTTTATGATTCGCTCCATCACCTTGGAAAGCAAGGAAGTTATCGCGATAGGTCTGTAATTCGAGGGGTCCGACGGATAGGGTGGACATGAGCAGTCTTCCATGAAGACGGAACCCTGTTGGTATTGCACGAGAGGCGATATAACCGCGTTAGCGCGGGTGTCAATTCAGGGGCGCATGTTTTTAGAACCACTGCGGGGATGCAATCCGGCCCACTCGACTTATGGACATCAAGAAGCCGAAGCTCCTGCCTGCACGCACGCTGTGTGATGCGAATCTCCGGCAAGGAGCTGTCGTCACACCGAGAGATGTTGGGCGGCGTGGCTCCCCGTCATCTAAAGTCGAGTATGAGGCAAAGAGCTTGACCAGAAGGTCAGCCTTCTTCTATGCACTATGAGCCAGACTGTCATTGGACTTACGCAGTGGTGGAAGACTAGACCTGCAGAAGTTACCTTCTGCAGACTTAGCCAGCGACCAGAAAGCACGGCTCCCAGAGGGATAGCTATTCAGTCGCTCGCCAATTCTGGCAACGTACTCCGACTTCGCCTTGGCAATAGCCCTCTTATAGGACCTAGAGGCCTGCATTGCAATTTTTTCATTTCTTGGAAAAATCATAGACGAAGTAAAATTAAACATTTATCATAGATACTTCAGCAAACTTTCTCAACGATTTTGTATCTGATGTAGAAAAACCTATTAGTCCTCGACTACCGTTAAAGGTTAGGTATAACGCAATTTTTTAAGCTACTCGGGTGTCTCTGTTGTATGTTCATGGTATTATGACAGATACATTACCTGAAGTGCGAACAATTGTACAAAGTTTCAACTTAATTCGGTTTAATACGCGCGAACACATATAAATTACGAACTATAGAAATAAGCTACAAGAAGTCGATATTTCACCGAGAGGGTATTTTGCTAAATATAAAAGCGACACGTTAGAATTAAATGAGAAAGAGCTATCCTACCAGACGATAATAATGTTCACTGAAATGCACCGTTTAATGTTGAACTCTGATTAGCAATACTATATTTGTATTTTAGGTTCACAGACGAGCCACACAGTAACAGATATGCGGTATATTCTTACAATCGTTGCATAATAGAATGTAGAATTAAAATGATTATGAGGTTGTGCGGCTGCGTCCCACATTTCTATAAAAAAATAGGTGAGTTTTAATTCATCTAATAGCAAGGCGTTGGGAGAGGCCACACGATTTGGTATCCTGTAAATGTTACCCATTTCCAGCAGAGAGCAGTGATACTTTTCGCTTTGCAGAGTAGGTTGTATATTATCATTACCTAGTATAAAACAAAGTCGCTTTCTCTGTCCCTAAATCCCTATGTATGCTTAAATCTTTAAAACTATGCAACGGATTTTGATGCGGTTTTTTTTAATTGATAGAGTGATTGAAGAGGAAGGTTTATATGTATAATAACATCCATTAAATAATGGAGAAATCAATAATAAATTACAGTTTCCGAAGCGAAGCGAGGGCGGGTCGCTAGTATTATATAAATGAGATTTTAATCGAATCGACTTCTGTCGCATTGTTAGTGACAACATTCACGTTACCACAACTAATTTAGTTATCTACTGCAATAAAGTTTGTAAGCTACATAATTTTCAACGAATCGAGGTTTAACTAATTTCATCTCAACAGAAAACGAAAGAATATGCAGCCTACCTGAACTGAGATGCATTGTTCTTTACAAAAGAGAGATCACCACTCTAACAGCTTCAAACGAAACATTGCAAAGGTTTAACGATTATACCGATTTACCGAGAAGGTCACGCGACTGCGGATGTTTAGGTGATTGCGAAGCCGACGTCTACCAGCAAGATCCCGCGTCACTTTTGCCTCAAGAGTCATTGAACAGATTAAGGATCAGTGTCACGTCCTTTCCGAAAGTGAGATTTATGAGGGAAATTATGTTCAGTACTTATGACATTATACGTGAGTAGGTTTGGCGTATTTTTTTCCGGTAATACAATCCTAGAAATATATTTGTTATTTAATTAATTTTACCTCAAGAATACAGTTCCTGTGTCCATTTTGAAAGTCGAACCGAAACCATTTATAATATTAATATTAATAAATTCGGATAATAAAACGTCAATCAGTACCTATGCGGCGATAAGATTCTTGTGGGTCGATAATCTCTCCATAAACAAAAACATTTTTTTTATGAATATTCGGACCACGCCCATTCACATTTACAAAACACAATACCTATTTTTGTTTATTCATGGCTTCCTATCTATTCATTTTAGCGTGATGTGTGCTCAACTGCAGACAATACTCTTCGAATAAGTAGATTTAAAAAAAGCACCTCTTAATGCTTTATAAAAACCATTTTCTTTATTATTTACATCATAACTTGAAGTCTCTTTTCATTGATAGTTATGTAGAGATATAGTCAACAGTCACGTTAGCCAAAATGTATAATAATAATGAAAAGAATAGATTATGATTATAAATAAACTCCACGCTTATGAGGAAATAAGTACTTCTGAGCCTCAATCGAACTGTGTTAACATTTTAGTACGGAGTGGCGGTATCGTGAACTTGTGTATCGGCACTTCGTTTATATCTATAATGGAACTGATGCTGACGGCCATAAGACTCCCAATCTACGAAATAGCGAACATAGCGCAGGCCTGTAGAAATGCTAAGACGGCGGATGCACAGAAAGTGAACAATAAAAAAATTAAATAGATAAAAAAATATTTATTTTATTAAAGCTTCACGTATCACAGGTTTTTCAATACATAATTTATTTGCACACTTTTTCTTTTCTCGTTCTGAAATAAGATTATTATTATTTGATAGCGTTTTTACAGTTTCGATCAGGTAAGCATTTTTTTTTCTTTACACAGTTTTACATATCAGTGATATCATTATTATTTTAGCTATTATAATAATATTGTAATTTATCTAAAATTTCAATAAATTTGTTTGCGATCGATTTGTGTATTTTTCTTAAAACAACGTATTCAATTTTTCTTTCCATTAAAACCTCGTAAACAGCAAACAGTATACAATTGAGTAACTTTAAAAAAATACGATGAACCAACCTCATGTTTTCTGGAACTCTAATTAGGCTCAAACTCTCTTCTCTCCTTCTCTTCTCACACTTCCAGAAAAGAAAAGCAATCGACTAATTACAAAGGCACTGAAAAAAAAAAAAATGTGTTTACTCGGGTATATTCAATTATCGATAAATAAAGTCAAAACCGAATTACGAACATACCATATATAATTCCCAGTTTCCATACGAAGACTATGCGTTTAAGTCTTTCACAATTATATTTCCTTTCAGATTAACGTTACCTGAAATACGCGAGAGTGTTATAAGATAAAGTTACAACTCAATAATTAACGGCAGTAATGAATTGCATGATCAACGCCCATTTTCCTTTGAAAAAGACACGAGAAATCCGTCTGGTCATTACGAAATACATAATTTCATCAAACCAAAAAAAAGCAATTAGTACTTTAAAATGAAAGAACTTTAATACAATCGAGTGCCAGTCTTTGAACGGGGCTGTCGGAATGTGAGGCGACTCAATTTTCAAAACATACCAACCGACCCGACAAATCCTCCCGCCGAAAGTACAGACGCGGCCAGATTACACACACATCCACAGAATTTCATCGCTTCAAACGTTGGAATTCGTAGATTTCTCGTCTGTTGAAAACACTGTTAACATAATCAACGATCTAAGGAAAATACAAATCACTCTATGCATGATAAACGAGATGTAACTCGAGATAACATCAAGCACAAAAGATCTATAGAAAAACCCCATGCAAGCCCAACAAAAAATGAAATACCTTATTCGATCACAACACTTACCAAATAAGACACAAACCACGCCGAAATTAACTTCCGCATTGCCAAGCCAAAACGATAAATCTTCATAATAACATTTTGTAACGAAATCTTGAAACATAATCGGCTAATAATAATATTTAAGTTCGCATTTCGTTGTAATTATTACTCCACTAACAACTCATTCCATTTGCCGATGATTTCTTTTATAATTGGTTTTTTATTGCCAACAAACGATACTCTAAGGAAACCATTCGTTCAGCCACCCTCGAGACACGAACTAGCCGAGTCGCAGAATCACTTAGATCAGCCGTTAATGGCGCGTCCTTTTGTTTATTTCACTAGCAGTATCTTAAACACAGTTCACTACAGTTCATTCAATTGGGAAACGAATCGCATTAATTCTTCCGATGACCAATAACCCAATTTAGGTAGGTATGCGATTTCACCAACAACATCACAGATATACGTTTCGCAATTGATCACTTTTCCGCTGTATTCCAATTGATTAATAATAACGCGACTCTAATAAGAACTCGACGGTTGTGACCATAAGTCCCAGTCTATTTTAACCAAAACGACACCACGAATAAATTACAAGTCCGAGGATGTAAGTAAACACTTTTTTCACAAACTCCGCTAATAAAATAACTACATTAAAGACAACAATAAACTACAACCTATAATGTTATTTTATTTTATTGAATTCTCTCATCAAATGGTACAGCAAAAATTACGAAGCTTACACTAAGATTAAACCTAAAAGTTAATAAAGATTGTCAAAGGATAAACATCATTTGAAAGATATTGGACACTTTATCACGAGACACTACGACGTGGATTAAAACAGCACATTATCCGGGCAGCCGATTGCATACAAACCCCCACAAGAGAACGACTTGAACCACTTTCTCCTGTAAACACAAAAATTTACAATTTCACTAGACATTTTATTCCTACCAACATTTTAGTCGAATTTTATCTTCACTTAATAAGCGAAATAATTAATGTTACAATAAAAGAAATTCCAATACACTACGAGACGAACGAATTTCGAATGATCGTTTTCGAAATATCGCATTGTATTCGAACAATCGGATGACAAATCGATTCCAAAGACGCGATGCCCATGCACGGAGACGACAGACAAAACTATTTTTTATATAGACACTTACCTTAGCGTTTAAAAGTAGCGCACATCGATTGTGCGGCCGTCGATACGAGTCCTGTCGAACATTTCTGAAGATACCGGTCAAGGAAAATTGAGTTATAATATTGTAGACAGCAATATTTTTTACTTTTTCTAAATAGTGACAATAAGACAAATGAGAAAATTTTAATAAGTTAACGGAATCTGGATCTTAGACTTGTTAATAATTATGGTCGAATTTTGATAGCTAGTCACGCTATTTCTGCCGCGAAAGTATGAAGGGCGAGGCAGCCGGCCCTCTTGTGAGTCCGCGCGGGTGGGTACCACCACCCTGCCTATTTCTGCCGGGAAGCAGTAATGCGTTTCGGTTTGAAGGGTGGGGGCGACATAACTGGACCTCTTGCGAGTCCGTGCGGGTAGGTACCACCACCCCGCCTATTTCTGCCGTGAAGCAGTAATGCGTTTCGGTTTGAAGGGTGGGACAGCCGTCGTAACTATACTGGAGACCTTAGAACTTATCTCAAGGCGGGTCGTCGGTGGTGGAACGCCGTAGATATCTATGGGCTCCAGTAACCACTTAAAACCAGGCGGGCTGTGAGCTCGTCCACCCATCTAAGCAATAAAAAAAAATAAAAAAAAATACCTAGCAGCACAAACCTGATTTCAAAAACCATTACGTATATTATATTTGTAAAGGATACTTATAGCTCTCTCCGCATCCCATTCCTTGTGGAATCGAACGATGGCCGTATCTGGAGCAGTCATTTCAGCGAACTTAACATCGCCACATTCACTGAACTTCTCTCTAATCAATTGCCAAGTCACTGTCTGTGGTAACTAAAAAAATTTCCAAACCTTATTTTAGATTAACCATACTACTTTCTTGTTCTTTATATTCACATAATATCTACAGATAAAATCATCCAAAAATTATCACTCATTCATACCACTTAAAAAATAATGTCAAAAATACTTCAACGAAAATCAATAAATATATTGTGACGTAGAGTACGTGCGAACTATTATTTAAAATCATATGTTTTAATTATTTTCGTGATTGAAATTATCCTAATAATAATATCACAAGAATTTAGCTTACATTGGTAATTATGACCATGTCTGATGGTTTGTCCCTAGTGGATTGTTGGACTCCAGTGTCGCGGCCATATCCCTGGTTCGGTACTGAAACACCCAACGGTCTGCTTGTACCTTTATAAATAACAAAACTTAAATAATTTATCTTTTTTTTTTACTAAAACTTTTTTAGTACCATTAATATTAAATACAGTGTGCACATTAATACCACATAAACATTTTTTAAACAAAGATGAGTAAGAACCTGTAATGATGCTGATCAAGACAAACCTGAAATGTTCGAAAGAGGTCCAGAATTCATCTGATTGCCACCCATAACTCCAGAAGTAAGAACATTAGAATTCATTTCATTGTTTCCGATCCCCAAACTAGCTGCTTGGTTCACATTTGCCTGTGCTGTTAGAACTGTTGCTAAATCGTTAGCTGTCAAACCTTGTTGGAGTAACTGGTTTTGGAGTGCGCCTAAGCCAGTCAATCCCAATGCCTGAAATCACATACATTTTCAAAACTTGATTTTTTTTATACAAAGAAAACTTGAATTTTAAGGCAGTGGTAAAGCCTGTTGTTATTCCAAACGTGTAAATATCACCGTCTTATCTATTTCTGACACGAAGCAATCACGAAAATCTTTAGTTTGAAGAGTGAAAAAGTTATTATAAAATACAAATGAAATTTTAACCTCATATATCAAAACAGATGGCAGCTTTATGATGTCTAGGTTCCAGTAACTTAACGCCAAGTGGGCTATGAGTTTAGTTCCTAATTAATGCAAAAAATATAGAAGAATACAAAGTACATATAGATGCGCTGTCTATCAAGACTCTAAAAAAATTTAATTCTATTTTATTTCTGTACATTATAAATTATATTTTATTCTCACCTGTAGGCCTAAGCCTCCACCAAGAGCACTGTTGGCATTCAAAGCATTCGCAGACAATCCAGATCCTAAACCATTCAATGCAACACCAGCCGCTGTTGGAACTGCACCCAAAACTCCAGCACCTATAGTAGGTGCTGTATTGGCCAAGTTCATGTTAGTTGTGTTGTTAGCCTGTGGTAAATTTCTAGCTACGTCACGTAAAGGCTCGCCATTCGGTCCTAGTCCCATGCCGATTCCTTTTAAGCCTTCAGGTAACCTAAGTTCTCCCTTGTCTGTTACTCCTCTGTCCATACGTACTGTCATTCTTCGTTCATACAACATTTGTTTATCAAACATTGAAATAGCCTAAAACAAAGTGAAATTTTAATTTATCTTTAAATTTATCTATACATTAATTTGTTTTATTATTTTTATTTAATTATTACCTGTACTGCTTCAACTGGGTGGTCATACTCAATGACAGCAAATCCTCTACTATTACCGTCTTTATCAACAGCCAAATCAATGTTACGTACTTTACCAGCCATTTTAAATACCTCCTTAATTTTGGCTTGGTCAGCTTTGTAATCCAGCTGAAATATTACAAATAACAACAACAATAAAAAAACAAATATAACATTTAGCAATTTGTTTACAAACATGTTCCGCAAGTAATAAAGACAAGAAGGGTACATTAAAACTGACCCAACTGTTCCAGGCATTCACACAGTAGGTTGAAGGTTCAAAGCTCAGAATGTTTATGTTTTCAACATTGTGTACATTATGTGTATAAGTACATAATCACAATTGCTAATATGTTAGCAAACAGAAGCAATGTTAATTGCATGAGTGAAGGACGTACTTAAGCTACTTGATTGAAAGCAAAGGTTGATAAAAAACTTACATTTGCCACAAACACTTTCTTCACTAAAGGAGGTTGAACATTGATAGATTCCAAAAATTGTAAACTTAATCCATATGTGTTTAAATTCTCTGGTTCTCTTGGCTTATTAATTCCCCAACTAGAAACAAATACCACTTTAGACAGTATTTCTACTTTTAAAAACTGATATGTTACTGTTTTATAATACTTTTTTAATTTCTTTTACTTAATTTAATCACTGAAGATTAATAGATTTTGAATTTACTAATTACACTAAATATAGCACTTACTTGTCTTTGTCATCTCTATTATTTCTCCCTTCTCTATGTTGTGGTCTAGAAGTGTGCATTCTTCTTTCATTTCCTAAAAATGCAAAGTATGTATCAATTATTCTGATTTGCTGGAATAGACGACAGATCAATATCAACAATGCTAAACAAACTATTAAAATTACAGACTAATTTGCTCAACATCTCAGCTACAAATTTGAATATAATTATTAATAAGGAAAATGAAAAGTCATGTTTTCATAATTTAGTCAAATAATTGTTTTTCTTTTATAAAACTGGTTTATATGGAGCAATCATAACAGCAATGCAATTAAACAGAAGCACATTATTGCCAACTTAAATATGTAGCTTAAATGATATACACAGAGGTATCAATTATATAATAAAAAAAAATACAAATAATTACCAGTTTCTTCTTTTAGAACAAGTTTTCGTCCATTCAACTCATACCGATGCATCACAAATAGTGCCTTCTTCATTGCCTCTGTGTTTGTAAATTCAACAATACCACATCCTCTTGCTTTTCCACTGTCATCGGTCAACAATTCTACATAAGCCACATCTCCAACCTACAGAAATATTTTAATAATTATCATCAAACTTGGTTATTTAAATCTTCTTATGGAATTAATTGCTGTTTTTTCTTAGGTTGGTAATTATTAAATTTGTTTAAAATCATTTGGTACTTTAAACTTACATATATATATTTTTTTAATCTACTGTTATAAAACTACAGAAGAGAAGTACATTAACATTTGACAAAGTATTAGAATAAAATATTCAGACTGAGCAAACTTTAAATCACCATCTATATACATTTTTGTCACTCCTATTTTTCATACTTTTGTAACTACTAGCATCATACTAAAATTAATAGACCAATCTCAATAAAACTTTTAGTAAAATAACTATGAGAATTTCCATTAAATTTATCAAATCAAATCAAATGTTAATTTGCAACAATTGTATAATTGTCATACATAATGTTAAGCAGTTAGGATAGGCTGCATACATCTAGATGCAAATGCTGCTTTTCACTTCAAGACATGATATTGAAGTCTCAGTTGTATTGTACAATAGCTGTCCTGCCCTTAAAAGCATGCAATTGATTTGTGACAAGGCAAGATGGTGCCTGATTATTATTTATTTCTATATTTCTTGCTGTCATCAAAGAATTTAAAACCGTAAAAGTAGTTTTTTATAAGAAACAAATTTAGTATATAATTCCTTAATAAATCTACAAAGCCAATATCCACATCCTGCTTAACACAATATTAAGCATAAGGTCAGATTTCCATGATTGAACTTTTCAAGTCAAACATTTCTAATTATGATTGGTTGTAATGTTATATTTTTCTTTAAGTTATCATTTTTGGTTGAGTTGTCTTTATATTACAATCTAAAAGATAATACTCTAGTGAAATTATAAACAAACATCAACATGTATACAATTTAACAATAAGTAAATCCGACCTTAAGCTTCTTATATCACACACACGGTTACACAAATAGACACAAATCAAGCATTGGTCAATTAGATATTTTTAACCATTACATACTTTCTCTTTGAACAAATCTTTCAGTTCCGTCCAACGAAATTCGTATGGTATGTTTGATACAAATAAGCGCCTGCTCTCGGTGCGATCTCGGTCTGACGACCGGTCTCTGTTGGCGTCTGAGAACCTCGATGGCCTATCACCGCGTCTCGAGCGGTCGCGTTCTTTTTCTTTCTGAAGATCCATGTCACTAAAACTACGAAATTAATCAATAACTCTTAGAAAAGTACAAAAATTGTACACCGTAAAGATTAGCACAACGTTGGTGCCACCGGCTAAAAATTTCACGAATTTTAAGCTGATATAATTTAAGTTAGGTATTGCCGTAAACAGCAATCACATGATAATTTATGTAGGAACTCACGCGGAATTTATACTTGTTCAGAGTGCAAAGTACTATTTACAGTGGTAGTTGTATTTAGCTGTTGTAAGATTTGTAGCTACAAAATTACAAACCAAAGAAATTTTGGAATTTATGTAGGTACCTAGTCAAAACACGATGCACCTTGAAATTGAGTAGGGATAGCAAGCATTAAGGTTGACAATACAACGATTATTTAAATCGATATACACCAATAGGTTTTCTTTAAATTGAAGTACCTATCTTCCTTCCTTTCTGAGCCCGTGCTCTCCCAACCGCACAAGCGAAGCTAGAAAGGCTTTCGTACCAAATTATCTATCTTCTTCTTAAAAAAACAAGAGTAAAACCCGCACTTTTATTCAAATAAACCCGCACTTTTATTCAAATTTGGGGAAACAACCCTCTTTTACAGCCAAACGACATGCCCTGTGGTTTCACCACATTTCATTTCTATTTCATAAAGAATAAAACACGTTGCAGTTCCTCAAAAAAATCACTCTCTAGTACATAATTTAGTTTAGCTCTTAAACAGAAAATACCATGTGTCTAAAACATTACGATTTATCGATTTATTGCAGAATCGTGTTCGGTTAGAAGCGTTAACTAAACGATTAAAATGATATTTTCTTCACCGTTACAAAACGAACTGAAGAGATTCGAGAATTAATATCCTTATTAAGTACCGTACTATCAAATACGTAGGTAGCAAAGATGTTCTGCCAAGCTTGATACAGATGTCTTCTTCTTCTTCTTAATTTTGGCTCGGCACGATACAGATGTCACTAGCATTACACATAACAGGCGATAGGAAAATAGTATGCAAGGAAAACTTTTTAGTTTGTGGAACTATTTGCACAAACGCATGCCAATTAATATTGCATCCGAATGAAAAATGATTGTTAATGCATGTAGTTTACATTAATACGAAACTAAATGCGAAATTAACAATAATACGAAACTAAAACTTACAATTTTTTCAGAGACTTGTCACAGTTTAATGTAAACTCAATAAAGGCAATCGAATTCTACAGTATTTTAGCCATATTGCGCACAGAAGTTTTAACGATCTTTAGATTTTATTGATAGTAAAAGTAAAATGCTGCAAACCACAAGCGTTACTAAGTAATCAAAACCACAGCTACGGTTTTTAAAATTTGAATAGTACATAATAGATTATCCGACTATTCATTCATCATTAAAATAATATCGACCCTAACCGTAGTAGCAATATTTTCACCAGAACAATCCTCAACGTCATTTGCAAGCTGTGAACGTCCTGTGGACTATGGTATAATGTTTCTGACCGCTTAAAAAATGAACATGCAATTTGATTACTGGTGGTAGGGCATAATAAAAGCCCGCACGAGTTTAAATATCATCAAATTATTTTATCATCATACCTATCATCATCGTGCCTAAATATGCCGTGAAGTGGACATATTTCAGTTTTTACACCAATAAATAGTTATTTAATTTTAAAGTCTTCAAGTATTCTATGTTATTAGGCTACAGCATAAATATCGGTAGAACTTTTATGAGTTTGTTTGGTTCCGATAAATATTATTTCAGTGATTCATGTCGATTCTATCTCTAGTTATATATTTTTGTTAATGGTCACGTTCCAGTTTTACCCATAGAGCTTAGTAATCCAAAAGTACCACCTCTCTATTTAGGCAAGTAGTAAACTAGCGCACTCTCTCGGTTAATTCTCTTACTTCGATGGCTGTCACTTGTATACGCACACATTGATATGTTTGATTGTATTGCTTCATAAACATTTTTCGCCTACGATAGCCATGCAGGAGACAATCTGTGCTACGTTTTTGACAAAATAATTAGTTTTTAAATTCACATATTATGGAGCAGGCCAAATCTAATTCACCCAAACTATTTGTGAGCACCGCAATAGAAAATAAGGATGAAGTGGAAGAGGTACTTTTTAAAATTTCGTATTTTCAACAAAGAAACGTTAAGTCGGCCATGTAAAGCCATAACTTTCATTATTGACACTGGTGGCGCTGATGTGCAATTAGCGCGAAATTTCAAGTTAACACGAAATTAGTTCCACTTGTTATCATAATACTTTTTTTCCTTTTCAGAGGTACGAAAGGGCTTACAACTATTTTCAATCTCTTGTAGCGGACTGCACCGAAAAAGAAGCACATGACGCCCTTAATAACGCAGTCTGTAAAAATCATGAGGAAGTTTCAGTTGGCATGCTCATGTCTATACTTACAGAACCGCAGAATGCTACAAAATGTTACAGAGATCTTACACTTATAACCAGAGATGGACTAACGTGTGTGCTTAATAATCTATCCAATTTAATTTTAGAAAGGTACTTAAAGTTTTCGGACACTACAAGGAACCAATTAATGTGGCTAATAAAAGAGATGATTAGAAATGCAGTTACAGGAATAGATAATGTTTGTTGGAATTTAATGCGATACGCATCCGGAGGCGATATAACACCCAAAAATATTATATTAGTAGAATCTCTGTTGGACATGTTTATTGAACATAGAGGTTGGTTGGATAAGTTCCCTGTACTTATATGCATGGTTGTGTATACATACTTAAGGCTTGTAGAAGACCATAATATACCCCAGTTAATGAACCTAAGACAGAAAGAAGTTAACTTTGTTATCACTCTGATAAGGGAACGTTTTACTGATGTCTTATCTTTGGGAAGAGACTTAGTAAGACTGCTTCAAAATGTTGCTCGCATACCAGAGTTCAATCAGCTTTGGCAGGATATCTTGGTCAATCCCAAATCATTAAGCCCTACATTTACCAATGTGCTACAATTGTTACAAACACGAACATCTAGAAGGTATCTTCAGTCAAGATTAACTCCGGACATGGAAAGGAAATTAGTTTTTCTAACTTCACAAGTTCGGTTCGGTCACCACAAAAAGTATCAAGAATGGTTCCAGAGACAATATCTTGCCACACCAGAGTCACAATCACTAAGAAGTGATATGATAAGGTTTATTGTTGGAGTAATTCATCCCACTAATGAACTTCTCTGTTCTGATATAATTCCCAGATGGGCAGTGATTGGTTGGCTCCTTACAACTTGTACGTCAAATGTAGCTGCATCAAATGCTAAATTGGCCCTGTTTTATGATTGGCTTTTTTATGACCCTGAAAAAGACAACATTATGAATATAGAACCTGCCATCCTTGTTATGCACCATTCAATGAGATCACATCCAGCAGTGACTGCAACATTATTAGATTTCTTGTGTCGAATCATTCCAAACTTCTACCCACCATATGCAGAGAAAGTTAGACAAGGAATATTCAATTCCCTTCAACAAATAATTGAGAAAAGGGTTTTGCCAAATTTGCATCCTCTGTTTGACTCTCAAAAGTTGGACCGAGAATTGCGTTCCACTGTAAGAGAAACCTTTAAAGAATTTTGTACGAATGGGAATGGTGAAGGTGTATCTGGCATACGCGATGAGGGTACTGATGATGCAATACCAAGAGTTGGGTCCGATGAACCAGCATTCTCGGATGATGAAGAAGAGACCATTACACCAACTATAGCAGAAGATACTGATGATGATGATTTACCTTTATCAGAAGTTCGTGCCAGAGAAAGACCTGAACTAGCTGCTGCACTGCCGTTAGTTTTGCGACCACTAGCAGAAACGCTTCTGGATGAGCGAACATCATCTTCCGCAACTGCTTTGCTTGATGCATGCGGATCTCCATCGCCAACGCCGAAAGCTCTCGCAGATCTTTTTGCTGCTGCGGTTCAAGAAGCAACACCTCTACGTATAAGCAACAATCCCGCTCCAGCCGAATTAGATAATGCAATAAATTCACCGCTTTTTTCCATGTTCAATTATCTAATAGACTCGAGTAGTGGAGCTGAACATAAACGGAAACTGGTATTAGAAACGTTCAAAGAAATCCACAGTCAAGGTTCTCTGAGATGTGTCGGTTTTAGCCTACTGTTTTATTTAAGAGTCTGCTACGAAAGAGATCGTCGTTCAGAACGAGATTCGGCGAAAAGACGTAACGTGAAATTCAAAGCTGACGTTTATAAGGACTACTGTAGTTATTTAGAATTAAAATTAGCCGAGAGCTTAGCGGACGATTTCGAAAGGTGCCAAGAATACGACACCAATGTTTTAGTTTGGTTAATACCAGATGTTTATAGAGAGTTCAAAGACCAAGCACAGAATCATATAAGATTATTGCATGCAATCGTATCGACCCTAGATGCGTGTCAACTTCAAAGACTAATCTGTTTGACATTGCAAGGAAATTTAATGATGTTCAAATCGGACGATATCACGACAATGTTGTCGACCAGCCTTGGATGGGAGACGTTCGAACAGTATTGTCTGTGGCAACTGTTAACCGCCCATGACATATCCGTTGAGGATGTTTTACCGATCATTCCGAAGTTATCATTCAAAGAGCATTCGGAGGCGCTCACGTCCGTTCTGTTGATGTTGAAGCAGGAAAGACCGACCGCCGATGTCGTAAGACAGTTGTTCTGTAGAACATACGACGAGGAGGATACATCGGTGGTTTCAACGTTGATGTATTGGTGCCAAGATTACGAAGATAAAGTCGGTGATTTAGTCGCGGCATTGTTGAGTACGCGCTATCCGGGTACTAGTCCGAACAAGCGAAAACGTCCAGGGAAACACAGCATGCCACCAAACGCACCGCCGTCTGCAGAGTTGGTATGTATCAAAAATATATCTATAATGAATTTCTTCATCACATTAATCATCATGTATCGTTGTACCCTTAGCTCTGGACTTAATCATAAACAAATAATATAATTTAATACCTTTCAAAAAGCAAATTCCGGAGCAGTATTTGTTGCAAATAGAGTTCTTAATTATTTTTATCGCAGGGGCTTTTAAAGTCGAAATTTGGAAATCGAAAAAATTATGAGTAGTATACTTTAAAAACTCACACTAGAATTTTTCAAAGAAAATTTGAGGAATGTAACTGGTGGTAGGGGCGTCTTGTGAGCCTGCACGCGTAGGTACCACCACCCTTCCTATTTCTGGCGAGAAGCAGTAATGCCTTTCGGCTTGAGCAGCCATTGTGCTTTTTTCCCTACCTAATCGTTGGTAACTTAAGGAGCTAATTCAACTTAGCGCGGAGGGGTAGGTGAGCTCACGTACTCAACCTGAGAGAATTGCTAACGTTAGCCCTAACAAAAGCAGTACTTCGCTGAATCTACTACTGGATCAGAATCGTGCCCCACTGAGAAGATACTTCGAGAAACTCAGTGGGCTGTGTCTATGGGTTACTTCGCCGGTGATCGGTGCTTTAAGAGCCTAAAAGCACCGAGAGTGAATCTTGAGGATCCGCCAAGACACATTTCAGGCGACGGCGGCTTTGCTTTGCCCCGTCGCCTAGATCGGCAATGAATATTCAATAATACCCCGTGCATACACTTCACTGTATCGAAGTTGTTTTATGTATTTGTTTATTATAGCTTGGTTTTATTATGACAGAACGATCTCACAGCCCACCAATTGCAGTAGGTTGTTTCCGGAGCCCATAAGCGGTATAACGTTCGAAGTTTCAATTGTATAACGGCTGTCTCTCGTTTCAAATTAGAATGCATGACTGCTTCGTGACAGAAATAGACTGGGTGTTTGGTACCTTACTCGTGGGTAGCCACCGAAATAATACCTTTTACCCGTTACACGCAAATAAATTACATTTTTATTTATTATTACAACATAATTGATTATTATTACACGATATCGTTACTGGGTTGTATTCAATTTTGGGGCCAGAAGCGAGCTATTTGGGTTGGTATTTAATTCTCATAACCTTAATGTTACCGTAATTTTAAGTCCAGTAAATTTATTGTCATGACAACAGGCACTTGTCCTATAACTATATATTGGTAAACACTGTTACCTAAATTAGGAGTTATGATACATTAAAAACTACCCCAAATCTCATTCGTATCACTGGTTCGAAATTCAAACTCTATGGTGTTTGCTATTTTTCCTGTAATGAGTGTTGAAATTCGGCAATTTTATTAAACAGTATATAATATACAATAATAAAGGAAAACTAACTGCATATTAGAACATTATTAAAAACAAAAGAAGTACGACTTCTAAGCTTTTAAAAAAACTTCCTATTTAAATTGTCATCCGTGTTGGCGTTATCAAATGCGTAAAATGAAAAATATATAAATGAATATTCTAAAATACTATCAATAAATTAGTGATTGACTTGATTGTGATGAAGCATGTTTCATTCTCAACATTTCTAAATACAAAAAAATGGAAAATTAGAGAAGGTTTAAATTCATGAAATCGTTACCTATTTGGCCGCAAAATTTAAAACGACCCTCCTGCATCGTGGAAGACGTTCGCAAACGCGTGTTAAATATATAATTCCTCAGAAAACTTTGGTACCCGCTAAATATCCGTTCGCACACTTGTAATAAGGAATACGAAGCGACCTCTTTAACTTTATCTCGTGTGTTTGTTAATTGCTTGTCTCATCATTTAACAGGTGCTCAAACATTTGGAGCAGATGAGAATGTGCTGCGTTGAACAAGACGACATGTCGATTTTCAACATGGAATGTATGCAGAAGGCCCTACAACAAGCTCAATCGAATAGTAGCGATAGTTTAAGGGTAAGGAAGTTCATTGTTTTATTAATAAATAATGACGGTATTGTTCACGGTGAACAGAAAAATTACAAGTGTAAGCATTGAGGTCGTTATCGTAACGGTCTATATACAATGTAACCGATTATCATGGTAAAATACGAGTACCTTTTATTGGGGCAAGGCTTTGAAATAGGACGCCCACATACGAGTACACAATGGCTGATTTTATTTAAAAAAAAAACCTTTGACGTGTAATATGTACCCAGAATTAAACGCCTTTTTTATCAAGTCGGTTAAAGTAGTTGTTGAGAATAATCGACTGTCTACTTGACGTTTTCCGGAATAACGCTTCGCCGCACCGCACTGATGACCTCACGCTCGCGTCGGTACAGTCGTGTGATTTTGTTCTTATCATCTAAATAAAAAAACATGTTGAAATATCTCAAAAATAAACTACATTTATAAATGAGGTTTTCATCGATGTACGCAATAAAGTAAAAAGATAATTAAATACAATGATATAACTCTGTGTGATTGAAAAAGTTAGCTTAGAATATTTGAGAGAAAAAAAACCTAATAGAATTAATCATGCAGCGATGAAGATGTCACAGGTTTATGGACCAATATTCATGTGCTATCTAAGGTTGATTTTAAATAATAAAAACGTTTGTTTGTAATTTTATGATATAGTTTTAATTGTAGTTAATTTACTGAACTACAAAACTTTTTTTTATTGCTTAGATGGGTGGACGAGCTCACAGCCCACCAGGTGATAAGTAGTTCCCTGTACTAGATCCCATAGACATATACAACGTAAATGCGCCACCCACCTTGAGATATAAGTTCTAAGATCTCAGTATAGTTGCAACGGCTGCCCCACCCCTCGAACCGAAACGCATTACTGCTTCACGGCAGAAATAGACGGGGTGGTGGTACCTGCCTACCCCTGTGGACTCACAAGAGGTCCTACCACCAGTAATTCTGCTACAATTACAAATTTCCACTTTCGACATTTAGGATCTACCATAAATTACACAGCCATATTAATATAAAATATTTAAGCAACTAAATTACCGTTTATACTTTCTGAGCTGCACGACAAAATTCGATAACCGATAGCAAAATGTGGTTACGATACTACATTAAATATTAGTTATTGTTCAGAGGTGTGTGGTATATGGGAAAAATACATTAATTCTGACTTCTAATAATCTTTGTATGTATACGCCAAATAAGATAAAGTACTGTAAAACAGGTATCTCAAAACTGCCACTTTTATTTTGTGAGGTCTAACATTAACATGGTCAATGATCAGAAGATCTCTACTTATTATTTATTTCTTTTATTTTATATCTTCAAAATTCGATCTATTATTTTAATAAGTATTCATGACTATTTATGCTAACGCGTCATACTTATACATGTATGTTTTTAATTTTCTATGTAGTAGGTAATTAGGACCAGAATACGTTTTTTATTTTATTTTATAATTATTTTTATTTTCACTGTTAATTTCAGAGACAATATAGTGAATTATTTTCTTTGGCGTGGGAAGACGAATTACCCATATCTAGACGTGCTAGGAAATTAGTTTCGAATTCAATGCCAATCAACGCGAACTTGCATTCTTCGAATGAGGATAGTGAGGTAAATATTTAACAAGCATTAAAGTTTTGAAGCAATTTTCAATTACAAGCCTCATTATTTAACGTGTACATATATACATATGCAAATATTTGCCGCAAAATCCTGCGAATGTATTATTTTCGTGCAAATTCGAAGCATAGCTTTATTTAAGTTAGGGACAGCTATGTACATAATGAAATTACGTTTTCAATTATTTACAGGAAGAAGAGATTGTGAAGCCGAAACAAGCTAAACGTCGCAAGAAGGCAATTTCGGACAGTGATTGACATATCTTGTACCGTAAATGGACAGTAATCTTGTTGAACGTTAAAGTGCAACTCAATATATAAACATGATACATTGCGTCTCGCTTGTTGTTACCTTACGAGTTAGGTATCGTTCTAAGAATGGAGCCTAGATTTGATCTTGGTAGTTTGTCACGTTGTACAGCTGCTGTCATTGTTTTCGAGGATAAATTAATTTTCCGGTGTCGTTTTTTTTTTGTAATGTGACCTACTTTGTGTTGTGACGGAATAGAACTGTCTTATATAAAATGAATAAAACGATAGTGAAAATAAAACGAATGTACCTAAGAAAATTTGTGTGAATAAAGATAAAAGTGGCCTCATTCAAATGTAAAAGTTTAATTTGAATGTACATTTAAAATTTGGAGGATAGCAATTTTGTTATGATTGTTGTTCGATGTCTGCGAGTGTACAGAGTGCTTAGTGCGAGTTTCTTAACGTTCTCGATAGCGTAAAAGTTAACCCAATTTTGTATGCAGTTGGAACAGCGCCCCTAGCGGCAAACTTACGCAAACGATCCCATTCCATACAAATATGAGCTAACTTTTACGCTATCGAGAACGTTAAAAAACTCGCACTAAGCACACGGAACGAGGCAGTTCTAAAACGCACAAGTACATAAATATCAGGGAGTAGTCAATATAAATGATAGATAAATTATCCTATTGATGTACAGTTTTTTTATCTCCATACAATGTTAAACTTATTTTAAGTGTAAGTATGAGACCAAGTGTTTTATTCAAGAGATATATTGTATTAACGCAATTTTCGAAATACATTTTACATAAGGATCAATAAAGTATTTCCCCTTATTTACGTGTTCTTATTTTCTTATAATTAATTATATTACTTGGCTCCTTTATAATGAATTTTCTATACCTAAGAGATAATAACACAAAAACACTTTTACAGTTAATCTTCAACTTCAAAATCGTGATAATTATCTTTGAAATTAAATTAATGTATTCGTGTTTTTTCAGTGTTACAATTTAGAAGTGTTACATCCTATCAACTCTAAGCCTATTCATATTTCTGTCGCTGACGCGTTCACATCCTGTCTGGATTAAAGTAGTCACCGATTAATAACACAAAAGCGCTACTCACTTTGAATGCTTTTATTTTTAACCGACTTCAAAAAAGGAGGAGGTTCTCAATTCGACTATGTTTTTTTTTGTGTTACCTCATAACTTTACTGGGTGAATCGATTTTGATGATTCTTTTTCTATTAGAAAGCTGATGCTTCCCGTGTGGTCCCATTTCAATTTAGTCCAGTTCTGATAATGGTATCCATCAGAAAACCATGTAAGTCTTAAATTTGCATTAAGTATGTGCGCGACAAATAGATGAATAACTCAATATCACGCCAACCGATTTCGATGATTATTGTTTTTAGTGTATATTAATTTGTTTTGGAATATCTTTTATTTTTCTATTTGAAGTCGGTTATTGTTAAAGCATGTCTATTTACAATTATAAAACACCATACTATAATTCTCGTTATCTTATTTACCTACAATGTTAACAGTAATTATGTGTTGAACATACACCAATGAGCATGAATATTAACTTATTCGATTCGATAAAAACTGAGGACAATGTGTATTATATTACTACAATTATTTAAAAGTGTGTCTGTCTGTACCCAAAAAATCAATGATTACATTTATTTACGAAAAAGGAAACCCCTTGATTAAATTTACAGATTGTTAATCTCGTTGTGACAGAAGGAGGTGGAGGTGGAGTGGTTTATCAATAAAATACATTTTTTCACAGCCAAGTCAATAAATTTCCTTTTTTTTTATTGTTAGATGGATGGACGAGCTCATAGCCCACCTGGTGTTAAGCGTTTACCGAAGCCCATAGACATGTACAACGTAAATGCCGCCACCCATCTTGAGATATGAGTTCTAAGATCTCAGTATAGTTACAACGGCTGCCGCACCCTTCAAACCGAAACGCATTACTGCTTCACGGCAGAAATAGGCAGGGTGGTGGTACCTACTCGTGTGGACTTAAAAATGTAAAAAAATAGGGATGCTAGTTACTTCTGCGTTTACTATCAAACAGTTTATTACAATATTACATTCTGAGAACGCTGTCTACGCAGAGCGGGCTATCTCAATTTTTTTTTCGTAACATAATATTGACAATGACCGGAAGAACAACTTACATGAGCTCGTCTGCTCCCAAACTAGGATTCCCCGTAACATAGAAACCAGAGACTGAAATACATACTTATATATACGATCACAAAAATGACGAACATAGATATTAAAAACCCAGACAAAGAAATTTGTGCATCGCACGAAATTTTGCCCGATGTGGGAATCGAACCCACGACCCTAGGCCCAGCAGTGAGGGCCGCTAACGCATGAGTCATTCATAATATACGTGCCTGACGACAGATGGCAGCACGTGTATTTTATTTGTAACATTTAAAAAAAAGCATTTACACACTCCCTTTATCCATTTCACATTAAATCAGACTTTCACTTAAAGTACTTTAACTATAGTCGCGTGTCAGAACTAAGACGCACTTTTTTTATTACTTAGATCGGTGGACGAGCTCACAGCCCACCTGGAGCTAAGTGTTTACCAAAGCCCATAGACATGTACAACGTAAATGCCACCCATCTTGAGATATGAGTTCTAAGATCTCAGTATAGTTACAACGGCTGCCCCACCCTTCAAACCGAAACGCTTTACTGCTACACGGCAGAAATAGGCAGGGTGGTGGCACTCCCGCGTGGACTTACTTTATTACTATACTATACTTATGTGTTTTAGGTGCAGACCATTGTTTTTTTTTTTCAAGTCGAATATGAGGCCTTTACATTTGGGAGACATGATTTAACAATGTGAATAATGCCGCCCATTTTGGTAAAAAAAATATTCACTTCGCTTTCAATCGAAAGGCATGATTGGTATGTGGCCGAAATAAGTGGAATGTTAGTATCCAACAAAACCACTCCCTGTATTAAGAAATTCGCAAGGCATAATAGGTAATATGAAATCTACGGATTCACCTCATTAGAAAAAAAAGCAATTAAAAATCTTCTTATTCTAAGTATAGTAATAAGTATTCGGACAAAGAAATAAAAAGGTAACAACGGTAAAAACAGTAATTAAAGGGGGAAAATGAAGTACCTGAAACAATGAATATAAGGGGTGGAATAAACATTCAGGTCGTACATTTGAAGTTCTAGAACAGGAACCATTAACTTTCATCATTTTGAAGTCGTCGTGGCCTAAAGAATAAGACGTCCGGTGCATTCGTATCTAGCGATGCACCGGTGTTCGAATACCGCAGGCAGGTACCAATTTTTCTAATGAAATACGTACTTAGCAAATGTTCACGATTGACTTACATGGTGAAGGAATAACATCATGTAATAAAAATCAAACCCGCAAAATTATAATTTGCGTAATTACTGGTGGCAGGACCTCTTGTGAGTCCGCACAGGTAGGTACCACCGCCCTGCCTATTTCTGCCGTGAAGCAGTAATGCGTTTCGGTCTAAAGGGTAGGACAGCCGTTGTAACTATACTGAGATCTTAGAACTTATATGTCAAGGTGGGTGGCGCATTTACGTTGTAGATGTCTATGGGCCCCAGTAACCACTTAACACCAGGTGGGCTGTGAGCTCGTCCAACCATCTAAGCAATAAAAAAAAACTTGCCATTGTTTGTAAATAAACTATTAACGAGACCATATACGTAGGTGCGGTCAAAAATGTTCTTATAGTTAGTGATTATCGGGTAAGTAATAAAACTAAATCCTATAAAATCAAAACTCTTCATTTAATGCTAAAGAAATAAAATTTGCACAATATAAATGTTTCAGTTCTACGTGTAATTCAAATTAAAGGAACATGTCACAGTTACACTATGACTGTTGTTTTAGATTAACAACAAATATAAAATTAGGATTTTTAATATTTTCCTTTTCGCAGAATGAACCGAAGTCATCTGCCTAGCTATTTTTATTTTTAATATTTCATTTTATTCACCTCTGAAAGTTACTGGCAGGCATAAGTAGATGATAATATAGTTAAAATTGAACAGCTGTAGGCCCATTTTAGTTCGTTGATAAAGTAATAATTTCAAGTCAACATTGTGGTGGGGTGGTGGCCAAAATACTTTTTGGAAGGTGCAAATAAATATTTAAAAAAATTATCAATTTACATTTTCTAATCTTAACTTTGTTTATTGGTCAGTCTTAAACTTATTGGTCAGGTAGCTTTTATTTGACAGAATTAAACATAACATGATATAACATACCTATAGCTGTTTTATTAGCTATTTTCTCTAATAGTTTAAAACACATATCCTCTGATCTCAAATTAATATATCACACAGTCTAAGAAACTAACTTAAATTTAACATTAAATGTCTTTTAACAATGGAGGCTAAAAACTTGAACACTTATACTGCATTATATTAAATCCTTCACCTATATTTCTATATCATAATACACATTAATAAAGCAAATAAAATTTACTCAGTAATGGTTCTCGCCTTGCTGTCTGATATTTCAGCAATAAAAAATTTCAAAATTAACATGATGACATTTTAGCTTAAAACAAAAATTGTATTAAACACTACAATTTTCCTTGTTTGTACCTTTGACGTGCCTGTGCTTTGCTATATTTGTTTTTTCTTTCTGGTATTACATCTTCTTTTTCTTGAGAACTGTCATTGTACCCTATGTTTAAGAAATATTTATTTAATAAGTTTAAATTAAAAGTACCTTAAATTGAAAATGGAATTATAAGTTATTAATGGACAAATAAATTGACACAAATCTTTAAGTTAAATCATTGAATAAAAAAAGAAAAGATAAAAAAGAACCTCCTTTTAATTTAAAGTTAATTGTAATAATGAGTACAAATTCCCTGTGAAAGTGTTGCTAATCAAATTAACAACATCTAATTATTTGTCCTCAGTTTTTAGATTTAGTATAAAGATTTATTATATAATCAATTTTTCTGATAACAATAATGTAAAGTGAAACAAAAATGAGCTAGGTGGATTTTAGTACAAAACAGTGTTTCTACAGATGTACTGGGTTTTGGGCATCCACAACAGATTACCTATTGGGTTTATAGACACTTGTATTTCTGGTAATGTGTACAGCTTTCTGTATATATTTATAGTAAAATTACTATGATAGAAATATATTTTTTTACACTTTTTTGGCTTGTCATGTTTCGTCTTGTCTAACGGAACCCTAATAAAATCAAACTCAAAAAACTAAACAACATTACCTAAGTCAACTGGCGGCTGCAGTGATCTGCCTGCACTCCATGATGACATCATAGTTGTTGTTTTTCCTACAACAAATCCCAATCCTGACAATGCCATTGAAAATGCAACCATGCTGAATGGGTTCTGCAATTTAAAAAAAAAGTGCTGTCAAACAATTAAGGCTTTAATTTTGCTCTATGATTAAGAAGTGGTTCTATTCTTAAGCAGCCAGTGTTCATTTCAGAGTCAAAACATACTTAAAACAGATACACCTAATACCATACTGTACTAGTATAATGATAGATTGATGGATATTTCTATGTTAGTAAGATATCTTCACAGGACAGAACTTTTTGACACCCAACACCAACCAACCAGTGAGTTTAATAAAGAACATTGGCTTTCTTAACATTCATTATATTAGTAATTTTGGTCGCTGTTGCCGAAACCGGCTTGGAACCATGATGATGATGATATTAGTAATCTTCATTATTTTCAAAATGATTGAAAATATATCTCTTCCGTTATACTCACAGTTAGTGTAGGATTCGTTGTAAAGCTATAATCAAGTATTACAATCATAATTCCAACTACTAAACCAATGCATGTACAAATCCATACAACATTTTGACTTTCTGAAAAAATAGGAAAGCATAAATAAATTAATAATTATATCTGTATTTTTGTTACTTAAACTACAGATACAGGTTTTACATCAACTTTGGCATCTAAAGAAACTTATTCAACTTCAACCAGATACTTTATTAAATCTTATACAGATTGTTATTATAGATGGGTGGACCAACTCAAGGAGGTGGCTCTAGGTCAGATACAGGGAGCGGTACATATGGTGCAGAACTGGACTGAGTGGATAAGATTGACATACAATCACGATCCTCAGCATTGAGGGAAAGACCAGAAAGAAAGATACAGATTGTTAGTTTGCACAATTCAAAGTCACCTTTTATTCTATTTTCCTGCATTTCTGATAACTCTTTTATGGAGTCTATTAACTTTTGATTCTGTGGGTCAAGTTGTAAAGCATGTGTATATGAAATAATTGCTTCATCATATAAACCACTTGCCGCTTCTACTTCTGCTCTACGAAAATAGCCCTGAAAATATATATTTTGAAATAAGTTTAATTTGCTTACTAAATAAATGATTATCCCGTTCTCAATACTAAATAACTGTTTTGGTGAAAGTTATACATGTGAAATTTTTATTATCATTATATCTTATATCTTAGAAACATTGATGGCAGTAGAAGTATAAATTACATTGTAAAGGTCTTGCAAAACTTTCAAACTCAAAATTACCTTTGCCCATTGAGGTTGCAATCTAACTGTTTCATTTGCATCTTGTAATGAAAGATAATGTTGGTCGAGTTTCAGAAAGGCGAATGACCTGTTGCTGTGCAAAATATAGTTGTTTGGATCCATTTTGATAGCTTGTGTATAATGTAAAACAGCTTCGATGAATTTTCCATCTTTGACGCATTCGTTTCCTTTTATTTTTAACTCCTCCACTGTCGTCGGTTTCTTGGCTTCATCCATGATGGTATTTTTTAACAAGCAAAAAGTTTATGATGAGACAATTTAATTGTTGTTTTTTAAACCACTTTATAATTATATAAATATTAAATTATATTATCGGAGCATCAATCTGACATTTTTAATGATAGGGAATATTGAACAAATTTATTAAATAAAGCACTATTTAGATTCAGCAGTCCTTGGCAGTACTAATTAGCTGGTATTTCCAAGGAATTGTTATACTTTTTGGTGTATATCTGAGCTTATTTACTGTTATAATAAGTACATTACTACAACTTTTATTAGTATTATATACTTATTGATATTAATTAATGGATAAAATTCCACATTTTAGTCCCGTACATTACCTATAATTTTTTTATAGGATTTTATGACCTGGTAACTAAGACCTTTACGTCATGTCTTATTTTAATTTAATGGAGTGAAATGAAATCAAGATGATTAATTTCAGACATCAACTGGGATGAAATTAAATGAAATGAGATGAGATGATATGGGATGAAATATAATCTCAGTTAAATGGTGGTCATTTACTGAAAATTTTTTCAGTGTACTTAAAGAAAACAGCCGAATATTATATAGTTAATACACATAAAATGTATTATTGTACTGACAAGAAAAACGTAGACCATTATGCCTTATCGTTGGTAATGTGAATGTCTATTTTAGAAAAAGTGAAGTGGAACAAAATAAAATGAAATTTGTCGTTTTATTTTCCTAATTTAGTCAAGTTGAAGTTGACTTGATTGAATTAAATTCTAGAATAGTAATAGTTGTTTGATCTGTGAAAAGACACAAATTAGACAAAATGGTACAATATGCTGGATCAGAGTATTTATAGTTTGAGTTCTAATATACTAATGAAAGATTCAGTGAATTCGCAAATAAAATAAAAAAAATTTATTCTTTTTCTTGGAGGATAACATGCTCTTGCATATTTTTTGGGACAAGTAAAAACCAAAGTGTCACTGAATGAATAGTGTCATAATCGACTATCAAAAGTCGATTCACCAGATCGATTATTTAATTTGTATCGATTAAAATCGATATTTTTGTCATTCGATTCTTCAATAAACATGTCAAATCCCTATTAGTAATATAAGTTGAATTTTTTAACCAATACTTACTTTATTATCTAAAATTTTATAAAAAAAGATATGGGTCTCAAAGAGGCTAATATCTATTTGGATAATCAATGGAATACATATTATGCAGGACAAACAGTGAATGGAAGGATCGAATATGTTTTTGATAGTCCAAAAAAAGTTCGAGGTGAGATTCATACAATTGTCCATATTAATATGAATGACTCATATTCAGAAAACGAATTGTGAAAATCTACTGAATCTTTTTAGGCATACATGTTAAAATTAAGGGTGAAGCTCATACCGAATTGTATGAAAGCAAACAGGAGGAAAATGCTCAAGGCAAAACAGAATCAACTGATACTATGCATACAGGAAATGAAGAATATTTCCAGATTTCTTACTATTTACTGGGAAGTAATACAGGTATTCAACAATGCATTTGAAAAATAATATTTTCTGGTCATCTAGCATTAGTAAACAAATCCCTATGATGAAAACGCACATTTGCAGAATCAAAAACTATTGAGATTTGTTATGCCGGATAGTAAAAGAACTCGTAGGCTGTGCCCCAGGCATTTCTGAAGTCCCTGCAATGGTAACCACTCACCTCAGGCAAGCCATATGCTTACAATATCAAAAAGATAGATCATAGTAACAATTTTATATTTTGCTAACTGGCATTCTTAAACTTACCATTTTCTCATCAAACTAATCTAGTCTTGAAGGAGTTTAATGTCAGTGCCATAATAATATTTACGGGAAACCTATTCTATGTCACCACAACTTGAATGGACAGAAACTAGATTTTTTCCCTGCGATTGCTGGAAACAATTTTGAAAACTTTTTTTCATGGTAAACATTGACAAGTAAAATAAATCTGAAACAAACACAAACGAATCCCACTACCTAACAGTAATGTTAAAAATCTGCATAAATATGTGATAAATATACATAAAATGTGGATACATTTTATGTCTCAAACCATAGTACATTTTATAAAAGCCTTCTTTGTGTACCATATATTGCCATTACAACATGATATATTTAGGCAAGTAAATGGTTTTGTTTTGTCACTTTATTTCAAAATCATTTAATTTATAAGGAATACATTAATTAAACTCTGTAGCACCAAGTCAATTTTGTCACCTTTGTAATAAAGCCTCATAAGAAGAGTTGAACAAAAAAATGGTGTCATGATCTGATTCTCAATAGCATGATCAAGTACATCAAAAAAGCAATCTCAATTAATTTTACACTAAGAAAAATAATCAAATTTTAAAATTAATTAATATTCATTTGTGATATGATTAATAAATGTTATAGGGAATGAAATTGAAATACCACAAGGGAAACACATATATAATTTTACCTGCACATTGCCACCTGTCCTGCCTTCATCTTTTGAAGGGGAACATGGTTATGTCAGATACACTGTCAAAGTAACATTAGACAGACCATGGAAATTTGATCAGGAAACCAAGATGGCATTTACAGTAATAAATGCATTGGATTTGAATCTCAATCCATCTTACAAGGTAAAATAAAGATTTTTAATTAAGAAAATACACTCAGCAATTTTAGTGACTGTTTAACAGTGTGTAGATGGCCAGAAGAGCTTGGGGCCTACCTTGTATTAAGAGAAGAACATAGATACCACAGCTTAAAAACAAACTATACCAATTTTATAAGGGCTACCAAATCAAATTTTTTAATAGATAAGAACATCCATATATTACTATTATCACTTTAGTCATGCAAAATAACTGAAAACCAGCAGGTTATATAATTGGTTATTATGAAGTTATCAAGTTAAGAAGTTATATATAACTAGTTAAAGGTTTAATATAAATATGAAGTTATAAAGAACCTATCAACTATTAAATGTATATCTCAATTGAATTTAAAAGCTCCCTCTATGTTTTAAAGTTAAACATTTAATTGTTTTACTGGAGGAAGTTGAAATCATCTCAACATGTACAATATTGTAGAATGACTACTCAAAATAGATATTAGGAAAACAGTAATGTAGGAAGATTAGATGACAATGTCACTACATGTTGGCAGTGGCAGTAAGTTGCGAAGAGATTTACACAATATATACCTATATATATAAGAGAAATATTATTACTTTCGTAACATGTAATTCAGATCTGAATATTTTTCTACTAGTTTACATAACTGTAATGAGTAATTAAATATCTGCCGCAGGTCTCTGAAAAAAAAAAAAAACTTGTAAAATACATTTTCATAAGACCGTATTATTTATTTGATTGTTTAGTGATGCAAAATACATACATTGATCACAGGAACCAATCCACATTCAATTAGAAAAGACGTTCTGCTGTTTTTGCTGCGCATCACCACCTTTAGCAGTGGATGTGCAGGCTCCTGTATCTGGTTACTGTCCAGGTCAAGTAATACCTTTGAAAATAGACATTGAAAATAAGAGCAATGTCCAACTTCATCTTGTAAAAATATTTTTGAGGAAGGTGAGTCTTAATTTTTTTAATTTGATTAGTTTTATATGGATATTAATTTGTGATAAAGTAACAGTTCCATAATTAATTGTTAAAAGATGTATAATTCAGTTTGTTATGTTTGCGATAAGGTAATAATAATTAAGTGCAAATACAATATTGCTGTCTGATAATGATATGTACAAAGCAATGATTATGTCTGCAAAATCAGGATTGCTGTTTTATAAAAATTAACCCCAGAGCAAAAACTTTCTTGTTTTCAAGATTTAAATAAAAAATTTAACTTTCAGCCAGTTAAATAGACATATTTTACATAAATGGGATTACACGATTTTATTTAAATGTAAAAGGTATTTTAACAGGTTCTAAAACGGGAATGTTTATGTATGTCCCTTATGTAAGCGAATGGACTCCGAAAACGTAGACAGAAAAAAATTTACAAGTTCAGGAAAAAAGTATGTTATTTTGCAGTACCTGCAATGTATTGTAACATGATCGAAAGTCTGGTCGGGAATGTCTGGAAAGGTTATGTGTTTCAGTGGGACTTACTTCTATGACAATGCAATAATATAATATCATATACTTGTGATATGTATAGTGTATGTATATGTATAGTATAGATTATGTATAGTGAATTGTTTGTATCGTCTAGTATTTTTTTATTTATCACGTATACTGATGGACGAGCTCACGATACACCTGGTGTTAAGTAGTCACCATAGTCATAAACATTACAATGCTAATGCTATCACCCATCTTGAGACCTTAGGTCTATGTCCCAATAAAATTGTACACTAATTACGTAGGTTATAAATTGTTTATAGGCTTGCAAAATCTTTTATATACATGATGTTTTTATTGTTGTTGCTTTTCCAATAACCAAGTTATGGCTCTGGAGACTTAATGAAACTTAATGTACCCTACCCTAAAAGGTGGTAACGTATCGGGCCACATCTCCTTCGTCGGCGACAAAGAAGATTAAAGACGTTATTTTGACACTGCAAGAGGGTCCTGCTCCAGCCGGTACTACAAAACACTGGAATCTGAACATAGAGATACCCCCGATTCCACCTTCGAATCTCGTCAACTGTAATATTATAGATCTGGATTATGACTTGAAGGTATGAAAAATTAATAGTAATTATAATAATGCTATTAGTTTTCTGACTTAGGTACATGAAATCCATTTTATACATGACTAAATAATTGCATTTTGATGTTTTATTGAAACAATATTATTCACAATTTAGAATGTCTTTATGTTTGTCTGTATTGGATATTTCGCTTTCTTGCCGTTAAGATTAATTTATCAAACGAATACTTGAAAAATCATAGAACATCCAAAATTAAATTGAATTAACGTAGTTCAAGGCTAATCCAAACTAGATAATTTTAAATATTACTAGCATCCATTGTTGTTTGATGATGTAATACTCGTTAGTCAAGGTCGGATATATACGAGTATTTACCTATCATGCACGTCTGGTGAGCGTGTAACAGACTATCAAATTTTATTTCGTTTTCAGAGAAATGGTTTGATTTTTAAATAAGAAATAAATCCGTACTTTACGCTTCAAGACTTGGTCTTGTGTAAATATTTTAAGAGTTCATTTTTGTCACTTAACATCCGGCTATGTAATGGAAGAACGCCTTCCACGGTATTTCTATGACTGACTCGGTGTTACATTAGTTAGCGCTCTTGACTGTTGCGTCGAGGATCGTGGTTTCGATTCCCATACCTTGCAAACATTCGTGAGGTGAACAGGTGTGTTTGCTCTTTGTCTGGGTGCTTATTATCTATAGATGTATATATTTAAACATATACAATCATACATGTCAGTCTCTGGTGCCCCCATAACACAGGGGCTCCTATTTTGGGGCTGACTGACCGTTCGTGATTTGTTCCCAGTTATTATTAAAGTTACTATCTCTAGAGCATTATGACATATTATCTTCCTTAAAACGAGATTTAAAGAAAAGTAAATTTTGATGAGCGATGGAAGCCACGACTGGATAGACCATAAAACATTAAAAATGGGGGTTGGTGCTTCCCGCTTCCGTAGGTTTAACCCGCGATTCCCTACAAGTGACCCCTGGGTGGTGCTAAACGGGAGCCGAAAACATAACCGGTGGTAGGACTTAGTCCGACTGGCTGGCGACCACCCTCCAACTAGAATCCGCCGCCAAATAGCCTAGCTGTGTTCCGGCGTGTGGGTTGGAGAGCCAGTTCTATCCCTTCCCTTTCCCCTTCCTTGTTGGGGGTGAGTCTTGGTTACGCCTGGAACTTGCGGAGCAGACGTGCGTGCGAACTCGCGGGGCGTGATTGTTTGACGGGGGTATAGGGAGACCCAGTGAAACGGTATCCGCTGCCGCCCGCCGGTCAGTAGGGGACCTGAACCCGGGTGTCTCTACTAAACTCCGCCCCGGGAAGCTGTCCCGCCAACCGGTGTAAAATTCTGCCGTGCGGTCGTCGTGCCGGAGTCGGAGACCGGAGTGGATCCCGGCGATCGCACGCAGAGTGGACTGGGGGCCCTTCCATGCCCTGCGTCAGTCTCTCACGCAACCCGTGGTCGAGCACGTACTATGTTCCGCGCTTCATTCAGGTGTTGCCTCGATCTCACCTCTAACATCCTACCTCTCCTAATCCTACTCTCCCGAAATATAACAACTTAATGAAGTCGAAAAAAAAGAAAAGGGTTTTACAGGCGGCTCCCCATTCCACATTTAATGTGGATTTCAGCAATGTCAGGGGCCTACATAGCAACCTTGACGCCGTACACCACCACCTTGAGACGGCGCAGCCTGCCCTGCTTTTTTTAACGGAGACGCAGATATCTGCTCCGGATGATACCTCATACCTTGAATACCCCGGCTACGTATTGGAGCACAACTTCCTGCGTAAAGCCGGGGTGTGCGTATTCGTCCGGGCTGATGTCTGTTGTCGCCGTCTTCGGGGCCTCGAACAACGGGACCTGTCCCTCTTGTGGCTGCGCGTAGATCACGGGGGCCGTAGCCGAATCTACGCGTGCCTGTACAGGTCCCACAGCAGTGATGCAGGTTCAGCTCTGTTTGAGCATGTGCAAGAGGGGACTAACCGCGTGCTTGAGCAGTACCCATCTGCGGAGGTGGTGGTTCTTGGAGACTTTAACGCTCACCACCAAGAGTGGTTGGGGTCCAGAACCACTGACCTCCCGGGTCGGACTGCCTACGATTTCGCCTTGGCCTACGGCTTCTCCCAGCTGGTGACACAGCCCACCCGTGTCCCAGATATCGAGGGGCACGAGCCTTCTTTGTTGGACCTTCTGCTGACCACAGATCCGGCCGGATACAGTGTGGTGGTCGACGCTCCGCTTGGATCGTCTGATCACTGCCTTATTCGTGCTGCCGTTCCACTCTCTCGTCCTGATCGTCGAACGACGACCGGGTATCGAAGAGTTTGGCGGTATATGTCAGCAGATTGGGATGGATTGCGTGAATTTTACGCATCCTACCCATGGGGGCGGTTCTGCTTTTCCTCTGCTGATCCTGACGTCTGTGCGGACCGTCTTAAAGACGTGGTGCTCCAGGGGATGGAATTGTTTATTCCCTCCTCTGAAGTGCCCGTTGGGGGTCGCAGCAGACCCTGGTATAACAATGCCAGCAGGGATGCTGCACACCTCAAGCGGTCCGCATACGTGGCATGGGATAATGCCAGGAGACGTCAGGACCCTAACATCTCAGAGGAAAGGCGGAAATATAACGCCGCTTCCAGGTCCTACAAGAAGGTTATTGCCAAGGCGAAGTCGGAGCACGTTGCTAGAATTGGCGAGCGACTGAAGAGCTATCCCTCTGGGAGCCGTGCTTTCTGGTCGCTCGCCAAAGCTGCAGAAGGAAACTTTTGCAGGTCTAGTCTCCCACCACTACGCAAGTCCGATGACAGTCTGGCCCATAGTGCGAAAGAGAAGGCTGACCTTCTGGTCAAACTCTTCGCCTCGAACTCGACTGTGGACGACGGGGGTGCCACACCACCGAACATCCTCCGGTGTGATAGTTCCCTGCCCGAGATCTGCTTTACACAGTGTGCAGTCAGGCGGGAACTCCGACTCCTGGACGTCCATAAGTCGAGCGGGCCAGACGGCATCCCTGCAGTGGTTCTGAAAACGTGCGCCCCTGAGCTGACGCCTGCGCTAACGCGTTTGTATCGCCTCTCTTATTGCACTAACAGGGTTCCGTCTTCATGGAAGACTGCCCACGTCCACCCTATCCCCAAGAAGGGTGACCGGTCGGACCCATCGAGCTATAGGCCTATCGCGATAACTTCCTTGCTTTCCAAGGTGATGGAGCGAATAATTAATATACAACTCCTGAAGTATCTGGAGGATCGCCAGCTGATCAGTGACCGACAGTACGGTTTCCGTCACGGTCGCTCAGCTGGCGATCTTCTTGTATACCTTACTCACAGGTGGGCTGAAGCCTTGGAAAGCAAGGGCGAGGCTCTTGCTGTGAGCCTTGATATCGCGAAGGCCTTCGACAGGGTCTGGCATAGGGCACTTCTATCGAAGTTACCATCTTACGGAATCCCCGAGGGTCTCTGCAAGTGGATCGCTAGCTTTTTGGATGGGCGGAGCATCACGGTCGTTGTAGACGGTGACTGTTCTGATACCATGACCATTAACGCTGGCGTTCCACAAGGTTCGGTGCTCTCCCCCACGCTTTTCATCCTGTATATCAATGACATGCTGTCTATTGATGGCATGCATTGCTATGCAGATGACAGCACGGGGGATGCGCGATATATCGGCCATCAGAGTCTCTCTCGGAGCGTGGTGCAAGAGAGACGATCAAAACTTGTGTCTGAAGTGGAGAACTCTCTGGGGCGAGTCTCCGAATGGGGTGAATTGAACTTGGTTCAATTCAACCCGATAAAGACACAAGTTTGCGCGTTCACTGCGAAGAAGGACCCCTTTGTCATGGCGCCGCAATTCCAAGGAGTATCCCTGCAACCTTCCGAGAGTATCGGGATACTTGGGGTCGACATTTCGAGCGATGTCCAGTTTCGGAGTCATTTGGAAGGCAAAGCCAAGTTGGCGTCCAAAATGCTGGGAGTCCTCAACAGAGCGAAGCGGTACTTCACGCCTGGACAAAGACTTTTGCTTTATAAAGCACAAGTCCGGCCTCGCATGGAGTACTGCTCCCATCTCTGGGCTGGGGCTCCCAAATACCAGCTTCTTCCATTTGACTCCATACAGAGGAGGGCCGTTCGGATTGTCGATAATCCCATTCTCTCGGATCGTTTGGAGCCTCTGGGTCTGCGGAGGGACTTCGGTTCCCTCTGTATTTTGTACCGTATGTTCCATGGGGAGTGCTCTGAGGAATTGTTCGAGATGATACCAGCATCTCGTTTTTACCATCGCACCGCCCGCCACCGGAGTAGAGTTCATCCATACTACCTGGAGCCACTGCGGTCATCCACAGTGCGTTTCCAGAGATCTTTTTTGCCACGTACCATCCGGCTATGGAATGAGCTCCCCTCCACGGTGTTTCCCGAGCGCTATGACATGTCCTTCTTCAAACGAGGCTTGTGGAGAGTATTAAGCGGTAGGCAGCGGCTTGGCTCTGCCCCCGGCATTGCTGAAGTCCATGGGCGACGGTAACCACTCACCATCAGGTGGGCCGTATGCCCGTCTGCCTACAAAGGCAATAAAAAAAAAAAAAAAAAAAAAAAAAAAAATGTAGGGAGGCGTTTAGAGTACTTTGATTGAAATAGTTCACCGAACTCACTGTAAATTGTCGTATATCTTAACCATTGAATATATCTGATTTTTTTTAAGTGAAACTTCTTTAGAATCGTTGTGATTTCAAACTCGATGAAACGAAAAAATAAGTCCCTAGAGACACAAACACAAATGTATAAGATTCAGTCAGCGAGAGAATGAGATAGAACACATTAGACGTTCTCGCACTCCTCTTTGTGCGACTCTTCGTGGCATCTCCACTATCGTCTACTAGATATTGTCCATATACAAGAACATACATATCGACGCTTGAAAGGCAATCCTGACTAAGCGACAAAAGTAGGTAAAATGAGTTAGATACACCATTGGAATCGTCTGATTTTTCTGCGTCGTTTAGTATAGGTTTCATCACTCTCTGACGTGTTTTATGTCGCTTAGATATGGTGTGATTTTCATAAAAATGCAGAGTTTTTTCCTACCAAACGACAAAAAAAAAGTTAGTTTAGGGACATCCTGCAGTTAGGACATTTTAATAATAAAGTATTATTTACTTAGTCAGTTATTCATGTTTTTAAATTTTCATTTGTTTGTATTTATTTATTTTTACTTGTTATGAAATTATTCTTTGAAACCACTTAGTAGATTGTACCTATACAAAGTAGTCGTAATTGGTACAGCTATACAATTTAACCTGAAACAAAATGGAATAATATTGAATCTTAGATAGTTTTACTTGTTTAACTTAATATCCCTTTCCATCCGTAAATATTTTTACATGACAACATTTCTAATAACTACGTCGCCTAGATAATTTTACTTGATTAATTTCAATGGTTACTTTTGGCGCTTAATTATGTTTACCCGTAAACAAAATATAATTTTTTGTCGCTAAGGAACTGCGCGAGTTTAGATACGTCGCGTGGGTATGCGCAACTAGTCGCGTACCACGTTTTGGCGGGCTGGTAAAAGGTGACATTCGTGAGCTGGGCGTCGCTTAGTAAAGTCGTTTGTCACATTATTTTGCATTTTGTTCCCATGAGGGAGATGTGAACCACGAAATAAGACCAAAGAAACGACTATAGATTCCGTAAAAAGATTTATCAAAAGTTTACAAAGTCGTCGTGGCCTAAAGGATAAGGCGTCCGGTGCATTCGTATGTAACGATGCAACGGTGTTCGAATCCTGCAGGCGGGTACCAATTTTTGGAATGAAATACGTACTTAACAAATGTTCACGATTGACTTCCCCGGTTTTCGTTCTCGTCGAATCCGTCGCTCGCAACGAAGGGTTCGGCGAGTAAATTAACCCACAGACACAGCCCACTGAGTTTCTCGCCAGATCTTCTCAGTGGGTCGCGTTTCCGATCCGGTGGTAGATTCTGTGAAGCACTGCTCTTGCTAGGGCCAGTGTTAGCAACATCGTCAGGTTTGAGTCCCGTGAGCTCACCTACTAGTTAAAGTTACGCTGATACATCTTGTGAGTCTGCACGGGTAGGTACCATCACCCTGCCTATTTCTGCCGTGAAGCAGTAATGGATTTCGGTTTGAAGGGTGGGGCAGCCGTTGTAACTATGCTGAAAACTTAGAACTCATATCTCAAGGTGGGTGGTGGCATTTACGTTGTAGATGTCTATGGGCTCCAGTAACTACTTAACGCCAGCTAGGCTGTGAGCTCGTCCACCCATCTGAGCACTAAAAATAAAAAAAATACCAGCGGTACCTTCGCATTACTGTCGTCAAGATTCGAGCAAAGTTTACCTTTCTGAAGAAATTAGAAATATCTCCAACTTATACAAACTATAAAAAAAGCACAACATGGATCAGGGCATGGATATTGTAAGCGAGAATTTTTCGTAAAATATTTCAACATAATTTCAACATCGGATTTTATGTACCTAAAAAAGTCAAGTGTCTAAAGCGTCTTCACTACGAAAAAAATGAAAAATCCCGAAAAACAAAGAGAAAAGCAATGACATGAAACGGAAAAAGAAGAAAGCTATACCCGTTTTAGAGCCCACAAAAATATAGACGGAGAGGATCCGTCACCTTATATGCTAGTTTCGGAAAAAGTAGTCAACACGCCTTTTGCACAATCTATGCTTTTGTATTATGCTCGTAGTAGGAAACTAGCCGTATATAATTTTTGTGTTTATGAAACGGAACTCGTAATGTTTTTTGTTACTACTGGGATGAGAGTAATGGCAAGCGTGGCGCCAATGAGATTGCAACTATTTTATATAAATATTTTCAGTCCATTGATGCTAGAAGAAACGTTACGCGATTACTTCTCTATTGCGACTGTTGTCCAGGCCAAAACCGGAACCATACGGTATTAGCAATGTTGCATTCATCATTACAGGAGTGCAAATATATCGATATTATTCAAATAAACTTTCTATTGACGGGACACACTTACATGTCGATACCATGCCATTGTAGAGAATCGATCAAAAAATACCACTGTTTACGCATCATCACAATGGTTTACGGTATTTTCAACAGCTAGGCAAGATTCATCGCCTTTTCAGGTGGAAAGACTGAGCTATAAAGATTTTTATAAATGGGATAGTATTAGTGATAAGTACTTCAAAGACAACCAAACCGGGAAAATAAGCAATATCCGTGTTATGACTTTCAAAAAATACAAGCAAAGCGTTAAATACAAAACATCTATGAATGCTTCTGCATCATCTTTTGATGTCGAAGTTCAGCCTAAAATCAAGTTATCACTGACATCTTGTTATAGGTCTCAGTTACCCATATCAAAAGCCAAATATGATGATTTGCTCAAACTTCGCACTGACAAAGTCATTCCTAATTGTCTTAAACAAGAGTTTCTGAGCATTCCACGTGCACGACATTGCACGATATTGAAGATTGTGATTGATTAACAAAAAATAACAAGATCTTATGTCGCATATCTATCGTATGCCTTTGGAGACTGATTATATTACAATAGTGTTGTTAAGTTTGGTTATGTTCAATAGCAGAATACAATTTATTATTGTTTTTGTTGTTGATTTACTCTGAAAACTAGAGCTTTTATGAGTTTGAATAATTCTCTATTGTTTTTAAGACTGGTATTATAGGTATTATTAACTGGTATTAACTAGATTTTGGTATTATATTGGAATACACTAAAATGTGTTATGGTTTATTTATTTAATATTGGCAAAATATTGTATAAAATATAATAGTAATAGCGTGATTTTGTTACAAAAAAATATATCCCTATTGTTTCTTACAATCAATATTCATAAACGTCTCGCCCTTTTGGTTTCGCTCTTTTGCATTTACCATAGTAATTTATTACATTTTAGTTCAATTCTTTACACTTTCTACATGCATAAAAAAATGGAATAGTATTTAGATACATTTACTCGGTTTTTTGTGAACTATGGGATCACTTTAGTCCAATATACCCAAAACGAAACTGTAAGCTGTGCGAATTTGTCTAACTTTACATGTTACTGAAAATCTTTCAATGCTGGCTTAGATAATTTTACTTGTGACGAGAAACCTTTTATATAAAATTCAGATAATTTTACCTGTTTATCAAATTATGGACAATATATATAAGCGACAATAACTGCTATATACACAAATGATAGGAAATAACCTTTAAGTATATTCGATAGGCAAAAAAAAACTATTTCTAGATCTATTCAAATAATTTCAATCCTACAGTTAGATTCGTTAAAATAATTTTTTTTTCAGATATTTCAACTTTAAACTACTCTACTGTAAAGTTCACGCATTGTCGCTTAGTCATGTTTGCCTTTCAAGCGTCGATATGGTAGTGGGATAGTCAGTATATCTATATCTTATTTATAAGTTTCACTTCTACCGTGTGACTTGCACACACATACACTTTTTGTTAATACATGGTTGGATTTAATGTGATACCACTGATTGCATGTTTTTAAATATTTGCAGGTCGAATGTGTAGTGTCAGGTATGCATTTGAACATGCACGACAAGAAGTACATAACAATCGGTACCGTACCGCTGGTAGGTATGGCCGGACAGCCCGTGCCCACTGCCCCCGTCCCGGACTCGCCCAGCCAGCCCGCCATCCTGCCCGTGACTCCCGGACAACCTGCTAATGTGCGTATTTCTGAAATTATGCCTAGTCTATTGTAGTATTAACTAGTATTATTAAGTATTAAGTAGTATTATTAGTAGTATATAAGTCTGTGATATAATTAGATAGAAAAGTAAAGTGTATCCATGGAAGATAAACAGGTAAAAGAAAAAATAATAATTTCATTATGTTGAGTTTATTCAGAAACAGCTGAATTAAAAGCAAAAAAAAAACTACTGTTTGCATATTTGACTTTTCGAGCTACGGGACTGATTCCACTGAAACGTTTGTTTCAAATGTTATTATTCAATAAGTGGGTGGGTACATATTTAATCTTAATTTGAAAGGTAATTTGATATACCAACCAATAAATGGTGACCCCCCATTGAAGGCATAATATATATATTATTAATTCTAATGTGCGGTGACGCGGAACAAAATAAAGTATGAACACACGTGATTGGATGTTTGTTAGTGCATAATATATCCGTTCTCGCGTTTTTAATCATATTCTTATATTCCGTGGGGGTAACATACATACCTTTTTACAATAGACTTTGTAGCTATTGCTCCTCTTTATGTAAATGAATTCGCATTATAATATATAGTTATATGGATCTTACGTGCAGGTATTAATAACTGCAGACTTTTGTTCCGTCATTTTTTAATATTTCCTTCTCTACCATTATTTGAACCATTTTCGAAGTATTTTAGAGTCCGTTCAGTCATTGCCTTTCAGGTCATTGAGACTACGACCATTGTATTAAGGCGGAAGCCGGCGTTTACGTTGTAGTGTGTACTGGCTAAGGAATTATTCAACATCAAGTCATGGTCTTGAGATTTTTGCAGTGTATACGATTTATTTCAACGGACAACAAAGCGTCGTACATAAATTCATATCGTTGTCTGAATTGTTCAACTAAAAAAAACATGGACCTGTCATTGGCTTTACAAAATTCAGTTCTGTAATCGTATTTTTACAATAGCAATCAGAAATCAATAGGAATCAGTGAACAGCTGAAAAAAGAATTAGCCGTTTAGCTCGTTAGCCGTTGGCTAATTTGCTGAGCTAATTAGTTAACCGGTTAAATTAGCTAAGCCGGTTAGCTATCGGTTAGCTACCTAATTAATTTAGGTAACTTTTATATAGTTAAGTTGTACAGCCCTAATAAATATGTTTATTTCTAAATTTTAAATTGTGCAGTGAAGAGAATTGAGAGAGATGATTTTTTAGAACGTAACGAATTTGCAGATACCCGCAACTTCTGGCGATTCCGCTCCAGGAGGATGGGTGCTACCGGGACAACAGCCGTCTCAACCTCCATTCCAATCACTATATCCTACGCTTAGTAAGTATCACGCATCCAATACTTATACTTTAACTCAATTTTCAGATGTATAATTTACACGGCTAGCGCTGTTAGTAGAGTTGAGATTTCGTCTACTCGCATTAAAACTGTCTAATCTCAAAGCTTACTAAATTTTACAGGAGTGTTTTAAAGGTTTAACATATGATATTTTTAATATTAATCATCTTCGCAACATTTATTTTTTAGTTTTTACCAGTTACATTATCTGTCTTTTAAAGTAAGATAAAATTACGTGTTAATTTTGTTAATAGTAGTCAAAATAAAGGTAAGCAAAAAAAAAACTAAAACTAATCGCTGGTATCGCTTCGTATCGTGATCGTCAACATTTAATATAATTCATTCAAACTTTGTACCTGAATCGTACGAGTTGGTGTTATATCATCTTTCCGATTTAATTGGGATTTCGAATTCAGATCTCAAGATCTTATCCAGTAATTACTTTACGCGGGCTATGTCGTCCGACAGGTTGTTCTCGATCTTGTTATTTATAAGTTAATTTCTTTTCAGCTGAACCAGTTTACAAAGAATCTCCGTATTCAGTACGAACCATTCAGGACAGGGGCGACAGTAACCACACTATGATACGCACGCCAAACTTCGCTCCGTATTATCCTACGTATGCAGCTATTCAACCACCCCCGCTTCCTCAATAAGAGCCTCGGAGCCTCCAGCAAGCAAATCATCTCGAGCAGAATTGTAAAATCAGTATTTCGTATTGTTTAAGCGAAAAGTTTAGAAAGTATTATTTTTTGGTAGAATATTTTGCACGAATCTCAAATTTTGCAAAATTTTGTGATATTTTTGGTTGCTAATCGTTTCGTGTTTGAGATTCAGAATTTTACCCATTTAAAAAAAAAAAAAGAAAAATAAACTAAACTAGTGATAATTTAGATCAGACATGAAATTCTTCCTTGTCATTCTCATTGCTTTTTTTTAAATTTAGGCACTTGAGATATGTACAGGCAAGAGATACTTTACTGTAACTTGGCGATCAGAAAATTTGACCGATGTGGCGATAATAGAAAACAAAAGAATTGTCTTCCTAATTGAAAAACCTTCAGGAGTACTATACCTCGTGTTTTGATACCCACTTTATTTCATGTGGGCCGTGTTATTTATTGTCTACTCAACTACTGCATATAAAATCTATGTATTATCGGCCGTAGATAACACTATTTATATTTTTGTTCATTAAAAAAATAGTGCATAAAACGTGGCAAAAATGGAGTCTCGTAATAATATATTTATTTCTCTACGAAGATCTGCGTTTTGACTACGAAATTATGTGAAGCACATTTAGGTTGTGATTGTAACGTTTTATACAGTATGAAGATATTAGATATCCATGAATTGTCTTGACTACTGCTATATGCTCAAATAAAATATATTGCATTTAACATCTGATACTTGAAAGGTTTCAAACAGATCATATAAAGACAAATGAATATTCTTAGTATTTATAGTTAACATACGATTGCGTCTTTAGACTGTAAGCTATATTGAGCGGGGAACTAATGAACTGTAAAAAAGTGACGCACTGATTTTACAATTAAATTTTCTTTTCATAAAAATTTATTAGTGCCTTTTAATAAAAAAAATTATTATTTGTAGTGCCAATATTGTCAGCTTTACTAATGCAAATATGTGATTAGTTATGCTATTTAAGTATTACATTTAAGTACTTACGCATTTGGATTTTCTGCGATGAGCTCAAGGCCTGAAGTTGGAATTGCGTAAAGCCTATTTTTTTAATAAGCAAAATATTTTATAATCACCTATTAATTTATAGTTATATTGGGCATTTATATACTCATTTATATTGTAATTTTATTTACCCTTATTAACGGAAATAAATAAAAACATATACAAATTCTTGAATTTTTATTGCATTTCCTTCACAAAAACACATAACAAAAATCTTTCATTAAACAATGACAGATGATAAACAAATATTCACGAAACACTGAGGGTGTTAACAAAATTCTGTATCACAAAAGTAAATCGAGTGAAATTGAATGAAGGACATAAAATTTATATGAATTCATTTTAAAAGACAGATTTAAACATATTTCAGTTAACATTCGACGTCTTTATTTAGATTTTAGTGTACTTTTAAACAATTATACATAAAAAACTAATATATAACACAAGCTATCTAAGGTGAAGTATCCTTTTTGTGAGAGGTGATGATAGATGGAGGATGTTTGAAGATTTTGTAACAATTCATTATAAAATCTAGTTTAAAGTAAGAGTCACTAATACCAATATACGGATGACCAGAAACTAACAACAGAAGCAGTTGGAATTATGTATTTGTCTTGTTTTATGTTCTTTGTGATTAAAAAGAAATTCTTATGTTTAGTGAAATTATGCACAAAATTATTGCTTGTCATATGTATTAATTTTTATATTTTTGTTTTGTGACAACGACAGATGCACGAGTACATTTTATATGATTTTTGTAGAAGGAAAAACAATTACAAGTGAACATGATTTTTTCAGACGAAATTTAGTTTTGAAATAAATGTCAACGATCTATGAAGAACTTTTCACGAATGATAATGATTGTGGAAAAATAATAACCGGAATCTAACACCGTTTACTAACTTGATTATGAAATTTTAGATTTCCTTGAATTTCTATTTGTGAAATGGTATCGATAATGTATTCGGTGATGAAAGCATCGAGTTCACAATTGACCAAAATCAAGTGAGACTCGATTTATGAGATGCAATTTGGTCGACTAAGAAAATTCGTTTTTGCTTCCTCGTTTTTTTTTGCTCGCATGCTGCTTTTATTATTTTTGTTGCTTATGTAATTTACATAAAATACTAAAAGTTTTTTTTTTATATAACGAAATGTTACTTTGCTGATTGAAATAATTAAAGAATTTCGATAATACATTTTGTCGATTTAGATGATGAAACGGGTAAATGTCGATTTCTATTTTCTAGGCGTACAAGATAAATCATTAAAGATTTCCTTACGCCACAGGTCAAGGGGATAGACACGGCAGCAGTCGGGTTTTCCGTTTATTTCTGTAGTCGGACCTCCAATGAATTTCTATCCCTGTATGCGGTAACATTTAGCCCGCGCGTGGACCGCGAGGGCTCGTTTCGCGCTGACACATTTTCCAAGGTCTGAGTTTCCACTCGCGAACACGGTCGACGGGCGAAGACTAACGTTCCGGTCGGGGCGGGTCGTCTCGTCAGCGCCGCGGCCGCGTTCTCCGCTCTCAGTACTGACTGCAGCGTGCTCTGAACCCGCCCTGGTACGTAGAGTCCTGCGACAGCAGCCCGTCCGGTTGCGACGGACACTCCGGCGCCGTGGACTCCTGACTGAAGTCCGGTTGCGATGCGCCCTGCGACAGTGAGAGCGGCGGCTGCTGCGACAGGGGCTCCTGCGAGAAGCGCGGCGGGACGCGACGGCGCGGCATGCGCGGCGGCAGGCGTTGAGTTGGAAAGGCGGCTGGCGGCACCGGCGCATGTAGCAGGGCGCCGCGCTCCGGCCCCACGTACGCCAGCGGGTCTCGCGGAGGCCGCGCTCGGTCATAGATGGAGCCCGGCACCATGGCTTCACGCGCGTCGAACATCGAGGTGGACATGAAATGGGAGCCAGGATTCTGAGAGTTCACCAGCTTCTTCGGTTTTGCGAACTGAATGGCGGATTCTTTCAGATTCGAAAGCGGTCCTTCGGTAAGTACACGGCGCTCTTTGTAGAAAGCGAGCAAGTGATTCCAGAGCGGCTGTTTACTGAGCACTTTCGGATTGCCGACGACGATGAGGCCGTATTTGGCGCGCGTGAGAGCGACGTTAAGACGTCGCGGATCGCTCAAGAAGCCAATTCCTTGGTGTTCGTTGGACCGCACGCAAGACATAATTATGATGTCTTTTTCCCTCCCTTGGAAGGCATCGACGCTGGCAACCTCGATTTCTTGGTACAGTTTAGCATGTAGACTGCCCTGGTACTGCATGTGCTGCACAAGATAGGATCGTTGTCCCTCATAAGGTGTTATTATACCGATCTGCTCGGGACGGACGCCTGCTTTTAAGAACCGAGTTGTGAGTTTTTCAACATTCGCAGCTTCAGTTCTGTTTAAGTACGAAGTTCCGGAGCCGGCGATCTCTTCCTGTCCCTGAGTGACGTAAAAGAACATGGGCCTGTCAGGTCTGGGCCACGGAAAATCGATTTTGTGTAAACGCCTTTCTTCGGCGCTGACTCCATTCTGCAAGGACCCTTCGTAAAAGAAGTCTGAAGGAAAACGTGAAAGTTCAGGATGCATGCGGTACTGTACTTCGAGTCGGAACGGACGGATTCCGAGAACGACCAAACGTTCAAAAAGACTCTGGCTGAGACCGGCTTTTGCAGCTTTCTTACACATTACCACGGGACCGAGTTGACAGTGATCACCGACTAGAATCAACTGTCTGGCTCCTAGAACTACAGGCACCATACATTCTGGCTCGGTCGACTGCATGCCTTCATCGATCAAAATGGACTGGAATCTCATACGAGCAACGCGAGGGTCCCCGGCGCCTACGCAAGTGGTGCATATGACATCCGCAGCGTCGAGTAAGCGTCTCTCAGCGGCGCGGCGCAACGAACGATATCGCCTTTCATCGGCGGCAGAAAGTTCACCGGCTTCTTCCTTGAGTCTAGTAAGTTTCCGAAGTTCGCTATCAGCAGAACCGAGAGCGCGAGCTTGTTCATGAAGTGCCAAGAACGATACGGAAGACTCCATTGCCTCTCGCGACTTGGCACACAATCGGACCACCTTGAGTCCAGTCCGGTGTATCTTTTCAGTTAGTTGATCGACGGCGGTGTTCGAAGGTGCACAAACTAATACTGGTCCACCGTTTTGCCGGACGAGCTGATACACTATAGTAGCGGATGTAACAGTCTTACCGGTTCCCGGAGGACCTTGGATCAGAGACAGGGGACGCTGAAGAGCATGCTTAACTGCGTACACCTGAAATTGAATATTTTTAAATGTCCTCAGTTTATTAAAAATACAATTTTCATGGTATAATATTATTATTATAAGTTCATAATGCAGTACCTGAGATCTGTTAAGGTCTGGCAAATTAGGAGCACTGAAATGCTTTGGTAGATGTACTCGAAACAGCACTTCCTCAACTTCGTGGCCTAACAGACGCCGATATATATAACCAGACACTGAAGAATCATCTAAGGCGAATTTACGTAGTGCCAGTTGCATTCTGTAATGTAATGAGCGTACCGTTTTAAAAACGTAAAAATTAGTAAAAAGCACACTGATCTAAACTTTATTATACAAAAGGAAAAAGTTTATCACACCAACCACCAAACAGATAAATTATTTCTATATCAAGCTTGGTTACGTTGTAAATTGAGAAGTGTTTTAACATAAGTCACTGATAGCAAGTAAGTCACTGCTTGGACTTCACTTCAGTCCATGCACTTCAGTAACACTTTCACATTAGGCTGATGGTAAGTTGTCTATCTAGACTGATAAAAATACTGCAGATTGGAATATTTACTAATACCAAAAAGCTGCTTGAGTAGAAGAAACAAGCATTAATTCTCTTACATTGTGGTTTTACCGGTGGTAGGACCTCTTGTGAGTCCGCGCGGGTAGGTACCATCATCCTGCCTATTTCTGCCGTGAAGCAGTAATGCGTTTCGGTTTGAAGGGTGGGGCAGTTGTTGTAACTATGCTTGAGACCTTAGAACTTATATCTCAAGCTGGGTGGCGCAATGTCTATGGGCTCCAGTAATCACTTCACACCAGGTGGGCTGTGAGCTCGTCCACTCATTCAAGCTATAAAAATAAAGCTATAAAAAAGGTTTATGACTTAAAAAAAATTTTTTGAATAAATTTATAAACCTGTCGAAAGAAGTGCTCTTCCAGATGAAATCAACAACAAAATTAGAAGTGCAATCTAGAGGGGCCCCAGCACCGCTCTTCAGTTCGAGTCCAACATCGTCACCATAGTTATCTGGGACCTTTATGACATGACCGACACCTGACCATGCTTTATGCATCTCACCAACATATCTGAAATAAAATTTTAACAAATCATCACATAAAACGTATGAAAAACTATACAACAATTGAATTGCCATTCATATTAATTTTAAATAACAGATTAACTTATTATACATTGCGCCACAGATAGATTGTTAAACATAATCATGTTTGTCCTGTTGATAAGGTTACAAAGTAAATGTCACATGTGATCCAGTTCTAAATTTAGGGCATTCATATACAACTCTAAAGAAATATCTAATTTGAACGTTGATATTACCTCAATCTCAATTCATCGCCGTGCATTAACTTCATATCGCTATCAGTTTTAGCCAATGTGAAGTAGGCAATAGTCTTTTTGTTCAGACCAACATCCCAACGAACTTCAATACCCTCTTGAGTTTGCGACTCTTTCAGTCTCTTGTCATAGTCTGCTTCCAGCTTTACAAGAGGACCAAATATGTTTTGGTATTGGTACCCATCTTCATACCTGTACAGAAATGTATGAGAAATATACAAAATATATGAGAATCACTGTATTGTTCATTTTTTCCATTTGGAAATTAATTTTATTATTAAAAATTAAAAAAATTAAACCAACCAGAGCAAAGGAACAGCAAAAACATATTATTTACTCTCAGAAAAATATTTTCATAAATAGGCATGGAGTGGATTAAATCAGCATTATTATGCACCATGCAAGCGCATACATGTCAATAGCACACAAAAAAAATGCAATATATAAAATCTAATCTTTGAATGGTGTGGCTATGAGTTGTTATGCTCCTATTTTGAATAGTTAGCGAACATTAGTTATTATGATCCTGCTAAATACATTTAAGTTTAAGGGGTCATATACTAACCTGTAAAAACCTAACTGTTTCTTAAATAGTACTTATCTATTACACGATATGCATAGTATTACAAGCCAAACTTTATATTTAAATAATTACCTCAGCAAAACCTGATGTGGTTCCTCATCTACTCCTGGTTTTTCTAAATCTTGGAAAGTAGCATCCACATTGTCACGCCATAACTCTTCTAAGCGGCCTATTTGCTGTGGAGTTACCTGGAATTGATTTTTAAATTGAATAGTAATACGGAAAGGAAGATTTTGTTTAACTCAATTTTTAACAGTGATTTCAATCTTAAAGTAAATATAAAAACAAACATGTAATTCATATAGATTTTTACTGGCACTGATACCCACTTAGAACATGTTCATCAATATATGTTTAAAAAAAGGTTTATTGGCTAAAATAAAAATAGGATTCTTAACAAATTGTAATTTGCTAATGTTTATAATAAAATTTTAAATATATTATAGCTTATTAGGGATACAAAATATTTCCTTCTGCAAAAAAAGAAGTTTGGAAAACAGAATTTGATGTTGTCAATGCAATAATTAGGAATAAGCCCTGGATAAGCCATATGAGCAGAAATAAAAAAGAGCATGTGCAAACAGAAAAGATTGCACATTATTAATAGAAAGATTATTGCTAATTTTTGGCAGACTGCAGCTGAAAATTTCAATTACTTAAAACTATTAAACATAATTTTTTTCTTCAAAACAGTTTTAAAACTCTTGTTTTGTCTCCCAATACTATTTATATGTATAAAACTATATTTTATTATACATCATATTATTATATGTATTGTTTTGTTTATAAAAAGGTATAAATAAGTAAATTAATTAATATTTCTATAAATGTCTAATTTGTATATAAAAATTTACTTGTCTAGCTCGCATTTGTTCTGTTTCTGATGGCACTTTCACCAACCAAGACAGGAAGGCACGATCAGCTGTAATTATAATGAATATTGTCGGTTAATATTTAAAAGCTATCTATCTATTTTTATGTCATATACTAAAACATTTTATGTTCTTAATAGGTTTTAAAATTGGTCAAGATGAAGTTACATAAAGAAATTTTACATTGAAAGTCTTTCTATTCATCTATTTGTTAAGTCTTAAGAGTATGATTAAAAGACAGCTCGTGATGATGTGGTATAATGACAATAATGCATAATGACTTGAATTGTGGGATAAGAATACTGGTTAGAGTAATTTCTTATCTGAGATCATTTTTAGACTTTGAAATGGAGTTTTCGACTTCATATCTCAAGGTAAGTAGTGTCAATATTGATACTGTTGTAACTACTAACATCATGTGGGCTGTAATATATTTTATATATAAATCTACATCATCATTTACAAGTCTTTCCAGGTCAACTTCAGGATGCTATGTTCATGATCACTATTTATCAGGTTTAGATATAAAACTTGTTATGTATAAACACATAAATAAATGTAAGCTTATCAGTACTACAAATCATTTGATTTTTTATGTTTTAAAAGATATAAACATACATATCAGAGGTTTCCACTGTTCCTGATCCCAGTTCATATCCTTCAAAGAGCTTTGAGCTGCACAAGGTTGTCTGAAAATTCAATTCTTGATATTAAATGTAGCGGGCAGTCGATAATTATCTAATTTATCTTGGTTTCAATTGTTTTATAGTTTTTTTTTCTCTGAGCACTGAGATAATTCTTCTTATTTGTACACTCTTGACAGAGTGGTCGTGGTCAGTGGATCAGTCGGATCCTGCAATACCGATGCTCTCGCGATGCGACACCATGTGGCGCAGTGTTTCACAGAGTGAGAGCAATCGTTTATGTTGGAGTGAGTCACAGATTTTATGACTGAGATAATAGCATATTACATATTAATGAGTGATTATTAAGTTTAAAAAAAATATCATACCGGCAAAGTAGCACAACAACAGAATCAGCTTTAGCTGGTATAAAGCCGAGTACGAATACATTCCGAGCACCACATGAGTAACATTCCAGAAGGGTTTCGCCAAGTGGCCCGTCACGGTGCAATGCAGCTTCCTTGTGCTTTGCACGTACTAAATGGTTGATGATATGAGAGCCTGAAGTGTTACCGCGGCCATTACAGAACCTGGAAAATATTATTCTTAAGGAATCAGAGTATATTCAATAAATTGTGTATAACATAATCTTCACTGCAATTTCTTTCAGACATTTAATTTTATTAAAATTTTCTTAATTTTTAAGTCATAAAGTACTAATTCTTTATAATCTTTATATTTCCAATTGCTCAGTAGTATGCAAGTGTTTTGTTTTATCTATCTCTAAAGTGTATCCGATCTATGATGTAGCATAGCTGTATTATATACTTCAATATCTAAATTTTGTAATTCAAGTAGGTCATTTTCAATGAGTTATAACATTACTACTTGAATCCAGTAAATTTTTCCCCTGATTTATTCCTCTACTCAGTTGATAATTACCAATGTAGGGCATGCTCAAAGAAGATGTAGGAACAGAATCTAAAGCAAATTCATTGTAACAAAGGCAACTTATTAATCTGCAATCTACATTCCAATAACTGTGTAAAGTTACAAAGATCTAACTAATTTTAAGTTGTTTCCAGGGCCCATGGATAACAGAACCATGTCTGTTTTGAGAGACACAAAAGACATGCCTGTTTTGAGAGGCCACAGTTCTATTTGAGTTGCTATTACTTTCCTAACATTCTAATTTCATTAGACAGATAATCATGAAAGATGTAACAACCCATGTTGATAAAATAAACCAATACTTAAAATAGTTAGGAAGCAGAGGTCAGTTTCATGTATATTGTAAAAAAACGTCTATAAATACTACATTTTTGGGATTATGATACTACTTACCACTTGTTGCATATGTTACACATAACGACTGTGGCCGGGTCGTGTATGCCACAGTATTTACAAGCATGATCTGGAAGTTCCTTGTTGCTGTACAAAGCCTCATCTTCCTCTTCGAATTGCAGCTCCGGTATCGTATTAGTCACGTTAGAGATTTTAGACGACAATTCTATACGTCCTATTCCGTTAACCTACAACGTGATAAATGTCAATAGTTACTGATCTTTCTGTGAGTTGAAGTGATGTGTCTTCGGTGGTGTTCTACATACCTGGTTGGATGAAGACAACCCATGGTCATGTTGTGAAGCCTGTGTCTGGCTCTGAGAGGGTAATGTAAAATCCGTGAACTCAAACTCAGAGCCTTGAGTGTCTGCTCCAATAAAGTCCCCTTCCTCTGTTTCCAGAAACGTGAGCGATTGCGAGCTTGGGTCGAATGCTTCAACACTCATTTTTAATGACGAATTTAAACAAACAAAATTAATCCAAAAGAAAATATATAGAACGACTATTGGCTGATATTTCCATAGCAGTCACGCAGTTATTCAAACGACACACAAATCGTGACGAAAATTCGACATGTTAACACATGGTTTGTTTCCGTATAAAGTTTTATATAAATTGTCTGTTATTCTATTTGTCAATTAATAATTTCAAAGTTTTGTACCAATCAAATCTTTGAGTGCAGTTTAGCTGTCTGTTTTTTAACCAATTAAAGTACAGAAAAACAAACTATTCCAAGTGAGAAAATTTAAGTACAGATAAAATATATTTACAACTCAAAGCTGTCACTTACTATTGCCACAAGACGCAACACTGGGCAATAGAGGCCAGGTCACAAGTACTACTTAATTGAGAAATATGACCGGATAAACTTAAATATACTTTTTTCTCTTCACTGTACCGATTTTCTCACTACAAAATAATCTAAATGACGCGAATGGACCTGGACTAACGGGCAAGATTGTTGTTGCGAGAGCGTTGCCAGCTGGGTTCAAATGCTGCGAAAAGTAAGAATTTTAGCTAGTTATTCATGTGTTCATAATGACAGCGTTATTAAATGAATGCCTTTAAAAATTTTTTCGGGTAAAAAAATTAAAATTTCCAAATATTCGTCAATACATAGATTACAATAATGGAAACTAGATATCTTATGAAACAATCAAGTGTTTGGAATTCATGATGAATCGGAGTGGGATAGTCGTTGTATCACACAATTGAAACCTCATATCCGGCGTACACCAGTTTGGGCACCGTTGATATAGTAAATTTAGTATTTTTTCATTAAATTTTTTTAGTTTATGAGTTTCTTAGGATCTATGTCGGAAAATTAAACAATATCGTTTTAGTTTTCATTTTCATTCAAAAAGACAAGTGAATTCACAATAAATTCCCACCATTTTACTGAGAGGCTACTGTATTTAATCTCATCTAAGATTTGAAGTGTTGTGATGTGTTGATGAGGTGTGTGGTGTGTTGAGGTGTGTGGTGAATTTGAGGTTGATTCATTTACCCTATTTAATTCCATTCCGTAATCAATTTCATTTCATTTTTTAAACAACAGATTTAGTTCAGTCAAAAGCTTTGCTGTATAGGCTATGCTCCCTTTGCTTGTCAAGTAGACGATTCAAATCAAACATTACATATCCTCACATTCCCGCCAAAAGTCAAAAGTACCGTAGTGTGTTGAATTAGTCTAGACCTTCATGTGAATGATCATCAAAAGATGTATTTAAATATTTGTACTATAAATTTGTTATTAAGATTAACAAAATTATTTATTCAACCATCTTAACAACGGGACGAGGAGATAACTTCATAGCTTGATAGATGGCGCTTTAACTGTGTATCAATGTCGCGCCACGAATGCAGAATATTTAGTATCGTTTTAAATTTTTTTTTTTTTTCGCGAGATGTTTTCGAGAAATTCCTTATTTAATTTTCAAACTTGGAGCTATGACTTGACTTTATACTAAGAATATGTAGTAATCTAGTATGTTTTAGGAATATCACCTGCGCGACCACCCACTTCGACCAATAATATCCTGAGCGAGGAAGTTTTAGCTATCCTGAATAAATCAATGACCTGCTTGTTTCTACTTTATTTGACTGCGATCGCGTCGAGCTTTTCGTCGGCCGACTACCCGATGATCTTCAATCGGAGACAAATATTCCTTCGTAATAAGTTGACACTACACAATTGGCATACGTCCAATATTGACCATGCGATCGTAGTGTTAGATCATGCCGCTGACATTTACCTTCTTCCTCACACATTTCCTTTAAAAATACATTTCTCCTTCTGCAGGATAGCTGTCAGAGCACCGTGTTACGCAATACCGTCTTTACCATAAGGGCACACAGGGCCCGTGCCCAGGGCCCCCATTCTCAGGGGGCCCCGAAGGACCGACAATTTCTCTCACACATTTATTCTCAAAACATTTTTGTTCGGCACATTACACTTTTTTCACAAATCAGTAATCTTATCAGAAGGTATTTTCAAGGCATGTACTACGCCATTATATTGATGACTACGCCTATTTCTACTGTACTAATTAATAATATTTCCGAACGCATCCTACCTAATTTACTTAGCACACCATCTAGATCCACCATCACGATAACGGTTTCCGTTATCGTGATCCGGTAATCGTAACCAAAAAACCAGTAGCATTCTAATGTCATTAATGATCCATTCCGACAGGAGCCCTCTTCTTCGATATAGCGAAGGCGTTCGACAAAGTCTGGCACAACGGTTTGATATACAAACTGTATAACATGGGAGTGCCAGACAGGCTCGTGCTCATCATACGAGACTACTTGTCGAACCGTTCGTTCCGATATCGAGTCGAGGGAACGCGTTCCCGGCCCCGTCACGTCACAGCCGGAGTCCCGCAAGGCTCCGCCCTCTCCCCGTTACTATTCAGTTTGTATATCAATGATATACCCCGGTCTCCGGAGACCCATCTGGCGCTCTTCGCCGATGACACCGCCATCTACTACTCGTGTAGGAAGAAGGCGTTGCTTCATCGACGACTTCAGACCGCAGCTACCACCATGGGACAGTGGTTCCGGAAGTGGCGCATCGACATTAACCCCACGAAAAGCACAGCGGTGCTCTTCAAAAGGGGTCGCCCTCCGAACACCACGCTGAGCATCCCTCTCCCGACTAGGCGCGTCAACACCCCCGCCCCCGCCGTTCGCCCAATCACGATGTACGACCAGCCCATACCGTGGGCCCCGAAGGTCAAATATTTAGGCGTCACCCTCGACAGTAGGATGACATTCCGCCCCCACATCAAGACGGTACGCGATCGTGCCGCCTTCATCCTAGGACGTCTCTACCCGATGATATGTAGGCGAAGTAAAATGTCCCTTAGAAATAAGGTGACACTCTACAAAACTTGCATACGCCCCGTCATGACCTATGCAAGTGTAGTGTTCGCTCACGCGGCCCGCATACACCTAAAATCATTTCAAATTATTCAATCCCGTTTTTGCAGGATAGCCGTCGGAGCCCCGTGGTTCGTCAGGAACGTCGACCTCCATGACGACCTGGACTTAGAGTCCATCAGTAAGTATCTTCAGTCGGCGTCCATGCGCCACTTCGATAAAGCGGCACGACACGAGAACCCTCTCATCGTGGCCGCCGGTAACTACATTCCCGATCCTGCGGACAGAATGGAAAGCAGTCGACGTCGCCCTAAACACGTCATCTCGGATCCTCCCGATCCACTAACGGTGCTTTTAGGTACTTCAAGCACCGGTCACCGTTCTCGTCGAACCCGTCGCTTGCGACGAAGGGCTCGACGAGTAAATTAACTCTCAGACACAGCCCACTGAGTTTCTCGCCGGATCTTCTCAGTGGGTCGCGTTTCCGATCCGGTGGTAGATTCTGCGAAGCACGACTCTTGCTAGGGTTCGTGTTAGCAACATCGTCAGGTTTGAGCCCCGTGAGCTCACCTACTAAAGTTAGGCTACGCTGAAATAGCCGCTAGGGCTATCAGCTTAGGTAGGAAAAAAAAAAAAAAAAAAAAAAAAAAATGACATTTTATATCATACTGTATTTGATTATCTATAATAAATGGTCATACTCAGTAAAAATATCTTTTTTTACTTTCCAAAAGGGCCTCAAATTCTTGTGTGCCCAAGGGCCCCAGCCTAATTTAAGACGTCCCTGGTGTTACGTGAGGAACGTTAATTTTTACATCGATCTGCGGAACCCATTGAAATGTATATTAAGACAGTGTCAGCAGGTAATTTTAGTCCAGTTATGTTCAGATGGACATGACACTTAAGACCGCTGAGCTTCTCAGTTTTCTCTGCATCAGATTTTCTTAGTGGGTTGTGATTCCGATACACTCAGTTGCACCCGCAAAACCATCCGCCCTTGATTTTTTAGGTCTCGATCCCAAAAGAAAGGTATTTAACAAAACGTTATGAAATCTTCCATTGCTCTTCAGTTTCATTGATATTTCTGTTTCTGTAGGTACTACAATTACCTTTTACCAATATAGTAGGTGGTCTTAATGTAACTAGTACCTACTCATTTTTTTAAATACCGCATACTCCTTTTTTTCTCCTTTTAGTTAGAAGGTATATTTCACCAAATAAAAGCTTATCGTGTCCATAAACGTATAGTATTGTAATCATGGTAGGTATTATAATAAGACTGTTTGGACCATTAAGACTGTAAGGATGTAATTAAAACTACTGTTACGGTTTAATTTCGCGATTATTTTAAAGGTATATTATTATTTGCCAGGTTTCAAATGCTTTACAGTTTTTGCGAGAATAAAAATGCGCAATACTACTGTAAAAGTAGTTTTAATAGTACCTCTTCTTCCTTGCGTCGCATTCCTCAATGCTGAGGACCGTGACTCTTCTGTATCACTGTATCTCGCACGACCACAACCTTTATGTTTATGTGTCTGGTGGTGTGGAGGGCGTTGTCAATTGTGGAATCACGATCCATGGGAACTTTTTTTTGGGGCCGAGGGCCGAGCCTCCAACGAGGTCCCCACGCCTAGGGGGCGCCCGGAGTATGTGGGACTTGATGATCTGCAGATTTTGGGAGCAGACCGCGGGCTGAATGGAGAGAGGCGGACCTGTGTTAACTGTATCAACGACTCGTGATCACGGAACAAAATATTATACCTTTCAGACGCAATACATGATGAGCAATACACGATGATTCTAAATTCGGACGGAGATCGGACTGCGACGAGGGTGTAAGAGAAGTCGTTTAGTGGATAGAGCCCTAAAACATCTTTGGTCAGCGGTCAGATTACAATATCTGCAGATCGTCAAGTCCCAAATGACCCGAGCGCCTCCTAGGCGCGCTAGGCTGATACGAGGAGACACCTCGTACCAGGTTCGGATCCAGCCCGAAAAAATCGTGTTTCGAGAATCTACAGTACAGTACAGTACACTTGCAATGAAAAAAACGAATCGTACGAAAACATTTAAAAGTTTTAAACAACTTTCCATCAAATTCATCATTCAAATAACTCGCCTTTTGGTTTGTGCAAATATAATAAATAAATGTAAATAGTATTTCCATACAGTATAATAACCTAACAAGAAATTATTTTAATTTGTCTACCGACTTAAGAAGACTACACACCAAAGGATAACTCAAGTTCAATCATCACTGAAAACTACTATTAAATTGGTTGAGTCATTCTGAAACGCGCAAATGCACAGAAAAACTGACAAAATCTATTTAAGCTGTTAATATACATATAGAGATTTAAAATAGATTCCGCAAAACCGCAGGTAGCTGCAATTCCTCTTGAAATATAAATAACCACATCATTTTATTATTCTTACGTCTAGACAAAACTATTAGACAGCTAAGAAGTACAGGTGTTTTCCTGACCCTTATTGCTCACTAAATTAGATTTCCAGTGAATAAACAGAGCTATACCAGGCTTCTTGTGGCTTATTGCAGTAAAATTTATACTAACAAACATTTGGCAAAAGTGCTACTTTGTGGTTCGTTCCGTAAACCTCAAGAACATAATGTTATAAATGTAGAAATATACTGTTCAATTTTCGTACAGTTAAAAATTCGTTTCACTTGGCTCGATGCCACGTCTAGATTACCATCGTAGTTTAATTATTTTAGGTTCGTAAAACTTATGGACACAGTCAATGTAACGTTTGTCATTCGCATGACTTTAAGGGTCGCTTCACAATAAATTTTCAAAGTAAAAAGCTCACCTCAAATTGACACTAACAATTATTTTATTTTTTGTTGCCCTTGTAATCAGACGAGCATACAGCCCACCTGATGGTGAGTGGTCACCGTCGCCAATGGACTTCAGCAATGACAGGGGCAGAGCCAAGCCGCTGCCTACCGCTTAATGCTCTCCACAAGCCTCGTTTGAAGAAGGATATGTCATAACGCTCGGGAAACACCGTGGTGGAGAGCTCATTCCAAAGCCGGTTGGTACGTGGCAAAAAAGGTCTCTGAAAACGCACTGGTTAGTGTTGAATTTACACGCAATTAAGTTTGAAGTTTCAAATTGAACTTGCTTGACTACCCTACTCTTCAAACTAAACTATGCTAAATGATGGCATCCAACAGCGAAGGCTTGTTGCACACCGTGCGTCCACTGCATACATAGAAATTAGGTGGGCTAGAAGCGAACTGAATGCTTAGAAAGGTGATGGGAAATATTTACTGGTGGTAGGACGTCTTGTGAGTCCGCACGGGTAAGTATCATCACCCTGCCTATTTCTACATTGAAGCAGTAATACGTTTTGGTTTGAAGGGTGGGGCAGCCGTAGTACTGTTAAAACTGAGACCTTAGAGCTCTTGCCTCAAGGTGGGTAGCGGCATTTACATTGTAGATGTCTATGGGCTCCAGGTTCCTAAACATTAGGTGGGCAGTGAGCTCGTCCACCCATCTAAGCAATAAAAAAATATATCTGAGATTTGCTTGAAGAGTTCAAGGTTAGCTTACAATATTTTTAATTTAAATTCGATATAAACCTACTGTCAATCTGTAATTAATGAAGTTTCGATATTTCGCTTTTTTTTTATTGCTTAGATGGTTGGATGAGCTCACAGCCCACCTGGTGTAGTGGTTACTGGAGCCCATAGACATCTACAACGTAAATGCGCCACCCGCCTTGAGATATAAGTTCTAAGTTCTCAGTATAGTTATAACGGCTACCCCACCCTTCAAACCGAAACGCATTACTGCTTCACGGTAGAAATAGGCAAGGTGGTGGTACCTACCCGTGCGGACTCACAAGAGGTCCTACAACCAGTAATTACGCAAATAATAATTTTTCGGGTTTGATTTTTATTACACGATGTTATTCCTTCATCGTAGAAGTCAATTGTGAACATTTGTTAAGTACAAATTTCATTAGAAAAATTGGTACCCGCCTGCGGGAATCGAACACCGGTGCATCCGCTTGCCCTAAACACGTCATTACGGATCCTCCCGATCCATTAACGTTGCTTTTAGGTACCTCAAGCACCGGTCACCGTCCTCGTCGGACCCGTCGCTTGCGACGAAGGCCTCAACGAGTAAATTAACCCATAGACACATCCCATTGAGTTTCTCGCCGGATCTTCTCAGTGGGTCGCGTTTCCGATCCGGTGGTAGATTCTACGAAGCACTGCTCTTGCTGGGGCCAGTGTTAGCAACGTTTGCAGGTTTGAGCCCCGTGAGCTCACCTAAATGTCAAGATGAAGCTGAAATAGCCTCTCAAGGCTATCAGAATAGGTAAGAGAAAAAAAAGATATTTCGCTACCACTGAACTTTTTAGAAAAAAAGTTCTAGAGGTTTGATTCAAATTTTATTACATTTCCAAACTTGTTTCGCCAATTTTTCTCCAGTCTGTCAGTCGATACGGTCACTGACTTCGACAGGCGTCTACATTTACATTAAAGTATTTCAAAATTAAATTTATGGAAAAAAATGATCCTAATTTCACTTTTATGGGCCCGTTACACTACGGAAATAAACTCAAAACAATCGTAAAATTGAATGTATTTGTTTTATGTCTTGTAATTCAGTGGCTTAAATATGAGTGTAATTTAACAATAAGTACGATAATTAATGTGCATGTATAAAAAAATACATTGCGACCGAATAAAAATATCAACAATCATGTATGAATAAGCTGCATATTTATTTGTCGGTAATGGACCATCGTAAAATGTTTTAATTTAATAAATTTGTTTAAAGGTATATTCTCGGGATATTTCTCTATCATATTATAGCATTGTATATATAATATTACATATTACATATTATATATGTGTATAACAGTGATTATGTGACAGTGACTAAAAATCAGGTTATCTTTCTGTCGTTTGACTTTAATAATAAAATCTGGATCGCTTTGAGTCGAATTACAATTTTTTTTGTATTATTTGACATATTTAACGCGCATTTTAAGGGCAGCAAAATATATAAAATTATATAATTAGTAGTAATAGGGAGTTTAGTGAACCTTGGAGCTTAAGCTGTGACGAGTATGGAAGGACCATCCTGCCTATTTACAATCGCGAAGCAATCTTGTCGGTGTGAAGGTTGGAATAGCCGGAATACAATACTTTTGAGACTTTGACCTCATGTCTCAAGATATGTGGTGGGATTCATATTGAGGTGCTCATACGTTTCGCTAATCTTTTAAAATTGAGTACCAATAAAAGAAACAATAATTTAAAAAAAGATATGTGGTGTCGTGGGACACCGGATCAGAACGAAGTTCCTTATTATAAAAATATTAATTTTAAGTTCTATTCGAGGTATAAAGAAAATAATTATTCGGGTATACAATACATGTTTTATTATGATTTTTTATTAATTACAATAAAAATAATCGCAAGGGTCAACCACTCCGCAGTGCAATGGAGAAGCCTCGCCCTGGGGGAATCGCCTGCATGATCATGGTATCCCCTAAGCCAGGTAAGTATGATTTAGCAAGAGAAATACAAGAAACTCTATCAACTGTGTAAAATCTCGCCACCGCGATTTAGGAATTGTTGAATTTACGTGCAGCGACATCTGTTGATAATAAACTGTATAGAAAAAATCTTACGTTACGGACGTTTTTTCGCGGTTGGGGTACCCCTCCGCATCGTCCCATAAGAAACTTGGTTCCAAAACAACGTAACAATTTCCAAATCTACCACATCATCACATAAAATTGTAAGCATGGACGTTTGCCTTGTGCGCAATTCAATTAAGGGTTTGCATGCAATGTTCATTTGTCTTGATATCAGATTTCAGTGCACCATGCAGTCGTCTCAAGACTTCAACTAATTGATGCGTTCTTGATTGATGAGAACGATGGCCTTTATCTCCATAAAACAAAGGGAGCGATTATAAATTTTACAATGTCGTTTGTTAAATGGGTCAGATTATTATCATTCAATGATTACATTTGGTAGTAAGCAGTAAGTGCGTAAGCCTAGCACGAGACAATTGTAGACAATTGATGCGCGGAGAAGTGGTGTACGGCGCCAGTTGTGATGTCACCGATCCTTAAATATTGGTCTGATTTGACTGTAGGTACATACATTTTGATGGGGATTAATTCACAAACGACTTCCACGATGACGAACTAATATCGTTTATAAATTTGCATAACAATTGGTAATAGGTGGTCGTGGGTATGGTATAATATAAGACACAAAAATATTCATAGAGGATTCGTAAAATATATTTAAACGTATGCTGCCGTAAACTTTTATTAGAAAGTGTACTAGAACAATTTTGTGGTTCGTTAATTTAATTATCTGTAATAGTCTAGTCAGTTAGTCATAAAAGTGATTTTCCAAGCCATTATAACGGAGTCTAGCTTCTTTGCCTTATATACATACATATGTATATCTATGCACTAGAGGTAATTGCGTTAGAAAAAACATTAAATTTTTTGATTTAATAATGAAAAATTCTTTTTTTTTTTTTCGAAATTAGTACATAATGACAATGGGAATTTAGGGTGAAGTGACAGAACTAGCAGTAAATCTAGAGAAGATATCCATGGTTGGTGTAGGTTTTAAGTTTCTAGAAACTTAAAATTAGCAATCATGTCCTACATTACTATTTTAATGTCCATCAGCTCCATTACAATGTATTTGATTACATCATGTCGCATGTTATTTGTCAATATTAATCACTCGCTGGCACGCAACATCTTGCACTTATTCCCGGCATTGTCAGTAGGCATAAATGTCAGTAACCCTCGACGAGAGTTGGGCCTTAGATTCACCTTCCTTAGACGTATTTAATAAATTAATAAAAAAAGATGTGTGGTGTCTTAGGACACCGGATAGGAACGAGGATCCTTATTACAAAAATATTAATTTTAATTTCTATTCGAGGTATAAAGAAAATAAAACTGGAGGTTTCGCAACAACCCACGGTCATTCGGTAACGTGCGAACTTATTGTGGTACACTTCATTCACGCTTGTTTGCATAAGAGTTAGTGTATTGCGCAAACGAACGCTCCGAGATCGTGGTCAATGAATGATAAAAAAATATGTTATTTTTGTACGTTATTACAAAGTTAAGTCGTACACTGTATGCATTACTAATAAAAATCTTACGTTACGGACGTTTTTCCCCGGTTAGGGTAACCCACCGCATCGTCCCATAAGTAACTTCGTTTCAAAAAGCTTCAATAATATACATCAAATAATTGTTCAAATAAATAGATACGAGTACATCGAGAGGACGGCACATTTAAAATAATTAGCTATGCGTGTTTCATACAAACAATGTAGTAGGCGCCACATCTCATCGGGATGCACCTCAGGTACAAGGTACTCTACTCGGTGCTCTAAGTACGTAAAATAATGTCGGTTCCCATACTTATACACGGGATTTAAATCGAAGCCAATTTTCGTTACTCGCTCTTTATACTATTAAAATTTGATTGAAATGTCTAATTACTCCTAAAATGAATCAGTTTTGAATTTAAAAGTAAATAATCCTTATGTTCCGTTTTCCCTTTACTACATTCACATTTACTTTGTCTGATTACAAATCCTGTTTTAATAGAACATACTAGTACAGTTGCTTTTCTTATGTGGGAATTCTATAAAATAATTATATTACTTCGCATTCGTAATTCAACGATATTTTATTAGAAGATTCTATTTTTCTGAAAGTAATTTTCTGCAAAAAGTATGTGATTAGTTTATGAGTAACAGTTAGCAGTTAGCAATATATTTGTACAATGTAAGAGAACTGTTGCTAAGCAAATAAAAATCTCCTAGCATTTTTACTGCAGACCAATTTGTTAAAATTCAGTAAGGTTTTAAAGTATTCAGTTTATTTCAATCGTCTAACTTTTTTTGATGAGTTTATTGTTCATAATTTGATAGTGAATTCCCAGTGGAACGTTTTGCAATTAACGGCGAGCCAATGTTAACGAGTCGAGTTGAACTGCGGCTAGACGAAGCATTCGTATTTACCTAGACTAAATTAAGAACAATTTACAATATGGCCGTTTTAATGTTTGCAGACAATTTGGTTCACGGTTCGTTGGCGAGTATGAATTTCTGTATGCGCTAACCTAAATTCCTAAATGCAGCTTGTCACAAATTTTCATGTCTTGATAGTTTCTGTTATTCATTTAATATTCTAGTTATGATTTATTATTCTAATTCAGTTCGAATTATTTGTTTATTTATATATGTATATTCTTTTATTTATTTTCACAATCAATTTCAGTGTAGATATGTATTATTTGGCAGTGCAGTTTTCAATAAAAAACTTTTTTTTTCTTGTTTTACGTTCTAACAACAATAGTAAATTTTTATTAACTTCATTATTGAAAGACACACGTCAAGGATGCGTGTGAGCAACGTGTCTTGTTAAAATATATAAATGTCTAATCAATCGTTCATAGAATAAAATGTTTCATTTAAACCACCTATAGGTAGTGGATTTTTTAATATATGCCAATACATTAAGAGTTTGAATACTAACAACCGTTTATATTTCTTGGTACCAACTGTTCAATCACAAATTTTAATTCTTAACTTCCAAATTTATATGCAGGGTCCTATCTTGTATTGTTGTTTCTTGAAATACATTCAGTAATAGATCGTAGGCGAATGTGTCAATCATTTAAAAATGTTTGCTCTCACAATTGTGTAATAATAAAAAAAATACATTTTTAAATGAATTCATTACGTTTTTTTTTATTGCTTAGATGGGTGGACGAACTCACAGCCCACCTGGTGTTAAGTGGTTACTGGAGCCCATAGACATCCACAACGTGAAATGCGCCACCCACCTTGAGATATCAGTTCTAAGGTCTCAAGTATTGTTACGTAAGTGATGTACGCTATTTCTGCATTTTAGACAAAAATACTGACTTTTTTAAACACTAGCCTTGTTGTATCCTAATTACGAATACTCATTTATATGATGATGTCGAACATCTACAATCCGGTAATTAATATTAATTCATCTACAGACATCTACAGTTCTTAATGAGTTAATAAATATTTAAAAAAAATTAACATCAGTATCTTCTAGAATTAGATAAAAAAACTTTGTAAATCTGTTGAATTGAAAATGATAAAAATACGTAGATCCTTAATTTATAACCCATTGAAATTTAAAATATGCCCATGAAAATAATGGCTCATTCAATTCCTTGTGTTCCATCGATCGTGTATAATGCCATCACTTATCTACATGAACATTTTTAAGACACTAGCCTCGAGAACTATGACTATTGTTTTTTGCATTAATCAAGATAACATTCTTTACATTGAGAGCTTTTAAAATACTATCGTATCGAATGGATTTAAGTCGTGCCATATTTTCTTTTGAAATCGGATGTGTAATTAAAAAAGTAATGTTGCACAAATGTGTATTTATTTTGGTATGACTTTTGACTATTCATTTCAAATTGAAACATAGTCGTAAATCTGTCGCTAAACGATAGTTGTTGTTCCAAATTTATGAGATGTTCTTCCATGTCTCAAGGCAATGGAATTCATGTCGTTTACGAGCTCGTATAACAGATTAATGCCAGGCGGACTGTGAACAGGTCAAGCAATCGTATGACAGGATTCCATTTGCAGCCGGATGGACTTTTTATCTTCTCAACTTAATGAACAAGCAACTTTTCATTGGACTATTGAGACAGCTTCTGAATTGAGACGGACAGCAATTAGATTGCGTCAAATTAGTTCATGATGTTATCGAAACTGTTATTAATGGGTTCGATTGTTCGTCACAGTTTTTTTTTCTTCTGGAACCTATTTAATTCATGGCTATCCATAAACGTATCTCACCTTTTGCGTTTAGAAAGGCCTTGAAGGTCCTTAGTGGATGATAAGTATGTAGCTTGCCACCCATTATTTTGTGACGTGAAATCGTCCAAATTCATACTGATGACGTCATTGAGTTCAAATCGGGCGACATAAAGTTCATTTTCGAGTCTAATATAGAAACGAATTATCCTAAACTGCGAATTTGTCTTAAGATTAATCTAGAGCCCTTATATGATTTGTGTCAATTACCGACATACACTTACCTTTTAGGTCACATTGTTGCTTAGTGCAGTTACAACTTAATTGGCTGACAGCGAAAGGCTCTCCGTGTCAGTGCGCTAAAAAAACATTAAATTCCTTATTCACAGCAATATTTTATTTACACATTTTAGAATTTATCGGAAGGTGGTAAATGACTTAAATTATTCAACGTTAAAGGATTGTGCATAATGGAAGAAGTATTGTTCATTTCTATGCAAATTAGATCCTTAATAATGCCAGTTGGAAATCTGAAAATGTTTTATGGTATCTTTAATGAATCATATGCGGTATATACATATATATGACCTTGAGCACATGCGTTTTTGTTTCACAGTGCTTAGTAGCTAATATTACTCTCAGAGCGGAGCGTTCAAATTCTTCGTTGCAAAAACACACATAACGATAGTATTATCAGTCGACAGAAAGCATTGACATTTAAAATACGTTAGAAAGAAAAGAGAGCGCAAGGCTGAGATAGAGGAGGAGGAAGGGCTAGATTTAAATCCTTAAGGTTTTCTAAATATCTATATCAAACCATACATATATTATATTGTATTGGCTTTGGTGTAATATTGGCTTTTCATACATTTATCCTATTAGATGTCAGTATTTTTTTTGGGATCGAGGTATTTATTGAATGTAACCCAGGGGCCTTTTTAGCTTCACCGGGGCGGGTGGGCGAATATGAACTCGGTCAGGAGGGCTTGGATTCGGGCTAACCGCTATCCGAGTAGGCACTTAGGTAAATCGGAGGCCCGAATGAGATCTACTTCGCGAATGAATCTACTATCAGATTGGAAACGGGACTCGCTGAGAAAAATCCGCACTAAATTCAGTGGGCTGATGTTGTTATCAATTATAAAAAGTCGCAAACATATTTTTTCCTTATACGTTTATTTACAACCCAGTGTTCAAGTTACATTGTCAAGGAACCTTTAATAATGTAATCTTCTAGATTTGGTGAACTAATAATAATTGCCATATTTAATTTTATCCGTAAAGTTATATAAATAGCGTGGCGTGGCTGAAATATGGTAGTTTATTAACAGTAGAATTAAATGGCCTGCTTATTTACAATGTCTTGAACCTGAATAAATTTATGTTGCGGCCTTAATTCTAAACTTAATGCAGCTGAAACCATGAGATACAAATAGTGTATTATTAATTTATAAACTATGAGTCTCTTAGGGTTCGTGATAGCAGTCACATATAGTTATTGGTAAACATCGGAATCTAAATAATTATTGAATTAGCTTTACGAAAAAAGTACGTGCACGTGTGAGAAATCTTCGGTGTACGTTACATCGCCGACCAGATGCAGGAGAGCAGGCTCAGATATTTGGTAACGTAAAAAGGCTACATCGGAAATAAGACGCGGCTACTCATCCTCTTCGTTCGGAGACCTAGAAGAAGACTTAAGACAACGTGGAAATATGTAGTGTTGACGGAGAAGAGGGAATGCAATGCTACTGACGATGATGCCGAAGACAGAGCAAAGGGGAGTAGATGAAACAAGGAAAGCTGATCCAACCACCATGCGGGATGAACAGCTAGGAAGAGAGAAGGAACTTTACGAAAAAATACAGGTAAACTTAGAAAATTACCTCTAGCTGCTAAGTCATCTAAAGTATGAAAATTTGCTGCTATAATTAAATTTAAACGTGCTTTCCCAAATGCTTTTTTGTTTTTTGTTTTTATTGCTTAGATGGGTGGACGAGCTCACAGTCCACCTGGTATTAAGTGGTTACTGGAGCCCATAGACATCTACAACGTAAATGCGCCACACAACTTGAGATATAAGTTCTAAGGTCTCAGTATAGTTACAACGGCTGCCCCACTCTTCAAACCGAATCGTATTACTGCTTCATGGCAGAAATAGGCGGGGTGGTTGTACCTACCCGTGTGGACTCACAAGAGGTCCTACCACCAAATTCTAATTAATTTTAAGGGATATAAATAATTCAAATGCATATTGGTAGAGACGGATGTCACGGAAGTTACGGTATCCTTTGTGACTCATGTGTAGTGTCGCGGCCTTCACCGTCTGTATTGTTCCATGTACTTTTTTTGTTGCTAATTATAGAAATGTCACGGATGAGACAAAACATACTTTTTTCTAAGGCTATAAAAAGACATAATATTATACCTATTATTATGTAGAACCTATATTTACACATAAGAGACCTATACCTAGAGACCTATTTGTGAGTCCGCACGGTAAGGTACCGCCACCCTGCCTATTTCTGGCGTGAAGCAGTAATGCTTTTCGGTTTGAAGGGTGGGGCAGCCGTTGTAACTTTTTTTTTTTATTGCCCTTGTAGGCAGACGAGCATACGGCCCACCTGATGGTGAGTGGTTACCGTCGCCCATGGACTTCAGCAATGCCAATACTTGAGACCTTAGAACTTATATCTCAAGGTGGCGCATTTATGTTGTAGATGTCTATGGGCTTCAGTAACCACTTAACACCAGGTGGGCTGTGAGCTCGTCCACCCATCTAAGCAACAAATAAAAAAAACTTACTAAAGCCATTGACGACATAATATTCAGTCTCACATAATAGTTTAAAATTTTACCTTTTAACGTTAAAACAATATCATTTTATACTAACATTTTTTCAATCCTTATTATTCATACCATTATTAAACTATAAGCGTCTGTACACTTTCTCGTGAATAGTCCTTTAATAGCAGAATGTGACACAGACTAGACGAAATTATAAGGGGTCCGATTTTTTCCTGCGGAATCCTAATAGTTAGATTATTTATAGCCTTGTAATGTCTGGAACCTGTTTTAATTATTAAGTGATTGAGAAAGTTGAATAGTCAAAATCTGGTATTTTTAATACTGATGGATTTTGTTGATTCTATGATTAACAGACATGTTAATAATTTTCAGGTTTTCTTCTTATAGATAACAGCCTGCATTAATGTTTATTTTTTAAATCTTAAATAACTTTTTAGATCTACTATTCATAGGTTGGTGTCAATTTAATTTCACATGCTAAAGCACCAAATAATTGTGTAATGAGGCTATGGATGGCTAGAATAAAACGAACGTAACTTCAAATATCAAACATTTTCAAAAAAGAGTCGATGAAATATACCTAATATTAAACCTTTGACTATCATGAAGGCCACTGGTGCCCTACGCGGCGTATTGAAGTAATTACGTCGATTTCTGTTACAAAGCGCCTGAATTGTATAACTTTGCCTTTTTTTGTTCTTATTGTATATTATAGTCTTTTAGGTCTCTTAAAAATAGATTCATTCTCATAAAATGTGTGGTGTCGTGGGACACCGGATAGGAGCGAAGTTCCTTATTATAAAAACATTAATTTTAAGTTCTATTCGAGGTATAAAGAAAATAATTATTCAGGTATACATTTTTAATTATGAATTTTTTATTGATAAAAAAAAAAAACTACTTTACAAAGTTATCAACTTTATTTAATTTACAATGATTTATAAAAAATATATAATAATTATATACAAAGAAACAGCTATTTATATGAATAATAATAATAACTGTCATCACGTAGACTATACATTAAAAACTGTATAGCCATCATACTAAGACTATACATAAAATTAAAAATCTTACGTTACGGACGTTTTTTGCCGGTTAGGGTACCCCTCCGCATCGTCCCATTCCAAAACTTCGGATTCGTCTTCTCCAGAAGTCTACTAGATATTCCGGCGCCTTAGTAACAGAAATCGACATCATAACTTCAGTGCGCAACGTAGAGCACCAGTGAGCTTCATGTTAGTCAAGGGGTTAATAAAATAAAACGTTTGATATTTACCTAAAGTAAACATAAAATTTCGAGATGACAAACTATTATTTTACGTTGAAAAATGTATTATATATATATATTAGTTAGTAAACAGGACCATGCGTTTTATTCGTATTGTATAGAGCATCATCCTAGTAGAGCTCGGTGATCTGCCCACGCCCAATGATCCGACCATTACACGCTTGATTACTTTCAAATTATCTCTTTGAACATCCACGTCGCTATGTCAGATGACGTTCTATAAATGGAAATAACCAAATGAATTTTCCTATCGATCAATTATAACAAACTATAGGTAAATAAAATAGAACTAAGTATCCTCGTGCTGATAGAATTTTCTTTCTACGTATAACATGCAGGATTTTTTATTTTTTATTGCTTAGATGGTTGGACGAGCTCACAGCTCACCTGGTGTTAAGTGGAAACTGGAGCCCATATCTACAACCTAAATGTGCCACTCACCTTGAGATATAAGTTCTAAGGTCTCAGTATTGTTACAACGTCTGCCCCGCCCTTCAAACCGAAACGCATTACTGTTTCACGCCAGAAATAGGCAGGGTTATGTTACATACCCGTGTGGACCCACAAGAGGTCCTACCACCAGTGAAAATTGTAAAAGAAAACCGGGACGAATTCCTTAATGTGTAAAATTATGTTATCAGAAAACCGTTCTGTATCTGCATGCAAAGAGTGCATCTTGTGAAATGCACACACCCATGTCGCGTTTATGCAATTCTTAATGAATGACATCGTTGTAACAGAGTGCATTGAATCGATTCATTAGCATGGGCACAATGGGCCTATCGGTATCAGTCTGCTTGCACTTAAGACCCTCTAAAATTAATGCTTATGCATAAGTATGATTGAACTTACACAGCTGATGCGTTGGCGAGACAAAGGTAATGTCGAAGTATTGGTTAATGATATGCTCCATTTCACAATACCAAAGCAAACATGAAATTACACGAGCTATGAAAGGAGTGTAAGCATTATGTGAGCGGATCGCTTATCGATTTGATTTCTTTAAGTTTATTCGGCACTATCACGTTCGAAGAAGAAGAACTAGGTATTATTGAAAATTTCATATGTTACATTAAATCTTAAATAACTATTTTTCAAGAAGTTGGCGTCAAAAGTAATTTGATTTGGCCAATAGTTTTAAAGAATTTATATGTAATACCAAGCCTTTTTGGAAGGTCTTCACAAATCAGGTTACAAATTGGTGGGTTGTTTAAATTAGGTGTCCTTCATACTACTACTACATGCTGGTGATCGGAAATAGTAGGAAATCTAGGAGACCTGGTCTAATTAAAATGGACTTGCCAGAAACCTAACATGAAATGCCAACAACAGAAACATACCGGTCCGCAGAGAACATACATAACAAAAAAAAATCTATAAATATTATAATAAAATTAATAGTATTTTATGCTTCATATTAAGTCGTCTGTTTATTGTATCTGTATTTTTTATTTTGAGGTTTCATTAATATTTTCACTTATATCAAAATCTTTATAAATATAAACAATAGTAATTTTACGGTTTAACTTCGCCATTGTAATTGTCATTATATTATTTCCGAAGTTTCGAATACTTTATAGACGGTAACGTCAAATTTAAACTGTAAAAGTAGTTTTAATTAATATTATGACTCCCGAAAACCGAAGAAAATACTAAATAAATATGTATATCACACATCAAAAACTAACATAACTTCCAAAAGTAATATACCTATTTATAATACTCGTAGTACTGCCTTATCTTTAAAAGCGGCGCCTATATCACGACACAACCAATTGTTTTAAAATATCGATCCAATGTATTAATTTAAAGCACAATGGATGATTGACGTATCAGCATATGATATCTTAAGTATAAAAATTAGATTTTCCTGTGGGTGGCGACGTGCGCGTCTCCTACGCTGATACTGTTAGCAACAGATGCGCAAAGGAAGTTGACTCAGACGTAAGCACTCAGTTCCTTAGAAAATAAATTTCAATTTACTTAATATTCAGAACGGACGGTTGGACCTCCGCAAATCGTTCTGTGCAAACATTATTTTCGACAGGATCTGACGATACAATCGGTGCATTGGACAATTAAACCATTATGGCCTGACTTGGAAGAGCATTGGTTTAATTGAATCAATCACAAAAATATATTCCATTAATTCTTTTAAAGCATAGCCGGACATCGCACTAGCTACATGTAAAATTACCTATGTATCATCTTATCTTACTAAATCACGATTTCTTGTAATATAAAAATAACCACGAAGAAATGGTTATTGATGGACTTGATAGACCGATTTGCCTACCCTGAATGTCAGAAGAGCTAGTGTTACACCTACTTTTTTTATTGATTGAATTTCATTTTTTTCCTACCTAAGATGATGGTCTTAAGAGACCACTTCAGCGCAACCTTAACTAGTAGGTGAGCTCACGGGGCCAAACCTGCCGACTTTGCTAACATTAACCCTAGTACGAGCCGTGCTTCGCAGAATCTACCACCGGATCGGAAACGCGACCCACTGAAAAGATCCGGCGAGAAGCTCAGTGGGCTGTGTCTGTGGGTTAATTTACTCGCCGAGCCTTTCATCGCAAGCCACGGGTTCGACGAGAACGATGACCGGTGTTTGAGGTACCTAAAAGCACCGTTAGTGGATCGGGAGGATCCGAAATGACGTGAATTAATCCGTGAATTTATACTACACTACTTTTCACTATCTGTGCGTATTGAATTACTAACTGCGTGGTGCAGTAGTAAACGCCCTGACCTCTGGGCCGAGGGTCGTAGATTCGATTCCCACACGCCGATCTTTGTGTGGTTGTGTAGCATGTTTTTATGTAGGTACGTATATATTTCAAAGTGCTATGTGTGTATCATGTATTAGGTGTGTGTATCAGTATCTGGTCCCCATAGTACTGGGAAACCTAATTTGGGATCAGATGAACGTATGTGAGTTTTTCTCCCGGTTCTTCTAATATAAAATTATGGATACGCCCTTAGTCACTACTAATCTTTTACAATAAGTATACTATTTTTATCATTATATTAGGATATAATCATACCACTTACTAATAACATATACAAAGTGTACAAAAAATACACAATACCAAGGATTTATTTTAAATAATAAATTAAATATGAATTAACTATAAATAATAAAGTATGCTAAAATTGCCAGCTCTGATTAATTCTGAAGTCGGATATTTTTTTTATTTAGGAAGGAAGGATTACTGGTGGCCTGAATGCCTTTCCAGTTTTACCGGGACAGGTGGGCAAGTACGGGCTCAGGCAGGAGGTAAAGTAAGGTAAGGTAAAGTAAAGGTAAAAAGTACATTCAAATTTCATGACCCGACTGTACCGGCGTTCGAATACCGTAGGTAGGTACAAAGTTTTCCAATGAAATATTTACTTAAGAAATTTTGTTCACTAATAAATTCCACAGTGGAGAATTAACATCGTGTGATTAAAATCAAATCAGCAAAAAAAAAAAATTGTGTAATTACTAGTAATAGGGCGTCTTGTGAGCCCGCACGGGTAGGTACCGTCGACCTGTCTATTTCTGTTGTGAAGCATGCATTTCGGTTTGAAGGGCGGGACAGCCGTTGTACTGTAAAAACTGAGACTTAGAATTCATGTCTCAAGGTGGGTGGTGGCTTATACGCGGCTGATGTCTATGGACTCCTGTAACCACTTAACAATAGGTGTACCATTGGTGGGTGAGCTTGTCCACCCATCTAAGGAATGCTATTTGCAATTCCAACTCGAATGCAATGAAAAAATGCAATTGTTTGTATCTATAGAATTTATCTTTAGAACAAAATACACTATAGTTTAAGGTAAGATAAACAATTGTTAGTGATTATATTAAGGCTGGCGATCCATGGAAATAAAGAGATAAACAGATTCTGCACTTTTTTCTCGAAAGTCATAATATATCGTTAAGTTTAAAATTATAAGGTAAAACAGATCACCCACTTTTTCTACGAAAGTTTTGTTTAGGTACATTAGATTTTCTCGTCAATATCGATTCTTTATAAAATTACTCAGTTGATGGCCTGCTGGTTGAGCTCTTTGTGAATAAAGCGCTTCCTATTTTGAGTGAATTTTCTTGTACATACGTGAGTCATACAGAACGAAGGATAGAAGTTATCGACATTTTAAAATTACCACGGAAACGATCGAAAATTCTGATTACTGAAATGGTAGTGAGCTCAGTAATATGACAGTTGTGGTCTTGAGAGGCGTGCCTCGAAAGTAAACATGAAATCTTTTAAAAGTTCTCATAAACACCATTAGTGGGTAGGAAGTATGGCGTCGTTCCACTACCCGTTGCTATTAAACATTTCACTTAGACAAGTTCAGTCCAGTTGGACATACGAGCTCATAGAATAGCTGGTACTAAGCGGTTACTGAAATCAACCTCCAGCTTTGAGACGTGAGGTTGAAATTCTGGTTGCTATGGAGTAACATCGTGTAATAAAAACAATATTAATTTGCATAACTGCTTCTGGTAAGTCATCTAGTGAGCCTGTACGGCTAGATACCAGTACTCTGTCTATTACTATTGCCCCGAAGCAATAATGTGTTCCGGTTTGAAAGGTGAAACGGTCGTTAAACTATATCATTGAGACACAGACCTCACATTTCAAGGTGGGTCTGGTAATCAGTTAACACCCGGTGGGCCGTGAGCTCTTTCGCATATTTAAGTAATAAAGAATATTTTCTACCGTCGAATCAATGTCAATCCACTATGTCTTAAAAGAGACCGTGTCGTTGAAGATTTGCAGTCGTCGTGGCCTAAAGGATAAGACGTCCGGTACATTCGTGTTGAAGCGATGCAACGGTGTCCGAATCCCGCAGGCGGGTACCAATTTTTCTAATGAAATACGTACTCAACAAATGTTCACGATTGACTTCCACGGTGAAGGAATAACATCGTGTAATAAAAATCAAACCCGCAAAATTATAATTTGCGTAATTGCTGGTGGTAGGACCACTTGTGAGTCCGCGCGGATAAGAGGTACCACCGCCCTGCCTATTTCTGCCGTGAAGCAGTAATGCGTTTCGGCTTAAAGGGTGGGGCAGCCGTTGTAACTATACTGAGACCTTAGAACTTGTATCTCAAGGTGGGTGGCGCTTCTACGTTGTAGATGTCTATGGGGCTCCAGTAACCACTTAGCACCAGGTGGGCTGTGAGCTCGTCCACCCACCTAAGCAATAAAAAAAAAAAAATGTGTGCGTGTACTAGTGTACACACGTAAGAAGTGAAACTTCTTTATGGCCTTATTTTTCGAAAAATGATCTACATGCAACTTTCTAGAAATTGGTTAAATAAAGTTAAATTAGATAAAGTTTAAACAAAAGGATTTTATTATCATAGACATGAATACAAAAAAGATGGCGCGTAACGGAAAAATGTGACGCGTAACCGAAAAATGTGACGGTAAATTTTTTTCCAACGCCGATAAAGAAGTTTCACTTCAAAAATGTGTGCGTGTACTAGTGTACACACGTAAGAAGTGAAACTTCTTTATGGCCTTATTTTTCGAAAAATGATCTACATGCAACTTTCTAGAAATTGGTTAAATAAAGTTAAATTAGATAAAGTTTAAACAAAAGGATTTTATTATCATAGACATGAATACAAAAAAGATGGCGCGTAACGGAAAAATGTGACGCGTAACCGAAAAATGTGACGGTAAATTTTTTTCCAACGCCGATAAAGAAGTTTCACTTCAAAAAAGATACGGAATCCCAACATTTTTTTCAGCCATATTCATACATATGAAATATTGGTCGTTGCACACGTACTTGTGAAAATTAAGTCAAATTAAATTATTAATTTGATTATGAATATGATTTTGGCTTTACAATAGTGTGCTTCTTTAAATTGAGGAAAATTGTTTTGTGAGGTATTATTAAAATTAATTAATTGAAATTATTTTTTGCAACCATAATAATATGAGCCAGTTCACAACCTTGGTCATCAAAGGCATGAAGCGTTTTTTTTATTTTTCTCCATACGACTCACATTAGTATTACGCTTACGCTTGTTCGTCTACGTTATATCGGCAATAAAACCCGCGAAATCGTGAATCTCATGATATCACTGTGGCGTACTAATTAAGAACAATTACGAAAGATTAGCGGCTATAATTATCATTGTATTGTACATGAAAACTGTACGAGTATCTGGGAACCAGTTCCCTTGGCGCACGGCGAGATAATTTTCCATACGTTAAGTTTTACGATCTGCTAAAAATCGAACGTTCTTTAGGCGTTTTCACAAGAGGCACCGCGATTAACCGTGTCGGTGATGATGAATACTAATTGCACACATCAGTAACTCAGACTGCGAGGCGCTTTGTTTTCAGATCAATCACGGCAGAGTTAGTTGCGGGATCTGTTTATCTGTGCACTCGTTTAATTAAACTAATTAACAATGATCTATTTGATAGCCGTGTGAATAATAAATAGTCGATACTTTTCGAGGCATTTCGTAAAACACGGGTCGTCAATTTCGCGTTAGAAACTTGGAATATTTTAAAGATGTTAACAAAGAGTGTCGAAGAACCTGTTTTTGGTTTGAACGTCGACTACTGTATATAATTGCAAATTGGTGGATAGATATTATGTATTTACGTAACAAATAGTTGTGGATAATATAAAGCCCGTGAGCTAATCTAATGTGTTTCTCGACAAGTTACCTAACTTTGTTAAATTGTGAGAAATAAAAACTTAAAACCGAGTAATTTTAAAACAATGATAATTGCTGACGTGCCGACAAAGCTTTCCGTGGGCGTATATTTATTGGTGTGCACGGGTGAATAAAGCTGTACAATAGAGACGGTAACGGCCCGAGACTTTTGTGACCAACCCAGCTCGCATCGTAAAATTCATATTCCTAGGCGGAAGGATTTCAGTCTCGAACATTACCTAAACAAAACTAGGGCGTCTAGTTTCTCCCGAGAAAGCGTTTCATAAACACAGTCAATTGGTCTAAACGAGAGAATTTTATTCTGGGACGATGAGATCATTAGGTGAATGGCCGGTGTCTGAACGATTTTGTGGAAATAGGTCGCTGGGACTCCACCATGACATTGATTGGTTCAAAACTATTAAATGTAAATGAATTTCGAGCAGTTATTCTTTTTCAGTAACCTGAAGGCATTGTGCGCTGATGAAAATTCAATATAATCTTCAAAACTGACTGAATAAATTAACAATTTAAAATTAAGTGAGAAATGATAATAGTATTCAGTTTCAATAATCATTCAGTTATTCTACTTTTTGACATCCTTATAATGATTTCATTAATACTCGTAGTAATATAGCATCTGTTTTGTGTACAAGTTTTTTGACGCCATTTTATTATTGAAAAGAACATTAAATAGAATCTATACAATTTTAGATACTTCTCTATTGAAGGAAGTTATCTTATGGTTACTGAAAATGTATTTTGGATCCCATTTTAATATTGCTAGGAATCTGAATTTAAGGTAGACTTTTTTATTGCCCTTGTGGGCAGACGAGCATACCGCCCTTCTGCTGGTGAGTGGTTACCGTCGCCCATGGACTTCAGCAATGCTAGGGACAGAGCCAAGCCGCTGCCGCTGCTACTGCACTGTAGATTAGAGTATAATTCAAAAAATCTTGTAATGCATATCGCCATCGATAAATAAGTCTACCAAATAAAAAATCGCTATAAGCTTGATTGATGTCGGACGCGTTTTCATCGAGTTACAATTAAATAGTGAGCTTGGAACTTGAAATTTGGATCTCATAAAATGGCCCCTGGCTATTAAAAGTACCAAGTGTGATATTTGATTTGTAAAACTCATTTGTTGCGGGGCCCAAGCATGCCAATAAATACGAATAAATAAGTTCGTTAATTATTTACATATAAGTAATAAATAAATATAAATGCGTCGATTAAATCGAAAAACCGCGTGAGGCCGTGTTGATGGGCACTAAAAAAATCGACGGTGTGCGACAACGAATAAATTAAACCTATGTTATGTTAGCTATCGTCAACAGCGTTAAGGTATAGTAGAATAGACTATGCTTTATTGTACAGCAAAATAAACGCAAATGCAAAACCATTAAGTATCAAAATACAATGGGCGACAACACGTTAAGAGTGATATCTTCCAAACAACTATCAGGTGAATAAGAATAGCTTCAGGAAAGAAATTGACCATGGTGTACTTATTGATATAAAAAAAACACATGTTGAAATAAATAAATATCAGCAGTATAATGAGAATATTGCTACTTTACACATAAAAAAATACATAAATATAAATAGTTACGAAAGAATTTTTGTATATACTAATTATATTTTTTTATTTTTTTATTGCATAGATCGGTGGATGACCTCACAGCCCACCTGATGTTAAGTGGTTACTGGAGCCCATGGATATCTACAACGTAAATGCGCCACTCATATCACTCTAAGGTCTCAGTATAGTTACAACGGCTGCCCTACCCTTCAAATCGAAACGCATTACTGCTTCACGGTAGAAATAGGCAAGGCGGTGATACCTACCCGTGCGGACTCACAAGAGGCCCTACCACTAGTAATTACGCGAATTATATTTTTTGCGGGTTTGATTTTTATTACACGATGTTATTCCTTAACCGTGGAAATCAATCGTGAACATTTGTTAAGTACGCATATTGCTACTTTATCCATAAAAAAATACATAAATATAAATACTTACGAAAGAATGTTTGTCTATACTAATTAGAATTTTTTCCTAACACAAATTAAACAGATTAACTACTAATTGTATAAATAATTATTTTTAATAGGTAATTTGAAGGGAAAAATGAAAGGCATTAATGATATCACACTAACTCAGAGCTAGGGCACCGAACTCTACTTCACCCTTACCCCTTTCTCTATTTTATTAAGCTTAGTAGGCCATTTCTCAAGTGATCAAGACTTTGACACGGGAAGCTTGTTGATGAATAGTACGCAATCAATCTGGTTGATTGGTGAAATTGATAGCGGCGTCAGACTGAGTCTATGACTCTATGTGCTCCAAATTAATCTGACTCATCTGGCTATTGGCTACGCAGTAGGGTAAGCCGTGCTATTGCTGATACAAAAAGTTCATGGTACTATGACTTACGTTTTCAGAAAAGAAGAACAGACTGAAAAACCGATGAAAAATTTTGTTTTTATTTAGAATAATCATAGGGCTTGTAAAATTAAAAGCATACATTGTGGTACCATTGAAACCGCCAGTAATGTGCCGATGATTGTCACAGAATGTCAAGCATTGTAAAGTCGTCTCCAACATAACTATCATCATTGAAATACTATAATAGTAAAATGATAAAAGAATGAGTATTTTGATAAATAATAGTGAAATTATATAAGAGTGTGTTTTTTCAAAAACACATTTAATAAGCGCCATTTTATAATATATTTTATAGACCGGGTAGATATATAAAAGTAAAATTAACGATATAAAAACAACTAAATATATATAAGCAACGAACAGACTAAAGATCTAAATTCAAATGAATCTATAATAAAAACAACTTTTATATGTGCTGCTCTCGATTTTGCCTATAAAGTAATGGCACAGTTATAACAGATCAAATATGTTAAATAAATAACTTGTCATGCATTAGCACCTGCGGAGTGTTACAGTTTACTTGAACATTTCAGACTTCTGGTTCATTCAGAACGTTCATTCAGTTACTATACGTATATTATACAGTCAATGAAAATTCGGAATCCCGTTAATTCGTGTTAATACTAACACCCGGGAACTTTTACGAAAATATACATTTTTATTATAAAAAAGTTTAACCGTTCCAAATTAAATAATTAATATTAAGTTTTAGTTAGTTCCATCCGTTTCTATGGGAATTCGTACAGGAAAATTTAATTTCTACAATTTTCAACATATTAATTAGAATAAATTAATAAAAAACATTAATTAATAATAAAAAAAAGTAAATAAAATTTATGTCATGTGCACTAATATTCAAATAGGTTATTTATCCGTATGATTACTCAGTTGGGACAAATGTGGCGTTGTGAATTATAAATTGAAGAAGAAATGTAAAAATTATGTCATCGATTTTTTTTCGCCATCCCTTGTGTGAGCACGCGAACGTGATGTGATGGTGATTATTTCATTACTTCATCAAGATGCATCCTTGAAACGGCTAGCTGATGTCAGCTGTTAGATATACGATACTTTATTGATTTACGTACGTTGACCTACTATTTATTAAGTATCAAACCTAGTGATGTTGTATTTGATGTTAGGGTTCACCAAAGACCATGGGTACTTTGCCTTGTAAATACCATCGCTCACTTTGAGACACAATGTCTTTTTACTGGTGGTAGGACCTCTTGTGAGTCGGCACGGGTAGATTTCGGTTTCAAGGGTGGGGCAGCCGTTGTAACTATACCGAAACCTTAGAACTTATATCTCAAGATGGGTGGCGCATTTACGTTGTAGATGTCTATGGGCTCCAGTAAGCACTTAACACCAGGTAGGCTGGTGAGCTCGTCCACCCATTTAAGAAATAAAAAAAAGCGATTGTATTGGAATAAAAGCCATTCTGATTTCACAAATGTGCTATCATAGAACAGAAGATATTTGACAGGTGCCTGAATATAGCTTACGACAGTTTCAAGATAAGCTTGCATATATAGTACAAATTTCGAAAAACAACATTAGGACGGTCGGTCTACCGAGAAATATGACCCGCTCGGTGAAAGATTTTCCCTTTGTCGTATACCTCTACATTGGTTACCTGCGACGGAACTATTGCAGCCTTCACATTTCATCATCAGCGTGTCAAGAACTTTGACTACCACAGCTCCCCCACTCTCGCAGCTAAAAACAAGTCATCAACAGACCATCGCTGCCGACCCACCGCGCTTCCGGGTCCTACGGCACGCACCCTCACTGCCTCATCACGCCACTACAGCCCATCGCAGTCCACGACCGGATCATCAACGCTTCGCAGCTCTGCATTATATGGACTACTCACGGTACTCACGCAGCATTTAATCTCAGTTTCAACTCACCACAGACTTCGAACACCACTGGCACTTGTAAGCTAATTTCAGCACGGACAACGCAAAAACTTAACGGCACGAACTCCGGTCTCGGAGGGCAGAGATGCGAATACCAGCAAAGAAGACAAAAGAATCGTTATAACAGATGCTACGTAACACAAACCACGTGCACTGAAACACCCGCATACTCGGATTCGTCTTGTGTCCTCACAGTAACGTGAGCATATATATAAAAACTAGCAAACACGTCACCCCTGTGTAGAAGACAGGGAGGCCACAGGGATAGCGGATTCTTTTTGCAGATGATATTTACAACAGGACCTTACTATAGACATGCTGTTTTTAAAATGAGTAAACATGTGAAGTTTATCCGTGTAGTTAGCAGATAGTAACGTCAAATAAAAATACTTGACACACTTCGGTAAACGTGGGCGGTCTCGGTCTATGAAAGTGGCGCCTGTCGTAGACCGCCGCCCCAATCACAAATCATACAATTTGGCAGTCGGCCGAACAAAGACTAAACAAATATAAGACAGCGCAGAGACAACAGTTTTTTACGTTACATATTATGTTTATAAATAATTTAAAATCCCGATTCGAATGTGATTTTTGTTCAATTAAATGTCAAGCAACAAAATAATTAGCTCTAAAATACATTTTTTTCAGTCTTCATTAATTATGTGCTCCAATTTTAACGCAGCCCATATACGTCTGGCGGAAAACCGCATCCTGAGTTCGCGTTGGCCTGTTTCAGTTGACCATTAATCGTATTTTTTGATAATTTTAATAGATCAGTTGTCAATTACGAGTAAAATAAGCAACATCTCAAGCAAAGCTGACTCGTTTTTCCCAAAAAAATTTTGAAGCATGTTGAATTTGGTGTTTTTGTAACCCTTACTTCATCTGTGTATTTACCAATTTTATAGGCATACTCATATGACTTACACTTTCAAGATATTACATCATAAACATATTTTGGATACCCCACTTTGGAGCGTGTATCGAGTGAACGGTCTACTTTTGTTAACGAGCAGCGTCTCCCAGACGGGTTAGTTACTAGGATGAAACGTTAGTCTAGTATAAAATTAGCACCGCAATAGCCATATAACGTAATATTTCAAGCAATTTACGTTGACACGTTTAGTGTCACAATAGCAGAAAGTAAACCAGATTGTGACGAAATCTTGTTCATTGTTTTAATTGGCTTATGACGCGGAAGTGATTGTCGTTAATGGTTTCTATGATGCTGACTCAAATTGTTTAAGAACTATAAAAAACTATGTGAAATATGGCGGTTTTGCGACATAAGACTCATTACTTATTCGTGTAATATAAAGTGCTTGATTCGCAACGACTCCATTCGTAAACGACATTAGAAGTTGCATTAAGATTCACTTAATCCTTGTCGCATTAATAAATCACAGTGACTAGAATATCTTTTATTGAAGAGAGTTGAAACTGTCTTGAGTTAATTAGTATATTTATTGGTTCATTAGACACTTTTATTGCATGAAAACTGGTAGTCATTTTCTTTGAGAAATGGTGTAAGTAAACACTAAGCGGAATACGTATTTCTCGAGCCAGCAATAGTTAGTGGTTTATTTGAAGTGGCGTCGCCTAGTACGGGCTGCGATGTTATTACAAGATATAATGTCCAGACACGAGTTGTTTTTAGATTCACTACACTAGTACAGTATTAGAAGCGTATGTTTTTGTGCTAAGTCTAGCTAAGATAAGGAATAAAGGAAAGGAAGAAAGTGGCAAATATGTCAATTTTATTTTGAAATAAGATTTAAGATCTAAGGTTTACAAACGAGATCAAGTTATAGTGGTTACTGGAGTCCATAAAACGGAGACTTCGATATTGCGACTCTCCTGGAAACACGAGGTTGAAGTGTCAATCATATTGTACGAAAAAATACTCAGGAAAAAAAAAACTGTTTTTGCTCTGTATTTTTGAGCTAAAATAGTTAAGGTATACAGGTAGCTAGATAGGTGGTTATCTATTTGGGTATAAAGATGTGTTGCTACCACGCGGAAGAGATTTGCGTAACGAATATGTTATTTTTGTACTTGGCAGGAAAAACAAATTTAAGTGATCTGATCTGTACCGAGTAAATTTTTATTCATATTAAACAATAAAATTTTAGTGCATTTTTAGTAACAATAAAACGCACGAGGCGAACGCAGTTCTGAAAATTAATAAAATCGTGAAACAGATTCTTCTCTTTCATACAAGCTCACGGTACCGGTACTTAAATACTGCTTCTGCTGCGTAGATGTCATGACTTTTTGATTTAAAAAAAAAGGGGATAACTTCTATATTTTAATACAACTGTGAAATAGATTTTCATAGAAATGGTAGGGACATGGGCGGTGGGTTTATATTAGCTCTTATCTCCAAATACATGTACGCCTTGAGCCTGTAAGCCCAGTTAAAAAAACAAAGAAAAGAACTGAAATCATAATTTGAAGACTGGGCCGTAATGTCAGCCGGCAAGGGCTTAGATAATCGTCCAGACTATTTCTTGAAAAGAATCTAGAGTTTTGGGTTGAAGGGTTGATTATTGACCTTTACTTCTATGTGCTTCATTACTCATTACAATTCAATTTACTTCAAATATTTCATCTACATATTATTTTGGTGTCACCACACATAAATAATTCTATGAGTAAACAAATGAAACCTTTTACGAGGTAATCTTGCTTGTCAAAGAATTCTAGATAATAACAATATAACGAAGAGCCAAAAGTCATACACATGCACATTTTGATAGTTTTTTTCACGGCCAAAGGCAAAATGGAAATGCAATATTTTTATGAATATCTATTTCTTAAGAATTGTATCACAAGAGGTGTATGCAATCTTGTTATATATATATATGTACATACATAAAATATTGTAGCCTGCGAGCTATTGATCGATTCTTTTAAACTGTCCATTACAGTACTGAATTACAAAATTCCATGTCTAAGGATAAGCTTACATTTGGAATTGCATGTAACGACCACGTGTTGATGCTACCGTCATGGTTTTAAAGTGATATGAGTAAGTCGAGTGATTTGATCTGACAACTGGTTGACACCTATCAGACCACACGCGCTCGAGAATTAAGCAATTTTAAGAACGTTTATTTCGACGAGAGCTCCTAATTCATTCGAACAAATTTCACGCTCGGCTCAAGAATTTGCTTGGATTCTCCCTTTGTTAATAATGTCCTACGTTTGTTTAAAAATATAACTTTTCGTGTTATTTGGTGAAATTGATATAAACTTCTCAGTGTGAAGCTATTTTTAAGCTATTGCATAGCTTTTATCGCGGGCCTTGAGCGCGGCGGAATCATGAAATTCCGTAACGAAAAAAACCTTACACCCCTCACTCCGCCTACCATGTAGCTCGCGTTCAACACATTCACACGTTGCAATTGTCATTCCGATAGAGGCACCCGTCACGTGCGGACGTGCTCATCGTCCACTCGATCGCCCGGTCTTTGTTCGCCCGGCTTTTGTTAGCCCGGCCATTGTTCGCGCGGCCTGTGTTTGTGGTACATCTGCCGACTAAGTGCTCTTTCTGGAAGTTTTTATTTGTTTTGTTTCCTTTTGTTGTTTCTGTGTTCGTGGTACATCTGCCGACAAAGTGGTTTCCTGCAAGTATTTATTTGTTTTGTTTCTTTTCGTAATTTCTGTTTTGTTGTGCTTTTTCTTTGTCCTGTATTCAATACCACCTGTGTTCAATAGAACCGCTCAGGTCCGAGAAGTTGGGGCCTCGCCGCAAGGCGAGTGTTTTCAAGACCCGGGGCCGCCCCACCTGGGTACTCAGCGATCATGGACGCTGTATTCGCGGAATTCCTCCGACTTCGCCACCCACAGCTCGCCTCGGAGTTTTTGGCCTTCAAGGCCAATCACACTGCGAGCCCTCTCGAGGACTCCGCCGCGCTCGCTGCTCCTGCGTCGCCTGTACCTGCGTGCAGAGCTTCTGCATTGAGCACCGCAGCCTCTGTCGTGCCTGCCGCTCCCGTGTCGCCTATACTGGCGAGAAAAGCTGCTGCGTCGTCCGCCGTGACCATCGTTTCAGCTGAGCGATCATCCGCGGCCTCCGTCGCGCCCTCTAAAACACCTACACTTGCTCGTAGGTCGCCTGCACCCGCCTCCTCGTGCTCCGACTCTGACTCGGACATGGAGGTCGACCTCGCCCCCGCCTCATCGACGGATGGATTCACCCTGGTACAGAAGGGTAAGAAGCGTGCCGCGGAGTCTCGAGCTCCCGCGGCCGCTAAAATTAGCAAAGCCGTGAACGCGTCGCGCCCCCGCCCTCAGACTCCCGTTGCGCCCCCAGCCCGTGCCACTCCGTCGCCGCGTCCGGTGGCACAAAATAAAACCCAGACCCCTCCCCCGGTTATCCTTCAGGAGAAGGCAGCTTGGGATCGAGTTTGCCTGGCCCTTAAGGCCAAAAATATAAATTTCACGAATGCCCGTAACCTCGCGAACGGCATTCAAATTAAGGTTCAAACACCCGACGACCATAGGTCCCTCTCTTCTTACCTCCGTAAGGAGCGTATAAGTTTCCATACGTATACGCTCCAGGAGGAGCGCGAACTCCGCGTTGTAATACGCGGAATCCCTAAAGAGTTAGATGTAGAGCTCGTAAAAGCCGACCTGTTAGAACAAGGCCTACAAGTGAATTCTGTGCACCGTATGCACACCGGTCGCGGTAGGGAGCCATATAATATGGTTCTAGTCGCTCTCCAGCCTACCCCCGAGGGTAAGAAAATCTTTAACACACAGACCGTCTGTAGGCTCTCTGGTATCGCTGTCGAAGCCCCCCATAAAAAAGGCACTCCTAGCCAGTGCCATAACTGTCAATTGTACGGGCACTCTTCCCGTAACTGTCACGCGCGCCCCCGATGTGTTAAGTGTTTGGGCGATCACGCCACGGCCCTCTGCGCTCGCGACCAAAAAACCGCGACGGAACCGCCTAGCTGCGTCCTGTGTCGAACACAGGGTCACCCCGCGAATTACCGTGGTTGCCCCCGAGCCCCTACAATAAATCGCCGCGTCGCCCGCCAAAACCGCCTCCGAGCTTCCGGCCCAGACATCAAAGCCTCGGCACCCTCTGCGTCGCAGGCTAAGCCAGCGTTCGTTCCGGCGGCGGTGCCCAGTGTCTCGGCCTGGGCAAAACCGCTGCCGTACACGAACACGGCTACAACTCCCTCCTCCGCGATTCGTCCCGCCCCCGCGACTCGTCCCTCTCCCGCGACTTGCCCTCCGACCGCGTCCGACAATCTCGCTTTAGCGATCGACTTCTTTCAGTCGATCAACTTTGAGCGCGTTAACGCTTTGGGCGACGCCATTCGCGCTGCCTCCACTGCACAACACTTTATCGCCGTTGTGCAGGAATACGCCGACGTATACGCGTCATTAAATACGTACGTCCTCCCCTCACTCCGCCGGTAATCAATGGCGTATATAAGTAGAATAAAGCCCCTATCCGTAACGATAGGATTTTTTAACGCTTACGGTCTCGCAAATCAACGTGATCAGGTTTCTGACTTTTTGCGTGACCACCAAATTGATATCTTTTTAGTGCAGGAGACCCTACTTAAGCCCGCGCGCCGTGACCCTAAAATCGCGAACTATAACATGGTCAGGAACGACAGGCTCTCTGCCCGTGGTGGTGGTACCGTCATTTACTATAGAAGAGCCCTGCATTGCGTCCCGCTCGATCCTCCCGCGCTCGCTAATATCGAAGCATCAGTGTGCCGAATCTCACTGACGGGACACGCGCCGATCGTTATCGCGTCCGTTTATCTTCCACCGGATAAGATCGTTCTAAGCAGTGATATCGAGGCGCTGCTCGGTATGGGGAGCTCTGTCATTCTGGCGGGCGACCTAAATTGTAAACACATCAGGTGGAACTCACACACCACAACCCCGAATGGCAGGCGGCTTGACGCGTTAGTCGATGATCTCGCCTTCGATATCGTCGCTCCGCTAACCCCGACTCACTACCCGCTAAATATCGCGCATCGCCCGGATATACTCGACATAGCGTTATTAAAAAACGTAACTCTGCGCTTACACTCGATCGAAGTAGTTTCAGAGTTAGATTCAGACCACCGTCCCGTCGTTATGAAGCTCGGTCGCGCTCCCGATTCCGTTCCCGTTACGAGGACTGTGGTGGATTGGCACACGCTGGGCATCAGCCTGGCTGAATCTGATCCACCATCGCTTCCGTTTAGTCCGGACTCTATCCCGTCTCCTCAGGATACCGCTGAAGCCATAGACATCGTAACGTCACACATCACCTCGACATTAGATAGGTCATCGAAGCAAGTTGTAGCGGAGGACTTCCTTCACCGCTTCAAATTGCCCGACGATATTAGGGAACTCCTTAGAGCTAAGAACGCCTCGATCCGTGCGTACGATAGGTATCCTACCGCGGAAAATCGTATTCGAATGCGTGCCCTACAACGCGACGTAAAGTCTCGCATCACCGAAGTCCGAGATGCCAGATGGTCTGATTTCTTAGAAGGACTCGCGCCCTCTCAAAGGTCTTACTACCGCTTAGCTCGTACTCTCAAATCGGATACGGTAGTAACTATGCCCCCCCTCGTAGGCCCCTCAGGCCGACTCGCGGCGTTCGATGATGACGAAAAAGCAGAGCTGCTGGCCGATACATTGCAAACCCAGTGCACGCCCAGCACTCAATCCGTGGACCCTGTTCATGTAGAATTAGTAGACAGTGAGGTAGAACGCAGAGCCTCCTTGCCACCCTCTGATGCGTTACCACCCGTCACCCCGATGGAAGTTAAAGACTTGATCAAAGACCTACGTCCTCGCAAGGCTCCCGGTTCCGACGGTATATCCAACCGCGTTATTAAACTTCTACCCGTCCAACTCATCGTGATGTTGGCATCTATTTTCAATGCCGCTATGGCGAACTGTATCTTTCCCGCGGTGTGGAAAGAAGCGGACGTTATCGGCATACATAAACCCGGTAAACCAAAAAATCATCCGACGAGCTACCGCCCGATTAGCCTCCTCATGTCTCTAGGCAAACTGTATGAGCGTCTGCTCTACAAACGCCTCAGAGACTTCGTCTCATCCAAGGGCATTCTTATCGATGAACAATTCGGATTCCGTACAAATCACTCATGCGTTCAACAGGTGCACCGCCTCACGGAGCACATTCTTGTGGGGCTTAATCGACCAAAACCGTTATACACGGGAGCTCTCTTCTTCGACGTCGCAAAAGCGTTCGACAAAGTCTGGCACAATGGTTTGATTTTCAAACTATTCAACATGGGCGTGCCGGATAGTCTCGTGCTCATCATACGGGACTTCTTGTCGAACCGCTCTTTTCGATATCGAGTCGAGGGAACCCGCTCCTCCCCACGACCTCTCACAGCTGGAGTCCCGCAAGGCTCTGTCCTCTCACCCCTCCTATTTAGCTTATTCGTCAATGATATTCCCCGGTCGCCGCCGACCCATTTAGCTTTATTCGCCGACGACACGACTGTTTACTATTCTAGTAGAAATAAGTCCCTAATCGCGAAGAAGCTTCAGAGCGCAGCCCTAGCCCTAGGACAGTGGTTCCGAAAATGGCGCATAGACATCAACCCAGCGAAAAGTACTGCGGTGCTATTTCAGAGGGGAAGCTCCACACGGATTTCCTCCCGGATTAGGAGGAGGAATCTCACACCCCCGATTACTCTCTTTAGACAACCCATACCCTGGGCCAGGAAGGTCAAGTACCTGGGCGTTACCCTGGATGCATCGATGACATTCCGCCCGCATATAAAATCAGTCCGTGACCGTGCCGCGTTTATTCTCGGTAGACTCTACCCCATGATCTGTAAGCGGAGTAAAATGTCCCTTCGGAACAAGGTGACACTTTACAAAACTTGCATAAGGCCCGTCATGACTTACGCGAGTGTGGTGTTCGCTCACGCGGCCCGCACACACATAGACACCCTCCAATCCCTACAATCCCGCTTTTGCAGGTTAGTTGTCGGGGCTCCGTGGTTCGTGAGGAACGTTGACCTACACGACGACCTGGGCCTCGAATCAATTCGGAAATACATGAAGTCAGCGTCGGAACGATACTTCGATAAGGCTATGCGTCATGATAATCGCCTTATCGTTGCCGCCGCTGACTACTCCCCGAATCCTGATCATGCAGGAGCCAGTCACCGTCGACGCCCTAGACACGTCCTTACGGATCCATCAGATCCAATAACTTTTGCATTAGATGCCTTCAGCTCTAATACTAGGGGCAGGCTTAGGGACCCCGGTAACCGTACTCGTCGAACTCGACAAAGAGGTCGACGTGCAACCTAACCCATGCATCAGCCCGCTGAGTTTCTCGCCGGATCTTCTCAGCGGGTCGCGATTCCGATCCGGTAGTAGATTCATTCGCGAAACAATTGCTCTTGAGTTGTTAGGTCTCCTTCGGAGGCGCTCGGGCAGTTGTTAGCAAATCCCACCCCTCTTGGCTGAGCCTTTGCTCGCCCACCTGTCCTGGTGAAACTGGAAAGGCCTTCGGGCCACCAGTAAACTTTCAATAATAAAAAACGTTGCAATTGTGTAGTGTTTGTGAATAAGCGCGCGGCGTGACGTCACACTGCATGCGCATCATGAAAAGTCTGCCCATCTCTCTTTCGCGCGTTCTAGCTTATGAGTGTGAAGGGGACAGTTAAGGTTTTGCTTTTATTAATGTTTAATATAGCGTGATCTTGTTTTATTATTGTTTTAATATTAAATTATCATTGTCTGATTATAATTGCATAAGTTGATAAAAATGCTATGCAATAGCTTTACCGCGGCAGTTCCCGAGTGCCACACGTTTTTTTTTTTTCATTAATATATAGAGAAGTTAGAGGAACTATCAGAACATAGTGCTAGGCAGCTATCAGCAATGATGGACCTTAATTTAAAACTGAGCTGAACTTAAAATTTCAGAACCACAAACAAACCGAAATGTATGATGGATAAATTCTAGCAAAAATACAAGACTAACTTCTGCGGGTTCGAATTACCAGAACAAGTTGCGGTTACACGTCTGATTTATTGACTCATTAAATAAGAAATCAATTTAGAATGATTTTTATTAAGAATTCATTCATGAAATCAAGACAGCATCGAAAATAAGTAGTTTTAAAGAATATAAAGTAAGGATTGAAATTGCAGCGAACTTTTTGATTACTTTACAGTTTTTAACGCAACGACCAAAACCTCGGGAATTATAGAATAATTGTAGAGTATAATATGCGAAATGAAATGGTAAATTTTTTTAAAATATTTTTATGTGCACCATTGATTTTTTTGATGCTTACCAAAACTTTATAACTATTAGTGAGTATTTCCTCGAATTACTTTTTTATAAACTTTAAAAAACTTAATCGCGTTTTTCACATGTGTAAGTCTGTCAAATGTTTCGAGAACAGTCGATATTTTAGAATGAAACCAGTGTACCGTAAAAAAACAATATCATGTATCAACAAAACATATAAGTATAAATCTTCTAAAACTGTAATAAATGTTAATGAAATTGCCAAGTGAAGTTTGTGCTCACACAACTACTGTAAGAATAATCCACGCGTAGTTTGCTTGATGTCGTTTCAAAGATCTGTTTAAAAAATAGAAACGCCAAATAAATTTGATGATGCGATCGAGAGGGGCCCTAATCCTGGCAAATGGTTTCGATAAATCAGTTACAACGTTTGGTGACATCATCGTCTGTGACCTTCCAGTTAATAGTGTTGTTCTATGATAAGTAGGTTGGTATCGGTGTCAGTTAGTGGGTCGGGATCTCTTCAATGACCGATGATGTTTTATGAACGTGTATTTCGGTAATGACTTTTATAACAGTTTCGTGAATAAATTTATATCGTTGTTCGACCTTTTCAATCATCAATACATCGACAGTTTGTGGTTTGCTTTCGAAGATTTATTCGGAAGATTAAAGGAAGTTGTAATTGATTTAATATGATTAATAAGTATTATTGGCTCACACTACCAAAACGTCAAAGGTTATTGTATATCTAAGTATAATTAAAAATACTAGTGTTCCCCCCGAAGTTGAAATTTGTTCATAATTAATTTAAATTATAAGTTTGAACATTATTATGGTTCTATTCTCACATTTATATAATCATTGTTCTTTAATCACAGATTTCACCAAGACTAGACTATAGACAAATAATATTAAAGACAAACATAATCTTTTTGCAATTAGACCAGAGACTAACAATAAACAAAAGAGTATAGGTATATGCGTGTGTGTGTCAAATACATGGTAGTGCATGTAATGTTTATTTATTTATTGATTTATAGATTTTTATGCATAAATTTAAAAATATATTAGCATTATGCACTCCTTCTCTATATCCTTTATAAGTGTGGGAAATTTCATACTCCGCAGTCCGCGCAATTTTCGTACAAAGTTTTTGCTTCACGTACTAATATATAGATTAAGATGTATGACTATTCAAAATCTTTTGGATTCGTCGAGGCCCAAAAGTTAAAATTAATTATGTACTCGTGTCAAACTATGCTACTATGCCGGTGGTCACATCCTATAGACACGTATAAGTTTCTCTACGGAAATACGTACTTAGCACCTGTTCTCAAGCGATTTCCACGATGATGGAATAACATTGTGAAATAAGAACTAGGCTTGTAGAATTTATAAATTTGCGTAAATACTGTGTTGGTAATGCGAATTGTAAGCCCGAATGGGTAGGTATCACCATCCTACCAATTTCTATTGCGAACCAGTTGGGCGTTCGTTCCAGTTTGAAGGGTGATGTGGCAGCCACTTTACACTTTTTTTAGGTCTTTATTTAATATATTTCATTCTTTATTTGTTACGTGCTAGATGTACTTGGAGCTTACACCCGCAGTAAATGTGTAAAGAAAGAATATTTTTCAGACAAAGTTTTTATTTTTATTAACATTACACAACTGAATAAAATCTACACATATTAACATTCAACTTAAATAGAAACAGTATATAAATACTGACAAAAAGCATTCAAAATTTATAAAAGAAAAAAAAAGAAAATTAATGTTTAACATTAAAAAATATATATTTAATAAAATGAGCTCTACCGCTCAGTGCGGATCGCGAATCTTAAATTTATTTTAAGTGAGGCTAGAGAAGCGTAAAAGCGAAAAAAATTCATCACGTATACTATTCAGTCAGTTCAGTCAGGGAAGATATACGATTGACAGGAGAATTGTAGCCAAGATTACTTTTAATTTTTGATTCATTGAAAATTTTCCGATTACATAAACGTCTGCCTGAGCGCGGTACACTTATGTAAATACATTCAAGTGTATCTGGGGAATCTGTTCTTTTATGTATAAGCTTATATAGAAACACAATGTCAGTTACTTTACGTCGTGTTCTGAATGACTGCATCTCATAAAAATAACGATTCCCTTTTTTGCGAAGGTTTTTTTTGCTTAGACGGTCGGACAAGCTCACAGCCCACTTGGTGTTAAGTGGTTGCCGGAGCCCATAGACAACGTTAATGCGCCACCCACCTTGAGATATAAGTTCTAAGATCTCAGTATAGTTACGATGGCTGCCCCACCATTCAAACCGAAACGCATTACGGCTTGACGGCAGAAATAGGCAGGGTGGTGGTACCTAGCCGTGCGGACTCACAAGAGGTCCTACCACTAGTGAAGTCGCGGGCTCAACCTGAGAGAATATGCTAATATCAGCTCTAGCACTAACAGCGCTTCGCAGAATCTACTACCGGAATCGCGACCCACTGAAAAGATCCGGCAAGTAATTCAGATTTTTTAAAATATTTTTTTTTACGGTATATTTTTTTTTGCTTTTATGGGTGGAAGAGCTCACAGCCCACTTGGTGTTAAGTCGTTGCCGGAGCCCATAGACATCTACAACGTAAATGCGCCACCCACCTTGAGATATAAGTTCTAAGATCTCAGTATAGTTACAACGGCTGCCCCACCCTTCAAACCGAAACCCATTACGGCTTGACGGCAGAAGTAGGCAGAGTGGTGGTACTAACCAGTGCGGACTCGCAAGAGGTCCTACCACTAGGGAAGTCGCGGGCTCAACCTGAGATAATATACTAATATCAGCTCTAGTACTAACAGCGCTTCGCAGAATCTACTACCGCATCGGAATCGCGGACAGATTCAGATTTTTTGAAATCAAAAATTTTACGGTAATTTCCACAAAATTTCACGAATAGTATTTTAGTCTTCTGTAACGACGAAAACTGGAAAGTAAATAATAAACGCAAGCTTAAGCTGTAAAAGTAATTTTAATTATATGTACGACTAATGAAAACCTAAAAAATACAATTATACGTGGTTTTGGTAATAAACATTTAAACATAAACTTCACACATTTTAATGTTCTTTTTTTTGCATTTAATCACTTTTGCGAAAGACTTATGTACAATATCGTTAATAATATCTTAAAATACGAAATAAATTTGGGGCTAACATATACTACGTCAATTTATTGTTGCATACATTAATTCTGAGGTATACTATTTATTCAGATTTTTTATCTATTATCGTTTGAGTTTTGGAATTAAATTAAATTATTTTGTTGGTCGAGTGCTTGATGTCATTGACTACTACTAGTTTCCCGGAGGTACTGGGTGCGAATTCCGTTAGGAGAAACTTTGCAACAGATAATTGGTATTAGGAGTCTCTATTTGTGTTTCTGCCATTCATAAAACAGAAGACAATCCAACTTACCGTTTAACATATTTATTTTGATATTACAATTATTTGAAAATGTTAAAACATAAAATGTGTCTATTAATCGGGAAGGCAAGAGCATATGTGCCGCCGACGTTTGTATACTTATGTCGGAAAAACGCATGCAAGCTCCGCTTAATTTTAAAATTGGGAGAAAATTTGCAACAGAAAATTGGTATGAGGCGTCTCTATTTGTCTTTCTGCTTTTCATAAAACAGAAGACAATCCAACTTACCGTTTAACATATTTATTTTGATATTACAATTATTTGAAAATGTTAAAACATAAAATGTGTCTAATAATCAGGGAGGCAGGAGCATGTGTGCCGCCGACGTTTGTATACTTATGTCGAAAAAACGCATGCAAGCTCCGTTTAATTTTAAAATCGGGAGAATCTTTGCAACAGATAATTGGTATTAGGAGTCTCTATTTGTCTTTCTGCTATTCATAAAACAGAACACAATCCAACTTACCGTTTAATATATTTATTTTGATATAACATTTTTTTTAAAATGTAAATCCTTGAAAATTGTAAAACGAAAAATGTGTCTAATAATCGGGAAGGCAGGAGCATGTGTGTCGCCGAAGTTCGTTTATGTGGGAAAAGCGCATGCAAGCGCCGTTTAATTTTAAAATCGAACAAAACTTTACAACAGATAACCCCTGGGTCTGCGGAGGGACTTCTGTTCCCTCTGTATTTTGTACCGTATGTTCCATGGGGAGTGCTCTGAGGAATTGTTCGAGATGATACCGGCATCTCGTTTTTACCATCGCACCGCCCGCCACCGGAGTAGAGTTCATCCATACTACCTGGAGCCACTGCGGTGATCCACAATGCGTTTCCAGAGATCTTTTTTGCCACGTACCATCCGGCTATGGAATGAGCTCCCCTCCACGGTGTTTCCCGAGCGCTATGACATGTCCTTCTTCAAACGAGGCTTGTGGAGAGTATTAAGCGGTAGGCAGCGACTTGGCTCTGCCCCTGGCATTGCTGAAGTCCATGGGCGATGGTAACCACTCACCATCAGGTGGGCCGTATGCCCGTCTGCCTACAAAGGCAATAAAAAAAAATTAGTACATATTAGGCGTCTCTATTTGTGTTTCTGCCATTCATAAAACAGAAGATAATCCGACTTACCGTTTAATATATTTATTTTGATATTACAATTTTTTTTAAATGTATATCCTTGTGAATTTTAAAACGAAAAATGTGTTTAATAATCGGGAAAGCAGGAGCATGTGTGTCGCCGACGTTCATATGCTTATGTCGGAAAAGCGCATGCAAGCTCCGCTTAGTTTTAAAATCGGGAGAAACTTTGGTACAGAAAATTGGCATTAGGAATCTCTATTTGTGTTTCTGCCATTCATAAAACAGAAGACAATCCAACTTACCGTTTAATACATTTATTTTGATATTACAATCATCTGAAAATGTTAAAACATAAAATTTGTCTAATAATCGGGAAGGCAGGTGCATGTGTGCCGCCGACGTTTGTATACTTATGTCGGAAAAACGCATGCAAGCTCCGCTTAATTTTAAAATCGGGAGAAAATTTGCAACAGAAAATTGGTATGAGGCGTCTCTATTTGTCTTTCTGCTATTCATAAAACAGAACACAATCCAACTTACCATTTAATATATTTATTTTGATATTACAATTATTTGAAAATGTTAAAACATAAAATGTGTCTAATAATCGGGAAGGCAGGAGCATGTGTGTCGCCGACGTTCTTATGCTTATGTCGGAAAAGCGCATGCAAGCGCCGTTTAATTTTAAAATCGGAAGAGTAGAAGATCGACAGCAGCCGTGTGCGCGCGAGTAGTCAGTGGCCCGCAAGACTCCGCGACGCGCGCTCACTCTCCGAGCTGCTCTGCCCACGCTGCCGCATCCGACATTACCCGAACGCACTTACATCCAATAATACACCTATAAACACCGTTAATTTAATATCAAATAAATTAAAATTTATTTTAGACGACGGTAATCATATCTCTATTTATAATACACGTGTTTAATAATAAATATATATATATCTGGCGCGAACTGAATTTTGGTGCCGCGCATCCACGTTTTTCACGACAAATGAATAAGAAATTAGCGTATTGAGACTTCGTTCTTCGCAAGAAATTTCACTTTTTACTAACGAAATTCGACTCGCCGGTATCGTCTACGGAGCGTCTACTAACGACTCCGACGCATGAAACGCAACCTTCACTGGAGTGAGTATGCACCCGTCTTTTTTTTAAATGGTTAGCCAGCGTTAAGGTATTTTTATCTTAATTAACCGAGTTTATCAATTCTATTGAACCTGAATTATGATCGCACACTAATTATGTAAATTTAAAAATTTAAGTTAACCTTATACACACGTATAAGTTTTTGTAATGAATGTTGTAATATTTTTTACATCTTAAACATCATAAAAGCGATTTCATTATAATATACGAATGTACTATAATACGTATAATATTTGCTATAACAACATAAATAAACATAACCCGTCGCTAAGTAATTGCATACTACTAACTGGTGGTACTTTCTATTATCCAAACACATACTTTATCTCAGATCTTTATCGCACGTCAAAACATATTGAGTCATTAAAATAATCCTTTAATTATGTTATGTAATACTTAAAAGTAAATAAATATTAGATTTATTACAGAGTTATTATAATATATAGATAATTCTATTTTTTTATTCATTGACACACTTTTAATACATTGCTTAAATTACTTGGGAATTATATGGTGTGTTTTGTAAATTTTGCATAATTTGATTATTAGAATTGTGTCTTTAAGAAAGATTAATTAAGAAATATCAATTATATCGTAAAAAATTTAAATTGCAATAATATCATACTAAAACTATTTTAATTAAAATGCAAATAAATTGCAAAACTCGTTGACTCTTATAAGGTTCTTGGGAGACGTAGACATAAAACTACTTTTACGGTTCTACTTAATAAATACTTAAAAGTATATTAAACCGTAAAAATATTTTCAAATATAAATATATTAAATAAAATTTAACGAGGACTTAATGGCGTAGAATCAGATCGCTGCAAAAAGCTATCTAATAATTTATGCTTAATTTAATTTGACTCTTCTTTGACTTGAACTTGAAAATTTTAAGATTTAGAATATATTTGTTGACGCAATCGCGGTGCAGCCATCAAATTTTGTAATTTCATAGTAGAAGTGTTAATAACCTTTGCTTTAAATTTTTTCGAACAAAGTAAATTTATGGAGAAAGGAGGCACATCTAATTTGCCTTTCTAACATGAACAGTTCAGCTTCAAAGAGCTGTTATCTTCTATCTTCTTCTTCTATATATATATATATATAAAAATGAATTGCTGTTCGTTAGTCTCGCGAAAACTCGAGAGCGGCTGCACCGATTTGGCTAATTTTGGTCTTGAATTATTTGTGGAAGTCCAGAGAAGGTTTAAAAGGTAGATAAATATAAAAATCCTCGGAATTAAATAAAAATAACAGTTTTGTTTTTTCTTTTATATGTCCCCCGTCGGACGGATTCCTTTTATTTGTTTTAAGTTTATTTTATACAAAGGTTTACGTTTAGGCACTACGAAGTCTGCTGGGTCAGCTAGTAAAAAGATAAAAATAATAATTAAATAATCGTATTTTTGATTGAGCGTTAAATTTCATAAAATTTTGTCTTTCATAAATTTTAACAACAGCCCACGAACCTATTATAAATGTAATAGCAAATATATTGCTCATTTCATCAATTATTTGAACAAGGTTTTAACAGTTAACTTTACATAAAAAATGTAACGATATTTTATATACATATTAAGAACGTTAAAACATTTAACGTTTTTGGAAATTAGGTTTTATGTTACCAAATCGTAAAAATGATGATCTGTTTTAAACAAATTAATAATACTTCGAATGAATTGCGGCCATTGAAAAAATTCGAAACCGCTAATCGCCGAGTTATAAGGTTGAAATTAAAGTAATCGCAGACTAATTTAATGTAAAATCAATCGGGTTGAATGTCCATATTAATTTGCATTGCGTAGACCCAAATAGCCACTAAGCCACTGCGATCATCCAAAAACGGAGCCACTGCGATCATCCACAGTGCGTTTCCAGAGGTCTTTTTTGCCACGTACCATCCGGCTATGGAATGAGCTCCCCACCACGGTGTTTCCCGAGCGCTATGACATGTCCTTCTTCAAGCGAGTCTTGTGGAGATTATTAAGCGGTAAGCAGCGGCTTGGCTCTGCCCCTGGCATTGCTGAAGTCCATGGGCGACGGTAACCACTCACCATCAGGTGGGCTGTATGCTGGTCTGCCTAAAAGGGCATTAAAAAAATGCACCTTTGTTTACATAAAAAAATCAACTATCAGAAGCTAATCATCCTTGAGATAAAAAAAATGGACAGTAATAAAATCGTGTCATATGCTCTGTGACATTTGACACGACTCGTTTGAATCCGTTCGCATTCGCGTTCCTCTTAGATTCATATTTGTCAATTTCTTACGAGTATAAAGTTTTGATCATTGCGTATTTTACGTGTTCCGATATTACGAGTAACAAAGAATTTTTTTATTAGTCATTTTTATTATCTCATAACTTATTCAAAATTATTCATACATAATTATTCATATTTCAGAACAATAAAATTGATTCTTAATCAAGTATAGACCCATCTGGCATTGATATGAAATTAAATGATGGGTTATTCAAAGTTGTGATTTACATTTGAAATATAAAAAATGTGTTACCAGAAACTGATAGAACTGACACGGTTTACATATATACATACACCGATGTCGGTTTCATACTTTTTTCAATTTCCGAGATTACGAATATTTCAATATCTTCATACGGACAATGCTGTTATTTTTTTAATAAATATACTAGTGCATATTAATTGATATTTAATTTGATATTTGTTTAACATATAAATACGAAAATTTGTGAATTTTGTGTACATGTTGGGCGGCGTTTATCCAATATTAATGAATTTCGGTACATTTATTTGACAATATACGACAGATGACACGCAAGTCATTTCCCCGAATGGCTTGTATGTATTTCATGTAATATTTCGAGAACCTATCCGTAAAATGTGGCTAGATTTCAACAATAGACAATCTAATATATAATAGTGAAGATTATGTGTTTGTTTGTTCTGGATTAATGCCTTTAAGATCTTAGATTCAATTTACTTCAGACTTGGTACAGTTGTTTCATGGACACCATAGAAGATTTTTTTAAACATAAAACAAGTAATAAATCTGTCGCTTCACTAGTTCCACATTGAAATTTCTTCACAAGTTTTCCGTACTGAAATTTTAAATCAAGAGCATTTTTAAAGCGAAGTGAAACTTTTGGCAAATTACCTGATTTTTCACATATAGTAGGTACTTTAACAACTGTATTTTATTAGCGGAATAAAATTCCCAATAAGTATATACACATACATGTTGTTGCCTTCTAACATAATGATGAGAAATTTAAATACAGGTTAATCATTATTTTAATTAAAACAGGAATGCTATTTTAATTCGACAGTCATAGTGGATTTTTCGGTAACACAATAAACAGCTCACACGAAATTAGAATGAGTACATAGTCTTCCTTATAGGCAAATTTAGTACAACGAAATATTTCAGTCGCCCCTTCACTGTTAACATCAATTAAAAATACATTATTAATTTTCGCATGGGACTCGTGAGAACAAATGTAGACGCAAGGGTTAGAGGTTGCCCTTGACTTTTAATTTAATATTCGTAATTTATTATTATTGAAGTTGAAGTAAATAAATTATCACGATATGTTAGTAAACGTTAAATTTATTAATAAAGAAATAATATTAATTTCACTTCACAAACTTCAATAAATCAATGTTCGAATACACAAACCAATGGATGTTGGGAATGAAGCACAATTCTTTTTTCTCAACGTTTCGAGCTAACATGCCGGCTAACCGATAAATAACAGACCGAATTAGAACAGAGATACATTTTGTATTCTTTTTTCACTTTAATTTTAAAATGCAACCTAGTAACAAACACGTTGCAGCAGCGAATGATATCGTTTGTATTACGTCAATGAATCGGTTTAATGTACCGAAGCAATAAGTACAGCCCTCACCCTGAACTCACGTGGCTCGCACAGCCGCGGCCCCGCTGAAGGCTAAGATAAAAACAAGAGGCTACAACACACTATCTGTAAATAATAATAAATATGCGTAATGTTTCACTTTCAGTTTTTTTTTTTCTCAACAATGAAAATCGATACGTAAGAATATAAATTTTACAACTGTAATACACACATTCAACGAATGCTGGCTACAAAAACAAATGTATTTCAGGCTTCGGGTATGTAGAGTAAGAATATTTAATGAATTTTAAATTCTTATTTCTTCCGTGCTGTGCTAAATGTGATATTCACCGAACAATGTGTATGAAACACGAGATCGTTTTTTAACAAAGATAATTTTTAATAGTTTTTTTTAAATAGGCGCCAATAAATTATCTGTGACGTCGCATTGAGTTGTGATGATAAAGCGGTCGTTGAACACTCATGAACTTGGTCCGTGGCCTTCGTGGCTTACACCGGCTTATTGTTTAGACATTGTCACCAATTCAATGTAACTTTAGTAATTTGATAGTAAAGGGTAATGCTATCGATTTAGAGAGTATTCAAAATACGAACAGTGGTCGTACAATGGGTTATTTTAAAATAAAGACATCTCTAACACTGCAAATTCTGTCAACTGGCTTACATCCAACCGATTATTGAACTTTGTAAAAATACGAAGGAAAAATTCACGCATAACACGAATACCTTTCCACTATACAAAATTCTGTAACTAAAACATACTTTTATTTTGATAAGCAAATATTCAATACTACTGCGTACATTATGAGAATGAAGTCGAATTTCCGCATTATTTACAACTGTCTCAAAAGTTTTTGTATTCTACAAAAGGGATTCAAATAGAAAGGTACAAAACATAAAATATCTAGTACATGATTAATCAAGCGAATTATAGATATAGAATTTGTTAAACAGAGGTAATAGATATAGATGTGGTGTACGTGCAGAATGGGCGCGGTTGTTGGTCAAATTCATACGTAAATGAGGTCGTTTTGCAGCCATTGTATAGTCCACCCGATCGTAAGTGATTTTCGTCAAGCTGACGACAGCAAAGGGCGAGGTAGAGCCAGATAAAATTTTGCAGCCTCCTACTGCCACCACTTTTCGATTCCCTCGATTAACGTCCATAATGAACATCAACACCAAGAGCAGTGTCTATCGTTCTTCGTAAATGATTTCATAACTTAAACTCAACACCAAAATTTGCTCTTTGACGTTGAGGGATAAGTGAGTTTTATCAACGCATTAGATAGTATTAATTAAATGGATGTCATTATTTTTCCTGCTCAACAAATTGGGTATTAGTTGGATATTTTTACATTATAGTATAAGTGGTTTAATATTTATTAAATACATGACCAATTGTGCGACGAATTAACAACAATGTTACATTAGATTTGGGTCGTACGTGATCGTATCCGTACCATCGAACGAGTTCGAATCTAAATCCGTTGGGACCCGTATAGCCGGCCCCGATATGAAGCTTAAAATATATTTCGGTAAACGATCACGACATATCGCATAGTTAACTCTCGACGTTACAGTTCCCTTAGTGACAGAATCGCGGCTTTAAAAACAGAAGCCTGACATATTGGCCTAATTTTCACGGTTCAATAAAACGGTTTCAACTCCTGCTGGCTTCCCTGAACTTGCACGCGTACGAACCGTAATGCGGAACCAAAATAGATCCCAGAATACATTGACTAATAAAATACATATTATGACGACTGGCCATTTACATGCCGAATGTTAGAGACGAAAAAGTAAAAATGATTCTTTATTTTCTTTTTTAATTCTATTCTATTCAGTGTTAAATTGAATTTGTTAAGAAAGTATCATGTATTATTTTACAAAGTATTTTTGATATCAATTTTTAGATTATAAAAAAATTTCAATCAGACATGTAATGGTTTAGTGACGTACATTTGGTATACATTACTTTACATATACATACGTGTACATCGGGGAGTTGTGTTGTTGTGTAGATTTTTATTTTGGGCGAGATCTCTGCACGCTGGCGTACAGTCGTTAAAATTTAACTGCTGGGCCCAGCCCGTAGTAATACTGGCCACATTGTATAGTTGTGTAGTTGGACAAGTAGCTGCGATGTAGATCAAGATCAAATTGCTAGTATTTATTTAATTTGAAATATAGCATGAATGTATTTTATTTATACATTTTTTTTATGTAAAAAGGATCAAAAAAAATTGAATGGCAATTTCTCAGATCGCGGACAAAGTTTGCGGGAGGGCTCTTGGCGATTCCATACAGCTTAAAGGTATTTCATGCGCGATCAATTGGGCTTATAGCAGACGTGCCAGCAATCTAATCTAATCATGAGAATGAGATGCTGGGGTATTATCATCGACACACACGCATTATTGTCCTAAATTTGTTCTATACGGCTCTTTTCTACCTCTTTGACTTTAATTTCTATACCTTATCTTTCCTTTGCCCTTTTTAAATCTGTTTAAGTGGTATCGATTGCGATATGCAACTGTGATATGATTTGAGATCATGTGTGGCATTGGATGTATGGATTATTGAATTCCAGGCAGTGACACGATGCAAAGCTGACTTTCAATAGAATATTAGAATACTTTATTAATTACATAACAAAATTAACCCAATACGATTTCAATTTTTTTTTTTTTTTTATTATATTTTCATAGTATTATGTTTTCGATTTTCTCTAGTCGTAAACATAAATAACGCTAAGTACTTTTACGGTTTAATTTCGCGTTTCTTATTGTCATTACATTAATACTCTACAGGTTTCGTGATAACCACAGTGTTTGTTATTCGTCGACTTTTGATTATTTTAGTGACTACCGTCTATTTTACATCAAAAAATTTTTCTAGACTTTTACGGTTCAATTCTATGATTTATGACGACGAAAAAGCAAAAATAAAATAAAAATAGTTTAAATTACATGTTATCATATTAAGGAGCGTATTGATATGGTGACCTAAGATATACCTACGACCTCCGAAATTGCTTTACAATCAACTGAAGATTAAAAAAATGTGATGTAAGTTTCTCGTATACATGTACTAACCAGTTCTTGTGTAAATTAGTATTATTATTCTTTTTTTTTTATTGCCCTTGTAGGCAGACGAGTATACGGCCCACCTGATGGTGAGTGGTTACCGTCGCCCATGGACTTTAGTAATGCCAGGGGCAGAGCCAAGCCGCTGCCTACCGTTTAATACTCTCCACAAGCCTCGTTTGAAGAATGACATTAATTGTTGGGACTTCCTTTTCCTTATTCCTTCCTCAATCCCCTATCCACGCCATCTGTTGACACTACGAGAAAAACTACGCGCGTATGAAAATGGCGCGAAGTGTGTAAAAAAAAACTAAAACATGGTGCCGGTGCAAAAACAATAAAATTGTGATTTGTTGATCAATCAGCACATATAACTCTCGCCAGTGAGAAAATTGAATAGTGCATCAACGAAATACAGAGTGAGTCCTAAAACTTATCCTTTTCCCAGTCCCAAACATCTAAATTCAAAACATATTTAGTGGTCCTTCGAGCCGGATAACCTATGGTAACTAGGGGCATATTCGTTAGAAAACTCTAGTTCTACATTTCATTTCGCTTTAATCTTATCCTAATAACAATATAACTATTATTTTATAATATTATTTTACTATTTAAAGCATAAAATAACAATATTTTTTTTATAAATCTCAAGTGACGTAGGTAGTTTAAGAAATTTCTCGGTTGTAAAAATAGCATTCATTTGCAACATAATTTTTGTATTCAAATTCCAATTATATTTGTATTGTTACTATAATTTACGTATTCTATAATGTCAGAACTCAAATTAAAACTCCTAACAAGTCAACGTGAATATGTTTTTAAGGACATACAAATACTTTATAACTTATCACAACAAATTGCATCAGATTCGTCAAAATTATCTCAATTCAATGTTCGATACAAACGTCTAGATGTTTTACGGAAAGAATATTTAGATCTAACTAATCAAATAAATGCGATAAAACTTGAAATTAATCCTAAAGACAAAATCGATATGCAAGTTGTTAAGGCATTTGACGACATGTATTACGCGATATCGGAAGCGTGCAACGCCGACCCCGGCGACGCCGGCGCACTCGCGTCGCATTACGTCTCACCCAAGCCGTTTGGTCAGCAAGTGCGTTTACCAAAAATTAATTTAATCAAGTTTGATGGTAGAATTGAGCAATGGCGGACTTTTTATGATACATTTACGTCGCTTGTACACGAGAATGAGAATATTACAGCAATTGAGAAATTCCATTATTTAATATCGTGTCTATCGGGTGCTGCTTTATCGATTGCCAAAGGGGTACCTGTTACATCTGATAATTATCAAATAGTTTTCGACGCACTAGTGGGTCGATTTGAAAATAAAAGATTATTAGCTACATCTTATTTAGACAAAATTATACAATTTCAGCAATTGAAAAGTTCTAACATTAATGATTTATTGACATTAAATAATTTATTATACGAAAGTGTCAATGCCCTCAAGGCAGTTAACATTCCTAATCTTGGTGAATTTATATTATTCTATTTGGCGTCCCGTACTTTAGACAGTGACACTCGTAAAAGATTTGAATCACAGTTACAGGAAAATTCAAATAACCTACCTACTATAAACGACTTACTAACTTTTTTACAAAACTATGTTAAGATACTAGAGGTTAGTGAACCAAGCTCGCCATCTGTTGACACTACAAGAAAAACTACGCGCGTATGAAAATGGCGCGAAGTGTGTAAAAAAAAAACTAAAAACATGGTGCCGGTGCAAAAACAATAAAATTGTGATTTGTTGATCAATCAGCACATATAACTCTCGCCAGTGAGAAAAATTGAATAGTGCATCAACGAAATACAGAGTGAGTCCTAAAATTTATCCTTTTTCCAGTCCCAAACATCTAAATTCAAAACATATTTAGTGGTCCTTCGAGCCACTAAATATGTTTTATTTATTTTTTTATTGTACGTATACAACAAACTAATAAACAACTCACAAATTATAAGAGTACACCTCGCAATGAATGTTTTTCTAAAAAACCTTATTTGAAATCAACATCATTGCCCGTTAATTCAAATATATCTTCAAGTGTCAACACCGGCGCACCGTGTAGCTGTTGTGAACAACAACATAATCTATATGTGTCCTAAATTTCAAGCTTTAGGCATACAGGACCGGCTTAATTTAGTGACATCAAAATCTTTATGTAAAAACTGTTTACGCCCAAATCATAACATTAATAAGTGTTATTCAAAATTAAATTGTTTTACTTGTGGACAACGACATCATACGCTTCTCCATGAGGTCAATACAGCTGTGAGTGGCATGGTCACAGTTGACGTACGCCCGGACGAGATCACACGTAATCATACCTTCGAGTCTAGCACTGCAGCCTCCACTAATGCGTATGTGGGCTACAGTCGCTCGGTGGTTCTTTTGGGTACTTGTGTAGTTCGCGTTCGTCATCCTCGCAGTACTAATCAATCATTTCTTGTACGTGCGTTGATTGATAGTGGTGCTCAAGATTGTTTCATTACCAAGTCATGTTGTCAACGTATGGGCTTACCATTACGTCGCTGTCCATTAGCTGTAGTTGGTCTAGGTCAAAATGCTGTACATCACGTGACTGGAGTTACTTCTTGCACTGTACTTTCTCGTACTTCAGAAAATCCTCATTTCAACATTAATCCTATCGTAGTAAATACTATAACGAGTAAAATGCCTGCTACAAACTTACCTACTAATCTTCGTGATTCTTTTAAACATCTGGTCCTCGCAGATGAGAATTTTGATAAACCATCAAATGTAGATTTACTACTTGGCGCAGAACTGTTCCATAGTATTTATGACGGTCAACGCGTTCAGCCCAGTCATAACCTACCGGTAGCTTTACACAGCGTGTTTGGTTGGGTCATCACCGGCAAACTTAATACAAACTATTTACCTCCGCCAACAATATCTTCTCTCTTAGCATCCACACGTTCTCTGGACGAGGGACTCAAGCGATTCTGGGAGATAGAAGAACCTCCAAGTCAGGTTATCTTAAACCCTGAAGATATTAAATGTGAACAAATGTACTCAAATCTAACGTATCGTAATCCCGACGGCAGGTATGTTGTACCTATGCTTCTCAAAGAACCTATCAGTCAACTAGGCGATTCTTTCAACCAATCTTTCTCTCGGCTCGTTAACCTAGAACGACGCCTTGATCGAAACTTAGAGTTGAAAAAAGAGTACACCGCGTTTATGCGCGAATACAAGTTGTTAGGGCATATGGAGCTTAGCGCTGACTCGAATAAAATCGGGCAGTATATAATTCCTCATCATTGTGTCATTCGCCCGGAAAGTACAACGACTAAACTTAGGGTTGTATTCGATGCTAGCGCCAAAACTACCAATGGCAAATCTCTTAACGATCTTGTATATACTGGTCCAAAACTTCAAAACGATATAGGAGATATACTTACAAAATTTCGGTTGCATGCTGTTGTTTTTACTGCCGACATCAGTAAGATGTATCGAAACATCGAACTCAGGCCAGAAGACCGAAAATGGCAGCATATACTTTGGCGCGATTCTCCTTCTGATCCTGTAACTGAGTATGAGCTGAAAACGGTAACCTACGGGGTTACGAGTTCCCCTTATCTGGCAATACGTACTCTGCATCAATTAGCCTCTGACTACGAAAAAGAGTGGCCCTTAGCTGCTGCTAGTCTTCGTCATGATACTTTCATGGATGACATCACTGTTGGAGCTACATCTATTGAAACTGCACTGAAACATAAAGAAGAGTTAATACAAATGTTAGCGCGTGCTAAGTTCGAATTACGTAAATGGAGTAGCAACTCACCCGAATTCCTCACCCAGATACCAACGGAACATTGTCAAGTTCCAAAAACATTTTGTGATGAAAAACAAAAACAAAGTATCAAGATTCTTGGAGTCCAATGGGATCCAGCTGATGATAACTTTACTTATGCTTTATCAGAACTCGCTCCAGGGAATACAAAACGTGCTATTCTATCAAACGTCGCCAGAATTTATGATCCACTCGGATGGTTGGCCCCAATGGTTCTAATAGCTAAGCTTACCTTACAAGAACTATGGCGTCTTCAGCTTGACTGGGATGAAACTGTACCGTCAGATATGTTGTCTCAGTGGCATCTATTTACATCTGAGTTTCACTATCTGAAGGATGTTAAAATTCCTCGACTAATTGTACCTCTTCATTCAAAATCATACGAACTTGTAGGTTTTTGTGATGGATCTACCAAGGCTTATGGTTGTTCTGTGTACTTACGTATAACTACCGACAGTGAAATTACATCTCACTTGCTTATTGCAAAATCTAAAGTAGCTCCATTAAAAGTTCTTACTGTCAACCGATTGGAGCTATGTAGTGCTGTATTACTAGCAAAAATGTTGAAGCATATTAGTAATTTACTAAATGAAACTCAAACCTCAAACATAACAATTTCAAAGATATGGGCATTCACTGATAGCTCAACTGTACTATCATGGCTGCAAACAGCACCTCATCGTCTTAAAACTTTCGTTGCACACCGTGTCGTGAAGCTGTTAGATAATTTGTCTGTCGAAAATTGGTATCACGTGTCAACGTATGATAATCCAGCAGATTACTGCAGTCGTGGTCTTACCTGCTCTCAGCTTGTGGCTTGTTCCACTTGGTGGACAGGACCCAAATGGATAGTCTCGAATTCTTCTACATGGCCGGTGTCTGAAAAATTACCTTATTTAAAGGAATTAGCCGAAGTAAAATCCAGCTTCTTGTGCCATGTTCTTTTGGAATCTTCTAACAATAGTATTCTAACTCAGTTAATTGAGAAGTACTCTTCATTGTTGAGGCTACAACGCATCTTTGCCTGGTGTCGACGTTTTATTGCAAACGCAACTCGTCCGCCAGAAAAACGTATCAAATCTTTTTTAACTTTTACAGAACTAGAAGACTCTCTCTTTACCATTGTAAAACATGTTCAATCTCTTACATTCGCTAGCGAAATTAGTGCGATTAAAAGTGGAAAATCTTGTTCTCGCACTATAATAAAGTTAGCGCCAATTCTCGATCAACGGGGTCTGTTACGAGTGGGGGGACGATTAAAAAATGCAAACTTGCCACAATCAGCTATAAATCCGTTATTGTTGCCAAAAACCTCCCATCTTTCTCTGATTATTATTGATTATTACCATCGTTTATTTCTACACTGTGGACCTCGTGCGTTACAATCTTTAATTCAAAGAAAATTTTGGATCCTAGGTATTCGTAATCTTATTAGATCGCGGCTTTCAAAATGCGTCACCTGTTTCAAAGTAAATCCTATACCCCTTCAACCTGTAATGGGTGATCTTCCCTCTATCCGAGTTCAAGCAGCTCGTTGCTTTCAAAATATAGGTGTCGACTTTGCAGGGCCTTTTATCGTGAAAGAAAGTCGCAGACGAAATGCCAAAACATATAAAACTTATGCCTGTATATTTGTCTGTCTAGCGGTTAAGGCAATTCACATTGAATTGGTAACTGAGCTCTCCACCTCGGCCTTTATTGCTGCTCTAGATAGGTTTGTGTCCCGTCGTGGCTTATGTAGTACCATTATTTCGGATTGTGGTTCGAATTTCGTGGGTGCTAAACGCTATCTTAGCGAGATGCATCAATTAATGCTAAGTAAGAATCTTGAAGTTGAGTCTATTTTGATAAACCGGGGAATCCAATGGAAACTAAACCCGCCAACCGGAAGTCATTTTGGAGGTATATTTGAAAGTAGGGTAAAATCGATGAAGTATCACCTGAAACGGGTAATCGGAAGTCAAATATTAACCTTTGAAGAGCTAACAACAATTCTTACCAAAATCGAAGCTATTCTCAATTCACGACCATTAATTTCGGTATCTTCTGACCCCAACGAGGTAGACGTATTGACACCTGGGCATTTCTTGACAGGGAGCCCTCTAGTGAGCTTACCCGAGCCTCTCCTTGCTGATATACAAATGTCAGTTCGTTCTAGATGGCAGATGCTACAAAAGTTAACTCAAAGTTTTTGGCGTGTCTGGCATTTGGATTATCTTCATACATTACAGCAACGCGCTAAATGGTTTAAACAACACGGTAACGTTAAGCTGGGAGATATAGTTATGATCGTGGATCAAAACCTTCCACCGTTGGAATGGCGTATCGGCAGAATTAGCATAATTCATCCCGGTTCTGATGGCGTAGTACGGGTTGTCACTGTCCAAACAGCTCACGGTCTGCTGCGCCGACCAGTTACAAAGTTGTGTCCTTTGCCATTTCACGAAAACTTGTAACCTTTATAATTTACTTAATACTATTATCTAATTTAATATAATAGTTTATTTATTCACATAATTATTATTTTTATCTTAATTATTACTTTATTCTTAGCATATTATTATCTCTAATTCACTAGGTACCTTAGTTACCACAGCTTATTATCTTATTAAAATCTTTTGAAATCCTCCAATGATTTCAAGTGGGGGGAAATGTTGGGACTTCCTTTTCCTTATTCCTTCCTCAATCCCCTATCCACGCCATCTGTTGACACTACGAGAAAAACTACGCGCGTATGAAAATGGCGCGAAGTGTGTAAAAAAAAACTAAAACATGGTGCCGGTGCAAAAACAATAAAATTGTGATTTGTTGATCAATCAGCACATATAACTCTCGCCAGTGAGAAAATTGAATAGTGCATCAACGAAATACAGAGTGAGTCCTAAAACTTATCCTTTTCCCAGTCCCAAACATCTAAATTCAAAACATTAATCAGTAACATTCTCGCAAGTTTTTACCGACTTAAAAGTGATTTCACATGTAGCTATGCATTTCTATCTATACTTAGTCTGGCCATAAATACTGTTACAATAAAAAATAAAAAAAAATGTATTGCAAATAACATTTATTACTTTTACAGTCTGTTAGTTTAATACATAAATATAAAACAATTTAAAGTATAAAAAGCTTATTCGAAGTGGTCTCCATTGGCTGCAATACAGTCCTTAAAACGTTGAGACCAGTTATCAATAGAAGCATGCACTCTTTCCATGGGAAAATTTTTCACTGCCAATCGTACGGATTGTTTTAGGGATTCCAAATTATCATGGCGTTTAGAGCAAGCCGTACTCTCTAAAACTGACCATAAATCATAATCCAGCGGATTAAGATCGGGACTAGACGACAGCCAGTCTTCAGCTCTGATGAAGTCCGAAACGTTCGTTTCCAACCAAGGCTGCGTAGACCGAGCTTTATGACCTGGCGCCGAGTCTTGCTGGAAGGACCATTCTTGATTATTGAACATGGTGTTGTTAAGGAGCTTCACCGCCTTCTCAAGAATGGTATCTTGATACACTTGTGCCGATGTTTTGATACCTTTTTCACAAAAGTATGGCTCAGTCACTCCTTCATAGCTAATCCACCAAACCATCACTGAAGTCGGATAGTGCCCACGTTGCACTCTGTCAACTAATTGGGAAGCTTCCTTAGAGCTTTGAGCATCAATACGGTCGTTTTGTTTCTTAAAACGTTGCTCAAATGTAAAAATGTTCTCATCCGTAAACATTATTTTTCTATGACCTCCCTTTGCGTACCGCTTCAGTAGTTGCTTCGATTTTACCACCCTATTCCAGTACGTCTCTTATAGGCTGCAAGTCCTAAGTCATCTTTTAAAATACGCGGCATGGTTCTAGGTGCTATCTTCATCTCCCGAGATAAAATATTTTGTTTTCGGACAGGATTTCTTCGAATTCTTTCCCTTACTGCTTTGACCACCTTTTTCGTACGAACACTACGTGGACGGCCAGATCTTTTTCTGTCACAAACAGAGGAGGTCTCGTTGCACCTATTAATAGCCCGGTACACAAACATTTTACTAATACCAAGCGTATGGAGTGTTTTAAAAATTGCATTTGGCTCCATACCTACTTTGTGTAATGCAATCACAGCGATTCGGTTCTCTTTATCACCCCACTCCATTTTAATATCGCAAAATAATGTACAATGTATTGGCGCCAAAATGAGAAAACTCAATGAGCTATCATATAAAAATGACAGATTCCAAATTCAAATGTAATATTTTGTTTATTTTTAATTGTAACAATATTTATGGCCAGACTAAGTATATTAATACGTGAAGCAAAAACTTTGTATCCCTTTTTACGAAAATTGCGCGGACGGAGGAGTATCAAATTTCCCACACTTATAGAGAATATAGAGAAGGAGTGCAGAATGATAATATTTTTTTTTAATTATGCATAAAAAAATCATTAAATCAATAAAGAAAACATTACACACACACTACCATGTATTTCTGCGTTTATTGTCAAACTTTTGTTATTGTTGAAAGTCTGTGGTCAAATTGAGAATAGATTCATATTGTTTGTTTTTAATACTATTTATCTATACTGTAATTTAGGCGAAATCTGTGATTATATTATAGAAGTCAAATAGTGTTTGACAATATAACCATAATAATGTTTATAAATAAAATTTCAATTAATTTATAGTCGAATTTCGACTACTGCGAGACCACTAGTTATAATTAAAACCTTTTTTACTTCTTATTTTTTTTAATTAATTTCGTTTAGTCTTTTGTGTGGACCAATGTGACCCTGCTTATCTGTCCACAACTGCACAACATTTATGTATATCTTAATGATGAATGAGTCATTACAATTATTATTGTACCTATCGAAATATTAATGATTAACAGTAACGCGTCGCGTTAATTTCATTCCGAATACAGTAATTTCGGTTTCTACAACTCAGCTCTGTGTTGTTCCCTGCAACTTTGTTATAATCTGATGATAAAACATTTTAGATATAAACCTATTTGAGATATTTAAATGCAACCGGTTTTAATATTGCTGCGTATTTGCGAAATCATTGTTGGTATGACTGTAACCCTGCTGCGAAGCGGTCATGTTTACTGGTTTCTTGATGGGACAGCCTTATATTGTTATTCGACCTCATGTCTCAATGGTTGAGCTTGCCCACACAACCATACTATACAGATACCATGTATTGTTTAAGCATTCTTATAATTTGCAGATAATCGTTACTGAGTTGTACGATCAATCTATAATTATAATAGTAATTCGAGAAAAGATTACCTTGTCAGCAATATATTTGTTTTCTTTCTGTCTACAGCTATAATTTTAGCCTTAATATTTTGTCAAAAATATATAGCAATTTCAAATATATAAAAAAGTAGGTTTTAATTAGCGTGAATCATTATTTAACGTAACTAGCGATAAGGTGTCAAAGGGCAGAACTCACAGACAGAATAACTTTAGTTCGAAGAATATTTTGCAATGGAACAACCTTGATCTCACCATGCAAACGCGCTAGGTGCTTCACGGCAATTATATGCAGAAAGCCCTACAGTGCAGGTTCTCAGGCCTTACCACAAATACTCAAGATCTTAATTAAGGGGATATAGGGTAATGAGGGCGATATTACGGACGATGAAGAAGTAGTCCGGCAGTAAAAAAATTCGCATAGCCTAATATAAATTCGTCAAATATCCCAAAATCCATTGCTATTGTATCCGAAACAGAAATTTGAAAAGTATTGATCATGGCACAAGCAGCAACTAGGTATTCAGAACACGAATAATTTAGAAAGTCAAAACAATTGCTAAGTACTAGTTTACTAGTCCAGTATTAGTTACGTGATGAAAAATTAAAACATTTGTACTGTATGCAGATATTTTAGTTATTTAAAAAAAAGAAAAAAATTTTTAATAAAGAAAATATATTTTGTATTTGTTGTTTAATGCTGTTCCGCAATATCGTTTCTCCACGTTGACACTGCTTAATGAATAATAAACAATTGCATTTGTGCTGAAAGATGTGAACGCAACAACTTGTTGGCATTTAAGCTGTAGTATTGGATACAAATGAGAAGAACAAACACAGAAGCGTGGTCTTGTCGCACACTTTGTTTGAACATAACACTGTTCCACTTAACCCTGTTCATCTCGGTATGCAATCCAACACCGGGCTTCTTTCTAGCTTCGTACTATACTGACTTAACTCACATATAAAATGTGAGGTAATTTACAATTTATTCGTAGAAAATATATTCTATTTCTTGATAACAGTAGCTGAATAGTTTAATAGTAGTACACCAATAGTCTGCATCGTTCAAGAAGCCTTTTATGAATTAATTTATATCGATTAGATGGATAAGTGATTGCGGGTTGAAGTTTCAATGGTTTTGTATATTGATGGTGCTAATCTGCGCACGGGAGCCTTAGATTGTTTCGCGACAGTAATAAAACAGTCTAGTTTTACTGGTGGTAGAACCTCTTGTGAGTCCGCACGGGTAGGTACCGCCACCCTGCCTATTTCTGCCGTGAAGCAGTAATGCGTTTCGGTTTGAAGGGTGGAGCAGCCGTTGTAACTATACTTGAGACCTTAGAACTTATATCTCAAGGTGTGTGGGCGCATTTACGTTGTAGATGTCTATAGGCTCCAGTAACCACTTAACACCAGTTGGGTTGTGAGCTCGTCTACCCAACTAAGCAATAAAAAAAAACTTAGATACATAACATGCTCCCAAATAATTACGACAGAATATCGATACAGAGTTCCTTAGCAAAATGACTATTTTAAATAATTTTATTAAAATATTTTAAGGACATAATGTGTAAAATACTACATATCGTGCAGGTCAAAGTTCATTTGGAATCCATTTCCGAGAACATAATTTTTATTGCCCGCATATCTTTAGTACCTTTCTTGTCGTAAACTTTATAATTTTTTGCACAGTTTATTGGCCGAGTCGCTTACGGAAGATGTTTATGAAGGCATTTGCTAGTCGTTAACAGCTTAGGATTTTTTTCGTAACCATAATGAATTGTCCGCCTAATTAATACGCGAGTCTTTTATAAATTAATATGTGCTAAAATGCGAACCGATCATGTGCTTCCAAGAATCTGGAGCAATGAAAACTCGATTCTATCAAATATTCTATAATAATAACATAAAGTTTTTAAGAGCTCTAATATATGAATATAACTTATCTCTAATACAGTGTATGTGTTATTTAAATGATATAGAACGAAAAGAAAATTTAAAGTGTTTGATATCTAATTTGCATGAAAACGGTATTGTTGTACAACTATAATAGATGCAAATGGATTGTATAACTTATCATTAAAATACGGAGACTTAATATTGAAGAACTAGTGACATTTTATTTAACAAAGTATTCCTATTTCAAAGCTGACGATTGAAATGGCGATTTTAAGCCGTTGTAGGTTTGAATTTGTTGGTGAAAGATTATAAATAATGCAGGCCGCCCACAGTCTGCTGAGTTCAATGTAAGGTACGTTTCGTTTCACGATTTTCTCTCAACAATCAGAGACAGATTTATGGATCCATTCCTTGGCCCACGCGTTACTTCTCGTTAGAGGGAAAAAGAGGCATCCTATTCGCTTTAAAAGATTATTCCACAGAGATAACATAAACTATAAATCAATACTTGCGGTGCGTCTATAATGACGTATAATCGAACCGATAATTTGACACGTGTTTAGAACTGCGATAATAGCCATATATGACGAAGCGAATGGTTTATTAAAAAACTGTGGCGACTACGTGATTAATAACAAAAGAACGACGCAAAAATTAGATTTATCAATGGTAAAAACGTAGTTCTGACGTATTATTAATTATGATTCTACTGTATTAAATATATAAAAAAAAAAAACTGTACTAATTTATATGTTCATTCAGTCAATTCTTATATATACAGCTAGTTTTTAATATCTACTGCAAAATACTATAATATATTTTTTAAATCGTAGTAGAATTTTCGTTCACCTTTATAAAAAATTAGAGATTCAAAATGAAACTTCTAAAACATTTAAACATACATAATATTCAATAAGTGATATGGTTCCTGAATGCAGTTTATTATTGTCCACCTGCTGATGGTGTTAACTCACTAGTGAATGGGATACAAAATGGTTCACATTTTATCGACAACTACGAAAACTGCGTGACTTACAATTGAACGTGTGCTTCACTAAATGTATGGAGAAATGAAGGTAAATAAAATGTGAATTAAAAGAAACAAATAATGACAGAAATAAACATTCCATCACGAGATGTTCTTGGTCTTAATTAACAACAAAAACAATTGGCAAGACCGATTGCAGAAATACAAAACAACGTTGATAAAAAAATAATGTAAACAGACTGCACTGACTGTAGCGAGGTCAATTTAGTTTAAAAATTAGTAATTAACACTATTAAAGATTTATGTTTTTTGTACTTACTTCAACACTAACACTTCATCTTCTTGCCCTTAAATGAGAAGCGCAGCATGTTCTCTTGTCATGCTGCATAAAATTTGGCATGAGTTTTACAATCAACCAAATATTTTAATCAGAAATTTTTGACATCGCAAAACGAATACATATAATAAAACGAAACAAAAAAATTAACATTATATTTTTTATTAAAATATTCTAAAGCCAGTCCTATAATTATGATAATCGTAGATTGTATCGATAGAACATGTCTCATCACTAGCGGTCGACCTTTCTGTACGCAGCCCGGGTAGTCACCGAACGGGTTGTAAGTCGTCGAACGTTTCTTAAGGGCTCCTACACACTCTACGATTGATTTAAAAAAAGTGATTTTATTTTAGAAATTCGCGTACTCATCAGTGTTCAGTCAATCAAGAGGTTTCAGGTTCGAGTTTAGCCTCGTACCACTGTGTAGATTGGAAGCCTATTCTAGGGAAGTGCCACTTGCTTTAAAAGTTTTTCTTTAAAACAATTACATAATTAATATTTAATTTAAATTACTCTCTGGCAATTGAATTACTGAATATGTTTATGCAAATAAAGCAGTCACGTGGAACTGTTAGGGAGTATAAAGCTGATTTTAATTTAATTTGACACAAATATCGTTATCATATTAATTTTAATTATCGAATACGAACATTGTTTTTTGTTACTGTAGGTAGACGTTGATGTGATGGCTCACAAAACGCCCTCCCACTGGTAATAACGCAACTTAAGATTTATTTTATTACATAATGTAATCATTCACTATGTCAGCCGTTCGCGAACTTGGGCTCGAAACACTTATAACTGACCTTGGATTTACTTGAATAGTTTCGTAGATGCGGATACAACTATTCTTCTATCCTTAGCCCTCCGCCTCACCAGTCCTTCAATCAATGCATGTTGATTTGTTTCATTTACAATCACGTACTACAGATTAATTTGATACACACTTTTTTATAGTATTATGCGCTGCCGTCGAGTCGGGGTCAGTAGAAAGGCTCACACCTAGTTTTGGCGATCGTAAAAACCATCGCAGTGCGGTAAAGCACTCTAGTGCATCACCCAGAGTTTAACTAAAGAGAGACCGGCTGGCGGAGTATCACGTTTTGATTCGGAACGTTTGTTCTGGTTCAACGAGGTATCTCTAAGAACCAGCGGCACCAGCTGAGTAGCCCATCAGGCTACCGATCGTGACGGGTGAAGTCGCGTCGTTTTCTCCAACGACAATCAGGCGTCTTTCAAATGACCACGTATGGTTGTAATGTTGACAGTGATCGACCGTCCTACATGTACCAAATTCTGTCTTCTGCATCGATTTTAAAATTAACTATGATCGTTTTAGTATCGTATTAGGGTATACACATTTTATTATGTTTTTTTTATTGATAAAAAAACTACTTTACAAAGTTATCAACTTTATTTTATTCGCAATGATTTTAAAAGAATATATGATAATAATATACAAATAACAGCTATTTATATGCATAATAATAATAACCGTCATCACGTAGACTATAGATTAGACACTGTATAGCCATCATACTAAGACTATACATAAATAATAAAAATCTTACGTTACGGACGCGTTTTCTCGGTAAGGGTACCTCTCCGCATCGTCCCATAAGGAACTTCGTTCCAAAAAGAACGTAAGAATATGTACTATAGCTTTCAAATCAAATCAAATCAAATCAAAAAAATTTATTCAACATAAATGAAAGTACATACTTGTTGAACGTCAAAAGAACTACCGCCAATTCACAAGAACTAGCCTCCGTCCTGAGAAGAATTGGCAAGAAACTCAGCGGGCATGTCTTTTTTTTTACATATAAAATTATTATTTATTTACTTTTTAATATTATTATTTTTTTAAATATGAATTTTTTACACTGAGTATTATAACGTAACAATTACTACAATATTGAAATGCCTGGAGCGAGCAACTCATTCCCACTTTGTGCAATCTTCTTTCGTAAGCGGATGTAGATTGGTCGGTGTGCTAGCGCCCTTAGACGCGGCACGGCGATGCATGCAAATCGTATGCGGCTGACAATCTAATTAACACTATATCGCGTGCGCCGTGTTGTTTGCTGATACTGCATCCAATTAATTCGTGTAACGAAAAGTAAAACATTTCAGTGAGCCTCGTTTTTGCATTTATTTGCGTAGTTATTTCAACAAGCCGTATTTCAAATTTAGATTCAAGCTCTTCCCCCAGCTTTACTTATTACTTAAGTATATAACTAAATTCCGTAACAAGAAAAAGTCGATTGAATATATCGATTTTTTCTACTCACATTCGATTACATAGTTGTATCACAATTACTATATTTGCACCAACAACGAACTAACAATTAACACATTTATTTTATTTTATTTATTTATAAATTTGCTTCGATGCTTATGCACTTTATGCACTTTGACACATATTAATAAGTAGAAGTAAATGTTAGGTTTGTAAATGTTTTGCTTTTTATTTATTTATTGCATAAATGGGTAGACGAGCTCACAGCCCGCCTGGTGTTAAGCGGTTACCGGAGCCCATAGACATCTACAACGTAAATATCGCCACCCACCTTGAGATATGAGTTCTAAGGTCTCAGTATAGTTACAACGGCTGCCCCTCCCTTCAAACCGAAACGCATTACTGCTTCACGGCAGAAATATACAAGGTGGTGGTACCTACCCGTGCGGACTCACAAGAGGTCCTACCATTATTAATTAATTATTATGCTTATTTAAAAAATCTTCCAACATATTTAATTCATGAAAGTTCATAAGAAACAAATAAGTTCCATGATAGTTCACGGAAAATAAACCTTTAATATTAATCAATCACGTCCTTCGGAACCGTAAGTTACTTGCACATTTACATAACTCGCCATTTACAAACGTGAGAAGCTAGTTTACTGCTAACTTACTAATTGAATAAAATTCCTATATCGGCACGTTAGTTATTCAGACATAATAAATTACATAATTTACGAGAGCGCAGGTTGAACTCATTCGTTTCGTCTAGCATTCAATGTTGTCTGTAATGGGGTACGTCTCATACAAAGTCGGGTGCGAATTTCGGAGTTTTACTTATTTAAAACGCGTATTGGGTAATTCGAAGTCGATCCTCGTACGGGTCAACGGTGCGACCTACATTTATTTTGTTGTCCTATTAACATTCTTTCTGACAAAACCGGTCTACGGGAGTAGGAACTAAATGACGTGTTTTACGCATGTCTAATAGAAATAACATAATTTTAATCAAAGCACGCGCCTCGTGTTTTAATTTAATAGGATTTGTTTTATCGGATGCCGCGTCAGATTCACACGTGGATTGATGATTCGAAAACAGCGTCCAATAAACAAATGCAACTATGATACTGATTTCAATCACGTTACAAGTTAATTAAGTCATTGCGATACCATTATTTCTGTGCACTAAAATATTTTCAAAATAAACCATAAGGAAGAATGGATACGTTTTATTAAATTTCCCCTTTCCTTGCATTGTGACCTGAATAAAGATCTTTATCGGTGCTATCGAATACAATAGAACATTCTACGATATGTGTTCCGATAAGTCTCAACCTACGCGCTACATGCATAAATGCGCACGCGATCCTAAAACGTTATTCTCCGAAATTGACAGACCGCTGTAGAAACAGCGAAATCGCAGCCAATGTCATCAAACGCCTGTTCTACTCAAGTTTCATCCATCCGCCTCTAGTTCGTTTGTGTAGCATTTGAGAAAACCAATTCACATTATAAGCAGACTATTTTACTATATTTAAAAGTCATTCAACTTTGTGTATGTTTGCGATTTAACGAAAAGTGTTAGTCACGTATCTATCACCTTTGCTTTCATGATCGGTTGAAATAGTTTCAAACAATAAGTCTTCCGCCAAGATTAAGAACAACACTGTTTGGTAATATTTGTATTAGGTACGAAATTAGAATGAAATCAGGCTTTAATAATCAAGTATTTTTTTTCTATTAAATGTTTCTTTTAAAGACATTGATTGTCATTGGACTTTGTATTATTATAATTTTTTTTGGTATACTAATATTGCAAAACTCAATTATCATTCATTAACTTGATGTAAAAAACCCAGACCAATCTTTTTAAATATCTCCCAAGCGGATTTCTTCAATTCACGTGGCCTACTGCCCAGATATGATTAAGCTACACCTCCGCTACCAAAACAATGGATATGAATTATTCATGTATCAAAATAAGACTGTCAGCATACCCCTCTTTTTCACACACACACCCGTGCTTCATAATGAGTTATTTAAATTTAGCGTTCTCACTAACCTAATAATAGCGTTAGCGAAAATGTTATGACGGGTGCACGTAGACGCGAGCCGATATTGCGATTCCGATTTTTATTTATTGTAAACAAGACTTTTTTGAGATCCATCAACACTAAAAGCATAGGTTCTGCGCCCAAGTTTACATAATACAGCAATTCGCACAATTTTCATTTATTTATGTTAAAGTGAATGTGAAACTGTCCAATTACATGATAAAGCAATGAACGACGTGATAAAGTGATCACTTGTCTCTGTCAGATCTGATTGTATCTGAGACCGGTGATTTAACGAGTGACATGACGTATAACAACTATATTACTCGCAAGAGAACCTTTTAAAAATACTTGTGCCCGGTGGTCAAAACCACCTGAAGATTTAGATTCATTTTAATGCATTACATTGTCCCTTTTGTTTTGTTATTTCTTCTTGTAAAACTTTTTTATTGACAGTATTTAAGCTTGGTATAGAAAATTGCCTTGAATTATTTTGTCTTTACTATCTATACTATTATAGACAAATATTAACAAAATAGACAGATAAATAAAAATGCGTACCTACAAGTACATAGTTTCTTCGCTTGTAGCGTTATGTTAACGATAAGAAAATTATATTAGGGAGAATCATATTATTGATAACCACTTGCCGGATTGGAAAACAATTTAAATGTCGAATTAGGTATCTGATAGTACTATTTTTGGGTGTCAATAGGACGACTGGTGCCCCTTAAAAAACATCAGTTATCCATCAACTTTGAGATATGAGATCAAAATTAAATAAAATTAAATCTCAATGTTACTACGAGAACGCTGATCCTCGCCGAATCAATACGAATTAATATTAATTTGCTGCATAAATAGGAAACGGTTTGCTGTGATTGGCGGCGGCTTTCTCGTAGTAGTGTCTATGAGCATTCATTGTCGATTCAACACCGATTTATCTGCGAGTTTGGCTACTTGTCTAAGTACACAAAGAAGATATGTATACAAACGGTATTTGCTAGTAATAAATTCTTAATCCGAACGATGATTGCATATTAGCACCGTAGATTAGCTAGACAAACACTGCAGAGTCGAGACTTGGCGATTTAAAATCTTGATCTAAAAGTTCAACACCCGAAACTGACTTATCGCCAACGTCATATCGAACGTTGATAACGTAATTTTCTTTCGTTTTGTTGATGTTTGGCTAATAATAATGTGCGGCCGTGTTTTTCATTCGTTTATTTAAAGGCTTGGAAATTTTTACGTTTAGTTTTCGAAAAATCGACTGTTGTCATTTCCCGTTCCCCGGAAACCGAAAGAAAACTATGATTTTTTTTATCAATAGAAATGAAAATTCAGTTTGAAATCCCTTTAACATACTCTTTCTTTAAACCAATGAATATTCAGTAATTTTTTTGCGAATGATCTCTCTCCTCACTATTTTTTAACGGAACCCATAGGCGCATTAACGTGAATGATTCCACAGCAGTAGGCAGTAGCTTAATTATGCCACTCGCATTGCTGGTGTCCGTGACTATTTACTATCAAATGGACCCGGTGGTCGTATGCCTACGAAAACACGAAATCAAGGCTTTGGAATGACAGACCTCATTTCGCAACATGATAGGCTTTACTGTTAACGGCAGATATGAGAGATGTCGGCAATCCCAACGAGTACAATGGTGTACAATACACCATTCCATTAGTGCTCATTATAGAACCAAAGGGGAGAATCAATAGTAAAGTGAGGCGTTAGCAACCCAAACGCAAGCACGATGGAGAAGTAATAGTTGACGGGATCTAGGTAACATGATTCATAGTCAAACAGACTCTCCATCTTTTGATTAATAGTTGGACAGACCTATTTATAACGGCGGATCCAGGGGGGGGGGAGTCATGACCCCCCCTGAGCTAGTTCCAGGACTTGAACTAACTTGGACTAATTGAGGAACATCATGATTTATTTATTATCTATTGTTATCAAAATTAAATTATAAGTTCTTAACTTGCCCACGACTATGTGACCCCCTCCTGGCGCCAAAGCTGGATCCGCCCTTGCCTATTTACTATGTAAGATCTGACGAAACAGAAGATAGTTTGTTTGATCTTCGACGTAAACGTTCCGATCGCTTTAACTGCTTTAACTGAATACCGCAAAGTGGGATGGACAGCCGTCATTTGTTCCCGTCATTGCTAATGGCTTTTAAAAGTGACGGACTGTCGTATAGACAATGGCCGGAAAAAAACAACTACACTGAACAGCTCGCCGAGACTGCCTCCGTCGCATGCTTCGGATTCTTGCCAGCTTCCGGGTGAACATTCTAGAATTGTCACTCCCGGGAGCCTTGTTGTGATGGAAGGATGTAATGATTGATTCATATCTTTAACAGATAAATCATCAACGGATTTTGTTATGTACAAAATTGATCAGTATCTATTCAAAAGTTTATATACATTTTCATGGTTCAATATTTTTACAAGAAAACCAAAAGGGTTATGAACCTTACATTTAATTTCATGATTTATTTATTTATTGCTTAGTTAGGTGGACAAGCTCACAGCCCACCTGGTGTTAAGTGGTTACTGGAGCCCATAGACATTTAATGTACCATGTACCATGAGTACCAGTACCATGAGTCTCTGAATGTTCTAAATAAGAAATAACTCCTATTTTGGTCATATATAGATATTATTTAATCGAAGAATTTTGCTTAAGCAGAATAAATAACACATGATACTGGTTACTGGCCTATGATAATATTTACTATAGGTATGCCTATACCAAAAACAAAGTAACATCTTCCTAGCTCAGGTATTAATATTGCACTCCTAAATGAAATGAGAAGAAAAATAGAATGAACCTCAATGTCAAATTGAGCAACAGAGTTAATAATTCAAGAAAAAAATCAAAGTCAATTGTTCATACAGCGCATTTAGTCAAACAAATTCTGACTCTCAAATGGAAATGATCCAGCCGCATCCAGAGGATTTAATGAAAAGCCGTTAACGAATTGGTACCCACTGTATAAAAATAAGAAATGTCAGATTACTTAAACTATGGAGGAGGTGACATCGTGTAAATCTTAGGAAACTAGACATGCCCAAGATAGAGAGATACCAGGAATATTTTGGAGGCGGTGTTTCTTGGTACAAGCAGCTATTCCACCCAATAATATTAACGTAACAAGACCGGTATGTACAAATGAAATAAACTAATTTATTAAGTACTAGCTGACCCGGCAGACTTCGTAGTGCCTCAATCGATAATTAAAAGACCTAAACTTTTGTATAAAATAAACTTAAAACAAACAAAAGGAATCCGTCGGAAAGGAAAAACAAAATTGTAATTTTTTATATATTTTCGAATATTTTCATATTTGTCTACCTTTTAAACCTTCTCTGGACTTCCACAAATGATTCAAGACCAAAATTAGCCAAATCGGTCCACCCATTCTCGAGTTTTAGCGAGACTAACGAACAGAAATTCATATTTATATATATAGATAAACTAAGCAAATACATATAAAGAAACTTCTAAGCAAAAAATTCGTTAATTTTTTATTGTTATAACAACTTGGTTTCAAAAATTGAAAATGATTTTTAAACACTTGATAGACATTATCGATTCTAAAACAAGACGTTTGATACTTGAGCTACAACCATAAGTTTATTTTTAATAGCAGAAGTTGTGCATTCCGAAGCCATATATCATTATAAAATGACACGAATAATTATTTAAATAAAGTAATTATTAATATTATATTTGTAGATTATGCAACAAGTGAACAGACGGTTAACAATTATTTGGAAATTAACTTGGAAGCCGATGAGTGAAACAGTTGTCTAACTGAAATAGCAGTTAAAGAATTCGATTCTGTTCCCCACCGAGGCTAGAATAGTTATGCAGCTACCGTGCTTACTTGACAATTTCGTGTTACGTAAAATAAACATTTATAGATTTCGTAGAATTACGAATATGAGAATAACGTTTTATGCTTGACGTTTATGGTCTCTAGGCTTGCTTTGATAGAAACTAATGATCACACGATTTATTTTTAAGTCAGGAATCTTACTAATCTATTCCAATTTTTTTTTCTGTCACTTCAGATCTTTTTCCATGTATTTTTATTGCAGAGTTCAGACGTACTGGAATCGTTGCTTTTATCCACACCACGTATCCAGGAAACATTTATAATTTTTTTCCTACCTATGCTGATAGCCTTGTGAGACTATTTCAGCTTCAGATGCTAACGTGTAGGTAAGCTCTCGGGGCTCAAACCGGAAGTGTTGCTAACACTGGCCCTGGTAAGAGCAGTGTTTCGTAGAATCTACCAACGGATCGAAAACGCGACCCACTGAGAAGATCCAGCGAGAAACATAGTGGGCTGTCTCTATGACAATTTCTAGATAATATATGCCTTTTTATATATACATACCATGCGACTCTGAAGTAACATCCTCTTCATGTGATTCCATAGCGCTGCATTCACTTCATTAGAAAAGGGCCCATGTATGCAGGTTTATCTGTATCCCTTGCAGTGTTTATGTCCATGATCGATGGTGACTCAGAAATCATCAGGCATCAAATAGCCTGTGTGCTCATCTGACTAGCAAGGTATTAAAAAAAAATTGCGTCACCGCTCAAAAACCTTCTTATTCAAAAGTACCGTTGACTATCTCGGCAGCCCACTGAGTTTCTCGCCGGATCTTCTCAGTGGGTCGCGTTTCCGATCCGGTGGTAGATTCTGCGAAGCACTGCTCTTGCTAGGGTCAGTGCTAGCATCACTCCGGTTTGAGCACCGTGAGCTTACCTACTAGTTAAGGTTACGCCGAAATAGCCTCTCAAGGCTATCAGCTTAGTTAGGAAAAAAGAAATACAAAACACCAAATTTTCGTCTAAAGACTTAGCTATTTCGAGCAGTATAGGTCCTTGGTGTGTAATATGTATAAGGCTATACATTAATTGGAGCTGGTCGCAACCGGCGCTACCGGTTCCCACAATGGCCGCAGCCTACAGACAAGACAAAGCCGCTCGCGAGACGATGACGGATGCCGGCAGCATTGCATTTTTAAGCTAACTCCACACACTCGAATTAACATTCCCGAAATATCTTATCAAAATTTTCGTATACTCAGAGTTCGGTGATTGAAAAGTCATTCATATCGTTTGTCATTTAGTTGATAAATAACCATACGACATTTATATATTTTATAGCATTTATTATTTATATATTTACAATATTTATTGGTTTACTGGTGATTTTTCAATATATAATTTTGCGGGTTTTTTTATTTATATTACACGATGTTATTCCTTCACCGTGGAAGTCAATCGTGAACGTTTGTTATGTACATATTTCGTTAGAATAATCTTAAAGCATACATACTTGCTTGCTTATGTATACTCTAAGAGAAAAATTGGTACCTGCCAGCGGGATCCGAATACCGGTGCATCGCAAAATAAGAATGCACCGAACGTCTTATCCTTTAGACCACAACGACTTGCGACGATATTGCGAGAACCTAGATAGATTCGATAAGAATATACCGAACGTCTCATCAAAAATTAACCACGGACTCTTACAGAATTGTAAAATACAATTGAGACTTCACATTTCGGTCACATATTATGAACATATACTTAAAAAACAATAGGCATACTTACGTTTGAACGCATTTATTTTTTCGCCCACAGTTTCAACCTCGTGGACTACACTTTATGTGGCGTGGGCAGAGACCTGTGCTCTGCAGTGAGATGAAAGGCATCATTAATTCTTTCCTGGAGCTAAATAATTTTTAATACCGAATTTCGATAAAATAGGTTTTGACGTATAAACGCAACAGATAGACAGAGCTAATTTCGTATCATACTATTTGTATGGATATAGTATCTTCTTCTTTTTTCTCTTATCCCATATTAGGTGGGGTGGACACAGCATATCGTCTACTTTACAACCGGCCACTTGCCTGACATTAACCCTTCTTAGGTCACAAGTAGTATAAACATTATATGGAAATATACATAGTATTTTTATTTATTTAAATCATTAGTAAAAAATGTAACTTAGGTAAACGAAGAATAATCGCAATTTCTCCAAGAATATGAAAGTTATTTGCTCTCGAAATACGTTTATCTAACCTAAAACAAAGTAATCTGGTTATTTACTTAATTGTAACATTTAAGATCCCCGGATTATCTCTGAACGAGATGAGCTAGACATTATCTCAACTGCTCACGTATTACTTGTTCAACATACGTGCAAGTCTTGGACTCAGTAGGTATGACACAAATATACTAAATCTATGCTAAATCTATTACAGAAAACTATAACGAACAGTTAAATACAAACTATAGTAGACTTTCGATGCCATTAAAAATGGACTGAATGCTTAATTTGAAAATTTTGAAGCCGTGGTGGCTGCAATGCTAATACGCCTAAAATACCAAGATTTTGTTCAGGAAATACCAGGACGATTCGACTATGTTGGTGTTCAAATCCCATAGGTAGGTATAATTTTTTTGTAATGAAAAATTACCTAACTCATTTTCACGAATAACTTCCACGATGAAGGAAATTATACGGGTAACATTATATAATAAATATCACACTTATAAAAATTGTATTATATTTGCGTAATTACTATACAATTGTGATATAGATTTCAAGTCTAATGGTGGGTGCCGGCATTCACGTTTTGATGTCTATGGGCTCCAGTAACCCAGGTGAGCTCGTTCACACATCGATGCAATAAAATAAAAATACACATAGATTGATTAGACCCACGTATTCACATATTCAATTCATTAGCTCTGGTTACAGTTTTTTTATTTTTTTTATTTGTTGAATGACCAATAAAACAGAAACCTGTGTTAGGTAAATATAGATTTAAAATTGCTACTAGCTGAAGAGAATCAACGAAGGAAACCTTTTAAGAACTAGCGGCTGATTCTACATTTTCGAAATATTTCGGTAGCTTTTTTTTTCCTACCTAAGCTGATAGCCTTGAGAGGCTATTGCAGCGTAACCTTAACTAGCAGGTGAGCTCACGGGGCTCAAACCGGAGTGATGCTAGCACTGACCCTAGCAAGAGCAGTGCTTCGCAGAATCTACCACCGGATCGGAAACTCGACCCACTGAGAGGGTCCGGTGAGAAACTCAGTGGGCTGAGTCTATGGGTTAATTCGCTCGTCGAGCCCTTCGTCGCAAGCGACGGGTTGTTGTATCTAAAAGCACCGTTAATGGATCGGTAGGATACGTAATGACGTGTTTTGGGCGACGTCGACTGTTTACCATTCGATCTACAGGATCGGGTATGTGCCGGTAGCAGTTACATTCAATGTAAAAGTATGTGTCGGTTAGACAGTGGCGGCTTGTACCCCTTGCGTTCATGAGTGACCATGACTATTCACCGTCAGCGCAGTATGTTCGCCTGTCGATGTATAAACGCATTTAAAAAACGCATTAGACATTTACATCGTGAACAAAAATCAGGTCACATTTACTGGTGGTATGACCTCTTGTAAGTCCACGCGGGTAGGTACCACCACCCTGCCTATTTCTGCCGTGAAGGAGTAATGCGTTTCGGTTTGAAGGGTGGGGCAGCCGTTGTAACTATACTGAGTTACTGAGATCTTAGAACTTATATCTCAAGGTGGGTGGCGCATTTACGTTGTAGATGTCTATGGGCTCCAGTAACCACTTAACACCAGGTGGGCTGTGAGAGCTCATCCACCCATCTAAGCATTAAAAAAAATTAAGGCGCCAGTTAATTAATTACTTTTGGAAAATTTAAAAAGATTATTCATTACATCATAATAACTCGCTGAGTTATATATGTATTTACAGTGATAAGGTGGTTTTAAATTTACGTTATCTTTGTGTTTGATCAAGATGTCGTTTCGGAAGTCTAGGTCGTACGTCATTATTAGACTAAGTACAAATCGGGTCAGCATTAGATTAGCTACAAGTGTATCTTTTCAGACATATTATCTACAAACTGATAACTGTGGTACAACTTTTTAGCTGGAAATCAGAGTTGTAAAGATTGCTATATTTATTTATTTTTTAGTGCGATAGTAACAGTTTAGTTGTTAGGCGACGTGTAGACGTCTGAATAATACGTATATTAATAAGAAAGTAATGCTGAAAAGTAATTATGTATATTGATTTAAATATGTACATACATACCCCGCAGACTTTGAACACAGTATAATTTTAAGGTGTTAATTGTAAATTAGTAATGTATGCAATTTAAAAAAAAAATAAGCGTCTCTGTGTAATTAAAATAAATAAAAATTTAAGCTTTTTACTGCAAAACTATGAAGTTATATAGTTATGATGGTTTTAAACAAAAAAATGTATGTCTGTGTATTTGTCCCGGCTAATTCCAAAAACTGATTCTCATGTCTCAAATGTCTCAAGTCGATGTCTCAAACCCTAATACCGATTTTGACGGGGCATTAATTGGCAGATAACTAATATTGTTAAGAGTAACTTAGGTTCCTCCTCCTCCTCCTTCAGTCGATCGCTCATTGCTGAGCATCGTAATGCGCCCGCCTGTGACCTTTTTTTGTAATTTGTAGCCACTTTTGTCGGTTAGTGGCACAGTGAAGTGCTTGGCTTAGTATTACGTCCAGACACTCGGATACTTGTCACTCCATCGTTTTCGTCTCCGACTTCTGGATCGTCTTAGGTTAGTTACTTTTATTGTAGAAAAAGCATTTAGGGTTCCGTGCAAAATTGCAAACCCATTAAACTGATTCAAACAGGGAAGTATTATTAATATCAAACAAAGCGTGTCAAATTACGAGTACTTTGTGTAATAAAATCGTTTAACGTCAATTTCAACACAAGATTCGCCAACCATATACAAATGTTCAACAATGTCAATCATGAATGAAACACGAATTACCGGAGTCACTTGAAACATCCAATTCACTTGCTCAAATACGTATTTAAATCGACCTTTTTACCCTCGCTGTTACGCAATCGATATTACAATGAGACTTGGGCAAAGATTTGAACAAGTGTAAGTTAGAGATCGCGCGACATATCGTTGCGACGCTTGTGATACAGGTGCTGGTCCGGCACGCGGCTAATGTAAATGATACATGCTTACAAATTATCGTCATGTTTGTGAAGCTAATCGGGTAATATTTTCACTGGTGGTAGGACCTCTTGGGAGTCCGCACGGGTAGGTACCACCACCCCGCCTTTTTCCGCCGTAATGCGTTTCGGTTTGAAGGGTGGGGTAGCCGTTGTAACTATACTGTGACCTTAGAACTTATATCTCAAGGTGGGTGGCGTATTTACGTTGTAGATGTTTATGGGCTCCAGTAACCACTTAACACCAGGTGGGCTGTGAGCCCGTCCACACATTCAAGCAACAAAAAAAAAATTGTAAAAAAATATATATAAATTCTCCTTTAGGAAGTTAAAGACGTTAAATTGATCGCAATGACTGAAACATAAGGGCGGGGTCTGTAAAATCGCTTAAAATCAAATGAAACACAGCGTTAAATCAGCAATGTTAAAAACAAATTATTAAAACAGCTAATTAATGTACGAAAATAACTGCAGTAATTGCAATTGCAAGCGGTATTACATAAAAAACAAACATTAAATAATAAGCTTTTTTTTTTTATCAGACATCGAATAAGAACTCTGCGCAAAAAGTAATGATCTAAAGTTTTTGTAAAATAATTTGTTTGTTTGTAAGGTACCTAGTAAATTCGCTAAGATTTGTAGTAAAACGCTGGCTCGAAAGTGAAACTGTCAAAGAGACAAATTCTTAACCAAGACAAACGATATTTTATTTCATTCAATAAGCATGAAAGTATACTAACGCTTTATCGTTACGCGCGTATATATTGAATTTTAATGAAACATTTTTAATTTATGCATACGAAGAAACATTGTTTACTTAATACTAAATCAATACGAGTCCGTTTTGTAGTCCGTTTACGTCTCGACAAGCAGTATTTTTTTAAACAATCGTGGCGCCATACTTTCGTTCTCTCGTCAGTGGGGCCACGCGGTGCAACAAAAACCCTACGATAACGTATAATGGACTCACTTAGGGCTGACAAATGATCCAGTCTTAATAATAAACGCATATTTATGCATAAATAATTATAATAAGATGTTATTGATATAGTGTATCTATTATATTTAAAATTATGGCACATAGCCTGTTTTTTGTTTAATCTACTGTTTCTTTTGTTAGCGTCAATTCTTTCGTTGCCAGCGTAACCCAGGGTACTACAGCTATGTTTAACGTTGAATATGCTCACAAGTGCTCAAAATTGGCAGTCAGTAAGCATGACGACAATTACATTGAAAATTTGCTTCCCAGCATTAATTTAGAAAACAGTACTTAATAAGAGTCCCACACAAAGGGATTTTCATATAATTTTAAAATAATCTATGAATGGTAAAGAAAATAACTAAAATAAGGGTCAACCCTAGACAGGTGGCCAGAAGCTGGCGCCTGTCTTATCTCAAGGCACGTGGGCTCCACCATCGTCCTTCCATCATCCTAATTCCCGGAATGCATTCCACACTTTTACAAAGACATTTTACGCTAAACTTCTTATCTCATCGAATACTGGTTCCAGATTATGGTTCGCTCTCTGATATTCTGAACATTTAGGTTATATATTATGTGGGTAACACTCTGCATTCAAGTTTATTTATTTATGGTTTATTCGCCAAAGCCTGTCAATCATTCTTGTTTTATACAGATTCATATGAAGAAAGCGTCGCCTTATAAAGTGCAGTCGACTATTCAAGAGTTAATGTATCAAGTTTTTATGTCCAGTAAAGTAATATCTGGCACTGCAGCGCTGTGTCCACTGTCTTTACTATAAATATTTCAACGATTTTATTTAAAACAATTATTTTTGCTATTAATAGAGTGAATTAAAACAGCATGATTTATAATCTTAATAAATGTTGTACGAGAGTCAGCGAGAAATTATCGTAATTAAAAAAAATAAAAACTGTAATCAACAAACCAGTTATATTTACATGTTTTATTATATTCTAACGTTATTGATCACATTTCCAGACAACATAATTAAGCTACACAAAGCAAATAACAATTCTATTTCGTAATTTAATCTGAGACTTCGAACTTTAATAGCTTACATGTTGATCCGGGAATAGAAAATTCAATATTTATTATTTTACACGGCTATATTTATAGAAATAATGTAATTAATAAAAAAATTGTAATTAATTGAATAGTACTATTTTTATTTAATGTCACAACATAATTTGTTAAATATGATTAATAATTCATAATAATTCATTCGCAGCGATCTAAAACACAATAAAATATGAAATACACGATAATGTTTGAGAGGGCTTTAGAGATAATACGTATCTAATTATGAATAGTTATGTAACCCATGGTTCTGCGGAGATATTATAGTGATAGCAATCTGAGACAACGGTCGTGTACATCGTACACTATAATATTATATTAGGTTTGAGATCATTGAACGGATTTCGTGAAAATTTAATTCTTTCTAATTTAGTTCTTTACATATTTCATAACAACGCAATATTTTCTTGTTGGTGGTGAGTAATTTTTATTAATTATGTTTTAGATTTCATAATTAAATAGTTTAAATCTTTTTTTTTAATGCGTAAGAAACTTTAAAAAAGTTTGTAATAACACTTTTAATATTCGGTGTGAGTTTGTGTACTGCACAACGCAGTCCTGGTTTTATTTTCTGAGGCAGTCAGATTTCTCGAGAAAAATATTTGATTTTCAGAATCTGATTCTTTTTCTGACATTCTTAAATGTTGACAAAATGCATGCGAACGCTAAAGATCTGAATAAATTGATAGTTAGGTGTGTGATAAATAACAATAATTAATAAATATTTTTACATTCGTATTTTTAGTATAAAATGTTTTAATTCAATTGTATGTTACATAAAATACAACATAATTCTATGATACAAATAAACATACACAGACCTAGTAGTCTACAGAATAAGAATTAAAATAAAAACGTGATATAAAAACAGCAATAAACCGAATATATAAAATCCAAACATTTTACGAACAACAAAATGAATATCTTCGAGTGATTACCATAAACGGCTTATGATTGTGTGAGAACTAGTTATTTTGAAATAAATTATTTCACAGCTGAGTTATCAGATGTGTTTTTTTTTAATTCAGTCAGTCATTCATATGTTAAATGGCCCTGCGGACAACCTTCGATATGAAATTAATTGAGACTAATTGATGTAGTGTGATATGATTTGACGTGACGTTTTTGTTTTGATTTTTATTTTTTGTTAAATGCTATTTATATCTTTACAGGTAGTCAATAATGACAGCAGACCAGAGTAGAAGAAGAATAACGTTCTCTTTATCAATATCCAACTACAAGCATAAAGCGTCCTAAATGTCATTGTATTTAATGACATTTTTAGTGAACACGAATCAGTAGTGCCGTGGTTATGTTAGGACACTGAACTCAGTAAGATTAAAGTTTCAATCGAGAGACAGCGATGCGCGCGAGTGAATCTCGGGTGCTCAACAAGATGGAAGTGCGGTGTTCATTGTTCAAACTCTTGCTTTTCCAAATGCTGGTAGCGTGGTGCGACGCGAAGCACGTCTGGACTGATGACATGACGAGAGTGGAGCTTGGTTCCGACGACGTTAACCGAGAAGTCCAGGATAGCATAGATACATTTATGCACACTGGTGAGTTTTTTTTATTTTTTTATTGCTTAGATGGGTGGACGAGCTCATAGCCCACCTGGTGTTAAGTGGTTACTGGAGCCCATAGACATCGACAACGTAAATGCGCCACTCACCTTGAGATATAAGTTCTAAGATCTCAAGTATAGTTACAACGGCTGCCCCACCCTTCAGACCGAAACGCATTACTGCTTCACGACAAAAATAGGCAGCGTGGTGGTACCTACCCGCGCGGCCTCACAAGAGGTCCTACCAGTAATATTAATGACAATATTTATTTTTTAACGGCATATTTTGTGGAAGTCTGATAGTAATATAATTGTTTATTTTCAAACGTTCAAGGTGGGATCAAATTAAGGAAAATATTCAACAATCATATGAGAAAAAAACAGTGTTTCTTTTTGTTGAATAAAATAACTAAAAAATAATCGTTTTTGTGACAGTAGAACTACAACCAAGTATGCTGTGATGTAATTGTTACGATGGACGTTGAGTACAAATTTAAATGAATTAATGTGGAATTTATGCGTAGAGCAACGTTTCAACAATTTTAATAAAATTGACATCTTCTTCATAGAAACGGACACCGTGTGAATAGAATTTGAGAAAATTAGCATTCGAGCCGAGGTAATTGTTAGTCTGCATGAATATCCGTAGTTTGTCAGGTAGTGTATTCTGTCGTTTATATTAATTCATCACGTGCCGATGGAATAATAAAAATTAAATTTTTCTACCCGAGAGAGATCATGTTACGAGAAAAAAATAAAAAAATCCAAATCTCGCGTCTGATCAAAGAGGAATTCAAAATTGATATCTCGTAAACAATTAGAAGTGACGGGTGACATGGGTTCGCAAACGTAAGGATTTTAAACAAGATGGATTTCTTCAGTTTTGCCTTCGTGTTCCCATGACGCCGGACCTTTTTGTGTTTGTCAAATAGTTTGAAACGTCTGTAATTGGATTAAGGCTTCCCGGTACCTACGTATACTTGGAATTGGAATATTTGGAATTTAATTTTAATTTTTACTTATTAAGGAGATTAGCGAATGTCCCAGATTTATAATAAAACTAACCGTACTCGCCCGCTTCGCTGGACATTTAAAAATAACATTATTATTTATTGTAATTATTATTAAGGACTGATGTTTCCCGAGCGCTATGACATGTCCTTCTTGAAACGAGGCTTGTGGAGAGTATTAAGCGGTAAGCAGCGGCTTGGTTCTGCCCCTGGCATTGCTGAAGTCCATGGGCGACGGTAACCACTTACCATCAGGTGGGCCGTATACTCGTCTGCCTACAAGGGCAATAAAAAAAAATTCATATAAATATTAGCCTATCCATTAAGTACATGTATTTTCTACATGGATACCAAGTTTCAAGTTAATCGGATGCATGGTTCAGTAGTTATAACCGAACATCCGTAAAAATCACTGTAGATTTATATATTAGTATAGATGACGCGCATTCGAGAATAAATAAATATGAATTCTGAAGTTAAATAAATGCTTGAATATCAACTTACTTACCACAAATACATTTTATGAATTGCAATGTAAGAAAATCTTTTTGTTTTATTATTGACACTTTTATTGATGATCAAATCGACTTTGAGTTTCTTTATGAATTCTATAATATTATGTTTCAATTTTTACGAACAAAGTTTATGGGCATACGGAACATCAAGCGTTTCTCAGATTTCGGATAAATTGTCGTTAAACGGTAAATTGGGAAATTGTATGCAACCTAAATAGTGTCATTGATTTCAAACTTCAATTTTCTGTTATTTTAATATTTAATCCCAAAACTCGAAAATTAACTGTGATTAATTGTTATTTAGTTCGAGTTCAAACTTTTCTTGAAGCATGAATTAGCAGAAAATCAACTCTTGAAATTGTATTTAATGCCAAATACAATGTAACTTAACTACATATAACACATTTACCAAAAACGACCGTTTTTATCAAACATTCTGTGCTATACAATATTCATTGACAGAAAATTGAGAACGTAGTTTTAATAACTAATTTCAAACCTCTGGCATAAGTATCATAATTATGCAAAAAATTACCCGAAGCTTCGACCCTTTGATTTTTTGTGTCACCCGCGCTTAACCACATTTAATTATCATTATAATATAAAAAAGTAATCAAAGTCATCTAGGAAAATCTGAAAAACGAATTGTGGACTTATAGTCACGGCGCCGGCGCGCGGCAGTTCAACATATTTCTGCATAATTAAAAACAAAAAAATATCTGAAGAACTATGTGTTACTAGAAAAATTCATTGAAGACATTTATCTCTATTTCAACATGTACGTATGTATACAAATAGTCAATAATAACTAAGTAACAATTTAAAAAACATTTTTTAATTATTCCGTTATTTCTCCGTTTTATAAAAGCAACTTTTCCAAAACAATCCGGCTTCAAAACAACAAGGAAAATTAACAAGCCATTTGATGAGAGCGCTATAAAAGATTTAATTAAAATATTACCGAATTTTTTTATCTCCATAAAAAAGTAAAGTATAACGATCTTGATTCGTTATCGTGTAAATTCAATATTTGTACGCGGAACCTTATCTTCGTAGTGCAGAAAAGGCGCGAATCCGTTGGTCGGGGTGACGTAGGTGGTGACGTAAAACTGTCACTTTACACACGATATTATGTGCATTGAGGCCACTCAGTCCTGAACGTTTCATAAAATCATGCACATTTTAAACGAAACATACCTTTACCATATTTTGTTAGTAAAATATGATTGGCGTTTTACGTCAGATAATAATTCAATCACACCAACACATGTATTTTCATTAAATCGATCTTCTTCGTCTTAAAGTTTCTGCAATAATTTGCACACTTAATAGAACTGCATGTAATTTATTTTGGGGAAATCAGATGTCTAATAAATACGATCTGAAGCCTTTTAATGTTACCTTTTTATTCGGGGCCTTTTTTTTCTTAGTGTAGTTATTAAATATCACCGTTTCTAAAGATAGACGAGCGAACGATCTTATCGTGAAAATTAAATGTATTTAGTCACAAAATAAATAGTTACGCAGCACGTATTTTTACAGGAAACTCGTAAAGAGTTTGTTCTTGTCACATCGCCGTATACACGTATAATGCCACAGTTTACATACTCTGATTATGCTCGAAAAATGATGTAATACCTACATCTATATTGTTGGCTCGATCTACTTTCGGGTGCCAATTTCATTTTCAATTTTTTTCACGTCACGTTGAGAAAAACGATCCATTGCGACCCTATTAATCTTAAATATTTACCAGAGGCCATCACACTTAAAAAAAGTTAAAAATTCTAAAAACCGATAGATATCGATAGACAGCGATAGAAATAGAAAGGACGGAGGAACACTAGTACAAAAATGCAAATGTACCATGTTTTTTTTAAATTTCAATGGTGATTTAACTATAAACAATTTACAAACATCTTCGAGATTATCCTGTAGCTAAATTGACTTGAAATAGGTTTAGGATCATTAAAATTGACCTTGACCAGTCTACGGACCCCAAAATAATGAATATGATTACTGCAATCCCAATATGGAGGCAATAACAAACGTAAATATCTCCAAACTGCTTGTGCTGTGGCATTCAGACGAAAAAACAATTAATTCTGTTAGATTACAGACACATTATAACCACGGGGGTTCTGTAACTGTCTAGGGACCGTTCTTTGTTCTTTGTAGTATAATGTAACTTACGTAAGACACTGGATGTGGCGCCCTATTGCGTTTCATTCCGATTTTATCACGCCTCACAGAAGTTTAAGTACTTCGATGAATATAAAGTGATTTTAAATCAGATAAAGATAATGGAATAAGTGCTCTTTCAAATCAATAGGTTCTACTAAATCGTTGTACAAAAAAGTGGGCTATGTTGGACAATTTTAGACAGTTTTGCTTTCCACCTACACGCGCACACGTGAGGCGCTAAGCAATTAGGTCGGTTTACAGAATGGCCAGGCGGTTTCGTGGTATTGTAACCGGTAATAACAAATAATTTATTTCATCTTCCAGTTATAAAAATAAACTTTAATCATTCGGCTACACAGCTCTTGAGTGCAGATTGCCATTTTCCCTATTCTTCTACTCCCACCGTGATTGTTTTGTCCACGATCACCCGGCTTCTCGGTCGAGAGCCTACTCGAAGCACGTCAAACGCTAACTCGTATTTCCAGGATACCCGCTGAGTCAGATCCTATGTGGGTCGGCGATATAACCTATCACCGGCAGCTCTATCGCAAGACGCACGTAGAGAGCAACTTACACGTCGTCTTCTTGGTCTCCAAAATGGCATATACTGAAGAGGACCTGAAATACTTGGGGGGTCAAAATTTTAATGAAACCCTTATCTCAGCTCTAGGCTCAACGACGACGGGCAGGTGTGGATAGATAAGACCATTCTTGCTCATGCACCGCCACTTGCTTCTACGGGATGATGGACTCGCAAACATCGCCCGCCACGTCTTATCACTGTAGAGCATTGCAAACATAAAGCTTATAATATTTAATATTTACGCCGATAAATATTACATGTGAATGCTAACATTAAAACAAATGAAACTTGAAGTTTCAGTTGTATCCAAGTAACGGCTATTCACTGGAACGTGTGAATGCTTTGCAACAAGAATAGCCAGACCGACGATACTTGCTTGTGCCGGCGTACATCACGTCCTACCATCAATTTATCTCTAAATAGTATAAAGCAAAGTCGTATTTTGTTTTTCACTTCGGGTAAACTATGCAGCCGATTTCGATACGGTTTCCACGAATAGAAAGAGCGAAAGCCGATGAGGGTTAGTGTAAATAAATTGGTCAATAATTTGGACAAAATGGCGAAATCATGACGGTGTTATATTAATAAAACTATTTAGTTGTGTTTATATCGCTAATGTTGTCTGAATCTTAACAAAAATTGTTATCCATGCAAGTGAAGCTGTAAGCCTAAAGCTAGTGATCTATAAATTGTATAAATCCGAAAATTCACAGATCGGTAACTGCTTATTTCAACATAATTTATTCCTGTGTGAACAGGGTATAATTTATGAAACTTCTTATTTGAAATTTACAGTAAGTACACTGCGTAATGCAAGGTGTAGTCGAATAAGGTAACTAGATCGGACAATAACATTTTTTACCATGTTAGAATACGTTGTTGGACCAATATGGTTGGCAAGTACAAGTGGCATGTATAGAACTTGTGTGGCCTTAAATGCGATATCGTGTGTCTAGCGCCGTTTGGTCGCTGACGGAGCACGCAGAATTCATATGAATTTGTTCATACGATGAGCGATAAAACTAACGAATGCAATTGTTTGTTACAAAATAGAATTTCATACCGAGAAACCGTTTTCTATGATTTTTTCACATGGCGTTAACATATATCAGATTTCATATTGTTTCACTTTATTTAAAGAACCTTCTAAATTGAAATTTGTCACAACAAAGGTGAATTATTTTAAATTGAACATTGAGAAACATTGAATGTATGGTACAACCTAGGGTCCCTAGAAAGGCAAACTATCTGATTAAAGCCCAACGCGTTTATCCATACTATTCGATGTTAATTTGAAAATGCATGAAATGTAATCTATTCGTGCTTGTTGTTAGTGACTAGCCTCATGGTATAAAAATAAAGAAAATTCTAGAAAAATGCTTCAAATCATTTTTCTAGAGAAAACTGTGAATTCAATGCATTAGGAAAAAATTATCAAAATAATTGAACGTTTAAGCTTAAAACTGAAATAAGGAAACACAAAAAGCTTATTACCATTTAGTATATATAGGGCTATATATATATACGAGTATTTATGTGCCAAGTACACAATAATTCTAATTATTCTTTTTATCAGATGGATAACAGATTCAATATCTTTTATGATTATTTCGAAAAAGTGCAATTCTTAAGATAAATATCGCAATAGTTAAGATTTTTATTTTCGATTAGTGTTTTAATTACGTAAATTCACCTGTCGTGCCGTATTCATTCACGGCTAAAACTATTTTATCGGCGACGTAAATCAACGTCAACGTATTCCATAAATAGAAAACGATTTTCGTGTAAAACGTCACGTACACATTAATTGTCGAACATAGACCTTTAAAGTATTGTCGAAGATACGTATTATGTCATTAAGATTATAATGATTATACATAAATTTATTTGAATGTACGGAATGATGGCGCCGTGCTATGGCGCCATGTTCAGGGCGCAGGGCACGACATTGACCCGCGCTCTCGTACAAACGCGCCCGTCATGCTAATTATATCGTTACATTTCTTTGTTTCTTTCATCGTTTTTAGAAAAAAAAAACAATTTAAAGTACTCTCATACAAAATCAGACTCGATTAATGTTTAAGTAAAGGGTTTTGTCTATCTACGGATTCAAGTAAATAAAAAACTTACGTGATGCAATTTAGCGTAGTATTCATTATTATTTTTTTTAAAGGAAATCGAGTTCTATTTTATTATAATAACAAATTTTCGTTTTACGATGATAAATTTAGAATAGAATATGAAATTTTTCTTGCCTCAATTTTTTTTCTATTTTACCATTGAACACTAATTTCAGGGATATTTGACAAATTTAATTTAAAAAAGTTGAATTAATAAACGAAATTATATCACGAACAGCGCTATACTGGATAACATTTAATCAGAAAATTTAAGTTTAATCTTGCCAATAAAAGAAAATGCATTCATAGTAGAAGTGAATTGAATTATTGATAATTTAAAAAAAATTAAAACAAGTAATAATTATGATAATTAAATTCATTTCGAATATCAGATTTCTGATATGGTTCGATCGTAATTGCATCATCAGTTACCACGCGTGATTTGTTGTATGATGGTTTTATTTATTTACTACCATCAGCGTTTACCGGCCGTCGGGTCAGTGGTGCTGCTGCCTTTGTTTGTTTCCGTTTTTCCTGGAAAGCGCCGTCATATTCGAAACAAAATGCAAATGCTATTAACGCAAAAATCAATGGCAATATGTATGCAATGTAGGTTAGCTTTCGTTTTTAGTTAGTTTTGTTATATTTTGAATCTTTACAGCTGATACAATAATTCAATACCGTATTTTTATGATAGTCGAACCTCGGGGTTTGTGTTAGGCGATTAGCAACGCGTATGGACATCACTACCTACATTGAAAGGTGAAATGGTAGTTTCAATTGTGAAATTTTCTGATCAGAGGATACACGGCTGTTCGACACGGGTATACTGAAGCTACTGTTTGCCACTATAAATGACCATCTCAGATCGATTTTTCGGAGATTGTTTTTTTGATCATACAAGATCGATTTTTTTTATTATATGTAATTGAGTGCACGAGCTCGCGTCTAAACTGATATAAAGTGATTACCAGAGCTCAAAACATGAAATAGGCAGGATGCCATTATTATTATTTTTTTTACTTTTTAAGATAGATTGATTATTTTGTTGTGCCATGCTGTTCCAAACAGACAAAAATGGCTAATTCTAGTTACTGTCTGATATCAATTCACCCGATTGATGATAGTATCGATTAAAAATTAACTGTGTGTTTGATCTAGAATACCACTACTCTATCTTTTCCGGTATATATCTTAAAATAATATTAAGGGATTCACTGGAGAATAGTGGAGTAGCATTTTCTGAGTACTGTATCGAACGTACAACGATCGACATTTTTAATCAACAGCAACCATCCTCCATCCATCCATATCTGTCACAATATAGTCATGCATTCAGGTTCGAAAGGTGCAAAGCCAGAATACAATATAATTGAGACTTCTTATTATTGTAATATAATGTCATAAAGCCGGCTACACTCTTTATTTCATCTTCCCAACGTTTTGGCTGTCTTCCTTTTTTTCTACAGCCATCCCGTGGATGCCACTCTGTAATTATTTTAGTCCATTTTTCGTATTTCTCTCTTAAGATATGTCCTGTCCATCTCCACTTCAGCGTTCTACTTATTTTGATTGCGTTTTTAAATTTAGTAAATCTTTTTATTTCCGACAATCTTACTTTGTCTCTTCTCTTGACACCAGTGACACTTCTTTCTATGCTGTTCTGACATACCTGTATTTTATTCAGTCAGTCAGTATTGGAGTTGAATGGCCAAAAATAGAGAATATTGGCAATCTTTAGAGGAGGCCTTTGTCGATGACAATGTCGAGACAAGCTGTTTTGAAAACCACACCGAACGCCGAACGGAATACTTGTTTATAAGTTGCAGTTAAATTTAATTTATTAAGTTAGTAATTAGTAAGTAAAACAGCAATAAAGGCTTATTATTATTATTAATTTCACAAGGACGGTAGCGCCATTTTCATTGTAATATCTATGGCTTCCGATAACAAGTATTAAGGCTTAGCACCAGGTGGCTTGTGAGCTCGTTTATCCTTATCGTTCAATAAAAATGGCCGTAAATCCGTCTTCCTATCTTAACACGTCTTTAGACTGGATACATGATTGATTCGCGACAGAAATAGAAAGTAGTTACTACCTACCTACCTGCACTCGGTCAAAACACAAACAACGTAAACAGATAAAGTTTTTGATAATAGAAAAAAAAATCTAATGATAAAACGTACTCGTATTTACTGGTGGTTGAACCTCTTGTGAGTCCGCGCGGGTAGGTACCACCACCCTGCCTATTTCTGCCGTGAAGCAGTAATGCGTCGTAACTATACTGAGACCTTAGAATTCATATCTCAAGATGGGTGGCGGTATTAACGTTGTAGATGTCTATGGGCTCCGGTAACCAATTAACACAAGGTGGACTGTGATCTCGTCCACCCATCTATGCATTAAAAAAAAGTTGCATCGGAAGATTTTAATCCGAGATTCCTTTAGACTTTTAATTTCCAAGATGTAAATGATGTATTTAGATCATCATGAAATATTAAGCTCCCATCGTTCACACAGGTATCTACTCCCATCGACACCTGGATACGTCGCAGGTGCAAGTGGTGCGCCCGTTGAAAGTGACCCGTGATGGTGAGCTGGTCTCCCACGTGGTGGATCACTCCCACGAACACGGGCACGCGAGGGCGCGCCGTGACCTGCATCACACGGAGCATCTGCAGCCGCACTCTCTTCACTATAACCTCACCGTTGACGGCAGACAAATCAGGCTGGACCTAAGGTAAATTAAACATACCATAATTATTATATACCATGATAATCTCTATATAAAAAAATGAATTGCTGTTCGTTAGTCTCGCTAAAACTCGAGAACGGCTGGACCGAATTGGCTAATTTTGGTCTTCAATTATTCGTGGAAGTCCAGGGAAGGCTTAAAAAAGCTCGGAATTATATAAAAACAAACAATTTTGTTTTTCCTGTGATTGTTTCCCTTGATGTGTCTTTTATTTATCGATTGAGGCACTACGAAGTCTGCCGGGTCAGCTTGTAAATAATAAATATTAAATATTTACTAACAATCACGCCACGTTAACTGGTCCCGTGTTAAGTTCGTAAAGAACTTGTGTTACAGGTACCAGATAACGGGAATATATGTAACATTTTTATTATACACATACACGCGGTAGGCAGCGGCTTGGCTCTGCCCCTGGCATTGCTGAAGTCCATGGACAACGGTAACCACTCACCATCAGGTGGGCCGTATGCTCGTCTGCATACAAGGGCAATAAAAAAAAATAAAAAAACCTATATTTTAATATACCTACATCCATAACCCTGGAAAAGACATTTTATATTTAGCATACAAATATCTTCCCTTAGAGGGATTCGAACCCGCGACCCCCTTGTGTAGTGACCATGTCACTTACCACTACACCATACGGCCGTTAAAAATACTTATAAATACTTTAAAATTATTTTATTGCCTTCGACATGATAAATATTTGATGCGAATATAGAAAATGTTGGATGACGTTTAAATTCATTGTGAGTAGATAGGTGTTATTGCCTAACAGAGAGTACCGACAAGAGATTCGAATTAACAAAACATAAGAAGAAATTCAAAGATTTTTATTACCAATTTGTCATTCCCACCCTTCAAACCGGAACCCATGGCTGCTTCTTGGCAAAGCTAGGCCCGGTGGCGATATATCTATGTAGTGTGCCGCTAAGAGCAGTTCCATCTTTTTTTTTTATAGTATTGATGGTTGGACTAGCTCACGGCCCACCTGGTGTTAAATGGTAACCGGAACCCATAGACATCTCGAATGTAAATGCCACCACCCACCTTGAGACATAAGTTTTAAGGTCACAGTTTTTACAGTACAACGGCTGCCCCACCCTTCAAACCGAAACGCATTACTGCTTCACGGTAGAAATAGGTGGGGTGGTGGTACCTACTCGTGTGAAAAAAAGTTCGACATAACTGTTTAAAATGTACTTAATAGCCTGAAAGTGTATCGATTTCGTGAGATTTATTCCGTTGTCAAAACTCTTAAAATAAAGACATCTTCATGAACAAACATCCGTCTTCAGATGCACAATCACAGGTTTTCACGTCAAGAAACGGATCTTATCAAATACTTATCTGTAGTTATACGATAGTAAATACAAGAGCATACAACAAAGATAACGTTAAGTTCATGGGCATCGTGTGCTTAGAGAAGAGCAGCTGATCGTGAATTTTCAGTTACAAAACAAAAATCTTTAATTGAAATGCGATTAAAATAAAAAATAAAATATTGAATTATTTAACTAAAACTACTTTTACGGTTTCGTCTCGTGTTTTTTATTGTTATTACAATATTATTTGCAAAATTTCGAATACTGTACAGTTTTTGTGATCATCATTATCATTATCATCATCATCATCATCAACAGCCCACAGTCGTCCACTGCTGGACTCACAGTTTTTGTGATCACCGACGATTAAATGTCATTCGTTGACATCTACTATTCGCTGACTGTTTTTTTAAATCTTTACATCAGTAAAAACCATACATTTTGTTAGTATTACTTATAACCTGACATATTAATATCTGACTGTTTATTACAATATTTTTTCCTAAGTGCCTACTGCAAAGGCTATTAACCAGCAGTCCCTCGATCTTGCTTGATATGATGCTCAGAGGCATTAAAGCATTTTAAACCTGTAAGGCATTCGAACCGTCGGAAATAATATAATGGCAATAAAAACCGCGAGATTAAACCGTAGGTAACAGTTTTAATTGTGGCTATGACTCGTCAATACCGACAAAAATTATATAATACCATTAAATTTCATTTTGTTGAAGTTTATTAAATTAATTTTTTATTTTGAAATACAATTAATAATTTTTTTGCCTTATAAATCATGAAAGATAAGGAGAGAGATGTGCGTGTGCGCCACTATCTGTTGCCAGCGTCACTGACACAGTTTATTTTTTGCCTATCGCGAATCGTCCGACCTTCTCAAATATTTGAACTTGGCTTTTCTATATCGTACAGCTAACTTTTATCACGTCTCTCGAACCACGACGCGAATGTTGTCATTTGATATATTTCATCACACCAAATCGATTTATCTTCGATTTAGTATTGTAGAAAACAATGTTCCTTTGTGTGTGTTTTTTGTTGTTTTACAAATATATATATATATATATGTGTTGTGTAGTTCAATGATCTCGAGCAAAAAGTCTAAATAATCAATCACATCAAATTAATATTAGTCACGGTGCGACTCTGTATCATTTGCGAGAAACCAATTGGAAACTGACACAATGACATGCTATCGACTTGAGTACCACATGCAATATGGCCGTGAAAATGACACTGTTTTATAGACTCGATTAGTTAACTTAAATCGTACAAGAGTACAATTGGGAATCAAACAAAATCTTTTTTGTGCTCATTTTTAAATGTCTCCTAATTTGTTTAACTCGTTAATATAATTGAAACTAATTTTCGAGATCGCTTGTGAGATGTTCAAAACCAATCGGAACCTATGATGTCACAGTTACGAAGCACATACAACATATCGTCGTTGTCAAACCAAAATCTGCTATGTGCACTTGTTGAGATTTTTACTTTTTGACCTTTTCGTACAGTTCACACAGCCCTATCTACCATATAAAAAAAATTGTTATGTATCTATAGCCTTAATATTTCTCTATAACTTTCATTTGATATGGTTCTTAAAAATTCACCTTCATATAAAATTTTACACGAAAATGTTTTTACTCGTTAATTCAAAATAGAGTTTTTGCACGTAGCAGATTTTGGTTTGACAGCGACGATATATGAAAATCACCGCTGAAGCCGAAATGATACATGCTTATCTTAATTTAAATGGAAGATAAAATTAAGTTGTCAAATCCTGCTGATGCACTTACTCCTGTCCTAATGTACAGCTTATATTTATTATATTTCGTTGCAGAAAGCTGCGCTAATAAAGTTCTAGCGTTTTGCTTATACTAGTAAAATTTATCACTTCATATAGTAAATCTTATATTTTATTGACTCAAATTAACTCGATCTTACAATGTGGTAAATATGGACACCCAATTATGTGTGTGTGTGTGTGTGTGTGTGTGTGCGTGTGTTTGCCTGTGTGTCTCGCAGTTGTCGCGGCGCATCATCTTGTTAACCGTCTCCAAAAGGCGGAGCAAGCTCCCAATTCGAACCGTATTTTACGTTGATTTTTCCTGTACGGTCCCTAATTCCCAACCTTATCTCAAAATACAAAATTAGTAACGAAATCTACCAACTGACCTTGGGTATTATATATGTATTGTATTACAGTATTAGTCGCATGTCGAGCCACTCGTTTCCTCAGAATATGCACATAAATCTTTTAAATCCGTCTGCTGTTTTTCAAATAAAAATTTTACTAATACTCCTGTCGCAACTCAAGACTAATTGTATTTTTAAAGCTATGAAATCCATTGCGAACGTTCTTCTGCAATGTTTTATTTTATTTAAATTTCCACGAACATGCTTGTTTTAATTAAAAATAAGATGTGTTTTAATTCAATTTAAATGGAGCTCCTTTTAATTCATAAATGAAAATCTAAATGCCAATTTTAAAAATGTTATGAACACGTTGTATCCCTTATATATAGTATAAAGTACTTTTACGGTTTAATCTCGCATTCAATCGTCCGTGACAACGAAAACTGTAAAGAATTCAAAACTTTTGGTAATAATAAAATGACAATAACAACACGAGATTAAATCATAGAAATAGATTTAATAATGTTATATGTGATATATCTATTTACCTTTCATAAAAACTTTTTTCACATTTACTGCCTAAAAAATAATTGTCAAAATCAATAACTATCTTCAGCCCTTTGCCTTTATTGTCATTACGACTTTAACAAAAATGCATGCATCTATGTTTTGCATTAGTACTGTTTGATACGAAATTATTAATTTCAGACAAGTTGTTGGCTAGCCGCCGAATACACATACTTCTTACTGAGACCAATAAATTCTGCAGGCTATTTCCGTTCCAGTTTTTCACTTCTCTACAAAACTTATCAACTAAACCATGTCTGACTCACTTTGTTTTAGTCTAGCTTATGAAATCATTTTAATATAATAGCTCTAGTATTGTTTAAGATTAAAATTCACATTCTTATCTGCGTTTTTAAATAAAAAATGGATTATTGACGCTATATGTATTATTTGGTTCGTTATTTATCCAATTTAATTGAATTTTGTACAGTTTTATTTTGGTCATGTACGACACGTGGCTCTTGGATAGTTTCAAAAAATTGGTGTATTTCATCTATAGTAATATTTCGCAAGTATGGATTTCAGCACTGTATATAAATTTGTTTTTTGTTTGTTTGTTTTTTCATTCAAACGGCGATTATGCGATTAAATAGCTATTTTGTAGATATAGTTGTTGTACGTAGTACAAGGAAATCGAATAGTTTCAACAGATGTAGGTATATTGACATTCTACGATAGGATTATGCACTAAAATATAGTATTTTATTCGTATCCTTCGAGTCGTAGACATAATTATAACTACTTTTACAGATTTGTTTCGCGTTTTTTATTCTTATTACATAGACTCCGTTCCGGGCACATTCCACTCAATGAATTTGCTCATTTAATGGCGAAGGCTTCTGATCCCAAGTGTTCAGTTTGTGATGTTGTGAAAGATGCTACTCACATTATGATGAAGTGTGCGCGGAACGATGATTTGAGACAACAATTCTTTGCAAAATATACAGATTTTCGATAAGTTACAGGTGTAAATTACGTATTAGCCTTTCCGGAATCCGAAATGGCTGTCACATTTTATAAAACAGTTTTGGTGGGCCTTCAGAGACGATAACAGTTTCCTTTATTGTTTATATAATTATTTTGTTACTCTCTTTTGTTGTACAATGGAGTGGCATATTCACTAGGTGAATAATCTTCTTAAAATAAAGACAAAAAAAAACTGACTGACTGACGAACGTCGTTCGTGTCCACATAAACTGTTATGTATTCGTATGTTCGAATCGTCAAAAATAATGACAATTAAAATGCGGAATTAAACCGCAAAAATAGTTTTAATAAAAAAAATTAAATAGTTTGTTTTCGTTTGAAATTTGAACAAAATAGATCACAAATGTTCGATAACAATAAAAATCAACGTTTTCACACTCCATAAGCCTCTAAATATTTCATATCACAAGAACTTCCCCTGAAACAATTCAACGAAACATTTAGCAGTTTTGATAAATTTTAACAATTTTCAAAATGGCGACAACTAAAACGACATTGTAGTTTCAAAAGATAACACTGCATTGAATAAATCAATTACATATCTAGTTAACCTGATCAAAGAACCAATGCTTACAATTTTCCTAATCGAGTTTAATGCTCGTTTTATCTCAGGTTAGATTTAATGAATTCCTTATCTGGAAGGTATAGTCGCATTCTTGTTCTTAATATTAAGTATCGATAAATCTTCTATAGCCGCTACTAAAGCCGATAATGTTTTGATGAATTTATGAAGAATGATTTTAATAAAGGAATTCATGAAAATTTCAAGTTTTTATTTTGCTAAGATTTAAATAGATCATAAAGCTTTTATATACGCTGCTGAGACGTGGACCGTGCGAGACGTGAAAAGGAAGAAAATAGACGCTCTGGAAATGTGGTGCTGGAGAAGAATGCTTGGAGTTTCGTGGACCGACTTACTTCAGGAACTCGGCATCAAGCAGCGTCTATTTGGTATATATAGTACAGTCTCGAATGGTGAATTTCTTCGGACACGTTTCGCGACGAGATAGCCGGTCCATAGATCGCCTCGTTGTACAGGGAAGCGTTGATGGTACAAGACCGCGCGGGAGGCCACCAATGCGGTGGACCGACCAAATTAAAACTGCAGTGGGAGGTCCCCTAAATGAGTGCAGTAGAATGGCTTCGAGCAGGGAGAGATGGCGCGACATCGTGAGACGCATCAAGTCTGCCCCTTCCAACACTACATGACGATCACGACCACTCTGTCAAGAGTGACACGACTGAGAAGAAGAAAGCTTAATTTTAATTTTCGTATGATTTAGTCCGGAAATTGAAAGGTTAAACTATTTTTATGCAATTAGTGACTTATGTATGTCGTAACAATTAATCAGTTCAGTTTAATTTAATTCAGCTAACGGCTGAGTTTAATTAACTCTTACTGGTTAGTGTTACATAGTAACAATGTGTATTTGTACAGCTTGGAACATTTAATCTTCGTTCATTTCAAAATCACTTTTCTGTATGCTATATTTATCTTGTCTTCAGAATAATTTTTTTCCTGGCTGAGCTTTTGCTCGCCCACCTGTCCTGGTGAAACTGGAAAACCTTTCGGGCTAAGAAAAATCCTTTAATCCAAAAAAAAATATTTTTATAGATTTATTATTTTTATGGTATGTGTAATATAGTGATAATCATCAAAATTATAAAATCGCAAAATATTGACGGCGAGTCAATAAAATTGCTTAAAGACGAGGTTCGAATAATTGCACTGACAATTTAAAATTTACGGTTTTGCTACAATATTGTAGCCTGGATTTATTGAATTATTTACAATCTCATCTATGAACTTTATTTTAAACAAAATCGCCAAACTAGTATCCGATGCGACAGTGTAATTGGGCATATATAATTCAACTCGAAATCGCCGAGACTATAAAACGAAATATATTGAAACGATCGGCGTAATTGATCAGTTTCGACCAAATCCTTGATGGTTTTAAAACGTAGTCTTAATCGTTCGTAATAGGTACGCTAAAACGATATAATCAGAGTCAGAAATCTTTGAACCTAGACTCAGGGGATTTGTCAGATGTGTAAAGGATATCCTATTTAACAATGGCTAGTTATCAATATGTTTGTTTTTATTGTATTGTTGTCTACTTATGTGGATACCGTTTTTTTTTTCCTGGGTCTCGTAATTTTATTTTTATTTTTAATATTATTTTCAATAGCCAAAGCTATGTACATTAATATGGGTTTGCTGAGTGCATATACCATTTAGATTGCAATCCAGATTAGATCTAGGTACTACTTGTACGATTTAGCTAATTTGTACTGTAACTGTATTGTAATTTGTTTTATGCATCAATAATGGTACTGTACTGTATGGTATCAATAATGGTACTTACTGGTGGTAGGACCTCTTGTGAGTCCGCGCGGGTAGGTACCACCACCCTGCCTATTTCTGCCGTGAAGCAGTAATGCGTTTCGGTTTGAAGGGTGGGGCAGCCGTTGTAACTATACTTGAGACCTTAGAACTTATATCTCAAGGTGGGTGGCGCATTTACATTGTAGGTGTCAATGGGCTCCAGTAACCACTTAACATCAGGTGGGATGTGAGTCGTCCACCCATCTAAGCAATAAATAAATAAAAAGAAAGTTCGAGTCGACTGGAAAATTCGTTTCGCGGAAGCGTTGTTGCTATCACTCTCATCACACTCGCGCCACAAACTAGAAGCCGCTCGGGCAGTTTTTGTACTTAGTTTGCACGACAAGAATTGCGAAAACATATTAATACTAGGACACTTTCTCGACTGAACATCTGGTTGGTAATCGCTTGTGCCTTTAAGGCTAATAAAAAATACACATGATTACCTCAATAAAAACCGTTATCTTCATTCTTAAAGGAATGGGGCGCGGACGGTGTGACCCCGACGAAATTTTTGTCTCGTGTCAACGAAAATGGTGCGTCAGGTTCATACATTTTTAATGGCAGCAGGACAAAAAGTTGACAGTCTGAATGCTGTTGTATGTCTGTGAAATTCAACTCATACATATTTATGCGGCAATTATTGTAATACAATAAGCGAAGTATATCGCAAGGATTATGTAAGATTCCTTTTGTACGGATTTGTATGCCGGTAGTCGAGTAAGATTAATGACCCGAGTTCAGTTTTACGTGTATTTTTTTTTAGTAAACTGGCCTTAGGCAGCCGCTTTCCATGAGCAACCTTGAGACATTAAGTCGAACTCTTAACTGTATTAGCATAACAGCTAGCTCGCCCTACTGAAGACGTAATTAGAATAAAAATAGCAATTAGTGTACAAAAATGAATAGCAATAAAGTACATTTTTTGTATTTTATCTTTGACGCATTTATTAGCCAGAAAAATAATGTCAGAATATTACGTACGAATAATGTAAGTAGCCAATTATAGTTCACAAAAATACGCAGACGGACTATTATCATGTTAGGTGCTCCAACTAAATATTTCAAGTTTTTCTGCTAAGTGAAACACGGCCTAACGACACAGCCCACATGGTTTTCAGTTACCGGAACCCATAGACATCGCGATGTAAATTATACGACAGATATTCTCCAAAACTAAATTACATATTTGAATGGTTCCGTGAACTGTTAGCGTCAGGATAACCGTAAGCTCGTTTCAATTGATATATGTTCATAATTTTAATATTGCCGCGATCTTTATTTCTATACTTTTCTTAACATAAAACCGTCCGTTTCCCGCCATACCCCATACATATACGGGCGGCGCGCTCTTCGTATATTTCTGTTATATAATGTGTTCTAGAAGATCTACGAAATATAATTTTAAGGCCAAGGCTAAACTGCAAGGTTAGACTTTGTTTATGCATTCAGCGATCAAACGGCTGAAATAATTTTGCTTACTTTATATCAGACTTCTCTCAGATACAAGCATATGTTAAATGTCATCGGTTCAATCTTTATACTTATCAAGAAAAACGATGTGTAGAAAAGTTGTATAATCACAATTTGATTATTAATTTATTAAATTCTGCAATTAATAAATAATACGCTGCAAATTATCCAGAATTCTGTACCGTGTATTTTTTTTTTTATATCTTTTTGATTGTTCAATCCATGATACCACATCTCAAATTTGCGATCGTAACTCAAAAATCCTTAAGTGGTTCGAAATTGCGAAGATCTTTTTGCACGATCAGGAAATTTGAAGATGTTATCTAAAGAAAATATTCCTAATATATGTTATTTAGATTTGAGTTAAACACAGTGAACGGGTTATAAATACACGCATTTGTTATATCGATACCTCAAGAGCAGACAGGTTCTGAGTTTCAAGTCATTACGTTCAAAATTATTTGCATAACAATTAGCGTTTGTGTAATCGCTTTGAATTTACTACAATTACATTTCAACTTAGTCATTGAAGTTTAATGTTGCGAAAACAATTTGATAAAAGCCTTTAATGAATTCAAGGTTGACTACTAATATATAATTTTTACTCAAAATGTGTTTGTGAATCGCTGGATTATAACGGCGGTGAAATTTTTTAAGATTTACACGTATTTTTAGCTCAGCTATGAATTGATTCAAGAAGGCACTGTCTAAGTTCAAAGACCTTAGCTTGCAGTAATAAAATAAAGACATTGCACTGCAGGACGCCAAAACCGCAGGGCTCTGGAAGAGATATTAAACATATGTACATAAGTACTGTATAACATCAGCAAGTGTTATCCGATGCGACATAAAAGACCAGAGAAAACAATCCATCGAAACAACTTTTTTTTTTGCCAAACGAACTTCCATATTTCTTTTATTCGAGCTGGGTTATATTATCGGTGCTCAAACTTTCGCGGCGGACGCAACAAATACTAAGTAATAAGGCGATCACAAAATGTGAGTATCGAGTTATTATTGTACTGCAAGTTATTTGGAAGGTAACAGCAACTCTGATCGAGTCACGCACCGATTCCTTTACAGATGCGGTTATGGAGCACTGTGTAATATCGTAATAATGCCTACGTTACACCTTAATCGGTGAAAGTTAATACAAAATTTCGTATGCCGTTAGTATTTTCCATTATTGTCAGCACGAGCGCTATCATTCCGATGGGGTACTAAGCAAACTGTGTTCTTTATAAGAAAAGTGATTTCGTATACACGATTTTCTTTTGTCGCGATATTTCAAATCAAACTCAATTTTTCATTCAATTTAATTTTTTTTGCGTGTCTTTCTGACAGTAGCTTCGTGAGGCTATTCTGTCTTCGCCGTGACTGGTTATGAGCTCACAGTGTTCAGTTGCGGTAGATGCGCCGAATCTACCGCCTGATCGGAATCGCCAACCATGGATCTTCTATCCAGCGAGAAACCCGGTGGGTTAAATTTTAAAACAAGTCGATTGCGCTCTAATTTTAGGGTTCTGTAGAGAAATTGGGAAATAAAAACCTCATCCTTGAAATTACGTCTAATCGATCTATGCGTCTGGATGTCCATATACATTTAATATAGACAGTTGACTCCGAGACATTACTGTCATTAGTACTGCATACATGAAATTACGCCTAGTCGATCTATGCGTCTGTATGCCTATATACATTTAATATAGACAATTGACTCCGAGACATTATTGTCATTAGTACTGGGTACATGAAAGGATATAGATACAAGCTATTTGTGAACCGCAATACGCAGTAAATTCACGAAAAGCAACAATGTCCGTGGCGCTCCGCTATATTAGTTATTTCTGTCACGAGACAATTAATCTGAATAGCGTGATAATCACTACAACGAAACCGAGACTTCGACATTCGACAATCTCTGAAGCTAAATGATATGTTTTCAAGTTTTAAACAATAGTCTTTGTAGTGCCTATCACCGATTACAATTGAGCAGCAGACCTTTCCTTTTTTAACCAATAAACTTTTAATTACTAAGAAGCTAGATGGACAGACCTAGTAAGGAAAGCACTTAGTGGTAGTCTATACCATGCGATCCATGCCACCCAGGATCGAACACTGTGGAAGAAATTTACATGTAGTCGCGATCCTCAGCAGTGAGGGAACGATATGGAAGGGAGATGGACGCATTATGGCGCATCTAGTATTAAAAATTACTCAAGCCCATATACATCACTACATGGATACCGTTATCTTTCTTAATGCGAAGTTGAAGTCTCAACTGTATGTTATAGTAATAGTAAGGTATGGTTTGTTAATACATTACCCAGCCTATTCTATTAATCTGCACACAGCAATAATTCAGTTCTAGATTATTTTTTATTGCTTAGATTGGTAGACAAGCTCACATCCCACCTAGTGTTAAGTGGTTACCGGAGCCCATAGACATCTACAACGTAAATTCGCCACCCACCTTGAGATATAAGTTCCAAGGTTTTAAGTATACTTACAACGGCTGCCCCAGCCTTCAAACCGAAACGCATTATTGCTTCACGGCAGAAATAGGCAGGGTGGTGGTACCTACCTGCGCGGACTCTCAAGAGGTCCTACCACCAGTAAAGTAGTTTCATTGCAAGACTTCTTTTTGTGCTATGTCTGGACTGTGTTGCCGCGTTCGTTAGTACATATTATGTATTTAAAAAGATAGTGAAATGGTAGGCAGCGGCTTGGCTCTGCCCCTGGCATTGCTGAAGTCTTTTGGCGACGGTAACCACTCACCATCAGGTGGGCCATACGCTCGTCTGCCTACTAGGGCATTAAAAAAAACGACATTTGGTCTTTATGGTGTTACAATAATTTCTCAAAATTATGAGTTGTTACAAGGTATTATATCGTAGTGGTTATAGCGAACGCGTACAGACAGACGCACATTCATGTCAACACAGCCTGACACGTATCTAGGCCGACCATGTTTGCTCCACTAATTGCCGTAATGAGCCTTATCTGTGTACTTAGAGCCTCGGTGGGCACTCTGAGTGTTTGCCTGACGATCGACAGTTCGACCCGTCCAAGGCTGATAGTGTTCATGGTTACCAGCAAACAATTACAAAATATAGGGAATTGAAATTCGAATCCTTTTTTGCTTTGTACGAGTATTGTATAAGATTTTTTTATTTTATTTTTATTAGTTAGATGGGTGGACGAGCTCACAGCCCACCTGATGTTAAGTGGTCACTGGAGTCCATATACATCTACAACGTACATGCGCTACCCACCTTGAGATATAAGTTCTAAAGGCTCAGTATAGTCTCAGTAAAATTAGTACTACATTTATATTGAACAGTAGCATTATTAATGCTAAATTGATATGAAACTATTATTAATAGTATATTTAGTGTAAATTATTGATTCCGATTCTAGTTTTGTGGCCGAATTTCCCAACGATTAATCCTTAGACTAATAAAATATTTTTCAGTTATCATTTTTGGGAATATATTTTAAAACACGTAAACTGTCAATATAAATTGAATATAATCGTTAATGAAATCTAGGATTCTAATGATTAACTATAGAAAATTTGTGTTTCGACTGTAATAGTCATTCGATACGTGACGATGTAAGATAATAATATGTATTTTAAACTCTGTGTAAACGTTTACCCGCGAGATGACCTCAAAAGATTTGGCGGCTCATCTCTGATCTCTAATGAAATGGCTTTCATTTTGACACCTCCATAAAGCTTATCTCACGAAATGTTATAATTAATAATATGTATTAATTAAAAACGTGAGGATTCCGGATACAACGGTGATCTTCAAATAATATTATTTCGGTTTATCAAATTAGGCACAATATTAAAATATCCCAAGGCTACTGAATGAATTTGAATGAGTGACTCTTTCGTTATGAATTTGAAGTCGTACTCTGCAAGTAACGGAATCAAAGCGTTTAAATAGTACTAGAGGTCCCGCAGTAGTCGAAATTCGACTCTAATTAATTGGAATTGTAAGTTTGTCCACTATTATGATTGTATTTTATACTTCTATAATCACAAATTTCGCAAAGACTACACTGTAAAAAATATTAACAAAGACAAACAATATTTAATCTATTCTCAATTTGACAACAGACGTCAAGAACAAAAGTTTGACAATAAATAGTATGCATGCGTGTGTGCGTCAAATACATGGTATGTAGTGTGTGTAATGTTTTCTTTATTGATTTAATGTATCTTTTATGCATTATTTAAAAAAAATATTAGCATTGTGCACTCCTTCTCTATATTCTCTATAAGTGTGGAAAATTTCATACTCCTCCGTCCGCGCAATTTTCGTAAAAAGGGATACAATGTTTTTGCTTCACGTATTAATATATAGATATCTATTTTTGGACAAAATAGAATTGCTTATTATGGAGGCCTCTGATCGGAGTAAAACATGTATTTATTCCTCACATGGGCAAAAATCAATTAATACTTGTAAATACGTTCCGCGGTTAATCCGTAAGATTGTGTGCATTCTGTTCGGAATCTAAGGTTGACTCGTCTTGTTCGATAAATCTTGATTGTGCCAGTGCGAAATCTACTTTTTATGGTCGTCGTTTGTAGCCTTAGCAGACAGATTCCTTGGCCGATATGCGCTTAACTCGCAACTTAAATTTATTACTACGGATCCGCACTTTTAATGTTCGACTTTTAGTTTTTACTGGATAAAATTAGACAAAACTATGACTTACCCGTTCTAGGCATTTTGGGTGCTGTAAAATTCTTGCGATGAACTTTTGTAAAATGACAATCAGTATTATTTTAGATACAAAATCTTTTAAAAATATTCAAGAGCATTTTAAAAATCTGTTTACAATTTTGACAATTCCGAAACGACAAAGAACACGGCGTCACATTATCCACGAATAGGTTTATAAATAAAATCTAGATTCTTGATGTTTTTGTTCGAGCACCCGCATGCCCGTTCGTTTTATTTGCGGAATGGTCTCGCAATAATTATACAAGCGCCGGAGAATTTCACTCTCGCAGGATAAAGGGTAAAGACTGCAGTGAGCTATGAGGACCCGGTGTCCGCGCCGCGGCTGGCAATTCTAATTACGTCGCATAGGCTCGCTCAGTAGCGAGTATAAATATATATGAAACAAAACACAACGTTGCGAAGTTATTCCTATATGTTTTGTTATGTTCTAATTGTTGCGAACAATCATGTAGATTTGAAACAACGTTCAATATATGTTTATAATCTGTCACATATTATTCAAAGTATTTTTAATGAAAGTCAGAAAAATTGAAATTTTGGAACGAAGTTCCTTATGGGACGATGCGGAGGGGTACCTTAACTGTGAAAAAACGTCCGTAACGTAAGATTTTTATTAGTAGTGCACACAGTGTATGGCTTCATTTTGTAATAATGTACAAAAAATAACATATTGTTTTATCATTCATTGACCACGATCTCAGTGGGTTCGTTTGCGCAATACACTAACTCTTATGCAAACAACCGTGAATGAAGTGTACCACAATAAGTTCGCACGTTACCGAATGACCATGGGTTGTCACGAAACTTCCAGTTTTATTTTCTTTATACCTCGAATAGTACTTAAAATTAATATTTGTATAATAAGGAACTTTGTTCCTATCCGGTGTCCCACGACACCACACATCTTTTCTTTCTTCTCTTCATCTTTTTTTTCTGTGTTTATTAAATCTCTACAAAATAGATCGTTTGTAAAAAAAAGTAATTCTTTGATAACAGGCCGTCGGTGACATTCATTACTCCCGCAATGGTAGTGGAGCGACACAGCGAGCGCGGGCGCACGCGAGAACAGCCGAGGATCGAAGCCACGGCCTGCCACTACACGGGCTCTGTACGCGGACAGCCTGCATCCAGCGTAGCTCTTTCTGCTTGTGATGGACTTGTGAGTATACCTAAAGTATTAAATCGTCTTAACAGGACAAACTATACCTAAAGAATTAAACGTCTTAACAGGACAGACTATACCTAAAGTATTAAACGTCTTAACAGGACAGCATATGTAAATTGCACGAGAATAATTGAGGCCGTTAGCGCATAAGCGGCCTAATCTTACCATAGTCAGCATGGAGATAATGAGTTTTAAATTTACTTTTATACTACTTAGTAGGCAAAAATAATACGCGCAAAAATAATGTTTACTGAGCAATCTGTTATCTATGGATGAAACTAGGGATAAGACGGTTTTGCATCAATTTTTTTAAATTTATAATATTTTAAATAAATTGCAATATATAAGCACGAATGTGAAAAATTTTGGACTAGGCCACTTTTGCTCTAACGGCCTTAATTGTTAACCGTTATCATTGCTATCATTTACCCAGGAGTTTCAATAATGAGAAAAACATTAAAGAGAAACATTCATGTCTATCTGCTTTTTGGAGGCTTGTTATTCAAATTGAGAATGAGTTCAATCAATATTTGTTACTAATTTAAAAAAAATTATGCTTAGACTGGTGAAGGGCGTGGTGTTAAGCTATTACCGGAGCGCATAGACATCAACAATCTAAATGCTGCCACCTACCTTGAGGCATGAGTTCTAATACTTAGTTCTATAGTATTATACAACGGCTGCCCTACCACTTAAACCGGAAACCGGAACCGCTGGGCGGTGGTAGCTACCTGTGCGGGCCCAAAAGGCGCCCTACCACCCGTAACTGATTAGTCGCAATCGTGTAAATCATGGGCGTAGTCTACGAGGAACAAAAACAAATTGATCAATTGAATATTTTGTGGAAATCACCAACCGCGGTTCTCCTTAATCGATCGTAACACGTAAAACAAAACAAGGGATATTTCAGAGAAGGGACAAACAGCTGCCAGTTAAAATTAATGATATGAGTCTAACCATCGCGTGGTGTGCGTTTAGGCTTTGGTTGCCATTCAAATAAAACTAACCAAAAAACTTCATCAAACAACAGATCCAATCTTTTATTCGTTTTTATGTCTACCATTGTAAATCGTTAATTTTATCGTTTGATATAAATAAACGGATAGCACTATTAATCACGGGATCGTGTAGAAAACACGACTATTAATACAAGTACATACGGGTGAACGAATTTTAAGTTGGTAATCTATGGGCTCACTAGAGACACGCACGTGTTGCAAATAATGAATGAACGCAAAAACAAACGCGATGGCTTTTTAATGTATGTAAACAACTTAGCAATTTACGGTTTATAGAGTGTCAATATTGGAAGGTAAAAAATTAAAGGTCAATATAACCAAATCATGACAAATATAAAGGTATAATGGCCGTCCCCTAACGTATAAGACTTTGGGTATGTTTGACATAATTATGTGTATGTCCATCCTCGGATTAAATTTTCTTGAGCTGGTTCCAATTTTGAAAATAAATTTGTATCCTATTATGAATATATCAATGGACAAGTAATATTAACGTTTAATAAAAAACCAACACCTAACAACATCAGATATCATATGCCGAGTTAGTTGGTAGTGTCGACATTGTATTCCTGTCCATTTTCTACCGTGAACCAAGCTTGCGTTTCTGTTCGATTTCAACCTGTCTCAAGGTGGGTAGCGAAATTCACGTTGTCATCATGGCATCCGGTAAACACTTAAAACCATATGAGCTGTGAGTTAGTCTTATGTATGAACCAATAAAAAGTTGCGTAAGATGTTGATTCTTCGATGATACGATCACATAATCAACAACTATAGCGTCATAAGTTTGCTGCTTCTTAAAATTTCGTCAAACTTCAAGTGAAATCTGTCAGTTACTTCGCTTTTTTTAAACCACCGCTTTTATATTCTGAATTGCATTTCGATTTTTTTGCGAAACTGGAAAAGAAAGTGAAACAGTTCAGATACGTCAAATATAATAAATATTTGAATGAAATGGATAGATTAAATTTAGATCTAATTAGACACGCATTTCTAGTTCTCTATGGGCACGTAGTAATTCTGAAATGTCCGCTCTATTTGAAAGCAGATATTGATGATCAAAAGTGAAACTTTTGTTATAGTGATGGCAACGAATACAAAGCTCCGTAAATAAATCGTTGATCTCTCGTAGATTTTGTCGTTTGAGCTTCCCAAACATAATAAAGTAAATATCCTCTAATTTATATAAATCTAAGCAAATTGTGAGCAATTATCCTTCTGTTGTACTTCGTTAAATAGACTAAAGCTATTATTTCACATTTATTTGCCTATACCCATATTATCATATGTCCAAATAATACTTGTTTGAATTTAATGTACTTTCTGACTAGTTTAATAAAATAAATTATTTTTCGCATTTAATTTTTAAAATTTTTAAGCCCTTCAATTTTAATCTATAATTTATTTTTAAATTAATTTAAAAATTAAAAATAACACACGAACGAATGGTGTATTTTTAATTTGCATGAGTAGTCGCCTAACATCACGGGCTTGTGCCTTTACAATTCTTCAGTTAAAATTTACAGATTGAGGTTGTTTCTAGCCCCCATTTCCACTTTTTAGGCAAAATAAATGGGCGAAAATACAATGATAATATTTTTATGATAAATAAAAATATTTTGAATATTAATAATCTACCAGAAAATTCGGTGAATAGAAAAATACTTTAACAAACAAAATGAATAGAAAAAATAAAATCACCTATTTTACAATTATTTTTACTGGTGAGAGGACATATTGTACGTATTGAGGTATTATATACTTGTATGGGTGGATACAACCACTCTACCTATTTCTACCACGAAGTAGGCAGACGTTCTTCTCCGAAAAGTGGGAAAGCTATTAAAAAATATAGTTGAAACTTCGCTCTTAAATGCAAGCGGGATGATGCCGTTTAGCTGGAAATACCTATAGGCGTAGGGACCACACTACGTGGCCCGTGAGATCGTTCACCCGATTACGCAATATAGAATAAAATTCAAATATTACCTATGCTTAAAACAATATAAATTTGTAAAATAGTTTAAAAAAATTAGTACATTAAAGCAATACGATTTAAATTTTTTTTATTAAAACTTACTTTAAATATCTAATACACCTACTAACACAGAGGGCCTATAGAGAACAAAAAACTAATAACATGTTTTGGCCAATAGTACGTGGGCGTCCCGATTGTATAAATTATTCCTTGTCTGAAGCAAACCTTTTTAACGGATCGATTTCGATAAGATACATAAAATTATAGTGCTTATTACATATACATTTGATCACATTAAGATAGTACTTATTAAGATTGGTTAAATTGTATGAAATCGGAAGAATCAGTACAAGATGCATAATGCAAAAAATTTACAAAAAGGGGTTTTCCTTTTTGTAAAAAATACAACAAAATTTTTTTATGAGAATGTCATCAATGTAGTCGAAGTCAGGTAAATATATGTACATTATGAAGGATAACTCAAAAAGTACTAGTCAGATCCTGATAAAATTTAAATGGGACTACACGGAAAGCACCAGTTTTGAAATCAGCTAAAAGGCATATTGCTGCCATAGCTTTCAAACAACTTTTTATTTCTCTAGACGAGTATGTGAACTCTTAATCCACATGATATTGTCTTGTTACCTTAGTCGATTGACTTCACGACTTGAATGCCGTCATCAGTCTTACAATATGAGTTTTTCAGTATTTTGAGTCTCAGATGTACAATGTAAGGGTTGTCACACGGGAAAAATAGTAAAAGCATATATGAACCGAAAAATAAATTCAGATATTCAGTCAGGGTTTTAGATACACCCACGGTGTGTCTCCCCAGATGATGTCTTCTGGGATTTTCCCGGGGATGAAATCCCGTCCTATCATCAGGGCGGGTACCGTCGAAGGCGGACTTTCGGCGCGCACTATTGCGGTACCGTAGGTATCGTCTAGCCGGTGTGGTCGAGCTCCATGTGGTTTAGTCGGTTCCCTCTTCTTCTCTGGAGGTGCCAGAGTCCGACATAACCCGGTCTGACTTACCCCCCTCGATCGGGTATCACTAAATGGATTCCCCAGCCTTAAAAAAGGACTTTAGATACACGAACAACAGTACACAAATTCTGTCACCGAGTCCGATGTCCATAGACGGGTATATGTATCTTACTTCCTGTACATAAGGGAAAGAATAAACTCATTTCCAATGTAAAATATAGTTCATTTTATAACTTCGAAAATCTTGTTACAATTTTAATGGAGCTAATTTTTATAATTTTTACAACTAAATTCGTATAAATCTTAATTAAAGTTACATCCAGAATTGGAAATGAGGCTCGTTAAAGAGGACTCTTGAGTAACTATGGGATTTTTTTTGTTGAAGTTTTTTTTTCGAACAAGGAATTTAATATTCATTCGGCGTATACATTCATACTTGAGACTATAAAATGATGTTCTTTGAAACTAGTTAACTACAAAAAAGGTTTTTGGTTTAATATCTACCTAGTTGGTGATTAGATCTCCCTGTAAAGATAGTAAAAAAATATTTATATATATTCATAAGCATTCTCACCTATCTTATCTGTCTTCACTATTTTTAGTTATTCCGCTCTTAAACAATTGCAAACATCTCTTTTTAAAAAATTGACACGCAATCGAAGCGAAACTTTCAGAATTATTTATTTCATTGCCGCGCAAATTTTTAGATGTCCACTTTTGCTTATTTTTTGTATTGCTTTATCGACTCGTCTAGTTCTAAATCGCAACGGTTCTAAAGAAGAATTTCTAGATTATTATGTTGGCGTGATATGTTTATCGTGTTCATGCATCCAATTTGAAATAATAATTCCAATATTTACGTGAACGAGCTCATGAGCTCACCTGGCTTGAGACATGAGGCCGATTGTGTTATATTACAGCTATCCGACCTTAAAAACTGGAACAAATGATTGTTTCGCGACAGAAATAGGCAGTGGCTTGTAATGTTTAACCTTAAATGCGTCGGTCACACTATCTTTGGAGTCTAGTCATGCCCTAATATCAGGTGAGTTATTAGGCTATAAGCCTAAGCAACTAGAATAACATTTTTATCACATCTTATTTATACATTAAATTTACAAATACTGGTTTAGGTGTATTATACATCTATTTTGAATCTGTCATAATTTTTCTCAGCAAAATTTAATAGGCACATTTTGAAATCACGTACGCGGAAACATTGGTTCGAGTACGAAAAAAACCTCATATTCTTCGTAATGCGTTTATCAGATTAGTAAATTGACGATATAATTCGTTTATTAAAAAACATGAGAACATCTCGTGCATGAATTGTTAAAATTTTAATTGAAATATTTTAGATTTTCGAGTACACTCTAAATTAGTCGTAATTTTTTAAATCACATTTGCTTATTGATTACTTAACCGTCTTATTATATAATTGATAGAAGTTGTTGTCTATGGTAATTTATGGGCATGGACAGCAGGACCATGTTGTTGCCTTGAACGCGCATCAAGCCTTGAAAGAAAAACACGGCATAGAGGTGCGTAAAACAATGCGCGAAGTTCTTTCCATCATATTAACGTAACCAAAGTGTACCTGAAAGCATCTTGTTGATACGTATCGTATTAATAAGGACGAGCTCCCATACTTTTAAGCCATACCGGGGAATCATTGGCCAGAGTACTTACATCCTGTGGATAATTGAGTACAATGGCCCAACGGATAGAACCTATTTCTTATTCTACTGAAATACGAAATCTTCAAACTTTAAAAATAAACTACTCGTGTTTTTTTTTCTGAATAGTCAAGTATTAATAGTAAAATTATCGTTATCAGCTTCAGGAAAGTGAATGATCGTGGAAGAATTGCTGAAAACAGTTTGTCTAGCGAACTGCATGTAAGCGTTTTGCTACAGGTTGTTTTGTACTTACGATAAAACATAGATAGCAACGCTCGACTAGAATGAAACAATATAAGATCGGTCAAACAGATAAGATATCATATACAAATGCAAAAAAAATATCAGTGCATTTTTTTTTCAAAAAGGATACAATTCTTCAGTTTGTAAAATTATTTTTGAATGTCAAATTTATAAAAACTGTATCTTCGTTTTTGTGAAATACATGTAATGATTAGTTAGATTAGAATAGACGCTCTAACTCTATGATTATAAATCGATTTAATTGTGTACGTGAATGCAAAACTGCACTCATGTCTGACGAAGCTTAATCTTACCCTAATTCATCTTGTGAAGGTGCGCATATAACGCTTTGCGAAGCGATCCTGCCATTAACGTTCATGTTTCTATTAAAATAATAATTGGAAGACACTCTTAAAATAAACTAAGCTATTTTTTTGCTGTTGCATGGAACAGGTAAAGTATTCAAGGTGATCACTGTAGTTTTATTGATGCCGAGTTATTATTCGTGAACACAATTAGTTTGTTTTCAGTCATGCCTATTTTTAAAATCACATATAAAACTTGAATTAAGGTGCATTGACATGGATATATCAGAATGAAATTGAAGCATCATAAACTATGTAATAAAATTTATTTGCATATTATGAATAACTACTACCGACAAAAAACTGTTAAATATTTTTTGTATCCGGCCAGTTCTTGTAAAGAAACCGTGAATTTATTTTAGTTGTGATTTCGAATTACTGTATTGATCAAAAATAATTTAAGTAGTCTGAAGACGAGCCTTCAATGTATTGTTTCATTTCATTCAATGTTTATTAACCATTGCGGCTTATAAAATTATATAACAATACATTATTACATTTTTATAGTGTTACATTACGCTTACTTTGCCCGCGTAAATTTTGATTACAATACGTACGTCTTAGGTCAAAATGCTTTGATACGGATTGCATAAGCATCACATCAAAAAAGCCGCCACTTTAGGTATTGAACACACTCGCGGCCAGCTGGCCAACTCAAGTGCCAGCATCCGCGTTGATTGAACATTTCACTTTCTGCTAATGCCCTCAAGTATTGTGAATGACCACGGCTTCAAAATCGGTTACTGTTAATGATGCAGATGCCTTTATATACTGTATTACATACGTCCAACCCTAACTTGGATAATAATTACAGTTCCGAATACGTAATAATTTTAAAAGCAGATCTTAACGACTGTCTCGCAATTAATGGCAAGTCTTTGACAGAGATATAGTTAGACATGTCAAATAATACCTATTTTTGTCATAAAACACCCAATATGATTTACTTTTTATAATTAACTAATTCGTTATCTCACAAGAGACGAAACATTTATTATTTTTCAATCTTCTCTAAAAATCATAACTAAACTATCAATACTAAAAGAACAAGTCCAACACGTTTTTTTTTTCTTTTTCTGAAACCCAAATTACCGAACATGTTTGTGCAAATTAAGAGAACTGTTACGTAGGTTGTACATAACAGAAACATTATGACATGCACGACAACTTCTGATATTTATGCCTTGATTGGTACGTTTGCATGATAAACTGTATACGAAAATAATACTCTATTATAAAGGCACTTGTTGCCAAACGAATTTGGTTATTAATCACATACTAATAATAAGACAATATAATGAGCTTATTAAATTGCGCAGCGTACTTTCGCGGACGGCCTTGTACCGCAAGGCCGGCGACAAACAGGCTGGTCAGACACGAAAACCACGTTTGCACTAAGGTTTAAATTATGGTATAATATATTAAGATCAGATGGGCGCTTGTATGACTCGTCGGAAAAGTTTAAAATTAAAATGTATTTCGAAGTCGCGCACATTGTAGTTTGACCAGTATATAGATTTTGAACTGTGAGATTTTGAACTGTGAGCGCTTAAACTTTGTAGTGCTTGTGCGTAGTACTCATAGCGTATTTAGTGTTAAACAATTCGCAAAGTCACAGAAACGACAGTGAATTCCACAGCCAACCTTGATACATAAGATTAATTACATTAAAAATCCCTTCAAAATTCATCGCATGACTGCTTCTCAGCAGAAATGTTGATACGGCCGTGGTAACTTGTGTGGTCTGAACTCACTGAGTTGCTCGCCGGATCTTCTCAGTGGGTCGCCTTTCAGATCCGGTGGTAGATTTTGCAAAGCACTGCTCTTGCTATTGCTAGTGTTAGCAAATTATCTTAGGTTGAGCCCGTGAGCTCACCTACCCGTCCGGGGGTAGCTGGGATAGCTTCTTAGGCTAACAGCGAATAGATAGGGAAAGAAGTGCAGCCTGGCAATTTGACCCGCTATTTTTTTTATTTTTATTTATTGCTTAGATGAGTGGACGACCTCACAGCCCACCTGGTGTTAAGTGGTTACTGGAGCCCATAGACAACTACAACGTAAATGCGCCGCCCACCTTGAGATAAGTTCTAAGGTCTCAGTATAGTTACAACGGCTGCCCCACCTTTCAAACCGAAACGCATTACTGCTTCACGGCTGAAATAGGCAGGGTGGTGGTACCTACCCGCGCGGACTCACAAGAGGTCTTACCACCAGTACAAAACAAAAGTACGCTACCACAAGTAAGGCTATTATAACGTCCGTGCTAGCATATGGAATCTTCTATTATAAAAATCTTAACTAGTTCCGTGGATTCAGTGTTTTTCCCAATGAATATAAGAACGTTTTTTTGTCATATCATCGGAGGCATTGGTAAAGCCGGAATATCGTACTGCGAACAGCCGTACTATTGAGTGCGAGGACGGCCTTGTAATGGAAGCTACCATATTCACGTTTATATTATATCTTTGTGAGGAACGTGGTTTTATTTTTCAAAAGGCGATCCAGCTGCCCTATAGTCAACACGGCCCTATGGCTATGTTTGCGAATGTCTGTACCAACAAAAAATCTGATAGATATTTTAAAACTGTGATTTAGGATCAAATACACTTCGACACTACATCATCATTTTTTTGTGATACTATTAATATCTGTTTACATGAATAAGTTGTCTATAGATATCTTACCAAAACTAATTGCATTAATTTATCGTAAATATTTTAGATAAATTACCTTCGCGGGAAAGGTATGCATCTAGCCCATTAAATAGCAGGTATAAATTATTGTACAACCATTTATAACTGGATCAAGATATTCATTGAGATGAAATAGTATCCATTAAATTTCGCGCAAAGCCGCCTCTGGTTTGTTATCAATCAATTTATCTAGCTTTAGCCTTACTAACCACATTGATGTGTTGACCCATAACTGGTTTGGCCGGTTTGGACCTCAATGAATGCTACACCATTCAATCATACTTAAGACGTACAGAAATATTGAAATTTAAAACCCCCGTTTTTACAGGCAATGATTGAACACATTAATCTTTGAAAATAGTGAACAGATGACATGCACCGGATTATATCTTTAGTTGTTGTATTATATCATCTTCAAATGACGCAAATGAGATAAAGTGTCAGAAACGAAATATTTGCATACGAGATTGATATTGAAACTGTGTGGCAAATGATCCCTAACTTTTATATGAGGTCAAGTCAAGTTTTATTAAGGCATAAGTTCCGTGTATCTACATTTCCGTATTAAATTAAAGTAGACACTCATTAATATTTAATCTAAATAACTGAATTACAATTTATCAATCTAACATAAACATTATTTTGACTCCTAATGCTGTCTTGTTTATTTTAAATTTTTGATTCATAATAATACAACAATATTTTTTTTAACTTGTCCAACAGGCGGGCTTATTAAGGACAGAACAGGGTGAATATTGGATTGAACCTTCTACCCAAAAACCGTCTGATAATTCAGAAGGAAGACCACACGTTATTTTCAAACGATCAGCAGTAGACAAGGTTGCAGCATATCATAGAGCAAAAAGGGCTGTAGATAAAAATACCAATACCAACAGCAAAGTTAATCATGATAAAGACACCCAGAGATACACCAGCCAACACGCGAATCTCAGAAATTACCGTGAAAGTAAAGAAGAGAGAGACAGACAACGTAGGGAATATTTAGAACAGAGACAAAAAAGACTAGAGGCTATGAGGCGTAACCCTGTCGAATATAGAAGACAACAATCAAATTTACGAATGGAAGAAAGAAGAATGCACACGTATCCGAAAAGCAATTCGATTGAAGGTAGCAGATCATTGCATTCAAATCAGGGCCGTAAAAGAAATCAAAACAAAAGTGAAAGGCGATTGCGACGTAAACACCGAAGAAGAAGGAAACGTGCCGCGAAAAACTGTGGTACACGACAGCCGCCTTATCAATGGAAGCAAAAAAAACTTCACACTTCCGAGTTAGACGACAACAAGAAATACCGCTATAATAAGGTAATATTATTTTTCAATTCTTAACGGTTTTTATTATGAAATATATTTTCTGAGCGTATTTGTTTATTATCTCATTTTCAGAACAACCGGTATAGCCGCCATCATCCAACCCGCTACAATTTAGACCCAAACAGGCGAGCGCCTCGTTCCGTGAGCAAGCCGCGGCACGTTGAGGTTTTACTCGTCGCAGACAAATCCATGTCGGAGTTCCACGACCAAGACAGCTTGGAAATTTACTTGTTGACTATAATGAATATGGTAAACTATACTACACGCGTCTACTTGAATTTGTATAAATTTCAATAATCAACATTATCTTGATTAAATTTAATTTTTTGAACAGGTATCTTCTCTGTATATGGATCCGTCGATTGGAAACTACATTAAAGTGGTCGTTGTAAAAATTATCCTTGTCGAAGAGTTAGCTGCCGCACAGGAGCTAGAAGTGTCTACGAATGCTGATTCGACACTCGCATCCTTCTGCCGTTGGCAAGAGCAATTGAACCCAGACAACGATACAAACCCGCATCACCATGATGTCGCTATTTTAGTTACAAGACGCGACATCTGCAGCCAGCACGATTCTCCTTGTAGGTACGAACTCATTTTGAATTTCATTTTTCATTAATAAAATGTACATAGTGCATATATTTTTTAAAGACCAAACTTCTGTGACTGTATACGTAATATTCGTCACAGTTTTCTTGAGTTAGTGAAACCCGTTGGTATTGAGTACATTAGCATTTCTTTTTTTTTTTTCTCGTGCGAGCTAAGACAAGGTCAATGGCAAGTGAAGGCGTCTGTTAGTAATACAAACAGATTGACGATGAGTAACCGCCGCCAAAATAGAACACTTTTGAATTTAAAACTACACCTGGGTCCGTGTACGTCGACGATTCGCAAAAGATTCCCAACTAAAAATTGAATGAGTTGTTTTCATTTTGAATTTTACTGCTTTTTACCCGCAGCAGATTTATATTATAAGTATTGCAATTGATTTATATTATACATTTTTTTTAAACAAAACGCAATTTATAATAACTCAACTGTTTCTAACGGATATTACGATGTGTTTTTTTTTTTATAATTTTGAGTAACAGTCATTACTCATTATCTACTTACTGTATTTTTCGTTTATTGGGAGATTCTGAAGCAGTATACAGACCCTGGCCTTTTCAATGTTGTTGAAGGCCACTGACGATCAGAATACCTTTGATGCCACGTGCGGCATGAAATAGTCACGTGTCCCAGTTTGAAGAATCAGACAACCGTTATATATCTAATGAATTGAGTTATATATCTAATGAATTGAGACTTCGACCTCATGTCTCAAGGCGGATAACGGCATCCACGATGTCTATGGCCTCCAGTAATCACTTCACACTAAAACGCACATGTGGGCAATGATAAAAAATAAAGTTTTATTACTTTTTCTTTAGCCCAAAACACGTAATTACGGATCCTCCTGATCCATTAACGGTGCTTTTAGATTCCACAAGCACCAGTCACCGTCCTCGTCGAACCCGTCACTTGCGATGTAGGGCTCGACGAGCGAATTAACCCACAGACACAGCCCACTAAGTTTCTCGCCGGATCTTCTCAGTGGGTCGCGTTTCTGATCCGGTGGTAGATTCTGCGAAGCACTGCTCTTGCTAGGGCCAGTGTTAGCACCATTTTGGTTTGAGCCCCGTGAGCTCACCTACACGTTAGGGCGAAGCTGTCGATTGGAAACCACATCGGCCTCACAAGGTTATCAGCATAGGTAGGAAAAAAACTTTTTTTTCGCGGATATCCGCGATATCGTATACATTATATTTATTAATATATATCCCAATTTTTATATTTCGTATAGTTGGTGTCGACAGAATGATTAAGAAAACTCTTATAAAAAAAAAACCATATTTGACCCTAGCAGTGCTTTGATTACGTTTTTAATGATTAAACAATATTAATTAAGGCCTCAGTGGCGGATACTTGGCACCGTAATGTCTAACAACAACTGCTTATTGTTAAAACTCTATTGTAAATACTCTTACATCATTCGTCATGTTTTTATCTCGCTTAGCAACCTTGCATTGTGCAACACACTTACCTATTTCTCCAAAACACTGAAACGATAATGCTTTTGTATTTACGTCATCAGCGCGATTATCATTGTTAGTCAAAAATTCAGATGTTACGTTTTATCCATACTATCGAGATCAATGTTATCGGTCGATCAAAAATAATGATGAACATCATTCCTGTAAAATAATTCTTAGATTGATTTTCATTTTTGAACAAGGGCGAATGTTGCTGTGTTTTTAAATGTAAATAATTCAGGAGAACACGCGATTAATATATAATCATTGGCAAAAATCTTCGACCGTGCAAGGTTGATTGTTTTATGTACATGTTTTTGTATGTATTTGCGGATGGCTAACGGCGTTTCGCACTGATCGACCGGTCACTTCAAACGCGCCGACATTAAGGCCAAGGATGTCAGGTGTGTACAAATTGGGCATTCATTATATTTAACAAAAAGCCTATACGTTTGTAACATTGGATAATAATTACAAGTACAATTTTTATGGTAATGAAAACTTTTTTGTAGCGTTGCACAACATTTATAAATATTCGCGTACCAGATTCAAGAAGATTCTTATTAACAAATCAGTAGGTACTACTAGGTACGTCAAAGCTGTATGATTGTTATCTACTAAACTGATGAAATCTAATATTTTGATTTTACGTTTTTTTTTTCTCTCGAGAAAATATTTTCGGACTTTATTACGGGCTCCTATTTTATATTCTACGTGTTTTTAAAAGAGTTCGGATTAATCATGCACGCTGTCTGCACATTTATAAACAAATTTATTTCAAGGAAATGATCAATAGATTTTAAAGTTATCTATTTCGGTATGTTTCAAGGCGGCGGCGCTAAACTGGAAGCGTAAATGCAGTTAACAAAATATTTTAGTTTCAACAAGATATAACGGACAACTGTTAGCCCGTAGACCTGTTTATAGTGACGATAAGCAGACCGATCAGTTACGTAACTTTCTACACTCCTGCCTATCGATTTAGATTGAGCTATTTATAAAAAAAAAAAAAATCGTGAATCTTTTAATGCCTAAATAGAATTCTTAATTTATTTAAAAAGTGTTTTCTCGATCGTTAATCGATTATTGTATTGTACCTACTGAAAAATCGACGATTTTATTTTTCTCTGGTACCTCTCTTTGTGCTCTCGGAGAAATTGATCAACTGTACGGAGAATTGCGGACGAAGCAAAATTTTGGGACACAATCCAATTTCATTGCGACGTCTTTTGTTAGATATCTATTTCAAAATGCTCAACAACAGCTTTATGTGTACAATCAATTATTTTAAAACCGTGAACGAGAATGATAATGCAATACTTAAATCATTAAATATGTATGATAATTAAAATTATTGAAGGAGAAAAAAAAAACGCCTTCAAAAACAAGGAATTTAACTGGTGAATTGCGGTATACTACCGTCGAGGGTCAGAACCGGTGTGAAATGAATGCAACGAGGAAGCTCGATTCGGTAAACGGTACAAACAAGTGACCGAATGTTCTCGGAAAGCGGCAATCAAAAGACAATGAGTTGTTTTGTAACGGTGTCGGTGACGGACCCGCGGGCGACTCCCATGCATTATGCATCTCCCATAAGATCGGAGTCATCAATATTTAAACACATTCGAATGACTTTTACGGAGAGAAAAAAAACCTGCATAATAATGCCGTTCGTAAGGGTCTCGAAAATATCTCGATTGCCAATTACCTCGATTCGTAATCGATTTTCAATACGTAAACATTGAAGCATTCGGAATCACTAAATGAGCATTCGTAAATTAAATTTAACGTATCTTTTTCGTCAAGTCTATTAGCGGTATTCGCTTACGATATCTCGTAACGACCGGAAATCGGCACCGGTAACTTAATTCAATCAACGACTCTACTAAAATCTGTTAAAGTTCTTAAACGAAGGCTAATTTAAATTATTACCTGTTCACAAATACGTAAACGAGTAATGCGTAATATCATTCTACGTAAAATAAAGGTCCTAGGGTAAATAGAGTATAAATATATATAAAAATGAATTGCTGTTCGTTAGTCTCGCTAAAACTCAAAAACGGCTGGACCGATTTGGCTAATTTTGGTCTTGAATTACTTGTCGAAGTCCAGAGAATGTTTAAAAGGTAGATAAATATAAAAATGTTCGGAATTATATAAAAATAACAATTTTGTTTTTCCTTTGACGTGTCCCCCGTCGGACGGATTCCTTTTGTTTGATTTAAGTTTATTTTATACAAAAGTCTAGGGTTTTTATTTATCGATTGAGGCACTACGAAGTCTGCCAGGTCAGCTAATAGGGCAAAAATATGAACGCAATTTAAAGATAAAAGAAATAACAAAGTTTCATCTAAGAAACCTTGAATTTTGGATTTTCTGAAGAATGCCATATGTTAATATTATATGGTAATGTGTCGGCGACCGACAGCGGACGCCACGCTGTCTCGTGTCTCTGCTACGGTCGTACTCACACGCTTATCGCTCCTGCTATGTGAACGCAAGTATTGCAGAGCAGCGTTTGACACGTAAAAGCATAATAAACATTCGATTACCACAAAACAAATGCGAAATTATAATGCGTGGCTTTCAAGGTGGGTGGCGCATTTACGTTGTGGATCTCTATGGGCTCCAGTAACCACTTAACACCAGGTGGGATGTGAGCTCGTCCACCCATCTAAGCAATAAAAAAAAAGCTTTATTTCGGATATTCAACTCGAATATATTCCTCTCATTTATGATTGCGAAAGATCGTGTATAAAAATTAAACCTTCTTTTCGTACAGTCATTTAGAAGTTCTCATATGATTATGACGCTCGCTTTTAGTAAAACGAAAAGCTCGTAATATATTATCTTTAATTATTATGATGAACATTAACTAGCATAATCTACAAGCATTAGCTATATTAAGTATAAAATAAAGCGAAATCTACAAATAAAAAATTACGATAAAGAATAATAAATTTAATATATGTAACTTTCTCTGTTTATAAATGCCGCCTAGAGTCAGTCATCAAAGCCTCCAGCAGCCGACGCGACTGGGATTTCGCGGTTGTTAACGTTTTTTTTTTCATTTACAACGCTACGTGTGACCAAAGCTTCTAAACAATGCCGTGTTTTATTCCTAAAGCAGCATTTCGAAATAAACAATAGAGTAGAATTTCAGAGCAGCTCCGAGTAAAACGTATTGAAAGGTACATCTTTACATATATTTTTTACTACTGTATACTAAATGATATGAAGAGAATTTCACCGAAACCACCCGCTTTGAGACATGAGGCCAAAGTCTCAATTGACTTTTAAAACGGCTGTCGCATCCTTGGTACAGTAGTAAATGTCCATACAAGTTCAGAATGCTCCTAAACACTAATACCTACATGTATACTAACATGTCACGGATTATTGCATAAAGTTGGATCAAAGCCCAAATTCGAAACATTTTTAACAAATAATATTATATAAGTGCAGCTAGAATTCAAAATATAAAATTAATCGTTCATTTAATATTAATTTTACACATGCAACAGGTCGATGTCTAAAGCGAAAAAAAATCAGTATCGCAATTGTAAACGATCGCTAGATGAATTTAGTAATTCCCGCGTCACATCCGAGAGTGATTCTCCATTAAACTATGAGTGCCGGTGTAGATAAGGCTTTTATTCATCTGGCCGACCTTACTTCTACGAAATCTATAATAAAAATTTAATAAAACCACGTTATAGTGGCGTCTATCGGTTATTGGCACAGTTTCACAGAAAAGACATCAACGGGTTATTTATATTGTCATATTATTTTTTTATAAAAATGCGGCACGTGTCGTATTTTCTCGAACTCAATATATACGTAGGTATCGTTAAATTTTAATCGTACAATCATGACGTGGTCTCGTTTTAATAACAAGGGAATGTTTCCATCGTAAATCAATAATTTAAACCAATACCCTAGCTGTGTTATAAAGGCAAACCTCATGTTCCGAACATCGAGTTTGTTTTTCATATCAGTGTATTGAATTTATTGCATAGAATTTATAGAGATTTTCGTTGGCTTCCGCATGGCTGTGAGTCAGCCACCAACGTATATTATTAGCCGGCTATTCCCGCTCTTGTAGACTTCACAGATTAGTGAAATAGCTTTCGTAACGTATTTATTTGAATTAGTCTACAATTGCGCTGTTTTAGATGCTATTAATGATAGGTGCGTGTAAAAAAGTTTCGCGGTAAGTACCTAAACCAATTAAAGCTTATTACCGATCTGCATATTTTTAACGTTCACAAGACTTACAGCTTTGTACATTGAATTACATCAACAAACTAGAAAATATCATTTCAAGTATTTATAATTGTTTTTTGAGATTTACTACAAGACAAACCGTAAAATGGGGCGATTAGGGACAAATTCCAACTTTATGAGCAATTTTAAGGTAGTTGTTGATGTATATAATGCTATATCAGGATCAAAATGATTGAGTCTTGGGGGCATCTTTGTTGTCTAATTTAAAATTATGCAACTAGCATTCCAGTTTAAGCAAAAAATGCAAAAATAGGTGTAATCCCTATTTACCCGAAAATTGCGGTTAATTGGGACGAAATGAGAAATTTGCTAGGGTTGGCACTACTTTTATTTTTATATATAGTTTTAATTTATTTATTTATTTAGTTGCACCAACAAAGTGATCATCAATAAAAAAAATTGAAAAACTGACAGAAATACATGGCAGACATCACCTCAATTATAGGTGCTCAATAACAATATATATATATATATTTATACATATATAGTGGGCTTTCATAAAAACGGTTTATATTTCTCCGTTCTTGGTAAGTACTTAGGGGCTGATATTTCTATCTGGGTTAAGAGATTAGGTGTGTCGGTTATTCCATGGATTAATCAGATGAATACCCCCACTCTGAACAAATATTAAATATTTTATTATGTAATACTTAGACATTTTTGTCCACCTTGAGATTTCATTGATCTTGTTACATGTCTCTGCAAAATCGACTTACTTATATTAAATTGCTTATCTATTTCAACTAAAGACTTATTCCCAATTTCGCTTCGATAAACCAGATTTTTACCAACAAATTTAAAAAATATTGTTATAACTACATAGACAACCCTACAAACCTGTACCTATTTATACTTAGGTCGTTTCCATTTCACGTATTCTCATCCCAATTGACCCCTTTTTCGTTGTTATTTATACCTAAGACGTCCCCAATATCCCCAAAAACAACAGATTTTTACATGTATTTTTATTTAATCAAATACATTAAAACCAATAACAACTGAGACTTACCTTTAATATATATGCTGGTCCAAACACTAAATAACGTTTATATATCACAGTCGTCTTCTATTATTATCAAATAAATAAAAGAGAGCAAAGTTTCTAGCACTAAAATAATTACCACCACAGGAAGTTAATTTGAAACGCAATTTTTTATAAGTTAGCAGCTATTATCATGCATATTCAGAGTTGTTTTGTGAACTTTAAACATTCTACTATTAAACTACAAAAAAATGGAAGATTTTGCAACGAATATAAAACTTATATTGAGCGTCGAAAGATTTTCCCGGTTTTTTCCCGATTCGCCTTTCAATCCCTAATCGCCCCATTTTACCGGAACTTTGTTTGTTGTCAAAACTACTTTTACGGCTTAATCTCGCGTTTTCATTGTCGTTGACAAGTGACAGTTGTCAGTACTCAAAACGTCAGAAATAAAAAAAATGACAATAAAAAGGCAAGGTCTAGCCATAAAAGTAGTTTTGATCATTTAAACGACTCGCAAAAATTAAAGAGGATATTATGTAGTAAACTTTCTTATTCTGAATATTCTGTATCGATTTTTAAACTGTATGCGCGTCGCACACATCGTTACAAATTATCCCGTCAGTAACGCGTGACGCAGCCATTAATATTTATCGACTGACTGACAGTTTAACATGCACGATCACTACCGTTTTTATCGATATTGATGATTGATTAAAATAAATCTAATATTACACTCGTATACTGCGATTTACATATCTGTTCGCCCGCTTAAAGTTGTGTAAACATGATGTGCGAATACACGCTAGGGTTTGTTTGATCTCTATGTTTTCCGACGCGAGTTTTTATTAAAAACAAAGTAATGTAAATAGCTGAAAACGAAAAACGTAATAAGTCCGAAATAAAAAAAAATCGATATTTGTATCGTTTTCAATCAGTAAAATTGTAAATAAATTCATTCAGCATTATATTAACATCGTCACACGAGACAGCGTAATCGTTAGGTCCTTTAACGGATCCGACATTACCGAAAAAATATTTACACGAAACGATAAGTAGTTGCTCAAGACCATTTCTTATGTAATGTTTGTAATGTAATATTTGTAAACGTTTGTACGTAAGTGACATGCGAAAACGAAACTATCTCCACTTCGTGTCACCAAAGATAGACAGTGATTATGATTATCAACAAAATGTTCATTTCCGGAATGTCATATTCAACGTATATTTGCACGAAAAAAATAATAATATTAAAAAATGTTCACATGCAGTCTGAATAAAATTTATTTTAATATTATTTTTATTGCCTTTGTAGGCAGACGAGCATACGGCCCACCTGATGGTAAGTGGTTACCGTCGCTCATGGAAATCAGCAATGCTAGGTGCAGGGCCAAGCCGCTGCCTACCATTAAGTACTCTCCGCAAGCCACGTTTGAAGAAAGACATGTCATAGCGCTCGGGATACACCGTGGAGTTCATTCCAAAGCCGGATGGTGCGTGGCAGAATCGATCTTTGGAAATGCACTGTCGATGAACGCAGCGGTTCTAGATAATATGGATGAATACTGCTCCGACGGCGGGAATTTTTTTGGAATGAATACTATTTATCCGTTAGAATCACTAATTTACGTTTCATCTACGCACCATATTTTTTACGGACGCGTCATTTTTGCCAAAAAGCAAATTTTTCCTAAAAAGTATTCTTCTATATCGTTCCCTCACTACTGAGGATCGCAACCACATGTGCCGTTCTTCCACTGTGTTCGATCATGGGTGGCATAGACCGCATGGCACAGACTACCACCAAGTGCTTCCCTTACTAGGTCTAACCATCTGGCTGGTGTTCTGCCCACGGCGCGCTTGCATTCTATGCGACCCGTAATTGTGAACTTCTCTAATTCATGTCTGGGAGACCGCATGATGTGTCCGAAGAAGCTCATAACACGTTCCCGGCACATGGAAGAGAGCCTTTTTCGGATGTTTAGCTGCCTTAGAATGGACTCGTTTGTTCTCATGACACTAAACATACACACATAAAAAGTATTAACGAGTAATATTAGACCGACCGAAAAGATTTTTTATAGGCCTTAAGCCTTGTTCGGACTAGGCAAGTATTTTAGTCGAGTACCGAGTAATTTAGTAGCTAAATGTGTCTGAGCACCAAAAATTTAGTCGAGTAGGCTAGTAGATAATTTAATCAAGTCAATCCATTTTGTTCTATTTTTTCGGGCGAGTAGCGAGTAGTTTAGCCACTAAATTACTCGGTACTCGACTAAAATACTCGCCTAGTCCGAACAAGGCATTAGTGTTACTGACTTCTAAAAGCGAATCACCTACTATAGGTTGTGTTTAAATGTTGACAATAATTTATTTTTTTCGATTAAATAAATCCAGTGTGCAATTGATCAGTCGTTAACGTTTACTATCTCTAAATACCTTAACATTATATTGTAACATATTAATTAATAGCAGCGAGCTTTGAGTCTTTGTAAATAAAAGTCTCGAATTTCTCTCGATCGTGTACTCCAATGTTTTTGTTTACTTTTACAAACTGGAACACGGCGTAATATTTGATGTATTTCAATGTTAAACGACTCGGTAACAATGTAATAGTCTAATTTTAACATCGTAACTACGTACGTCTCGAACTGAGTACATTAACGCTGCGTATATTAGACGAAATAAAACTTAATATTTCCCGTGTAATACAAAAGTGTTATCGTTGTTATTGTTTCATTACAACGTCTGTCTGGTGTAGTGGTAAGTGACATGGTCACTACACAAGGGGGTCGCGGGTTCGAATCTCGCCGAGGGAAGATATTTTTGTATGATAAATATAAAATGTCTTTGCCAGGGTCATGGCTGTATATTAAATATACATATGTATGTGTGTAATAAAAATCTTACATTTATTTCCGTTTTCTGGTACCTATAACACAAGCTCTTCAGGAACTTAGCACGGGACCAGTAGATAACGTGGCGTGATTTTTAGTAAAAAAAAAAAAAAAACGCAGTATGTTTTGGTCGTATGAACTTGACATTATGGTGGTTTAGAATATCATTAATGCACATCTTACGGTGGGAGTCGAAAAGACGATAAGGGATTTACGACAAAACAGACAACAGCGTCCTCTGAATATTATAAAAAGTATTATTATTAATATAAATACAGTATAAGTAAATATAGTATAAATATTATTAGGGTATTTTATTAGGCCATGCGATTCCCACCATCTTGCCTATTTCTGCCGCAAAGCAACTATTCCTTTCGATTTAAGGGATGGTACTACTACTTTGTAGCAGAATCTCAAGGTTAGTGGCGGCATTCAACTGGTGATATCTTTGTTGGCCGTTGACTAGATTAAGTCCGGTAATAATATTTTAATAAAAAAAATTGATCTCAAAGGTTCGTCATTATCAGCCCATAGACATAGATGCCCCTGAGATCCGCCACAACGACCAGTCGACATCCCGCATTCTGCATCCATTAGCAACCCGCATTCAGCGTATTCCACCGACCTTAATCGTTTTCCTTTGATATCTCTTGAAACAACAGGGAATGAACCGCATGAACGATGCATACAACCTGGATTCCTTGGACAGGACCCCTATGCCTGTCGCAATTGTGATTTCATTTGCAACATACACTATATTTGATTGAAAATTTTGTTTTATCATTGATGGCGCCTTATAAATGTCGTACCAATAAAAATAGCTCAGAGCATTTATCATTTAACGTTTACCATATAAAATTGAAATTAAATTCTTAATATGCATTTGTAAATTTTTAGAATTCTATTTCCTCATGTTCTATCTCTATTAAATTACCCAAAAATAAAATTTCTTAGTATAGATCTTAAATAAAGGTACCCACTCACAAAACAGGTTTATTTATTCTTACTTACTAAAACCGTTTCCATGAAATCATGTGATTAATTAAATTACTTTATCAGAAAATCCGTTAAACATACTCAAATGAGAATGTTTTTCCTGTACCTATTTAATGAGTTCATAAATTAAAATATTATTATTTAAATATTTGTTCGTATGTTTAGATGTCTGTTACATAAACGCGCAAAAAACAGTGAATAAATTTGGCACAGAGATAGCTTACAGCCTGAATGTGTTACAACATTCTGATAACAACGCCAGACTATGTCGGGAATATCGGTTAGAATAAATACGACCCAGTGTTTTCTTGTTCGTGATTTTACATACCAATGACCTATATACAATCCGACTAGTAGTTTATGGATTAGAGAGAGTGACAAGTAACTCTGTATCCCGGGGAAATGCTACGAGTTTCATTCTCTTTTAGTTGCTTAATTCGGATGACTCCATGGGGCTCGTCTAATCTATATATTAATACGTGAAGCAAAAACTTTGTATCCCTTTTTACGAAAATTGCGCGGACGGAGGAGTATGAAATTTTCCACACTTATAGAGAATATAGAGAAGAAGTGCACAGTGCTAATATTTTTTTAAACTAATGCATAAAAGATACATTAAATCAATAAAGAAAACATTACACACACTACATACCATGTATTAGACGCACACACGCATGCAAACTATTTATTGTCAAACTTTTGTTCTTGACGTCTGTTGTCAAATTGAGAATAGAATATGGTTTGTCTTTGTTAATATTTTTTATAGTGTAGTCTTGGCGAAATTAACAAATATAAAATACAATAATAGTGTACAAACTTACAATTCCAATTAATTATAGTCGAATTTCGACTACTGCGGGACCTCTAGTTTGAATTAATACTTAAAACCGTAAAAAATAGAAATGTTTTGGACATGTACTCTTTTGATCAGATCGTTGATGTAGTGATTAGTAAGCCTGATCGATATACCAATGGGTTCAAAATCGAATCCGGAATCTATGTAAATTATTTTTGGTTATCTTTTTTTTTTTTTTTTTTTATTGCTTAGGTAGGTGGACGAGCTCACAGCCCACCTGGTGTTAAGTGGTTACTGGAACCCATAGACATCCACGACGTAAATGCGCCACCCACCTTGAGATATAAGTTCTAAGGTCTCAAGTATAGTTACAACGGCTGCCCCACCCTTCAAACCGAAACGCATTACTGCTTCACGGCAGAAATAGTCACGGCGGTGGTACCTACCCGCGCGGACTCACAAGAGGTCCTACCACCAGTAAAAATCTTCTAGGTGTATCTTCTGGGTGTATGTAGACAATACATGTCTGGGGCATATTTATACATGTTATTATATTTATTATTAATCCCATAGAACCAATAAAAATAGAATAAAATAGGAAAAATCAAATCAATAATATAAATTTACCTGTTATATTATTTAAGCAGAACATAATATTAAAATCCTATTTTTTTTGTTAACGAAGTATATTTATTGCGAACGTTACAATGACTTGCTTCAAATAAATAAGAAGGAATTAATCATATTATGTATATAATAATTTTCTATAAAACATTTTATTTGCCTTTGTAAGCAGGCAAGCATACGGCCTTATGCCTTATGGTGGGTGGTTTCTGTCGCTCTTGGACGTCAGCAATGCCAAGGGCAGAGATAAGCCGTGACCTATCGTTATTATGATGAATGACCTCAAGATGGATTGTATCCCATCGAGAGTCTTATTTAAAGAAGCGGAAAATAGGCAAATCAGATAAACAGTAAGCCGAATATTACCATAAAACCTGTACCGATAAGAGCGCTGCATTTCCAATACTTGATTTTTTACGCTACTAAATTTGGATGTACTAATTAAAAACTTATGATAATTTCTTATTCACACAGTACTTTGGGTGTAGCACACGTAGCGGGTATGTGCAAGCCGGACCGCAGCTGTTCTGTGAACGAAGACAACGGAATAATGCTCGCTCACACAATTACACACGAGCTGGGACACAAGTAAGTACAGTACACCTTCCATTCAAGTTCGCGTCAATTAAACATACCGTATTCATAGTATTTATTTCGGCTTTTGCAAGTAATAAACTCAATAAAACTACTTTATCGTATTAATCTTGCGTTTTTTTTTTATTGTAACTCATATATTCGCTTAGTTACGAAGGGCTGAATATTGCAGTATTCGGTATACTAGTATACTATTTAGTATTCAGTACACAGTATACTATATTGTATGCATACAGTATATACAGTATTCGAAGCGTCGAAGCTAATGTAATGACAATAAAAACGCGAGATTAAACCGCAAAAAAGTTTTAATGATATCCGACACGTATCATTGCTAATCGTGTGATCACCTAAAACTATTTGATAAAAATATATTTAGCGATTTCATATGAGAAAACCTCGTCAGAATATTGACTTTAACAATTCCTTTTTTTTGAGTGATTGACTAACATGATTTAATAAAATAAACCATTATTTTCATTTAATAAATTTAATTACAGGTCCCTGTAAAAATATATATATTTAAACGGCCTATCAAAATACATATTTCTGTAAAACTTAATTAGTATGAAATCGAAGATCAATTTGAGGTTTTCCTGTTGTTTAGAATTCAACATTCGTAGATTTTTTTTTCAATGTTTTTTTACTTCTAATTTCAAAACTAAATATTTCCTGAATCGTCTCGTTATACTGATCGTAGGGCGCATTGTAAGCGTATACGGATTGGTATCATCATCTAATATGAATATAAAATAAAAACATGTTTACATAGAATAAAAAACAAGGTTTAATTAGCTAATATACTGCATTTTTGGTGCCGCGGTAAATGCATAGCCCGTCTGCTAACTACTTTCCCGTAAATTTCGAAGTGCATGAACCATGAACACAATTAAACGACAAGTACAATGTGTATACCAACCAGTCTTCGCCCAGTGTTCAAAATTCCATAATAACCGTAATTTCAAGATTTAGATCGATTTTATGCATTACACTATCAAAATTTAATAGAAACAATAATTAAATAAATGTAGTTGAAAAAAATTTAATAGCTAACCGAATTTAATAATTATTATTTTAATGCACCTTTTTTTATTAGATCCAAGTAATATGATTATTAAATTAAATGTCGTCCTTGATACGTTTGCAAATTTTCAAGTCAAACCGACGTCTTGAAGTTGATGAAGATTATTATATTGAAATAATGCATGACATAGATATTTAGGACAGTTTAAACTAATAAAACGTGTTCAATTAATAATAAATCTGTTCAAATTTAATAAATGACCATTACAATTTTCAACCGAAAGGATAAAATTATTGTATCGGTCCTTGATACGTGTCGAAATTATAAAGTTAATCGGATGTCTTGCCGTATAAAAATTAAGTTGACAGATTACACGGCATAGATTACATATATACAGGTCAAACTTAGAAGAATGTGTTTTTTTTTTCTCTTAGATGGATGGACGAGCTCACAGCCCACCTGATGTTAAGTGGTTACTGGAACCCATAGACATCTACAACGTAAATGCGCCACCCATCTTGAGATATAAGTTCTAAGGTCTCAGTATAATTACAACGGCTACCCCACCCTTCAAACCGAAATGCATTACTGTTTCACGGCGGAAATAGGCGGGGTGGTGGTACCTACCCGTGCGGACTCCCAAGAGGTCCTACCACCAGTGATTACGCAAATTATAATTGTGTGGGTTTGATTTTTATTACACGATGTTATTCCTTCACCGTGGAAGACAATGTGTTAAATAATACCTAATAAATCTGTTCAAATTTGTAAATCGAATATTGGTTTCCTTTTTAGTTACGGCATTAGTTCATCCCGTTTCAATTTCCGAAACGATTTCTTTACGTCTACAATCACTGTCTACAATCCAGTATGTATACAAGCCGCGTTACATAACTTTCAAGTGGACCAACTCATAATATTTCATAACGTATTAAGATCGTACGTTATAAATAGCGAATGTTTTGACTTCTGTAAATTCGCAATAGACGATATCTATTCAATGTTTTATAAACCCATAAAGTATTTAATGTACGATAAGATAACAGAAATGATTTAAACCACAAGGATGATTTATGAGTAGAATTCTGAGATATCCGTTTGTGTAGAAAATTACACAACTCAACGTTAATACGAACCATAAAAGATAATAAAGTTTATTAAAATAAACTGTTATGCTATTTTTAAAAAAATTATTAAAAAAATTGCCATATGCTTGACAGCATTGAAAAAGAGAAAATTCTTGTAAAATATTTACACCGATTCTTTACCTTTTCCAAACCATACAGCATGCGTGTTATATAAATATTTTGCATCATCAGATTCAAATCGTCGATTTAACATAAATAGGTCACTTATATATTTACTATTTTCACTTATATATTACCACAGAAACATCACGGATCCATGATCTCTACGACCGCTCGGAGTTGATGTGACGTATAGGTACAGATAGCAACGTCAGTCGATATTCAGTGATTTCATAACTAAAATATTCGAGTCAATAAACGAGATATTATTCTAGTATTATTACCCTGTAAATAATGACTACAGCTGGCAACATAAAGTTTAGTTTCTCGGGTGGCATTAGAAACTAAACTGAATCCAGCACAAGTGAGATTCACAGAGAAATAAATTTCAATAATAGAATGCTACTCGTTGCTCATATATCATTTTGACCCACTTCAGAAACTCAACAATGAACTTCGAAATAATCACACATAGTAGTAATGTTAGCATTATTTTGGTAATAAGTGCAAGTTTTATTTGGCAACCGTTCGTTGCCTAGCTGTTCGTTTATCGGTACTGAGTCATGTTTCCGAGCCGAGATTACCGCAAGGACGTTACTTTCCAGATATAAAATTATGAAACATTTATAACATGTGCTATAATACGTATGCTAGATCGTTGCGTACGCGAACACTCCTTCACGCTTGCATTATTAAGAAATTGGCACGGACCACAGGTGCCGCGTTAGACAACACCCACCGGCCACAGTCGTAAAACAAACAAATATTATGTAAGACGCGCAAACATGGTGACAGCCATTGACCTTACCCTCGTACTCTAGACGTGTGAATGCATCATTCGCAGCGAACAATGCACCCGGTGCATTGACACCTTGGCTATCAACCCACACAAGTTCGTTGTTTCTTTTTTCTTATCTCCAATAATAATAAGTAGTTTAATAAACATAATATTGTAGGTACGTACTTAATTTGTAGGCGACACTCGTAGACGCGCCGATACAATCATGAACTCATAAGAACGTGTGGGTTTTTCTCGTCTTTAAGGGTCGCAAGCATAGTTGAAAAAAAAGTACGGTTTGATTAGTTTACAATTTCAGTTTAATTCACAATTTCACTATCAAGGAGGACCGCGACTTTATTTCTTAAATTAAGCACTAAAAAGTATTTTCTACTGCAAAAAAAATCATGTAATGTTGTATCAGAGCTAACAAACAATTTTAGTGTTATTAAATTATTTTTTCCGTCATGCATTTATTAATTATATCTTGAATGGCTCGTTCACTAGTTTAATATGTGTTATGTTTTAATGTGGAATTGAAAAATGGCAGGGAATGAAATAGCAATCAATAGACAAGATGAGTTATACTCGTGGCAGGTGTCCATACTGCGTGGGTAGATATCACTAAAGTTCAAAGGTTGGTCAGGTCTATCTTGCACAATTAAGACTTAGAGTCTATGTCTCAAGATGGTTGACGTAATTCACGTAGTAGATGTCTATGGGTATTTTTTTGTGATATTGCTTAGAGCGGTAGACAAGCTACCTGGTGTTAAGTGTGTACTGAGGCTAATCGACATCAATAACGTAAATATTGCTATCTGCCTAAGATATGAGTTCTAAGCTCTCGGTTTTTACAATGCAACGACTGCCCCACCCTTTAAGACGAAGCGCATTACTACTTTACGGCAGAAGTAGGCAGCGTGGTAGTACTTAACAGTGCGAGCTCACAATCTAGTCCTATCCCCAGTAACTATTAAACATTCAACTGAGTCATGAACTCATGTGTACAAACTTAAAGCCACTTTTACGGTTTGGCCTCACGTTTGGTACTTTGACATTTTCAACTTACTAATTTTGGTGTGCAGCACAATATTCTAATGTCGATGTATAGAACCTTACGAATCCGTGATTAACTAAATTTTTACACTAATCCAAATGTAACAAAATAATTTATTGTAGAATAAAACTAGAAGAATATCTGTAGTATGTTCAAAACTAGTTAATCTGCGACTCGCAAAAGCTATCTTAGCACTCATTATTAACTGGTTCATAAAAAGCTCTCTAACCAACGTTTGATTAATTGCCATAATTAAAATGAATGTTTAATTACGAAGCAGATTGATAACTGATGACATCTGTGCTCACGACCGCAACGGTCATACTTTAGTTAATTATAGCCCTTAAAATGAAAATTTAATAATAAAATCATTTTGAAATAAAAGTCTCTTTTAATGAGAACCTAGGTAGGTACCTCGGAATGTACCTAGCATTTTTCAAACATAGTTCATTCTAGAGCGTCATCAAAGATTTCTGTAATCTTTGTGAACTTAGAAATAATCACAATCTCTGTTACATAAAATATGTATTTGAATACTATTTCTTTATATTAATGATTGAATGTAATGAATTAAATCACAAATCAACCTCTTAAAAATCGAATAAGTCATTGGACGGATACGAACAATCTCAAAAACACATCTAAGTAGAACCTTTCAAATGCACTTACTTATTGTATCATATCTCTGTAACAAAGGTACACACGATAATATAAACTAATAGAGCCATTAAGTTAATACTCTGTTGCAACATAATATAAAAGCTATTACCGTTGCAAGGTCGTTACAAAATCTTGATTAATGAACCATCACACGTTAATCGAATAATTTCAATAACAACCATCACATTATCATAGTTAAATTGTACCATCACATAAATCACATATATGTACCCACATAAAACTTTAATGAAAACGAAATTAATCAATCATCGATAGCGCAGCTTCATTGTGTAAAACTAATTAGTTCAGCGTGGTGAATTGAGATAACTGTCAAGATAAGTCTAGATTTTTTAATTGACATAGCAGACATGCGAGCATACAGCCCAATTGATGGCAAACGGTTACTGTCGCTTGGACGTCAGCAATGCCAGGAGCCCAGCCAAGCCTATCGTCATTTTTGCAGTAAAATTATAACTAACCAAGCCCAAAGTCTGATAAGTGAATGTCATATTCTGGCGGTAGCTGCGAAGTCCTCCCCAATCAAAAGACATTACAAATGTTGCGCCGACCAATTGATATAATATAATAAGGTCACTCAATTTGGAATAATGACTGATCTATTCTACAGTTCAGCATTATGGCTTTGCAGCATAACTAAGCAAGTTAGTGGAACCTACCTGTGCGGACTTACAATAAGTTCTACCGCAACTAACTATTGCTAATTTGATTTCTTTCGCCAATTCATTAACTTGTGTTACAAGTACCAGATAACGGAAATAAATATAATATTTTTATTATACATACATATATTTAATATACACCCATAACCCTGGAAAGACATTTATATTTATCATACAAATATCTTCCCTTGGCGGGATTCGAACCCGCGACCCCCTTGTGTAGTGACCATGTCACTTACCACTACACCAGACGGCCGTTTCTTAAATAAACACTCATAATAATGCGTTACGAACAAAATGTACTGACAATCGAACCTTAGTGCCGGAAATTATAAAATCTTCCACTACTGGGCCGTATGGAAAAAAAATACATGTGTGCAATTCACACGTGGTAGAAGTGAAACCTTCCAAAATTAAAATACAATTATCCTAAACGTCTTAAGTATATGTAAAATTTTGTCATTAGTAAATAATTGTAAGGTAGCGCCCTCTGAATTGATATTTTAATTTCACGTATAATCCTAAATTAAAATTCACTACAAGAGCTTTCATACACACGTTAGTATTAAAAAATCTCACAGATGGCGCTGTATTAAATAGTATGTATATTTCTGTCTCATTCTTTGCTGGCTTCATCCTACACATTTTTGTATTTGTGTCTCTTACCTGTCGTTTTTTCCGTTGCATCCGGTTTGAAATCACAACGATTCTAAAGAAGTTTTCACTTCAAAAAAACTATACGCAACAATAGCCTATTTGATTACAGGATTTGGCAGATAATTACTTGACGCTCGAATATCCTTTGTACTTACTTCCGCTTTGATGTTTAATGAGATATTCACTTACTATTACATAATAAATTAGCACTAAAAAAGATCATGTACATGAAAACGACTATACCTTATTTGGAAAACTTTAATCAGTCCTACTTAATGTTTTTTTTTTTAGTTTCGGTCTTTATCACGACACCGAAAAGATAGGCTGCCAAAGACGCGTGGGCTCCACACTGCACATCATGACACCTATATTTGAAGCAGACACCGTACAAGTAGCCTGGTCGCGTTGTAGTAAGCGAGACGTCACCAATTTCTTGGAGTAAGTATACCTTTCATTGTTTATGAAATAATAAATTATTTATACTATATTATATTCGTCTCTCTTAAAAAATAAATGACAAAGAATATATTATAATAATATAAAAATATTTGGGTTCATTGAATGAAAAAAAAAGTAGATTGTCTCGTAATTAAAACGATATACTTACTCGTTATCATTTGGAAAGTTTTGTTTCTTAATAGTGTATATGTATATGCATATAAATGTGCTCTTTGGTTTTAGTTAAGTTCAAGCAAATATTTATAACATAAATATTATTCATTTACGATCACAACACGTTCGATCCTAAGATATATCTAATTGCAAAAAGCTTTTAACTTTTATGGTGAACGCCAATGCTCAGTGAGTCTTGAGTATCTCTTGAAATTAATACATTAAATTAAACTTAGACAGCCTATAATACACACAATATTTTCTATTGAAACTCTAAACGTATTTCTATTTTAAGTACTCACTTCTAAAGGTTTATGTTCGCTAAAATAGTTGAACATGAATTGTAAAAGCTATTTAGTTCATTAAACATTGCTAATATCGGGTTTTACTGCGTTAATAAAGTTGTAAGTTGAAATCCTACACGTTCATAATTATCACTGATAACTTTAATTCGGCCAGAGGTGAATACCGGATGTCGTTACGTTTAATCTCAAAAATATTATTTATTAATAGTCAAACGACATCATCCATCAATATTTTAATGACCATACCAAATAAACGCGGCCGACTTGTCGTCGTCAAACACAATAATCATCATAAAGAAACGGATTACGGCCGCTTTCAGACAAATTAAATTTTGACATGTAGGCACATAAAGAGTTATGAAGAACGTAGGCAGACGCATAAATGACTCGTTATTTATGGGTAAGGCTTTTATTACACGCCCACGGACCGTTGTGCAAGCAGCGGGGAATAGGCGGTCCCTAAACTATTGTAGTGAAGTAAAGGCGGTCGTAACCACACAAAATGTGCAGTGTGGCCGTTTAAATGACCACGCTACCGTGCATTACGGCTCATTTGTTCGATTCACTTAATGACGTGTGAAAGAATGAGCGATCGCTCAGGTTTCCAGCGAACACAATAATACAGTAAAAGTCAGTAATCGTGCACTTAGGTATTTTCTATGTTAAGCAATTTTCAATATAGGTACTTGTTATTTTCAGCGCCGGTTTGGGTGAATGTTTGAGCGACAGACCATCACAAGACGAATACGTGTATCCAGAAGTACCAGCTGGTAATAATTGACTTAAAACTAATGCTAGACTCACCTTTGCCCAAAACAGGACATTACGGATCCTCCCGATCCATTAACGGTGCTTTTAGGTACCACAAACACCGGTCACCGCCCTCGTCGAACCCGTCGCTTGCGACGAAGTGGTCGACGAGCGAATTAGCCCATAGACAGCCCACTGAGTTTCTCGCCGGATCTTCTCAGTGGGTCGTGTTTCCGATCCGGTGGTAGATTCTGCGAAGCATTGCTCTTGCTAGGGCCAGTGTTAGCAACACTTCGGTTTGAGTCCCGTGAGCTTACCTACACGTTAGGGCGAAGCTGAAATAGCCGCTCAAGGCTATCAGCATAGGTAGAAAAACAAAAACTCTCCTTTTAGATGCGGTCAGTAAATACACGTAGGTAATGATTGATGTAAAAGAATATTGGTATTATTTACTTACTTCTGATCATTTTAAATGTTGATCGTTTTATTTTACTGCAATGCCTTTTTTATTATTTTGTTATTGTTGTCCTTTTGCCTATTACACCCAATTTTAATTAATACTTTTCGATGCAGGCGTAATGTTTGATGCGGCTTCACAATGTCACCTGCAGTTCGGCGCGGAAGCCGGCCTATGTTCTAAGCTGTCAGAGTTATGCGAACACCTATGGTGTCTGGTTGACAATGTGTGTACTACTATGATGCGTCCTGCAGCACCTGGCACCACTTGCGGACCCGATATGGTGAGCTTAGCAGCTAAATGAAATAAATTTCGATACATCCGGATCCGGATTCTGAGGGCATTGCTTTTCTCTTCTTTCTCTCTTCTTTTGTGTCTTTATTTCTTATTTACCTACAAGAAACTGTTTATTATGTGATAAATGATGGTATTATCATTTATTATATTATATTAATCAATAACAATATGTGAAACAGTCATGGGTTTTAATAGGAGCAGCTCAAAATCAATTATGAATTGCTGTTACCTCTGAAATGGGTCGAGACTTGTCTCAGGCTTGTCTGTCTATTTATACTAAAATTTCCGTTTCGTTTTGATTGGTAGCAGTAGACTAGCAGCTAGTAGACTATATCCAAGTTAGATTTTTGGTTAGAGTCGATACCTATCTTAATTGAGATATTTAGAATTAAAAGTCTGGATGTGTTTTGGATACTGAAGAGATAATCTTAGCTAGGGGCTATAAAATGTAATGTTTGTGAAAAAAAACTTACAGTTAAAAAATTCAAGCTGCTCTTGTTTATGAGCTCGAGTATAGTCCGATGCAAAATATAAGCACAATTGTGCAATACTAAGAAGCCATTCGGATGTATATGGTCTCTCAACGCTGATGTCGGTGTATCAAAAGAATACTAAGTATTTGTTTGTTGAGTCTCCTATCACAGCACCTATGAATGTCAATAAGTTATTGCACGTTCCGAGAATAACATTTATGCAAAAACAACTGTAAATTTAAACTCACATATCTATTTACGCATCCAACTTACCTAGGTTTCAACGATTTTCGAACTTTGTGTTTTTAACTTTGCCATTGTTTGAATTTTCTTAATGACTGAATCAAATATATTTTTTATTTTTATTACTTAAATTGGTGGACGAGCTCACAGCCCACCTGGTGTTAAGTGGTTACTGGAACCCATAGACATCTACAACGTAAATGCGCCACCCACCTTGAGATATAAGTTCTAAGGTCTCAGTATAGTTACAACGGCTGCCCCACCCTTCAAACCGAAATGCATTACTGCTTCACGGCAGAAACAGGCAGGGCGGTGGTACCTACCTGTGCGGACTCAAAAGAGGTCCTACCACCCTAACCGCCTGCGGGATTCGAGCACCGTTGCATCGCTAAATACGAATGCACCGGACGTCTATTCCTTTAGACCACGACGACTTAAATTAATCTAACATAACTTCAATAATTTTCATATCTTTCAAACTAATCATGACTGACACGTTTTTGTTGAAACCTTGCTTAAATGTAAGCGAATTTATATTCTCTTAACAGTGGTGTCAGAATCAGACCTGTGTGGCTCGGACTCCTTCACCGGCGCCTCGAGACGGCGGTTGGGGTCCATGGAGCGAGTGGAGTGAATGTTCTAGAACTTGCGGCGCTGGAGTATCCACCCAGTCGAGGGAATGCAATAACCCGGAGCCAGTCAATAATGGAAACTATTGTATTGGAGATCGTAGCAGGTCAGTATTGAAATCGAAAATAAATAAAAAATCAGTAATCTGATTATTATTTAATAAATAACATGTGGAGATGGTGTATTTGCCTTAATATATGCATGGAATAAAAAAAACCGCTAATGGACACTTAGTGTGTGGCACCATAGCATGGATCTTAGTACAACAGTAGGTAATCGCTCAATTTATAATTTTGTATCAAATATTATTTTCTTATAAAATAAACAATGTTAGGATAAATGACGATAATTTCGTGTTAGAACTAAAATTAAATAAATACGACTAATTTTTATTTATTCATATAATAATATATATATTTTTAAAGGATTTTATGACCTGGTTACTAAGACCTTTAAGTCATGTCTTTTTAATTATTGTTATGAAAAATGATAATATGGTATTTTGGATTTTACTGGCGGTAGGACGTCTTGTGAGTCCGCGCGGGTAGGTACCACCACCCTGCCTATTTCTGCCGTGAAGCAGGAATGCGTTTCGGTTTGACAGGGTGGGGCAGCCGTTGTAACTATACTGAGATCTTAGAACTTATATCTCAAGGTGGGTGGCGCATTTACGTTGTAGATGTCCATGGGCTCCAGTAACCACTTAACATCAGGTGGGCTGTGAGCTCGTCCACCCATCTAAGCAATAAATAAAAAAGGGGTGAAATGAAAGGAGATGAAATGAAATGAAGATTATGAGATGTAATCTCAGTAAAATGGTGGTCATTTACTGAGATTTTTTCAGTGGACTTTTTGGAGGCTCCCGAGAAGTTTCGTTCAGCGGCTTTGTTTCGTTTTCCTAAATTTGTGCAATTTCACAGATACTAAATAGTTAATAAACTGCCGTTATTACATATTTAAACCTAAAGAAACACTAAATAGATAAAATAAAACAAATCACACAACTTCACTCCACGCGTTCCGGCCAAAAAGTCTTAATAAATAATCAATTTTATTTTACACAGGTACAAAGTGTGCAACACGGATCCGTGCCCTATCAACGAACCGTCATTCAGGGAAGTTCAGTGCTCCAGGCACAATAACATGCCATATAAGAATGAAACTATAGATGAATGGGTTCCCTACTTTGATCAAGGTAAGTCATTGAACTGTAAACTATTCGTTTTGATCGTATATTGTAATATATCAATGGTGATCTAATTGGATGAACTTTCCAGTAAAAAACATAGGTATGAATGACAACCTCTTTGTAAAACCTTAAAGGCCTAGATTATCTATACTAATATATAAATCTACAGTGGTTTTTACGGATTATATTATAACTTACCTTATAACTTATAACTAACTAACCTTACAACTACTGAACCATGCATCCGATTGACTTGAAACTTGATATCCATGTAGAAAATACATTTACTTAATGGATAGGCTAATATTTATATGAGTGTTGGACTCCGTAATAATAATGACAATAAATAATAATGTTAATTTTAAATGCCCGGCGAAGCGGGCCAGTACTAAATAAACTACTAGTACTAAATAACACTAAATAATATTGATTTTTTTTTTTTATCTTGAGGCCTGAAGGCCTTTCCTGTTCCATCACGAACCAGGCTTAATCAGGAGGGATCATGCCTGCTTATTATTTAAAGAATCGCAGGTTCGATACAAAGGACCTATTACATATTATAATGTACCTAGGAGTTATTGACACGATCGTGAGAATCATATAACATAATAATGTTCTTCGGGATTCGCTGTTGAAAACTGTTACTTTTATTTTAATAAGACGAATGACGCTTGACCTTTATGCCGCCTAGCACCTGAAATCAACATGACCTAAAAAGCAAAAAAAAAACCGAGAGACCCGGTTGACGACAATTGCTTTTTTTTTATAAATAAAAATAGACTAATTTGTCTTTAAATTTACATTCCTTAAATAATTTTGGATAACGTAATTGAACGTATTTTAGATAAACCTTGCGAGTTACAATGCGTGCCGCGCGATGGTACTGATGTGGAGATGTTGGGAGGATTCGTCGCAGACGGTACTCCTTGCAGGCAAGCGATCGGGTCGCGGGACATGTGCATTTCTGGTAAGACTTCAATGAATCGGTATTCAACATTTTCAAAAGTTCATTACTTCTGACCAATAAGAAAGGTTTTAGTGAAAATAATAAAGTATTTCTACCAATAATAATAATAAATATAATTTTTTTTAAGATTTAGACCTGACCCACGATACTACCGCCATGTGGTATGTTGATTCAACCATTATTTTTCCAATAGTTGTATCGGTACACGGTTTGATAGCGAAAAGTTTCGATCAACAGTTTAAGAAACTTTCGTTATCCAGCTGGGTTAGGAGCCTGATACAGAAGACAGTTATCCTCGATACGGCGCGTATTGTGAAGAGGTTTCTAACTCTGGAATCCTAACTGCTAGTGGCTTATGTAGTAGTAGCGCCATCAGCGGCAATTTATTTTTATATAGTGTTTTAAAAAAATTGTATTTTTAATAAATTTTAATTAATTTAAAAATATTGTGTAATTAATAAGATTTTAAATAAATATAGATAATAATAATTATTCCAAACATAAATTAGGTACAAAAAATAAAAATAAAAATAAGAAAAATAACGAGACTTGGAAACGGTTACCGGGCTTAGCAATGTCTAACAGTAATGACAATTCTGGTGACAATATAGTCGATTCTTTACGTTACTTATGGAATTTTTAATTCGGTGCATTGCTCGCAGGTGTGTGCTACAAAGTAGGTTGCGATTGGATTGTTGATTCTGACGTTGAAGAAGACGCATGCGGCGTCTGTGGGGGCGACGGAACAGCATGTAAAACTGTGCAAGGGATTTACACGAAAGGCACAACTAGACAATCAGGATTCAGTGAGGTAAGAAACATTTCTCATGTTGTATTTGTTATTTTAGTTATGTGTTATTTGTTCTACACACACTCATCACTTTTTATTATTATTCTCATTATCCTCTCGCAGGTCTGCTGGAAGAGATTTCTTAAAGAAATAAGCAGTGCCTTTGTACATAATTTTCCTATTACTCTGTATTATGTCCTCTTTTCTGTGTGTACATAAATAAATAAATAAATAAATAAACATTGCGATATCTTCAGTTTTCCATGCGAGTCAATTAACTTTTTCAATTAGTCGTCCGTCACTACGAAAACATATAAATACTTGTAAATCTAGTGCTTTTTAGATAAGAGTAAGAAATGCCCAATAAAAACTGGACACTTAAATAAATTACGCAGAAATCATAAATGTAAAATAGTTAAAACTTAGTCTTATTTAGAATTAGTTACCGAAGTTACATTTTTGTATTATTGATTTGTATATACATATATGATTTAGACTCTTTGAGAGTCTTCATGTAACACACGTATAAAGCTTCCATAACTCATCTTGAATAAAATTAATTTTAAATCAATGCAATGTGATTAATCATTTTAATTTCCACGCACAGGTTGCAATTATACCGGCAGGTTCGAGGAACGTGAAAATACAAGAGAAAGTTAGCCCTGGAAATTATATTTCGATCGGAAGTACAAAATCGAGAAGAATGTTTCTTAATGGAGCTCGGTAAGGAATTGTTTTTCGTCGTGTGCATATTAAATGCATACATGAATGTATACCGACGCTTGAAAGGCAAACGTGACTAAGCGACAATGCGTGAACTTTACAGTAGACTAATTTAAAGTTCAAATACCTGAAAAAAATTATATTTCAACGAATCTAGCTGTAGGATTGAAATGATTTTAATAGACCTACAAATTTTTTTTTTTTGCGCATCGAATATGGTTATTGCCTATCATTTATGTACAAAGCAGTTATTGTCGCTTAATCACGTTTGCCTTTCAAACGTCGATATATACGTACATGCGTTGTGCTGGTTTTTGTTGTTGCATAATTCATTTTTACTAAATAGAAACGCCACGTTGACGGAGTACTTCGTGGCTGGAGCTCAAGCTATTTACGAACGAGACCGTGACTGGGAAAAAGTTCGAATATCGGGACCGCTCGCCGAAGATATAAAAGTTTATGTGAGTTTACTTATGAGTTTACAGCTAAATGTCCTATTATAATATTTAAAAAAAAAGGGTGCTTCTAGTGCAAGTTCTAGTGCAATGTTTATTGGGAAATTTGAATCACATTTCGAAGACAGGCTTCATTTTCTTCAATTTATTTTATTAAATTCACAGTACAAATCCGTAAGTAAGTCATAAATAAAACGGTGCACGTCCTTGCTTACAATATTTATTAGGCGTGATGCAATAAAGTTTTTTTATACAAAGTCACAATCAAACTTATGTTGTTGTTCCTCATTCTTTTCCAATCCCTCTAATGCCACCTAAGGGAGTAAGAGTTACATAATTATAAAGGCCACAATAACCATGATTTGTTTTAGACGTCTATGAAATTATCTAATGAAATACGTACATAACAAATGTTCACGATTAACTTCCACGGTGAAGGAAAAACATCGTGTAATAAAAATCAAAACCCGCAAAATTATAATTTGCGTAATTACTGGTGGTAGGACCTCTTGTGAGTCCGCACGGGTACCTAGGTACCACCGCCCTGCGTTTCAGTTTGAAGGGTGGGGGTAGCCGTTGTAACTATACTGTGACCTTAGAACTTATATCTCAAGGTGGGTGGCGCATTTACGTCGTAGATGTCTATAGGCTCCAGTAACCACTTAACACCTGATGGGCTGTGAGCTCGTCTACCCCTCTAAGCAATAATAAAAATGTGTGCGTGTACTAGTGTACACACGTAAGAAGTGAAACTTGTTTATGGCCTTATTTTTCGAAAAATGATCTACATGCAACTTTCTAGAAATTGGTTAAATAAAGTTAAATTAGATAAAGTTTAAACAAAAGGATTTTATTATCATAGACATGAATACAAAAAAGTTAAATTAGATAAAGTTTAAACAAAAGGATTTTATTATCATAGACATGAATACAAAACAGATGGCGCGTAACGGAAAAATGTGACGCGTAACCGAAAAATGTGACGGTAAATTTTTTTCCAACGCCGATAAGGAAGTTTCACTTCAAAAAAATTATGTTTTGTTTGAGACACTAAGTTTGTCAATTGACCTAATTTTTTTACTCCAGCAACGTATATTCCGAGGACGACATCGCAACCCCGGCGTCACATACCAGTACACGGTCGACAAACAAAGACTTCACAAGAAACACAGCTACAGACTGTCCGAATGGACGCCGTGCTCCGTCACCTGCGGAGTTGGATACACGAGAAGATATTACGAATGCATTGATCAACATCAACGTACGTAACCGCATTACACTGTAGTCATGATTAGAACATAAATATAAGCGATTGAAATTGAAGTTTTTAATGCATACTTCTATGGGAGATGAGACTTGTACACATAACTCGAGTTAATGAAAAAACATTGTATTTAATGTAAATCTCATTCATCTCAGGTTATCTTGAAGGATGAAATTTATTTGGTTTAAGCGTCATTCCGCTTAATACCCGACATTTATCTTTGTAATTAAAGGTCCGTTTCATTTGGTATTAGTATTAACAATTTGATGTTTTTAATTGAACTTCAAATAAGTTTATCCCATTCAATAGCTGAAATTTTTGTTAAGCCAATTAATACAATTTTTTTAAATTTTATTTGGCACTTCTGTAAATTTGCAAAATATCGCTTAAACTAAATAGCCTCTCACTCCTCGATATGATATTCAGATATCGTTGATCGGCAAGTTCTTCCTCGTTTAAACGCTTCTATCCTCCGAATAAAACTAGCCTATTTTTTTCTTTCAAAGCCTCCCTTCATTCCCGTCAGAAACCAACCCGACCGTTGCGTAGGTCAGCTAACGTAAAATAGAAAAAAAATTGTAGGCAGCGGCTTGACTCTGCCCCTAGCATTGCTAAAGTCCATGGGCGACGGTAGCCACTCATTATCAGGTGGGCTGTATGCTCGTGTCTGCCTAATAGGGCAATAAAAAAAAATTACAGTTAACTTATTCATTACTTTAAACTACAATTAGTATAAATTATAACAGGAGTGGTAGAACAATCCCAGTGCTACCACATCGAGCCGCCGCGACACCAGGCCCTCATGAAGCAGTGCAGGAAGCCGGCGTGCGTCCACTGGTGGGTCGGCGCGTGGAACCCTTGCTCTAAGCTTTGCCACATGCCGGTAATTTGAAAACGTTTTTACTTACGTAACATAAAGTGACGTAACACACAAAGTGACGTAACGTAACGTAACACAAAGTGACGTAACATAACATCTAGATCTATTAAGTCTAAAATTCAAAAGCACATACTTTCAGAATTAGCTGGTAGGAATGACGATTAATAACTTATCTAAATTAACTACGCTAATAAACAAATCTGAATTAATTATATAGTGGTAAGACGTAGTCTAAGCCCTTCTGCAAATTTCTATTGCAAGACCATCGTGCATTATGGGTTAATACCACAGATTAAGCTAATCCTTTAGTTTTAAATACTAAGACATCGAACCCACCCACATTGGAATGTGGTTCTCGATAGCCCCTTAACCAAAATGTAAGATTGATGCGTATATTTTACTAATACTTTTCGTTTTTTTCTGAACAGGGCGAGGAAGTCACTAAAGAACGCAGCGTGTACTGCGTCGATAAAGTAATGAACAAAGTAGTCGATGACAGCGAATGCGGCCAAGTGATTAAACCAATAACGACCATTAAATGTGCGGACGTGCCTGCGTGCTAAACGATCTGCACAAGAAAAATATGGTCCTAATAATAAATGTAGTTTCATAAATAAGATTCGCATAACAATAATGCGAAAATTAATTATTGAAATTATCGATTATGTGCGCTAAAGCACAGCCCTGACGGCCGAGCCGTATACCAAGACCCTTGTGGTTTGAGGGTTTCGTACGTTACAATTGTCGGCGACGTCCTGTGTAAAGAAATACGATCGATTCGTATTGAAATAAAGGAGCTGATTATAGTGGTTTTTATTTTCGAAGTGATAAGTGAAAATGACACTTAATGACGAATGCAGTGGATAAAGTATCGAGTGTACTTGTTTATGTAAAATAACCCATCGAATAGACATTATGCACTTACGCGTTTAAGTACTCGAATAGCTCACTTAGTGGTGAAGTGCGAATCTCGCAAGTACATACATAATAATATAATTCTCTGCAATTACCACTTACTGCCATATTAAGTAGGTTATACATATAGTTCATAACATAGTCTCTGCTTAGATTAACTAATTAATCATTAATAATATATTCTATAACGTCAGTATTAAAGTGGTGTATGTATTCTTCTATGTGGGTACAATTCATTGAAAGGTTTTATTCATTTAAAATATAAAATATTTGGACCAAAAATATTATAGAATGCAAATTTACGTTGCCATAATCACCGGTACCGCCAATATGACACTTGTATCATAATAAGTAAGTTTATTTTAAGTTCTTTGTATTCTTCAACGATTCATCATAATGTACAAATTAATTATCCAAATAACCCCTTTATACGTACATCATATTACATTTAACATATTCGTTGTATTCTTTTAGGAGCATTCTATTTTAAGTGAACAACTATAATGGCTAGTCAAGACTTAAGCATTTGTTTCATAGAAAAGAAATGCAATAAAAATGTTTATCACAATGTAAAAAAAAATCCATTGATTCGAATGTTTAACAGGTCGCAGTTTCATCAAATAAAGTCATGTCGTGGAACAAATCTACTGATGGAATATTTATTATTAATTTTAGGATGTTTACGTAAATTTTTTTTTACGTTACTTTGTCGTGACTGTGCATAATTTAATAATTGTAATTACGTTTTAAATGAGTCGACTATTATCAAAGTCGGCAATGTGACTTTTGGTCAATTATTGGTAAATCAGAAAAACGAATTATTGACTTTGTATTCCATTGGCAGTCACAAAACTCTTCTGAACGACATCTTAGATAAATAACAGGTTAAGTATTAACCTTTATTTAATGCAGGTTTTGAACCGTATTCTTTGAAGGAGACGATTATATTCAAATCAATCTGTATTGACATATCAATAACATTTTTTTGGCCAAATGCACAGATTGCCACCTTTGATAATAGACGACTCAAATTACTTATATACCTTTAAGTACGTGTATATGACCACTGCTGTTTCAGTTCTAAGATACGTCGAGTGATTGCGTTGTCTTTCAATTAATAATACACTATATCAATTTGTACAGCGCTTCCAAACTAACCCTTGAATGCGACATTGTACCGCCAATTTAATGTTTGTGAATATTTTATAACTATGTCTAAAATTCTGTATTTAATTAGATATGGCAATAAAATCGTACATCGTTTTAAATAAACCTCTTTTTATTTCACTTCACATTCAGGTTTTTTCATCATTGATATTTTACGAGAAAAAAAATTAGATCTACATGCATAATATAAACATGTCAAGATTATAGGCTCTCTAAAACTATATAATGTATACAAAATTAAAATCACAGAACTTAAAAGTATATTTAATATAGAAATAAAAATTTCAAGTTACGGCATCTAGTGATGTCACAATTTTTGATTTTTATAAAACATTAAAGAGTTCGTATAATAAACTAATGTCAAATTCGGGACTCTCTACATCCCTATAATCATTATACTTGAGAACTATGCTAGCCACTGAATGGTGATTTTTACAAACGAAATATGAAATAACATGGTAATTAAATAATAATAAAAGTTTTATCAAAAAAAAAAATTTAATTGAAATTCGAAAATGAGATTTATCACATTAAAACATTTTCAGGTTTTAACTAACACTTGCTGCAACAAAAATAACGTGGATCGATTCCAGGAACATGTTCTTCGTGATTCCATAAATATAATATCTACGCCTAATACAATAGCGTCCACCAAAAGTAAATTACTGAGTTTTCAACGATAGAAAAAAATCAAAATTATTACTCTCCGAAATTTAGATAATAGTTATGAAGTGTTTTAATACCTATTTAGATAATGGATATTTGAATACCCTACTCAAAATTGGAATCATCGCCTTATTTATTTAATTTTATCATTGTTATTGAAGCGAAACTTCTAATGCGACTTGCACCAAGGTTGCGTTAAATGTTTAACGCTACCATTGAACACAAAGAGACAGAGCGAGGGCGAATATTTAAAAATATATATTTATTTATTTTTACATCTATAATTTAAAACATATATAAAATAAATGTTGAAGATGTCGCATCTCTTAAACACAGCATTCCTTATTACAAGAGCAATCTGATTTAAGAATGAAAAATGAAGAAAATCACAATACAATATCGAAAAAGAAGTTTCACTTCATACACATGCACCAAGTTCGTGACTTCTTTAAGAAATTCGAAATCGACAAGTGATACTAACAACCTCGATATTATTGAGGTTTTCATTATTGAATTTAAATTAACACAATGATCATTATATGTTGATATTAAAATGCTTCTTTTCGCATAATTCGATCATTTAATGTAAAACAACAAAATTACATTTTTATCATAGCAAAAATTTAATAGGTTTAGAAGTTAGAAGAAAAATTAATCAAGAATATCAAATTAAATTTGGTGATAAACAATCCTTAATACTTTACTTTGATTTTATTGTAACAAGTGAACCTTAAAAAATTTCTATGTTTCAGTTTCACAAATGCAAAGTGTGAGATCAGAGTGTAGCAGAATAAAATTTTTTTTTAATAAAAATAATATCACAAATATTATAGTTTTTTCCTTGAAGAAATGGATATTATACTGGTACTTAGAGAACAATAAAAACAAATTTGGTTTTTAATTCGACATTATATTTCATCCTAACCCACTTTTGTGATAGAATATTACAAGGGCCAAAATGATATATGGTGACCTTGCACAGTACTAATTGAAAAATTTTTCAAATGTTAAATTAAAGTCAATAAAAACAATAAAATATACATACATAATAACTTATATAATAAATAATACAAAAATAATATAAGAACCAAAATTGTATATTTTTATTCTTTCTAAAATTTACTATTCAAGTAACAAGACAGACTATTCGCAATTACAATGCACGCAAGAATATGTATGGTAGTGCGACACGAATATATTTATTTAGAACCTCAGCACCGAAAATTTAAAGTTGACCTATATAATAATTTAAATTTCTATTTTCGATACACTTACGCGCGAACTTAATTTTATACATTTGAAAAACTTTAGATCAGTCTAAAAGTGAAAAACAATGTTATCTTCTAAATTTACCTACTGCAACAGGGATGCTGAGTAGCGTCGTTTCATACATTCCCTGCACCAGATTCTTTTGTGACGACAGCCTCCGAAGAAACGTCAAATCTTATCTTTTTCTTTTTTGTTGAATTTTTCTGTAAATATAACAATTTCTATTGAGAAAATTATGAAAAACCTTATTGTAATGCTAACAACAGTTTTGTGCTATATATTTTAAATAGTTTATGACTAACAATAAGGACGGCAACAAACACTTTTGATAATGACATGAGATATAAATAGCAAGAAATTTTCTACTGTGACATGTACTCCACTCTTGTAATTTCATCCCTTTCTTACTCTGGTTAGTCTATACTAATATTATAATGCTTAACAGTTTGTTTGTTTGAACGCGCTAATCTCAGGAACTACTGGTCAAATTTGAAAAATTATTTCAGTATTAGATAGCCCATTTATCGAGGAACGCTATAGCTATAACATCACAATGCAAGCGGAGCACCATTAAAGAATGTATCAAAATCGGGGTTTTTTTCCCTTTAAAAGAACTAAAAAAAAGTCCGCGACAGCATATGTCTATATGTTAAGGTTTGCTCACTATAACGTTTTTTATGCTAACCAAATTTGTTATAAAATAAAGCATTATTTGTGAAGGTGTTTTTATAAAGATGATATTAATCTTTATCCTAATAAATACGTTATTCATTACAAGATTGACACACATAAAACACCCAAATCACTTCAAGATAGGCTTTGACAATTATAGATTTTTCTGGATTTCTCCAAGAGGTTTTTATATTATTTTAAACAAAGCTTTTAAAATAAAATAAAAAGAAAACAGATAAAAATTGATTTTTATGTTTTAGCCCAGTTGTTTGCGACTTATGAAATCCCTTAAATTTTTCATACTTAATTACCTTATCAATGAATAAAGCTCTAATAAAGAATGAAATAAAAAAATTCAAATTACCTTGTCTTTAGCTCTTGGATCTGTGTTTTTAGATCGCTCCTTTTCTAACTCTGAGTGTAACGTAGCTATTTCTGCAGTTAATTCAGCTTGTACGGAGTTCAGTCGCTCCACTTCTACTAATACCTCTGCTTTATCTCTCACTACAAATCGAAAGATAAGAAAGTTTCATAAACATTGCAAAATTATTCTAATTTTAAACTTTCTTTAAGGTTGTGAGATAAAGTTCGTATTTTTTTTTTTGGATTTTAATTTTTTCATTAGGTAAAGTATTGGCCAATAGCGGCAATAACGAGTACCTCGTCGCGACGTGTACCTACACACAACAAACATCTTAAGAGATTAAATAATCACAGGTGAGAAACTCCTCCATAGAAACTCTACCGAATGTGAACTAATGAATTATTACCATCATAAGAATAATACATTTACTAAAAAGAACAGGCTGTATATAATTATATGATAATAAAGAGCAATACATTGTTTCCTTACTGCACTTATTTTGTTTTTTTAATAAACTTAATCAGCAAAAAATTTTGAAATTTATTCCACAACCCAATAACAATAACCCATTGGTATGATAATAATAATAAATCTTACTTTCACCCTGTCCTAGTATACTACATAGCTTCTTATTCCTAGACTTGACTGTTAACAATTCCTGTTTTAATTTTAATACTTCTTCTTTTAAACTTTCAATTTCTTTATCTTTCTTCTCTAAAGTTTCATTAAACTGAATTTTAGTTATAACTTCATCGGTCAATCTATTGTGGATTCTTTCTTTTATTTTGTTTCTTATTAATGCATCTTTCGTCTCTATTTTCACTCGTTCAAAAAATTGTGTATCTTTTTCGGGAATCTTGTCATCATCAGTAGAATTCTTTTCGTCTTCTGTATTATGATTAACTAAGGGCAATATTAAAAAAAACTTTACTTCTAATAGAAAAAAAACAAAAAACACACCAAAAACATAGCCAAAAAGGAATTGCTTATTTCAAAACAAAATCATGTAGGTAAAGGTTGGTGTTAGTTTTATATTTTATTGAATACTATCTCATTGCCTAAGATTTTTTAACTGTCTATCTGGTGTTATGATTACCAACCAGAGCCCACAGATATAAGGCCCGCAACTAAGTTCTCGCTGGTTTGTTTGATGAAATTTCAACTTTTTTGTGATTGCTTATATACAAATGATAATTCAAAGTATTGTCCATTACAAGTCACAGCTTTTTCTAACCTCTCTGGCAGAATACCTTGGCGGTAAAATTTCGTCTTTTGAGGCTATCCACGAATTAAGGCATTATTTGATGTCTGTATCTGAGCGGAACTGCTTATCAGAAAGATCATGTGCCATCGAACGGAATAAACTATGGGGAATATGGCGGGTGGGGTAGGACATACCATTTGAGCATTTCCAAGCAAGTTTCATTAGGATTGACAACATGGGACCGAGTGTTGTCGTGCAGGATAATCACTTTATCGTGCCTCCAGTCATATTGTGGCCGTTTTTCGCCATGCTCGAATTAATTGCATTGATTAATTAATTGATTTCGATGCCGCTTCCCAATTATGGTTTCGTTAGGTTCCTAGAGCCCATAATAAAAAACGCTGACCTGGACCCACATAAACACAGCATAACCTTCGTAGTGTAAATATTCGGTCGAGCCGACGATGTAGACGCATGACCGGGGAGTCCCCACGAGTTTTTTGCTGTTGGGTTGCTATATTGAATCACACGTCTCACAAAATAGCTTGGCAAGTATGTAACTGCTAATACTGGGGCAGGCTGATCTTGTGTTTAGTAAACATACTATAGAGTCGTATTCAGGGTCTTCGATGGTTTTGGCTTTGCTTCACGTGGATGGTTGTGAACATCCGTCTTTGAAACAAAGGATCCAATCAGGGCACGATGTTCCGCTCAGAGCAGCATAAAGATATAGGAGAACATAAAGTTTTTGGAGCTCTCGATGCGCTTCTGGCTCCGTTTTCTACGAATGAAATCGATAAAGCTACACTTCCCACAAATGACGCTTGGGTAACACAAAATTAGACTGAAAATGTCTGCCACAGCCAAAAGTATATCACACAACTCAACGACAAAATTACCTGTGTGTCAAAGCAGTTTAAGTCTAAATTTCGTTCATATTAGTTTATATATGTTAACATCAACCAGCACTTATTGCTGCATCCATCTATAGCAGCATGAACTTAGTTACGCACAAAATATCACATTTGATAAATGGATGGGTTGGTGCTATTCTTGGCAGACACCACATAACCAAATTTTGCAAGCAAATTATTTTTATTATATTCCTGTAGCAAGATTGATTAAATTACTTATACTTTAAGTCCCCTCACCCAATGACACTTCTAGCATCACATAAGGACACATTTTGGTCAGTTTAGTGATCCTATCTAACCCTACCAGCTGCACAAGTTAAATTTCAAAGTAATCATACAGTATCAGCCTTACATTTTACATCACTATTTTCAGTAGAATTCACAATGCCGTTGAACTGCTCCAGACACATCACATTTTTCTTCTTCAACTTCTTAACATTACGAGAAACTTCTGCAACTTTGTTTGCTGCATCAACATCCTTTTTCAATTGTTTATATACATCTTTCTTCTCTTCATAATCCAGTTTAGACAAAAGAATAGCCTAGTAAGATAAGATTGACAAAGTAAAATAATATTATTTCAGTGTGATTAAATAATTATAGTTTAATTATGTGGTCATAATGCATCTAAATAAAAAAAAACAATTCATAATAATAACATTGACCTGTTCTTTACTACTTTTTAATAGAGATTATTTATACCTGATGGAGTTCAGATTCAAAATTGCCATCAACCATTTCTTCATCTTTTTGTTTCCATTGTGCCCATTGTGCTTCAGTAGATTCACCAAGTTTAGTCTTCTTCTTCTTACCAGCTGACTAGAAAATGACTGCCTTCTTACACAGGCACAATGCACAGTGAAATAATATGTTTGAATATTTCTGTCATTATCCCCTGTGTAGCTTTCAGATCTTTAAAAATGTAAAATTTATAATCTAGTGTTTTCAAACGTTAAATTAGTTGAATTTCATATTTTTGCCATCCAAAGGAGGGTACTCCTCCTACCTGATTATAAATGGTTTGTCATTCTCTGACTCACCAAAATAAATGACATATTATCCTATAAACTTTATTGGTTGGCAACCAGTCTGGCAGTTAGGTAAGTTAAGTCAAAAGAAATAAACAGTAGTTATGGTTTTTATAATTTAAGAATTACAAAAAAGACAGTGTCTTCAAGTGCTGAAGACACTGTCTTTTTCTGTTGTCTGAAAAAGACAGAAAAGGAATAACAATTTTCGGCAAATAATATATTTTCGTGAATCTGTACATGTTTTTACCTGAGTTTTACAGTTGTTGTTGTTGTTATTATTGTTTTTGGGTTTCTTCAGAAGTTCTGATTTTTTGGCAGAATTAGTTTTGGCTTTTTTATGTTTTTGTTCATCGCTATTTGTTGGGTGATCATCATCTTCTATCATTAGACCAGCAAAACGAGATTGTACGACAAGAGCAGCCATTTTTACAGTTTTAATTTCTGAGTTCTGTGTGTATGTCTATCTATAATAAAACTATGTTTTTAAAACATATTTAATCACCTTCGACTAAAAAAGCTCCAGTTTTTACTTTTTCTTTCAATATTATTACAAAAATGTTTAATTGACAGAAAAAAATATCTTTGACTAGTCTAATTGTATTAGTCTAGATAAGTTTAAATTTTAACGAAATCGTTTAATACTAATTATGGTGCCCACCTTTTACAGCTTTTCAAAGTGAAAAGTAGTGAAAACAGTGAAAAGTGAAAACACTGAATAAACAGACTGCAGACACTGACAATGTTGCCACCTCAGATTATTTTAAGGCGCTAGGCCAAGAGAAAAATGTCGCCAGATTTCGGAAATTTTGCTACTAAGAAAACGGGTGGTTTCCGCTAAATTTTTGAACTTGAATCAAACTAAAGAAACCCTAAGTCGATTATGTTTAGGGTCAGTTTCATCAGTTCCGTAATAAGAGATATTATCTACTATTGGTTAAATGATAGTTTTGAATGAACGATTCGTTAGCTATAGACTACGGGAACTCATCTGGAAATTGTAAAACTGGCTCATAATATTCTATAGGTAGTAAAATAAAACCACAATAATATGTTTATTTTTTAAACAGAAGAGTAAAAATAAGAATTAGAAGATTAAAAATCAAGAGAAAAAATGTGAAAATTAAAATTCTAGACTATCAAATGAAAAATCTTCTACAACATCATCATCGGTCTTACTCGTAGATGCTACCGTCAACGATGTCGACGCTAAAGGTGTTGATGGCTGTCGTCGTGTGGTTTTGTAAGAGCATTTTTTTGACCAATAGCTGCTAGAACATCGCTTAGTAATTCATAGTTGAAACACTAGCCATCAATAACTTTAAGCCTATTTTTTATAAAAATAATGGCATTTAAAAGTGGACCAGTCATCCTGTTTCGCAGTTTACTTTTTACAATGTTCATTACACTAAATCTTTCGATACCCGCATTAGAACGGGGCAAACTAAATACAAAACATTCATTAACAAATGACTTTGCCTAGGAATTCTCCGGTCATAGAGTACCTAGGCTGAAAACATCATCATGAAATTCCGGAACATTGAGGGATTTCCCTATCAAAAGTATGTTGCCAGATTCCTTAATGAAAAACCACCAAAAACCACTAAAAATAATGAAAACGATAAATAATGAAAAAATACCGCTGAACGCCTCGAAAAATCACCAGTTCTGGTGGGAAAACCACCAAAGTGGCAGCACTGGACACTGAAAAGATTATTTTTTTAAGGGATTTAAGACCTTTTGCGCGAACGCGAGGAGTGAAGTTGTGTGATTTGTTTTATTTTGTCTATTTACTGTTTCTTCAGGTTTAAATGTGTAATAACGGTGGTTTATTAACTGTTTAATATTTGTGAAGGTGCACAAATGTGGGAAAATGAAACAAAGCCGCTTGACGTAGCTTCTCGGGATCCTTCAAAAAGCCCACTGAAAAAGTCTCTCTCTCATTTCGTTTCATTTAATTTCGTGCCATGCCATGTTTTAATATTAGTCAACTTCATTTCATTTCACTTCATATTATCATTTTTCATAAAATTATGAATATAAATTAAAATAAAACTTAACCTAAAGGTCTTAGTTACCAGGTCATAAACTCCCATAAAAAAATCAAACAGTTTGAAGTTACCTACCTACAAACTTTATTCATTCAAAACAAAACAAAATTTAAAACTCAAAACGTACCGTACCAGATGTGCTGATAGTCTTTCTGACTCTTTTTATAATTTGATCACATTCATAAATTATCAGCTATATTTTATTTTTCGCGTGTACTTTCGTAACCATATTGTTTTTGTTTGTTGGAATAATTAATCTTTGCTTGATATAAATTACTCGAGCAACTTTATTAAAAGCAATCAAACGTTTGAGATTTTTTTAAATAAGGATTATGAAAATACAGTGCCAAATAGAAGTTATAAATAGATTACATAGTGCTCTTAACTTAAGAAATAATGGCAAATACTTAAAATCAACATTAGCGTTGGGAAAAGAGCCAAAAAGTGAAACTGAATATTTCATTTTACATTTTTCGTCACTTAACAAAACTGGAACTAAATATCGTGTGAAATCTATTAAACAAGTATTTGTTAAGTATATAAATGAAGGAAAATCTACAATTAGGTTTGAGGAACCCCCATACGATTTGTGTATAAAAAGTGAATCTATTCAACTAAAATGTTTCATGAAATTACTACGCAGCTGTATCACTGGTGACGAGAAAGCTTTACATCTTTCACCCCTCTCAAGCTTAAGCGTTACAGCTAAAAACAATGCCCCTGTTAAACTTGTTATTAGTGATAGAAGTCAATTTCCTGCTAAAGGTCTACCTAGAACCTTACAGTCTTTGTACCTTAGTGGTTTGAAACTATGTAATTTTCGGAGGGACATCTTATTACTCAAACACCTTGCTGTTCTTGATCTAAGCAATAATGAAATTGAAAAACTGCCTCCTGAATTTGGTAAGAGCTTAATATCAAAAGATGCTTATTTTTTTATCTTTAACTTACAGTAGTTCAAATAGTAAACTAATGCTATTTTTTAAGAAGAATTAGGAAAGGATTTAAAACTGGTAATGCGTTTATTTTAAGATTGTTGTAAAATCCATATAAGTTAGGTTAAAATGGACATTAATGTTAAATAGCCATTGGGGCTCAGAAACCACAATGTGAATATTGCCTATTTCATTTAACATTGATACTTAGTATTGCTCTTAATTGTATGAATAGACTTGTTGCTTTACCTTCAAAATGTTTTTGACTCACTAGTCCGTAGAAATAGGCTGGAGAAAAATATTTTTATTTGAGCACTGACATAAATAGCCTTGATGACATTTCTACCCTTAATTTTTTTTTCTATGAATGACCTGTATCAATACATAAATATTTTTTGATATTAATGAGGAAAGTGCTACTTACGTAACCACCCGCAACGAGCATGATTAGATAACATCAATAATAATGGTAAAATATTACCATAATATTATGCTACCAGTGTAATAATTACTATATTTTTTAATTTCAGGAAGGATGGCCAACTTGTCTGAACTACATTTAGCAAACAATCAACTTGGTGTAAGAGGAGTAGTTGATTGGCGTTGGTTACTAGGACCTCAGGTACTGAATGATTGTGCAATAATCAATTATTGAATGCTAGTTGCAGTAATAATATTGCAACAATTATTGTCTTATTTTTATTTTAACAAATACTAAATAAAATTAAATGGAAAATCAATTAAGCATAAGAAGTTATTTTAATAGGCTTTTGATGAACTGTAATGTAAGGAAAAATATTTGCTCAGATAATTATTGTGTTACATTTTATGAAGCATGGTGGCATGCATGGTAAAACACGAATGGGCAACATGGGTAAGGTATCTTGGCTATTTCTGCTCTGAACCAGTACAGCAAAGGTTGATGACACTCACATTGTGTATCCACTAATCAGTCAAGCAGCTGGGTTGTAAGCTATAGTGTAATAAAAACACTAAAACATAAAAACAAAATATAGTAAAAAAAATCAATACAAAATATAATTGTACAATCATTATAATATTGTGTTATTGTATCAAGAAATATCAACACAATCACCTGTTTCAGGGACTACTTTAATAGGTTTAATATGGATTGTTAAACATAATTTATTTGTTAATTTTCTTTTAACAGATTACAAAAACTTTAAAATTATTAGATCTCACTAGTAATAAATTGGGACATCTTCCAAAAGCCATTTGGAAACTAGAAAAATTGGTAACCCTAAAAGCAAATGATAATATGATTTCAAGACTACCTGCAACTATTGGACGCATTTCCACGTTAAGGTATTCTATTCCAAAGTATTTACAAAGAAGCATACCTTGCCATGACATTATTAAACTTAATGAAACTTAGTTATTTCTAAGATCAAAACCAATGGCAGAGCTATTGCTTCGAACTGCTTGGTATTTGAAACTAGCAGGTAGCATCAAACATGATAATAGAGACAAGCCTGATCACATCTTTATTATCATGCATATAAAATATGTATTATGAAAAATTTGAAATACTTTATTAATTTACAGTTCAGTATTTTTATTTCAGATATTTCACAATCTCTAGCAATGAACTGCAATCTTTGCCATGTAGCCTAATGCAATGTAGACTGGAATACATTGACATATCCTCAAATAAATTTGACAACAAGCAAAATAATTCTACGTCAGATCAATATTCTCCGTGGCAATTTTATGTCGGAAGTTTAGTACATCTTAGTGCAAAAATAATATTAAAACATAAAATACATTATGCATCCAACATAATTCCCTGGACACTTGTTGAGTTTCTGGACAATGCTAACATGTGTGTGTGTGGAGCACCAGTAGTAAATTACACACATTCAATAAATAAAGAATATGACCTCAAAGACTATTTTAGAACTGTAGTTTTTAATAACAATCTCAGTGTGGTTGAATTTGAGTGCTATTTTTGCTCACCCAAGTGTTTCCTAAAACATTAGATATAAATGAAAAAAAAAAAAGATATTTTTTGTGTAATTTATTGTATTTCTTATATTTCATTTAAATAAAATTGAATTTAACTGAGACCTTCTAATTTCCAATTAATCTCCTGTATTACAGGTGGTATTCTGAAATGTAGTTCTGAAACAAAAAAAAAGTACCATAATGAATCATCATCATCATCATCTTCATCAGCCTATAGCAGTCCACTGCTATTAGACTTAATTTTCCTCTAATCGTAATTACCTATGATGCTGAAATTGAAACTACAACAATTACTCAAATATTATACATATTACATAAATAATAACAAAAATTAACACTATTAATTATGTATCTAGATGAGGTGTAGATAGCAGAATAATAAAGACGTCCACATATATTTGCTATAGCCCTTGTAATAGTAGTAGCTTGAATGTGTTACGATTTATAGAAAATGTTATTTCATTAGCTTTATTTACTTTACTCAGCTAAATTTGTTTTATTCTTTTAAACAATCAGGGCCAAATCACACATGGTCATTTGGCAGCACTAGGAGTCCATGTACTATGGGAACTTCAGAACACAGTCATAACACTAACTTGGGAGATTATATAAAACTTACCTAATGAAGCAATGCCTGGTGGTAACACACTAGATCCCTCTGATATATTATGTGCTGTGATAGTTGCATTTGTAGCTTCTAACATAAAATCATTTGTCCAAATATCTTTAAAACTGTCTTTCATTTCATTTAATAACTTCTCTAATGCCTTCTAAAATAAACAAACAAAATAATAATAATAACCAGACTGGATGACTGTACTTAAAATAACCGACAATTTTAGTAAAGCCATTGGGATGGAATTTGAATTTGAAGTTTATAAATGTGCGTTCGTAGATGTACAGACAGGTATGGCTGTAAACTCAGATTATTAGATAGAACTTAACTATAGTGTCCTCAAATATTATTGTGAATCGGAAACCTACAAGTACCTTGGTATGTTCGAAGTGTTCGGAGTGCTGATTATAGTGGATGCAAATATAAAACAATCGTTTAGAGATCGGTTCTTTAGTCGTCATAAATAAATACATTTACCAGGTTTAATGGTTGGGTCATGCCTATGTTAACATGATAACATATTCTTTTGGTTTACTAAGGTTGACACAATTAGACAATTGGACCGGTTGGACGCACTAGAGAGAAATTTCAGGAGATTGTTAACGGTATATAGAATGCATCACCCATGTTCATCTGTGATGTTTTATATTCTTCGGAAATGCGAGGGTCTTAGTATGCTGAATGCGAAGCATCTACATAACCGAGAGATATACAACCTTAGGGAATATTTCCTTGAAGGTAAACGTGAATATCTATCGGGATGTCGTTACAGTCGATAAGGGACCAACTCCACTATCCTTAGCTACGAAGAGGCCGAAGCTGGAGAGTATTTCGGATCGCAATGCCGCATGAAAGAGCAAGGAGTTACAAGGTAGGTTCTAACGGACTCTCACAGGTCCTGATGTGAACTATTTAGCTTCCGTGGCCTGGTTACGATTCAGTAACCTCTTTGGGGAAACTGAAGGTTTCATTTTTGCAATTATGGACGAAGTTATCATGACGAACAACTATTGGAAATATATACTAAAGGATGGGACGGTTAACATTTGTCGGGCATGCCACCGTCCGGGGTTCTATTAGGCATTTACTGGTGGCAGGACGTCTTGTGAGCCTGCACGGGTAGGTACCACCACCCTGCCTATTTCTGCCGTAAAGCAGTAACGCGTTTCGGTTTGAAGGGTTGGGTAGCCGTTGTAACTATACTGAGACCTTAGAACTCGTATCTCAAGATGGGTGGGGGCATTTACGTTGTAGAAGTATATGGGCTCCGGTAAACACTTAACACCAGGGTGGGCTGTGGGCTCGTCCACCCATTTAAGCAATAAAAAATAAAAAAACATATTGCTTCTGGCTGTTCTCGTTTTGCTAATGGCAAGTACTTGTATAGCTATAATAGATAGGATTATCCATCAACAAGTTCAGTCCCCGATAATGGTCATTTTACTCTCTACCGGGATCGATCTGTTATCACGGATAGGTCTTTTGTTGCTAATAAGCCAGATATTGTAATAATAATTCGGTCTGCGCGTCGAGCATTATTGGTTGATAATACTATTCCTCATGACGAGAACCTCGTGAAGGCAGAAAAGGACAAATTAATAAAATATTTAGACTTGGCCCACGAGACTACCGCCATGAGGCATGTTGATTCAACCATCATTGTTCTAATAGTTGTGTCGATACGCGCTTTGATAGCGAACAGTTTCGACTAACACCTAAGAAACTTTCGTTATCCAGCTGGGTTAGGGACGTGATACAGAAGGCAGTTCCCTCGATACAGCGCGTATTGTGAGGAGGTTTCTCACTCTAGAGTCCTAACCACAGGTGACTTGTGTCGTAGACACCGCCATCAGCAACAATTTATTTATGATAATATATAGTTTTTTTTTTAATATTGAATAATTAACAAGATTTTATATAAATATAGTAGACTAATAATAATATAAAACAACTGTAGGTTTGATTTTACAGTAGTCTACTATGATATAATTTACCTGCAATATGAATGCTTCTTTGTCCATATTAAAGCAAATCAACCCAACAGTAAGATCTTTAACATGATTTCTCAAGTCAAACGTCGATGTAATGAGGCAGTGTAGTGCAATAATTAATCCAACGTCTTCATACTGCGACCCTTCTTTGAGAGATGCTATTTTACGTTCGTGTTTCCTTCGGTTCTTGCTTGAACGGTATGAACGGCTACAACAAAATAAATCTCTTACAGCAAATATATTTATTTGCAAAGACAATTTTAAACGGCCGTCTGGTGTAGTGGTAAGTGACATGGTCACTACACAAGGGGGTCGCGGGTTCGAATCCCGCCAAGGGAAGGTATTTGTATGATAAATATAAATGTCTTTTCCAGGGTTATGGATGTATCTTAAATATATGTATGTGTATAATAAAAATCTTACATTTATTTCCGTTATCTGGTACCTGTAACACAAGTTCTTTACGAACTTATCACGGGACTAGTTAACGTGGTGTGATTGTTAGTAAATATTTATTATTTATTATTATTATTATTATAAAATGTTGAACACGAAGTAATGGGTAACTTCAATATATATTTCTGTGCTTCTAGGGGTTTTATATACATTATAGCGACCCGCCCTCGCTTCGGAAACTGTAATTTATTATTGATTTTTCCACTATGTAATGTACATAAAAACCTTCCTCTTCAATCACTCTATCTATTAAAAAAACCGCATCAAAATCAGTTGCGTAGTTTTAAGGATTCAAGCATACATAGGGATATACGGACAGAGAAAGCGACTTTGTTTCATTCTGTGTGATAACAACTTAATGTCTAATTATATTATATTTTCTAAGGGTATTATTATCAATTCTTTATACCTCGAACCTCTAGAAGACGACGCCAAAGTACTCCCGGCATCTGAATATAGATCCGCATCTTTATTTGTGTATATATCGTAGAGATCAACTGGATTGTCCCTCTTTATATTTCTCACGTGAAAAAGTCGTTCACGATGTTTTAAAAATGTGCTCCGATTAGTTTCTATTAAATCTGTCATATTTTGGTATTCTTCAAGGAGAGCAGGTAGTATGCGTTCCTCTAAAATATTAGATTAATGGATTACGATCATTGTACAGATAATGCGAATAGGTCAGTCACGATTAAATCCAACGTCAAATATAATTATAATACTTTTGAGGTCAGTTGGATGTTTTCTACAACGAAGAAATGATCGCCATGTATTAACTTCATCACAGCTACGCACTTCTTAAATCTTTCACTTCATCAACGAAGGTTAACTGGAAGAGAATGCCTGCATGGCGTTAAGTTCGCCTTTGTACACTATTTTGTGCAATAAAGAATTTTCAATCATTCATTCATTCAAGAAATAAGTAATTCGGAGCTTGGAGTTTTCCTGCGCGTGATCGGATCGCGTATAAGAAAACTTGCAAGAATAGCATACTAAACGATATAGTTTGCGTGGTTTAAGTGGCAGTGGGCAGGGCACACTAACTACTTTTGAACAGATGATGACGTTAGAGCCAAAAACTTCTTGAATGGTGACCGCTGCCTATTACAAAGCGCGCCGACTACTTCCTGAAGGTCGCGGGAAAGCGTTGGGTGCGTGCAGTGCAGAGACGTTTAGTTTGGCGAACCTTGGAGGACACATATGATCAACAGTGGACATGGACTGACAACTATGAATATTTGAGTCTGCAGCTGTCAATACATTCAGCTAGTATCAATCTGGCCCTTACGCCGCTTAGGCTACCAGCGAATAGGTATAACAAAAAAACAATATTGAAGTTTATCCTTAGCTTAGACCAAATTAGGACAAAATTTTGAGCAGATGTTACCCACCTACTATCATTTCTTAGATTAAACACCTACTATTTTCCTTTTGGATAATGGCTCAAGTACCTAATCCCAACACTACATTAATTATATTATGACTAATACTTAACAATAGAAATACCTTTCAATTGTAGTTTATCATATAGCGAACAAAGACGTAAAGCTTTTTTGTAGTGACTAGTTTCAACCGCATAACTAATGCACTCCTCAGGATCGCCGTAGAATTGTTCTAAAATGATTAGAGCTTCTTCGTGACGTTTTTCTTCTTTCAGTGCAGTTACTAGCTCCCTGTCCAAGCAAATACATATATTATTAGGCAGGGGCTTATTTTATTATATTATAATGTCTAAATAAATGGATTGTCTAATGACAGCTAACACAATCTTTACAAACACCTACAACCTAATTTTTATTTTTCCTACCTAGCTGAGAGCCTTGAGAGGCTATTTCAGCGTAACCTTAACTAGTAGGTGAGCTCACGGAGCTCAAACCTGACGACGTTGCTAACACCAACCCTAGCAAGAGTCGTGCTTCGCAGAATCTACCACCGGATCGGAAACGCGACCCACTGAGAAGATCCGGCGAGAAACTCAGTGGGCTGTGTCTAAGGGTCAATTTACTCGTCGAGCCCTTCGTCGCAAGCGACGGGTTCGACGAGAACGATGAGGTTGAGGTACCTAAAAGCACCGTTAGTGGTGTGGGAGGATCCGAAATGACGTGATACAACCTAAAATTTACATGTACCAGTCATCAACCCGAACCTGTGTGCTTAGCTCATATTTGTATGGAATGGGATCGTTTGCCTACGTTTGCCGTTAGGGGCGCTGTTCCAACTGCATACAAAATTGGGTTACCTTTTACGCTATCGAGATGGTTAAAAAACTGGCACTAAGCACACTGAATCCGAGCGACATCCCTTTAACGATATCGAGTTGCGCGGCATTGTCACATTCCTTTGATGTAATATTTTATGACTCAGTTCGCACGTTTGTAATGGCCCAAGTATGATATATTTAGATTAGTTAGATATTTACCAAATCTCATATTAAACGAAATGTAAAACATACCAGCACAACACTTTGAATTGTGCCTTTGGCCAAAAATAGGCTAGTTTGATCGCCAATTCCCATTCTAGAGCTTCTTTGTAACATTCAATAGCTTTGTCATTATTATTAGCTCTTTCATAAATAATAGCAGCTTCTGTGTAGTATTTCTTCAATTTCAAGTGTTGTCCATAATCTTCAGAAATTTCCCTGAAAATTTCTTCTTCAAAAGAAAAATGTTTCAACGCCTCTTGATACAAACTATGATATTTTACGAAAGTTTTCAGTTCACAGTGACGTGTTGGACCGCACAGTACAAGAGATTGCACTGCTTTATCAAATCTTTTCAATTGCTTATTTATTGTAAATCGTTTGTAATTTTCGTCCATTTCATTTAACTCATTTAGCATAGGAATGTATTCTTTTGGATCTTTCTGTGACTTAGTTGCTACTAGCAAAACTAATTCAAAATCATACATCCCGAGTGCAATGTCAAATAATTGGGTAACATCTACCATATACAACAAATACTTGAGGGCTTCATCAGAACTTACAGGAATTTTCTCACCAGATGTCTCTTGTTTTTTTAAACCTTTAATTATTTCCAAGGCTTTTTGCAAGTCATCTACAGTATTTTTCTTTACATAAGTTGTGAGAAGTGGTAAGATTTTAGTTGCCTTATCTGATCTTTTTTCTATATGAGCTCGAAACATTTCACAAACAATATCAATCTTTCTTGAAATTTCATCAGTTACAGCAGGTCTTTCAGCATAATAATTTATACTTGAATACATTGTTTTTGTAACATCTATATTTTCTAAATCAGATAAAAATAGATTCAGCCAAGAATTGTTTTTAATGGAATGTAAAAATGTGTCAATATTCGCTATAAACTTTTTTGGATTGTGGTCAAAAATAAGGTTTAAATTGATTCTCTGTTTCCTCATCAAATCAAATGCTTCATAGTACTTCAAGTTATCCAGATATTTTCCAATAATTTTAAGAGACAGAGGTCTGGGTTGTATTGCTTCTATATTGCCTCTTGGCATCTGCAAAATAGTTCTAGTATCATTTGGTACTATAATTACTAATTTGGCACCTCGTTCAATTTTTCTTTTATATACATAATCAGATTCATTTGTTTGGTATTCCATCAGAGCTTTCAAACCCAGTTTGTTCTTTTCCACACACAATAACAAATGTTGTAAGGTAGTCAACAACAAGAAATCCGTATGTATGAAGAAAGAACTAACATTACTGAGAACCTGTACATTATCAATAAACAAATGGCCCTTGTGTGAAAGTCCAATGAAATGCAAAGAGTCTTCAATAGGCAATATACCAAACCTGGGACATGGTACTTTAAATAATATATTAGTATTTTCAAGAAAACCACCAATATTGTATTTATGTATATGACCAGTTATAAACTGCAAGAATAGTAAAGATTTATTTGTAGGATGTGCTTGTATTTGTGTCACAACACCTCTTACATGTACACTGTTACTTTTAACAAGTTTGTCATTCACCATAGTCAGTTCTATAACAGAGGTTGACTTTTCATCTGTCATAGCACACACTATTGTTTGAGAGTCTACCCAGAGCCAGTGATGGTATTGGAATGGAAAATCAGATTTGTCAAATTGCTGAGAGTTATATGCTTCATAATTGAGTGGATGTTTCTCTTTTTGTGAGTAAAAAAGTAATTTGTTATCTACTGTAATTACAAAGAATGAATTTGGGTTAACATTTTCGTTTTTTGGTGCAAAACATATTGCCTGTGCAGTAGATTCCAATTTTATTTCAAGTGATGCCATTGGTGGAGGTACTACAGTTTGTCTAAATCCAGTGATCAATAATTTATCTCCATCAATAGCAACTACAACAGCATCATCATTATCAATATTACTTTTACTGTGATCAATATTCCAAATCCATGAATATATCAAATAAGATCCATTTTGTAAAATAATATGCATTTTTTTGTTGTTTGATATGTCAAAATCATTATCCCAGATGATTTTATTGATGCGTTGATTACTTCTAAACAACAATGTTTGTTTCAAATACCAATGGTAATTTGATGTTGTGTATAATAATACTTTTTGTGTGTTTGTTTCTGTATCTTTACATTGCAGAGTTAATATTTCAGAGTCCGAGCTCCACATGATATTTTCAACATATGTACCATGTTCTACTGGAATACTGAACTCTCTATGTTTGAGACCATTCTTTTCAAAAAATGTTACTTTATACTGGTTTTCAATTTTTTGTGTTGTCGTGATTACATTCCCACTTGGACGCCATACAATATTGTCTTCTAGACCTTTTTGCTTTTCACTTGTGTATAGTAAATGACCTTCTCTGTCAAAAACTTTAAAATGTCTAAGCCCATCCATTGCAAAACCAATGGCATACAAATTACCATCTCCTCTCCAGGTAATTTTAACTTTATCACTGGCAGTCGAGTCGTCTAAAAATATAAATAAATATTTAATGTCATAAATAAACTATAATCAATTATAGCATTTACTCTCATGTGCATTAATTCTAGAAAGGGTCTCACCTGAAACGATGTCATTTTTTATTTTAGCTGCCTGTTTCCCTTCAGATCCATGAAACTGTGTTTCTTTTTTGCCCCACCCAACAGTTATAAACTGCTTCTCACCAAACTCTTGATTGTGCAATTTAATTTCATTAATTGGATCATAAGTGCAAGACAACAGGACCATGTGCATTTCTTTAGTGACAATTGCTAATAATTCTTGATCAGGACTCCATTCCATGGCCTGTAAAGTAAATACTTAATCAATAAAAAAATCTCAGGCTTTCATTTATTTATTTAAAGGCACTAAAATATGTGTTCACAATGCTATGAAGGTATAAGAGTGTACATTAAAAAGCAAACCGAATAAATAATAATAAATTTCTGAAATTGTTGGTGATAGTAACACAAAGTTATCGATAAGCCTAAATCAGGATTAAACATCAAAAACAACCATTTCATCTGTATTTTTATTCTGCACAAAAATCACTAATTCTTTAACACTTTATACTTTTTCTTTTCCCGTCTGTCCATTGTAATTACTTTTTATCAGAAATTATCAATATTGTCTTATAGCAAATCCACATTTTCACAGTGAAAAAACTTTAATTTACCAGTAATCCAGTATTGAAGATTCCAACTGTTTCACACGTGACACCGGAATCACCTATGGCTAATAACTCTCCATTCGCAAAACCGATGCATAGTGAGTTTTGAAGCGACAGGTAACATATATTCACAGGGCTATTTTCAGGAGATATGTATTCAGAAACATCCTTAAACCACTTTTTCTGGCAATTTTCATCAAAATTGCATAAAATAAGGTTATTTCCACAAACAAATATATCACTTGATGAGCCTCCGTCGCCACGGCCATGACATATTACAGCTTTCTCTTCAAAATGAACACAAAAATCTCTGATAGAAATATCCCAAAGTTGCAGATTCTTCATTTTCAGTTTAAAAATCACAACAATGATAACAAAAACACATGAGTATTTTTTTTTGTCGAATCGACCAATAGATTTACAAAGGGCACATAGCACATACAGCCTATTATTTTAAAACAAAGCCCTGAAAACATGTATGTTAAATGAAATGGAACTCAAGGAAATAAAATGAAATTAAATAAATAACTTGATTTTTACAAAACAAGAAAGGTGCTTTTCCAAACCTAATGAAGCTAATTCTTTATATTGTTGTAAAAGAGTAAAGCCACGTCTACACCTTATAAAAGAAAAGTGAAATGGAGAAAAAGGATTTTTTTTACCGTAGATGAAAGCAAACAAACTAACGACACAAAATTGAAAAAAAAGACCGGTAATAGCGTAACTTCAATCCTAATTTTCCGCCCAAAACAATGTCAACTATGCACAATAGGAAATAATGATGCTCGATATTTATATTATATAAGCGGATCGCAAGTCTAGCTTAAATGAATCACTCGGTGCACTCCATATCTTAGTAGTGTGGTTGTTGGTACGATGCTTTTATGGTTGGTATTATGGTTGGCATTACAACAATGCCGATGTTCAATCTTGCATGCATGTATAATTTTTTTTTAAAATATGTACCTAATCAATTCATTAATAAAATAAAATTGTTCGAGAATCCCACGATGGAATAATGGCATCGGGTCATAAAAATGAAACCCAAAAATTTTTATAGCTTCCATAGTTCTTGGCTGTATGTGAGTTAAGCTTTTTTTTAGGATAGCTGGTGGCCCGGAGGCCTTTCCAACTTCGGGACGGTTGGGCGAGAACGAGCTCAGCAAGGAGCGATGTGGTTAACTCTGTTAACTGGTCCGAAGGAGAACTAATAACTCAAGAACAGCTACTTATCCTGGTAAAACTGGAAAGGCCTCAGGGCCACCAGTAATCCTTCAATCACAAAAAAAACAGCTGCTTTGCATATATTATCGGATCGGATACGCGACCTGCGAAGGAGAACCATCAAGAAATTGAACGAGTTGGTGCCATTGGCTAGTTTCACGTCGAACTCTTCGATGAGCACGGTGACCTGTGTTACGCGTGCTCCTAGGGTTAGAACTAGAAACGTCTAATAACCCTGAGAGCTGATCGGGTCGATCTGCAAGGATGTGTTTAATGTGTCGACGGTGACTGGCTGTTGCGTAGGCCAAATCAGCTAGTGGCGGCCACGGTTAGGGAGTTCCAAAAAGTCGAAAACTTGGAGAGGTCTGGATTCAAGCGAGATCCTACCCTGGCCTGCTGTTAAATATTGTTTATAACAAAGTTTAACACGTTTTAACTTTTTTTTAAATTGCTAATCTCAATTAATGATCAGATCAACGCCGAAGTACCGATTGAGTCGCTACTGATATGCATTGCTGAGCCGGTAACCTTTTCCAAGCCTCTTTATTTTAATTTTGTTGAATTTTTGTAATTCGTCATTGGAATAAATGTTTATTATTATTATTACTATTTACAAGTTTATAAAGGCGAGTTTAAAAGAAATTCATGTAAAAGTAATTCATATTAATTACATCTATGACTCGCGATAGCCGAATAAATACTACAGAGATTATTATCGAAGTATCGTGAAAGAATAGTGATGTGACCGTCGCGATATGCAAAACCTGAAGGTGGGTACCATTTTTAGTTACGTGCTAATCTCAGTTTACTACAAATGCTAAGTGTATTGATATCTATGGTTTACAAGGCTTCGACGATTATGGGCGAACACGTTGTAATAAAAAATCAATCTCGCGAGATTTACAAATTTGCGTACAAAACTACTGGTTAGGCGCATTGACTATTTGTGCATGTACGTATTTCATTTCAGTATGCTTATCTTTGCCCCGAAATAGTCATGCCCTTTATCTATACAATTAAGGCTCCATACTTCGTCATAAGGAAGTGGCAGCATAAACGATTGCAGATTCTTACTTCATTTTCGTCGGTAGACTGTATTAATTTAAGCGGTAGGCAGTGGCTTGGCTCTGCCCCTGCCATTGCTGAAATCCATGGGCGTCGGTAACCACTCATCATCAGGTGGGCCGTATGCTCGTCTGCCTTCCAGGGCAATAAAAAAACCTTTTAAATCATAATAAAAATACCAATCAACACGCTTTTTTTTTCTACCTATGCTGATAGCCTTGAGAGGCTATTTCAGCTTCACCTTAATATGTGTAGATGAGCTCACGGGGCTCAAACCGGAGTATTGCTAACACTGACCCTAGCAAGAGCAGTGCTTCGCAGAATCTACCACCGGATCGGAAACGCGACTCACTGAGAAGATCCGGCTAGAAACTCAGTGGACTGTGTCTATGGGTTAATTCGCTCGTCGAGCCCTTCATCGACGAGGACGGTGACCGGTGCTCGTGGTGCCTAAAAGCACCGTTAATGAATCGGGAGGATCCGTAATGACGTGCTTTGGGCGACGTCGACTGTTTATCATTCGGTCTACAGGATCGGGTACGGGAACACGCTAATTATCTAAGAACGTTATGGTAAGCACTCGACCTATCAAAAGCATTTTACAAAAAAAAACGTTTCGTGAATTATTTTTTCTCTACCTATTCTGGTAACCTGTTTTTTTCTACCTTTTCTAGTGACCTTAAGGGCCATGCTAGATTTACCGACGAGTAGTTGAATTCACGAGGCTGTAACCTAGGACGTTGCTTACACTAGCCCTAGCAAGAGCAGGGCTTCGCAGAATCTACCACCGGATCGGAAACGCGACCCATTGAGAAGTTCCGACGAGAAGCTCAGTGGGCTGTGTCTGAAGGATTTATATAAGGATTTCAATTTTGACTGGCAATGACAGTTTGTTCTAACACTACTAGACAGTTTCTTTTAACAATGTAATTTTGAAATTTTGTAAGATTTCAAGAAATGGGATGGAAATGATAATCTTACAATTTTTTTAAATCAAACTAGTAATTTTTTGTTTATTTTTGTAACTTTAAACGATTTATTCACGATGATTTCAAACTTCAGGGTAGTATGTTGCTTCAAACTTCTTTTTGCTTCTGGGATATTCCCTGAGTACTTTGGGTATGTAAGGTGATATATGATCATCTAATCTTCTATTGAAGGGATTGATTCCACGCTCAAATGGCCTCCTTTTCGCTTCAAAGAATCTTGTATTATGTTGAATCTTGTATATTTTTTCCCAAAGGTAGACTTCAGGTATCAGACTATGTTTGGGTCTGTTAGACACTAAATACTTGTACCTCTCCTCTAACCAACAGCGCCTATTGTCATCTTCAATATCGGCTATCACCTTTTCATCTTTACCTAAATATGGTTTCATTGCATGATCGCGCTCTACCGGTGCATTCATGTAGAACTGCAGTAACATTATTAGGACGTCTTCATTCAGACCAAGCACTTTTCCATTCTCAATCGTTTCATACAATTGAAGAGGTTTCGTCCCGAAACATATGTTATGTTTGGGATTACTGTCTACCGTATCATTATGCATAACAATTGTATTTAATTGGTATGCATACAAAGACCAAAGTTTACCATTAGTGATCACGGTTTGTGTCACAAGTGGGTACGTCAAATCATTGAATGTGGTGAAACCTTGATAATTTGCTTGAGCTAATAACCAACCAAAGCTAGCTTTCATTGCTTGACAGTGTAACGCCTCAATATTATCTTGCTCGCCAAATGACGTTTTCCTGTCTAGTATATGACCACGACCATGGTATGACAATAAACCGAATTCATCTATATCTCCTGGCCAAAAACCTAGAACAATACAAAAAATTAAAATCGTATAAAATAAAATAGTAAATTAACATTAAAATACAGATTATTGAGATTTGAGTACATCATAGTGAATTAGTTCAAAAGATTGGTTTTAAATAAGGTTTCAATTTTGTGTACCATAAGTCGTTTATTATGTTAATCTATTCAACTAAAAGTTAGTCTACAAGGGCATGCAATATTGTACTTCTCGAGCTGCTATTACTACTATTTATTATGTATCGTTCTTCCATATTTTCTTTTATTTCATATCTTCAGAAATTGTGCGACATCATCAACTGTAACTTCGAACTTTTTTTTTCGAGCCGTGGGCCGAACCTCCTACGAAGTTCCCGTGCCTGGAGGCGCGCGTTTTATGTGGGACTGGTCCGCGACTCCGAACCGCGGGCCCAAGGTTATTTTTAGGACGCTACCGCACTAAGCGACTTCCCTACATTCTCACACCCGAAACCCGATATCCGCCCGAGGTCAGAACCCGGTCAGAGTAGGGTGGTTCCCGGGGTCAACACTACAACAAGACTCGCGGCGCTACTCCGAGGACTCCTGATCGGGACGTCGAGGTGATAGTCGACAACCAACGATGCCGCTCTCCGCGGTATCTGTAACTTCGACCTGCCCCAAGGTGGAGTAATTCTTCGTTCAATTTTTATGCCCTTTAGTGGGGGTACCGGTAGGTCCTGAACTCTTGTTGATGCATGTAGACTATAACGTATGTACCCGAATATACGCTTGCCTGTACATTCAACTCTATTGGAGCATGTACAAGAGGGGACTTACCACGTACTTCAGCAGTACCCATCTGTGGAGGTGGTGGTTCTTGGAGACTTAATAAAGCCAGTAATCCTAACATTACAGAGGAAAGGCGGAAATTTAACGCCGCTCCAGGTCGAATCCGAGAGCTAATGCCAAGGCAAAGACTCGGCTGTTCCCTTGGCATTGCTGACGTCTATTACCGAACCACACACCATCAGGTGGGCCTTACGATCGTCTGTTTACAAAGACAATAAAAATATGAAAAAAAAACAAAAAAGAAGTTTCTCCATTAATTGAACATAATTAAATAAAGATCCTACAATAATTTTGATAATCCTAATTAAAGATTACTTAATCGCACATTTAGATAACGAAATTAAGAACGTACCTGGTATATTAGTTCCATGACGAAATTCACGAAAGTAACCAACACTGCCAGGTATAGTAGTAAACTTATCAACTTTGAATGCCGGATTCTCTGCTTCACTATATGGGATCAGCGGCTTTAGTGGGTGGCGATTTCTCAGAGTTAGTATTGGTGACCCTAGTTTGAAAATTAGGTAATTCAATTATTTTTGTCTAGTCATTAGCTTTTTAAATAAATTTTAATAGTACTTTAGGTGAAATTATAATACTACTCATCTCATATCATTAAAATGAGCGTCACCCGTTCCCTTAATACCGAAGGTCGTAAACCCTCATTATGGTCTATAGACCACCTAACGGTAAGTAGTCAGTGACCACTATTTATAGGTAGACGCAGAAACATAAAAGTCATATTAATAAATATAATTTTTAAATATTTAAATACTAAGTGTTCTTATAACTTTGGCAATTGGTATCAAGAATTTGATAATACAAAGCTATAAAACAAAGTAATGAAATAATTGTCTGGAATGAAATCTTATTATACAGTACATAGTATAGTAATATGCTATGTACATACAGCTTTGCTTTTTTATGAATGAGGGATTACTGGTGGCCTTTCCAGTTTCACTAGGACAGGTGAGTGAGGAAAGGCTCAGCCAGGAGAGGCGGGATTTAGTAACAGCCGCCCGAGCTCAGAGCTCCAAAGGACAGTTAACAAGTCAAGAGTAGCTAGTGCCTTGCAGATGTGGTAGCTTTGCTACTAGCTTTGTAGCACATGGAACTCTGCATAAAATAGTTAAGTTGATCTGTTACGCTTTGATAGGCAAACAAAAAAACTATTACACTTTTACCTTTGAATTAAAGTATGTGATCAAGTTTTAATTGTTATTTAATTTTTACGTTGCTATTGAATTTTTTTTATTCTTACCAATATATTGCACAGGCCTATCTGTACTTTCATAATGTGTACTTTTTGGCCATTTATTTTCTTTTCGCCATTTTACTGTTGTGGTCGGGGGATCAACACCACCAATATGCCAAAATGCTTCATGACGAGCATCATAATCAATCTGTAATAAATAATAATTATGATTGTTTAAGCTGTGTTAATGGTCACCTATTTTCTAGAGCATAATGCAGAACTGCTGAACGGCAGAAGTAGATATGGCAGGTCTGAATTACAGTAAGAACCGTACGTCCATGAATAACATTTCCTATCACTTCATAGTTAAAGAAATGAATTAATTTCGCAAATGACAGAAAAATACCTTATAGATATATGCAAATTATTGTAAAAAAATAAAATTCACATTTCAAGAAAAAAAGAGGACAATTCAAGATAAAATCAAATACCTTCAATGATCTAGAACTGGCATTAGACAAAACAAATTTCTCCAGCATTGAAAAATAACTTAAAAACATCATGTGAATAGAACAGCAATTAACTGGATAATCAACTTGCACAGCTAGAATCAGTTGATATTGCATTCTTTATATATTTATAGTATCAGAAGGCAACAGCTTGGCAATGGCCCCACACTGCTGACTTTCATGAGCGATGGTAACCACTCACTGTATGGTGCATTTGCTCATCTGTCTACAATGACATTCATTAATAAAAAAAACTTAGTAAATTTACATTGGCAATACATGTAATCAATTATGCTAGACTTGAGCTTGTCCATTATAGTATCCAGTTCCTCATTTTAATTAAGAATATATTGCCAGCTATGCATAGTAAAATAGCAAGATCATAGATTTCAAACTATTTCAGACTTTTTTTTAAATTATATAAGTATTTCTTAGAATAAAAAAAAAACAGGTAGGTAAAATCAAATAGGTAGTTTAGAATGGATTCAAGGATGCTGGAGGAAAAGTATAACAATAGTCCAAGAATTTCCATAAGCTCTCAATTCATTATCCCCAACTATACACGGTTTTTGCTAAAAGTATTATGAAATTTGGAGATGCTTATTTACTCAAAACTGCTCATTTGCCTACTATATATTCTAAGAATCTTATTACAATACACAATCTCAAATTACGTAACAGACAATATACCATACAATAGATATCATTGGTAAAGTGATTTGGAGATTTTTGTTTTATAATATTCTCTTTTGATATGGAAAATTGAAGAAAAAATTGAAGGATTGTTAAATATACTATTGATAAAGCATGTTTCAATTAAATATTAATTAAATTTGCCACATCTGTCCCTGTGGACGGTGTATAATGTCATTCTGAACAAATATACATTAGAAAAATTTTATCTCTCTGACAGTAGTTGTAATTATAGGAGCATGTTTTAACATGCTCATAACATAACCTTTACTTATAAAAAGTTACCCATAAAATTATTGTTATCCTAGTATAGACTAGGATAACAATAATTTGTTATCCTTGATATGTCGCCTTGGTCTAAAGTTTCCATGTATGCTAAGTAATTATTAAATCAAATACCTGTGTTGACAAAATATGAGGCAAGTTATCACTGAGATTGTTCATTATAATTCTGTTTATTTGTCTCACAACACATTTTGTAATTGTATCTTCTTGTTGCATTTTTATAGATTTATCTTGTAAGAATTTGAAGTTCCTCCTGAAATTTTTTTTAAATGCTTGATAAATTAATAATAAACTTAAGCTTGTATCTAGGTTTATAAATTAATCAAACAACACACATTTGATCTTGTTGTGAAGGTATCAAGTAGTCAATATCAAGTAGGCATTTTAGTTTAACCAAACCAAACCAACTAAATATTTTTGTGTAATCAATGTCATGTTTCTTTCCAATTGCGTAAATTGACAATTATACTTTAAACTAATTTCAATTACTTACTCAACATCAGTTAATTCAATAGCTATGGCATCTTCTATTTGTGGTTTGATTTCTTGAAGAATATTACTAGCTTGTTGTTCGATTTCATTGTATGCTTCCGGAAGTTTAGCGACCGGTATGAAATGACTCCTAGTATAATACTGTACTAAGGGCATTGCGTTGTACGGAACTTTATCATTGTTCAACATTATACACTGCCATCCATAATAACGAGGCATATTTAAGGCTATTTGTTTCTCTTCTATCGTGTTTAGTTCTTGTATTTTGCTTTGAAAACTTTGTCTTCGACGCAATAATTTTCCTTCCCGAGTCATATCCAGTATAGGGGGATACTCCGGTGTCTCGGTGTATTCACTTTCTTCAAGAGCCGTAATAGTAGAGTATCTTGGAATGGCATTCTTTATTTTCAATAATGATCGGTGTAATTTAATTATATGCATATCGAATTGCAATTCGATATACCCATAAATCAGAATTCCTATTGAGTTATTTGTTTCTTAGTTTATGTAGATATCTCCTAAGAGAAAGTGGCGATAAAAATTTAATTATTTTTAATTTTTAATTATATTTAATTTTTTTTAAAGTATGAAATTGGTAATTGATTTGCTTATTTTATTTTTGGAAACTAGACGTTTTGACTAATTTTAGGTTAATTTGACTTTGACTTTGACTGACTTTTTGAGACTTTGACAGATATACACAGTAATACAGACTAAATCATCTCTAAACATATTAAATGTATAATCTATGCTCTAAACTCTAAACTCTTTGAGAATTAGAACAATTTTTATGTATTCTCTTTATTTGAGAGTAGTACCTAAACAGTACGGTACTCAATGCTAAATGTTTAAGATCGTCTTAAGGTACTCAATTGTTTTATTTTACATTGAAAGTTTAGAAATAATACATCATTTAAATCAAATCATCAAATATATCACAAACAGTTCTTTAACGTTTTGTTCTTATTTGTGCGATATTGATAATTAATTAATTCAGTTTCATGAATGTGATAGTCATTTGGGTTGAGTCACCTCTTCTACTTTCCATAAGTAGGAGAGGTGACTCACTCTTTCCGGAAGGAAAAAAATCTACCTTCCAAAATGATATACTCTAAGCTCCGCCCTGCTTCTCTCCTGTTGCGACTTTAGCCACAAATCAACTCAATGCTCCAGTAGATTTTATAGTACTTTACGAGTAAAGCACCAGAATCAAAAATAATTGTAAATATTTTATGCTTGCATTCTAATAGAATCTTGATTTTCTACTATCTAAATATGATTTATTGGTCAGCTGACTCAATCCCCGGTTGCCATCCCTCCATACAAAATATTAGTTTATGTATAGACACGACTACTAAAAGAAGCCTAGATATCATAGACGTCAGTAATTGCGAGAGAAAAAAAAATTACGGTACGGTACATTTTTGAACGACGAATCTGATGCAACTTTTTGACATTATTTTGACATTAGCCTTCTACAATACTGCTCAATCGTCTCATATTCTAACCAAAAATTTAGTTTCCTTTACGAGAACAACGCCTTTTAGTAAACATGGACGACGATATGATATTTGATCCTTCGTTGAAGAAGAAAAAGAAAAAGAAGACTGGTTTTGATTTAGAAGCTGCTCTTGCTGGTGAGCAAGGTGAGAGCACGAGTATGGAGACACCCGCAGATACAGGTGACGTCGACGCGCCCGAAGACGATAACCTCGATTTAGACAATTTTGGCAAAAAGAAAAAGAAAAAGAAGAAGACGTTTTTCAATCTCGGAGAATTAGAAAATGCCTTGCCTGAAACACCGCCAACCGAAGAACCGGAAGCGCAGGAAGACGAAGTAATGGATGATCTAGATTTGGATATAGATTTCACTAAGACGAAAAAGAAAAAGAGGAAGAAGGATAAAAATGTAGATGAACTGGTCACAGAAGAAGATGTCAGAGGAGAAGATCAAGAAAATGTGGAAGATGAGCACGGTGAATGGGTTGGAAGTGATCATGATTACTCATATGACGAACTTCTAGAACGAGTTTTTGATATTATGCGGGAAAAGAACCCAAGCATGGTATCTGGTAAAAAGCAAAAGTTCATAATGAGACCACCCCAAGTAGTCCGAATTGGTACAAAGAAAACCTCCTTTGCCAATTTTACGGAAATTTGTAAAACTTTGCATCGGCAGGCCAAGCATTTGTTGGATTTTCTTCTGGCGGAATTGGGTACTAGTGGTTCAGTGGATGGAAACAGTCAACTAATTATCAAAGGTCGCTTCCAACAAAAACAGATAGAGAATGTTTTACGTCGGTATATAAAAGAGTATGTAACATGTCATACATGCCGCTCCCCTGATACAATTTTACAGAAAGATACTAGATTATTCTTCCTTCAATGTGAGACATGTGGGTCTCGTTGTTCAGTGGCTAGCATTAAATCTGGTTTCCAAGCTGTGACTGGCAAGCGTGCTGCCATCCGTGCAAAGACTGCATAGAAAATTAGTGCTTAGTGATTAACTAATTTTACAGTAATGGTTTGGGGTACATGTGGTAATTTTTAATAGTAGATTGTGTTTTTATATCTGTCAACCTCAGCCAACATGACAAGCTAAGCATTATTGTAGTAATTAATAATAAACAAATTAGGCAATTTCAAATGAATTCAGCACATGTTGTGGTCCTCAGTTTCAATAAACATAGTACAGTAACCCAGGTGTTGACAACACAATGTGAAATACATATTTATTTTTATCAAATGTGTCCCAATTGAATCCCTATATTTATGTATAACTCACATCTGTATTATTCTCATTGATACACAATGTTTTATAAAATATTGTTTTATTTTAATCTATTGCATATAATAAAACATTTTCTAACAATTAACAATCTTTATTAAAGTCTGTAATGCAGTGAAACACCAATTATGTCTAAAAATTAAAGTAGACTAAAACAGAGTTTAAATTTAGCAGAATTAACAATATTAACAGATCTGTTCAGTAACACTATAATAAAATTGTAGGATTCATGATTGGTAAATTGAATCTTTATTACTTGTGTACCACTTGAGGTACATAATCATGCTTTATAGCTTCATTTAGACTTTGAGCATATAAGTCAAGGCGTTGAGTCATAGTGAATCCCCACTTGTCTTTAATTTGGCGACACAAGTTTAGATCAACTTGGGCAATAAGTAAACCATCCTTAATTCGAGACAGGCCTGGAGTTCTGCTACCATCAGGTGCTGTCACATAGCTAGAACCATAGAAGTGTCCAAAATCTTTATGTGCTGGTTTTCCATCTCCAGATGTAAATTCATTTGGGAATGATTCAGTTCCTACTCTGTTTATAGCACATGTATAATAACTGTTGGCTATAGCTGCATTGCGAGCTTCAACTGCCCACAAATGTTCACTTAAACCTGAAACTGTTGCTGATGGGTTAAATACAATTTCAGCACCATTGATACCAAACATTAGCCAGTTTAGTGGATGGTGACGACCATAGCAAATATTGATGGCAACTTTACCATATTTTGTTTCAAATACTGGATGACCAGTATTACCTTCAAAATAATATGTAGATTCATTGAAATCTCCAACCCTTGGAATGTGGTTTTTACGGTGTTTTCCTATTACCTTTCCAAATTCATTGATAACTACTGCTGTATTCCAAATAGTATCTCCATGAATATCATCTCGTTCTAAAATTGGAGATATGATAACCATGTCATACTTCACTGCAAGCTCTGCTAAAAAAACTGTGCTAGGGCCAGTCAACACAGGTTCTGCAAAGTCACACCATGGTTGCTTTTCTCTTGTACAAAATGCAAAGGGCATGTTCCAAGCTTCTTGTAAACAAAGAATATTAACTTGCTCTGCAGCTGCAGCAGATATGATCTTTTGAACCTTTTCGAATATAGCTAGTCGTTGTTGAGTAATTGGGTTATCAGTAGAGATAGCAATAGAATGTTGTATGAGGCCTAATCTTACAATGCGAGGTTTCCTGCATTCTTCTTTTCTTGCAGGAAAATCATAAGCTTTTATTTCAAATCCATTGCTAGCGGCTTTTTGGGCAGCAACGGAACTGATAAACAAAGCACATTGGTCTATTCTTCCATAGTGAATTCTATTAAACTCTTCTAGTTCTTTACCCTTTAATGAATTTGATATTACTTCATCCAAACTTGTGAGTTCTGCAGAAGCCATTTCTTTGTAAGTTAATTGTTCCCCTTATTCTTCTTTTTAATCTTTTTTACAATTTTAAATCACTAGAGTAACAGATAAACAATTTACCAGTTTTAAGTTCCCTATAATTATGTACCAGTCCGGTACACAATATATAAAAGATATTTACTAGATAAGGGTAACACTGTATAGCGTTTTAATTATTCGATAGAGTAACTTGTCTGCACTATTTTAGGTACATCTGCACTATGTAATGTTGAAAGTAGTTGAAGAATGATGAATGTGGTTTGAAATTTGCACTGCCACTTCGATTTTGATTTCAAACGAATCCAATGAACTAAGATGTGAAATTGGTCGGGTTAAAAAAATCTTCCTTAAATTCGTAAGTATTGCGATAACTAAATACCTATTTAAAGTTTCGAATAAACAAGTGATAAGAAGTTAAGATAATAGAATGAGAAATAAAATGACCTTTTATAGATTAAATTAGAGACATTTATAGACAACACTATTTGTCCTTTCAGTTTTTTGATCAGTATTACCCGTAGACCTATATATAGTATATTAACTGATACAGGGCATCTCAAGCCATAATTTCAAGGTATGTACATCAAAGTGAACTAACATTAAATATAGTGTAGGTACTATTATCTATGGTGAACAATGCAGTTAATGTTAGTAAAGGTAACTAGTTACTTTTAATATTAACCACCGAAAAGAAGATTCACCATTAATTGCGTGAAACGAACTGCACTGTGTTATTATTCAAGCATTACCTACCTCTTGGGCCGGGGAATTCCCACAGAACGGGGAATAGATTATAAATAACTATTATTTGACAAAATTGAGATGATTACATTTAGCATATTCTTTGTTTACTGTATGTTACCCTTGTAATGTTGCGGATAGTAGTAAGTAAGTTTATAACGTTACATTAAAGTGCTCATTTTGAAACAGTGGCTAGATTGTTCGGATTAATTGTATTATAATTAGTACTTATAACTTTTAAAATTATCTGTTGCAAATGATGTGACAAAAAAAACCAGCAGCGTAACGACAAGTTCTTTTATTTGTGCAAGAAAGCAGAAAGCAGGTAGAAATGGCCGGCATGGCTTGTTTTATTAACACTATCCCCCCTTCGTTGGCTTTGGCTAGCGGCAGTGGCGCAGAAGGGGGAGTGTTAACATGGCTTGGCGGCTTAGCTGGCGGCAGGGCATGACAGCTGACGTCACGTCCGTTACATTCGGCTATCCTGCAACAATTGCTCCCGCAATGGGGAACACACAAAAACATTTAGCTCTCTAAAAGTCGTCGTGGCCTAAAGGATAAGACGTCCGGTGCATTCGTATGAAGCAATGCACCGGTGTTCGAATCCCGCAGGCGGGTACCAATTTTTCTAATGAAATACGTACTCGACAAATGTTCACGACTGACTTCCACGGTGAAGGAATAACATCGTGTAATAAAAATCAAACCCGCAAAATTATAATTTGCGTAATCACTGGTGGTCGGACCTCTTGGGAGTCCGCATGGGTAGGTACCACCACCCCGCCTGTTTCCGCCGTGAAGCAGTAATGCGTTTCGGTTCGAAGAGTGGGGTAGCCGTTGTAAGTATACTGAGACCTTAGAACTTATATCTCGAGGTGGGTGGCGCATTTACGTTGTAGATGTCTATGGGTTCCAGTAACCACTTAACATCAGGTGGGCTGTGAGCTCATCCATCCATCTAAGCAATAAAAAATAATAATAATAATAATAATAAATCAATAAGGTCTTCAGTTTCGAGCTGCTCATCGGAACTACTAGCGCTATCGGACATATGGGCTATACTTTTATAGGGCCTTAATGTGAAGTTTTTATAACCTCAGAAGTAGAGTTGTCAGTTTGTTTTTGTAATAGCATATTAGCAATTCCTAATATACACTCATCGGTATGTATTTCCATAGAAAGCATAGGATCATACAAAGCTAGCGTAGGTTTGGCGCATAACGGTTTTCCAGTTGTTCGAAACTCTCGTTTTGTTCACGGCCCCACACCCATGATTTGTCTTATTATTGTTCAGGGGTTGGGATATTGAAGAACTAAATTTTAAATCTTTAAGTATACGAATTTCCTGTTGCAAGAAATCTTAATGTTACAACCAATCTTTCTTTTGGACTTATACTATCGTAGAATTAAATATGTAATAGATATATAATAGACGATCGTAGGATAGTACTCTGCTTTTGAATAAACGGTGTCACAAGGTTTAATATTAGGTCAAACGAGATCGAATCCATTTATAGATATTTTCTGAAGTCTGCTGGTTCTAAATCACTCATAATGTTCATATTTGCTAACACTCCGCACAGCAATAAATATTTCTTCACCGATATTCTTGTTTTTATTTCTTTTTATTTTGAGAAATTGAAAAAAAACATAAAAACAAAAACAAAAAAATTGTTGTTTAACAATACTGGGGCCATCCTCTTACGCACACGACACGTCTTACTTCGTCGCGTTTAAACTGACAATTGATTCAGTAACTGAATTTAGAATAGTGTAACCAGAAGCTTCTAAATTTGCTTCTGAATTCTAACGTCTGAATTCAGCCAAGTGCAATAAACTTATAACATGGCTTGGCGGCTTGGCTGGCGGCAGGGCATGCCAGCTGACGTGACGTCCGTTACATATCATTAAAAATGTCGGCTCGTGGAAGCGACGACGAAGGCACTACGCCGAAAAAAAGAAAACTTATAAGCAGAAATTTCGTGATGAAATTCTAGGGGTTGGCCGGTTAAAGCTTTTCTCAGATGTCGCCAGCGTAGCTTGTTCCCTTGTCACAGAGAGCCGCCATTTTGTGTGTTTTGCGTTCGTGATATTTCGGCATTTTGTGACTTTGATACGGTTCTTATTACTTTCTAAGTAGTGCTAAACAGTTTTACAACATGTATCCAACTGAATAGTTAAAGAATTGAAGGAGGAGTTGAGAAAACGTGGTGCATCTTTAAGAGGAAAAAAAGTGGATTTTGTCGAAAGGTACAATGTTGATGTTTTATTTTAACTTAGAAGACTTCTCTCAAACTGTTTCCGGTAGCTATTATAATAATATTAAATTGTGTACCTTAGGAACTTTATTCTTTGTAGCATGTGCAAAAAGAATTGCTCTTAATACACACATTACCTACCAACTAATGTGTTATTTTACTTTTTTCAGATTAGAGCTATATGACCAAAATTTTAATTTTGAAACAAAATTAAAAAATTGCTCTAGCAAAATATGTTAATATATATGATTTGCTAGTGGAGCCATGTGGCATTTTCATTAGCCAAAAGCGACCATATCTTGCTCCATCTCCTGATGGTGTGTTGGGCGAAGAAACTATAATTGAAGTGAAATGTCCATACGCTAGCAGAAAACATGAAATAAATGTAACAACGGTGCCTTACTTAGAACAATGTAACGGGATATTGTTTCTAAAAAAAACCTGGCCATATTATTATCAAATCCAAGGGCAGTTATACTGCTCAGGCAAAACATACTGCAACTTGGTCATTTACACCTACAAGGACATCAAAGTGATTTATGTTGAAAAAGACAATAATTTTATAAATAATAATATATGTTAAATAAATCAGATATCTTTTATGAAAATATTTTCAAAGAAGCATTTTATGAAAAATATCTGTATTATAACTATACACACTTGTCGAAAATAAAAAATCAGGAATATTTTTAATTATTTTTATTGACAATTCCTTCTCTAAAATTACATAACATTACACATATGAAATTAATTGTTCTCTGTGAACCCTCTGACTAACTAATTTTTGATCTATCTTTAACTGAACACCTGGGATTTGTGATTTACCTTTTAAAAAAGATGGGATATTTATACTAATTCCTTTAGGGCGGATTCGACCAAACTTAAATTTAAACTCGAGTAACTATACGAGGAATAACCTATTCCATGATTTTAATCTCGAGTAAATTCATAGTCGTTTTTCCACGTATACTTGCGCTAGGAATAACAATACGCGAATAGCAGAGTGAATGGTGAACAAAAATAAAATCCGGCAAATAAATGTTGTTGTTCAACGGCATAGTGTAAGAGCATACAAATCGTCAACTCGATTTTGCCGTATTTTAGTGTGAAAAAGTAGCTGTTGTGTAAGATATCCAGCTGTCAAACGTATTATTTTTATTTCTTGTTTGTTTGAGGGAATTGTCAAGTTTTGTCGTGTGGTTTTATCTTTTTTCGTTTAAACGTTGCATTCAGACTATTAATAATCATTTAGTGCATTGCGTTGACTTGAAATTAAAACAGAATAAATATTTATGAAATGACAGAAATCAGATGTTGGACTGACAGACGCCATTACTTTATTCTAGGAATAGCTCCGTTATTCCGTGCGAAACGGCGGTATAGTAGCAATTCCCGAATAGGCCCACTATTCTTAGAATTGTAGTTGGTAAAACGTAAAATTGATTTACTCTCGATTAACTGACGAGTTATTCTAAGAATAAGATTTACTCTTGTTTGGTCGAATCGACCCTTAGAGGCAAACAGATCCTGTACATTACAACCTCTGTGTGCCTTAATACTATCTCCAGAATCACAAATCTGCAGCAGCTTACTTCATTCTACTATCTGTCGATCACTTGCAGAACCAGCGTAGCCGTTTGAAACATATGATAATAATCCCCCTGGTGAAGCTCCTACCAAAAATTTTCAAGGTATTTTTATGTTTATAAGAACTAAATGACGCTTTTTGAGCATCAGGTTGACTAGGCTTCTGTATGCCTATTTCAGTCCCATCTATAATGACCCTTGTGGAGGGATAATGTGTTCTAAAACAATTAGGCATATAATAATTTACTAAGCTGGCTAGGCCAAATGTCAATTAGGCTCTAGATATCACTGACAAAATTTATCCATGTTACAACAATATTAGACTTAGTTTTACTTACACCGAAAATTTTACTTAATTCAAAATCTGTTGTGTTTCTTCTAAGCTTAATTAGTAACATTAAAAATTGATGTTCTATTGATATGCCGACCACTCTACTCCAGCGATACCTTATATCATTTGCCATTGGCAAAAATGTGATTAAAACTAATGAAAACTTAGATGCTGTTTCCAACCCGGTGTAGTATTGCATTGTCTCATCGTCTACAAGTAATAGCTCTGTAGAGAACAATCTTAATATATTGGATGTTTGAGTTCCAATAGTAATATGATGCCTTGTAATTGTTTCATCTATACTAGAGTTATTATTTTCTATTAGAATTTCTTGAGACATTTGAATCAAAATGCATATTGCTGTGTTCTTCAAGGGGTACTATATCTTCACAGTGTTGGGAAGTGTTGGGCAGGCTAAAAAGTTGTTTTTTAAGGTTACGAGTTTGTAACCTTTGTTCTCTACTTTTTGTTTCTTCAGAAACTGGTTTCATATTCCATGAAAATATAGATGGTACAGCACCTTTCTTCAGATATTTATGTTAATGTTTGACACCTACAACATAAAGAATAACATTTAAATATACTATAACAAGGAAACCTGACCATAGTTTCAAAATATTTGTTATTACAATGGATGCAGCGATTTAGATGGAACTTTCAATAGTAACGGCTGATAATGAACAACAGCTCATGAGGAATGTGTTTCCTCCAGTCTGATTTTGTGTTTGTTACAGCATAAATCTACTTGCAAAATATGTTAGCAACTAATAGTGTGCCTAACTAATTATTATTGGATTTTTTTAATAAGAGAACAAAGATGTTTGCTGCACCTAGTCATGCATTATAAATATTTGACAGAAAGAAGCATACCTGTGTATTTACTAATGTTTTCATAGTCAGATTTCACAAAGTGTTTACGACATAACCTCGAACTTTTTGTGGGAGTACTTTTTTCGCGTCAAATGGCCTTTAACCACAGTCTTCCAATTTTCTTGTCCTTCGGGAATTGATTTACTCAAATTTCTGAGCATATTGGCACAAAACAGCGCGTCATTGTGTTTAAAATAATTTTTAATCAAAAATTCCTATACAAATATTGAATGTTATGGGAACAATGCACACCAGCGCCACTTTGACAGTTGCCAACCCCATTCTAACGCAGAATGTGAAAGAAATTTCGCGAAATTAATGATATTAAAACAAAAAAAAATGAAATAGATTAATCACAAATACCATCAAGGGCAACATATTAGCACGCCAACCCATTTTAAGAAATTCTGCTAATAGTATAAATTATAACCCAAATTAAAAAATGATGAAGACTTATGCACACAATATATAAAAACGAACCCTTAAGTGACAGTGATACAGATATTGACTGACAAATTATAATTATAACAACAAATTACAAATTATAGTGATTATTAAATACATCGATAATTCCAATTAAAGTATGTTTTTTTCAATGTAAAAACACTGTAATGAGATTTTACTGTAGTTTCCTAACGATCTACTGTAATTTTACATGCGGAGCACTGTATTTTTTTAAAATCAACCTGGCAGCACTGCACATCACTATTATATGTATGTATAGTTATAGATATATGAAAGAAAAAACGCGGGAAACCTTTGAATTTGGCGGGCGCGGTTTTTGTTTGAATTTGTTGAAAAATATTTTTTTTTAATCTATTAAGTGATCAGAATAGTTAAAACTTGTATATATTTGTAATTTTTATTATTATTTAAATTTTTTTGTATTTTATTCTTTTTTTCTTCGAGTTGGGGTAAGTTTTTTATATTTATATGAACGAGCCTCCGGACCCGGGGGGCACAGCGCCCCCCGCGGTTGCATTTGTCACAATCTCCAACGAATCCGGAATGGATTCTGACTGCTCTTTGGTGTCTAAAAGGAAGCTGAAGCGTAACCAGCTCCACAAAATTTGTAAAAATTGTAACAAAAGGAAAAGAAAAAATAATACAGAAACATTTAAACAATCGGACTGTCAATGCAAAGACGAATTTACTGAGAGCACTATTGATTTGCCTGCACCTGGTCCTTGCACTGATACATCTTCAAAGCCCGTTCCTCCCACTGATATGTCTCATAAAGCCTCCACACAAATTGGTAGGGCTAGTTATGATGCCAATGACCACGGCCCGTTTGTGGTACACGTGCAGAAAATACAGTCTGCTGATGATGATGGTACAACATTACACCCAGTTGTGTTTGGCAGATTTTTAAAAAAAAATTTTTTCAAAAATATTGTTAATGGAAGTTTGAAACGTATTGGCCGAAATAAAATGACACTTTCTTTTAATAATTATACAGACGCTAACAGCTTTGTCACTTCAAACTGCTTAGCTACAAACAACATGAAGGCTTTTATCCCAACTTTTAACATTACGAGGATGGGTTTAGTTAGGGGAGTCCCAACTGAGTGGTCCCCTGAAGATATTATGCAGAACACTAATGTACCCATTGGGTGTGGGGAAATTCTGAAAATTAGAAGACTAAACTATAAAGTCATGATAAACAACACACCCACATGGAAACCTTCGCAAACAGTCGTGTTTACATTTGATGGACAAGTTTTGCCCAAACGTGTATTTATGTGTTATAATTCTATGCCTGTTAAATTGTATATATACCCAACCATCCAGTGCTTTAATTGTTGCCGCTTTGGGCACACCAAGGTCCAATGTAGGTCAAAGCCCAGGTGCTTCAAGTGTGGTCAGGGCCACACTGGAGATACTTGTAATGTGGAGGAAGACTGTGTATCTTGCTGCTTATGTTCTGGGCTGCACTTTGCTTCGAGCAAAAAGTGTCCAGAGTACGTGAGACAAACAGATATTAAAGTAACAATGGCAGAGAATAGCTTATCCTATATTGAAGCGTCAAAATTACATCCCCCCATTTCTAAATCATTTGCTGATATTGTATCCTCTCTCCCAACTAAATCTGTTCCTGGTGGAAATACAGTATTGCCTGGTTCACCATCCTCACGTACAATATCTTATAAAAAAACAGTCTTCACTAAACCCAGAACTCCTCCTCAACACAGTAAAGGTTTTGATCATGTAGCACATGAGTCTCTTGTAAGGGACTACAATATGCCAGAGCCTTCTAATGGATGTGCATTACCATCCTCGTCTAATGCAAATTCACAACAGACAATAGCAGAGTTAATTACTATATTGATCAAATTACTTTCTGAACCCAATTTATCTATACCGTCCCACGCTGCTAATTTAATTCGTACTTATACTAATATTAATAATGGCCAACATGGACAAGTTAGTTCAATGGAATTGCCGCAGTATTATAAACAAAAAGCATGAAATTATACATATTATAAATACTTTTAATCCTTTTATATTTTCTCTATCTGAAACCTGGCTAAAGCCAGATTTTGTATTCAAAATCCCTGGTTATTCGTGCTTAAGAGAAGACAGGGCTGATGGATATGGTGGTGTATGCCTACTCATCAGAAACTCTAGCACCTTTTCTTCCTTCCCTCTCCCTTCACATAGTAACTGCTTTTCTGTCATTGCAGCTATTGTTGATGGTATCTGTTTTGTCTCTATCTATGTCCCTCATCCCTCCTTGCAAATCTTCAATGAAATTAAAAACTTAATTTCAGTTCTTCCTCGGCCTTTCATGATTCTGGGTGATTTCAACTCTCATCACACATCTTGGGGTAGTTCAGTATCTAATAGTTATGGTTATGAATTATTAGATATCTTAGACATGTATAGCCTGTGCATTTTAAACTCGGGTTCTCCTACTCGCCTCACAAAGCCTGGTGAAGTAATTAGTGCCATTGACCTGTCCATTTGTACTCCCCAGTTAGCATCTTCTCTATCTTGGTCTACTTTGTGTTCCACTTATAATAGTGATCACTATCCCATAATCATTTCATTTCCCTGTAAAAAAAAGGATACAATGTGTATTCAAAACTCTCGCCTCAAACACAAAATCATAGACTCTAAATGGAGTCAATACACGTTATTAATAGAAGAGAAAATTAATAATTGCTCAGAAGTTAATGTCATAGATAATAATTATTTCAAAGCTATTTTGTTAGAATCGGCTGATAATGTTTTTCCAAAGAAAAAGCCGCGTAGTAATAAGTTGTCATCTCCACCGTGGTGGGATGAAGAATGTACCAATGCTATACAGAAACGCAAGGCAGCAGAGCGTAATTATCGCAATAATATGTCTATGAAAAACTACGAGGCATTAATGACTATAATGAAAGAGGTTAGAAAACTATTTAAAAAAAAGAAATTTGACGGGTGGAGGAAATTTTGTAGCACTATATCACCTGAAACACATGCTACTGTCATATGGCGAAATATCAAAAGATTTAGATCAGCTGTCAATCCTTCTAACGCATTGTTGCTGCCTATAGAATTAGCAGATCAATTCCTTGATCGTTTGGCTCCTCCTTCTGCTCCACTCAACGATCCTATCCTGTCTTATAAGCAATATAACTCTGATGCCCCTTCTCTAAATCTAACTTTTACGTTAGTGGAGTTAAAAGGTGTATTAAATCACGTCAAAGACAGTGCTCCAGGGGAAGATGGGATTCCATATTCCTTTTTGTCTCACCTTGGCGAAAAAGGATTAAATTACTTTTTAAATTTAATAAATAAAATTTTACTGACAGGTGACATTCCACCGTCATGGCGAAGTCAAATAGTATTGCCATTTTTAAAGCCGTCTAAGGTACAATCTGATATCAAATCATATCGTCCGATAGTTTTGTCATCGGTGATCACAAAAGTTGTTGAACATTTAATTAAAAATCGGCTTGAATGGTATATAGAAAATAACGAATATCTGTCCCAAACTCAGTTTGGATTTCGAAAAGGTAAAAGTGTGGGGGACAATTTAGGCATATTAGTTACGGATATTCGTAATGCTTTCTCAGATAAAAAGTCAGTAGTTGCTGCTTTTTTGGATATTAATTCGGCTTATGATAACGTTCTATTACATATTCTAAAAAGTAAATTAGATAAATTAAAGGTTCCCGATTTTTTAACTAATTCCATTGTAAATCTTCTTTCGGAGAGGAAAATTATTTTAGATGTTGGCGGCCCTTATAAGCCTAGTAGGCTGGTATGGAGAGGTTTGCCACAGGGGTCTGTTCTGAGTCCTTTATTGTACAATATTTATACATATGATCTAGAAGGTTCAGTCGGAGATTCAGCAAGTTTATTACAGTATGCCGATGACTTGGTTATTTATGCCTCTGATATGTCTGTAAGTACTGCTGAACGATATGTTTCCTCCTCTTTATCTTTGCTAAAAATCTGGATGGATGCAAATGGCCTTGATCTGTCTCCCTCAAAAAGTACTGTTGTACTTTTCACCAAATCCCGTACTCCTTGCTCACTTAATATAACATATGATGGGGATATATTACCCATTAGGAATCAAGTTAAGTTCTTAGGAGCTATTCTTGATTCTAAACTAACGGGTCAACCACACTGCGAATTTGTGGTTAGTAAATGTGAGCGAAACTTGAACATGCTGAGATGTCTCGGTGGGGTTTGGTGGGGTGCTCACCCGGCTACACTGAGGTTGGTGTATAATGCTGTCATTAGAAGTGTACTGGATTTTGGGACCTTTTTCTTAGACCCAGGTAATGTGGCTGGCTTTAGAAAACTAGATCTCATACAGTCTAGGGCTTTGAGGATTGTTTCTGGTGCCATGAAATCGAGTCCGGTTAATGCTCTGCAAATAGAATGTTGTGACCCTCCTTTAAACTTAAGACGTCAATATCTGTCCGATAGATTCATTTTTAGAATTGTTCAGTTCCATAATCATCCCCTCATTTCGAAACTAGAGTTTCTTTCTAAAAAAGTACCCTCTTCACATAAACCTTTACCTTGTCTGTTAAAAAGTTTCCTGAAATTCAAACAATTACAAGCCCCAACTCATTCTTTTCAGGTGCTTCCTTTATTTGGCGCTTCTTATGATTCTCTCTTACTTTCTCCAGTGATTTGCTTTTCTCTTGGCATTGAAAAATCTGATTTTAATGCCAATGAAAATTTTAATTGCAATGTCAATAGTAAATGGCCTAACTGGCATCAAATTTATACAGATGCATCTAAACACTCCAGTGGGTGTGTTGGTGTTGGAGTGTATCACAAACAGTACAACATAGTTCAGAAAATTAAATTACCTCCGGAATCATCGGTCTTTACCGGTGAATGTTTTGGACTATTAAAAGCTCTTGAATATGTGCTGTCTTTCAAACTAAAAAAAACCGTTGTATTTACTGATTCCTTAAGTGCATTACAGAGCTTAGCAAAATTTTCACTAAAACTTAACCCTTTTTTTCATGTAATATTTGAATGTAAGAGAAAGCTGTTGCACTGCCAATCACACAACTATTTAGTATCATTTTGTTGGGTACCTAGTCACTGTGGCATATCTGGAAATGTGAAAGCTGACAGTTTGGCCAACAGTGCAACTGTGACCGGTGACGTATACCCGTACAAGAATTTTGGCCATGATCTTGCTGCTTTGCCCGGCATATGCCTCCACAAATCATGGAATATGTGTTGGGAAGAGAGCGGCCGGATTAAGGGTCGTTTCTTGTATGCTATACAGTCTTCCGTTCCCAGGAAGCCATGGTTTGCCAAATTGTCGTTTGGTAAAACCGCCACTTCTACTATAATTCGTATGCGTCTGGGACATAACAGCCTTCCAGTTCATTTGCACAAACTTGGTATCGTAACTAGTACCGCCTGTGAGTGTGGCGAGAGTTATTGTGACCTGAATCATATTTTCTTTGCTTGTTCTTTATATGATCATTCTTCCTTATATACTTCTTTAGTATCTCTCTCTATTCCCCTTCCTACTAATATTTCTTTACTTCTTCGAGATTTTAATCCCCTTGTATATAGTATTTTAAGTAGGTTTATTTTAAATAATAACATTAAACTATAATTTTGATTTATTTTCCCTGTTATATAATTATTCTGATTTTTTTTGTAAATTCAATTCGTTCTAAATCATTTATGTTTTGTTGCGATAAGTTTCCTTCGTTTTTTATTATTTATAAACTGTAAATAAATAAAACGGCGAATTATAAAAACGTTATTACTTGACGCTGGCTAATGCACAAAACGTGCCAGAGCCAAAAATAAAGAAGAAGAAGAAGATATATGAAAAAATTGTGTCCGATTTTTAGGATGAGTGCTCCATAATGAATTTAAATATATTATCATATAGTTATTAGTTTTGGTGTATCTACTTTCTTGAGATCCTATTAAATATGTTATAATTATTATTTTTGTATGGTTTAAGCGGGGTAGCATGATAAAATAAGAAATGTTATATAAGCAATCATATTAAATCGATATCAAAGTCAATAACCCAAAATCCTGGTGGTAGGACCTCTTGTGACTCCGCGCGGGTAGGCACCATCGCCCTGCCTATTTCTGCCGTGAAGCAACAATGCGTTTCGGTTTGAAGGGTGGGGCAGCCGTTGTAACTATACTGAGATCTTAGAACTTATATCTCAAGGTGGGTGGCGCATTTACGTTATAGATGTCCATGGGCTCCAGTAACCACTTAGCACCAGGTGGGCTGTGAGATCGTCCACCATTCAAAGCATTAAAAAAAAACCGGTTGAACTGACGTGACAATGACATTTGGTGCGCTAAGCATGACGGATTTTCGGCCTCATTAGACATTTACGTATATTCATGTTTCATTTTATGTACGCACTGAAATACTGTTATATTGTTTTCCTGCGAGTTACAGTGCTGACTCGTGCTGAGTAAGAACGAGATAGATATATGTTTATGTGTGTGCCTTCAAAATGGGTGTTATTTGTATAAGCAATTGTACGTATAGAAAAATATGTCGTGTCCCTACTATATAGGTCAATGAAACGCACTGAAGTATACTTTAAAGGTTTATGTATAAACAATGTTCTACAGCTTGTCCTGTAGCCATGTATGCAAGCCTCATTAACACACTACACCATCAGTGGTCACTGTTGCAAATAAATTTGCAAAAAGTCTTCAACAGGATTTTTTTTTTATCAAATTACTTTACTTCTTATTTAGTAAATGTGAAAAAGTTATGACTTTCCTCTTCGCTTAAAGCAGTTTCATACAACAGATATGGTTTTAGTTTTAAAACAAAACAGCCTGTATGACCTTTGTTCCTTTGGTCAGGGTATTTGCGTGTTTGAAAAAAATTTGTTGAAGTAATGTCAAATTCTGTATCTTATCTGTGGCTAGTACTAATCATACTAAACGTATCGTTACTGTAATTTAGGATAATAATGGGTAAAATATCTTTTAAACTGAACAAGGCTTTGTGAAATCAAGTAATTTATATTTAATGAAAATTTAATAATTGGGGTCTAGTAGCTACTATCATTGTTTTATAAACGAAAACACTGGCAAGATGAATGTCCTACCAGCACAACCTACAGGCATTCAGAGTACAGCGGGAGCAATTCCGATAAGAAATGAAAAAGGTACGATAATGTATTCCTAAAATGAATTTAAAAAAAAACTGGCTTTCAAACTTCCATTCTATAAAAATAAAGTTAATTGATTCGAAATTTTCACATTAATCAATGCAGCTTAGTTGAAGCATTTCCAAAGTTTTCATTTTATTTTACATAAATTGGCTTCATTTTCAGGTGAGATCTCGATGCAAAAGGTGAAAGTTCAGCGATACATATCTGGAAAAAAGCCTGACTATGCACAAGGAATGTCATCATCTGAGGAATCAGATGAAGAAGATTTTATAGAGCAACAAAGACCTGAACGGAAACAAGTTTTACCTCAAATAATCACCCGCAAAGAAGAACATCATAGCGATTCTGAGAAAGAGGTAACTTATAAAGAGCAACACTAATGAGAAATACTATAAATGGACTGCTCTCTGCAGCTCATCTTAAATTGTACCTCATAACAGAAGTGTCAAGGTTAATTGCATCTTTTTCACTTCATTGTAGAAATGTATAATTTCACTTTTAAGGTTGATGATCCTCGATTACGACGTCTCCGTAATATTGCACAATCACCGCCGCGTAGAGCCGAACACAAGCCTGAAATTATTGATGCAGAACCTGAAGCAGAATCTGAGATCAGTGATCATGACGTGAGGGATAGTTCCGAGAGTGAAGATGAACTGGATGAGGAAGAGATTGAAAGACGCAGACAGGCTCTAAGAGCAAAACTTGCAGCCAGGTAAATGTAGAACATATTAGTTTTTAAATTCACAATAATACAGTGAAATAGATAATTTTAAATGAATTATGCTTTCAAATATAACTCCTGAAAGAGTATATGGGACTCTCCACCCAGCCAAAAGGGAGATTGCTGTAGTTGAAATGTAGTGGTTTTCACATTGTAGTATATATGAGTTCCAAGTGTTTTGAGTTCCTTCACTATGCAATCACTATGCAATAAAAAAGGAAGACATTGTTAGCACAAGTGTTTTTTTAAAAAGGTGCATTACGAACTTAAATATTAAATACGTCTGAATGTAATAAAATTATCAATTTATTAAATGGTAGGGAAGCTGAAAAAGAAGTACTCGGTAGAGATGAAGATGAAGAAATGTTGGAAGGTGACAAAGAGGAAAGCGGCTCATCAGACACAGAGTACACAGACAGTGAAGAAGATACTGGTTAGTATTCAAATTTTATAAAACTTGTAAATATTACTTAGAAGCGTCAAGTAATCCCTTCAAATTAAGCTTCATATTTAGTGGGCTTCTTCTAAATGGAGGTAAGTAAAAGTAAAGAAATTTCAATATTGCATTTCACAGGTTATGCCATCATAGTACACTGCATAATTTATGTATAGTTGGCCTTTTCCAGGGCCAAGGGTGAAACCAGTATTTGTAAGAGCATCGGAGCGTATGACAGTGGCAGAGAGAGAACGTAAAATGAAACAGCAGAAAAGAGAAGAGGCTGAAGCTCGGAAAGAAAAAGAAGAAAGGCGACGGGAAGCCCTTAAATTAGTAGAGGAAACGATTCGGTCTGAACAGCGGGGTGCTCAGGTTTAGTATCAGGTTTTAAAATATAAATTTTATGAAATCAAAATCAATATGTAATAATTGTTTTACTAACGATTGTCGGTAACCTTGTATCATCATCATCATTATCCTGCCCTTCTCCCAGTCACCTGGGGTTGGCGCAACATGTTTTCTCCTTCCATACTCTTCTATCATATACCATTTCTTCGCTCACTCCCCTCCTACCCATATCGTCTTTCACACAATCCATCCATTTCTTCTTAGGTCTACCTCTTCCTCTAAATCCTTCCACATTCATAGTTAACACTCTCATAACAACCTCATTTTCATTCCGTCTCATCACATGTCCATACCATCCCAAACGTGCACTCCTCAGCTTCTCTGTCACAGGTGCCACTTTCAGACTTCCTCTAACATAACCTTGTATATAAAGTCTTAAACATGTTGTTTACATATGAACGTATATAAATGTGGTGTATTGATGCTTCACTTAATATCAAAGTATTAGGAGAAGGCAGGTGGTTCAGTAGGCAGCAGCCGGGGTTCTGCCCCTGACATTGCTGGCCCAGTCCATGGGCGACGGTAAATACTCATCAAGGGGGCCGTATGCTGGTATGCCTACAAGGGCAATAAAAAAAAAGTATATTATGCATCAATAGTCTGTTGACTGCTGAAGTTTTAGATGATTTATATTTTCTTATAAAAACGTTGATTAATAGTGATGCGAAATTACGAATAAAACAAATATTTTTCACACTGTTTTTATTCTTCACAATTTCAATCTTTTAAACATACTTTTAGGGAGAACAAAAAGAAGGGAATATAAATGATGTATGTACAGATGATGAAAATGACGAACTGGAATATGAAGCTTGGAAGTTGCGTGAAATGAAACGTATCAAACGAGATAAAGAAGAAAGGGAAGCGTAAGTTAAAATTATTCATTTGGAAGCTATTTTCTTCTACAGTAGGCGCGCGAGTTCATGTCCGTCCTGAGGAATGCGGTAGTGCTGTGACCTAGTTAATTATGGTGTCGATAATAACTACCGATTTAGTCAATAGCTGTCAATTTGGTTTATTGTAACTAGGTCATTTTGCAAATTATAAAATAAATGTGGTAAGTAATTACTTATTTATTTCTAATAGAGAAAAATATTTTTTAAATTCCAATTCAATTACTATCAGATGAAAAGATAACCGACAGATCAGAGTCCGAATCAGTGTAGGTTTTTTTCTACCTGAACTTGTTGGAAGCGAAGTAGTCGTAGTTTATTCACCATGAAATAACACAATAGCGTTAGCGTAAATTTTTGATATCGATAAGCGCGCGTCACAACTGTCAAAGACAACACTAAACGTCAGACAAACGCGGGGAGGCGGACGGAGGCGGGGCGAGCTGCCCCCCGCGCGTCACCTCTGGCCCCGATGGACACGAACTCGCGCGCACACTGTAGGTTAATTCAACTGTATCTGCTATACGGTAGAACAGTATTCACCATCAATACGCAATGTCGTCAAAGGCCTTTAAGAGATATACTGTAAGATGGGAAGCAGTATTCTCTGAACATTACAGTAGGTAGAGCTAGTGTGCCTGGCTAGAGCAATAAAAGCTAAGTTACTAAGTGAGAATCTGAGGTCCTTAGATTTGCCGAGTATTATTATTAACCCATGGTATATATGAGTCGACTATTATCAAAGCCGGCAATCTGACTTTTGGACAATGATTGGTAAATCAGAAAAACGAATTATTGACTTTGTATTCCATTGGCAGTCACAAAACTCTTCGGAACGACATCTTAGATAAATAACAGGTTAACTATTAACCTTTATTTAATGCAGGTTTTGAACCGTATTCTTTGAAGGAGACGATTATATTCAAATAAATCTGTATTGACATATCAATAAAAATTTTTTGTCCAAATGTACAGATTGCCGCCTTTGATAATAGACGACTCATATGTAGTTAGTACAAGACTTATGCTTCACTCTGTTTTAAAATTAATAGTCGTCTCATATTTCAAATATGAGTTCCACGTTTTGGGTTTTGATTGTGTGAAGTAGATGTTATGCTGATAGGCTGAGATATGCTAAGATTTTATCCACGTAGATGTTATTCTGGCCTAAATTATCTCAGACTGCAGCTGATGTATTTAGTCAATCCCGTGTCAGGACTGCAGCTGATAATGATTTTCTATCAGTGATTGTTATTTGAAATCACAATTTATTTTTTAGATCGCACGATTAAAGAATTCAGTCTCGGAATTTTAATAAAATTAACTATGTTAAAGTTTCACAACGAATAATGTTATATTAAAGAGACTAAAGTTTTAGTCAGTATTAAACATTTTTAATGTATTTTAGTGGCCGTCGATTTTTAGTCAGTGTAACATTTTCATTTTTATTTCAGAGCCGAAAAAGAGATGTTAACTCTGGAACGATTACGCAACATGACCGAAGATGAGCGACGCCTCGAACAACGTATCAATCCAAAGGTTGTCACAAATAAAGCAGTCAAAGGAAAATACAAGTTTCTGCAGAAATATTATCACAGGTAAAATTCATACTTTAAAAATTGTATTAAAAATAATTTTGCTTAATAAGAAAATTATTAAAGTTATTAACCATAAAATTTGAAGCATAAAAACTTGCTTAGTGTGAAAACTATTAAAATTAATAACGATTATATTTTCTAATTTTAGAGGTGCCTTTTATTTGGATAAAGAAGAAGATGTTTTCAAACAGGACTTCTCGGGTCCTACGCTGGATGATCATTTTGACAAGACAGTTTTACCAAAGGTATAAATTTTCTATAAGTTTCAAGAGTAAAATAAGTAAAAGTAGTGTAAACTATACGGATCAAAAAAATACAATATTTTTTTCGGTCTGATTTTTCTAATCAGGGTACGATGGAAATAATAAAATTATTTTATTGGTCCTTGCTAAGTACGTATTCAAATTAAAATTGCTAATCGGATGAAAATTACAGTTGAAATATTGCGTTGTATAAATAGATACAAGTCGAGCTAATAGAAACGTGTTAAATTCAAATGTGGCTATATTACTCAATATGGGTCGCGATATTCAAGTTTGTGGTCTTCAGTAACTATATAGTACCGAGCGAGCGAGTGAGTGACTTGGGGATCTAGGGGCGAGCACGAATGACTATCGAAAAAGTATGTATTCATATCGCTATCCAGAAAAAATGTATAGGATTTAAATAGTGCCCCTACCGTCCGTAAAAAGAATTAATTTCAGCAACACGAATGAATTTACATACTTCCGTACTACTTCCCAATCGAATCGTCACGTTCTAGGAACTCGAAACTTTCATAATTTATCGACATACGGTAACGTAAATCTCGAAGGCTGGCTATCGAGTACTACCATAAATTGTAATTTTACTGGTGGTAGGTGAGTCCGCGCGGGTGGGTACCACCACCCTGCCTATTTCTGCCGTGAAGCAGTAATGCGTTTCGGTTTGAAGGGTGGGGCAGCCGTTGTAACTATACTTGAGACCTTAGAACTTATATCTGAAGGTGGGTGGCGCATTTACGTTCTAGATGTCTATGGGCTCCAGTAACCACTTAACACCAGATGGGCTGTGAGCTCGTCCACCTATCTAAGCAATAAAAAAAATATATTGAATAGGTGGGTGGACGAGCTCACGGCCCACCTGATGTTAAGTGATTACCGGAGCCCATAGACATCAATAACTCTCTTTATTAAACAGTATTTTTTTTCTTGTTTACCTTTATTTTAACAGTGCATTAACTATTCCTATCCTATATTTGTTTTAGGTTATGCAAGTCAAGAAGTTTGGACGTTCCGGTCGTACGAAGTACACACATTTGGTCGATCAAGACACTACGGAGTTCGATTCCGCTTGGAGCAATGAAACCTCAGCAGCCAGACTGACTAACTTCCGCGGGGGAATGAAACAAGTATTCGAGAAACCTTCGGCGAAGAGGAAGCACAATGTTTGACACCTGTCAAACTTGTTAAGGGGACGTTGACCTTGTCATCAGTAAGGCGTTTTAATACGGTAGCTCTGGATGCCAATCAATGTTGATCAGGGAAGGCGTGAACTGTTTAGGCTGTCATCGTTATTAATCACGTGGTTTCTGTGGTGTACCCGTTTAGTAAAGACGTTTTTTTGATACGACCAAAATCGCAACCAAAATAGGTGACCGACTCGTGACGTCACTAAGAAAAGTATCAGAGTCTCACTTATAACTGAATCTTGTTTTCATAGACATTCAAACTGATTAAGCTATTGTTGAAGAAATTGGACCAACTTGAACCAATTGTTACGTGTTATTTAAATTTAAAACGAGATGGTAATGGCGCGTCGCATTTGGATGATTCTCTGAAGTTTGCACAAGTGACTATGCAAAATATTGCTTACGTTATTGATTCAGTGTTGTGACGTCACAAATGTCATGTATCAAGATAGCGTGAATGTTCAAAAACAATGAATTAATTCCGATTTTCCTGTGAAAAATTTGGTCCCTTTTAGATTAATTTCTATTTTTTTACTTGACTTTCATGAACACATCCATACCGTGATAGCGTATTACTTTTATTATTCGTCGAATGACTTGAAAAAATTATAAATATGCCAATAAAACTGTTTGATCCCAAAAAAAATATTTTATTTATTTAAATTTTCTTGTTTTTTTCATTGCTATAGGTGAGTGCTATTAAGAGGTTTCTAGATCTCACATATATATCGATACGCAAAAGGTCAAAGTCTCGATATTTTTTTTTTATTTTTTTTATTGCTTAGATGGATGGACAAGCTCACAGCCCACCTGGTGTTTAGTGGTTACTGGAGCCTATAGACATCTACAGCGTAAATGCGCCACCCACCTTGAGATATAAGTTCTAAGGTCTCAAGTATAGTTACAACGGTTGCCCCACCCTTCAAACCGAAACGCATTACTGCTTCACGGCAGAAATAAGCAGGGTGGTGGTACCTACCCGCGCGGACTCACAAGAGTTCCTACCACCAGTAATTACGAAAATTATAATTTTGCGGGCTTGATTTTTAATACTGTTGTCTTATCTTTCAAATTGAGTGATTGCTTCGTGGAAGAAAGAGACAGAATGATGAGACCGACCGCGTGACTCCTTTACCGTTTAAAAAAAACCACCCGTGATACACACGTATTGCATATTTGAAATTGGAACTTGCGGAAGATTTTTCAGGATATGAACCTCGGAGGTCATAGACAAAGAAGTCCGGTCTTTGAAATTCCGTTTAATTACGTGGTCGGGATTGGAAGCTAAGAGTGATTTAAAGCACTTTTGAAACTGCCAAAGAGCATAATAATTAAGATAGGGCATTGTTTTGTATATAAATTGTACATTAAATGAAGTAAAATTTTGTTTTGTTAACGTTTACAATTTGCAGTGTGGGAGATGAGTTTTATTATAATACACGGGTAGCCAAGCTCACGAGCTACCTGGTGCTGAGAAATTACTACCATTATATGTATTACCACTTTGAGCCATGAGTTTGAAAATTTAATTGTCATGAAGATTATATATATTTTTTATTGCGTAGATGGGTGGACGAGCCCACAGCCCACCTGGTGTTAAGTGGTTACTGGAGCCCATAGACATCTTCAGCGTAAATGCGCCACCCATCTTGAGATATATGTTCTAAGGTCTCAGTATAGTTTGAGAATTCGCATGTTATTTTGATTTCTTTTAATAATAATGGGCATCTACTCTATCAATGAGATGCTATCTATTGATGGCATGCATTGCTATGAGGATGATAGCATGGGGGATGCGTGATATCTCGGCCATCAGTCTCTCTCGAAGCGTGGTACAAGAGAGGCGATCAAAACTTGTGTCTGAAGTGAAGAAAACTGGGGCGTGTCTCCAAGTGGAGTGACTTGAATTCTGTTCATTTGTTTTAGTCTGGTATCCATAATACAAGGAATCTTAAATTGGGGCTGGATGACTGCGTTATTTGTTTCCAGTTATTATCATTATTAATTTTAGGGTTTTTTGGCGGGAACGCGAGGAGTAAAGTTGTGTGATTTGTTTTATTTTGTCTATTTAGTGTTTTTTTGTTTAAATGTGTAATAACGGTGGTTTAATAACTGCTTAGTATCTGTGAAAGTGCACAAATATGGGAAAATGAAACAACTTCTAGGGATCCTCTACAAGTCCACTGAGAAAGTCTGAGTAAATGACCACCATTTTATCGAGATTATATTTTCATTCCATATCATCTCATCTCATTTCATTTCATTTCATGCCATGTTTCATAATATTAATCAATTTCGTTTCATTTCATTTCATTCCATATTATCATTTTCAGAGTCAATTACTACATTAATCAAATTACTTTCTCAACCTAATTTATCTTTATCGTCCCACGTTGCTAATTTAATTGATACTTACACTGATATTAATAATAGCCAACATGGACAGTTTCCTTCGTTTTTTGTTATTCATAAACTGTAAATAATTAAAACGACAAATTATAAAAATCTTATTACTTGACACTGGCTAATGCACAAACCATGCTGGAGCCAAAAAAAAAGAAAAGAAAGAAAGATTATTTAATAATCGACTAATTTGGTACCATGAAATTATACATAGTTATAACAGATACATACTACAAGTGAATTAATACAAAGCTACGCGATATCACGCTTTCACACAAGTTTCAGCACTGTACCCAGATACAAATAAAGTTAAAATCTTTTATCGTCGTGGCTTTAAAGTCTGGCTATATAAAGTTTGTAACGATAGAAGTTGCCTAGTAAATCCTCCGAGGTCATTTCCCGAACAGGGTGCCGACACTGCCGACAGTGATGAGATATTGTACCTTAGACGAAAATGAAATTTATAATCTTTGATTAAAATATTCTGTTAACCTACCTACCTATAATAGCTTAGTGATTGCTTGTGTATGCTTTATTGTATACCAAAATTATATAATACAAAAATAAATTCAAAACTTTTAACACCTAATGTGACAGTTATAGACAATAAATATATTTGAGAGACAGATAAACGCACGGTAAACTCGCTCTTATGTCTTTGCTAAAATCCGCAGATATCTCAAGGTGTACGCTGATACCCCTTGAGACGTGAGGTAAAAGACCTTACTATAATTGTGCGATTAGTATAACAACATACCAACAGATGATTTAATGTCCACGCCGGTGAAACGTTTTTATATCGATTAATTATAGACGATAGATAAATAGATATTTTTGGTATCAGCCGTAAACAAATTTATGACGAGGCTCTAGGTAAACGAATGTCCAATTAAAGGAAAATAATGTGTTCATAAAATTGTAAAAAACACATTACAACATGGTTTGGGGTTACAATAAAAGTTTTAGGAAACACGATGTGCGAGCCGGTTAGACGTTAAAAGTTTTAGTTCCATCGCGGCCATTAGACAATGTTTGGTGTGTCGTGGCTTCGCCTGGAGTTGAATTAATGTACGTGCCTCTTTTATATGCGAAATGTACTTAAAGCCCTTGTAGTTGTTGGGTTAAAAGCAACAACACACAGAGAAAGACGGCTAGTTCGATGAGTAATATGAGAGTGGATACTTACTAAACCCTCTCTAATCTAGGTAAGCCTGATGTCTTAAGTTTCTACTGGAGTTTGAGGTTGTGAAAATACCTGAGGCGAGTTCTAGGCAACATTTATGTGTACAATTAAACATTAATGACACGTACGCCGTGAACACTATTTGAACGTACCCACGATTCGTTCTTGGATTGAACACTTCTGATATGGAAATTTTGCTCAAATAATGTACCCCGTGGTCGCTTGAAAACTAAATAGTCAACAACGACGTATTAGATTAGCGATAAAGAAAGCTGACGATATTCAATTGCGCAAAGGTGCTGAACGAAAGATCGCCAGGGCAGCAATCACGTTAAGGTATACTTACCTAGCGTTGCTTAACAGTCATAGAAACGAAGGGCTCCTTCCACAACCCTAAACCTCATAGGCACAACAGAAGTCTTTAAGCTACAAGAGCCAGGGGTGGAAGATATCCGTCATCTACCGTACTCGCCAGACCTAGTGCCGACAGACTTTTACTTTTACTTTTACAAAGTTTGAATGACTTCTTGACCGGGAAAAAATCGATTCCCGAAAGGCAGTGAAAAATGCCTTCTAAGAATTTTTTAGCCCCCATACACTTGACTTCTTCATGAAAGGCATTGAAAAATTACCACCGTACTGGCAATGATGCATCGATACTATGGGTGCATATTTTGATTGATAGAAATAAAATATATTTATAAAAAAATACTAACTTTCTGTACATATAATAACCGGCTATTTCGTAGGTTAGGTAGGTAGGTTAGGTTAAGACCTTAGATATAGTTTTCATTCGAAAAGATAAAGTACAAAGAGTAGGTATGCCACAGACTTTATTGAAGTTACACCGACTTTTCAATCTAAGCATTTTGAATATGGGTTTTTAGCAGGTTGCTGATAGTAGCATGGATCTGGCTGTGGACCGCTGCGACTGTTCGCGCGACTCAGGGAATATTTACGTCCGTATTCTGATTGACCTTGTCCTTCGTGATCAGAAAAATTCCAACCTATTAATTGATTTGTAGTTTGGTCTGAATAGTATTTTTCGTTGGGTGTTTTCATTTTTCTTGCAATGAGGTACTGACTTCGTCCGCCATTTGGTAAATCACCATATAACATTTTTTGTACTTCAGCTTCAACTGGTTTCATAATTTCATCGTTTTTTAAACTGTTAATAGTTTCTGTTATAAACCTGCAGAATTGTGTATCATTTTTTGGCCTATGAACTTTGTACGTAAATTTTATAGGATCCTGTTGAGGGGCCACTTTTCGACGATTAACATTATTTTCTAAATGTTGCCTAGAAAGGGTTCTTAGTAACATTTCTATTGGTTTTCGAATAACATCTTCTAAGTGGTATCCTTTGTAATTTGCTGAAAACTTAAGCCTTTTAGAAATTTCCTCATGATTTCTTATGAACCAGGCTACACGGCTTTTAGTCTCTTTTTCAAAGTTTTCACTTAAGAATTTAATTATATATGGATTTGAATAATCTAGTGGCATTACAATTTATTTTTAAATATGGTATTAAATATTTAAAGTAAAATAAAACCTACGCTATAACTATGTATATTGTACACAAACCTAGAAGTAAATAACATGAAAAGTCGAACTGACAGATAACATTTATAAAAATATGTTGTAATGAGTTCTAACAAATGAATATTTATGTATATTTTTAGTGTTTATAACAGGTACTTACTGCTCACGTTTTTTACTGCCGAGTTTTAAATGTAATCACAATTATTGGAGATCCTATTTCGCAATTAGATATTATTATGTACCCAATTTATATCTTAATTATTTTTATTGCTTAGATGGGTGATCGAGCTCACGACCCACCTGGTGTTGAGTGGTTACCGGGGCTCATAGACATCTTTAACGTGAATGCCGCTATGCGTCTTGAGAGATGAGTTCGAAGGTCTTAAGTTTTACAGTACAAAGCCTGTCCCACCGTTCAAACCCAAACGCATTACTGCTTCATGGCAGATATAGGGAGGGCGGCGTACCTACCCGTATGGAATCAGAATACGTCTTACTTACGCAAATTAAAATTTTGCAGGTTTGGTATTTATTATACGATATTATTCTTTTACAGCGGAAGTTAATCGTACGTATTTTATTAGAAAAATTGGGACTTGCCTACTGGATTCGAACACCGTGGTATCGCCTGATACGAATGCAATAAAATAATTCACTGAGTATGAACATTTATTGCACTTGGTTGTCGACGGTAGATAATTAATCGATGCGGATAAAATATAGCTTATTAAACTGAAGGCGGTAAGTTTTTTCTGATTAATTTGGGAGTCGATTAACAATGATACTGTGACTAGTTGCGGTATTAGTCTCGTTCGACTTTAGTTGACAAGCGACTTTTGGCGGGTAATTAGCACCAACGATAATGTTATTGCTATTAGACCGTATGATTTGAGCGTGACCTAAGCGGATGTTAATCGGTTTAACTAATGTCATAATGATGTATTACCGTACCGTAGTTTAGCGATAGTATAAAGGCTTCGTCAAACAGAACGCATACTTAGCGCTGCGTTATAGCGTCGCGTTCTAACGTCGCGTTCTAACGTCGCGCTCTTCGTGTGTCATGTCACACAAATTGACTTGAGTCCGACGCTCCTTGACGCAACGCATTCGCCAAATCATAGCGCCTTTCGATAGCAGTGTGAAAATTTAAAAGATGTCGAGTGATTCAGATGTGGAAGAATTGTTACTTTTATATGCTCTATCACGGTCACAGAAATTTGTTCCTTCAATTTTATCTTAATTGTTACATTTTTATAAGAATTATCCTTCGTATTGTATAAGCATGGGTATTTCCTAACTAATTCTATTAATTTTTCAGACATTATCCAGTATTTTAACACACATTCACTCGGACGCTAAAATAAAATTTGTAAAAAATTACAACGCCTGACGTCAAAGCGTCCTAACGCCGCGACAGAGCATTGCGACTGCTAGCGCTGGCGCTCTGTTTGACAGTATATTACCATTGTAGTACAACACGTCTCGGCGTCATAGCGTAGCGCTCTAACGTGCGCTAATTATGCGTTCTGTTTGACGAAGCCTTAAGTGATTTTTTATGATTAGGAGAAAGTTGCCGGATTTCCACCTAGGTGAGATATATCGACAATAAAGACCCTAGTCACTCAACAACCTGCGCCCAAGCGCCCAAGTCGAGTTGAGTGGTATATACTCGTGCTAAGTGGTATAATGAGTGTGCACGGGTAAGTACCACTATAATTTCGCGGTAATTTCTGCCGCGAAGCACATTTAAATTAATTTCAACTTAAACTTCATTGTAGATTGACTTCATAGTACTTGTTGAATATCCAAATTTATTCTAAAAGAATCCACAATCTTGAGATGAATCAGCAAAACAAACTCAGCGAACTCTTTTGTATTGCATAATTATATGTAGCAGTTTTGCGGACTTTTGCGTTTCGGCTTGAAGAATAATAGTACAACCGTTAAGCAATATAATTAATATTGCAAGTTTAATGTTTCAAAGTCTGTGATGGCATGTTCATCCAAGGTAATTCAAAATTAAGCTATATTTAGAAAATAAGTTATCCGTTTGGTATTAGTGATTCATTTTTTATGTTTTATTTTGAATTTTAAGTAAGGCATGCGTATCGGTAATTTATTAGCAGAAACTGTTGCGGAAATCGGCCTAAAATTTATCAGGATCATCAACACCATGATGTCTGTGAGTTTGTTTGTTGATCTAGTTCGACAAAGAAAATCCTGACGATCTTAATATAATATAGGTATAGTTCACATGCAATGTTGCTGACGATGATGTCGAAGACAGAGCGAATACTTATAATCAAGGTACGAAAATTGAAAGGAAGGAAAAAATTTGTAAAGTAATCAATTCAAACATTTTGTAGGTCCTGGAGGGTCTGAATCTTTGTAATGGTCAGGATCTGGATGAGGTCCAGTACGACTTTTCACATCTCTGGTTAAACGCCACACACGGCCGCACCTATGCGGGTTTCTTCTAAAGAAACTGTCTTCCAATCTCCATCCATATACCCATCCGCTACATTCATTAAAGTAGTATTTGGCTTCTGGAGCTATTTTGCTTCTCTTCGACAGATATACCTTTCTTCCGAAATTCGGTATGTCCTTGTAAATTATAGCCTTCTGTTCTGGGGGAACCGGTCTCATTATAGGATCAGCCGAAAGATCTGTATCTGATCGCTTCAGTCGTGGATCTTCAGCAGGATCGCCCAGGCCGACGTCTACTATAGAATTACCTTTTTTGATAAACGATATTCCTGGTATCTCTTTTACATCACGTATAGGCTTACGTCTTCTATTGTATCCGGCTACCTCGTGATCTCTTGTTATGGTTGCCATCCCTCCTATCATTACATTTTCTAAAACGTCTGATTCAAAATAATCTTTTGGCTCTCGATTGAGGGTAGCGGCTTTTTTCAGTTTATTGGAATGTATACGATTCCATTTCATTCGCAAAAGCGCTGTTTTGTCATAGTTCTCGATTAAAAATTTTATTACATCTGGATTCGTAATATCGACAAGAGGCATTTTTATACTCTTAGTACGTATTTCAAACTAAACAACATATATATCACAAGTAATAAATTACTGTAAACTTGTCCAAACAGAAATATTATCATAAAAGCAAATGTATATCTACAATGGCTACGTTTTAATGAAATGACAAATAATGACAATTTCAGTACCTATCAGATAATTTAGTAATAGGCCAGAACGTTTCAAGAAGTTTCAAGTCTGTCAAACTAGCTTATAACTATATTTCAGTTAGATGTGTGAAAACAACAAATCAATTTTAAAATTTAAAATATGGTATTTAACTGAATACTTATACACTGAAATAGATATGAGAATAAATTAAGTTATTAATATATTCTCTTAGCAAATGGATAAGTTTAAAACGTCCGTATTGTCCTCTATTTTAACGAATGAGCTTTTTGAACAGAAAAAATATACACAAAATTTTGATTGACGTTTATAAGCAAAGAGTACGTATAGTATATTTTCTATGGTCTACATTTTTAAGCAATCGTGTCAAAAAGAATTTAATTGTTACGTGGATTATATAGCAAAGTTTTGCTTACACTAAGCATTTTATACAGAGCACAAATTCCAGACTAACTGAGTTAAGTCAGTAAGTTTATTTGGTTAGACGAGCTGAGAACGAAGTGTCATCCAGAATATTTCATAATGCCACTTATGGACGTAAGTAACCCTAAAGTTATTAATTTTCTCATAGAAAATTACGAAAAAGAAAGCAGATTACGTGCTAAGTGGTTTAATCTGCACAAGGAAAAGATAGAGAAATGCGCTACGCTAAAAGTAGATACTAAGAATTATACTCATAGTGATATCGCCGAAGCTACTATGATCAGTGGCATGGAAGCTATCACACGAGACCACGTTTCTGCCGTAATCCATAGATTCAGAAAACCAGTTCCAGATTATTTATTAGCTAAGGTAGAAACGGTTAGAAAAATCCAACCTCCAATGATAGCCGCTACAAGTTCAGAAAAAGATATATTAAAAGAAAGTAAAAAATCATATTTAAATATGAGGAATAAGAGAGGTCCAGACGATAAGTATCTGTACATGGAGAGTGAAAACTGGAAATACGGTTGGAAGTTGAATGAGAGTGAATTGAAATTGAGAGGACCAGAACATGGAAAAATAAATCACCTGCTACACAGCTTAGTAAGCCGTGTAGGACCCCAACCAGATCCAGTGCATTACGCTTTGCCCGATACCGGCTACGAATGTTGTGGTGGAAGTATTTAAATGCATAATGCGTGCAATGTTTTTGGAACGAAGTTCCTTATGAGACGATGCGCAGGGGTACCCTAACCGGGAAAAAACGTCCGTAACGTAAGATTTTTATTAGTATATTTATTTATTATTTAATGCACACAGTGTACGACTTAGCTTTGTAATAACGTAAAAAAAATAACATATTTTTTTATCATTCATTGACCACGATCTCAGAGCGTTCGTTTGCGCAATACACTAACTCTTATGCAAACAACCGTGAATGAAGTGTACCACAATAAGTTTGCACGTTACCGAATGACCGTGGGTTGTTGCGAAGCCTCCAGTTTTATTTTCTTTATACCTCGAATAGAACTTATAATTAATATTTTTATAATAAGGAACTTCGTTCCTATCCGGTGTCCAACGACACCACAAATCTTTTTTTTGTTTACTTAAGTAAATGAATTCTATTTTCAATAAAATAATTCTTAAGTTTTTTGTATTATAAAAGAATTAGTTTAACATTCGATGTTTTATTTACATAGCAATTACTTACACACAAAGATACATCTAGATTTCGTATAATAACATCGCATAAGTTTGAACAATTTTATTGGCTCTGTAGTTGATTTTAATAAAGCTCTTATGTACTAGTTTTTGTTTGCTTAATTTGTCTTTGTAACTAGAATGGGAAAGTGCACCGGTGTTCCATCGCCTAATTTCTTGGCAATAGCATTTATCATCTCTGGAGTAGCTTCCTTCAGATCATAAGCCCAACCTATTTTCTCGAACAACTTTATAAATTTAGTGCCAAAATTGAAGAAATCGAAATGCTCTGCAGCTTTGTAGTCGAATGGAAAAGCGTGATGATAGTTATGCCAGCCTTCACCCAGTGTGCATATTGATACGAATCTATTTTCAGCTGGAACTATATTTCTGGAAATAGGAAAGTTGACTGAAATTAAAGCTGTGATTTTTAAAATAAATTATTTTACAATTTTACATACATATGGGTGTACTTTAACACTTTCGGAAAAAACTTCAATAAGTATCGCAATGCCGTTAATAAAATTGTTTATTATTAGAGTAAATATATATTTGAAGTCATCGTGGCCTAACGGATAAGACGTCCGGTGCATTCGTGTTGAACGATGCAACGGTGTTCGAATCGCAGGCGGGTACCAATTTTTCTAATGAAATACGTACTCAAAAAATGTTCACGATTGACTTCCCCGGTGAAGGAGTAACATCGTGTAATAAAAATGAAACCCGCAAAATTATGATTTGCGTAATTACTGGTGGTAGGACCTCTTGTGAGTCCGCCCGGCTGGGTACCACCACCCTGCCTATTTCTGCCGTGAAGCAGTAATGCGTTTCGGTTTGAAGGGTGGGGCAGCCGTTGTAACTATACTGAGACCTTAGAACTTATATCTCAAGGTGGGTGGCGCATTTACGTTGTGGATGTCTATGGGCTCCAATAACCACTTAACACCAGGTGGGCTGTGAGCTCGTCCACCCATCTAAGCAATAAAAAATATATATATCTATGTATATAAAATAAATATAATTTGATTAAAAGAACTTACTTATTATAAGGTTTGTAACCAAATGTATGCGCAAGACTGTTCACAGTGAGCTCACTATGAAACATGCCAAGAAACCTTATGAAGCATTGCCATGCCACAGCACATTTCCATTCTTCGTTCCACAACAAAATCCCCAACATTGTTGGCAGAATATAGCAGAAAACTAGCTTCAGGGAGTTGAAGTTTCTGAAATAAGTTGTAAATAATGAGTCTTTTTTATCCACGAACATAAATCGATCTGGTTGGCTATAAATAGCTACAGCAAGACTTTTCATAACAAATTGGACCGCTATCATTCTGTTTTGTTGCTGTTTATGTGCAATTTATTGCTGTTATTGATGACAGTGACATTGTTAATGTTTAAACCATTTGCTTGTCTCATAGCATATGATGGTAAACTAAAAATATATTAATAAAAAACCCTAACTCAGGATCTTGACGGCCATTCCATGTACATTTTACTCGTTTAACTAATTCATGCGTGTCTAACTTCAATTGAAATGGATCGATGCCAAATAAAAGTTGCCAAAAAATATTCAACTTTTCTGCAAGGATCTTTTACTGCTTGCGCTGAACAGACGTGCCTATAGGCAGGCCATCTGGTCAACGGAGCTCATGGACATCTTAACGTCGTTTATTTATTTCTGAGTTTTGAGCGGAACTTGTGGGATATAGACCCACTTGGAGGCGTAAGGTCGAAGCCTAAATTATGTTTTAAAACGATTGCACCACACTTCGAATTTGAATGCATAATTGTTTCGTAATAGAAATACAATAACCAACATATATAATATATTTTGGCGATCGCAATTTCTAATTCCGAGAATGTCCAGTCTCTGGCGTATTCTTAACGCATCTTTTACAGTACCTACGTTGGGAGTTGTAGCCCCCCAAAAACAGATCGGGCAATTTGTTAAAGATCGACACCAGACACCTTAGAACTCATATCTCTATACTATACTGAGACCTTACAACTCGTATCTCAAGGTGGGTGGCAGTATTTAGGTACGTTGTAGATGTCTATGGGCTCCGGTAACCACATAAAACCAGGCGGTCTGTGAGCTCGTCCACCCATCTATGCAATAAAAAAGCCAATGTAACTTACTTGTCATAAAACCTCAGAAATGGATCATTTTCAATATCGCTCATATCAATTTGTTTCCCTCTAAGTATAACTTCATTATTCTTCTTCATCATTAACCAGCCAATGTGTGAGAAAAATAATCCTCTATTCGCGTTATGTGGGTCCGCGTCGGTATCACTGAATTTATGATGTATTCTGTGATCGCGTACCCATTGGTATAAAGAGTTCTAGAAAAGATGAGAGGTGCGAATTTAATATTTGATATAAAAAAGACAGAATATTTTAGTGAAAACCTTGTTTTGTATTGGTATCGATATTTGTAATACATTCAATTTTATTTTGATAAGAAAAAAAATTTCACACTTCCTTAAGTAAGAAGCAACCGTACCTGCGTAGTATCTACATACATACATCATTAAAGAAAAAACAGCGTTTAGAAGGAAATGTGTTAATTACAATATTTTTTTATAAAACTTTCGTTTTCTGAATTTTTCGTTATACAATTTGTAATTAGCCGATGCTATAATTTATCCTTCGAACTTTGCTTTGTTTTAAATTCGTTCGTGATCTCAATAATAAATAAAGAATTAGTAAGTTGGTGTCAGCTATATATTTAGCAATTCACCGTGGCTTCTAACGAAGCTTAAATCAAAACAGGTATCGTCGTGGCACAGAAACTTTTCTCGTAAGTTGGAGTTTTCTGAGAGTTCACTTTGCTTGTTACGGTAGGTACTTATGTAGTTAATAAATTAAATATGTTTATGTCCAGACCAATATTTTACGATTTTTTACCGTACTTAAACATATTAAGGGTTACATTATAATGTACATTATAAAGGGTGTGATTCTGCAAGATTAAATTGTAGAGATATTGTAGGACCTCTTGTGAGTCCGCGCGGGTAGGTACCACCGCCCTGCCTATTTCTGCCGTGAAGCAGTAATGCATTTCGGTCTGAAGGGTGGGGCAGACGTTGTAACTATACTTGAGACCTTAGAACTTATATCTCAAGGTGGGTGGCGCATTTACGTCGTAGATGTCTATGGGCTCCAGTAATCACTAATACCAGGTCGGCTGTGAGCTCGTCCACCCATCTAAGCAATAAAAAAAAGATATTGTAGTACATATAATATATTTTAAATTTCTCACTACATTTGTATATATGGAGAGGAAATTACAATATCATATGCCGTAATATGACTGACTTGGTGGTGCAGTAGCTAGTCCCGCTGACACACGCGCCGAGAGTTGCGGGTTCGATTTCTACATCGAGAAAACATTCGTAGAATGAACAGGTTTGGTTGCCCTTTACTTTAATTTCTATATATGGATATACTTAAACGATATATCAATCTCTTGTTTCCATAGTACAGAGAATCCTAGTTTAAAGCTAGATGACCCTATGCGACTCGTCCCTGGTTACAATAATAATAATTATTATTAGAATTTAGCTCTAGATTAATTATTTCCGCAGTATGTACATATATATAGATTTGTTACATGAGAAATCTAATATACAATAATATGATGTATACGTCCATATATGTAGATATATATCTCGCAGTTTTACACCCTATAATTATTTTAAAAATATCAGGAATATTGTATATGTAATGTTCAATAATTAGCAGTTAACTTTATATGGGTTTTATTGCAATTTCAGATCCCGTAATTTCAGTGATATGATAAGAAACGAATTTTATATCTTCTGTATAAATAAACTATTATAAAAATATAGTAATTTCTAAAAACAAACAACTTTCTAAGCTCAAAGATTCAAAAAAAAAATAGTCTGATTTTTGTATGATAGATACTTGTTTGAACCTACAAACTCTGTAACTAGATACGGCAAAATTTACCAAAACGTAGTTATTATTGAACCAGAATCTTGCCCCGGAATACGAATAATCGTACCGAGTTTCTGTTGAGTTGGGTAATCGACGCACGAATACACAGAGCAAATGAGCAAATAAATCTATAATACTGATTTCATTTCCACCAAATGTAATGCTTTTGTTTACCCCCGAAACGAACGGCGATATGGACTATTTCTGCTGCAAAGTAGACAAGCGTTCTGGTTTGAAGGGCGGGACAGCCATCACATTGAGACTTTTTTTTATAGCTTAGATGGGTGGACGAGCTCACAGCCCACCTGGTTTTAAGTGGTTATTGGAGCCCATAGACATCTACAACGTAAATGCGCCACCCACCTTGAGATATAAGTTCTAAGGTCTCAGGTATAGTTACAACGGCTGCCCCACCCTTTAAACCGAAACGCATTACTGCTTTACGGCAGAAAAAGGCAGGGCGGGGGTACTTACCCCCGCGGACTCACATGAGGTCCTATCACCAGTAGAAGAACCTATGACCTCTTGTTTAAAGGTGGAAGAAGAGATTCACGTGACGTGAATGGTTACTTAACAGCCGGTAGTTCGCAAGGTCGTCCATGCAACCAGAGCAAAAATAAACATGCAACGTGATTATTTTATTAATTTACCTGACCAGCAGCGGAGAAGCATAAGAGCAAAAACAATTTTAGCGGGAGTTTTGCTTTGTACGATTTGTGTGTCCATAAGCGATGTGCTCCACCCGTTATGCCGAAACCAGTCGCCACGTACATTATCGCAGCTAAAAAGTAAAATTATTTTTATACCTACTATTTTTTGCTAGCTTAGTCAAACATCAGGGTTCACGGCCAAGCGTTAAGTGTTTATCGGTAGGCGCAGACATTAATTACACTCTGAAATCTGAGGCATCCACTTTGATACTTTAGTATAAAGTTTCAGTTACGCTGGATTGATAACTAATTCCATAAGTCAAATCGGAAAGCATGTTTGATTCGTTGTTAAAACAGACAGTATGTTGGCATTGCTCCGTTCCTTACGCAATCCTACTGGTACTAGTACTCAAGAAATAAATTAGGGTTACAAAGTAAACAAACTTCCCCCGAATTAGTAATTTCTTTGTGTCATCGGTGCCGTTATCATACATATACTGAAAAAGAAAATTTACAGGCAAATTAGTGTCGTAAGACTGCCTAAAACAAGACCAATGAGCCGATCTAAGAGGGAAGGCGTTTATTTCTCCGGGTATTTGTTTTTGTCTCGTATTTCCAGCACCCATAACACGGAAAATCTGAGTATGGTCGTTGAATGTTGGGGAACACTCATTTATTTACCTCCTCTTATTAGATTGCATTCAACGATTATCATATAAATTATATACATATATAACTAATCAGAAATTATTGAATAATTAGAAAAATACATCGGTAATTATCAATTAATTAAACATTTAACTGATCATTAATTATTCTGTAGTTATTATATGACCTATTTATAAATAGGTATTACTTTATACATTTATAGTACTTTCTTCGGTTTTTGCGAATCATAGACGTAATTAAAAATACTTTTGCGGCTTAGTCTCGCGTTTTTTTATTGTTATTATTTTATATAATAGAAGTTTCGAATATTTTACAGTTTTCGTAGTCGCGGACAACAAAAATGTTCTTAATCGAAATTCCAATATTGTCCAATGATAAATTTAAAGGTACTATTATTACTATAAAATTATCTATTTTATTCATATATTAATCAAATTTCTTTTCTTTTTATTTGTTTAGTAGCTACTGTCAGACTTTTGAGTTATTAATAAAGATGTGGAAATAGTCCGTTTTTTTTAAATATCAATGATAATGCCGCATAAGAGAAAAATTTAATATATAATCTTGATCTAAGTCTTCGAGTGTTGGTGATTACGTTCGAATTTCGACAGTTGGGGAACGATAGTTAATCATTAATTAACGTATAATTTATTATATCATTACAGTATGTGTAGCATAATTTATCATCACTTACCGAAAACAACAGTCTGCCATTTTACTGGGAAAGCAAAGTTATAACACCAATAAGCTCCGATGACATGGTAAAGCGTTATTATAATAAAACTCGGCCATTTTATATCGTTTTGGAAGCCTAAGCTTTTTTCAAATGTTCTGAATATTTCACTAAGCGATCTCTCCGGTGTAATTTTTTTTTCCATTACTTTTTTATCTCTCTCCATTCTTTTGTGCTGGAGTTTAAAATAACTTCCTTGTTCGAGTTGTGTCCGAGGCAATTGTCGGCAGGTATTTAATTTCGTTAAGCGAACATTTATTCAAAGTACACTTTCGATTGTTTTGATGGCATACTTGGAAAAATACAGGCCAAATGCAGATTAGAGTATGTTGTTTTTTAGTTACTAGTAAAAGAATTAAGGATCCGAATATTTTCTACTACTGTTTTGGAATATTTTTGGATTCTAGTAAATACAAATTACTAAACGAAAATTTATTCAAAGTACACTTTCGATTGTTTTTTTATTGCTTAGATGGGTGGACGAGCTCACAGCCCACCTGGTGTTAAATGGTTAATGGAGGCCATAGACATCTACGACGTAAATGCGCCACCCACCTTGAGATATAAGTTCTATGGGTCTCAGTATAGTTACAACGGCTGCCCCATCCTTCAAACCGAAACGCATTACTACTTCACGGCAGAAGTAGGCAGGGTGGTGTTACCTATCCGTGCGGACTCACAAGAGGTCCTACCACCAGTAAGATGGCATACTTGGAAATATACAGGCCAAATGTATATTAGAGTATGTTGTTTTTGGGGTACTAGTAAAGAATTAAGGATTCGAATGTTTTCTACTACTGTTTTGGAATTTTTGGGATGTTAGTAAATCCAAATTAATAAATTGTATTTTAATAGATTGTTATGGGATGTTCTTATCGCGGTTAGTAATATAAAAATATTCGGATGCATGAATTCGACTAGTGAGTATCTTGCACCTTTAATCAGTATCTCGTCACGGGTGTCTTCGAGCACCATCCAGAGGTACCATATCCGCGATTACTAACAGAAAGACAATATTGCTTTTTATTGTTTATATTGATTGTTTTGCGCTGTTAGACGGCAATACAAAGAACGAGATCTGAAATGTCATTCGGCAACCAATAGATCAGAAATATTGCAATGGTATTAATGCAAACATGGTTACCACTAGTTACCTTACTAACCACCTTATCAACTAATCCGTAGCAGTAATCTCTTTGCAGCTATTTTTTTCCTTCCAAATTATTCCAGTTCGCGTCCCTAGTTTTAGTAATGCCTACTATTGTAAGTTCACGTCAGCGGGCTATCACCAACGACCAACTTCTACTCCGGGCATTCATGCGTTTACATTCTGAAGGCTAGGATGAATATGACTTCCCATGGATATAATTAAGAGTTCCACCTTAAATTTCAACGTGGGTAGGAGCATTTATCTTGAAGTCTATGGAAACCATCAGGGAACAGGTGGACTGCGAGTGAGATCGCCTATCAGTGTAATAAACCAATTATGTATGAAATACTGTACTAGAAGTTTCCGCTAGATAGATGTTTCTTTTTTAACGTAGCATTGGAATTTCCCACAAAATATGCCTAAATTATAACGTGTAATGTGATCGAATGTTACCTACCTATATGTTAATATCTTTAGTATTGTAATAATCTGAATATACTGGAAGGAGAACAGAATTAAATTAAAGTTTAAAATCCAATTACATTGTTTAGTACAACAATACATTACACATCAAATTTTGATGTAAATTGTTTAGTTGCATTTCATTATATGTATATCGTTTATAACATATAAAATACTCACACATAAAATTCTTCTTTCTGATTAGAATGTGTTGCGAAAGGTTCATTGTATAATAAAAATAGATATAATACAAGACAAGATAACAAAAGAATAAAAAAAAAATCAGAATATCATTTTTTGTAAAACAATTGAATACATTGATATACTTCTTGTACAATATTCTTTTGATGGGTGATTTTTATGGTTTCTAATAACAACTAAAATACATTTAAGACATTTAACTTTTTTTTACATTACCTCAAATGAAAACAAATTTATTTTTCTCATTTTTATTGGTCAACCGAGGCTACGTTTTTATTACGCAGATTTATATTGGTGTCTGGAAGGATAAAACGGGCTCCTACCGGCAAATAACCGTCGGCTAAGTTACAATAATCTTAGAAAATCTGTATTAATGTACCGGGTATCGGTAAAACGCGGTTTCTTTGCGAAATTTATCGCCGCCCGTGGTGTTACTTATTACCAGAGCTCAGCCAAACTTGAAAGGTAAATTCTCTTTCTCGGCTTTTATAAAGCTTTGCTGTTTAGTTTCCGAGGGAACCATTTCAAATCTTTGTGCTTTTCTCTCGCTTTTATTTATTTTCTTTGGATGTCATTTTTATTTTGTCTAAGTGCTTGAAACCTATGTGGTTACACTCAAGCCCAATCTTTTTTATTTCAAATATGGATGACTTCACAGCCCAACTCATTTTAATTGATTATCGGATCTTGTATGTGAAGAAGTAAAGAAGAGTGAAGATGAACAGAAGATCATCGTCAACGTCCTACCCAACGCGCTCAAATCTGCATCGCTCCAACCTGCAGTTCATCACCCCTGCCTCGATAGGCAGGGAGTCACAAGCTCGGGCAGAGGGGGATTCCCGAGGCCCGTCCCTCCAACCCCGTAAGGGGACGCGACGACCTTAAGATGAATGTGAATGTCACCGTTCACCTTGAGATATGAGGTGAAGGGTTGGATCTAGTTTCGTAATAACAGCTGTCTATAGTCCGTACACTGGAACCCAAAATCGTATTACTGCAGGAATGGGCAAGATCTTCCCGTGACGGGACATAATAAACAATTTATAGTAGGCCAACATTGTTTTTACTCTGTAGATCTGTAGATTCGAATGTATCTGTTCTGAATTTTATATCTATATAAATTAATAGAAGCCCATCGTCATTTTAGTGATTTAATTTGACACGAAATAGTTCTCTTTGTAATTTATGTTCACAATATTTAATCGCGAATATATTTAATTAAAATGATCATCGCAACGCCAGTTTTGCGCTCTGTTCGATATAAGAGAATACGATAACAACAACGCTGTCAATAAGAATTTATATATATATACGTGAAGCAAAAACTTTGTATCCCTTTTTATGAAAGTTGCGTGGACGGAGGAGTATGAAATTTTCCATACTTATAGAGAATATAGAGAAGAAGTACACAATGCTAATATTTTTTTAAAATAATGCATGAAAGATACATTAAATCAATAAAGAAAACATTACACACACTACATACCATGTATTTGACGCACACACGCATGCATACTATTTATTGTCAAACTTTTGTTCTTGCTGTCTGTGGTCAAATTGAGAATAGATTAAATATTGTTTGTCTTTGTTAATATATATATATATATATATATATATATATATATATATATATATATATATTTTTTTTTTTTTTTTTTTTTTCCACAGGGAAAATCGCCGGATCCCCATCCGCACAGCAGGTGGGGTATGTGGGAGTCGAACCTCACTAAAAACTCCTGCCGCTCACAGCCGGCGCCCTACCCCGGACCGGGTGGGAACCCAGTCGGAGCTATTGAGACGGCGGGACAGGGTTTACGCAGTGCACATTACATCCATCCCGCCGTCCCCCAGACGCCGGACCGGCGGCCGCCAGCAACACGACCGCCGGTTCCCTCGGTCGACGGGCCAAGAGCCCGATTGATAGCGCCGCGCTACACCTTCCCCCGGAGCGGTCGGGGGAACGCGACCTACCACGCCGCCCCACGCCTAGGTTGCTCCCCGCACAAAGCGGGTGGAGCTCGAAGCCCTTAGGGGGCCGGGTCACGGACGGGACCCCGGTCCCGACCCCCTGCTCGGCGGCGGCGGGTTTCTGCGTAGTGAGGAGAGCTTTGCCTCACTCGCCCCGCCGCCTCCTTCTGCGAGATGGTGCACTCGCAGAAGTCGAGCATAGCCTTCCAAGACTCGTCGCCGCCAAGCATCGACGCCACGACGCCAGGCAGCGACAAGTCTGGTCCTATCTTTGCGACAAGGACACGGCGCTGCACCTCCCATGCGGGGCAGACAGCGAGCGTATGCTCCGCCGTGTCCAGGTCGTGTCCACAATGGTGGCACCTCGTCGTCGGCTCAGCTCCTATCCGGTGCAGGTACTTTCCGAAGCATCCGTGCCCAGTCAGCACCTGCACCAGACGGAAGGTGAGGCGTCCTCGGCCACGATTCACCCAGTCATAAAAGACTGGGTAAACCGCCTCGACGGTCCGTAGACCCCACGTGGGGTTGGCCAACCGCCTCGACCACGATTCGAGCACGGACCGCCGAGAATGGGCCTTCCTTCCTAATATTTTTTATAGTGTAGCCTTGGCGAAATTTGTGATTATAGAAGTATAAAATACAATCATAATAGTGTACAAACTTACAATTCCAATTAATTATAGTCGAATTTCGACTACTGCGGGACCTCTAGTCTCAATAAATGCGCGATTGTTTTTTGTCTATATTCAAATCATACCAGTTTCCTTTTGTTTACTGATAAATACCGCAACGGAAATCAATAAAGTTCGAGAGATATTTGCCTATGAAATGTGTGTTTACGAAACAATATTTTATTACAAAAAACTGCGTGAATTTAACGCACTAACAGACATGAAGAAACATATACGTTTTTTAACGCTGTGACACCCTTAATGGGCACCATTATTGGAAAACGTTCCTTTACGTTGCTTTATTTACGCTCTGAATAACCCATGATTGTGTTCTTGGCTTTATTTTGTAAAGGACGTCATTACTGGAATGGTGTTCTTTTTAAGAAACGCTTCGATAATCTCGAACCTCGTTGTGCTAATCACGTTAGTACGTAGTACTACTGTGCTATAATTATGAACATACTGCAGATGATTACTGTTTTGAATTTAGATATATTTGGGATTAGGGAAAGGATAAGTTTTAGGACTCACTCTGTATTTCGTTGATGCACTATTCAATTTTCTCACTGGCGAGAGTTCTATGTGCTGATTGATCAACAAATCACAATTTTATCGTTATTACACCGGCACCATGTTTTAGATTTTTTACACACTTCGCGCCATTTTCATACGCGCGTAGTTTTTCTTGTAGTCTCAACAGATGGCGTGGATAGGGGATTGAAGAAGGAATAAGGAAAAGGAAGTCCTAACAATTACTTAGTTTGAAAATTGGCTATATAAATAAATAAATATGCAAAAGACTAACTACACCAAAGTGCTCATATAGGCGGACGAAATGTTCTCGCTGCTACTACTGTTGCTTGTAGGTCCAATCAAATCTATACATATAAATAAAATTGGAGTGTCTGTTTGTAATAATGTAACAGTTTAAGGTTTCATCTAGACTAAGCTACAGATTTATTTTCTAAAATAGATTGATCATTTTCGGTTAGCATTCATTATATTTTCTTTAAAAAAACCATTCTAAATTGAATATTCATTTAAATCAAATATGAGTTTTAACGTGTATTTTACAAACCATTAATCCGATACAAAATCTACTAAACGTATGCAGGTCGAAGGTAAAATGTAAAATCGCTCAGAAAAACCCTTAGCTTTCTCGATGTAAATTTAATTCGAAAGCACGGTCATTGCATATTTATTACATCGGACAAGGGTGGGCACTAAATTAATCACAAACAAACCATTTCACAGCTCGCGGAGCGCCCAGCTCAAAGGATCCTGCCTTGAATTCCGGATACAGCTATTTATTGATTCATGACATAAGTATTGCTACATTTATATGTTTAGAACATAATTGAAATTACTTGTACGGCCTAGTCTTAAAGTTTGCGTTGTCAACGTCGACTAAGGTATCGTGATGTCGACATAATATAACATTTTAATTATGTCAACAACTCGCAAAAATCCAGGAAATACTATCTTTAGAACAAATTGTAAATTATAGAGTACAATAAATACGATTTCCTTTGTAATTTGCATTTTTTTTTTTTTTTTTTTTTTTTTTTTTTTTTTTTTTTTTTTTTTTTTTTTTTTTTTTTTTTTTTTTGTCAGGAGGAAATCGCCGGACTCCCACCCTCCACTGGGGATGGAGGATAGGGCATGTCGGAATGAAAAGGCAAGGGGAGGAGAGTGAAGCGTTTAGTGCGGAGCACATCTCTCCCATCACCCCTCTCGGTCGGCAGGCTGTCCGAAGCCCGCCTAGATGGCGCCGGTTTGAATTGGTTATCCTACGAAATACCCCGCTGGGTCAGAACCAGCGTGGGTCGAGGATAGCCGGCCTTCCATCACCCGGATGCTCTTGCATAAAACGCGTGCAGAGCAGCTTGCACGTCGTCTTCTTAGGCCCCCTTCGCCGGGCCCCAGACCGACATATGAGGGGGACCCGAAACACTTAGAGGGCCAGGGCTAGGGCGAGATCCGCCTCCCTGGCCCCCGCTCGACGGCGGCGGGCTTGTGCGTCTCTCACGCGCCCCGCCGCCTCCTTCTGCGAGATGGTGCACTCGCAGAAGTCGAGCATCGCCTTCCACGACTCGTCGCTGCCGAGCATCGATGCCACAACACTCGGCAACGACAAGTCGTTTCCTATTTTTGCGACGAGGACACGGCGCCACCCCTCCCATGCGGGGCAGGCAACGAGCGTGTGCTCCGCCGTGTCCAAGTCGCAACCACAATGGTAGCACTCTGCCGTCGGCTCGGCTCCGATCCGGTGCAGGAACTCACCGAAGCAACCATGCCCAGTGAGCACCTGCGTGAGCCGGAAAGTGAGGCGTCCTCTGTCACGATTCACCCAATCCACAAGAATCGGGCGAATCGCCTCGACGGTCCTACGACCAGCCGAAGGATCGGCCAGCCGCCTGGACCATGCCTCCAGCACGGACCGCCGAGATTGGGCCCTCCGCGCTCTGACCACACTGGGGCTGGGACGCGCCACGCCCCGGGCACGAAGGTTAGCTCGCCACTGATAGTCAGCGGCCAGCGCCTCCGCCTCCAGGACCCAAGGCGGCATCCCAGCCAGTACACACGCCGCCTCAAAAGAGATGGTGCGATAACCACGGATGACCCTGACCGCGATGGTGCGTTGCGGCCGTTGCAGCAACTTCGCTACCCCCAGGGCCAGGGACTGGCCCCACACGGGTGCCCCGTATAGGGCCATTGATCGCACCACCCCCGTATAGAGACGGCGCGTCACCTGGTCAGGCCCCCCGACGTTGGGCAGAAGCCGGCTTAACGCGCCGGCCACCCCCAACAAACGAGGGACCAGGTGCTGAAAGTGAGCACGGAAGGTCCAACGACTGTCCAGAATGAGGCCGAGGTACTTTAACTGCACCCCGACCCCGATCCGGACGCCTCCAACCACGATATGGGCATCGACAGGTGGCACTCTCCGGGGCCTGTGGAACCACATGGCCTCGGATTTACTGAGCGCCACGTCGAGGCCCAATCTCCTGATTTTGCCGACGACATGCGCTACCCCAGCGGTGGCAAGACGAGCAGACTCAGCAAAGCTCCCTCCCCGGGCCACGACCAGCGTGTCGTCTGCGTAACATATTACGCTTAGGCCCGGGAGGAGGGCACCCCTCAGCACCCAGTCATACCCGATATTCCACAAAAGAGGGCCGAGTACCGACCTCTGTGGAACACCGCGCACGACCGGGAACCGATGTACGACCCCACCGTGTCCGGTACACGTGACCGATCTGTCCTCCAAGTAGGAGCCGACCAGCCGGCGAAGGTAGAGGGGCACTCCGTGTCTTTCCAGCGCCCCCCCTATCACGGACCAGGGCAGGGTGTTAAACGCATTGGCGATGTCGAGCGACACCGCCAAGGCCACCCCACCCCCACAGACGGCCTCCTCCGAGAGGGCCCGCACGCGAAGGATCGCGTCCACCGTTGAGCGGCCCTCTCGGAAGCCATACTGCTCCGCCGACAGATCGGGTCCCACCCCGATCAGATGCTGGATGATGCGGGCTGCCAGAATGCGTTCCAGCAGTTTGCCCACCTCATCCAACAACACGATGGGACGGTACCCGGCGGCAGTATCCGCCGGGCGCCCCTCCTTTCTCAACAGCACAAGTCTGCCCGTCCTCCACGATGAAGGAAACCGTCCCGACTCGAGGCAGGAGTTATAAAGCCTCAAGAGTCGGTCCCCTAGGGCACCAAGAGCCAAGGCCCAAACCCGGCCATGGACGCCGTCCGGGCCAGGTGCAGTGTCCTTTGCGCACATTTTGCGTACTGCCACACGGAGCTCCGCCCTTGTTATATGGGGCACCTCAGCAGGGGCGTCGCCGTCGTATTCCGGCGGCGCGCCCATAGCGGGAGCGACAAATCCCCCCTGCCCCTGCGGGAACAGCGCCGAGACGATGTCCCGCAGCTGCTGAGGCTGGAGACGCTCCGTGATTGGGGGGGCCCATGGGCGCATTTTATTGCGCACCATGTGATAGGGTCGCCCCCACGGATCCTCATCCAGCGTCTCCAGGAGACTCTGCATGTGTTGGTCCTTGGCTCTTCTGATGGCCAGCTGCAACGCCCTTTGTGCGACGCGAAATGCGCCGTACAGCTGGACCTCTACCACCGCGAACGCCACCGGATCGTTGCGCCGCGGCAAGCGACGGCGGCGATGCCTCGCGCACTGGCGCCTCGCCCGAACGCACTCCACGCGGAGTTGCGCGATTTCGGGCGACCACCAGTACACTTGGCGATTGGGAGGTCGAGGGCTAATCCGGGGCATCGACACGTCACAGATGCGACGCATCGTGTCCCGGAACCACCTCGCTTCGTCCTCGACCTCAACTGGGTGTGGACGCATGGGCGCCCACGCCGCCACCGTAGAGGCTTCCATCAGGAGCTCCTTATTCAGGCGCTTCAGTGCCCACTTAGGGAATGACCGGGACGCACCACGGGGGTGGTCCCCGTGGGCGTCCGCGACTGCGGAGCGGGCAGAGAGATCAAACCGAATATATCGGTGATCTGACAGTGTCTCCGCCCCCTCCAAAACTCTCCAGTCGCGGATACGGCGTGCGATGGCCGGGCTTGCGAACGTAACGTCCACAACAGACTCGCCCTGCCACCGCACGCACGTCGCAACCGACCCTCTATTCAACAAATAGAGGCCGGTCACGTTCGCCCACCTCTCCAACAGCCTACCACGAGCGTCCGAGCGGGGGGAGCCCCATGCGACAGACTTCGCGTTGAGGTCCCCCGCGAGAATCACTGGACGAGGAGCGAGGCGGCGAGCAATCGCCCCGATTCCGTCCAGGAAATGCCCGAACTCGACAGTAGGCCTATTCGGAGAGAAGTACGCCCCGATCACGACGGTCCCTTCCAGCTGCACCGCGACGAACCCTTGGCCCCTGGTCACCATCGCCAAGGGGGGGATCGTCGCGTCTCTTCTTATGACTATGGCCGCCAGGCCGCCATCGTCCCCGAACCAGCAATCATTTGCCGGGGGAACGAAGTACGGCTCGGCGACCACAGCCACGTCTATGGACCACTCCGCCATGCTCTGAGACAGCATGTCCTGAGCTCTGGCGGAGTGGTTCAGGTTTCCTTGGAGGAAGCGATAGATGCGGTCCATTACTGTTGAACCACATCCATCGCCCCCTCCTCTTCACCGCTGCCCCCACCCTCCGGCACCGGCGCCGCAGCGGGGATTGCAACATTGGCCAGTGCTCCTCTGGCCAACCTTCTCTTCTGCCGGCGCCTTGATTTTCGGCGCCGGTTGCGTTCAGTATTAACACCGGACGGGAAGCAAGCCTTGCCTCCCGCCCGGTGGTTTGCCCTACGCCCAGCCGCAGCGCACAGAGCGCAGTGCGGGGCGGCCGTGCAGGACGCCGCTTTATGACCCGGTTGGCCGCAGCGGAAACATAGACCGCTGCGGTCAACTAAGCTGGTGCACCTAGCGAGGCCGTGCCCGGTGCTAAAGCACCGGAGGCATCGCCAGGCACGTGGTTCTTGGAGACGCACGTGGGCCGCTATCCAGCCCACGCGCAGTCTCCCCGGATCCCCCATTGACCTTCCCGGCGGAGGAGTAGCCAAGGAAGTGGCAGCCTCCACAGGGCAGCGCGCCCACGCTGACCTAGCTCCGGAGTATCCTGAGCGAAGTTCGCCCACGGTCACGCTCTCCAAGGCACATCCACCTTGGGCGGCTATCGCAGCTGCCACCTCCTCCTTGGTGGCGCAGTCGTCCAGGCCGGTGATTCTGATCTCGGCCATCCTCACCGGCCTGTGCACGCGCACCTCATTCTCCGGCAGCGCCACGCGGAGCGTCGCCACTAGTCTGTCTGCGACACCAGAACTATCCGCACCGGGACACTCCAGCAGCTTCGCTCCATTGGCGGTATGCCGGAAGCGGAGGCCTTCTTCTGCCCCGATTTCTGCTAAGTTGACGGCCGCGCGCGCCTGGGCCATCACCTCATTATAGGTGAGGCCCTTTTCGGCGGCGGCTGGCAGCAACGTCACTACGACGGCAGCCGACCGCGCTGCGCGCGTCTTCTTCTTCTTGGCGTTCTGCTTCTTGTTGGTGGCCGGTGCTCGACTCTCGCGAGGAGCAGCCACGGCCACCAGCTCTGTGCTTCGGGCTGCAGCGGTCAGCGCTCGACCCCCTCTGGGAGCTGCCAGAGCCTCTGTCTGTTGCCTACCTTTCTTGCCCCGCTTCACCACTTCCGTCCAACCATCGTCCATGCTTGACGGGGGAGGAGGAAGGGGACGGGGCTGGGATTTCAGGGCAGGATTTTGGGCACCCGTACCCCTGTTATTTTGATTGCGGCCTCCACGTCGTGCCAACCTTGTGGATGAGGTGGGGGTGGAGGTCGGCCGGGCGGCCTGGCCCCGCGGGACGGCGGCGTTTGTTGGCGCCGGGACACAGTCTCCGGAGCCATTGGAGGAGCGGAGTATCTTCTCGAGGCTGGCAAAGTGCTTGCCAACCTCAACCGCCACCGCCCGCGAAATGCAGGCCACCATTTCCTCTCTGCTTGGGAGGGAGTGGTCTACTTCTTCCGTCCCAGCAGCCATGTTGTATGGCCTCTGTGACCCCGCAGCACGCGAGGGCGAAAGAGGCGGCTCTGCAGGCCTGGGCCGCGGTAGCGCTGGCCACTCATCCACCATCCTCGCCAGTGGCGAACGGATGTCCTCAGCCCGCGCTGGCGTAGGGTTTAGCTTTCCTCTACGTGCAGATGCAGGGGCGGCCGATATCCGCGGAGGTGGCGCAGGTCTTAGCTCAACCCTTCGTGGAGGGCGAGGGATCGCAGGAGTAGGCGCCAGCGAAACAGGGGCCTCGGAGGTGGGCTCTGGCATGGGTGCCACCGCACTCATCGCGGACCGCAAGTGCACAGTAGTATCCATCGCCCCCGCGGGGGGCCCAGTGCATGGCAGCGCGGGCCTCGGCAACAGGGGAGTCCCTCCCCGCAATGCCGGGGTGTCTCCCGGGATGTGACTCTCTCTGGAGTCAAACTGAGAGACGTGACCTTTGCTCTCCACCTCTCGGCTCGCTACCAAGTCATGGAGCTTGGACATGGTGGGGATCAGCCTCGTTTTAACCATGGCGGCTGCCTCCCGGAGTCTTTTCCGGTAACTGCTGCCTGGCTCGGCGCCCTTGGCAGCCACAGTCGACAGCAGCTTACCCAAATTAACAAGTGCAAGGTCGAGGTCCCGGAACGTCTCGTCCCCGCTAGCCAGGGACGCAGCCGACGTCGACATCGACTCCACCGACGTCGCCGGTGACACTGCGCCCCTCCTCCTTACTGGTGCCCACTGGGGAGCAGGCATCGCGTCTTCCGACGCAGCAGCAGACCCCGAAACCATCGGAGTCACCTCCTCGATGGCCATCGTCTTTTCCGGCACCTCAGTGCCGGAGGATGACGCGCTGCCGTCATTGGAAGATGGCAATGGGGTTTTTATTCGCCCCCTCTTTTTCCCCACCGATGGTCTGGTGGGGTTGATTGCACCCGAGTCGCTGGCGAGCGCAGAGCGCATCGAGCCGGCGATCGGGGAGCGCCTCGGTTCGACGGGAATTCCGCTGCCCGTCGCACAGCTTCCTTCATCCTGACAATTGTTGCCCCCCCCAGAATACGTGGGGCAGCGTGCTTCCACTGAGGTGGAAGCACGGAGGGATTCTCCGCCCGACTCGCGGGCGGTACCCTCCTGGGGTACTAACTTTGCACAATTGTCCATCATGTCTATGAATTCCTTTTTTATTAACCAGGGGTTTGGTCCCCTGGGATCTACGACACCCTCGGGACTGGAAACCCTCCAGCCATACATCCCATCGCCGGGTGTCGAGCTTGGGATTGGGGCATTTTTGAAGAGGTTTGCATCCTCGCGGCTTCGACCAGTAAAGGCAGAAGCCCCCGTTCCCCATGACTGGGGTTTACGGTTTGGCCGACGGTGGCCGGAGCCTATCCATCGCCCACAACGCGGTGCGGAGCCACGCCGGCGAACCGGTACCTCCCATATCTGGAAGGCTTTCCCCTGTAGCCGAAGCCGGGGACATGGCAACCCGCAGCCGGAAGACACAAAAGTGCCGCTGGCTCATCAGGCTCCCGAGAGTCAATCCCTCATCCCCAGAATGGCACCCTTTGCCAGTGCAAAGGGCGTGGAGAGGGTCCCTCGCTCTCTCTTAAGGTAGCCCCTGCAGAATGCAGAGGCGTCCGAGGAGAGCTGGGTGCAGTTCTCTTTGTCGCGGCGTCCCACACAGATTCCTCTGCACGCGATTTTAGGGACGCACGCTTAAGCCCCACCGCCACGACAAGGCGGAACTGCATTCGGTGGGGTAATTTGCATAATAACTATTGAATTCCGGATACAGCTATTTATTGATTCATGACATAAGTATTGCTAAAAACATTTATATGCTTAGAACATAATCGAAACTACTTTTGCGGCTTAGCCTTACGGTTTGCGTTGTCAACGTCGACTAAGGTATCGTGATGTCGACATATAACATTTTAATTACGTCTAGGACTCCCAAAAATTGAAAACAATAATATGTTTAGAACAAATTGTAAATTATAGAGTACAATAAATACGATTTCCTTTGTAATTTGCATAATAATTATTGAATTCCGGATACAGCTATTTATTGATTCATGACATAAGTATTGCTACATTTATATGTTTAGAACATAATTGAAACTACTTGTACGGCCTAGTCTTAAAGTTTGCGTTGTCACCGTCGACTAAGGTATCGTGATGTCGACATAATATAACATTTTAATTATGTCAACAACTCGCAAAAATCCAGGAAATACTATCTTTAGAACAAATTGTAAATTATAGAGTACAATAAATACGATTTCCTTTGTAATTTGCATAATAACTATTGAATTCCGGATACAGCTATTTATTGATTCATGACATAAGTATTGCTAAAAACATTTATATGCTTAGAACATAATCGAAACTACTTTTACGGCTTAGCCTTACGGTTTGCGTTGTCAACGTCGACTAAGGTATCGTGATGTTGACATATAACATTTTAATTTTTACAATTAATTTATTTATTATAAAAAAAAAGAACACAATATTCCTAACCTAAAAGTACATGTTATTATCCGCAACATGCTTCGTCAGATTACAGAAATAAAGTTATCAGCAACATGCTTCGTCAATATTTTAATTATGTCTAAAACAATAATATGTGTAAAACAAATTGTAATAGAGTGCAATACATCGATTTCCTTTGTAATTTGCATAATAACTATTTACCAAACACGACTGTTACACACTTAAATAATGTTAAGGAGCAAACGTAAGACAGGGTGTAGTGGAGGCAACTTGTAAGGGCCCTATGCACAAGCGGGGTACCCTAAGACTACAAATAGAATTTGTTATGAAAACATCCAAATTAATTATCTTTGCCCTAGTTTGTAAATCCGCTTCTTCTATAATTTATCTGAAATTAAAATTTAAAACACGATTGTTTTGTCTAAATATGATACAAAAAGCCAGTTTTATTCGATGTAAGGATTCTTATGCATGGGAAAGTGATCAAGTTTTAAAATTTATAATAGAATAAACAAAGTCACATACATTTATAAATGAACCCCGATAATATTACGCTCCTTTTTTAGGCGGTCGTGGGAGAGCAGATACCTTAAATATATTGAACGAAGGTTTGTTTCTCGTCATAAAAGCATATGACACCAAGTTCAAGAGAAGGTAAGCTTGTAAAGGTATGTTGTTGACAGTCTCGAGGTAAAGAGTATTAAGTTTTACCAATATTTTAAGTAACACTAAAATATTTAATAATAATGGCATCGTACTATTTTATAAAAAGCATCTATTTAATTTATCGGATCGGAAGTATGATCAAAGACGTGCGTACTTTTTTGTTTGTTAAAGTTTATTTTGTGTATGTGTGTGTTTTTTTTACTAAGATGGGTGGACGATCTCACGGTTCACCTGGTGTGAAGTGGTAATTGGAACCCATAGAAGTCAACCACGCAAATACCAGCACCCACCTTAAGACATAAATTCTAAGTCTCGGTTTTATATAGTACAACGGTTGCCCGAACCTTCAAACCGAAACGCATTACTGCTTTACGGCATAAATAGGCAGGGCGGTGGTACAGGCTAAGATCCCCTGGGGAGCCTGGGGGCTCCTATGAGGGCCCTTATGAGATGGCAGTCTCATTCCGGTGATGGTCGCGGGGACACCTGACGGGGTCGAGGCTACGCTCCACACTACCGTCACTAGCGCGCTCTAGCACCAAGATAATGGAGCGACGCGGCGGCGGCTGCAGTTCGCCGTGCGGTCTGCGTTGGGGTCATCTCCCTTGTTGCCGGACGTTCTGTGGAAGTGCAACCCCGTCAGGGGTGTAGCGCGATCTGACCCGGAAGGTTGGTTCTGACCCCGCGAGGTATTCCGAAACATCAATGGTATCGTCGACGATCGCCTCGACGACTCGTCGGTCGGGCGTTCTCGAGGTGGCGCTGCAAGTCTGATTGTAGTGTTGACCGCGGAAAACCGGACGAGAACCGGAGATTAGACGACGAGTGCATGGGGGGTTGTTTGGTGGGTAGAGCCCTAAAAACATTCTTCAACTCCCAACATCTGCAGACTGTCAGACAGAAGAATCACAGAAGCATGCACGCACAGCGATTTTGTTTAGTTTTCCTAAATTTGTACACTTTCACAAATGCTAAAAAAATATTTAGGTATATAACCGTTATAAGCCATCATTATTACTCATTGAAATATAAGTTCTAAAGTTTCTTAGTTACTCAACCTTTTCATTGAGTCGTTTTACTAAAAATATAAGTTTTATGGAATTTCTCATTTCCCAAATCCCGAGGTACCCTTGCCGCACCTACGCTCTTTATGATTTATGATATTTCATGATATTTTAGTTTAAGCTAAATTCATTTTCTACTCAAAAATGTTTCAAAATTAATATCTAAATCGGATGTAAGTACACCGAATGAAACTATACGCGAGTTTTTTTTATTATTATTCATTGACCATATGTTCCCACTAAATGAAGAGATCGGCTTTATACATATAATTAATGAAATATATTAACATTGACGATACCAATATACCAATGACATATTATAACATAATTCGGAACTATCTAATGAAACAGATACGTTGCCAACCACGTGCCGAACTTTACTCTTCACCTTTAAACTTTATCGATCAGAACTTTATCAATCGGCGGACCACTGCGATGTTCCTTTGTTAATTCTAATGAACACCCTCGTGTACTGGTTTCATGGAATACTCAATCTAAATCCCTACTGACTTATAATATTGTATAGGAAATATTTTCATTTCCATAATTATTCAGTGAATACTTATACAATGAAGCGAGTTATAGCTGCCTTTAGGAAAACAACTTGCTTATTTTAATATTTTGTTTAATAAATCATGCAGAGGGAGTAGAGGGGGAAGAGGTCGACCGAAGAAGACATGGATGGAGTGTGTGAATGACGATATGAGAGAAAGAGGAGTGAGTGTTGAGATGACGGCTGATAGAAGAGAATGGAAGAGAAAAATTAGCTGTGCCGACCCCACCTAGTGGGATAAGGTGGAGAAAAAGAAGAAAGAAGTTTAATAAATCATGCAGACCTATTTCATTTGGTCCCCTTCTTGGTCTAGAGTCTAGAGTCTTGGTCTAGAGTGTTTTATCGGTACTGCTATTTTAAGCGTGATAAAGCTAAAGTCTCAAAGCTCATACGTCTAACCAAAAGTAGTGTTTCCGACTAGATATTATCAAAGATTCTCTGTGTAATAATTATGTCATTAAGATCCTCCAACCAGATCTGTGACAGACAACTTACAACCTAAGTCGGCGGATAGAGATTTATAATTTGGCGAAAATCGTTCTTAGATTCTTTAAATATATTATTGTTTTAAATTAAGCGAAGTAAGTGATAGCAGATGGGAAATTTAATATGAAGAATATTTTTTATGGTTACAATAACCCATTTTAAATAACTAGTTCGTTCTTTCCACCCATCAGTGAGGTGGTGGTAGGACCTCTTGTGAATTAGTAGTAGGACCTCTTGTGAGACCGCACGGGTAGGTACCACCACCCTGCCTATTTCTACCGTGAAACAGTAATGCGTTTCGGTTTGAAGGTTGGGGAAGCTGTTGTAACTATACTGAGACCTTAGAACTTATATCTCAAGATGGGTGGCACATTTACGTTGTAGACGTCTATGGGCTCCAGTAACCACTTAACACCAGGTGGGCTGTGAGGTCGTCCAGCCACCAGAGCAATAAAAAAAAGAAGGTGGTATATTGCGGAACAAGGGCACAGCGTTCACACCTTCACGCTGGGCATACAGCAAACGTATTACTCTATAGTGAAGTAGTTAGTGCATCTGACTATTGCACCGAGGGTCGTGGGTTCGATTCCCGCATCGGGCAAACATTGTGTGATATACAGGTTAGTTTGCTCAATCTCTGGCTGTTCATTATCTATATACGTATATATTTAAACATATATAAGTGTAATATATGTTTATCAGTCTCTGGTACCCATAACACACATTTACTTCGCTCGTTTTATGTTATACTAGCGACTCGCCCTCGCTTCGCTTCGGAAACATTAAATTTTATTATTGATAGCTGAGTCCCGCGATGTAACCCGCGGTTATTGTCGTACCGCGGGTGACACCGCGAGGCGAAGCTAGTCTAAAAGAAGTAGCCTAAGTTACTCCTTATATCCTTATATCCTTAAGTCCCGTCAAAATCGTTCCACCCGTTCCAGAGATTAGCCGGAACAAGCAGACAGACAGACAAAAATTGTAAAAAATGTTATTTTGGTGTATGTACCGTATATAACTATATATATTCATATGCATGTAGTAAAAACCGGCTATTTCAATATTACAAACAGACACACCAATTTTATTTATATGTATAGATATTTACTATACTACTTTGAATTTCGAGAACAGGTTTTTGAATGGCTACATTAAATCTAGATCGTAAAAATACACGTCAGGTTTTTATGACGGTGATCACTATGAGTAGCGATAAGGACTGCGCTCCGTAGAGAATCTCTTTGCATTGTTAAGGTGAGCTCCCATTCAAGTGCCATATTAATATTCATTCCATTCATTATTTCCATGACTAAGCTATTAAAATCTCGACGAGAAATTTTCGCTACGGTACGCGGTATAATTTTTCAATACAATGCTGTGTCATAATTCATATTTAAAGTAAATTGTGATTTGTGCTATTTTGATAAGTTATTGGTATTAATAATTTTGATGATACGAAATCTATATATTAATAAGTGAAGCAAAAACTTTGTACCCCTTTTTACGATAATTGCGCGGTCAGAGTATGAAATTTCCCACTTTTATAGAGAATATAGAGGAGAGCAGAATGTTAATATCTATATATTAATACGTGAAGCAAAAACTTTGTATCCCTTTTTACGAAAATTGCGCGGACGGAGGAGTATGAAATTTTCCACATTTATAGAGAATATAGAGAAGAAGTGCACAATGCTAATATTTTTTTAAAATAATGCATAAAATATACTTAAATCAATAAAGAAAACATTACACACACTACCATGTATTTGACACACACACACATATATACTCTTTGTTTATTGTCAAAATTTTGTTATTGCTTAAAGTCTGTAGTCAAATTGAGAATAGGTTAGTATGTATGTTTATTTGTCTATAGTGTAGTCTTGGCGAAATCTGTAGCAATAGGACCATAATAAAGTTGAAACTTATAATTTAAATTAATTATAGTCGAATTTCCACTACCAGGGGACCACTAGTAATACAAAACCCTCGTATCGGATGCGGCGGTGGTATTGCCTTTAGCTTCTACGATTTAGGTTCTATATCACCTCCTGTCTATTTCTAACGCAAAGCTATCCTCCATTTTGTTTTGATAGTTGACTATTCAATTTTATGACTAGATTTGTTTTTGGTCGAGATACTTATTCGAATAGATTTTTACACCGTTGCGAATTCTTCAGTCGTATTTGTAAGAAATTCAGGCGACAATGTAATCTATTAAGCGGAAAGCTCTAGATCCCAACGGTCTTAAGCTAGCCTAACTTTGGACATTTCGATTACACTTTACTGGGTTCTACGAGTATTGAGAGTTTTTCACCGACACCGGCTATTGTAACGTTTTGCGAGTGAAGCTTGACACAAACGTGACATAAAACGAATTCGGAGATTTACATACATAAGTTTAGTTTTACCCCTCGTCGTAAGTTCATAAATATTGAGTGTATTATTTATGTCGTAACTATAGATCGTTCACCGTAAGTTGTCCCCTGCCGTGATGTTGGCACTATTACTTGTCATTTTTGTCAATCTGTTGTTGTCAGATTGTCTGTTGTGACGTGTGCATTTAGTTTTTGTGTTAATATTTAATATCCTTCAAATTAATCATGCCAAAGCCATTTAAAAGCAGTGCAAGAGAGATTGTGTTGAAGGTTCATGCCTTTTGTGAGAGAGAAAAAGCAAACCAAGCACCGTTAATTAGACTCGATCAAGTGCGAGCACGAGTCGCCGCAATGACAGGTTAGTAAAATGGGGATACAAGCTTCAGACACAATGCCTTTAGTATGGGTAATAAGAATTTACTGACATAAAGAATTAAAATAAAAAAGTACACATCTCAGTGAATTTAATTTATTTCGATAATATGGTCATTACTTGAGTTTATATAAATATTAAATTTTATAAAAGGATACAAATTTTATGTGTCTATTTCAGGCATGTCGGAGAAAACCGTGAGTAGAATAACTAAATAAGGTGAAGTTGCTGCCTCTACGTCTCAAAAACTCAAGTCTCTTGGAAAACACCGTCAAAAACGTAAAATGGTGGATCTTGATGATTTCGATTTATGCGCATTAAGAAATAAAATCCATGAAATTTATACTGTCAGAAAAGTTGTTCCTACTTTGAATAAATTACTTATTGAATTAAGGAATGATATAAACTTTGGTGGAGGTCGAACTACTTTGTGGAAAATTTTAAAACGAATCGGATTTCAATACAAAAAATGTGGTTCGAAGCGGAAAATTTTAATGGAAAGACACGACATAGTTGCATGGAGACGCAAGTATATCGATACTATGAGGCAAAATCGTGTAGAAGGTCGGTCAATAGTTTTCTTAGATGAAACATACATTCACGCATCATATGCAGTGCAAAAATGTTGGCAAAAAGGTGACGAGGACGGAGTACTAACAAGTGATTCTCCTGAAACGCGATGGATTATTGTTAATGCAGGTGGAGAAATGGGGTTCATTTCTAATGCTCAATTGATTTTTAAATCACAGAGTAAATCAGGAGGGGACTACCATGACGATATGAATAGAACAAATTTTATGAAATGGCTTTCAGAGAAACTTATACCCAATTTGCCTCCAAACTCGTTAGTTGTGCCGTCTTCGCGGCAAATTTTAAATTTGACATTTTACAACGCCAATCGATCTCCACGTTCGGATCCATCAAATGACAGCGAAGCTATATCGCATGCACACACACATCGATTAAGAACGGGAGCCGAGCAACACGCAACCAAATCTAGAACATTTAAACTTAACCGAAATCGACGACCGCGGGTGAAGTTAAATTATAATACATTAACAAAGGCCTAGTGATTCTAGAACAGTGCGTATGTGCATTTACACTATTTGTTGAATCCTAGACGTACATCGGGGACCTAGGATACCTTGCTGGGCAAGTTCTGTATCCATCCCCGACCAGGAATCGATTGGTTTGTCCAGACCCAGTGTGTGTGTCGCGACGATAACCGGCTAAAACAAACTACCGAGCCGGGAACTAACGTCTCACATACATTAGTCGTCATGGATAATGCTCCCTATCATACAGTACAAGTAAATAAAGCACCTACTATGAGTTCCTCAAAAGTCCAAATGCAAGAATGGATTACAAATAAGGAATTATCTTATTTACCGACAATGTTGAAAGCACAGCTTTATCAAATTATAAAAGAGCACAAAGAAGCGCCCATTTATGAGGCTGACCAATTATTGATAAGTCATGGCCATAAAGTTAGGTTGCCCCCCTATCACTGTGACTTAAATGTTATTGAGTTTATGTGGAGTCTTTTAAAGAGATGAGTAGCTAGCAATAATGTCGGCCTAGAAGCTGGTAATATCGTGAAGTTAACTGAAGAAGCTTTTTCATCGATAACTCAGGATTGGCAAGAACAGTGTGAACACGTAAAACATTTAGAAGACAAATTTTATGAACGTGATGGCTGCATGGATAATATTACGGATAAATTCATAATTGAACTAGGAAACGACAGCAGCACGAACAGACGACGCTTATGCAAGTGACAGTGATATGTCTGGTATCGTTTCTTTCGACCATAATTACTGTCAGTAAACATGCAATAAATAAATAATTTCAAATTTAAATTGTGTCATAATTTACAACCTTCCTAGTCTTTTAGCTATATATTATCTAGACATAATAAAAATAAGCCAGGTCGATATCTGTACTTTGAAGATATTGAAGAAAAACTAATATAGGGGGTCTTTATTAGAGCAACAGAAGCCAAAACAATAATTTTACATTACACACAAGATAATGGGGGGTAAAAGGTACATATATTGTTTGCAACACCGTTGGCAATGCTACCAACTTTCAAGGCAGGGGACATCTTATGGTGAACGGTCTGTAGAGATGATGGTCTTAGTAAATGTCAGTATTTTTTTAATAATTACGTCAGATTGCGCAGTCATTCTTACAAGTAATTGTTATCTACTTTTACACGTTACTCACCTTTCTAAGCAACTATGACTAAAAATTTATCAACAGGTCGTGGGACCTCTTGGGAGTCCACACGGGTAGGCGCCACCACCCTGCCTATTTCTGTCGTGAAGCAGTAATGCGTTTCGGTTTGAAGGGTGGGGCAGCCGTTGTAACTATACTGAGACCCTAGAACTCATATCTCAAGGTGGGTGGTGGCATTTACGTTATAGACGTCTATGGGCTCCAGTAACCACTTAACACCAGATGGGCTGTGAGCTCGTCCACCCATATAAGAAATAAATAAAAAAAAACTTTCGGTTTGAAGGGTGGGGCAGCCGTTGTAATTATACTGAGATCTTAGAACTCATATCTCAAGGTGGGTGGCGGCATTTACGTTGTAGATGTCTATGGGCTCCGGTAACCATTTAACTCCAGGTGGGCCATGATCTCGTCCACGCATTTACGCTACAAAAAAAATATCATTTAACACCAAGCCAGCCAAGAGCCCTTAGACATCAACAACGTAAATGCTGCTACCCACCTCGAGACATGAGTTCTAGTCTTAGTTCTATAGCACAATTATACTTACTGAGAAAACGAAACTAAAACAATTCTATTATTTTTATTCAATATGTAGCTTACCTAGTATAATAATATATAGGTTTCTATTACCTAGTAAGATAATGGAGAAAGGAAAACATTAATTCCCACCTCACACGCGAGTCTCTCAAAGTAGAATTGCTCTTTTTTATTTCTTATGTTTTACGAGTTCATTCGCTTACTGATTTAAGTGAGTCTTGTAACACTGAGAAAGTTTTTGTTCATTAACATGAAACTCTTTAATTTCGTATGAAAAAACGAAAATGGCATTCGTCTAACGGTATGTGGGTAACATCCACTTGTAAGCACATTAATTTGATTATAATCAATTACTAAATTGCTGGTAAGGTGGTTATGGGCTTAACGAATATTTTAGAGATATAGCATTAGGGTGGTGTTGAAGCTGAAGGATCGCATTTTAATATCACCAAACATATTTGTTGGTTATTGAGGTGGTTAGATGGTGCGATGACCTCCGCACGGTGGCCGGCAAGAAGTGGATGAGGAGAGCCGCAGACCGGCCTCAGTGGTGTATATTGGGAGAGGCCTATGTCCAGCAGTGGACGACTGTGGGCTGTTGATGATGATGATGATGATGAGGTGGTTCAGGCATAAAAAATCGAGGAAACAAGAAAAAGGGCGTATATTTTAACAAGAAATCACAATGGACCAATTAAACAGCGCGTTGCGTAAATATTAGTAATAAATATTCATAGGCCGGTACAATATTAGTAATAAATATTCACTGACTTTATCGGTATTTATACTTTATTTACCCCTCGTCCTTTACACATATAATAGACAAGAGTTTGAAGAAGCAAAGCCAGAATGATGCATTGAAGAAGCTAAACCAGAATGATGCACATAACTTTCTGAAAGAGCGTTAAATGAAATTCCAAGAGTAAATATCGATATTTTTCATTATTAAACCAGCGATTCGGGTCGCTTTGTAGACTTTGACTTTGTAGATTTTTCTGTCTTTAGAGGCAGAAGAACTCGCCCGTCTCGTGGACGTCAGCAATACCAAAGCCAAGTCGCTGTCTACCACTATGTACCTTCCCCAGACGTCATTTGAAGAAAGACAAAGAGACCTTCAAATAGCACTGGGTCTTGTACGGATACTTACTATTCTTACTGATCCAACTTTCGGTCTCTTTGGAGAGTGATGTAGCCGTAGAGCTAAAGGATTGCTGAAATCGGAAGATAATCTGAATCACGCTACCGACATTTTTAAGTTAATCTTCTATGTTGTTGTTCTGTGTTCGTGAATTAAACCACAACCATCGCTATAGTGGAATTGTGAAACTAACTTAAAAAGCACACACAATTTAAAATTAATATTAAAAATACACATTATATGTCAGGAAATTTCTTCAATTACCGACAATTGGAGGACAAAATTTTACTTAATTTACTGAACGTAAACCTTTCGGTACACGTTCGTTTTGCATATAAGCCGGTGTAATATACGTTGTCCACGAATACGACATAATGTGGGTCGTGCGTTCGATATATTTTATACGTTTCTTCTTCCCCGTCGATTTCCCTGTACTGGTGTTTATCGTCCCTACGGTACCGTAAACAGAAAATCCGCAGCCCGTAGGCGGTACCATGATGTCTCTCATATCCGGAGATTGAAATACGGAGTCCGCCATAAATGGAAGTCAATAACACGGGGGATCGGAATAAACAAATTTAATTTGTCAACGCACATGTGTTTTGCCTTTTACTACCTTCGAGTTTCTTGTAACAATGTTTATTTAAGGAGCCTATATGTTTTGTTTTTTAAGTAAATAATGTTATAGTAGATGAGCGAACAACCAGAACCACATCTTATTCTGTTTTGAACCCTAAGGCGCAAACCGTACGGAAGCTTTTCATGAAATTCGTTTTGAAATCTAATAGGTGGGTCGTAAGTTTTAATCTTGAGTTCAGAGAATGTAACGTGCCTGTTGTCAATTCGGCTTATAAGAACCTGAAAGCTTCTCTAGTTCATTGTATTGTGCATTCTCTTTTGAAGGATACATTAAAGGTTATTATAATGCAATTAAAAAATGTCATGAAATGACCAGTTTTCAGTCAGCAGACTGGATGAAATTATTTTCTTAGAAATATTGCAGCCGTTTTAAGACTTTTTACTACTTACATTTGATCAATACCACGTTTAGGAACAAGAGAAGGAATTTCAAGTCATTTTTAAATTTAAGGTTTTTTTCCATAAAAGCTATATGCATTTAAATTATAAGAGTTTTTGACTAGACATCCTAATTTAAAATTGAAAGAGTCCTTCGAAAGCCATAATTACGAATAAAGTTTTGTTACAAGTGCACAGTGCAAACACAAAGCTCGAGTCGTGTGAAAGTTTCCAGGTACCTTTGTACGGGACCTACTGGTGAGAACTTTTTACAAACATTGGCATGTTCCCAGCCTGGAAACTTACCTCACATAATACTCCTTGCACGTCTAAGCAGTCCCCAACGAAATGACTTTCGTGCTTGTTTGAGCGTCCTTGTATGAGACCAATATTTTATAGGTCAAAAAAGTCATTTGATAGCTTCCTGAAGTTTGCGATCAAAATCGTGTCTTCAATACTTACTTACATAGCACAGCTCGATTACAGTTTTAGTTTTAATACGCTTTTGTTATTTTGCGACTGGATTGTGTTAGATGTTGTGTTGTTATAATGTAACAAAATTAATTTGATTGACATTGTTTAGATATTTGTTTTAGTGTTATTCTGTGAGCGCAATTATTTAAATATCTATTGACATTTGTAATGGTTTTGTTTTAATTTTTTTAAAATTTAATTCCTATATATATTATAATCAGTAGCGGGTGTTTTAACACAAGAAAAAAAAATGTTTTTTGTGCATGTTATGTGTACGAGCGATTGTAAGAATATGTCGGGGATAGTTTGTTTACATTTCATTGTACATATGTTTTTTTTTTATAGCTACCAAATCCAATATACATATATCACAAAGCGAATGCCATGCATCCTGAATCATTATCCAGAAGTCTTAACTTTATTGTTTAATGGCTATCCCATCGGCTATTCCATTGAAACACGGACAGAAAGCTGCTTCGCGACAGAAATAATGGATGGATGGAATGGATGGTGCTAACAACCCCTGTAGGTCCACATTACGTACGTGCATACGTTAGTGTTAAAAAAAAAGCTTTAATGTTGTTACGCGCTGGGGTTCGGGATAAATAAAATTCCACCAAAGTACAACTAAAAACTGTATTCAACGCTTAGAACACTGAAAACACTTCACAAACACTTTAAAACTCTCATTTTGCTTCTTTCGCATCGCTTCAGGTGATCCGTTCGCTGTTTCGCCTCGAGTAGTTCCTATTACTAACTGACTGCGTGCCATTTCTGCAACGCTTTTATAGTCGAGACGAAATCCCTAGAATCGTCGAGAATATTCCACAAAAGTCTAGCATTGTGTGTTTCCGCTATCTGACAATAGATGGCGTGGTACTTCTCGAGCGTTCTAGATACTACTAGATCCTTCGATATTCGTTCGACTATTCGGCGATAGATGGCGTTATTCTTACCGGCGTAACAGTATTAATTAGAACGCTAACATATTTGTTTTTTTTTAAATATCTTGAATGCGTTTTATTTTTAAATCCCGCTCAAATAAACTTAAAACAACAATTAGAGCCTTTAGTCTAACTATAACGTGAATTATTTATGAAAGTAGAGTTCGTATTATTTTCTTTGTTATATTCTGTTAATTATAAAAGTTATAATCTATACTCTGTTCAGTATAAAAGTTATAGCATGTGGTATTATTTATTGCAAATGAAAAGCAATAATTTATTATATATAGCTCTGGACATAATTTGTGAGCAAGCTTAATGTTTACGCACCAAGTTGGTTTATTTACACCGTAACCGCATTATACATTTTTCTATATATTTTATTTAGGTGAAATAATTGATTTGTTGTTTCAAAATACTCTCGGAATAGTTTATCGCTTTAGTTTAAAAAAATTAGCGTGTCTGTATGCGTCTATTACTTAATCAAGTTACAAGAAATTGAAAAAATGGATTGTAATTAAAAAGATTGGAAATTTATTATTAGCAGTAAAAGTCGGCCACACTCCATTGTGGTTTTCTCGATATATTAATGATTTATTGTTTGATGATTGACTGATAGTATTGCTGATTATTATTTCAAGAGGTTTTAATCAGATGAATAATAACACGCCAGTGTTCTGATCTGATCAAAATAATCATCAAGAATAATTCAAATATTCACACTGATAGAGTATCGACTACAATAGAAATAAGTCCTTACGGATCTACCCGATTCACTAACACAGATTATAGACGCCTGCAGGCAACATTAGCAGGCTTAGGTAGGTTTGTGGAGAGTACTTAATGGTAGGCAGCGCTTGGCTCTCTCGTGCGCTCGGCCCCTGACATTGCTGAAGTTCCTGGGCGACGGTGATCACTCACCATCAGGTGGGCCGTATGCTCGTCTACCTATAAAGGTATTAAAAAAAACGATACTCGTCGATCTCGTCGATGAGTTCACCGTGAAACCTAACCCATAACATCTGCCAGCTGAGTTTCTCGCCGGATCTTCTAAGCGCGATGCGATTCCGATCCACTAGTCCTTGAGCTATTAGGTCTCCTTCGAAAGCGTTCGGGCAGTTATCAACAAATTCCTCACCTCCTGGATGTATTCGTGCTGTGCTACCAGTTCTGATGAAACTGGAAAGTCTTTCATACTATTAGTGAAAATTCCTGCCTTAAAAAAGACAAAAATATAGTTTAATTTTTTAAAATGACTTCGGTGCTTAGTTACCTTAGTCAATAGACATCACGTGCGCATGTTGGCCGCCTTCGTAAATTACTTCGAATTCTCAGGTTTTATATTTATATATACAACGGCTGTAAAAATAGGCAGAATCGTAATTCTAGTCCGTGCTAATTTACAATATGTCCTCGATATGAGTAAACCAGGCATAATATTATTCGGAACACGTAAAAAAATTTAGCACATAAACAAAGTTAATTGAAGCGCGAAAAATTAGAATAAATATGCTTAGGTAAGTAGTTTTACGGTACACAGCCGTTTATCTGTGTATGCCTTCCAGTCGGTGGTTGTGTGTTTAATGATCCACTCTTATTTTATTACCCTTTTATGTAGTCAATGACTATGAGAATTACCTACCAAATTGCGTGGCCTAGAATTACTGCTTTACATAGCTACGGTACAAATGGAACTTTTTCCAGTGTTTGATAACGAGCACCTGATATGCAGTGATTATTATATGTGTTGATTTTATAATCCTTTATCGATATGATATTGTTACACGCTGGGTGGGGTTCAGGATAAAAAAAAAAATCTACCGACGTACAAATTAATACTGTATTAGCACTTAGAACACTCACAGAACACTTTAAAATTCTTAATTCACATCTTCCGCTTCGCTTCAGGTGATCCGACCGCTGTTTCGCTTCGAGAAGTTCCGATTACTGACTAATTGCGTGCCATCCCTGTAATGCTTTTATAGTTGATACGACATCCCTAGATTTATCGAGTACATTCTGGGCAAGATGAGTAGCTTCGATGTGTGTTCCCGCTATCTGACAATAGATGGCGTTATACTTCTCGAGCTTTCTCGACGTTACGAGTTCCTTTGATATTCGTTTCGGCTATTCGGCGATAGATGGCGTTACTATTATCGGCGTAACAATATCTATATATGTATTTAGAATGAGGAATCCTTGAGTTTCCTGCCGATTCAAAAGCGCTTGTGAATGTCTATTTGTATAAAAATCTATTTTTTAATGTAAGTCGTTCACAAAATATTTTCGCTTTGTCGTTATCTCTTCATTCTTGTTGCACATTGTCCCATTGTGACATTGTAGTTATTCAATTAGTACTAGGCTGGATAGGCTTTCGTAGGTTACCGGGGTATGTTATCTTTGAACTGAATAGCTTTGTATTGAAGACAGGTCGATTGCTGATTGCAGCCTAAGGCCTTTGGAGCTTGTTCGCACTGTCCATTCAGACGACTGAGGCCAGCAACTTTGAACATTGTCCGGAATTTGATTTAAGCGTAGCGCAGCGAAATGAATTTGTTCATTTTTTTAAAGCCTTTCCATTTGTATTTAGGCATTAGGCAAATTTAATACGATTTGTGATGTCAAAGTGGGTTCTGAAGTTTTTTTCTAGTCAATAACATAATTCTCAAAGTGAAACATTAATCTAAAGAAAATTCTATTTTCTTTGAAGATCATACAAGTAAAGCGAACAGCGCAACAAAAGCGCCACCGGAACATGAATGATTAATAATGTTTTGTTTTACCTCGTTCCCATTTTTAGATTCGAAGTCTAATGTGACGTCGTTCTTGACGGTAGCTGGTAAACGTAATTTGTCATCACACTTATAACAGTTATATTTAATGTGCTTCCATCAGGATCAAGGTCTCGTGCAGCCATCTCCTTTACTGGCCTATTATGCGATTTGATCTTCTTTTAGTATTATGATATGTCCCTCTCGGAACCGATTATATTACAGTAATAAGTATCGATGGTGTGCTCTGTGTATCAAGTGGGTGTTTTTGTCGAATGATCCGACGATAAACCAAACTATTTTCTAGCGTATCCTTGCGAGTGCTTTGAAAACGGAAGGCGAACGAATCCTAAAAGTTGCCTTCAAAATCCGTCACGATTGTCAGTTTTATTTATTCCAAGCTTACCTGTTGATAAGCTTGATAGTAAGTGGCTACCGATTACATTTTCTCATCACATTTTCTTTATAGTGCGGTGATTAATATATGATTGATGATACCAATGAATGATTTATGATACCAGTAAAAACTGGTTAAGGTTAAAAATGTTTTTATATCAAAATAGTTTTATTGATAACACTAAGGCTCATCAATAAACAAAGAATAACAAATTATGATCTGTTGATATTAAAAAAGTAACAGAACTATTTTATCCTTATATGTATATTTATGTACCTTTCCCATAATTCCAACTATACGTGGTAAGCCCCAAGTAGCTGGAAGAAGAGCCATGTTAAGACATGGCTCACAATAATATGGTCTTCATTCTGAGCATTTTCCGATTATTTGAAAAGGTTTCTATAATTTTCTCTTACTAAATCGGTATCTATCCGCGAATAACATATTCTAGTTCCTGTAATATTTTCGGTGATATACGCGGAAAAACAAACAAACTGATAATAACTAACTGAAAATAATCCCTTTATTATGCTCTATGTATTCTAGTTCTTTATTAGTTGTGGATTCTGCTATTTTATCATAGTTATTGATGTATATACTTGAATATCGTACAGTGACTAACTACTTAATGGATTGCAGTATTAAAAAGAATCAATGATGGATTATTTCATTATAGTACAGCTGTTCACGCCAGTATGAATAAATCTCAGGGACAGGCAGCATCAGCGATTCTTGACAAGAGACCGGATGTGTTTGACATTGTGTGTTTGATGAGTTTTAGAAAACAATATTTGGTTTGGAGATGTATCAGTTCCTGAAAGAGACTGGGGATGGTAATTATGAATAAGGTGTTGTGTTGTAAGTATTTCAATGTACATCACTCTGCTTTTATTTATGCTATCAAGAACACTAATAATTACGGTTAATAAATAAGTTTCCACAGATATAACCTATTTTAAATGTACGTAGGTATAATATATTTTCCGATTTTTTTTATTTTTTTTTATTGATTAGATGGGTGGGCGAGCTCACAGTCGACCTGGTGTTAAGTGGTTACTGGAGCCCATAGACATCCACAACGCCCGATTCAGGCACCCGCCGCGCGCTGACGTGCCCATCGACCGTTCGATCGCCCGACCTCGGTTCGGAGCACATCTGGCGTCCAAGTGTTTTCTCGGAAGTGACTACCTGTGTTAATTGCGTCGCATCGCCGTCTGTGAGCGGGCGGACCCCTAAATTCCTAGAATTCGTTCGGTAACTTAGTGGCTCGTTTGCAAGCAGACGACTGTGTGCTGTAATTAATTGCGATTATTATAATTTTGGGGCCTCGCCGTAAGGCGAGTGTGCTTAAAGTCCCGGGGTAGCCCCCCCTGGGCACGTGATAATGGAGTCCACGATCGACCTGTTTGCGGAATTCCTCCGCCTGAGGTACCCGTCGTTATCGTCGGAATTTTTAGAATTTAAGACCAATCACGCCGCGAACTCGCCCGCGGCCTCCGTCGCACCCGCCGCTCCCGTGTCCCCGATACTCGCGAGCAAAACTCCTGTGCCGACCGTTGCGGCCTCGGTTCCAGTCCTGTGTTCATCCGTAACAAACGTCGCGGCCGCGTCGTCCAGTGCGTCCACCCGATCTTCCGGGGCCTACGTCGCGCCTGCCGCCCCCGCCTGCAAGTCGCCCGCGCCCTCCTCATCCGACTCAGAGTCAGACATGGAGGTCGACCCTTGCTCCGCCGCCCCGACTGATGGATTCACAGTAGTCCAAAAAGGTAAAAAGCGCGCTGCGGAAGCCCGAGCTCCCGCGGCCGCTAAAGTAAGCAAAGCCGCGAACGCGTCGCGTCCCCGCCCTCCAACCCCCGTCGCTCCCGCTATCCGTGCCACACCGTCGCCGCGTCCGGTGGCGCAATCTAAAACTCAGACCCCTCCCCCGGTTATCCTTCAAGAGAAGGCAGCTTGGGACCGAGTTTCCCTGGCCCTTAAGGCCAAAAATATTAATTTTGCCAGCGCCCGTAATCTCGCCAACGGGATTCAAATAAAATTAACGACGCCCGACGACCATAGGGCCCTCTCAAGTTACCTCCGAAAGGAGCGTATAAGTTTCCACACTTACACGCTCCAGGAGGAGCGCGAACTCCGCGTTGTCATACGTGGAATCCCGAAGGAGCTAGATGCCGATCTCGTCAAGGCCGATCTGATAGAACAAGGCCTACCAGTAAATTCCGTGCACCGCATGCACACCGGCCGCGGTAGGGAGCCATATAATATGGTTCTAGTCGCCCTCCAGCCTACCCCCGAGGGTAAGCAAATTTTTAACATTCGGACCGTCTGTAGGCTCTCCGGTATTGCCGTCGAAGTCCCCCATAAAAAAGGCACTCCTAGTCAGTGCCATAACTGCCAACTGTACGGGCACTCTTCCCGTAACTGTCACGCGCGCCCCCGATGTGTTAAGTGTTTGGGCGATCACGCCACGGCCCTTTGTACTCGCGACCAGAAAACCGCCACTGAACCGCCTAGCTGTGTCCTGTGCCGAACACAAGGTCACCCCGCGAACTACCGTGGATGCCCCCGAGCTCAAAAAATAAATCGCCGCGTCGCCCGTCAAAACCGCCTCCGAGCTTCCGGCCCAGATATCAAAGCCACGGTACCCTCTGTGCCGAAGGCTAAGCCTGCTTTCGTGCCGGCGTCGGTGCCCAGCGTCTCGGCTTGGGCTAAACCGTTGCCGTACACGAACACGGCTACAACTCTCTCCCCCGCGATACGGCCCTCCCCCGCGACCTGCCCTCCGACCGCGTCCGAAAATCTCGCTCTAGCGATCGACTTTTTTCAGTCGATCAACTTTGAGCGTGTTAACGCTTTGGGTGACGCCATTCGCGCCGCCTCCACTGCACAACATTTCATCGCCGTTGTGCAAGAATACGCTGACGTATACGCGTCGTTAAATACGTACGTCCTCCCCTCACTCCGCCGGTAATCAATGGCGTACATTAGTAGAATAAAACCCTTATCCGTAACAATAGGATTCTTTAACGCTTACGGTCTCGCAAATCAACGTGATCAGGTTTGTGATTTTTTGCGTGACCATCAAATTGACATTTTCTTAGTACAGGAGACCCTACTCAAGCCCGCGCGTCGCGACCCTAAAATCGCGAACTATAACATGGTTAGGAACGACAGGCTCTCTGCTCGTGGTGGTGGTACCGTCATTTACTATAGAAGAGCCCTGCATTGCGTCCCGCTCGATCCTCCCGCGCTCGCTAACATCGAAGCATCAGTGTGCCGAATCTCACTGACGGGACACGCGCCGATCGTTATCGCGTCCGTTTATCTTCCACCGGATAAGATCGTTCTAAGCAGTGATATCGAGGCGCTGCTCGGCATGGGGAGCTCTGTCATTCTGGCGGGCGACCTAAATTGTAAACACATCAGGTGGAACTCACACACCACAACCCCGAATGGCAGGCGGCTTGACGCGTTAGTCGATGATCTCGCCTTCGATATCGTCGCTCCGCTAACCCCGACTCACTACGCGCTAAATATCGCGCATCGCCCGGATATACTCGACATAGCGTTATTAAATAACGTAACTCTGCACTTACACTCGATCGAAGTAGTTTCAGAGTTAGATTCAGACCACCGTCCTGTCGTTATGAAGCTGGGTCGCGCTCCCGATTCCGTTACCGTCACGAGGACTGTGGTGGATTGGCACACGCTGGGCATCAGCCTGGCTGAATCTGATCCACCATCGCTCCCGTTTAGCCCGGACTCTACCCCGTCTCCTCAGGATACCGCTGAAGCCATAGACATCGTAACGTCACACATCACCTCGACATTAGATAGGTCATCGAAGCAAGTTGTGGCGGAGGACTTCCTTCACCGCTTCGAATTGCCCGACGATATTAGGGAGCTCCTTAGAGCTAAGAACGCCTCGATCCGTGCCTACGATAGGTATCCTACCGCGGAAAATCGTATTCGAATGCGTGCCCTACAACGCGACGTAAAGTCTCGCATCACCGAAGTCCGAGATGCCAGGTGGTCTGATTTCTTAGAAGGACTCGCGCCCTCCCAAAGGTCTTACTACCGCTTAGCTCGTGCTCTCAAATCGGATACAGTAGTAACTATGCCCCCCCTCGTAGGCCCCTCAGGCCGACTCGCGGCGTTCGATGATGACGAAAAAGCAGAGCTGCTGGCCGATTCATTGCAAACCCAGTGCACGCCCAGCACTCAATCCGTGGACCCTGTTCATGTAGAATTAGTAGACAGTGAGGTAGAACGCAGAGCCTCCTTGCCACCATCGGATGCGTTACCACCCGTCACCCCGATAGAAGTTAAAGACTTGATCAAAGACCTACGTCCTCGCAAGGCTCCCGGTTCCGACGGTATATCTAACCGCGTTATTAAACTTCTACCCGTCCAACTCATCGTGATGTTGGCATCTATTTTCAATGCCGCTATGGCGAACTGTATCTTTCCCGCGGTGTGGAAAGAAGCGGACGTTATCGGCATACATAAACCCGGTAAACCAAAAAATCATCCGACGAGCTACCGCCCGATTAGCCTCCTCATGTCTCTAGGCAAGCTGTATGAGCGTCTGCTCTACAAGCGCCTCAGAGATTTCGTCTCATCCAAGGGCATTCTCATCGATGAACAATTCGGATTCCGTACAAATCACTCATGCGTTCAACAGGTGCACCGCCTCACGGAGCACATTCTTGTGAGGCTTAATCGACCAAAACCGTTATACACGGGAGCTCTCTTCTTCGACGTCGCAAAAGCGTTCGACAAAGTCTGGCACAACGGTTTGATTTTCAAACTTTTCAACATGGGCGTACCGGACAGTCTCGTGCTCATCATACGGGACTTCTTGTCTAACCGCTCTTTTCGATATCGAGTAGAGGGAACCCGCTCCTCCCCGCGACCACTCACGGCTGGAGTCCCGCAAGGCTCTGTTCTTTCTCCGCTCCTATTTAGTTTATTTGTCAATGATATTCCCCGGTCGCCGCCGACCCAGCTAGCCTTATTCGCTGATGACACAACCGTTTACTACTCAAGTAGAAACAAGTCCCTAATCGCGAGTAAACTCCAGAGTGCAGCGTTAACCCTCGGACAGTGGTTCCGAAAATGGCGCATAGACATCAACCCAGCGAAAAGCACAGCAGTGTTATTTCAAAGGGGAAACTCACCGCTTATTTCCTCCCGCATTAGGAGGAGAAATATCACACCCCCGATCACCCTCTTCGGCCAACCTATACCCTGGGCCAGGAAGGTCAAGTACCTGGGAGTTACCCTGGATGCATCCATGACATTCCGCCCGCATATAAAAACAGTCCGCGACCGTGCCGCATTTATTCTCGGCAGACTCTATCCCATGATCTGTAAGCGGAGTAAAATGTCCCTTCGTAACAAGGTGACACTTTACAAAACTTGCGTAAGGCCCGTCATGACTTACGCGAGTGTGGTGTTCGCTCACGCGGCCCGCACACACATAGACACCCTCCAATCCCTACAATCCCGCTTTTGCAGGTTAGCCGTTGGGGCTCCGTGGTTCGTGAGGAACATCGACTTACACGATGACCTGGGCCTCGAATCGATCCGCAAACACATGAAGTCAATGTCGGAACGTTACTTCGATAAGGCTATGCGTCATAATAATCGCCTTATCGTTGCCACCGCTGATTACTCCCCGAATCCTGATCACGCAGGAACAAGTCACCGTCGTCGCCCTAGACACGTCCTTACGGATCCATCAGATCCAATAACTCTTGCATTAGATACCTTCAGCTCTAACACTAGGAGCAGGCTGAGGAACCCCGGTAACCGTACTCGTCGAACTCGACAAAGAGGTCGACGTGCAACCTAACCCATGCATCAGCCCGCTGAGTTTCTCGCCGGATCTTCTCAGTGGGTCGCGATTCCGATCCGGTAGTAGATTCATTCGCGAAGCAATTGCTCTTGAGTTGTTAGGTCTCCTTCGGAGGCGCTCGGGCAGTTGTTAGCAAATCCCACCTCTCCTGGCTGAGCCTTTGCTCGCCCACCTGTCCTGGTGAAGCTGGAAAGGCCTCCGGGCCACCAGTAATCTTTCAATCATAAAAAAAAAAAAAAAAAAAAAAAAAAAAAAAAAAAAAAAAAAAAAAAAAAAAAAAACATCCACAACGTAAATGCGCTAGCCACCATATATACATATAAGTTCTAAGGTCTCAAGTTTTGTTACAACGGCTGCCCCACCCTTCAAACCGAAACGCATTACTGCTTCACGGCACAAATAGGCAGGGTGGTGGTATCCACCCGCGCGAACTCACAAGAGGTCCACACACCACAAGTAATAATACTTTTCTATTAATTAACAGAACATAAACACTTCTTTGGTAATTTTACCAGACCGTCTATTAACACTACATTGAAACTGATGATATCCACATCAATAGTTTCATGAGAAACCTACCTGAAACTTTCGCGTGTTAATTTAGTACAAAACACCTACACAAATACAAGGCTTAATGGATTACATCAGATTAGCTCAAGTCCAGACTTGATTCAACGTGTTGGAATCTTACAAAGTTCTTTAAATACCTAAATGACAAGGCCTGTCGAAAAACGTATCTTATTGTAAACGATAATGTGATTGATACCTTTAAAATCAATTAAGGATTAAAAACATACTTGTAGCATTTTCTATAATAGATTTAAGCCCTTACTTTACTTACAGCTATTAATTACCTCGAAAGTATTTTAATGCAGTTATTATTGCTGCAACTTATTGATTCTAATTGATTGATTAAATAAAAAAGATGTGTGGTGTCGTGGGACATCGGATAGGAACAAAGTTCTTTATTATAAAAATATTAATTTTAAGTTCTATTCGAGGTATAAAGAAAATGAAACTGGAGGTTTCGCAACAACCCACGGTCATTCGGTAACGTGCGAACTTGATAAAAAATATGTTATTTTTTGTACGTTATTACAAAGTTAAGTTGTACACTGTGTGCATTACTAATAAAAATCTTACGTTACGGACGTTTTTTGCCGGTAAGGGTACCCCTCCGCATTGTCCCATACGGAACTTCGTTCCAATAAAAGCTATTATACCAATAACATACTATAATAGTAACAGAATTTAAAATACCTTAAACGTTTATTTTTTATATCTACTTTTGGTATCAAACTGTATCGAAACCGTAGTTAGTAGCTTTAGTAGCAAAAATACTCCCACGTTTGGAAACAGGAAATATTAAATTAGCACTTTCAACGGGAAATCGTACAAAAGGCAAACGTACCGAAATTCCCTCATTTAGAGACCGTCCAAGAAAAACTCGGCATATTTAATTTCACCAAAGTAAATTGTTTGTTCGGACTAAAAGACTACCCTTTTTACTTCCATATCAAATTACGAGACTTTTACTTTTTAAATTACTTATTTGAATAAAACATTTTCCCTCTGCTGCTGTTGTGGGTTTACAGCTTGAAATCGTTTTTTTTTTATAATTTGTTAAAGAGACGTGGGTATGTTGTCGTTGTTAAATATGTGATTTTTTAAGGTCGGATAATATTCTGTTTGTTCTCTACAGTTTTTGTGTATGTTTTTTTTTGTACGCTAAAACATTATGTACGTTGAAAATAAAAAATAGGCAGTTTTTTTTTGTAGGATGGAAGTATATCGGTTAGTCCTGATACTTTGTGGTAAGCTTCTCACCGTGAAGGAACTCGAAGGCTCAGCAAGGAGGAAAGTGTTTACTAGTATCTCCTTGAGCGCTCCCAAAGGAGGCTCACGGGCTGCTTGGCGAGTGTATTTACCACCGGATCGGAATCGCGACCCGCTGAGAAGATCCGGCAAAAACGCAGTGGACGAATTTGACGAAGTAGCGTGACCTATAGTTTCCTTGCTGTTAGGGTAAGTACTAGTAGCGTCCCACTTATTACGCATAGTCGTAAAGAACTGATACTCTTAAAGAAATTTGAGAAAGTCAAAAAATAAATAGCTGTCTATTTCATAGCTGTTTTATAGGCGTCCATTTTGCAATTAATTTCAAATTAATAGATCTATTCTTCGTATGTAACGTAACTTGTGGACTTTGACCTTTATTGCGAGACAATGTCAATAACAATCTCTAGCAAATCATCAAAATTTGTTATTGTATAGCTGAACTCAAACGATACAAAACAAAGTTAAGAATACTTCCGATTCAAGAAGTCTGCTTGGAAACATGAGAATCTGAACCTTGAATACATTGTTTGCGACAGTGGTACGAGAAGAAAAATAATATCAAACATTTTACTACGAGAAAAACGAAAAAAATATTTAATCTCAAATTCTTAATTACCCGTGAACGTCCATGTCAAGAGCGGCCCGTCATTTGTGCGACTATATTCCATTAAACCTTTGTTTCCGTAAGCAGCAATTAAGTCAGCTCACTTAATTGGCGACTCCGTGTGAGGACCGTCTTTATGAGTTGAATATTAGCTACGTGAATGTTACCTTTGATCGTTGTACAGATAAGGCTAAGCGTTTCAAGCGTCTGTTTGTTCCGTTAAAATATAAACAGGGAAAGCTTCATTAGCATTGTTCTTTTTCATTGAGATATTATTCATTAAATATCATAATGAAAAAGGACAATGCAAAGAAAGAGTTTTATTTTATTTGTATGTATTTTATTTATCTCGTGTAATATATATATTTTTTATTGCTTAGATGGGTGGACGAGCTCACAGCCAGTTGTTAAGTGGTTACTGGAGCCCATTGACATTTACAACGCAAATGCGCCACCCACCTTGAGATATAAGTTCTAAGGTCTCAGTATAGTTACAACGGCTGCCCCACCCTTCAAGCCGAAACGCATTACTGCTTCACGGCAGAAATAGGCGGGGTGGTGGTACCTACCCGCGCGGACTCACAAGAGGTCCTACCACCAGTGAAAAAAGATTAGTTTTTGCATAAAGGAAACTGTTAACTCATATGAAAGAGTATCTTACTATCTTATATCAGTTATCAGTTACGTGGTTATGCGAACGAATAGAGACCACAACGTAAATTGCGTAACTCGTCTCGAAACGTGAGGTCGAAGCTAAACTCGGAAATTAAGCCTGTGCGAGCCTATAATAGGGGCCTACCACTAGTAATTACAGAAATTTATATATTTTGCGGATTGTTTAAGGTCCTAAGGCCCCGAGGTGGAGCAAAGAGCTTTGACACTATCCATCACGACACGATGATCCACATCGCATAGAGGGCAAGCGCGCCGTGGGCAGTACACCAGCCAGATGGTCAGACCTAGTAAGAGAAGCACTTGGTGGTAGTCTGTGCCATGCGGTCCATGTCACCCATAATCGAACACAGTGGAAGAACGTCACATGTGGTCGCAATCCTCATTAGTGAGGGAACGATATAAAAAAAAAAAAACACGACACGAGCCATCGCGATCGGTCTTAGGATATACGCTTTACTACGAGCCAGGTTAGTTCGATAGTTTTCATCTCCGCTGCGTGTCTATTTGGGAAGGCCTACTTTCGCTTGGCTGGGGTTGCTCCACTTTAGGGCTTGCCTCGAAATGTGTGTGGCTCTCTTCTGAGAGCAAGGCTTATCCATGTCACAGTTGCTACACTCCCTAAGTTCACATTTCTTGTAAAATCTATCCGTGTGAGCTCACAAGAGACCGCACCATCAGTAGAAGCAGTTCTAGAAGAAAAGGTGTCTTTAATGACAATTAATTAAAAAAGCTTACGTTTCATCACAGCACGAACTGCTAGGTGTTGTTAATTCTGTGGTCTTCTTCTTCTTCATCGCTTTCTTCATTGCTGAAGGTCGTGTCCCTGAAACTTGACCGTGGCCTGTCTCGTGAGCTGTTTCCATCTCGTCCGGTCCTCAGCTTCTCGAATGGCGGTTGCGACTGGCAACCCAGTTAGAGCGGTTACTTGATCACACCAACGGCTAGGCAATCGGATGCGAAGCTGATCCAGGATAGATTTATTTGTCCTCTTGGCCGTCCACGAACTTTCAGAACTCTGTGGTAAGAGTTCCGAAAGTAAGCAGCAAAACTAAATCAAAGATAATATCTTTCCTTTTCATTAGTATTATAATATTACGTTTTTTAAACACCAATAAAATTCTTTTGTCGTATCATTTATCAGAGCCGTCATGGTCGTCATTTAGTATCAGTATGCTCTGGGCAGATGTTATGCGCCTCACGAGCAATCGCCATTTCTCCTGCTTTGTGGTGAGCTTGGTACACTCATGCAAACAACCGAAAACACCAACAATAATGCATTGTAAATAATTGGGCACGTCCTGCCGCCTTTTTAGAAGTTCTTCGAATTATTAGACAAATGTGACTTCATTACACTCGCAGAGCACGTACAATTTTAATCTAAAAACTTAAGAATTTTCGTGTTCGCGTATCATTCAAAGTTACATTTCGTGTTTTTTATCTGCTTTGTTTAAGTAAAGTCACGTTCTCGTTTACAAGAAAATTCGTAGCTAATAAATTATGTTTGTTTATCTGTGAACGTTCATAATTTAAAAAGAATATCCGCTTGATTTTATTTGAACAAAATATTCGATGTTTACAAGATCTTTTATTTATTACCTAGTAAAGTTGCGGGCCACGCGGAGTACGTTTTAAAAAATAGAAATTTATAGCAACCCTAACGCCTGCCGCATCGGCAGCCGCGTCTGATCGCGCGCCGCGACCAATCAGGGACTCTCGTTGTCGGCTCCCGGCGCGATTCAAAGAGTAGCGACCGAGGGGCTTTTCCTTTGGCAAGCCGCGTGCGCCCCTTTTCGGGCGCCGACAGTTCACCCGCAACCACCGAAGCATACACACGAGAATACGTCCGCACCTCGCTCGCTACCATTCCTTTTCGAACTTGTTTGTGGGACCCTCTGGAGTATTCATACCCAGTGCTCCAGCTGGACAACACAAAACTGGCGCCTCAACGTGGTAAGGACAACACAAAACTGGCGCCTCAACGTGGTAAGGACAACACAAAACTGGCGCCTCAACGTGGTAAAGACAACACAAAACACAAAACTGGCGCCTCAACGTGGTAAGGAAAATCTAGCGGTGAGTCGACGAATCGTATCGGTTTTGCAAATAAAATTGTGAACTCATGATCATGGTGAACACTCGAAGTGATAACCGTGCTAGCCGAAATCGCAGGGATGATGATGCAACGGACCCGTCGTCTGTCCGCGTCCCGCGATCGGTCTCCCCGAGCGCGTCCGCCGCCCAAGAAAATGGCGCCGGTGACGCCTCGCGCATAATCTACGAGTCCTTTCGAGAAGCATCTACGAGCGCGTCTCCCGCCTGCGAAATCGGCGCTGCTGACGCCTCGCGCTCCAATCACCACAACCGATCCGGCGACAGCCACGTGGCCCCCGCCGAAGCCACCTTCTCCAGCGAGCACGTGTCAACAATAGTAGAGGCACTACAGCGGAGCCAAACAGAGGTTTTGAAATCATTATTTGAAACGATACGGCACAACACATCAACACCAGTGCCTGCCCGCATCACATGCACACGCGAACTTCGCCCGATGTACCGCGCGCTTTAGTGGGACTGCAGGTGAGTCGCTTGATGCCTTCCTGGATGCGGCCGAGGCCTATCGCGACTGCTCCGACATCTCAGATGAGAACGCCGTCCGGGGATTGTCGATGCTGTTGTGCGGCGACGCTGCCGTTTGGTGGCTGGGTGTGAAGTCCTCCATATCTTCGTGGTGCGATGCCGTCTCAGCCCTACGAGACGCTTTCGGTGATCGAAGACCTCCACACCGTATATACGCTCAACTGTTCAAACGAGGTCAACAAAACAATGAAAGAACGGACCGTTTCATCGCTGCGACGCGCGCTCTTCTCGCGAAGCTACCTGCCGGCGACCTAAGCGAGAAAGTCCAGCTGGACATGATCTACGGACTCCTCAGCCGCCGCGTACGGGAGAGACTTCGCCGCGACGAAGTAAGTTCATTCGACATGCTCCTGCAAAGAGCGCGCCAAATTGAAGACGCGACGGACGAACTTCGCTACGAGCACGATGCCTCAAGACCGACGGGAGAATTGGCAAGAAAACCATACGAGTCGACGACCGGCACCGGACGCACCCGCCCTCCGCCAGCAACCGCAGCGCGCACGGCCGCGTGCGCTCCGAGCGGCGCCGCCCCCGGCCACGAGCCCGCGACGCAGCCGCCGCTTGCTCCCGGAACGCCGCGTGTATTTGACTCCGTCGAAAGGAAGCGACGCCCGAAATGTTCGTATTGCCATTTCTTCGGTCACGAGAAGAACCAGTGTCGTAAGTTAGATTCAAAAAAAGGTGATCAATCTCATACTAACTTATTTAAAAATAAAACTCACTCGAAATCTAGTGACAGTGAAGTTAAAAGTGATCAGGCATTTTATTGTGTCGATTCAAAAGTGTGTTTTAAATTTGAAAACGACAAATCAGTAAAAGACCGTATTCATAGTTCTAATTTAGTGCATGAAACTTTTATACCTATTTTGCCAAATAGTGATGCATGCACTGATACCTACACACAGTATAAACAGCGGCGAATTCCACAAAATTATAATTTTGCTGCCCATAATTCAAATCGTTCGCGGTTTAAGGTTACTGATAACAGTGATAATGCCGATCGAGCTCGTATTGATCGCCCAGGTTCTTCTCGAGAAAAGAACCACAATATCACTGCATGCAACACGAAGTGCATAACATGTAATCGATCGAGTGACGATCGCAAAAATAATAATAGTCCGAGCGAAAACATTACTCATGTTAACCCTTCAGCCGCCACAACTGAAAATGTTAACTCTTTGGTTGCCGAACCTAAAAAAGAGAATTTTTATTTCAACAAAAATAATAATTTGGATATGTTTTCTGGCGTCGACGGACATCTTTGCCGCAATGCCAATGCAAACGGGCAATGTCAAACATTAACCTGCGCGGTCGCAGAGGATTCAAGTTTTGTTCATCAAAGATGTCCGAGCGACAGTAAGATTTGTATACCATTATTTGAAAATTATTGTGATAAAAACGGGATAAACCCGAATTTTCCGAAATATGGGAATAAGCGTGATGTAATGGGATTTGATTGTTTTTATGGTTGCGGCGGAGATGACGATCTTACGGGACCCCCTATTGGTCGTGAAGTACGGCCGATTTTTAACATAAATATACTCGGTTTTGACGGCACCGCTTTAATAGACATGGCTGCAAAATACTGCATTGCGGGTCATACGCTATACGCTCTCCTCCAGCAGAACAACCATCCTCTCCGCGTTTCCTCTCAACGAGTCAGACTTGCCGACGGTGTGGTGCGCATTATGGACGTTTTTACCACCACACTCGATGTACGCCTAGAGACGACAATTATTTCCACTCCATTCCTCATATTTCCTGAATCCACCAATAATGAAACGTTATTAGGAATAGATTTTATTACCGCAGCTGGAGTAGTAATCGACTTCAAAAAGGAGGTTTGGTTCTTCAGTGATGATGCAATGGTAAAATATAATCTGTGTTTCGAACCTAAGTCGCACAAAGTTTCCTGCGCCGCTACAGACATCCTTAGGGATGACGAAGGTACTCACCTTACGCCAGCTGAGCGGCAAACGCTCGCTGACGTACTGGACAGGCACGCACACATCTTCAGAGCAGGGGGAGGTCCAACACCGTTTGCTGAGCATCGCATCGAAACAGGTGAGCATACACCAATATCAGTACTCCCATACTGTTTAAATCCTTCGAAGAAACCGCCTGATATTATATTAGGGAAATACCATACTCAAGACCTTACCTGTTACCACGGTAATAAAGACTCCTTACCCAAACCTGTGATTCCTAAGAGGAAACGTGGACGCCCATCTAAGGCTGTTGATGTCCTAGTCCAGGAGCGAGGGCGTTCTCCAGGACTAGAGGGGGAGTATATAGCAACCCTAACGCCTGCCGCATCGGCAGCCGCGTCTGATCGCGCGCCGCGACCAATCAGGGACTCTCGTTGTCGGCTCCCGGCGCGATTCAAAGAGTAGCGACCGAGGGGCTTTTCCTTTGGCAAGCCGCGTGCGCCCCTTTTCGGGCGCCGACAGTTCACCCGCAACCACCGAAGCATACACACGAGAATACGTCCGCACCTCGCTCGCTACCATTCCTTTTCGAACTTGTTTGTGGGACCCTCTGGAGTATTCATACCCAGTGCTCCAGCTGGACAACACAAAAAATTATATTTTATGAACGTTTATTCCGCATCAAATCTGAGTTAAGACTAACTTATTACTAATCTTAATCAAACGGGAAGCGCATCGGACCACCGGTCCAGCGGATGCCGTCGTCTGCGAATTCCACAATTGAACAGTTGAGTTCGCCGAAGATCTGCCTTTGCAGACATGCGTCAGCCGAAGTGCCCGACGTAACTACCTTCCCTTGAAATTGTTGATATTCGTCTCTAGTTTCTACCTACAAAAATGTGTTTGCCCCTAACAGGTGAACGAACTAATTCTGGTCTTGATTTAAATACCAAAGTGTTTGACATCGTGCGGTTTGTCGTTCGTTGACACCAAATTTCTGTAAAATAGATCATAATTGTATTCAAATTATGCGCTGAATGGCTGATCCGTACTGCATAATAGCATCGTTCACAAATTAATGTGCTACGTGATTATGTTAATTGAAAATATGTTTCTGTTTACTGGTTAAGTCGCGTAACATGGTTATTAATTTGTGATGATGCTTGTGCGTTAATTATTTATGTCAATCTGAGTTATTTTATGTTGCGCTATATCATTTTTTTTACAAAAGTATGATGATGTCTCATTGTGTAATGATATGTTACCTATGAAGTTGTCATTTACATGAAGTATTGTTTTTTTACTGGTGGTAGGACCTCTTGTGAGTCCGCGCGGGTGGGTACCACCACCCTGCTTATTTCTGTTGTGAAACAGTAATGCGTTTCGGTTTGAAGGGTGGGGCAGCCGTTGTAACTATACTTGAGACCTTAGAACTTATATCTCAAGGTGGGTGGCGCATTTACGTTGTGGATGTCTATGGGCTCCAGTAACCACTTAACACCAGGGCGGCCGTGAGCTCGTCCATCCATATAAGAAAAAAAAAAAATTACAATTCTGGCCATTTGAAACTTAATTTATGTATGTCTGGCATTAAATACTGAATTCAGTAAATTCAATTGAATTGGGAAGAAAATGGAATTCTCTTTTCAAATTCAGTAATTTTTTTATTGATTAGTGTTTTTTTTTTACTATTTTTGTATCTATTTCATCAATATAGAGACGACAAAAATACACGTTAATGTAAGTTAATAACGTGTAGGGAGGGAACACAACAAACAAACAAACAAACGTACGACTCGTTGTTGGGTTGAACGCTTCCGACATGGAAATTTTGATTTAAAAATAAATCCCGTGGTCACTCCAAAATTAAATAATCAACAACGACGAATTAAAGGCTATATATACTAGAAGCTGACGATATTCAATCTACCGCTGAGTTAGCATCAGCTTTCAATGTTACCATCAAAACAATTTTGGCCCATTTGCGTTTTTTTAAGCCGTCGTGGCCTAAAGGATAAGACGTCCGGTGCATTCGTGTTGAGCGATGCACTGGTGTTAGAATTCCAGGCGGGTACCAATTTTTCTAATGAAATACGTACTCAACAATTGTTCACGATTGACTTCCACGGTGAAGGAATAACATCGTGTAATAAAAATCAAACCGGCAAAATTTTAATTTGCATAATTACTGGTGGTAGGACCTCTTGTGAGTCCGCACCACCACCCTGCCTATTTCTGCCGTAAAGCAGTAATGCGTTTCGGTTTTAAGGGTGAAGCAGCTGTTGTAACTACATATACTGAGACCTTAGAACATATATCTGAAGGTGGGTGGCGCATTTACGTTGTAGATGTCTGTGGGCTCCGGTAACCACTTAACATCAGGTGGGCCAGGAGCTCATCCACACATCTATGCAATAAGCAAATAACGTTGGTTTATTAACTGTTTAGTGTCTGTGAAAGCGCAAAAATGTAAAAAAATGACACAAAACCGCCGGACGTAGCTTCTCGAGGTCTTCGAAAAAGTCCACTGAAAAAATCTCAGTAAATAACCACCATTTTACTGAGGTTCTATATTATCTCATATTATCTGATCTCATTTCATGCCAATTGATTAATGTCTCAAATTAATCAAATCCATTTCACTCCATATTATAATTTTTTATAAAAAAAGATTAGGCTCTATGGTATGATACTTTTGCCTTTCTAGTTGGAAAAATAGAACTAGGTACTAAAGAAATACTCGATCGAAATGTCAAAATCCACTAATTTGTTATAGTAAGTGGCTAACTTAACATCAGGTGGGCTGTGAGCTCGTCCACCCACCTAAGCAATAAAAAATAAATAAAATAAGTACTTTTAATTTCAAAAGTCTTACGGCTATAATCTAAAATAGCTCTGGGGATCTTTGCTTTCTCTAGCACGCGAACTGCAGGTATTAGATCATTTACAATATTTTGGGTTAACCGCTGAATTCCAGCGATGTGAACGGGTCAAGGTTTGTTCCCGACATATTCTTGCGGTCACGTGTTTGCGCCGACCTCACCAGGCCCCACATATTAGGGATATCCGTCTTTTAGCTATCGTGAAATTAAGTCGAATCTAGTGTGAGCTTTTAGAACAGAATCACACAGTCTTTGAACATTCCTGATTAATGCGAATCCTTTTACGGACATGTGTGATGAGAGGTAAGATTTTTTTCTTAATATAAATAATCTTATTTTTTTTTATTCTTAAATGGGTGGACGAGCTCACAGCCCACCTGATGTTAAATTGTTACTGGAGCCCATAGACATCTACAACGTAAATGCGTCACCCACCCTGTGATATAAGTTCTGAGGTCTCAGTATAGTTACAACGGCTGTCCCACCCTTCAAACCGAAACGCATTACTGCTTCACGGCAGAAATAGGCACGGTGGTGGTACCTACCCGCCCACCAGTAATTACGCAAATTATAATTTTGTGAGTTTGATTTTTATTACACGATGTTTTTACTTCACCGTGGAAGTCAATTGTGAACATTGTGGAGTACGTATTTCATTAAAAAAATTGGTACCCGCCAGGGATTCGAACACCGGTGCATCGCTAGATACGAATGCACCGGACGTCTTATCCTTTAGGCCACGACGACTTCAAAAATCAACTTTAAATTCTTGAAATTTAAAAATCGCCGTATATTATTTCAATATTGCTGTTTCTTTAAGACCAGAAAATATAGTTTTATTTTATAAACGTCCTTATTGTATTAATTACTCGATTTCTTTTCTTTAACAACTCGCGACTCACATCATGTTATTCTACATTTTTTATTTTGTTACAGTTCATTCATTTAAAAACAATTACATAGATAAATATTTTTTAAGTCGTATAATATACTAACCCAAGTTAAAAAAAAACTAGCGCTAGTTACGACCTATAAGAAGTATTTGTTGTTGCGCAACAAAGCCTTACGTTTCTGCAGTATATTGAAGTTAAGGCTTAAATTCCGTCTGAAATGAAAGCATTGTGACCGACTGTGTAGTGTCAAGGTGGCTTGATGCGATAAAGGAGGTCGGGAAGGAAAATTGCACTAAGCCTCGGATAGACCAATTTATTGAGCCATTGTATGGCGGGATATTGACGTACGGGATGCTAGTAAAGTAAATATTTCTATTGAGGATAAAATGCAGTTTTCTTCTAGACGTCTCTTAGTAACATTCGTGTTCGAAATTCGAGTTAAAGGTAAATTGTTTTGGCGTTTTACTGATATAATATGTATGGAGGTACATTTATGGAGTAAGATAAAAGGTTTTAAATTAAATGAAAATGCTTATGAATTAATTTTGTTTCTAATGGCAACCAGAGTAATGAAATTTATTAACGTGAGTGTCCACGCTCGGGACAAATAATAAGTCGGTTTGTGGAAATAATGTTTTATTTTATCTTTAGTCCGACAATTAATAATTTTGTGGAAATTATAGAAAGTTATAAAGGGCGCCAAAGTGGTTGGTTATTGATAAAATGCACAGAAAAACTTCATTTTGCGTTTCGTTTCACGCTATATAAATCTTGAACAGTGAGTTCAATTTAGATAAGGATATTCAACTGTATTATTATGACTGATAACATTGCCAACGTCTTCATCAGTCTGTATTTCTCCACTGCTGGATGTAGACCTCTCTCATAGTCCGCCACAATGAACGGTCCTCCGTCTTCCGCATCCAATCTTTTCCAGCACATCGCCGCAAGTCGTCGGCCCACCGGGCGGGGGATGCCCAACGCTGCGCTTAACGGTACGTGGTCTCCAGTCCTGAAGGCGTCTGCTCGGCCATCGGCCATCGATTCTGCGACACGTATGTCCGGCCCATTGCGACTTTAGTTTGCTAATCTTTAGGGCTATGTCAATTGCTTTGGTTCATCGACGGATTTCCTTATTTCTGACCCAATCCATCAAAGAAACTCCGAACATACCTCTTTCCATAGCACGCTGAGCGACTTTAAATTTACGGATCAGACCTACGGTCAATGTCCACGTTTCAGCGCCAAATGTCATGACCGGTAGCACGCAAGCGTTGAAGACTTTTGTGTTCAAGCATTGCGGGATTGCTGAGTTAAAGAGAAAGGAGTTTTCCATAAGCAGCCCAGCCTAACTGTATACTTACTGTATACAACTATTAGCTTCGAGTTAATTAAACAGCTTAACTTCGAGTGCCGGGGATTCGACTTTTTTATGATTCAGGGCCTACTGGTGGCCCGGAGACCTTTCCAGCTTCACCTGGACAGATAGGCGAGCAAGGGCTCAGCGAGGAGGGGTGGGATTTGCTAGCTAGCTAGCTAGCTAGCCTGCTCCTAGTGTAAGAACGAAAGGTGTCTAATGCAAGGGTTATTGGATCTGATAGATCCGTAAGGACGCGTCTAGGGCGTCGACGGTAACTGGATCCTGCGTGATCAGGATTCGAGGAGTAGTCAGTGGCGGTAACGATAAGGTGATTATCATGACTTACCGGTCCAGGAATGATATGGTCGCTGAACATGACATTAGTTTTGTCCAGATTCATTCCTAGACCAACACGTCGCGACGCGGCATTGAGCTCACCCAGCATACAGCTGAGATCCTCCAGCGACTCTGCCATTATAAGATATCGTCTGCAAATCGGAAGTGTGAAAGATATTCGCCATTGACATTTATGCCCTGTTTACAACGTAAAGTTAACTGTAAGAGTACACAAGCACAGCGTTACAGTACAGTATATTTACTAAAATATAATGAGTAAATATTTACTGAAAGTATAACACTGCTAAAGTTATTTTGTTATTTATTATTCAGAAATAATCAGATTGTTCTCAGAGGGAATATCATATAAAGTCAATTCGATGTAAAACGGAAGCTAACGACCCAATAAAAAGACGTAGTCGTTTCTCACACGAAGAGATTATCAAAGAGAAAATGTTTTCTATTTTTTTTCTCCCTTATAAGTGTTTATTCATATTTCGTATATAATATTCTAAACAAAACGGTAAACGTATGGTACGTAACCTAGCGCATTCTTTTCAATTTACTTAGAACATTTTGAAATCTTCCGTCATTCTTATAGATATTGTTGCTATAGTATTTTAATTATGAAAGTGTGTTTATTGGATTGGCCTTTCTTCGCGCAGCAATTGAATAACATGTTTTTTGTTTGTAGATTTAAGCTTATGGTTTAGATAGTGATAATCGCTATTTTTATCCTGAAAATAATAACACGTTTTCATAGATTTAGAAAATCAAATCTAATGAGCTCGATACCGCGTCACGCACTTAATATAGTCAAATACAATAAGTAACACTTAACAGTATGCTCTTGAATTTTAATTTAAAAGTAAGTACAACATTTTATCTCCGTCAGCTTTTTACAGCCTTCGAAAATTTAGGTCTGCGAACCATTATGATTCTCATTTACATATTTCAGTTAATTTGTCACTCGGACATAGGGTCGAGAGCTTTGAAAGGAGTCGTTAAAAAGTCTGGTCATAAAACGGATCAGCTGGTACCGATCGGCGACAGATTTATCGTTTCATAGCTTAGCTGGCCGAGAGCCGTGCGAACCTTTACTACGATATACTGCGAGAAAAGATTGCAGGATTGGCAATATTTCACGTTTTGAGAAAAAAATATTGTACATTGTTCAAAGCAAAGTCGGATAACCTTATCTGATAATTTAAGACTCTGAGTTTTGGCTGTAGCTACCGCAAGATGTTTGACAGATGCCTAACTCTCTCTAAAGACATTAACAAGATAAGTTTGCATATGTACAAGTTCCGAATAATAACATTCGAACTGTATATATATTGAGCAGTTATATTTGCACAGTGAAAGATCGTCCCTTTGTCCTTTCCTCTAAAGAAGTAATTGCCAAGATGTCCGTAAGCTACGTAAGGACGTCTACCATTTAGGTAATAAAATGCATGAAATGTTTTCACAATTGTGCTGATAGCTGAGAAAATGACAGAAACTCGACTTACATCGGATTTGTTAATGAACGAAGAGAATAACGCTAACTGGATCCATATAAACAGAGATTGGAATGACTTGGTGAATAAACGCATTAAGACTAGAGCCCAAATGACGGGAACAAGGACTTCGAAAGAAGAAGAACAAGGAAAGATACCGCATAAATTTTAATAGAGATTAAGACAATAATTGAAGATTAAAATTCATGTACTTGCACAAAAATGGTTATAACGTCTACTAGCAGCCCTTGGAATACAGCATCGATTGCATTGTTAGTTTTATATTTATGGGTCGCTTCGGAATAGTATTCAGATACAGGTTCAATAATGTTATAAAATTTCCTACATTCAGCAATCTTAGAATAGTTCGCTGTGACCCGGTCTGCGTGTCTGAGAACAACATTTTTGTTATGATGTCCTGTAAATTGTCTTGAGGACAGCTGATTTGGTGTTTTGGCAGCAATAAAATGAAAAAAAAATATATTTTGCTTATTCTTGTTTAGTGAATATTTTGGTTTTAAAAATGCAATACTGAATTGAAAAACCTACAAGAACATAAATTGCACTCTCTTTTTAATGACTTTTTAAATAGAAGAATATTCCGTCCGCCCGATGGTGAGTGGTAACCGTCGTTCCCAGACATGGAAAATGTCAAGAACACAGTCAAGCTGCTGCTTTTTCTCAACGACTCTCTTCAAACTTCTCTTGGACATATTAAGACGCTCAGGATGCCAGTGAAGAGAACTTTGTTGCAAAAGCAGACGGTAGGTAGTAAAATATCTCTGGAAACGGGCACTGTGGATGAACCCAGTGATTCTAAGTAATATGATTGAACTCTGTGGTGGCGGACGGTGCGATGGTAAAATGGTGCTAACGGGATACTCCCAATGAAACATAGGTACAAAACACAGCGAGAACCGAAGTGCCTCCATAAGTTTAGAGATTTCAATAAAAAATGAAAATCAGGTGAAAGAAAATGTTGTAATTTCCTTAAATTGGAACAGAACAGAGAGAGACAGTCTGGAGTATTTGATGTTAATTACATATAAAATGCCACCGGATTTTCACAGGTTTGTCAACGGAAGAAAGATCAAATTCAAGTTAAACTTTGAAATTTGTTGTTCGCAGTTTCCAATTTGCTTACCAACTCAAAAAAAAAGGAAACATGAATCAAAAACACAAATTTACGAACCCGTAGTAGGAAATTGCCAGTATCAAAGGCCGAAATCCTTTCACAGATTTTATCGCGTGTAAAATCGGCCCTCAAGCTATGGTTTGTTGTTGGCTTAAGTGAGGTTAAGGAGTTATGTTCTTGTTTAGGACTCGAGTTAAAGTAATAAATAACATGTAATAAATTGTGTTTCATTGCAGGGAAGTTAATCAATTTTGGAACATCGTTCATCAAGTTTAACTGATGACCTCTTTGTCCATTGCACTATAGTCTGCGCATATTATTAATTAAAACTGCTTAGCTTAGCATTGAGTATAAAAAAAACATTAAGCTTTTTACCTGGTCTTTAAAAGTATACGATCTATATGGCTCATCTCAATCCATGGCCACTTACATGCAAAACTAAATAAATGCTGCAAGGAAAACTAAATGCTAAATATATAAACGTCAAGTTTGCCAAAATTCATATTTGTACCTTTACAATTTTGAAATGTATTTTTACGATCAAGCAAGTAGATGAATTTAACAAAGAAATAAATTTTAAGGGTGAATGCGGCTTTGTTGTGTCATTTCAGCTCATAGATAATACCGTACAATGGGGTAAATAGGAACAAAATCGACCTTCAGATTGAATTTTAAAATAGTTCCAATTAAATAGTCACTGCTCAACCAAAGAAATAAGTTGAGTCTTGAACGTACCTATGTGATAAAAACCGTTACATTATTTTAATTATTCATTTTAAAGAAATAATCGGTAAAATAATGGCCGTCCCAATTTACCCAGCGTCCGGGGTAAATTGACACGGTTAAGGGTTAAATTGGGATATTTGTAAGGGTTGTCAACTCGCAGTACTGCGATATATAGGTAGGTGCCATATAATTATTTATATGGACCGAAATGATGAATACAATCCATAATTTAAGCACAATACACAACATAGTGTAAATTAATCTGGTTTCTATTCCGAAGCGATGTGACGTGAATGATAATCAACAATACAATGATCAAAAAAAGTATGTGCATGTTATATTTTAGAAAATTATTATTTAATTTCCTTAAAAATCACAACTCTGAAACAAAATCATAAAATAGAATAAAAAATAGAAAAGAAAAGGACTGGAAATGCAATAATACAATTTTATTAATCAACATTTTCAAAATAATCTTTGAGCAAGAGTAAGATATCAGGTGAATAAGATAAAAAAACAGCTTTATCTGATTACTGCCAATAATAACAAAAATAAAAGAAATTCTTTCTAAGCGAAATAACTAAACTCAATTAATTCACTCACTCATAATTGGATATCTCGGATTTTTAATTAATGTTACATTTAAAATCTGGGGCCTGTTTTTATTTGTGTGTGTTCGTTGTGAATGTTAACAAAATCATGATTCGATGCGTGAATAGATTCTGAAATAACAAAAGTTTTGATTCGTTTGAGTTCTTTTAACTTTAAATTTTTTTTATTGCTATAAAGAACATACGACCGGGCAGATATTACAAGGTAAATGTCGCGAAAAAAAAGTAATTATATATATACTTTTCTTTTACCTATAATACTTACATAAACTAACTGATAAACACATTAACCTTCTTTACATCACGCAATTCAGTGATAGTATAGACTAAAAAATCTATTATAAGATATCAGTGACAACCCTAACAAGCCATCCCTATTTTGTCTTTTGGCGTTCCAATTTTGTGTTTTCTCGTCCCTAATTTTTCCAGTCTCGTTCCAAATTACCCTACATACGTCCCAATTTTCCCCAAAAAGAAAGGAAAAAATATACATTTTTTATTTTGTCGAAATATTGTATTTAAAATAAGAATATTGCAACTTACCGTTTGTTGTGGTATTTCCAGGTGTATTAAAAACTTATATAAACTGTGATCTTATTGAAAAAACAACGATAATATCACTTTTTTTAAAAGTTCTTTCAGCTGTTTTAAAACGCACTTTTCAACCACTATTTTAAATTTAATTTGACGAATTTTTGGGACCAACTTAACTCATGTTTAGTACTTCCATAGTTATCTTGGTTTTTCTTCTATACATTGATAAATATTACCTTAAAGAAAATTAGGTAGATTCCGTGCTACAAGTACTTTGAGAATCTTCCGCAGGTTTGTCCCAATTTACCCCAGGATCCCAATTTACCCCATGTCATAAGACATAGACATATACTTCAGTGACTTAAGACTTCAGTTGATGTTCGTGACATTTCATATACACAAGGCCACTGAAGTATGAAACCTAGGTTTATGCACAAAGCTCACTGACCATAGACCTATTGACTTATTCAATTCACGATGTTGCCAATAAAAATTCAAAGTTAAATGCAATAATCATGATTCGAAATTAACGTACTGCCAACGTTTTGACCAGGTGATCCGTGTGGTCGTACACTATACTACACAACAAATACATAAAAAATATTAAAATCAACACTATTTACATTTTAAAATAACAGTACACTGAGCTCGTTTTGACTAGCGTTATAACCGAGGTGAAATTAATTTGCAGTTGTCACTCTAGACCATTAGCCGTGAACCTTGTGAAAATTTCCACTGTGGTGTTGTGGAGCGTTTCTGTTGTATAAAGGTAACTTAAACTACTTATTATAAGATTATAACATTCACAAGTAGAGGCAAATTTATTATTTATCATAATTTAATTATTCTATTTATATAAATCAAAATGCAAGGTAGTTTAATAACCTAAAAGTACATAAAATATTATTAACCGCAACACGCTTCGTCAGATTATAGAAACAGAGTTATCAGCAACATGATTCGTCTAATTGTATAGATTTAGTTAATACATCCTTATTAATTGGATCCTGTGGTTTAATTACCGAGTATTGTTTAGATATCTACTACATGTATCATTAAATTCCTTTATTCGACTCAATATTTTCAGCGATAAGGCCGCCGATTTATATACCGACTTTTGTTTTATTACTTTACTGTGTACATATTAAGGTGTTATATAAATAAAGAGTTATTATTATTATTATTATTATTATTTTATTCATATTTTTTATTTCTGTAGAAGAGAATTCTATATAGTGTATACAGTTTGCACTGGCCGAAGATACATATTATGTACATGCGGTTTTCAATTCCATTAATGTATCACAAAACAAGCGAAGCGACTATGGTATTGTATAAGTGATCCTGTAATCTTATTGTAGGGTGTGTGTTTGATTTTAGATCGAATGGATACTAAACAATTTATCATTACAATTCTCGCAACAAAAACATTATTTCAACAACGTTAGAATTTATCTATCGTAAGTACGACGATTATTAATTATATTGTTCGTCTTCTATGTGATTGGATTCCTTTGATTATAATTTTATCTGATATTAATATTTTGATTCTATTATTTTATTTTGGGTTGGGAGATATTTGAAAGTTAACGCAATTGTATTTTAACTTCGTACTTTAGTTTCTAGGACTCATGATACATATATAGTACTTATAAGTGTTAATTTAACATTTAACTATACTACGAAATTGTAATATAGAAACAGATCTTGTTACGGCTTAGAATATATATAGCTTCTAAAATTAGGGAAGTGCATCCACAAAATGGTTCCAGACAATCAATAAATTAATCATAAGTTGAGAACCAAGTGCCGGACACCAGCACAATCCAGGTCACTGCTTCAACCAAACAATATAATTCCATCAAAATGAAACTTAAACACCAGTAGCTCAAGGTTTCGTTTCTTTCAGCAGAATTTTGCTTTAATTATCTTTACATACGTAAAATTAAATGGCGTGTAACGGTATGAACAGTTTATTGCTAATTCTGACAAATGGCTTTTTGGCACTTGGTTTGCTGTGAAAGGCTACATTTACGCAATTAGTTTAACCCTCGGAGAGGTCAGCCTTTTGTTTAAGATACTAACAAAATTTATTTTAAGTCAATGTTTTTTCGAGGTTTTTGAACGAAGGATGTATCCTTTAATGTATGTAATGTTATATGATCTGTATTAATTAACAGAATGGATCACGAAAGATGTTACTAGAATATAAAGAAAAACTAATTTAATAAAAAAAAATTTGTTCACAATGTCGAATAAATTTTTTTATGACAAAAATTAAGAAATTTCTCGAACCAGAGACTGGGATCAATTACTTATGAAGAGTAAGTACCGTAGAGCAAAGTATACACTGACAAAATTGAGTGGCGCTCGCCGTGGGAGCAATTTTAGCCTGTACGTAAACAATGTCTCGAACGATAGCTATTTGTGTCCCGAACTAGCCGAAAACGGCCACAAGTCGCCTATACTTAACGTAGCTTGTTTTAAGAGTTTGTCGGGAGCTGCTCAAAAGATAATGGTCCAGGGCTAAGCCTTTTTGCTCAGGCGAGCTTTTCCAGTTTTTAATCACATCTATTAAAGCCATTGCCACCGCGCAATAGCTCTAAGTTATCGCTTAAAAACAAAATTGTGTGATAAAATTCGGGTGCACGTTTTGGTTATCTAATTTGCAGTGCATTAAATTTGAATATAATTGAAGTTTGAGGTGTTCGTTAAAAATATAGATATACTGTGGTTCATACAGATCATTCATTCAAACGCGTACCGGTTTCTTTTGGATTTGAGTTCGAGTATAAATTGTACATGGCCGGACCGAATTGTTACTTGTCGTTAATGTTGTTTTTTTTTAATTGCTAACTGTTCGCCTATCTTGAGACATGAGTTCCGAGTCCCAGTTTTTACAGTACAACGGGTACCTTACCTTTAAAATCAAAACGCATTACTGCTTCACGGCAGAAATAAGCCGAGTGGTGGTACGTACAAGCGTGGGCTCATAAGACGTCCTACCACCACTAGAAATGTCAACACTAAGAGTAGAATTAAACCAAAATAGTCTAAAGAAGAAATAGTAATACGTCGTTTTTTTGGAAAATTTAATTTCTAGACTTTGCCATCAAGACCGGTAAAGTGGACGGAAAAAATACTTCGGGGTGCCACCCAATACGTTGGTCCGACCAGATCCGCACCGCTCTTGATTTCAAATTTCACAACGCCCTCCACACCGCCAGAGACAGAAACAGATGGAGAAAAATCGTGCGAAAGAAAGTGATACACATGGGCGATCACGACCCTCAGCATGGAGGAATACGACGCAAGGACGAAGAGTATATTTTCACCTTTTTACTATTCCATAGTTGGGCGGCAAACGAGACTTCGAGCAAGATCTTATTTGATTTGATGTTATTTGGGCCAATACATCAAAACTTCATCCCACTTGAGATATGAGGTATAAATTTCCACTGTCTTGTAGCACGCACCGGAACACATGACTGTTTCGCGGCAAAAATTGTTACGAAGGTCGTAATTGTTACGTTTGGTACTCGTGGTTCCTTAAAATATTAATAGTTAGTTTTCGAAATATCTGAAATAATAAAATGAATACAATAAACATGAGAATAATAATTCATAAACGTGGTTTTAAAGATTATTGTGTAATAGATACGCGGAGAAATCAAATCAGAGCATTAGATTAAAGAATAAAATATTAATATGAACTACATAAATACCATAAGATTATGAATATGAACTTAGTTTTAATATTATTAAACGAATATATTTCATGATTGACGGTATTGATATTGCCAGACGAACATACAATTCACTTCGAATAGAACAATGTTCCAATTCAATTTGCGAATAATTGAAAGTACAAGTCCAAAAACCCACTAATGGCGCTATACAAACAGGATTCGTTTTCGGCGTGACTTGGATTGTATCCAATCTAGGTTGGACATGTGCCAATTGAAACCTCTCACTTCATCCCTTCGAAAATGCCGATCGGGGATGACATTTTATCTGGGCAAACGATTTGTGTCGCGTGATCATGAAAATGTATAAGAATCTGTGTGAGCCTACACTAGCGATTGTCGTATGGAGCAGCCGATGTAATCTAAATTGACATCTGTGCCTTTCTGATGTATTGAACGACTGATTGAATTATTTTAGATAGCAAACTAGGAAATATTATTGTTTTTCCAACGTATGGCTACGTTTTTCTTGGGAATTAACATACGTAGACCATTTTTCGATATGTTGACGGGTGTTAAGTGATCCTTATTAATTTTAGTTGATCTGTGTGAGTTCGTAGACAGAGATAGATATACTATATATATGTAAATATTGCATGTTCCAATATGGGAAGTCTTACGTTGTTGCTATCAGTGTTGCCAAGTAAACGAGACCCAAAAATATTTTTGACGGTAATAATATGTATAAGCGAAAAGGTAACCATTGTTTAAAATACGCGCCGTGAATTTATTGAGACTACTTTCATTTTATGCCTCAGAGCTATCTAGTTCTATCTAGTTTTAATTTATGATTGTATGTCATCTGAAACTAGTTCAACCGTGACACTAATTTGTCATTTTAGATTTGTAGGATGACAGCTATCCCACTACTATTTTACGCAAAACCACGCCCTTTTTGCAGAATAAATAAGACATATACATAATTAGAACGCGCTATACTACATATTAGAACTAACGACTGAATATTGCAGGCTTAATTTTGTTCTTGATCTTCCTCATGGAAGTCTTTTGTGAATGGAACAATGAAAAAGTGTATGAATATTAAACAAGTCATGAAACAGCAAAAGATAAATTTCCACTTTTTTGATGACACCGAGAAATTCGCGTCGAAATGCTCAAAGAGTATCTTAATTCCGTTTTAGTGTTCGTAAAAGAATTCAAAATATAAAGAAAATACGATTTTATGGAATGAAAGCCGGCCCTTTGAGAATGTTAACTTCCTGACGCTTTTTCCCGTTCAGTAATTGGTCCATCCAAAATTTAGTTTTAAAATAAATTGAGAGCTAGTGATGATTGATTACTTTCAATTACCATTCCATTAAAATGTATTGTTAATATTCTGAATTTTGGCCTAATTTACGCCTTTTTAAATGCCATTAAGGCAATTATAGGCACTAGGTAATAATATTATAACACGTTAAACAAAAGTCATCCGTTTATATTTCTAAATTAAGTAGTAATAGTGTGAACATATTGTTGGGTCTTCCTTTTTCAATTCTTTTTTTAATCTTCTATCCGTGCCATATTATGTTGATCCAAGTGAAACTACGTATGCATCAAGAAAAAAGTAAAAACAAAAATGGCGATAATTAGAACACGGTGTCGATGCTAAAACGAAAATTTGTAAATATTGTTAATAAAGCCCTCGACTGAAATTCACCCATCTTCGGAATAGCTCAATAAACTTATCCTACTTCCGGTCCAAACAACCTTAAACACATAACACATTATTAATTAATATTAATGTATCAGTGGTAGTAGTTTGAATAGGAAATACTCAGCAACGACCTATTGGATTCTTCGAATAGGGACAATCTCAATGAACTAACGTACTGGCTTATTGAAATTTCATTTCGGCGACTCTTTGTAAATACAATATTGAATTTCCCTCAGCCTGTTTAGAATAATTTTTCTTGTTTCCCAGCTAAAGTCCTAAATGATTGTGGAGTCAGTTTTCCTTCTCTTTTCTGTTGACAGTAAAAAGAATAAACCCTTCTTGGACAGTCAAAGTTAAAACTACCATTTGTTGGACAAAATACTTCTATTTTATGTTTTGATATTTAATTTTATGTACAGAATAATAAAACAATAAGAAGTGATAGGAAAACTAACAAATCCCGTAAGTATGCATAAACATTTTGAGCAACAACCACTGAAGTATGAAACCCTATGGCAGCAACCCATGCGGTGACAGTTGACAGCTGACAGCTGACGTTGTTGCCTCTAACACAGCTCTGGGCGCTACTGGCGCGTTACGTGCGAGGCCTCGAATAAAATATAACGGCACAGCGCCTGACCATTACGTCGACAATATATTCTTCGGTGGGGTCTTAGAGAGAAATTACTAAGTGAATCGTATTCATTATAATTGCTATTTTATTTCGAGTAATAATTACTAACTAATTCACGTTCGATCGATTTTTTTTGCTTTTAATCATAACAATAAATAGTGAAGGATGAACCCATTAGACGATTACGTCCTTCTCCTGCCTTCATATCTTCATATTTATACGTAATTTATAATAGAGAATTTCCGGAAATCCCTAACTAATACAGTTTCATAGAATCAGAATTTGTTCGTGACGCACGGAAAAAATCGAGACTTCACAAGAGTGAAAACAGAAACGGCTCACTGTTAGACTAGGCTTCGTAATTTAGTGCTTCAACTTCTGGTAGTTTTGTAACGAGGCACTTTGTAACCATAATAGTGAACTTGCTTAGGTCGTTACAACTTTTTGATTATGAAAACTTGTGAGAAGCGAGAATAATGAACGTGATAATAAGATGGACTGAAAAACAAGTTGTTTTGGCGTATTATTATTAACTGCCCGCACGGTTCAGTCTCGCGTTTGTTATTTCCATTTTATAATTGAATTCAGCCCGTGACCACGGAAACTGTAGAGTTCTTGAAACGTCAAAAATAATAAAAAATAAAAGTAGTTTTAATTATGTTTACAACTTATGAAATTCGAAGAAAATACTAACTGATTTACTATCTGATAAGGTTTGTTTATTAAAATCAACTAGATGATGACCTTTGGTGGGGGGTGGGATGAGATTTTTTTTTGATAACGCTATCTTGTTGTGTCTTTAAAGCGGTTAGTTGCCCTCAATTAAGAAAAATATTATTATTATTCGCCAATAGATGTCGTGAAGAGTTGATTATTGAAAACACGAATAAAACAACATTTTCTGAAAATATTTTATAGCTAGATCGATTTATTGCCCCCGAAATCCCCTGTATACTAAATTTTATGAAAATCATTGGAGCCGTTTCCGAGATTCAGATTATATATATATTAATGTACAAGAATTGCTCGTTTAAAGGTTGTTTTTTTTATGATTGAAGGATTACTGGTGGCCCGGAGGCCTTTCCAGTTTCACCAGGACAGGTGGGCGAGCAAAGGCTCAGCCAAGAGGGGTGGGATTTGCTAGCAGCTACCCGAGCGCCTCCGAAGGAGACCTAACAGCTCAAGAGTAGCTGCTTCGCGAATGAATCTACTACCGGATCGGAATCGCGACCCGCTGAGAAGATCCGGCGGGAAACTCAGCGAGCTGATTCATGGGTTAGGTTGCACGGCGAACTCTTTGTCGAGTTCGACGAGTACGGTTCCCGAGGTCCCTAAGCCTGCTCCTAGTGTTAGAGCTGAAGGCGTCTAATGCAAAGGTTATTGGATCTGATGGATCCGTAAGGACGTGTCTAGGGCGTCGACGGTGACTGGCTCCTGCGTGATCAGGATTCGGGGAGTAGTCAGCGGCGGCAACGATAAGGCGATTATCATGACGCATAGCCTTATCGAAGTACCGTTCCGACGCTGACTTCATGTATTTCTGGATAGATTCGAGGCCCAGGTCGTCGTGTAGGTCAACATTCCTCACGAATCACGGAGCTCCGACGGCTAACCTGCAAAAGCGGGATTGTAGAGATTGGAGGGTGTTTATATGTGTGCGGGCCGCGTGAGCGAACACCACACTCGCGTAAGTCATGACGGGCCTTATGCAAGTTTTGTAAAGTGTCACCTTGTTCCGAAGGGACATTTTACTCCGCTTACAGATCATGGGATAGAGTCTACCGAGAATAAACGCGGCACGGTCACGGACTGATTTTATATGCGGGCGGAATGTCATCGATGCATCCAGGGTAACGCCCAGGTACTTGACCTTCCTGGCCCAGGGTATGGGTTGTCTAAAGAGAGTAATCGGGGGTGTGAGATACCTCCTCCTAATCCGGGAGGAAATCCGTGTGGAGCTTCCCCTCTGAAATAGCACCGCAGTACTTTTCGCTGGGTTGATGTCTATGCGCCATTTTCGGAACCACTGTCCTAGGGCTAGGGCTGCGCTCTGAAGCTTCTTCGCGATTAGGGATTTGTTTCTACTGGAATAGTAAACAGTCGTGTCGTCTCGTTTAAAGGTATAAGATCTGGAACTTTTCTCCAACAAATGCATTTGAGGCCTCATTCTACTTTATTAATAGGATATCTTCGCTCGTTGGTATTTCCAATGACACACCGAACTTGCTGGCTATTGTTATTGTCGCCTTGAGACGGAGGTGTTGATTGTTATGGCATTCCAGAGGCATATTTCGCAGATGATTGCCACCATGGTAGTTCGTGACCACGACGACTCTAGTGTTAGGCATTTACTGGACGAAGAATGTATCTGCATCACCTGTCTGCTTATTTATGCCGCGAAGCGATTGAAGGCAGTTACAGCAGTCATACAATACAATTGAGTGCTCGATATATTGTCTCGATGCTTTGTTATCAATCTGCTTGATGCTACATCATAACTTAACGAAATGGTGTTACTAAATAACGTTAAATACATAAAACAAAAATGTTTGTTTTTGTGTAAAATTGTATGTTTTCAATAAACCCTAATATAATGGCATTCACAAAGAAAAATACCTTAAGGAATCGATGGAAGCAGCGAGAATCGATAGTCTAGTTAGTTACGGTTTAACAAAACGCTGAAACAGGGACTATGACCTATAACCACAGCTCTGACCTTAACAAATAATTGGAAGCACAAAGCTTTGAAGTGAACTGGGATCATCCAGAAGCAGAGTTAACGAAGCGAAATCTGTTATAAGATATCAATAAAACAAATTATAACCGCAAGGGAAGTTGTTGAGGCGAAACGGGCTATGCACTCGGTCAGCGGGATATATTGCTTAAGGCAGGGTTCAGCGATATTTATCCTTCAGATGTCCACAACGTAAACTGTACAGAAGGTCAGTTGTTTATTTCCTTTTTATAGTGCAAATTAATATGTTAATAAATATGTTTAAGCTATTCGTGCTCGAAGCACGGTGGTGTTGTACCTTATTCGAGAAATAATGGGCTTGGAACCACACATTCTGTACATTGTGAAAATTAAATATGTTCAGAAGTAAGTTCTCATGGCCTAAAGGATAAGACGTCCGGTGCATTCGTATGTAGCGATGCATCAGTGTACGAAATCTGTACTTAACAAATGTTCACGATTGATTTTTACGGTAAAGGAACAACATTATGTAATAAAAACCAAATCCTCAAAATTATAATTAGCGTAATTACTGGTGGCACGCAGGCACGTACGCACACACAAAATCATCCACAGCTCGTCCACCCATCTATATAATAATAAAATAAAATAAACCTATCATGTTAATTACAACTATACACCTTTTGTCTATTATCTGTATTTTTTTAATTATTCCATGATTCGCGATCGCAGGATTGATGGCAAAGAAAATTTATGTTTACGTGGAGAAAAACAAAACTATTGTGTTCGTTCTATGAGAACCGAAACGGCTTTATGCATTTTATTTTGTGGCGTTAGCGATCTAACGATAAGCCGGCAGCAAGCGACGCGGAATGCGCAAACTATGCCCCGGTGTACGACGGAATTTCTTCGCCTCAGACATAGATATCTAAAGTTTAAAATATCTTTGAAACGTCTCCGTGATATCATTGCTGCGTGAAATTTCGACGATATTAAATCCGGTTACCGTTTAACTCAAATTCTGGGGCTGTAATGCATTAATAATATGAATCGGAATCATTTAGGCGATTACAAATAATTTAAAGTGAAATAATATATATATTTTACAGCTGAACTTATGGTACCTTCACTCTACCTAAGACCACTTTTTGGTTAGTAAGATCAAACTGCCATGAGACCATTTAAAAGACAAGCATTCGTTAGATCAAAGTACTACAGACCTATTAAACAATAAACAAGATTGTGAAGTTTTAAATCATTTTTGGAACGATGTTCCTTATGGGACGATGCGTCCCATAAGGACCCTAATCGGGAAAAAACGTCCGTAACGTAAGATTTTTATTAGTAATGCACACAGTGTACGGTTCAACTTTGTAATAACGTAAAAAAATAACATATTTTTTATCATTCATTGACCACGATCTCAGAGCGCTCGTTTGCGCAATACACTAGCACTTATGCAAATAACCGTGAATGAAGTGTACCACAATAAGTTCGCACGTTACCGAATGACCGTGGGTTGTTGCGAAACTTCCAGTTTTATTTCTTTATACTCGAATAGAACTTAAAATTAATAATTTTATAATTAGGAACTTCGTTCCTATCCGGTGTCCCACGATACCACACATCTTTTTTATTCTTATTTTAAAATAGTTGTATAATTATAAAATTCTTAGCAAATAATATAAAGCTATAGACGATTTTTTAGATACAAAACGAATTAGACTTTAAATCAGTTGGGCTAATATTATTATTATTTTTGCTTAGATGAGTGGGCGAGCTCACAGCCCACCTGGTGTTAAGTGGTAACTGCAGCTCATAGACATCTGCGATGTAATGCGCCACCCACCTTGGGATATAAGTTCTAAGATCTCAGTATAGTTACAACGGCTGCCCTACTGCTTCACGGCAGAAATAGGCGGGTTGGTGGTACCTACCCATGCAGACTCACAAAAGGTCCTACCACCAGTAACTCACAACACCCACTCACTCAAAATTTACGAAAACTTTCCTAAATGAGCAAATACGTAGTTTTATCATGGATTTCACCGTTGCTAAACTGTGTCGAGCATAAACCAGTGCAATTTTATCTCGTAATAAGTTTCAATGACACCGCCCCGGGCGACGAGTCGCCTAAAGTTTACAGTACATAGTGCTGCTAGCTCAAGAGATTATCTGAAACACTGGAATTTCACTGTTTCAGCATTGAACTTACAAAGCGTACGTAGCTTACATATTAATCTAGAATTTAGTATTTCGTATTTTATTTAACTGGTTTATAGTTATATATTAAGCGCACTTTAAAAAGGTTCGATGTACTAGAAATGTGGTACTGGAGAAGGATGCTCCGTATATCTTTGACTGAGCATCGCACCAACGCCTCGATCCTAAAAGAACTAAATATCTCTCACAGGTTGTCATCAACAGTGTAATCCAGAATTCTTCGATATTTTGGACACATATCGCGACGACCAGCAGAGTGTATCGAGAAACTTGTTGTTCAGGGTAGGGTCAATGGTAAGAGAATCCCCATGCGCTGGACTGATCAGGTGAAAGACCTTACTGAAATACCACTTAACGAGTGTGTGCGCCAGGCCTCGGTTCGCAAACTATGGAAAACATCTATCAAGGCTTTAATAAGCAAGAATTCCACATGACCACGACTGCTCTGCCAAGAGCAACCGGCTATGATGATGAGGTAAATCGTGTAAATTTAATGGTATTGGAAAGCTTTAAAAGGAAAAGAAGTATAAAGAAAATAGACAGATATACGTATATGTGTATTGAGTACTCGTGTATACATCTATATATTTTCGTAATTTCTTAGTTAGGTGAATGGTTCCCGTAGCTCACCCACCTTGAGACATGAGGTCGCCTGTTATATTGTAAAACGGCTGTCCGATCTTTGAAATTAAAACGCATTACTACTACTTCGCACAGAAATACACCGGATGTTGGCATATACCCACCCGTGCAGGCTTACGAAAATACCGCCAGTAATTAGGCTTTAAATTTAACGGGTTTGATTTTTATTACACGATGCTATTCCTTCACCATGAAATTCATTTGTGAGCTCGTGGAAATTGGGTATTTCTTATGAAAAATTGGTACTGGGCTGTGTGATTTGAACGCAGGCTCAAGGCTTTGATACTAGTATACAGGTGTCTTATTATTTCAGCTGCAACGATTTCAATAAAACAAACGAATACAAGTATTATTTATATACATATCACATAGTTTATGACATAATTTTCACTCATAATATTTTTTATTTCAGATTTGTATTTATAGAAAAGCATACATAGATTATATAAAAAAAATGGAATTCCTGTTTAAATAGTTATTGCAATAATGAATAGGTTTTTTTTTTTTTTTTTTTTCATTTCTTTTTTTTTTTTTAAACAATCACGCCACGTTATCTGTTGCCGTGCTAAGTTCGTAAAGAACTTGTTGTTGTTACAAGTACCAGATAACGGAAATAAATATAATAATATAATATTTGTATTATACACATACATATATTTAATATACACCCATAACCCTGGAAAAACATTTATATTTATCATACAAATATCTTCCCTTGGCGGGATTCGAACCCGCGACCCCCTTGTGTAGTGACCATGTCACTTACCACTACACCAGACGGCCGTTTTAACTCATTACCTCATTACTATTATTGTAACTATACTGAGACTTTACAACTTATATTTCAAGGTGGGTGGCGCATTTACGTTGTAGATGTCTATGGGCTCCAGTAACCACTTAATATCAGGTGAGCTGTGAGCTCGTCCACCCATCTAAGCAGTAAAAAAAAAAAAACTATCTGTATAATTCTTTACTATTTTATATTATTATTTTCCATTACAATTAGCTTATCAGCTATTAGTTTGTAGACAACGGACTACCTAATGTTAAGTATTTAATTAACTCATACAAATTGCAGCATGAATGTTGCCACCCCTCTAGGATCTTAACTATTAGGTTTCACCTATATTAGAGTAACAGCTTCCCCATACATAGACTTTCGGACCGGAATACTTAATTAACTCGTAACAGCTTAGCTTAGCTTCGTGCTTGTCTAAGCTTCGTGCTTATTAGCACTATAGTAGTGGTACCAAGCGCGCTAGGAGCACGGTCTACATCTAAAACTTACAGTCTTTAATTCAGTGTGCTTGACGAATTTTAAAATTTTATAATAATGTTAATAAGTGGGTCCAAATCATGATCGGTAATCCGACCCCAAATTAAAGATTCGCTGTGTTATGGGTACCAGAGACTGATAAACACTGAAAACTTGTATATTTTTTAAATATAGACATAAATAAATAATAAACACTCACACATAGAACAAACAAACCTGTTCATCACACAATGTTTGCCCGATGTGGGTCGAACCAAATTTTAAACAAAAACCTCGCAATCGTTTTGTGGAACTACCGTGTTATAAGAGGGTTTTGGATAATTTTTACTTTCGTGTTAGATTAGAACCGTGTTGTAAAATACCTTGTTATAGGAGTCCTGTATTATATGTCACTATGTTTAGAATATTATTTTAAATTAAATTTGATTTGGTTTTTTGTTTTAATTCCATAAGTCAATCAAGATTTCGATTCCTTTTTTTGTTTTCATGACCAATTCACCGTTCAGTAGTTTAATCTAAATGTACCGAAAACAATGCATCATCGTCATCATCAGCCCAGATTGGTCCACTGCTGGCTTCTTCCAATCCACACCACTGAGCTCGGTCTTCGGTTCTTCTCATAAACCTTTTGCCGGCCACCATTTGGAGGTCATCGCATCATCCAGCCAGGGGGCGTCCCGCGTTACGTTACGTTACGTTACGAGAACAATGTATAACAAGTGAGAATGGTGAAGTTTATAATTTACGTCTACCTTTTTAGGTAAACACTTTTGGTATTTGGCAACACAGTAAAAACACAACTATTCTCCAAGGGAATGAATCCGTTTCCATCTTTTAATGTGAAAATTTCGAGAACTGGGTTACCCCGCCTGCTTTTCTTCCTACAGACTCGAAAGTGTGAAATTACGTTAAACAGCTTATCAAATACTCGAATTCGTTCATACCAAAAGGTTTTTTTTTAGGAAAATTGAAACTGTACACGTAATAAATAGCAGTGAAAGTAGGTATTAAATTTATTTGACAGAACCTATTTCTCTAATGGTGCTGTTTATTCAGAAAATTACAAAAATGTACATTTGAACCGTTACTGATCAGCAAAAACGAAAATATTTTTTTCTTTACAAAATTCTACTTTAATCAAATGTCAGTTTAACTATTAAATATTAATGAAATTATGCAGCCTATTATACGACCATCATTTTTTTTTTTTTTTTTTGTAACGCTGGGGAATCCATTTACGGATACCCGGTCGAGGGGGGTAACGGACCGGGTTATGTCGGACTCCGGCGCCTCCTGAGAGGAAGAAGGGGAGAAGAGAAGAGCCGAGGCTTCACCTCCCCCAATTTCTCACAGGAGACTACGCCTTGAAAAAGGCGCGCGAAGCACTTGCCCCGCAGAACGACTACCGACTAAACCCCATCGAGCCCCACCACTCCGACTCCACGAAACCCACGGTACCGCACAGTGCGCGCCGAAGGCTCGCCGTCGCCGGTACCCATCCTGTTAATAGGACGGCACTCCATCCCCGGGAAAATCCCGCAGGACGTCGTCTCGGAGACACACCGTGAGCGGTGCGCAGGAGCCACCTTGCGCCGAGCCTATTATACGACCATCTTACTGGATTCTTAATCCTAGCTACATAATTACTAAAAATAGCTTTACCTAATTGCTATTTGACGTTTCATCTACAAATATTGTATGTAAGAAAACTTGATTACTCAAGTGCACTTAACATAAGTCAGCGCGTTTTTGTACCTCCCCAGCTGTGTCGGTATTTGCTATTACATAATAGAGTGAGGCGACTCGACGTTGAAAAGAGCTTGCATTTTTTATGGTTGACTATTCAGTGATTAACACTTGAAACATTTTTTGGAGTTTACTCCTTTAGAATCGATTTACATATATAGGCCCGGGGTATGAAAATTATGGGGACCAAAATCGTACTAGCATGTCACACGAAATGCGTTATGCGCCTGATTGGCTCCTGATTGCGTGATGCGTGCGCGCGCCAATCAGGAGCCAACGCGCGGCCGCGTTATCGCAGGTGACGCCGGGCTGCTGCGCCGGCAGTCCGCCACAAAGCCTCGTACTGATCGCGCGTTTCTCTCATTATTGTATTTTCATATATTTGTTAGTCGTTTGTTTTGTGTCTCGTTAATTTGTTAATAATCTGTAGTGTATCGTGTTGTCGTAATATAGAACTATTTCTCGTATTGTTTCGTTTAATTTTTTATATCCAGTAAACTCCAGTCGTGCGTCGGAGCGGACACACACACTTTTTTGTTTGAATACTAACTTTGATATTATTAAAATGGAATTGCATATTCGATGTTAGTTATGAAATCATGACAAAATTAAATTAGTTATACGCAGTTACTGGTAATAGGCGGTATTAGGCGCCATAGGAATAGGTACAATAATCTTGCCTATTTTGGTCGCGAAGCAGTTGAACACTAAACATACTATAACTGTCAAATGACCCGTTTTGAACTTTTGCATGTATCATTTTATTGCTTTTGCGCATTTGACTACATGACTTTTTCTTACCAATTAATTTACAGTTATTATACTATTTTGTTTGTTTGTTTTGTTTTGTTTATTTTGAGTAATACTTGTCGTATACCGTTATCTAGCCGCTATGGTAGAAATAGGTACCAGTAAATGTTGGTATATTTAGTGTCAAATGTTCCAGTTTGAGACAGGATGGGATAATTTTTATAAAATGCAATGGTTGTACCTTGTGTTTCAAACTGGGTGGGCATTTCCGTTGTGTTCTTTATGGGATTTAGTAACCACCAAATACCAGGTGAATCGTGAGTTCACCTGCCCTACTAAACCAGTAAAATAAAAAAATCGATATTGTCTGTGTTCACGCTAATCTCTTTATAGTTAAGCTATTGATTTAAATTTTAATGTTAAAGTGGAAGCTAAACATTTAAAAATTCATTATTAACGATGCCAATTTAGGACTACCTCCAGGACGCACATGAAGGAATAAGTAAGGACACTAAATACTAAATATGTTTAACAATGATTTTTTTTTTTCTTAAAATAAATAAATATTTACTAACAATCACGCCACGTTAACTGGTCCCGTGATAGGTTCGTAAAGAACTTGTGTTACAGGTACCAGATAACGGATATAAATGTAAGAAATTTATTATACACCTACATATATTTAATATACACCCATAACCCTGGAAAAGACATTTATATTTATCATACAAATATCTTCCCTTGGCGGGATTCGAGCCCGCGAGCCCCTTGTGTAGTGACCATGTCACTTATCACTACACCAGACGGCCGTTAATTTGAATTCCCGCTGCATCCCGAGATCGTAATGCAATAGTCATAGTCATTAATCACCTAACAACAGACGCAACTTTTTTTTAGAATAATTTACATAATTAGTAAATAACGCTAATCAGGTTTCCGCCAGTGAAATCGCAGGCTGTATGTGATTATTTTTTCTAAAAATAGATTTATCTCAGAAAAAGTCTTAATGGGATCAATTTTAATTTTGTAAAAGTCCCAGCTTAAACGTTGATGATAGCATCAAATCACTTTAGTCGAGATCAATTTACGTAATTTTAAAATAATCAGAAACCCATCTATCAAAGTCACGAGTTTAATTCGCATTAAAAAAGAAAAAAAAAACTCGTTGAATAACGTCAATCCTTTTAAAACTCATATTGAATTTCTAGGATAATGAATTCATAATGAAAATGGATTGCTGAATTAGTTTCGGGAAGTTTTGAGAGCCGCTAATGTGTTCGAAGGTATTCGGAGAATAGTCATCACGTAACGTTTGGGAAACGGGTGTTTGGCGCCATTTGGATTTAGGCGTTGCCAAGTTGCGGTTGTGAGGAGACGGGATTTCGTTAGTTTTTGTTGTTCGCTCGCTCCGTACGTTCCTAAAAACTAATTTAAAACGACCTCTTTTTTGTTCAATCGAATTTAACGAATAGCATGGTTTGCGGCTTTTTGTTGTAGATTCAGATTTAGAATTAGATTACTTATTTTTCAAGTAAATCTTTAATGTTTGAAAATTGAGGTAAATAAGACTTCTATTGGCTACTAACATTATATTCTATTGCTATGGATTTTTAAAATCCAGCGTTAAGTGGTTTCCAGTATTCTTTTATGCCATAAAAAAACGTCGAATTATTTTATGTCACGAGATTGAGTCTTAGTTATATTGTAATAAAGACTACCCTACTCTACTACTAAAATCTTAGGTCGTCTTTACCAACAAGAAACAGCGTAAACAAACCAAATCAGTACATGATTTTGTATAATTATCCCCGTCAATAACAAGATTCAAAAGAATTCGAACGCTGTTAAGAGTAACTTCAACAAATCGACTTACGAACGTCTGCGACTTTTCAACAAATTCCTCCCCGAGTTGGATTCCCGATAGAACAATAGCTTTCGTCGATTCATAATGAATAGCTTAAATTAATCTCAACGGCGGCTTAATGGCGTTTCTTTCCAAATGACACTTTGAAATTGTAATTTGATTGTAAGGGGATGTGGTTGCTCTTTTATTACGCGAAGTAAAATCTCTATACTTTGAGTCTGTGTAACTTTAAAGTGTGACCCTACATAATACGTCAAGAAGACCTTTGTATCATTAATTAGTATATCATACTGATAAGTAATAACCAGATGAACTACTTCATCCATTCAAGATAAAAGAAGTAGTAGGTTAGGAAAGAAGTTGGGGAGGAGACGACATTACGTTGTTCATTAAAAAAAATCTCCACTGTTAACGGCACGAGCGATTCCGCTTAAGCTCCCCTTCTTGCCCCCCTTCGGGAATTGGAAAAAGACACGAATTTTCGATTTGTGACTTCAAGCATTAAGGAAGAAAATGAAAAATGTTAGTACCAAAATTTATACTGAAATTTTTAATGAGCTCTGAAAGTATCTTTAACGAAAATCTGAATTTTAAATTGTTGCTTTTAATCAATACATTACTTACCAAACTATTCAAAGATCATGAAAATTCTTCTAGTTTTGATATTGCGAATAGCAGTCAAAATATTTAAAGTGTTCTCTTCTACTAATGCACTTCTACTAATCATTTTCTGACGGGTTTTAATTGGTACTATAGCTGTTTGATAAATATAAGTTTCAGGTTTGTAACACGTGCCTGTTGTACCTGTTATTTAGCCTTTTTTGGTATCTGAAAGATGTCTGATTCCAGCGGTTTTTAATATCACATAGAAAGGTTGATTTGCTACTCCATTTTTATATCATAACACTCGAATTGGACTTACCGCATTACCAATAAAACATGTGCAATATTTTTTCGGTGATCATAGATAAAAAAAAAGACGTGTGGCACTCGGAGACTGCCGCAGTAAAGCTATTGCATAGTATTTTTTATCAACTTATGCAAATGTAAATCGACAATAATAATTTAATATTAAAACAACAATAAAATAAGATCCGGCGGGAAACTCAGTGGGCTAACATTCAATGAATCTGCTACATTGTGAGTATTCCATTTTGACCACGCACTCACTAGAGGGCGCTACATGGGATAGAGACACGCCTTTGGATGCTAGTTCTAACTCTCATTCGCTCAGAATCAACGGTTTAGCTAGTTTATTTTTAATGCCACTCCAATCACTGAATGAGTAGTAGGAGTAGTAATAAAGTTCTTCGACTAAGCGATAGAAAATGGCACGCCCAACGCATTGTCATGTGATATAATTTTCTATTTTACAATTCCGTTTGTCGCCGACAGATAGCGCTTGACGCAAAAGCTGAATCGCGCTATCGTTGTGTTACCCACGAAGTTATATCACATATTTTGATAGTACATAAATCGGTGTTTAGACTTCTTACTTTAAACACTAAACAAGCGCAACGTGTGAATGTGTTGAACGCGAGCTACATAGTAGGCGTAGTGAGGGGTGGAAGGTTTTTTTCGTTACGGAATTTCACGCTCGCGATAAAATCTATGCAATAGCTTAAAAAGATGTTGTTAAATATACTCGGATCGAGATATGCAAAAAAAAATACAATTGTATAGCAAACCTGGGAAAAATGGCTTTATCTTGTAATGTAATTTGGTTGAGTAGCAGATACTCGATAGCACGTATTCAACTCAAATCGACGTATTTGTTACTCATCAATGCCACACACGAATGTCGAACTCGTCGCCATATGTGGGTATCACGTATTTTAGCAGCTGTAATCATTCGTGCGCGTGTTTTAAATGAAACATAATAAAACCTCCAAACAAAATCAACCGCAGTTGTTCAATTTCATTTGAATTATACACCGAAATAAATTAGCGGGGCCTCCGATCTGGAAGGAAATCTGTTTTGAGTACTCGAGCAATTACTACAGCCAGAATTTTTAATCTTCTCATTATGAATAAGAGCTTGGTGAGATTATGAAGGAAAATTACGAGATTAAGTGGCCGAATTCAGATTCTAGCCTTCGGTAGCGGAATTTCAAAATTACTTTTGTTGCTTTTTAAACTTACATCCTCTTACAAAGCTTCAGGTATTCTGTAAGTGGACTGTTTTATTTTTTTGAAATTTTTCCGTGATAAAATTCCAGTTAGTAAGTTACTGGCTTATCAAATAGCTTTCTTAAAATTTTTATAGAGTTATTTGAGAGACAAATTTTAGTTTATCTCTTTAATTTTGTTATTGAAATATTTTTGTTCTCTTCATAAATTTGCTTTTTTAATTTTACGTTTCAGTGAGTTTTTTTTTTAAATTTGGATTTGGATTTCTGAATCTCAATGTAAGATAAGATACTGCCTGAACCCTACAATTGAAATGTTTGAATTTACAAAAGGTTGATTTTTTTTATTATTACCTTTGTAAGACGAGCATACGGCCCACCCGATCGTGAGTGCTTCCGTCGCCCATGGATGTCAGCAATGCCAGGGGCAGAGCCAAGCCTATCGTTAAATACTATATTTTAATATTAGGAATAGAATATTTTAGTATTAGGAGTAGCATTTGTTTACTTATTTCTCATGTTATTTCTATTCTATTAGCCCACAGACGTCCACTGCTGGTCATAGGCCTCGTCACAAAGATACCCGCGAACTTCAACAATGATTTTAACATATCCGAATAGCATGGGGATCCCATGTTATTTGGATATGTTAAAATCGATTTCGAACTCAAAATTGTGTTTTCACAAATTAAATTCTCGTTCTGTATTGATTCTGAAAGAAGTAAAGTCATTTCATTCTCAGCATATACTTATACAACGATCAGAAAATATCTTCTATATTATAACTACATATTTCCTGTCCGTTTTTTCATTATAGTACAACTCGCATTCTTTAAAAACTAAAATCTTTCCGCTATCTTCGTTCGGGTATTATTTATGGCCGGATTTTGTGCCTAAATTCGACATGCAAAATTCAATGTTATCGTATCCAGCCCAGTTTAGTTATTCAAAAGGTGGTGACGCTCTTACATTCTCTGTTGACCCATGAATGAATATGTATATAGAAGACAAGTTTCAATTACTAAATAGCAGTTTTAGAAAATTACTAAGCTTTCGTATTGAAGACGAGATAGTTAGTCTCCTGTTATAAATATGTATTTATTACTGGTGGTAAGACCTCTTGTGAGTCCGCACGGGTAGGTACCACCGCCCCGCCTATTTCTGCCGTGAAGTAATAATGCGTTTCGGTTTGAAGGGTGGGGCAGCCGTTGTAACTATACTGAGATCTTAGAACTTATATCTCAAGGTGTGTGGCGCATTTACGCTGCAGATGTCTATGGGCTCCAGTAACCACTTAACACCAGGTGGGCTGTGAGCTCGTCCACATATCTAAGCAATAAAAAAAAAAACATATTTCTTTTGTACTAGTACAAATATCTGAGCACTCCAATATAAATTTTACGTTCGTTTGCTAATATATAATTAAAATGTTTGGTAATACAATATGGTCAAAAATAGTGACATTAAACATTTGAAATTAGTTGATGATCGAATAAAAAGTGTCACTAATATATTTGTTGTTCTGTAATATATGAATTCGTGTGCGGGGAGACTTGTGTTCCCTCACAATATTCGAATCACGGAGTACACATAAAGTTTCATGGGTAACTTATTGCGTATTTGTGTCGAAAACCAATTACCTACACAAGATTTTGTGTTTTTTGTGTTCTTCTTCTTTTGTTTTTATGTGGAAAAAAAAAACGGAAGGGACATACAGAATTTTAATTCCGGCTTCGTAGAAGCTGCAAACCTATCTTATCTTATGTAGCTCTACATGAAATTTGACTCATATTTGTTTAGAGGATAAGTAGAATAATTAATCGATTTTTTTTTATTGCTTAGATGGGTGGACGAGCTCACAGCCCACCTGGTGTTAAGTGGTTACTGGAGCCCATAGACATCTACGACGTAGACGCGCCACCCACCTTGAGATACAAGTTCTAAGGTCTCAGTATAGTTACAACGGCTGCCCCACCCTTCAAACCGAAACGCATTACTGCTTCACGGCAGAAATAGGCAGGGCGGTGGTACCTGTCCGCGCGGACTCACATGTGGTCCTACCACCAGTAACTACGCACATTATAAATTTGCGGGTTTAATTTTTAATACACGATGTTATTCCTTCACCGTGGAAGTCAATCGTGAGCATTTGTTGAGTACGTATTTCATTAGGAAAATTGGTACCCGCCTGCGGGATTCGAACACCGTTGCATCGCTTCAACACGAATGCACCGGACGTCTTATCCTTTAGGCCACGACTTCAGAAAGTTACAAAGAAAAACATCACCAATATTGAACCAGTACATAACAACTGAACTTAAATACAGATTCAGTTCAGTCGTCTTGAATACATATTGACAGTTGATTTTCCAGTGTTGATATTGCGATTACTAACACCGTTGTGGAGGTTTACATGGTTGATGCTTTCTGATCTATTTCGAATCGGTTCTGTATACGTATACACTTCAAATGTTGATATTACGCAAACAGTGTATTTGGTAAATTCAAGGCAATGTTATATCAGCACTTATCAGGTAACGTCAATCGTAAGTTATTTAAATTGAAAATAGAAAAGATATTTACATCCAAAAGATTTATTCATACTTTACTTGACTTGGTGGACTAGTACTTGGTTCCAATTTATAGAAATAGTGAGAGTGTAAAAAAAATTCTAATTAATTAACCAATTTTCATTAAAGGTATCTCTAGTGTAGTTTTATAAATTTGTCAGATTTGTAAATAATTTATAACCGAAAGCATTCATATGTAGTGGTTTGATGATTTATTTGATTGGAAGTTTAACAATTTTATGAAAAATAGATAAAAAATCTAGAATTATATTCAAGAACACGATTACCGTCTCGGCGTATTTAGGTACTGGTGGTAGGACTTCTTGTGAGTCCGCATGGGTAGGTACCACCTCCCTGCCTATTTCTGTCGTGAAGCAGTAATGCATTTCGGTTTGAAGGGCGGGGCAGCCGTTGTAACTATACTTGAGACCTTAGAACTCATATCTCAAGGTGGGTGGCGGCATTTACGTTGTTGATGTCTATGGGCTCCAGTAACCACTTAACATCAGGTGGGCTGTGAGCTCGTCCACCCATCTAAGCAATAAAAAAAAAGCGTTGCCGGATTAGCCCCTTAGGCTACCAGTGTTTAGGTAGGAAAAAAACAAATATTTGGGAATCGCATGCATTAAATAATAGTTAATGGATTTCTACGACAGATCAGATCCACCTGGTAAGTGGTTACTATTGTTCAGTAATATCAGCAATGCCGGACACAGCCCCTGGCAAAAAAATCAATTTTTCTCTTTTAGAAAAAAATCTTTTCTCAGTTGAAGCAGTTATAACTAGAACAGGCAAAAAGTCATTTATTATTGTTTTAATTCAGTTTATTAGCCATTTTCAGGATGAATGTATACAATTTGTACGAAAAGTAATTTGAATTTTGGCTCCACTTCAGACATTTTGTATATAATATATCATACGTTTGTATTTTATACAGATGTCTGTAAAATAAATATTTCACGCTTTCATATGTTAACCAACAGACCTAGATTTTAACATTGGGTTGATTATTACTTAATTCTTATTAAACAAAGTTGTAGTAACAAATTTGATATTAAAAATTATGTGACTATGCGTCAAACCACTAAAAAAGAAGGGAAAAAAGCAGTGAAAACTTAATACGTAGGCAAGTTTTTAAGAAAACGTTTTAATTACACTAATAGCTTTTTTAGTAGTAGAAGTAGTAGTATTAGTAGTAGTAGTAGTAGTAGTAGTAGTAGTAGTAGTAGTCGTTTGAGCAGTCGAGCTTGTAGTCTATCAGAGGGTAAGAGATTACCACCGTCCATCCCGGTTGATTTTTTCTATTTCATAAATCTTTCTTCTTGTTCGTTTTTTTTATTGCTTAGATGGGTGAACGAGCTCACAGCCCACCTGGTGTTAAGTGGTTACTGGAGCCCATAGACATCTACAACGTAAATTGCAACCCACCTTGAGATATAAGTTCTAAGGTCTCAAGTATAGTTGCAACGGCTACCCTACCCTTCAAACCGAAACGCATTACTGCTTCACGGCAGAAATAGGCAGGGTGGTGGTACCTACCCGCGCGGACTCACAAGAGGTCCTACCACCAGTGTGATGTTATAGTTTTAAACATTTGATAATGTTTTTTTGTTTGCTAGAATAAAAGTGAAGTATCAGTAAAATCGATTTTGTAGTTTTTTTAATTTATATTACCAAACCAGTAAAATGAGGTACATTCCAAATTGCAAGTGTGAATAAAGCTCAATTAATTGAATTGTCGGAGTGACGAGCTCTCTTAAATTCAATTAACATTTTAAATTTGAAAATACGCAAAGACTAGCATTTTCCTCGCGTGAAATAGCGATTTTTTTTATTCGAGCTTCACATCGTAATTTCTAGTTCTTTCTTTCATAGTTCTTTTGACAAAAATCATTGAACTCAGTTCCACACTCAATCCGTGCAAGTCCCTCACTTGAAGTATTCAGGAAGGCATTAAAGGAGCACTATCTATCAATTTATATATCAATACAACGTAAATGCGCCACCCACCTTGAGGTATAAGTTCTAAGGTTTCAAGTATAGTTACAACGGCTGCCCCGCCCTTCAAACCGAAACGCATTACTGTTTCACGGCAGAAATAGCCGTGCTCGAAATCGCGAATAAAGTCTGTAGTCAAATTTAGAATAGGTTAATTGTTAATCTTTAATATTACGAGTATTTGTCTATAGTGTAGTCTTGGCGAAATCTGTAACAATAGGACCATAATAATGTTAAAATTTATAATATCAATTAATTATAGTCGAATTTCGACTACTGCGGGACCACTAGTTAATCAAATTACGTGAATAGGAATGAAAAGTAACATTTAATCTGCAGTAATAAGTGAATACTGAATAATTTAGTGCAAAATCCAATTTGTATTGCAATTCAATTTCCTTCAAATGGGCACTTGTAAATCGTTTAGTTCCGTTCCTTTTGGTTTTCCGAAAACAATTTGAAACAGATTTCATTATAAAATGCAGTGTCCGGATTACCGTGTTCCTTGTACAAACGATTTTAATTAATTGCTTTTCCGCACCGGCGATGGATTAAGCCGAGGCTAAAACTGTTTTATTGTCGATTTTGGTCTTCGGAGGTTACCGTAAATTGAATATTGTGTTTTAACTTCGATTTTCAGTCTAGAACTTTCGACGGCTTTGTGTTTGTTAAATTAATTTGTAATAAAATATTAACAGAGTCTGTTGATCTTAGGTGCGAAGTTTTGATTAAAATGCTTTACGCTGTGAGTTCGTTGGATTAATAAATTAGGATGAATTAATTATTATGTTTATTTAAAATTCGAATGATTAATAATTAAATATTGAAATAGGGATATCATTTTTCGAACAACAGACAACAAAAAGGAATAAAATGAATGACGTCATAACAAATTATGTGGATAAAATTGTGGCTTGGTGTTACCAAATAGATATTTCAAACATCGTTAAACTACACACATATTTCATTAACGGCCATGTTTCGTTTTGTTAACTCTAGGGATTATGTGGAAGGACTTAATGAAATACATTTACTTATTGTGATACATTTTCTTTTCAACAAATTTATCCCATATACCCTATTTTAGTGTGACGAGTTACTAAATAAAAATTTTCTTGTGAATCACAAAAAAGGCCAAACGAATAAATGTATGTTTAGTGATGCACATTAATTAAATCTTTTTTTTCTTTTTTTTTCTTTTTTTTTTTAAATAAATAAATAAATATTTACTAACAATCACGCCACGTTAACTGGACCCGTGATAAGTTCGTAAAGAACTTGTATTACAGGTACCAGATAACGGATATAAATGTAAGAAATGTATTATACACATACATATATTTAATATACATCCATAACCCTGGAAAATACATTTATATTTATCATACAAATATCTTCCCTTGGCGGGATTCGAACCCGCGACCCCCTTGTGTAGTGACCATGTAACTTACCACTACACCAGACGGCCGTGTATTTAACACAAATTCGTTTAATTATATGTAGTACATCAGTTGGTATTATACTTCTTTGTTTCAATATAAAATAACAGAGATATTATCTGATAGTACCGACACGAAAACTACGCAATATATTTCTGATACTTCTAGATTGTTTTAGCAATGGCATATGATTAAAACAAATACACCTTGAGTTCAGCCGTGTAGATGATTAATTTAATCACGGACAAGACTTGGCTGGGTGTTGTTCGTTTCACAGTTGCAATAATACAGGATCGACGGCCGTCAGTCAACACGGTGCCACTTGACACGAGTTCCACATTGAGCCGATGGTTTATTCATGGCCCTCTGAGCCTCTCACGTCTCAGTAAGTGCACAGATCGTTTGGTTTTGCACTACACTCCGGTACACATGTGCATAGTCTACGTTAAGGATATTTGCGTTCGACGGCTAAGAATATTCGATACTAGATTTCAGTTCTGCTCTTCTTTTACCTTAAAGTTGATTTTAATTTTGTTCTTTAATAAAAATAAAGAATCTGTTTCGTATAGTAATTGACAAAGGATATAACCGATAATCTTAAATTTAACGAATGCACGCTGCGTGCTAATTCTCTCTTAAATATACATATTATTATAATATTAATAAGGTGCTAGAATAATTGAGGAAATAATTAACGAAGCTACGTTTGAGAATGTCTATATAAAATAGTAGTAAGAAAATTTCGTAAACCTATGTCGGTTCATAGAATTTGCATCCAGCAATGTTCGAAATTAATGCAATTTATTGTTTAAGTTTCGAATCAAATGTGTTTGTTTTTGAAAAATTCAAGACGTCATAGTAACCGGGACTGATGTAAAATGGAAAATTATTGACGTCCATAGTTTGTATAGGAGTGTATATTATTTGCGTGCCGTACTAATCTGTAACGGGGTCTGGGCTGGTAAACATTGCGGTTAATTTGTTTTGTGTGCTCAATTATTAACCCTTTGATAATTTTTTGTATTATTGTTCGGTTTTAGTGGGTAAAATAATCATAATACTGATTCATCACTTCACTCAAGCTATACTGAAAAAAAAAACAAGAAAAAAATTTGAATTTCGAATTACTTTAAATATTATCCACATCTTTTAAGTATGTGATCTCTTTGCATTGAAAATCCAAATGTTCCAAATTTTTTATTGAAATGCTTTTGCTGTGTGTGTCATTGTATAATTTCAATAAAAGTAAGCAGCGTTGTGGTAATTTATTTATTTATTCTTTAATTTAATCTTGTAATAAATTAAAATCCACAGTGCAGTAGTCACTAGACCAGGTCAGGCAATTTGAATGAATTGACAAATCATGTGCATACAATCAATGTTGAATGTTTAGGAACCTACTTCAATAGACAAACGTTATTCTATCTATACTAATATTATAAAGAGGAAAGATTTGTTTGTTTGTTTGTTTCGAATAGGCTCCGAAACTACTGGACCGATTTGAAAAATTGTTTTTCCATTAGAAGCCGACATTGTCCCTGATGAACATAGGCTACTTTTTTTTTAAAGAAAAATTATTATTATTATTTTTTTTCTCTATTTTTTTTTTTTTTTTTTCATTATTGCCTTTGTAGGCAGACGGGCATACGGCCCACCTGATGGTGTGTGGTTACCGTCGCCCATGGACTTCAGCAATGCCAGGGGCAGAGCCAAGCCGCTGCCTACCGCATGTGTGTTTTAATGTTTCCGAAGCGAAGCGAGGGCGGGTCGCTAGTATCTAGATATATTCCATTTGCTTCGTAAATGCGTGTTGTACGAGTAAGTAACGACTATGTCCATTGAACCGGCCTAGAGAAACCCTCTCGTGACCGCCGAACACAGAAATCAAATTAGCCGAATCCCTTTGACGAAGTTGGAGTTTGTTCTAGCAATCGGTTCAACTACGAAATTATTAACTAGCTAACAAGGCGACAGTCAAACTATGTTTGTTTGTAGCGCGTGTTTACTTTGATGTTTCCCATTACATTTACAAGGACTATATATAAGTATGTCCATATGTGCCTTTTGTATGTGAATATTTTGCATATTAAACTATTTAAACAAATAATCCTTTCTATTATTTTGTAACAATTTCTCCTAGAAGGTTCATGAAAGTTTAATAGAGATTATAATTAAGATGGATTAGAAAATAGATTACAAGATTGTGTCATAAAAATTTAAAGATAACGATGTAAAATCGCATCGTATTTTCTTTCAATTCGTCTTATTCAATTATTCCGTAAAAAAAAAAAAAAATTGCCTTTCTAGGCAGACGAGCATACGGCCCGCCAACCATGGTGAGTGGTTACCGTCGCCCATGGACTTCAGCAATGCCAGGGGCAGAGCCAAACCGCTGCCTACCGAAAGCCAAGCCGCTGCCTACCGAATTAATCGTCCTACTCTTGAAGAACAATTATTACTGCATAATTAACATTTAATTTTCTAGCACGAAGGTGTGCTGTGGAATCGCATAGCTTCGTATGCTCCGCTACTCAATGAACATTAGAACACACATTATGTACCAAATGACTTAAGTGAAAGTTCATAAATAACTGTTCTCAAAACTACATACATATATGTTGGAATTAGTAGAATAATTAATAGAAGCATCTCTTGACGTTGCAGGTTAGACGTGGTACTGCACATTCCCGTCGGTAAACTTGTGACAAGCTACAGCAAACAAACTCGAGTCGAACTGTAAATTAAGATTAGAACTAACCAAGTGCACCGTGAAACTTCCACGAAAATATTTACCATCTTCAAAGGAAAGCTCGCCGAGACGTCGCGCGTCGCTCATGACGTAATATTTAATTTTCTTTAGAACACGTTTAAAAGGTACTGTCTATTTTAAATTGATAGTTTTCCTTGCATTTCGCTTTTATACTGAGATCTATTTCTTCACATTTCATATCTTTTGAAGATAGACTAGTCTCTACCTGATGGTGAGCGGTGAATGGTCACAGTCGTTATCGGCCATTAGCAGAAGCAATTAAGCGGCTGCTTATCGACGGGGTCTCTTTTAAGCTGATTGATGACGTACATGTTATAGAGAAACGGAAACTCACAACTCTGGCAGTTACGAATATGCTGTCCTATGCAAAGCAGTCATGCGTTTCGGCTTGAAGGTTGGTACAGCCGTTATAGAATATTATTGATACTTTGAACCAAAATTTCGAGGTAGGTAATCCATGGAATCCGATTATCACTTTACATCAGGCGTTATGTAATCAATAAAAAACACTAGAAATTGAATTTTATTACGAAACTGGACCTTACGTGGCAGTACGGATATCTAGCATGATATTGTTCATTTAGTAGTACCTACTGTATTTTCTTCAGTTTTCACGACTCGTACACATTATTAAGACTACTCTTACGGGCACGTCGATAGACCGTCTTTCGTGACCACGAAAACTGTAAAGTACTCTAAACCAGAGAAATAATATAGTGACATAAAAAAACTCGAGTATAAACCGTAAAAGTACTTTTAATTAAGTCTACGACTCTCGGAAATCGAAGAAAATATTACGGTAAAAATAGATTTAATTACTTTTAGTACTGATCTTGTTCACGAGTCCGAAGGTACGAAAATCAAGGAAAAACAAAAAGTTTTGGTTTGTGTTACAATATTTGATTTTACAATTATGGACTCAACCCATTTAGAAGCGCACCTTTTAGAATTTAGTAGAAAGCAAATAAATAAAATGAAACATGTTTCTCCTGTATTCAATGGCCAATACAATTCATTCTATTTGAGAAATGATAAAAGTGATTGGAAATCGATTTCAATTTGAATCGAGGAACCGAGTACAATGAATGGTTCAGAACTTTTTTAATATCATTTAAACAACGTTCGGGTTTAACATAATTACTAAAACTTTCACTAGCGGTTTTTTATCACTTTTAATATATAAAATCGATTATTTCGATAGATTTGAGTGTCTATTAAATTTCCATACATTGTTTTATTCATCCTCCTCCTTGCGTCGTATTCCTCATTGCTGAGGGTCGTGACCACCCTTTTGTATCACCTTCGCATGCACGATCTTTCTCCATCCATTCTTGTCTCTGGCAGTGTGGAGGGCGTTGTGAAACGTGGAATCAAGAGCGGTACGGATTTGGTCGGACCAACGTATTGGGCTGCGCCCCCGAAGTCTTTTCCCCGAGGTTTTATTCATATATGTATCTAATATAACTAGTGATCCCGCAGTAGTCGAAAATCAACTATAATTATTTGAAATTATAAGTTTGATCATTTTTATGGTTTTATTGTCATAGGTATACTTCTTTGATCACAAATTTCACCAAGACTACACTTACACTATAGACAAATAATCTTAAATATAAACGATATTAACTTATTCTCAATTTCAATTTTACTTTTACAATTATAATTTTTTCAATTTACGTCATAGATGTCTATGGGCTCCAGTAACCACTTAACACCAGGTGGGCTGTGAGCTCGTCCACTCATCTCAATGGCAATATAAAAAAAAAATTTGATCACAGCCTAAGCAATAACAAAAGTTTGACAATAAATAAAGAGTTTGAATATGTGTGTGTGTCAAATACGTGGTAGCGTGTGTAATGTTTTATTTATTGATTCAATGTATTAAAATATTGCACTCCTTCTCTTATAAGTGTGGGAAATTTCATACTCCTCCGTCCGTGCAATTTTCGTAAAAAGGGGTACAAAGCTTTTGCTTCACGTATTAATATATAGATTCTAAGCAGAGATAACCCGTTCGTTTTATTTTATAAATAATATAAAGGCGTATGTTATTTCCTTCTTTTGTATGTTTCCTCAATGCACTTTTGATTCTAAGTGACTTGGTAATATTTCAAAGGGCGACTCGTAAGCCTGCACGAGTAGGTACCACCGCCCTGCCTATTTCTGATGTGAAACAGTATTGCGTTTCAGTTTGTGGAAGAGTGCGACAGTTGTGTACTTTAAAGTTGAGACTTAGAACTCATGTCTCAAGGTGGGTAGCGGCATTTACGTTGTTGATGTCTTTGGGCTACAGTAACCACTTAACATTAGGTGGGCCGTGAGTTGGTCCACCCATCTAAATAATAAAGGAATATATCCGGGACGATATTGTTTTGATTGATTTCCACGTGAATAAAAATCTTTTTTATTTTAAATGTTGCTATAATTTACTAAGCAATGTGAAAGCATGGTACTTATGACTTTTCAGTACCAGTATACTACTTAGTATACTACTTACTTATCTAAAGTAAAAATTTATCAACTACATTTAATATTATTCAGCCCTGTGAACTATGTATCTTTCAGCGCAACATTACTATTTAGTTAACTAAAATTAGTTAATTGTCTCAATCCGTCATACAAATAATATTATGTAAACATTAATATTTTTTTACTGTGATCCGTTTTTAGGTAATAGGAATATTAGTTTACAATTATAAATTTACAATGTGATCTTCAAATATAAATCACGTTATACAATATTCAAGCTTCTTTCATCATAAGTATATTATTAATACCTGAAGCAAAAACTTTGTATCCCTTTTTACGACGGACGGAGGAGTATGAAATTTTCCACACTTATAGAGAATATAGAGAAGAAGTGCACAATGCAATTTTTTTTTTTAAAATAATGCATAAAAGATACTTTAAATCAATAAAGAAAACATTACACACACTACATACCATGTATTTCACGCACACACGCATGCATACTATTTATTGTCAAACTTTTGTTCTTGACGTCTGTTGTCAAAGTGAGATTAAATATTGTTTGTCTTTGATAATATTTGTTTTTTGTGTACTCTTGGCGAAATTTGTGATTATAGAAGTATAAAATTCCAATTAATTATAGTCGAATTTCGACTACTGCGGGACCACTAGTTCATCGAATTTTGTTATTAAATGTTTATTCACAATTTTGTCAAAGTAGGATCTCGCATTCTTCCGCTGTCATCGTCGCATTTCAAATATTTTCATTCAATGAAAGCCATTGTTGCAGTTTGCATAAGGACATACATATGCATGAAGTGACAGTCATGAAAGCGGACCCGTCGCATGTAAATTGAATAGGCAATGCGCCTGACGAAAATAACACAGCGGAAAACAACACTGACAAATTCGTTTTGTATTTAAACAAGCGAATGATTTCGCACGCTGCGTCACCGCTGTAATGCACATATAAATGAATCGTAATGTATAAGTTTAAAAAAATAAATTCATGTTGAAAATGCTTTTCATTCTGCATATTTTAATGAAAAGTGCTTCAATTACATTACGATCTTTGTCCAAATTTAATATTCATCATTAAAGGTCTGGATAATGTCGAACATAATTGTAATTTTAAATAACAAGCTTAATACGAATAAAACTTGCTTTGTGCATTTAACTAAGTCTAATAGAATTGCTTTTATGTTGTTTATGTGAGTTGTATATACATTCTAAATAAATATTATTTATTTATTTTTCATAAATTAATCGTGATGTATATATAGTTTTTGAAATTTCATTAATCTTGAAAGTCCTTTTCGTTCTGCATATTTTCATGAAAAGTGTTACACCACGACCTTTGTCCAAGTTAATATTCATAATTAAAGGTCTCGATAGTGCCGAACATAATTGTAGTAAATAAATACGTATAATAACTACAAGCTTAATACGAATAAAACTTGCTTTGTGCATTTAACTAAGTCTAATAGAATTGCTTTTATATTATTTATTTGAGTTGTATATACACTCTAAATAATTATTGTTCACTTTTTATCTACTTTCGATTAAGTCATTTCATATCGAGTGATTAATGACAATACAGACCTATTTACGAGTTGACATTATGCCTTAATTGTTGTTGACGGCGCCGGCGTTAACTAATCTCGATAATTAATAGGCTCCGCCGAGCAATTTCACACGCCGACAACACTCGGCGACTATGATCCCTTTGGCGTGTACGAAAAATTCTGCGGAAATCCCTTTGTTGTTAAAACGAAACATTCTGCTTTTTACGTCTCAAATAATAATTCAAAGGCTCACTATCCGGCCTTTGATGTCAACTATTCAGTGACCTTTCGGGAAATATCTGATCGGTTCATTCCTTAAAATTATTAAGGTATTTATTTATCGTAAAGGCGTCCTAAATTGATTTCCTGATTTCTGGTGGTTGGATGCTCATCCGAAAAATCGGATTAAAACACACGTCCGTTCGTGTATAGATACATCAGAATATATTTCCGTCGATCGAACAGGGACGAATGAGTTAAAACAAACTCATCAATCACCTAGGTTTAACAATTTTATTTTGGGATTTTTAGCGAATATTTCGGGGGAGTGATCTATCTCGCCGCTAATTTGTTATTCTTTGAGTTATTGCTCAATTTTATGGGACATTCGGATTATTGGTATTTGATTCTCACGACTGTGAAATACGATAAATACAGGCACTTTCATAACGTGAAATGTTGAAAACGTTATCAATATTAGAAAATACTTTCAAAAATTAAATTAATAATGTTTAATATGAAATGAATTAGCATTGCTGGAGTCAATTGAAATAGCAACGTCGCCACCTGCCTTGAGAAATCAACACCAAATATCAATCATGTAATGCATAAACTAAATTTTTAAATCAATTTAAAAGTACCTAAATTCAAATTTGATTCAGAACATATTTTTTTAAACAAAACAATATAATATTTTATAAAAAAATCTATAGCTTACTTTATCGTATCTGCCGTGAAGCAGTTATCCGTTTCGGTTTGAAGGGTGGGGAAGCCGTTGTAACTATACTGAGACCTTAGAACTTATCTCAAGGTGGGTGGCGCATTTACGATGTGGATGTCTATGGGCTCCAGTAACCACTTAACACCAGGTGGGCTGTGAACTCTTCCACTCACATAAGCAATAAAAAAAAACCCAAATATTATCAGAAACCAGAACCTTTAAAATTAGTGCCTTTTATTAAAAGTACCTTTAGTAGAACTTACAGCACTATTCACACTGAGGGAAAGTTAGAACGTAGGTATGTAAATAGTATTGTAACCGACCCGGTAGATTCAACTGTTGACAAATGAAACAGGCACTGACACTGACAGGGTTGTAGTCTAGCTGCATTTTAAATTACATATCCGTCTCAGGTCATAGTGCTATCAGTTCACTAATCTAGGAAATCGTTTACTTCAGAATGAATATTTTGTTCTGAAAAACTCGATACAATGTAATTTTTCAACTTTTATATTCGGTTTTCCATGAGATTGGTAATATTTATTATAGTAACTTTAAAGTGTTTGAAAGCCATAAAGCAGTTTACGCTGACCCTTTTTACACACAATTTTAAGCTATTGCATTGATTTTATTGCGGGCTTTGAGCACGGCGACTGAATCAAGAAATTCCGTAACGAAAATAACCTGACACCTCCACTACGCCTACTATGTAGCTCGCGTTCAACACATTCACACGTTGCGCTTGTGTAGCGTTAGTGAATAAGCGCGCGGTGTGACGACGCACTGCCGCATGCATATTAAGAAAAGTCTGCCCATCTCTCCCTCGCGCGGTCTAGGTTATGAGTGTGAAGGGGACAGTTAATGTTTTGCTTTAGTTAATATTTATAAATATAGCGTGGTCTTATTTTATTGTTGTTTTAATATTAAATTATTATTGTCGATTTATAATTGCATAAGTTGATAAAAAATGCTATGCAATAGCTTTACCGCGGCAGTCTCCGAGTGCTACACGTGTTTTATTTTTTAATTTTTTTTATTGTCCTTGTAGGCAGACGAGCATACGACCCACCTGATGGTGAGTGGTTACCGTCACCCATGGACTTCAGCAATGCCAGGGGCAGAGCCAAGCCGCTGCCTACCGCTTAATACTCTCCACAAGCCTCGTTTGAAGAAAGACATGTCATAGCGCTCATAGCATAGTTTGCATATAGACAGCGTCGGGTACCCCGTGACGAAGTGTACCGGCAAGTAGTTATGTTCCATACGTATGTATTTCAACTACGGCGCTTATTATACGATATGTCAACCCGAAAAGTTTCTGGTGCGCGCCGAAATGCACTTTCCGCAATTCACAGTAGATCTCGCTAGCTGCCAGAAGCTTGACAGATCGCTTAATCTTCTGATCTGCCTTAGGATCCTCTGCCTTAGGCCATGTATTATAATATGCACCTGAGCTCATCCGAGGGTAGTTGGGTGCGCACCTAAATTCACTACTACGATTCCGAACTCCACCTAGTCAGTTGCCGGACTCATCCAAAATTCAAGTCAAAGTAAACGAGACAAGCTCTTACTTTTCATTGGAGACTGGAAACTATTTCTATTGGTGATCTGGATGCTGCCACCGGCATGTAGGCAGCGGCTTGGCTGTAGGCAGCGGCTTGGCTCTGCTCCTGGCATTGCTGAAGTCCATGGGCGACGGTAACCACTTACCATCAGGTGGGCCGTACGCTCGTCTGCCTACAAAGGCAATAAAAAAAAAAGTAGAGTTGAAATGGTAGTTGGTAATCACCAGCCAGGATGTGCAAAGAGATAGGCTTCTTAATCTTTTGAAGCGATAAGCTTTTTGTTATTTTCTCGTAAACGTACCTGTGGAGCATCATAGATTTTTTTTATTTCACCGCATAGAGGGGTAAACGATTTACTTGGTGTTAAATGGTTAGCAGAGTCTACAGATATCGCAACGTGAATACACCTAGCGCTTTGAAACGTAACGTCAAAGTCTCCATCGTGTTGTATAGCGGTTGCCCTGCTCTTTGAAACAGAACACGTGACTGTTTTGGGATAACAATACGCAAAATGGGCTGATAATTAAAAATACTTTTATCCGTTTGATCTCATGTATCTTAATGTCATCATATACGGGTATTTATAATAACATCACGATAAGTATCGTAAATAATAAATATTTTAACGAGCGCTTTTTTGATTTCGTAAATTCTAAAAAGAATTTTGAATAGCAGACGTCTGTAGATATTTTGTTGTTTTATTTAGCTTGACCTCCAGAATACTAATCTAGGTCGAGTTTCGGCGCAAATAATGAACTAAAATAAACAATGAAAATGTAGCTTTGAAATTCTCATTACTGTACTGAATACGATTAGGGCTCAACCGTATTATTTCGTTTTTCGTTTTAGAGAGCATCTTGAGTTGGGCAAAATACAAAATCGTTTGAGATAATCGTCACTTAGGCGCACTTAAAAATCTTTATAACATCGATTTGTCTGAAGTGCTTCGAGTAGATACGAGGCGATGATGAATGTTCTTTGATCTTGTCTGTTTACGAGCTCATTAGCAGCTGGAGCTTCGCATGACAAGCTTTTTAAAAGACGCCGTAACGCACAAGGATGACGTAAGAGATAACACCATGCTTTATCAAAGCGATTTCGCGCCATAGTACCCTATCAAATTTTACATTGTTAATTTTGTTTTTTTCTGTCATTAGTAGATATGTATTTGTTTATTATTATGGGTCCATTGAAATTTATGGCTTTTGATGAAATAATGTATATGTTCTTGAGCAATGTCAAATAAAGAATCCGGTTTCAAGTTGGACGTATTAATTAGTATTTGCAACGGTGGCACTCTGCCGTCGGCTTGGCTCTGATCCGGTGCAGGAACTCACCGAGGCGATCATGCCCAGTGAGCAGCTGCGTGAGCCGGAAAATGAGGCGTCCTCTGTCACAATTCACCCAATCCACAAGGACCGGGTGAATCGCCTCGACGGTCTTACGACCAGCCGAAGGATCGGCCAGCCGTCTGGACCATGACTCCAGCTCGGACCGCCGAGATTGGGCCCTCCGCGCTCTGATCACATTGGGGTTGGGACGCGCCACGCTCCAGGCACGAAGGTCAGCCCGCCACTGATAATCAGCGGCGAGCGTAAGGTACTTCAATTGCACCCCGACCCCGATACGGACGCCTTCAACCACGATATGGGCATCGACAGGTGGCACTCTCCGGGGCCCATGGAACCACATGGCCTCGGATTTACTGAGCGCCACTTTGAGGCCCAATTTCCTGATTTTGCCGACATGCGCCACCCTAGCGGTAGCAAGACGGGCAGACTCTGCAAAACTCCCTCCCCGGGTCACGACCAAAGTGTCGTCTGCGTAACAGATGACGCTCAGGCCCAGAAGAGGGCACCCATCAGCACCCAGTCATACCCAATATTCCACAAAAGAGGACCGAGCACCGACCCCTGTGGAACACCGCGCCTGACCGGAAACCGGTGCAGGATCCCGCCGTGTCCGGTACACGTGACCGATCTGTCCTCCAAGTAGGAACCCACCAGCCGGCGAAGGCAGAGGGGTACTCCTTTACACGAGTATTTTTTTAATATATTTTTTATTATTATAATTCGTTGATGTTCTTCGCGCACCTCTCATTCAGTTGAGATAAAATATTGTTGTTAGTGCCATAAAATTTATTGGAAATATTGTTATTTCCGTTTGTTGTTACCGGATTCTACAGTCATAATAACGTGAATGCTTCTATTTACCATGAGACCTGGAGACAAAGTCTTAAACCGTCACTTCGCTGTAAAAAAGGCATGTTCAAAAGGTTAGTGCTATTTTAGAAATTCATGCTTAAACTTAGCAGTAGTTATGATGAATAATGGTAAAGTTAAATTGACATAGAACTTATTAACATTGATTGATAAAAAGATAGTTTCGACTTACCCTGTGATTTTATAAATCATGTGAAAAATATTAGTGTATTAGTAAAATCATGTCATATCAGTACTAGTTGCTTCAGCTCTTTTTGGCATTTTATTCTGCAGGCATTTTATTTATTTTACTCAATAATATTCGATATATGACGATATACGAGTATAAAGTTTTCGGTTCGCTGGTCACGGACTGTTCTGCGATTGCATCGTTTGTAGACCGATCTCGTGAACATATTATACTTGCGTTACGGAATTTTATGGAACAAATAATTAAATGATTTTATTTGACTTTCCAATAGTATTGTTTTTTTTTTAAATAATTAATTAGGGAATATATTCTGAAACAAACACGCAAATGATGTTATGAAATGTACACCAATTATTAATTGCTGTTTGAGTCTATTGACAATGCACATGATGACACGCATGCAAATGTATAGAGTGCTACAATCTTCACACAACACTTGCAATCATATTTTTTTTATCTAAATATTTTAAAGAAATCAATAGTAACAACTAGTTCGAACACTAATATAAAAAATGGAAGGAAACGCGTTAGAAAACGTGAAATGTAAAATGTGGAATGAACATTGAATTACTGGTATACCGAAGGTATGTATGATGTTTTGCCTCTTAGGTCATTAATAAGTTAGTAAATTAAGGACATGCTTCACATGCAAAGCAGAAATTTGAAGTTAACGTTGTAATTCACGTGTATTCATGAATAACGAATTTAAATTCGTTTCGGAGATACTGTTTGAAGACACACGACGTGTTGAATGTGGTACATAAGTTATATTTAGGTGCCTACTTGCGATTCATTTCCACTATATTCACCAACAACATATCAATTTCGTTTTTGAATTTAAGTTTTCATCTTTTCTATAACCTTTACTATTTACTACTTCTTTAATACTTATGTATGTTTGAACGCATGTTCGTCGTCGTGGCCCAAAGGATAAGACGTCCGGTGCATTCGTATGTAGCGATGCACCGGTGTTCGAATCCCGCAGGCGGGTATCAATTTTTCTATTGAAATACGTACTTAACAAATGTTCACGATTGACTTCCACGGTGAAGGAATAACATCGTGTAATAAAAATCAAACCCGCAAAATTATAATTTGCGTAATTACTGGTGGTAGGACCTCTTGTGAGTCCACACGGGTAGGTACCACTACCTTGCCTATTTCTGCTGTGAATTAGTAATGCGTTTCGGTTTGAAGGGTAGGGCAGCCGTTGTAACTATATATTTTTTTTTTTTTTTTCCCTACCTATGCTGATAGCCTTGAGAGGCTATTTCAGCTTCGCCCTAACGTTAGTAGGTGAGCTCGCGGGGCTCAACCGGAGAGTTGCTAACACTGACCCTAGCAAGAGCAGTGCTTCGCAGAATCTACCACCGGATCGGAAACGCGACCCACTGAGAAGATCCGGCGAGAAACTCAGTGGGCTGTGTCTATGGGTTAGTTCGCTCGTCGAGCCCTTCGTCGCAAGCGACGGGTTCGACGAGGACGGTGACCGGGGTAACTATACCGAGACCTTAGAACTTATATCTCAAAGTGGGTGGCGCTTTACGTTGTAGATGTCTATGGGCTCCAGTAACCACTTAACACCAGGTGGGCTGTGAGCTCGTCCACCCATCTAGGCAATAAATAAAAAAAAAAGTTCTAATTCTTCTTCTTTTCCCACTTGACAGAGTGGTCGTGATCATTATACTGCATTGATACTAGATATTTTTTTGTACTTTTTTGTGTGTAATGTTTAATATTTTAATTCTGAATATTAAATGGATTTTTTAATGTATTTTTATCATTTAAATTGTAATCTCTTCTATACCCCAATGTCGCTCTATTTAATCAGAAATATATGCTTGTTTTTGTGCTTAAAAGTAATGCATAACTAATTTATTAGTTACTAACAAGTGGTCAAACAAACAAAACTTCATTAATACTTCGAACATCACAATAGGAATTATGAAAAGTCAGTGCGCTTGGCACGTAGTGAAAATGTATATTTATAGTTTAGTGCACTTTGCAGTGCGCACAGAGTGGTCTTAAGACTCGCCTCCTATGTTCCAAGAGTCGCAAGTGTTTTACTGAAACGGACCCTCTCTCGAAGTTCATGCGCGGAAAATATCGTTGAAACTTTGTATTGGGGTATCCGACTTGACAATATTTTACGTTTATTTTCTGATTAGATAATTTTCTACTCTCGTCGATTTGAGACTTGAAAAACTTGTAGTATCGAAGCTTCAACGTTGAAGTTTGAAATTGAGGTTTTCATATTTACTAGTGGCCTATTCGCAGTAGTCGATATTCGACTATAATTAATTGAAATTATAAGTTTAAACATTATTATGGAGCTATTGTCAAACACTATTATAATTCGATAATATAATCACAGTATTCGCCAAAACTGCACTATAGATCAATAATATTAAAGACAAACAATATTAATCTATTTTCAATTCGACCACAGACTTTAAACAATAACAAAAGTTTCCCAATTGACAGTAAACAAAGAGTATATTTTTATGTATGTGTTGTGTCAAATACATGGTAGTGTTTGTAATGTTTTCTTTATTGATATAAAGTACTTTTTATGCATTATTTTAAATAAATATTAGCATTGTGCCCTCCTTCTCTATATTCTCTATAAGTGTGAGAAATTTCGTACTCCTCCGTCCGTGCAATTTTCTTAAAAAGGGGTACAAAGTTTTTGCTTCACGTATGAGTATTCCAATATTTAAATGTTCTAAGAACTATTCAACGAATATGTATTGCAGAGATATAGACGACGAAAGGAAGATCTTTCATCGAGCGGGTGATATTGCTCGGTAGACCGACAGTCCGAATGTTGTTGTTCGGAACTTGTATATATGCGCTTTATCTTGAAAATGTCGTAAGCGAGATTCAGACATCTGTCGAATATCTTGCGTTGTATGATTGCTACCACCACAGTATCTTGTCTGTATATACGTTTTCTTAGTTAACGAAAGCACCAAAGTATATATAGCTCATAATTACGGGTCGCTTAGAGGGCAAGCGCGCCGCGGGCAGAACACCAGCCAGATCTAGCAAGAGAAGCACTTGGTGGTAGTCTGTACCATGCAGTCCATGCCACCCATGATCGAGCACATTGGAAGTACGTCACAAGTGGTCGCGATCCTCAGTAGTGAGGGAACGATATAGAAGAAGGCATTCTCGTTATCGACAACGTTCTATTCAAATTCAAATTCAAAATCATTTATTTCAACTTGGATGTCATCAAAAACACACTTGTTGAATGTCAAAATGTAAAAGAAAATTTTAACTCTACCACCGGTTCCAAAAAAAGCCACAGTCCTGAGAAGAACTGGCGAAACAAACTCAGCGGGCTTTTTTTTTTTTTTTTATCAAATTTTTTTTTTTTTTTTTAAATAAGAAAACATATTTGCATTATACGAAAAAACAAGTCAAAAAAATACAATTCAAATAAATAATAATAATAATGAAAAATGAAAAGTTCTGTGAGATTAAGAATGAAATTGGTAGCCCTTCTATAACACGGTAGATATATTTCTACAAAGTCCCGTATTGTGCGAAACCGTAATAAATGAGACTAGAAGCCAGTACAAAAAGGAGAGTAATTTTTCTGAATGAAACATCTCAACTATGTCTGTATGTATTTTTAAACTATTATACATAAAAAAATATGCTGAAAATTTTCGATTATTCCCATATGTTGTGTACACGTAGTACATAACGTAATTTTCTACATAATTTTAAACAAAAATCTCATTATCATGTTGTAGAAGTTCCGTGCTATAGGAGGGTTTCCTGTACTTCAAATTATGAGCTAGCATTAGAATTTCAAGGTTTTAAATAATTAAAAGCGAATATTTTGCTAAATTATCTTTCTTTTTTTTTCTTTTCTTTAACAATGTAGGTGCGCAGGTTGGTGTTTAATTTTATTAATTTTCAACGTCGTTATCTCGAGTCTCGAGTAATTAGTGGTAGCCTATATAATTGAAACGAGTTTTCCACCTCTATAAAGGAAACTCTTGGTTACTGAACAAATTTGATACTGAAATTTCCCCCATTTGCTTAAGCGGGAAAATATTACGAAATTTTATTCAGAGTTTTTTCTTTTTAATTTTTTTTTCCATTTATTTTTTCAGTTAACAACAATTCCTGTAATTTAACTCAAATACAATACTGTTATAAAGTTATTGTCATGTTAAAGAAAAACTAAAATGAAAAATGATGGAATGGCATTTTTTTATTTGCATCTAAAAAAAGATTTGTTTAACGTTTAGACATCCTTATCTTATTCATTCTCAATATTTTTCTCGTAATACCAAATTTGTTTCTTCTTTTTACATCGATATTCAGCTTTCTGATAATTTGATCATAAGAAACAACCAGTGACAGTTCGAGTAACTCGGTGGCACAAGTGCTCTAAGCTGCTGGGTCGAGGGTCGTGGGTTCAATTCCGGCATCGCGAAAACATTTGTGCTATCAACAAGTTTGTTTGAACTTTGTCTGAGTCTTTAATATCTTTAAGTGTAAAAAAAATCTAATAATAAAAAAAAATCTAATATTAAAAAAAAAGACATGCCCATTGAGTTTCTTGCCAATTCTTCTCAGGACGGAGGCTAGTTTTTCTGAATTGGCGTTAGTTCTTTTGACGTTCAACAAGTATGTACTTTCATTTATGTTGAATATTTTTTATTTTATTTGATTTGTATCTTTTTAAACGTACATTTTTATGTACAGTCTCTGGTCCTAGTTTGGGGCCAGAGATGACCGGGTGTGACTTGTCGCCGGTTGTTATTATTATTAAAGTCTCGTCTGTATTCCGAGCTTTGATAGAATATGCACGTTGGACCGACAGCCTTAGTGTTCTGTTCAATTAAGACCAAGTTTTTTAATGCATAAATCGGTGGACTAGCTCACAGCCCACCTGGTGTTAAGTGGTTACCGGAGCCCATAGACATCTACAACGTAAATGCGCCACCCACCTTGAGATACCGTATGTTCCATGGGGAGTGCTCTGAGGAATTGTTCGAGATGACACCGGCATCTCGTTTTTACCATCGCACCGCCCGCCTCCGGAGTAGAGTTCATCCATACTACCTGGAGCCACTGCGGTCATCCACAGTGCGTTTCCAGAGATCTTTTTTGCCACGTACCATCCGGCTATGGAATGAGCTTCCCTCCACCGTGTTTCCCGAGCGCTATGACATGTCCTTCTTCAAACGAGGCTTGTGGAGAGTATTAAGCGGTAGGCAGCGGCTTGGCTCTGCCCTTGGCATTGCTGAAGTGCATGGGCGACGGTAACCACTCTCCATCAGCTGGGCCGTATGCTCCTCTGCCTACAAGGGCAATAAAAAAAAAGATATGAGTTTTAAGGTCTCAGTAGGAATAGTTACTAAGTTTGCTAGTTATGAAAATTTTCTTCGCCTCGGTCGCCTTGTTATGAAATATCTCTTCGTCAATATAAGATAAGACGAAGTATTTCTCGACGTCTCGCTTCCCTTAACAGTCTGAACGCTTATCAGGACGATAAGCGGCAAACGACCCCGCTCCCGAGAAAGCCGCTATCATTTTTTATAACGCAATATGCCGCTCGTAAATAGTCTGGGGCCCTTTAGGTTATTTGCTTTTGTCTTAGGAGCCTCGGGAAACGTCTCAGCGAATCTACCGGTTTGTTTATTCAGAGCGAGTGAAACTCATTGTTTCGATTTATATAATTCCGAGTGTGTAATATTTACCGTTCCATTATAAATGTTTCATTGTTTGAATGAGATTTCGATTGTTTCAATTCCCTTCTGTTCTAGTCCCCGGCCCTATGGTGTAGCTCAGATGTTTTTGGATGGTTAATGGATAATTTGTAGGTTGAGTAGGTTATATTATTAAACCTGTTGAATAATTAGAAATTTCATGCAAAATACAACCTGTCACAAAGGTTACCCATCGAATTCCTACCTATTTTTAATACGCTTTTGTTAGCTTCAGACGTATGGATGTTAATATGTAACGGAATCTTTGAACATGATTTTGGTCCCCTTCAAAACATCGGATTAACTCGAAATTTGGTATAATTATTAAGGACCGATGACAATTCAATATTGAAAAAATATTTAAAAAAAAGGAAAATTTTAGGAAAGGAAAGTTGGAAAAATTTAAATTCAACTAAAACAAAAGAAAAAAAAAACACTTATAGAAAATTCCTTTGGTGCTTTTCAGGATATTATCAAATTAACCCTTCTACTCATATCTGTTTATAAAATATTTATAACTACTGATTCCATGCACCCCACGCTTTTTTACAATAAAATCATTTTTTCTTACACTATTTTTAATTCAAATTTATTAAGATTTATAATATGCCGCATTCAATAGTTTGATTTTAATTAATAGATTACATTTCCTTTATTATTTTGTTATATTAGTTGTTTGAAGATGGTAATGAATTATTGCCCACTGTGCAACAAAAGACAAACCGTGTAAACGGTAAAGCAATGGTATCGTACAAACTTCACCGAATCTGTGGCCCAGACTTGCACAATATAGAATTTGAGTGTGGCTCTAAAATCCATGCGGCCCTTATATCCATCAGCAACATAATTGTATTATATCTAACAAATATAATAAAATAAAAGGTAAAAGTAATGTTAGGTGTACATATAGATTATAGATAAAAATAATTAAGGAAAGAATTGGAAATATCTAAATATACCTGAGCCAGGAATCAATAATAACATCGGATCTCATGTTTTAGAGCATGATGTAATCAGTGTTATGTTACTTTCAAATAATTTGTAAAGGAAAACAAAAGTAAATACACATTTATCCTAACAAAATGAAATGGGACGCATAAAAAAATCATTTCGTTACCTCGCACCGTGCTGGTGTTAAGTTTTATGCATTTACAAGAAATTTTCATATGAATGACTTTATGTGCCATCCGGTTTTCGTTCTAGTTCTCGTGTACAATAAATAATAAATTGCAATAAAATTTCTGTTACGGTTTTAACTTGTAAGAAATTACAACTTACACAGGCTATATGTAAGCGCTATTAAATATGCGAGTTTCATTCGTTGCCCAATTTGTCTTTTATTTGGTTTGTGGGTAAATTTACACCTAATTGTACGTAGGCACCGTCATGTATGGATTTCGGTAATGGCATACTATTATTTACTACAAGTACGGTCTATTGCCGCTGTGACCTAGTTCACAGTGGCTAAACTATTTATCTCCGCAGCAAGAGACTCAAACCGTTTGGAAGCTTATTAACATTTAGTCAGTTCTAATAATTCTCGAACCCAGGCGCAGAAAGCAGCGTTGAATAAATAAAATTTGATTAATTGTGTTAGACATGGTATACACATTGAAAAATTAAACAGAATCAGCTAATCAGTTAAAGTAGTCGTCGTGGCCTAAATGATAAGACGTTCGGTGCATTCATATCTAGCGATGCAACAGTGTTCGAATCCCGCAGGCAGGTCAATTTTTCTAATGAAATACGTACTTGACAAATGTTCAAGGAATAACATCCTGTAATGAAAATATAATTTGCGTGATTACTGGTGGTAGGGCCTCTTGGGAGTCCGCACGGGTAGGTACCACTACCCTGCCTATTTCTGCCGTGAAGCAGTAATGCGTTTCGGTTTAAAGGGTGGAGCAACCGTTGTAACTATACTGAGATCTAAGAACTTATATCTTAAGGTGGGTGGCGCATTTACTTTGTAGATGTCTATGAGCTCCAGTAACCACTTAACACCGGGTAGGCTGTGAGCTCGTCCACCCATCTAAGCAATAAATAAAAAAGTTAGTTATTAATGATATAAATTAAATATTAAATGAGTGTTCTTCGTTCACTGAATCTGATTTCTAGTCAGCATGAAGATGGTTGCAGGTAAACAAGCAGAGCTGGTTTTCAAAATAGCCCCTTATGGTACCAGCGAATAGGTAGAGAATAAAAACTGGATACGAAATTTCTTCTTCTTCTTGCCCTTACCTTACCTTCAGGGATTTGGCATATGGTTCAATCCATTTTGCAGCTTGGAGGTAGCAATACCGATGTTAATAAGGTTGTAAGTGATAAGTCGGATTACTACCGAGGAAGTCTATAAGCCAGGGCTATGGCCAAGACGTTGTCTACTGCTGAAACTACTATTCATTACTATTCATACTACTACTTATTCATTAAGTACCGCTGGTACCACTTATATGAATTTTACAATTTTGTAACTATTATTATGTTTGCACTAGACCTGAAATTTGTAAATCTAAAAGAATGTAACATAGTGCTTTTCGCCAGGCTAAAAGTTGCTTGTATCACTTTCTGGTCCATAAACTGCAAGTCGATTTGTGGATCCGTTGGTACGTAAAATCAAGAACCATTGAAAACACTGTAGTGAGAGATACTGGGCGTTGATCGTCACATTTACTTGTATCTTATGTGTTAATTCAGGTTATAAGCTATCTTTATAAGAAATTCAACACAAAAACTTTTAGCCATTTTTGTATGACACTCAGTCATATCAAGTCAACAAATAACTTTTTTTTTGTTTATTGCTTAGATGGGTGGACGAGCTCACTGCCCACCTGGTGTTAAGTGGTTACTGGAGCCCATAGACATCAACAACGTAAATACGCCATCCACCTTGAGATATAAGTTCTAAGGTCTCAGGTATGGTTACAACGGCTGCTCCACGCTTCCAACCGAAAAGCATTACTGCTTCACGGCAGAAATAGCCAGGGTGGTGGTACCCGCCCGCGCGGACTCACAAGAGGTCCTACCACCAGTAATCTAATATACAAACTTTCTCATTTTAAGTTTTACTATACAATGATTGTATATTTATAGTTTTATTATAGTATTTGGTCATACTGGCATTCGTAAATATAATTTAATTGCTAATTTTATTGCTAATGGCTATTTATAGGTAAAATAAGCGAATAAGTTATATTTGCTCTTTCTTAGCAGATCAAAAGTAATCCATAAAAGATTGTGTTCGTTTTTTATCAAATCAAATTTCTGAAGCGAAAAAACTGAAAGTTTTTATTATTACAGGGTTCATTTTTTTGCGGCCTCACCTACAAGATCCTTTCGTTTCATCTCCATTTTATTTTCAGCTGAGATAAGCCCGTAAGACGTTTTTCGTAGACAAATGAGACGCGCGGCAGTTCAAGGCAAACTTAAATTTTTCGTTTTATCCTATCTCCTGATCGCCAACTACTTTTTAATGTTTTCTTTTTAAATTAATCTTAATAAAATTGGCATTGAGCTTCACTTTTCTTAGATGACTGTGTTCATTGTTTGCTGACGAGAATTAGAATTTTGCTGAAGAGAAATTTGCTGAGCTGTTATCGAATCCCATATAAATCTAACCTCATGTATGCACCAACCTTAACTATAAAAACTTTTTTTTTTTGGGGAATTCCTCATGGGCTACCTCCGCCTGGGGAAAAGCGGGGGGGCGTGCTGGACTCCTACCGGCTAAAACCACCCCCGTGTCTCACCACACGTGCCTGCGGGGCCGTGGGAATCGAAATTTTTCCGCAGCCCTACACTAGTGCTGGCCCGGTCTGTCCAGGCCTCGTCTCCTGTACGGGGTAGTGAGGGGTTCAGCTACCCCGTGCATCGCCTCAGAGGCACGCGCCTCCGTCTCGGGTCCATCGAATAGTAACCATCAAAACTAAACTAACATAACAAGTTAAAAAAAACAATTTGAGATGCATATGTATGCATGGACATCAAATTCAAATTTAACGTTTAATATCCCAGTTTCATAGCTACAGTTCATAATGTTCTATTATTTATAGTAAAGTTACCCTATTGGGTAAAACCATTGTAAAAGATAGCAAGAATCGAAATAGACTCTTACATTCACTCGAACTAATATCGCTCGAAATCACTTTTACGCATCGTCTGGTTCTCATTTCCTATTGGCGAAATGAATATCATATACACGAGCAACATGGCATCCTGTAATAAAATTCAGGTATTCATATCGTGACACGTGTTATTACGTGTTCCCTGTCAGTGTGTCATTTTGTGACGAATCGCATAAGTCTAACACGCCTAGTTCGTTTAACTTCAATGTTCGTTTAACTTCAATGTTCGTTAGGAATTATTCCGGTCTCGGTGCGATGTTTTATGTTTGCGTGAAATATTCCAATTGCTTTTTCTGATAATATATTTTTTTGTCTTTTTAATTGTGATGAAAAACAAGACGTTCAGGGGACTTTGCGAGACAATTTTGTGTCTGGTTATAAATCAAAAGGAATACATCATCCATCAATGCTCTTCCTCATCTTGAAAACGTTATTTTTATACTTTGAGGTGAATTTTTTATGATAACAGATAACGATTCAGCGTTAAAAGCGTGTAATAAAACCGTATAGTTTCCTCAGTTACTAACCCTACAATAAATATAACACGATCGAACCTTTTTACAACGTCTAGAATCGAAGACTCGCATTCACTTTATCTTTTTTACAGCTCTTTTTCTTGAACGGTATCCATAGTTAAGGGAATACTATCCTAATCTATTTGCCAGAAGTTAGACCTCAAGGGAGGCAAGTTTTCACTCGTGAAAAGTACTTTTATCAGTGTTATAAGCCCTCGGGAAATCTATCCTTACCGACCTACGACTTCTTATGAAATACCATGAGAACCTACATTTATTTATGTGTTAGTGTTCTGTGATGATTATGTGAGACGAACTATGTATTGTTATTATAGATTGCAGTATACATTTTTACGATAGGTCTGATAATTCACTTTGTGATTCCTACCTAGTGAATGCATGCTGTGGGCAGCGAATGATTAGTGTTTGAGGTGTATTGTTTTAGTGAGAATATAAGTGAGAAATTGATCCGTATTAATTGATTGAATCTTAAAGTGATATCTAAAAGGGATTATTTATTCTTTAAACTGTAATTCTTCATTTGTTTGTGAGATCTTTACCTATCAAGTTGTATTTTTATAATAGAGGCTATTTGATACGTAGCTGATGTATCGCTGGTAATCTATACTAATATTATAAAGAGGAAAGATTTGTTTGTTTGTTTGTTTCGAATAGGCTCCGAAACTACTGGACCGATTTGAAAAATTCTTTTTCCATTAGAAGCCGACATTGTCCCTGATGAACATAGGCTACTTTTTTTTAATTTTTTTTATTTTATTTTTTTGGTTTCATGTGTGTTTTAATGTTTCCGAAGCGAAGCGAGGGCGGGTCGCTAGTAAATTATAAAATTAAATTAAATTTCTTCTGTAAAATTAATAAATTATACGACCCGACGCGACACGACATACCACAATACCTTTTTTTTTTGGTCAGGATGAAATCGCTGGACTTCGGTCCTCCCCTGGGGATGGAGGGCGGGGCATGTCGGAGTCGAACTGACTAAAACCTCCTGTCGCTCAACAACCCGCGTCCGAACCTCGCATGAGACAGAACTCATGAAAAGCAAAGGGGGGAAAGTGAAGCGTTTAGTGCGGAGCACATCTCTCCCATCACCCTCCCCCTCGGGACGCCGGACCGGCAGTCGTCGGCGCCACGACCAGCAGCCCTCTCGGTCGGCAGGCTATCCGGAGTCCGCCTAGATGGTGCCGGTTAGAATGGGTTATCCTACGAAATACCCCGCTTGGCCAGAACCAGCGTGGGTCGAGGATAGCCGGCCTTCCATCACCCGGATGCTCTTGCTTAAAACGCGTGCAGAGCAGCTTGCACGTCGTCTTCTTATGCCCCCCTCGCTGGTCCTCAGACCGACATGTGAGGGGGACCCGAAACACTGGCCAGGGTTTGGGCGAGATCCGCCTCCCTGGCCCCCGCTCGACGGCGGCGGGACGCGACACGCCCCGGGCACGAAGGTCAGCCCGCCACTTATAGTCAGCGGCGAGCGCGTCCGCTTCCAGAACCCGGCGTCCCAGCCAGTACACACGCTGCCTCAAAGGAGATGGTGCGATAGCCACAGATGACCCTGACCGCGATGGTGCGTTGCGGCCGTTGCAGCAGCTTTGCCAACCCCACGGGCGCCCCGTATAGGGCTATTGACCCCCCCCCCCCCTCCGTATAGAGACGGCGCGTCTTCTGGTCAGGCCCCCCGACGTTGGGCAGAAGCCGGCTTAACGTGCCGGCCACCCCCAACAAACGAGGTTCTGAAAGTGAGCACGGAAGGGCCAATGACTGTCCAGAATCAGGCCGAGGTACTTCAACTGTACCCCGACTCCGATACGGACGCCTCCAACCACGATATGGGGATCGACAGGTGGCACTCTCCGGGGCCTGTCGTGTCGTCTGCGTAACAGATTACGCTCAGGCCCGGGAGGAGGGCACCTCTCAGCACCCAGTCATACCCGATATGCCACAAAAGGGGGCCGAGTACCGACCCCTGTGGAACACCGCGCACGACCGGGAACCGGTGCAGGATCCCACCGTGTCCGGTACACGAGACCGATCTGTCTTTTAAGTAGGAACCCACCAGCCGGCGAAGGTAGGAGGGCACTCCAAGTCGTTCCAGCGCTGCTCCTATCACGGACCAGGGCAGGGTGTTAAACGTATTGGCGATATCGAGCGACACCGCCAAACCCCCCCCCCCCCCCTGGAGACGGCCTCCTTCGAGAGGGCCCGCACGCGAAGGATCGCGTCTACCGTTGAGCAGCCCTCTCGGAAGCCATACTGCTCCGCCGACAGATCGAGACCCACCCTGACCAGATGCTAGATGATGCGGGCCAACAGAATGCGTTCCAGCAGCTTGCCTACCTCATCCAGCAACACGATGGGACGGTACCCGGCAGCCGTATCTGCCGGGCGCCCTTCCTTTCTCAACAGCACGAGTCTGCCCATCCTCCACGATGAAAGAAACCGTCCCGACTCGAGACAGGAGTTGAAAAGTCTCAAGAGTCGATCCCCTAGGGCACCAAGAGCCAAGGCCCAAACCCAGCCATGGACGCCATCCGGGCCGGGTGCATTGTCCTTCACGCACATTTTGCACACGGCCACACGGAGCTCCGCCCCCCGTTATATGGGGCACCTCAGCAGGGGCTTCACCGTCGTAGTCCGGCGGCGCGTCCATAGCGGGAGCGACAAATCCCTCCCGCTCCTGCGGGAACAGCGCCGAGACGATGTCCCGCAGCTGCTTAGGCTGGAGATGCTCCGTGATCGGGGTGGCCCATGGGCGCATTTTATTGCGCACCATAGACACAATACCTTACCAAAGAAATTAAACATGAATTGGTGTTAAAATGTTTGCAGAGATATCCACAATATTTAAACAAAGAATACTAAAGGTTTCATTACACATGTATTACTATGCGACATTGCCAAGATTAATCAAAGCTAAGATAACAAAAATGTATGACATCTCATCACGTTTGTGTGAAATCTCCATAAACAAAGCGCGTGCTGTGCAATATAAAGGCCACCTACAGCGGCTGGGTTACTATTATATTGTGTGACTAAAATGTCAACCTAAACGTTCGAGGATTAGGGTTCAAAACACAATGTACTTTTGTAAACACAGACAACGTAACGGGTGACATACGCAAATTGAAAGCACTATAATCGTAAATATGACGTAAATTGTGTTTATTACACGAGTACCTTATGAAATAATAGAAGACAGTTGCTGCTTGTTTAATACTGCCTTTACTGCCTTAGGCATGTTTTAGATATGGTAAAGTAATTAAAGATAATTGTTACTGGCTTAAATTCTCAAAATGATTAATTTTATGCTAGTCGAAAGACAAAAGAGATAAAGTATTTTAATTTTGAGGAGGTTGATATCGTATGTTCAATAATATGAATGAGGATAAGTCACTCTACATAAGTTCATTTGGATTTTTTTCGAATAGATTGAATTGAGCATACTTAACAGATCATTATAACATTTTCCGAGTTAAATTTCTCTTATCGTAAAATCCTTAATACGGGTCTCGAATAAAGCTCATAAGCCTTTGAACAGTTTAATGAATACCGCTAGCCCAAAATAGGCAACAAAACTTCTTGCTTACAAACTAAATGTATACATGCATACAGAGACGCGTAGAGCATCGCGCACCGTTACCCCTTGGCCACAGCCGAGAGCGGTGCGAATTGCGGTGCGTCGTGAGGCGCGGCAAGCGGGAGCGGCGAAAACAAATGGTAGACAACCTATGAAGTATGCCACAGCTACTGGCGGTGCGTTTTGCGGTGCGTTGCGAGGCGCGGTGAGAGGTGCGTGACATCTGGCGGCGACGAGCTGCGCCATGTGCGAGTGAAACAAATGTACTAGACAATATGGAGGCGGCCACAGTTCAGAGCGGCGCGCGCGGCGGTGTCGGTGGACGCATTGAGGCATCGCGCGACCGAAACAAATCATTTTGTTTTTACCGCGCGTTGAGCTAATAAAATATAATGGATGTGGAACAATTCATTAGTGAAATACTGAGTAGACCAGAAATATGGATGTTAAAACATCCACATCATAAATATAGGCATGTTATAAAAAAAAATGTGGGACGAAATAAAACAACAATTTTCTGGTACTAATGGTTTCCTAGATACTCTTGGATAGGATTATTGAAATAAAATTGGAAATTTGAATTGATTTCGTATTCTAGATGCTTGAACCGTTGCTCGATTATTCCGTCTTGATCTGCGTACGCTATTGTGAATATTGGAGTCTCCAAACTGGGAAACAAACTGCTGAAAATCTGCATCTCTGTCTCCATCACTTTCTTTTAAGGCACAAAACCTTTATAATCAATATCGCGTGCTTTTTGTTTGCCTTTACACTTTTCGTAAAAATACGAAATTTATTAGTTAGAATACCAAACGCGTACTGAATTGTGACACTTGCCCGGGATAATATTCTGTCGAAAATTATTTGTTCCGCATTTAAACTACCCGGTGGATATATATGGGCGCATCAAATAATTTTTAAGAGGATAGGCTTTATCAAAAATTAACACGTATGGTAAATTGAGATTTGAAGGTTGAATCTATTAATAATCTATTTATCGGGATAGTTCTTATATTCCTAATATTCCTAATAGAATACCTAATAAATAGCGTGAAATTCGCCAAGTCCTCTCTTTTTCTAACTGGGTGCCTATTCTTAATTGAATAATATCTTCAGCTAAGAACGCACTTATTTCAAGGTAATATCGTGCCACTTTTGAAAGGGAAATTTGATAGGGCTTTCTAAATACGTGCACCTCTGCCGCCGCCGCCGTCGCAACTAGTCTAGCTGTGGCATACCCCCGCAAGTCACACCGCTCGCCGCGCCTCCCAACGCACCGCAAAACGCACCGCCAGTAGCTGTGGCCAGGCCCTTACCCCTTGGCCACAGCCGAGAGCGGTGCGAATTGCGGTGCGTCGTGAGGCGCGGCAAGCGGGAGCGGCGAAAACAAATGGTAGACAACCTATGAAGTATGCCACAGCTACTGGCGGTGCGTTTTGCGGTGCGTTGCGAGGCGCGGTGAGAGGCGCGTGACATCTGGCGGCGACGAGCTGCACGATGTGCGAGTGAAACAAATGTACTAGACAATATGGAGGTGGCCACAGCTCAGAGCGGCGCGCGCGGCGGTGTCGGTGGACGCATTGACCCCTTGGCCACAGCCGAGAGCGGTGCGAATTGCGGTGCGTCGTGAGGCGCGGCAAGCGGGAGCGGCGAAAACAAATGGTAGACAACCTATGAAGTATGCCACAGCTACTGGCGGTGCGTTTTGCGATGCGTTGCGAGGTGCGGTGAGAGGTGCGTGACATCTGGCGGCGGCGAGCTGCGCCATGTGCGAGTGAAACAAATGTACTAGACAATATGGAGGCGGCCACAGTTCAGAGCGGCGCGCGCGGCGGTGTCGGTGGACGCATTGAGGCATCGCGCGACCGAAACAAATCATTTTGTTTTTACCGCGCGTTGAGCTAATAAAATATAATGGATGTGGAACAATTCATTAGTGAAATACTGAGTAGACCAGAAATATGGATGTTAAAACATCCACATCATAAATATAGGCATGTTATAAAAAAAAATGTGGGACGAAATAAAACAACAATTTTCTGGTACTAATGGTTTCCTAGATACTCTTGGATAGGATTATTGAAATAAAATTTGAAATTTGAATTGATTTCGTATTCTAGATGCTTGAACCGTTGCTCGATTATTCCGTCTTGATCTGCGTACGCTATTGTGAATATTGGAGTCTCCAAACTGGGAAACAAACTGCTGAAAATCTGCATCTCTGTCTCCATCACTTTCTGTTAAGGCACGAAACCTTTATAATCAATGTCGCGTGCTTTTTGTTTGCCTGTACACTTTTCGTAAAAATACGAAATTTATTAGTTAGAATACCAAACGCGTACTGAATTGTGACACTTGCCCGGGATAATGTTTTGTCGAAAATTATTTGTTCCGCATTTAAACCACCCGGTGGATATGGGCGCATCAAATAATTTTTAAGAGGATAGGCTTTATCAGCAATTAACACGTATGGTAAATTTAGATTTGAACCTGGTAATATCTGTGAAGGTTGAATCTATTAATAATCTATTTATCGGGATAGTTCTTATATTCCTAATATAATACCTAATAAATAGGGTGAAATTCGCCAAGTTCTCTCTTTTTCTAACTGGGTACGCTCCTATTCTTGATTGAATAATATCTTCAGCTAAGAACGCACTTATTTCAAGGTAATATCGTGCCACTTTTGAAAGGGAAATTTGATAGGGCTTTCTAAATACGTCCACCTCTGACGCCGCCGCCGTCGCAACTAGTCTAGCTGTGGCATACCCCCGCAAGTCACACCGCCCGCCGCGCCTCGCAACGCACCGCATAACGCACCGCCAGTAGCTGTGGCCAGGCCCCGCATAGTTCCAACAATACAAACTAATTCAAGTGTAACCGTCAGTGGGATAAACGAATTAAAATAGGCGGGCGTTGTTTCAACGCGACACACAACACGTGCATAAGTTCACTTAACTTCTCGGAGACTTTGCTGCGACTTCGTCTTTCACTTGTACCGAGCATAACTAAGCGCCGCTAAACTTGTTCACGGAACTTGGTTTCTTGCTTCCTCCATCGCGCCTTCATTTGTTCCATTAGAAACTGGTGTGTCGAGTATTGCTCATTCCAAATGAAACGCCTTGAATTTCAACGTTCATTGTTTCGAACCGCGTCACGCTTTTCTTTCCTTTCACAATTAAATCGGAACTATTTCTTTGCCGCTATGGTTCTGTAGTATAATTAATAAGTTTCTTGGCTACTGTACAGCTTATTTACTGCAGTTTGTTGGGATCATTAGCAGTTTTCATAAGGAAAATGAGAAATATCTTAACTTATACCTTTAAACGAGCAATTCTTGTATATTAATATATATTATTTTGTATATAATCTGAATCTCGGAAACGGCTACAACGATTTTCATAAAATTTAGTATACAAGGGATTTCGGACGCGGTAAATCGATCTAGTTATGATTTATTTTCAGAAAATGTTGCTTTATTCGTGTTTTCAATAATCAACTCTTCCCGACATCTATAGGCAAATAATAATACGTTATCAAAAAAAAACCGAGCAATGCTCGGTCATCGTCTAGTGTGCGCAGTATTTCTTTTTCTACTAGAAATTTTTAATAGAATTTGAAATTTCTTATTGAAATATTGAAGAATTATCCGATTTCTTAACATAGTTAATTTGTCCAAAGCCCGCAGGTTAGATAACAAAATATCATCTTTCTCGGAGCACCGTCAGACATAGTGCCAAGGGTGAGAACTTGTTTATTTTTTACACGATGTTTTCAGAAAAAGTTCATAAAATTATGTTGGTAAGTTCAATCGAAAATCTTGCACCAAAAATTGTTTATACTCCGAGATTGAAGTAAGTATTTTGGTGAATGAAGTAAACATTTTAGTGAAAATGAACGAAAGCTTACATTTTGAGAATTAAATAGCATTCAGGAGCAACCTACTTATTATTAGCTTTGAATATAAGAGCAATTGAAATGTTTAAAAAACCCTGTGAAAAGATAAAACTTTATAGATAACTAGCGACCCGCCCTCGCTTCGCTTCGGAAACATTAAAACACACATGAAACAAAAAAAAAAAAAGTAGCCTATGTTCATTAGGGACAATGTCGGCTTCTAATGGAAAAAGAATTTTTCAAATCGGTCCAGTAGTTTCGGAACCTATTCGAAACAAACAAACAAACAAATCTTTCCTCTTTATAATATTAAAGTATAGATCACAATTTTATTTCTAATGAAATACGTACTCAACAAATGTTCACGATTGATTTCCACGGTGAAGGAATAACATCGTGTAATAAAAATGAAACCCGCAAAATTATAATTTGCGTAATTACTGGTGGTAGGACCTCTTGCGAGTCCGCGCGGGTTGGTACCACCGTCCTGCCCATTTCTGCCGTGAAGCAGTAATGCGTTTCGGTTCGAAGGGTGGGGCAGCCGTTGTAACTATACTTGGACATTAGAACTTATATCTCAAGGTGGGTGGCGCATTTACGTTGTGGATGTCTATGGGCTCCAGTAACCACTTAACACCAGGTGGGCTGTGACGTCGTCCACCCATCTAAGCAATAAAAAAAAACATTTTATTTTACAAACTTTATTTTATTATCTTAAGAAAGCACTAATCGCGTGCGTTTTTATTCGCATCTCGACCGGCTTATTTTACTTTTACAGCCATTTCCAATTACGAGCCACGAAGTTTATGGTTCACCTGGAGAATAATAAAAACCTTTATCATCACGAATTCCCGGATTTTCAATTAAACTTTTCGTAATCGCCGCTTGTTTATGTTGCGAGACTACGACTCAGGTCAATTGTGAAGTTTTGTTAATTTTCGGTTTTTTAGATAGTCTCTACACCTTTTTAAAGTAAACGATAAAGAGGCTGACATAACGATAGAATCCAAACGGGTTTGAGGCTTTACTGGTGGTAGGACCTCTTATGAGTCCGCACCGGTAGGTACCACCACCCCGCCTATTTCTGCCGTGAAGCAGTAATGCGTTTCGGTTTGAAGGGTAGGGTAGCCGTTGTAACTATGGTGAGACCTTAGAACTTATATCACAAGGTGGATGGAGCATTTATGTTGTAGATAGATGTCTATATGGGCTTCAGTAACCACTTAACGCCAGGTGGGCTGTGAGCTCGTCAACTCATCTAAGCAATAAAAAAAATATTAAACGTAGCCATTCCGCAAAATTTGTTGAAATAATGATTGGATCTTCGTATTTTATATGATCGCTGTACAACTTTAGTTTAATTTTCATAAGTTATTTCATCAAATCTGTTTTTTTTTTCAAAGAAAAGTTGATATTGACTATTTCCAAATAAACATCGGTCACTCACGTACAAAAAAAGGAAAAAGTTAAGTAATTGTTATGTCTTTGCCTATTTATACATATATACAGATAATTTAATTCTTAAATCTTAATTATTTCTCGGATGAAGTCGGATGAAACTTTAACAAAACCAATTCACTAATAGACGATCCTTTAAGTTCGCGAAGAAAAAAAAATCAAGATCTTAACTGTATTCCCTTGAGTGGCATTAAAAGATTAGGTATTCTTCGTGAGATTTGCTTGAAAACTTTGATCCGCGCAATTATTACTTTTATTTCTTTGCTATCGAAAGAATAAGCCTGCACATACTCTAAGCCTTAGAATATCTAAAATACTGTGTTGCGTCTCCATGGAAAAATTGTAACTAGTAGTTTCTGTTTTTAACATTTTTTGCGATTCAAAATGTACCTGTGATTACTTACTTCATCAAGTATATTACGAAAAATGTTTATTCGCCTTGTCGCTACTATGCGTACTATTGAAACAAACCGAAGATTTATCCAGTGTTTTTTACTTACCATTCTACTATAACTAGGGGTCCCGCAGTAGTCGAAATTCGACTATAATTAATTGGAATTGTAAGTTTGTACACTATTATTATTGTATTTTATACTTCTATAATCACAAATTTCGCCAAGACTTACACTATAAAAAATATGAACAAAGACAAACAATATTCAATCTATTCTCAATTTGACCACAGACGTCAAGAACAAAAGTTTGACAATAAATAGTATGCATGCGTGTGTGCGTCAAATACATGGTATGTAGTGTGTGTAATGTTTTCTTTATTGATTTAATGTATCTTTTATGCATTATTTAAAGAAAATATTAGTATTGTGCACTTCTTCTCTATATTCTCTATAAGTGTAGAAAATTTCATACTCCTCCGTCCGTGCAATTTTCATAAAAAGGGATACAAAGTTTTTGCTTCACGTATTAATATATAGATAATGATTCTAAACTACATATCTTAAGTTTTATATCATTCACGTAGTAAAGCACCCAGATCTACAGAAGAAGCGTTGTGAGGTCGCTGACTCATTTGTAAGGGTAGCCTTAAGACCCGGATAAAGCAGCCGGATTATTAGCACGGAGACGCGGAGTGAAGGAGATTTTTTACATTCGTACTTTTGCGTTTAATAAGAATGGTGTACTTATTTTAATGTTTTCGCAAAAAGATTAATCATAAGCACAGTAAACGTCAGGCCATAGATTCCTAAAGGTTTTTTTTATTTGTGATCACCTTTACAGTAATTTCTAGGCTCTGGAAGCGCTTGTATATTAGTCGGTTTTTTCAACGACTGATCACTTGTTTTATCATCATTTCGATTTGATCGATTTAGCGATCGTTCTATCCAATCTCTTCCACCCGGAAAACATAGCAATATTGTGTAAAGGTAACACACAGCTTAAAATTACGAAATGTAATATTATATTCATATCAATTCGAAAATAAAAGCCCAGAGTCGGTTGCGAATATTATACCATCTCCGTGTATTTCGACAACGCAGGTTTTCAAAACGATACGCGGTATCTTCTTTGTCTATGCTCGATGCTCATGTTTTGAGAGGTGGTATCTATTTGAGGCAAATGCTGGTAAAATTATTAATTATTGCATTTTCATCTCATTTACACGGAAAGTAATCTACAATTTAGATATTGTCGTAACATAATAATATCGAAGCGTGTATTTCATCTATATATTAATACGTGAAGCAAAAACTTTGTGTCCCTTTTTACGAAAATTGCGCGGAAGGAGGAGTATGAAATTTTCCACACTTATAGAGAATATAGAGAAAAAGTGCACAATGCTAATATTTTTTTAAAATAATGCACAAAAGATACATTAAATCAATAAAGAAAACATTACACACACTGCATACCATGTATTTGACGCACACACGTCTGCATACTATTTATTGTCAAACTTTTGTTCTTGACGTCTGTGGTCAAATTGAGAATAGATTGAATATTGTTTGTCTTTGTTCATATTTTTTATAGTGTAAGTCTTGGCGAAATTTGTGATTATAGAAGTATAAAATACAATCGTAATAGTGTACAAATTTACAATTCCAATTAATTATAGTTGAATTTCGACTACTGCGGGACCTCTAGTTAGTTTAATAACATCAAAAACGTGATCGTCTTTCGTATTTACGAGGTTTTTCGAAAATTCGATTCACATTTCTGTTCCTTAATATGAAGACTGTGTTAAAATTTAACATTTTCCTGGGCGGTACCTAACACCGTGGTACACAGAAGACAAAAGGCGAAGGGACGACAAAATCGTTTTATGTTTGCGATTCTGCTAAAGATCCTTCGAGGAAATTAAAGCATTTTAAGGTTTGATTCGTTTCTCGAAATTGATTAAGTAATGAGACCGTGGAAGGTTGAATAATAAATTTGGAATTTCCCTTCTGTGTTTTGTTATTTTTAGCTACTGTTTTTTTTTCACAGATTTTGAAAGGAAATTTTATGTGATTTACGATTTTATTTAAAGCGTTTATCTTGGTTTTATTTGAACGCTTCGATAACTTCTTGTATGTACATAAATCATTTACAAAATTAAATGAAAAAATCGAAAAATATTACGCGTAATTAATTTACAAACTGATACTAGGTGCTCATGCATTCTTATCTGATTAAATATAGAGCAGCCTGTATAATTATTTGGAGTCACGATCTCATGTTTCAAGGCGGTCAGTCTCATCACCTGCGTGACTATTGCTATTAGCAATAAAAAGGGATGGTACTTTCATTAAAGCTGAAATTTATCGTCTTAAAAACAAAGTGTCTAGAACTTTTTAAGAGTGGGTTTTTTCTTAGCCGGGCAATGTTCTCTTCATACCTGTTCAAATCGGGAAGGCCAAAATTGTTTTTTCCTAATGAATATGAATCTAACGTGTTTGTGAACGACTTTCATGACGATGGTAGTATGTTGAGGTATAATTAAAATTTATAAATTTGTTCTAATACTTATGTTAGTTCTTATAGCGTATCAATCCTAAATACATTGTAAGCAATCGAGAAGGAATTTTTATCGGACAGATAAATTAGATTACATGATAAATATTGTTAGTACGTTTGTATCCTAAAACATCGATTACTGTGTGTTAACTTTTTGATTATTTGTTTTTTTTTATTCCTTGGAGCCTGATACGAAAATCGTCTTTCAATAATCACCATTCGACATAAAATCTGTTTTGACTCCGTTCTTCTTCTTAGTCGTTTGTACTCTTGGCAGAGTGGTCGTGGTCACCAGTTCGGGCGGTCGTGCTCTTCACAAGACGTCGCCATTCTTCGCGTACCACGGTCTTTCTTGTGCACTCGTTGACGCGATCGTTTAGAGTTGCCTTTATTTGGTCGATCCATCGTAACAGTAATCTGCCGCGAAGTCTTGTACCTTCAATCATGCCCTCCGTTATTATAGTGGAAATTGAATACATAACAATTCAGTGCCTTATTTTCACAACCAAAACATGCCAACATAAGACGACTAACAAAATATTTAGTATTTTGTTTTGTTTCACAAAACAGTAGATGCTCCTTTCCCTACCTATTTGCTGGTAGCCTAAGAGGCTATTCCAGCTACAACCGGACGGGTAGGTGAGCTCATGGGCTCAACCTGAGAGAATTTGCTAACAATAGCTCTAGCAAGAGTAATGCCTCGCAGAATCTTCCACCGCATCGGAATCGCGACCCACTGAGAAGATCCGGTGAGAAACTCAGTGGGCTGTCTATGGGTTAGTTTGCTCGTCGAACTCTTCGTCGTAAAACAGTATTGTCAGTTGGATTGATATATGGAAAATTTACTTTCAGACAATTTCACGAAATACCTATTGCATTTAATCTGATATCATCATCTATACTTTCGAATGTTAAAATAACATTTTAAATGGACCACATTCTCTTATTATATGAAGTACTCACAAAAATTTTAATAAAGATTTCACTTAACTGTATTTTTATGTTAATTTGCTCCGTTTCTTTGCGGTCTAGCTCTTTTCGGGTTAACCAACATTTCAACAATGGACCCTTGTGAATGGAGCACGGTTCGAATGACTTCAATTGTCTGCTTACAGTTTAAGAAGCCTTTTGACTTCAAAATGTGTCCTTTTTCATTGAAAGAACTTTTTAAATTGCCCTAGTGTGGATCAATAACTTCAGAATTTTCCGCAATTAAGAGGATTTTGTTGTGTTATTGATGTTTCTTAAATGGGAATTGGCAGTGGGCGGTCCAAGTAGCGAGATTGCAAGCCGAGAGATGAATCAAAAGGATCACTTCGTGGAATGCTCCAAAAGGAAAACGATACAGAGGAAAACCCGATAAGATGGCAGGATAACATTACAAGAATACCGAACTCAAATTGGGTACAAATGGCCCAAAATAGAGATCAGTGGTAAAGAAAACAAAGGAGGAGGCCTTCACCAAAGGAGGAGTTCCTGCAAATAAATAAATTTGAAAACTAAAAATTAAATTAAATTCTTACACCACACTTATTTGCGAGCAGCATTTAGTATAGAAATTATTGAGTTAAATTATAATACATAGTAGGTACGAGTCTAATTTTATAATACGCGACAGAGCCCAAGCGGGAATCTTCATTTCTCGCGATAAGTTTTTTTGCTTCCTTGATGTGGCATAGTTATAACATGATTTTTTCTTTCAAGTACTGCTATTATTATTTATACAATTTTGCAAGAAGTAAAGGCGTTAATTTATTTATTTGAAGTTTGAAGTTGAAGATCTTATACCTTGCAATTATATGTCTTAGTTTAGAATTTTGTTACGCAACACTATAAACTGGTTTACTACATATTATAATCAATAAAAATATAGTATAACTTGGTATATTAATGAAATATAAATCTACTACCGTAACTAGTATAACAAAAAAAAAAAAGAGCTTTTGGTCAAGTCAATCATAGATATGTATCGGTTGAGCAAATCTAGGCATCTAGATCCCACTACAAACCCCACAATGTTGGTACAGGTACACGGTAACACGGTAACTTAGGTACACGGTAAGGCGCTTTAGGGATAAATTGTAACTTTTTTTTAATTTGCCTATTCAAATACATGGTTGTTCACTAGAACAGGTAATTTAAAGCTCGTACGTAACCGTTTTATAGTATTGACTATAGCGCACATGCTATCAACATAACGACAATCGTCAAGCTTTGTACATGCAAAAAAATTAAAACATAAAATGGAAAAAAAGCAATAATACTGGAGAAGAGAAGCGGCCGCCCCCCGAAGAATGAAGAAGGAAGAAAGAAGACCGAAGAAGAAGAAGAGAGAAGCAAGACGAAGAAGAAGTCCACCTTCCCTGGCTGGGGCCAGCACATATAGAACCATATCAGCAAGCTCATCACCCCTGCCTCGATCGACTAAAGCCAGGCCCGGGCAAAGGGGGTTGTCCCGAGGCCCATCCCGCGCCCCCGTAAGGGGTAATGATGACACCACAGTCTGCAATATGCCGTCAACGTCGCTTCACGTCTACCGCTCTCACTTCACTTACCACTACGCCACTAGAGATAGTCCATTTACTTGTACAATGTAATTGCCGCTATTTAAAAATACAAGTTGAAAGGAAATTAATAAAACATTCATTTTCGCACACATTTTGCTTGCCTCCTCTTCCTTTACAAATATATTAACGGCTTAGCGGCTACCGAAGCACAATGAAACTCGTATATTGTAAATGCCTGCTTTGAAACTCGAGATTTTCTGACCTAAACCGAGCTTACATTTTCGCTATCCCGTAATTACACCATCGCTGCAACCCTCTTTTATGATTTGTTACGATCTGTGCTCACTTCATTATCGCTACCTGGGCACGGCTCTTTTCGTTCTGCGGACCTCATTCGTGTTACACTCAGACAACGTTTTGTTCCCGTCATTAATCCTAAGCCACGCATCTCGTTTCGGTTGGCTTATCTTAATGAGTTGGGAACACGCAACAACACGAACGCATTTCTATCTGAATTGACTCTTTCTTCTTCTTTCTAGTGTCTTTTGTAATTTATAAGCATTTTATACATATTATTTATTGCAAAGGCAGATAAACTTCATGACTAATCTGGTGCTGTTATTTCTGGAGTCCTTGTACATTTCAAAGCCTTGAGACATGAGGTCTAAGTCTCAATTGTATAGTATTATATAACGACTGTTTTAATTCTTCAAAACGGGACGATTTACAACTTTGTGGCAGAAATAGGCTGGTAGGTAGGTGAATGAATAACAACACAATAAAATAGTCGGGAATAAATACTGGCCTCTAAACTATACTAAACTACTAAGGCAATAAAAAAAAAAATATATATAGTATAAGTACCCAATTTTCTAATGAAATAAGAACTTGATAATTGTTCACGATGAACTTCCATAGTGAAGGAATAATATCGTGTAATAAAAAATGAAACCTGCAAAAATATGATTTACGTAGTTACTGGTGGTAGGATATCTTGTGAGTCCACACGGGTAGGTACCACCACCGGCAGAAATAGGCAGGGTGTTGGACCCTGCCCATTTCTGCCGTGAAGCAGTAATGCGTTTTGAAAGGCGGGGCAGCCGTTGTAACTATACTTGAGACCTTAGAACTTATATCTCAAGGTGGGTGGCGCATTTACGTTGTAGATGTCTATGGGCTCCAGTAACCACTTAACATCAGGTGGGCTGTGAGCTCGTCCATCCATTTAAGCAATAAAAATGGGTAAGACATCTACTCATATCGGGTGACGCGACTGCAGCAGTTTGAATCAGTGCCAGGTAATATTTATAAACTAAATCTATACAAATTGTGTTGCCGAATGCTAATGCTTGCATGGTAAAACAACATAAAAAATTGGATTAAAATCCAAGAAGAAAAAAAATACGTTCGTAAAATCGAAAATGTTGATCAACATTAGAGCGTGAAAAACGGTGAAAGATTTCCACGTCAAGTTAAAAACGAGTTGAACTTTGCAAATACTTCAAGGAATTTAATGAAAAAAGTTCAGGGAAATCTTAATAAAAAAATGTACCCTTTGGGGTTAGAAGGTCCAGGATAAATTCCATTCGCGAATAATTAATCAGGAGACCTCTACTCTTAATTTGGAAGTGGTAAAGATTCAGATTGATTGATGGTACCTTACTCTTCGTTACTGCCTTGGGGTAAATGGATTAGTACGTTTGTGACAAGTTAACGTGAAAAATGATTGGACATGTGTCGGTAGCCATCACAAAACACAAGAGATTTGACAGATGCCTGAATCTTGCCTACGATATCTTCAGGATAAGCTTGCATATATACACCGAACAACAACATGCGGACCGTCGGTGTACCGAGCAATTTCACCCGCTCGGTGGAAGATCTTTACTTTCCTAAGGCAGTAGGACTGTTTTGGGATTTCCAGCCACTATAAGCCATATTAAGAGGACACGATCAACTATTTGTCGTATGACAGCCTAAGAGAATTTGAAATTCCGAGCGACAAAATAGTTTATCAAAGACAACGGTACCGCTCTGCTACGCATACGCAATTTGTCCGAAATGGTCCCAATTTCCGGCCCAAGTTCATTGTTAATTCATGAACATTGTTGGCTGCTTGTTACAACTTGGGAAGTGTAAACTGTATTTGACTCGTCGACCGTTTAATGAAATTATAACCGATAAGGGATACGCTGCACCATTTTACTTTCGCAAATCCTTAACATAAATTAACTTACAAATTAAGGTTTTCTTCGCTTTTTGGTAGTCGTGAATACAATTTTTATATAACTACTCTTCTTCTACTACTATTAAAAACTAATATTTTTAAAACGTTTATTGTTATAAAATCAATATCATAATTTCCGACTATAAATGAAGGTTTCATACATTACTAATACTCCTACATCGATTTTCGGAGCAATAACTTAGACATTTTTAATGACGTTTTTAGCCTACCATTTTATTTTTCTAAAGACTAAAATTTTTCTACTAGTAAAGAATTGTTAATTCTATAAAAATCTCTAAAAATACTTGGCAGTATAATTTCGACGCAGTGGCTTTAATCTGAAATCTGGATAACTCGTTACCAATATGGCTGCATGAATGCGGATTTCTATTCGAATTGGTCAAACGGTTACTTTTGCAATAAATATCAATGTAAACGTATAAAAAAAATTTGTTTGCATTCTGAAAATGTCACCGAAACTTTGTATTTGCTAATGTTTTATATAGATTAATAAATTGAAGAATTGTGTCTGTAACACTACGAAATTCATGTCGAACCGCACACAGACGCATATTTAATTAAAGAAGAGACGACAGAAAAAGCGGGAAGAAGAGATTTAATCAAAACCTGAACAACAATGGAGAAAGAAGTAAGGCGAAAAATAGAAAAGTATGCTACACTCGGTCCTTTGCTAAAAGCGTGATCTGATAATCAAAAATAATTATTTTTTGAATTTTGAATTTGAAGTCAATTGATTGTTTACAGGTTCAATTGAAGATGATTATTGTTTTGTTAACTATCTTGTTAAATTGACTACTTGAAATTTAAATTATATTGTGGCAACACGACAGCAATGCTCTAATACAACTCTACATGCTATATGGTCGAACTTGAGCACTTTTCCTAATAGATGTTGGACAAAAGTATCTTAACTAACTCCAGCAGCTCATACTGCTTCTTCGACATCTGTTAGTAGCACGTCATTTTTTTATTTTATTTTTATAGCTTAGATGGGTGGACGAGCTCACAGCCCACCTGGTGTTAAGTGGTTACTGGAGCCTATAGACATCTACAACGTAAATGCGCCACCCACCTTGAGATATAAGTTCTAAGGTCTCAGGTATAGTTACAACGGCTGCCCCACCCTTCAAACCGAAACGCATTACTGCTTCACGGCAGAAATAGGTAAGGCGGTGGTACCTACCCGTGCGGACTCACAAGAGGTCCTACCACCAGTAAAATATTACTAGCTAAGTTGCTCTACTCTGCTTCTATTTCTTATTATGTGGAGAACATGTTGCTACAACGGGTGTCTTACCTGTTTCTAGTTTGGTGGGTGTTATAGCCCCGATTGCAACCGGAGACATTGTGACGTAATATATCCACATATTATGGCGGGCACTTCAAACGAGATGAGAATTGAGTTTGGTTATTCCGCAGAAAATAAAATAGAAAATGGATCCTAAAATTAGGTTATTTGTGTATTATATTGCAAAGTTTCAGCAATAAAAAAAATCTTTCAAGAGAAGCGGTAACTTTAACACTTGGCACTTACTTTGTGGAAAGTTAACAAGTAAGAAAGGTTTTGTTCTTTTCTCAGTTAGGAGAGCTTTCGTGTTCCTCTGAAAGCAATATGTTGTTATTTCGTTTGCAGCTTACCGCAGAAAGTAGTTGGAATATGATTTAAATAATTTACCTTATAATAATAAGTTAAAGGAGATACGAGAATATTTTCATTTGAAAACATAAGTAATTCAAATCTAAGATACATTACAAGAAAATATTACACACACTACATACCATGTATTTGATGCACACACACATGCATACTATTTATTGTCAAACTTTTGTTCTTGACGTCTGTGGTCAAATTGAGAATAGATTAAATTTGTCTTTATTAATATTTTTTTATAGTGTAGCCTTGGCGAAATTTGTGATTATAGAAGTATAAAATACAATCATAATAGTGTACAAACTTACAATTCCAATTAGTTATAGTCGAATTTCGACTACTGCGGGCCCTCTAGTTACACTTAACCGTTGAATGTTGTCTCGCGGCAGAAACAGAGCTATGAAATAAGTATGGGTTGACACTACGATCTGTCAATACTGGTACATAGAATGTACATAGAAATGGTGGGTCGTAAAATACAATATAATATGAATTAGAAATCGTCTCCCCATATTCTTCAAACACTTTTCCGTTGTATTGTTTTCACTTTGTGTTGGACTCTTCAAAGAGGAAAGTTTATTTCCGTGTTTGAGAGAAAGTAAATTTAGATTTGCTATTGAAAGTGTTTTTATTCATTACTAGCTCATTCCGATAGAGGCACCCGTCACGTGCGGACGTGCTCATCGTCCACTCGATCGCCCGGTCTTTGTTCGCCCGGCTTTTGTTAGCCCGGCCATTGTTCGCGCGGCCTGTGTTCGTGATACATCTGCCGACCAAGTGTGTTTCCTGGAAGCTTTTATTTGTTTTGTTTTAGTTATTTTTGTGTTCGTGGAACATTTGCCGACAAAGTGGTTTCCTGCAAGTATTTATTTGTTTTGTTTCTTTTCGTAATTTCTGTTTTGTTGTGCTTTTTCTTTGTCCTGTAGTAATCGCGCCGCATTGCCACCTGCGTTCAATAGAACCGCTCAGGTCCGAGAAGTTGGGGCCTCGCCGCAAGGCGAGTGTTTTCAAGACCCGGGGCCGCCCCACCTGGGTACTCAGCGATCATGGACGCTGTATTCGCGGAATTCCTCCGACTTCGCCACCCACAGCTCGCCTCGGAGTTTCTGGCCTTCAAGGCCAATCACACTGCGAGCCCTCTCGGGGACTCCGCCGCGCTCGCTGCTCCTGCGTCGCCTGTACCTGCGTGCAGAGCTTCTGCATTGAGCACCGCAGCCTCTGTCGTGCCTGCCGCTCCCGTGTCGCCTATACTGGCGAGAAAAGCTGCTGCGTCGTCCGCCGTGACCATCGTTTCAGCTGAGCGATCATCCGCGGCCTCCGTCGCGCCCTCTAAAACACCTACACTTGCTCGTAGGTCGCCTGCACCCGCCTCCTCGTGCTCCGACTCTGACTCGGACATGGAGGTCGACCTCGCCCCCGCCTCATCGACGGATGGATTCACCCTGGTACAGAAGGGTAAGAAGCGTGCCGCGGAGTCTCGAGCTCCCGCGGCCGCTAAAATTAGCAAAGTCGTGAACGCGTCGCGCCCCCGCCCTCAGACTCCCGTTGCGCCCCCAGCCCGTGCCACTCCGTCGCCGCGTCCGGTGGCACAAAATAAAACCCAGACCCCTCCCCCGGTTATCCTTCAGGAGAAGGCAGCTTGGGATCGAGTTTGCCTAGCCCTTAAGGCCAAAAATATAAATTTCACGAATGCCCGTAACCTCGCGAACGGCATTCAAATTAAGGTTCAAACAACCGACGACCATAGGGCCCTCTCTTCTTACCTCCGTAAGGAGCGTATAAGTTTCCATACGTATACGCTCCAGGAGGAGCGCGAACTCCGCGTTGTAATACGCGGAATCCCTAAAGAGTTAGATGTAGAGCTCGTAAAAGCCGACCTGTTAGAACAAGGCCTACCAGTGAATTCTGTGCACCGTATGCACACCGGTCGCGGTAGGGAGCCATATAATATGGTTCTAGTCGCTCTCCAGCCTACCCCCGAGGGTAAGAAAATCTTTAACACACAGACCGTCTGTAGGCTCTCTGGTATCGCTGTCGAAGCCCCCCATAAAAAAGGCACTCCTAGCCAGTGCCATAACTGTCAATTGTACGGGCACTCTTCCCGTAACGGTCACGCGCGCCCCCGATGTGTTAAGTGTTTGGGCGATCACGCCACGGCCCTCTGCGCTCGCGACCAAAAAACCGCGACGGAACCGCCTAGCTGCGTCCTGTGTCGAACACAGGGTCACCCCGCGAATTACCGTGGTTGCCCCCGAGCCCCTAAAATAAATCGCCGCGTCGCCCGCCAAAACCGCCTTCGAGCTTCCGGCCCAGACATCAAAGCCTCGGCACCCTCTGCGTCGCAGGCTAAGCCAGCGTTCGTTCCGGCGGCGGTGCCCAGTGTCTCGGCCTGGGCAAAACCGTTGCCGTACACGAACACGGCTACAACTCCCTCCTCCGCGATTCGTCCCGCCCCCGCGACTCGTCCCTCTCCCGCGACTTGCCCTCCGACCGCGTCCGAAAATCTCGCTTTAGCGATCGACTTCTTTCAGTCGATCAACTTTGAGCGCGTTAACGCTTTGGGCGACGCCATTCGCGCTGCCTCCACTGCACAACACTTTATCGCCGTTGTGCAGGAATACGCCGACGTATACGCGTCATTAAATACGTACGTCCTCCCCTCACTCCGCCGGTAATCAATGGCGTATATAAGTAGAATAAAGCCCCTATCCGTAACGATAGGATTTTTTAACGCTTACGGTCTCGCAAATCAACGTGATCAGGTTTCTGACTTTTTGCGTGACCATCAAATTGATATCTTTTTAGTGCAGGAGACCCTACTTAAGCCCGCGCGCCGTGACCCTAAAATCGCGAACTATAACATGGTCAGGAACGACAGGCTCTCTGCCCGTGGTGGTGGTACCGTCATTTACTATAGAAGAGCCCTGCATTGCGTCCCGCTCGATCCTCCCGCGCTCGCTAATATCAAAGCATCAGTGTGCCGAATCTCACTGACGGGACACGCGCCGATCGTTATCGCGTCCGTTTATCTTCCACCGGATAAGATCGTTCTAAGCAGTGATATCGAGGCGCTGCTCGGTATGGGGAGCTCTGTCATTCTGGCGGGCGACCTAAATTGTAAACACATCAGGTGGAACTCACACACCACAACCCCGAATGGCAGGCGGCTTGACGCGTTAGTCGATGATCTCGCCTTCGATATCGTCGCTCCGCTAACCCCGACTCACTACCCGCTAAATATCGCGCATCGCCCGGATATACTCGACATAGCGTTATTAAAAAACGTAACTCTGCGCTTACACTCGATTGAAGTAGTTTCAGAGTTAGATTCAGACCACCGTCCCGTCGTTATGAAGCTCGGTCGCGCTCCCGATTCCGTTCCCGTCACGAGGACTGTGGTGGATTGGCACACGCTGGGCATCAGCCTGGCTGAATCTGATCCACCATCGCTCCCGTTTAACCCGGACTCTACCCCGTCTCCTCAGGATACCGCTGAAGCCATAGACATCTTAACATCACACATCACCTCGACATTAGATAGGTCATCGAAACAAGTTGTAGCGGAGGACTTCCTTCACCGCTTCAAATTGTCCGACGATATTAGGGAACTCCTTAGAGCTAAGAACGCCTCGATACGCGCCTACGACAGGTATCCTACCGCGGAAAATCGTATTCGAATGCGTGCCCTACAACGCGACGTAAAGTCTCGCATCGCCGAAGTCCGAGATGCCAGATGGTCTGATTTCTTAGAAGGACTCGCGCCCTCCCAAAGGTCTTACTACCGCCTAGCTCGTACTCTCAAATCGGATACGGTAGTAACTATGCCCCCCCTCGTAGGCCCCTCAGGCCGACTCGCGGCGTTCGATGATGACGAAAAAGCAGAGCTACTGGCCGATACATTGCAAACCCAGTGCACGCCCAGTACTCAATCCGTGGACCCTGTTCATGTAGAATTAGTAGACAGTGAGGTAGAACGCAGAGCCTCCTTGCCACCCTCGGATGCGTTACCACCCGTCACCCCGATGGAAGTTAAAGACTTGATCAAAGACCTACGTCCTCGCAAGGCTCCCGGTTCCGACGGTATATCTAACCGCGTTATTAAACTTCTACCCGTCCAACTCATCGTGATGTTGGCATCTATTTTCAATGCCGCTATGGCGAACTGTATCTTTCCCGCGGTGTGGAAAGAAGCGGACGTTATCGGCATACATAAACCCGGTAAACCAAAAAATCATCCGACGAGCTACCGCCCGATTAGCCTCCTCATGTCTCTAGGCAAACTGTATGAGCGTCTGCTCTACAAGCGCCTCAGAGACTTCGTCTCATCCAAGGGCATTCTCATCGATGAACAATTCGGATTTCGTACAAATCACTCATGCGTTCAACAGGTGCACCGCCTCACGGAGCACATTCTTGTGGGGCTTAATCGACCAAAACCGTTATACACGGGAGCTCTCTTCTTCGACGTCGCAAAAGCGTTCGACAAAGTCTGGCACAATGGTTTGATTTTCAAACTATTCAACATGGGCGTGCCGGATAGTCTCGTGCTCATCATACGGGACTTCTTGTCGAACCGCTCTTTTCGATATCGAGTCGAGGGAACCCGCTCCTCCCCACGACCTCTCACAGCTGGAGTCCCGCAAGGCTCTGTCCTCTCACCCCTCCTATTTAGCTTATTCGTCAACGATATTCCCCGGTCGCCGCCGACCCATTTAGCTTTATTCGCCGACGACACGACTGTTTACTATTCTAGTAGAAATAAGTCCCTAATCGCGAAGAAGCTTCAGAGCGCAGCCCTAGCCCTAGGACAGTGGTTCCGAAAATGGCGCATAGACATCAACCCAGCGAAAAGTACTGCGGTGCTATTTCAGAGGGGAAGCTCCACACGGATTTCCTCCCGGATTAGGAGGAGGAATCTCACACCCCCGATTACTCTCTTTAGACAACCCATACCCTGGGCCAGGAAGGTCAAGTACCTGGGCGTTACCCTGGATGCATCGATGACATTCCGCCCGCATATAAAATCAGTCCGTGACCGTGCCGCGTTTATTCTCGGTAGACTCTACCCCATGATCTGTAAGCGGAGTAAAATGTCCCTTCGGAACAAGATGACACTTTACAAAACTTGCATAAGGCCCGTCATGACTTACGCGAGTGTGGTGTTCGCTCACGCGGCCCGCACACACATAGACACCCTCCAATCCCTACAATCCCGCTTTTGCAGGTTAGCTGTCGGGGCTCCGTGGTTCGTGAGGAACGTTGACCTACACGACGACCTGGGCCTCGAATCAATTCGGAAATACATGAAGTCAGCGTCGGAACGATACTTCGATAAGGCTATGCGTCATGATAATCGCCTTATCGTTGCCGCCGCTGACTACTCCCCGAATCCTGATCATGCAGGAGCCAGTCACCGTCGACGCCCTAGACACGTCCTTACGGATCCATCAGATCCAATAACCTTTGCATTAGATGCCTTCAGCTCTAATACTAGGGGCAGGCTTAGGGACCCCGGTAACCGTACTCGTCGAACTCGACAAAGAGGTCGACGTGCAACCTAACCCATGCATCAGCCCGCTGAGTTTCTCGCCGGATCTTCTCAGCGGGTCGCGATTCCGATCCGGTAGTAGATTCATTCGCGAAACAATTGCTCTTGAGTTGTTAGGTCTCCTTCGGAGGCGCTCGGGCAGTTGTTAGCAAATCCCACCCCTCTTGGCTGAGTCTTTGCTCGCCCACCTGTCCTGGTGAAACTGGAAAGGCCTTCGGGCCACCAGTAAACTTTCAATCATAAAAAAAAAAATCATTACTAGCTGACCCGGCAGACTTCGTAATGCATAATATATCAAAGGAAAACAAAGTTGTTATTTTTATTTAATTCCGAGCATTTTCATATTTATTCACCTTTTAAACCTTCTTTGGACTTCCACAAATAATTCAAGATCAATAATAGCCAAATCGGTGCAGCCGTTCTCGAGTTTTAGCGAGACTAACGAACAGCAATTTATTTTTATATAAATAGATAGATAGATAAATCTTACGGCGAAAATATCGTATTAATAATAACGGTCCTTTAAACAAATTAACTTAATCTGTCCTGTTATAAATGAGTTTATTTTGGAACCTTGTAAAACAAGGCAGAATTTGTCCCACACTTACAAAGCTACAGTTCAATTTTCGCGTAAAACTGGTTCGTGTTGTGAATTATTTTTCGAAGTAAGAGACTTGTTTAGCTCCAGACACGAGATAAGACAAGTGCTCCTCACATTTCAGGCCATAAATCTCGAGGGCACCTTGCGTACTGATTTATTCACTCGATAATCCGGACTTGTCCGGAACTTAGCTAGAACATTCGATGTAAGCACGAAACGTGCTGTTATTACGTATTCAAATGCTATGCAAGAACAAAACTTTTGAATGGCGCATTTTATTGTGTTTTGTACGTTTTATAAATATTTAAATGGACAAGGATTTCTTTTTACATATTTTTTTCTATTTGAATTGAAATTATTACATTAATTTAGTAAATTGCATGCTTATTTTAGATTTCATTAGTAGAAATATAACTATTCTTCAGCAGTAAATTACATAACGTATCCCTTGCATTGGTTATAATTTCACGGCATAGCCGCGTTTCTACAAACATTGAGTTCGTCAAAGGGATTTTGCTAATTCAATTTCTGTGTTCGGCTCCCGCCTTCCCATAGTAGCGTTGAAGAAATTTGCGTAATATTTAATTTCAATACCATCTTAGGAACGAAGCTTAGCGGAATCTTACCAACTTCGGGATTGCGAACTCGATTTGAATTTTATTAGTCGTCGGCAGCAACGTGTTCCGATTCGCGTATCGTTTGTTTGATTTGAAATTCGTTAAGTGTGCTTAAAGATTACACAAGTCGTTATGTCGGGAGGAAATTACGTGACGAATTTATTTGAAAGTATAAGTAAGTTAGCTGTTCAGCAATTAAACATTGTTTAATAATATTGTCCCTCTTCGTTATGTTCGACATCGAATATGTAAATCGAGAGATACGTACGTAGAGAGATGTAGGCAGCGGCTTGGCTCTGCCCCTGGCATTGCTGAAGTTGTATGCAGCGGCTTGGCTCTGCCCCTGGCATTGCTGAAGTCCATGGGCGACGGTAACCACTCACCATGAGGTGGGCCGTATGCTCATCTGCCTACAATGGCAATAAAAATAAAATAAAATTAAAAGTCTTGTACCTCTAAAACCGCTTCGTGATAAAAAAAATCGTTTTCTATTCCAAATGATTGTGTTACAATGACAGAGCACGTATTTTAAAAACAAGAAACATATTTGATAATTACGGGTTCAGAAACTGTGGTGCAGACTGTAAATAGACCAGGAAGTAAATTAAAACAAATGATCATTTACTGAACTAATCATGACGTCTTAATGTTTTAGTATGTTCTATTTTTTTTGTCTTTTTATTTTTTTCTTACTTAGACTGGTGAATGAGCTTCCGCCCCACCTGGCATCAAGTGGTTGTCTAGAGTTAGTTATATGTTTCAGTTCTATATTATAACGGCTGCCCCACTCTTCAAACCAGAAGAATTACCGGCTGTAATTGGCGTGATGGTTGTGCGGACTTCTGGTGGCTCACGTGTTTCCATAAGATCTTGGGTTCTAGAGTCAATAGTCATTACAAAGTGAATAAAGGCAAGTTTGTGGGTCCTACCTATGCGAGCTTCTAATACACATAGTACAACCAGCAATACAAAAAAAAAAGAATCAAGTATCATTTTTAGTCATTTCAAAATGAGTAGTTCTAGTAGCCGTAAACTATTCGAATACTTTTTATATGTAGTAATAATAATATTCTGCGATGTGATGCATTTTATATATAAATAAATCAATAATTAAAATATTTCATGATATTTAATAATATATATTGGTTGGAAGTTTTGTTAGTGTGATCCTTCTGAAAACAAGAAATCAGTGTTAGGTTGAAGGGCGGTGTACCGTAATAAATTTGACTACACCAATGCCTGAGATTCCGTTAATGTATCTAATGAAACGTGACCTTATATCCTGGGTCCACATTGCGGCGATAATCCCTCAGCTTTATGACGTCCTCGCTTTATCTTTATACAGCTTGCTGTTTCGGCTCCCTGTAGTCGGACCTTACATGGGCAAGAGACTGAATTAATTAAACGAAAAGAAAATTTGGTCTCTTGATACTTATTAGTGACTTAAATAGGCCATAATAGAAAATATAGTGTCATAGTTATGTAACTTTTAACAGGTCACTGGACTCTGCTGGAAATGGGCAGGGCAGGACGAGTCTCTATGGAGAAACTTGGTGGAAGACTAGGTCGAGTAATATGTCTGTAATCTGATGATTGTGATAGATATCGAAGCAAGATTTAGTGTTTATTAAAATAATTTCGTTATTTAAATGCTTTCATAATCATCGGTGTTATTAACAAATCAACGGATAGAAGATATTTACTATTTTTAAATATTCTAATGTCAATCTTTCCTCGGTGTTTTCCAAACTCTATGACTATTCTTCATCTTACGAGGCTTCAAAAGAGCAGAAGCTTAAGTGTTAACATCCACGATCAATAATATCACCACACCACCACGACATATTATGTAATCAGGTAGGCCAAAGGCTTGATTGACATCGATGACAAAAAACAATATGTGTTAAATAATAAAATTTTATTTATTTGACAATAATAATTGCCAATTGGCTCTTGATTTTCTGTATTTGAACAGATAGTCGAAATGAACCGAATAGAAGCACACATCCTCCAGATATAAACAATAAAAGTCGTCACAGATGATATCATCATCTGAACTTCATTACACGTTGACTCTTTCGTAAACATAACATGTAAACTTAAACATGTATACGCATATGATAGCATAAATAAGCCTAAACATGTATACGCATAGGAATAAACTATCAAATCATCGCACCTAATTGCATGTTCGCTTTGTTTATGGACCCAAATTTGTAACAATTCCCGTAAATTTGGACGGATAACTTCATGAATATTTTGCGACCTTATTAGTAAGTTAACGTATGATAAACACACAATGAATATTAAATTTCTTAATTTTGGCACAATGCCTAATTTATTTTTCTGGGTACCGTAATTGGTATATCATGAATTAGATATGGAACGGTTAATTAAAATTATTTTAGTATTGTTTAATCTCTCGCATAGGTCTTATTATTATTATTATTTCTGACGTTTTGAATACTTTGCTGGATATTGGTGCCAGCCATTTTATAAGATTTGATAAATCCAAATGTGTACTGAGTAAAGAAAATAATCTAATTAAAAGTATGGTGTGCGCAGGAATTGAAGTAAAAAGAATAACCTAACTTTAACAGAGTACACTGTTGGCGCTTATGTAACACCTGGAATCCTCTTATCATAAAGAGGAAAATGAAAACCCATCTTAAATAAAAGACCAGAGTCTTCAAGACACTTTTAGTTATATTTGTGTGAAAACAAATATAAATATATATCAGGAAATGTGTTTTTAGAAAATTAAACGGTAGTTAGTACAATATTCAAACGTGTACAATAATATTTTAATGTCACGGGATCACTGTCACATGGGACTTGTGTCTGATAAACACTAAAACAATATTAATAAATAATAAAAGCAAAATGATAAAAATAAAACGAATAATAGTAATACAAGAATAAGGATTACAAGCTTCCGTAATCTGCACACGTGGGCGGCAGAAAACCCTCAGCTGTATGACCAGAGAGTTTCCAACATAAATTTTCGATAAACGTCTAGGGCTGCCCTATTAGATGACAAACTGATCGGTCCGATAGAATTGCCTCTATCATGAAACGGCGCCAGATTATTGCATTTTTTTAATAACGGATTCAAGAATGCCTCTATGGAGTTACCACTTTCTTACCGTCGACAGATGTGGCTCCAATTAAATGGTGCACCAGGTCATTTTGCAAAAGACGTCCTAAAATATTTCAATGTAAATTTTTTATGAGGGTATTTATTGTTTGCAGCAGTACTGTGGCCTGGTCGCCGCGCACGCCCGAATTAACCCCTTTAGATTTTTTCTTTTGGGATCATATGAAACAAAGGGTTTATTTTGAGCCTTATATTAGAGAACAGCTATGGGAGCAATTCGTTGCTGTTGAAAATGAAATACTCGAAAATCCTAATATGTCCATGTGTATGGTATTAAGCAGTGTGTCACTTTCAGAGCATTAGCGTGCTTGGGGCATGTGTGTCTGAGCAACAACATCTCCTATACTAATGTACTACGCAATGGCCGCCGAATCTTCAAACAAGGATTCAAAATCGCTTCATGGCGCCGATAGATAGGATGTTGTGAGCGTTACGACATGTCCTCGGTTTTGTGCTGTGCATTAAAAGGTTAATTTAAATAAAAAAAACTACTATAAGATATTAAAGAATCCATTCAACAAACCACAAGCGGAAACTTTCGCGTAATGTAGTTAAAAACTTCTATCACAGCAGGATAAATGTATACGCAGTGCACACTCCCACTACGGATTAACTATTAAACAGTCTTTACGAGCGTGTGTGATAGCGCGGCCAATGGATTTCTCAATCTTAAACTGCAGTTTCAGATCCATTATCCAAGGCCATTTGAAAACTCGTTACAAACTGGGGAATTATTTCGACCCATTAAAAGTAGCCATTTCCAATAGTCATGCATAATGTTAAGGTAGGAATCAAAAATGGCTTGTAAAGTCTCATTTCGTTTGTTAGATCACTAAGCTTCGGTTATAGGTGATTTCAGTTCACTTTTATTGAGTTCTTATAAACAAGCTTCTAAAAAACAAAATCGTTTTTCCATGTTTTCTAAGAAGACGCAGATTTTTCTATGAAGCGTGAGTCAACTCATTCCTATAAAACCGCATCGTAAGCTAAGTGACTAAACAGCTTTCCGCTTAGTTCTTACTTAGTCAAAATTCTATAGTACTTTAATATTCGTTATTTGTAACTCAAAAGTAGTTACTCGTGAGGCCGCATAAGTACTTACTATCCTGCTTATTTCAGCGGAGTTCATTTGTGCGCTGCAGTCCGAAGCTTGGAATAGTCCTATTACAATTGTACAATTGTCCTATTACAGTTGCGACTTTGTATCTGCCGATAAGTGATGGCGTTCGTATGAAGTTCCATAAACTTCAGGTATTAACTGAATACTGAATAATATTCATTTAGCGCCATTAAAGTATAATTTTATTGAGAAAATGAATTACAACAATTTTAATTTTTTTTTAATGAAAATTTTTAATTTTATTTTTTTTGCCATTATTATAGCAATGGTTTAAACAGTGACGCCGGTGTGTTCATGAAAACAATAACTGGCTACTAATGCATTTTTTAATCACTCAAATCATTAGGCCTTTCCAAATTGTAATTACATACTACTATATCAGCTATACACGTTACGTTTAACGAAGTAGGCAGAACGGAATGTAGGTGGTACTTTGAAGATGAAGTTTCAATAAATTTGCTTCAAGACTAGATAAGACTATTTGATCAAGTAGGCTTCACCTGGGAGTATTCGGTATAATATTGTTTTAGCTTTAAAATTGGGTTAAATATATTTCTTGTCTGTTAGGTTAACAGAGAAGAATAACACATACAATAAAATTTAAGATTATTATTACTAGTAAATCCAAACAATATGGAACAATCCTTTTTATTGCCTTTGTAGGCAGACGAGCATACGTCCCACCTACTCACCGTCGTTCATGGACGTCAGCAATGCCAGGGACAGGGCTCTCCATACCATAGTATGGATTTAATTGTAGGCAGCGGCTTGTATACCAGTAACCATATAATACCATATCTTAATTAAATCTTGACATACATACGAGTAAATATACTTCTATTATAATTCTGAACATTGTTGTCTGTATTTAAAATAGTCCTTTCCTTTCATTATTTCCTCGGATATCATAAAGTAAATAGGAAGCAAGAGGACTAGAGCAAAAAGTTGACAGGTCTCGTGATTATGTCGGTTTATGTGACCAAGTATTATACGGTTCCGTAGGTTTACGACTGAGCCCTATTAATCTTGCTTTGTGGTGCGTTTTGCCGGCCGTCCTCGAAAAGTATCCCGGAAGTAATTGATGCGAGATTACTGTATTTTTTACTACTCTGCGGCATTGCCGGAAGCTAGATTTTTCAAAATAAAACGAAAATGACGAGATAGTATTTTTTTCTAACACCCATAATAATAGAAAATTAGGTTTTATACAAAAAGATAATCTCCCGATCTAATTTCGTGGAAACTAATGTTGTGTAATGTGAACATACTTATTTGGCCACTCAAAAGACAATTGTATTTCTGTATCCCATTGATACAAGTTTTGTCATCGCGTGTACAGCTGAAGGCAATTATTGTATGACGTGCTATCGCATAACAATCGCACTGTACGATTGACTAGCCGGTGTCGTTTGAGATACTCTTATTATGTAAACTATATCTAAGGTGATAAGGTGAGAGATGAGGTGCATTCGTGTTGAAGCGATGCACCGGTGTTCGAAGCCCGCAGGCGGGTACCAATTTTTCTAATGAAATACGTACTCAACAAATGTTCACGATTGACTTCCACGGTGGAGGAATAACATCGTGTAATAAAAATGAAACCTATAAGGACCTCTTGTGAGTCCGCACGGGTGGGTACCACTACCCTGCCTGTTTCTGCCGTGAAGCAGTAATGCGTTTCGGTTTGAAGGGTGGGGAGCCGTTGTAATTATACTTGAGACCTTAGAACTTGTATCTCAACGTGGGTGGCGCATTTACGTTGTGGATGTCTATGGGTTCCAGTAACCACTTAACGCCAGGTGGGCTGTAAGCTCGTGCACCCATCTGAGCAAAAAAAAAAAAAGCCATATAATTGGTTTACAATGGTTTGAAATCTTCTTTGTGATGAAATTAATGCTATTTAAAACTGACTTTGTTCTTGATGTGTCTAAAAATAAAAAAGGAAGCTTCTCCGAGTATTTTTTTTTAGTCTATTTATTACCTGGTAGCTGAGACCTTTTTTAAGTTATGTCTTATTTTAATTTATACTCTTATTTTTATGAAAAATAATAATATGGAGTGAAATTAAATAAAGATGGTTAATTTGAGACATTAATCAACTAGGATGAAATTAAATGAAATGAGATGAGATGATACTGATATGAAATATAATCTCAGTAAAATGGTGGTTATTTACTGAGATTTTTTCAGTGGACTTTTTGGAGGATCCCGAGAAGTTATGTCAAGTGGCTTTGTTTCATTTTCCCACATTAATAGTTAATAAACCACCGTTATCACTCATTTAACCCATTTAAACCTGAAGAAACACTAAATAGACAAAATAAAACAAATCACACAACTTTACTCCTCGCGTTCCTGCCAAAAAGTCGTTCTCCGAGTAATCGATAGAGATGTTGCCAGAAATAAATACATTAATAATTTGTGTGATAATTTACATAGACAGCGGTAAACTCCTAGTTTAACATAAAATCTGGATACAAATGATGAAAGTTACGGCGGTATAAAAATGAATTACCAAGTTTAACCTAGTTACTGCCGTTCTAAACTAGACCGGGTTCCACTAGGTTTTCATATGTCATTAAAATTCTATGTACAACACGAGACCTACATTCATTTAATTTTTCAGCATGTTAAGCCGTCGTTTTTCGTATTATATTACGCCAAAAAAAACCATCAAAAGAAACTAATTAATTATGCAACAAAGACTCTGCGTTTTTAATACGAGATAGGAAACAGAACGTGTTTTGAAAGCAAATATTACGGGGTGTAAAGAGATTGTTCTCGAATCTCATAATGGTATTAAGTTGCTGAGCTAAAGAGAACGAAAAACGAACATAATGTATCAAATTAAGCATAAATACTTATCTTTTGATATATTTATATTTTGAGAACCCGTAATGTAATGTAGCGGATGTACTCTGCTTTGCTTGGAGATCCTACATACTTTTTTTTTTTCGGGCCGTGGGTCGAACCTCCTATGAGGTCCCCGCGCCTAGGGCGCGCGCGGGGTATGTGGGACTTGACGATTTGCATGGTGTTGGGAGCAGACTGCGGGCCCAAGGAATTTTAAGGCCCTACTACTAAACGACTCCTGTGCACTCTTCGCCCAAGCATCCGATCCCCTCCGAGGTCAGAACCCGCATGAGGTAGGGGGGGCTACCGCGGTCAACACTGCAACCAGACAGCGCAGGAGATCCTACATCCTGAGCGTCGCTTGTTTTTTAATTACCTCCATTCGCCCAGTGGCCAAAATTCGATCATAATCACTGATACCCCAAGATTAAGATTTTTTCTTAGACTTTATTCGCCGCATTAAGTAGAACGGACTAGAAAGAGGTTCGACACAGTTTTTGTTCCTAACATTATATGAGTACTTGAAATTTTTAGTCTACACGAAATCATGGCGTTTGCATTAGCGCCGAAATATCGAGAACTCATTAAAAGTGAAAATCTTGATAAAAGCCCGTTAATTAGGTAATAACGTTTATACTGTATTTTATTTTCTGTTGTTTTGTTAATGGATTATATTTCTTATAAAAGTAAAACGCCCTACTTGCTTACATACTTTTAAATTAATGGGATTTGTTACTAAAATACAATTCAAAGAACGTTTCTTAGCTTGATTAATATTCATGTTTATAATTCGAATCAATAATAAGCCTGTGTCATATATATATTTAATTCATAAATAATATAAAAAATTGTACAGCTTACTAAAACTTTTTGATCAATACGAAGTTTGAATAAAAGTTAAATTGTATAATTTTTTCATAGATGATATTGATTTAACATGTATTTTTAGAATGTGTTTAGTACCTATATTTTTTTTAATTGTTATAAATAACACTTCTTAGTAACTCAATTTTAACTGTTATTATATTATGTAAAAAAACAGTCGCTGTATAGTCAATTAAATGCGGATTTCATAAAAGAAAAAATATTGGTCTTGGTGTACGTGTCAGAAAAGAAAGAGGATATTTTATTGTTGTTTTTTTTATGTTATAAAGCAAAATTAGTTGTCCGGTAAAAATATAATATTTTTCATTATGTATATTTTAGCTTATGAATCATAAATCAGAATTTTTTTACGCGTAATACACATGACACAATTCACTAATTTGTTGAAATTGTTGGAAATGCGGTCAGGACAGACACGAAAGGGAAATTTCTTGGGATTGTTTTTCACTGCAAAATAAACGAGTCTTTCGCTTTAAACGGTAAGACCTTTCTTTAGCTAATTCATAATATAAAATTTCCATGTACAAGATTAGTAATAACGCTACAATATATTTCAAAATAGTACTATAATGGAACCTGTCTTGGTTGGCCTGCGTTGGTACATGACGCACTGACAAGGTACCTATGTGAAAAATGTCAAAGGCGTCCGAACCATAGATTATGGTCAGAACCTAAATACGTACAATATGTAAAGATGTACTTCTTTAGATTGATATCTTATTTAACATAATTTTCAGTATAAACTAAAATAACAGATATTTTAAACGAATAAACTTTGAATGTAGTTTCTTTGGTTACAAAGCAACAAATCTGGTTTTATGTCTTTTCCTTTTCTTGTTTAATTGTCTTGTGTATAATTTACAATTTACATTGTACTGTTTAAAATGGCGAAGAATTGTCTTTTGTGTGGCTTAACAAGTTAGAGAAGAAACATGTTAGATATTTATACTATTTTTAAAAATTGCAGAAGATAAACGTCTTCACTAACCGTTCTGTTAGAGACAAGTTTCTTTCATTGATCTTCAATCTGCAGCAGTCCAGAAGTATCTAATGGGGAAATGAATAAATAGGTTTGAACTGACGTAGTTATCACAACTATATACAAGCTGACTTGTCACTTGTCGTGCAGAAAAAACTGCAATCAATTTAGTATTGAATGATTTTACAAGCGTACACAGATTTACAGTTTTCAGTAGAAGTCACATAGACAACGAACGACGGAGATAAATTTCCATCTGAGTTCAACCCACCGGGAGATTTAAGACGGCATATAAGCGAATGTTTTGTCGTGGGCGTTTCTTGACTTGGTGACACCAGAACACGACTAGGAAATAGTATATTAGAATCGACAAACGAAATTTACAAGTATTTAGAATTTCAGCTTTTAAATCAAACTCATGTTCTTATTACAGAGCTTAGGCATGACTAAAATATATTTTTTGGATCTTTTTTAGTGTTTAATGTACTTAAGTCATTACTAGTCTCTCGTGTGTAAGACGTTTCACTTAACATTTCGTGAGAGGCACACAGCGAAGCTTTGTCGGAGTTTTAATGTACTTTTTGTTAGAATGTACACACTGTCATTATCATCATTTATTTATTTTGAGAGGAGTAAAAATTGAATTTCTTGGAAAATAAGCTTAGTCCAGAAGCTGTATTACAAATCGCTGTTAAGTACGACTATTTGTTAGCGGCTGTAAAGAACTATTCAAATAAAATAAAACAAAAAACTTCAGAGGTGTCAAGGGACACCCGGATGGAACGAAGTTCCTTTCGATTAATTAGTGAAGGAATTGTAATATTTTTTTTTAAGTTATAATAATAAATTACGGCATTATGAAGAAGAAAAAAAACAATACTATGAACTAAATTACTATTGTTGAAACGCTATCTCGAGACACTGTACTCATTACGCGGACCAATCGGATACGAGCAATGTCACGCGATAAGCGCCTATACGTTGATTGGTCAGAATGACGGATCTAAAAAGTGTCGTGACAACTTTTCGTAAGAATTTTTTCCGTCTAGCCCCCTTTCACAACGCGCGATAAGGAACTTCGTTCCAAAAAAATCGAATAAAGTGTTTGCTAGTTTATTTTAAATCTATTACTAATTAAAATCTAATTTTAAAACTGGTACATGGTTGTTAATAACCATCTCCTCTATACGTATTTTGTTCGTATAGTTTGACGCACAAAGGATGCACCTATGCGTTAAATGCAAAACAAATCGCTTGGAAGCGCTCATCTCTATCTGCCGCCGAGTGTAGATCATCGTGAACTGTGATGTCGAGGGAAGTGCGGATCTGGTCAGTCCAACGTGTCGGGCCTCTACCTCGTGGTCTTCTTCCGTTCACCTTGCCAGGTACCATTAGCTTCTCCAAGCTGCCGTGATCCTTTCTTGCAATGTGGCCAAAGTATTCCAGAACTCTACGTAGACAGATGGTAGAAAGCCTCGTCTTTATCTGGAGTTCTTGGACGATCGACACGTTGGTGCGATGTGCTGTCCAGGAAACTCCTAGCATCTTTCGCCACCACCACATCTCAAATGCATCAATTCGGTCGCGATCGGCTTTCTTCATGGTCCAGGTCTCTGCGTCCATATAAGAATATGGAGAACACTAAAGTGCGTACAAGATTGCTCTTTCAGGGAGATGTTTTATCCTTCCATATTTTATTAAGTTGCGCCATGGCCCCCTTTGCCATTCCGATCCTTCTCCGTATCTCACTTGAGACATGCGGTTGAAATCTTAATTGAATTGTAATTACGATTGTCCTGTTTTATTTAAATCGAAAAGCAAACAACACGGTTGGACCTGGTAATGCGAGCTCGCCATTTGTCCCATCACCTACAGTTTTTATGCGATATTATAGGTTTTGCGAGTAATTGATACGCCCGTCAGAATCCTAATATAGGCTTACGGAATCCGCAGTGTCACATGAGCATTCGGGATTGGAGTACTTTGTAACGCTGTCAGATAGTGAACTAAAAGCCTATTTCGAAAACTCCAACACAAAATACACAAAATAGTATCGTATAAGGCATTTCGGTAAATAAACGACGCGGCTGCTATCTGTGGGACCGTAACTCGCCCACCTTTGGCAACTGCTAGGAATTTTAAGACATATTGAATGCGCCCGACGCGACTTCGATGTGGTGAAATGTCTTTTTCAATTCCTAGGAATCGGATGCGTCAAATAAAATTCACGTATTCCGCACGTGCTCTTTGTGATACCTGTGAAGGAACTGCTTGTGTACTGCTTCTTTCAAATTGAAGTATAAAATGATAATTACGGACTTTTACCAGACAAAAATGATAGCTTTTTTTTGTGTCTGGAGGAAATCGCCGAAAAATGATAGTTAGGAAACTTTTTGTACTATTGATGTCTACAATGTCTAGAAAACGAATTCAAAGTGTCAGATATTGTATTATTTACTGATTTAGCTCTTACCTAAATGTATAAGTAACGAAAGAGAGTAAAAAAATGAGATCATTTATAAACTACATTATCTATCATTTGTAATTTCATTATCATCAATTATATCTATCCGCTTGGATCATTTATAATCTAAATATCAGTTCTTCTTAAATAATAATAAAAATAGCTAGTGATTTTACCAAATCGGAGCATAAATCCTAAATTTATCATATCTCTGTCAGACATTCGTCTTGAAAATATTTTTCATTTTTAATGTTTGAAGGCTTTTGTAATCTGAAAAGACATAAATTGTCTTAAGAGAAACGCTCTAGTACATTGGACGCAAGACAATAAGTACATAATATAAGCGGCGGATTGTCTCCAGATAAAATGGAAAATTCACTAGGGAATAATGCAATGTAGCGCAACAAGAAGCGTGCATAGTGTTACAAACGCTAAAGGAAAATTCGAACTGACTCATAATTTACATTCACAACACTAACACATTCAATGGCTTTCTCGATTCGATTTGGGAATTTCTTTGAAATTTTTGGCTTCCGCGTTCCACAAGCATATTGCTTGAATTTGAATATGGATTCTAAGATTGTTTTCGATTGCAACCTTCTTATATGGATCGAATTTAAATTTACCATTAATTGTTCAGCGGTTATTACTTTACTGATGGTAGGACCTCTTGTGAGTCCGCGCAGGTAGGTACTACTATCCTGCCTATTTCTGCCGTGAAGCAGTAATGCGTTTCGGTTTGTAGGTTGGAGCAGCCGTTTGAACTATACTTGAGACCTTAGAACTTATATCTCAAGGTGGGTGGTGCATTTATGTTGTAGATGTCTATGGGCTCTAGTAACTACTTAATACCAGGTGGGCTTTGAGCTCGTCCACCCATCTATGCAAAAAAAAAAAAACTTTACATTTATTTTTTCAAAAGTGACTGGTTTTATTGTTTGTCGAGCTCATGAAAGGTCATAGATAAATACCATATTCTAAGATCGATTCTAATTCTCGTATTTAAGCTTACGCGACCCTAAAAAATTAATTTTGATCGTATATTGTGTGAATATCACAAATATAATTCATGAATAACATAAAAATTAACACAATAAAATTATTTAAATATAATTACAAGATTCGGCGGTATAACTATATAAATACGATTTCCCAATCTTCTTAAACGAATAGAAGTAAAAACAATTGACAAAGGACTAAAAAGAAAATTAATTAGAAAATAATGATGGAAAATAATATTTTTAGCATCCGGGTGACTTAGTTTATGATTATGAGAGATTTGAGCGTTTTCTTTTTATATGTTGTTAGAACGACAAACTTAAATTTTTGGTCCTAAAAATATATTTCAAACGAATCATTATCCGCGTCTAATATGGACATCAGCGATTTCAGCGACCAGTCAAGTCGCTGTCTACTGCTGAGTACTCGTGGCAATCTTCATTTGAAGAGGGATATGTCATAACGCTTGGGAAATACCGTGGAGTAAAGATCATTCTAGACCCGGATTGTTTGTGGCACAAAAGCTCTATGGAAACGAATGGAAATGGAAATGGAAACACTCTTTTACGGGGGGTAGGACGTCTTATGATTCCGTACGGGTAGATATAACCATCCCACCTATTTCTGCCGTGAAGAAATGCCGTTCCGGTTTGAAGGGTGGGACAGCTGTTGTATTGTTAAAAGCGAGACCTTACAACTCATGTCTTGAGGTGGGTGGCGGAATTTACTTTGTAGATGTCTATGGGCTCTGATACCACTTAACACCAGGTGGGCTGTGAGCTCGTCCACCAATCTAAACAATAAAAAAAATTGAGTAATTTCAACAAGATACTTCTACCCCTTCCTAAGAAAAACGCGCTTCTTAGCTAGCGAACAGATGAGCAACAAAATGATCTCAAAAGGGAATACTTGTTTTCCTGTTGAACTTTAAAAACGAACTCAAGACATATTTTCAAGATGATTGTAAAAATTAAGTAGGAATATTCTGCTGATGATGAATCATCGTTACCCGCATATTCTTATTTGGGATAAATATAAGCATAAGATTTAAATACAAAGACTAAGTATTCGTATTGCCGTAAGATAAAGAAATTGCCCGTATAGCCAGCTGTAATGCAGTACTGTGCTTTGTTCTAGTAAACTTTCATTATTATATGTGCTAAGACATAAAACGCTGCGATTAAAAAGAAAATTCTATTTGCTTAGTTTATTGAATCCGGATTTTCTCTGTCGTGGAGCATTGTAAAGACGAGAATTGCTTCTGAGGAAACTGATGTCGGAGATTGGAACAGTCACACTGCACAAGCAACAACTGTACTCTGACTCTATTGACAAATCCCATCTTTATAGGTTTTCTCTTGAAAAATTAGTTCTTGCGAAACACTCTTGGGTGTTTTTGTGAAAAGTAATTAAATGAAATTCTTTTACTCTCATTTTTAAGATAAATAAATGAAGAATGGGAATCTTTGAACGGAAATAGTATAACGGAAGTTTTTCTGTACCATACATTCGCATGTTTTAAGTAAATAATCAAACCAAATGGTTGGTTTTTTATACGTAATTTACGAGTCACATTGTTCCAAAATATTATGCGAACATTTTTATAATAATAGTATACAAAAAGGAAAATAAATTTGAAAATATAATTAATTATGAGAATGAGAATGCTTCGAAGCAAAGAAACTCATTATGAAACAACTATATTTCTTAGGTTTACAAAAATGTTAAATGAAAATCATTTCTTCGAAGCAGAGTTTTTTTTCATAGATATATTGAATTAATACATTTAAACACGACGAAGTAAGTTAGTGGAAAATAAAACAAAATATCAGTTATCACGTTTGACCTTTCAATATTTCAATAAGAGTTATGAAGACACACAGGTCGGCTGGGAGAGAGTTCTTGGTATCCCGGTATTGTTTACCTTTGAAATTGGATATGAGGAGAGCATTATCAGAGGGATACTGCCACGAAAATTTAATTATACCCCGCTATATCGACTACACCTGGTGTTTACGGAAGGGCTCACTAAAACTCGTGTTTGTTCCCGTTTATTTATTTGACGAGTTACATTAATATTTTTAATGAAAATATTGCTTTAACGTCCGCTCGTGTTTTGTCGTAAAATTAAGAAATGTGTATGTTTCAATTTTGTGTAATTAATACAGTATTTAAATATTGGCAAACAGCACCTTAGAGGTTTGTGACCGCGAAAATTGTTGGAAAGGTTGAAAAGAATATTACGACGATTACAAAAAAAAAACTCGAAAAATATATATCGTAAAAGTGATTTTAAATTGTCTAATAATAATCTGTATTTTGGAGTCGTGGTATGGAACGCGAATTAAAGTGTTTTTGTTATTTAAGTACTTTGGTTGGGAGATAATCGTATAAAACGAGTAATCTTACTTACTTACGAGTACTTAGCGGTAGGCAACGGCCTGGGTCTACCCCTGGCTTTGCTGAAGTCCATGGGCGACGGTAACCACTCATCATCAGGTGGGCCGTAAAAGGGCAACAAAAAATCTCTTAAACACTGCCCAGCTAAAATCAAAACTATAGGCTAACTTTCAAAGATCAACCATGATAAATAAAATAAAAGGATTAAGTAAATAAATAAATCATAATTGTTTGTAATAAACTGTATACCGGAAACCTGAGTAGATAAATATTATTCTTAAAACAATTACCATTTCTAAAGATTTCAGATGCAGATGTTTCTGTTCGAGTTTTTTTTTTTTGAAATAATGAACTTCGACTACCTACTCCTTTTTTTTTTTCCATTCCATTTGCTGGTAGCTAAAGGGCCTATTCCAGCTTCCCCTGAAGGGCAGACGAACTCACAGGCTCAACCTGAAAGAATTTGCTAATACTAGCTTTAGAAAGAGCAGTGCTTCCCAGAATCTACCACCGAGTCGGAATCGTGACCCACTGAGAAATTCCAGCAAGAAACACAGTTGGTTGGGGCATTGAATTACACTCTAATAGTGAATGGTGCAATAGCAAAAATGAGGTACATGAATTATCACAAATGATTGTTCAAAGCATTGCTCGTGGTGCATTTAAAGTAATGAGAAATAAAAAGGTTTCTCCATAGTTTCTGTTCTCCCAAACGATACATGAATGAGTACGTGGTGGCAGTTCGGTATATGATGAAACTGTAGAGATTGTTGTTAAAAATTAAATCGAGGTGGAAAATCGTAATACATTTTTATTTATTATTTTCTCATAAATACAAACTGCATTATGTTAAAAAATGTAAATTGTCAGTGAGATTTCAATTTTAGATAGTTCAAACAAATAAAGGTATACAAAAATATTTTAAATCCTCTAATATAAATGCAAATTTTCATTTATTCATGAAAATAAAATTAGAATTCAACAATTGTATGAATTTAATTCCATTAAAATCTACGAAAGTTATAATCTTTTTCAACTCAACTTTTCAACAAAAACTCGTTTGAAGCAGCATGTTGCAATTTAGATTTTATTTTTTGTTGCTTAGATGGGTGGACGAGCTCACAACCCACCTGGTGCTAAGTGGTTACTGAAGCCCATATACATCTGCAACGTAAATGCGCCACCCACCTTGAGACGTAAGTTCTAAGGTCTCAAGTGTAGTTACAATATATATATTTTTTATTGCTTAGATATGTGGACGAGCTCACAGCCCACCTGGTGTTAAGTGGTTACTGGAGCCCATAGACACCTACAACGTAAATGCGCCACACACCTTGAGATATAGTTCTAAGGTCTCAGTATAGTCACAACGGCTGCCCCACCCTTCAAACCGAAACGTATTACTGCTTCACGGCAGAAATAGGCGGGGCGGTGGTACCTACCCGTGCGGACTCACAAGAGGTCCTACCACCAGTAATTACGCAAATTATAATTTTGCGGGTTTCATTTTTATTGCACGATGTGATTCCTTCACCGTGGAAGTCAATCGTGAACATTTGCTGAGTACGTATTTCATTAGAAAAATTGGTACCCGCCAGCGGGATTCGAACACCGGTGCATCGCTCGATACCAATGCAACGGACGTCTTATCCTTTAGACCACGACGACTTCATTAGGCCACGACGACTTCTTTAGGCCACGACGACTTCAACGGCCGCCTTACCCTTCAAACCGAAATGCAGGGTGGTGGTATCTATCCGTGTGGACTCACAAGAGGTCCTACCATCAGTTAATATTATATTTAGATATAGATAATTTTATTAGTTAAGTTAAAAATTGAGTGAGATACGATGTGTTTATTTATCTATTAGTTAACCAAAACACAGTAACAAAAATCTGATAATGTTAAAATATGCTTTTAATATAGTTAAATCACGTAGTGACGCGTTTACTATCTTTGTGCAAACGATATCTCTCGAAGATGCGACGGTGATTTATACCGAGAGCGCCTTGTCTATACTAATCTATATATTAATACGTGAAGCAAAAACTTTGTATCCCTTTTTACGAAAATTGCGCGGACGGAGGAGTATGAAATTTTCTACACTTATAGATAATATAGAGAAGAAGTGCACAATGCTAATATTGTTTTTAAATAATGCATAAAAGATACATTAAATCAATAAAGAAAACATTATACACACTACGTACCATGTATTGCACACACGCATGCATACTATTTATTGTCAAACTTTTCTTGACGTCTGTGGTCAAATTGGAAATAGATTAAATATAGTTTTTCTTTATTAATATTTTTTTATAGCGTAGCCTTGGCGAAATTTGTGATCATAGAAGTATAAAGTACAATCATAATAGTGTACAAACTTACAATTCCAATTAATTATAGTCTAATTTTGACTACTGCGGGACCTCTAGTATATTATAATTCTACAGTGGTTTTTACGGATGTTCCGTTATAACTACTGAACCATGCATTCGATTGACTTGAAACTTGGTATCATATGTAGAAAATACATGTACTTAATGGATAGGCTAATATTTATATGTGTGTTGGACTCCCTAATAATAATGACAATAAATAATAATGTTAATTTTAAATGCCCAGCGAAGCGGGCGAGTACGGCTAGTTTAATATAATAATATTTATGCGACGAAACGATCAAATTAAATTTGGAATATGCGGTCCTTTTATCCCATTTATATTTAGAAGATCCTATTGTCGCTCATGCAACTATAGTTCTTAATAATACTGAGCCAACGTGAAAGACAATTATTGCTTACATAGTCACTTCACGTCCTGTTTCGATTCGACTCTCCGCAATGAAAACGAGATGTGGTCGTGGTCTAAAGGATAAGATGCTCGGTGTACTTGTATCGTGCGACGTAACTATGACGATGGCCAAATTTCGCATGCAAATACCAGAAATCTAACGAAATCAGTCAGTCGTAAACATGATTTTAAGGGATAACGTCGTGTAATAAATAAAAAAGAGTGCGTGTACTTATGTACGCGTGTAAGAAGTTATACTTTATTTTTATTAAATTTATTTCTTTTTTTTTAATATTAAATAATTAATAATAAATATTTAACGTATATAATAATAATATTTTAATAATATTTAGTATGAATTATATTAAATAATAATTTTGTCATTTATATTACTAAAAAATGAATGCTAATAACACTTTTTTTTACCAGTATACATGCGCCGACGTTTGAAGTCGTCGTGGCCTAAAGGATAAGACGTCCGGTGCATTCGTATCTAGCGATGCACCGGTGTTCGAATCCCACAGGCGGGTACCAATTTTTCTAATGAAATACGTACTTATCAAATGTTCACGATTGACTTCCACGGTGAAGGAATATAATCGTGTAATAAAAATCAAACCCGGAAAATTATAATTTGCGTAATTACTGGTGGTAGGACCTCTTGTGAGTCCGCACGGGTAGGTACCACCGTCCCGCCTATTTCTGCCGTGAAGCAGTGATGCGTTTCGGTTTGAAGGGTGGGGCAGCCGTTGTAACTATACTGAGACCTTGGAACTTGTATCTCAAGGTGTGTGGCACATTTACGTTGTAGATGTCTATGGGCTCCAGTAACCACTTAACACCAGGTGGGCTTTGAGCTCGTCCACACACCTTGAGAAATGGATAGATATCGTGACACGTCTGACATATTATGTCCGCATGTCGAATTTACAAGCACCAAAACCGCACTGCCATGAGTGACATGACGATCCACTTGTGCTAGCAAAATCGTAGAATTCTGTAGTATGTTAGATACTTGAAAGCATTTCGTAGGCAAAATAATGAGATATAAAATGTTAAGTTACTAAAAAAATTATAATAATATCTATATATTAATACGTGAAGCAAAAACTTTCTATCCCTTTTTACGAAAATTGAGCGGACGGAGGAGTATTAAATTTTCCACACTTATAGAGAACATAGAGAAGAAGTGCAAAATGCTAATATTTTTTTTAAATAATGCATAAAAGATACATTAAATCAATAAAGAAAACATTACACACACTACATACCATGTATTTGACGCACACACGCATGCATAATATTTGTTGTCAAACTTTTGTTCTTGACGTCTGTTGTCAAATTGAGATTAAATATTGTTTGTCTTTGTTGATATTTTTTATAGTGTAGTCTTGGCGAAATGTGTGATTATAGAAGTATAAAATACAATCATAATAGTGTACAAACTTACAATTCCAATTAATTATTATAGTCGAATTTCGACTACTGCGGGACCTCTAGTTTTAAAAATAATTTAATAATATTGATGACATCTTAACATTGTAAAAATATATAACATAAATTTGCTCATAACTTCGATCATGCCGCTTCCAGAGCTCATTCATTTTTATGAGCGAACTAACTAGTTATTCCTTTGTTGGAAAAATAAACATACATCCCTATTGCAAAGGCATACAGTTTAGAAACGTAAAGCATTTGATGGCTGCTATTTATGTTGCAGTACTCATAAACACTTGGCCGTAAACGAGGTCGTTCTATAACTAAATATGATCTAAGTTTGATGTACTAAATTTTCAAAATATTCCTTAATATCGTATTCATGAACTATTGCCGGTTAATGCGTTACAAGTGAATGTTCTTGCGGTTATTGGAGTGTGTACAAAATTTAATAAGCATTGGTATTCGTTTCAGATTTTTTTATTCTCAGAAATAATTACTTCAATTTGTTTAAACTAGTTAAACCCGACCCGCTTTTCTGGATGAGATTTGATTTGACTTCGGTCCTATAGCTACCGGTAGGCAGTGGCTTGGCTCTGCCCCTGGCATTGCTAAAGTCCATGGGCGACGGTAACCACTTACCATCAGGTGGGCCGTATGCTCGTCTGCCTACAAGGACCATAAAAAATAAAAAAAACTTCTTAGAACTAATCGCTAGGCCAGTCTGAAGATTTCCCAAAAAAACCATTGAAATCGTTCCAACAGTTTCGGATTCTATAGGGAACATCACACACATCGAATTTGACATATTTAGACTACTTACTTTTACAAATGGCAAACGTGCTCACTACTCTTCTCTTTCACTACCAGTACCTATAGATTTTATAATTTGAATGCTGTCGCCAACCTATAGATATTGACACGAGGAAGATATCTGTGCGGGCTAAGAATATATCCGTAAGTTTTCTGATTGCTTAAAAAATACGCGAACGCTGGAAAAAAATGACATCAAATAAACTATTAGCTGATAACAATTGAAATTCAGAATTATTTGGTAGCAAAAATGTATAGTTAATCAAATAGTACTAAAAATAGTTTTTAAATTTTCTCTGTTTTATAGTTCTACGAGTATCATGAGATATAATCAACAGAGCTTATTGACAGTGCAGTATTGTGAAAGCAATAAAGTCCGCATTATGAGGCGTTAATAGTATACCCATCTACTTCAGCCAACCTTTATTTATTTATTTATGTACACACCAAAAAGAAGACATAGTACAGAGTAATAGGAAAATTATGTACAAAGGCCTTATTCCATCCCAAACATTTGCAACTTACTACTTCAATTGGCTAATAAATCAATAACTAATTGCATCATTACAGCCGTTTCCCTTATTTTTGGTAGGGAAATGTATTATGTAAATTGCAGTATTACTTCGTTTGTAATCAAAGGATAATTTACGTCGTCATTTCCTTTCGATCACGAGCAACGGTAATGAAATTTCGAGGGGTAATACGAATATTGGTTCAGGCGTAACGACGGGAAACAAGTTCAACCGGACGATCGAAAAAAATATTTATTGAAGCGTAGTTTCGTATTTCGATAGCCCGAATAAAAAACTTTTTTTGTTTAAATTCATACCTAGTTCCTTTTTTTGTTAGTTACTTACACATAAACCTTTGATAATTATTCTATTTTATTCAAAATTTCAAAATATTGCTAATTCAAATGTTTTCTGGGTACGTTCAAACATGAAATTAATACTGTGTCCTCTTGTATTTTGCCACAAGCCGAAATTGAAGTGTCAAAAATAAGAGGGTTTTAATTTAATCAAATGAAAGAAATACGACATAATAATAAATAACCAATTAAGAAAAACGTCGTGGCCTAGAAGATAAGACGTCCGGTGATTAGTATCTAGCGATGCAACGGTGTTCGAATCTCGCAGGCGGGTACCATTTTTTGTAGTGAAATACGTACTTAACAAATGTTCACGATCGACTTCCACGGTGAAGGAATAACATCGTGTAATAAAAATCAAACCCGCAAAATTATACTTTGCGTAATTATTGGTGGTAGGACCTCTTGTGAGTCCGCACGGGTAGGTACTACCACCCAGCCTATTTCCGCCGTGAAGCAGTAATACGTTTCGGTTTGAAAGGTGGGGCAGCCGTTGTTGCTATACTTGAGATCTTACAACTTATATCTCCCAAGGTGGGTGTCGCATTTACGTTGTAGATAGATGTCTATGGGCTCCAGCAACCACTTAACACCAGGTAGGCTGTGAGCTCGTCCACCCATCAAAGCAATAAAACAAAAACCAATTAAAACGTCGGTTTGTAAGTTGAACGAAATTATATAAAACCAAATATAATTCGTATTATTAAATGAAGTTTTGCTTTTATAATACTATATATACTATATATATAAAACTTAAATCGTAAGAAATTACACCGTTAAGTGAAAAGAAAATATCCATCAAGGAAGTAATAACGGTTATTAAGAAAGTCATTTCTTTTTCGATATTCACCAACGAACGTCGTCAGAGTTACTGTATCCTAATTTAATTCAGTCACTTGTAGATAGAGAGCCCAATTTATCTTGCATCGACCCAGTATCTTAAGTGTTGCTTTCAATTTTATTTTCTTTTATCCTTCGTGAATTTCGGGTGGCAGTCTTTTTTGAGTCATGTAAATATAAATACGAATTTAGTCATACAACGTAAAGTTTTATAGAATATATTTTATATTGGTTTTGTGAGCTTGTACGAAATATTTGCTCATTTATGGTAGAACTGAGGTATCAGAATTTTATTTCAAATTTGAGGTATTGGCCTAATTTTGGTAGGCGGCAACTTGGTAGTACTCCTGGCATTACTATCGCCCATGAGCGACGGTAACCATATGATGAACCGTACGTTAGCCTAAACGCGTGGACGGGTAGGTGAGCTCATGGGCTCAACTGAGAGGATTTGCTAACACCAGCCTTAGCAAGAACAATGCTTCAGAGAATCTACCACCGGATCGGAATCGCGACCCACCGAGAAGATCAGGGGAGAACTTAGTGGGCTGTATCTAGGGGTTAGAAATCTACGTCTGCCTACAAAGGCAATAATAAAAAAAGATACGATTCACTTTTACCCGAGGCCCAGCAGCGCCTAAGAAAAGTATTTTTGGAAGGTTTTTGTATTTGCTAAAGCGTTTATCCTAAGATATCTTACAAAAGTAAGCATCTATGCTTACGTATTTAGTTATTATGAACAACCTGACCTGAATAATGTATGCGCTAAAGGACCATCTGGTGTTACCCAAGAAAGTATATACACAATCTGTATGCTACTGGTCTGCATATACTTCTTAGGTAATATTTAGTAGTTAGGTATTACGTATTTTCATAAATTTCCTTCTTGTTTGTGGGATTTTAATTGCGAAATGATCGTATCCCAAGCATCTTACTACGACTATACTTAGTACCAAGAAGTGGTAGCATGAAATGTGATCTAGTTTTATTTCTTTACGAGTAAAATAAACGTGAAAGTATTATCTTATTCTATTTCCTCATCGCTTTCAGTACGACGTCGCGTGTTTTTATAATTCTCGTTAGGCTCGAGTGGATGATTCTTTTATTATCCAAAACACAGTTGATTCAAATGGCCTCTCCGCCAGGCACTCGTCACAAAAGAACGAGACATTTCGTGAGCAAATAAAACGTACTCCTTTTCAAGATTCGCGATTTGCCTAATGTTTTTACTTGGAATATTTGTCTAAATAATTCGTTACTCTGATATCTAGTATTCACATTTTTGGAACGAAGTTCCTTATGGGACGATGCGGAGGGGTAACCTAACCGGGAAAAACGTCCGTAACGTAAGATTTTTATTAGTAATGCACACAGTGTACGATTTAACTTTAAAATAACGTACAAAAATAACATATTTTTTTATTATATATTTTTTATAAATCATTGTGAATAAAATAAAGTTGATAACTTTGTAGTTTTTTTTTATCAATAAAAAAATCATAATAAAAAATGTATATCCGAATAATTATTTTCTCTACACCTCGAATAGAACTAAACATTAATATTTTTTATAATAAGGAACTTCGTTCCTGTCCGGTGACCTACGACACCACACATCTTTTTTTTTATCATTGGAATTTACTGTATGGTAACGTTTGTGGTTCTTATCCAACAGCTTAGAGCTTAACTATTGTTGGATTACTTGTTCAGTTGGTCGCTAATTATTTCAATTTCGTACAAAATTAAACTCATGGAAGTAATTAAATAATCTAAAGTGTCATACTTTATAATATTGAATATCTTTAGTGTTCCGCATAACTATAACGTTATATTATATCTTTATATGCTCTAACTAGAGTATTTCAGTGTGTCTTATAGAAATAATCCTTTGGCTCATTGCAAAGTCAATACCCACATTATTTAAACGACTTAGAACATAATTTACACAGTTACAAAATATTTTGAAATCACAAGTCAATCTCTTACCTTCAAATAAAGAAAAACAATGATTTTCAAATGTTTTTTTTTTATGTTCATTTAGACAATTTAATTAATCTTTCACATCAAGATTGTGTTCATTCATTGTTAACTCATAACCGTGCATGCGTTAGACGACGGAACTCTAAGCTGGTTCATTGTACGGAACCTGGTCTCACTGGAACATTCATCAACGTCACTCTAAACAGATAACTAACAAAGTGATGTATGGAGTGAATCCACCGTGAAACAAGTCCGGATGGACTGAGCCGCCAAATTGTGCGAACATTTTAAATTCTACGTTTGTTTTGTCGAAGAAAAATCTAGAAAGACAAGAACAAAGAAAAATCTAGAAAGAAAAGATAAGAAGCAATAAGTTTTGTGATTGGTCGAATACTTTAGTTGTTTGTTTACTACAAATAAATAGATTTATAACACATTCAAAAGGAGTTTTAGGAAGAATGCTTGCAAGGGTAAACAGAGCTTGTTAATAATTTATTCGACAAATTGATTCTGTTGTTATAAATAATTGAAACTGATATAAATGACGTCCTGTTAATTTTTGAGGTTAAATTTCAACTTGTATATTTTAAATGCTAAAGTACTGTTTTTAAAATCCAAGGAGATTAATTTAAAGTTCATAATAAGTATCGGTATTAAGACGCGGGAGAAATATAATAAATATTTAATGGGCACACATGTTCAAATAATTAAAATAAGGTACAGGTTACAAAACGTGTTTATTAGCGTCTGCTAGTCAGGCACCTTCTACCCTTGTCATGGGGTGTTTACTATTCCCGGAACAAAGGTACAAATACATCCACTACGGGATTAATACAAACGCCGCCTCACGCCGAAGTCTTGGAAGTATTTTTGTAGTGAGATAGTTTTCTTATTTAAGTTCTAGAAAGTTCTCTTTTTTCTTTAAATACTCTGAATCTACAGAACTTCTCCCTAAGCTTGCAGACAGACGCGTTACCCGATGAATTTTCCTTTGAAACACGATAGCAGAGTCTAAATTGGAATAACAACTGTCCTACCCTACCTAAAGCTTTTTATCAGCTGCCACAGAAAAAGCACATTTATATCGTGACCACATTGACTTGTTTTCATTTGACAGTCTCGTTATGTATGGTGTTTATGACATAATATTGAAAAATGTTGAAGAGTTGAAACCCAGCGTGAAATGGTCTCTTGCGTAACTGAGACGTCGTCCGGCGACTTTTCAATTTATTCGCGAGAGAATCTCTTGTGGAATGTAAAGAATGAGAATAATTATAAGGGCAGCCTAATGTTGTCATAGAAATTATTCATTTAGATCTACGATCTGAAGCCATCTGTCGCGCTTCGAAATTTCAAATTGGGGGCATTTATTAAATTCTCTTCGTTATTTTGATTCCCGTTTGATTTGGGAGGCTCAAAAACTTTAATTTCGAGTCTTTTTAAACAAATATAGAAAACATAAGATCATTTTGTTTTCGGCGATTCCTCGGAATTACAGATGTTTGATTTTAAGATGGCACAGTTTTTTTTTATTGCCTTTGCAGGCAGACGAGCGTACGACCCACCTGATGGTGAGTGGTAACCGTCGCCCATAGACTTCAGCAAGCCCAGGGGCAGAGCGAAGCCGCTGCCTACCGTTTAATACTCGTAATTTTGATTCTCATGTTTTTTTTTTATTTCTTAGAAGGATGGACGAGCTCACAGCCCACCTGGTGTTAAGTGGTTACTGGAGCCCATAGACATCTACAACGTAAATGCGCCACCCACCTCGAGATACAAGTTCTAAGGTCTCAAGTATAGTTACAACGGCTACCCCACCCTTCGAACCGAAACGCATTGCTGTTTCACGGCGGAAATAGGCGGGGTGGTGGTACCTACCCGTGCGGACTCCCAAGAGGTCCTACCACCAGTGAAAAGAGTTAGAAAAGAAAAGAGTTTCATGTTAATTTTCGATTTCAAACGAATGTTATTTACGTACGAATAAAATAATTTAACCCGCAAAACCTTTTCTATATACATAACTTGAAGCAACAACTGTAAATCCGATTAGTTGATCCTCCAGTTTCAACATCAGTCCGCATCTTACGGTTACCGTAAAGCATTCTCAAGTTGCGTTATTGTAACGGTTTTTCCTGAACCGTAATAAAACGTTTCACATGTCTGCCGCAGGCCCGCTGACCGCGTGCGGTCGGCGTGAAGCTAAATTGATGGGTCTCTCCATCGGCAATGTAATGGTCCTTCAAAACGAACGACCCTGGCCACTAAGTGAAATTCACGTTTGATTAACTTTTACTCGAGGTCTGTGTTTTAGCGAGAGTGCTGCCCTTAAGTCGGCAGGAACGACTGAGACGCGGAAATTAAGGCCCAGACGGAGCTATTCTTTGCAAAGATCGACGGACCGGTGGGTGCCATTAAAGAATGTCTTAAATCATAATCGTGTAATAAAAATGAAGCCCGCAAAATTATAATTTGCGGGCTTCATTTTCTGGTGGTAGGACCTCTTGTGAGTCCGAGCGGGTAGGTACCACCACCTGCCTATTTCTGCCGTGAAGCAGTAATGCGTTTCGGTTTGAAGGTTGGACCAGCCGTTGTAACTATACTTGAGACCTTAGAACTTATGTCTCAAGGTGGGTGGCGCATTAACGTTGTAGATATCTATGGGCTTCACTTAACACCAGGTGGGCTGTGAGTTCGTCCACCCATCCAAGCAATAAAAAAAAAAACTTCTGAAATATTGCGTTAAGACATTAAGATCTGAATTTATAAACTTTGTGGCAAACCTACCGCTGTTTTCAAACGTACTATTTTCCTGTTACCGTGTTGATGTATACAAGTGCGTACGAATGCGTGAAAAGGCCCGTGTGACGTATTATATACAAAATTGTTTGAGCGTTGACTGTTCCCTTGAGAACCGCACCGCTCATAAACAGGAAACGAGTCGATGTGCTTTTGAAATTTATGCACAAACATTTATCGCTCGCTTTTCGGCAAAGGAAAACACGACAGCTCTCAACAGGGGAGCAATTCTTACTGTGCACAAAGTATTCTCGCGAACAAAGATAAGGGATGCTAACCCCGCAAGGCCAGCAGCGATCCTCCGTTCAGACTGTTAAATTCTCACTCACTTATTTTATTTTAATTCGTATTTCGGTTCAACTTGAAAATGTTTTGTACCGGAGTTTAATTTTGGCAACGACTTGTTTCGAGTACTTCGATTGCAATTCGAAAACACTAAGCTGGAAAATTCAGATGTATTTTAATTTAAATTATTTGTATGGATAATAATATCGGTATGAATATTGTTTTTTTTTTATGATTGAAGGATTACTGGTGTCCCGGAGGCCTTTCCAGTTTCACCGGGATAGGTGGGCGAGCAAAGGCTCAGCCAGGAAGGGTGGGATTTGCTAACAGCTACCCGAGCGCCTCCGAAGGAGACCTAACAGCTCAAGAGCAGCTGCTTCGCGAATGAATCTACTACCGGATCGGAATCGCGACCCGCTGAGAAGATCCGGCGAGAAACTCAGCGAGCTGATTCATGGGTTAGGTTGCACGGCGAACTCTTTGTCGAGTTCGACGAGTACGGTTACCGGGGTCCCTAAGCCTGCTCCTAGTGTTAGAGCTGAAGGCGTCTAATGCAAAGGTTATTGGATCTGATGGATCCGTAAGGGCGTGTGAATATTGGTATAACATAGAAATATGGCCTGGTCAAGGTCGCGGGAAATCTGAATGCGGACAACATAGTATATGGTAAACCATAATCAATGGAATCAAAATCAGTAGATGCTCTATAAGAGGAATGTTTATATAAAACCAATTTCTTTATTGCTTAGATGGGTGGAGGAGCTCACAGCTCACCTGGTGTTTAGTGGTTACTGGAGCCCATAGACATTTACAACCCAAATGCCCCACCCACCTTGAGATATAAGTTCTAAGGTCTCAGTATAGTTACAACGGCTGCCCTACCCTTCAAGCCGAAACGCATTAATGCTTCACGGCAGAAATAGGCGGGGTGGTGGTACCTACCCGTGAGGACTTACATAACATGTATCATGTTAAATATTACCTTGCAATAAATAATAAAAATAATTAATGTAAAAAAAAAAACTGAAGAAAATCGTCCTATCCCTAAGTAATTAAAATATGTTCCCTAGATATTTAATCTGAAATGAAAGTTATTTTCATAAATAACCATTTTTTCAGGGAAAACTGGAAATTCCGATCCACGGGCGCCAGTTTACAATAATGACCTTTATTGAAGGGCTCAAAATGATGTTATTATGTTTGCTTCCTTCATTACGGAAAAATATCTTTCAATGTATCTGAAAAAATATATAATAATTTACTAAATTGTCGATACATTATAACATTATATATACAATGTAATACATAATACTGGATGCAGGCAGCGCAGGACCGGTCTTTGTGGCGAGGCTTGGGGAAGGCCTATGTCCAGCAGTGGACGTCCATGGGCTGATAGATAGATAGATAGATAGATATACAATGACTTGATTATGGGGAAAGTGGATTATTCGTTTTTATTAAATACTAGACATGTCTCGCGGCTTCGGACGCTTTAAGTTCGTTGATGTTGAAAAAAAAAACCGTTCTCGGAATAAGGAGTTACTTACGTCACTCTCTCGTCTTTAAAATACTAGACCTATGCCAATACCAATAGTTACCATGGTAATTTTGCTTTTTTTTTCCTACCTATGGTGATAGCCGCCTTGAGAGGCTATTTCAGCTTCGCCCTAACCGGGTGACCGGGTATGTAATTTTGCTGTGCATGTTAGCTACTATCGCGTAAGCGATGGAAAATGGAAATTCCACTCTGGATAGGTTTTATTTTTGGTTGCTTATTTACGTAAAATGCGTTTTTATTAAGCGCTTATACGCAAAAGGAGTATATGAGTCGTCTATTATCAAAGGTGGCAATCTGTGCATTTGGACAAAAAAAATTTATTGATATGTCAATACAGATTGATTTGAATATAATCGTCTCCTTCAAAGAATACGGTTCAAAACCTAACCTAACCTAACATCTAAGATGTCGTTCAGAAGAGTTTTGTGACTGCCAATGGAATACAAAGTCAATAATTCGTTTTTCTGATTTACCAATCATTGTCCAAAATTCAGATTGCCGGCTTTGATAATAGTCGACTCATATATCTCATTTTTAAAACATTTTGGACGGACGGTTACGGAGATCTCGTGATGAGTGTTTGCTTTTTCGCTCTCATACACAAAGTTCTGTCCGGATCTCAGAGCCATTTTAATAAATCGTCCATTAGGGCGTCCTCGGATTGGTTAATCAAATACTTTGGCCCGGGGCATCGTTTGTATTAACGGGTGGGTCATTTTAATCAATATTTTGATCCAATTTCGAAGGCAGCCGTTTCTATGAACAGCTATCGTAAAGTAGCAGTTAATTGTAATAAGACATATTAACACCATAACATCATACGAGCAGAAGATTTCACGGCGTTTGTGATACTATATAAAAAATTAAAAATTAAAATTAATTTATTACTGGTGGTAGGACTTCTCGTGAGTCCCCACGGGTAGGTACCACCACCCTGCCTATTTCTACCGTGAAGCAGTAATGCGTTTCGGTTTGAAGGGCGCGGCAGCCGTTGTAACTATACTGAGACCTTAGAACTTATATCTCAAGGTAAGTGGCGGCATTTACGTTATAGATCGCTATAGGCTCCGGTAACCGCTTAACATCAGGTGGGTCGTGAGCTCGTCCAATAAATAGATAGATAGAAGATAGTTATCGAAACTGCGTAGTGTAAGTTTGAGTATAAAACCTTGAAGAACTGTCTAGAAGACAAAGAAGAAGAACGGGATGTCGTGCACTCATGCAGAGGCACGGATCGAGTCTCTTGGTGAATCTTAATACCCTACCTCAATGGTTCCCCACCTTACTTGGATAGGGGTGATTGTACGCTGGTATGCCTATCGATCCTTGCGTGACTTACTTTAGTTGCTGGACGAAATATATACACAGACATAGTAATTACTGGTTTGGCGGTGTCAGCCTCTCTAAGCAGCTCTTTCTACGTCTTCCTTCTCTTTCTCTTTAAGTGTCAAATGAAGTCCAAAAATGATGCCACTACAAATAATGTAACATCCTATATATCTAGCAATAATTTGGGTGTGTAAGAAGTGATCAATATAATTGACTTTTTTCTTTTTTTGGAATGGTTTATTATTTTGATCCCCAATGGACGCCGCTTATTACTTTCGAAACATAAAAAACTGTCATTAGCTGAGAGCAGAGATAGAGATCACTAATTTAGATTTTAATGGGGATATTCTTATAAACTTCACTTATGGAGTAAGAATACCACGAAGAAGAGTACACTCTACGACTAGCAGATAGATCGATTTTTCATCTGCCTATTCAAGAAAAAGAAGGAGAACAGTTTTGTTTATCAAAAATTTTATATGAAAACCCGTACACAATTTCTCCATTTAATAAGAAACCTTGTTTAATAAGAAAAATGTCACTATATTCAAATTTAAAACAAAACAAAGGAAGTATAACATACTAAAGCAAAAACAATAATGGCGGGCTGACAGACATTTAAATTAGGAATGATCAAACGATCGACTTATTTTCACTTCAGTTTGCTAGCGTTCGAAGAATTGACACAATAAATTTTTCGATCCGTAATTCCACGAAACCATAGAAGATATATTGAGACCCGGTTACAGTTAAATGCCCAATAAAAACAATTATTGTTGGCATAAACCGTACGACACGGCTAGTAAACACGAATTATTAGCACCGAACAGATACGTACTTGCTTTTATTGCTCGCGCACAAAGTATTAACGGTGGGAGCATGCTGATTTTATTACGTATTTTATGATTACCTTCGGTCATGGTTGGATTGTGGCGATTAACTTGACATTGGCATGTAATTTTTAAGTGATTACCAGGTACAATTCTAATTACAAAAAAAATTGCGACAGTTGTCACTGTTATTTTGTGTTAAATTCATGCTAGCCATACAAAAAGATTTATTTTAAAAATAAAATATCTTTTGCTTTTAAAAATGATCTTTTTGCTTTTCTATATATGACAGTATTCAGCCAAAAGACGATTTTGAAATAAAAATTCATAAATGTTTAACACGCCACAGAGGCTGTTTATGCGCTAAAATTAATAAAGTACAACAAACAAAATACTTAGGAATAATATTGGATCAGAGACTATCTTGGCATATACATTCAGAACTAATAATGAATCGAACAAGAAAATTGATATGGATCTTCAAAACACTGCGTCATATAACCACAAAGAAACTTAAATGAAATTTATATAACTTTGGCACAATCAGTCTTAGGATATTGCTTGTCAGTTTGGGGAGGAGCCACTAAAATAAAATTTTTGAAACTAGAAAGAGCCCAGCGGTCTTTGATTAAAGTGATGTTTTTCAAACCTTATCGTTTTCCAACGGAACAACTATACATTACATCTGGGCTACTAACCGTAAGAAAACTATATATTCTTCAACTAGTTCTAAGGATACACAAAAAAATGTGCTATGATCCTGAGATGGCAAATAATAAAAATCGTAGAATGAAAGATGTAACGCCTCTTGTTACAGTCAAAACCACATTTGCTAAAAGACAGTTTGTCAAACAATCATCACACATATACAATAAACTTAACAAAGAACTAAGTATATATCCGATGACATCGTTTAACTGTAAAAAATCTGTTATTGAATGGTTGAAAACCAAAAGCTATAAGGATGTGGAAAACATTGTTCAAGCAATGATGTTATAATAAACACACAGACCCACGCGCATGCACGCACACACACGCACACACACATACACACACATACACACACACACACACACACACACACACATTATTTCAATTAGTATTAATTTATTTATATTATAAAATTTGTACTGTTGCTTATTCTTATAAAATATTATGTAAATGGCTATAGAAGAGCGGTATTTCCTAAACAGGCAAGTAGTGCTTAAAAGGAGATTCCAAACCCTGTATGTTTAATTTATAAGTTGAAGCAATAAATATTTTTTCATTTTCATTTTCATTTCATTTTCATTTCATTTGGTAATGAATTTTTAATTATCTATTAAATAAAACCGAAAACACAACGTGCCTTCCTATAAGTACATTTGTCCTTTAAATTTCTTTCCAACTTAGACCCTGTTTAGTAAAGACACAGTATAATAAGCACATTACACGGACCCAATGACCCTGTCCTCTCTGTATCGGTCAATAACAATGATAAAAGAAATTTATAAAAGCCATTATGGCGAAATGTTGAAGTTTACGAACTGTGAATTCTTCCGTTTCTCGATTTTATTGTTTCTTTTCATTTTGACTTTTTCCTTCAAGTTATTGCCCGAAAAGAAATTTTGCATGAGCACATTTTTTTAACTTGGACAGCAAACTTTTGTGAAAGTAATTTATTGATCAAACTTTATGAGATTTTGATAGGTCTGTATCTGGGAACAACGATTTCAAACGAATTATTCGGAATTTGTCGTTGGCACATCACTTTGCCATTCATTTCAATTAATTTCATTTCATTATATATCTTTTTTTCTCCATCTCAAAACATTCAATAGAAGAATGTGAGTTCAAATAGTTTTACATAATACGATTGAGATATTGTGTATACTTAATTAATATTATACTAGAAAATTGTGTTTTTTAGAAATTATATTTAAATACGAATTACATATTGATAAAATGATGAAATGTGAATAAATAATATTTGTCGATCTTAGCGACAGAATAATAATAAAATATTATAACTGGTTAGGTATTTAAAAACAACAAAATAATCGAGAAAGTTCATTATTGAGAACACGAATAAAACAACATTTTCTGAAAATAAATCATAGCAAGATCGATTTATCGCCCCAAAAATCCCCTGTATACTAAATTTCATGAAAATCGTTGAAGCCGTTTCCGAGATTCAGATTATATATAAAATATATTTATATACAAGAATTGCTCGTTTAAAGATATAAGATACCATACATACTGCCTTAACGGTGCATGTACATATTGTAGATAATTGAACACTAACAATTCATTACAGGAAATTTAATTGCAACATCATTTAATTTGATTTCTCTCTCCTATTCCGTAGAATCCTAATGAAACAAAAACACAGGGAACCCCGAGTCTATAAATACAAAGATATTTTCACACATTCCTCTTTACTACATCAGCAAAGTCAGTTCGCTTAGCCAAGTTCAGTCAGTGTAACAGATTAAAGACTCCGATAGTGTCAATACGCGATAGGAACATGGAACCAATAAGTTTTTGTGGAGTTGGTAACTTTAAAAATCGGGCAAGTGTGAAAGAAAAATTCTCGTAATGTGAAATTCGTTGGACCTTCCTAATTTTCTCGATTTAAAGATGAAAGTATGCATGTAGGTTAGCGACGGAAAATTAAGGGCTATCAAGCTAATTTCCCAGGGGTATCGGTTTAACTGTATTATAATTTTATACATAAGATCTTATCGTTGTCAGCCGAGTTTCATACTATGAATTTTGGTACATGTTAATTCGTACACAAAATTAAAAATCTTTCTTCCTCATTTGAGCGTTCTCAAATATTATTTTTTTGTCACTCGAAATATTTCAAGCGTTAATGATCACAAATCACCTTGTAATATTTTTTTATACCTATCTCTATTTCCGGCTAAATAGAACCCGATACTGCGTACGTTGAGTATCTCGGGACCAAATCGGCAATAGTGGTCGTTAGATTTATTATCGGTGCGCATGACTGATTCTTGTGGCCATATCTCTCAGGGGCCAATTTTGTAATATGGCTGAACAAGGCCGATATTTAATACTCCGGAGCGCATATATTTCGGCTCTGGGATATTTGAAATTCGAAGTAGGTATATTTGAGGGACAAGTTTTGAAATTGAAATACAAACTTATGATAGCTTTGTTCAGTACTAAATGAAGGTTTCTGATATAATTTATGTTTTTAATTTTAAGAGGCATACGTATATTATGCCTACTCCTGCTTGCATCGATAATCCTCAGTGCTGAGAATTGTGGCCTCTGAATATTCTCTTGAAATAATTAATTCTCTTAAAATATCTAGGGTCAGCTTACTCTATCCTTGCCTGGGTGGATGGCATCGTGAACTGAATTGTTGATTGTTGCCCAAGTGATAAACATCATCAAATTCGTAAAGGTCAATCCCGAGATCATTTTAGTAATAAAATAATCTAGTTTCAATGTTTTTTTAACTCGGGAAGCAAAAACATTATTTAGTATTAGGAAAACACACGTACTTATGTACTATATTATAAAGTAATTATTAACTTTTACCAGCGGTGTGTAACTGGGAGCTATCATAGATTTTTGAATACCCTTGAATGCGTTTGTATACAGTCTATGTGGTGGTGAGTGACCACTGTAGGTCATCAAAATTAGCAGTGTTAAGAGCGAAAAAGCTGTTAATTAATAGAAGATTGTTTTAAAACGTCGTTTGAAGTGTTATAAAGCTATTTAAATACTTTGAAGGGAAGTTTATTTCAGAGCTGGATAATGTTCTATAAATATGATGTATGGCAGAGTGATTGGGGTCAGTTCTAAAAATTAGGCTTGGACTTTGCTCTGATTTCAGTTGGTGAGATCGTAAATTTGCAACGACGGCATTACTCATATAAATTCGTTGGAACACTCCCTGTTCAACATACGATAGAACATAGATTGGACGTAGAACATACTTTCTACATATTGTGTCTCAAAGCCATCGATCCAAACATTTCATTCCGATGCGTTTTATAATAGATCCATTGATGTTACGCGTCAAAAATAATGTACATAGGTTATTTAATTATTTATATTAACACATTTGAAAACTTATATTTATATATAACATATTATTCAAAGTACATATGAGGCCGTGAGCGCAAAAGTGGCCTAACCCACAATTTTTCATAATCATGCTTATATGTATATTGTAATTTATTTAAAATATAATAAATTTTGATGCAAAACCGGCGCGCGCGGCGTGTCCACAGTTTCACCCATAGATAGCAGACGGTTTTGTAAACTTTGTATTGGGTTTTTGCCTACTTCTTTTCTACTTTGATGTCGTCGTGGCCTAAAGGATAAGACGTCCGGTGCATTCGTGTTGAGCGATGCACCGGTGTTCAAATCTCAGGCGGGTACCAATTTTTCTAATGAAATACGTACTCAACAAATGTTCACGATTGACTTCCACGGTGAAGCAATAACATCGTGTAATAAAAATCGAACCTGAAAAATTATAATTTGCGTAATTACTGGTGGTAGGACCTTTGTGAGTCCGCGTGGGTAGGTACCACCACCCTGCCTATTTCTACCGTGAAGCAGTAATGCGTTTCGGTTTGAAGGGTGGGGCAGCCGTTGTAACTATACTGAGACCTTAGAACTTATATCTCAAGGTGGGTGGCGCATTTACGTTGAAGATGTCTATGGGCTCCAGTAACCACTTAGCATCAGGGGGGTTGTGAGCTCGTCCGCCCATGTAAGCAATAAAAAAAAAGTGTGTGTGTCCGCTCCGACGCACGACTGGAGTTTACTGGATATAAAAAATTAAACGAAACAATACGAGAAATAGTTCTATATTACGACAACACGATACACTACAGATTATTAACAAATTAACGAGACACAAAACAAACGACTAACAAATATATGAAAATACAATAATGAGAGAAACGCGCGATCAGTACGAGGCTTTGTGGCGGACTGCCGGCGCAGCAGCCCGGCGTCACCTGCGATAACGCGGCCGCGCGTTGGCTCCTGATTGGCGCGCGCACGCATCACGCAATCAGGAGCCAATCAGGCGCATAACGCATTTCGTGTGACATGCTAGTACGATTTTGGTCCCCATAATTTTCATACCCCGGGCCTATATATGTAAATCGATTCTAAAGGAGTAAACTCCAAAAAAAAAAGTGTGTGTGTCCGCTCCGACGCACGACTGGAGTTTACTGGATATAAATATAAATTTGTGTCAGTTGAATACAGTAAAATATGGAAGTTACGTATTCTAGTGAGAATGATCCGGGAGTTGCGGAACACGTGGATGCGGTAATTAAGTAAGTCTATATAATTCACTTTTACAATTAATATATAAGTTGTCCATTCACTGATAGAAGGAATTTTTTATATTTAATAAGCTTTATTAATAAATGATTTGTAGCGGGTTATATTCGGGTATCAACCCACTAACAGTTGATACGTTCAGGAATCGAACCCGAACGGCGTCCGGCCACAAGCAAAACGATGTCGGTAAATTAAACGAAACAATACGAGAAATAGTTCTATATTACGACAACACGATACACTACAGATTATTAACAAATTAACGAGACACAAAACAAACGACTAACAAATATATGAAAATACAATAATGAGAGAAACGCGCGATCAGTACGAGGCTTTGTGGCGGACTGCCGGCGCAGCAGCCCGGCGTCACCTGCGATAACGCGGCCGCGCGTTGGCTCCTGATTGGCGCGCGCACGCATCACCATGGCCAATCAGGCGCATAACGCATTTCGTGTGACATGCTATACTCTCTAGTACGATTTTGGTCCCCATAATTTTCATACCCCGGGCCTATATATGTAAATCGATTCTTAAGGAGTAAACTCCAATAAATAAATAAAAAACTCAAATTCAAATTCCTAAAAACTTAAGCCTCCATTGCTCCATAGTAACTACAATTTTTTTTTTTTTTTTTTTTATGATTGAAAGATTACTGGTGGCCCGGAGGCCTTTCCAGTTTCACCAGGACACGTGGGCGAGCAAAGGCTCAGCCAGGAGAGGTGGGATTTGCTAACAGCTACCCGAGCGCCTCCGAAGGAGACCTAACAGCTCAAGAGTAGCTGCTTCGCGAATGAATCTACTACCGGATCGGAATCGCGACCCGCTGAGAAGATCCGGCGAGAAACTCAGCGAGCTGATTCATGGGTTAGATTGCACGGCGAACTCTTTCTCGAGTTCGACGAGTACGGTTACCGAGGTCCCTAAGCCTGCTCCTAGTGTTAGAGCTGAAGGCGTCTAATGCAAAGGTTATTGGATCTGATGGATCCGTAAGGACGTGTCTAGGGCGTCGACGGTGACTGGCTCCTGCGTGATCAGGATTCGGGGAGTAGTCAGCGGCGGCAACGATAAGGCGATTATCATGACGCATAGCCTTATCGAAGTACCGTTCCGACGCTGACTTCATGTATTTCTGGATAGATTCGAGGCCCAGGTCGTCGTGTAGGTCAACGTTCCTCACGAACCACGGAGCTCCGACGGCTAACCTGCAAAAGCGGGATTGTAAAGATTGGAGGGTGTCTATGTGTGTGCGGGCCGCGTGAGCGAACACCACACTCGCGTAAGTCATGACGGGCCTAATGCAAGTTTTGTAAAGTATCACCTTGTTCCGAAGGGACATTTTACTCCGCTTACAGATCATGGGGTAGAGTCTACCGAGAATAAACGCGGCACGGTCACGGACTGATTTTATATGCGGGCGGAATGTCATCGATGCATCCAGGATAACGCCCAGGTACTTGACCTTCCTGGCCCAGGGTATGGGTTGTCTAAAGAGAGTAATCGGGGGTGTGAGATTCCTCCTCCTAATCCGGGAGGAAATCCGTGTGGAGCTTCCCCTCTGAAATAGCACCGCAGTACTTTTCGCTGGGTTGATGTCTATGCGCCATTTTCGGAACCACTGTCCTAGGGCTAGGGCTGCGCTCTGAAGCTTCTTCGCGATTAAGGACTTGTTTCTACTGGAATAGTAAACAGTCGTATCGTCGGCGAATAAAGCTAAATGGGTCGGCGGCGACCGGGGAATATCGTTAACGAATAAGCTAAATAGGAGGGGTGAGAGGACAGAGCCTTGCGGGACTCCAGCTGTGAGAGAAGTAACTATAATAAGACGGCTTCATATATATGTAGATGCTTTTGCATTGCGTTTCTAGAATTTCTAACGGGGAAACTAAAAAAAAAAAAAGGTGTTGCAAAATTGCAAATAACAGTGCACGTTTAAACAACATCGCAGACAATTGAAACGCGCCCTCGGAACAATGCAGTTGGATGCGTCGTGCCTCTGCTAACAATTACGTTACAACGAGAAAGTAGCTTCATTATACAGCCGTACATGTTGTTTTAACACTTCACTCGTTCCGTTGGCCTTTTGTTTTTATTTTGTTTAGGCTCCAAGTTTCGTTTCAATGTGAATTGAGGAGATGGTGGTAGGACTTGGTGGTAGGACCTCTTGTGAGTCCGCGCTGGTAGGTACCACCGCCCTGCTTATTTCTGCCGTCAAGCAATAATGCGTTTCGGTTTGAAGGCTGGGGCAGCCGTTGTAACTATACTGAGACCTTAGAACTTATATCTCAAGGTGGGTGGCGCATTTACGTTGTAGATGTCTATGGGCTCCAGTAATCACTTATTACCAGGTGGGCTGTGAGCTCGTCCACCCATCTAAGCAATAAAAAAAAAGATGATAAGGAACGATATAGTGTCAAAGTTTTCATTATATCTTTCGGCGCTCTGCTATAATAGAAAAAAACATGTGTGCAATTCACATTGACGCTATGATCAGTTGACCCAAAAAAGACATAATAATCATCATTATTACGACCATTAGCTACAGTTTTGACTAATGCTATGGCGTGTAAACTTGCAAGATAGATACAATCTTACCTATTTCTGCCGCGAACTAGTCATTCGTTCCTATTTGAAGGATTGCGATCTCCGTTATAGTATAAGTTGAGACTTATACTTCAAGGTGGATTGCTGCATTATTATTGTGAAGTCTATGAGTTTCAGTAACTACTTTACACCATACAGGCGTTCATCAGTCTTGCAATAAGAGTTAACTTAAAAAAAAGGTAATAACTAATCTAATTCCATAATGAGTATGATGCTGTGTACTTTAATTTTAAATTGGTATCATATAACAAATAGCTCATAAAAGATTTTCTAGTTTCAGACGTCTCTTAATGATGCCTTTTTTATATGAATTTTCTTGCTTGTGTTTAGTCTGGTATACTTGGAAGAAAATTTCGACAACTATTACGGTAATTTAAAATTTTTAATGACCAAATACAAAATTTACATAATACTACAATGTTTTAGAGTTGTATATTCCTGCCATAAATATAGTTTTGCTATCATTAGCATTTGTTTCAGCTATACATATAACGGGTTAAATTTAATTGAAGATATTTAAAAAAATAGGCACAATAGATTTGTGTAAAAAAAGCCTAAATTTCACAGCATTTTAAACTTTTTTACTAGGACGAAAGAACACAGAAAGATGAAAAATAAGCACTGTGAAGAGACACGACTCAGTACAGGGTTTCAGTATGTACTCATATTTGTATTGGAATTGAGGAGCAAACACGATCGCATCGGCACTGACAAGCATCGGAGCGTATCGATTTCAATATTTACCTTCCGATTCCATAGTACATATTTTTGATTTTTCCTGTACACGTTTTCATAGTTCGATGTACTTTTACTGAAGTTATAGCCTGTAAAAGCACGACTCATAAATATTCAATATTTCTTCCGTGAATCGGATTTGTTCTTAAAGACAACACAGGAAACAAAAAATATTATTTATTATATAATATATTATATAATGGTATGAAGTATTTCAGAGTGAATAAACAATAAAAGACTTCATTGCGTTCTCTGTTATCTATATATTAATACGTGAAGCAAAAACTTTGTATCCCTTTTTACGAAAATTGCGCGGACGGAGGAGTATGAAATTTTCGACACTTATAGAGAATATAGAGAAGAAGTGCACAATGCTAATTGTTTTTTTAAATAATGCATAAAAGATACATTAAATTAACAAAGAAAACGCTACACACACTACATACCATGTATTTGACGCACACATGCATGCATACTATTTATTGTCAAACTTTTGTTCTTGACGTCTGTTGTCAAATTGAGAATAGATTAAATATTGTTTGTCTTTGTTAATATTTTTTATAGTGTAGTCTTGGCGAAATTTGTGATTATAGAAGTATAAAATACAATCATAATAGTGTACAAACTTACAATTCCAATTAATTATAGTCGAATTTCGACTACTGCGGGACCTCTACTATGTATAAATGTAATAAAAAATATATTTTTAAACAATTTGAACTTTCTTTTTACTGAATGTCAAACTCCCCTGAATGACATAATTAAGAAAAATCCTTTTTAGAAAACTAAAGAGTTTTATTTAGACTATGAACGTTTTTCAGCGTCTGTCGTACTTCGATAATTGGGATGCATGATTGTATTACAATGGAAACCGATAGAATGGAGATACCTGGTCTACTCTTAAAGGCTTAATACACATTTTTTTTTGGGCCAGGGCTTTAATCGGGTTTTCCGTAAGCGGTGAGGAGTTACGTGCGTCACTTGCCCCATGCAGCATTGTAGGCGATCATTGAAGCTTTTTTTTATTGCTTAAATGGGTGGATGAGCTCACAGCCCACCTGGTGTTAAATGTTATTTTTTTTTTTTTTTTTTTTTTTTTTATTTATTTATTACACTTCATGTAAAATTTACATTGGCGGACTTAATGCCTAAGGCATTCTCTACCAGTCAACCAAAGGTAGTGCAGAGTAAATAGTGGTAGGTGCAATGAAATTTATATTAGGTAACGAATACATACAAAAAAAGTATATCTACATATATACAAAATCACATATACATATACATACACATACACATACATACATACATATATACACATATACACATATACATACATATAATAGTTTATACAGTATTAAAAGGAATATATTAATAAATTTCCTTAACAAATAATTTCATTAAGTTCATGACGATTCCGCTAACTTTTCCAACAGCATTCGCCGAACCCTTAACTTGAACGTGCAGCGGTTAGTAATAGTCCTGATCTCGAGAGGAAGCGCATTCCATAGCAGAACAGATTGCACGACGAAAGAGTTACGAACATAACTAGAACTATGTGTGGGACAACGAATTAATAGGCTATTGAGAGAACGTAGGGCCCGCTCATGGCTGGAGTGAAGATATTGAAAATAGGAAGTTAGATAGGAAGGAGGTTCGGGAGACATAAGTAAGGAATGAAGAGTCGTCAGTGCACGTAAATTACGACGCTGGCGAATCGGTAGAAGTTTGAGCTGAGCACGATAGGAAGATATATGATCATATTTACGAAGATTAAAAATAAATCGAATGCAGTTATTAAGAAGACGATCAAGTTTATTAAGAAGGTCTGCATTCAGGTCAAAATAACACACATCACCATAATCAATTATAGGGAAGATCAAGGCTTGTACTAGCATAGTCTTGGTCGCTGATGGTAAGAAATTCTTGAGGCGATACAGAGCACGAAGAATTCCAGAGGTTCTTTGTCCAACGTAAGATACTTGAGCTTTCCAGTCGAGTGTGGAGTCTATGTAAAGGCCTAGGTTTTTAACCACGGAACTTAGCGGAATTGCTGTACCATTATAGAATATAGGTGGGAGTGACATAGTAGTTAAGCGTTGGATCATACGAGGACTGCCCACAATAATGGCTTGGCATTTCGTTGGATTCACAGTTAAGCCAAACTTAGTTGACCAACTGCATATGTAGTCCAGATCCTTATTTAGCTGGTTTATTGCCTGAGAAATAGACTCCACAGTCGTCTGTCTGTAAAGCTGCAAGTCATCAGCATACAGATGATACGCACACTGAAGATTATGTGTTAAGAAATTTATAAAAATAGAAAATAATAATGGAGACAAAATACCGCCCTGGGGCACGCCAGAGTTGACACTACACCAACTTGAAGAGGTGTCATCAATACGAGTACACTGCTGGCGTCCCCGAAGATATGATGAAAACCATTCCAGTGCTGTAGGAGAGATCATAATATAGGACAAAATAGATAGGAGGATATCGTGATTGACGGCATTGAACGCATTTGAAAAATCAATTAGTACCAGTACTGTGACTTTAGTGTCTTGCATACCTGTCCTAATGTCGCCAACCACTTTAAGGAGAGCGGAAACGGTGGAGTGACCTGGTCGGAAGCCAGACTGGTAAGGGCTCAATAGGTTGTTCCGGAAAATAAACTGCGACAATTGTTTGTGTACGCAGGCCTCGATCACCTTGGATAGAAAGGGAAGAATAGATATGGGCCTGAAGTGATTTGGAAGGGAAGGGTTAGGAATTTTAGGTAAAGGAAGAACATAAGCCTTACGCCACAATGAAGGAAAAGAGCCTGATGATAGGGAAAAATTTGTGATGTGCCATATAGCTGGCAGAAGATGATCCAGGATTGTGACGATCATACGGCGACTTATATTGTCACAACCCACGGCGTTCGATTTTATGGACAGGATAATATTTTTGATCTCATCCACAGCAACCGAAGAAAATTCAAAGGAGTCAACATTAAGTCGAGACAAACCATTCAGGTAGTTCAAGGTGCGACATTTCGTTTGATTATTTATTGGTGTAGCAGAGGAGAAATGAAAGTTGATGTCATTCAAACTTATCGTCGCCTGAAAATCAGAGTGACGCTGTCTGCCAATACCCAGAGTTCCAAGGAATTTCCAAATATCGGCAGGCGAAGCGGAATTTATGTTTTCTAGAATGTGGCGTCGTTTAGCGTTACGTATCATCTGATTGCACCGGTTCCTCGACACTTTAAATTTAGTCCAGTTATCATTACACCGATTCCTCCTAAATTTTCGAAAAGCCCGATCCCGGCGCCTCATAGCCATCCGAATACCTTCAGTCATCCAAGGAGCTGGTGGGCGTTTCAGTTTAATTTTTCTGATAGGCGCATGAGTGTTGTAAAGCCCAAGGACAACCTCATTGAATATGTGAACCTTTTCATCTACCGAGGGTGAAGATATTAGTTGGTCCCAGTCCACTTTAGAAGCGTCTTTGCATAGATTTTCCTTATTCATACGACCAAAACTACGCATGGACAAAACCCTGGGCTGTGGTTTAGGAGGTTTAATCGTATAGGATAAAAAGATGAGGTCGTGATGGGAAAAACCAGGAGCAGGATATTGACCGTGAGTGGGTACAGAGGTAGGAGTGGAGGTCAGCATTAGGTCTAGCCAAGTATCATCGCCATTAATGTTGTGGTGAGTAGCCTGTAGAGGCAAGACATGAAGACCAGTAGACCTAATGATTTCCTGAAGTTTACGGGAACGAGAGGATAAAGGAGCTATGAAGTTGGTGTTGAAATCACCCATGATAATGTGATGTGAATAATCTGACCCTAAAGATTCCAGAATCGGCTCGAGACTGGAGAAGTAGTCGACGTTGGGGGGACAGTATACGACACCGAGAACAATTTTTGCTCCCTTCATAGAAATTTCAAGAAAGATATATTCCGCAGGTGTAGAAGAATCAGCAGACGAGCAAGCTATTGTTTTATAAGAAATGTTACTGCGGAGATATATAGCAACGCCGCCCCCTCGGGCATCGATACGATCATTCCGTATTAAAGTAAAGCCATCGAGAGGGTAGATAGCAGAAGGTAAATGAGGCTTAAGCCAACTCTCAGAAATCAAGACAGCATGAACGTTAGTGTTAGTGAAAGTAATGAATAAGTCATTGTAGTGACTTGGTATACTTTGAGCATTAATGTGACATACATTTAAAAGGCAGTCAGATGATTTATCAAACGTCTGCCGTATACAGTCTCCAAGGGAATCGGGAAGTGAACAATAACTATCGTTATCAGATGACAGCATAGAATCATTAGCAGAAAGAAACGAATCATCAATACATTCCATTGTATACAAATTAAATATAACAGAATAATATAACTATAACTATACTATTATAATAAAATAAATAAATAAATATATAAAATAAACTAAAATAAATATAACTATACTACCATAAAATAAAAATAAGGATTAAGTTTAAAAGTAATGCACGCGCAATGTCTCTGCACCACCCGCCAGCTGAAATACACAGGATGATGATACAGAACAAAAAAAAAAAAAATTACAATACCTTATAAAACAGAAACAGAAAATAAAGAATATTAATAACGAAGAACATAATAAAGGCCATAATTTACAATAAAAAAAAACCAATTAATTAGAATACCGGTAAAATGGGGTGATTAGGGATTGAGAGGCGAATCGGGAAAAAACCGGGTAAATCTTTCGACGCTCAATATAAGTTTTATATTCGTTGCAAAATCTTTCATTTTTTGTAGTTTAATAGTAGAATGTTGAAAGTTCACAAAACAACTCTGAATATGCATGATAATAGCTGCTAACTTATAAAAAATCGCGTTTCAAATTAACTTCCTGTGGTGGTAATTATTTTAGTGCTAGAAACTTTGCTCTCTTTTATTTATTTGATAATAATAGAAGACGACTATGATTTATAAACGTTATTTAGTGTTTGAACCAGCATATATATTAAAGGTAAGTCTCAGTTGTTATTGGTTTTAATGTATTTGATTAAATAAAAATACATGTAAAAATCTGTTATTGTTATTATATGTTGTCTGTGTATATATATGTTGTCTGTGGTATTCCATCATTGTGTAAGTATTTCGTGAACAGATATTATCTACGTACATATTTACTATGACAATTGGTATGTAACTCTATATATCAATACCGTTATAGTCTATCACTTGAGACGGGCATACCAGGAGAGCTTTTCTCATTAACTTGTTTCGTTTATATTTTTTTTTTCAGGTTAATTAGAATTACTGTAGTTTTAGAGACTCAGTGACTACTGATGGTGACGTGGATTATGCTTTTTTATTCTACGAAGGCAATGACATAAAACGGAACTGAAATGAAGACTTTTAAATGAAAAATACTTCAGGATACGCATCACCCTGGTCACTCTTCCATAATTGCTGGCGTTTAATGAGCAAAAACCAATCACTTCATTTTTAAGACTCATTAGTTAGTACACCTAGATAATTATCGATAGATAGTTAAAGAAAAAAAAAAAACTAAATTAATTGTTCACAAATAGCGCATAATATGTATGTTGTACACTTTTTTACACGCTTTATGTTGTATGTATGTATGTATGTTTGTATGTTTGTAACTGCCTCCTTTAGACGCGATTTTGACCCACTTTAAACGGCCAGATTTCATTCAAACTTTGTAGATTTATCGAAGACGGATGACAATACACTAATATTATAAGATTATTCCATTATTCAATTTGCAAAATAAGATTTTTGCCTATTTATATAATTCTATAGTCGATAAGGCAGGAATTGATGTTAAAGTACTTAATAGTTTTAAAAATACGTTTTTATAGAAAATTTAACTAAAAAATGAAAAATAAATAATACTTTAAAAAAACTAAAAAACACGCTTTATATAAAATTCAACAAAAATTTTAAATAATTGATTATGATATTACAATGTAACGCAATAAGTTCAGTGCATTGATTAATGGACCACGAAACGCCGTCATTGCATATTATGTACATACCATATGCAATTCGCTACAGCTTGCGGTAAATTGCCATTTGGTACTTGTCGTTTTGAATTACTGGAAATTATTCACTATAACAATTCATAGTTCTAGCATGCTTGTGGATGAACTGCTTTCTACGACACCAGTGTCTCAAAAGTACAATTACGTATCCACTCTTTTAGAAATAATCTATGTAACCAACACCACTTAGAAACATTTATGAGGTATATTTTGATAATATAAACTAATTAATTTTTAGAAAATAAAAAGTTGAACGGGTAACCACGTAAATAAATTATTATTGAATTCTCAAAAATAACCGACTAAACTATTAAGTAATTTTTTTCATAGTTCTTAAATAAAGAATTTACCAATGTTAATTAAGAAATTATTACATAATATATACAAATGGCGACCAATAACACTTTCGTCATTCGCGACCACGAAAACTATAGAGTATTTGGTAGTTCAGAAATTAAATCTTAAAGGCGATTTTAATTATATCTACGAATTGTCGAAGTCGAATAATGTAGACGGTGTTTTAAGATACCAAACGCTCGACCGGGATTGTGCTATGTGCTGTGTCTATGGCTTTGAATCTGTACACATTAGCAGGTTTTTGTTTTTGCAACAGAAACTACCGATATACACAAAAACGATACAAACTGTAACCCGAATAATAACGTCAACCCATCGATCCGAACAAACCGAGATTCGAAGCAATCACTCGACACTGGGATACGAACTACTTTCATTGATTTATTTACAAATCGTATCCACGCCGTACTGAGCTTAACATATTTTGGTCACACGATACCACGAATATGTTTCTGGATGTCGTTTCGCGCGGCTTGGCTGTAAAAATGTAAGCACTAACCGGAATGAGCGTAGACGTCGATAAAAATATGATTGCCTAAGGTTTTTGTTGGGTTTTATTTTTTCTTCAGACGTTTCAGACGAAACCCAGCGTTGTTTCTATAAGGGGCTCAGATGAAAAAGTATTTTATTTATATCGCGAATATATATTTTTTTAATTCGATTTTAGCCATTACATACGCCGCCTGGAAGGAGATGGTGCGATAGCCACGGATGACTCTGACCGCGATGGTGCGATGCGGCCGTTGCAGCAGCTTCGTTACCCCCACGGTCAAGGACTAGCTCCACACGGGTGCACCGTATAAAGCCATTGATCGCACCACCCTTGTATAGAGACGGCGCGTCACCTGGTCAGGCCTCCCGACGTTGGGAATGAGTCGGCTTAACGCGCCGGCCACACCCAATAAACAAGGGCAACCGAGGGAACAGGTTCTGAAAGTAATTTTGAGATGCCTAAATTCATAAATTCTAGAATATTTACAATTCTATGTTAAGCGTAATACTCGTATACCTACAACAAATACTTTTTATTCTTTGGTAGTTTTTATAGATAATGCCGGGTATTTATCTATTATTTTGTTTTATCTTATAAAAGTACCTAATGAATAACTCCAGCAGAGAATACGAAAGAGATCCCTTGGGATTATTGAAAAGTTCCGGATTAAATAACTTGGGTGTTTTCGTATTTCTTTCCTCCCGTTGTTTGGCTGACTATTAATTTATGTCGTGGTATTTTTATTATGAGAAACGCACATAAGTACACATTGTTGTAACAGTTTTAGTTTACTTAGTTTTAGTTATTATTATTATTTTTTCTCTATATTTATCTGCAATCGGCTATAGTTTTAATTATAAATGAACAGTTAAGAGATTTTTTTCTTACCTTTTGAAGTGAAAGCTTCTTTAGTTTCGTTGTTATTTGAAAGTCGATGAAACGAAAAGGCGACAGTAAAAAGAGACAGACACATAAATTCATAAGATTTAACGTGGGAGATAATTAGGTAAGAAGCAAAGCATTATACAGTGTTTCTTATATTCGTGGTTCTGTTTGTGCTCTGCTTGGTACCTAATATTGGTACTTAATAAATTCTGAATAAATCAATGTAATATATACCTACGAATAAAATGTAAAATAATCATTAAACTTTGTATCACCGTGATCATTAATTACTAAAACCTGCAATTATCTTCTTCCCGGAATTTTTTATTTTTTAATTTTTGAAGGTGTCACTTCTACCAGGTGTAAATTGTACACTTGTTTTTTCTATTAAATTGATGTTAATAGACTTACGAAGTTATTACACGATTTAAAGTTTTAAGTTCATAGAGGTATGTCAAAGCGTCAATGAATTGAAAACAAGCGATTGATTGAAGTCGTCGTGGCTTTAAGGATAAGACGTCCGGTGCATTCGTATATAGCGATGCAACGATGTTCGAATCCCACAGGCGGGTACCAATTTTTCTAATGAAATACGTACTTAACAATTGTTCACGATTGACTTCCACAGTGAAGGAATAACATCGTGTAATAAAAATCAAACCCGCAAAAATTTTTATTTGCGTAATTACTGGTGGTAGGACCTCTTGTGAGTCCGCACGGGTAGGTACCACCGCCCCGCCTATTTCTGCCGTGAAGCAGTAATGCGTTTCGGTTTGAAGGGTGGGGCAGCCGTTGTAACTATACTGAGATCTTAGAACTTATATCTCAAGGTGTGTGGCGCATTTACGTTGTAGATGTCTATGGGTTCCAGTAACCACTTAACACCAGGTGGGCTGTGAGCTCGTCCACACATCTAAGCAATAAAAAATAAATAAATAAAAGAGCAACGGTAATCTTCGCCCCCGTTTAAGCGGCAAGTGATTGTCCGCATCAAACAAATTAATACTCACTTATATAAATTTTGTGGAAAATTTCGCCACAGTCATCCTCCGGGGACAATTGATTACGTGGCCTAACATCCGTTCATCAATTGTAGAGAGATAAACGTCAAGCCGAGTTTGCAAATGACAAATGTTTGCTAATGACTCGAACGGTGAAAACCGAATAATTTCGACGAATATTTCAAAGGGAAGCGATTGTACCACGAAAATAATGATTATGATTGTTGTACCTCTCCAAAGTATCGTTATTTAAATCGGAATACATTTTTAACGCGTAATTATCGAAGCAAATTCGTAAAATGATTTAATCGGTGAAAATTACGATTTCTAGTGAAATTGTAGCCGTTTACTTAGCTTTGAAGTTGGTTTGTTTAGTAGTTTTAAATTTGTTAAAGAAAGCGACCATTTGGAGTGTACTGTTGAATAGTTTTCATGCGTTGATCATATATTTAAACGTAATTGTATGGGGAATTACAGTAACAACAACTTGATGTAAATCAGATGTCAATAGTCTCATCCAACTGCTGCAATAGGGTAAAGTTTTTCGATCATAAATATGTTATATGTCAAATTTTTGGCATGTTCTACTGCTTAAATCTTTGGATGAATTTGAACATATGAGGTATCATTAGCTTCGTAGTAATGAGAGTGATATAGCGTTAAATATTATTTTCATTAAGTGCATACGAAAAAATATATTAAAAGAACAATAATTATTCACTGTGTGATTAGTGAAAGCGTAGAACCAATTACTTTTATTCATTTATGATAAAAAGTGTTATATAAAAAAACCAATTTTTGTGTTCATTTTGAACATTACCATTTAAACTCCACCAATCGAACAATTAGCTTCTCTTTTTTTGCCTTATCGCTTTAATACTAGAATAAAATGTCAGATGCAAGTTGTATGAAACTGCGAAATTCTGAAAGCGTGAAAAACTTTGTCATAATAAAGTAAAAATAAAATATTTAAATCCACCATATCAAAATTTCCCACTATCTGGTTTATGATGGGCATAATATTTTCAGTGCGATTTCATATATATATTCCGACCAGGAAATGATAGCTCCGACACAAAGACACGGGTAGTAATACCCCATAACGGTGCCATTAAAAAGGTGCTTAACACTCAACGGATTTTGCTCTGTGAATAATGGAGAAAGAATAGCTGTAGGGCCTCTTTAATGCCGACTGAAAAGACTCGTAACTCCGCACTCATTCAGGGCAGTAATGCGAGGTACGTGACGTCAGGTCGAGCACGTCTCGTATCGGTTACGTTTCGCTTCGTACAGTTTCCGAGAGAGCTGGTGTGTTGTAACACAACATCAACCGATGGATTTAATTCGTACGCTTCCAGGGGACACAAAGAGCGGACGGTTAGCGCGGTATGTGATGCGTAGAGAGGAGATGCATGTGACTAGGAGATGTATGGAAATGGTAGTGCCAGCTAGAGGGGGAAGAGAGGTCGACCGAAGAAAACATGGATGGAGTGTGTAAATGACGATATGACAGAGAGAGGATTGAGTATTGCGATGACGGGTGATAGACGAGAATGGAATAGAAAAATTCGCTGTGCCGACCCCACCTTGTGGGATAAGGTGGAGACTAAGAAGAAGAATTTTCTAGGGAAGACCTGTTTCAAGAAAGTGTTCCATGAGTTCGTCTCATAAAATTTATTTTAACTTATTAAATGGACGTTGTGTGATAGTCAACGATTTACGAAATATAACCTAGTCCATTAAAGAATGTGCTGTGCGGAACAGACACGCTTTATATCTATCTACATTTTAAGCGAACCGTAAAATTCGTCGGTATCCGGTGACATACGAGCTTAATTATCTGTTCAGTTTAATGACAACGTGGAAGGGCTTTGAATAATTTGCAACTGTCGGGTCTAGGGGCAGGTAAATCTTCTTTCTTCATAATAATAAGTTTGTAAATGCCAAATCAGTTTAGTTTCTTGCATAGCTATTTATTCATGGGGCTCTCGAGAAATTGTTTAAGACGATTACGTCATCACACTGATGAAATCACCAGTTAATAATTACAAGAGTATAGTCCCTACTATCTAGTAGCACCGTGTTCATCTAAAGTGCATATTATGTAATTATTTTTGACACGTATTATCTGATTTTGGAGTTATCACAAACAGTTCCAACTGCTATGGCATTTCCTTTCTTAAATGAGGCTTGCAAAGAGTAGCAGTGGTTTAAGTGTAGCTCAGGAATTTCTGATGACCATAATTAACGGTAACCGCTTAACCAGTAAGCCGTAGGCTATGCCGTAGAATGCAATAAAATGTGTAATGATTTTGAAATTGCTTTTTTCAGATAATAAATAGCAAACAATATTTTTAACTACATTTAATTTCGGCAAATAAACTTAGAAACTAGTATTTTAATCCAATATGAATCTTTTATGAAATAGCGAGGCCACAACATAAAATAATACTTAAATTCATAACGCTACTATCAACATAATTGCATTCCTGAACGAATATTGCTTTTAGAAGACTTTATTAGCCCAAGGAATGTCCCAGAATTTTGTTATAGAAAACAATTACTCGGTATCATACGAAGTTTGACCAATTCTCTCAACTATGTCTGTAAAAATTCAACTCACGTATATTTTCCAAATAGAAATGCAGTCAGACCTTAGAAATTTATTTTATGAAAGATTCCGATGTGCAGTCAATATTCTTCTGTACTCTGTTTTGAAATACCAAGCTGTCCGTATGTGAAAATATTTAGAATATTATATTATGAAGTTTTCAAATACCTTTGAAGATTGTACTAAGTTCATTATGTTTCCTCACATAGATAAGTAGACGAAGTTTTTATATATAACTAGCTGACCCGGCGAACTTTGTTCCGCCTTAGAGGCAATAAATAAGCAGATTTTTTATATTATCAATGTCAATATTTTATTTGGATAATTAATGTAAATTAAAATAGCAAGCATTTTAATGATTCTTTATTGTATTTTTGTTTTTATTATTATTATCTTCAGTCCCTTCACTCGCAATGTCTCGAATTCTAGTTGCATTACGGCTTCGTCGGGAAAGATTTGATCGTGTTGGTTGCGGCATGGCTTTCTTAATGATTACCCATCTCGGCACAAAAGCTAATATAAACTCGAAACAAACACATCAACTGGTGAACTTTAAAATTCTAGTATAATTAAGTATAGACTGCGTCATTACGTTTAGCTGTCAGTTGCGTTTTGTTATTCCATATCAGTTGCGTTTTGTTATACCACGTTTTATATCACGTCCCACGGAAACGTGATAAAAAGTATCCTATATCCTTTTCCTGGTTCTAAGCTACCTCCCCACCAATTTTCACCCTAATCAGTTCAGCCGTTCTTGAGTTATAAATGGTGTAACTAACACGACTTTCTTTTATATATATAGATATTAAAACCTTAATAGCACCCACCGAAATTGAAAGCTTCTGACCACCTCCAATTTCAAGGTCAGTGTAATGTAAGTCTTAACCACATTAAAATAGTTTCATCCTCGTTCTTCATATAAGAATGGATCATTGCTTCGTAGCAACACAGCTCTTACGCAATACGAATAAAATTTAAATCTCGTACAGGTGGATATTGACATTAATGATGTGAAGTCTATGGGCTCCAATAGTTACTTAACACTTGGAGCGCAGTAATTCGACAGGTTAGAGCCCTGTGAGCTCACCTACTCGCCCGGTGAATCTAATATGACCCCTCGAGGGTCGAGGTAACTAGAAAAGGTAGGAAAAAAAGGGAGGTAAGTAAAATTGTTTGTCCTCATATGTGATATAAAAAAAAAGTGCGTGCGTACAAAGTACACATGTCAGAAGTGAAACTTTTTTGGCGAACTAATTTATAAGTCTTGCTTTATAAACAAATCTAAAACTTTAGGTTTCCGAGACTTAGAGGAAGGGAAAAAGGAAGATATGTTCCCGCCAAAAGTCTGTAAAATGTCAATCTCAAACCTCAGTGTTGACAGTCACATTATGTTTAGATTTCTAAATTGTAAATGACTAATTTTTGCCAATTGAATTGACTAATTTAATTTCATGCTATTTGATTAATGTTCCAAATTCTTTTCATTTCATTTCAATCCCTATTAAAATTTTTCACAAAAAAATTATAAAATATTAGGCTGTATGGTATAATACATTTGCCTTTCCAGTTGGAAAAATACAACAACTACTACTACTGACATTTGACAAGTACTTAATTTCAATAGTAGTTTTATGTCACTTCCGTTGCATACCTGTGTGACGTTCTGTAAAAATTTTACCCTCATGCGCCTAAAGACGTTTCACTTCAAAAATTAAAAAATTACGACAGTGACACGAAAAAATTAAAGCCGTCTTAAAATGGATGATAATATAATTGGACGTATCACGAATCGTCTGATTAATGCGCGGACATTAAATCCTTGATTTTCTTCTTAAGTTCTGTTAATTTATAAAACAAACCATTAAGTTTTTTACATAGTTTTATTCAATGCTCATTTTATAAAATACAAACAACACGCACTTTAGATATTGCATATACTATTTACTAAATACAGCCATAACAAAGAACAGTAATATTTGTTTTCAGAGCGTCTTCGCGAATCCCAAATACACACTACAAAACATAACGCACCGAATAAAAGCCAAAATATAAAAATAATGAGCTGTAGTGTATAAGAATATTATTGTTATTATATCATTTACAACATTATCCATTCATTTTCCGCGTCGTCACACATAGTTTAAGCGCGGATTATGCCGATATAGGACGTACATAGGTATTCTGTTCACGTAGTTCTGTAGCGACGTACAGTGCGACAATGCTCTCTGCCAGACAAGAAATTGCTCCCTTTACGGCTGCATGGCGTAGATTTTATGGCTTCCACTTACGTACATTGACTTCCGAGGTCGACGATTTCCCGTATTCTAAACGCGTTACGTTACTGGCTGGAAAGAGAACGCGATACGGACGTGTCTCGTGTTAGCTTGATGATAAACAGATTATTCTGTATCAACAATCTCGCTTGAAAAGTTTGTATGGCCTGTTTCGGGTCGCTAATTGCTTGAAAGAAGGAAATGAGAATATAACTGTCTCTTATTCAAATAAGCAATGTTCTAGGTAGATTTTTATGCACCTCACTCTTAAGCATATATGTATGCTCGTGAGCCACATCTGCCCACAGCAATCATACTGAATGACGACCACGACCGCTCTAACAAGAGTGATACGACAAAGAAAAAAAGGTAGATTTTTTATTTATTGCCTAGATGTGTGGACGAGCTCACAGCCCGCCTGGTGTTAAGTGGTTACTGGAGCCCATAGACATCTACAACGTAAATGCGCCACCCACCTTGAGATATAAGTTCTAAGGTCTCAGTATAGTTACATTACAACGGCTGCCTCACCCTTCAAACCGAAACGCATTATTGCTTCACGGTAGAAATAGGCAGGGTGGTGGTACCTACCCGTGCGGACTCACCAGAGGTTCTACCACTAGTAAAGCTTGATGATAAACATATTATTCTGTATCAACAATGTCACTTGAAATGTTTGTATAACCTGTTTCGGGTTGCTAAGTGCTTAAAAGAGGGAAATGAGAATAGAACTATCTCTTATTCAAATAACCGATGTTCTAGGTAGATTATTATGCGCCTCACTCTTATGCATATATGTATGCTCGTGAGCCACATTAGCCCACAGCAATCATACTGAATGACGACCACGACCGCTCTAACAAGAGTGATACGACAAAGAAAAAAAGGTAGATTGATTTCAAATACCTATCTATAGATGTCTGTAAGTCTTTATGTGGTTACTGGTTCGTTCAATAGACATTATATAGACATCACGCTGATACAGCATCTCAAGGCTATCAGCTTATGCATGAAAAAAAATAGACATCTACAACGTAAATGCCGCCATTCGCCTTGAGAGATGAGGAGTTGTAAGTCTCCGTTGTTATAGTACAACTGCTGCCCCTTCAAACCGACACGCGTTACTGTTTCACGGCAGAAATAGGCAGGGTGGTGGTGTGGGCTCACAAGACGTCCTTTTTCTATGATTAAAGGATTACTGATGGCCCGAAGGCCTTTCCAGTTTCACCAGGATATGTGGGCGAGCAAAGGCTCAGCCAGAAGGGGTGGGATTTGCTAACAGCTGCCCGAGCGCCTCCGAAGGAGACCTAACAGCTCAAGAGCAGCTGCTTCGCGAATGAATCTACTACCGGATCGGAATTGCGATCCGCTGAGAAGATCCGGCGAGAAACTCAGCGAGCTGATTCATGGATTAGGTTGCACGGTATTCCTGCTCCTAGTGTTAGAGCTGATGGCGTCTAATGCAAAGGTTATTGAATCTGATGGATCCGTAAGGACGTGTCTAGGGCGTCAACGGTGACTGGCTCCTGCGTGATCAGGATTCGGGGAGTAGTCAGCGGCGGCAACGATAAGGCGATTATTATGACGTACACACAAGACGTCCTACCAGCAGTCATTCTAATACAATAATGCGTATTCGACCTTGTAAACTCCATTGCATTTATTTTAATATCAACATTAATTTTATATGTACAGAACGTAGTGCAGTTTGTTTGTTAAGAAACTAGATCGAAACTTATGTAATTACTCTTGTACCCGGCGGTGTTTATGTAAATACACCATATTATTAACAAACTTTCGAATGCAATAATGAGTAACTTGTGAACGATGCAGCGTCGAAGGCTCGGCGAAGGAAGTTAAGTAATTTATAATGAATTTTATATATTTAAGTAAATGGTTTTTAGGTTGTGTTTATAAAAAGTTTTCCAAAATAATAAGTCAAATATTATGTCAAAAATATCTTTGTGATGACATTTTGCGTATGAGAGAATTTTTATAATGTCGTTGTTCAAGGGAGGTGCTAAACACTAACCATCATTTGGGCCCCATATTTAGCAACGATGTCAATAAAAATCTAATTTACATCTAATTTGAGTTATAGTATTTTTTGAAATTCTGTCTATATTTTTATCTGATCTATATTTTTGATAAATTAGAAAATTTCAAAGACTGTGTAGAAATTATACCAGTCCCAGTGCTCGGCAACGTATATCTATGTTTTCTCTATAATAGTTTTTTTTTTTTTTATGGCTTAGATGGTTGGACGAGCTCACGGCCCACCTGGTGTTAAGTGGTTACTGGAGCCCATAGACATCTACGACGTAAATGCGCCACCCACCTTGAGATATAAGTTCTAAGGTTTCAAGTGTAGTTATAACGGCTGCCCCACCCTTCAAACCGAAAGGCATTACTGCTTCACGGCAGAAATAGGCAGGGTGGCGGTACCTACCCGTGCGGACTCACAAGAAGTCCTACCACCAGTAATTACACAAATTACAATTTTGGGGGTTGAAATCATTTTAGTTATAAATTTAATAACTATTAGTAAATTTTAAGTAATGCACCTACGTATGTTTGATAAAAACAAGCCTTGAGTTTCAGGACAACTCTTCTCAGTGGTGAAACTGCGGTAAATTCATGACTTACTTAATCAAATAAAAAACTTACTGATTGTGATTTTATTTTGAATATTATTTCTAATTAAATAACGTGAAGCTTATCAATTGTTTTTGAAATACTTCTAAACTGTCTTCTCTAGTACCTAATTGAAAAGCACTGTTTAATAGCCGTAAGTTAGCATAATAGTACATCAAAATCAAGGTTTCTTTTGACAGTATTTAGAAAGGCAGTTATTATTTAGCGGTAGGCAGCGGCTTGGCTCTGCCCCTAGCATTGCTGAAGTCCATGGGCGACGGTAACCACTCACCATCAGGTGGGCCGTATGCTCGTCTGCCTACTAGGGCAATCATAAAAAAAACATATAGTATAACAGAAAGAATAAAAAATTCCGATTGTTTACGTTCAACATGAATTTTGTCAAAGTATTGACAAAATTATGATACGTATTTTTAGCTCGTGTAACTTTCTAATATAAAAAAAACCAGAATAACATTCGATATCTTACGTATTGAAAGAAAAACAAAAATGAATGTGCAAATACGTATTTTTAATTGCAGCCGTATTCCTTTCGTAATGGTCGACATTCATAATATTGTGGGTATCGCTGTGTTACCAATAAATGGAAAACAGTCGTTGGAACGTCTCCAAAGCATTGTCTCGGTTTCGAGCCAAAATGCGCGGATAAGAGCAATTTTATATTATATTGCTTGGTTGATTCCCAGCTCTTTATTGACCAATCACTGTCAATCTAGTATGTGAGTGATGTCAATGTGTTTTTTATGGACGCAATGTGGGAGAGATATTACGTCCTTCTGTGTACGATTATAACTATTAGATTATAACTATTATATCTATCTCAGTACGATTATAATTATATGAAACAGATAGTAATAATAATCAAAAAACTTTAGGTCGAAATATATTTTGAAAGGAAATAAAATTTTACAAAATAAAAATCGACCACACCATTTACTTACAATATTAATAAATTTCACTAAAATAGCACATACTATTTAATACAATTTAGGGTGTATGTCGTAAATACACAAGAGCTTTGATTGGAAAATCAGATAAAGGGCGTTCTGTCCTGAAAATGTTCGTAGGATCTAACCCTAAGCTGTCAATATCAGACTTACGAAAAACCCTTGCATTAGACGGCTACTGGGTGAAAATCTATTTCTAAAAGTAGCCACGTATATTATTCTGTATAATAGTTTCATACATTTATTTTATAGACAGACTTATTTTACTTTCTGCATAAAGGTTGGCTGACCAGTTTACCAGCACACTATTTTATTAAGAGGTTATCTGATATCATAATGTGACTAGTATCCCTCACCTTTGAATGGGATGGTGATTAATTAAAAAAAAAAGTATTAAAAACAAAAAAAAAAACATATTTTTTGGCAGAGAAAGCTGAGAACCATTTTATAATATGAGTGAGACAACGGCAATTGATGGCAAGCCCCACTTATAATATTTTTGATAGTTTACCTGGTTATTACAAACTAAGAATCTGTTGATGAAATTATAATGAAAGATAGACTGAATTTTATTCATGTATATAGGTTACAAGGCGGTTGATAGTTTTACAAATTAATGAGCCCGATATTGTTTCAACTGTATTTTTGTCATCTTTTAGCACACTGAGATAATCTTGGTAGCTTTCTATCAAGTATACAATTAACTTGCAGCATAACTATTTTCTTTTTATTCTATTTCATATTTCAGTAAGGAGATTATGAGCTCATTTGTGCAAAGTTATAAAAGAATAAAGTAAATACTCTCATGGTTAATTCTGATGTTGATTTTTTAAGCAAGCCTCATTAGTAAGGATATTCCATAAATTTTAAAACCCAACGGAATGTAGGTGTGCGCTTAAGATTAAATAAATGACACGGTGATATTTTAGCTGCGATTGACGAGCTAGTCAATTTAAAAATTCCTTAGTTTATATCGTGTTTTATTTCTTCTAATCATATTCGAATATTTCTGTAATTGAATGATTCAACGAGAACAATCTATTAAACAAATAAGCACGTTTCATCACTTTCATTATTATGATGTCTTTATCTCAAGCTTAATCTTCAGACTGGTACTTAACATTCATCGTCTCTTCGTTATTACAAAACATATTTTCATTCAAGCATCGATTTTATTTTTTATGCCTATTTCATACATCTATATATATAAAAGAAAGTCGTGTTAGTTACACTATTTATAACTCAAGAACGGCTGAACTGATTTGACTGAAAATTTGTGAGGAGGTATCTTAGAACCAGGAGAAGGATTTTTTTTTTTTTCTACATGAGAAAATCGCCGGATCCCCACCCGCGCGGCAGGTGGGGTATGTGGGAGTTGAACCTCACTAAATACTCCTGCCGCTCACAACCGGCGCCCTACCTCGGACCGGGCCGGAGCCCAGTCGGGGCTATTGAAACGGCGGCACAGGGTTGACGCAGAGCACATTACATCCATCCCACCGTCCCACGGACGCCGGACCGGCGGCCGCCAGCGACACGACCACCGGTTCCCTCGTTCAGCGGGCCGAGAGCCCGCTTTGATGGCGCCGCGTTACACCTTCCCCCAGAGCGGTCGGGGGAACGCGGTCTACCATCACCCGGCTTCCTACTGCGGGTGAGCGTGCAAAGCACGCAACCCCACGTCTGGGTCTCTCCCCGCACAAAACGGGTGGGACCCCTAGCTCTTAGGGGGCCAGGTCACGGATACGACCCCGGTCCCGAACCCCTGCTCAGCGGCGGCGGGTTTCTGCGTAGTGAGGAGAGCTTTGCCTCACTCGCCCCGCCGCCTCCTTCTGCGAGATGGTGCACTCGCAGAAGTCGAGCATAGCCTTCCATGACTCATCGCCGCCAAGCATCGACGCCACGACGCCAGGCAGCGACAAGTCAGGTCCTATCTTTGCGACCAGGACACGGCGCTGCACCTCCCAAGCGGGGCAGACAGCGAGCGTATGCTCCGCCGTGTCCAGGTCGTATCCACAATGGTGACACCTCGTCGTCGGCTCAGCCCCTATCCGGCGCAGGTACTTCCCGAAGCATCCGTGCCCGGTCAGCACCTGCACCAGACGAAAGGTGAGACGTCCTTCGCCACGATTCACCCAGTCATCAAAGACTGGTTAAACCGCCTCGACGGTCCGTAGCTCCCACGTGGGGTTGGCCAATCGCCTCGACCACGACTCGAGCACGGACCGCCGAGAATGGGCCTTCCGCGTCCGCAGCTCACTTTCGGGGAGACGCGCCACGCCCCGAGCACGAAGCTCGCTGCGCCACCGATAGTCGGCAGCGAGCGACTCCGCCTCCAGCTCCGATGGCGGCGTCCCCGCCAACACACACGCCGCCTCTAAGGAGACGGTGCGATATCCGCGGATGACCCTGATGGCAACGGTGCGCTGCGGTCGGCGCAGGAACCGAGCCATAGTGGCCCGGTTGCGCGGCTCAGCCCATACAGGTGCACCGTACAGGGCCATCGATCGCACCACCCCCAGGAGAAGGACATAGTATACTTTTTACAGCTAAACGTAATGTAGTTTATGGTTAATTAAAGTAGAATTTTGAAGTTGACCGGCTGATGTGTTTGTTTCGAGTTTCTATTAGCTTATTGGGCCGAGATAGGCAATCATTAAGAAAGCCATGCCGCGACCAACACGATCAAATCTTTCCCGACGAAGCTGTAATGCAACTAGGATTCGAAACATTGCGAGTGAAAGGACTGAAGAAGAACAAGAAACATGGCCAATAAAGAATCATTAAAATATTGCCTTTTTAATATACATTAAAATTATCCAAATAAAAAATTGACCTTGATAAAATCAAAAGTTAGCTCATTTATTGCCTCTAAGGCGGAATAAAGTTCGCCGGGTCAGCTAGTATTGATATAAATTAGCTACCAGTTAATAAAGGTTGACATAGAAAAGAAGGTAGAAAAGAAACATAGAAAGTAGGTGAATTAGTCGATAAATTAATGCTAAAATAGATGCCATCGATTGTTGACTACCTATTTATTATTTGCAAAATAACCAAACGTTTCAACCTATATATCAAAATGAAAGTGCGTTAATGAGATATGCATGGGATATGTTTGGACCTCTGTGACAAATTCAAATACTCGCTTTTAACTTTAGATTCTCGCATAAAGGAATTAGCACCCCTTCAAGATATTGTTGGATACTACTAAACTCGAGAATCTCACTAATTATTTTATGAAATGTGAATTCATGCAAACTTTCCTTTCCAACAATGAAAGGATGTTATTAATAACGTAAAAGACACAGCTGGGTCGCATATTTCATTTTAAAGTATACATTAAAATGTAAACAAGCCACCAGCTACGGTCTCCCCTGCAGTTATTTTAATGAACGACATGTTTGCTTCGAATGTATTTTTTTCATTGAGTCTCTTGTCCATTTTTATGAGAAACTTATTTTCTCTTTTCTTAGATTTATAACCGGCTATGACTAAAACGGTGATAATAATATTATGTTTTTTTCGGTGAACAAGCTCATGAACTAGCCCATAGACATCACGATATCAATGCTTTCACCCACCTTGGGTCTGCGGAGGGACTTCGGTTCCCTCTGTATTTTGTACCGTATGTTCCATGGGGAGTGCTCTGAGGAATTGTTCGAGATGATACCGGCATCTCGTTTTTACCATCGCGCCGCCCGTCACCGGAGTGGAGTTCATCCATACTACCTGGAGCCACTGCATCCACAGTGCGTTTCCAGAGATCTTTTTTGCCACGTACCATCCGGCTATGGAATGAGCTCCCCTCCACGGTGTTTCCCGAGCGCTATGACATGTCCTTCTTCAAACGAGGCTTGGGGAGAGTATTAAACGGTAGGCAGCGGCTTAGCTCTGCCCCTTGCATTGCTGAAGTCCATGGGCGATGGTAACCACTCACCATCAGGTGGGCCGTATTCTCGTCTGCCTACAAGGGCAATAAAAAATAAAAAACACGAAGTTCCATTGTTAATTACATTTCATAGCGGCCGTCTCACCCTTCAAAGAAAGTATAACCGCCGCAGAAATAAGCAGGATTGTGGAAATACTTGATTTGGATTATGATATGTCATATGGCTATGTAAATTTATTCCATTTGCGTGTTTAATTTTTTTATGTTTTTTAATACTATAGTGTGAACCTTGCGACATAAGATCGAAATCTCAACTCTATCGAAATAAATAACCTCTGAGCTGGAATGTGTCATAACTTCGGGGCACAGAGTTTGTTTTTTAAATATATTTTTAAGAAGGGAGGCTTATTTGTGCCTTAATGCATTTCCAGTTTCAACAGGATAGGTGGGCCAGCAAAGGCTCAGCCAGAAGGTGGCAAAAAGAGTCACCAGCCCGTGTGGACTTTATATTGCGCCCTAATTCACCACACTTTGCTTGATTAGACGTGACAATTTACGTATTTTTTTTTATGTCAGCTATTGGGTACCTATACATTTTTGTTTATGATTATTTTTATCACTCCATAACAAAATTAAAGCTATTTGGAATGGTAACAGCTCTCATCAATCAAATGGAAAATGTCGTTAGACGTGGTTAAACTGTGAAAGCACCTATAATAACAATAGATTGATCTACGTAAGAGCATTTTGTTATTTGGCTAAATTGCGAACAATTTACTGCACGCACGTGTAGGTTACATTTCTTTTATTGCTTCTATCAAAACTAGTGTGTAATAATTAAAGTAAAATATACTTAATTTAATTAACATAAAATAGGGAAAGAGTTTTTCCTTTAGTTCGGGGCCTCAATATAAAGTTTCTGTTTTTTGATGACTTTCATTTAAACATCTAAATTGGCATTTTGAGATATTCTTACAAGATCGATACATACTAACGTTGTAACATTGGAGAAAAAGTAATATTTTTGCTTTTTTTTATTTGGTGTACGTTTACATCTTTGATAAAAAAAAATCGGAACTGTACCATTAATATGTTTTTTTTTTACAATTTAAATACGATTAATTTTGCTTACCTAATTTAGTCCGAAGCTATTAAGACAAATCAATCAACACACAATTAAGTTTGGGGCAAGTTTAAATAGAATGCTAATTCAGCGAATAACAATGAAATGTTTTCGCGGCTACGTTTCGCTTATTTAGGATGGCATCCATCAATGTCAGGGTAACAGATAACTGAAGGGTGATGTATAGACGGTGAGACTGTGAGACGGTGCTCCTGGGATCTTGAGCACTGTTCGAATGATACGGTACATTTTTGTTCTCTGAAAACCCTTTAGGACGATGACGTGTGAAGCCTATTTGTTCAATCAAAATAGAATTATATTGTAATATTGTAAAGGTAACACCTAAGTTCTAAGTTGCTAATTTTAAGTATGGCGCTTGGCAACCCTCTCTTCCGTTCCAGCCTTTTAGCTCCGGGCATGGCAAGTTGTAATTTAAATTAACAAAATAAGAATAAACGCAAATATTCAATATACAAGCCTGTATTTTATTTATACACTTTTACACATTTTTATTTTATTTATACACTACTATTACTTTACTGGTTTTATTTTTATTTACAAAAAAGACGTGTGGCACTCGGGGACTGCCGCGGCAAAGCATTTTTTATCAACTTATGCAATTACAATTAGACAATAATAATTTAATATTAAAACAATAATAAATATAAGACCACGCTATATTTATAAACATTAACAAAAGCAAAACATTAACTGTCCCCTTCACACTCATAAGCTAGACCGCGTGAGAGAGAGATGGGCAGACATTTTATAATGCTCATGCAGTGCGACGTCACGCCACGCGCTTATTCACAAACACTACACCAGCGCAACGTGTGAATGTGTTGAACGCGAGTTACATAGTAGGCGTAGTGGGGGTGTCAGGTTATTTTCGTTACGGAATTTCTTGATTCAGTCGCCGCGCTCAAGGCCCGCGATAGAAGCTATGCAATAGCTTAAAAACGTATTTTCGTAAAGCGTACGCGGAGGTTTTATTAAATCAAAAAAATATGATCGTGTTTTAAAGAAATACAAATCGGGGGAGGTGTGAGCTCTCTGTCGCATGGAGTGTAATCACCGTCAGGAATATTTCTGTTGCGAAGCAGTTAGTTGAGTGGCATTTCATAAATTGAGACTTCGAACCTACGTTGTAGATGTAATATATGTTATAAATGTTACCCACAATAACGTTGACGATGGCACTTCGAACGAAAGCAAGAAATATAAAAAGATGGGATTAATATACTGAAAAATGATAGGAAAATAGTATCGGCTCAGGGAAGTGATTCCCCAATGTAAGAATGATTTCAACAAAAAGAGATGTTACCCACGAAACGCTCTCTATAAACTTGAAAATAATAAATTAAATAATTGAATACTGTCCTCAACAAAAACTATCAGGGAAATTCAGTAAGAAGAGAAATTCGCAATTTTGTATACTTGGATCGCGCAGACCAGGAATGTCATAGTCAATCTATTGAATGAAATTACTGAACAATCAAAGCACTGAACTGATTTTAATGAAATTACTTTGAAAGAGCGGAAGAAGATTATTCTTATTTTATAGTGTTTTATAAATGATGAAGTTTTTAGATTTTTTGGATTTTTGGTAAGCCCACACGGGTAGATATTAAGATCCCGACTATTTCTGCCGAGAAGCAGTCATGCGTTCCAGCTAGGAAGATGGAAATTTGGACCTCATGCTTCCAAGTGGAAGCATTCAAGTTGTGAAGTCTCCAGGTAACAACTTAAAACCACGTCGGCCATTTTTTATCTAGGTGATAAATTAAAAAGTAACAAGTATGAAATGAATATAATCGAACAGAAGACTTCCTCCTTTTAAGTCAAGTCGGTTAAAGATCGGTTAAAGAATCATAGATAAGCTCTGTCTAATGTACCGTACAAGATTTCGAGTGAGGGAGAACCTTGCTTCGATAAAGTAGCATACCACGTTATACATGGTATTTGATACATAATATTTATTGATACATAATATTTGGATAATGTGACCGGGTAATTCAAACAGCAGGTTTTTTTCCTTGCCTACTTTTCAATCATATCGCATCATTAACTTCTTACTTGTTATTCAAAGCAAGGGACTAATACGTCCTTAACTGTTGTAATGACCAAAGTTTTTCGATTAGTTTAGTTAACAAAAGAACCGTCCAACTTTCGTCTCCTGATCCAAACTCTTTACGTAATGCTCATTAAGATATCAGTAAAACATTTTAAGTTTCATTATGTCTTTGATCATTCGCCTATTAATTTGAGTAAATTTTTAATAAAACCAAAGTTGGGGCGTCTTAACTTTCTTTTGAAAGTGTAGATTTTAGAAGTTTTTAAATAATTAAATTTTTTTTTCACTAATGACCTCAGTTACATCATTCTATTGAAGTATGCTGTAGTATACTCGTTAGATTTTATTCTGATTAATTTTACGTATTTTGTACTACTGCTTGCATTCAACAACCGGAGATTTAATAATTTACTAGAGGTCCCGCATTAGTCGAAATTCGAATATAATTAATTGGAATTGTAAGTTTGTTCACTATTGATTGTATTTTATACTTCTATGATCACAAATTTCGCCAAGACTACACTATAAAAATATTAACAAAGACAAACAATATTTAATCTATTCTCAATTTGACAACAGACGTCAAGAACAAAAGTTTGACAATAAATAGTATGCATGCGTGTGTGCGTCAAATACACGGTATGTAGTGTGTGTAATGTTTTCTATATTGATTTAAGGTATCTTTTATGCATTATTTAAAAAAAAATAGCATTGTGCACTTCTTCTCTATGTTCTCCATATGTGTGGAAAATTTCATGCTCCTCCGTTCGCGCAATTTTCGTAAAAAGGAATACAAAGTTTTTGCTTCGCGTATTAATATATAGATAAGTTAACTAGATGTAGGTGCCAATCATCAAAAAGCATTACCAACATCTATTAATGTATGCTGTGAATTACTCTATCGAAAACTCAGAATGAAAATACAATTTAACCACACAATAAGCCGCAATAATGAAACAATGAGGAGACAAATTGGGAAACAGACGCGAATCGACATATTCCTTTGTTGTTTGTAATTTTTTTCGCATACTACGAACAATGGAGGCTTTGTGCTACATATACGCTGGAAAGCTAATAACTGGCCGGCACTGTTAAGAATGATGCATAGTCACGTCGGAAAATAAAGCCCGCGCTTACACCGTGTGTCGAGGACATGTGTTTTGGGTCAGTTTTGTGTTTCATTTAATACATATGTTTACGCAGACAAAAACACCGACCTGTGAAGACGTCTTTTATTCGTGAATATTCAAATACATTGATCAAATAAATATCGATGAGTTGATAGTGATTTCGCATACGGGTGGGTCATTGATAAAATTGTTCAATGCGATACACTGTACTAGTATAGAGTTTAGGTGGGGTTAACAATTTGGTAAACTGAATGTACTTCGCCCTATTATTGAGGCAATCGTAGTTATCCCAGGAACTGTGAATCATTTGTAACACTCTAAAAATCAAGAACATCACTTTCTCGCTTGGATTTCGCCATTGAGCCCACAATGAATGGTCACGTGCAAGAGAATGTGACTGTCACACCAACATATAATTAACTTTTTGAGCAATGTCTGTTGGGGGTATGTTTGTAATTCATTTTAGACTTACTTTCTAGTGTGCAAGGAACCAGACATTTTGAAGACGCTCAGGATTTATTGACCATGCAAGGCAAATTGTATGGGTGATTGGTTAGACACCTAGACTACCACCACCCTATCTCTTCCAGTCGGTATCGTAAAAAGTGGGAAAGTGATTTATCTAAAAACGAGCGGTAATATTCTCTGAGTAACTAATTAGGTCTCTGACGGGCATCTACCGCGAGTCCGTAAAGGTTGGTATCACCATCTCATCTATTTTTGCTTGGAAGCCATCAAACGCTCGACTTTATGTGGGTTAACACGAACGGTGAAATCCATGTCGTCCTTGTGACGACTTAGCGACGATGGAACGTGAGATCATTAGTTAATTCACAAAATAAAACAAGTAAAAAGTAGGATTGCAAGAAACACAATTTGCTTTAAATGATCAGAAAATCCTCATAATGAAATCGGTGATCGTCACACATACTTACATAGCCCCATGTGCCACGCTGCCAAATGTGAGATGGTTCGTGAATTATTTATGCGGCTAGCCTTTGTCTGCGTGGATTTCTGGACGAGATTTCTTCGCTACATAATTAATTGGTATAGCTGCGTAAATATGCCATAAACTTTGATTTGCAAGGTGCGCTAGTTACTCTCTGACATAGCTAGCGGGCTTATAAATTCAGTCATAGAGCCTACAATTTACTGTTGCTAGGTCGTATTCTAGGCTTAATAGGTAATCCGCGTCTTGCCTATTTCTGCTGCCGGTTAGGGATTGGAAGGTTATGTAAGAAGTCGTTATGTAATGCTTCAATCAAAATTTTCAACTCCAAAATCGAACTCATATCTCAAGGTGGGTGGCATTCACATTTACCGCTTGGTGGGCCGTGAGCTCGTATTTCGGTATATGCAAATAAATAAGTGAACTATATTAAATAGTTAATATAATAATTTTGAGCAAATGATCCTAAACTAAAATGAGCAGGTTATCTGTTTCGATACGTTAAATTTAATATAACTTAATATAAATACATATTTCACCATTAGTATACTTACTGAAGTCTTTCTCTCTATGTACACATCCGAGAAGCTGGCCCTACACCCTAAGCAATGAAGTCTCCTTCAGGCCTGAAATAAGCATTCGATTAAACTACTCTCATTCCTTAACCTTTTTTATGTTCAGATACAGCTCATACCGATCACCGATGTATTTACTATCTCTCAAAACACTTGCGTACACGTGATTGCTATGAAGCAAATATAAAATAAATAAAAAACATATGATTTACTTCATGCATTGTAAATTATAGACACAATTAAAGCGAATCGGGACTTTCTCTTGGTAATTTATTATGGAAAACAAAAACAGAAGAAAAATTTTAAGGTCACAAACTTTAGACGTTACTTAATATAATAAAATGGGCCAGCCGAAGCCCAAAAACTTTTTAATAAGATAAGATGATATAAAATTCTGTTGACTCATAGCTTTAACAAGAATGCTCTTGGATCGTTAGTATTTAATGGATTTCGTAAACTGCTTAGTGCGATTTCGTTATTGATATCTAATCCAATATTTACATATTTGAAATTTATAATTTTATAGGTCCTCCTCCTCCTTCAGTCGATCGCTCATTGCTGAGCATCGTGATGCGCCCGCCTGTGACCTTTTTTTGTAATTTTTAGCCACTTATGTCGGTCAGTGGCACAGTGAAGTGCGTGGCTCAGTCTCATGTCCAGACATTCAGACACTTACTTGGTCACTCCATCTTTTCCGGCTACGACCTCTGGATTGTCTTCCATCCACTTTACCCGTCACTATGAGTCTCTCCAGATTGTCAGAGGGTTTTCTTGCTATATGACCAAAGTATTGGAGCACTCTATATAGACATTTGGTGGATAGCCTTTGGTCAACTTTTAGCTCGTTGAGGATGGAAGCGTTCGTCCGGAAAGCCGTCCAAGGGATGCGCAACATGCGCCGCTAGCACCACATCTCAAACGCGTCTATGTGTCGCCTGTCAGACTCTTTCAAGATCCAGGTCTCAGCCCCATACAAAAAGATTAAGAAAACGAGCGTCTCAACAATTTGCACTTTCGTCTTCCTGAGTATGTTTCGATCTCTCCATATTTTGTTTAGCTGGCTCATAGCGGATTTGGCCATTCCGATGCGTCGCCTTATTTCGGTTTCCGATCTACCTCTATTGGAAATGATCGAGCCGAGGTACACGAAAGTCTTGACGATGTCGTATTGGCCAAGAATATTATTCTCGTTAAGGGTGCCGTATTTATCCACGATCATGATCTTTGTTTTGGACTGGTTGATCTTTAGTCCCATTTCCTCGCTAACTATAACCAGACGTCGCAGCAGCTCCTCCATTTCCTCTTCTGATGTGGATGTGGACGCCACTAATGTGGTATCATCAGCGTATCGTAACTTCGAGATCTTTACGCCCCCAACTGTGACGCCACCATCCCACTCCTCTAGGGTTTTGCGCATTATGTATTCGCCATATATGTTGAGTCTCTTGATTGTGCTAGGCCGATCCGTACCGATCCCCGTCCCGACAGGTACAGGGCTCTCATCAGCTGAATCAGATGCATGGGAACGCCCATGTCTTTAAGCATTAATGTTATAGGTAAGTAATGTGAAAATAAGGATTTAAATAAGTAAATTTAGTTTTAACGGTCAAGTTTCAGGGACACGACCTTCAGTAATGAAGAAAGCGACGAAGAAGAAGAAGAATGATATAAGAGATTCGTTTATTAAACTGAATTCCTTTGCCGCAATAACCATGATTAAACTCTAGCCTCCTGTCAGAGCTGACACGAGCTTTTTTTTTTCTTTTTTTTTAAAACTAAATTTACTTATTTAAATCCTTATTTTCACATTGCTTATCTATCAAATTATAATAAAAATTTCAAATATATTCAAAAAAATTTCAAAATTGGATTACATATTTTAAAGATTATTTTTTAGTTTAAAAAATTGCGCGTGTCAGCTCCGACAGGAGACTAAAGTTTAATCATGGTTGTTGCGGCAAAGGAATTAGGTTTAATAAAGGAACCTCTTATATCATTCTTCTTCTTTTCCGTCGCTTTCTTCATTGCTGAAGGTCGTGGCCTTGAAACATGACCGTGTCCTGTCTCGTGAGTTGTTTCCACCTCATCCGGTCCTCAGCTTCTCGTTATATATTAATACATATCATTATAAGCATGTAAATAATCTTATTTTAATTATTTATGTTGATTTGAAAAAAGTACATATAGATAACATTGAGTTACATAAATAATACTCGCGCATGTGTTGTTATCTATTGTCAGGTACGTACGTACTGTAAGTATATCAGTATGTTATTAGAGGTTAATTCATTTTGAAATATTCAGGTTAGTTAGCGCTAACTATATTAATTTAAGGATTTTAGATATTGATTCTTGAAAATAAAATATAAGAATCATGATGACTTCATTCATTTTGAAAAAGTAACAATGAAACGCTTTAAGGGAATGAAATTAATTCTATGTTTTTGTAGAATTACGAATTCCATTCAAATGTTATTCTGAAGATTAATTGCGATGTAGCGACCTCAACGTTTACACTAATAAAATTTAATAGCCCTGAAAATGAAAGCCGTGTAGCGTTGCGACTACTATCCACTTTAATTACGGGCTGTGGGGTTGTCAAAATAAAATTTCAAATGATCATGATTATTTCGTTGCTTTTGCACAGGGAATTGTGTTCTCCATTCTTCTCTTTTCGTCTTCACTTTTTAAATGGTATTCGTGTCGTATTTTGACTTGTAACTTTCGATTACCGCCATTTTAAAATTTACTGCAGTCTTCCTTGTTTTAAATAGTAACGGGCCTATATGGTTGAATAAATAATAGTTTAAAAAAACTAACAAAACTAACAAAAACTAAAAAAACGAATTAAATAGAAAATAAATTTTAATAAATTTAAATTAAAAATAGTGTAAGAAAAATTATTTTATTGTAAAAAAAGCGTGGGGTGCATTGTATCAGTAGTTATAATTTTTTTTAGAACAGATATGACTAGAAGGGTTATTTTGATAATATCCTGAAAAGCACCCATTTACTTGGATTTTTTATAAAAGCGTATTTTGTTAGTTTACTATTATTTATTTTTAATTTTTTAATTGAATTTAAATTTTTAGATATTTTTTTTTAATTTCTTTTTTAAATATTGGATTGGATTGTCATCGGTCCTTAATAAGTATACCAAATTTCGAGTTAATCCGACGTTTTGAAGGGAGTCAAAATCATGTTTAAAGATTCCGTTACATACTAACATACATACGCCTGAAGCTAATAAAAGCGTATTAAAAAGCATGAGGCATGAGGTTTAATTTGCAGAATGACTGAGGCATTCTTCAGATTGGAGCGCATTGTTGTCTTATGACAAGAATAGGTAATGCGATGATAAAGTCGGCTCACAGTCCACCCAGATATGACTGACACCCAGATTTACCACGAATAAATTATGAACGACGTCACTCACTTATGGTAGCTTTGGTAGTTGGTAGACTAACGTCTTATTTTTAACAAAAAAAGATGTTTGGTGTCGTGGGACACCAGATAGGAACGAAGTTCCTTATTATAAAAATATTAATTTTAAGTTCTATTCGAGGTATAAAGAAAATAAAACTGGTGGTTTCGCAACAACCCACGGTCATTCGGTAACGTGCGGACTTATTATAGTACACTTCATTCACGGTTGTTCGCATAAGAGTTAAGTAGTGCATTGCGCAAACGAACGCTCTGAGATCGTGGTCAATGAATGATATAAAAATATTTTATTTTTGGTACGTTATTACAAAGTTAAATCGTACACTGTGTGCATTACTAATAAGAATCTTACGTTACGGACGTTTTTTCCGGTTAGGGTACCCCTCCGCATTATCCCATAAGGAACTTCGTTTCAATAAAGAATAAATTAATTTTAAAAATTCACTTCTAAAATACATCAAGATTTACGTTATGAGTTCAGTAGTTAATAATTGATTTCGCGTTTTGGTATTACAGAAAATGCATTAGTAGGTGTTTTTTTTAACGTGAAACACGCAAAAAATCACGTAGAATGATAAATAAAGTTAACAGCGTGTTTAGGTTGATATTAATACATCACGGTCGTGGGGAATCAATTTATCAAGCGGACAGGGGACGTAGATACTGTCTCCTGCTGAAATTACTTGTAACCTCAACGAGGCCTCCATCCATCTTGCTACTATTTACCAATCGCTTGTTAAAGACACGTGTTTGAACTTCAACTTGAATTTTACGTTTGTGAATAAAATAATATTTTGTTTTTGAACATTTGCAGAAAAGTTTAGATTAATCGTTACAAAAAAGATCTTAAGTATAGAAGCAAGCAAACACAGGTGCTAAAATTTCGAATGCAGATATAATTTTTTGCTAAAAAAATGCATACCTAGCACGTGCTTACGTACATCTTCCAAGATAACATAGTGCTATAAAAATAGGGCCAGCCAAATTTGGTATTTTCGAAATTATTGCTGGTAGAGCGTATTAAGCTCGCAGGGGTAAGTGCCAGCATCCCCTAAGTACCACTGCGAAGCAGTAATGCATTCGAGCGTGAAAGGTAAGGTAACCGATCTTTAATATAATTTAAGCCACAGCATGTGGTATATTCGGTATATTCGGTTGATAGATTTTCATCAACCGCTGCTCGTGGCAAATACTTGATATTTTTTCTCCATCGAACGCCTGTGGGAGGCAAATTGATATGGATAGCCCATAATCTCAAGAGAGAACCCACATGTATTCCAATGCAAGCCCTGGAGTGTTTCGCCCACGGTTTTTTTTTTTGCCTTTGTAGGCAGACGAGCATACGGCCCACCTGATGGTGAGTGGTTATCGTCGCCCGTCGCCCATGGACTTCAGCAATGCCAGAGGCAGAGCCAAGCCGCTGCCTACCGCTTAATACTCTCCACAAGCCTTGTTTGAAGAAGGACATGTCATAGCGCTCGGGAAACACCGTGGAGAGGAGCTCATTCCATAGCCGGATGGTACGTGGCAAAAAAGATCTCTGGAAACGCACTGTGGATGACCGCAGTAGCTCCTGGTAGTATGGATGAACTCTACTCCGGTGGCGGGCGGTGCAATGGTAAAAACGAGACGTTGGTATCATCTCGAACAACTCCTCAGAGCACTCCCCATGGAACATGCGGAGTTGCTCTGAGGAATTGTTCTGAGTGGGTTGCGTTTCCGATCCGGTGGTAGATTCTGCAAAGCACTGCTCTTGGTAGAGCTAGTGCTAGCAATACTCCCGGCTTGAGCCCCGTGAGCTCACCTACACGTCAAGGTGAAGCTGAAATAGCCTCTGAAGGCTATCAGCATAGGTAGGAAAAAAAGGAGTGTTTCCCACCCACACCTGGTGGCGTACTGTGGCAGCGTAGATAATGACCACCGCGCTAACCTGGCCTGAAGTAAAGCGAGTACATAAATTTAGCCTGATATTTACGTATTTAAGATTCAGTAATTACCAGATGCACCATAAGTACATTCCTCGACTCTAACAATGATAAAATACAATTGACGAATTTTGCAAGCTGATAAGAAAATCTGATAACTGATCCTGATAATCTAAGATTCAAACTCACTTTCCCTATAAATATTCATATTATAAATAGCTCTAGATAATTTAAAAAGCATCTTGATTCACATTAAGCACGTTGTTAATGTGACCACAAACCAAATATTAGATTCAATATGAGCAATCTTTGCTTACTGAAAGTCGATCCTTTGAAAGTATATCAGTAATAATAATAATAACAATAAAGTTTTGAAAAAACAAAGACTCGCTATACTTTGCTTAAATCAGAAAAATTAAAGTGACACAGCCTAAAAACTTAAGATCGCATAATACAAAGGTAATTAAGAATATTTTTTCTTGCTTTTTATTCATGAAATAACTCGTAGGAAACAGAGAAATTCTAAGCAAAAACTTTGGACTTTAATTAGCGGGGTGAAAAGTTCAACCCTTGGCATAAACTGTGCTTACGCAATGCGCAATAAGTAAAGTTTCACAAGTACTTTTGATTGTTGAATCGCGTCAAGAGGCTGTGATTGGCTAAATGTTATAACACTTCGATTTGCACTTATTTATTAAATATTAAATACCATTTATATATAATAACGCAGTTAAAAGTTTATTAAGATAAAAAGTAGTACATTTAGGTGGTTGGTGACAGTATTATTTAGACGGAAGCTCATCATTAAAACTATTTAAGCTAATGATTCATGTGCTCTAATCGGATGCGATGTTTTCATTTTTAAATAAAAACTTACATAATAATAAAATAATATAAAACAAAATATTATGTGTTCATTAAAAATAATAATAATCGTGAATCGGGGTATATTCAGGGTGATTGTCTGAGTCCATTGTGGTTTTGCCTGGCCCTGAATCCTCTCAGTTCATTACTGGAGGCTTCGAGGACAGGCTTTCAGTTCCGAAGGGGGGGCTTGAAGGTGTCCCACTTGTTCTACATGGATGACCTCAAGTTGTACGCTCCTCATGCTGCAGGCCTCAGGCGACTGCTTGACATCACTTGTGATTTCAGTAGTCGCATTAGGATGAGGCTGGGAGTCGACAAGTGTGCGGTTCTCCATGTAGAGAGAGGGAGCATAGTCTCATCGGATCGTTTACCTGTATCCGATGGGATAAATCTTCGGGCACTCTCCGAGGGAGAAACATACCGGTACCTGGGCATGTCGCAAAATTTAGGTATTGACGTGGCGGTCGTCAAACAGGCTGCATGCGACTTGTTTTGTGAACGTTTGACAAAAGTGTGTAAGAGCCTTTTGTCGGGCGTGAATAAGACAAGGGCGTTTAACGGCTGGGCGATGCCCGTCCTGTTGTATACCTTCGGCGTGCTCAGGTGGACTCAGACCGAACTGGATGCCCTGAATAGAAAAGTCCGCTCAATTATGACCCTCCATAGGATGCTTCACCCGAAGTCCTCGGTAATGAGATTGTACATTCCGCGGAAGTGTGGTGGCCGGGGCCTACTTAGCGCCAAGGTCATGCACAACAGTGGGGTGTGCAGTCTCAGGGAATATTTCCTATCGAGGGCTGACAGTGTGATGCACAGAGAGGTCATGGAATGCGACAAAGGACTGACCCCGCTAGCCCTGGCCAGAGACGGGTGGCAATGACCAGCGGTACTCAGTACCTCTGACCGTGAGGCCATATGGAAAGGGAAAGAGCTGCACGGACGCTTCTTTCAGGCACTGCATGAGCCCCACGTGGACAAAGAAGGCTCCGTGCACTGGCTGCGATTCGGTGACCTCTTTGGGGAAACCGAGGGTTTTGTCTGTGCAATACAGGATCAGGTTATCAGGACGAACAACTATAGGAAGCACATTCTGAGGGATGGGACAGCTGACATCTGTCGATTATGCCGCCGACCGGGTGAATCCCTCAGACATGTCACCTCTGGTTGTTCTATGCTTGCTAACACTGAGTACTTACACAGACATAACCAAGCAGCCAGAATCCTCGCCCTTAAGTATGGCCTCATCGAACAGAGGCTACCGTATTATAAGTACCAGCCGGACGCTGTACTCGAAAACAACCGTGCCAAGCTCTACTGGGACCGGCCCATCATTACAGACAGGACTATTCTTGCGAATAAGCCTGATATCGTGCTGATGGACCAGACGGAGTCTCGGGTATTTCTGGTGGATATCACCATCCCCTACGACGAGAACCTCGTGCGGGCCGAGGCAGATAAAAAGACCAAATATTTGGACCTGGCGCACGAGGTGACCGACATGTGGAGGGTGGTATCTACAGAAATAATCCCGGTAGTTGTGTCGGTGAATGGTTTGGTCCCTAAAAGCCTCTCAAAACATCTCGAGAGGCTTGGTCTCAACAAAAAGTCGGTGGTGGCCCAAATGCAAAAAGCAGTCTTGCTCGACAATGCCCGTATAGTTCGCCGGTTTCTCTCCCAATAGTCCCTAACGCTCCGGCCGATTGTTGCCCACCTCGCCGGAGTGTGTCCTGCCGTCTTCCCAGGCGTGGCAGTGCTTAATACAATAATAATAATAAATAAATATTTACTAACAATCACGCCACGTTAACTGGTCCCGTGATAAGTTCGTAAAGAACTTGTGTTACAGGTACCAGATAATGGATATAAATGTAAGATTTTTATTATACACATACATATATTTAATATACATCCATAACCCTGGAAAAGACATTGATATTTATCATACAAATATCTTCCCTTGGCGGGATTCGAACCCGCGACCCCCTTGTGTAGTGACCATGTCACTTACCACTACACCAGACGGCCGTTAAATGAATTTTAAATGAACACAAATGTTTTATAGTTTGTTGCTTCCATTATGTATAATATATAATATTGGTTGTTTGGTTCCATTATATATAATTTTCAATAAAATAATTAATTCGCTGAACTGATTTTTAACGAAGTTGATTGTAGCTACTTTAAAAATTGGTTCAATATTTTCTACGATAAAATATAGGTACAAAACCAGTAAGCCTCATGTGTTGTGCCTAAAATTAGTATTTCTGTTCATTGACCTAGTTCGACGTTAACTAATTTTGTCGCCGTATGTAATGACGCAGGTAGGGCGTATTAGCTATCATCTTAGACGTTCACTCACAGCCTGATACGATAGTCAATGGGCCTTTAATAGAGGGGTGAGACCGGGTCAAATGAGAATTAAAGGGAAATGAGGCCTTGCTACCCGTGCGGATATTGTTAGGTAAGATAGTTTCGCTTTTTCTGAAGGTTCTTCGCGAAAATTTTCTGAGTGAACTACGTCGTGAGGTTGCTCGATAAGAAAAAAAGGAAAGGTTTCATTCACGTTGTAGTCCGTTTATGTTTTCGTAGGATGCGGATTGCGAAATATAAATAAGATCTGGGATATTGCCATAGCATTTTTTCCTCTTTAATATAAGCAAAATCGATTAGTTTGAATGACAGAGAGACCGAAATTTAATTTGTTTAAGACATCATTACAAAAATATTGTACCAAATACCTCGTTGCTTAGGAGAATCGCATATGCGTGCACTTTAAAAATAAGGGATCTTAAATAAGACAACAGGGAGATGGCATTACGAATATTACGGTACACTTTTTTTATTGCTTAGATGGGTGGACGAGCTCATAGCCCACCTGGTTTTAAGTGGTTGCTGGAGCCCATAGACATCTACAAAGTAAATGTGCCATCCACCTTGAGATATAAGTTATATGGTCTCAGTATAGTTACAACGGCTGCCCCACCCTTCAAATCGAAACGCATTACTGCTTCACAGCAGAACTCACAAGGCTCACGGCAGAATTCACAAGTCAAGACTCACAAGAGGTCCTACCACTAGTAAAACACACTTATTATCTAACGCAAAAGGGCGATGCATTAGTACTCATTGTTGGCAACGAATGTTTAAGATGTGAATTGAAAAAGTGTCACGCAGCCGGTGATCGGGATTTATGTCGACTCACTCTTGACGGTAAATATAAAAAATACAAGCGCGGGAGCTTGATTTAATTTTAATTTTTTATAATTAGACAAACAAAGAAATTGTAGTCGATACCGCGAACATTAAAGGACAATTCAATTGTGAAGACTATAAATTATATTCAAAGATGTATACAGTATACACTATACTATGTATAATCAGTAAACTATATAATATATTAATGATGCATAATGAGACATACTTATCGAAGATTATTATTGAAGAAATGAAATCGATTCTATTTCTTATAGATTTGTAATCGATACTCAATTGCTTGCTCAAATGACGATGGTTATTTTTAATTAATTCAGTATTGTTTGAACAAGTACCGATCTGTGGAGTTTGCACCACTGAATCGGAAACGGGTGCGAGGTCAAGCGAAGTTAAGAGTAAACTGGACCGGTAACTCTGTAATAATAGTATTTGCTTTGTTAAAGTTTTCATCACGTTTTAATTTTCTGGTGCTAGTTAAAAAAAACATGTTTTTTTTTTTTTCTTAGATGGGTGGACGAGCTCACAGCCCACCTGGTGTTAAGTGGTTACTGGAGCCCATAGACATTTACAACGTAAATGCGCCACCCACCTTGAGATATAAGTTTTAAGATCTCAGTATAGTTACAACGGCTGCCCTACCCTTCAAACTGCAACGCATTACTGCTTCACGGCAGAAATAGGCAGGGCGGTGGTACCTACCCGTGCGGACTCATAAGAGGTCCTACCACCAGTAATGTTTTTAAATGAAAGCATAACCATTATCTACCTATTATTGGAATATCATATTTTCCTCGTCGGACATAAAATATGACATAATTTATGAACTTATATTTTACTGGTGGTAGGAACTCTTGTGAGTCCGGACGGGTAGGTACCACCACCCCGCCTATTTCGGCCGTGAAGCAGTAATGCGTTTCGGTTTCAAGGGTGGGGCAGCCGTTGTAGCTATAATTGAGACCTTAGAACTTATATCTCAAGGTGGGTGGTGCATTTACGTCACAGATGTCTAAGGGCTGCAGTAACCACTTAGCACCAGGTGGGCTGTGAGTTCGTTCACCCATCTAAGCAATAAAAAAAAGACGATATTTTGAAATACATTCTAATTCTCCGAATTGTTTATGACTCGTTGGCGCAGTAATTAATGCCCTTGACAGGTCGCTACGGGCAAACATTCGTTCGACAAACAAGTCTGCAGGCTCCAGGTGTTTATCCAATATTAAAGTATTTATTTCAACGTATTTAAACATGTTTAATACCAATCGCCATAGTAAATACAATATTAGTTTGAGCTATATGACAGCTTATGAGTTGGTCTGCGATTAACTATCTATTTTGTTTATTTAATGTCTCATCCACAAAGTCATCCACTCCCTCGTATAATATAGTACTAGATGAAGACCGAGCTTTGCTCGTTTTTTTTTTTGATAACGCCATCTTGTTGTGTCTTTAAAGCGGTTAGTTGCCCTCAATTAAGAAAAATAGTATTATTATTCGCCAATAGATGTTGGGAAGAATCATAAAGTTGATTATCGATAAAGTTGATTATTGAAAACACGAATAAAACAACATTTTCTGAAAATAAATCGTAGCTAGATCGATTTATCGCCCCCGAAATCCCCTGTATACTAAATTTTATGAAAATCGTTGGAGCCGTTTCCGAGATTCAGATTATATATATACAAGAATTTCTCGTTTAAAGGTATAAGATTCGTTTAATATAATAGAGATTATTTCGATTAAGAAAACCTTTTTTGATCGAAGAGATGTTTCGTGATTAATATTATTCAGGATAATATGTTATAATATCGAATTACATAATAATAATAATAACATCAAAGCATAAGTTCATTTAACAGAATTTTATATGGATTTTTTAAATATATTTATTGTATTAGCATTTAAATTTTACAACATATGAAACACCTTTTTGTTTGACCACTTCAATGGTATTTGGTGCCGACATTCATTCCTTTGAGTCAAAAATTTATCAGCATTTCACAACTGAGAAGTCGAAATGCTTTGTCATGGCAGTTCCAACTGCCAGGAACAAGGACTTACAAATTACATACATGTACAACAACATTCCTAAGCCGGAAGGTGCTTCAATGCAGAAATAGACTGCACAGTATCATTCCCATGGGAAATTACCCATTTACTTATGCTTATTTTTTTATTACTTAGATCGGTGGACGAGCTCACAGCCCACCTGATGTTAAGTGGTTACTGGAGCCCATGGACATCTACAACGTAAATGCGCCACCCACCTTGAGATATAAGTTCTAAGATCTCAGTATAGTTACAACGGCTGCCCCACCCTTCAAACCGAAACGCATCACTGCTTCACGGCAGAAATAGGCAGGGCGGTGGTACCTACCCGCGAGGACTCCCAAGAGGTCCTACCACCTTACCTTCTTCTTAAAATCTTTAAATTAGTCTTATTATAATGGTGTTGGAGACCTCTTCTCAGTAGTTCGTGGACCGCGCATCGTATCAACGTTTCGACCCTGAAAAAGCTCAACATCAAGGAACTATCTTCAACAGTCCAAATACAAACCCTCAAGTTCTTTGGGCACGTCACTCGTGATGAGGACTCCATTGAGCGGTTGGTGGTGCAAGGGCAAATCGAGGGCAAAAGGTCTCGCGGATGATCTCCAAAAACGATGGACCGACCTCATAAAATCTGTGACCAACATAAATGATTGTTGTCACTCTGCGAAACACTGTGCCACATGACGTCTCATCGTGAGGGAATCGGTGTTGCAGGATTCGACTGATAAATGACCACGACCAATTTGTCAAGAGTGTACGAGAAGAAGATTTTATCTATACATATAAAAATGAATTGCTGTTCGTTAGTCTCGCTAAAACTCAAGAACGGCTGGACCGATTTGGCTAATTTTGGTCTTGAATTATTCGTAGAAGTCCAGAGAAGGTTTAAAACGTAGGTAAATATGAAAATTCTCCGAATTAAATAAAGTTTAGCTATTTTATTAATCGGTTGAGGCACTACGAAGCCTGCCGGGTCAGCTAGTGTCTCATAATTATAAAGCTCTTAAATAACTAAGACAGCTATCCGCTTGGTGCGTGTTAGGCCTTAGATGTCTTTCTTGTCAGACTTAATGGTAGCGGAATAAACTCCAGCTAAGAGAGAACAAGTTTTAATTTGATTAGTTCTTACATCTCAACTTGTAACAAGCGGTAGTAACAAAGCTTTTCTAGTTACCAAAGCTGTTTATGTTAACAAGTTTTGATGTCATTAACATGGCTCCAAATGATTTTCGTTTAATTTTGACTGTGTGTTTCAATTTTTACGCTTCGTAACCACATATTACCAATACCAATACCAATTAGTAAGTAGTTCAATGCCATATTTATATATATATCAAACATGTAATTATATAGTAATTAGGAAGGTTTCTTAAATCCCCAAAGAATTTAGACAAATGAATTGAAATAATATATTTGAGCCTTTTTTTAAGGACTTATTTTTATTATCTGCGCTATTACGATTGTAGATATTCCTGTTTGTAGCTTAACGACTGGGTCAAACAATGAAATTTAAGTCTATGTTCTATTGTTGAACTACCACAATCGTATTTCTATTGCTATTCTAAATCGATTGTATAAAATACATATTTTTGTTTGTTTTTTAATCCGATTGACACTCGACTGAAGTAAGCCAACGGTGCACAAATAGTTTTCAAAAACATGCATAGTTCGGGTAAGTCGTAGCGTAAGTCAAAGCAAAGACCGAACGTTTATATTAATGGATATATTTCACGATAGGCCATTTATTTAGCGAGTGGCATTTTATGTAGACGCTTGGTTACAGATTCAAATACCTACAAAAATCTCTATGCAAGGTCGTTTGGTACATCGCCGTTCTTTTTCAAACGACGTTAAAAAGATGCCCAATCAGCAGGTAAATCTTTGGCGGAGTTGCTTCACATAATCAGTAGGCAAATCTTTGGCTGAGTTCCCTGACTTAGCTGATTTCCAAGAGCGACTTTGATCATTAAGCATCAGGTAAACCATAAGCTCGCTCGTCTGTTTTAGAAGGCTATAAAAATCGATAATACTGAGAAATGTTTTTGAGTTGAGATTACTCTTTTTTTTTTGCATGTACTCTTGACATTATTTTTTGCCATTAGCAATGAATTAGTTCAAAATTTTTTTTTTTTATATTTTCACTTTTATATTCACTTTTAAACGGTTCTGTGTGCTTATTGCCATTTCCTTGAGGACTCTATACCAAGACTTTATTTAAACTATTAATACATAATACCCCAAAATAGTCTCACTAACCGAATGCAATTTTTGCAATTTGCATTTTATATTATTAGAGTATATTGTAACACACATAATATAAAGCATAGGTACATATTACATAAATTGAAATCATGAATTTTGCTTTTTGCCTCTATATGACGGTATATATGACAGGGTCAAGACTGGTTGAGTTCCCCGAATCCTGATCACACAGGAGCCAGTCACCGTCGTCGCCTTAGATACGTCCTTACGGATCCATTAGATCCAATAACCCTTGCATTAAACGCCTTTAGCTTTAACACTAGGACCAGACTTAGCAACTCCGGTAACTGTACTCGTCGAACTCGGCACAGAGTTCGACGTGCAACCTAACCTAAACATCAGCCCGCTGAGTTTCTCGCCGGGTCTTCCCAGCAGGTCATGATTACGATCCCCTAGTAGATTCATTCGCGAAGCAGCTACTCTTGAGTTCGCGTGAGAGTGAAAGAGCTGTTAGCAAATCACACCCCTCCTGGCTGAGCCTCTGCTCCCCCACCTGTCCTGGTGAAACTGGAAAGGCCTCCGGGCCACCGGTAGCCCTCAATCATAAAAAACAACTGGTTGAGTGACAGTTGCATAGTCGATAGTAATATCAATTTTTTAGTCACCCTTTCGAACAAAAAAAAGAAAAAAGACTTATCAGAAACGGTTCAAGCATTCTCGAGAAATCGGTGAACATACATAGATAAAAATTATGGTCGAATTGATAGCTTCTTCTTTTAAAGTCGGTTAAAAAGCGTGATTTTGGTACCTTAAATAGGTCCTTAACATTCTATTATTCAAAAATAGTTTCACGTTCTACGTAAAATGGGTAAAATGTGGGTAAAATTTGGCGTTATTCCAAAGTAACTATTCCACGCGGACGAAGTCGCGGGCAAAATATAGTAAATCTATAAAAGTACGTTTTGAAAATCATTTTAAATAAACTTATTTTTTGTTTATTGTACATGTCGATAAATTAGGAGCCAAAGCTGAAACCACATAATTAATGAAAACAATATGCTAATCAAGCAGTACAAATTAGGGTTCATTAGTTTATTCGACGAAATTCAGTCTTAATTTATTTTGGCCTAGTTAGTTGATCAACAGCAGGAGTTCGTTAATGTAAAATTTTAAATAGATGTTTTCGTATGAACTTTGTTTTCCTGTAATTACCGTATTCAAGGCTATAACAGATCGAGATCGTTAGGATTGCTCGGAGAATTTATCAGCGAAATTCGTCGTAACAATCGTAGCGTCCGCGGCACAAGGGATATTTCGGCTTGCCCTTTGCTGACCTCCATGCGCTCATGGACGTCAGCAAAGGCGTTCACGTCAAGTTCGCGTCAAGTCACGGTCAGATGACGCCAATGTACTCGTCTGTCTATGAAAATAATAAATAATAAAAATTCACAAATCTCTTTATCAAGGAAATGCTCATTTAACATGTGTCCATCAACGACCTCCACGACGAGGAAAGAATAGCATAAAAACACACACACACACACGCCGAAGTTGTTAGACCTTGGTATAGTCGAATTACTTGATGCAACTAGATTTTTTTGTCACTGATTAAGCCGCAGATACGTTGAATATTTTGAATATTCATATCACCATGACAGCGTCGCCAGTAATAGCTTATACATTAAACTAGCCTTCAAGATTCTTTTGTGCGTACACGGTCGAGTTCAATAAACGTAATGGGAGTTAAACTTTTGATTCAGTAATTGCACTAGATGCCAGTTTTAGAATTGGATTATAATGAAGCATAGCCAACTGACTTAGGATACACTGTGAAGAATTTTTTTAATTCGTTCTCCTAATTCTCTGGTTTCGTAGTTAGACATTGTTCGTTTCCTTATTCGTTCAAATACCTTTTTAAAACGCTTTTATTAGTCTGGTATGTATGTTTGTTTGTTTGTGAGTAACGAAATCTTTAACGTCATCTTCACCGACCTCAAGACGAACAAAATTTCACCTGCACCAAGGACCGAAGACACTCTAATAATTTTATAACTTCGTTCTAACATGCTAATATAAACAGTATCAAGAGGATGAAAAAAAAGATGAAATGAATTGTTAGTTCTATTTCCATATTTTTTAAAAGATTTACATGGTTAACGAGATTTTTAAGCTAAATCTCTTATTTTCTGTTATAGTATGAATAATGATATAAAGGGAAATAAGATGAAGTTGATTGGTCTTAAAGTCAATTGGCTTGAAATTAAATGAAACGAGATGAGATGGGACGAAGTAAAGTATCATTAAAATTGTGCTTTTTACTGTGAAATTTTCAGTGGACTTGTTGAAAGAACCCGTGAAGTTACGTCCAGCTGCTTTGTTTTATTTTCCTGCATTCGTGCACTTTCATAGATGCTAAATAGTTAATAAATCGCCGTTATTATATATTTAAAATGGGAGAAACACTAATAATAAACTAAAAATAAAATAAAATAAAATAATTCACACAAATTTAGCTCCTTGCGTTCCGCTTAAAAAATCCGTTCTGCTATTTAAGAGTTGTGTGTTTATTTCTTTGTTTTTAAATTACATATGTGCAGGGAGGGTAAGGAAGACGTATATATGTAGAACGGACTGCTAAGCTGTGAGTGATTTTCTCATGGTAAGCAAGAAGAAAATGAAAGCAAAATGGTGGTATGTAAAATAGGCGTACAACAACGGCTGCTAATTTTAATTATAACTATAGGGAAGATTTGGATGTAACAATAAAATTACAGTTCTGTGTATTTGTTTTATTTATTCGTGACGATTCCAATTGTATATGTATTACACAGTACTGACAAGACTTTAAAGTAACATATTCCAATACAACCATTACTCGTACCAACACACTGTATTATAATTATTATAGTGCACGTTTAGTCTAGTCTCGCTGTAATTGTAATTTTGGACAATAAGCGATACAATTCCGTATAGATTTGGTTTATAGTTTGATAAATTTCTGACTGAAACGATGCCAGTGACATATAATTTAGTAATTTCATTTTTGTTGATACAGTTACAAAACAGTTTAGTCATATTTTGTATTATTTTAGTCGCATTTTGTTTGTCACTATTTTGTTTCCGCCAGTCCTACTGCAATCCAAAGGTGACTTTTTTTATACTAAATGAGTGTAAAGAGGCTGAATAACTTAAGATGATAATATGGTATTTATGAGTTAAAGTTAAATTTTAAAATGTATTCTGCTTTGAAATGTAAGTCAGTATTGTTACAACCAAATATTGTGTGATTAACAACATTAAGTCTATAATACGTAAGACTTAAAATACTACGTTTACTAACGCTGCTTTAATTTTACTACCACATTTTAATTTACATTCTTATATTTATTTAACTTGGTTCGGTGTAATAAAAAATCAAACGACTTGTCACTAAATAATTTGATAGAGGCGATTTGATAAACCGCGTTTATCCTTTTTTTTCCACAGTAAACGCGTAACTTGCGGTATAAAGTGGTAACTCGAATAATGTCTATGGCATCACGAAGTAAGCCTTAATATTTATAACATCGAAATCGCAATACTATTGTACAAGGCAGTTCCACAGGACATTGGCAGATTTACGGTACCTACTTGTGTGGCTCATAAATGCATATTATAATGAATGTACCTACTTTTTTTGCGAGACGTCCACGAATTTATGAACAAATATTGTAAAGTTCACGGTTCTTCCTGCATTTAAAGTTGATATGGTACACTAAGCATACAATGTGCAGCATAGTTATAGTGTAATATAGCTCCCTGCTGTTAACTGAGAAGAGTTTTTAAGCAACGTTCGAAATTTCGTAAATTACAGAGCTCATCACTCGTACGACAGAGTAGCTTTTGTGTTCTGTTCAGATTACACTGTGACCTGGATTCAACGACTGTGTAGGTACTAAATGTATTGAAATTCAAAACGTACATAATTATGTAGTGGGTTAAAAATAAATTTAGAGACATTTATTTACAAGCTTTTACTAGCTTTTCTGGTGGTAGAGCGTCTTTTGAGCTTACGTAGTTAGCTTAGGACCTTAGGCAGATAGGTACTATTACCCTGTCCATTTCTTCCGTGAAATAGTAATGCCTTTCGGTTTGAAAGGTGGTTGCAGATAGAACAACGCAGATTGTTTTAAAATCTAGGTAATCGTATTTTTATACGGTGATGGTGGTTACCGTCGCCCATGGACTTCAGCAATACCAGTGGTAGAGCCAAGCCGCTGCCTACCGCTAAAATATATAGGGTATAAATATAAAAATATATATAGGGTAATAGCAATAACAATTGCTGATGTTTTTTCTCCAAGTCTCATTTGAAGAAAAAAGTCCAAGACGGAAATACCGTGGAGGGATATGATTATCTTATTTATACCTTTAAACGAGAAATTCTTGTATATATATAATCAGAATCTCGGAAACGGCTCCAACGATTTTCATAAAATTTAGTATACAGGGGATTTCGGGGGCGATAAATCGATCTAGCTACGATTTATTTTCAGAAAATATTGTTTTATTCATGTTTTTAATAATCAACTCTTCCCGATATCTATTGGCGAATAATAATAATATTTTTCTTAATTGAGGGCAACTAACCGCTTTAAAGAGAAAACAAGATGGCGTTATCAAAAAAAAAATCATCTAGTATTCTTTTAAATGCTCAAGATAAGCAGGTCAGATGTCTACCAATCAGATATTAAATGGTTACTTGAGCCCATAGGCTACACAAATGACACTCATCTTTGGAGGACGAAGTTCCAATTCTATTTTATTATTATGACGACAATACCACACTCTCAACTGAAAAGCAGGACGGATTCGTGACAAAAATAGCTAGGTTTCATAGTCCTGCCGATTTTAGCCCTGTCATAGCTGCGTCACTAGATACGAGAACACTTAAATAGTCTTACCCATAAAGTCACCTATTTAGTGCATTAAACCCAAGAAAAGTCTCGGTGAATTATTAAAATCTATTTACGAATCAATCGCTAGCGCCAGAATATACATCAGTTTAATGTTAGATGAGCGTAAACTGTAAAAGGTAATGTGTATATGCATTTTTTCATGGATAATGTATTGTTTGTATAATGTATTATGTCATGTATTATGTATTCTTTTGCATCTACATGTTGTTTGTGCTAACATTGAAATAACCTAAGCTAAATATCTGACAGCTACGAGTATATTATATGTATAATCCTATCTCATTTGATTCAGTAGGCCACAGAATTGTTTTCTTTTTAGTTTTTTTTTTGTTGCGCAGATAAGTGATCGAGCTCACGTCCTACACTGATTGAAGTGATTACTGGAGCTGATTGACATCATAATGTGATTGAACTTACAAAAATTACAATTATTGCGGTTCTAAGTTTTATTACACAATGTTATTCCTTCATCGTGGATGTTATTCGTGAACATTTTTTATGTACGTATTTAATTACAAAAAATTTTACATGCATGCGGGATCTGAACACTGGCGTATTCGCGTGGTTCGATGCGAGACGTCTTATCCTTTAGGCCACGCCAACTTCGTGTACTCTCACCTTGTGTTATGCGTACCGTTTTAAGATTAATTTGGTTTCGTTTAAACTTTCTATTTAACCTCTGCCCGCATTTTAAAAAGGCCGCGTCCTTTTTTCCCCTATGTTTGTTGACACTTTGTTATTTGTTACTTATTTATACGGTTATTTTGGCAAAGCAAAGCCGTCGTCGCCTAAAAGATCTCTTGTTGTATCCTCTGGTTTCGTTTTCGGTGGTTTCAAATACCGGTCGCCGTCCTCATCGATCTCGTCAATTGCGACGAAGAGGTCGAGGTGCGAATTAGCCCATAGACACAGCCTACTGAGCTTTCACCGAATCTTCTCAGTGGGACGCCATTCCGATCCGGTTTAGATTCAGCAAAGCACTGCTTTTACTTTGCTAGGGTCAGTGTTAGAAATGCTCTAAGGTAGAGTCCGGAACTCACTTACGGATCCGTGAGTAGTTGGGATAGCCCCATAGGCTACCAACTATATAAGAATAATTTCCTGAAAAAAAAGTTATTTCTTATTTTATTAAATTACTTAAATGTTTCGAATAGTTACGACCAAATATGGTGATGGTTGTATTTAGCATTGTTTTTAGAAACAGTGTCAATAACCTTAAAATTAATTTCTTTTTTATTCGAAATAGTTCGTGCGTATGTTGTTGTTGTGATATTAAAACTTTTTTTTAGTTATCGCGACGATTAAAATTACCTTTTTTTCATTTTCTTATTTTCTACACAGTAATGAACGACAGAAAGAGACAGGTATATATTGTCGTGAAATGACTAGCACAGGTGAATAATTACGCCGTACATTGAATATTTGATATTAATCGTACCAATAAACAGAAATTAACCAGAGGAATTTCATCTGATAACAGTTGATTGAATCGTAATCAAATGATTATTAAGTATCCAGTGTCATCAGAGATAATCAAATCACGATAATCAACAAATCAAAAGCATTCCGAAATACCATATACTAATAAGCATATCAATTAATCTTGTGTCAATTATTGTGTATTAAGTAATATCCAATTTCATGTTGTCTTGCATCATAAAGGCTCTAATTATTAGCTAGTTTCGTAATTTGTTTTAATAATAGTTAAGACGAAGGTTTTTCTGTTGAAAATATTAATATGTAATCAGTGGCGTAAGGATCCCCGTTCAGAAGCTAAGAATGTAATTAATGTAAAATATGTAAGTAAAATACAAAAAACTTTTATTGAGCCATGGTTTATCACATTGTTAGATGGACCCGTGGCGCAGTTGTTGGCGAATGGCGACCCTGATTGTCAGGTCGAGTTTCGTGGCTTTGATTCCCACGTCGGGAAATGGTAGTGTGGCGTACAGGTTTGCTTGCTCTTTATCAAGGTGCTTTATATATATAGATAATGTTTCAAACGTTAATAAGTATGTACATTATTATTATGTTCGAAACCAATCCGTTAGTTTTTGAATTCTTACCACGGCAACACGGGTCGCGATTTGACGGTGCCGTCGCGATTTGACATCTGTCACTTTGTCTTGCTTCTCGAACGGGACGGTACCTGTATTGACGGTCTACGCTAAATTATTGTATCATCGCTAATCCTTATCCATTCCTGCCCTATACCCTTCTCCCTAAGTGATACGGCGTGAGAAGACGAAGGCATCGGTTCCGGTGAGTGATTGCATGATATTTTGTTAAAATAGTACATACGGCGCCGCGAATCGCGGCACATGTTCGACGCGCACCTCGTGCTGGTTTCCGTAGCCCTAGGCTGCCACGAGGTCGCTGGGTTCGAATCGAACAATTTCTGGTAGCAGAGCGTGGTTAGATTTCTGAAATCTATAGTAATTACCACGAATGTAAAAATTTTTACGTCTAACCTCACTTAATTTTGTTACTAGTCAGCAGAAGTAGTGTAGGCATAGGGTTCGGTTCTGTTTAAACTATCATTCTGCTGACCTAGGTCAGGTCATTTAGTGTGTTTCTATCCACCTGGTTAAGAAAATTAGTGAGTAGTAATAGTTAGTAATAGTAAGACTGATTTATTAGCTTCCACTGCGCATAGCTGACTAATTGTACGTGAGTTGGACAGCTGTGCTGGCTGAGTTTATGACCTAGCACACAGCTGCTACAGTGGTCAGCTATTTTCATACTATTACTACAGATTTATGTTAATTCTGCTCATCATAGCAGTAGATTATCACATCTATTTAAGCATAATTGTGTGTAACAATCTGAATGTTATTACAGTTTGGGTTTATAATTTATTATATTTTAGTATAATTGAGCTGCAACACATTTGTAATTGAATATAACTGGAGTACTTGTTGAACTTGTAGTAGTAGATTGCTGGTTGGGCCCTGTTTGGAGACTAGCTTAGTTATAGTCCAGAGGCCAACGGTGTATGAGTGTCATTTCAAAACTTATACCAGCAATTTGCTATTATATATATTTTTTGTTATTTGTTTTAATTTGTTCTAAATTTAAATTACTTGTTTGAATTTGTGGTAGTGGATTGCTGACTGTGGGCCCTGCTTGGTGACTGGCTTTGGTATAGTCCTGAGGCCATCAGTGTTTGAAAATTAATTCACAAATTTTTATCAGCAATTTGCTATCATATAATTAATTTTTAATTTTAATTTTGTTATTTGACTTACCCGTTGAACGGTGTGAATACTTTGTGATAGTAAATTGTTGATTGGGTCCTGTTTGGTGACTAGCTTCTAGTTATAGTCTAGAGGCTAGGTGCGCTTGAGTTTAGTTGCAACTCAAAACCTGGTATCAGCAATTTTCTATCTTATAACTTTTAATTTTAAGTTTGTTCTTATTTGTTGGGGTGTCCTTGGTACAGTGGTGAGGTCTAGGTTACCTAAATACTTAGGAGTAGGAATATTTTGGTGGGCTCACTCGTACACTCCTTTAAATAATTCCTTTGTTATTTTTTTTTATTTGAATTTTAATTTTTTTTTTACTTTTTTTTATTTTTTTTTGAATTTTTTTTTGATTTTTTTTTTTGAGTTTTTTTTTGGTCTTGTTGTAAACTGCAAGTAACATGTCGGTATCCTACATTCGCGGGAAGGTGACTAGTGAGCTCCGATGGTTCGCATCAGCTCATGCTTTGATTGACAGAACAGATAGGGATGCGGCATTGCTCGATAGGGCGTCTCAGGTGCACGAACGGTTGGAGGTAGTGTACGATCGGTTGTCTGACCTCGTTGCTTTGGGGTCCGAAGTGGAGAAGGAGGTGATCCATGCCATCGGTCTTGACGTGGACCAGTGTCAGGAGTACGCTGATGCCATTCTGCAACGGGTGGCCGATATTAAGAAGCAGTCGTCATCCGGTGGTAATGGAGGTTCGGGAACTACGTCAGGCGTCATATCACGCCTCCCCTCCATCGACCTGCCGATCTTCCACGGTGATCTGAACGAGTGGGTCGGCTTTATAAATTTGTTTGACAGCCTGGTCCATGGTCGGTCGGACTTGACTGCCTCTTATAAGATGGCTCAGCTTCGGGGTGCTCTGCGAGGTGAACCTGGTGAATTGGTGACACACTTGCCTATCACCAACGACAATTATGCGGTCGCACGCCAGATCCTTTTCGACCGATATCAAAATCAACGACGGTTGGTAGACGCTCAGCTGGCCAGGCTGTTTGCGATACCCAAACTTTCTCGGGCGTCCGATATCAGAACCGAGGTACTGAATCCAGTTACGGTGGCCACTAAGGCCTTGGGCAATTTGGGTCTACCAGTAGACCAATGGTCATATCTGCTCTTTTATATTGTTGCAGGTAGGCTGCCGGTTGAGGTGCTCACTCGCTTCGAGCAGCAGGACAACGCAGGTAGGGACGAACTGCCTACCCTGGCCAATCTGCTGGCATTTTTAGAAGCCGAAAGTCGCAGACACGAGATTATGCCACCACCCTCCTCCTCTGGGTCGCGTGTGCCGGCTTCCGGCCACGCCGTTTCGGTTGCTCAGAGGGGAGGGGGAGGGGATAAGAGGGGGCCGTCTCAACGACTGACTGCGCTCATGGCAGCGGTGGGAGGCCCACGGTGTGCCTTCTGTCATGAGAGCGGGCACGACGTAGCCACCTGTCCGAGGTTCCGGTCGACGCGCATCAGGGGTAGACGCAACATCGTTGCCCAGCGGCGATGGTGCTTTTTTTGTTTTGGGCCGCACACGGCGAGCGTCTGTCCACAGCCACAATTGTGCCCTAATTGCGACGGTCGGCACCATGCCCTCCTGTGTCTGGAGTCTGCCGCCACTCCGAGGTCATCCGGATGCAGTCATCCAGCCTCGCCGACCGGTGAGCGCACCGGTCGTAGCCCTCGCCAATTCGGCGGCGTGGACCCTCGGGAAGAGGCTTCGCAGGGAGGCGTCGGGTTGGGTACTGCGGGTGGGTGCCAGCGGATGCCCACTAGCTACGCCGGGGTGGCCACGTTGTCCCCCCGTGCGGGGCCGTGTTCGCCTGCTGGATCGAGTAGCCCTGCTCACTCGTCTCCCCTTCCCTCAGAAGTACGGTTTTCCCCTCCGCTGAGGGAGCGGCCGACGCTGGAGCGACTCCCTCCAGTGTTTGGCCCGTTTGGCCATCGTACACGGAGGTATATGAGGCGGGACGGGAAACGAGGGCCTTATGTGGGAGCGTGGGATCCGCTGGCACGCTACGACCTTCCGTCGCGCGCCGACCGGGATAGCGGGGACCCGGGCCCCCGCTAGGAAATTGCCGCTCACTGCAGTGTTGCCCCAGCCCCAGAAGCTGTTTTACTTCCTACCGCTTCTGTTCGGGTGTTGGATTCGGATGGCAACACTGTGTTTGCTCGAGCTCTGTTGGATTCCGGCGCACAGGGCAGTATTATGTCGAGCAACCTTGCAGTACGGTTGGGCAATCCTATTTACAAGTCTTCTTATTCTATTCGTGGAGTGGGCAATGTTAGAATTTCGGACGTGATCGGTCACACTTCATTTATTTTCTCATCGAATCCCAACCCTCGCTTACAGTTTAGAGTCTCAGCTTTGGTGATGCCTGAGGTGATAGGTCGTCACCCTCCGGTGAAGGTAAACAGTTACATACGGTCATTGACTTCAGACTTACGGCTAGCGGACCCCAAGTTTGACACCCCGGGGCCAGTAGACGTACTACTTGGGGCGGATGTACTAGGGAAGCTGCTCCTGACTGGGAAGCGCGTTCTTCATGCGGAGGGTTTGGTTGCAATGGACACAAAATTAGGGCATGTATTGTTGGGTCCTGCGTTCCGGCCGGTCGCTGCGAGGAAATCGGACAATTTTCTGGTCGGGTCTACGCTTTCGGAAGTAGTCCAACGGTTTTGGGAACTAGAAGAACCTCCTACAGCTTATCGAGTTAACCCGGATGAGGAGGAATGTGAGCTGTTTTACCAGAATAATACGGGTCGTCTCTATTCGGGCCGGTTCTTGTTAAGACTTCCTTTTCGGGCGAATCGCCCACTGCTAGGCAGTTCGAGGAAGGCAGCAGAGACTAGACTTTTGTCAATGGAGAGACGCATGAGGCGCGACGCGGTGTTCCGGCAGAAATATATAGAGTTTATGCGGGAGTATGAATCCTTAGGTCACATGTCGGTTTCCAAGGTAGATTGGAGTGCTACAGAGCACTGTTTCCTGCCTCATCATGCGGTTTTGAAAACTCCTAACGGGAAAATTAGGGTCGTGTTTGACGGTTCGGTCACGACCTCCTCCGGCGTCTCGTTAAATCAGTGTCTCCATTCGGGTCCAAAGCTGAACCGGGACATTTCAGACATACTGACGAGCTTCCGCCGGCACCAGATCGTTTTCGTGGCAGACATCCGTATGATGTTCAGGCAAACGGTGATTCATCCGGAGGATAGGCGGTATCAACTCATTCTCTGGCGTGAAAGCTCAGATGAGCCCATAAAAATTTATGAACTGAACAGGAACACTTACGGGTTGCGGTCGAGTCCATATTTGGCGGTTCGTTCTTTGCGGGAGCTGGCAGTGAGGGAACGGTTGCACTACCCTCGTGCTGCGGACATTTTGGAACGGGACCTATATGTCGATGACGTATGTACGGGCGCCGACAGTGTCGAAGAGGCCTTATCACGCAAGGATGAACTGATCCGCCTTTTGAGCAGGGGCGGGTACGAGTTGAGAAAATGGCTGTCTAACTGTCCTGAGTTGTTGACTGGTTTGCCAACGGAGTTTCAACAGGATCCCCATCTTTTCGAGAATGTCGATAACCCTAACATGCTGTCGGTCCTAGGGATTCAATATCGTCCGATTCAAGACGAATTTACCTATCGGGTGGAGTTGGAAAATCCAAAGGTATGGTCTAAGCGAACGGTGCTTTCCACAATTGCTCGAACCTTCGATCCAAACGGTTGGATCGCTCCTGTCACTTTTCTCTTAAAGTGCTTCATGCAGCGACTGTGGTCTGCTAACCTGTCATGGGACGAGGGGATTGCTGGTGACCTATTGAAGGATTGGTTGAACTTTTTCTCGTCTCTCCCTGATATTAACCACGTGTCAATACCTCGGAAGCTGGTTCCTGCGGGCAAATACAAGGCGTCTCTCCACGGGTTTTCGGATGCCTCGGAACGCGGATTCGCAGCTGCGGTATACTTGCGAACGGTTTCTTCAACTGGAAGGGTTGATATACGGTTGGTGTTAGCTAAGAGTAAGGTCGCTCCGCTTCGGACACGCATGACGATTCCGAAGCTCGAGTTGTCTGGTGCCGCTCTGTTGACTAGGTTGTTAAACCATACAGCTACTAGTTTACGGTCGGTTATTGATTTAGAAAACACTGTCTATGCTTGGACAGACAGCCAGATAGTGTTGTGCTGGTTGAAGGCTTCGGTTCATACACTTGAAGTTTTCGTGGCCAACCGTGTCTCCCAGATTCAAGGTTCTGAGGTCCCTCTAACATGGAGACACGTGCCTGGTGAGCTCAATCCGGCGGACTGCGCTTCTCGGGGATGCTTAGCATCGGAAATAGTTGATCATCAGTTATGGTGGGGTCCCCAGTGGCTCACCAAGAAAGCTTCTCAGTGGCCTCCCTCTCGCATAGAAGTTCCTCCAGGTCTCGTGGCTGCACCGGCGCAGTTCGAGGATCGAGGAGTGATTCAGGGGTTGGATTTGGATCTGCTCATCAACCGTTATAGCTCCTTGGACAAGCTGGTTAAGGTTACCGCCTGGATTTTGAGGTTTATTCGGAATTGTCGTTTGTCGGTGTCTCAACGCAATATGACACCTGTTGTGTGTCCCATCGAGCGGAAGAAGGCGCTGCTGAAATTAATTGAAGTTGTGCAAGCCACCAGCTTTCATTCAGAATTGAAGGCGCTAAGGACTAAGCGCCCTAAGCTTCGTGGAGCTATCGCTCGTCTTAGCCCCTTTGTAGACGGCCAGGGGCTGATTCGAGTGGGAGGTAGATTAAGTAACTCCAATTTACCTTATTCGGCGCGCCATCCTCTTTTACTTCCCAAGAAGAGCCAGTTAGTTGACCTGTTGGTGATGGATCGCCACATCGCAAATTCGCATTCCGGTTGCAATGCGCTGTTGGCATCCCTCCAGAGGGAATTTTGGATTCTGTCAGGGCGTCGTACGGTTCGGAGCGTCCTTTTCCGGTGTTTACCCTGTTATCGGCTTAAGGCGTCTACGATGCAGCCTCAGATGGGAGATCTGCCTCCAGACAGAGTGAAGAAGATGAGGCCATTTTCTGGAGTTGGTACGGACTTCGCTGGGCCCTTCATGATCAAGGCTTCACGTTTGCGGAATGTTAGGTTAATTAAGGCTTATCTGTGCGTCTTTGTCTGTCTTTCAACCAAAGCTGTACATCTTGAAGTTGTTGCCGACCTTACGACTGAAGCCTTTATTGCGAGCTTGGATAGATTTGTGTCCCGTCGAGGTTTACCCGAATTGATACGCTCCGATAACGGAACGAATTTTGTAGGTGCGGACCGTTACTTGCGGGATGTAGTAAATTTCTTGAACAATAACCAGGTGGATATTGAAACGGCCCTCTCTCGTCGCGGTATTCGGTGGACCTTCAGTCCTCCAGGATGCCCCCACTGGGGTGGAATTTTCGAGGCAGTAGTAAAATCGGCTAAGACTCACTTGATGCGCGTGATAGGGCAAACCTCGCTCACCTTTGAGGAGTTAACTACGGTATTTTGTAAAATTGAAGCGGTACTTAATTCACGGCCGTTGTGCCCGCTCAGTTCAGACCCGAATGACTTGGAGTCGTTAACTCCAGGCCATTTCTTGATAGGACAGCCACTCAATGCGTTGCCGGAGTATCCCCTCTCGGATATCAAGCCTGGACGGTTGAGGCGATACCAGATGTTGCAGCAGATGTCCCAAGATTTTTGGAAACGTTGGTCCCTTGAGTATTTACATCTGCTCCAGCAGCGCTTTAAGTGGACGGATAGAACCAGTCCCCCTCACGTCGGTGACCTTGTGTTGGTTAAGGATGCTAACCTGCCGCCACTGCGTTGGCGTAGGGGGCGCATTGTTAATCTGTTTCCCGGTAAGGATGGGACCCCTCGGTCTGCAGAGGTTCTGGTCGGGGACTCGGTTCTCAAACGAGCGGTCACAACGTTGTCCCGGCTGCCAGTTGATTAGGGACAGGTAGGGGACCTGTCCGGGCGGGTGACTGTTCGAAACCAATCCGTTAGTTTTTGAATTCTTACCACGGCAACACGGGTCGCGATTTGACGGTGCCGTCGCGATTTGACATCTGTCACTTTGTCTTGCTTCTCGAACGGGACGGTACCTGTATTGACGGTCTACGCTAAATTATTGTATCATCGCTAATCCTTATCCATTCCTGCCCTATACCCTTCTCCCTAAGTGATACGGCGTGAGAAGACGAAGGCATCGGTTCCGGTGAGTGATTGCATGATATTTTGTTAAAATAGTACATACGGCGCCGCGAATCGCGGCACATGTTCGACGCGCACCTCGTGCTGGTTTCCGTAGCCCTAGGCTGCCACGAGGTCGCTGGGTTCGAATCGAACAATTATGTATCTGTATTATTGGTTCCAATAGTAAAGAGAAACCTAATTGGTATAAGTTAGTACGTATTTTGTGAACCTGAAATACGAAATGGCGGCTGGAAGCTCACTCCCTCGAGTTATTAGATTTTTAATTTTAATAAGAAAAATGAAAACTTTAGTAAAATATATTTTTTTTAACATAGACATTTATTTTTAAAGTATTAGAAAATACTAACAACAACTTATCTTAGCTTGAATTCTAATACACATTAAATAATTTGTATGAATGCATGCGATAAAATATATGTGTGGAAATGTATGTAGTCTTATTCAAGATATTTTTAATTATCTCCATTTTTTTTTCTATTTTTAGCTTATTATTTATTCATCTTTTCAAACACTTTTACGGGTCACACTTTAATTAAACTGTTATTTTTCGACATTTCAATATTAACTTGACTACAGTCTAGTTAAAGGCTTGATTAAAAAAGTAGTTTTAATAATTATTTTCACGGTATGCGAAAACAGAAGAAAATACTATGACAGACTATGACAGAAAATACTAAACAAAATAAGCTCTAAGAGAAAATGAAAAACCTGTATAATAATAATAATTAATAACAGAAAATGTGAAAAATACATATCAATCTACTATTCTTACGGTGCGTCATTTATCATTGATCAAGCTTTCTTCTCAGGTATAATCAGACATATTGTAAGTGACAAAACATTTTTGAAATTTCCCTAACCATTTGCTTTTTTGAGTTAGGTCAGTCTATTATTAAGCGTACTCGGTCGGCGGTGTATCGCGTTCCGACCCGGCAGGCTGGTTCTGGCCCAGCGGGGGAGACTGACGTCGTTGGTCGTCGACTATCGCCTCGACGACCCGTCGGTCGGGTGTCCTCGGGGTGGCGCCGCGTGTCTGGTTGTAGTGTTGACCGCGGGAACCCCCCTACTCTGACCGGGTTTTGACCCCGGACGGAGATCGGACGCCGGGTGTAAGAGTGCAGGGGAGTCGTTTAGTGGGTGGGCCCTAAATTCCTTGGGCCCGCGGTCTGCTCTCAACACCTGCAGATCGTTGAGTCTCACATACCCCGCGCGCCCCCTACGCGCGGGGACCTCGTAGGAGGTTCGGCCCTCGGCCCGGAAAAAAAAAAAAAAAACAGTTTTTTATTAAGCGTAACCGCGTTTTGGCGTGACGGAAGAGCGCGAAGACTCCGATTCTCTAGTGACCACCTTACCGCGGAGATCGGCGTCATTGGTTGCGTTGTGTCGACCGCGGGAACCTCTCTACTGCCCCTGCCTGGGTTCGGACCGTGGGTGGAGATCGGACGTCAGGCGAGAGAGTGCAAGAGGATACGTTTGGTGGGTGCAGTCCCAAAAATATCTTTGGGTCCACAGGTAGCTGCCAAGGTCTATGGATCGACAAGACTCACATGCTCCGCGTGCCACCTAGGCGCGGAAACTTTATACACGGGGTTCAGGACACAGCCCAAGAAGAATTTTTTAAGCTATTGCATAGCTTTTTTCGCGGGCCTTGAGCGCGGCGACCGAATCATGAAATTCCGTACCGAAAAAAACCTTACACCCCTCACTCCGCCTACCATGTAGCTCGCGTTCAACACATTCACAGGTTGCGCTTGTGTAGTGTTTGTGAATATGCGCGTGGCGTGACGTCACACTGCATGTGCATCATGAAAAGTCTGCCCATCTCTCTCTCGTGCGGTCTAGCTTATGAGTATGAAGGAGACAGTTAAGGTTTTTCTTTTATTAATGTTTAATATAGCGTGGTCTTGTTTTATTATTGTTTTAATATTAAATTATCATTGTTTAATTATAATTGCATAAGTTGATAAAAAATGCTATGCAATAGCTTTACCGCGGCCGTTCCCGAGTGCCACACGTTTTTTTTGTTCATTAAGCGTTCGACATGTTGGTTCAGTTCAAACCAAACCTTCGCCGTTTGAAGAAACGACTAAAAATACTGCTACTGCCTACCATAATACATTCGAACATTTTTAACCGAAGCTTAGACTTAAAGTGCAGAAAAAATATCATTCTCGATCCCTTAAATCGTCAACATTAGTAGCAGACGTCATCCGTCCAATTTATATTTCTCGAGCCGACCATTCGATCGCGTGCTCGGCTTTATCTGTGCCGAACTTCGCGTAATTTTCTGTCACTTTATGCGAAATACGGTCTGGATCGGGGAGCGCTACGGTCGAACGCGCAGCTCGCGTTACATTAAGTCACGTGGTTACGCGCCATTAGCGAAGATTTCGCAGTTTCACTCTGTCTCGATTCCGCGGCCTATTAAGGCAGAAATTTCATTATAAGAATGGTTTCCGTGAATAAGCGATGAGCGCCGTGAGGTATGCTTAAGACTTAACGCTGCGTCGTTCTCTGATTAAGGATTACCTAGGTAGTCTTAGGTGGCGTTAAATTTAATTTAATCCTATGAAGATTGTTTAAGTTAAGTTCCATGCGTTTTGGTATTTATTAAAAAAAATTACGTATATCTATAGCGAACAAAATATTATTAATAAGCTTTTGTTTATACTCGTACATGACTTCACGATGTAACTAGGAAATAGTTAACAAAGCCCATTGACATATTACAACGTGACATAATTAAAAATATTTTTTGATTTAACGTTTTGAATATTTTATAATTTTCATGAATCACGAACGAATAAGGTAGTAAGTATATATTCGTCGATATTTAAAAATATTGTGCTAACTACCGTAAAATGTCAACTAAATATTATTTTTGACATTTACTTTCCTTTGCAGGCAGAATGAGAGTTTAAGCCGTAAAAATGGCTTCACTTAGATCTACGACAAAACCAAAGCAAATATAATACTATAGAGTATAATATGATGTGATTAGATATGATATGATTTGATATATGTTTTGATATTACAACATGAGTCCACGTTCACCTTTGCTAAAGTCTTATTTGATCTATTAAAAAAATATTACTAATTACTTCAAAGCAATTACTTCGGTTACGCCTTACCTCCACAACCTAACATCGAACTTGTGGGAAAGGAAATTAGTTAAGTAAAATAATATTAATCATATTATATCACACACTTTCATCTAGCCTAAAAGTAGGATTCTCTGAACAACAGAAACCAGTAACGGATAAAAATAATTCATTAATACGAAACCTTACGTTCGAGAAACATTCAGAATTCAGCAATAAATCGTTTGCATTCCTTTCTCAACTATAAATATTTTTACGCTGATCATATAGAAATAAAGCGTCGAGTCAGTAAAAAGTGCCCGCATTCGCTTTTGATTCTCAAACAATAACTTTTTGACGAGGCTCCTCTCAGATACCTACGCGCGATAAAGTTCATTATTTCCAGTTTCATACAAAGCTTGTTGATTTCGGTTAAACACTGATTTCGAAATTTCAGTAATGTTTTAATGAAATGTTCGTGCTGGGACATCGTTGTAGCTGTTGTGTGGAATTTTCACCTTGATACGAATGTTTAATTCAAAGTTACGTGAACAAACAAAAAAATAACATTAATCCATGTCCAATGAGTTACATATGTACATACCTACCAGGGGACGGCGTAGTCTACGGATAATAATACTGATTGTCAAAAAGAGATGTGTCGTGTCGTGGGACACCGGGCAGGAACGAAGTTCCTTATTATAAAAATATTAATTTTAAGTTCTATTCGAGGTATAAAGAAAATAATTATTCGGGTATACATTTTTTATCATGATTTTTTTATTGATAAAAATAATAATAAAAATAACTACTTTACAAAGTTATCAACTTTATTTTATTCACAATGATTTAAAAAATATATATATTAATAATATATAAAAAAACAGCTATTTATGTGAATAATAATAATAACCGTCATCACGTAGACTATACATTAGACACTGTATAGCCATCATACTAAGAGTATACATAAATAATAAAAAACTTACGTTACGGACGTTTTTTCCCGGTTAGGGTACCCCTCTACATCGCTCCATAAGGAACTTCGTTCCAAAAATGTCAAGTATTTTTTTTAAAACGAATCCTTCGAGTTTGTTAATGCGAGAACGGTCAAACATTCAAAACAAAAATTATAAAGCGGAACACTTTATGAAGCCGTTCTAATGAAATATTTCAAGGAAGTCATAACCGTAGAGTACGAGAATTTTTACTTGAGTGGCTTTTTCATTTAGTTGATTTCTCGGCCAAACGGAATGCTCGCAACATTTCAAAATAGACGCTTCAGAATAAAAACGAGTAAAAATCGGACGACGTAATAAATCACGTCACTTACACAGTTTAAAAGCCCGGTTTGACTAATGGCCCCTTTCTCGAAACGCTTCGAACAGCCTTTGATTTGTCTCGTTTCTGTTTACACTTCTTTTTGTTGTTCATTGTATTTTATTTGTGGATTCACTGGACTGTCTTGGTGGTACAGTAGTTAGGGCATTTGACTGTTGCGTCGAGGGTCGTGGCTTCAATTTCCACATCGGGCAAACATTATGTGATGAACAGGTTTGTTTGCTCTTTTTTGGGTATTTCTTATCTACCTATCTCTATAATTTAACATATATAAGTATGTATATCAGTATCTTGTAACCATAACACAGGGAATCCTAATTTGGGACCGGATGACCGTATTTGATTCGTTATTAGTTATTATTTTAGTGCGACGATGAGTGGTATTTTTAACAAAGTGAAAATGTTAGATATGTGTGTGTCAACTTTTGTTGCTGTTGCGAAAAGAGGTAGCATATCATCATATACTCAATTAATATGAAATCTTATTATCACTTTTAATGATGGCTGTACTGTAAGTGCGTACCGATGGGTTTTACTATCCTGCCTAATTATACAGCAACCCATACCCATATAAGCAACCATGCATTCCTGCTTAAGGGGTGGGATGGCCATTATGCAATGTCTCAAGGTGAATGAGGTATTCACATTGTTATTTTTATGGGCTACGGTAGCCAGCATCTGCTTATTTACCGCCATAAAAAAGTAAGCTACTTTGAGTAGTACTTTGCCACTTTGAGTATACAATAAATCTGTTTCGCATTGTAAATCTCGAGTAAACAACACACTGTGAAATGCTATGTAAACTTTAGATAATCTTAGAAGTACCAGATAGCTTTGAACTATTTAAGGCTAGTTGAGACACGATGAGCGCTTGTCATGAAAGTCTTGCTTAAGTTCTGTCTTGCGTTTTATAAGCGGGTATTATTGTGCTGTATTCGCTTCAAGTATTCTCTGAGACAGACGTGGCATTAGAGATAAAAAATCTTGATAAATTTGTAACATAATTATTAATGTGTGATTCGATCCTCGACCCAATTTTTAATTGCCCTCGATAGGTAACTGGACTCACGATCCACCTCGTGCTGAGGTTATTTTTTTTATTTTTTTTATTGCTTAGATGGGTGGACGAGCTCACAGCCCACCTGGTGTTAAGTGGTTACTGGAGCCCATAGACATCTACAACCTAAATGCGCCACCCGTTTTGAGATATAAGTTTTAAGGTCTCAGTATAGTTACAACGGCTGCCCCACCCTTCAAACCGAAACACATTATTGCTTCACTGCAGAAATAGGCAGGGTGGTGGTACCTACCCGTGCGGACTCACAAGAGGTCCTACAACCAGTAATTATGCAAACTATAATTTTGCAGGTTTGATTTTTATTACACGATCCTTCACCGTGAAAGTCAATCGTGAGCATTTGTCAAGTACGTATTTCATTAGAAAAATTGGTACTTGCCTGCAGGATTCGAGCACCGTTGCATCGCTAGATATGAATGCACGTCTTATCCTTTAGGCCACGATGACTTCAGTTCATTGAGATCACTACTTAATGTTGCAACCTCCTACATTGTGGAGAACCTTCAGCGGTAGTTATCGGCTTGGATCTACCCCTATTATTGCTAACGTCTATGAGAGATAGTGACTAGTCACCATAAAGTAGACGAACGCTAGTCTGTCTACAAAGACAACAAAATTGTTCATATATAGCCGGATTATCGGCCAGGATCTAATAATATCTAAGCCATGATACGATTATTTCATATAAAATTTCAACGATGATATCCTTACCCTCTTTTAAATGTAAATATTTAAAGGTCTGACTGTAAAACCAACGGTCGCATCAAACCCATAATCCAGTCCGACTTAGTTTCCTTATCTCCGTAAAGGCCTCGTTGCTATTATACGTTGAGCGAGTTCGCAGTGACCAAAATTAGTTCGACTCGAGATAATGATCGTTATGTTCAACTTTGTAATTTAATACAGAACATCCGATACCGACCACGGCCTGTTGTGGTTCTCTGACTTACGTACTTTCTGACAACAAAAGCGTATTGAAACTATCCGAGTCGGTCTTAATCTGGCCAACTCTAGTCAAATGAAGCTTTGAAGAACGATTTTAACTTCTATTGTTGACTTATCTCGATTGAAGGAACGTAAGTTAGTCAATGTCGGGACTATAAAATAATTACACGATTCGTAGCTACTACTGGTATTAATTATTTTTTCATTAAAATTATAATCGTTTTTTTTTTGACGTGACGTCATATAATTTGATGGAGCCGGCTGCACGCACAAAAAAACACGACCCATGCGGCGTTACCTCGCTCTGAGGCGTTCCATTTAAGGCTTGAAGTGCAAGCGAGAGCGCGCAACGAGCGACAAAGAGGCACAATCGGCCTCCGCGTTAGGCAGCGTTCGACATCTGTTTCTCTCCTACTTGAGTGAGCGATGCATCCGCGTGGACAGCTGCTATACATAATACATTTACATGTTTTCGTCAAGTATGAAGTTCAGTGAAAAGTGAATGTGGTGTCAATTGTCCATACAAAATATCTGTCAAACAAATAAAATTAAAATTTTCTTTTGAAAAATGAAACCATTCCATCAGTATTTTCTTATGACGTTGTCACGTTCAACTATCGTCAGTAAACCGACTTTACAGACAACCGATTTTTTTTTCGATACATTCAGGCATGGTTCTTTAGCTACAGCTATGTGTATATAAGTGTATGTTTTAATTTTATTGTTTTGCTATCAATGTTGAGATACATATAATCTATGGATATTTCAACAGCTAAAGAAAATACAGTTCATTACCCTTTCCTCCTCTCCTCTGTTTGTCAAAAGTTTTTTTTTTCTATTAATTACCTTTTGACGAGCTTTCGTGTTTTAAACGAAAGTAAATTGGAGTCACTTCATTTTTTTGCGAACTCAACAAGAAAAAAATTAAATGACAACAAATCATATGAGAGAATCTTGAAAGATAATTTTGAGACAAAGATAATAAACAATTTTTAAGGGTCTAAATTTATTTATATAATTGTATGTGATTTCATGTTGTTACAGATAAGCAGATAACCTTTCGATTAACCATGAGACACACGATCGAAATTGTATAGAACAACGATTGTCTCAACCTTCAAATTGAAGCGCATAATCCTTTGCCGTAGACATAGATCGGATAGTGGCATTGAATTACTTATACGTGCTCAAAATGCTCCCTCCTACCAAAATAGTAATAATGGTTAGAAATTATTTTTCTCAATATTTAATGCTAAGAAAATACCAAAGGAATACCTCAAAACGAGTTTCAGTTGAAACACAGCCTGTCACTCAATCTGAATTCCAAAGAGGGTTCATCAAAACTATTTTATAACTCACAGTTGTGTGATATCACATTAATATTATTTTAAATTATCAAACACAATTTGAAATAATAAAATAACAAAATGGCACTGAGAAGTTCTAGAGAATCGACTGCGTACTTAATACTATATAATATATCTATTGAGATTCGTGGAGATACGCTAAATGCAAGCAGCGCGGGATCGGTCGTTGTGAGGAGGCTTAGGAGAGGCCTATGCAGTGGACGTCTGTGGGCTGAAAGCAGAACCACAATTAAAATGGTCTGAAAGAATATTGAATTAAAAAAAAAAGATTTTTTTTTTTTTTTATGATTGAAAGTTTACTGGTGGCCCGAAGGCCTTTCCAGTTTCACCAGGACAGGTGGGCGAGCAAAGGCTCAGCCAAGAGGGGTGGGATTTGCTAACAACTGCCCGAGCGCCTCCGAAGGAGACCTAACAACTCAAGAGCAATTGTTTCGCGAATGAATCTACTACCGGATCGGAATCGCGACCCGCTGAGAAGATCCGGCGAGAAACTCAGCGGGCTGATGCATGGGTTAGGTTGCACGTCGACCTCTTTGTCGAGTTCGACGAGTACGGTTACCGGGGTCCCTAAGCCTGCCCCTAGTATTAGAGCTGAAGGCATCTAATGCAAAGGTTATTGGATCTGATGGATCCGTAAGGACGTGTCTAGGGCGTCGACGGTGACTGGCTCCTGCATGATCAGGATTCGGGGAGTAGTCAGCGGCGGCAACGATAAGGCGATTATCATGACGCATAGCCTTATCGAAGTATCGTTCCGACGCTGACTTCATGTATTTCCGAATTGATTCGAGGCCCAGGTCGTCGTGTAGGTCAACGTTCCTCACGAACCACGGAGCCCCGACAGCTAACCTGCAAAAGCGGGATTGTAGGGATTGGAGGGTGTCTATGTGTGTGCGGGCCGCGTGAGCGAACACCACACTCGCGTAAGTCATGACGGGCCTTATGCAAGTTTTGTAAAGTGTCACCTTGTTCCGAAGGGACATTTTACTCCGCTTACAGATCATGGGGTAGAGTCTACCGAGAATAAACGCGGCACGGTCACGGACTGATTTTATATGCGGGCGGAATGTCATCGATGCATCCAGGGTAACGCCCAGGTACTTGACCTTCCTGGCCCAGGGTATGGGTTGTCTAAAGAGAGTAATCGGGGGTGTGAGATTCCTCCACCTAATCCGGGAGGAAATCCGTGTGGAGCTTCCCCTCTGAAATAGCACCGAAGTACTTTTCGCTGGGTTGATGTCTATGCGCCATTTTCGGAACCACTGTCCTAGGGCTAGGGCTGCGCTCTGAAGCTTCTTCGCGATTAGGGACTTATTTCTACTAGAATAGTAAACAGTCGTGTCGTCGGCGAATAAAGCTAAATGGGTCGGCGGCGACCGGGGAATATCGTTGACGAATAAGCTAAATAGGAGGGGTGAGAGGACAGAGCCTTGCGGGACTCCAGCTGTGAGAGGTCGTGGGGAGGAGCGGGTTCCCTCGACTCGATATCGAAAAGAGCGGTTCGACAAGAAGTCCCGTATGATGAGCACGAGACTATCCGGCACGCCCATGTTGAATAGTTTGAAAATCAAACCATTGTGCCAGACTTTGTCGAACGCTTCGTCGTCGCGACGCGACGTCGAAGAAGAGAGCTCCCGTGTATAACGGTTTTGGTCGATTAAGCCCCACAAGAATGTGCTCCGTGAGGCGGTGCACCTGTTGAACGCATGAGTGATTAGTACGGAATCCGAATTGTTCATCGATGAGAATGCCCTTGGATGAGACGAAGTCTCTGAGGCGTTTGTAGAGCAGACGCTCATACAGTTTGCCTAGAGACATGAGGAGGCTAATCGGGCGGTAGCTCGTCGGATGATTTTTTGGTTTACCGGGTTTATGTATGCCGATAACGTCCGCTTCTTTCCACACCGCGGGAAAGATACAGTTCGCCATAGCGGCATTGAAAATAGATGCCAACATCACGATGAGTTGGACGGGTAGAAGTTTAATAACGCGGTTAGATATACCGTCGGAACCGGGAGCCTTGCGAGGACGTAGGTCTTTGATCAAGTCTTTAACTTCTATCGGGGTGACGGGTGGTAACGCATCCGATGGTGGCAAGGAGGCTCTGCGTTCTACCTCACTGTCTACTAATTCTACATGAACAGGGTCCACGGATTGAGTGCTGGGCGTGCACTGGGTTTGCAATGTATCGGCCAGCAGCTCTGCTTTTTCGTCATCATCGAACGCCGCGAGTCGGCTTGAGGGGCCTACGAGGGGGGGCATAGTTACTACCGTATCCGATTTGAGAGTACGAGCTAAGCGGTAGTAAGACCTTTGGGAGGGCGCGAGTCCTTCTAAGAAATCAGACCATCTGGCATCTCGGACTTCGGCGATGCGAGACTTTACGTCGCGTTGTAGGGCACGCATTCGAATACGATTGTCCGCGGTAGGATACCTGTCGTAGGCGCGTATCGAGGCGTTCTTAGCTCTAAAGAGTTCCCTAATATCGTCGGACAATTTGAAGCGGTGAAGGAAGTCCTCCGCTACAACTTGTTTCGATGACCTATCTAATGTCGAGGTGATGTGTGACGTTACGATGTCTATGGCTTCAGCGGTATCCTGAGGAGACAGGATAGAGTCCGGGTTAAACGGGAGCGATGGTGGATCAGATTCAGCCAGGCTGATGCCCAGCGTGTGCCAATCCACCACAGTCCTCGTGACGGAAACGGAATCGGGAGCGCGACCGAGCTTCATAACGACGGGACGGTGGTCTGAATCTAACTCTGAAACTACTTCGATCGAGTGTAAGCGCAGAGTTACGTTTTTTAATAACGCTATGTCGAGTATATCCGGGCGATGCGCGATATTTAGCGGGTAGTGAGTCGGGGTTAAGGGAGCGACGATATCGAAGGCGAGATCATCGACTAACGCGTCAAGCCGCCTGCCATTCGGGGTTGTGGTGTGTGAGTTCCACCTGATGTGTTTACAATTTAGGTCTCCCGCCAGAATGACAGAGCTCCCCATACCGAGCAGCGCCTCGATATCACTGCTTAGAACGATCTTATCCGGTGGAAGATAAACGGACGCGATAACGATCGGCGCGTGTCCCGTCAGTGAGATTCGGCACACTGATGCTTCGATATTAGCGAGCGCGGGAGGATCGAGCGGGACGCAATGCAGGGCTCTTCTATAGTAAATGACGGTACCACCACCACGGGCAGAGAGCCTGTCGTTCCTGACCATGTTATAGTTCGCGATTTTAGGGTCACGGCGCGCGGGCTTAAGTAGGGTCTCCTGCACTAAAAAGATATCAATTTGATGGTCACGCAAAAAGTCAGAAACCTGATCACGTTGATTTGCGAGACCGTAAGCGTTAAAAAATCCTATCGTTACGGATAGGGGCTTTATTCTACTTATATACGCCATTGATTACCGGCGGAGTGAGGGGAGGACGTACGTATTTAATGACGCTTATAGGTCGGCGTATTCCTGCATAACGGCGATAAAGTGTTGTGCAGTGGAGGCAGCGCGAATGGCGTCGCCCAAAGCGTTAACGCGCTCAAAGTTGATCGACTGAAAGAAGTCGATCGCTAAAGCGAGATTTTCGGACGCGGTCGGAGGGCAAGTCGCGGGAGAGGGACGAGTCGCGGGGGCGGGACGAATCGCGGAGGAGGGAGTTGTAGCCGTGTTCGTGTACGGCAGCGGTTTTGCCCAGGCCGAGACACTGGGCACCGCCGCCGGAACGAACGCTGGCTTAGCCTGCGACGCAGAGGGTGCCGAGGCTTTGATGTCTGGGCCGGAAGCTCGGAGGCGGTTTTGGCGGGCGACGCGGCGATTTATTTTAGGGGCTCGGGGGCAACCACGGTAATTCGCGGGGTGACCCTGTGTTCGACACAGGACGCAGCTAGGCGGTTCCGTCGCGGTTATTTGGTCGCGAGCGCAGAGGGCCGTGGCGTGATCGCCCAAACACTTAACACATCGGGGGCGCGCGTGACAGTTACGGGAAGAGTGCCCGTACAATTGACAGTTATGGCACTGGCTAGGAGTGCCTTTTTTATGGGGGGCTTCGATGGCGATACCGGAGAGCCTACAGACGGTCTGTGTGTTGAAGATTTTCTTACCCTCGGGGGTAGGCTGGAGGGTGACTAGAACCATATTATATGGCTCCCTACCGCGACCGGTGTGCATACGGTGCACAGAATTCACTGGAAAGCCCTGTTCTAACAGATCGGCCTTGACGAGCTCTACATCTAACTCTTTAGGGATTCCGCGTATTACAACGCGGAGTTCGCGCTCCTCCTGGAGCGTATAAGTATAGAAACTTATACGTTCCTTACGGAGGTAAGAAGAGAGGGCCCTATGGTCGTCGGGTGTTTGAACCTTAATTTGAATGCCGTTCGCGAGGTTACGGGCATTCGTGAAATTAATATTTTTGGCCTTAAGGGCCAGGCAAACTCGATCCCAAGCTGCCTTCTCCTGAAGGATAACCGGGGGAGGGGTCTGGGTTTTATTTTGTGCCACCGGACGCGGCGACGGAGTGGCACGGGCTGGGGGCGCAACGGGAGTCTGAGGGCGGGGGCGCGACGCGTTCACGGCTTTGCTAATTTTAGCGGCCGCGGGAGCTCGAGACTCCGCGGCACGCTTCTTACCCTTCTGTACCAGGGTGAATCCATCCGTCGATGAGGCGGGGGCGAGGTCGACCTCCATGTCCGAGTCAGAGTCGGAGCACGAGGAGGCGGGTGCAGGCGACCTACTAGCAAGTGTAGGTGTTTTAGAGGGCGCGACGGAGGCCGCGGATGATCGCTCAGCTGAAACGATGGTCACGGCGGACGACGCAGCAGCTTTTCTCGCCAGTATAGGCGACACGGGAGCGGCAGGCACGACAGAGGCTGCGGTGCTCAATGCAGAAGCTCTGCACGCAGGTACAGGCGACGCAGGAGCAGCGAGCGCGGCGGAGTCCTCGAGAGGGCTCGCAGTGTGATTGGCCTTGAAGGCCAGAAACTCTGAGGCGAGCTGTGGGTGGCGAAGTCGGAGGAATTCCGCGAATACAGCGTCCATGATCGCTGAGTACCGAGGTGGGGCGGCCCCGGGTCTTGAAAACAAGGCCCCAACTTCTCGGACCTGAGCGGTTCTATTGAACACAGGTGGCAATGCGGCGCGATTACTACAGGACAAAGAAAAAGCTCAACAAAACAGAAATTACAAAAAGAAACAAAACAAATAAATACTTGCAGGAAAACACTTTGTCGGCAAATGTTCCACGAACACAAAAATAACTAAAACAAAACAAATAAAAGCTTCCAGGAAACACACTTGGTCGGCAGATGTATCACGAACACAGGCCGCGCGAACAATGGCCGGGCTAACAAAAGCCGGGCGAACAAAGACCGGGCGATCGAGTGGACAATGAGCACGTCCGCACGTGACGGGTGCCTCTATCGGAATGAAAAAAAAAAGATGTGTGGTGTCGTGGGACACCGGATAGGAACGAAGTTCCTTATTAGAAAAATATTAATTTTAGGTTCTATTCGAGGTATAAAGAAAATAAAACTGGAGGTTTTGCAACAACCCATGTTCATTCAGTGCGAACTTATTGTGGTACACTTCATTCACCGTTGTGTGCATAAGAGTTAGTGTATTGCGCAAACGAACGCTCTGAGATCGTGGTCAATGAATGATAAAAATATGTTATTTTTTGTACGTTATTACAAAGTTAAGTCGTATACTATGTGCATTACGTTTTTTCCCGGTTAGGGTACCCCTCCGCATCGTCCCATAAGGAACTTCGTTCCCAAAAAAAAACTTTATTTTGTATGTCTCTGCTTTACAGAATTGGTCGTAAAGTCAGAATGCACAATATCAGTACGTGACAAACCAACTATGGTTGAAACACAAAGAAACAAATAACGTCAGAATGCACTTCCCGTGTATGCATTATTCATGATTCAGAGTAAACAAAGTAACTTTTATTAAAAGCTGTGAACACTAGTACCTCGTGCGTTTCTTTGACGACTAGACTAGACTTGTTGTGAAATCTTCGTAAGCAACGTTTTTATGTTTTAATATTAAATTTAAAATTTTTGTAAAGTTTGCTATTTCATCTCATTTTTTATACACAGTAAAAGTTAGCAGCTGTCTTTTAGACTCTCTATATTCAGCTTTATATTTAATATTCACGAATGCCATTGTACTTCTATTTTACTCAAAACTTGGAACACTTTTTTTTTAAATAGTTGAGTGCTCTGAGGACTTATTTAAGATGAGCCTTTCATCTATTTTTATCTTCGCATCACCTGTCATTCGAGCAGAGTTCGTCCCTATTACCTGAAATCGCTACATTTATTCATAGCGCGTTTCTAGAGATCCTTTTTGCCACGCACTGGTTCCGGATCAAAATCCCCTTCAAGGCGATTCCTGAGTGCATGTCCTTTTCCAAAAGAGTACCAAGAGAGTTAAAATGAGTCCTTCCCGCAATATAGCGACCTGGCTATGCTCCTTGTATTATGAACGTTCCTGAGACTTCAACAGTATATCTCAAAATCAACCCAAGCTAAGTTTTCCTCCCGCGTTTTGAGTACAAGAAACATGAAAAAGAAAGGTGATGAATTTAATTAGGCATCTCTTAGAATGTATGTAATCACCCAAGGCATTAAAAATAGAATGTAAAAACTTTTGTTGGCACGTTTCAAATTACATTATATCAGCAATCTAAGCGTTACACACGTAAGCGGCAGTGTATCCAGACTTTTCTAAAACCCTTTTGTTTCATTGGAATCAACAACTTTATATTAAAATTTCTCTCTGAGTTTCTGTAATTAGTAAATTTAAAATTCTCTTATAATCCGGTGAGAAAATTTAATACATTTAAATTTATGATTTTTTTTGTATATAATTCAAATACTGTTTTAATTTTGTGAAGAAATAGTAGATTGTAGATAGCACGCCTCAGAGTTTTAAATTAATGATCAAAAATGCTTTTAACGCTACCTATTTATTGTTTTAAAGTTTTGTTTCGATATAAGATTGAAAAAGAAAAAGAAAAACTTTACCGTCGCTGCATAAATATTCAAAAGTATCGGATTCGAGTTAATTTACATAGAACCGATATGGAACAAAAACAGGTCTCCAAAGCTTTGTACAATCGCGTTCGTTTTCACATTCGCAAACAAATATCACGTATTATTTTAAATAGAATTGTATCCTTTGTTAAATTAACTTTTTTTTTTCAAAGAAGTGTCTGAATTTTTATCAAGTTAAGCTAAAGGAAAAAATGAACTGCTTTAGCGGAAACATAATGCAAGAGTAGGCTAAGTTTAACTATTACTTTTAATCTTAGTTATTATTAATTTATTTCTTAATTATTAATATGTTGAGTTTTAATGTTTATTTGTATCAAATAATGTTTAGATTATAAGACTTCAATATTTATTTCAAATTGAAATTGAGTAAGATTTTTCAACACAAAATATTTTTTTCTGGCGCTATTAATATAAACTGACGGATAACGTTTGGGATTAAGGTATTGTGACAGACGCTGTCAGTTGTCAAAGCGTTATCCGGTTTTCAGATATTGTTTTTTTAGAACAGTAAAATAAGTTATACCGAGTGTGTTTTCACGAGGGTATTTCTTTTTCTCTTGCTTATGTGGTTGAACGATATCACGGCCCACCTAGTGTTGAGTAGTTATCGGAACCTGTAGACATCGGTAAAGTAAAAGTCGCCATTGATCTTGAGACATGAGGCTATCCAAATATTTCAATCTGAAAAGCATTACTTCTTCGCGGCAGAAATACTCAGTGTTGGTACGGGCTCACAAGATGTCCAATACAACATACTATGTAAATACATACGTGGTTACGTATTTTTATGTTTATTTATATTCTTCGTAAGTTACAATCTAAACTAATTTCAAGTTTTAAGGTTTACTTACGGCGCATCGAAAATCATTCACATTTCACTCCTCAATTTGCAGTGGATAATAATGTGAAACTTACTTCGATACATATTTATCACATTATAACTTATAAATATATGTCCATTAAGGTATCTCAACAGCCAGGTTTTAATAGAAAAAACATAAGATAAGCGAGAACAATGTCTAGCGTCTGAAATTGAAAATCTAGTTTTATTAAGTTATAAGTCAGGGTCTTAAAGCCAGTTTGATTTTGTCATTCTAAGTCTCCGAAGTTCAACAGATGGCCTTTAGAGATACAGATTACATTGTACAGAGTGGATAATCTTGTAAAAATGTATTAAGGACGAGCAAAGTTTCCACAAGATCGAGTTTAAATTTATTCAGTCTTAAATAACTGTATCTCTGTTTTAGTTATTCATAGCTGCAGATTGAAAGATGGAGTCTCGTTTTTTTTCAAATAGGGGGAATATATTTGAACTGTCGTCACTTATATGTCTATCTAAGAATTACGAGTTGGGTCATGTTATGAAGTTTGTGCACGTATTAAAAAGGCTCTCTTCCATCTGCCGGGAACGTGTTATGAGCTTCTTCGGACACATCATGCGGTCTCCCAGACATGAATTAGAGAAGCTCATAATTACGGGTCGAATAGAAGGCAAGAGGACAAATAAATCTATCCTGGATCAGCTTCGCATCCGAGTCAGGCTCTCAACAATCTGTTACCAGAGGATCCTCAGCTACTTCGGTCATATTGCCCGCCGACAGTCAGATAACTTGGACAAAGTGATTGTGACGGGCAAAGTAGAAGGAAAGAGACCCCGCGGCCGATTACCTAGCCGTTGGTGTGATCAAGTAACCGCTCTAACTGGGTTGCCAGTCGCAACCGCCATTCGAGCAGCTGAGGACCGGACGAGATGGAAACAGCTCACGAGACAGGCAACGGTCAAGTTTCAGGGACACGACCTTCAGCAATGAAGAAAGCGACGAAGAAGAAGAAGAAGGCAAGCGCGCCGTGGACAGAACACCAGCCAGATGGTCAGATCTGGCAAGAGAAGCACTCGGTGGTAGTCTGTACCATGCAGTCCATGCCACCCATGATCGAGCACATTGGAAGTACGTCGCATGTGGTCGCGATCCTCAGTAGTGAGGGAACGATATAGAAGAGATTATCCATATTTGTCCATTATTGTTTGAATGACGGTCCGCCGCTTGTGAACAACCGTTCTGAACTGTCCGAGTCAGGGCAGCAACGCTTTCAATGAACAAACTATGGATGGATGGACAAACGAAGAAGTAATATTAAAGAATGAACTATATTGATTATTGGATTGATTATTGGTCACAATGATAATACAGGCTTAATCAATTTGCCGATCACTTTCCTAACCCCAAAAAGGGTAAAAGAATCGTAGGATTTTCTATTTTAATTATAATTAATGAATAAAAATTCAAAGCTCATAATGTTTTAAAACATGTTAATTAACCATTCGTATGTTTCATTCCAGTTTGTGATATTAATCATGTTGAACTAAAAAAGCTTGTGCATATAAAAATATTAAAGAATTGTTGAGTGCTCATTAATATAGATATTGTAGGAATAGTTACGGCGGGCCGGACCGACCTGATCTCAGCGTTAGTACAATTAGGGACGATCGCAAATTGTGTATTTCAAGACTAGAATATCAACGAAGCAGAGTCTTTTGTTATGGTCCCAATTAAACTAATAGATTCCAAAGACGAAGTTCGCTTATCTGGTTCTAGGTTAATTGCATCAGGAGTGTTTTACTGTACATTCATTATTCTAGTTTTTGTTTAAATATTATGTGTTAGTGCATGAGTAATTTGTTTATCAAAGAAAATATAAGGGAAAATATGTATTGAAATTTCTTAAATTTTTGATATCTCCAAAAGTTATGAATTCATAATTTTTTTTTCTACCCGTAGTGAAATTGGTTGCTATCAAGTTTTATATTCGATAATAGAATAGTTCGATAATACACATGAAATGTCTATTGAGATATTTTTATACAGAATTACAAATGTGTGGTTTTTCAGATCGGTTGTAAAAAAACACTTTTTTAACTTGATGGTTGATTAGATAAATGTTTCTAAGGTCAGATCAGATAATAGTGCCCCATTGAAAATTTTCAATTATAATTTATAAAATATATGAGACTGTCGAACTTAAGAATCAACTCGACTCGATTCAGAGATAATAAATATAACTGTGTGTTTAGGTTTATGGACAAAGGACGTTATCTGTTACATTTTCGTATTTGACAAAAAACATTGTTGAACTTATAATTTACTTTGAATGTTAATCGTTAACATAACCCTACTCTTCGTGAATTCTTACATGTACTAGACGGTTGTATAACTTATTTTTCGTTATTTTTTTTTTCATTGTATTTGTCATATAAATATAAAATTAATCAGGTATATACGAAATGTTCACAGTGTATCGACAAAAGGCCGTAATTCCCAGAGTCCAACTTTATCCTAACATTTCACAGAATAAATCTGCAAGGAAAAATAACTGTGTAAAGGCCAATCCATTTTCGACATACATCCTGAAATCCTTATAAGTAATAATAGGTTCGCAACAATAATGATACTCACGACAAGATTGATCGCTTGCACGAATAGGAATTTCGTAGAAATGTGGAAATAATATCGTTAACAGAGAAAGGTTGCGTTGGATGAACAAACGAGTTGTGGTTCTAGTTTGTTTTACTATTTATAAAGACTGATGGCTGTTTTTGGAATACCGAAGAATCTTCTGGATTCAGTATGTCTGTTCCGTGTCCATTATCGATAAGGATATACCTATATCACCTATTATCGTGGCGTTACTATACCAGAAACACAGCGTACCAACAGAAATATATGAATAAGTTTCAATAGTTTATTAAAACATTGCAATAACAGAAGCGCATGTGCAGAGGACGTAAATAAACTTGTGCCAGCTCACATTGTGAGCCCGCAGGGGAGGTAGCATTTTTTTTTTTTCTACCTATGCTGATAGCCTTCAGATGCTATTTCAGCTTCGCCCTAACGTTTGTAGGTGAGCTCGCGGGGCTCAACCGGAGAGTTGCTAACACTGACCCTAGCAAGAGCAGTGCTTCGCAGAATCTACCACCGCATCGGAAACGCGACCCACTGAGAAGATCCCGCGAGAAACTCAGTGGGCTGTGTCTATGGGTTAGTTCGCTCGTCGAGCCCTTCGTCGCAAGCGACGGGTTCGACGAGGACGGTGACCGGTGCTTGTGGTGCCTAAAAGCACCGTTAATGGATCAGGAGGATCCGTAATGACATGCTTTGGGCGACGTCGACGGTTTACCATTCGGTCTACTGGGTCGGGTGTGTAATTTCCAGCGGCTACGATGAGAGGGTTCTCATGTCGTGCCGCCTTCTCAAAATGGCGCAGCGATGCCGACTGTAGATACTTACTAAATTAACCATCATTAACAGCCTTTGTAGCTTTAAAAGCACGCGGCCGCCCCGATCTTTTCTGGTCTTCGACATACCAAGTGTTGTTGTATCTGTTGATAGTACGATGTACGATCATACGGCTGATACCAAGCTTCTGAAGTGTCTGGAATATGACCGATGGCTCCAAACCCACTTTGTGCAAGGCGATCACTGCGATCCTATTTTCTTTAACACCCCATTCCATATTGTAATTTTATAATGAACAGGAAAAAATATGTGAAATGGTGCAAAATTGAAAGAAGTATTTAAAATAATATACGTGTTCCAAATTCAAAATCAACAATAAGTTGAAAAAAAGAAAAGTTTTTATGTAATAGTATTTATGGCTAGACTAGATAAACTGACGTGTTTATGATTTAATTCTTACAGCAAATTGAATTTCGTACCGGCAGAATAATGTGTTATGATTCTCATGTTTTAAATAGCACATAGATATGATACACTATAGTAGTAAAACTTGTACTTTGGTCTTAAGAAGGGATAGAGTAAGCAGACTGATTATAATGTGTATGTGCTGAGGTAATCAGCAAATATAATATTCATACGTACATAATTTTGATATAACAGGCCGTGAACTCATCTGTTCATAATCTATATATAGTAATAAAAAATACTTGTCAATTTTGTGTGTCTTTATTGACTGAGTTATTTAGTATGTAAATCCTTAGGTGTTGGATTTTATATTTAAACCTTTTGTTTTTCTCACTGCGTTATTTAACATAACATATTTAACACATGCTCTTTCTAGCATAGAGAACTTCTGCATTAAGTTTTCACATCAGTAGCAAATAATCGAACTACTGCGAGCAAAAATCTCGCCCTGAGGGCTCCGAGTGAAAACAATGCTCTTCGAACACAAGATTGTATGTACAACCTCCACGTATTGTACATGTACAATGTGTGTATCTTACAATAAAATTAGAAAAAAATATTGGATTTCTTGATATCTGAAAAATAATTAATAATATTATATATTCTGTACGTTCTTCGAGTTTTTCGCATTTTTTTTTATTGCTTATATGGGTGGACGAGCTTACAGCCCACCTGGTGTTAAGTGGTTACTGGAGCCCATAGAGACATCTACAAGGTAAATGCGCCACCCATCTTGAGATATAAGTTCTAAGGTCTCAGTATAGTTACAACGGCTGCCCCACCCTTCAAACTGAAACGCATTACTGCTTCACGGCAGAAATAGGCGGGGTGGTGGTACCTACCCGTGCAGAATCACAAGAGGTCCTACCACCAGTAATTACGCAAATTATAATTTTGCTGGTTTGATTTTTATTACACGATGTTATTCCTTCACCGTGGAAGTCAATCGTGAGCATTTGTCAAGTACATACTTCATTAGAAAAATTGGTACCTGCCTGCAGGATTCGAGCACCGTTGCATACCACCAGTAAACACTTACTAACCAATACAAAACAGTCAATGAGTAGCCTACTACTAATAGTTCACGACGAAAAGAAAACTACTGAATTACCAGAATTAAATAATTCACAGCACATCACTCTTTCCATATTCCAGCAAAAAGTTTACTTTTGCTTTCTAAAATTCAAAGCATATTGTTCAACATGTTTGTTTTGATTGTTTACATGAATGATTAAGTACCGACTAATGTTCAGTGAAGTTAGTAATCAAAACAGCACGGCTGTTAACATTTTCGCGTGGAAATTATAAATCCATTTACAGCCCTTAATTGGTTAAACAAGCTCATCAAATTCAATTTTAAATTGTATTGGGTTATTTATTATTAACTTATGTTATAAATAATATTACAATCGAATACTTACTACTGATATTTAGCTTATTATATTTAACCTACTTATCCACACATAAAATTAATAGGACTATAATATTTTTAATACGCTTTTATTAGCTTCAGACGTATATAATAGGTTGGGGAAAAAGTTTCAAAAAAATTAACAAAAATTTTTAATAATAGTTTATTTACATTTAACTAAAGTGTGTAGGTATCATTTTGTTCGATAACTTTTTGCTAGCTTGTAGAGACATGATCCCATTGCTATAGAAATTTTGGGGCTTCTGATCAAAATACCGCGACAATTGGTTTTGGCAGTTCTTTCGTGATGTTAACCTGACGCTACCTAAGGAATTGTGAAGAGACCGAAACAGGTGGAAATCTGAAGGTGCAAGGTCAGGGCTATACGGCGGATGCATTAACACCTCCCAGTCAAGCTCTCTTAATTTTTGCAGAGTGCCTAAAGATGTGTGAGGTTCGTTCGTTATCATGATGAAAAACCACACCCCTTCTGTTGATTAATTCCGGCCGCTTTCTCTCAAGAAGTTGCTTTAATCTCATCAGTTGTTCGCAGTAGAGTTCAGAATCGATGGTTCTGCTTGGTGGTAGCAGCTCATAATGAATAATGCCCTTCCAATCCCACCACACACAGAGCATCACCTTGTTGCGAGTTAAGCCGAGCTTCGCCACAGTCTGTGAAGCCTGACCGGCCTTTGACCACGAACTTTTTCGCACGTTCTTGTCGTACGTGATCCTCTTTCCAACACCAATTATCAGCTTCTTCGAAAATGGTTCGGTTTCATTACCTCGTAATAAAGAATCACAAATGAGTAAGTACACGGTTCATTAGGTTTCTTTCAGTGAGCTCGTGAGGTACCCAAATATCGAGCTTTATTGTGTACCCAGTTTTTTTCAAATGCCCCAAAACTGTGTTGTGGTCGATTCCCAGTTTTTAAGCTACGTCGTAACGACTGATATGCCGATCTTGCCCCACTTTTTCAAAAATGCATTCATTTTATCCCTAATAGGGTGACCAGAGCGACGTGCATCTTTGACATCAAAATTTCTGGATTGAAAACGCTTAAACCAAATTTGTGCTACTCTTACAGACACTGCCCTAGGTCTATAAACATCGCAAGTTTTTTTCGCGGCTTGCGTTGCATTTTTACCATTTTTGTACTAAAATTTTAAAATGTATCTGAAGCCTAAAAAATTATAAACCATCGTTGCATCCATATATGCCGGTGTAATTCAGAGATAATTCCACAAATCCTGTTTCAAACAGAATACTTGTGTAAATAATCCAATAAATTTTTTTTAACTGAGAATAGCATATTGAGATGACAAGGAAAATTATCCAAACAGTTATAGTAATAAATTATTAACTGTTTTTTCCTGTATGCTTTCGTAAAATTTACTTATGAAGAAACGGTGAAGACCTTTGGTATGAAATGAAATGATTTTTAAATGCGCATTTTCGCGAAAAAATATTCGGTAGAAAAATTTGTTTCATTTTAATTATATACAATTATGTAGTTATTAATTCACGCTAACGTTCAATGTATGTTGGTCAGTGGGACTGTACAGTGGCCTAGAATGGCACAAACTCATCTCTTCCCGTGAGTGTTGTAAGAAACGACCAAGGGGATAACCAGAAAATGGGCATCAGCGCTTTTAGTGGGTAAGGTGGTTTACGCCGTAAGGTACTTACTGGTGGTAAGGCTTATTGTAGGTCCACACTGGACCGGTTCGAAGGGTGGGACAGCCATTATCTGATGCAATTGAGATTTCAACCTCATTTTTAAAAGTAGCATTCACGTTGTATTATCTTTGGACTGTGGTAGCCTGACTGTGGACTCGTAAACACATTTAAGCAATAAATAAATAAAATCTACCGTTTTGGCCGAGCTATTGATCAAGTTTTTCATTTCCGATAGTGAATCACATTCAATGGTTGGTAATTTTTTAAAGCCTCATTTTTTGCCACATTTTATAAAGGACAGATTCCATTGGTCACGTAGAGGCCGTAGCCGGCGTATTTGTGGATGAAAGTGTACGCCTTGCCAATTACTGCGTCAGCTATAAATGGGACGCGGGCCCCGAAATATTGAACACACGGGATCGTATTTTGCTACACCAAGCAAATGTTCCGTCTTGCATTCTTCCCGAATATATTACGGTTCGGTTACTTCCACAAGTGTCAGAAGGTCCGACGCGTAATGGAGACCGATTTCCATCTGGAATGTAGATAGCTAAAATTCAGAAGCACGGAAAGGGTGGGATAATTTACGGACACCATTGCCTCTCGACATGATTGATCTTTGACATTTTAGTTGATTTATTTGAATGTTATACTCTATAGCGTTCTATAGATTATCTATAGCATTCAATCGATTGTTTATAGGATCTAATAAATTCTAAAGTTTATTGATTGTGGTCTATTAAAGTGTCTGGTTGCAAATTTTTCATTCTATATCTAAAATAAAATAATAAATTCAATTTGTTTTTTCTTCTTCTAAATGGTTTATTAGCCAATACAAGCAGAATTTTATGGTCGAAACGTATCGCGAAACCAGCTTCTGCTATAAAGTTGGTGGTTTTACGACTTCTTATATCGTCTGTTTCAATAGTTCGTTAGAAACGTTTCTGTCTTGTCGCGACAGTACAATATATTTAATGGAGTCGATCAGTTTGTCGGCTCGATTGGCGCAAACCTAACGGGGCTGACTTCGACTAATGTCTTCATTACGAGTCTGCCTTGCTTCTTCGTTAATTTCGGTTCTGTAGTCATTTAAACGAGTGAATTTGACGAAAGTGAAACTTTTCCGAACTAAAATATTTTCTATTACATCATTGTTCCTTAACTTAATATTGAATAATGTGCGCTAATGGTTGAACAACATCTAACTAACATCTAACTTTAAGTGATAACACATTATCCAATATTATAATAAAGTTAGTTAACATAATAAAACTCAATAATCAAAACCACCTTTCGTGCAAAATTATACGTAGACAAAATATACACTCACTTTCTGTTTAAATTATTCTTCTACAGTCTTAAATTCGACTAAAACACTAGTCAAGTACATACTAAAGTCAATGCCAGATTACGGTTTTAAGATCAATTCAAATTGAAATGTAACTTGAAATAAATCACTGGAAGGTTTCGCGATTTAGTAACGTAAAAAAAAAACCAATAAACCCTGACCCTTGCAATTCAAATGTAAATCTAGAACGACGGCTTGCTGATATTTAAACATTTATTAACCTTTCCGATCTGCCATTGGTTGAAGTATCAAGGTAACTACAATCTCAATTTTATAGCTAAAGTATTATTTGCTCACGTTGACTAAATGGTTATTCACCGCTATCTCACAATTTAATAGTATGATTTTAAAATGAATGTTTGATTAATTTTAACTGGTTTAGATGGGCGAGTTTAAAGCTCTCCTGTTGCTAAGCAAGTATAGCAATAAATAAATACCACAAATTGAATGCCACAAGGTTACATGAGGTCTAAGCTTTAATTGTATAATGGTTATTAAGTTTGATTTTGGTGTCAATGAATGCTTACCTAACTTAGTTCTCTAAATAGGAATTAACTAGGACATACTTGTATACATATGTTAAACTATGATGCTATAACTTTTAGACACATACACATCAAACGTTTTTATTTTTATGACTATATGTGGTTTTCAAATGATATTTCTGAGGAACATGAAAAAAATGCCGCGCTGTATTTGTTAGATCCACACGCAAAAAGTTTGTAGCAGTTTTGCGGTGGCTCGAATGTTTCCGTGTAACCTTTTTTTATGTTCTGTGATTTCCTGTTGTAAACATAAAGTTCCCTGGTGACTTTAAGGGTTTTTATTCGCTTTTTTATGTTAATTCATTCTGTAGCGTCGTCGTGATTAGAATCGTAAGTTTTAAAATTTCACTGAGTCAAGATTACAATGAATCGATATTAGTAATGCCAGCGATTTAATTGTTTTAATTTTGTTGTAGATTCGCTCCTCCCAAGCGAAGTACCTGTAGGAGCTAATCTTCGCCCCCAATTCTACTTCCAGCTCATTGAGCTGGCACTGAATACATACTGGGACAACGAGTTGAGAGCCAGAACGGCGAATAATCGCCTTATAAGATAAGATAAGAAGGGTCATCGTACCCTTACGGGGGCACAGAACGGGCCTCGGGGCAAACCCCACTGCCTGGGTAAAAGCTCCCTGCCACACAGGGCAGGAGTGAGATGGATGCAGGATGAGATGGAGGGGGGGCTGTTTGCCGTGTGCTCGGCACACTCACATCGACACAAAAAATATTTACTTATACATAATACGATGGGCTTGGATAGCTCCGAGGATGACGTCCGGCATTAGGACCCTCCGGCGTCGTGCTGTCCTCTGCTGGGGGGTTCTTTTTTTTTCCTTTACATGAGCAGGGAGTCTACCTATGGACTCGCTGGTAGCACAAGAGTCGTCGTTTGGTCGAACGCGCCCTTGATGGAGTTGTCAAGGCGGGAGCCGGATCATCAACAACGTCAGGGATTGTTGGGTCCTGAATTACCTGAAGGTCGACTAGAAGTCCTTTAAAGACATCCCAGGGGCTTATGTTAAATTTTATACCCCTTTGAATTATATTGTTATAATTCGATCGATCAGTCAAATCTTCGGTTACAAAACGATCAAGAATACTCTGTGAATACACTATTGGGAAAAAGAAGAAAAGATTATTAAGAATAACAAAGCACTAGTAGACTAAAATATTATAAGTAAAATGCCAAGAGTAGGTACCCTGTTACTAAAATGCTATTTATTACCAGTAATCACCTAATAATATGAATAATAATAAATGTATTTTTTTTTTTGAACTATCATAAATCATTGAACATCTAGAACCTTAATTGCTCTTCACAAGTTAAATGCAATATTTATTTAGCGTAAACAAAAAAAAAAAAAAACGAAAGCAGAAAGCAATTTAGAACTCCCATTAACAACGAACTTTGTCTATATTTTCATATTATTTAATTTGTTAGGTCGAAAATAATTTATACATCAAATTCTCTTTTGATATAAGATTTACGACAGTAACTTTACCATTACAATGTTTATGCTCCGAGACTGAAGTTGAATATTTGCGTTCCTTTAATAAATAAATTAATGGACGAGGGGTGTTCAATAAATAGTGATATAGCGATACATTCTCCTTGGATAGAAAAAAAATACTTGCGGGCATAGCTCAGACATTAAATATAATAATAATGATAATAATAAAAAACAACCAATTCTTTTTGGAACGAAGTTCCAGTCCTTATGGAACGATGCGGAGTGGTACCATAACCGAGAAAAAACGTTCGTAACGTAAGATTTTTATTAGTAGTACACACAGTGTACGACTTAACTTTGTAATAATGTACAAAAAATAACATATTTTTTTATCATTCATTGACCACGATCGCAGAGCGTTCGTTTGCGCAATGCACTAACTATTATGCAAATAACCGTGAATGAAGTGTACCACAATAAGTTCGCACGTTACCGAATGACCGTAGGTTATTGCGAAACCTCCAGTTTTATTTTCTTTATACCTCGAATAGAACTTAAAATTAATATTTTCATAATAAGGAACTTCATTCCTATCCGGTGTCCCACGACATCACACATTTTTTTTTTAAATAGACGGTATTAGTCAAATTTTTTACTACGGAACTGGTAAATTAAGACTTGGGAGCAACATTAGAGGTCTTCCATATTCCACGGTTGCCCGTTGATGTGTTGAGTTCAGGCGAGGAAGAACTTCCATTAACGACGATCTCCGCACGGGACGCCCTAAATCGGTGACTGAACAAATTATTAAAAAAAGTTGAAAATACTGTCTTAGCAGATCGTCGTATCATTCATATCATTTTATAGCAAAAGATATCAAGATTTCCATAGGAAGCGTCACAGCCATTTGAGTAAAAAAAGTATCAGCAGACTGGGGTGGCCAGAATGCTTTAAATAGTAACAAAAAAAAACTTTTTACAAACCAGAAAAAAAAGGATTCCAGACTGACAGACACTAAATAATTGACGAATAAGTGTTCAATGAAAAAAAAACGTTTTGATCAAAACGTAATTAATGATTTTATCGTTATCGTGGCCATTCCACATTCCTAAAACAAATTATAATTAACACCTCTTAAACTGTTATATAAAACGTTTAATGTTTGTAAAACCTTTTATTCATTGTTCAAACATTGTTTTTAATAAACTTAAATTTACAAAGTAAATAGGCAAATAGGATTTCAGCTCGAGATGTACGAGCTTAAGTTATTGTATTTTTCACCTAAGTTATTGTATGAGGCTTTCGAAATTTCATGTGAAAGAAATATTTTTTTAAATTAAGTTGTTTAATTTGATTTCATAAATCTAAATAGTATGAAACAATTAGTAAATATGTAAGACCATTTCTAAATTAAATCATTGATGAAGTAGACTATACAAACTTAATGATAGTGCGACGATGGCATAGTTTTACCAAAAGCATCAGGATATTCCGACGTCGAACCCAGCTTTCTGTTTGGTTTACAAATTAGTATGCAAATTGTGGACTTCGCATCTGTAAGTACTCGAAACCGAATTAAAGACGTCGCTTCATAAAATCCTCCCAGTAGGTTTATATATTGTGTTATGAAGAAAATTAAAGTCTCGCCTCCCGGTACACGTTACAGCTACGAATTAAATTCCTTTGAATATTCAAATGGGTTTTGTGATTAATGAGAACACTCATGTTTTGTTGCGCGCGTATTACGAGGTAGCATGTTACTCTAATTGGAGGTTAACTTTGCGCAGTTTTGATTAATTTAATTTAATTAATTAATCAATTATCTAAATATTATGGATTCACTTAAAGGTTTATTATACGTACGTAACGTATATATTATGTACAATATGAGTCTCCAATTCCTATGGTACAGGAAATTCTATTTTAGGGCCATGCTATTTTATTTTAGTGTTTGAAGATTTTTGGAAGAATTGAAATAATATGTATATGTTCGTCTTTTCACACGCTTTATATTAGCTTCACTTGTATGTATGTTTGTAACTGACTCTTTTAGACGCAATTTCGACCCACTTTAAACGGCCAGATTTCATTCAAACTTTGATGACAATACACTAATTTGATAAGATTATTGCATAATTCAATTTGCAAAATAAGATTTTTGCCATTTATATAATTTTTATTTATAGTCGATAAGGCAGGAATAGATGTTAAAGTACTTAATAGTTTTAAAAATACGCTTTTATAGAAAATTTAACTAAAAAATGAAAAATAAAGAATAGTTTAAAAAAAAATATTAAAATTTATTGTCTATTTTTTAGTTGTATTTTATATAAAACGTGTTTTTTAGTTTTTTTAAACTACTATTTTTAGGTTTTATCGTCATCTACAGCGCTCTACGAAGCACTGCTTTTGCTAGGGTTAGTGTTAGCAACGTCATCAGGCTTGAGTTCCGTAAGCTCACCTACTTCTTAGGTTACGCTGACATAGCCTCTCAAGGCTATCAGCTTAGCTAGAAAAAAATCTACAGCCAAAAGTCGTCCACTCTTGGACATGCCTTGGTCGGGTCTGTTTTAACGACCGCTGTTGTGACCGCTACGTCCAGCGATTTCACACTAACTTCACTAAAATGTTATATAATCATTTCATATTTTTATGTCGATGGCGTCGTCATCCTTGAAAAACATTTTTTTTAAATTTTTTTATTATAATGGAAGGCGATTGCATGCAGCAGAGATGTGAATGTAGCGATGGATGTGTGCAAGAACTGGGAATGGATATGTTAGAGGAAGTCTGAAAGTGGCACCTGTGACAGAGAAGCTGAGAAGTACGCGTTTGGTATAGTATGGACATGTGAGGAGACAAAATGAAAATGAAGTTGGTAAGAGAGTGTTAACTATGAATGAGGAAGGATATAGAGGAAGAGGTAGATCTAAGAAGAAATGGATGGGTTGCGTGAAATATGATATGTGTAAGAGGGGAGTAAGCGAAGAAATGGTATATGATAGAAGAGTATGGAAGGAGAAAACATATTGCGCCGACCCCAGGTGACTGGGAGAAGGGCAGGAGAATGATGATTAAAATGAAAGAAAGTTTTGACATGGAACAAATGATTCTCGAGTCGCTTTCATAAAAAAATATTTTTCCTTCAACCATAATCCTACAGTAGCGAGACAGTTTTTGTAAACACTGCTAATCCTGCTTAAACATCCTATTCAGAATTTCTCTATGTGAAAATGTTCATTTGGAAGATAACGCTTTTAGCAATAAAACCGCCCATAGTACAAATTATATTTGTCTGCTGATTAATTTTCGCTCTTAATTAGGTTTTGGGATGCTATAAAGTACTTTACTCAGATTAATGGAAATTGTCACTTTTTTAAATCGAGTCGTACACTTTTGTGTATACAGCTGATTATTGCGTTATATGTGATTTTAGTGTCAGCAGAATGTGTAAACTCCGTAATCTTGAAATAACGGGTGAACTAAAGTGGGACTTTATTTGTGGTCTTACTTCACAAGAATATAAGTAAGGATATAAAAAAAAACACAGTATACCTTATATTCGCTACTCATACAATTATTCCTGAATATTTCTACTTTGTTACAACGCATAGTCTGCGCATGCGTGTTCTCTAAATACGAACTTAAATAAGTTTCCTCGTTTCACAGTACCCGGCGTATTTGGGACTCAGATACAAGATTCTCAAAATTGTTTATTACTTAATAAGTGTCTTAACTTGGTTTTCGTTATCTAGATGTTCCCCACGTTATTCTGACGTCACCAGCTAAAGATAGCATTTAATATCAGATTAAGCGCAGAGAATTGCTGCTGCGGTACTTTAATTGGCCTCATTTATTGTGTTAACGATGACAATCTGTTATGAATAAAGTATTTAAACCTTTGACTGCGGCTGGCGTCAATAGACGACGGAGATAAATTTTCGGGAAATACATATACATAGATATACATTGCCTCCCTCTTAGTCAATATTTCCTGAACAGAACAGAAAACATTGCGCAATTTGCTATATATGTTGTTATCAGTCATACGTAGCTTTAAACTTTTTTGAAACTGTGTTATCTTGTTATGTATAAATTATAGTATTCTCGTGAAATATAAAATAGTAAGTATAATATTGCACTTTACAAAAATTATAACGTGTTCAAGAGGGACATTAAAATATTGACGTAACAATCGTGCGATTTAACTTTTATTTTATTTTTATTTTTTTATTGCTTAGTTGGGGTTACGAGCTCACAGCCTACCTGGTGTTAAGTGGTTACTGGAGCCCATAGACATCTACAACGTAAATGCGCCACCCACCTTGAGATATAAGTTCTTAGGTCTCAGTATAGCTACAACGGCTGCCCCACCCTTCAAACCGAAACGCATTACTGTTTCACGGCAGAATTCACTTTTATACTTTGAGTACCTTAAGCTTAAAAAGCTGATTTTCATGAGATTCATATCGCTCAGTTTTCAGCTGACATGATACATTGTTTTGTTAAAGACACGATGTAGTTTTAGCAATACACGCACTCAGCCAAATCAAATCAAATCAAAAAATTTTTATTCAACATAAATGAAAGTACATACTTGTTGAACGTCAAAAGAACTACCGCCAATTCACAAGAACTAGCCTCCGTCCTGAGAAGAATTGGCAAGAAACTCAGCGGGCATGTCTTTTTTTTTACATATAGAATTATTATTTATTTATTTTTTAATATTATTATTTTTTTAAATATGAATTTTTTACACTGAGTATTATAACGTAACAATTACTACAATATTGAAATGCCTGGAGCGAGCAACTCATTCCCACTTTGTGCAATCTTCTAGATAATCATTGACTTTATAGTAAGCTTTATTGCACAGATGTTCTTTAATAGTTTTCTTAAACCTATGTATATGTAGGTTCTGAACATCATGTGGGATTTTGTTGTACAGGCGCACAGACAAACACCCGAATGAATTTCGTATCTTATGTAACCTACTCATCGGCACAACAAGCTTGTGTTTGTTCCTAGTATTTCTATTATGTATGTCCGACTGTTTAGGAAACTCCTCAATATGTTTACGAACATACATCAAATTTTCAAAAATGTACTGGGATGGCATAGTGAGAACTTTAATTTCTTTAAATTTCTCCCTCAGGGATTCCCTTGAGTGCATGTTATAAATAGCACGTAGAGCTCTTTTCTGCAGAATAAATATCATTTCTACATCGGCCGCATTGCCCCATAGCAAAATGCCATAGGACATGACACTGTGGAAGTAACTAAAGTAAACTAAACGAGCCGTGTCCGCGTTTGTTAACATTCTAATTTTTTTTACTGCGTATGCTGCAGAGCTGAGCTTACTCGCCAATTTATGAATATGAGGTCCCCACTGCAGTTTGGAGTCCACTGTTATACCAAGAAATACGGTTGACTCAACAAGCTCCAATGATTCCTCAGAAACAATTACATCACTATCCACTTGTCTCACATTTAAAGATGGTTTAATACATTTTAAAGTAAATTTAATACATTTAGTTTTCTTACTATTCAATAATAGGTTATTGATACGGAACCAATGAACCACACACGAAATCGCATCATTCACTTCGTCATAGACTTGTAGTTGTCGTTTAATTTTAAATAATAAAGATGTATCATCTGCGAATAATACGACCTCGTGTCGGGACTCAATAAAACTAGGTAAATCGTTTATATATATTAGAAATAAAAAAGGACCCAAAATGGAACCCTGAGGTACACCCATTTTCAACAAGGTGCCTGAAGATCTATTACCTTTCACATCTACTGTTTGTATCCGTCCTGATAAATAGGAAGTAATAAGTTCCAATGCACCATCCCTAATACCATAGTGATGTAGTTTCCTCACCAATGTTTCATGTTCAACACAGTCAAATGCTTTGGATAAGTCACAGAAAATTCCAAGACAATCATGCGATTCCTCCCAAGATTTAAAAATATTTTTGACTAGATAAGCACCTGCATCAGTTGTAGAGCGACCCCTGGTAAACCCGAATTGTTTATTATGAAGCAGGTTATTTGAATTAAAATGTTCTAAAAGTTGGGTCAAAATAATTTTTTCAAAAATTTTACTCAACGTAGGGAGTACTGAAATAGGTCTATAGTTAGAGGGGTCATCAGTACTACCAGATTTAAAAAGAGGAATCACTTTACTATGTTTCATTAAGTCAGGAAATACACCACACCTAATACAATCATTAAAAATACTAACAAGATGAGGAGCAATAATGTCTATTACAGACTTCAAAATCTTTACTGATATTCCCCACAAGTCAGCTGTATTTTTTACATTAAGGCTATTAAAACTTTTTATTATACTGCTTAAATTAATTTCCTTAAATTTAAAAATTTCATTACATTTGTTGACATGTTTATGCAATAATATTTCAGCTGCTGTGGGGGATGAATTTAGAGAAGTGGTAGTTGAAACTGGAATGTCAGAGAAAAACTTTTCAAAAGCCGCCTAAGTTACCATTTAATTATTTGAAAACACCATTTATTAACTTAATTAACTTTTGCGGTTGACTGTTCGTCGCCCAGTGGAGCTATCAAGGATTCTCGTTTCTCGATTTTCGCCGTAATATAATTACTGTGAGTATCTTCGCCGACATTATTATAGTCGTTAGAGAAAATTAGTTTAGTGAGCATCAAGACCTCCAGGGCTTGTCAAGCACTGCGATTATTATTAGCAAGTACATTAATCTGCTTTCAAGCGTGATTGGGCTTTTGTGTTTTATACATAGCTCGGTATTTCTAGTGATTACTTGTAGTGGACATTTTCTTGGGACTACTATAGAATTTATTCGTATTACTTCATAGTATAAAACAAAGTCGCTTTCTCTGTCCCTATATCTGTCTGTCCCTATGTATGTTTAAATCTTTAAAACTACCCAACGGATTTTGATGCGGTTTTTTTTAATAGATAGAGTGATTGAAAAGGAAGGTTTATATGTATAATAACATCCATTACATAGTGAAGAAATCAATAATAAATTACAGTTTCCGAAGCGAAGCGAGGGTGGGTCGCTAGTATTTACATAAACCTTAAAACATTGTTAAACTGAAGACCAACTCTTGAAACAAAATACTTGAGTTTGATTTGTTAATCTTGAATCCTAGCGTATTAAATATTAACTTACGTTTAGCGAATTTTAAATAATAGTTTTTAAAAAAAATCTATGGTTTTTAACATCAAAATTTGCATTATATGTCTAAATAGCATAACAGTATAATTACTATATGTTATTGACAATACAGCGCTTATGAACATTTTTACACATGACTTTTTTCCCCTACCTATGCTGATAGCCTTTAGAGGCTATTTCAACTTCACCCTAACATGTAGGTGAGCTCACGGGGCTCAAACGGGAAGTCTTGCTAACGCTGGCCCTAGCAAGAACAGTGCTTCGCAGAATCTACCACCGGATCGGAAACGCGACCCACTGAGAAGATCCGGCGAGAAACTCAGTGGGCTGTGTCTATGGGTTAATTCTCTCGTCGAGCCCTTCGTTGCAAGCGATTGATTCGACGAGGACGGTGACCGGTGCTTGTGGTACCTAGAAGCACGTAAATGAATCGCGAGAATCCGCAATGACGTGTTTTGGGCGAGCACATGACATATAAAGTATGTAAGGTCTTATGTAAGGTCTTATGTCAATATGTAAGGTCTTCATGTAATGTTATATATAGTTTTTCTTTGTTTTTTATATAATGAACCGCTTTTTTTTTATGCACGCTGTCGGTACCTGTAATTGTGTTAGCATTTAGTGTGAAATCAATGTATATGATACCTGTAATGTTCTGTGCTGATGTATAACATGTTGGTACCCAATAAATAAAATAAAAAGTTCGACTATTAAATTACTAATTAAATTGTCTGCACACATTTCAGAATAAACATACAAAGTATTATCAAGTGAAATGGTCATTAGAATACGCGAATGCGCAATCTGGGAAATTGTCTCGGCGTCGAGCATCGTTTTGGAACATCGCGTAATGTTCTGTAAATGTAATAAAAGAGATAAGCAAGCATTCAAGGGCTATATGAGGACAGCGTATGTTCAAGAATTACTCTCAACATACTGTCAAGTTTTATTGAACAAACTGCTAATGTATGACGTCAGCTCGATTTTAGAAATCGTGAATAACGAACGTATGGCATTTTCGATGGTGTTTATTCTTGTTAACAATTTAATGTCAGTAAATTATATGTAAAAAATAAATGTAGTAAATGTCATATAAGCTAAATAAATTATATTATTAGAATATGCTATTAAATATAAAATAACATTAATTGATTAATTTATAAAATATGATATTTCTAAGAAAGTTTCCTCACGCGATTGTGGTCGTGTTATGAGTCCCGGTGGTTCAATATTTGTTTTTGTTTTCTGCGGCGATGTAATCGTGCATTTAGGTTTTAATGTAATAAGAGCCTTTAAGATGAAACAGAATGTACGATGATAAAAATACTGGTGGCAGGACCTCTTGTGGATGATGGAAATAAGGAACGAAGGACGAAGAAAATGACGCCGACTGGAAATATAACTTATTGTAGAAAAACTAATAAAAGGTTATAATGTAAGTATTGAATGAAACATAAAAAATCGTGATTTTTGATACTGCACCAGAATTAAGACTACAATACAGGAGATAAGGTGAAATGAAGTAGCCAACCTCCTTAGTGCAATAGAAATACACTGATATAGGTACATAGTAAGTCTCATAAGGGATATTAGGAGTTACAACATATTAGGAGTTACAGTTAATCATTCGAAATGAAAATCATAAAAGGAAAATATAGCTTATAACTTGGAATTATTATCACATATTAGCACCCTTAATACCGCGTATGTAGGCGAAATGTGAAAGGTTTCATCTCAAAATGAAAGCCACGGCGAAGGTGAAGTAAATTACATTTTGTGCCAATGAAAATAATTTATTTCATTATCCGAGATGATACGTAGAAATTTAGATTTGTCTTGCTAATGGATAAATTAGATGGCATTAACTTAATATAACAGTATTAGCGGATCTATTATATATTATCCTTATTACTCGAAAATCGTATCGGGTATATTTTCGATATTACATTCTGTTTGGGAAATATAACATGAAATTTAATCATTGTTGTGATACAAAAACGTACCTACTGTAATGATGAATATGTAACTCTTTTATTGAAGTCTTCATTTATTTCGCCATCATTTAATATACTCTGTACCTTTTTTACTGGTGGTAGGACCTCTTGTGAGTCCGCCTGGGTAGGTACCACCACCCTGCCTATTTCTGCCGTGAAGCAGTAATGCGTTTCGGTTTGAAGGGTGGGGCAGCCGTTGTAACTATACTGAGATCTTAGAACTTATATTTCAATGTGTGTGGCGCATTTACGTTGTAGATGTCTATGGGCTCCAGTAACCACTTAACACCAGGTGGGCTGTGAGCTCGTCCACACATCTAGGCAATAAAAAATAAAATAAAACCTTTAACAATAAAAAGCGCACGTGGCATAAACGAAAACACGCATGGTATGGTCGTATCGACCGTGACATAAATATGTCGGAAATTATAGTCTTAAGAAATAAAAAGTAGTGTCACAATAATAATTAACTTTACTGGTGGTGGGACCTTTTGTGAGTCCGCGCGGGTAGGTACCACCATCCTGCCTATTTCTGCTGTGGAGCAGTATTGCGTTTCGGTTTGAAGGGTGGGGCAGCCGTTGTAACTATACTGAGATCTTAGAACTTAGATCTCAAGATGGGTGGCGCATTTACGTTGTAGATGTCTATGGGCTCCAGTAACCACTTAACATCAGGTCAGCTGTGAGTTCATCCACCCACATAAGCAATAAAAAAAAATACATATTTAGAAAATCACAGGTACTTGAAGATATAAATCTGACTCTTCCTCTCTATGTTATTATTCTGCTCTGTTTTGCGAAACCTTTGAAGCCATTGTCTTCTGAGGTAAGTTGGAGTTACAGAGGCGTAGAGTAGATACTTCCACACGACACTCCACAACCTTCGCAGCACAGACGCAGTTATCATAAGAAGCAGCCAGCATGAAAACCACGCATGTTATGAACTCTTAAAAGTGTGGTTTTTTCGATTTCGATACTTTCGTTAATTTAAAACTACAACACATGATAGATACTGCAGTGGTAAACGAAATAAAAAAAAACACGTGTGGCACTCGGGGATTGCCGCGGTAAAGCTATTGCATAACATTTTTTATCAACTTATGCAATTATAATGGGACAATAATAATTTAATATTAAAATAATAATAAAATAAGACCACGCTATTAACAGAAACAAAGCATTAACTGTCCTCTTCACACTCATAAGCTAGAACGCGCGAGAGCGAGAGATGGGCAGACTTTTCATGATGCGCATGCAGTGCGACGTCACGCCGTGCGCTTATTTACAAACACTACCTAAGCGCACCGTGTGAATGTTTTGAACGCGAGCTACATGGTAGGCGGAGTAGGGGGTGTTAGGTTTTATTTTCGTTACGGAATTTATTGATTCGCCGCGCTCAAAGACCACGATAAAAGCTATGCAATAGCTTAAGAAAAATGTGTGGCGCAATCGTATGTAGTGTTACTTCCCGATGTACGCTGAAGCGCCGATCTTACGTCTCGGAAGGAGGATGTTTACATTTGAGATTAAGATTGCTAAAAGAGCGGCTTTAAATTTAAATATAGTTCAGTGTTTCGCTAAAGGATAAGTCGTGTAGTAGAATCGTTGTAACCTATTTAGAAACTATAAGCCTTTAGTCTTCAAGAATGATCTCCTGGCTAACCCCGTACTTAGCCATCCATCCTAGTGAAGCCACGAGACTTATTTCCAATATAAAAATAAATAAAAACATTTTTAATCTTGGTCTCTCCGTTCGATGGAGAATCTTCTTTTTGTCGTTTCCTGCATCGTAAATATATATCATCAAGTATTAAGCACATAGATATAATAATAAGAGTAAAATTTGAAATATAATAAGCGACATTTCGCTTAATAAGCCACATTTATCTTTGTATTTAAAGGTCCGTTTTATTTGGTATTAGTATCAACAATTCGATGTTTTTAATTGAACTTCAATTAAGTTTACCCTGCTCCAATAAATAGCTGAAGAAGTTTTTTAGAAGAAGAAAGTTCTCTGTAAAATTGAAAAAAGTCGCTTAAGCCTTTCGTCCCTCAATATTTTCTATTATTACACGAATAGAGCAACCGATAGCCAACTAACCCCAAATAATGCTGCCTTATCAAATTCGCCCATCAACTTAACCTAATGTTTACCAAAATATATTCAATAACTGAGATTAAGCAATCCAGTTGACGTTAATAGTTGTATTTATGTTATATAGGTCAAATGTATGTACTTCCCGCATCTGACGATGTACATATTAGCTGCCAACAGGTCTTGAGATAGTTAATTTATACTTAGTATTAGATTACAATGATGTGTCATCTTATCTATGTTCGGAGTGTGTGTAATGCTAGTTCGTATATCACTGCATTCGTTACCAATAATATTATGTTTTGTTTACGTGCCCTATAGTTCCTCATACAATATACGTATATAATGTATTATTTTATTCACATCAAAATAAAGTTTAGCCTAGTGAAACTATAGTACACACTGAGTTGCTCTATAAAGAGAAACAACATTCAAAGCTATTGTTTCACCAGTTTTTATGTTTTTTATATTTCAAATTAAAAAAATGTTTGATATTTCTAATGTTCCTTCTTCTAATGTTTCAATTTTCAAATTACCATTTATGTCATCTTTATAATATATTAACCTCTTTTAAGATTTATCTCATAAATCGTATAGAGGTTACATGTATATTATGTGTATTTGTGTTATATTTTATTGACTTGTACATTTTATATATGAATTGCAGAGTATAGTAAGCACTGTAAACTTTTTGGTACTAAGGGAATATATAAGGGGGATATATGACTAAGATTTGTGATCGTTACCCAATACAGAAGGGTGATGCATCACATGGCACTTGTGTCTTTGCTTCGTAGAGCCATATTCCGAATGTTGTCATACGGAAAATAATTAAAACTAATTATACGACTGACTAAGAATTTCGTGACTATAGAAACTGTAAAGTAATCGAAATGTCGGGAATAATAATAATAAAAAAGGAGATTAAGTCGTAAAAAAAGTTTTAATTATGCCTGAAACTCGCAAAAACTACAGAAAAGGCTTCGGGACTTTGATAAGATTTATATATGATTTCTTTTATGTTCTGATAAATATCGTCACAGAATATCCAGTTTTCAATGAATTTGTATAAACTTGCTAATAACAGTAATTTGTCTATAATTTGCACAAGCTAGTTTAGGTGTCCAACTGACCTTTAAGAGTGCCAGACAAAAAAAAACACAAGTTTAACTATTAAAGTTGTATATTTTAAGTTTGCTGACTGTAAAATGTTTTACAGAGAAATAACAATAAACTTTAGAATACTTGACAGCTCTCGAACTCCAAAGTATTCAAACCGTCAAACAATGTTAAACTAGACACAGGTTAATACACCAAAATTAGTTTAACGACCGTCTGGTGTAGTGGTGACATGGTCACTACACAAGGGGGTCGCGGGTTCGAATCCCGCCAAGGAAAGATATTTGTATGATAAATATAAATGTATTTTCCAGGGTTATGGATGTATATTAAATATATGTATGTGTATAATAAAAATCTTACATTTATTTCCGTTATCTGGTACCTGTAACACAAGTTCTTTACGAACTTATCACAGGACCAGTTAACGTGGCGTGATTGTTAGTAAATATTTATTTAATTTATTTATATTTAAAACGTATCGTCAGTACCAAGTAAAGCTATACTAAACTAAGAAAAAGTACAATGTTTCGTACCAAATAAATTCTCTGTTTAGGATGCAATTTGCCGTAGTGCAGTGCACTTAACGAGTCAACACAAAACGAGATTATACGGAAGCAAGGCGACAATTGGACGTTTCGTTTCCGGGGTGTGGAATTTCCGGAACTTTTAAGTTTTAGTAAAGCGACTTTTATTTAAAAAAAAAACACTGGGGAAATCAAGTTTTCATCTATAACTATTGTATATGTCGGCGCAAATATGACTATTTACCTACTGATCATCAACTAATTATTCTGTAATAAGAAATTGATGTTAAACAGTGCCTGTTATTGTAATTTCAATACTTTAAAAACATGTAAACACGCACATGTGTTTAAAACTTGTAAACACGCTGACGTGTACCGAGCTCTATAAATACGGCCGTACTGTCTAGCGATTATCCACTTCGATAAAGCGGCACGACACGAGAACCCTCTCATCGTGGCCGCCGGTAACTACGTTCCCGATCCTGCGGACAGAATGGAAAGCAGTCGACGTCGCCCAAAACACGTCATTTCGGATCCTCCCGATCCACTAACGGTGCTTTTAGGTACCTCAAGCACCGGTCACCGTTCTCGTCGAACCCGTCGCTTGCGACGAAGGGCTCCACGAGTAAATTAACTTTTTTTTTTTTTTTTTTTTTTTATTTTTTTTTATGATTGAAAGATTACTGGTGGCCCGGAGGCCTTTCCAGCTTCACCAGGACAGGTGGGCGAGCAAAGGCTCAGCCAGGAGGGGGGGGGGATTTGCTAACAACTGCCCGAGCGCCTCCGAAGGAGACCTAACAACTCAAGAGCAATTGCTTCGCGAATGAATCTACTACCGGATCGGAATCGCGACCCACTGAGAAGATCCGGCGAGAAACTCAGCGGGCTGATGCATGGGTTAGGTTGCACGTCGACCTCTTTGTCGAGTTCGACGAGTACGGTTACCGGGGTTCCTCAGCCTGCTCCTAGTGTTAGAGCTGAAGGTATCTAATGCAAGAGTTATTGGATCTGATGGATCCGTAAGGACATGTCTAGGGCGACGACGGTGACTTGCTCCTGCGTGATCAGGATTCGGGGAGTAATCAGCGGCGGCAACGATAAGGCGATTATCATGACGCATAGCCTTATCGAAGTAACGTTCCGACACTAACTTCATGTGTTTGCGGATCGATTCGAGGCCCAGGTCGTCGTGAAGGTCGACGTTCCTCACGAACCACGGAGCCCCGACGGCTAACCTGCAAAAGCGGGATTGTAGGGATTGGAGGGTGTCTATGTGTGTGCGGGCCGCGTGAGCGAATACCACACTCGCGTAAGTCATGACGGGCCTTATGCAAGTTTTGTAAAGTGTCACCTTGTTCCGAAGGGACATTTTACTCCGCTTACAGATCATGGGATAGAGTCTGCCGAGAATAAATGCGGCACGGTCACGGACTGTTTTTATATGCGGACGGAATGTCATGGATGCATCCAGGGTTACTCCCAGGTACTTGACCTTCCTGGTCCAGGGTATAGGTTGGCCGAAGAGGGTGATCGGGGGTGTGATATTTCTCCTCCTAATGCGGGAGGAAATAAGCGGAGAGTTTCCCCTTTGAAATAACACTGCTGTGCTTTTCGCTGGGTTGATGTCTATGCGCCATTTTCGGAACCACTGTCCGAGGGTTAACGCTGCACTCTGGAGCTTACTCGCGATTAGGGACTTGTTTCTACTTGAGTAGTAAACGGTTGTGTCGTCAGCGAATAAGGCTAGCTGGGTGGGCGGCGACCGGGGAATATCATTGACAAATAAACTAAATAGGAGCGGAGAAAGAACGGAGCCTTGCGGGACTCCAGCCGTGAGTGGTCGCGGGGAGGAACGGGTTCCCTCTACTCGATATCGAAAAGAGCGGTTAGACAAGAAGTCCCGTATGATGAGCACGAGACTATCCGGTACGCCCATGTTGAAAAGTTTGAAAATCAAACCGTTGTGCCAGACTTTGTCGAACGCTTTTGCGACGTCGAAGAAGAGGGCTCCCGTGTAGATCGGTTTTGGTCGGTTAAGTCCCACGAGAATGTGCTCCGTGAGGCGGTGCACCTGTTGTACGCATGAGTGATTTGCACGGAATCCGAATTGTTCATCGATGAGAATGCCCTTTGATGAGACGAAGTCTCTGAGGCGTTTGTAGAGCAGACGCTCATACAGTTTGCCTAGAGACATGAGGAGGCTAATCGGGCGGTAGCTCGTCGGATGATTTTTTGGTTTACCGGGTTTATGTATGCCGATAACGTCCGCTTCTTTCCACACCGCGGGAAAGATACAGTTAGTCATAGCGGCATTAAAAATAGATGCCAACATCACGATGAGTTGGACGGGTAAAAGTTTAATAACACGGTTAGATATACCGTCGGAACCGGGAGCTTTGCGAGGACGTAGGTCTTTGATCAAGTCTTTAACTTCCATCGGGGTGACGGGTGGTAACGCATCCAAGGGTGGCAAGGAGGCTCTGCGTTCTACCTCACTGTCTACTAATTCTACATGAACAGGGTCCACGGATTGAGTGCTGGGCGTGCACTGGGTTTGCAATGTATCGGCCAGCAGCTCCGCTTTTTCGTCATTATCGAACGCCGCGAGTCGGCCCGAGGGGCCTACAAGGGGGGGCATAGCTACTATCGTATCCGATTTGAGAGTACGAGCTAAGCGGTAGTAAGACCTTTGAGAGGGCGCGAGTCGTTCTAAGAAATCAGACCATCTGGCATCTCGGACTTCGGCGATGCGAGACTTTACGTCGCGTTGTAGGGCACGCATTCGAGTACGATTTTCCACGGTAGGATACCTATCGTAGGCGCGGATCGAGGCGTTCTTAGCTCTAAGGAGTTCCCTAATATCATCGGGCAATTTGAAGCGGTGAAGGAAGTCCTCCGCTACAACTTGCTTCGATGACCTATCTAATGTCGAGGTGATGTGTGACGTTAAGATGTCTATGGCTTCAGCGGTATCCTGAGGAGACGGGGTAGAGTCCGGGCTAAACGGGAGCGATGGTGGATCAGATTCAGCCAGGCTAATGCCCAGCGTGTGCCAATCCACCACAGTCCTCGTGACGGGAACGGAATCGGGAGCGCGACCGAGTTTCAAAATGACGGGACGGTGGTCTGAATCTAACTCTGAAACTACTTCGATCGAGTGTAAGCGCAGAGTAACGTTTTTTAATAACGCTATGTCGAGTATATCCGGGCGATGCGCGATATTTAGCGGGTAGTGAGTCGGGGTTAGCGGAGCGATGATATCGAAGGCGAGATCATCGACTAACGCGTCGAGCCGCCTGCCATTAGGGGTTGTGGAATGTGAGTTCCACCTGATGTGTTTACAATTTAGGTCGCCCGCCAGAATGACAGAGCTTCCCATGCCAAGTAGCGCCTCGATATCACTACTTAGAACGATCTTATCCGGAGGAAGATAAACGGACGCGATAACGATCGGCGCGTGACCCGTCAGTGAGATTCGGCACACTGATGCTTCGATGTTAGCGAGCGCGGGAGGATCGAGCGGGACGCAATGCAGGGCTCTTCTATAGTAAATGACGGTACCACCACCACGAGCAGTGAGCCTGTCGTTCCTAACCATGTTATAGTTCGCGATTTTAGGGTCGCGACGCGCGGGCTTGAGTAGGGTCTCCTGCACTAAAAAAATGTCAATTTGATGGTCACGCAAAAAATCACAAACCTGATCACGTTGATTTGCGAGACCGTAAGCGTTAAAAAATCCTATCGTTACGGATAAGGGCTTTATTCTACTAATGTACGCCATTGATTACCGACGGAGTGAGGGGAGGACGTACGTATTTAACGACGCGTATACGTCAGCGTATTCCTGCACAACAGCGATGAAGTGTTGTGCAGTAGAGGCGGCGCGAATGGCGTCACCCAAGGCGTTAACACGCTCAAAGTTGATCGACTGAAAAAAGTCGATCGCTAGAGCGAGATTATCGGACGCGGTCGGAGTGCTGATCGCGGGGGAGGGACGAATCGCGGGGGCGGGACGAATCGCGGAGGGAGGAGCTGCAGCCGTGTTCGTGTACGGCAACGGTTTAGCCCAGGCCGAGCCGCTGGGCACCGGCGCCGGCACGAAGGCAGGCTTAGCCTTCGGCACAGAGGGTGCTGAGACTTTGATGTCTGGGCGGGAAGCTCGGAGGCGGTTTTGGCGGGCGACGCGGCGATTTATTTTTGGAGCTCGGGGGCATCCACGGTAGTTCGCGGGGTGACCCTGTGTTCGGCACAGGACACAGCTAGGTGGTTCGGTGGCGGTTTTCTGGTCGCGAGTACAGAGGGCCGTGGCGTGATCGCCCAAACACTTAACACATCGGGGGCGCGCGTGACAGTTACGGGAAGAGTGCCCGTACAGTTGGCAGTTATGGCACTGACTAGGAGTGCCTTTTTTATGGGGGACTTCGACGGCGATACCGGAGAGCTTACAGACGGTCCGTATGTTAAAAATGTGCTTACCCTCGGGGGTAGGCTGGAGGGCGACTAGAACCATATTGTATGGCTCCCTACCGCGGCCGGTGTGCATGCGGTGCACGGAATTTACTGGTAGGCCTTGTTCTATCAGATCAGCCTTGACGAGATCAGCATCTAGCTCCTTCGGGATTCCACGTATGACAACGCGGAGTTCGCGCTCCTCCTGGAGCGTATAAGTGTGGAAGCTTATACACTCCTTTCGGAGGTAACTTGAGAGGGCCCTATGGTCGTCGGGTGACGTTACTTTTATTTGAATCCCGTTAGCGAGATTACGGGCGCTGACAAAATTAATATTTTTGGCCTTAAGGGCCAGGGAAACTCGGTCCCAAGCTGCCTTCTCTTGAAGGATTACCGGGGGAGGGGTCTGAGTTTTAGATTGTGCCACTGGACGCGGCGACGGTGTTGCACGGACAGCGGGAGCGACGGGGGTTGGAGGGCGGGGACGCGACGCGTTCGCGGCTTTGCTTACTTTAGCGGCCGCGGAAGCTCGGGCCTCCGCAGCGCGCTTTTTACCTTTTTGGACTACTGTGAATCCATCAGTCGTGGCAGCGGGGGAAGGGTCGACCTCCATGTCCGACTCTGAATCGGATGAGGAGGGCGCGGGCGACCTGCGGGTGGGTGTTTTAGCGGGCGCAGTGGACGACGCAGGCACGACGGAGGCCGTGGACGAACGCACGGAAGCAACGTAGGTCGCCGACGAACGCACGGTTGAGGCGGAAGCTGCAACGGTCGACGCAGAAGTTTTGGGCGCGAGTATCGGGGACACGGGATCGGCGGGCGTGATGGAGGCCGCGATGGACGACGCAGGAGCGACGGGAGCGACAGAGACCGCCGGCGAGTTCGCTGCGTGATGGGTCTTGAATTCTAAAAATTCTGCCGATAGCGTTGGGTACCTAAGGCGAAGAAATTCTGCAAACAGATCGACCGTGGACTCCATTATAATAGACGAGTGCCCAGGGGGGGCTGCCCCGGGACTTTAAAAACACACTCGCCTTACGGCGAGGCCCCAAAAATTGTAATAATCGCAATTAATTACGGCACACAGCCGTCCGCTTGCAAACGGGCCACTAAGTTACCGAACGAATTCCTGGAATTTAGGGGTCCGCCCGCTCACAGATGGCGATGCGACGCAATTAGCACAGGTAGTCACTTCCGAGAAAAACACTTGGACGCCAGATGTGCCCCGAACCGAGGTCGGGCAATCGCACGGTCGATGAGCACGTCAGCACGCGACGGGTGCCTGAATCGGAATGGAAATTAACTCTCAGACACAGCCCACTGAGTTTCTCGCCGGATCTTCTCAGTGGGTCGCGTTTCCGATCCGGTGGTAGATTCTGCGAAGCACGACTCTTGCTAGGGTTCGTGTTAGCAACATCGTCAGGTTTGAGCCCCGTGAGCTCACCTACTAAAGTTAGGGTTACGCTGACATAGCCTCTCAAGGCTATCAGCTTAGGTAGGAAAAAAAAAAAAAAAAAAAAAAAAAAAAAAAAAAAAAAAAAAAAAAAAAAAAAAAAAAAAGCGATTATTCATTCGTGTCCGAGCCGTAGTACAGTACGGATCTCTGTGGAATGTTGTTATGCTTCTCGTGAAATATACGCAGCTCACAAAGTTCTCGTGAAGTTTTGTTTCGGAAGCCCAAACATGAGTCATCGTCAAGAAAGCAATAACCGTGACGTCAGCAATGGTGACGTCACACTTTATAAAAACATTCCTTCAGCGTTTCTCCTCCGTCATATATATAGTTGCAATTTTCATCTTGAAAATACTGCAACATACTGATACGCGCTGGGGTTCGGGATAAATAAAATTCTACCAAAGTACAACTTAAAGCTATATTCAACACTTAGAACGCTTCACAAACACTTTAAAACTCTCAATTCGCTTCTTCCGATTCGCTTCAGGTGATCCGTTTGCTGTTTCGCTTCGAGTAGTTCCGATTACTAATTGACTGCGTGCCATCTCTGCAACGCTTTTATAGTCGAGACGAAATCCCTAGAATCATCGAGAATATTCCACAAAAGTCTAGTGTTGTGTGTTTCCGCTATCTGACAATAGATGGCGTTGTACTTCTCGAGCGTTCTAGGTGCTACTAGATCCTTCGCTATTCGTTCGACTATTCGGCGATAGATATATTGTTACCGGCGTAACAATATATAAAGTCATACAGTTTAAGAATTCTATCCCTAAAAATGTATTATATATGTATATATGCCTAATTAATTTGTCGCATAGATAGTATAGATTGCAGCACTAACTAGCAAGACTGTGCATATAGACATTGTGAAAACAAAATACAAATCCGCTAATAATTTTATTTGCGTAACTGATTACAACATGTACTGTATGGGCCCGCATAGGTTGGTATCATGTCGATTGTTTAAGCATCTTGGATTCATTCATCGCTAATAAGCTACGATAATCAGCTGGTTCGTGTGCTTATCTCCTCAAACACAACGAAAATAAATTAAGCCCGGCGTGAGCTAGTGATGACGCAGAAGAAATATTCGGTCAGTTCATTATTATTTAAACAAGTAGAGTAGAAACGGAACTTTAGTTTTCTAATTAAACTTCAGTCTTGTGTCGGCTACGTAGCAGCCATAATTAAAAGTTAGTTTTTTTTGCTTAGTATAATATGCATATATTGCTTCACAGTATAGTTTTTTGAAACATTCCTATATTTAGTACGGGAAATATTTTGTGCTCGTTTACAGAGTGATTTTTTTGTGTCGGTTACCATATAATATTGAAATATTGTCGTATTATAATATAATAAACGAAAAGCAAAACCTCTGTAAATATAGTGAAGAATATAGAAAGAAGATAGAAATTAATCGAAAAATTAATACATTATGTATGTTAATTACAACAGTAAGTAATATAAGTTATGTAATTTAATATATTATATAATTTATGGTTTCAGTTATATATTAAATAACTTTTGTAACTATAATTCTTAAACTGTACTTTTTAATACTCCATCTAAGCTTATAACGGCGTGTGTATGTATGTATGCTCCCTATAGACTCCGAAACGTCTAACTCGATTTCGATGAATTTTTCAGGAAATCTTTCATTTAGTCACAGGATGCTCTGAAGCTTGCTAGCGATCGGATCAATCTCAAATCGAAGATCGGCCAAAAATAGTTTCTTTTAATTCCGATATAATGAAAACCATTGAAATAAAACTAACACTCTTATTGAACCTATCAAGATATTTTACTTTAACCAATCAACACACATATCAACATTCCGATAAAAGCAAACGCATCGTTTCTTTCATCAATTTAAAGTTCTTTTATCATCTGGTCCACCGGACCGAGTCAGTCTGCAAAGGGTTCGGAACGGACCGATGTGAATTATTCATATGTCAGATGAAAAGCCAATGCACGTGTTAAGGCATGTCGGGATCGTTTAGTAGCATATAAAATAACGATCTCATCAGAATGCGCTTTGGGTGCAGAGAGCATGGTCAGCTTTACGGCACGAGCATCTTGACTTGATGTATTTACTTGAACCAGGTTTTCGTGATGCCTTTATTGGTAAACTTATTATTGCATTTAGTCGGTAGAAAAACTTAGGGTACACCGGATTCCATGTTGTCATCGGAGCATATACAATATACTGAGAATAACGTCACCACAACAAAATCAAACAGGTAAATTTCTTTTGCCTAATTACAGATAATAAAGTGTATTTTAATATAAAAAAGTCTACATTGTGAAATGTGTACATGTTTATTTTCTTAACGGAAACTCGATTACTTCGCACCAGAAATATGCCAGATGCTTGCTTAAAGTATGCCATACGACTGGTAATCGCGCCAATGACGTATTTTTTACAGACTTGTAAAAATAGATTGTAAAGTATTCCATACTTAGCTTTAATGCTTTGTTTTCTAAGTTTTCATATAATATTGTAGTGTAGTACATATAAACCATGTAATTCGTAATAATAAATGAGTATTAAACCAACACTCGGACAAGACAGTTGTTTTCATTTATTTATTTATTTATTTATTTATTTATTTAATAAACAATGTTTCAACAGCATTTAACTAGACACAGGGTACAGAGGATGTTTTCCCAAACATGAGCCAATTAATGAAACACATTATGTTTCCAAAAAAAATTTAACATAATTAATGAACACAGGTAGTTCAACTAAGGTAAGACAGTTAAATAGGTAGATTAACTTTGTCGAATGATAACTTGCAGAATAAGTTTGAATCTGATTGTGATTGTTCATTCGAACAAGAAACTCCCTTCACTATCGATACCACTTACAAAGTCTTTCTACTAAGCATTCTCGGTGAAATAGGCATGGCAGATGGTACAACGACATATTTTCAATCCTTTTACAAGACTTACATAATAGCTGATGTCAAAGCAAACAAATTGGAAGAAGAATTAGCCTTTTATTATTTGTTTATTTATGTACTTAAGTTGAGAACTTGGAATGACTACTGAAAAGAGATCGTGACATCAAAGTGTATTTAGTGAGTTGCTGTGCTACATGGCGTGCGAGAGAAACGTTCGTAAAATTTTATTTTATTATTGTTTTTGTGTTTTGTAAAATCTTTGCCTGACTTGAATAACCAAGTTAAAAATTATTTGGTTTTGTTTACATTCTCTTAATTATATTAATAAATAAATTGCATCACAAGTACATAGCTATATAAATAATATCCGTACTAGACATAAGGTAGAATTCTGTATAAGCAAATAAAAATCAATAGGTAAACATATGAAATCTCGCAATTATAGTAAGTAATAGCATGACTTTTCCTCATTGAACGAAACTTAAATTTGCATAGAAATATATAATTGAACATTAAAGTTATAGCTATGTTTCCAATCTGAAATATGGAAAGGACTAAAGATCAAGTTTTTGAGGGTTATTATTTATATGTTCAATAAAAAAATTAAGAAATATGATTAATGAAAATTACTTTTACAGTTTCATTTCACTTATTTTTGCGTTACCGTAAAAGGATTTTGAAATATATTTACTACTCGCAAAAACCTGAGAAAATACTACAATTTTAACATTTATATTTAAAAAAAAAACATATGCTCCGAAATAAAGAATGATCGACATAAAAGAGCTTGATAACTTTCAACAATAGAAAAGCAATTACGAAATTATGTAACGATACTTTTGAAATCATTTCAATCGCATGTATATATTTTTTGAAAAACACTAACACTGAGGTGATTCGATATTTGTGAGCTGGTAATTTAAGTAACTATTATAAAGTACACATGCTTACTAAAATTGAATAACAATAAATGAGATTCTCACATATGTACCTTTGATAAAATTTGGGCTTGTTTATTTTTACGAAGTCTGCTAACACTGATTTAATAATGTATGTTGAATATAAAGATTGGAAAGTTTTGTATTAAAAATTTTCAGACTAATCTTATTTGGATTTAAATTTATGCGAAAATAGAATTAGAAAATATTGAACAAAAAATAATACTCTTTACATCACTGTGCATCGATGTACGGATTTAAAATTCGAAAAATAAATCACAAATTCTACAATTTGATTTGTCGATTCCGTTTTTTTTTTCGTTTTTCGTATCGTGTTTAGCGGTAGGCAGTGGCTTGGCTCTGCCCCTGATATTGCTGACCTCCATGACGGTAACCACTCACCATTAGGTGGGCCGTATGCTCGTCTTCCTACAAGCGCAATAAAATATTATTATAATAATATATACCTAGTCGGGTCATAAATTCTGTCACATGTTTAATGTAAAATAATTGAAACAAGTTTATTCATTAAGTAACCATTCATATACCAAAATGAACTTAACAAAACATAGATTCTTATGACACTAAAGTTTATTCAAAATGACCTCCGTGATTTTGAATACAGACCTTCAATCTGCGCGGCCAGTCGTCTATCGCAGCACGAACGAGGTCCATGTCAATATCGGCGGCTGCCTTAATCAAGGATGTCTTGAGTGACTCCAGATTGGGATGAGGCTTTGAGCACGCCTTTTCCTCCAAGTGTTGCCATATCTTGTAATCTAACGGATTCAAATCTGGACTGGAGGAGGGCCAGTCTTCGTGCCGGATGAAGTCGATTTCACGCGCCGCCAGCCAGTCTTATGTGCTCTTCGCTCTATGAGCTGGCGCTGAATCTTGTTGGAATACCCAGTGCCTGTTATTGAACATGGTATGAGAAACAGGTTCCACAAGGTTCGTCAGGACTGTATTTTGATACACAACTGCATTCGTTTTTACGCCTTTCTCACAAAAATGTACCTCTGTTAAGCCCCAATAAGAAACTCCCAACCATACCATGAGCGAGGATGAAAAATGACCTCGTTGGACACGCGGAATACGGTTGCTCGCTTCTTCACTACTGTGTGCGTACACCTTATCATTTTGTTTGTTGTAGCTCTCCTCTACGGTAAAATTTTTTTCATCCGAAAAAAGAATTTCCCGATATTTTTTTCCCGCGTACCGCTTCAACAAAGCGCGGCATCTCTTCAGTCTCAGGGCCATTAGACGAGCATTCAAACGATGTCCTGTTTTTCTTCGATATGCCCGAAGCCCTAAGTCTTCATTTAACACCCTTTTCACCGTGGTTCTGCTTAACCCCATCTGAAGGGCCAACAGTTTCTGCTTACGTTTGGGATTTCTTTGAATTCGCGCCTTCACAGCTTTTATCACTGCTGGAGTCCTAACAGACCGAGGGTGATCACTTCTTGACCTGTCATCTACACTAGAGTCTTCATTGTATCGTTTGATGGTACGATAAACGAATCTTTTGGTTATATTCAAATTTTTCAGTATGTTAAAAATTTGAATTGGCGCGTAACCGCAACGATGCAACGCAATAACTGCAACACGGTCTTCTTTAAGCGTCCACTCTATATTTAAAAAATGAGTAAAATTCCAAAAGTATACATTTTTATTTTCATGAACAATTCGAAATTCGAATTCAATAAACTTTTTTGTGGCTAGCATTCTAAAAGAAAAGTTTTTACTGTGTGACAATACTTATGACCTGACTAGTTAGTACATGTATAATAATATATCAGTTTAGTTTAGTATACTACAGTAATGTATGTATCGTTTAGTTTACCGATTTTAAGCTAACGTGTACAAGTACGTAACAAGTAGAAGAAAAAAAACATAACAATGTCTATGACGGTGACGATTTACGGCCACAAATGAAGTGATACTTAATGCACCCAACTTTGTTTACGGATTGGATCAATACAGCGTCCACTGGTTAATTAAAAACATGATTGCAGTCCCCGTCAACTTGTAGTGGCCATTCATTATAATTAGCTGGCGATAATGTTACATATTTATGACCGTATTATAACTTGCAATTTAAAACATACTTAGCTATTTTTACTATAAAATATTCCGTTTCTGGAACTAGGATTACTATTTAGTGTTTTTTCCATTGTTTTCTTTTTACAATTTCCGTATTCTTAGAGTACGGTGCCAACCTATGTATTGGTTTCTGTCCAGAAAGACCATTAGTCAAATAACACTGATTTTTTTGGTTCTTTTGACCATACTTAGCCCAATAGGAATTCATGAGATGATTTAGACAATTCTTTCTTAAAATAACAGGCCTTATGCTTATGCTCGGTGAGTTTCTATCTAATCTATTTAGCTATCTTCTAGCCCCCATCATCTCGCTAATCTGAAACGAATACGCATTTCTGCAAATAAGACTTCAAAAGAGTCAGACTTAGGTGAACTAGCCTCCACGTGTGGTGTTGTCGATGTCCACGAGCGTAGATAAACACTTGGTTATCAAATTGTTCTTACTGGTGTCAAATTCAACCACTGCTATTGTTTTTTGGAATTCATTTTACTGGTGGTAAGAGCTCTTGTGAGTCCGCGCGGGTAAGTACCACCGCCTTGCCTATTTCTGCCGTGAAGCAGTAATGCGTTTAGGTTTGAAGGGTGGGGTAGCCGTTGTTACTATACTTGAGACCTTAGAACTTATATCTCATGATAGGTGGCGCATTTATGTTGTGAATGTCTATGGGCTCCAGTAACCGCTTAACACCAGATGGGCTGTGAGCTCGTCCACCCATCGAAGCAATAAAAAAAAATCATGACATACGTGAAAACATAACGTGGACGAAACAGCAACGATTCTAAATAATTTGAAAAATAACATTTGATTATCATCTTTCAGTGTAAAGTCAACACTTTAAACTAATTTAGACTTTAAAAATTTTTTGTATGATAAAAATTCGAATGCTTTTAGGTTTTGGCGCTCACGAAAGTTTTCTTTTGAAAGTTAAGCCACGTTGGCAATGTTTAGCTTTGTAATCAACAAACCTTCGTTAAAATCTAGAGCATTGAACTTTATCACCTTATTATGTTAGGTTGAAAAAGCCTTAAATAACTACCCGTTTTATTGTGGAGACCAAACTATGAGTGATACTTATTCACTTAAATACCTCTGTATCCACTACCAGCACTGGTGGTAGGACCTCTTGTGAGTCTGCACGGGTAGGTACCACCGCCCCGCCTATTTCTGCCGTGAAGTAATAAAGTGTTTCGGTTTGAAGGGTGAGGCAGCCTTTGTAACTATACTGAGACTTTAGAATTCATATCTCAAGGTGGATGGCGCATTTACGTTGTAGATGTCTATGGGCTCCGATAACCACTTAAGACCAGGTGGACTGTAAGCTCGTCCACCCATCTAAGCAATAAAAAAAACATAAGGAAGAGCCTAGAATCTCCCATAGAACACAGTAAAACTAGCCCAAATCTAGTCTTCATTAGTCTCTTTTTTATGCTATTAAAAATTTTTTCTATATCCATTCGTCTATTGACAATTATAACGTCGTAACAAAAAAGTACAGAGTTCGGTATCTAAATTGTTCGTGAGCAATTGTTTTATCATTGGAGACGTCTAAGTATTTTCTTCTAGTCCATGAATTTTACCAATTACTGGGGCAGGGAAGAGGTCATTTGTCACAGGATAAAAAACTGGTCCGGCCCACGGCCCGTCAGTCTGTCTGTCTACCGCAGACCTATATCAAAATCCTGCTGAGTGACAGATCGTATTAATAACATCACCTACAAGCACATGCTGCCATTTCGAAAACTGTTAAATGAGTTTCTTCGAAGAACAGCTGCGTTAGAACCAAAAAGGTTACAAACTTGGTTTTCCTTCAGACCAGCAAAAGAGCTCACGGTCATTATTGACTGATTACGAGAACTCTTACATACGCCATTACAAGATGAAATAAGACTCAAATCATGAGACATTTATTTGCGTTTTAATTACAGGCGGTAGGGCGTCTTGTGAGCCCAGACGGGTATGTACCATTCTACCTATTTCTGTCATGAAGCAATAATGCATTTCATTTTTAAGGGACAGCTGTTGTACTGTAAAAAAGGAGATTCAGAACTCATGTCTTAAGATTGGCGGCCGCATTGATTTAGTTGATGTCTATGGGCTCCGGTGACCACTTAGCACTAGGTAGGCTGGAAGCTCGTCCACCCATTTTAGCAACAGAAAAAGAGAAAGCATGAGACGCGTGTTGAGACTTCATAAAACATGTTTATCTTCTAATAGAAAACGAGTCGTAAAATTTGTTGGCGAAATCAATTCAAACATATTATAGACGAAGATGAAGACTTGGGATTTTTAATACAGACAAAGTATTATTTTAAATCCAGAGATAATACAGGTACGGCTACACAAAAAAAAATGTATGGGACAGAAACGTAAAAGAAAATGTTTATCCCGGTATGATCTGCGGACAATCAAAATCATTCTTTGTAGACGCGACAGTCGACACTTTTCGGATAATGCTGAGTCTCATATTACCTTTCCCATCGATAGTGGGTTCCTAAATCTTGTTTGCGGCTCTTTTTTTAATAAAGCGTCATCCCATTGTACGTTCTTTTGTACAACGTTTTTGTTGTGATTCGTATTTTATTTAAAAAATTATTACACTATTGTGTATTTGTTCTGGAGTTAAATAACAAATTCATGAAAAGTATTGAGTTCAGCCCAAAGCTAAGTTTTGATGATTGAGGAGAATAACCATGTAATGCAAAGGTTTTTCTCTTAATTATATCTTCTCCGACTTAAAAATCAATTGTAAACTGTTTGTCGTCATCTACCACCGTCATTGATTGATATCACTAATAGGAGGCACATAGCCAACACACCGTCATCTGTTTAGGACTATTTATAAACTGCATTTGAAAAATACAAAAAAAAAGTATTTTAATTAATTTAAAATACTCATGCATCACACCCTCCCTGCGTTGGAGGTAGTGTCCCAAATAAATCATTACTGTATTTCCTATAAAAAATCGATTTCGATGGTCGGCAGTACATTCAAAACGAGATGTTGCGGTAATTTTATACAAATCAGTGTAAACTATATATCTTTATGACATGATGATTGTTTGTTGAATAACAAACAATGTTAGCTTATTAAATGGTTTTTGAAGTATCCGCTTGATTAAATTTTAATATGAATTAATTATTATGTTACGTAATAAAGTATCTAAAAATATAATTCATCTTCTCAGTCATTACTTCATTTTTGAGGAACGTGACTCTTCTGTATCTTGTAAAAAAGGGTTCCACACACCCACGACTGCTCTGCCAAGAGTAACCGACTATTTTTAATGATTCTTCTGTAGTCTTCTCACTGTTTCTCTCCACATATTCTTCTTTGTTTGGTGGAGAGGTTCGTTAACTGGTATTTCCAGCTGTTAAGTAACCTGGTCAGAGCACTTTGGAACTTTTCAGTTCTTTTAAAATTGGTGCATTTGTTGTGAGCACTGTCCAGATAATTCACAACATTCGGCGCAAACACCATATTTCAAAAGAGTCTATTCGATGCCTGTGGCTTTCAGGGTTTGGCTTCTGTGTCATAAGCCAAGGTGAGAAAAGAAAATAATAATGGTTCAAACAAATATAACGCTAATGTAAATCTTTGTGAAACTTACGCTTAATGTGAAGCGTTATAAAAAATGTCAAAAAATGTCAAAGCAAGTATTATTTTTTATCAGACAATCCTGACACTTAGTATTGTGACGCTCGAAATTAAATTCAAACATTTAAAATTTCTTTTTAAAAACCTTAACAATTTTTAAAGCAGATATTATTTAGATCTGTTTAAAATATCTTCAACTGTAATAAAGGTGATCTAGATAATAAAATTAACCCATAACAGAGATTTTCATTAAGATCGTGTAACATTGTAGACCACGTCGGCATTAATTTTGATTTGCGGGATCTTTTATTGGTTTTGCATCCCGTCCGAGACTTTTCTTTATCGGAATCCAAGTAATATGTAGTAAAAGTCTGAAAAAACATTTCCCCTACAATCAATATCAAGCACATTTGTTTTCACAGGCGAAGTTGCTATTGTCAAAACGAAGTCGCTAACTCGCGAAACCAAGGTAATTCTTCTTCAACCTTATTGCAATGCTATATAGATAAAAATGAATAAATACTTAGATTTGTCACAACTGGATTGCACACTAAATTGAACAAATAGCCCCAATAGGAAGATTATCCCCTCCTAAACCATTTCAATTTATAATTATTATTATTTTATAGATATCTGTACGAGTTTAATTTCCACCTGTTTTTGAGTGGAAGTGGAAGATATATAAATCTAAACTTGAACGTCACTATCCACCTTGAGACATGAGGTCGAAGCCTCAATAGTATTACATTTTCAGCTTCTTTAAAAAATACTATTCACTTTAGCCGGGAACTATGAAAGGTATTCAAATAAAATCGGCCTTTGTATTATTATAAGTGATCCTCGAATTCCTGATATTGAATTTCATGAAATGCGCATAGAAATACCACAGATAACTGCTGAACGTATTCTCGTTTAAAAGTAATGCAGGCAGTTAGAAATATATATCTGCATGGAGCTTCTTTTCTGCGGACCTTCGTATATGTTATTGTAATATAAGTATATTTGGTATTATACTTATACTAGCTGACCCGGCAAACGTTGTCTTGCCATATATAAGATTTCTAGAGAATTTCTAGTGTAGAAAAAAAATTACTAACTTATTGGAAGTGTATAAGGATTTGGAATATGAGTGAAAAAGGCCTGGAACGATGAGGGAATGTTGTTTAAAAATAACAAAACACCGAACATTAATTGTTTTAATTTATTAAAAGTAATAATTATATATATATAATTAATTCATTACATAATATTAATCTCTTAATGCTGCAGCGTGAACAATATTTTTTGTTAGCCCGTCTTTAGCTAATACAAACAAACTTGATGGTTTACCCACTCCAGAGCATGCAACGTATAATTGTCCGTGTGAAAAACATGGTGTGCTCAAATCTAAGCAACAAACAGACATTGTTTGGCCTTGGGATTTATTAATAGTCATTGCAAATGCCAATCTAATCGGAAATTGAATACGCTTAAATTGAATTGGTACATCTGTGGGTATAATAGGTATTCGTGGTATCAATATATTTAGCTGACCCGGCAAACGTTGTTTTGCCATATAAATAATTTCCTAGTAATTTCTAGTGTAGACAAAAAATAGCTTACTTATTGTAAGTATTGTATGTTAGAATGTGTATATTGTATGTATGTAAGAATGTGGTATATGCGTGAAATAAGCATGGAGCGCTGTGAACGATGAGGGAATATAAAAATAACAAAAGGCAAACATTATTTTTAAGTTATTATAATTTATTCCTTAAAATTATATATCATTAATTAAACAATTACGACAGTAACACAATTAAACAATATCAATCTCTTAATGCTATAGCGTGAACAATATTTTTTGTTAGTCCATCTTTAGCTAACACAAAGAAACTGGATGGTTTGAGTACTTTTGAGGTTATAAAATCACTTGATTAACTAATCGTGCAAAATACACTCAAAATTGATAATTTAATTATTATTGATAAAATAGGAATGGTTAAAAGTTAATATGAGAGTTACACTGAGATAGCAAAATAATAATTGTCAACGTTACTACTACACTTGATGCATAAACAATAATGATGGCCGACAACTGTGTAGGGAGTGAGAAAGAAAGGAGACCGGCTTCGTTCTCATCCGTACTCCGTGCTGTTTACTGGGTCAGAAGTGACACCTGTAGACATCTGGCGGGGATAACTAATTAAATGACGATTGATCAGTTTTCGACCGGAGAGGAAAAATGATTAAATTACTAAAATGGCTATTAAAAAATAAGGGTTGATCGTAGAAGGGTGAAAATTGAGGATTGTATGTATTTTAGTATGTTGTATCATAAAAAAATAGAAATTAAAAATTTCGTCTAAAAAATAAAAAATAAAATTTAGGGGTGGACTACCCCTAACATTTAGGTGGATGAAAAATAGATGTTGGCCGATTCTCATAGATACCGGATAAGCACAAAAAATTTCATCAAAATCGGTCAAGCCGTTTCGGAGGAGTATGGCAACGAAAACTGTGACACGAGAATTTTATATATTAGATAATCATGCATTCATTGAAATCATGCATTATTTATAATATGATTCAATAAACTACACTGCATGTAATCTGATATCAATTATTATTGAGCACAAATCGATTTAAGTTTCAAAATAGAAATTGTTTTTAGATTAATTTACGCTAGGAGATTGATAGAGCCGACCGAGAGGGATGGTGGTCGTGGCACCGACGACCGTCAGTCCGGTGTCCCGAAGGGGACGGTGATGGGAGAGATGTGCTCCGTACTAAGCGCTTCACTTTCCCCCCTTTGCCTTTTTATGAGTTCTGTCTCATGCGAGGTTTGGACGTTGGTTGTTGAGCGACAGGAGGTTTTAGTCGGTTCGACTCCGACATGCCCCGCCCTCCATCCCCAGTGGAGGGCGGAAGTCCGGCGATTTCCTCCTGACAAAAAAAAAGGAGAATGATGGAGTGGAATTTTAAAGCGTCTGTGGTACATTGTGTAAACGTTCTGGTGTTCTTTTATTGAGTGACGCGGACTACAAAGGACACAAATTCTTCTACCAACGCAGCTACCAATTTTCAAATAAACACGCTAGTGATTAGTGCCCTCGGATGAATTTTACGTAGTGTATCAAAAATCAAAGCTGCAGAGTTATTTTCTTTTTCTACCAAATAGTATCAATGCGTTGCGCTTCGAAAGATAAAATGACAATCGGCTTTAAGGTCTCGTTACCGGACCATCAAAAATAAAATAAAAAAAAGCAAAACAGGCTATATATTGATGTAACTGAGGCATCTACTAATATATTCCACGGATATCGTGTCGTCAGTATTTGAGACTCCGCGAAACGTTTAAGATCATCAAGCCTATGACAAACACGAGAATTTAAATACTTTAATGTTAAATTTCAGTGTTCTCTCAAGTGTTATCAGTGCGTATTAATTAAGTGTTCAGAGAGCCAGCTCGTGAATCTCACTCGTGAGTTCGTACTACTAACGGTTAAATCTTGATGTGTACATGCACTGGTGGTCGCGTCAGCTGAGCACGAAATCGCGTTTATTCACGGTGAAAACGTTGGGATTCGTACTAAATGTCCGTATTCTGATAACATTTAATACTATTTTTTAATTTAAAATGATTATGATACGATATACATGGTTACGATACGATATACTTGGTTACGATACTTTTAAGCTTACACCTAATCTATTTTTTAGGTGATTAGTGTCATTTTCTTGCATTTGATTGTTCTGTCAGATCTATTTGTACCATATCTCGAACAAAAGACATAAATTTTCATTATAGATCCATACTATCTAATAAGATATGAAAGATTGACATTATGATAGCTTATGTCGGTGACGATATCGATTTTTCCATATACTTGTAAATCCATCTGGTTTTTAAACCCCTAGAGTTGTGTATTTCAGAAATTTGTGGAATTTTTGAAAAATAAGTTCTAAATAGTTCAAAATTAATTTGCTAGTGATGGGTTTTCTATACTGGCGTTGTCTTTGAAATACAACCTTAGACGAATAGCTTTAGTGTCGAATAACACATATTATAAAACAGATTTTTCATCTGGAGCCGAATTATATGACCTCGAAAATTGACATTTAATTAGAAGTCGTCGTGGCCTAAAGGGTAAGACGTCCAGTGCATTCGTGTTGAGCGATGCGCCGGTGTTCGAATCCCAGGCGGGTACCAATTTTTCTAATGAAATACGTACTCAACAAACATTCACGATTGACTTCCACGGTGAAGGAAAATAATATCGCGTAATAAAAATCAAACCCGCAAAATTTTAATTTTAATAATTACTTGTGAGTCCGCACGGGTAGGTATCACCACCCTGCCTATTTCTTCTGAAGCAGTAATGCGTTTCGGTTTGAAGGGTAGGGCAGCCGTTGTAACGGTACTTGAGACCTTAGAGCTTATATCTTAAGATGGGTGGTACATTTACGTCGTAGATATCTATAGGATCCAGAAACCACTTAGCAACAGGTGGGTTGTGAGCTCGTCCACCCATCTAAGCAATAAAAAAAATAGATTTTTTGAAAGGAATCTGAACTAGTATTCAACACTAATTACTGAAATGATTTATTTCTAAGGTTCATATTAAAATATAATGCCATAATATAATAAATATTAAAGCCACCCAGGGTCGCCATTGAGAAATTGTAGTTTATGTGAGTAAAAACGAAATTCCGAAATATTCGTTCAATTCTATTAATTTGATTGAAATTTCACCCAAATTTTCAGAATAGGCGGCTGCCATTCGGCAGGCGACCGCAGATGTATGTGGACCTAATTAAGTTTAGGTCGATTTCAGACTATTTGTTCATTTTCTTTTTGGGTCCGGGTTGATGGACGATTGCGTTGATCCGCATGGGCGAGTATCTAGAATTTCTTAGTTTTTTAGTAAAGTACTAATTTAACTTAAAAATGGAGCTTCATCTTAATATGATAAGGAAAATCCGCTTGAAGAGCTGCTTAATGACATGGGGATAAAGTTGATGTTATATTCAAGGCGGTTTCGTATTTATCGATTTATCGGGGGTTTTTTTAGTAAACCGGGGTAGGGGTGCCGGCTGAACCCATGAGTTCGTTTACTCCTCCTCCTGTAGTAGGTAGAAAGGCTTTTGCTTCACCAGTTGTAGATTTATTTAAATAAAAAAAAAAAAACCAAAAGTCCGATAAAGTGCGCGTACAAAAAAAAAATTGCGAAATATCTCTAATGACTGTGCATAGATAACAATAATCGGCAGCGCATCCAGAAAATTGTGACAATTTAATTTTTGTAAGCCTAAGTGGTTATTGGAACCTATAGAAATTACAACATGACCGACATTATTCACCCACCTTGAGGCATGAGGTCAAAGCTCCACTTCAATTGTATTAAAAGCCATAAAAAACTTACATTACATTAATATATTTAAATTCAAAATTTCAACAACAAAACCATTCAATTCCAACATAAACAAAAAAAATATTGCACAGCCAATCTTTAGCACAACTATTAGGTATAAAGTTGAAAAGCTTTATAAATATGCATGTCCGACCTAAATTGTGGGATACGAAATGGAAATTAGACTTTTCACGGAAAGCCCGAATTCAGTTTTCTATGTTTTTTGACGAAATAGTGAAAATTGTACGGTGAAACCACATTTAGAACAGTTCAGTATTTTATTTATGACGCTAAAACATTACTTAATGTATTAATAGAAACGCTGATAAGTTGTTGCATTAAATCGCTGCGTTCATCCATAATACTATTGCAGAGATTTTTTGCCACGTACCAACGGGCTCTGAAACGAATTTCTCTCGACGAGAGATATATTTGAAATATATAGAGAAAGATATATTTGAGACTGTGTATGTCTAATGGTATTTTCAAGAAAGCTCCCAGTGTTAAGTGACGGCTTGCTTATAATACCCTGATATTGTTAATTTATATGAGCAACGATTACTACTCACCAATGCCAGGCCAAAAAAAAATAACGCTGAAGCTTGGAAATGTGTTTATCGTGTCATCATAGACTGGTGATGATGATGCCAAGGATTGCTATAGAAATGAAACATCATCAATGTAATATTCAATTAGAGAGCAATAATTAACGAATATTCCATGAAGGGTTCAGGAGCCTCACTAATAGGGTAAGTGAAGCGAGGAGGTAAGAGATACTTTTATATCCTGGACCTAATTTTTTATTATATGGTATTAAAAACAGTAAATTACTATTTGCATATTACTGCGTCTGGTCATAGTAGCATAATAAGAGAAACGATTGATACTAAAGCAAGGGAGTGCTCTGAGGAATTGTTCGAGATGATACCGGCATGTCGTTTTTACCATCGCACCGCCCGCCACCGGAGTAGAGTTTACCCATACTTCCTAGAGCCACTGCGGTCATCCACAGTGCGTTGCCAGAGGTATTTTTTGCCACGTACCATCCGGCTATGGAATGAGCTCTATGACATGTCCTTCTTCAAACGAGGCTTGTGGAGAGTATTAAGCGGTAGACATGAGCGACGGTAACCACTCACCATCAGGTAGCCGTGAGTAAGTAATAGAGAGGTACAACAATAGTGTTAAAATTGAAAAACATAATTAAAACTACTTTTAAGGTTTAGGCCTTTTATTTCCAACACTTCGACTTCGAGCCGTTCGGATTGTCGATAATCTCATTCTCACGGATCGCTTGGAGCCTCTGGATCTGCGGAGGGACTTCGGTTCCATTTGTATTTTGTACCGCATGTTCCATGGGGAGTGCTCTGAGGAATTGTTCATCCATACTACCTGGAGCCACTGCGGTCATCCATAGTGCGTTTCCAGAGGTCTTTTTTGCCACGTACTATCCGGCTATGGAATGAGCTCCCCTCCACGGTGTTTCCCGAGCGCTATGACATGTCCTTCTTCAAACGAGGCTTGTGGAGAGTATTAAGCACTAGGCAGCGGGTTGACTCTGCTCCTGGCATTGCTGAAATCCATGGGCGACGGTAACCACTCAGATAACCATCAGGTGAGCCGTACGCTCGTCTGCCTACAAAGGCAATAATAAAAAAAAAACAACTTCACAGTTTTCGTAGTTATGGACGTCTGTCAGTCGGTTAAGCCGTAAAGTAGTTTTAATTATGTCTACGACTCGTGAAGGCCGAAAAAAAAAACTAAAAGGGTAAAAAATGTGGTTGCAAGAAATTCAAATAACAATTTGTACACCAATAACATGCATATCAAAAAAGAAAAAAAAAACAGATTTAAAATTTTATAATTCTGATCTTTTACATCTACTTTTCCTCACAAATTATTTGAAAAGGGCTAGTCGAACTCCTCGATCATTTGCCTGCGTGTAATTTGTAAATATCTCGTAACTGCGTAAAGCACATAAAATACGTTTGACGCGACTTTCCTTAATCGTTAGAAAATTTGAAATTTAAATATCGTCATTAAATTTCGCTGCTAGAGCTTGTTAAATGTCTGCAGTTATTTTCGGGATCGTCATAAAAAATTACGACAGACTTTATAGAAGTTACAGCGCTTACTTGGGTAAAGGTCTTGTCGCATTTATATTTAAATTAACTTTATTGTGAGGCCGGAATACAAATTTGTGATCTCGGCACCAGACCGGCGACGCGGCGCTACAAGTTCTATGTAGGACCACTAGAAGGTAGCAATTAGCTACATTCTCTTAATTATTCTGTTGCGATAAGAATATGGTGCTAACGGCGTCGTGAAAAAAACAAATTCAGTGATAATTATTAAAGAATATGAAAGGTAGCTAGCTTGTTATAATTCTGAGCGCAATTATATTGTGATACTTTTATGTTTCAATGACGTTGCAATAAATTTAAATTTTATTTCAAAACGTCTCTATTCTGCTTGTTTAATCTACTTGCTTTTCATCATATTTTTTTTTTTTTTTTTTTATTGCCCTTGTAGGCAGACGAGCATACGGCCCACCTGATGGTAAGTGGTTACCGTCGCCCATGGACTTCAGCAATGCCAGGGGCAGAGCCAAGCCGCTGCCTACCGCTTAATACTCTCCACAAGCCTCGTTTGAAGAAGGACATGTCATAGCGCTCAGGAAACACCGTGGAGGGGAGCTCATTCCATAGCCGGATGGTACGTGGCAAAAAAGATCTCTGGAAACGCACTGTGGATGACCGCAGAGGCTCCAGGTAGTATGGATGAACTCTACTCCGGTGGCGGGCGGTGCGATGGTAAAAACGAGATGCCGGTATCATCTCGAACAATTCCTCAGAGCACTCCCCATGGAACATACGGTACAAAATACAGAGGGAACCGAAGTCCCTCCGCAGACCCAGAGGCTCCAAACGATCCGTGAGGATGGGATTATCGACAATCCAAACGGCCCTCCTCTGTATGGAGTCAAATGGAAGAAGCTGGTATTTGGGAGCCCCGGCCCAGAGATGGGAGCAGTACTCCACGCGAGGCCGGACTTGTGCTTTATAAAGCAAAAGCCTTTGTCCAGGCGTGAAGTACCGCTTCGCTCTGTTGAGGACTCCCAGCATTTTGGACGCCAACTTGGCTTTGCCTTCCAAATGACTCCGAAACTGGACATCGCTCGAAATGTCGACCCCAAGTATCCCAATACTCTCGGAAGGTTGCAGGGATACTCCTTGGAATTGCGGCGCCATGACAAAGGGGTCCTTCTTTGCAGTGAACGCGCAAACTTGTGTCTTTATCGGGTTGAATTGAACCAAGTTCAATTCACCCCATTCGGAGACTCGCCCCAGAGAGTTCTCCACTTCAGACACAAGTTTTGATCGTCTCTCTTGCACCGCGCTCCGAGAGAGATTCTGATGGATATATCGCGCATCCCCCGTGCTGTCATCCGCATAGCAATGCATGCCATCAATAGACAGCATGTCATTGATATACAGGATGAAAAGCGTGGGGGAGAGCACCGAACCTTGTGGAACGCCAGCGTTAATGGTCATGGTATCAGAACAGTCACCGTCTACAACGACCGTGATGCTCCGCCCATCCAAAAAGCTAGCGATCCACTTGCAGAGACCCTCGGGGATTCCGTAAGATGGTAGCTTCGATAGAAGTGCCCTATGCCAGACCCTGTCGAAGGCCTTCGCGATATCAAGGCTCACAGCAAGAGCCTCGCCCTTGCTCTCCAAGGCTTCAGCCCACCTGTGAGTAAGGTATACAAGAAGATCGCCAGCTGAGCGACCGTGACGGAAACCGTACTGTCGGTCACTGATCAGCTGGCGATCCTCAAGATACTTCAGGAGTTGTGTATTTATTATTCGCTCCATCACCTTGGAAAGCAAGGAAGTTATCGCGATAGGCCTATAGCTCGACGGGTCCGACCGGTCACCCTTCTTGGGGATAGGGTGGACGTGGGCGGTCTTCCATGAAGACGGAACCCTGTTAGCGCAATAAGAGAGGCGATACAAACACGTTAGCGCAGGTGTCAGCTCAGGGGCGCACGTTTTCAGAACCACTGCGGGGATGCCGTCTGGCCCACTCGACTTATGGACGTCCAGGAGTCGGAGCTCCCGCCTAACTGCACACTGTGTGAAGCAGATATCCGGCAGGGAGCTATCACACTGGGGGATGTTCGGTGGAGTGGCACCCCCGTCGTCCACAGTCGAGTTCGAGGCGAAGAGTTTGACCAGAAGGTCAGCCTTCTCTTTCGCGCTGTGGGCCAGAGTGTCATCGGACTTGCGCAGTGGTGGGAGACTAGACCTGCAAAAGTTTCCTTCTGCAGCTTTGGCGAGCGACCAAAAAGCACGGCTCCCAGAGGGATAGCTCTTTAATCGCTCGCCAACTCTAGCAACGTGCTCCGACTTCGCCTTGGCAATTATCTTCTTGTAGGACCTGGAAGCGGCGTTATATTTCCGCCTTTCCCCTGAGATGTTAGGATCTCGACGTCTCCTGGCATTATCCCATGCCACGTATGCGGACCGCTTGAGGTGTGCAGCATCCCTACTGGCATTGTTATACCAGGGTCTGCTGCGACCCCCAACGGGCACTTCAGAGGAGGGAATAAACAATTTTATCCCACGGAGCACCACGTCTTTAAGACGGTCCGCACAGACGTCAGGATCAGCAGAGGAAAAGCAGAACCGCCCCCATGGGTAGGATGCGTAAAATTCACGCAATCCATCCCAATCTGCTGACATATACCGCCAAACTCTACGATACCCGGTCGTCCTTCGACGACCGGGACGAGAGAGTGGTACGGCAGCACGAATAAGGCAGTGATCAGACGATCCTAGCGGAGCGTCGACCACCACACTGTATCCGGCCGGATCTCTGGTCAGCAGAAGGTCCAACAAAGAAGGCTCGTGCCCCTCGATATCTGGGACACGGGTGGGCTGTGTCACCAGCTGGGAGAAGCCGTAGGCCAAGGCGAAATCGTAGGCAGTCCGACCCGGGAGGTCAGTGGTTCTGGACCCCAACCACTCTTGGTGGTGAGCGTTAAAGTCTCCAAGAACCACCACCTCCGCAGATGGGTACTGCTCAAGCACGCGGTTAGTCCCCTCTTGCACATGCTCAAACAGAGCTGAACCTGCATCACTGCTGTGGGACCTGTACAGGCACGCGTAGATTCGGATACAGCCCCCGTGATCCACGCGCAGCCACAATAGGGACAGGTCCCGTTGTTCGAGGCCCCGAAGACGGCGACAACAGACATCCGCCCGGACGAATACGCACACCCCGGCTTTACGTAGGAAGTTGTGCTCCAATACGTAGCCGGGGTATTCAAGGTATGAGGTATCGTCCGGGGCAGATATCTGCGTCTCCGTTAAAAAAAGCAGGGCAGGCTGCGCCGTCTCAAGGTGGTGGTGTACGGCGTCAAGGTTGCTATGTAGGCCCCTGACATTGCTGAAATCCACATTAAATGTGGAATGGGGAACCGCCTGTAAAACCCTTTTCTTTTTTTTCGACTTCATAAATTTTATTTCTGGAGAGTAGGATTAGGAGAGGTAGGATGTTGGAGGTGAGATCGAGGCAACACCTGAATGAAGCGCGGAACATAGTACGTACTCGACCACGGGTTGCGTGAGAGACTGACGCAGGGCATGGAAGGGCCCCCAGTCCACCCTGCGTTTCTTTGCTTTATTGTAAATTTTAACATCATCTATCTTAATGAGTTTTATCGTGTGTGGCTGAAATTTCTATAGTACTTACTTCTTCTTGATTTCGCTAGGAGGAACATGGTTTTTGAGAAAGCATCGTGATATAAATTTGTATGTATCATGAGAAATACAATATTTTATTCTTAATATCTGACACTGGTACATTGTACGGTCTTTTTCATTTAAATTAGTATTTGCTCAATAATCGTAATTCGATCATAAGCATTGGCATCTCAAGATTTTGATTAATTTTCTTGAATACATTTTATACATAATATACATTTTTTGATTTTATTTTCTTATTACCACGGTGGTGAAAAAAAGGTTGATTTTTTGCAATAGGCACTAAAAAGTCGGTTGACAAACAAAAAGAAAGAAGTATTTAACAATATGGTAGAAGCAAAAAAATAGTTGGCAAAAGAGGAGAATATCGTACTCAGTGATTTCTAATTTAATACTAAAATAATAATATTTGACTGTTTCTTTGACGAGCCTAGGGGTGCGCGAACGTCCACTATTTACAGCTTGTCCTTTATGAACCAATGCTGGGGTCCGTGTAACAAATATTTTTTATCTAATTTGATGTAAATATTTGTATTTACGACTGATAATATTCTTAGCTGTTTCATTAAAACTATGAAGGTTCTACAAAAGTATCGGATGTCTTCACTATGAAAGTAATATGCTAATTGTTTATTTATTCGTTTTGCTTAATATACGTTGTACATATTTTGTAAATTGTGGATAACAGTGCAAGTTGCATGTTTGCATTATGTTTCTGTTCTGTAATTTATTAGTGAATAAGGTCCGAATTAGATGGGTGGACGAGCTCACAGCCCACCTGGTGTTAAGTGGTCACTGGAGCCCATAGACATCTATAACGTAAATGCGCCACCCACCTTGAGATATAAGTTCTAAGGTCTCAAGTATAGTTACAACGGCTGCCCCACCCTTCAAGCCGAAACGCATTACTGCTTCACGACAGAAATACCACCCTATAGCCGGTGTGGTGGAGCTCGATGGGGTTTATTCGGTAGTCGTTCTGCGGGGCAAGTGCTTCGCGCGCCTTTTTCAAGGCGTAGTCTCTTGCGAGGAATTCGGGGAGGTGTAGGACCTTCTCGTCCCCCTCTTCCTCTCAGGAGGCGCCGGAGTCCGACATAACCCGGTTCGTTACCCCCCCGGACCGGGTATCCGTAAATGGATTCCCCAGCGTTAAAAAAAAAAAAAAGGGTGGTGGCACTTACCCGCGCGGACCCACAAGAGGTTCAGTACCACCAGTAAAAGTGTTTTTTAATCATTAATAAAATTATTGCTTAGATGTTATTCTAGGATAATTAGAGTAGTTGATCAGATGATGCATGATCACGTAGCCAAAAAGACCCTGACATTGAGAGTAGACGGCGATGTGAGGAGAGGATGGCCTAAAAAGAATTGGACGAACTGTATGAACGAGGATATGCGAGGGAAGAGTGTGAGTACAGAGATGACGTATGATAGACCTGAATGGAAAAAGAGGACATATTGCACCGACCCCAGATAGTGGGGTAAAGGCAAAAAAAAGACGAATATCAACTGAGGCATTTAATGCAGTTGACTTGTTTTAAGCTTGTCTGAATATTTATAATGTCAGGTAATCAGAGTTTCAGTGCTGAAAAAACAGTATGCGATGGGTATGTTACGAGATTCCAAAATCTATTTTTCGTAAATAATATTGAGCAATAAACACAGTGAACAAAACATATTACGAATGTGATTTCAACAAATTAAAAGTTCCTGAACAATTCTGGAAAAATGCTCCGAGCTATATAATAAGCTCTTTTGAATAAAACTTAAAAACCTGTTACTTTAGTCAAGATGTTTTAAACAAAATAAATATAAGCAAAGGCGCTGGAGACCACGCTTATCGTGTTAAAACGCCGACCATTGCCGTACCCTACAGGCCGACAAAGTTTACTTAAGGCGCACTGTTATCCTAAGGATATTTTTCGCCAATTTTGCACCTCTACAAAAAGATTTATGCTCTAAGATAATTTCAAATTCAGGGACGTAGCTTGGCGGTAAACACAGCGAACAAAAGGTTGCTTCCAAGAAAAGTATTTGCAAGGTAAATTAATATTTAATATAAGATTGGAATCATAGCTTTTGCTTGGGAGGGTCGTCGTAGATATTTTTGCATTAAGAACGAATCTCAGATTAATATAACTCTGGTGATAAATTGTTACAGTTAAAAAAGTTCATCCAGCATTCAGGTCGTCGTTTAAGCAATGCAAAATCCTCCTCCATTAATTTACTGGTTCATATTGATCAACAATGCATTATTTTTCTGTCACATAGTGTTCAGAGAAGGCATCAAATTGTGTAATTTAATAGGTACATTATAAAAAAATTAATTATAACTTATTTATCGTAATTTAATGCAAAAATAAACAATCTTTTTATTGAATATTATTAGCTTGAACTACAACAAAATCATTTGGGTTGGAATAATCCACGAAAATAGTTACAATCTCTCTCCATAAATAGAAACTTTCTAAATTTTTAAATTGAAACATTTGTAATTCGATAAATATGTCAAACAAACATTAAGTTTCCTAAGGAAAGTTAACATAGTAGCTTTCGATCTAAGCTGCCATCCCTTTGAAGCTGAGGCTATAGGTCCTCGTACGCTAAGGTTTCCAAGTAAAAGTTGTTGATTTGTACTATTTTGACTTCATCTAGTTTATTTTACCGAGAAGTATTTTTTTGTTTCAGTTTAGCAAATACTCAGTTACACTTTAGACCCATCTGATAATCTAAGACGAAATCTAATATAAAAAAAATCTAAGATCTGAGATAACAATAGCTACCCTTGCGAGCTTATAATAGACCTCACTATCAGAATGCATTTACACAGATTTACAAATATTTTGGGTTTGGTAATAGTAACTGAATATGTGCTTGGTAAGTATTTCCCTAAAAAAATTGGTGTCTGCCCAAGGATTGGTTTGATTGTAAGTACCTCGGCCTATTTTCATTATTTATTGTGAATACACAGGACGTTCGATTTTCGGTCGGCTTAGATTACAGAAACAAATAAATCGTATATAGCCCATTCACATTACTTTGGACGTTGCGGAGATTAACAAACAAAAACAAAAAGAGAAACAAACAAAATACTATTTACCAATTTATTAGATTACCATCTGCCTACGAAGAGTCCTGGAATACTTTGGCCACATTGCAAGAAAGGATCACGGCAGCTTGGAGAAGCTAATGGTGACTGGCAAGGTGAACGGAAGAAGATCTCGAGGTAGAGGCCCAACACGTTGGACTGACCAGATCCGCACTACCCTCGACACCACAGTTCACGATGCTCTACACTCGGCGGCAGATAGAGGCAAATGGCGTGGAATGGTCCGTAATAAACTCCTGTTGCGAGGAGGTCACGATCCTCCGTATTGAGGAAACCGAAGCAAGGAGAAGAAGATTATTACGAAGTCGTCGTGGCCTAAAGGATAAGGAGTCCAGTGCATTCGTATGTAGCAATGCATCAGTTATCGAATATCGCCGGCAGATACCAAGTTTTTCAATGAAATACGTACTCATCAAATGCTCACGATTGACTTCCATGGTGAAGGAATCGCGTAGTAAAAATCAAACCCGCAAAATTATAATTTGCGTAATTACTGTTGGTAGGACGTCTTGTGAGTCCGCACGGGTAGATACCACCACCCTACCTATTTCTGCCGTGAAGCAGTTTAAAGAGCGGGGCAGCCGTTGTAACTATACTCAGACCTTATAACTTATATCTGAAGGTGAGTGACGGCATTTGCGTTGTAGATGTTTATGGGCTCCGCTAACCACATAACATCAGGTGGGCTGTGAACTCGTCCATCCATGGAAGCAATAAAATACAAGTAGGGTAATAAACAAAAAATGTTTGATATACACAGAAATTTGTTATTTCCAAGTTCATGCTACGACACACACTTGTTAAACAATTATACTATCTTGATCAACCTACAGGTTGTTATGAGACTGTTTTTGAATCTGGAACGAAAATAAATTACTACTCGAAATTGAACCGAAAATTATACTCTTTCACTAATTCACACACAAATACATCGTTTACGGAAAAAAAAAGGTATGGTATGGACATGTGATGAGGCGAAATGAAAATGAGGTTGGTAAGAGAGTGTTAACTATGAATGTGGAAAGATATAGAGGAAGAGACCTAAGAAGAAATGGATGGTTTGCGTGAAAGACGATATGGGTACGAGAGGAGTGAGCAAAGAAATGGTATATGATAGAAGAGATGGAAGGACCAAACATGTTGCGCCGACCCCAGGTGATTGGGAGAAGGGCAGGAGAATGATGATGAGTTTGTGTTATTAATTTCATGATTATTTTAATGTGGGTACAGCAAAGAATAATTCGTTTTATGGTTTTTTTATTGCTTAGATGGGTGGACGAGCTCACAGCCCACCTGGTGTTAAGTGGTTACTGGAGCTCATAGAAATCTACAATTGAAATGCGCCACCCACCTTGAGATATAAGTTCTAAAATCTCAGTATAGTTACAACGGCTGCCCTACCCTTCAGACCGAAATGCATTACTGCTTCACGGCAGAAATAGGCAAGGCGGTGGTACCTACCCGTGCGGAGTCACAAGAGGTCCTACCACCGGTAAATTAAGGTAAAGTAACATTACAGTAAAGTAATGTTATTGTTTCAAGATTGTATTTTTGAGAACGTTTCAGATACACCCTGTATAGTTGCGTCTCTAATTCTTAACCTAAAGCACGTACTTCAAAGTTTCGCGTGGCTTAGCGTAATCCGTATTAGTGTGTTCAACAGCGTCAAAGCGGTATTTTAGTAGCAAAATAGTGACCGGGGAAACGTTTATTTTCTATTTACTGCTTTTCTCTGGGAGACCATTAATACTAAAGGTGTATATATAGTGTTTATATAGTTACTGTGGAAAGAATAGTTATATCAGGAACCTTTTTGTTTTCTTACGTAGCGTTAAATTGTTACCGAACTCTTATTAAGCACTGAACCGATCGAAGTGTCATATAATAGCTTCATTAAAAATGTTAAAATTTACGACTCGAAAAACTGTATCATGGGAACTGTTTCGGCAGCGGCTTGGCTCTGCCCCTGGTAATGCTGACTGTCCATGAGCGACGGTGACCACTTACCATCAGGTGGACCGTATGCTCGTCTGCCTACAAAGGAAAAAAATAATGAAATTTACAACAGTTAAAATCTACAAAAGAAATTAAATACCAAATGTATTACATCTAATGTATTACATCTATTAAAATCAAGCATTGTTATCATTGGTGAGCTTTTCAACCGTGAGACGTCTACAATTTTCTTTATTAATTCTATTAACTCGATAAAGGTGAACAATAATGTCTTTGAAGTCAATTTATATTTTCAGCGAATAGTTAGATTTATTTGGAGTTACCTTAATTATTTTGAGAAGGCTAGAAGACATAATAAAACCTCAATCATCGTATTGAGTTACAAAAGCAAAAGAAACACTAAGCCATAATTGTAATTTCTTTACTTATACGTTTTTATGTTTCTGTCAATTTCTGAACAAATACTACGCTGGAAATACGTAGTTCGCGTCACATTCAACAAAAATAAAAGAGCTGCGAACAGTTCTTTCGAGGCGTAGTTGTAACTCTTGAGCTACAAAGAAAGAGTTTCGGGTCAAGGGTCCTTCACAATTGTGGCCTCAATTTACCGCGTGCAATTCGTACTAACTCTATTAGTTTACCCAGTGCTTTCGAAAGCACGTCGCGCTTTAAGCTGTCGAATTTGCGCGGAATCGGAAATTGCGCGGACGGAGGAGTATGAAGTTTCCCACACTTATAGAGAATATAGAGGAGTGCATAATGCTAAATTTTTTTTTTATTGTGCCTAATAAATACATTAAATCAATAAAAAAAACATTACACACACTACCGTGTATTTGACGCAATACGCATGCATACTATTTATTTATTGTCACTTTTGTTCTTGACGTCTATGGTCAAATTGAGAATAGATTAAATATTGTTTGTCTTTATGAATATTTTTCTATAGTGTAGTCTTGGCAAAATTTGTGATTATATAAGTATAATAGTCTTTGAAAAAAGAATCATAATAGTGTACAAACTTATAATTTCAATTAATTATCGTCGAATTTCGACTACCGGCCGATCACAAGTATGTATTAATCTTGCAATCGAAGTTACGACTTAGCTTACAATGTTACAGTAATGACATGAGGCCGATGTCTCAATTGCATAATAAAACAGCATCTCATCTTTCAAAGCAATATGTACTACAGCTTGGTAGAAATTGGCAGCACCACATGCTACTGGAATTGGTTGTTCGAATTTGCGAAGTTTGTACCGTTTGTTTTTTTTTGTATTAAATATAAATAACAAAAAGGGAAAAAAAAAAGAATTTTTGTCATTTTTTTGTGTTTGTTTGTCGTCGGTGAGCTCCTAAGGTTATTGTGATCAAATTTGATAGTTGCATTAAGCACTCCAGGGGTTTCAAGCATTAAAATTTCTTCCAAATCGAAATTTCTCAGTACATTATAGCAGTACCGAAGTCCGACAGGTGGTGTGTGAGTGGTTTCACGAAATCTATTGTTTTCATACAATTAACTAGAAACACAGCGGAGCGCAACCTGTTCCACTATTATTTTATAAAATTGCATTTCTAATGTATACTTCCGATGGAATTAAGTACCTCATTTTATTCATATCATAGCGCAGTGTAAAGTTATGAATAATGGGCTATAGCTGAAATAGACCTAGTTTTGTTTTATATGTCGTAAATGCGTTACACGTTCGAAATTATCCAGGCAGGGGAAATGATAGATATTATTTTGTCTCTGTGGCTGCACTTTTTGGGCATAACCAGTCTGGAATGGATTAGTTATGAGCTTAGTAATGAGTGCAAAATGCAATGACTACACTTTTCCATAACGATGTATGCACTGTAGGTATATTATTTACCTATAGCAACATTTTAGATATCATTTTTTTTCCTTTGTAGGCAGACGAGCATGCGGCCCACCTGATGGTGAGTGGTTACCGTCGCCCATGGATTTCAACAATGCCAGGGGCAGAGCCAAGCCGCTGCCTAAAGATATGAATAAATTAGGGTACTTCTTTTAAAACATCTAAAGTAGACGACAGTATTTTTTAATCTGAAAACACAGCACAATAGAAATAAGCGTTTCTCATTCAAACAATATTGACGAAGACCTAAAAACAAAAGAACGCGGGGACCCCGTTGGTACATTTGGCGAGGCGCCAAAACAACTAATGGCAGTCAATGTTTTTTGCGGTATCAGACGTCGGGGCGTACGAACGACACTCTTTATTTTTAAATTATCCCTAACCTCCATTTTGGTTTTCGAGGATAAAGTTTCGTATTTTATTTATTCAAAAAAAAAAGACGAGTTTAATCTTTTATTTACATTTTTAGTGAATTTTGCTGGACAGTACCAAATTTTATAAAAACTAATATCATTTTGTATGTGGGTAAGGATGTAGTGGTCATATGTTTACTACTAAATTGCCCTTTCATTGTTGACCTCAAACAAACAAGGGGCCACGTTCAATAACAACATTCATAAGCGGGACTTACTCCAAAGGTGAGTAATGAATAAGTTTTGTTCACGCATTTCACAAGAAAAGTGGAGGTGCAAACAAGCGGGACGAATGACTGAATACCTTGGAAAAATTGCTTGACTTGTGAAGGGATCTCTGCCCGTATGCGGGCGACAGATTGATGGTAACCAATTTTTCAAACGACGTTACGTTATTCCAAACCCTTTCCCTTATCCACCCGTATCATTTCGATTCTAAGTACGCGAGAGCTTATTCAAGATTGATGCTAATACACTTTAGATCTTATTGTTAGTGACGTCTTTTTAAAATGGCTTTTGCTTTATTAAAACACCTAAAATAGTCATTTTTTTATTGCTTAAATGGGTGGACGAGCTCACAGCCCACCTGGTGTTAAGTGGTTACTGGAGCCCATGGACATCTGCAACGTAAATGCGCCACCCACTTTGAGATATTATATGTTCTAAGACTCAATATACTTATAACGACTGCCCCCACCCTTCAAACCGAAACGCATTACTGCTTCACGGCAGATATAGGCAGGGCGGTGGTACCTATCCGCGCGGACTCACAAGAGGTTCTACCACCAGCAATTACGCAAATTATAATTTTGCGGGTTTGATTTTTATTACACGGTGTTTTGCTTAATGTAAAATTTGCTTACCATATATGAGACGACTATATTATTATTTATACACAAAAAATATTCGAAAATAAATATAATATGCAATCTAAATGACACAGAATGATTTATATAACAATAGCTTTTAAACAAAATCGAATTAAAAATATATATATTCTCGATATAAATAAAATACTTTTTCCACCAGTAAATACGCAAATTATAATTTTGCGGGTTTCATTTGAATATCACTGTTCATTAAATAAGACGTTTGGATTGCTAAGCTTAGAAGACACTTTAAAAAAGTATAATTCTTCCTGAGCTGAGTCAGCGGACGTCATCAATAGTAACAGAAATGTGCTCAGTAAGGGTGAAGCCTTTTGCAAACATTAATAGCGTCCGGAAGAGCTCAACTATTTCCAACTTCCATTCGATTTGGATCACGTCACACGTTATCTTGCGCCTGCCAAACTACCGCTACGTCTAGCTAATTGATATGCAAGGGAGGTGCTAAGTTTAAATTAATTTAAGATAATACCTATTTATTCGTAGCAGTATAGTGAGATTATTTAATGTCTGTTTGCAGTAATGGTGGAAGCTTGTGAATTTACAAGGCAACCGCTGTTAGGTTTTTTGGAACGAAGTTCCTTGTGGGACGATGCGGAAGGGTACCCTAACCGGGAAAAAACGTCCGTAACGTAAGATTTTTATTATTTATGTATAGTCTTAGTATGACTATACATAAACACATTATCTACGTGATGACGGTTATTATTATTATTCATATAAGTAGCTGTTTCTTTGTCATTATAATATATTTTTTATAAATAATTGTGTATAAAATAAAGTTGATAACTTTGTAAAGTAGTTTTTTATTTTATTTTTATCAATAAAAAAATCATGATAAAAAATGTACACCCGAATAATTATTTTCTTTATACCTCGAATAGAACTTAAAATTAATATTTTTATAATAAGGAACTTCGTTTCTATCCGGTGTTCCACGACACCACACATATCTTTTTTTGTTTTGAAACACTTTACCTCAAACAGGTGTAAACATTTAGACTTGATTAGACCTTCGCTTATCCTTTAAAACAAATTTTCCATTTTCTATCAGAAACGAGGCGACAATCGCTAGTAAACAGGGTAAAATTAGCAGAGCCCTTCGCGATTCTATGCGTGAATGCTTCTAAATAAGTTTGAGAAGCATTAAGGCGGGAAGCGGTCCGTTTTGGGTGTTGTTTAATCAGAGACCCAACCGTAATAGGCTACATTATTTACTTTTGTAAGACTTCACGAAAACTCACAGCCAAGAGAATAAAGAGAAGTGTTCCCAAAAAAAAAACGACAGAACGAAATTAGGGTGACGGTGAACGTAGATAATAATACCTCTTTGCCCTGGAGTGCCTTAAAAAGACAAGCCACTTTCATAAATCTCTGAGGTGGTTAACGCCTCGTCCGCAATGCGAGGAACAAGGGGAGCGGCTTCGAAAGACAACGGCAAAGGGCCCACAAACTTTTAAGTACTCTTCACTAAAATGTTTTCACCAAGTGATCTCTTTAAGAATTGCTGAGAGCCTTATTTACTCCTGTATAATTGTCTCGGGATGTTGTGGAATTATTGTAAAATACTTTGGGTCTTGATGTTGAATTTAAATTGTGTTTTGTTTCGAATGGACTAAAACTTAATTTTACATTCGGAAAGACAAGCTAGAAATACAAATTGTACGACTATTGGAAGCCTTCGAAAATGTCCAGATGCGAAGTAAGCGTATTAATGTAATACCGAGTCGCAAACGCCATTCGTCTAGTTCTGAATCACCAGCGTCATAAGTCTATGCGAACAGCAATCCGTACAATGAATTATTCATATTGTAGGCTTGCTCGTCTCTTTTCTAATAGTGGATACTGAGACAGGTCGGAGCGGGATGTGTGTCTCTTATATGTGGAGATTAAGAGCGCTACGAACGAAGACGAAACACTACCATGAATCCGCACAAATGGTTCTACTGTAAATATTTAAACCTACCATTATGAACATTTACTTAAAATTTCATTTTAAACACGACAATCTAAAAATAAAATATTTTATAAGTGACAAGCGGCCCGCTCCGGCTTCCCTCGTGTTTTTAACAAAAATTTCAACGATATTTGACGCAGTTTTATTTTTTTAAATAATTGCGTATTGCGTAACTATAATAGTTAGACATATATGATGCTGTTGCGACACCTTTTGTAAATAATAGTGTGTTCTACAAAGTCGTAGTACATTATTTTATACTATCATCAATAGTTTTCGCAGGGCACGCGATGTAAAGAATATTTTAGGTATTTTTTTACACCTTGGGTTACATTATTTTAGTTTTAGTAAGGATCCTTAATTTTATTCAAAAAAGATTATAGCTTATGTCTCTTGGGAATAGTGTAGCTTCCAAACATGAAATAATTCTTTAAATCGGTTCAGTAGTTTTGAAGCCTATTCAATACAAACAAACAAATATATTTCCTCTTTATATTTATAATAAGATTAGTATAGATAAAATTTAATTAAAATGAGGCTTGAAACTGCATTAAAGTTTCTTAAAGACATTCTTACGTATTCGTTTTCAGAGCCCATCTTTACCATAATTGGTTATTCTTCTAGCATATTCCATTCACAATGTTTCTCAAGCGTCATACTAGAATTACGTTTGAATATTGTTCTTAGCTTGTCTTTCTGACATTGCCAGTGACTATGAGCAGCCGTGTCCACTTAACTAAGTTGTGGACGAGTTTTCACGTATGTTAATAAAACTGGTATCACCTTAGTTCTCATTTTGTAAATACGACAAGGTTCTAGAGACAGGTCATCGACGTTGGTTGGTCGTGATTGATGTTGCCAATAAAAGCGTTGTAATCCTCTTATTTGAATGGTGAAGCACGAATTCTATATTCTGCGGTTAAAACAGTGAAATTTAATCAAATTAACATATTTAATTCTATTTGCTAACATGTAAACAATTTAAACAGTGGAAGTATTGATCTATGTAATGATTAAATTTTTTAAATCATATTTCGTTTGTAAAATTAAAGTTATTTTTTTAAATCAATATAAAGTCTCGTAGTAGAAGACTCCCGTCATACAGTATGAACCCCGTTTTGTATGGTATTTACCTTCGGGTTACGCTGAGCAAGTAAATAAAAATAATGTCATGACATCAATAACCTCAGTTATTATTTATAGTAATATGTATAAAATCTACCTGCACTTCAGGCTTACTTAGAGAGAAATATGATGTGAATTGTTAATATTATGTTTTTAAATACTTTTGGTAGGATTTTTAGTTTCAAGAATGTGTTTTGTGCTGCAAACCAAAATGTGGGTCTCTCTGCTGGTTTCTGAAAGTAAATTCTAGAGGTGTGAGTACACTGACATCGGGTACATGAAACCGTAGAGGCTACTTTGGTATTCTAACATAACTTTTTATTTATTTATTGCTTAGATGGGTGGACGAGCTCACAGCCCACCTGGTGTTAAGTGGTTACTGGAGCCCATAGACATCTACAACGTAAATGCGCCACCCACCTTGAGACTTAAGTTCTAAGGTTTCATGTTACAACGGCTGCCCCGCCCTTCAAACCGAAATGCGTTACTGCTTCACGGCAGCAATAGGCAGAGTGGTGATACCCACTCGCGCGGACTCACAAGAGGTCCTACCACCTGTAATTACGCAAATTATAATTTTGCGGGTTTCATTTTTATTACACGATGTTATTCCTTCACCGTAGAAATCAATTGTGACCAACATTTGTTGAGTACGTATTTCATTACAAAAATTGGCACCCGCCTGGGATTCGAACACCGGTGCATCGGTCAACACGAATGCAACGGACGTCTTATCCGTTAGGCCACGACAACTTCAACTTTCGCACCAGGAGCCCAACGATTTACTCCGACATTGGTCTTTTCTCTCCCCTAGGATTGGCAAGGTGAATAATAATTCATAATGAAATTGCGCCCATCAATATAAAAATCTGAACACTTTACTTTGTGTAATTTAGTTTGAAAGATTTTCTCACGAACGAACGACTCCTGACTATAAAGTCCGTCAATATTGACCGTACGAGATGTTAGATAATTGAATTTTTATGAAAATTCATTTCATGTCGTTCAGAGAAGTCAAAATCAAAATATTTAAATTTTATTATTCAGATAATATGAACTTCTCTGAAAATCGTAAACGATTTTTCTTTGTAAATCTTTTTGAATATGACCTTTACTCTCTGTTTACTCTTTCAACACTTTTTCAATTTGAATTTCAAATATATAGGAAATTGTTTGAATTAATATGTTAGTCAATTTAGTAGGTTTTTTTTTAAAGAATTGATAATCAAACTTTATCTCTCTTGATAGGTTTCTATTAACTAGAGGTCCCGCAGTAGTCGAAATTCGACTATAATCAATTGGAATATTATAAAAAATATTAACAAAGACAAACAATATATAATCTATTCTCAATTTGACAACATACGTCAAGAACAAAAGTTTGACAATAAATAGTATGCATGCGTGTGTGCATCAAATACATGGTATGTAGTGTGTGTAATGTTTTCTTCATTGATTTAATGTATATTTTATGCTTTTTTTAAAAAAAAAATTAGTATTCTGCACTACTTCTCTATATTCTCTGTAAGTGTGGAAAATTTCATACTCCTCCGTCCGCGCAATTTTCGTAAAAAGGGATACAAAGGTTTTGCTTCACGTATTAATATATAGATTATTAATATTAATTCTTCTTCTTACGTAATTCTTGAGTTGATAAAAACACGAAAGTTGGTGTCGTAATGTTCTGTTAGAATAACTAACAAAATAAATGAATTTAACTTAATTTTATAACAGCTTAAGTCATGCGAACGAGGCCTTGAATTTATAATGACCTGAGTTTGGCACACAAGACATTGATTCGGGTTTTGTGTAAGTATAAAGGATTATTGCCTCTGAGATGTTAAGTCGGTTTTAATTGCGATTCATTGGAACGTCTTTAGCAGTGTTAATTGGATGAGATTAGAGTATCTCTGAACATATAACAATAGCATAGTATTAGAAATTAAAGTTAAAACATAATTCAGTGTTGTATTATTTCGATTTCGATTTTTAATACGCTTTTATTAGCTTCAGACGTATGTAAGTTTGTAACGGAATCTTTGAACATGATTTTGACCCCGTTCAAAACGTCGGATTAACTCGATATTTGGTACACTTATTAAGGAGCGATGACAATTCAATAGTAAAAAAAATAAAAAAAAAATATTGAAAAAATTGAAATACTGTAAGAAAAAATGATTTTATTGTAAAAAAGCGTGGGTGCTTTTCAGGATATTATCAAAATAACTCTTCTACTCATAACTGTTCATAAAATATTTATAGCTACTTATACCACGTGCCCACGCATTTTTACAATAAAATCATTTTTTCTTACACTATTTTTAATTCAAATTTATTTTCTATTTTTTAGTTGGATTTTCTATAAAAGCGTATTTTGTTAGTTTTTTTAAACTAATTATTTATTTTAACATACACTTCATAAAAATTACTTTTATAGACTTATTTCATTTCAAATTTTGTTAGGTCGTATCTTTTTGTAGGAGATAGTTTTTAGTATATTCGATGTTAAGTGGCAAGAACTGAATTGTGCCTAATGAGGATGTTAATCTAACTTATTGCAAATGGGTAAATTTTTTTGGCATTCTTTGCTTGGTTTCAGAAAACAGTAAACAAATAACTTTTAGGTGAAAATTATATGAACTAGTGATAAATATTTGTCTATCTAAAAATCAATGAAGGGAAATTTAAAACTAGTCGTTAAAATTTTAGAGTCGAAAAGATTTGTCAATTAAATTTTTTAAGCCCTAACCCAGTTGTACGCTATGTATGATAGGTGATTGTGTACTTAAATTTATTTTGAACGTCACTGCTATAACCATGCTACTTCAATGAGAACATCTTGTATTTACACTTTACTGTTATTAACTTTATTAATAAGGTTTAGATCTTCTTTGTTGATTTACAGAATTTTGTTCGGTAACTGAAGACGTATTGAAGTCTTTATTTCTCATATTCCGCACGCTGGCAAGCCATTTCAATGTGTATTTATCTAATCTACACTTAATTTAGCGCGTTGTAGACATTTTTAAATATAGTCTTACGGTTTAATCTCGCATTTCGGATAATTTTGTTCGAGACCAGAAAAACTGTGGAGTATTTGAAACATCTGAAATAATATAATAATAATAAAATAAAAACGCGAGATTAAAGCGTAAAAGTAGTTTTAATTAATTTATACTTAACTTTCTTTAAACGAAAGCTTATATTTCATAAATATGATTCCGAATTCCGAATTAAAATACAATTTAGCCAATCACATCGGTTCAACAAATCCTCATTGAAAAGAATCACGCTTTTTCCTGTGCGATTTTATACAGTTATCCACTCGTCATAAAAACGCGGTATCCATCCGGCGAATGGACGGTCATAATTCACGTCAGTATTCATTCGTGTCAAAACAAATCATAAAATATTCTACGGATGTTGCAACGTGAAGTGTGTGGTTTGGATTGTTTAATTTAAAAAAAATTCTATTTATAAAAAAATATGATTGAAAGCAGAAATAGTTACTCAAAGTAAATTCGACACCAGTGTCAATTTTAAAAAAAACGGTAAGAAAAACTGTGCTTAGGATTTGGAAGCCATTTGTTCTTGCCCTGTTTCTCCACTATAGGAGTTTGGCCATCAATGCCTATAAATAAGTTGTCAGAAACCTCATTAATGTTTCTTATACAAACTTGTGGTATTTTTTAACGAAATGTTTTCTAGTATTAGTAGTTATAGTTACCTATAGTAATTTAACTAGTTGAAGCAGTTCAAGCCTTTAATGCCGCAACGCGTTCCTAAGATATTCAATCCTTGGCTTTTTAATGATCTTCTTCTGTTCTCACGGCATATCGATTCGTCGAAGTTGTTATCGTTCCAAATTTTTTTTCTCCAGCTGAATTTGTTTTTTATTGCCCTTTTAGGCAGACAAGCATACGGTCCACCTGATGGTGAGTGGTTACCGTCGCCCATGGACCTCAGCGAGACCATGGGCAGAGCCAGGCTGCTGCCTACCGCTTAATACAATCCACAAGCCTCTTTTTAAGAAGGACATGTTATAGCGCTCGGGAAACACCATGGAGGGGAGCTCATTCCATAGCCGGATGGTACGTGGTAAGGCATATATTACAAATACTTCAATGAAATCTAGGGAATAATTTAGAAGCTCAATTAGAAAAAAAAAATTGTGCAGTGCAGTGTCCACACCTGTAATTACATGTCGCAATTTTCAGATCACGAAAATTAATTGCTTCATATCGGACTAGAATATTCTACTAATTTAGACATAGTTACGTTGTAACTATCTGTATACTATATATAATTGAGTGAAAACTTTGAGATTTTGAATTAATTGATTGAGAGAATGTTTAAGCCCTCATGGTATTGAAGATAGGTTTGTCCGAAATCAGTTTGTTATTCAATTATATTTTATAGTTTTAATTTTATATAACAAACTTTTTCATTTTTTTTATATACATTAAAACAAAATTTTAAAGAAACAAGGCAAAGTTTACTGTCTTACCATAACTGCAAGAACTAAAAAGAAGCAATGTTGTTGAAATATTCATTGCACACCCGCGCCGCAAAAGTAGTGACATCATAAACTATTCTCTGAAACCTTTTGAATCTATTTGACAACTACCCGAAACCCATCTCCAGATTTAAAAGATTGATAACTTAGTCATATCTGATGGATTTTCAATGTTCTTCTTACTTTTGGATTCCAATAACATATGAGTTTTAATTAATCATCTTCGAAATTACTATAGAATTATGGATATACTATGGATTCACTAAAAATAATATATTTTTATTGAATCCATATCCATTATCCATCCATTTTATTATTATACTTTTGATGATTTGCAGTAAGCAGTTTTCAATTCAAAAACAGAAGTCAATAAATTATATCACAATAAAAATGTTTACAATATTTTCTATGTTAATGTACCGAAAACGATACCCAAACAACATTTAAAATTGAAAATAAATATGCGTACAAAATGGATTGTATTGAAAATGTAAAAAGGCTGAGAAATCCTTTTATTTGGACCGAGTCTCTTTGTCCAAAGCACAATAGTTAACCCGTGTCCACAAAAAAGGGAAATCTCTTTGCATCCTTTATTCCTCACATCCGTAGATAGTCCCTTTTAAACTTTATCCATTATGTTAATCTTAGGTCAACGGTTTATCGCATTTTAAATGGATTAGACCGAAATGTTGGTTTTATCTTTTCATGTTTCGCGAAAGAAAAAGCCGCTCTGACACATAACGGGAAGATACGGAATGTTCGCATACAATTTGACCTAGTTGCTTAATATCCGGTTTCAGAGGCACACAAGTCATCAAAGAAATTGCTCGATTTCAAATGCCACGTAAATATGAGTGCGATAGATAGATTTTAGAAATTTATGGTATTCATAATATATTAATATTTCGACGTATATGTACTATCAAGAGCTATGGGCTTTGTTGGCCACTTAACGCCAAGTTGGTCGTGAGCTCTTCTGACAAATATTTCTAGTAAGAAATTGACATATATACAAGTTTCTACAAGCACTGCGACTTGCCTACTGCCACTTCGGCCTCCCAATCCTTTAGGCTGTTTTGCTTATCATGGTTCTTTTGTGAATTTCGTTATTCCTGTTGTTCCTGTTTCAATCGCATGCCAAAGCTCCGAGTATAGCCCTCTCCGTTGCTTTTTGGGTGACTTTCAACCTACTGTTATAAGGCCTGGAAGCTCGACCAGTCATTGTAGCGAGTCTTAAGGGAGGCCTATGTCCAGTGTAGATGTCTGTGGACTTAATGAAAGAGAATATACAATTAATAGATAGAAAATTAAAGTCGTCGTGGTCTAAAGGATAGGGCGTCCGGTGCCTTCATATCTAGCGATGCATCGGTGTTCGAATCCCGCAGACGGGTACCAATTTTTCTGATGAAATGCGTACTTAACAAATGTTCACGATTGACTTCCACGGTGAAGGAATAACATCATGTAATAAAAATCAAACCCACAAAAATATAACTTGCGTAATTACTGGTGGTAGGACCTTTTGTGAGTCCGCATGGGTAGGTACCACCACCCTGCCTATTTCTGCCATAAACCAGTAATGCGTTTCGGCTTGATGGGCGGGGCAGCCGTTGTAACTATACTGAGACCTTAGAACTCATATCTGAAAGTGGGTGGCGCATTTATTTTGTAGATGTCTATGGGCTCCAGTAACCATTTAACACCAAGTGGGGTGTGAGCTCGTACAAACATCCAAGCAAAAAAAAATGGCTATAAATTATAATTGGAAATCAGTAATGACTCTTCTGAAGAACCACATTGGGGATTTTTTTCACCATCGGTTAAAAGGCTAACTTTGAGCATCCTAATAGGACTTAGCTACGGCAGCCTATGAACATTAATACTAGGAACGTCTGTGAAATACATTTTAGGAAAAGTTTTTTTAATAGTATTATTGACTGCAAATATCTAATGCCTTTAATGTTGTTTTTATTAACAATTCGAAAAAGTAAGTAAGCATGATATATTCAACAAGAAAAAAGCTTTTGACACCTGAAACTTTGCATCAACTAAGCACATCAAAACCATCAACCCGAAGGCAATGTTCAACTGTCATATGTTTTTATTATCGACAAAAACTTTTCCCAATATTCAGCATATAACCAAGTGAAGCGAGCTAAATCTTAGCAATGAATTACCAATTTCGTTCATAACAAAGTCTCGACTTTCTCAGTTTAACCCTTTCAGTGGGCTAAGTTGGTTCATTACGCAGCCAAGCCGCCAACTTTTTGCCAAGTGTCGAATGTTTCAAAGTGGCAAATGAGAATTTGTTGAGTGTATTTTAATCAAGACGTAAATACAAACATACTTTGGATGTGGTATGAGAAAATTCTTAATGAATGTTTTGTTTAGCTCTCGATTTGTTTTGACAACGTCTAAACATTTCGCAAATTCAAAATTACTGAAATCGCTGAAAGTTCACGAAATGACTAAGAAGCCAAATTGATTGATTAAATAGACACGAATCAGATTTTACCCAAATAAAAGTTTCGTAAATATAAATTTGGTATGATTTTTCGGTCTGATTGCTAATTGAAATATATAGAATTCTGCTTTGTTAATTCATTGGAGCAATTTAGTTATAACACAAGACCATGTCGTAATGTCATAGCTAGCACGCACATCGCAACATTACTTATTACCTTCATGTATTTGATGTATGGTTTTGCACATACTCGACAGTGTTTCGACTGTTCTTCCGCGAACTTGGTAATGAGAATGATTTATTCTAATTATTTCGTGCCGCCTCTAACCCTCTAAACGCTTTTATGTAAATTATACTTTTTCTTGCACTTCTCTTGGTTTATGTTCGTATTTACGATCGGGTGAGGAATTTGCGAGCTTTTCAATACAGGCTGTTTGCGGTTTTAGTTTTACTTTCGGTACCTTAAAAAATTTAGAATTGGGTTTGGAGGTAATTGATACTGTTATCCAAATTAATTATTAAAATTTGTTGTGAAGGGCTAGCTTAATTGATTTTTTATTTCAGTATGTTTTCTGGTTTGGCTACGGTAGCCGGCCACTTTAAGACCTACACAATTAATTGTTTGGTTGACTTTTTTGTTTTTTTTTTCCATCACCTATGTCAGCGTAACCTAACAGGTAGGTGAGCTCATTAGGCTCAAACCTGATGTTGTTGCTATCACTAGCAAGAGCAGTGCTTTGCAGTGGAAGAGTGGAGACTGGCGAGAAACTCAGTGGGCTGTGTCTGTGGGTTACTTTGCTCGCCGAGCCCTTCATCGCAAGCGACGGGTTCGACGAGAAAATGGTTGAAATTAATTTTCGTGTAAAAAATATGTTATTGATTGGTAAATTTGATCTAAAACGACATCCACGAATCTCCGTTCCACCAAGCCATATGTGTGACGCATTAGTGCAGAAGTTTCCGCCATTTTTACAAAATCCGACCGTTGGTTTATTTTATCAAATAGAGCCACGGGAAAATCCATCTAAAATCCGCGAGTCCAATCTGCGTAGGGGCTGCAGAAATTTGAATTCGTATGTACCAATATCGAGGCCACAAACCGCGCTTAACAATACTGCGGTTCATCCGCATGATAAAATCCTCACAGATCCGGATCGCGTTCCGTAATCACTACGTTACGGGTTTAATTGCAAAAAGACCATTTCATATTAAAGGTTCATTTCACGGCAGTATTCATGATCAAAACATTGATATATTTTTTAAATTACTGCTTAAACTTTGAGGAGAATTATTTTTTTCAAATCAATCAATTAATATACAGTTTCGTTAAATTTTGGAAATCACTATACATTCTTCTGTGTTTTTTTTTTCTGTGCACTATGACATTCTTCTTCAAACGAGGCTTAAGGAGTGTCTCTAGCATTAGGTAGCAGCTAGCTTGTGTTACTAGCATGCTTGATGTCTAAGAGTAACACTAAGTGCTTACCATCAGATCGGCTGCATCTTCTACCTACAAAAGCAATAAAAAGAAAGACAAAAATCTGTCCGGCTATTAATCAAACGGCTATGTGGTCTACGTCTCCGACCGTAATAGTAATATATCCTATTCAAAGTTTACCTTAACTTGTTAAATATTGGTAGTAAAGCAACCGCCTAATTATTATTAAGTCGTACTTCAAAAATGTATTATTTTATTACTCGATTTAATTAGTAATTCATAGTATTGCCTGGATATCTAGAAACTTTCATGAAACCGACAATCCCATAGTTTCTTTCAGATAGTTTTGGTCCGTATATGTCTCCCTATTAACATTCCGACCGTATTGTGCCGGAATTCCTGAGTTGGAGACACGACCCAGATTCGCTTTCGGGTCATCAACTATTGCGTATCAAGCAGTGCTATTGTTTATAAATTAATATCCGCTTCTGACACTAATAACGTAGTGTGATCGTCGTAAATCAAGTCTTATCTTATTGTATGCGCCATTGATTCAAAAGATTTGAATCGAGAACGTTCTGTGCTTTGTTGCTTTCTATATTTATGATTTGAATCGTACTATCATTACAAAGGATTTTTAATTCTGGTCAAGAATATTAATTTTTTATGAATGACCGTATGACAGCATCTTAAGGTATGAAAACTGGCAAATGAATAGAAATGTAAAGTGCTAACTGAACGTTTAAATTGTAGTTTCAACAAACATTACGAAAATACATTCATTATTCCTTTAAGAATAAAGTTGAATTTACTAGAAAGGACGCGATCTATAATGTTAAGGGTGGGTACTTTGAAAAAATATGACTCACGTACACTTAATCTCACGCATGCTTGCGTTGAATGTAAATCCGAGACTGCTGAAAAGTAGGCTCTCAATAAACCCAAAGAAACTGAAGCCGTTTCATTGATATGGCAGCCGGAATAATCTTCTTTCGACTTTTGTTACTTCCCAATGGTAAATTGTATAGAAATCAAAACAGATTAGAATCTTTTTTTTTAAGGGATTTTTTGACATGGTAACTAAGACCTTTAGGTCAAGTCTTATTTTAATTTATATTCTTATTTTTATTAAAAATGATAATATGGAGTGAAATGAAATGAAATGAAGATGACTAATTTATGACAAACTGCGATGACATTAAATTAAATGAGATGAGATAATATGGGATGAAATAATAATATAATCTCAGTAAAATGGTGGTCATTTATTGAGATTTTATTAGTGGACTTTTTGGAGGATCCCGAGAAGTTAAGTCCAGCGGTTTTGTTTCATTTTCCCACATTTGTGCACTTTCACAGATATTAAACAGCCAATAAACCACCGTTTTTACACATCTAAACCTGAAGAAACACTAAATAGATAAAATAAAACAAATCACACAACTACACTCCTCGCGTTCCCGTCAAAAATTCATTTGAATCTTATACATTTTGATGAGTATAGACTTTAAAAAAATAATTATTCATTAATGTTTTGATTTAATCAGTGTGACATAGCTTTTCATATACTTCAGATTCAGTTATTCTTTAACTATTTGAGTAAATTAATATAATAATAATATTCCTAACACAAGCTAGCTACTTGATTTCAAGCACCGTAATGATAAAGTTGGTTTAGTTAAGTGTGCCTGGTGGGTGGTTAATCCACGTACCACACGGGGGACCGTCGAAAGGCTTTGTCTTCGTCCCTGAGGTAACTGCGCCTACCGTGTGGTTGTTACGGGATACGAACGCCTCGGCAAGTACCTGCATCGCGGCGCTGGCGGCCATTATCTGGTGCGCAGATAATGGATTGCCCCTATGCACTACTCATAGAGACGCTTTAGTGCGCTCACTAAAGTGTCTCTATCGCTCTTTATCTTATTTCTATCTCTATCTTATTTCGTTGTGCTCTTCAAGCCCCGCTGAGTCTGGGACAAGGGGATTGATTTTTGTCCACTACTGCCCCGTTTTTTGAGTACCCTCAGTGTTAGTTTTGAGACCGGCCAAGAAACTTATCTTGACAAAGTTCTTTCGTTCTCCGCATTGTCATATGATAAATAACATTCTGGTGACGAAAGGCTGCGCTTCCCGACTCAATACTTATTGAGCTATTGTGACGTTACAGCCCTATATGTAGCATCAATTAGCATCAGACCGCCTTTTGGCTGAAAAAGCCGATTCGTTGTACCGTGGAAAAGTGTTGTTATTTTTACAAGACATTGGGCCCCATAGGGAGGCCCTTGCTCTTACGAAATTCTCCCTTCCTCAGCTTGAAGGAGTTACTTAAGAGAGCGATCGACTGAATGAATATTTTTTGTATTCACCTTAGACGCACAACCTCACAGTTTCAACATCAAGGTTTCTTACCCGTCCCGATTACAGAATAAATACTTCTTGAAGAAGAAAATACTTATATATACTTTTACTTTAGGTAGATACTTTAATTTTAAAAATGTTATTACGTATTAGACATAAACCATATGAAAGTTACAAAGTAAGTAAAGTCTAAACAAGTGAGTGCGGTCACTAATTGAATTTGTTTCTAGAATTAATAATTAAGGTCCGTTTGTATCAAACATTTTAATGAATAGGTTATTCTTTTTAATTCCACAAATAATGCGCATTCTTATTTTTATTTTTTAGTAGTAATCGAATCACAATATAACACACAACCTCGTAACAAATGTTTAATCCAAGATAGAATTGAATAACATTCGATGAGCAAAACATGGAAATTTTCTAAAAATGTTTTTCCTGCTCAACGAGATGCTAAAATATAACTCTTAATCCTGTACGCGTTAGGTAACTTCTCTCCACAATCGAAATAAAACGCCCGCTTGCTTAAAATTAAAAACAACAAATCTACTGGGAAATGAGGCGCCTCGAAAGAGGCCTCGTTATCTTCGACGTAAATACTTAAAATATCAGTCGAAACAAAAGAAGTCGTAAATTGAAAACTGTTTTAAGCCGTTCAATTATATCTTTCAAACTGTTCTTGGAATCGTCGACAAGCATGTTTTCTTTCAATCAAGCCATTGTTGTAGTTAATTGAATACTTAATTTGTAATACGATAACATGAATGGGAAGACGCACAAGATGATGATATTAGGTTATGCTTGTAATTAATTTTGATTAATTATATTTAAATGTATTAAACAGTAAGACAACTATAAATCAGGAATATTTTAAGAGTCACTTTATTGTGGTACTGTTTTAAAAAATAAGTTTTTATTGAACGATTAAATATCAAACAGAAATATTTCAGGCAAGACTAATGTCAAAATAACATTGAATATGTTAATTCTCATTTCAATTTATTATACAAAATGCACGTCGGAGAAACGCGTTCTAGGTTTCAAACGGAATTTTAACAATGAAATGAAAGAACACAATCTGGAATCTTCTATTTTTACGCCGAGTGTTTGCCATTGTCATTTCAGTGATATTTAATTTTAATTTATATTTCAATTAAATTGTTCTGCTCGGAGGTGCGTGATACCAATTATGATTGCATTTATAAAAATGTTAAATATTTATAATTTCAGTTTATGATATATGTTTACATTTCAAATTACTTTATAATGATAAAATGGACATGTGATATGGACTTTTTACTGGTGGTAGGACCTCTTGTGAGTCCGCGCGGGTGGGTACCACCACCCTGCCTATTTCTGCCGTGAAGCAGTAATGCGTTTCGGTTTGAAGGGTGGGGCAGCCGTTGTAACTATACGTGAGATCTTAAAACTTATATCTCAAGGTGGGTGGCGCATTTACGTTGTGGATGTCTATGGGCTCCAGTAACCACTTAACACCAGGTGGGCCGTGAGCTCGTCCAATCATCTAAGCAACAAAAAAAAAAACTTCGTCATATAGGACAGTAGTAACGGGCTTCAGTACTACACTTAAAATCAGAATTTACGAACATACCAACAAACTAAAAGTGGACAAAACATTTGTTTAACAAATCAAAGGTGAGTAAATATGTAGTAGTCATTAGAAAGGAAGATTAGATATAATATGATAATAGAGAATATTTTTTTATTATCATCCATATAATGTTTATTTATCAGAGTTATCAAGTAAAATAATAACCTAACTAGGCAACAGTAGGCAACGAGTTGGCTGTATTCATTGCTGATGTGTGTGAGCAACGATGACAGTTTACCATCAGGTGGGCCGTACGCTTGTCTGCATAATATCTGCCAACAGCAATGATACTGACTGAGGACCACGATAAACCACGACTGCTCTGACAAAATAAAACGACAAAGAAATTGAAAATATAGAAGACGGCAATACTTATTCTCCCGGTTAATTTTTTCTTTACCTGCAGTGTCAGTAAGTACTTAGAAGCCGCGGACGTCGCCAACATTGCAAATTTCCCCAGGGCGGTAGATTTGTCACACCTTATTTCTTTTGTATTATACATTATTGTAACGAATGTAAAAATATATCTATTTTTGAATTAAATCCAATTTATCGTTATTTTCCTGGGTAGCACTTTTATGTTCAGACTGAAAATCCCAATGAAAGCCAGTCGCTCGGTTTCTGTGATACAATGCTATATATTTTCTTGCTGAGATTAGCGGACGAGGCTCACGGCCCATCTGGGCTTAAGTGAGTACCGGAGACAACAACAATGTTAATATCGCTAACCGCCTTGAAAAAAGAGGTTTAAGGCTTAAGTTTTAGATGAGCTTTAAGTTTTATTGTACAACGGCTTGAGATATAAATTCTAAGGCCTCAAATATTGTTACGACGGCTGCCACACCCTTCAAACCGAAACGCATTAAGTACTACTTCACGCCAGAAATAGCCAGGGAGGTGGTATCTACCCGTGCAAGCTCACAAGACGTCCTACCACCACCAGCTTTATTAGTATCTACAGTAATTTAATTGTTTTAGTTAGTTTTCGTTTTACTTATCTGTATAACAATAGGAACTATTATTATTGAATTTCATGTTTATTAAGAAGAGTGCAGTTATTAATTAAAGCATTGTTTTTTCAGAGCAGTGTACATATGTATGTACACAGTATGGCTATGACTACCATTCAATTAAAACAAAAAAAAACAATACAAATATTTATTACATTTGAGTTTGTAGTATTTCGTGTAAATATTCATTGTGTTTTGTAATATTGAAATAGAGTGGGGTGATAAAGAGAACCAAGTCGATGTAATGGCATGTATGTACAAAGCGTATAAAACTGTAGGTGTGGAGCTAAAACAGTTTATGGACCTTTCTAAATACTTTATATTAATGAAACCGCTTAGTTGTGTGTGACTTTTGTAGACATGTGACTTGCTTACGGGATTATTGATAATTGAAAAAAATATGTATTGTTATTGCCTTTGTACACAGACGAGCATATGGCCCACCTGATGGTGATTGGTTACTGTCGCTCAGAGACATCAGCAAAGCCAACAGGACAGCTAAGTCACTCACTGCTTACCGCCATCGGAATCATGTATGTACATCTATCCATGCGACATGTCTTTAATGTTTCGATTTAAATAATATGAAAATAGTGTAGTTGTACAAACTGCAATCACGCAACTCCTAAACATGTTTAAAAAGGAAATGGTCAATGTGATTGACGTGACAACGTCTTATAATTCGATGGAGCCGGATGCACGCACGAAAAAACCATGATTCATTGAGGCGTTCCATTTAAGGCTTGAAGTGCAAGCGAGAGCGCGCAACGAGCGACAAAGAGGCACAATCGGCCTCCGCGTTCGGCAGCGTTCGACATCTGTCTCTCTCCTACTTGAGTGAGCGATGCATCCGCGTGGACAGCTGCTATACATTATTACATTTACATGTTTTCGTCAAGTATGAAGTTCAGTGAAAAGTGAATGTGGTGTTAATTGTTTATAGCAACGATAATTGCGATAATTGAAAAATGAAACCATTACGTCAGTATTTTCTTATGACGTTGTCACGTTCAACTATCGTCAGTAAACCGACTTTAAAGACAACCGATCTTTTTTTAATCTCTTTCTTAAATCAATAGCTGAAGCCAGCAGCTGTGCGAAGAGTTTTGAATTAATGTTGGATCAGTTTAAAATTCTTATTTCTTGGCAACGTTAGACGGGAATCGTTCTGGAAATTCGATAATCCGTACTTTGTGAAAGAACTTTGATCTCGACCAGTTTTCCACGTTTATTAAAATTTTTATAGTCGAAGTCAACGTCACACTTCGACTAACATACTATGGTTTTTATTATTACGATCAATAGAATCGATTTCCCGATTGGTTTATTTAAATTAAGTTTGTTTGTTATTGCTATATGTTGTCTATCGGCCTAGAATTGTACCATTTCTTTCGTTTGAGTGTCGTGAAAGGCGACTAAAGGCATTCACCCAAAAATGGGCAGAGGCTTTATCTTGTACCGGCGTACTGTGATACTGTGACTATGTGTGTCCATGTGACGGTGTATGGTAAATATTGTCTAATCACTCACCGGAACCGATGACCTCGTCGACTCATGCCGTATCACTTAGGGAGAATTCTTTAGGGCGGGGATGGATAAGTAATAGTGATAATGGAAAATCGTAGCGAAGACCGTCACACATGAGGGTACCGTCCCGTTTGAGAAGCAAGCAGAAGTGACAGATGTCAAGTCGCGAACGCCATGCCAATTCGCAACCCGTCTTGCCGTGGTAAAAACTCACAAACTCGCAGGTTGGTTTCGCATAATGTCAAAGCCATTCACATAACGATCAGGTTGAAGTTTTATTGTTTTGATTCATTTTATTGTTTCATTAATTACCGGCACTCCCAAACTTCATACTGGATGACTGTTTCGCTGTAAAAATAAGCAGCACTATGGTACTTAACCGTGTGAGTCCATAATAAGTCCTACCACCGGATTTTAGAAACTATTTTCTAAAATAAATAGGTCTATAGCTATTTATTTTAGTAATTGCTATTAAGGTGCAACTAACAGTATTCCGGGACTTAATCATCGAGTTAAGTCATCCTATTAAAAAATTTCATTTCTTTTAAACGCTAAGTCAATCTGTGACCTAGTAAGTCAAAAACCCTGTTTATTCGTATCGAATATAATTACCTATTTACGTGTCTAGCGTACAGGTAAGACATATAATTAGGCAGTCATTAAATGGAAAAAGAATACCAAAATTTTATTTACATAATTACTAACGTGTACTGCGAGAGACCAACATATAGTCTATTAAACTCCCAAAACAATAGTAATGTTTTTTTTAGTTGATAAATTGTGAAATTGCTCAGATCTTATGGTGGGTAGCATTCACTTTATGGTTTCTATAGCCCCAATAACTTAATACCCTATAGGCAGTTAATTTGACTATAATGTCATAGACACGTGATCCGTGCCAAGTAATTACCATTTTATATAATGCTGGACGATATACATTATATGCTTAAAAGAAATGAAGATTATTTTCCCTCGGTAAACAAATATATACCTAAGTATTCATATATCAATACTTTTATGTTAAAATATCATCTGATCTCCACTCCACCAACCAAAGTAAATTGAAAAAAATAAGCAATACATGATAACACGAACCTTCATCTTAAATTCTAAAACAATATATTTCCTTTCCATTTTTCACAGTCTCCCAAATTCTAGTTACCTTTTGTAGTATACGTAGAATATATAAATACGCCCGTGGAAAATTCTGGAATATTACAGGAGTGGATACACACTTGATACTAACAACTGATTGGTTATTTTTGGCGTGTTTAAATTTATTTGATGTTAGGTGTTTTTAATTCAGTCGATAGTTGAATCAGCTTGTTAGTGACATTATACAAGATGACTGCTATGATCCAACTATGGACGATAGGTAAAAGTCTAAATTGAGTTGTACAACGGCGGTTCTTTTTGTTTTATGTTTATTTTTTGTTTATATGTGAAAATATATGCCAAAGAGCGAACAATTTTTATTGCCATTCTATTGTTTATTTACTTCAAAGCTTAATAAAATCTAAACAGTACTGTGTTTGTTTTATAGAGAAAATAAAAATAAGACTACATTATTATCGTTTGAATTTCGGATAATGTAATTTTAAACAAAACAGTGAACAGAGTTTTAAATTTTATAATATGAAAACAGTGTTTTTGTACAAATATCAAAAGTGTTGTGGCAACTGAATTAAAATTCTGTACACGAACCAGTCTTAGAAGTTTGTGTGACTTCTAAAATAGGTATTACAGTTATGTGTTGTATTATAGTGAAAAGCCAAGCTCACAGCATACCAAGGTTTCATGGAAGATTTAAAATCAATTAAAAATTACAAAAATTTAGGGACAAAAAGAAATTCGTTGTTTTACTTCGAACAACATGTTTTTGCGTATTGTTAATTAGGAGAATACTAACCGGCGCTATGTCATTCATTATCATACGAAGTTTACTATAATACAATATTAAGATTTAAAATGAAGTTGTTTTGTTAGCTGCAGAGATATATTGCATACTACTCTTGACACACCCATTTATTTTTATTTTTATTGCACTTTTGCTTACGTTTATTAGCTGGAACTATTTTTAATGTACTTACTAAAAGTGTTGTTGAATTTTTGTGCTTATCAATTCTTGTATTTGTAGTTTTAGCATTGGTTTTCTGAAAGCGCTATGATGTTTAAAAAAGGCCTTAGCGGTTATCAGTAGCTTGGTTCTAACCTTAATACTGACGATTCCCACGGGCGCGGCTAAATGTAGGTATATTGTCATATTGGTATAGCACACGTCGTAATCCCGGAAAAGAAATGTAAACTATCCCAGGTCTAACAATTTAATTAAAGTTCGATACTTGAAATTAAATAAATGAAAAGGTGAAACGCTCAGAGTTTCTGCTTTTAGAATGAATTTTATTGTTATTCACATTTTTGAAACTAAAGGTAGTGCTTAGGTTGCTCGGGTTGGTAGCTATGTATATCCCGCGTTTTCTCTGCGACAAAACAGTCGCCGGTTGCGACTTAGAGGGTGGGACAGCAAACCCTGTAAAATATAAGTGTAGGTCTAATATCTAAAATTAAGTTGTGTTGTGAAATCTATGGGTTTTGGTAAGCATTTACATAGTAAATTCATCAATCAGCTCAGGCCTAACATTCTGTTCATATTAATAGGTTAGTGACCTCGACGTTACTGGTCGAACACGAAGTATGATTATGTGCCTAAATTAATAAGCTTATTCAAATAATATTTAAGTGTGCGACCGTGAATCATCCCGTCAAACACTTAGTTCGATTTAAGATTGTGGCCTAACTCTATATAGTACAAGAACTTCTCTGTTATATAAATGTTTCTCTACAGTTTACAAATCGCATACACACGGGGTCAATGTATGTGCCATTGCAATTAATTTGCATAGCTGTCCACGTCACTGGCATACCCTCTGCTTTGACTATAATATACGCGTCAACTGTTAATTGTGTTTTGATGGTAACACAACCGGTGCATGAACAACGATACAGTTTATTACTAGCTCTAAGCAATAGACATGTTGAATTGGATGTAATCATTACTATCAATTTATAAAAGGCATAATCTTTCTGAATTAGGTCAAAAGCTAAAAGTTTGTAGGTTATAGGTAAAGTATTTGATTCTGAATACACTATAATAAATAGAGTATAACTAGCTGACCCGGCAGACTTCGTAGTGCCTCAATTGATAAATAAATGACCTAAGCTTTTGTATAAAATAAACTTAAAACAAACAAAATGAATCTGTCGGACGGGGTACACATCAAAAGAAAAACATATTTAATTCCGAACATTTTCATATTTATATACCTTTTAAACCTTCTCTGGACTTCCACAAATAATTTAAAACCAAAATTAGCCAAATTGGTCCAACCGTTCTCGAGTTTTAGCGAGACTAACGAACAACAATTCATTTTTATATATAAGTATATAAAAGATAATATAGAGAAGATAGATAATGGTAAGGGAACCTGAGAATTGCTTATGAACGACTTCCACGATACGAAATGACATCGAGTAAGAAGTTGAGTCGCGCAAAAATAGTGTGACTAGGATTAGTTATTTAGTTGGTTTTTTGACTTTCTACTCATTGGGGTTGATACATGGGGCCTGTCGGAGTTGAACCTGCTCTAGCCGTCTGTTGTTTACCGACACGCGCCGACCCATAATCAAAATGTTAAGACGTCGGGTGCATTCGTATCTAGCGATGCACCGGTGTTCGAATCCCGTAGGCGGGTACCAATTTTTCTAATGAAATACGTACTTAACAAATGTTCACGATTGGCTTCCACGGTGAAAGAATAACATCGTGTAATAAAAATCAAACCCGCAAAACTATAATTTGGGTAATTACTGCTGGTAGGACCTCTTGTAAGTCCGCACGAGTAGATACCACCCTGCCTATTTTTGCCGTGTAGCAGTAATGCGTTTCGGTTTGAAGGGTGGGGTAGTCGTTGTAACTATACTGAGACCTTAGAACTTATATCTCAAGGTGGGTGGCGCATTTACGTTATAAATGTCTATGGGCTCCAGTAACTACTTAACACCAGGTGGGCTGTGAGCTCGTCCACCCATTTAAGCAATAAAAAAAAACATTCCTCCTACCTTACCACCACAGGATGCCGAAACGGCTATCGTCAATACCACGTCTAACGGGTCTTTCAGTTAAAGGCCTATGAGAAATCCATCTAGATTTCACTACCAGCTCCTACCTCCGAGATGCGAAGTCAGCGTGAGTCGGGTTGTACGGTCATTCGTCACCTAATTGTTGTGTTGGAATGAGATGCATGTTAGGGATACGTCATATGAGTGTGTATGATCAGAAACACCATTTTGCTTTTGTCGCAAATCAGTCATGCACCCCACTCCGAAGGGAAGGATAGTCGTTATATAGCCTATTGAGACTTCAACTGTATGTCTCAATATGAGCGGCAGTGTATTGATGTGTATGGGCTCCAGTAACTATTTTAACCAAGTGGGTCGTCAACTTGGCGGCTTCATTAAAAATCATTTTGCGGTAGGCAGCGGCTTGGCTCTGCCCCTGGCATTGCTGAAGTCCATGGGCGACGCTCACCATCAGGTGGGCCGTATGCTTGTCTGCCTACAAGGGCAATAAAAAAAACCAGTTAGATCGAATAAAGCCAGCGGCATCCTAAAATTATTAAACAAAAAATTTCGATCACTTTATCTCAACTGTTACAGTAGCAAAATATACATATTTTGCGAGTGTGGGATGACGTCATATAATATTTATAGGCTGACTTTTTTTGTGTAGGAGTTCAAAGGTTTCCAAACGTTTAGCAATAGCTTAGGGAGTAGAGATGTTTGTAATATTCTACTTCATGTTTATATGTATTAATAAGACTCAGTAATAGTATCGCGAAGTCTTAAACCACCACCATCATAACTACTTATTGTAACTTACGTGAAATAATGATTTTAATTAATAAAAGTAAACAGATTTCGTAAAATTAAAAAAAATTACATCCTACTACTGCTAAAAGTTAATAAGATTTTATAAAAAACTAGCGACCCGCCCTCGCTTCGCTTCGGAAACTGTAATTTATTATTGATTTCTCCACTATTTGATGGATGTTATTATACATATAAACCTTCCTTTTTTTTTTTTTTTTTTTTTATGATTGAAGGATTACTGGTGGCCCGGAGGCCTTTCCAGTTTCACCAGGACAGGTGGGCGAGCAAAGGCTCAGCCAGGAGGGGTGGGATTTGCTAACAGCTACCCGAGCGCCTCCGAAGGAGACCTAACAACTCAAGAGTAGCTGCTTCGCGAATGAATCTACTACCGGATCGGAATCGCGACCCACTGAGAAGATCCGGCGAGAAACTCAGCGGGCTGATGCATGGGTTAGGTTGCACGTCGACCTCTTTGTCGAGTTCGACGAGTACGGGTACCGGGGTCCCTAAGCCTGCTCCTAGTATTAGAGCTGAAGGCATCTAATGCAAAGGTTATTGGATCTGATGGATCCGTAAGGACGTGTCTAGGGCGTCGACGGTGACTGGCTCCTGCATGATCAGGATTCGGGGAGTAGTCAGCGGCGGCAACGATAAGGCGATTATCATGACGCATAGCCTTATCGAAGTATCGTTCTGACGCTGACTTCATGTATTTCCGAATTGATTCGAGGCCCAGGTCGTCGTGTAGGTCAACGTTCCTCACGAACCACGGAGCCCCGACAGCTAACCTGCAAAAGCGGGATTGTAGGGATTGGAGGGTGTCTATGTGTGTGCGGGCCGCGTGAGCGAACACCAGACTCGCGTAAGTCATGACGGGCCTTATGCAAGTTTTGTAAAGTGTCACCTTGTTCCGAAGGGACATTTTACTCCGCTTACAGATCATGGGGTAGAGTCTACCGAGAATAAACGCGGCACGGTCACGGACTGATTTTATATGCGGGCGGAATGTCATCGATGCATCCAGGGTAACGCCCAGGTACTTGACCTTCCTGGCCCAGGGTATGGGTTGTCTAAAGAGAGTAATCGGGGGTGTGAGATTCCTCCTCCTAATCCGGGAGGAAATCCGTGAGGAGCTTCCCCTCTGAAATAGCACCGCAGTACTTTTCGCTGGGTTGATGTCTATGCGCCATTTTCGGAACCACTGTCCTAGGGCTAGGGCTGCGCTCTGAAGCTTCTTCGCGATTAGGGACTTATTTCTACTAGAATAGTAAACAGTCGTGTCGTCGGCGAATAAAGCTAAATGGGTCGGCGGCGACCGGGGAATATCGTTGACGAATAAGCTAAATAGGAGGGGTGAGAGGACAGAGCCTTGTGGGACTCCTGCTGTGAGAGGTCGTGGGGAGGAGCGGGTACCCTCGACTCGATATCGAAAAGAGCGGTTCGACAAGAAGTCCCGTATGATGAGCACGAGACTATCCGGCACGCCCATGTTGAATAGTTTGAAAATCAAACCATTGTGCCAGATTTTGTCGAACGCTTTTGCGACGTCGAAGAAGAGAGCTCCCGTGTATAACGGTTTTGGTCGATTAAGCCCCACAAGAATGTGCTCCGTGAGGCGGTGCACCTGTTGAACGCATGAGTGATTTGTACGGAATCCGAATTGTTCATCGATGAGAATGCCCTTGGATGAGACGAAGTCTCTGAGGCGTTTGTAGATCAGACGCTCATACAGTTTGCCTAGAGACATGAGGAGGCTAATCGGGCGGTAGCTCGTCGGATGATTTTTTGGTTTACCGGGCTTATGTATGCCGATAACGTCCGCTTCTTTCCACACCGCGGGAAAGATACAGTTCGCCATAGCGGCATTGAAAATAGATGCCAACATCACGATGAGTTGGACGGGTAGAAGTTTAATAACGCGGTTAGATATACCGTCGGAACCGGGAGCCTTGCGAGGACGTAGGTCTTTGATCAAGTCTTTAACTTCCATCGGGGTGACGGGTGGTAACGCATCCGAGGGTGGCAAGGAGGCTCTGCGTTCTACCTCACTGTCTACTAATTCTACATGAACAGGGTCTACGGATTGAGTGCTGGGCGTGCACTGGGTTTGCAATGTATCGGCCAGTAGCTCTGCTTTTTCGTCATCATCGAACGCCGCGAGTCGGCCTGAGGGGCCTACGAGGGGGGGGCATAGTTACTACCGTATCCGATTTGAGAGTACGAGCTAAGCGGTAGTAAGACCTTTGGGAGGGCGCGAGTCTTTCTAAGAAATCAGACCATCTGGCATCTCGGACTTCGGCGATGCGAGACTTTACGTCGCGTTGTAGGGCACGCATTCGAATACGATTATCCACGGTAGGATACCTATCGTAGGCGCGGATCGACGCGTTCTTAGCTCTAAGGAGTTCCCTAATATCGTCGGGCAATTTGAAGCGGTGAAGGAAGTCCTCCGCTACAACTTGTTTCGATGATCTATCTAATGTCGAGGTGATGTGTGACGTTAAGATGTCTATGGCTTCAGCGGTATCCTGAGGAGACGGGGTAGAGTCCGGGTTAAACGGGAGCGATGGTGGATCAGATTCAGCCAGGCTGATGCCCAGCGTGTGCCAATCCACCACAGTCCTCGTGACGGGAACGGAATCGGGAGCGCGACCGAGCTTCATAACGACGGGACGGTGGTCTGAATCTAACTCTGAAACTACTTCGATCGAGTGTAAGCGCAGAGTTACGTTTTTTAATAACGCTATGTCGAGTATATCCGGGCGATGCGCGATATTTAGCGGGTAGTGAGTCGGGGTTAGCGGAGCGACGATATCGAAGGCGAGATCATCGACTAACGCGTCAAGCCGCCTGCCATTCGGGGTTGTGGTGTGTGAGTTCCACCTGACGTGTTTACAATTTAGGTCGCCCGCCAGAATGACAGAGCTTCCCATGCCGAGCAGCGCCTCGATATCACTGCTTAGAACGATCTTATCCGGTGGAAGATAGACGGACGCGATAACGATCGGCGCGTGTCCAGTCAGTGAGATTCGGCATACTGATGCTTCGATGTTAGAAAGCGCGGGGGGGTCGAGAGGGACGCAGTGCAGGGCTCGTCTATAGTAAATGACGGTACCACCACCACGAGCAGTAAGCCTGTCGTTCCTAACCATGTTATAGTTCGCGATTTTAGGGTCGCGGCGCGCGGGCTTAAGCAGGGTCTCCTGCACCAAAAAGATGTCAATTTGATGGTCACGCAAAAAATCACAAACCTGATCACGTTGATTTGCGAGACCGTAAGCGTTAAAAAATCCTATCGTTACGGATAGGGGCTTTATTCTACTTATGTACGCCATTGATTACCGGCGGAGTGAGGGGAGGACGTACGTATTTAACGACGCGTATACGTCAGCGTATTCTTGCACAACGGCGATGAAGTGTTGTGCAGTGGAGGCGGCGCGAATGGCGTCACCCAAAGCATTAACACGCTCAAAGTTGATCGACTGAAAAAAGTCGATCGCTAGAGCGAGATTGTCGGACGCGGTCGGAGTGCTGGTCGCGGGGGAGGAACGAATCACGGGGGAGGGACGTATCGCGGGGGCGGGACGAATCGCGGGGGAGGGAGCTACAGCCGTGTTCGTGTACGGCAACGGTTTAGCCCAGGCCGAGCCGCTGGGCACCGGCGCCGGCACGAAGGCAGGCTTAGCCTTCGGCACAGAGGGTGCCGTGGCTTTGATGTCAGGGCCGGAAGCTCGGAGGCGGTTTTGGCGCGCGACGCGGCGATTTATTTTAGGGGCTCGGGGGCATCCACGGTAATTCGCGGGGTGACCCTGTGTTCGGCACAGGACGCAGCTAGGTGGTTCAGTCGCGGTTTTTTGATCGCGAGTGCAAAGAGTCGTGGAGTGATCGTCCAAACACTTGACGCATCGAGGGCGCGCGTGACAATTACGGGAAGAATGCCCGTACAACTGACAATTGTGGCACTGGCTCGGAGTGCCTTTTTTATGAGGGGTTTCCACAGTGATTCCGGAAAGCCTACAGACCGTTCGGACGTTAAAGATTTGTTTACCTTCGGGGGTAGACTGGAGGGCGACGAGAACCATATTGTATGGCTCCCTCCCGCGTCCTGTGTGCATGCGGTGCACGGAGTTTACGGGTAGGCCTTGTCCGAGTAGGTCGGCCTTTACGAGCTCGGCATCTAACTCCTTGGGGATGCCACGTATGACTGCACGGAGCTCACGCTCCTCCTGGAGCGTATACGTATGATAACTTATACGCTCCTTTCGGAGGTAGCTTGAGAGGGCTCTATGGTCGTCGGGTGTTGCTACTTTTATTTGTATCCCGTTCGCGAGGTTACGGGCACTGACAAAATTTATGTTATTGGCCTTAAGGGCCAGGGAGACACGGTCCCAAGCAGCCTTCTCTTGAAGAATTAACGGAGGAGGGGCCGTTTGTGCCACCGGGCGCGGCGACGGCGTGGCACGGGGACAGGGAGCGACGGGGGTCGGAGGGCGGGGGCGCGACGCGTTCGCGGCTTTGCTTATTTTAGCGGCCGCGGAAGCTCGGGACTCCGCGGCACGCTTCTTACCCTTTTGCACGAGGGTGAATCCATCTGTCAATGAGGCGGGAACGAGGTCAACCTCCATATCCGAGTCAGAGTCGGAGGACGAGGAGGAAGGCGCGGGAGCGGCGGACGCGACGGAGGCCGCAGACGATCGCTGAGGTATAACGGAAGCTGCCGCGGTAGACGCGGGAGTTTTTCGCGGGAGTATGGGTGACATGGGTGTGCTGGGCGCGACGGAGGCTGCGGTGTACGGCGCGGGAGTTTTGCGCGCGCTTGCAGGGGACGCGGGAATGGCAGGCGTGGCGGAAACGGCGGTCGCGGCGGGCACGGCAGAACAGTTCACGGCGCGTTTAGCTTTGTAAGCTAAAAATTCTGTTTCGAGGGCCGGGTATTTCTCGCTTAAGAATTCCGCGAGCAGTGTGTTGGTTGGAGAGAACTCCATTTCTTCGGACTGCCCAGGGGGGGCTGCCCCGGGACTTAAACACGCGCTCGCCTTGCGGCGAGGCCCCTGCGTCGGTAACACTAAATTGGCCGAAGCAATTCTAGGAATTTTAGAAATTTTAGTGAATAGAATAAATATAATAGAATTAGAGTGAATAGAACCACTGCACAGTTCCCGGGCGGCAATGCCTTGCAATTAGGCGCAGGTACAAATTCCGAGAAACACTTGGGCCACAGATGTGCCACGAACAATGATCTATTATCACCGGTAGTCACTTCCGACAAAACACTTGGACGCCAGATGTGCCACGAACCGAGGTCGGGCGATCGAACGAACAATGAGCACGTCCACGCGCGGCGGTTGCTCAAATCGGAATGATAAACCTTCCTCTTCAATCACACTATCTATAAAAAAAACCGCATCAAAATCCGTTGCGTAGTTTTAAAGATTTAAGCATACATAGAGATATAGGGACGGAGAAAGCGACTTTGTTTTATACTATGTAGTGATATTTCTTTCGGTCACAAAAAAATGGTTAGCAAATAAAATTATATTAGCAAAAATAACTTGAGATTAGTACATAATAATTTGTTACCAACAAAACAAGGAATGTCCTGAAAAGTATCAAGTCTCAAAATGTTTCATGATCGAAACAATTAATTAAATTCACCTCCGCCTCTAATAAGTTGCGTCATGTTTAATGTTGAAACCCCACATAAATAAAGCTTAAATTTGAAACGTTTATTTTAAGGATAAAACATTTAATAAAGTGAAGCGAGGTTGCTAATTAATTTGCGCAGCTGATCGCACGTCAGAACCATTCGTTCTTGACGTTTTATTATAGGAAATAAAAACAACAACGTGATCCAATTTTAAGTGGGAAAATCTAAGTCAAAGTTCGATTTTTAATTTATAAGCCCTGCTAAGAACGTTTATTAGTTTAAAGAATTAGTTCGAATTAGTTCGAAGTCGTCGTGGCCTAAAGGATAAGACGTCCGGTGCATTCTTATCTAGCGATGCACCGGTGTTCGAATCCCGCAGGCGGGTATCAATTTTTCTAATAAAATATGTACCTAACAAATGTTCACGATCGGCTTCCACAGTGAACGAATAACATCGTGTAATAAAAATCAAACCCGCAAAATTATAATTTGCGTAATTACTGGTGGTAGAACCCCATGTGAGTCCGCACGGGTAGGTATCACCACCTCGCCTATTTCTGTGCATCATTAATTTTTTCGGCGGACGAATAGATAAATCAGAGGTGTATCAATATTGATAGGTAATTGAGTTCAGCGTTCAACTGGTGTTCAGGGGATACACACATTATTCGTATGATGTAAATACTGTCGAATTCCGAAAACCTGTCCATTTAAATAATAGGTTATTTTGGGCCGAGAGTTTGAATCTCCCTGCATGTTTTTTTTTTATGTTCCTACCTATGCTGATAGCCTTGAGAGACTATTTCAGCTTCACCCTAACGTGTGTAGGTGAGCTCACGGGGCTCAAACCGGAGTGTTGCTAACTTTTTTTTTTTTTTTTTTTTTTTCCCTACCTATGCTGATAGCCTTGAGAGGCTATTTCAGCTTCGCCCTAACTTTAGTAGGTGAGCTCGCGGGGCTCAACCGGAGAGTTGCTAACACTGACCCTAGCAAGAGCAGTGCTTCGCAGAATCTACCACCGGATCGGAAACGCGACCCACTGAGAAGATCCGGCGAGAAACTCAGTGGGCTGTGTCTATGGGTTAGTTCGCTCGTCGAGCCCTTCGTCGCAAGCGACGGGTTCGACGAGGACGGTGACCGGTGCTTGTGGTGCCTAAAAGCACCGTTAATGGATCAGGAGGATCCGTAATGACGTGCTTTGGGCGACGTCGACGGTTTACCATTCGGTCTACTGGGTCGGGTATGTAATTTCCAGCGGCTACGATGAGAGGGTTCTCATGTCGTGCCGCCTTCTCAAAATGGCGCAGCGATGCCGACTGTAGATACTTACTAAGAGAGTCGAGCTCCAGGTCGTCGTGGAGATCCACATTCCTAAGGAACCAAGGCGCTCCGACGGCTATCCTGCAGAATCGTGATTGAATAACCTGAAGGGATTTCAAGTGGGTGCGGGCTGCGTGAGCGAACACTACGCTTGCATACGTCATGACGGGGCGTATGCAAGTTTTGTAGAGAGTTACCTTATTGCGGAGGGACAGTTTGCTTCGACTACAAAGCATTGGATAGAGTCGTCCTAGAATAAACGCGGCGCGGTCGCGTACCGTTTTTATATGGGGACGGAATGTCATCCCTCTGTCGAGGGTGACGCCTAGATATTTGACCTTCGAGACCCACGGAATGGGCTGGCCAAAGAGAGTGATGGGACTAACGGCGGAGGTGTTTGCGCGCCTACTACGGAGTGGGATGCTCGAAGTGATGTTCGGAGGGCGACCCCTTTTGAAGAGCACCGCTGCGCTTTTCGTGGGGTTGATGTCTATTCGCCACTTCCGGAACCACTGTCCCAGGGTGGCTACTGCGATCTGGAGTCGCCGATGAAGCAGCGACATCTTCCTACACGAGTAGTAGATAGCCGTGTCATCGGCGAAGAGCGCTAGATGGGTCTCCGGAGACCGGGGTATATCATTGATATACAAACTAAATAATAACGGGGAGAGCGCGGAGCCTTGCGGGACTCCGGCGGTCAGTTGACGGGGACGAGAACGAGTTCCCTCTACTCGATATCGAAACGAACGGTTCGACAAGAAGTCTCGTATGATGAGCACGAGTCTGTCTGGCACTCCCATGTTGTACAGTTTATAAATTAAACCGTTGTGCCAGACTTTGTCGAACGCCTTCGCGATGTCGAAGAAGAGGGCGCCGGTCGGGATTTGTTTACGCCTATTTAGTCCTATCAGAATGTGCTCCGTGAGGCGGTGCACTTGTTGTACGCACGAGTGTTTTGAGCGGAATCCGAACTGTTCGTCTATGAGAATTTTGTTCGCGGTAACAAAATCCCAGAGGCGTTTTCTAAGGAGACGTTCGTAAATTTTTCCTATCGTCGAGAGGAGACTAATCGGACGGTAACTAGAAGTTTCGTTTCTCGGTTTGCCCGGCTTATGTATACCGATAACGTCCGCTTCTTTCCACACCGCGGGAAAGATGCAGTGCGTCATAGCGGCATTTAAAATTGTAGCCAACATTGCTATCAGTTGGACTGGCAAGAGTTTAAGCGCGCGGTTGTGGATGCCGTCGGAGCCGGGTGCCTTCCTAGGTTGTAGGTTGTGGATCGCGTCTCTAACTTCGTCGGTGGTAATGGGGGGTAACGCGTCCGAGGGCGGCAGGGAAGCTCTGCGCTCGACCTCCCTGTCGACTAACTCGGTGTGTTCGGGGTCCGCGTGTTGAGTGCTGGTGGTGCACTGCTCTTGCAGTGCATCGGCCAGCAGCTCAGCCTTGTCTTCGTCATCGAATGCCGGTGGTTGGCCTGAAGGGCGTACGAGGGGAGGCATAGTAGCGGTAGTTCCGGATTTGAGAGTCCTAGCTAGTCGCCAGTATGCTTGGTGGGAGGGCGCGAGTTGTTCTAAATAACTATGCCAATTATCGTTACGCGCGTCGCTTAAGCGGGAGTGGACTTCGCGTTGTAGGCGACGCATCTGAATCCGGTTTGAATGCGTGGGAAGACGATCGTAGGCCCGGATTGCCGCGTTCCTAACTCTTAAGAGATTCCTAAGATCGGGGGACAGTCTGATGCGGTGGAAGCTGTCCTCCACATCGACTTCTTTAGAAGATCTAATGATCGCGGAAGATATGTGATCGGTAATGATGTTTATGGATTCGACGGTGTCCTCGGGGGATAGATTCGAATCCGGGCCGTAAGGGAGGATTGGCGGAGCGGTGTCGGCTAGGCACGTGCCCAGCTTATTCCAATCCACCATGGTCCTCGTAACAGTGACTGGGTTGTGGGGGCGACCGAGCTGCATAACGACAGGTCGGTGGTCTGAGTCGAGCTCTGACATTGCTTCGATGGAACGCAAGCGCAGAGTTACGTTCCTAAGCAATGCCAGGTCTATAGTGCTCGGACGGAGCGCGATGTTATACGGATAACATGTTGGAGTTGGGGGACCGACTATTTCAAAGGTGAGGTCGTCTATAAACGCGTCGAGACGCCTACCGTTAACGTTAGTACGATGGCAGTTCCACCTAGTGTGGTGGCAATTTAAATCGCCTGCCAGGATGACGGAGTCTCCCATGCCGAACAGTGACTCGATGTCACTGCTCAGAAGGGGCTTGTCCGGGGGGAGATAAACGGATGCGATGACGATCGGCTGGTGTCCCGTCAGCGAGATACGGCACACTGACGCCTCGATATGTGAGAGCGAGGGAGTATCGAGAGGGACAACGTGCAGGGCCCGCCTATAGTAAATGGCAGTCCCGCCTTTGGAGGCGGTGAGTCTGTCATTCCTAACCATGACGTAATTCGCGACTTTCGGGTCGCGACGCGAGGGCTTCAGACAGGTTTCCTGCACTAATAGAATATCTACAAGATTATCGCGGAGGAATTCGAAAATTTGATCGCGTTGCCGCGCGAGTCCGTTAGCATTGTAGAATGCTAACGTAAGGGAATACGGTTTTTCTCTACCTTTTTGCGCCATTGATTACCGGTAAGATTTTATAACGTACGCGACACGGACTCATAAACGTCCATGTGATCGAACGCGGCCGCGAGCCGCTGTTCGGGGGTTGTCGACCTACGGATAGCGTCAGCGAACGATCGCAGACGGTCGAAGTTCACCGCGGTGACGAAGTCGCGCACGAGCGCGAAGTCGTTGGCGGCAGAGGGTTGCGGGGGACGGAACGCGGGCGCGGGGCGAGGTGCGAGCAGGGGCTGAGGCGCGGGGCGTGTCGCGAGCGGGGGCGGGGGTGCGGTTTGCGTTCCCGCCTTCGTATACGGCAGCGGCTTTTTCCACGCTGAAACCGTGGGAACTGCAGCCGGCACGAAGGCAGGTTTCGGCACTGAGGGTGCCGAAGTCTTTGGGCCGACGGTTCGCGGAGCTGGGAGGGTTGAACGCTTGCGCGGAGCCCTAGGACATCCACGGTAGTTCGCGGGGTGCCCTTGCTTAAGGCATAGGACACAGCTTGGGGGTTCGGTCGCGGTTTCCCTAACACGCGAGCAATCTAGTGTGGCGTGGTCGCCGAGGCACTTTACGCAGCGGGGGCGCGCGTGGCAATTACGAGCCGAGTGGCCGTAAAGCTGACATCTGTAGCACTGCCCGGGAGTGCCACGCTTGTGGGGGGCTTCGATTGAGATCCCGGATAGGCCGCAAATTGTCGTGAGACATGCGATCTTCTTTTTGGCCTCCGGGGTGGGTTCTAACGCCACGAGTATCATATTATAGGGCTGTTTGCCCCGCCCGCTGTGCATCCGGTGCACACTAACTATCGGGAGGGCCTGAGCGATCAGATCCTCCTTTATGTAGTTGATGTCGAGTTCTTTAGGGACTCCGCGTATCACTACGCGGAGCTCTCGGTCCTCCTGAAGAGCATAGGTGTGGAAACCTATGTTCTCCTTTCGGAGGTATGCTGAGAGGGCCCTATGGTCGCCCGGCGTTGCGACCTTTATCTGAATCCCATGCGCGACGTTACGCGCATGGGTATAATTAATTTTATTTGCCTGAAGGGCCTGGGAAACGCGGTTCCACGCAGTTTTTTCCTGGAGAATCAGCGGGGGCGGGGCAGCTGCTTTAGGAGCGGGCGCGGGCTTGGGACGCGGCGGCGGGGTTACGCGGCGAGCGGAGTCCGACTCCGGTGTCACGACTACCTGCGGGCGGGAGGCGGTCGCGGATTTTGTCTGCTTCGTCGTGGAGCTCCGGGACTCCACGGCGCGAGTACGCTTTTTACCGCGCGTTACGGTTTGGAACCCATCCGAAGTTCCAGGCTGAGGGCTTGACGCGGATTCGAAATCCATCTCCGATTCGGTATCGGAGCCTGAACTTGAAATGATCGAGGTCGCGGCGGACGTAGCGCGTGATGACGTAACCGACGCGGGCGCGGGGGTGGGGGTAGCGCTAGGCGCTTCGTGAGTCGCATCGTTGGAACGTGCGCTCGAACTTAACGCGGCGGCGGGGGGCGCGCGGCGTGCCTCCGAGGCACGGTTGAAATACGCGGCGACGGACGCGGGGGGGGAGGGATTGCCACGGGAGGCCCTATACGCTAAGTACTCGGCCCTAATTGACGGGTACCTATCCCGGAGGAACCCGACAATGTCACTAGCACTTTCACTGACACTTTCTTCATGCTGCATTTTCGGTCTTCTTGCCCGGGGGGGGCGGCCCCGGGACTTTTGTTGAACTCGCCGAAAGGCGAGGCCCCGGATAGGATTTGTAACCCCCCTGTGCTGCAGGACAGCAAGGAGCAGGGGGGGGGAATGCCTATGCCGTGAAAACGGCAATCGGCGGGGAAAAGGAAAGGAACCCGCTCGGGCTGTATAGTGCTACAGCAGGCAGAATCGCGAGCGGGGGTCTAGTCTTGAAAAAGACTGTTGTTTTGGGAAAGGTTAGGAAATCGCTAGCCTGTGAGTGCCACAGGAAGCCTGATCGTAGCGATTGGTTTTGCCTTGAAAAAGGCAGTTGGTAAAGGGTGGGTTCGCGGTTACAACACTTTAGCGCACAAAAATGGACTCCGAGACGCAAATCGCAAGCGACCAACGGATCGGCACGTCCGCACTACTGAATTGTAAGCACGATGTATTCACGGTCACTACACTGTCGAGCACAACTGTGAGTTCAGAGACGCAGCTCGCAAGCGGGCCACGGATCGGAAAGCACGTCCGCGCACGACCGAGTCGTGAGCGAGAATGAAGTGTGTTGCTAACACTGACCCTAGCAAGAGCAGTGCTTCGCAGAATCTACCACCGGATCGGAAACGCGACCCACTGAGAAGATCCAGCAAGAAACTCAGTGGGCTGTGTCTATGGGTTAATTCGCTCGTCGAGCCCTTCGTCGTAAGCGACAGGTTCGGCAAAGATGGTGACCGGTGCTTGTGGTGCCTAAAAGCACCGTTAATGGATTAGGAGGATCCGTAATGACGTGCTTTGGGCGACGTCGACTGTTTACCGTTCGGCCTACAGGATCGGGTATGTAGTTTCTAGCGGCCACGACAAGAGGGTTCTCATGTCGTGCCGCCTTCTCGAAATTGCGCAATGATGCCGACTGTAGATACTTACTGACAGAGTCGAGCTCCAGATCGTCGTGGAGATCCACGTTCCTCAGGAACCACCTGCACGTTTCATTTTAGCAAAGGCTTTATTATAGCTGTAATCCAATTCACACAAGGCGAGACGTTATGATTGAAAACTTAATTTAAAAAATAATTAGCCCTGCAAATATTTTCATTATTTCAGCGCTCTTATCTGCGGGCTAATTGCAGTTTTCCCCGACATTAATGAATTTATTATCCTTTAGCTAAAATTGGCTCTTCATAGTAGGTGGTACTTTACTGCTCTACAGACTTAACTTATGAAAACTAGGATAACTTGTTAAACTAATTTTATTATTTGTTCAACAAATTTCAAGTTCTTTTAATATATATATTTTTCTAAAATACACTTATTTATTTAATTATTTATTTATTTATTATTATTAAATTTAGTTTTTTTTGGTTAGATGGGTGGACGAGCTAACGGTCGCTCTGGTGTTAAGTGGTTACCTGAGCCCATCGATATATAGATAGATAGCATTAACGTAAATGCTTCCACCAACACAAGCTAACAAGTAACAGTTTTGATAAGTCAACGACTACCCCACTCATCAAACCGAAACGCATTACTGCTTCACGACAGAAATAGTCGAGTGGTGGCCACCACTCGACTACTCTCAAGATGCCCTATTAGGTAAATTATATTGTTTGCGAATTTGATTACTTTTTTTATTTTCTTATTTCATAGATGGGTGAAAGATCCCACAGCTTAACACATGGTGTTAAGTGGAAGAGCGGACAGTGGAATTCCTGTAGTGATAAGATTAGTGATAAGCTCCGTTAACTACATAGCACTAAGTGCGTCGTGAGCTATATAACTATGTAAATAATACAAATAATGTTAACAGAGCGATCAACTGAACCCTAGAATGTGGACCGCCACAATATATTTTATGTAGTTCAATAAAAATATACTGGAACTTCGATCCTCATTCAGATAAGAGCAGGCTTAAAGAGTTCTCTAATAAATGAAATAATTGCATATACAAAAGCTGGTATTTTCTGAAGAGCATACATTAATACTGATTTGAATAAATCAACAGCAATAAAAATATGACGATTGATGAATCGGATTCTCTTTCAACAATAATAATAAAACATTGAAGCAAGTTTGAATAATTCACGCCTTCAGTTTTGTAGTGAAAACATGAAAAATGTCATGTGGCTTTCTAACACAGTACCATTGTATCATAATTGAATTAGTTTTTTTTTAATGCGACTTAACGTATCGTTGGATACAAGAATATAGCGAATTTGTTATTCCCCAAAGAACAAACCCGACAGCGGTGTTTTCGTTAATTAACTACCTCAGGTCAAAGAGACCGTACTTCATTTGGACAAAATTATACTTTGTCATTGAGAACATAAATTTAATTTCTACTATGTAAATTGGACGTATTCGCGCTTCCATCGCAAAAAAGGAACGTCATTGTAGATCACAATTCTTTGCCTCAATTTAATTACAGTTAATAGTTGCTGCGAGTCTTTGGTATCTGGTGTAATCGAGTGAATTTTGCGAATGTCGTTACTGGAATTCCGAGGCTGGTAACATTTTTTGTCGGTAAAAACGTACCTTCAACAAGTTCATTAATTATTTCCGAGGCGAATGAAAATCATCTAATAGAAAACGCATAGATATGCATAGTTTATGATACAATAACAGTAAATCTAACTGCAGCTTATCTATGCGAGTATTTATGAAGACCTCAATTTGCCTTTTGCGCGTGGGGAGCTATGCGTGGTTCAAATTTGAAGGGTTGTTCTGAGTAGAGGCTCGGGATGCAATAGTAGAATTATTAATGACATACAAGGAGCCTGGGGTTGTGGTAAAAATTACATGTTATAGTTTTTAGGTTATGAAATAAAGTAATATTGTTTACTGACAATAACTTTAATACCAATGTCAACGTTGATTTACAAAAAAGATCATTTTTGAAAAGCTTCCTGAAATAAGAGAAAAGTACGAAAATATAAAAGATGCTATTACAAAGACCTTGTCATATATTCTGCGTAATATTAACATATTATATCAAATTAGCAAGATTGTTTGCGCCACTATTTTTAAGAAACTGTATTTCAATTTCTGTCTATTTAAATGTGTATAAATATCTATCTGCCAAAACTTTCAAATTATAGATAAAACTAAAGTTATAATTTAGAATAAACTCCTTGGGATTTTATTAATTTTCATTAACAGTTATGTTACTAATTGGATAAATTATCAGACGAGCTCGACTGTATCATTATCATTAGAAGTACACATATAATAAGTAACTGTTCTGTAAGACAAAGCATGTTGCGGATAATAACATGTACTTTTAGGTTTTTTTTTTTCCACAGGAGAAAATCGCCGGATCCCCACCTGCGCGGCAGGTGGGGTATGTGGGAGTTGAACCTCACTAAAAATTCCTGCCGCTCACAACCGGCGCCCTAACTCGGACCGGGCCGGAGCCCAGTCGGGGCTACTGAGACGGCGGGACAGGGTTGACGCAGAGCACATTACATCCATCCCACCGTCCCACGGACGCCAGACCGGCGGCCGCCAGCGACACGACCACCGGTTCCCTCGTTCAGCGGGCCGAGAGCCCGCCTTGATGGCGCCGCGTTACACCTTCCCCATAGCGGTCGGGGGAACGCGGTCTACCATCACCTGGCTTTCTACTGCGGGTGAGCGTGCAAAGCACGCTACCCCACGTCTGGGTCTCTCCCCGCACAAAACGGGTGGGAGCCCTGGCTCTTAGGGGGCCAGGTCACCGATACGACCCCGGTCCCGACCCCCTGCTCGGCGGCGGCGGGTATGTACTTTTAGGTTAGGAATATTATGTTCTTTTTTTATAATAAATAAAGTTAATACATCTAAATTTAAAAAAAAAACAAAAGTAATAAGTAACTTAGTAGGGCTGCTGTGCGAAAGGTATATAAAAACTGCTTATTTGTTTATTTGGCCAGTTTATGGTACTGGCTAATCATTACAACCTTGTCACCTAAGAAGGATGACAGTCATGTTGGTTAATAGTTGGTAGTAGGGTATATTATGGGTAGATAGTATCATCCTTCCTCTTTTTGCCGTGAAGTATGCATAAGTAGTATGCGTTTCAGTTTGACGCATAGCCGTTAAACTAAACGATTATGACTTAAACGTCGAATCTCAAAATGACGGCAAACTTCGCCAAATTGTGGAAACAAATTTTGCAAAAACACCCAAACTATATTCAATCAACAAAAACCTTCGGTGTCCACGAAAATGTTTCAAGTAAAACTATTTAGATCCCTATGCTCCATGAATGTCGAATGAACTAAACTTCGACGAAGAAATAAGGGCACTTTCTTTTGAGACTTGATAAAGTGTAGAATTTCCTACTGAATACGTTAAGAAAGTTTTGTGTTTATCTGACTTCTGAATATTTTATGTTTTCGAATATATGATGATTATGGTATAATGCTATTAATCATAATGAAATAATCTTAATATTTCCTTTAATAATATTATATGCTGTTAATTTATTGTTAATAAAATACTTAATTCGTAATAAAGGCTATCCTTAGATGTAAGTTTCCGCCAGTGATTGTATTTCTTTTTTTACTCTTTCTGTTGATTGGACATTTCAACTTGTGACTAACATTTGTTTAAATTTACATAATAACATATTCAAAATTAAATGAAACTGATAGTGTACACATGACTGTACATTTGAATTCTGTTACGGTAATTTCTTAGTTCAGCTATTGAACTAGGAAAAATCATGGTAATGAAAAACTTCGTTATGCTCAAGAGAGTTAATGTTATTGGCATGACGAAAAAAGTGAAAATAAAGCCCACACAACTTTATCACAAAATCGATCGCAGATTGTCACGTGATTTTCAAGAAGACCAATCACAAACCACGAACACAAATAATAAATTTATCCGAGAAGAATTGCATGATAATTATTTGTGCATTTGCATTTGAATTTGTGATCTTAAATCTTAACTCTGTTCAGTATAAATCAATTAAGCTAAATTATTGAATACTGCACAGTTACAAATATTTAAAAGACCATTACGATGTGCTAATCAACTATAATGGAATTACAACGGTGAGATGGTTACTCAGGAATAAAACATTTTCAGCAGTTGTTCGTTCTTTGAGAAGATCTTATCTTCTAAATTTAAATAAGTAAGCAGTTTCTACTTACCTACTTGAAGACGATCAAGACATTGCAAACATAATACGATTGTCGACGCCGGGATCTGACTTTGTGGATTCAAGTTCATTCTTGCATGATATTATTATCAAGTTGAACAAAAGATGGTTCTTTTGTAATGTGATATCGTTGAAAATTGATCTCTGTATTCGTGTCACGTTCGCGAACCTCCAATCAGATGGAGAGGAATCGATTAAATTTAATTATTTTGTCGGCCCTTTCAATTTCGATTATCTCTGTAGAGTGCTTCTGAAAGGGAAATAGCTCGCCGAACGGGTAACATCTTTATTTGCCAGTTAAATTGTATCATTACCTCACCTTTATCGAGATCGGGATCCTCTTTGCACTAAATTATGAATCGAAATAGGAAATGAAGAGCTGCCGAATTTTTTCCTGAAAAAAAAAACTCAATTCGACTGCAGATCTTTAAGTTTTTAAGCTATTGCATAGGTTTTATCGCGGGTTTTGACCGCGGCGACCGAATCAAGAAATTCCGTAACGAAAATAAAACCTAACACCTCCCACTCCGCCTACCATGTAGCTCGCATTCAACACATTCACACGTTGCGCTTGTGTAGCGCTTGTGAATAAGCGCGTGGTGTGATATCGTACTGCATGCGCATCATGAAAAGTCTGCCTATCTCTCTCTCGGTGTGAATGTGACAGTAAATGTTTTCCCACACGTCCTTTTTTTATTTAAATTTAATATTACTTTAATAGTATTGACGTTCATTCATTGATCATATTCATAAGATCACAAAATTATGACGTTGAAGACTTAATTGTAACACATAACGGCTATCCTACGGTTTCAGCCGGATTTTTTCCTACCTATTCACTGGTAGCTAAGAGGCTATTCCAGCTTCTCGTGGATGGGTAGGTGAGCTCACGGGCTCATCCTGAAAGAATTTGCTAACACCAGCCCGAACAAAAGCATCACTTCGCGGAATCTATCACCGGATCGGAATCGCGACCTACTGAGGAGGTCCGGCGAGAAACTCAGTGGGCTGTGTTTATGGGTCAAACCGGAATGCATGAGGGCATCGCGGCAGAAGCTCAACTTCGGACCAAGAGCTTTTGGCTCCATCTCAAGCGAAGCAGAAAGATGCAGAGAGACATACCCGTGGAGGCAATTTATATTGTAATAAAAAAGTATCAACCCTAAAAATGTTTCGAATAGATCATATTTTAGACAGGACATTGTATCTAGGTTTTAGTTCGTGTGATCCTGCGCTGTTACTACGGGTGTAAGTAGGTCAGTCCGTAACTACTACGATATGAGGGTAATGTTACGGGTGTTTAGATAACGTTTTACTTCGTTAAGCATAGTTTGGGTAAAACAGCTATTTTTAGGGATAGTGTTTTTTTTTCTTTTTTTATTATCTATGTTGATATATTGTATTAGCCTTGAGAGGCTATTTCAGCTTCTCCTTGACGTTTAGGAGAGCTCATGGGGCTCAAACCGAGAGTGCTGCTAACACTGGCCCTAGCAAGAGCAGTGCTTCGCAGAATCTAAAACCGGATCGGAAATGCGACCCACTGAGAAAATCCGGCGAGAAACTCAGTGGGCTGTGTCTATGGGGGTTAATTCACTCGTCGAGCCCTTCGTCGCAAGCGACGAGTTCAATGAGCACGGTGACCGGTGCTTGTGGTACTTAAAAGCGGCGTTAATGGATAGGGAGGATCCATAATGACGTGCTTAGGGCGACGTCGACAAGGGATGGTCTTGAGATAAGGAATATAAGAAAATAAATAAACAATAACAATTCAAAATTCAATTTTTATTTGCTGACTTAATTAAAAATCTACCTATATGTCATTGTTCTAGAATATAACAAAAGGCTTACCTACATTACTGAAACTGTTGATTATTCATGAGATAAGTAACAGAGGTTGATAAATATTCAGCGATCGACTAAATCCTGGCAGTAATGCGTCACCCAGTGATTAACAGTCCTGTAAATGAGCACTGAATTATCGAATACTACTGTTTCGATAATAGTAACAGTGATTAAGCATTTCATATTTTTGTATTCTTTTTTTTCCTATATTCATTCAAAATCTAAATGCTGGGAGCGTTATTGTAAAATGATTGTTACATGCTAAAACAGCAACGAAAGAGCGAGTGCGTATTTCATTTGAGTGTATCCTGATTAGACAGTTAAAATTTTTGTTGCTCGGTAAAGAATGTATTTCTTTTTTATTGCTCTTGACGATAAATTTAATTATGCTCTGGGTTCGTAGATATCGCAATCACCACAATCACTACAGTTGAAAAGGCTTGAACAATTTGGTAAATGTACAACTCTTACAATCGGTGGTAGAGTTATTTCATTTATTATTTTGTATGCATTCATGCTTCCATGACATTTTGGTTTAAAAAATCATTTTGAATTTTAAACTCATTTTAAATAATATAAAAATATAAAAATATTTCATGTATGATATACTAATGAGCTTACGTCGATATTGCATGTTTAAGAATAATCGTTATAAAAACTAATATTTTGTTTTATGTATCATAAGAAAATCAATCGCATACATTGGTTAAGCTCAACAATATTATTATTTTACGCAGTATATCTTTGATTTCAATCAAGAATAAATGGGATTCAATCATGTTTCTCATTTTACGAGCGATGCAAAATATAAAACGAATATTGTTTCTTATACGTGGATTATGATTGAGCACGGTCACTAAGTAATTTTACTGTATATTTATATTTACTTTTATAAGATCTTATGGAGGAGGTCTAAAAAAACACCGACCTATAAAAAACCGTACCGACAAAATTGAACAGGAAACTATCTCTTTTATTTTTCTTATCACGTACGCATGTGGAAGGCTTCACGATAACGACCTGCGTTTTCCTCTTTATTTAAGATACAACCTTCTATGATATTATCCTAAGTTTGTCTCAATACGATTTATTATCACATTTTTTGTAGAATAAATTGACGGTGTGGAGTTCAACACAAATGCAAATTGACAATTTCTGTTTTGTTTTTAGAACGTATTTTTATTTATTGTTACTAGTCATCATCATCATCATCTTAGGCCTTACAGCCCAAGGTGGGCCTTAGCCTGGTCCAGTATGTCTCTCCAGACTGCTTTGTTCAGGGCTTTCTCCTTCCAGTTCTTGACGCCGATATTTTTGAGGTCGCACTCCATTGTAACTAGTGGTCCCCTGGTATTCAAAATTCGACATTAACTAATGGAAATTATAAGTTTGTACACTATTTTGATTCTATTGTCAAAGACTATTAAATACTCCTTTAATCACAGATTTCGTCAAAGCTATACTTTAGACAAATATTAATAAAGAGAAAACAATATTTAATCATTGAAGTATGAAGCCTATTTAATCTATTCTCAATTTGACAGACTATAACTGACAGACTGCAAAGAAAAGCTTGACAATAAACAAATAGTATGAATGCGTGTGTGCGTCAAATACATGGTAGTGTGTGTGTAATGTTTTTTTATTGATTTAATGTATTTTTTAGGCATAACTTAAAAAAAATATTAACATTGTGCACTCCTTCTCTATATTCTCTATAAGTGTGAGAAATTTTATACTCCTCCGTCCGCGCAATTTTCGTAAAAAGGGGTACAAAGGTTTTGCTTCACGTATTAATATATATATTGTTATAGTTGGGCTGTTGCAAGTCAGTGTTTTAGAACGTGAACGATTACGCGAAGCATCTTTTCATTTTAGTATTCGCTACGGACAATAACTACCTGTGTGCAATAAAGAAAATTTATGGCTTGTAAGCGATTTTTGCTTACAGTCCATTTTTATTGCCAAAGGCAGGGTTGGAGTCCTATTTATTACGGGTATTACAAAATAAACTGAGCCGTTTCGTTAATCTGTAATGTAATGCGCAAATGCTCGGTCTTTTCACGTTAATAATAAATTATGACTTGTTTTGTTTACACAAATACTCAACGTGTGTACCGATTTCAAAAATTGTGAACGCTTAAAATGTTTCAAATGTCTTTGTTGACTGGTTCGAGAATAATATTCTGTCTATTCAATTTTCCCACGCAAACATTCGTGCTTCCACGAGGAAAAATGTAGTTGTATTTTCTTATGCTCCAGTTAGTACTCTTAATGCTCTCATGAAATGAAAATATTATGATCCCACTAAATGGACATTCAAAGCTTAAAGGAATGAAAATATCATGACATCTTGTGTTTATTCAGAGATTGCAGTTTTTAGAAACAAGCATGAATTTAGTACTCAGATATTACAGAAGAAATTAGTGTTAATTTTTACTGAAGAGCCCGTGAAACGAAAGTCTTTGATCTGGCATAAAAATCTTGATTTACACTTGCATTTATAAGTAACCTTACTTTCTCTATCAACTTCTAACAAGTTGGTGAAATACTGGAGTTCTTTGAAAACTCTAAGGACTTATCTTAGGGAAGTGATATTACATTATCGACTTTCGCACATCAAAGGATGGCTTAAAAAGAGTTCGCTCCCAGGCTGATTAGTCGGCGATCCGGGAAGTATATAAAAAAGTTAAAGGACATTGCGGCCGCTCTAGTTACGGATCTTTTCATTTAAATTGGGGTCATTTATATAATACGCTGTAGTTAGGTATTTGAATATTTAAAATTCGTCAGTATTTTTACTTCGACTGATATATAACAAGGCATGATCTTGGGTCCGTGTGACCTCAATTTTATTATAGTACATTGTGAACTTATCTATTTAATAAATCTATTTAAATTCATACAAGCCGTCTGGATCTTAATCCAGTTGACCTTTTATATTACATGAACGAGCCACCTAGTATTGAGTGGCTACCGGAGCCTATAGATAATATTATATAACGGAAATAGCGACACTCATCTATAGACACAAAGTCTAATTCTCAAGTGTATAGGGTAACGGTTGTCTCAAGCTTCTAATCGGAATGCATGTTTGCTTTGTGTGCTTGTGAGTCCGCAAGGGTAGGTACCACCGCCCTACCTATTTCTGCCGTGAAGCAGTAATGCATTTCGGTTTGAAGGGTCGTTGTCACTATACTGAGATCTTAGAATTTATATCTCAAGGTGGGTGGCGCATTTACGTTGTAGATGTCTATGGGGTCCAGTAACCACTTAACACCAGATGGGCTGTGAGCTCGTCGACCCATCTAAGCAATAAAAAAAAACCTATATTCAAGCAAAAAAATGTACTTAATGTTTCAGCGGTATTTAATTCTTGTCTTATTCCATACAAAAAAACTTGTTCATTGTCATTTTATATTCTTCACGAATTTACGAATCAAATGATTGATCATTGATAAGTCTTAATCAGTGGTTTAATTTGAGAGCTGTGGTTAATTAATATCGAACTGAGCAAGTAACTTCTCTAAGAAACGTGTAGGCGTAGCATTCGTGCTACGTTATATACGTAGATCATGAGTAGGCGGACATGTCTACGCTAGTTGTAGTACATAGATACGTCACCGAATTTGTTATATAGCCAAACAGTATTGTATTATATGTATCTAGCTCACTGAGTTTCTCGCCGGATCTTCTCAGTGGATCGCGTTTCCTATACGAAGTTAGATTCTGCGAAGCACGGTTCTTGCTAGCTAATGATACCAGCATAGGGAATACATATATCATTTTCTTTACAGATTACCGTAAAGAAATATTACATTATTATGAGTGCCTATGTTTTTGTTAGTCATAATATGATGATAGATTTTTGGAAGGCTTAAAAGCCAAATAAACGACGGAATTGTTTCAAATTATTATTTTTGATTTCCCGTAGAGTTTATAGCGATGTTAAGAGTCTTAAGATAAGAGCCATTCACGGGCTCTGATTATAATCGGACATATATGATCTTGTCAACTGATATAAAATCCAAAACAAAAGACTTGTCAATGTTAATGTAATCTGCTTAATAAAGTAACTTTTAGCCTTGATTATCCCATTTGGCTGTGTCCCTGGCATTGCTGACTTCCATGAACACCGGTAGCCGCTCATCATCAGGTGGACCGGATGCTCGTTTGCTTAGGCAATAAGTAAAAGAAAAAAAGAAAACTTATTTAAACTTTAAAAGGAAATAATATTTCCGTTTGTAAATAAATACAAAACTTATAAAGGTCATCAACTCCATCATAAGTCGTATTTTATTGATAGGAATAAAAGCGAAAGCCGAAAGGTCCTTTCGATATCGCACGGATGTGAGTAAGGTGACCTTTTTTATGTGAGGCCGTTAGTGTTAAGTCCTCTACAAACGTACCTGGGCGCGGGCGTGTGATCGGCGAGAGATTTACCCTAAGGATACAACTTTATGAAGAAACATTGCTACTTCTTAAGATGTCGGCCTTTGAAGATAGTGTGATCTGCTTTGAAAATAATCCCTGCTGTTCCTTAGCACCTTTTATATACCCTATACAATCACATATACATATTATTATATATTATTACATACTTATTTTCCTGAATATAAAAGATAATGTTGTACTGAACAATACCTATGTTATGTTGTTTTATATTTTAAGGAAATTAGTGTTATTAGTAGACTATGGAGAATATTGTACATCATAACATAATTTACATTGAAAATTAGTAGGAGCTAGAGTAGCCAGAGTAGGTATGATAATAGGTTGTTTGAAGTCGTCGTGGCCTAAGTTATAAGACGCCCAATGCATTCGTGTTGAGCAATGCACCGGTGTTCGAATCCCAGGCGGGTACTAATTTTTCTAATGAATTACGTACTCTACAAATGTTCACGATTGACTTACACGGTGAAGGAATAACTTCGTGTAATAAAAATTAAACCCAGAAAATTATAATCTGCGTAATTACTGGTGGTAGGACGTCTTGTGTGCCACCACCTTGCCTATTTTGGCCGTGAAGCAGTAATGCGATTCGGTTTGAAGGGTGGGGCAGCCGTTGTACTGTTAAAAGTCATGTCTCAAGGTGGGTGGCGGTAACTACGTTATAGATGTCTATGGGTTCCGGTAACCACTTAACACCAGGTGGGCTGTGAGCTCGTCCATCCATTTAACCAATAAAAAATAACTAGAATTTTTTTCGCAACAATTTGTTTTGAGACAACTGCTAGAGCAATAAAAAATAACTAGAATTTTTTTCGCAACAATTTGTTTTGAGACAACAAACAGGTACCGAATACCATTTTGACTATTTCTACTGAAAAGCAGTTGAGGGATTCTGTTTAAGGAGTGATATAGCCGTGATGTAATGCAAGTGATTACGATTTTCAGCATTATGAACAGCAGCTGAATCGTAAGCTCGTTGACAAAATATGTGATGCAATAAAAAAAATCCTTAAAAATCATTCATCGTACAAAAATACTAAAAATTGTACAATCCGTTTAAAACATCAAATAGGATCCTTTATTTTCCTTAGATGTCAGCTGTATAATTGATTTTCTGCATCGCTGGCACCCTTTCTCATTTCTTCTTCAAGGTGATGTTCTGAGGTCTGCCGTACGCGGTAATCATGTTACATGGGACAAGTATTTTCAAAGAGTTAATTTGGTTTTGGAATCCAATTACGTAATTCGTAGAATATCGTATACCGTACAGTTTTGTTTGAAAAAAGAGTTTCATTGTCGTGTTTGCTTTTGTAATTTTTTTAGTTTTTTTTTTAAATGAAAAAAAAAATAACCAAGTTATTCAACGACTTGGTTTTATACCAGAAGATTTTATATGAAAATTGTGTGTCAGAGTCAGACTACTGATCAAAAGTCACGAGCCAAGCGACGTACAAAATGAGACGAATATCTTAGCTATCGATGTATTCACAATGCCACGTCCATCGTTTTGCTCCTGAGAGAGGAATTTGAGGAATGCCAGTGGACTTGCGACCCTGGTGCCGGGCTATAAGTGCGAAATTCCTCCCGTAATTTTTACTATCATAATGATGGTAAAGTTTAATTATGAAGGCCTATTTATAACAGGAAATAATCTTGCGTTCCGGCTTAAAGAAAACTAGACCCTAATTTTGTGCTAACAAAGTAAACGAAAAACAAAATCTCAACTTTTAAGGCAAGATGGTATATCACTGTAGTGAGATAACATATTTATCAGAATTTTTATAGAGATAAATCGGAAAAGCTCTTTCTAAGCTACACCTTTTTCTAAGACACAAGCTTCACTTAGTGCAGAGACTGTTGAAAAAGTGTATGTTAATAGTTATAGTTTTTGGGAATAATATAACATTAATCATATTATTCATATATATGCACAATCTATATATATAAAAATGAATTGCTGTTCGTTAGTCTCGCTAAAACTCGAGAACGGCTGGACCGATTTGGCTAATTTTGGTCTTGAATTATTTGTGGAAGTCCAGAGAAGGTTTAAAAGGTAGATAAATATGAAAATGCTCGGAATTAAATAAACATAAGATTTTTGTTTTCACTTTGATGTGTCCCCCGTCGGACGGATTCATTTTGTTTGTTTCAAGTTTATTTTATACAAAAGTTTAGGTCTTTTATTTATCGATTGAGGCACTACGAAGTCTGCCGGGTCAGCTAGTCTACTAATAAAATCATAAATTGACTCACATGCATTGTCCCTCATGAATGAATGTTAATTGAATATTCAAAAAATTATCGTCGATCAATTTATTACTTTGTTGATTTTTATATACCTGTGAAATATGCACAATTTAATGATATTTTATTACTTGTTTGTTATGAAGTATTTTTTATGAATAAATAAAACAAAAAAATCTTTATTACACTAAACTTTATTAATAGTCTTATAATGATTATAACTTAGTCTTTCTCTGTTTACAGATAAAATGGTAACGAAATAAAAATGTTTCATAAAATTTAATTTACTCTTTATCAATTAATATGGTTTGGGTTAATATCATATAAAGTAAGGGGAAAATAGTGTAAGGTAAATAAAAATAATCTTTTGAATCAGTCAGATAAATATTAATATTATCTAGTATGGTTTTTATTACCCCGTAATAAGAATAATAAAATCAATAATATCGAAAATAATAATCATCTAACTCGAAAGTTTCAAAATGTCGGACAAAACGCAATTCACCTTTCAATTTCCCAATTACTTTATTTCATAGCTCCACATCGATATATTTTTATGAGAATCAATACCAATCTTTTATGTTTTTAAAAGTAATATTGTATCTTATGATCATTACTTATGCATTAAAAAGCCCAGCAGTAATTATAAAATACAAAAAAAAAATGTAATTAATAATTACCTAGAAGAGTAGGGAACTGCAGTTTTCATACAATTCATAGAAGCAACCACTTAATAGAAACTTAAAAAAATTAAACCAAAACTTTAAGTTAATTATCAATTGCACTGAGTTCTGGTATTCCAATTATTTTTAATTGATAAAGAGTAAAATAAATTATTTTAGGGGCCGGCTATGCCATAACATTGTAACAAACATTCGTGGTGTAGCTTCCACAGAAACTATTTACTAAACTGTACAATTTAATATTCATATCAATTTTTTGGTTAAATACGCAATAGTTGAGTAGTGACACAAAGATATTGAAACATTTAATATTTTTTGTCATATTATGCAATATGTACATTCTACCTTATTAAAATTAAATAATATATTTCAATAAAATTTTGGTAAACTTTACACTTAAAGCTAAAATACACTTCGTGTACGTATGCGGTTTTGGCATAGAGATTCAGACATTCTGCTTAAATTATTTTACAAAAGATAAATTATATACACCGAATACAAAAATAATAATTGATCAAATTAAAATATTTGTCTTGATCAAAATCTTTATGCTTAATTTCGTTATAAAGGCTGCTGTTATTGTAATTTACGTAATTTTTTAACGTTTTTTATTTACTTTTAATACATATTGATGATGCGTAAGGTTCTATATTAAAATTAAACTTAACTAAAATAAAGCCTAATCCATTAAACTAAAATTTAATTGAAAAAATGTTCAACAAATATGTATAATACGTATGTAGGTTTATTATACTCGTACTTGCGATAGAAAATATTAAGCTATTCAACAGTACAGATTATTAATTAATTCGTTATAATTTTATCCTAACTTTCATGGTCATTCATGTAATCACTAGTCTACAAAAAATATTGTTACTTAAATTTTGTTAATTTTTGATTTAGTTGAATTTAGAAGTTCATACTTAAACAAAAGCAACCAATTAGATTATAATTTATTCTGAACAATAAAGCATAAAGAAGATCGAGAATTAACTGTAATTTTAACAATTATTTTCAAAATTTAAAGATATAGCACAAGTAAATTTGATAGAACAAATAGGTAAAACTCTTGCGAATGCCAAAACAAAGTTCCTTTGTTCCACGTGTCATGATGTACAGCAGCTTGGTTCTCGCCTGACAAAGATACGTGTATTGTTAATTTTACACAAATTTTCCAATGTATTTAGAAAATTCCATTGTACCTACTCGTACTAATAGTGGACCCAACTATCTATGTTATGCCTAAAGTTGTTGATTTATCGTAGTAAATTGTTAACTAAATTTATAAATCTACTTAAGGTACTTCTCCACTTAAATGTTATACAGTTGCTTATATTTGTAATAAATATATAACAATTCGATGAATTAAAAAAAGTAATTGCCAAGATCATATATTTAGTAGAATTAAAAGTATCTCTTTATATAAAATAACTGCTTACCAATCAATACGTGAACGTTAATGGTGACTTGAGAATGATTGAGTAGAAGGCATGTGTAGGTTCCACTGTCATTTTGTGATGCCGACGTTACACTTATTGTGGCACTAAAAATTACAATACGTTTATATACGAATAAATATTTCATAATCTCTATTTTGGATTTAAAGATATTTATGGAACATTCTAAGGTTTTATAAGATAAATCTTTGAGTTTTTTAACTGTTTTCTCAGCGTAGATAGAGAAATGAACCAAAAGCCCTTTTTAGACACAAGGTCTAAAATAAAAAAATAATAAAAAAATGGTCCATTACTCAAACCAAAACCCTTAGTGTTGTTCGTCAGTAATATAAAATACATAGCAACGAAGCTCCATCGCTCACAAAATACTCTAGAATCATTTGTATATTTACTACTAATATTAATATTTTTACAAAATTGGTTGTTTATATTTACCTTAAATTCCTCCAAGTGACATTTTGGAAAAAGTCCTTCCCCTGTTTCCTCCACATAATTCCGTACACATTATTCACCGTAGGCGGTGTGGTTGGAACAACTGTTGTCAACTCTTTTGTAGTCGTTTCAGGTTTTCTGGTCGTTGTACCTATACTAACCGTCGAAGTAATTGTAGATGTTTCGACACTCCAACTTTTGTTCATCATAATATCTATTCTATTAAATATAGTACTTGATTTAGTTGTCAGTTCTGTTGTTGTTGTTCTTAAAGTAGTTGTTGTTGTGGGAATTGGCGTCGTAACCGGATTGCTTGTGGATAGTGTTGAAGCATATTCTTCAGATAATATACAAGATAGCTTTATTGCACTACCCGCTTTGTAAAATCTATCTTTCATATCGTGCGAATCGTCTCCGTTTATTGTTATTACTGGAGCTGCAAAAGTATAATTTAAAGTTTATTTTTTATATTAAAAAGTCTCAAATTAAGTAAAACCGATTTTAATGAACTTATTTTATGGATCAATTAATCTAATGAAGACACGTTATCTTTAGAAATAAACTATCTTCGTATATTTATCTAATTAGCAACATAAATTCTGTAATCTATTTATTATTAAAGTTTGCCAAATTTTGGAGATCTAAGAGATTTTTGATTGTAGTTTTATGTATTTATGTTAAATTAATATTCTAAACTATGGAATATAGCTTTTCGGTTACAAAATTTTCGGGTACATGTGAACGAAATATCCTTTTTTTAGGTCTCTCTGAAACATATTTAATTTAGAAAGAAAAGAAACGGCGCGAAAGCGAAATGAGAAAGATTTTTTTCCTTTTCAAATGTAGGAATCCTCGTATCTAAAGCTCGTTGGTTCGTTTCAATTAATGCTGAGAACCGGGAAAGTAAACTTGTCGCACTTACGTAATACGGTTAGGTTCGTAAATATGGTTCTAGGAGGATGAGTGGATATTTGGCACATATAGTGCCCTGCGTCAGATCTTTTCACAGGATTCATGCTAAGCCTCCAATTGTTTGGATATTGGAATTTTACTGCGATCCGACTATCGCCCGTATATGGAGCGGGACCAACGGTAAGTAGTTGCGCAGAGTCGGTCGTGTTACGCAGCCACATCACCTAAAAAAGTTTCTTTAACCATAAATATTTGATGATCATAAATATATCAAGAGCTTCCGCACAGGATTAAAGTCTTTTGTATTTACACTCTTTTGAAATAAAGTTTAAATACAAAATATTGCTGCCGTGGACTTAGATTAAAAATATAACGTTGAATTAACTGAGCCTTTGTATGTAATAGAGTTTATGTATTGCAATCACTGATTTATTGAAAACATTTTTTTGCACAATATGGTTGTAACTCATACTGTTTTATTAGGTATATTTTATCTTATTTAATAAAAATTATTTGTAGCGCATACATTTTTTACGTAAGTAAACACTCCACGTATTGAATTCAAGTACTCACTGTTTTATCTTTGAGCATTACAACCCGGCAATTTAACAGCGCCTCAGCTCCCACGTGAGCCGTGACTTGAGTGTACTTCTCCTCCTCGAAATATGGCCCCCAGTGGTGTTCGTGGTGATGATCGTGGTAACTTTGATATGGAGCATAATTTCTCGTGTCTTCTACCTTAGCTGTAAAATATTTTATTCATTGTTATAAAGAAAATTACTATATGAATAAGTTATTTGCGATATTTTCTAAAATGTAGCCATGTTTTTGTTATCATAGTTTTGTTACCAAGCTCATGGCCTTTCTGCTGCTAAGTGGATAACGGAGCCCATAGACATCATTATGCGGATTTTGACCTTGAGACATGAGATGAATATCCCGACTGTACGACTGCTTTTTATTATTTAAATCATAGTTAGGCCAACGAGTCGCTAGGCCGTCTGAGGGTAGGTGGTCACCGTCGCTTATGGACAGCATTTCTAGGGGCATAGCCAAGTCATTGTCTACCACTGCAGACTCTCCTCAAATTTTGTTTGAAGAATGATATATAGCATTCCGGAAACATTATGAAGGGGAATTCATTGCAAAGCCGGATGGTACGTGGTAATAAAGTCTGAATATACATAATAGATAAAAGTAGTGGTTACAGATAGTACGAATTTACAATGAACCCTTGCTCTGGATACATACAGTGAAATAGTAAAAATTCCATGAAGGGATATCTCAGTTTCAGGTGTTGTTCAATTATTAAATATTATGTTACAATAAAATGTTTATGAAGTCTAAAACTGTGACCATGTTAAAGCTAAATAAAGTTTTATAAATTGTTAATTGAAGTAGTAATGACCACAGCAAGACTTTACTCAAAGGCATAAAGTACCCTCTTATCAGGGGGCCCACCTCGTGATCGGAGGCGTTCGCGTCGAGATCGAGGCAACCGGGTTGCGGTACCTCGGTCTCGTACTGGACGGTCGTTGGAGCTTCCGCGCTCACTTTGAAAGATTAGGTCCCCGACTGATGGCGGCTGCCGGCTCACTGAGTCGGCTGTTGCCGAACATCGGGGGGCCTGACGTGGTGGTGCGTCGCCTTTACACGGGGGTGGTGCGGTCGATGGCACTGTACGGGGCTCCCGTGTGGTGCCACGCCCTGACCCGCGACAACGTTGCGGCGTTGCGACGTCCGCAGCGCGCGATTGCGGTCAGGGCGGTTCGTGGATACCGCACCGTCTCGTTTGAGGCGGCGTGCGTGCTAGCTGGGACGCCTCCCTGGGACTCGCTGCGGATTACGCGTGGCGATGCGATCTCCGCTCCAGGGGGGAGCCGCGTCCCGGCGCGGCGGAAGTTCGAGCGCGGAAGCTTCAATCTCGGCATGCCGTGCTCGAGGCGTGGTCTCGCCGCCTGGCGGACCCCGCCTACGGGCGACGGACCATCGAGGCGATCCGCCCGGTCCTCTCGGACTGGGTGAATCGCGACCGAGGACGTCTCACCTTCCGAGCGACGCAGGTGCTCACGGGACACGGCTGTTTCGGTCGCTACCTGCACCTCGTCGCCCGGAGGGAGCCGACGCCGAAGTGCCACCACTGCAGTGGCTGCAACGAGGACACGGCGGAGCACACGCTCGCGTACTGCACCGCTTTCGCGGAGCAGCGCCGCGTCCTCGTTGCAAAAATAGGACCGGACTTGTCGCTTCCGACCGTCGTGGCTACGATGCTCGACTTCTGCGAGTCCACCATCTCGCAGAAGGAGGCGGCGGAACGGGAGAGGGAGAGCTCTTCTTCCCTCTTGGCGCCGTGCCACCGCCGTCGAGCCGGGGTTCGGAGGAGGGCGTTTGTCCAGCTCCAGCCCCTATGAGGAGGCAGTCTCCTCCCGGTGATGGTCACGGGGCGACCTAAGGGGGTTGAGGCTGCGCCGCACGCTACCGTCACTCTAGCGCGCTGGCACCAGGAGGACAGGACGGCGCGTCGGCGGCTGCGGACTGCGATGCGGTCCGCATTTTCGTCGTCGCTGTCGTCGCCGAACATACTGAACGGGTCTGACCCCGGACGGAGATCGGACGTCGGGTGTAAGAGTGCAGGGGAGTCGTTTAGTGGGTGGGCCCTAACATCCTTGGGCCCACGATCTGCTCTCAACACCTGCAGATCGTTGAGTCTCACATTCCCCGCGCGCCCCCTAGGCGCGGGGACCTCGTAGGAGGTTCGGCCCCCGGCCCGAAAAAAAAAAAAAAACCCTCTTATAATAAGTGAATACGTTAAAGTTGCTATTAATACGGGTCGTTAGCTGAATGCATTTGTGCTAAAATAGATTCAAACTTTTGGTGACATCCAGATATTTTTAGCAAATATATTTTGTTCGTTCAATTTGATGTTTAACGAGTCTTATCTGTATATGTTAAAACAGCACAGTCTTTTGTATTTGATTAACTCAGAGGAATATATTTATGATAAGAATAGTTAAAGTTATCTTACGAGCAAATTTACTGTGCGCTAGTAAAATGTTATCTCCTTAAATTTGGTAGCAAATTATTTTACTGTTGATAGTACTATAAATTCGGCAAAGGAAATTTTCAGTTTAAGTACGGTGCTCCTAATAAAGTTTTCCTTTAAAATGTTTGACCTATCTTAAGATTGTCTGAAAACCTATCTAAAAGGTAATATTCTAATTAATCACAGCAGACTCTTATTATCTTAAAGAAAGGTAATCAAGAAGTAGATGTTTATAGAAACTGTTAATATAATAGCTAAAAGTCTATTACTCAATTTCAGAAATCTTTGCAAGCCTAAACGACATTTTTCTGAAGTTTTAGATAAAAAAAATATGAGGAAATAATTCACCAAATATGTATTATTTAAAGCTTAAAGGATATAAGCTTAATAGATTTAATCTATGAATTCCTGTCAGGTTTCATAAAATAAAACTGCAATATTTACATTGTATGCGATAAGAATATAAAAATAATTTAAATTTGAGAGCGAGATTATAAATCATGATCAGAATTCCCATTTCTAATTCCGTATTAATTTTCAAAAAAGGTTCAAATAGAGCCTGCATGAGCAACAGAAAAAACGATAAGGGGGATACCTTAATATCTCTTATACGTATAAATGGTATTATTATATATGTTCATACATATAGGTATATTGGCTTGCTACGGAAAGACAAAACAGCTTCGTAACTTTTTCCACTGTATGTTAATTTTTTGGGTTTTATTCTTCCTACTCGTACACTCTTGACAGAGTGGTCGTGGTCATGCATCAGTCGGATCCTGCGATACTGATGCTCTCGCGATGCCACGAAATGTGGCACGATGTTTCGCAGAGTGAGAGCAATCGTTTATATTGGGTTTTATAGCTATTAACCTCAGTGCTATCACCACCTACTGGTGGTAGGACCTCTTGTGAACTGGTTGTAGGACCACTTGTGAGTCTGCACGGGTAGGTACCACCACCCCGCCTATTTCTGTCGTGAAGCAGTAATGCGTTTCGGTTTGAAGGGTGGGGCAGCCGTTGTAACTATACTGAGACCTTGGAACTTATATCTCAAGGTGGTTGGCGCATTTACGTTGTAGACTATTATATATGTATCACACTATCATATATATGTATCACATAAAATGAATCCATATCCTGCGCAAAATTAATCTATATCCTGCGATCTTAGTGTTTATGATCGAACAATAAGTATTAGTAAATGGACATAATACAAAATTATGTTCTACGGATTTTGTGATTAAGTAATCGTGTAACTAGTTTTCTTTAGTGCAAATCAGTAAAACACTAACGACAAGTTTGTAATTATGTTGATTCATCTTTTGTGAGAGCTTTACGGTTTTGCGTGACCATAATGGACGGTAATTTGTGTTTGTCGAGAACAATAATTGAGACCTATAAAAGAACGCTTGTGCTAAACTGTAGTGGATCGGAGCCTGTTAGTGCGATACACTATTAGGTATTAAACATTTATTGAGCACTCACAGAAATTAGCTGTCAGAATACGAAAATGTGTAATCAATATGAGTCATACCAATTCTCGTGTCATTGAATATCTATAAAAGAAGGAAAAGCATGGCTTTTGTGTTATATTACTGTTCTTTCGATTTAGATAAATGTGCGTGGCATTCATCTTTCATTTGTTAAAGTATGAGAGTACAGAATCGTTCATTTTAAGATGTTTGCATATCACCAGCTACTTCATAATAATTAACTTTGAAGATATTTCATAAATCAAATAGTCAGGCCATTATCCAGGTTTTGTGCAAAGTAATTAAGAATATTATTTTATTATTTAGCATTTATCATTCTATAACTGTAAATATATTTTTGGAGTTTACTCCTTTAGAATCGATTTACATATATAGGCCCGGGGTATGAAAATTATGGGGACCAAAATCGTACTAGCATGTCACACGAAATGCGTTATGCGCATTTCGTGTGACATGCTAGTACATGCGCCGGCAGTCCGCCACAAAGCCTCGTACTGATCGCGCGTTTCTCTCATTATTGTATTTTCATATATTTGTTAGTCGTTTGTTTTGTGTCTCGTTAATTTGTTAATAATCTGTAGTGTATCGTGTTGTCGTAATATAGAACTATTTCTCGTATTGTTTCGTTTAATTTTTTATATCCAGTAAACTCCAGTCGTGCGTCGGAGCGGACACACACACTTTTTTTTTTATTGCTTAGTTTGTTGGACGCGCCCACAGCCCACCTGGTGTTAAGTAGTTACTGGAGCTCATAGACATCCACAACGTAAATGCGCCACCCACCTTGAAATATAAGTTCTAAGGTCTCAAGTATAGTTACTACGGCTGCCCCACCCTTCAAACTGAAACGCATTACTGCTTCACGGCAGAAATAGGCAGGGTGGTGGGACATGGTCGAACACCGATGCATCGCAAGAAAACGAATTCCTCAGACGTCTTATTCGTTAGGCTACGACGACTACATATAGCTTGGGTATTTTGAAAACTCATCGTCGTTAAAATATGTTAAGAAAATTCCTTAAGTTCTGTGATATCCAATGAATACTTCAATCATAGTCATTAGCATCATAAATTTAGAACCGAAAAATATTTCTATATTCTTTATTCAATAAAATTGAGTTACCAATTCACTGAATAAACGACCATAGTACCTATAGGGTGAACATTTAAGAATAATCTATACTAATATATAAATCTGCAGTGGTTTTTACGGATGTTCCGTTATAACTACTGAACCATGTATTCGATTGACTTGAAACTTGGTATCCATGTAATATTTATGTGAGTGTTGGACTCCCTAATAATAGTAACAATAAATAATAATGTTAATTTTAAATGCCAAGCGAAGCGGGCGAGTACGGCTAATTCTGAATAAATTCTGTCACGTATGATGTCTTCAGATCGTTTTAAGCTAATGAATAATGCCGTCCATAGCATCGCTATCGAACTGTATTACAGTCACACACACAAATCGATACTTACTCTGTAACAAATGATCGGTCTTGTCAGTCGCCCCTTCTCGCTTGATGTTCTCCCGAAGCTGTTTCGTGATGTTTTTAAATATTTCTCTTGAAAGTGCGAGGCTGTCCTTTTCCTCGCTTCTACGTCTACGGACACCATTCGTTCTGTAGTCTTCTGGGAACCGCAATGGCTCTACAAGAGTAAGCATATTTATCACAATGGTCCCGCAGTAGACGAAATTCGACAATAATTAATTGAAATTATAAGTTTGAACATTATTGAGGTTCTATTGTCATAGACTATTATACTTATATAGTCACAGATTTCGCGAAGACCACACTGTAGACAAATAAAGATAGATAAATAAACAATATTAACCTATTCGCAATATGACCACATTAAGCAATAATAACAAGTTTGACAATAAGCAAAGAGTATATAGGTATATGGGTGTGTGTATGTGTGTCAAATACTTGGTAGTGTGTGTAATGTTTTTTTATTGATTTAATATATTAATGCATAATTTAAAAAAATATTAGCGTTATGCACTCCTTCTATACTCGTATATTTTCTATAAGTGTGGAAAATTTCATACTCCTCCGTCCGCACAATTTTCTTAAAAAGGGGTACAATTGCTTCACTTATTAATATATATGTCAAGAGTGACGAAATATAGTCTAGTAGTTCGGTTATTTAACTAATTTATGTATTATACAGCATACACATAAATATATAGTAAAGCCATACTCGTATTTCAACTGTGCTTTATTGTATGTGACGGTTGTGAATGTGGTTTCCAATGACGTATGTTTGAACTAACATTGTTTTATTAATTTTGACACTACAAATATTAATCAATTTTCACGACATACGTACGTGGTACTTTTTTTTAATATGAAATCGATAGACCGCAATAGGCAAATGAGTAGATGTGTTTTTTTTTGGAAAAAAATATGAAGTATGTGTTCAGATTAATGCAGTTGATTAGATTTGATATCAAGCACAAACACGTACATAGAGAAGTATTTAGTAAATCATTTCATCCGGAATGTTGTCGCATTGCCACACGACAATTAAGGTTCAAATCAAATAGGCAAATAAACATTTTCTATGTAAATGCTTTCACAAGTTTAGTGAGTTCGACGATGAATTAACAAAATTGTGTAATAAAAATGTAACCCACAAAATGTAAGTTTTTTTTTATTGCTTAGATGGATGGACGAGCTCACAGCCCACTTGATGTTAAGTGGTTACTGGAGCCCATAGATATCTAAAATGTAAGTGCGCCATTCCCCTTGAGATATAAGTTCTAAGTCTCAAGTGTAGTTACAACGGCTGCCCCACCCTTCAAACCGAAACGCATTACTGCTTCACAGCAGAAATAGGCAGGGCGGTGGTACCTACCCGTGCAGACTCACAAGATGTGAGTACCTACCACCAGTAAGTACGCAAATTATAATTTTACGGGTTTGATTTTTATTACACGATGTTATTCCTTCACCGTGGAAGTCAATCGTGAACATTTGTGGAGTACGTATTTCCTTAGAAAAACTGGTACCCGCCTGCGGGATTCGAACACCGGTGCATCATTAGATACGAAGGTACCGGACGTCTTATGCTTTAGGCCACGATGACTACTGAAGTTCGGTGTTGGTTTTTTTAATGCACTAGTTAAGTAATTGTGCTCATGATAAGTGGCGTGTATAACTAATATTAATAAAAATAATAATTATCACGGTTTTAGCACGCTTTTATTATTAAATTAAGCTCTATTTATGTATGGGATAGAGTTTTTCAATTTAATTTTCACCAACTACATTAATATTAATTAGAAAATGCGCACGTATCGAGAGTCGAGGGCAATAAAATAATTTTATTATTTTGGCCTACAATTATAGAATAACCAGCATACGAAGATTATTTCAACTTGATCTTTAATAAAATTATCTTTTCCGTAAATAGCGTTTATCGGAATTTACTCACCTAAAAATAAAATTTGAATTTACTATGACAGCCTCGTGGTTTGTCTAAGTTATCGAAAATCTGTCAGCGTTCTATCTTTGAGATAATTATCAAATTAAGTAGAATATCAAATATAAAATGAAAAATGTATGTCAGAGACTGTAAATGTATTTCAGATTTTAAGACTGAATAAAACTGACTGACACTAATACTTTGATTAAACTCAACAATTGAACTAATTCGACAGTACGCCCTTTCAAATATAAAAATATTTTCAGTCGAGCACATAAATTCCTCCTTTATTGGCATCAGTTAAAAATTGACTGATATTTATTTTAAAACTAGCTGACCCGGCAGACTTCGTAGTGCCTCAATCGATAAATAAAATACCTAAACTTTTGTGTAAAATAAACTTAAAACAAACAAAAGGAATCCGTCCGATGGGAGGGACATGAAACGAAAAACAAAATTGTTATTTTTATTTAATTTCGAGCATTTTCATATTTATCTACGTTTTAAACCTTCTTTGGACTTCCACAAATAATTCAAGACCAAAATTAGCCAAATCGGTCCAGCCGTTCTCGAATTTTAGCGAGACTAACGAACAGCAATTCATTTTTATATATAGAGATAGATAAAATTCGTACGTTCAGAATATCATTGATTTCGAAATCGATTACTTAAATCTATCAAATCTTGCCAACAAACTTCAGTCATTAATTGATAGGGTGTTTTAGGTTATTAACTTTCGATTAGATCATTATTAATGTTCGACCTTTAGTACTTACCGAATCCTTGCTACTGCAAGATTGATGACGCGATTCTTAACAAATCCTGAGATGATCATGTCGTTTGATAAATTTTTAGATAAACATAAATATATCGTAGAAGAAGTAAAAGTATCAATATATCAAATAGTGTCTAATTGTACATGAAATAGTTCTGTTTTAAACAAAATAAATAAATGCTAGTAACTGCACAAATAGTTACCAATAGAAAGATATAACAATTTCACTTAAATTTGTTTATGTTTTTAGTTACATTTTTACCTGGAATTTCTATAGACCTAGCAGATACATCTAGAACTATAGATTTTACTAGTAGTGTTGTGGGCCCGTATAGAATAACGCGTGTAGAGGATGCAATCAAACGTTTCAGTGTCCCAGTTCAAATATCATTGCACTACGAGCGTCTATTGTCTATGAACTTCCCTAGTTGCTTCCGATAGACATTATACAAGCTGATAAAAGGTTTTGTGTTAAATTGCAATTCGGGTAAATGCAAATGTTTTTTCAGCCTACATTTCCATACGTGTGGGTTTTGTAACTGAGCGGTCATTATTGTAGCTGTCATTGTCCGTAGCAATGTTAGTGAATTGTCCAAAGACGTATAAACATGATAAGCCTGATGACAAATAACAATGTAATCAAACAATTTCTTCTCTTTAATTTACGAAACAATAAAATATGTCAATTTTAGTGTTAGATATCAGTTAATTTTAGGCTATAACTTATCGCATAAGTAATCCTAATAAATATATCTAAAAAATCGTAACATATCGACACTTGAATGGCAAACGTGAGTAAGCGACAATGCGTGAACTTTACAGTAGGCTAATTTAAAATTGAAATACCGGAAAACAAAATTTATTTTAACGAATCTAGCTGCAGTAGAATCTAGCTAGTAGCTGTAGGATTGAAAGGGTTTTAATAGACCTAGAAATATATTTTTTTTGCGCATCGAATATGGTTATTGTCTATCATTTATGTACAAAACAGTTATTGTCGCTTAGTCATGTTTGCCTTTCAAGCGTCGATATATTAGCAAATTTTTATGTATCTCTACACAGAAATCGTGTGTAGCAACTTTTGTTCGACACAATCTTTGGGCCTGTTCATTTTAACCAAAAATTTTATGCATCCACCATTCCATGAATATACTTTTAATGTACAATAAATTTGAACGTATAAATTCAATTCAATTTAATGAATTATTCGAATATAAATTTCAAATGGAAGAATAGCGTTATAGTATTTTTGTTTTAACTTTAATGAATATCAGATAATTGCTGTGTAATATATTACTTTAAAAATATTATGTATGTCCCGCTTTCTAAAGCAGTTGTAATACTGGTCAAATACCTTTTTCCTTCGCGTAATCGTACGTGTGGAACGCGATATTTGTTTACGAAATAAAAATACGAACGTTTTTTTTTAAATTGAAATAGTCCTGTTACGGTGCAACGCTTTAAACCATCATGACCTTACCACCGAACCCGAATGTAGTTTCAGTACTGAAAAGAATCGCCAAGAAACTTGCTAGTTCTTATACAAATACAAATGTTTATCGCAACACAGAAAAAAAAAACACGAAATGTATTTAATCCGTACATACAATACATATAATAATGATCGATAAATAATATAAAGATAATTACTGGGAAAAGTCAGACACGGTCATTTGACCTGAAACTAGTACTGCCGCTATTATGGGAACTAGAGAATATGACACATAATTATATTATACGGCCAGATAAAGAGTACAGAGTACACAAACTTGTACATTATACAAATGTTTGCCCGTTGTGAAAATTGAACTCACAGCTCCGGGCCCAGCATTGAGGGGCATTGACTACTGCACCATTGAGTCCTAAGTCACGGGTAAGTACAAAAGACGACGGTTGGGCTTAAGCCATAAGCACGTCATTTCGGATCCTCCCGATCCACTAATGGTGCTTTTAGGGACTTCAAGCACCGGTCATCGTTCTCGTCGAGCCCGTTGCTTGCGACGAAGGGCTCGGCGAGTAAATGAACCCACAGACACAGCCCACTGAGTTTCTCGCCGGATCTTCTCAGTGGGTCGCGTTTCCGATCCGGTGGTAGATTCTGTGAAGTACGGCTCTTGCTAGGGTTCCTGTTAGCAAGGTCGTCAGGTTTGAGCTCCGTGAGCTCACCTACTAGTTCGGTGAATCTAGAATAACCCCTTGAGGCTACTAGAATAGGTAGAAAATAAATATAAGCCATTAGTAACTATCAAAATAAATGAAAAGAAAAGAAAAACACTTTATGTAGCTATTAGTTATAATATTAATAGCACTCGTTAAGACAAATCACATGTGCTCAAATCGAATGAGTTTTATAGTCATTCTAGCTCGGTTAATATCTATGCACCAACCGAGTATGTTTTGACATTAAACCTATGACATTACATTATATTAGAAGCTTTTATTTTTAATGTACAGGCGAGTAAAGGAGCTCACAGCCGACCTTGTATTAAATGGTTACCTTAGCCCATAGATGTGAACGCCACTAGCCGTTTTGAGATTTTGCAGTACTTTTGTATATAATAATATATATATACGTATAGTAAATGTAGATATTATGTTTTCTACTGGTTTGGTGTGCATTAAATAAGGCAAGTGCGTATTTCATTAGAAAAAATGGTATACGTCTATGGGATTTGGATGCCGTGATAGGCATTTCGCACCATATGAGCACACTAGGTGACTTATCCTGTAGGCCACGATACATGATACCCGAGTTTTATGACAGCTATAACAAGTCAGTGAATTAAATGTTATGAATCCCTTACTTTTACACATTGGTTACATGTTGATACAAACGAATTATTACGCTACTAATTCATGAAACACGAAAAAAATATACTAAATTTCTAATAGCTTTTAAAGCACGCAATTCAAGCTAATTAAAATAAGTAGCCACATCGCAGGGGGTCGTTCACGAGCAGCTTCCATATTCATTAAGTTACACTCGACGAACGAATAGACCTCGGCGTGGCTGATGTTTTATGATTGCCAGAGTTTTTTTTTGTTGCTTAGATGGTTGGACGAGCTCACAGCCCACCTGGTGTTAAGTGGTCACTGGAGCGCATAGACATCAACGACGTAAATGCGCCACCCACCTTGAGATATAAGTTCTAAGGTTTGAAGTATAGTTACAACGACTGCCCCACCCTTCAAACCGAAACGCATTGCTGCTTCACGGCAGAAATAGGCAGGGTGGTGGTACCTACCCGTGCGGACTCACAAGAGGTCCTACCACCAGTACAAAATAAATTACATTTATAAATGACGACATGTATAAATGTGGAACACTCTTTCAAAGTTAACAAATTCCCGTCCGCGCGTAGTCGGAATAGCTCTTTAGGATGCCAGAGAATAGGTAAGGAAAAAAACGTCTTGGTATTGAAACGATACCCCGCATTCTGTGTTCTGTTAGTCGATAAATTAATTACCAGATGCAGTGTGCAGACAACATAATGCTAGAATCACGAAGTAGAGTCCGTCCCACTGCATATTAGAGACATCACAGGCGATGCATCACCCTCGCGTCTCACCTGGAACAAAGAAGAGAAATGAGACCGATAAACAGAACTTAATTATATCAAAATTCTGGACTGATTGTTAAGGTAAAAAATATCCGTCGATTAAATTATAATACGATTAAGAAAGTTTGATAAGTAACTAGATGATGACTTTGCTCGGTTTTTTTTTTGATAACGCCATCTTGTTGTGTCTTTAAAGCGATTAGTTGCCCTCAATTAAGAAAAATAGTATTATTATTCGCCAATAGATGTCGGGAACAGTTGATTATTGAAAACACGAATAAAACAACATTTCCTGAAAATAAATCGTAGCTAGATCGATTTATCGCCCCCGAAATCCCCTGTATACTAAATTTTATGAAAATCTTTGGAGCCGTTTCCGAGATTCAGATTATATAAGTATATATTAATATACAAGAATTGCTCGTTTAAAGGTATAAGATATTGTCATCCTGCGGTTACATGGATACACACATTGTACTGGTGGTAGGACCTCTTGTGAGTCCGCACGGGTAGGTACCATCACCCTACCTATCTCTGCCGTGAAGTGGTAACGCGTTTCGGTTTGAAGGGTGGGGCAGCCGTTGTAACTATACTGAGACCTTAAAACTCATATCTTAAGGTGGGTGGTGGCATTTACGTTGTAGATGTCTATGGGCTCCGGTAACTACTTAACACCAGGTGAGCTGTGAGCTCGTCCACAAATCTATGCGATAAAAAAAAAGCATCCGGGAGTCGATATCATTTTTCGAATATTCCACCTCTATCAGATTCTTTTTTTTAAATTCCACTGGCATCAACAGTTTTTGAGCTAATTCCAAAAATATCTTTTTTAGAATCCTTAATGGTTTAAGTCTTTTGAAATTATTAAATGCGGGTTTGAAATTTTAGTACATTTTGTAGACCTCAGAACGAGTCAAACACGCTATCGTACGTATGTTAATTCGCAGCATTAAGAATTAACACGTTTTTGTTCTTTTTGGCTAGAATATAGATTGCTATAATGGTTTTTCTTTTTCCAAGATTTATCTGGTTATTAAAAAGCAACTCTAAGCATATTACAGGAGAAAGACTGTTTTTGTGTTGTAATTTCCAAAATTATGAAATAAAAGTTATAGTCTGTGAAGTTTCAACAGGAATAAGCACATGTTTCACAGTAAATACATATTTTATTATTGAGGGTCGTGGTCATGGCCTTGAAACAGATTGTTTTTTATAGTGCACCGCCATCTGTTCCTATCTGCAGCTGAGTGCAGAGCATCGTACACTGTGGTATCCAGGGCTGCACGAATCTGGTCCGTCCAACGGGTCGGGTTCCTGCCTCTTGGTCGCTTGCCCTCGACCTTTCCAGTGACCATCAATTTCTCTAAGTTGTCACTGTCTTTCCTTGCGATGTGGGCAAAGTATTCAAGAATCCTTCGCATGCAAATGGTGGAGAGTCTAATAATTCTCAATAATGAGGAACCGACGCAAGGAGGAGACATATTAATGAAATTCTATCAAGCGACAAGGGTAGGTATGCTTAGAATCATTCCTAATTTAACTATATACTTCGTTGACATCGGTATCGTATTTAACGACTTACAACAGTGAATGTGCGATAGAATTTGAGAGACTGCGACCTTTTGTCTTGAACTGAGTGGTATTGACGCTTTAGAATCTACGGTTCGTAATAACTTTGAACAAAACAGGATCAGTGTGCTTAGTGCGAGTTTTTTAACGTTTTCGATAGCGTAAAAGTTAACCCAATTTTGTATGCACTTGGAACAGCGCCCCTAGCGACAAACGTAGGCAAACGATTCCATTCCATACAAATTATGAGTTAACTTTTACGCTATCGAGAACGTTAAAAAACTCGCACTAAGCACAAAGAACGCGTCTGCCCTTCTCGACAACGATAATAAAAATATGAACGATTATTACATTGCTATCGTTCACACAGTGGTTAGGAACTATTTAGCCAGCAGACTCACCAATGTTAGAGTAGGTATTTTGGTTCAAAATATATTTGGCTGTTGGGGTCTAGGTAAATTTTTTCATTGTCTCGGCGATATGATTCTGACGTATCGATTATATGTACATATTAATTCTGAATAAATATCCAAATACGTGTTTCACGAAGTCCACTATTGTTGGTTGCAGTTGGGCATATTGTGAATAATACCACTATTTTCCCTTTTTCTGTCGCAAAGCAGCAGAGATATTGAGCTGATGTCTCAAAGTAAGAGACAGTACTCATATTATAATGGCTATTGGTAATGGTAGTACCAGTTAATTCGTGAGCTTATCTGCCGATCTCTATATAAAAACAAATCTGAAAATTTTGCGGCCCCGAGAGATATTGTATTGTTATTAGTTTAAAGAATTAGTTTGAAGTCGTCGTGGCCTAAAGGTTAAGACGTTCAGTGCATTCCTATCTAGCGAATGCAACGGTGTTCGAATCCCGCAGGCGGGTATCAATTTTTCTAATGAAATATGTACTTAACAAACGTTCACGATTGACTTCCACGGTGAAAGAATAAAAATCAAACCCGTAAAATTATAATTTGCGAAATTTTACTGGTGGTGGGATCTCTTGTGAGTCTGCACGGGTAGGTACCAGTAGTAATGTGTTTCGGTTTGAAGGGTGGGGCGGCCGTTGTAACTATACTGAGACCTTAGAACTTATATCTCAAGGTAGGTGGCGCATTTATGTTGTAGATGTCTATGGGCTCCAGTGACCACTTAACACCAGGTGGGCTGTGAGCTCGGCCATCCATCTAAGCAATAAAAAAAACCTTCATCTTATTTAGTGTATAAAGTAAAACACACTTTCATCTTAAAATCTCATTCGGAATCGGCTCATTAATTCAACTTACTACCCTCAGTTTTGGCCGTCAGCATTTTTAGGTATTCATATAAAATATTCAGCGTTCGTAAATCATGACGACCCATTTTAATTTTGTGTCACAAATGCAGACGACGTTTCTTTCCGCATTTCAAAACAGTTGTGTAAAAAAAAATGGGCAGGCCATCTCATAAGTTTAACATATAAACGGGAAGTTTTATTAAATTCTTTTTAAGTTTTTCTTTCTTTCTTCTTAATTTTTCTTATGTCAGAAGTGGTAGATCGCTTTGTGAGTCTGCCCTAGTTGGAACAGTCGCTCGGTTTACTTTTGTCGCCAAGCAACTGTTCCAATGTAATTATTTCATATTAGGTACATAAATGTATCAAAAATCTTTGCTCACGCAAGTAAAACGTATTTTTTTTCTAGTGAGTTAGTAACAAATTCTTATACCCCGGTCCTACATCACTGGTGGTAGGACCTCTTGCGAGTCCGCGCGGTTAGGTACCACCACCCTGCCTATTTCTGCCGTGAATCAGTAATGGGTTTCGGTTTGAAGGGTGGGGCAACCGTTGTAACTATACTTGCGACCTTAGAACTGATATTTCAAGGTGGGTGGTGCATTTACGTCGTAGATGTCTATAGGCTCCAATAACCACTTAACACCAAGTGGGCTGTGAGCTCGTCCACCCATCTAAACAATAAAAAAAACCCTAGTAGTATACTAGTTATTTTACTTTGTATTTAATTGCTCTCTAGATAGGCAAGCGAGCTCACGGTCCACTTGGTTTTAAGCTTTTAAGAGGCTATAGATATCAAAAAGTGAATGCGGCTACCTACGAAAAAGTCCCGACCGTATTGAATAGCGGCAATACCGTTCTACAAATGACTGCTTCACTGCAGAAATAGTCGGGATGGTGGCTTTTACTTGTCGAAGCCACCGATTTGTGCGGGCTAGCTATACTATCTATCACATGAATATTGTCATCACAAAACAGGAAGTAATTTTCTAGAAAATATTATTTTTCTATTGAAACTAAACCTGATCAAACGATGCTTCCACAAAATTTAACTCGATCAACAACATTGAAGAAGAACAACATAATCAAGTAAGATTATGTAACACGCTCCGTGAGTAACTTAATCCAAACATAATTAATCAATTACGTTGAACCAATTCAGTTGTATCGCAGTATATTATCACCTTGTTTTCAAGCGCCTGATAAATTCATCACTCTAACGAAGATAGTTATCAATAGAGTTACCAAACTTAAATTAACCAGCACGTAAGAGTGCGTAATTAGCTGGGGCATTATCGAAAAAGATTCGTTCTAAGTTAGATATTTTTTTTTTTTTTTTATTGCCCTTGTAGGCAGACGAGCATACGGCCCACCTGATGGTGAGTGGTTACCGTCGCCCATGGACTTCAGCAATGCCAGGGGCAGAGCCAAGCCGCTGCCTATCGAAGCATTATTATATTAAGCAGTGGGAAAAATAGGTCAATGTCGCGCAATTTTTTATTTCGTTGTTGTGTCGAATATCGTGTATGTGAGAAATTGGTATATTGACTTGAGGATTTTTGTTTTTTAATCGACTTCAAAAAAGAAGGTTCTCAATGCAACTGTCTTTTTTTGTATTTTTCATTTTTCCCATCGTAACTACGGTATAAGCAATTACCAAATATATGTCCACTACTTATTTATTTATTTTTTCCTTTTTTTATTGCTTAGATGGGTGGACGAGCTCACAGCCCACCTGATGTTAAGTGGTTACTGGAGCCCATAGACATCTACAACGTAAATGCGCCACCCACCTTGAGATATCAGTTCTTAGGTCTCAAGTATAGTTACAACGGCTCCTACCCTTCAAACCGAAACACATTACTGCTTCACGGCAGAAATAGGCCGGGTGGTGGTACCTACCCGCACGGACTCACAAGAAGTCCTACCACCGGTAATATGTATTATGTAGAAGGATTATCAGGGTGGCGACGACAATTGACACACTTTACACGAAATAATAATAATATATTATTCTCTTTAATACACGTTAGGACGGGTAGAATACGAATGAACAGAAATATGCTAACAGCCGGTATTTATACAATCATCTTGACCTATTTTAATACAAACTTAATAGGTAATATTAAACATTGTTTAACATAATTATGTGATTATTTACGCACAATAATTATTTAATAATATCGAATTATATAACATAAATAACATTGAAGGTTTATTAGGCCGGAAGCTGTCAAGCGGAAGGCGCCAATAACATATTATAAGTGAGTCGTCTATTATCAAAGGTGGCAATCTGTGCATTTCGACAAAAAAATGTTATTGATATGTCAATACAGATTGATTTGAATATAATCGTCTCCTTTAAAGAATACGTTTCAAAACCTGCATTAAATAAAGGTTAATACTTAACCTGTTATTTATCTAAGATGTCGTTCAGAAGAGTTTTGTGACTGCCAATGGAATACAAAGTCAATAATTCGTTTTTCTGATTTACCAATAATTGTCCAAAAGTCACATTGCCGGCTTTGATAATGGTCGACTCAAGTATAGAAATATGAATCAACTACGAATATTTACTTGATTATAAAATTACTAATTATATTATAAAACAATAATAAGTTCTATATATTGCCTAATCATTAGGTTGTACCTGAACTAGTTCGTAAATAATGGCTCACATGTAATGTGAGGCCGGAAGTGTAACATCGAGTATGTTAGCAATTTTTATAGTGATTTGAATGTTGCGCTATAACTGGTGATACAGTGTTTGCTGAAATCCTACATACAGGTACTGCCGTTTTGATTATTTTTGTTGCGAAGCCTTATTTGTTTCAAGTAAAGACCGAAAAAGTTGATTTGTCACAAATCAGGGCAAACAGTGTATGTTTTCTATTTACACAGTTACAAAAAAGGGATCATAAAATTTCCCTCGATGTTAACATGAAAATTCACGAAGGTTTTATTTACCATTTTGATACGGTCCCGAAAAGTAATCAACCTATCGAAACGAAACAAATTGGAGGCCCTGAACTTGGATAACCATTGGACGTGAGCCTACACAGAGTCATCGAGTTACCCAAGTGTTTCCGAGACAATTTTTACAACTTATTTCGGATTCTCTTTCCGTCAGTTGAAACACGAAAAGTGTATTATGTGAATTTGTTTGGGTTTTTTGTTTTATGTTTATTTCTCTTAAAAGAAGATAGCGTTGAAGGGCCATTGGTGTAGGACTTGTTTTTTCTATTTTCGAATTCAGGTAAAACGTGTTGTTATGTTATTAAAAACTTTACACCTCTTGTTTTTTATTCATTCATATAGTACAAATAGTAGTAGTAGTAGTAGTAGTAGAAATTAAAAAAAAAACTGTTTTTACATATAAAAAACTGTGGATACACGAAGTGTTAATCAAGCATTGGAATATTAATCTCGGTAGAGCTGGAAGAGAGTAGTCTGAATCGAATCCAAAAATAATGTATCAGTATTTTATTTTTCAAGAAAATAAGTAAGAATGTGCCAGCACATCAACCAAGGGGTTATGATAGTAATTCACCACATTATACAATATATTAAATCAGTACTTAAACTGGACACGGTTTTCATACGTTCATATAACAGTAATTTTTATTGTATCCTGAATGAAAAAAATATCTAAAAAGTTTTGAAAACGGAAAATACCTATACTCATTACAGTTTTGCACAAGACAATTTTGTTTAACTCCACTTAATTATGAAATTAGGGATCGTTAGGAAATAAATCATATTTTTGCGACTTTCTGTCTTTGATGAATACTAAAAATTATATGAAAATGTTTCAATAATTTGATTAAGTACATTGGCATAATATGCGTTTTTTTTATGATTGAATATTTACTGGTGGCCCGGAGGCCTTTCCAGTTTCACCAGGACAGGATAATATGCGTATCGACACATCATAGTGCACATGGCCTCTGTACAATCTTCTCTCGTACATTCTGCACGAGTGTGTTTAGTTCATTTACCTACTTTCGAAACAGCGGCATGGTCGTCTATTACAAATTAAAAACAAACACAATGGCTTGGCAATACGCCGGCCAGAAAAATTGTAGCGTTAAAAAAATAAGACATCTTTAGTGGTGTGGAATTAAAAAATAGTTGATTTAATATTTTTTTACTTGCTGTTGCTGGCAGATGGCCTAAACCATTAAAAGTGATAGCGACATAATCTTAATTACAGAAATAAATAGCTCACGAGCTGGTGAGTTCTGTGAACGAATTTAAGTCCGCATTTTACTATCGAAGAAAGAGTCGAAAGAATAAACTAAGAAAAAAAAATCTAACAAAATAAGTCTGCCTAGGCCTTTTACTATTTTAATACTTAACTATTGTACACTGACAATTAGTATGATCTAACGGCCTAGGCTAAGCATGGATTTGATAGATCGGGTTCGTAATACCCAGATTAGACGCCAAAACAAAAGTTACAGAGATTGGTAAGAGAGTACGGAATCTGAAATGGAGTGTGGCCTTGATAACAGATGGAGTAAGACAATGACGAAACGGTGGCCAAGACTAGGTAGATGTGCCGAAAGAACTACATGTGACATGGTAGACCCATGACATAATCAGGATAGCGGGACGAACGTAGATGAAAATGGCGTTCGATCGAGTATTTTAGCACAAAAAGGGGAGGTTTAAAAAAAGGGGAGATTTCATGTCTCATGGTTTGTGGCCACATTCAAGTTCTGATTTCCGTAGGTTCCGGTTACCACATAACAGGAGGTAAGACGTAAGTTAGTCGACTAATTTAGAGCACCGGTTTTCTCTTGTAATAAATGAAAGGAAGAAATGATGTCCGGTTTATTTCAGTCATCTTACTAAAAAGAAGAAAGCGCAGACCTGGAATACATATATACTTATTCTGGAGAGCAATAAAGTCTATTAGATAAATGCGGTAGTGCTTTATACCCTCTAAAAGCAAAGTGAAGCGTGTCTGTTAAGGACGATAGGGTAAGTACAGATGCGGCTTTTATGGTTTTTTTACATGAATACAGTTGAAATATAAACCTACTATGGTTTATAGTTTTGGATCAATGCATAGAATAAAAACAAATCTTTATGAAAACGGCTTAAGACATACGAAAAGAAATTGAACACCAAAATATATCGGTTTTTCGATCACAAAATAAAAGATGTTGCAAAAAATGGTATCAAAAGTTTCGCTGAGAATCCTTCGTAGTGTGGGTGCGGTTTGATAGGGCAGATCTTTGGACCTTTTTGGTGTCAAGACTAATTGTTTGGTGAACTAATTAAAGATAATATTATATATGACTGATGGCGTCAGCGACCTGTGCCATATTGTTATTACAAACGATGACGACAGCGAGACTGACGTCATCTGTTAGTTGTTGTCATCGCCTTCCATAGAGAGAGTAAATAAAACTCACTTTTCCAATGAATTCCATTTATTAAATTTCAAGCGTACAATAATAACACTAGGGAGCTCCGCCTCGTTCGGCTGTTCGAGACAGAATGTGCTGTGCGTCGTTGGGTCTTCATGTCCCCTTACGGGGCCACGGATCGAGCCTCGGGAAAATCCCCTCTGCCCGGGCTTGGACTACCTGCCTAATGAGGCAGAGGTGATGTTTTTGACGGCCACCTACTAGATGGACCGACGACCTAGTAAAAAGTGCTGGGTCTCGTTGGATGCAGGTGGCAATGGACCGGTCGCACTGGAAATCTATTGGAGAGGCCTATGTTCAGCAGTGGACGGCGATAGGCTGAAATGATGATGATGATGATGTTTTTGCTGGAAGGCGATGAAATGAATGAGGCGATGACATTGTGGTCTGATAATGAAGGATGGTAAAATGATAGATAGATGATGTATATGTAAGTGTTGTGCAGCAATAGTCACTCGTATTTATAGTCAAAGTGGCGGTTTCTTAGTCGTGAATTCTTATGTATACCGTCTTAAGCAATTGTTTACATGAGTTGGACTTCCGATAGTCAACCAACTATGTCAATATTAAGGAGACAGTTAACTTTAACTAATCTTAGTTAACTAAATAGTACGTACAGGGTGTCCCAGAAAGAATGAATAATCCTGAAACACCTCATAGTCGAGCTATTGGGGATATATATATTGACGCAACGTCTATCTAACTATCTATATTACATTATAATATATTAAAATTAAAATATGAATATCATTTTATATAATATTATAATATGCATATATGCATATTATATTAATTGATTATTAGCAATGCATTACATAAGATTTTAGAGGGAATAGGCGATAAAATCCAACGGGCCTGAATACTTTTTCGGAACACTTCAGTGAATGGCAAAAAGATAAATGCGTTAGAGAAAGGTTGATGGACATAAAAAAAATGGTGGAACTTAATGTAATAATTCAGTTCCAACCTACACACGCACGTTACCATTATATATATAGTACGTAATATTTCGAGGACTTGAATAATCTATCGAAGACGATAGTTAAAGTAATACAAAAAAGGATTTATAAGCTTATGAAATCTGGGCCTATACAACGTTTTTTAATGTTGTCTTTGATGTGGGCATCTCACACGTTTCAATTAGGTTTTCCGATCATTGTTGTTTTAAGGCTTAGTACATTTCTATGGCTATAATTTCGCCCGAACGTACACTTGTGTGAAATAAAGTGGACATACAGTTGAGAGTGAACTCTCCTCAATTTGTACAACTTACTTAAAATTGTATTAAAGCAACAATAATAAAAAAGTAAAATAATTCTGCACAACAAATGTCAAATATTATTTGATCCAAATTCAAATTTAAACTAAGAACAACTTATTGGCAGTGTGCGTAATACAATTAACTGATAACCACGTCTGATAATGAACTCTAATACTCAACGTAGTAAGAACCAATTAAATTGTTTCTTGCCAATGTTATTTTAGGACTACGAGAGAACTAAAACGAATTATACGGTTGTTCAATTTTATCATTTATCTTTACTCTTTGTAGTTACAAATGATTACCCTTACTTCGTTAGAATAAAGTAATTTCATCTTTTTTGTTTATAGATAATATGTATGTGATAATATTACTAAGCAATACATGGTAATACAAAAAATATATCGGCTTTCATATCGGTTTTAGAAAATATACACCCATTTAAGGAACTAACTTAAATATTTTTGAAGTATTCGCTATGTATTTAACAAATATTTCAAATCGGAATCATAGCTTTAAAAATCCTTTCCTTTCAATCTTTTATAAATGTCACCTGTCCATTTAATAATTTCTAATTTTTCTACGACCTAAGTACAATGTTTCCTAAAGCACGTTCGGATTTTTACATATCACTTTGATAAATAAGATTTAAATTGTTCAAATCATGACTATCCTTTCCCCATCATGCTTTGAGTTGATTAGAAAAAAATATTAGAAAATAGAAATAAGAAATTAGAAATTATTAGAAAATAGCTGACCCGGTAGACTTCGTAGTGCCTCAATTGATAAATAAAAGACCTAAACTTTTGTATAAAATAAACTTAAAACAAACAAAAGGAATATTTTATATTTATATTTATCTACCTTTTAAACCTTCTCTGGACTTCCACAAATAATTCAAGATCAAAATTAGCCAAATCGGTCCAGCCGAGTTCTCGAGTTTTAGCGAGACTAACGAACAGTAATTCATTTTTATATAATATATAGATTATTATTAGAAAAAAAGTTATTAGAATAGTATTTTGAGGTTAACAAGTGTGGTTATTGTATTTTTGTAACAAGAGCGGCGAGGTATTACACAATACCGCCAAATATTTTGTATGTTCTGTTATTTTAAAATTATACGGATGAAGTGAAGTTTATTTATGTGAGACTGTAATGATTTGGAATGAAATTAAATGAAACGAGATGTGGTGAACTGAAATAACGTCTTAGTAAAATGGTGGTTATTTACTGAGACCTCAGTGGACTTTTTCGAAGAATTCGAGAAGCCACGTCAAGAGACTTTGTTTAATTTTCCCACAGATGCTAAGCAGTTAATAAGCCACTGTTATTACACGTTTAAGCCTGATAAAAAACCTAAGTTAACTAAATAAAAAATTCACATAACTTCATTTATCGCGTTTACGCAAAAAAGTCCTTTGAGGTCATCAGTAAGATCAAAAGAAAGCCAATGCTAACGTCATGTGAGGATAATCAAGGTCAAATATGTTTGATGAAAACAAATGGTAATTAAATATTGTTTCTCATTGAAATTCCTAGAAAGTATTCCTAGAAATAATTTTTCAATAAAATAAAATTAAGGCCACTGATCTATTTCAATAAAAAATTAAGGTGTTTTTTGCCTATTTGTCTCTCATTATGTACTTAAACCAGTAATGCGATTATATTGAAACTAAGTCCATTTCTTTGTGGCACTTTAAGATTCCACTGCGTAACGTTTCATAAAATAGATCTATTTTATAAATTTAATAATAGTCACAACAAAACGCGGCTGGGTTTTAATAGTGTAATAATATATTAAAACATAATTTTTTATTTTATTTTCAAAATCAGTTCTTTAAAGTCTGATCACAAGAGCCGGTGAGACGACTTTTAGCGTGTGAAATTCGTTAACTTGTTAAAAATATACAAAGTAGTGCTCGTTAATAAAAAATGTACCGCATAATAACAGTCGTGCTTACTAAGAAAAACTGCCAAAGTTTTGTGCTATTTACGCTACATACATATTTGACGGAAAAATTTAAACCACTTTTTTGCATGAAATTGTTTGTGAAAGTTTGTTCGCTGTGGCAATATAAACTGTGAATTTCTAAATCCAATTTGTATAATAGCATATATATAATAGCTTATGATGTAGGTCTGTATGTAAGATTAGGGCTGCCTGGTGTTAGTGATTACTGACTGCTTTTTTGACTAGAACGCAGCGATGGTTATTACCAATGATTGGTAATAGAAATGGGCAGGTAATGTTTGAGTAAGCTATGGTTTACCTCAGTATTTTATTAGAATCTTAATTAGAAATATTTTTAGGGTTTAATTTCGCGTCTTTTAATGTCACTATATTAATATTATTTACTGGTGGTAGGACCTCTTGTGAGTCCGCGCGGGTAGGTACCACCGCCCTGCCTATTTCTGCCATGAAGCAGTAATGCGTTTCGGTTTGAAGGGTGGGGCAGCCGTTGTAACTATACTTGAGACCTTAGAACTTATATCTCAAGGTGGGTGGCGCATTTACGTCGTAGATGTCTATGGGCTCCAGTAACCACTTAGCACCAAGTGGGCTGTGAGCTCGTCCACACATCTAGCAATAAAAAAAAACCAATGTTTCAAATACTTTACATTTTCCGTAGTCACGAAAGGCGACGACAGTGCCCTTAGTTGATGTAAAATTGGTCTTGACTATGTATATAGTAGCATGTATGGCTTGTGAAAACCGAAAAAAATATCATTTTAATTTTTACCCATCAAATCTTCGCTAATGACCTACGGAATGAAAGAAATACACCATGTCATAAAAATTATGCCCGAAAAACTTATTTACGTCCAGAATGTGGCTCACGTTTAGGTAAGCATTAATATCATACCTATTACTAGATGAATATTACGACTTGAATGTAGGAGAGCTATTATTTAATAAAATTCATACAGTTTTCCTATTCAGACAGCAAGACGAGTTTATACATCACCTGAATTATTTATCGGAGCCGAATTAGATTATGACGTCACAAGATGAATACCGTCAATATCCTTGAGAAATGAATAAATTCGAATTATCCGACTCAGCTTATAACTATTATAATAAATATTACAAAAAAAAAACGTGTCTAAAATGTTACTAATTAAGTCGACTACACAAGCGCACGTAACGCTCTAGGGAAAGCTTACGTCACTTATACGTGACTCGATACCTTTGCTCCCGTATTGTTTTGGCAAATAAGGCATCTCTTAAATAAGCGGTAAACAGAACCAGAACGACATGTATAGAACAAAGGATAAACAGGACTAGTTGTGGCATATTGTCTGCGTATAATTAAGCTGCGTTAATGAAGTTTGTTACAGTAATCTTTTAATGAGATATTTGATATCGCCGTAGTCTGTCTCCTGAATACTTTTCCTTTATCAAAATAATTTGGAGTGATTTTAGCATTATTATATTTCACGCTTTTATATATCACATATTAAATTATGTACTAGTAGTACCTTGATTCACCCAAATCTATGGTCTTTAACTAAATGCACAGATTTATGAACGAAATAAATTCTATTAAATGTTAAACTTGATTTCCCTTCTGATTTTAGGATTATAGCAACATAATTCAATGTGTTTGTATAAATATTCTTCTTTTCTAAAAATAGAAATATAGTAGTGGATTTATGGTCGCGTAAAAATATCATTTCAAGTTTGAATTACGATGTCAGATTCCTAAGCAAAATGGAGAATCATAATTTTATTGATCTCTTGAATATTTTCGTGTGTTGTAAAAGTATGTGTGCTGTAAAATTTTTATAGATATGTGCTTCTAGTTTATACACAGGTACTGTACATAAAGCATATTAAAGTAGTATGAATCTATTTATGAAAACTATACATACATATATACATACATACCTACATATGTATACTACCACAGTCATCCGTACCACGAAAGTTGTATACTATTCAAAACATCAGAAATGATATAATGATAATAAAAAACGCGAGATTAAATCGTAAAAAGAGTTTTAATTAAGCATACCACTGGCGAAAACCGAAGAAAATAGCATTATCTCTTTATTCAAAATTCTAAATAAGCTTAACAACACAAGATAAATATGAAATTCTAATACTGGAGTGTTTTTTTTTTATTGCTTAGATGTGTGGACGAGCTCACAGCCCATCTGGTGTTAAGTGGTTACTGTAGCCCATAGACATCTACAACGTAAATGCGCCACACACCTTGAGATATAAGTTCTAAGGTATCAGTATAATTACAACGGCTGCCCCACCCTTCAAACCGAAACGCATTGCTGCTGCTTCACGGCAGAAATAGGCGGGGCGGTGGTACCTACCCGTGCGGACTCAGAGGTCCTACCACCAGTAATTACGCAAATTATAATTTTGCGGGTAAGATTTAAAATTGAACTACCAGAAAAAGTAGGCAATATTAGAGATTGAAGGTGCTTTTAGGTACCACAAGTACCGGGCACTCCTCTCGTCGAACCCATCGCTTGCGACGAAGGTTTCAGGGATTAAATTAACCCTCAGACACAGCCCACTGAGTTTCTCGCCGGATCTTCTCAGTGGGTCGCGTTTCCGATCCGGCTGTAGATTCTGCGAAGCACTGCTCTTCTTAGAAGTAGGAATAGCAAACTCGTTAGAACCCCGTGAACTCACCTGCTCGCTAGGCTACCAGCTTAAGTAGGAAAAAAAGAGGTTGAATAGAGTCATATTTTTAAAATAACGTAGTTTTTTGAACTACACTTTTCATCAATTCGCTTCCAACTAAAACCATAAAACTGTTGACAGTTTTGATTGGATTTTTTTTTTGGTTTAATTGGTAACTAAATAATTTGATCCTTAAACATGAACTGAAAACAAAGATTTCAACAAAGTAATTGCCCTGCAAAAGTAAATCTGTGGTCGTCGTGGCCTGAAGGATAAGACGTCCGATGCATTCGTGTTGAGCGATGCACCGGTGTTCGAATCCCGCAGGCGGGTACCAACTTTTCTAATGCAATACGTACTCCACAAATGTTCACAATTGACTTCCACGGTGAAGGAATAACATCGTGTAATGAAGATCAAACTCGCAAAATTATAATTTGCTTAATTACTGGTGGGCGGGTAGGTACCACCAGTTTCAGTACTAAGACGTTTTCTTTTTCCTTACCTATTCTCTGGCATCCTAAAGAGCTATTCCGACTACGCGCGGACGGGAATTTGTTAACCTTGAAAGAGCGTTCCACGTTGTCATTTATACATGTCGTCATTTATATATGTCATTTATTTTGTACTGGTGGTAGGACGTCTTGTGAGTCCGCACGGGTAGGTACCACCACCTAGCCTATTTCTGCCGTGAAGCAGTAATGCGTTTCGGTTTGAAGGGTGGGGCAGCCGTTGTAACTATACTGAGACCTTAGAACTTATATCTCAAGGTGGGTGGTGCATTTACGTTGTAGATGTCTATGGGCTCGAGTAACCACTTAACACCAGGTGAGCTGTGAGCTTGTCCACTCATCTAAGCCATAAAAAATAAAATTGCGTTTTTAAAAACATAATAATCGATTTAAGTAGAAGTCAACGATATAGTTAACCCAAATTTAAAATAGAAGTTTTTAGTTAGATGATACGAAATGAAGAAGGAATACCCCTTTTTTTTTTTTTTTTTTTTTTTTTTTCCACAGGAGAAAATCGCCGGATCCCCACCCGCACAGCAGGTGGGGTATGTGGGAGTCGAACCTCACTAAAAACTCCTGCCGCTCACAGCCGGCGCCCTACCCCGGACCGGGTGGGAACCCAGTCGGAGCTATTGAGACGGCGGGACAGGGTTTACGCAGTGCACATTACATCCATCCCGCCGTCCCCCAGACGCCGGACCGGCGGCCGCCAGCAACACGACCGCCGGTTCCCTCGGTCGACGGGCCAAGAGCCCGATTGATAGCGCCGCGCTACACCTTCCCGGTCGGGGGAACGCGGTCGGGGGAACGCGACCTACCACGCCGCCCCACGCCTAGGTTGCTCCCCGCACAAAGCGGGTGGAGCTCGAAGCCCTTAGGGGGCCGGGTCACGGACGGGACCCCGGTCCCGACCCCCTGCTCGGCGGCGGCGGGTTTCTGCGTAGTGAGGAGAGCTTTGCCTCACTCGCCCCGCCGCCTCCTTCTGCGAGATGGTGCACTCGCAGAAGTCGAGCATAGCCTTCCAAGACTCGTCGCCGCCAAGCATCGACGCCACGACGCCAGGCAGCGACAAGTCTGGTCCTATCTTTGCGACAAGGACACGGCGCTGCACCTCCCATGCGGGGCAGACAGCGAGCGTATGCTCCGCCGTGTCCAGGTCGTGTCCACAATGGTGGCACCTCGTCGTCGGCTCAGCTCCTATCCGGTGCAGGTACTTTCCGAAGCATCCGTGCCCAGTCAGCACCTGCACCAGACGGAAGGTGAGGCGTCCTCGGCCACGATTCACCCAGTCATAAAAGACTGGGTAAACCGCCTCGACGGTCCGTAGACCCCACGTGGGGTTGGCCAACCGCCTCGACCACGATTCGAGCACGGACCGCCGAGAATGGGCCTTCCGCGCCCGCAGCTCACTTTTGGAGGGACGCGCCACGCCCAGAGCACGAAGCTCACTGCGCCACCGATAGTCGGCAGCGAGCGACTCCGCCTCCAGTTCCCATGGCGGCGTCCCCGCCAACACACACGCCGCCTCGAATGAGACGGTGCGATATCCACGGATGACCCTGATAGCAACGGTGCGCTGCGGCCGACGCAGGAACCGAGCCATAGTAGCCCGATTGCGCGGCTCAGCCCATACAGGCGCACCGTACAGGGCCATCGATCGCACCACCCCAGCGTAGAGGCGGCGTACAACCTGATCCGGCCCCCCGATATTTGGGAGCAGTCGGTTCAAAGAACCGGCCGTCCTCATTAACCGGGGGACCAGTTCCGCAAAGTGAGCACGAAAAGCCCACCGGCCGTCCAACACGAGGCCGAGGTACCTTAACTGCACCCCGACCCCTATCCGGACGCCCCCAACCACGATGTGGGCGTCGACAGGTGGCGCTCTCCGCGGCCCGTGAAACCACAAGGCCTCGGATTTACTGAGCGCCACGTCGAGGCCCAGTCTCTTTATCCTCCCGACGACGAGGGCCACTCCCGCTGTGGCGAGACGGGCAGACTCTCTATAATCATCCCCCCGGGCCACGACCAAAGTGTCGTCCGCGTAACAAATAACACGGAGGCCCGGGAGGAGGGCACCCCTCAGCACCCAGTCGTACCCGATGTTCCACAAGAGGGGTCCGAGAACCGACCCCTGTGGAACACCACGCACGACCGGAAAACGGTGAAGGGTCCCACCGTACCCGGTACATTCGACCGACCTGGCCTCCAAATAGGAGCCAACCAGCCGGCGGAGGTAGAGGGGCACTCCATGCCTCTCCAGTGCCCCCCCTATCACAGACCAGGGCAGGGTGTTAAATGCGTTGGCGATGTCAAGAGACACCGCCAGCGCCACCCCACCCCGTGAGACAGCCTCGTCCGAGAGGGCCCGCACGCGAAGTATCGCATCCACGGTCGAACGGCCCTCCCGGAAGCCGAACTGCTCCGCCGACAGGTCAGGTCCAACCCCGACCAGGTGCTGAACGATGCGGGCAGCCAGAATACGCTCCAGCAATTTTCCCGCCTCGTCCAGCAGTACGATAGGACGATACCCGGCGGCTGTATCTACCGGGCGCCCCTCCTTTCTTAACAACACAAGTCTGCCCGTCCGCCAGAGCAACGGAAACCGTCCCGACTCCAGGCAACCATTAAATAGCTCCAGGAGCCGGTCCCCCAGGGCATCGAGGGCCAAGGCCAGCACCCGGCCATGGACTCCGTCCGGGCCGGGGGCCGTGTCCTTTGCAGTCATCCTGACAACGGCCACACGGAGCTCTGCCCCAGTGATACGGGGCACCTCAGCAGGGGCTTCGCCGTCGATGGCGTCCGACGGCTCACCCATAGCAGGGGGAACAAAATCCTCCCGCTCCTGCGGGAACAACGCCGAAACGATGTCCCGCAGCTGTTGAGGCTGAAGTCGCTCAGTCAAAGGGGGGGCCCACGGGCGCAGTTTGCCGCGCACCAGCCTATACGGGCTCCCCCATGGATCCGCTTCGAGCGCCTCCAAGAGTCTCTCCATGTTCTGCTCCTTAGCCCGCCTGATGGCCAGCCGCAGGGCGTCCTTCGCAGCACGATATTCGCCGTGCAGCCGGGTCTCCTCCTCCGCGAACGCGACGGGGCCGTCGCGCCGCAAGTGGCGGCGACGGCGGTGTCTAGCGCACCGACGGCTCGCCCGAATGGAGACTGCACGCAGTCTCGCAATTTCGGGCGACCACCAGGGCGACTGCCGCCGTCCACAATGCCGAGGGCCGACCCGGGGCATCGAGGCATCGCATATGCGGTGCATCGCGCCGCGGAACCATTCGGCCTCAGCCTCCACGTCGAAAGGGTGTGGACGCATGGGCGTCCACGCCGCCACTATAGAGGCCTCCACCAGGAGCTCCTTCTTCAGGAGCTTCAATGCCCACCTAGGGAATGATCGGGACGCACTCCGCGGGGGGTTAACCCCGCGAGCGCCTGCGGCCGGCGTCGGCGCGGGAGCGGAAAGATCGAACCGGATATACCGGTGATCCGACAACGATTCCGCCCCCACCACCACGCCCCAGCCCAGGATGCGCTGTGCGATGGACGAGCTCGCGAACGTCAAGTCCACGATAGACTCTCCCATCCACCGCACGCATGTCGCGACCGAGCCCCTGTTAACGATACAGAGATCGGCCGCGACCGCCCACTCCTCCAACAGCCTACCACGAGCGTCCGTGGATGGGGAACCCCAAGCGACAGACTTCGCATTGAAGTCCCCCGCCAGTATCACCGAACGGGGAGAGAGGTGACGAGCGATCACCTCTAGCCCGTCCAGAAACCGCTCGAACTCGACGGTAGGCCGATTTGGAGAGAAGTATACCCCGATCACGACGGTATTTTCTAGTTGTACCGCGACGATCCCGGGGCCCCTGGTCACCATCGCCAGGGGAGGAATCATCGCGGATCTTCTTATATGTATGGCCGCCAAGCCATCAACGTCCCCAAACCAGCAGTCGTCCGCTGGGGGAACGAAGTACGGCTCGGCGACCACAGCCACGTCAATTGACCACTCCGCCATAGTCTGGAGCAGCATGTCCTGAGCCCCGGCGGAGTGGTTCAAATTTCCTTGGAGGAAGCGATAGGTGTGATCCATTAAGGCTGGACCACATCCATCGCCCCCTCCCCTACTCTATTGTCCCCGCTATCGGGCTCGAACGCCTCAGCGGGGGCCAAAGTGTCAGCCGGTGCTCCCCCGGCCGACCGCTTCTTTTGGCGCCGCTTAGCTTGGCGGCGCCAATTTCGAATTGCATTTTTGCCGGCCGGGGGGCATGCCTTGCCCCCGGTCCGGTGATCAGCCTTGCGTCCGGCCGCCGCGCATAGTGAACAATGCGGCGCAGCCAAGCACACGGCCGCCTTGTGTCCAGGCTGACCACAGCGGAAACACAGTCCACTGCGGTCAACCGCACTCACGCACCTGGCGAGGCAGTGCCCAGTGCTGAAGCACCTTAGGCACCGCCAGGCACGCGGTTCTAGCAGGCGCACGTGGGCTGCTACCCAGCCCACGCGCAACCTGCCCGGATCCCCCGACGGTCTCCCAGGCGGAGGAGCAGCCAGGGCGACGGCCGCCTCTACCGGGCAACGTACCCACACGGAGCCGGCCCCGGTATAACCAGAGCGCAGCTCGCCTACGGTTATATTCTGCGGGGCACAGTTGCCCTGGGCAGCGACGGCCGCCGCCACCTCATCCCTGGTGGTGCAGTCGTCCAGGCCGGTCACTCTCAATTCAGCCATCTTGACCGGCCTATGCACCCGCACCTCCTCTTCAGGCAGAACCATACGGAGCCTTGCCGCCAGACGCTCCGCGATGCCGGCACTGTCGGCAACGGGACATTCTAGCAGCTTGGCCCCATTGGCTGTCTGCCTACAGCGGAGGCCCTCCCCCGCCCCGATCTCATCCAGGTCAACTGCCGCGCGCGCCCGAGCAATAACATCTCCGTATGTCATGCCCTTTGCTTTGGCAGCCGGCAGCAGCGTTAGGACCACTGCCGCCGATCGCGGCGCGCGCGGTGGCTTCTTTGTTTTTTTGTTTTTATTTTTATTTTTGGCGGCTACAGGCGCTCGACCCTGTTGGGGAGCAGCATGAGCCGCCGTGGCCGCGGGCGCTCCACCCACTTGTGGAGCTGTCAATGGGGCCTTCTTGTTACCCCGCCGGGCCACCACGTTCCACCCCTCGTCTATGTTAGACGGAGGCGGAGACAGCGGACGGGGCTGGGGTGCTTGCGATGGTCGTTTCGCGTTGGCACCGCCCCCTCGTTTGGTTCTATCCCGTCCCGGGCCCAACTTAGTAGCTGGAGCCCGTACGGGGGCGGGGCGAGCGGCTGGAGTACCCGACACCGCGGCATATGCCGGTCGCCGAGCGTCAGCCGGAGCAATGAGCTGCGCCTCGAGGGCCGCCAGCCTGCCGTCCAGCCTTTCTAGTACAACCTGGACAGTGCGACTGATGACCTCGTCCAGGCTGAACTTTCCAGCTAGCTCCCGTGGCCCCACGAGTGCCTGCTGCCGCTTGGTAACGGTCATCTCTCTAGTGCGCGGTGACGGGAGACGTCGACGCTGCTCAGCCGCGCGCGGTGGCGGCAGCACAGGCCACCCATCGCCAGTCAGCGCCGGAGAACGGTGACTCCGAGGGGCCCCGGCGATACATGACGTCGCTGCCGGTACAGGAACCGGAGGAGTCCGCAACCCAGTGGCCCGGGGCAACGCGGGCGACGGCGTCGACGCCGCTGCCCTCCTCGAAGCAGCAGCCTCATCACCAGGCTGCTGTTGGGCTTGAAGTAGTGCTCGAAGCCTCGAATTCTCCGCCATCAGCTGTACCACCTGGTCATTGGCGGAAGCAACCGAAGGCAGAACCTTCGAGACCTGCGAGACCACCTCTCGCAGCTTACGGCCAGCGGCTTTGGTCTTAGTGCCGTTGGCCGCATATGACTTGACGGTCCTCATGGCCCTGTCTATGACCAAGGCAGGGTCTTGAAGGCCGCCATCTTCCTCCTCTGTCGTTCGCCCGTCCAGTGAGGCGACAGACATCGACACCGATGACTGCGCCGGTGACGGCGCGCCCCTCCTCCGGGCGGGTCTTTCTTTAGGTGGCGGCATGTCCTCCGCAGCAGAGGCCGCATCGGAGACTACCAGTACCTTCTCCGGCGGGGCATCTGCGCCAGAGGATGACGCTGGCTCCCCTCCCCCCTCGCGTGAGGAAACTCGCTGGGATTTCCTTTTCCGCCTTATCTTTTTGGCGGTTGTCTCTTTCGAGCCAGCCGCCTCGCTGTCACTGACGAGCCCAGAAGGCGTCAAGTCAGCGCTGGCGTATCTCTGTTCGACGGGTTTTCCGCTGCCCGTCACACAGCCCCCTTCGTCCTGGCAAGCTTTGCCCCCCCCAGAATACGCGGGGCTGCGTGCTCCCACCAAGGTGGAAGCACGGAGGGATTCTCCACCTAGGGTGGTACCCTCCTGGGGTAATTTTTGTAAAAACTTTGCCATCATTAATTTTTCCTTTGATATTTAACCAGGGGTCGGTCCCCTGGGACGGCCCTCACGACTGGACTTCCTCCAGCCACTCATCCCATCACCGGGCACGTCACAAGCTTAGGATTAGGGCATTTTTTATAGAGGTTCGCATCCTCGCGGCCCCTGCTAGGCAGCGGCCCCCGTCCCCTACTCGGTAGGGATTACGGTATGCTTCTACGAAGCCACGCCGGTAAACCGGTACCCCCCTCTGGAGGGCCTTCCCCTGTAGCTGCCAAGAGGCAACCGGGGACATGGCAACCAGCGACCGGAAGGGAGTGCCCTCCGGTTCACTTCTCATCCTCTTGGGGTCTGCCATTACTGACAGACCCACACGTCTGACCATGATGTGGCCACGCCGGCGTACTGGTACCCCCCTCTGGAGGGCCTTCCCCTTTAGCAACCAGAGAGCTGCCGGGGACATGGCCTAGCATCCAAGAGGGCTCCAGAAGGGAGCCCTCGCCCCCTTCACGCACCCTTTGTCCAGCAAAGGTGGGAAAAAGGGAACACGGTATGCAGTCTACTTAGTTCGCGTCACCCCTGTGCAGACAACGCTGCTCCACGGTGTCGGGGTGCACGCTTAAGCCCCACCGCCACGACAAGGCGAGACCACGCTTAGTGGGGAAGGAATACCCCTGATTGCTTTTTAGAATCAAATTCACGAAAACAGCGAACGATATTAAACGTCCATAAATTATAAAGAAAACAAACATTCAAACCCAACGATGAGGTTTAATCCCACATAAATTTGACCGCGTTCTTATTTACAAAGACATTACTACGTTATTCAAACGTCCTAGATTTTAATTTGATATAAAATTCAATTTTAACAGCAAATCAGTTTTATTTCTAACGAGTCTAGTAATGGAATTAATGAAACTTCTAATATTTGACGAGTTATTTTCATAAACCGGGTGCTCGGATTAAAGTTTGTGAACTGAATTTTGGAACGATTTCAGCAAGTTAAAGTTATCCCGTTTTAGTTTAAATCTCACTTTATTCAAGTCTGGGTTAATACAGTTAATATTTGTGTAGTATTAAATTTTTGTTTAAGGTTAACAAATGATTTATCTTGTGATACCTTAATGAAACATTGAAATTTAATTAAATATGCGAATCTTTCATTCACACGTTAGAAATCAGATCGCACTATTGTTTTCGCTTCCCCTTTGACATAAGAGGCTAGACCTTTTTTACTTCGGCGCTTTTTGAATTCATATGTACCTAAGTCGAAGTTCACAGGTGCTTAAGGGTTGGTAAGATAGTGCAAAGTGTTGGTTGACCCTCCTTGGAATTGTGACGCTATGACAGAATATATCGGAGATCCGTTTTGGCGAGCTATAGACATAATTAAAACTTCTTTCTTCTTTAATCAATCGGTGATGGCAAATATTCTCGAAAAGTTTTTTCAAGCCTTAAAATGTCGATCAGAATTTCGGGCCTCCCTGGTGAGGACTGGCTGCCGTTGTTCATAGGCAACGGCAATGCCGGGACCATATCTGAGCAGCTATTTACCGCTTAAAGCAGTGTCTTGGTTGTGCCTTTGGCACCCATCAACAGGTGGAGCCTATACCCATCTGACGAAAAATCCAAGAAAAAAGGAAAAAAAAATGTTGGCATTTAAGGGACTCCCGGTTGGCGGTGTATCGCGTTCTGACCCAGCAGGCAGGTTCTCATCCAGCGGGGTATCCTGGAACATCAGCGACACCCCCAGGCAATCTCATGGGCTGACGTATTGTGGCTACTGGCGTCGTAGGTCGTTGACGATCACCTTGAAGACTCGTCAGTCGGTCCTCTTCAGGATGGCGTCGCGAGTCTGGTTGTAGTGTTGAACGCGGGAGCTCCCCTACTCAGACTCGGGATATTGGACTTCGGGTGGGAGAGTGCAAGAGGAATCGTTTGGTGGGTAGGACCCTAAAAACATTCCTGGGTCCGCGGTCTGCTTTCAACATCTACGGACCATCAAGACCCTCATACCCCGCGTTTCCCCTGGGCGTGGAAACCCAACGCAAAAGGTTCGGCACGCGTCCAAAATTTGTAAGAGACTGACATAAAAGCTAATATTCAGCAAAGGAAAAAAACAGTAATTTCAATTTCTACCTAAACCTACTTAATATACGTAAACAAAAAAAGAAATGCTGCAGCTTTATTAAAAGAAAACAGGGGAAATATGAATAAATCTATGTAAACCAATAATTCTAAGTTAATTTTTCATTTTCTGTCTGAATGTTGGCAATAGAAGCTCTATTATAGTGATATCTTTTGAATTTGGCTTTTTAACAGTTCTGATTTAATTTATATTATTGCAATAGCCGAGCATTTTTCCACTTTTTTCGTCGACTTAAAATCTAAATAAAGAGCTTTTCCAAATTGATTCACCGGTTCTGTTTTGTTTCAAAATGTATAAAACTGCAGACTTAAATCGAATTCATCATCGAAGTCACAATTTTAAATTTTATGTTAAGGTTGTAGAGTATAAAACTTATTGAAAATCACAATAAGAAGATCAAAAGTAATCTGTTTGTACTGTAGAGCGTGTCAAATGAACGTAATATACTTAAAAAGCATTACCATTTTTTGAGGTCGTCGGATAATTAGCAGACCTTTAAATAAACACTTTCTAAGTTTAAATACTCAAGCATAAGTAATAAGCTTTTTAAATCGTTCTGGGATTACGTTGAGCTTTTGACCATTGTTGTCAAGAAAAATAATAATTCAACGTTATTGTGGGCCAATGCTACTCAATATAGAATACTTGGAAAAAAAAAAGCAATTTCTGTACTTTGGTATTACTGAGGCAGGGGAAGCGGACGATGAGAAACGTCCTCTGTGCGATAATGGGACGAGTAAATTATGTGCCAAGCCAAAGGTCTGATGGAAAACTTCTTACAAAACATTATTCCTAGTATGGCCTTTTTTCTTTCTGTGTAAAGAAATATAGAATAACATAGTATATGTTATATTGGTAAAGATATTTAGAATGGTATTGTTATATTAAAGTCAAATACATAAAATTAGATCTACGGTTAATGCTAATTTATCGATCCCAACATCGACCGATGGCGATTTTAAAGGTAGCAAATATCATAAAGGTTACTAAGCAGGACATGCTACCAAGCTATAAAACGAAGCATTCCCTTAGGAACATTACTGTTAGACTTAGACTTAGATTGTATCTTCTGTCAATGTTGAAAGCACTATGACAAAAGTCATTGGAAATATATAAAGAAAATCTGACAAAAGTTGAACGATTTTATTTTTCATTGCTTATAAAAATATCTTAGTGAAAAAATAATAAGTTATAATAAATGAAATGAACTGACATAAAGAGATAAAGTTACCTAAATTACAATGTGAATAGTAATTCACCTCAGGAGGATTACATTTAGCTTGTCTTCTAGAAATTAAAGCATATGGCATATATAAAAACAGTATAATTTACCATATTAACACTAAAGTTTATGAAAAGACTAGTATCTTACATTATACTTTTGTTAAACAAAGATGAGAATTTGTTGTTGAAAAGAACAAATATTAAGGAAAAATATCATTTTACAAGGATGGCGCATGTCATGTTGGGTATATTCCAAGTACTAACGCTAAGCGTGGCGACATTTAAGAAGATATCCTTGCCTCGTTTTTACGACTTATTATTTAGGTACTGCTGGAACTTCGAACGACATACCAGCCGTGCTCCAAGACAAAAATACGAAAAGAATTCTCGGGTAAAAGTATTTATAAAATTTAAGCAAGGAACAAGACTTTTTCCTGTATTATCTTTTTTAAATTCTGTTTTTGGGAACAATATAAATTCTTGTGTGATACATAGAGAACCAATAAAAATATTTAATCGCGAAAAATCGAAATTTCTAGTCAAACGTGCTGAGTACCATAGATTCCTGAAGGGGTGATTAGAATGATTGCGATAGCAATTTTATGGAAATGTCTTGGACGGTAGCCAAATCTATAAGGAGACAAATTTATTCGAACATAATAATAATGATAAATTAAGAGGTGAGATCTTGTCTTATTGTCATATTCGAGTATATTCGATATTTTCAAATGGCACATAAGATCAATAAATACCCTACTTGGTATTATGAGAGTATTAATGTTCAGAGGCACAAAAAATAGATCGGGTTTCTACAGATATTGATAGAGCTGTTGTATTAACAAATATAAACTAACAAAAGGTCTCGAGACCAATAATTAAGAAACGACTAGACAGGTAGGAAAATTTGCTAAGTTTATTGTTATACGGAGCAACGGAGCGGTGATGTAATGCATCTTTTAAAAATCAGGCACATTGATGTAATCATGCATTTCATACAAGTTCGTAAGTACTACACTTACTTTAATAAACATATAATTTTTATTAAGTCGTTTTCAAATAAAATTGCATAACTGATATTATCCTAATTATCCTAAATGGAAACGCTGTATGGTCGTCGAGCGGTTTAGGCAATCCTGTATTGCAATATTATTTTCGAAATACAAATTTTGATACAAATATGAAAAAAATACAAAATTTGAACAGAAAAACCCAAATATCAATCTGTGCTTGAAAATTTAAAAAGTATATTATAATAAAAAAATTTAAAAATATTGTTTTTAAATGTTTTTTTTGAAATTTTATTATTGCTTGGTTTATATTGGTGTTTTATTTAAAAAATATAGTTATGAACATGCCGATTCATATTACGAGTCTACTATTTAAGTCAACACCTACCGCCAAACATTCAATATTAGAATACGGCAGTCTTCTCGTGTCATTTAAGTTAATAATATAAATGAACTTCCAGATCAATTTCCGGCTGTCAACTTCACGAAAAAAAAGCAGCATTTTTAGGAGATATTATCAAAATAATTTCTTAGCTTAATCTTCGCATCAACAAAAAAATTGTGAAGTCGGACCTCATTTTCTTTGAGATGCGTGCGTATTATGTTGCAGATTTTTAAAAGTATAAATAAATGACAGATTAAACCTTGGTTCCTGGATCCTGGAAATTCCTGGAGGTTCCTGGAATTTCTTAGTAAATTAATAGTCAAGCCCCAACTTACTCAATAACGTTATCAGTTTTCATCTTAAAGGATAATTTACAAGATATGCTAAAGCGAGCACTTTATCTTAATAATTGGCCATTATAGTAATTGAAGTCAAGATATTCCAATTTATGACCCGATAGATTATAATCGAAAGCGCTCGAAGTAAGCCAGAATGGATAGAATAAGAAACTGTAAGAAATGGATCGCATTGTTGGATTGCTTGTATTCTTTGTATCAAGTCAATGAATACTGTAATGGATTTGTAAGTATAAGAACCCATTTAGATTTAGCTGGTCCGTACCTGTATTTTGAGACCTTAAATTAAATGGGATCTGTAAAATAAATTATAACTGATTATGATTATTATGACAGGCCTATTGACTGACCAGTCTGGAAATAACGTGTAAAATTTTCACCACTAGGTACATCTCGTAAAAGGCAAACTAATTACAAACTAGTCATTTAAAAAAAAACATTGACACCTTTAAATTTGACTATGGTTATATTTAAAAAAATCGGCATCCCTAAATGTTGCTCAAAATGAGCTAGTTTTAAAAAAAATGAAGGTATTATGTTTATAAAACACAGAAAAATATTTGAAGAAATTCTGGAAACAAAGATGTTGTTTAGATGAAAACTGCGAAATTCGTACGTGGATTGGTCTCCCTCTAGTTTTGAACGGTTTCTTAAATTCCCAAAGGACGTGACGAGAAAAGATTGATTTTCACAGCCAAGTTTCTTAAGATTTCAGTTTTTTTATGCAAATATCGACGATCGTTCGTAATAATGTAAAGCACCGGGCATAGTATTTTTTTGGTGTTTTTTATTTCATTTTTTCATTTTGACCAGGTTTTTGCCGGAAACCTTAAAATAAACACTTATACAACATATGCACATTACATTCCAAGTAATGATTGAATAAATATTTGTTATAATATAGATTCGTAGAGCTTTGAAGATAAAATATCGCGCAAAATACAACCAGAGATCGGTGTATTTAAGGAACTACATAATATATCTTACTGAAATAACAAACAACGAAAGAATACTTACGTAAACTTATAACCGGTAATGATATTTAACTATCCACATTAAGACTGTTTGTTTTTAAGAACATTCATTTTTTAAATAGTTCCACAGATCGAAATTTCGCGAGCGCATTATAAAATGCACTAAAATTAGTTCGTAAATTTCGTTTATATTTAGAATACTGAAATATTAGCGATTTTGATCACTTAACAACACTGCACTCCGATTATTCATTGAGGATCAAAAGTAACGAGGTAATATGTTGTATAGGTCGTGTTCGCCGTCGGGGTGCTGCGATGTGAACGCTACAAGAGGCTGCGTGGTACTGAGTGAAAACGGGAGCGAACGGGAGCTGAGTGACAGGCAAATAGGCATGTCGCGTTAGGCTAAGGACAGTGTACACTATTATAATAATATAATATATTAATTAGAACTTTTAACATTTAAGAATTTTTTGTATATAACATGGGGATAAAGCCTTAAATATAAAATGGTCGTAAATCTTTATTATGTTTATGTTTTTTGTTTTATTAAGCCGATATTTCGCTGTTTAGAAATTCACGTTGAGTGATAGTCATGATAGTGATAGAATAAAAAAGATGGAGTGACCAAGTGTCCGAGTATCTGGATATGAGACTGAGCCACGCACTTCACTGCGTCACTGACCGACACAAGTGGCTACAAATTACAAAAAAAGGTCGCAGGCGGATGCACCACGATGCTCAGCAATGAGCGATCAACTGAAGGAGGAGGAGGATAGTCTTCATTTCCAATTGCCGTTTGGATTATATATTAACTGCAATTGTTAGTATTCCTTACTCACATAATATTTTGTTTTGAATTATCAAATTTACGCGGTAGTAATTATAAATTCAGAAATTGTGTAATCAGGTTTTAGGTTAAAAAGATAACCTGGTATGGCTATCGGTGAAAAGGAGGAGCAATCAAATATCACTTATTATGATGTAATTTAAAAAGAACCAATAGCTGGAAAACACGAAAGACAGTAGATATAAAATTTGGTGAATTAATAGCATTATATATAAATTAATCGTAATCTAAACACAGCTTTAGCTATTGTGGACGTCTTTTGAATACGCAAAGGAAACGGAAACATTTTAGACGAAGTAATTCCATAAGAAATTATATTATGATGTTTCGTTTCATATTTAAACTTCTTTTGTATCTGTTGGACTCAATGAGCGATTTTTCTTTTCTTTTTATTTAAGACTAGCAGCCCAGTCTTTTCAAAGTTGAACCAGTATCTTGTGTTCTCTATGTAATTTTTTCTTGAACCAGCTACTTGATAACTGGGTTCGTTCATGAATGAGCTCATTCAGTGAATGATTGTACCGATGGTAGAACCTCATGTGAGTTTTCATGGGTAGGTACAACCACCCTGCCTGTCTGCCGTGAAGCAGTAATGCGTTTCGGTTTGAAGGGTGGGGCAGCCGTTGTAACTATACATGAGACCTTAGAACTTATATCTCAAGGTGGGTGGCGCATTTACGTTGTAGATGTCTATAGGCTCCAGTAACCACTAAACACCAGGTGGGCTGTGAGCTTGTCCACAAATTAAAGAAAAAGAAAAAAAAACATGTTATTGCTTCAAAAATAACGAATTTTCCTTATAAACTTTCAAACTTTAATTTATCATCTTACTAGGTAGGGGTTGAATTTCAAACATGCAGATATCCGTATGTGTTTATTTATATCCAGAACCAGGTATGTGAAGATTCGTGTTTCCTTCTTTGAAAATTGTGGAGATCCAGACAGCAATGCTCTTGTAACATAAAAGCATCGACTCCCAAGGTAATAGTTCCAACTAATTAGGCTCAGCGTTGATGATCCATTCGGTCAGTGAAAACGAATTTAAATCTTGAAGCGTCAGTAGTTATGTTCTAATTTCGATCATAGAACATCAAAACTAATAATTCATCCTACATATTTGCTATAATTATTTATGACTTTTCAATTTCCCTTTCCATTAAAGTACTGATTAAACGTTCAAATATTTCTTAGAAGGCTTTCCTCGTATGTGCCAGGCGCTCGAAATAATTCAGCTCCCACATAAATTTTATATCAAGCCGAAAATCATCCTACATTATTGTTTGTTTTATTTTAGCTTATTTCGTAAGTAAGCGACAAAAATACTTCAGTAAATATTATACATTTTCTGGTTTGACGTAACAATAATTCTTAAAACACATCAGTGTGGGCTGTGTGATAATTGAGTTGGTTTTTCCTTATTATTGTTTACGTATTCACGTTGTTAAATCTATATTTATTTATTTAATCAAGATATACGTGCTACTTATAGAAGTAGATAAGGTGGATTAAGAAATCAAATTTAGTGAGAAATTACTTTTCTCTTTAAAATAGAATAATATAAATATGTATATTACACATATTTAGTTTTACATTAAAATAGACTACAAATACCTTACGGATAACCATTATGGAACAGAAGAAGGTTATAGTGGTAACAGGATTTGATCATGCAAATAAATGAATTTAGTTTTACCTCACGGCGCTTTTGGGTCTTGGAATAGTCCCTGGAGCGGATAGCTTCCTGTAACCTATAAACAAAAGAATAACGTTAGAAGTGTCATAAGCCCGTACGGGTCGGGAATATCGCCCTGCGTCTATTGTAGCGAAACAGCAGCTACTCAGTACAATTAAGAGACCTAATTACTCATTCTTGTCTATCTTAAATGATAATCTGGAAATTAACAGGAATCATAAGGGCTTTAAGTTCATGCCTCCTCAAAATATAGCTACTATTTTTTCTACTGAACTCTTCCCTCAATTTCTATAATGAGTCCTTGTAAGCTGTGAAACCTGTATGTGCGGCAAAGTAGTCGTGGGCGTCGGTTTAAATCTGACTACCGCTTTTTTTTTGTATTTAGTATTTATAATTTCAATTAATTTTCAGTTTTCATTTTACTTCAAAATATATTTACACTAAGGAGTACCTACCATTTTTAAGTGACCTAATTTCGAGTTTAATCTTCACTCTAGAAAGCTTTTCTCCTTCGGTAACCTTTTTGTTTCTCTGCGTTTATTTTATGTACACAAATTCAGTTTGAAGTGGAATTTATTAAGAAATGTTATTTATAGAAAAGCAATTTGTATTTTACAGAAATTAAATGAATTAAAAATGTTATACACCGTATTTTTTGCGGTTTTTACGATTGCAGAGTGACACGTTAATACATACTAGAGGTCCCGCAGTAGTCGAAATTCGACTATAATTAATTGGAATTGTAAGTTTGTACACTACTATGATTGTATTTTATACTTCTATAATCACAAATTTCGCCAAGACTACACTATAAAAATATTAACAAAGACAAACAATATTTAATCTATTCTCAATTTGACAACACGGCGTGGCGCGTCCCAGCCACAGTGTGGTCAGAGCGCGGAGGGCCCAATCTCGGCGGTCCGTGCTGGAGTCATGGTCCAGGCGGCTGGCTGATCCTTCGGCCGGTCGTAGGACCGTCGAGGCGATTCGCCCGGTCCTTGTGGATTGGGTGAATCGTGACAGAGGACGCCTCACTTTCCGGCTCACGCAGGTGCTCACTGGGCATGGTTGCTTCGGTGAGTTCCTGCACCGGATCAGAGCCGAGCCGACGGCAGAGTGCCACCATTGTGATTGCGACTTGGACACGGCAGAGCATACGCTCGTCGCCTGCCCCGCATGGGAGGGGTGGCGCCGTGTCCTCGTCGCAAAAGTAGGAAACGACTTGTCGTTGCCGAGTGTTGTGGCATCGATGCTCGGCGACGACGAGTCGTGGAAGGCGATGCTCGACTTCTGCGAGTGCACCATCTCGCAGAAGGAGGCGGCGGGGCGCGTGAGAGACGCACAATCCCGCCGCCGTCGAGCGGGGGCCAGGGAGGCGGATCTCGCCCAAGCCCTGGCCCTCTAAGTGTTTCGGGTCCCCCCTCACATGTCGGTCTGGGGACCGGCGAGGGGGGCCTAAGAAGACGACGTGCAAGCTGCTCTGCACGCGTTTTACGCAAGAGCATCCGGGTGATGGAAGGCCGGCTATCCTCGACCCACGCTGGTTCTGGTCCAGCGGGGTATTCCGTAGGATAGCTCACTCTAACCGGCGCCATCTAGGCGGGCTTCGGATAGCCTGCCGACCGAGAGGGCTGGTGGTCGTGGCGCCGACGACCGCCAGTCCGGCGTCCCGAGGGGGAGGGTGATGGGAGAGATGTGCTCCGCACTAAACGCTTCACTTTCCCCCCTTTGCCTCTTCATGAGTTCTGTCTCATGCGAGGTTTGGACGTTGGTTGTTGAGCGACAGGAGGTTTTAGTCAGTTCGACTCTGACATGCTCCGCCCTCTATCCCCAGTGGAGGGCGGAAGTCCGGCGATTTCCTCCTGACCAAAAAAAAAAAAAAAAAAAAAAAACGTCAAGAACAAAAGTTATATTACAGACATTATAAGACAATAAATAGTATGCATGCGTGTGTGCGTCAAATACATGGTATGTAGTGTGTGTAACGTTTTCTTTATTAATTTAATGTATCTTTTATGCATTATTTAAAAAAAAATATTAGCATTGTGCACTTCTTCTCTACATTCTCTATAAGTGTGGAAAATTTCATACTCCTCCGTCCGCGCAATTTTCGTAAAAAGGGATACAAAATTTTTGCTTCACGTATTAATATATAGATAATATAATTATATATTATCTATCTATCACTTTAATAATCTAACGGCTCATCTGACTTAAGTGATCGGCATAGTTCATGAACACCGGTGATTCAAAAAGGCGGAAATAATATATTTAAAGTAAGTAATTGGAGATTAAAGCGTATTTGCAGTTTTAGAGTTGCTCGGCCGTGCAATTGTTAACGCCTCTGACTCTTGCGCTGAGGGTCGTAGGTTCAATTCCCACATCGGGCAAACATTCGTGTGATGAATAAGATTGTTTGTTCGTTGTCTGGGTGTTTGTTATCTATATATGCATATATTTAAATGTTTATATACATATGTTAGTTTTTGGTACGCATGACACAGGAAATCGTAATTTGGTGTCCGTGCGTGATTTGTTTATTACTTATTTATTCCCACAAACACAGCCCACTGAGTTTCACGCCGGAACACCCCTCAGTGTGTCGCGTTTCCAATCCGGTGGTAGATTCTGCGAAGCACCACTCTTGCTAGGGTTCGTGTTAGCAACATCATCAGGTTTGAGCCCCGTGAGCTCACCTACGAGGGCGGTGACGCTGATATGGTCTCTCTAACTCTAGACTATCAGCATCTACCTAAGTAGGGAGAAAAAAAAACTTATTTATGTATTATTTATACTAATATCAAGCTTAGTACTATTATACCTTGCAAAGGCTTTTCTTCGTTTAAGTTATATGGTAATGGGCAGGCAATATGCAACCATTAAATGCAACCGACTTACTGTTAACTATGCACTTATATAAGTATGTGCATAATCTGTCAAACAACCCATAACGTTCTCTTTAAATTACTTACTATCCATAAACTTAATACATACTGAAAATACTCGGCCAGTGGGCAACGAATATATTATTATAAGGTTTCAAATATAAATAAATAGAGTAACATGGAACTGAGCATATCACAGTTACTATTAAAGTAAGTGTATACTCGTGCGGGGGGTACTTAAGCACTTTAAATTGCTTTTGAAACAGCAATCATCAACCCTTATGGACCTTAAATGTAATAATACAGTGCTACATAATAATTATACCGGTAAGTATACTAAGTTGAAACTGAACTACCGGCTATGGAATGAGCTCCCCTCCACGGTGTTTCCCGAGCGCTATGACATGTCCTTCTTCAAACGAGGCTTGTAGAGAGTATTAAGAAGTAGGCAGAGGCTTGGCTCTGCACCTGGCATTGCTGAAGTCCATGGGCGACGGTAACCACGCACCATCAGGTGGGCCGTATGCTCGTCTGCCTACAAGGGCAATAAAATATATATATATATATATATATATATTGATTTTGTAGTTTATAAAAACGTGTTCAGAAACTAATCTGGATAATTATTACATTATATGAGCCTCCAATGGACCTATGAATAAAAATAAATATTTGTGACTTTTTTTATTCGTGTTTCCATTGATTTGAAATTTAATAAAGTTGTTGGCACATCCGGAAAGATCGCCAAGAAAGCTATTATCGTACTTATCATACGTTCGTTAGAGTTGATAGTTGTATAACAGTTGACGCGAACTGTTTAAACCAATCCAAGTGTTCGGTGTAATACGACATTTATAACATAGAACATATTTTGTACGTGATTGTGTGTATTAAAATGAGTTAGTAAAATCCAGACTTATCTCTATATATAAAAATGAATTGCTGTTTGTTAGTCTCGCTAAAACTCGAGAACGGCTGGACCGATTTGGCTAATTTTGGTCTTGAATTATTAGTGGAAGTCTAGAGAAGGTTTGAAAGGTGGATGAAAATGAAAATTCTCGGAATTAAATAAAATAACAATTTTCTTTTGTTTCCTTTTGTTTGTTTTAAGTTTATTTTATACAAAAGTTTAGGTATTTTATTTATCGATTGAGGCACTACGAAGTCTGCGGGTCAGCTAGTCATTAATAAACAACTACTGCACCCTCGCTCTGTGCTCGCACAACAAGAGTTTTCAACAACTAGGTTTTTTGTTCTTCGAAATCTGTGACGGTCCTCCGCCCACATTAAGACTTGAAGTAAACAACCTGATTTAATTAGATAATATTTGTTCCTCCCTTGAAACCGGAAGGCGCAACTGCTCCTTGTAATACGCTTTTATTAGCTTCAGACGTATGTATGTTAGTATGTAACGGAATCTTTGAACATGATTTTGACCCCCTTCAAAACGTTGGATTAACTCGAAATTGGGTATACTTATTAAGGACCGATGACAATTCAATATTAAAAAAAATATGAAAAAAATAATAATATTGAAAACTGATGAAACCCGCGCTTTTTTTTTAACAATAAAAAAAAAATTTCTTAGACTATTTGTAATTCAAATTTATTAAAATTTATTGTCTATTCTGTAGTTGGATTTTCTATAGAAGCGTATTTTGTTAGTTTTTTTAAAGTATTATTTACTAGAAATAAAAATAATGGTGGGATAATCACAGGCATCTGTATCCTTTTTTTTATTTTTTTTTTATATTTTTTTTTTATTTTTTTAACGCTGGGGAATCCATTTACGGATACCCGGTCGAGGGGGGTAGGCATCTGTATCCTATCAGCAACACGTAACAAGGGTGCGCACGTGCAATATAGCAACCCAACCCTCTAAAAAGCGGTCACGACAGATGGAAGGCTTTGATTTTAAAGTCCCAAGTGACTCCCTTTCACTCTTCGCTTGAGTATCCGTGAACTGCTCGGGACAGCACCAGAAGAGAACCAAGGGGCGACCATGGTTAACGCTCAAAGCAGATTTTAAAAAAGGACGCCGGGCCGAAAAAGCCTTTAGTGGAACTATGTCTGCGTCTATGTGCTTAGTGCGAGTTTCTTAACGTTCTCGATAACGTAAAAGTTAAGTCAAACTTGTATGCAGTTAAAACAGCGCCCCTAGCGGCAAACGTAGTAATACATTTCAACTCCATACAAATCTGAATTAACTTTTACGCTATCGTATTTAAAAAACTCGCACTAAGCACACTGATATCGGGTTGTTCTGCGTATTTATGAAAATCATCAGCATTGCGTGTGATATAATAATCAATATGACAATATCATAATTTTGCTATCTATTTACCAAAGTTGATAGTGTAGAGTAGTCTGGTAAGTATTTTTCAATCGCGTTACCAAATTTGCATATGAACTTAATAGACTCCCCGCGATGGCGCTTCAATTGCTAACTGACATTTATTAAATTGCCTGACCCAGTCTGACCCATTTCGAAAGTTGATCGACGTATTGATAAGTAAACCTATAAGAGATGATGGCCTCGTAAACTTGGGGAAAAAAGATCGTAAAGTATGAAAAACGCCATATTGAAATATATTTACATAATAATAGGGGAATAAGCCCTTCGTGTGGTCACCTGAATTTAAATTGGTAATTTATTTTGAATACGTGTTTAGTTAGAGATCTTTTTTATGGAGTCAACAATGAATTTCGTTGTTCTCTCTTGCGAACTGAGTAATCAATGCGACCTTAAGTCTCAAGTATATTGGCACCTGCTCCAGTGATTATTTATTTATGATTCCAAATTAAGCCAAACAAATAAGAGAAAAGCTACTTTTATTACTACTACTACTACTACTACTACTTCCCACAATAAACACGCAATTTTTGACGTGACAACGTCTTTTAATTCGATGGAGCCGGCTGCACGCACCAAAAACATGACTCATGCGGCGTTACCTCGCTCTGAGTCGATGTGAGCGATGCATCCGCGTGGAGAGCTGCTATACAATAATACATTTACATGTTTTCGTCAAGCATGAAGTTCAGTGAAAAGTGAATGTGGTATCAATTGTTTATAGCAACGATAATTGCGATAGTTGAAAAATGAAACCATTCCATCAGTATTTTCCTTATCACGTTGTCACGTTCAACTATCGTCAGTAAACCGACTATACAGACAACCGATTTTTATAAATTTTCAATTTAGAAATTGATTGAAAAATAAATGTTTTTATTTAAATTCGCCCTTACTAGGTAGGTAGCGGCTTGGCTCTGCCCTGGCATTGCTGACGTCCATGAGAGACAGTAACCACTTACTCGTCAGCGTACTAGTGCTGTCACATTGTCATGATTTTGAGACCGAATCCGAATGCTGCCTTAGAACTAATAAGAAGAATAGGCAAATACCCAAAGTCTGTTCTCTTAAAAACAAGTACCTAGTTATTTTTCACACTATTTAACTATATTTTTAAGGAGTAACAAACAACCTTTACATTATTACATAAGCATTAAAAATATTATATTGGTTAGTGATATTGCGACAATTTGACACTAAGTACCACATGAGCCAAATTCAATGATATACAGAGGACCAAAATTTTTGCTCAAGCTCTCAAACAATATATTGTTTTGTTGTTCATTTTTTGATAATACGTTAGGCTGTCATCGGGCCTTAAGCCCCTTTAAAATAAACATGGTCACGACACAAGGCACCGAACCCTATTGCTTTGTAGAGATTTACTGTTTAATTTTAAGGCAATTCGTTTTCACGTGTCACGCCCTTACATCACAGCGCGAATGTAAGCTGTCTTGTGTTATACGTTGTCTCTTAAAACTCGAAAGAAATGAGTAATACTAAAGTTTTCTGCAACCCCGTATGACAAGCCTGGCATATTCTTTGTACAGTCGAACGCACTGGTAGGATTCGGTTCATTTTGGGAATTACAGCGCGACGTACATATTTCTAATATTAATTAGACTGTAAGAAAACAAAAGGCAAGGGAGCTAAACAAAAATACGCAATTCTAAATACTAGAGGTCCCGCAGTAGTCGAAATTCGACTATAATTAATTGGAATTGTAAGTTTGTACACTATTATGATTGTATTTTATACTTCTATAATTACAAATTTCGCCAAGACTACACTATAAAAAATATTACCTAACAAAGACAAACAATATTTAATCTCAATTTTACAACAGACGTCAAGAACAAAAGTTTGACAATAAATAGTATGCATGCGTGTGTGCGCCAAATACATGGTATGTAGTGTGTGTATTTTTTTCTTTATTGATTTAATATATTTTATCTTTTATGCATTATTTTAAAAAAATATTAGCATTGTGCACTTCTTCTCTATATTTTCTATAAGTGTGAAAATTTTCATACTCCTCCGTCAGCGCAATTTTCGTAAAAAGGGATAAGAAGTTTTTGCTTCACGTATTAATATATAGATACTTTTTTTGACTTCTGTTCGTCATAGCAATATTCTAAGCACGTTTTGTACCTATGGTCGAACGTCTTGTGAGCTCGTGCGGGCGGGTGCCACTATCCTGCCTATTTCTGCCGTGGAGAAGTAATGCCATATAAAAGTCGGCAATGACATTCGTATTGCGGTATCTCCGAAATAGGGTAAGCGTTGAGCAAACAGTTCGTCTGACAACGTTATGCATTAATGATGTTATGAGGGCTGAATAACAAAATGAGAAAGGTGTGTGACTTAAATACTGAGGGATATATACAATCTAATGCAGAATTGGGAGCTAACAAGTTAATTGCTTATTTATTGCTATGGATATAATATACCATGGAATAAGTAAGGTATTAACTAGTCGAGGTCACGGCCCATCTGGCATTAAGTGATTACCGGAGACCACAGACAAAAACAACGTGGCAATGGCACCACCCACCTTGGTATGAGTTCTTATTCTCTGTTTTATAGTAAAACGGTTGCCCTTTAAATTGAAATGTAATACTGCTTTAGAAATAGTCAGGGTCTAGTACCACTAATTACGCAAATCAAAGTTTTTAAAGCTTTGATTTTCGTTATACGATGTTGCTCTTCCAAAGTGAAAGTTATTCGTGAACATGTGGTAAGTACGTATTTAATAAGAAACAATCTTGGCTATCTGGGGATTCGAACACCGGCACAGTTGTATCGCCCCGTACAAATACACTGGTTCTCATATCCTTTAGGTCAAGTCGATTTCAAAATATTTATCGTGGTTATGTGCTCGTTGAAATCACTTCAAATCAATTTGAAATTTTCTGTCAGTAACGACATTTGATATGGATCATTGAGCTGAATTCGACTACACTGCATCCAGCTACACGTTCTTACTCACTATTGAAACCTTAAGCTTTTATTACTCGCGACTACGTTAATGCGAATGCATTAATTAAACCTATATATTATAATGAATCACAGCAGCTTTTTGCTGTTACCAATTATTTTTATGCTATAAAAGATTTGTTAGTAAAATAAACCCTCATATCTTAAGGCATTAGTATTGACCTTGTAATATCGATGAACCTGCGACCGAATAACACTTAACAACAGATTTGGTGAAGGTTTTTTAATACGTTTTTAACATATAAAGCATGTGTGAAGTTTACCTACGGTAGAAGTGATAGGCCTACATACTGAGAGAGATTCGGACGTGGGTTGTTGAGGGACAGGAGGTTTTTAGTCGGTTCGACTCCAATATGCTCCGCCCGCAATCCCCAGTGGAGAGCGGAAGTCTGGCGATTTCCTCCTGACCCAAAAAAAAACGGTGGAAGTGAAGGCAGAAGTATACTATCCCATTCTGTCTTAGGATAAATCTTATAGTGTTATTTATTAGACAGTTTTTAGTTTCAATTTTTCATTTTATATTGTTGCAAACCACTAATGAAACTTTCATTTCTAAATTTACAATATTATGTCTGATAATTCCCGCTGATGGTTTCTAAATTCAGTATGAATATTCAGTAATCATTTCTAAGTTTCTAAGTTAACGAAATCCTTCAGAACATATTTTGTCACTTAAATCTAAGCAACGTAGAACTAAAAATAGAAAAACTATTATGTATTCAGAAAGAATGTTCAGCATTCTCATGCCTAAAATTTTTCCCTCTAACTCTGGACAGCGTTTAAGCGAATATTGAAAAATATTGCAAGACGTGCCGAAAATCCCAGTTATGGGTTCTGTATACAAGACTCTGTATTCATGGTTAAAATTCAAAGTGAATGATGTACAAATATTTTTTTGAATCCCAACACAACAGACAACAACCAACCGAAAATTCCAACACTATCTACGGCTTCTCTTACTGAAAAATAAATTCATGGATAAATAAGAGAGTAACTCATTAGAGTTTTCTTAATAAGAAAATCAGTACATAACAATTAGGTTTGATAAGTATCATACACACAATTTTTGGTATTTTAGAAGAGTATTTCTCATCAATCTGTAAAATAAAAATTTAAATAGAAACCTCTATGACATTTCAAAAATCTACGTAACGTCCCACATCCTTATACAGCGGTTTTTCGCATCCATTAGTTACATCTGTGCAAAAGGTAAACCGAAGTGTTAGTTTTTGAAACTCAGAGGCCGTATTCACCTATCGCAGTTTTTCTAGTTGACCTATTTCTCAGATTAATCTATTATAATAAAATAGCAGCTATATAGAAATAGATCATATCATATTAGAACATAGGGCAGACAGCACGAATTTACTTATTCTCGCTCACGACTCGGTCGTGCGCGGACGTGCTTTCCGATCCGTGGCCCGCTTGCGAGCTGCGTCTCTGAACTCACAGTTGTGCTCGACAGTGTAGTGACCGTGAATACATCGTGCTTACAATTCGGTAGTGCGGACGTTCCGATCCGTTGGTCGCTTGCGATCTGCGTCTCGAAGTCCATTTTTGTGCGCTAAAGTGTTGTAACCGCGAACCCACACTTTACCAACTGTCTTTTTCAAGACAAAACCAATCGCTACGATCAGGCTTCCTGTGGCACTATCAAAGGCTAGCGATTTCCTAACCCTTCCCAAAACAACAGTCTTTTTCAAGACTAGACCCCCCGCTCGCGATTCCGCCTGCTGTAGCATTATACAGCCCGAGCGGGTTCCTTTCCTTTTCCCCGCCGATTGCCGTTTTCACGGCATAGGCATTCCTCCCCCCTGCTCCTTGCTGTCCTGCAGCACAGGGGGGTTACAAATCCTATCCGGGGCCTCGCCTTTCGGCGAGTTCAACAAAAGTCCCGGGGCCGCCCCCCCCGGGCAAGAAGACAAGAAGAATGGAAGACTTAAGTGAAAGTGCTAGTGACATTGTCGGGTTCCTCCGGGATAGGTACCCGTCAATTAGGGCCGAGTATTTAGAATATAGGGCCGCCCGTGGCAATCCCTCCCCCCCCGCGTCCGTCGCCGCGTACTTCAAACGTGCCTCGGAGGCACGCCGCGCGCCCCCCGCCGCCGCGCCCGCATCGATCGCGTCATCGCTCGTCTCGTTCGTCGCGACCTCGATCGTTTCAAATAGTTCAGGCTCCGATACCGAATCGGAGATGGACTTTGAATCCGCGTCCAGCCCTCAGCCCGGAACCTCGGATGGTTTCCAAACGGTTACCCGCGGTAAGAAACGTACTCGCGTCGTGGAGTCCCGGAGCTCCTCGACAAAACAGACGAAATCCGCGTCCGCCTCTCGACCGAAGGTAGTAGTCACACCGGAGTCGGACTCCGCGCGCCGCGTAACCCCACCGCCGCGTCCCAAGCCCGCGCCCGCTCCTAAAGTAGCTGCCCCGCCCCCGCTGATACTTCAAGAGAAGACAGCGTGGAATCGAGTGTCCCAGGCCCTTCAGGCAAATAAAATCAATTATACCCATGCGCGTAACGTCGCGCATGGGATTCAGATAAAGGTCGCAACGCCAGGCGACCATAGGGCCCTCTCTTCATACCTCCGAAAGGAGAACATAGGTTTTCACACCTATGCTCTTCAGGAGGACCGCGAGCTCCGCGTAGTAATACGCGGAGTCCCAAAAGAGCTAGATATCGAGTACATTAAGGAGGATCTGACCGCTCAGTCCCTCCCGCTAGTTAGTGTGCACCGGATGCACAGTGGGCGGGGCAAGCAGCCCTACAACATGATTCTAGTAGCGCTAGAACCCACCCCGGAGGCCAAAAAGAAGATCGCATGTCTCACGACAATCTGCGGCCTATCCGGGATCTCAATCGAAGCCCCCCATAAGCGTGGCACTCCCGGGCAGTGCTACAGATGCCAGCTCTATGGCCACTCGGCGCGTAATTGCCGCGCGCGTCCCCGCTGCGTGAAGTGCCTCGGCGATCACGCTACGTTAGATTGCGTTAGAGATAGGGAAACCGCGACCGAACCTCCAAGTTGTGTCCTATGCCTTAAGCAAGGGCACCCCGCGAACTACCGTGGATGTCCTAGGGCTCCGCGAAAACGTCCAACCCACCCAGCTCCGCGAACCGTCGGCCCAAAGACTTCGGCACCTTCAGTGCCGAAACCCGCCTTCGTGCCGGCTGCAGTTCCCACGGTCTCGGCGTGGAAAAAACCGCTGCCGTATACGAAGGCGGGAACGGAAACCGCACCCCCGCCCCCGCTCGTGACACGCCCCGCGCCCCAGCCCCTGCTCGCACCTCGCCCCGCGCCCGCGTTCCGTCCCCCGCAACCCTCTGCCGTCAACGACTTCGCGCTCGTGCGCGACTTCGTCACCGCGGTCAACTTCGACCGTCTGCGATCGTTCGCAGACGCGATACGTAGGTCGGTAACCCCCGAACAGCGGCTCGCGGCCGCTTTCGATCACATGGACGTCTACGAGTCCGTGTCCCGCACGTTATAAAAATCTTTACCGGTAACCAATGGCGCAAAAAGGTAGAGAAAAACCGTATTCCCTTACGTTAGCATTCTATAATGCTAACGGACTCGCGCGGCAACGCGATCAAATTTTCGAATTCCTCCGCGACAATCTTGTAGATATTTTATTAGTGCAGGAGACCTGTCTGAAGCCCTCGCGTCGTGACCCGAAAGTCGCGAATTACGTCATGGTTAGGAATGACAGACTCACCGCCTCCGAAGGCGGGACTGCCATTTACTATAGGCGGGCCCTGCACGTTGTCCCTCTCGATACTCCCTCGCTCTTACATATCGAGGCGTCAGTGTGCCGTATCTCGCTGACGGAACACCAGCCGATCGTCATCGCATCCGTTTTTTCCCCCGGACAAGCCCCTTCTGAGCAGTGACATCGAGTCACTGTTCGGCATGGGAGACTCTGTCATCCTGGCAGGCGATTTAAATTGCCACCACACTAGGTGGAACTGCCATCGTACAAACGTTAACGGTAGGCATCTCGACGCGTTTATAGACGACCTCACCTTTGAAGTAGTCGGTCCCCCAACTCCAACATGTTATCCGTATAACATCGCGCTCCGTCCGAGCACTATAGACCTGGCATTGCTTAGGAACGTAACTCTGCGCTTGCGTTCCATCGAAGCACTGTCAGAGCTCGACTCAGACCACCGACCTGTCGTTATGCAGCTCGGTCGCCCTCACAACCCAGTCACTGTTATGAGGACCATGGTGAATTGGAATAAGCTGGGCACGTGCCTAGCCGAAGCCGCTCCGCCAATCCTCCCTTACGGCCCGGATTCGAATCTATCCCCCGAGGACACCGTCGAATCCATAAACATCATTACCGATCACATCTCTTCCGCGATCATTAGATCTTCAAAAGAAGTCGATGTGGAGGACAGCTTCCACCGCATCAGACTGTCCCCCGATCTTAGGAATCTCTTAAGAGTTAGGAACGCGGCAATCCGGGCCTACGATCGTCTTCCCACGCATTCAAACCGGATTCGGATGCGTCGTCTACAACGCGAAGTCTACTCCCGCTTAAGCGAGGCGCGTAACGATAATTGGCATAGTTATTTAGAACAACTCGCGCCCTCCCACCAAGCATACTGGCGACTAGCTAGGACTCTCAAATCCGAAACTACCGCTACTATGCCTCCCCTCGTACGCCCTTCAGGCCAACCACCGGCATTCGATGACGATGACAAGGCTGAGCTGCTGGCCGATGCACTGCAAGAGCAGTGCACCACCAGCACTCAACACGCGGACCCCGAACACACCGAGTTAGTCGACAGGGAGGTCGAGCGCAGAGCTTCCCTGCCGCCCTCGGACGCGTTACCCCCCATTACCACTGACGAAGTTAGAGACGCGATCCACAACCTCCAACCTAGGAAGGCACCCGGCTCCGACGGCATCCGCAACCGCGCGCTAAAACTCTTGTCAGTCCAACTGATAGCAATGTTGGCTACAATTTTAAATGCCGCTATGACGCACTGCATCTTTCCCGCGGTGTGGAAAGAAGCGGACGTTATCGGTATACATAAGCCGGGCAAACCGTCAAACGAAACTTCTAGTTACCGTCCGTTCAGTCTCCTCCCGGCGATAGGAAAAATTTACGAACGGCTCCTTAGGAAACGCCTCTGGGATTTTGTTACCGCGAACAAAATTCTCATAGACGAACAGTTCGGATTCCGCTCAAAACACTCGTGCGTACAACAAGTGCACCGCCTCACGGAGCACATCCTGATAGGACTAAATAGGCGTAAAGAAATCCCGACCGGCGCCCTCTTCTTCGACATCGCGAAGGCGTTCGACAAAGTCTGGCACAACGGTTTAATTTACAAACTGTGCAACATGGGAGTGCCAGACAGACTCGTGCTCATCATACGAGACTTCTTGTCGAACCGTTCGTTTCGATATCGAGTAGAGGGAACTCGTTCTCGTCCCCGTCAACTGACCGCCGGAGTCCCGCAAGGCTCCGCGCTCTCCCCGTTATTATTTAGTTTGTATATCAATGATATACCCCGGTCTCCCGAGACCCATCTAGCGCTCTTCGCCGATGACACGGCTATCTACTACTTGTGTAGGAAGATGTCGCTGCTTCATCGGCGACTCCAGATCGCAGTAGCTACCATGGGACAGTGGTTCCGGAAGTGGCGAATTGACATCAACCCCACGAAAAGCGCAGCGGTGCTCTTCAAAAGGGGTCGCCCTCCGAACATCACTTCGAGCATCCCATTCCGTAGTAGGCGCGCAAGCACCTCCGCCGTTAGTCCCATCACTCTCTTTGGCCAGCCCATACCGTGAGTCGCGAAGGTCAAATATCTAGGCGTCACCCTCGACAGAGGGATGACATTCCGTCCCCATATAAAAACGGTACGCGACCGCGCCGCGTTTATTCTAGGACGACTCTATCCAATGCTTTGTAGTCGAAGCAAACTGTTACTTCGCACTAAGGTAACTCTCTACAAAACTTGTATACGCCCCGTCATGACGTATGCAAGCGTAGTGTTCGCTCACGCAGCCCGCAACCACTTGAAATCCCTTCAGGTTATTCAATCACGATTCTGCAGGATAGCCGTCGGAGCGCCTTGGTTCCTTAGGAACGTGGATCTCCACGATGACCTGGAGCTCGACTCATTTAGTAAGTATCTACGGTCGGCATCGCTGCGCCATTTTGAGAAGGCGGCACGACATGAGAACCCTCTCATCGTAGCCGCTGGAAATTACATACTCGACCCAGTAGACCGAATGGTAAACCGTCGACGTCGCCCAAAGCACGTCATTACGGATCCTCCTGATCCATTAACGGTGCTTTTAGGCACCACAAGCACCGGTCACCGTCCTCGACGAACCTGTCGCTTGCGACGAAGGGCTCGACGAGCGAACTAACCCATAGACACAGCCCACTGAGTTTCTCGCCGGATCTTCTCAGTGGGTCGCGTTTCCGATCCGGTGGTAGATTCTGCGAAGCACTGCTCTTGCTAGGATAAGTGTTAGCAACTCTCCGGTTGAGCCCCGCGAGCTCACCTACAAACGTTAGGGCGAAGCTGAAATAGCCTCTCAAGGCTATCAGCATAGGTAGGAAAAAAAAAAAAAAAAAAAAAAAACAATTTACGGGTATTTTACTTTTCGGCCGTATTTAGTTATGGACATTTAAGATTGACACATTGACACTTTATTCGAAAAAGGGTGGTGCAAAATAAATATCTTAATACATTGCTCACTTTATGCGTATTAATATATCGTTCAGGGATGTTTAATCTATACTAATATATAAATATACAGTGGTTTTTACGGATGTTCCGTTATAACTACTGAACTATGCATCCGATTGTCTTGAAACTTGGTATCTATGTAGAAAATACATGTACTTATGGACAGGCTAATATTTATATGAGTGTTGGACTCCCTACACCAGTTGCGGGGGCGTTAATGATGAGAATCTTTGTGGGGTTGAGAAATAATAATGTTAATTTTAAATGCCCAGCGAAGCGGACGGGTACAGGTAGTTTTAATATAAAGCCAGTAAAAAATATTCAGTTCTCTCGTTATGCGACACTTAACTGAAAATATGTTATAAAATTGTCGAAGCATTACAAAAAAAAAACTTAGTTCCGTATAAATTATCACTGTCCACAAACACTTTGAGACAACACCAACAAACTTCACGCAGCTTCTATTTATTAGCTCCCCGTCAAAATTGACGTATTACAAGGAGTTCTGTTGTCGTCAGTACATTTACGAAGTTTTATTCTCCGTCTACGTTCATATTTCATGTTCTGGTAACAATGCTGGGACCCGTTTTATTTTGTTTGCAGATGTTTATGGTATGAAACTCTTAGGAGGTGTAGTGTTTCAAAGTTTGGTTGGAGCTTCATATACGCGTATATTAATATTTTTGATTATAAAATATACATTTCTGCGAATCTTAATTGAGAAAATAGTAACATTTATCTCAAATGATAATTATTACACAGTAATCCTTGACATGTCATAGAAATAATTTATATATAAGTATATAAAAATGAATTGCCGTTCGTTAGTCTCGCTAAAACTCGAGAACGGCTGAACCGATTTGGCTAATTTTGGTCTTGAATAATTTGTGGAAGTCCAGAGAAGGTTTAAAATGTAGATAAATATGAAAATGCTCGGAATTAAATAAAAATAACAATTTTGTTTTTCCTTTGATGTGTCCCCTTGATGTGTCTTTTATTTATCGATTGAGGCACTACGAAGTCTGCCGGGTCAGATAATTTCTTATAAATCTAGCCCTTAATCTAAGGACTCAAATAGACGCTAGCAGCAATTCCAAGGAGTATCCTCGAAACCTTCTGAGAGTATTGAGATTCTTGGAGTTGACATTGGGAGGCGGTGTTTAGTATCGGAGTTATTTGGAAGGTAAGGCCAAGTTGCCATCTAAAAAGTTTGGGAGTCTTTAATAGAACGAAGCATTACCTCACGCCTCGACAAATACTCGTATTTTACAGAGCACAAAATTGGTTGGTCTTGGGTGGAGTGCTACTCGTCTTTTGGCCTGGACTCGCAAATACCAGCTACTTCCATTGGTTTCCATTGCCGACGATCCCGTTCTCTTGGATCGTTTGAAAACTCTGGATCTTTGCGGGGTTCTACGGATTTTGCCATACCATGCTGGTCTACCTACTACAGTAAAAACAAACCTAGAAGATCCTAGAACCTGGAAGATCATGTATGTCTAACAACATGACCATGTAAGTTCATGATTAACATTGTTTCTAAACCACATAAACCGCTCTAATTACTTGCATTTATTTAAAAATTAAATGAATAGCATGGTTACGAGTCCAATCCAATCCCAAACCTTAATAAATTTAAACGAAAAATGTCCACGCACAAAATTAGCAGTCAATCTGTTTTATACAAAGTTTTTGACGTACAACCTTAGTTACAAAGGGGCATTGTTTCCTTTAATGTTCTCATATATCGCTCGCTTTTAACTCACAAACAAAAGAGACGCTAAATGAAAAAGCATTTATTCCGTATTCTTTATCTATTTCAGAAGCATTGTTTGAGAAGTAGCGAAATAGCATACAACATACCTTTTGAAAACAGCGCGCGGGAGTAATTTCATTGTGGTTCCCCTTTTTCTGAATGACATTCATCCTAATGTCTCTGGTACTTATTATAATGACGAAAGTCATGAATTTAATTTGTATGACCCGCAGGATTAACATGTTGTATAAGTAATAATGTTAATATTTTCCCCGAATGTTTGCAAGTATGTATATGAGCAAATCTGACCTGATTACCTCTGTGGTTTAATCTTGTGTTTCTATGTATTAGTTTTGTAAAATTATACGAATGGTGGTTAGATCTCTTGGTGGGTGGTGGCATTAACTTCTTTTTTTTTTGTGCGGAGCACATCTCTCCCGTCATGAACCAGCCCCCACCTCCCTCCCCCCCCTCCCCGGACGCTGGACCAGCAGTCGTCGGCGCCACGACCACGACTCCTCTCGGTGTCGGCAGGCTACCCGAAGCCCGCTTAGATGGCGCCGGTTAGTTACTTAACTATAAAAGTAATGCGAATGTGAATAATAATTATAATACATATTTATTCATATAAATTATCATATATATGATGTTTTACTCAAATAGTAAACGTGATTGCGTCGTTATCTACGAAAACTGTCATAAAATTCTAAAGACTGAATTTAAAAATATGACAAGATTACGTCGTCAGAGTAGAGTGTTTTTTAGGACCATCCGCTTAAAACTAGTCTGTATAATATAAAGTTAAGGTAGCAGGTATTATTTGCATAGGCCTCTCCAACTGATGTCCAGTGCGGCCGGTCCGTTGCCACCTGCATCCAACGTGACCCAGCAATTTTCATCAGGTCGTCGGTCTGGTAGGTGGCCGTCCCACACTGCGTTTGCCAGTACGTAGTCTCCACTCGAGGATGTTTTTGCCCCATCGGCCGTCCGATCTTCGCGCTATGTGGCCTACCTACTTCTACCTCTGCTTGCTAATCCTACGGGCTATGTCAGCAACTTTGGTCCTTCTATGGATCTCCTCATTTCTGATTCGATCTCGTAGAGAGATACCAAGCATAGCCCTCTCCATAGCTCGCTGCGCGACACTAAGCTTCCTAAAAAGATCCCTTGTGAAGCACCACGTCTCGGAACCGTAAGTCATCACTGGCAACACACATTGGTTGTACACCTTTGTTTTCAGACACTGAGGGATTTTGGACGAGCATTTTGCATCCTAATAACCTTGCTAAATATCTAATCGCCAAACTAATGACTACAAGAAGACTCAGATGAAGAGTGCCTCCAGATCTACTTAATCCACTATAGATTGATTGATATGGACATGTCACTGGATATTGTGCACGTACCGCCTACCAAATTATTTTTCTCAAAACTTCTATTGTATGTCTCAGGACAGCTTACTATACGGAATAAATAAAAATTAAAACTTAAAAAAAATCTTTCGTTTTTAAAAGTATGCACTCTTGTGACGCTTTTTTGTGGGCTTCATTAAAACCACCACGAAGGCATAAATAGTGTCATTTTTATCGTTTACATACAAGAATCTACATTTCATTGTCAAGTTCCCTAGTGAAAACACCCTCAAGAACCTTCGTTGGGAATTGAAATTTGGTAGACTTCAGTTGAGTCTCAGACTATACTTTAACTTTAGCTGTGTTTCAATATTTTACTGCCAAAATTTTAACACATTTCATATCATCAACACTCAGCATCCTTATTTAAATATATACATAGCACCATTAGGGGGCTATTTACACATTCTTTTTTTAATATTTCTACTAAAATATATGAAATTACTGATCTTCAACTCAATTATAATTTACTTTTCATTGCACAAATATAAATGACCCAGATTCTAAGTCGCTGTATTAAATTTAAAGTTTGAAATTGTTTTCATCGCTTTTCTAAAGTTCTTTGATGTTCGTTCGTTCCGACTCGTTCCTTGATCTCGCCCATTTATATCAGTGCTACCGTTTCGTCTTAATGAAAATCATATTTTAAAGTTAACCGAAATTTTGTTCATAGCGTTCCTGTTATTGTCGTCCATCTACATAAATCATTGTCATAAAGTCATCAACAGATTTTCGTCTGTTTGTTGGTACGCTAGTGAGTTTTTATGGTTAAATAAAAACTCTATCATTTGGAGATAGTCGTTGACAAAAACTCAGTGTTCATTCGAATTTTATTCGTTATTAAATTCGTTTATTGTAATTCGTTAGTCGTCGTGACCTAAAGGATAAGACGTCCGGTGCATTCGTGTGTAGCGATGCACCGGTGTTTGAATCCCGCAGGCGGGTACCAATTTTTCTAATGAAATACGTACTCAACAAATGTTCACGATTGACTTCCACGGTGAAGGAATAACATCGTGTAATAAAAATAAAAAACCCGCAAATTATAATTTGCGTAATCACTGGTGGTAGGACCTCTTGGGAGTCCGTACGGGTAGGTACCACCACCCCGCCTATTTCTGCCGTGAAGCAGTAATGCGTTTCGGTTCGAAGAGTGGGGTAGCCGTTGTAACTATACTTGAGACCTTAGAACTTATATCTCGAGGTGGTTGGTGCATTTACGTTGTAGATGTCTATGGGCTCCAGTAACCACTTAACACCAGGTGGGCTGTGAGCTCGTCCACCCATATAAGCAATAAAAAAATAATTAGTTAGTTGAATAAAAAGTATAACATATTTTTGACTACAGTAAATGCTATTTTTACCACCAGTTTCGAGGGAACATTTCTACTCTAACTCTCCCCTATGAAGCTTATTGAATGCTATGACGTATTCAAAAGAGTTTCCTCACCTGTGTGCTAGGCTGTGTCCTTAATATCCGTGATGTCCATAAACGACAGTATTCTTCTTTTTCTCCACCTTATCCCACTAGGTGGGGTCGGCACACCTAATTTTTCTCTTCCATTCTCTTCTATAAGCCGTCATCTCAACACTCACTCCTCTCTCTCTCTCTCATATCGTCATTCACACACTCCATCCATGTCTTCTTCGGTCGACCTCTTCCGCCTCTACCTTGCACTACCATTTCCATACATCTCCTAGTCACATGCATCTTCTCTCTACGAGATCTTCTCTATTAACGAATCATTATAAATAGATCACATCCAAGAGTGAAATACTATTAATTGGTTTAAGTGACATTTTTACAACTTTACAGGAGAGCCATTCTAAGTTAAAAAAAATAAAAAAGTATCAAAAAAAAATACTTCATTTATTTGAATTGGCTAAACTTAATTAAGGTTCAATTAAAAACATCGAATTATTGATACTAATACCAAATAAAACGGACCTTTAATTACAAAGATTTTAATTACAAGTCGCGTATTAAGCGAAATTTCGCTTAAGACTGCGATATATTCCTTCGTTGAAAAAAAAAAAAAAATTGAACGAATTCAAAACTCGAATAGGAACGTACAGTGAAAATAATATTGTACGGCGACTCCCACAATGCATGCAATTCCGTTCTCCGATTATTTTTCATTCGATACTGGGAGCGTTAACGACGATGCCACGGTTTCTGTATTAAAAATAGTAGACGGGTTTTGTTTTTAGCTGATGTTTTGCTTCGATCACGTATACAAAGGCCGTAGAACGTGCGCTCGCATTGATAACAATTGCTTAGAATTACTGGTTATGAATACGTTAAAATTGCGCCGTATCTGCTATTTGGAACCTCTTCGACTATGGCTGTGTATATTTATACTGTTACGCCGGTAAGAGTAACGCCATTTATCGCCGAATAGTCGAATGAATATCGAAAGATTTAGTAGCATCTAGAACGCCTAAGAAGTGCATTGCCATCTATTGCCAGATAGCGAAAACACACAATACTAGACTTTGTGGAATATTCTCGATGATTCTAGGGATTTTGTCTCGACTATAAAAGCGTTGCAGAGATGGCACGCAGTCAGTTAGTAATCGGAACTACTCGAAGCGAAACAGCGAACGGATCACCTGAAGCGAAGCGGAAGAAGCGAATTGAGAGTTCAAAATGTTCGCTTTGTATTTTAAGTGTTCTAAGTGTGGAATACAGTTTTTAGTTGTACTCTGGTGGAATTTTATTTATCCCAAACTCCAGCGCGTAACAATACTATACGGTCCGTTTAGAGTGCTTCAAAGAATCAGTTCTCATCACCTTTATTTTAGAATCGTATTTAGTATCCATCGCCAAAGAAGAGTCAATTCCTCATCAATACCCTAATAGCTATTGCCGTTGAGGTCATCTGGGTATGGTTTTAGCTGTATTTTTTTATTGCACTATATAGGTGAATTAGATCATGGTCAATTTGGTATAGAGCGGTCACCGGGGTACATAGCCATCACTACGCCAAAGCCGCCAGCCTACGTGAGATATCAGATCAAAGTTCTAGAATGTTCAAGAATGACTTTCATGATCAAGGAATCGAGTAATCACAATAAATGCCATCATTTTGCATATTTATGCGAAATAGTCTATTTTACGGGTAGACACACCCTTTATAAAATAGTATAAAGGATGTTTCTGATTGTAAAACTTGATTATGGAAAGCATTTATACCAGACGCGTTTTGAAAAGTCTGTCTATGTAATAATAATATTAAAACTTGCAAACAATGACTCCTGGAAAGTAAGACGGCAGCGCTTAGACATCATTTATTCACAAGTCATGCTCCGAACGTATCAGCTTTATTGATGAAACTCGTTCAAGAGAAAAACTGTTTCACACCGCGGCGATACTTTGATACCACGTTGCAAAAGAAACGCTTTTTCCCTATCTCATGCAGTGGAACACTCTCGAGCCCATTACGCTAATGTCACGAACACGGTGACTCGTCAAAATAAAATGTTGTCCCGTGTTCTTTCATATGAACAGTTGAGTCGAAATTTCACTTTGAAGATGAGGGCAGTAAAAATCCATCGAGTAATATTAAACGCGGAATTTATAAATTTGTGTAATCAATGCTAGTCTTGGCCCTCGTGACTATGACCTCATGACCTTCTTGACGTTTTTTCCGCTTAGAAGTCATACGTTCCAGTTGGAAAGGTTAGATAGTCGATAATATACATATCGATTGATACTGGGATACCATGTATTAAGGGGGGGTGGCTTCACGTTGTGATGACTACGGTCTCCGTCACAATTACTGTGATCTCATTTTCGTATCTAAGCAACGAAAAAAATCTACTATATATTAATTAATACGTGAAGCATAAACTTTGTACGCCTTTTTACGGAATTCGCGTGGATGGAGGAGTATGAAATTTCCCACACTTATAGAGAATATAGAGGAGTGCAGCATGTTAATATTTTTTTATTATGCATAAAAAATACATTGAATCAATAAATAAAAACATTATACACACTACCACGTATTTGGCACACACACGTTAATATTTTTTTTTACTGTCAAACTTTTCTTATTGCTTAGTCCGTGGTCAAATTCAGAATAGATTAAATATTGTTTGTCTTGATATTTCTTTAAGTGTAGTTTTAGCGAAATCTGTGATTAGAGAAGTATAATAAATAGTCTTTGACAATCATAATAGTGTATAAAATTATAATTTCAATTAATTATAGTCGAATTTCGACTACCGGAGGACCACTAGTACATACTAAGCATAGTAAAACAAGACATGCTTGCAATTAATTTACCTGATTTTTCCGTATTAAGTATTCCTATAAAGAAAATATTGCTCACGTTTCTACCCGATTCATTACAATACAGGTATTTGTATGCCCTCCTATCAATTAATTTGTAAAATGTTGTTTGTATTCGCATACTGAACAACCTGATTATATGCAAAATTTGTCAGGGTAACTATTATTATCCAATAATAACGATAAACCGCAATTAACAAGTATCACATTTTGTTTGTAACAGTCCGAATGAACGAGTTTGAATGTGAGAAAAAAAAAACAGGTAATGTTTCAAGTGAGTTTTTTAGTTGTTACACGTACAGTTTCTGGATCATTAAACCGACTTTTATTAGATTTCATCCTTTGCCTATCTGCTCCCGTGGGAAAGGTATTTTGTTCTAGTGAAATTAAATCCAAGCTTGATAAACGACTTGAGCTGGGAAAGGTACATAACCTTTTTCTATTAGCATAGTGTAAAATAAAATAACATCTTATTTTTAAATCGTCCTAGCTTACTCCGAATAAATTATTCTGTTTGGGATTCAAAGAGGAATGCCCACTCTCCATAGTGTGCTGGGCCCAAGGTGGACATCAAATATTACTATAAAAATGGATTGATTCAAATTCTTAAATGTATTGGATATCTAAAAAATATATTGAAATTGACGCCACTATTATAAAAAAATATAATAAAAATAAAACCTCGTTTTGAGGTTAATTTTCTACACAAATACTTCAAGAACTTTTCTTTTTTTATTGTTTAAGATGTTCCTAATTTTTTTTTATCCAATTGTAGTTATTAGGGTATAAAAAAATACACATACTTCTTTAAATATCTATATTTCCTTCATCTTCATACAAAATTAGTAATCATCCAAAAATTGCACAGGAGAGCATATACACGGTTTTAAATCTCGGTCAGGTTAAAATCACAATTCATACAATGTTTTTCAGTTGTAGTATGAAACGTTAATGATAAAAGCAAAATAAATCGAAGAAAAATCCAAACACATCCATTTTGAACGCAAGCACAAGCAGCAAGCGAAGTGTCAGTCAGTCAGATTAAAATCAGTGTTGTTAGTATAAAGAAAAAATAATTACATGAAATTCATATATCGATCATGTTTTTAAATAACCAATAGTTGATTTATTTCTTAATCTTTTTTTTACGAGTAAACAATATTTTTTATTTTTTTGTTTTAGTTGTACATATTTAAATAACAATACTAGTTAAGTTTTTTTTTATTGCTTAGACGGGTGGACGATCTCACAGCCACCCTGGTGTTAAGTGGTTACTGGAGCCCACATACATCTACAACGTAAATGCGCCATCCACCTTGAGATATAAGTTCTAAGGTCTCAAGTATAGTAACAAGTTAAAGTCCAATGGGTATGTATGTATTTGATGTTATTTTATGTGCTTATAATCGATTAAAATCGATTGATTAATGATAATACTTAAAATGATTTATTTATATGTTTTGTTTATATACTTAAAATGTTTACTTAATACGTAAAAAGTTTTTATGCTGGCAATATTTTTCCCGCAAAAATAAAAATCTTGTTTTTTCAATAGTTACTTTTTTTAAACTACTTGTTGTAAACTGTAGTGGCGCTTATTTGCAAGAAAGTGCAAATGCAGTGAATGCATATTTATTTATGACAAAATATTTTACAAGACAAGTATTTTTTCTCTAATCTATTGTCCGCTTTGGGCCTGAAATGGGCATTCCCCTTTATCTATCACTGTCCTCTTATTTGTAAAAATACTAGTTAAAGAGCAAAGATTTGAAATTTTCAAAGAATAAAATTCTAGAAAACAATAACCCATACTGTTCTGTAATGTAGAGATCGTTCAAATGTTCACTGGCTTTTTTAATCCCTTCTAATACCCCGAACAGCAGGTATATTATTTCTAATGAGAAATAAACTTTCAGCGACTGCTAATAAAACATATTATCGAATAATAGTAGACTGGTCAGTTTCGATCACGAATAGTGCCAACGGTTGTCAACTGTTGTTAACTGGAACGTTTCTTGTCGGCAGTTTCCTTCTATTGACAACTATCAACTTGTTTGTGACAAGAGGAACAGTTGGACAACGCGCTATAAAATATGTTTGTTAATAAGCTATTCCTTGCACAAATTATACGGGCAAAATAAAATTATTTTAACTTTTTAAACTGTTTATTAAATTGTTTTGAAATATGCTCGGTGGGGGGAGCTCGAATAATAGCTGTGGTGTAGATCTTCTGGTAGCTAGCAATCATTCAAGAATAAAATCGTGCGACAAGAATCAAATCTATGAAATTTAACTGATATCACAGGTGGTGTACATTACCCATCTCTGACATAGAGCAATCAGATGTTCCTGCTACGTTGAGCAGCCGTTAACCAAGATAAGGCTTCAAGGTCATGTCCCATATTGGATGACAGCATGTGATTTCTATGGGTTTCCATTCCAATAATACCATACAAGCTCATCTGCGATTTCAATGAAAAAGGATCGAAATGTTGATGGTTTTATGGTGTTTATGGACTCTGGTAAAAGCTTCACATGCAGTATACTGTGATACTTCATAAAATCAATATAAATATATACATTGCCACCTATCGCTTAGAAGGAGCTCTGAATTTTCGTAATAAGTACGACACTACCTTCACACTGAATTGCAGTAACACTCAACAGTTCAATGTTCATTAGTTGTTCGGAGTTCGGACACGAGAGCGTTACTTGATCAATTTGGTTTGTTTGACTAACTTGAGCATTGCTCCATCTAGTTTCCTCTACGGATTGTTCAATCACCATCGATCAAAGTAAATCAAACTAATATTATGCCTTTCGCATATGGCGGCGATTGAATTTTCTTTTTGTATATTTTCACTGAGCCACAGAGCGAGTCGTGAACCCACGATACCTTCATCTTTCCCAAGACATGAATTTCAGGACGTAACAAATTTTCGGTCTTACCCAAAATAATTTCGGTCAAAACAACAACTAAATACTATATAGCTAAGCTAAGCTGTTATCGATTTTGGCAAACCACGCTCTCAAAACATTTAGACTAAGTTCCATAAATCAACACCGAAATTAATTTTGAGAATTCCTGTGTACAATCCAGTCTGGATGCTCTACACAGTTCTGCAGGCTGTTATTAGGTGTAGCTACAAATTGATTTCTAGATGTGCTTTACCTTAAAATGATCGGTATGGTTTTAGTGCCCTAATATCTGGATGCGGTTGAATTATAAATTTGATGGAAATTTATATTTGAAACTTTTAGCAAATTATTAACTTTAAAGCCGAAAAAACCCGTCTTAAATTCTAATGTTTGAAGTCTTGTATGACTGAGTTCTATAGCTCTAAGTTTGGGAATAGATAAGAATTTCGGCAAAGTTTAACTGGCTCTTAGTATAATTTAGTGAAAGCCATCTCGGTGTGAGAATATAATAAATTTTATGTATTTTAAATTTATTTTCTCTGATAAAAACTTTGTAAATGTACTTTTCGAATGTCAGCCTCATTAAGTACATACAAGTCACGGCTGAATGACAAAACAGCAAGCATAGTGCTGCTCTATTCCAAGCCCACGGAAAGATCCGACTGAAAAGTTAATTGCTACGGCCGCAATACCCGTCTGTGGCTTGTTAGGGCTGCAGATGTTATTACGTATAACGACGCGCTCTTTATTAAATATGTAGTTAGAATTTCAGGGGCACATAAATGAAGCGTTAACATTACTAAAATGTTACGAAAAATAAAGGTGCAAAGTTTTAGATAGCTGAATTGGCTTTATTTAAAATTTCAGAGTAAAATAAAGACAGAGAGAGAAAAAGAGAGAATACACTTCATTGCACATCAAAACACAATTTACATTCAAAAAACTATCGCTAAAAGCGATCTCTTCCAGACAATCGTTTAATTTACAGAAATTCTGTAAAATATAAAAAATATAGCAGGTATGTTGCGGTATAGACAATACATTATTATAGAAAATATATAAATACAATAAACAGATCTATACCGTTTACATACATCTCATATGAAATATATAGCTAACATAAAATTGTATTAATCAAAATTGCTATGCTATAAAAACAATTTATATACATAAGTAGTTTTTTTATAATATTTATTTATTTAATGGGCAGACGAACTGATAGTTAGTGGTTACCGTTACTCATAGACTTTAACATTACCAGGGGCCATCAGGCCGCTAAAGTAATATTATGTCTAAGCTGTTTACTTTATTTACATCGCCGCGGTGTTTGCAAAGTAAGCCTTGTTTGAGATTAGACTGGAAATAGCTTTCAACGGCGACAAAACATCTGCAGACACAAGATAGACACTCAATTCAAAATACCTTTTAGAGATAAGTGACAGCCCTGTAATACTAAAGTAGGCACGGCGGGTATTTGCCGTATTGAAATGTCGATGACGCTATGATATCGAAAATTTTCTGCTTTCGATACGCGAAGCTACGCGACTGCTTTCGAACTAAACGAGTACGTGAGCTTTCGCAAATTTCAATGAATTGAGACGGTGTTTTTTTTTTTTTTGATCTCAATTCAAAACCTTGGATAAGTACGAGTATTCTAAAATTACATTTGTTAAATTTATATATTTTAGGAATTGTTTTAAAATTTCGCCGCTGTCTACATCATAAACATTATTACTTAACTGATTTTAACCAAGATGCAAATAATCGCGTTTTAAAAATTTTAGAATGAAAATCTCAAGTTGATAAAAAATACTGATTCACTGATTTAGGCTTGGCCTGAATGGTATAATACGCAAGGCCCACCGTAAAGCAACAACATGTTACAAAATAATGTTTATAATTTATATATTTTGTTTCCTTGTATTTTCTATATTTTTTATTTTTATTGCTTAGATGGATGGACGAGCTTACAGCCCACCTGGTGTTAAGTGGTTACTGGAGCCCATAGACATCTACAACGTAAATGCGCCACCCACCTCGAGATATAAGTTTTAAGGTCTCAAGTATAGTTACAACGGCTGCCCTACCCTTCAAACCGAAACGCATTTCTGCTTCACGGCAGAAATAGGCAAGGTGGTGGTACCTACCCGTGCGGACTCACAAGAGGTCCTACCACCAGTAAGCTGTATTTTGTAAGTAAGTTGTATTTTCTAATAAGGTAAACGATACTACTGCTTTACAATATTGCGAAAGTGAAATAGTTATGCGAACAGAAGATCCGTCAGGGTACATTACATTGGCACTTAGAACTCAATATTTTTCAATTTCAATTAGCTAACGACTAACTTAGGGTTGACTGGTTCTCGATTCATTTCAAATTTTACTTTATTTCTACTGGTTTTTCAATATGATCACATGATTACATTGCCGTTTTTATTCATAATAGCTCACAGCACGTTTTATCACCAGCTACGACTTAATGACATCAATGAATAAATTGTAATGAATTTGTTTTTATTGTACAACTCTGTATTTTTTTATTGCCCTTGTAGGCAGACGAGCATGTGGCCTATCTGATGATGTGTGGGGCATTGCGCGGCGTCAACCACGCAAGGCCCGTCCCGCAAAACCGACTACCGACTAAATCCCATCGCGCTCCACCACTCCGACTCCTCGAAGCCTACAGCACCGTGTGCCGCAAGTCCGCCTTCGGCGATACCCGTTCTGCTAATAGGTCGGGGTTTTATCCCCAAGAAGATCTTGCAGGACGTCGTGCCTTGTGCCGCCTCTCTACCGGACTGATAGCCGAGCACCAGGCATCCCCGCACCTGGTACCCACCCGAAGGCCGCACCTGACTTCAATCATCTTTGGTTTTTTTTTTCGTGCGGACTCACAAGAGGTCCTACCACCAGTAAAAAGCACAAGTAAGTCCGTTGCAACGTGCCACAGGCAGGGACTGTGGTTGTTATTTATTACAACATTTTAAAAAGACATACAAACGTACACATACGGAAAGAAAGTGTCAGTATGTAGCATACAACAATAACAGAACTACGAAATAGGAGTTAGGGCACTAGAAGATATTAAATATTATTTTGAAGGGATTGTTAAGAACTAAACGATATATAGGCACGCGAGTGGTTGTCGACTGCTACCCCAGAGGCTCCTGGGTATCCAAAAATTTCGATTGTGTACAGTGACACTTGAGTGCACTATTAAGAAAAGTCACCGTTACACACTACATTACTGTAAGGTTTCTTATTTTAGTCTCTCTTGTACTTCATCCGTTTTTGGTTTAGTATTCTTTCTATCTTTCAATTTTTTTTTAGAGTGCAAAATGGAAAATTTCGTAATTTAAACAAATGTAAATCTTGAGTAGTCAATGATCATTGGTCGTACGCTTACTACAAAATATCTAAATGTCCACGGAGTATTGGACGCGCGAAAATACGTCAATCAGTAATTTATTAAATAAATTCTTTATTAAATTATTTTAATAAACAGTTTAAGACGTTTCACCTTCAGAGCTTCTAAATTACTTTTCACAAACTTTGTTGGAATTTCATACATTGTCGCAAACGTTGGTTTCAGTGTAAAGAATAAGGTGAAGGAACAAGTCTTTCACATGTGAAAAGCATTCTTGAAACTCCTAAGAAAATTGCTTTCGCGTTCCTGTACTGACTTATTCCATTATCTCGGTTATTATGACTTGGAGTCAAAAAACTGTTTGGGAGCCCAAATTTCATTTCCGCATATTCACTAATAAGAAAAGTTTTTGTTGTGTTTATGTCATGGTGTGTGCAGAACTTTCACCAAGATGGTGTATTGTAGATACTGGTATATTGGCAAACTTTTTTAAAGATTGCCAGTACAAGCCCGGCATTTCCTAGATTTTTTTCTATTTTCATATAGATATTACTGACAGTTGATACCTTATCATGCGTTCCGATTAGCTTGCCCTATTTATTTAAATGTATCAACGTGAATTAGACCAACTTCAAGAAGCACGATTAACTTAAAAATTTGCGCACGTGTCAAGAACTCACGATAATTTACATTAATTTTATTACTTATGGCCAATATTTTGAACAGGAGCTCTGGGATTTAAAAACAAAAAAGGTTCGGCTTTCTGCTCAATCTTGTTTATTAAACTATATTTACTATAAAAAATATATATTGTTTTGTTAATGTTATGTTATAAATGTTATGTTTTATAAGTAATATATATAATTGGATAAAAATGCCATAGAATATTAACAACAATTAGAGTCGATCAAATTAAATAAATAAAAAAAATCTATCAGGTCCTATCATCAGGTGGGCCGTGCGCTCGTCTGCCTACAAGGGCAACAAAAAAAAAAAGTGTGTGTGTCCGCTCCGACGCACGACTGGAGTTTACTGGATATAAAAAATTAAACGAAACAATACGAGAAATAGTTCTATATTACGACAACACGATACACTACAGATTATTAACAAATTAACGAGACACAAAACAAACGACTAACAAATATATGAAAATACAATAATGAGAGAAACGCGCGATCAGTACGAGGCTTTGTGGCGGACTGCCGGCGCAGCAGCCCGGCGTCACCTGCAATAACGCGGCCGCGCGTTGGCTCCTGATTGGCGCGCGCACGCATCACGCAATCAGGAGCCAATCAGGCGCATAACGCATTTCGTGTGACATGCTAGTACGATTTTGATTGGCGCGCGCACGCATCACGCAATCAGGAGCCAATCAGGCGCATAACGCATTTCGTGTGACATGCTAGTACGATTTTGGTCCCCATAATTTTCATACCCCGGGCCTATATATGTAAATCGATTCTAAAGGAGTAAACTCCAAAAAAAAAATTTTGAAGAAGGAAGTTTTCCGTCTGTCTTTTAATTTAATGGTGGAGATAACATATATTTGTTATTTAATTATTTTATTTATTTATTTTTTATGTAAAGGTACCGTACATCGTCGTTATAATAAAAACAAAAGTGTGTGTGTCCGCTCCGACGCACGACTGGAGTTTACTGGATATAAAAAATTAAACGAAACAATACGAGAAATAGTTCTATATTACGACAACACGATATACTACAGATTATTAACAAATTAACGAGACACAAAACAAACGACTAACAAATATATGAAAATACAATAATGAGAGAAACGCGCGATCAGTACGAGGCTTTGTGGCGGACTGCCGGCGCAGCAGCCCGGCGTCACCTGCAATAACGCGGCCGCGCGTTGGCTCCTGATTGGCGCGCGCACGCATCACGCAATCAGGAGCCAATCAGGCGCATAACGCATTTCGTGTGACATGCTAGTACGATTTTGATTGGCGCGCGCACGCATCACGCAATCAGAAGCCAATCAGGCGCATAACGCATTTCGTGTGACATGCTAGTACGATTTTGGTCCCCATAATTTTCATACCCCGGGCCTATATATGTAAATCGATTCTAAAGGAGTAAACTCCAAAAATTAAACGAAACAATACGAGAAATAGTTCTATATTACGACAACACGATACACTACAGATTATTAACAAATTAACGAGACACAAAACAAACGACTAACAAATATATGAAAATACAATAATGAGAGAAACGCGCGATCAGTACGAGGCTTTGTGGCGGACTGCCGGCGCAGCAGCCCGGCGTCACCTGCAATAACGCGGCCGCGCGTTGGCTCCTGATTGGCGCGCGCACGCATCACGCAATCAGGAGCCAATCAGGCGCATAACGCATTTCGTGTGACATGCTAGTACGATTTTGATTGGCGCGCGCACGCATCACGCAATCAGGAGCCAATCAGGCGCATAACGCATTTCGTGTGACATGCTAGTACGATTTTGGTCCCCATAATTTTCATACCCCGGGCCTATATATGTAAATCGATTCTAAAGGAGTAAACTCCAAAAAGTGTGTGTGTCCGCTCCGACGCACGACTGGAGTTTACTGGATATAAATATAAATTTGTGTCAGTTGAATACAGTAAAATATGGAAGTTACGTATTCTAGTGAGAATGATCCGGGAGTTGCGGAACACGTGGATGCGGTAATTAAGTAAGTCTATATAATTCACTTTTACAATTAATATATAAGTTGTCCATTCACTGATAGAAGGAATTGTTTATATTTAATAAGCTTTATTAATAAATGATTTGTAGCGGGTTATATTCGGGTATCAACCCACTAACAGTTGATACGTTCAGGAATCGAACCCGAACGGCGTCCGGCCACAAGCAAAACGATGTCGGTAAATTAAACGAAACAATACGAGAAATAGTTCTATATTACGACAACACGATACACTACAGATTATTAACAAATTAACGAGACACAAAACAAACGACTAACAAATATATGAAAATACAATAATGAGAGAAACGCGCGATCAGTACGAGGCTTTGTGGCGGACTGCCGGCGCAGCAGCCCGGCGTCACCTGCGATAACGCGGCCGCGCGTTGGCTCCTGATTGGCGCGCGCACGCATCACGCAATCAGGAGCCAATCAGGCACATAACGCATTTCGTGTGACATGCTATACTCTCTAGTACGATTTTGGTCCCCATAATTTTCATACCCCGGGCCTATATATGTAAATCGATTCTTAAGGAGTAAACTCCAATAAAGAAAAACTTCATAGCTTACCTAGTGATAAATAGTTACCGTAGCCCATAGACCACAACGTGGATGTCGACATCTTGAAGTTTGAAGTCTGTCTCAGATCTGTAGTAATTACATAAATTATATTTTATGCGGGTTTGATTTTTATTACACGATTTTCTTTCATTATTGCATAATATATGAAGTCGTCGTGGCCTAAAGGATAAGACGCCCAGTGCATTCGTAGCCAGCCATATAAAGGTGTTCGAATCCCACAAGCAAATACCATTTTTGGAGTTTACTCCTTTAGAATCGATTTACATATATAGGCCCGGGGTATGAAAATTATGGGGACCAAAATCGTACTAGCATGTCACACGAAATGCGTTATGCGCCTGATTGGCTCCTGATTGCGTGATGCGTGCGCGCGCCAATCAAAATCGTACTAGCATGTCACACGAAATGCGTTATGCGCCTGATTGGCTATTGATTGCGTGATGCGTGCGCGCGCCAATCAGGAGCCAACGCGCGGCCGCGTTATTGCAGGTGACGCCGGGCTGCTGCGCCGGCAGTCCGCCACAAAGCCTCGTACTGATCGCGCGTTTCTCTCATTATTGTATTTTCATATATTTGTTAGTCGTTTGTTTTGTGTCTCGTTAATTTGTTAATAATCTGTAGTGTATCGTGTTGTCGTAATATAGAACTATTTCTCGTATTGTTTCGTTTAATTTTTGGAGTTTACTCCTTTAGAATCGATTTACATATATAGGCCCGGGGTATGAAAATTATGGGGACCAAAATCGTACTAGCATGTCACACGAAATGCGTTATGCGCCTGATTGGCTTCTGATTGCGTGATGCGTGCGCGCGCCAATCAAAATCGTACTAGCATGTCACACGAAATGCGTTATGCGCCTGATTGGCTCCTGATTGCGTGATGCGTGCGCGCGCCAATCAGGAGCCAACGCGCGGCCGCGTTATTGCAGGTGACGCCGGGCTGCTGCGCCGGCAGTCCGCCACAAAGCCTCGTACTGATCGCGCGTTTCTCTCATTATTGTATTTTCATATATTTGTTAGTCGTTTGTTTTGTGTCTCGTTAATTTGTTAATAATCTGTAGTGTATCGTGTTGTCGTAATATAGAACTATTTCTCGTATTGTTTCGTTTAATTTTTTATATCCAGTAAACTCCAGTCGTGCGTCGGAGCGGACACACACACTTTTTTTATATCCAGTAAACTCCAGTCGTGCGTCGGAGCGGACACACACACTTTTTTTTCTAATGAAATACGTACTGAACATATATTCACGACTGACTTCCATAGTGAAGGAATAACATTCTTTAAATAAAATCAAACACACAAAAATATAATTTATGTAATTATGTTATTTTAATATGGTGGTAGCATATCTTGTGAGTCCGCACGGGTAGGTACTCAGCCTATTTCTGCCGTAAAGCAGTACTGCGTTTCGATTCTAAGGGTGGGTCAGCCGTTGTACTGTAAAAACTGAGATCTTACAACTCATATCTCAAGGTGGGTGGCGGCATTTACGTTGTGGATGTGTATGGGCTCCTATAACTAATTAGCACCGGATAGACCCTGAGCTCATCCACTCATCTGAGTAATAAAAATAAAAGCAAGTATCAATCGTAATCGCTCGGTGAATCTAGTATAACCCTTAAGGATACTAAAATAGAGATAAGATTAAAAAATTACAAAAACGTATAACTTGACACGAGTACACCGTTCATCCTATTAGATCAGGAATCTATACTAATATTATAAAGAGGAAAGATTTGTTTGTTTGTTTGTTTCGAATAGGCTCCGAAACTACTGGACCGATTTGAAAAATTATTTTTCTATTAGAAGCCGACATTGTCCCTGATGAACATAGGCTACTTTTTTTTATTTTATTTTTTTGGTTTCATGTGTGTTTTAATGTTTCCGAAGCGAAGCGAGGGCGGGTCGCTAGTGCTTCTATAAGCTTTAATGTAATCTAATGTCTTCATCTCGGCACCATATACACTGCTTACGCATTCATAAGCTGCGTTTATGGCGCATCATTGGCTTTGATAACAAGAATAATGAAGCGGAGAGCTCGTAAAGCAATCATTTATGACTTTACTTAACATTCATGGTTCCATATATTATACACATGTATCTATTTAGGTGATATTAACTGTGGTGTGATACAAATGATACAGGATTACCAAATAAGCATGACTATAAAATCATTTCTTCTTCTTTCCTCCACACATCACACACGTGTGTCTCGTGCCCTACAACGCGACGTAAAGTCTCGCATCGCCGAAATCCGAGATGCCAGGTGGTCTGATTTCTTAGAAGGACTCGCGCCCTCTCAAAGGTCTTACTACCGCTTAGCTCGTTCTCTCAAATCGGATACGGTTGTAACTATGCCCCCCCTCGTAGGCCCCTCAGGTCGACTCGCGGCGTTTGATGATGACGAAAAAGCAGAGCTGCTGGCCGATACATTGCAAACCCAGTGCACGCCCAGCATTCAATCCGCGGACCCTGTTCATGTAGAATTAGTAGACAGTGAGGTAGAACGCAGAGCCTCCTTGCCACCCTCGGATGCGTTACCACCCGCTCATTCCATAGCCGGATGGTACGTGGCAAAAAAGACCTCTGGAAACGCACTGTGGATGACCGCAGTGGCTCCAGGTAGTATGGATGAACTCTACTCCGGTGGCGGGCGGTGCGATGGTAAAAACGAGATGCCGGTATCATCTCGAACAATTCCTCAGAGCACTCCCCATGGAACATACGGTACAAAATACAGAGGGAACCGAAGTCCCTCCGCAGACCCAGAGGTTCCAACCGATCCGTGAGACCGGGATTATCGACAATCCGAACGGCCCTCCTCTGTATGGAGTCAAATGGAAGAAGCTGGTATTTGGGAGCCCCGGCCCAGAGATGGGAGCAGTACTCCACGCGAGGCCGGACTTGTGCTTTATAAAGCAAAAGCCTTTGTCCAGGCGTGAAGTACCGCTTCGCTCTGTTGAGGACTCCCAGCATTTTGGACGCCAACTTGGCTTTGCCTTCCAAATGACTCCGAAACTGGACATCGCTCGAAATGTCGACCCCAAGTATCCCAATACTCTCGGAAGGTTGCAGGGATACTCCTTGGAATTGCGGCGCCATGACAAAGGGGTCCTTCTTCGCAGTGAACGCGCAAACTTGTGTCTTTAACGGGTTGAATTGAACCAAGTTCAATTCACCCCATTTGGAGACTCGCCCCAGAGAGTTCTCCACTTCAGACACAAGTTTTGATCGTCTCTCTTGCACCACGCTCCGAGAGAGACTCTGATGGCCGATATATCGCGCATCCCCCGTGCTGTCATCCGCATAGCAATGCATGCCATCAATAGACAGCATGTCATTGATATACAGGATGAAAAGCGTGGGGGAGAGCACCGAACCTTGTGGAACGCCAGCGTTAATGGTCATGGTATCAGAACAGTCACCGTCTACAACGACCGTGATGCTCCGCCCATCCAAAAAGCTAGCGATCCACTTGCAGAGACCCTCGGGGATTCCGTAAGATGGTAGCTTCGACAGAAGTGCCCTATGCCAGACCCTGTCGAAGGCCTTCGCAATATCAAGGCTCACAGCAAGAGCCTCGCCCTTGCTCTCCAAGGCTTCAGCCCACCTGTGAGTAAGGTATACAAGAAGATCGCCAGCTGAGCGACCATGACGGAAACCGTACTGTCGGTCACTGATCAGCTGGCGATCCTCCAGATACTTCAGGAGTTGTATATTAATTATTCGCTCCATCACCTTGGAAAGCAAGGAAGTTATCGCGATAGGCCTGTAGCTCGATGGGTCCGACCGGTCACCCTTCTTGGGGATAGGGTGGACGTGGGCAGTCTTCCATGAAGACGGAACCCTGTTAGCGCAATAAGAGAGGCGATACAAACGCGTTAGCGCAGGCGTCAGCTCAGGGGCGCACGTTTTCAGAACCACTGCAGGGATGCCGTCTGGCCCGCTCGACTTATGGACGTCCAGGAGTCGGAGTTCCCGCCTGACTGCACACTGTGTAAAGCAGATCTCCGGCAGGGAACTATCACACCGGAGGATGTTCGGTGGTGTGGCACCCCCGTCGTCCACAGTCGAGTTCGAGGCGAAGAGTTTGACCAGAAGGTCAGCCTTCTCTTTCGCACTATGGGCCAGACTGTCATCGGACTTGCGTAGTGGTGGGAGACTAGACCTGCAAAAGTTACCTTCTGCAGCTTTGGCGAGCGACCAAAAAGCACGGCTCCCAGAGGGATAGCTCTTCAGTCGCTCGCCAATTCTTGCAACGTGCTCCGATTTCGCCCTGGCAATAACCTTCTTGTAGGACCTGGAAGCGGCGTTATATTTCCGCCTTTCCTCTGAGATGTTAGGATCCCGACGTCTCCTAGCATCATCCCATGCAACGTATGCGGACCGCTTGAGGTGTGCAGCATCCCTGCTGGCATTGTTATACCAGGGTCTGCTGCGACCCCCAACGGGCACTTCAGAGGAGGGAATAAACAATTTCATCCCCTGGAGCACCACGTCTTTAAGACGGTCCGCACAGACGTCAGGATCAGCAGAGGAAAAGCAGAACCGCCCCCATGGGTAGGATGCGTAAAACTCACGCAATCCATCCCAATCTGCTGACAAATACTGCCAAACTCTTCGATACCTGGTCGTCGTTCGACGACTAGGACGAGAGAGTGGTGTGGCAGCACGGATAAGGCAGTGATCAGACGATCCAAGTGGAGCGTCGACCACCACACTGTATCCGGCTGGATCGGTGGTCAGCAGAAGGTCCAACAGAGAAGGCTCGTGCCCCTCAATATCTGGGACACGGGTGGGCTGTGTCACCAGCTGGGAGAGGCCGTAGGCCAAGGCGAAATCGTAGGCAGTCCGACCCGGGAGGTCAGTGGTTCTGGACCCCAACCACTCTTGGTGATGAGCGTTAAAGTCTCCAAGAACCACCACCTCCGCAGATGGGTACTGCTCAAGCACGCGGTTAGTCCCCTCTTGCAAATGCTCTATCAGAGCTGAACCTGCATCACTGCTGTGGGACCTGTACAGGCACGCGTAGACTCGGGTACAGCCCCCGTGATCTACGCGCAGCCACAAGAGGGACAGGTCCCGTTGTTCGAGGCTTCGTAGACGGCGACAACAGACATCAGCCCGGACGAATACACACACCCCGGCTTTACGCAGGAAGTTGTGCTCAAATACGTAGCCGGGGTATTCAAGGTACGAAGTATCATCCGGAGCAGATATCTGCGTCTCCGTCAGAAAAAGAAGGGCAGGCTGCGCCGTCTCAAGATGGTGGTGTACGGCGTCGAGGTTGCTATGTAGACCCCTTACATTGCTGAAATCCACATTAAATGTGGAATGGGGAGTCGCCGACAAAACCCTTTTCCTTTTTCGAACTTTCATTTTTTTTTATTTTTTTTTTTTTTGGAGAGTGGGATTGGGCGGGGTAGGATGTTCGAGGCGAAATCGTGACAATACCTGAATAAAGCGCGGAGCACAGTACGTGCTCGACCACGGGTTGCGTGAGCGACTGACGCAGGGCATGGAAGGGCCCCCAGTCCACCCTGCGTGCGATCGCCGGGATCCACTCCGGTCTCCGACTCCGGCACGACGACCGCACGACAGGATTTTACACCGGTTGGCGGGACAGCTTCCCGGGGCGGAGTTTAGTAGTGACACCCGGGTTCAGGTCCCCAACTGACCGGCGGGCGGCGGCGAACACCGTTTCACTGGGTCTCCCTATACCCCCGTCAAACAATCACGTCCCGCGAGCTCACACGCACGTCTGCTCCGCAAGTTCCAGGTATCGCCAAGATTCACCCCCAACAAGGAAGAGGAAAGGGTAGGAATAACACTGGCTCTCCAACCCACACGCCGGAACACAGCTAGGCTATTTGGCGGCGGACTCTAGTTGGAGGGTGGTCGCCAGCCAGTCGGACAAGTCCTACCACCGATTATGTATTCGGCTCCCGTTTTGCACCACCCAGGGGTTACTTGTAGGGAATCGCGGGTTAAACCTACGGAAGCGGGAAGCAATCAACCCCCACGCAGAAAGAAGCAGACGTTATCGGCATACATAAACCCGGTAAACCAAAAAATCATCCGACGAGTTACCGCCCGATTAGCCTCCTCATGTCTCTGGGAAAACTGTATGAGCGTTTGCTCTACAAACGCCTCAGAGACTTCGTCTCATCAAAGGGCATTCTCATCGATGAACAATTCGGATTCCGTGCAAATCACTCATGCGTACAACAGGTGCACCGCCTCACGGAGCACATTCTTGTAGGACTTAACCGACCAAAACCGATCTATACGGGAGCCCTCTTCTTCGACGTCGCAAAAGCGTTCGACAAAGTCTGGCACAACGGTTTGATTTTCAAACTTTTCAACATGGGCGTACCGGACAGTCTCGTGCTCATCATACGAGACTTCTTGTCTAACCGCTCTTTTCGATATCAAGTAGAGGGAACCCGCTCCTCCCCGCGACCACTCACGGCTGGAGTCCCGCAAGGCTCCGTTCTCTCTCCGCTCCTATTTAGTTTATTTATTAATGATATTCCCCGGTCGCCGCCGACCCAGCTAGCCTTATTCGCTGACGACACAACCGTTTACTACTCAAGTAGAAACAAGTCCCTAATCGCGAGTAAGCTCCAGAGTGCAGCGTTAACCCTCGGACAGTGGTTCCGAAAATGGCGCATAGACATCAACCCAGCGAAAAGCACAGCAGTGTTATTTCAAAGGGGAAACTCACCGCTTATTTCCTCCCGCATTAGGAAGAGAAATATCACACCCCCGATCACCCTCTTCGGCCAACCTATACCCTGGGCTAGGAAGGTCAAGTACCTGGGAGTCACCCTGGATGCATCCATGACATTCCGCCCGCATATTTTTTTTTTTTTTTTTTTTTTTTTATTGCTTAGCTGTGTGGACGAGCTCACAGCCCACCTGATGTTAAGTGGTTACTGGAGCCCATAGACATCTACAACGTAAATGCGCCACACACCTTGAGATATAGTTCTAAGGTCTCAGTATAGTCACAACGGCTGCCCCACCCTTCAAACCGAAACGCATTACTGCTTCACGGCAGAAATAGGCGGGGCGGTGGTACCTACCCGTGCGGACTCACAAGAGGTCCTACCACCAGTAATTACGCAAATTATAATTTTGCGGGTTTCATTTTTATTACACGATGTTATTCCTTCACCGTGGAAGTCAATCGTGAACATTTGTTGAGTACGTATTTCATTAGAAAAATTGGTACCCGCCTGCGGGATTCGAACACTGGTGCATCGCTTCAACACGAATGCACCGGACGTCTTATCCGTTAGGCCACGACGACCACACATATAAAAACAGTCCGCGATCGTGCCGCATTTATTCTCGGCAGACTCTATCCCATGATCTGTAAGCGGAGTAAAATGTCCCTTCGGAACAAGGTGACACTTTACAAAACTTGCATAAGGCCCGTCATGACTTACGCGAGTGTGGTGTTCGCTCACGCGGCCCGCATACACATAGACACCCTCCAATCCCTACAATCCCGCTTTTGCAGGTTAGCTGTCGGGGCTCCGTGGTTCGTGAGGAACGTCGACCTACACGACGACCTGGGCCTCGAATCGATTCGCAAACACATGAAGTCAGTGTCGGAACGTTACTTCGATAAGGCTATGCGTCATGATAATCGCCTTATCGTTGCTGCCGCTGACTACTCCCCGAATCCTGATCACGCAGGAGCAAGTCACCGTCGTCGCCCTAGACACGTCCTTACGGATCCATCAGATCCAATAACTCTTGCATTAGATACCTTCAGCTCTAACACTAGGAGCAGGCTGAGGAACCCCGGTAACCGTACGCGTCGAACTCGACAAAGAGGTCGACGTGCAGCCTAACCCATGCATCAACCCGCTGAGTTTCTCGCCGGATCTTCTCAGTGGGTCGCGATTCCGATCCGGTAGTAGATTCATTCGCGAAGCAACTGCTCTTGAGTTGTTAGGTCTCCTTCGGAGGCGCTCGGGCAGTTGTTAGCAAATCCCACCCCTCCTGGCTGAGCCTTTGCTCGCCCACCTGTCCTGGTGAAGCTGGAAAGGCCTCCGGGCCACCAGTAATCTTTCAATCATAAAAAAAAAAAAAAAAACACGTGTGTCTATTTCGGTCATATGAACTGTGGTGTGATACAAATGATACAGGATTACAAAATAAGCATGACTATAAAATCATTTCTTCTTTTTTCCTCCGCACATTACACACATGTATCTATTTCGGTCATATGAACTGTGGTGTGATACAAATGATACAGGATTACCAAATAAGCATGACTATAAAATCATTTCTTCTTCTTTCCTCCACACATCACACACGTGTATCTATTTCGGTCATATGAACTGTGGTGTGATACAAATGATACAGGATTACCAAATAAGCATGACTATAAAATCATTTCTTCTTCTTTCCTCCACACATCACACACGTGTATCTATTTCGGTCATATGAACTGTGGTGTGATACAAATGATACAGGATTACCAAATAAGCATGACTATAAAATCATTTCTTCTTCTTTCCTCCACACATCAGACACGTGTATCTATTTCGGTCATATGAACTGTGGTGTGATACAAATGATACAGGATTACAAAATAAGCATGATTATAGAATTATTTCTTCTTCTTTCCTCCTTCTTCTTTATCCAGCTGTGGTCGGTTGGCGCAGCATTTCCTCTATTTCAATTCAGGCCTATCATACGTCATTATTGCACTCACACCCTTCTCTCGTAAATCTTCTATCACACAGTCCATCCAAATCTTTAAAGGTGACCTTTGCTCACATTATTTTATCTATATATTAATACGTGAAGGAAAAACTGTGTACCCCTTTTTACGAAAATTACGCAGACGGAGGAGTATGAAATTTTACCACATTTATAGAGAATATAGAGAAGGAGTGCAGAATGTTAATATTTTTTAAATTATGCATAAAAAATACATTAAATCAATAAATAAATAAAAACATTACACACACTACCATGTATTTGACACACACGCATGCACACCACTTGTTTATTGTCAAACTTTTCTTATTGCTTATATATAGTCTGTGGTCAAATCGAGAATAGATTTATATACTGTTTGTCTGTATTAATATATTTTGTGTAAAGTGTAGTCTTGGTGAAATCTGCGATTGTGGAAGTCCTTGACAATATAATCATAATAGTGTACAAACCTATAATTTCAATTAATTATAGTCGAATTTCGACTACCGGGGGACCTCTAGTACATATAATAATTTATACTTCGTTAATTTCACTTTAAATAAATAATGAAATATTTTGGACACTAATAAAAATAGAACTTATTAATTTACCTTAAAGTGCTTTTTTTTTAAATATGGCGCATCCTAGATCAAGTTTCATGGGTTTTACCGGAATGTAGGTAGAAAAAGATGTTAGACGTATAATCAGAAAGATGTTCCGGTACCTTAAAACAAACCGGGTTAGTGTATCTTCTTATTCTATCTCTGTCTATATATTATATAAATAACCAAATCAACCATTACATATTGTATGATCTGTTTTTATTGTGAAGGCAGATCACATAATGTCTACTTGACGGTGAATGACCATCAGAGCTCAATGGACACTTCCTAACCCATGCATCAGCCAGCTGAGTTTCTCGCCGGATCTTCTCAGCGGGTCGCGATTCCGATCCGGTAGTAGATACATCCGCCAAACAGCTGCTCTCAAGTTGTTAGGTCTCCTTCGGAGGCGCTTGGGCGGCTGTTAGCTAAACCCATCGCTCCTGGCTGAGCCTTTGCTCACCCAACTGTCCCGGGGAAATTGAAAGGGCCACCAGTATACCTACAAACATAAAAAGCTCAATGGACAATACCAGTTGTTGCTAATGATTGAATATTCTTTTCAATCGTCATAATTAGGACAATGCAGAGCGCTCGGAAAACACTGTGGAGTTGAGTTCATTTCAGTGCGGTATGATGCGTGGCGGAAGTGACCCTTGGAACTTTCCTCTAGTGGCAGGCAGTGGTGGTACTATTTTGTTCACACTATTGAGTTCATTTCAGTGCGGTATGATGCGTGGCGGAAGTGACCCTTGCAAATTTTCTTCTAAGTGCAGGCAGTGGCGGTACTATTTTTTTTACGTATGACAGATCGTATTGTAACCCTGCTGTTGTAGTTATATCTATGTATATCCTGTCTGTTTTATTATTGGAGCAGTCATTCCAATATATTATTCTCTTCGGTTTTAGAGAGTCGTGGACATAATTAAAATGACTTTTACGGTATCATATCTCGCTGTTTTTGTTAATGGCATTATAATAATAATAATATGTATTATAATATTTCCGAAGTATCAAATACTTTACTGTTTTCGTGGTCATGGACGACTGAGATGTTATTCGTATGGTAGACGTTCAAATAATATTTTACTAATCACTAATCTATTTTATACTTTAAAATATTTCTAGATTTTTTACTTTTCTCACAGAACAACTTAATAGTAACTCGAAGTCTGGCAGGCCCTTAATGGCCTCGCGTACCATAAGGTGAAAAGAATTTGTTTTCTTATGCTTTCGTCAAATCTTATAAAATGATTTTAACTTGCTTAGAAACTGCAGATTTCTATACCCGGTTATTTTTGACTTATTAATTAATTAATGTAAAAGAAGTATTAATTAAACAGTAAAAATAGTTTTCATTAATTTGAATACAATTAAAAATACTACCTCATGTCATGTACTATGAGATGGGTGGGGACACTCGCTTAAAGCGGCTTTTTTATGGCTTAGATGGATGGACGAGCTCATGGCCCACCTGGTGTTAAGTGGTTACCGGAGCCCATGGACATCTACAACATAAACGCGCCACCCTCCTTGAGACGTAAGTTGTAAGATCTCACTTTTAACAGTACAACGGCTGCCCCGCCCTTCAAACCGAAACGCATTACTGCTTCACGGCAGAAATAGGCAGTTATCTAAAGGTTCTAACAGCCGATCAACGCCCCGTAGCCCGTGATTTTGTTTGCCGATTACTACTTTAAGAATACATTCATACATATTTGTGGGGAATATCGCGTTACCCTATTTTACAGAGTAACACAGAAACGTAGCAAATAAGTAAGTACCCGCTTATTTGTATTAAAATATGCAAGAAATATCTGGGCTCTATTTCGAAACTTATCCCGGATGATGCCGCCATGAATGTTTTAGCCGAATTCTTGTAATATTCACAAAACGCTGTTTCTTCTACTTTCCGTTATCCGGTCTGTCTCTTATTTTCCAATTTGCGTACACTCCATTCCACCCGTATACTGAATATAGGCAGGCGTTATTGTCGACGAAAAAAATCAAGAGTAATAATTGCAGTCTAAATTCTGTTATTTCCCTTTATAAATACTTATTTCTTAATACTTTTACGGCTTAGGCTCATGATTTTTATTGTTGCAGATTTTTTCCTAGAACCTAGAAAATTGCAAAAGGAATGCGTTGTAATTTGAGGTCTAAGTCTCGAATCTATTGTGTAAAAGTTCCATCCTTCTATTAAGAACGTATGACTTCTCAGGCACAGAGATAGACCCGATGGTCGTAACTCACAATACTACTGGTAATTAATTACTCTGTAAATATTCGCAGGTACTCGATTTTATTATACGACTAGCCGTACTCGCCCGCTTCGCTGGGCATTTAAAATTAACATTATTATTTGTTGTCAATATTATTAGGAAGTCCGACGCTCATATAAATATTAGCCTATCCATTAAAACATGTATTTTCTTCATGGATACCAACTTTCAAATCAATCGGATGCATAGTTCAGTAGTTATAACGGAACATCCGTAAAAACCACTGTAGATTTATATATTAGTATAGGTGTTCGTAGTTCATCAGAAAAGTCATTTATCAGAAAAGCCAGAACACTTCGTAGTTTTTTGTTCATTCATAAAATCTGTACGAATATGCTAAATTGGATGACCCATTATCATTCGTCTGATTTTATTCCGTTCACACTATTTTAAAATTCAACTTACATTTTCAACATTTATAAAAACTCAACCTAAATAAAGTATATCAAAGTTTCAAATGTTAACTATACCATTTTATATTCTCAACAATACCTACGACGAAACAAAATTTATTTAATACGAAAATAGTTTTATAAATTTTGTCTTTAAGGTTCTGCGGTATTATTGCCAAAAACAAAAATTGCAGAATGTGATTTAAATAATTTTACTGCAAGCATTATGTATTTAGACAACAGTTTTTTTTTTCCGTAGTTTGTTTAAAAATTCTAAACGAGAAGATAATTTTCCAAATAAAAGAAGTGAAGTTCTAAGTTCTACAACTAAAAAGCATCAAAAGAAGTACGAGTAAAAGTTTTTCGTCACGTTTCAATTTCCAAAGGAATCAAGAAGCTTTCAACTCGGAAAAATTGGTTTATTATGAAAGAAAATGAGAAACTGAACCAAAAAGGCCTATTTCGTACGCAAATCCGGCTGACGTATTTGGCGTAGATCCAAAGGGGAAGACGTAAAAATTAGAAAAGGCAGATCATTTTCATAAATAAATGTGGTTTGATGTAATCCATATTTTTAGGGTTATTTTTTTCTGTAAATTACGAATTATACTAAGATTATGCTAAAATTGGATGCTTGCGCAGTGAAATTGCTAGATTCAGCCCACAGACGTAGCCCACTGAGTTTCTCGCCGGATTTTTTCAGTGGATCGCCTTTCCGTTCCGGAGGTAGATTCTGCAAAGCACTGCTCTTGCTAGGGTTAGTGTTAGCAACGTCGTCAAGCTTGAGCCCCGCCAGCTCAACTACTTTTTAGGGTTACGCTGAATTGGCCTCTGAAAACCATCAGCTCTGGTAAGAAAAGAAAAAAAAGAATAAATCCAGCATTCGTCTTAAAGAGACAAACTTGTTAGGAGTATCTGTGACATTTTTAACAAAATAAATTTCTTGTATGACTTTATTTTAACTGATGCAATTATTAAATTTAAACACGGTTCTTTATATTTTTATATCGTTGTCTACGAGACAGGACTGCCTGATGGTGAGTGGTTACCGGCGCTCATGGACCTCAGCAATGTCAAGGTCACAGCCAGGCCGGTGCCTACCTTGCTACCGTATATCATCATTGGTATATTATATTCTATATAAAATCACCTTGTTGTTTACAGCAAAATTATATTTACAACATAAAATAAAATACATAGAATTAATCCCATTATTAAATACTCCGTTATTGGTGAAAAAATTACATACAAAATTTAGCCTGTGTTTTTTTAAATTAATTATTTTGGCAAACGTCTACCTACGCCTTTAGTACTCAATTATCTCTTTGAGTTTCAATTATACTCTAGTGTGTATGTGGCCTTAGAAGTGACTCGTTGGAATTGCGTGGTAATGGACTTGTTTTGAACAAAGCAGACGTCGGAGCGAAAGTTGACAAAAGCTGTCTCACATTTGTGGAATTATTAACTTTCGTGACATTTAAACTAAATGAAGACAGTTCTATTATAATATATTTAAATAGAAGTAATCCTATACTACATATTTATTTCGGTCTTCGTGAATTGTAGACTTAACAAAACTTCTCTTAAGTTTTGATCTCGCCTTTTTTTTTGGTCATTATTATTATTTTCGACCTTTTCAGTACTTTACAGGTTTCAGGATGATGGATCATGTTTGAAATAAAATATGAAGCAAAATTAAACCCTAAATGTAATTTATTAATGACCTATATACTCTGACCTGTTTTTCATTCCAATCATTATTCCCGACTTCACTGTTCTGAATAGTTGTTTGAAACCGTTGCATTTTTTAACGTACCTACGTTTAACGTAACTACGTTAAAAAACGCAAAAATGCAACTGACTCGGTATTTAACTTTTTTAGTACGTTTGAGATGTGGTGCTGGAGGAAAATGTTGCGGATTCCCTGGATGGTACATCGGACAAACGCATAAATCCTGGAAGAACTAGGCGTCTCCTCAAGACTATCCAACATTTGCCTACGTAGGATTTTAGAGTTTTTCGGTCACGTTGCGAGGAAAAAGGGTGACAATCTCGAAAGACATCTCATCACCGGCAAAGTGGAAGGAAAGAGGCCTAGGGGGCGTATCGGACCAGCGCATGGGACGCGCTGGTCCAATCAGATTAAGACCACTTTGGAATCCAGCATCAATGTCGCTATCCACTGCGCGGAAGACAGGAGTGAATGGAGGAACATAGTCCTAACAAAAGTGCTCCGTAAAGGTCACGACCCTCAGCACTGAGGAATACGACGCACGGAGGACACAGTATCTTCTCCTCCTCCTCGCGTTGTTTTCCTCATTACTGAGGGTCGAGACTCCCTGCATCAGTTTCTCCCGTACGATTTCCCTCCATCTGCTGCGATCCTTAGCTTCATGAAGGGTATTGTGGAAATTGATGCTTAGAGAAGATCGTATTTGGTCCGACCATCTCGTGGGACTGCGTCCTCTGGGACGTTTGCCATCTACCTTTCCTGTCACCATCAGCTGTTCAAGCTTCTAAGTACTGCTTTTTAAAATTAGTACGAAATTTGATTTAAGCGTCCCTTTTGTAGACAGCCCCTTGGCATGCCAGTAACCAATAGTAACCAATTATTAGTACCAATGACCGCAATAAAAATATCTCGAAATAGTTTCCTCAATATCTTCATTCCTATTTTACGTTTACGAACGTTACGTTATGTTACGTTATGTTACGTTATGTTACGTTACGTTACGTTGCGTTACGTTACGTTACGTTACGTTACGTTACGAAACAAATCGCAGTGCAACGTCCTCTCTACATCAGTGATGCACTCCGCATCAGTTCACCGCACTAAGCAGTGTAAAGTGACATAAACTGCATTGCGGGTTGCGAGTGCATATTTGCGGGACGGGGCCGTTCCCAGCTCTCTGCTATTAACGTACGCGTCATTTCACGTACACTGTTGTTGTTGTTATTGAATTAATGCTTTTAGCGCATGAATCTGCATTTGTCGGTGTGGAATCTAAATGTAGTGGTTCAGTTACGTTTCGTTTATATACCTACGTGTCGGTAGGTGAACTAAAAGTTCACACGTTACAAACGTTCCATACAGAAAATCCAACTAAAAAATATAAAATAAATTTTAATAAATTAAAATTTTAATGAAAGACGATATGGATAAGAGGGGAGTGAGCGAAGAAATGGTATATGATAGAAGAGTATGGAAGGAGAAAACATGTTGCGCCGACCCCAGGTGACTGGAATAAGGGCAGGATAATGATGATGAAATTTTAATAAATTTGAATTGAAAATAGTGCAAGAAAAAATGATTTTATTGTAAAAAAGCGTAGGGTGCTTTTCAGGATATTATCAAATTATTTATAACTATTGATACCGTGCACCCCAATTTTATATTCAAGTTTATTAAAATTTATTTTCTGTTTTTTAGTTGGATTTTCTATAAAACCGTATTTTTTTTAGTTTTTTTTTAAACTATTATTTATTTTTCATTTTTTAGTTGAATTGAAATTTTCTCAATATTGATTTTAAATTTTTCAAAAATTTCATCTGTATTACGAGTAGTCTGTAACTTATCCGAGAAATAGGTGATCGGCACGCCTGGTAGCTTCCCTTCTTGGATTTTCATAAAATAAAGCTTATCGTTTCCTAGCCGTCTATCAAACTTAATCAAATTCTTTGCTGAGTATGCACGGCGCGAAAAACTGTTCGAACCGTTAAATAATTAGTTCCCGGATATAAATCATGTTATCTCCGTGTGGGCCGCGACAGCCAATAAGCGTTTTACGCGAATTACCTCAAGATAAATTGCTCGCTCCTGACATTAATGCCGAGTTTCTTACGAAAATAAATTACCTGTATCAAGCGTTCGATGTTCAGACATCCTCCGTGACCGCGTTTAGGCTTTATTTTTTTCACGTGTAACAAGACAACTTTGTCACTGTCTTTCATGAGAGCTTCACAGGCCGAGAGGTAACATATTGTAGGCACTTTATCAAAATTGGCTCGGAGAATTCACGAGTATTTCAGGCCTTTGCAAGTGTATTACTTACCTACTATGTAAGATTATTTTTGCCACACAACACCGGGTTCTTAAATTAATTCGCTTTCACGGAGTTTCTTGAGCGCATGCATAATATGTTCCTCTTCAAATAATATTAAAAATATTATCAATGTTAGACAGTTGCTTCGCTACACTTCTGGTATTGCTGGTTGTGATGTCAGGCCTTTAGGTGAGTCAGACGCAATCGAGACCTTTTAACAATTGGAGAATATGAGATAACTACTGAAAGTGGTTTAATTTTTGTAATTTATCACACTTTGAAAAGGTAAAAAAGTTCGCAGTCCGTTTTTCACTTATTATCGCTTGTTTTTTTTATTGCTTTGATAGGTGGACGAGGTCACAGCCCACCTGGCGTTAGGTGGTTACTTTATCTACAACGTAAATGCGCCACCCGCCTTGAGATATAAGTTCTAAGGTCTCACTATAGTTAAAACGGCTGCCCCACCCATCAAACCGAAACGCATTACTGCTTTACGGCAGAAATAGGCAGGGTCGTGGTACCTACCCGTGCGGACCCACAAAAGGTCTTACCATGAGTAAAAATGTATCAATATGATATTGAATGATCAATATATCATTCAATATCAAATGTATCTGAAAATGTAAATGTAAATGAAACCACATTAGTACAAAACATTCCAATAAAGCTAATGTTGTTCAATTATGTACGAAACCAGTCAGCAGAACACGAATGTTCATTGGCATAATGCTACAATAACTTTGGTTATGCGAAATACGTATTTCGAACACGTATTTCGCGTGGTAAAAAGGCTAGTGTCAATCGACGGTCATAATGGAGGTCGTTAGAAAGCACATCGTATTCCAGTCTTCAATACATAATCCACTACTAAGGGAAGCTCGTGAATTTTACTTTTTTTCTGATATTTTTTGTATTTAATTCGTTGTTGTTTTATTGTGAGATGGTAATATAATATAATATTATTTACTAAATATTTTTCCTGATGATATTTAAAGTTGTTATGATTGAAGTCAGACAAGTGGACAAAATTATCGATATCCAAGAAAACTTAAGTAAATACAAAGTTATTTCAAGGTGTATTATTGTTATTGTATAGTAAATATGTAATATAATATTAGTTGCCCAATCTTTTTCGTCGATTAAAGTTGTTATGATGAAAGTCAGACAAGTGGACAAAATTATCGATATCTCTAAGAAAACTTCAAGTAAATACAAAGTTATTTCAAGGTGTATTATTGTTAGTGTTTAGTAAAAATGTAATATAATATTACTTACCAAATCTTTTTCCCGATGTCATTTAAAGCTGTTATGATGGAATTCAGACAAGTGGACAAAATTCTTGATATCTAAGAAAGCTTCAAATAAGTACAAGGTTACTTCAAGGCGTATTATTGTTAGTGTATAGTAAAAAGTATTATTGGAATTACTAGAGAAGAATCGACTAAATATCCAGAGGTGAAAGGCAATTTGGTTTATACAACATTTCTATTAATACGCGACATTTATCTTTGTAATTAAAAGGTGCGTTTTATTTGGTATTAGCATCAACAGTTCGATGTTTTTAATTGAACTTCAATTAAGTTTACTCCATTCACATACATAGCTGACGAAGTTTTTTTTGTTATGATATCTTTTCAAATTTTTAAACTTTGAATAGTTCTCCTGTAAAGTTGCTAAAATATAATTTAAACCAAATAACATTTCACCCTTTGATATTTTATTTTTATTTTTTATAGACGAAGACTCCTAGTAATTCATGGGATGTCGTTTAAACGCGCGAATAGCGTATATCAAGCCCGATATCGCTGTTCCCTTTCTGGTATTGGATATAAACAGGAATTATCAGCAGTGCCCTCGGAGACAATACTGAACCAGTCTTTATGGCGGTTGCTGAAGCGCTCCTGCGTTACCGAACGAATTTCTTTAGACAAAAGTACTCCTTTCTCGTTTTCTTGAATTCGCGATTGTCTCCCGTTATTAGGGTAATAAAAGTCAGCACTATATTTTAGGATCTCGTTAATTTCGATACAAATCTAGAGACTGCTGTTCTGTTCGTTCTCGAGAAGTTGCTGTATAAACATTTACAGGTTTTACAGTAATTGATCAATCGAGAACAAAAAATGTTGAAATTTAATTTGGGTCAACAAACTTCCGCCGCACATTTGTAAAGTGGTTAGACAAAACCCCTAATATGCGAATGTCATCTTAAAGACGTGAGATCAAAGTCTCAATTGCATTGTAAAAGGCTATCGCACTATTAAATCGGGACGCATAATGCTTTGCAGCAGACAATATGACTTACGACTGAAGATTGATTGATAAGTTTTTTGTAAAATTGCTTGAGACGACGAGATTACTTTTTCTTAATTAGAAGTTAGGTACTAGCGTCTTGTCTATTTTGCTCCGTGAAGCAGACATGCATTTTGATGGGAGAACTGTTTACTTTGCAATTAAGAATTCAACTTTATGTCTCAAGTTCGATGGTAGAGGTCACGTTGTGATGTATATGGATTTTGGTAATCACTTTGAAAGATGTGGGATATGAGCTAATTTATGTATGTAAGCAATAAAAAAAACCTTTATTAATCATCTCGCCTTTCGCTATAGAAACAGAGTTCATCTGTGTTACGTGATACAGGTACTTTTATCGACATCGCATTTCAAGATTAATTCTTATCTTCTTCTTAATCGCATACTTCATTGCTGAAGGTCGTATCCTTGAAAGGCCTTCGTGGCTCTTTGTAAGATAATTTTTATCACTTATCACGAAATCAAAACAAATAAATTAATGTTGAACTGCAGTCCGTATTGTTTTAGAACTCATGATGATAATATGCCTTCTTTCAAACGGGGTTCGAAATTTGTTCTTAACGATAAGTTGATGCGCAGTGTACTTAACATGTCATTTCGGATCCTCCCGAACCACTATCGGTGCTTTTAGGTACGAACACAGACGAATGGCTCGGTGAGTAAACTACCCCATAGACATAGCCCACTGAGTTTCTCGCCGGATCTTATTAGTGAGTCGCGTTTCCGAACCGCTGATAAATTCTGCGAAGCACTGCTGCTAGGGCTAGTGTTAGTAACAACATCCACAGGTTAGAGCCCTGTAAGCTCATCTACTCATCAGGTTACGCTGGCATAACCCTCCAAGATACCAGCTTAGGTATGAAAAAAAAGTACTTATCTGTCTACGCTAATAAAAAACTAATGTATGTATATATATCAAATGGTACAAATTAATTATATAATACGGCCATTACTTTCACAGCCTCGAGAACGTGGCTTACTGATTTGGTCATAATAAATTTACTCTAATGAACAGCGCTGGGATTGCTTTTTGTGTTTATTTATTAAGAATAACTGATTCACGTGTATATATAAATTGAATCTTGAATGGAATTTAGTAACATTTATTTAATAAATACAATAAAGGATAGATAAATCTGTCCGAATTGATTAAATTGTGAAAAAGGTGGTAAGAGTGACGTATATATATTATTATAATGTATTATTTTATTTGTATCAAAATACAGTTTAGGTTCGTAAAACTATAGCACAAATTGAGTTGCTCTTATAAAGAGAAACAACATTTAAAGCTATTGCTTCACCACTGTTTTTATATCTTTTTATATTTTAAAAATGTTTCTAATGTTCCATCTAATGTTCTAATGTTTCAATAATCGAAATTCTATTTATGTCATCTAAAAAAGAATGTTATAAATAACATATTAACCTCTTTTAGGATTAATCGTATAGAGGTTACATATATGTACATCATATGTTTATTATTGCTTATGCGTTTCATTAGCTCCATAGAAATACTGGAAATGGATCAAATTTATTTACTGCTTTTTTATTTTTAACATAATAATTGGGGTTCTCGACCGATACTAAACCTATCTTACTGATATATATGGCTACACTATGGGCTATTTTTTATACACAAACTGTGTTTTCATATATCCTACGATAAATTCGTTTTATGAAGTAAATTTTGAAGAGGTTTGCTCTTGCTAGTGTATTAAACTCTTGTGAAAAAGCATGTTTTTTTATTCATACATATCTACGTTTTCCCATCGAGGTTTTTTTTTATTGCTTAGATGAGTGGACGAGCTCACAGCCCACCTGGTGTTAAGTGGTTACTGGAGCCCATAGACATCTACAACTTAAATGCGCCACCCACTTTGAGATATAAGTTCTAAGGTCTCAATTATATGTAGTTACAACGGCTGCCCCACCCTTCAAACCAAAACGCAATACTGCTTCACGGCAGAAATAGGCAGGGTGGTGGTACCTACCCGTGCGGACTCACAAGAGGTCCTATCACCAGTAATTACGCAAATTATAATTTTGCGGGTTTCATTTTTATTACACGATGTTATTCCTTCACCGTGGAAATCTATCGTGAACATTTGTTGAGTACGTATTTCATTAGAAAAATTGATTGGTACCCGCCTACGGGATTCGAACACTGGTGCATCGCTCAACACGAATGCACCGGAGGTCTTATCCGTTAGGCCACGACGACTTTTAGACGGTTTTCAGCTTAACGTTTACTATAACTCATGAAGGATATTAAAGATAAGGTCTTGTAACACATGTTTATGAATATTTACCCGATGTGGAAATTAAATCCACGACCCCCCGGGTATAATCTGGGCAATCATTCACACATCAAAACATCGTCACGTTCACTAGTGATTCTAGGCTCATTCTCATTTTACTTTCCAACAACCATAACTCATAATACTAAGTTCAGAAACTAGGTAGTTGTGATCGGAAATCGATTAATCCGTAGACGAATCTTCTGTCGTATGGAACTAATTTTGTTAGAATTTATTGCAGTTTTCAAACAGTATCTACGATTGATTACTTAAGGATATTCAATTTTTAGTAATAAGAAGATTCTTCTGTTCTAAGACTTATTGGAGACAGATGATAAACGTTATTTATTAACTTACACATATCAAGTTATTAACATATACGTAGGGATCTGTCAGACCAGAATAAATATTTTTATTTAGGTTTAATCAACAGCAAAACGTAGTAAGAGACATACAAGGGTATACTGGAAAATAATTCGGTATTGATTCTAAATAAATACAGTAGAAGATGAACTACTATGTTGAGATACGGTTGAAGATTCGTTATAATTTTTTAAAATTGATGGGGTGACGTTTTTATACATTCCAAAGAGTTTATAGATTGAGTTATTTTATATTTTTATTCAATCTTGCGATAATAGTTAAAGCATTTGAATGATAGAACATTTGTAGCTGCACAAAACAAACTGAAAGACACTACAATACACGATGAATCCCAATTGTCCTAATCTAACTTATAATGCATAAATTTCATTAATTACTTCAGCTTTTAAGGATTTAGAACATTATTATTATATGACGAATAAAATAAATAGAATGAACTGTCTAGTGTCATTTATTTTGTACTAGTGACCCGCCCTCGCCTTGCTTCGGAAACTGTAATTTATTATTAATTTCTCCACTATTTAATGGATATTATTATACATATAAACCTTCCTCTTCAATCACTCTATCTATTAAAAAAAAACCGCATCAAAATCCGTTGCGTAGTTTTAAAGATTTAAGCATACATAGGGCTATAGGGACAGAGAAAGCGACATTGTTTTATACTATGTAGTGATAAACGATAATTTTAATATAAATACAGATTGTTAGCTTCTGACGTAATCTCGGTCCAGTGTATTCACGATCGTATCGGCTTTTCTCGAACACGAACTGCGCTAATTAGTTTGGAGACGTTACTGCTGGCTCAATTAGCGTCATTCAATGGCTAAGTACTGACGCAGAATACGGGTGGAACCCGGGCTTTACCGCAACCCCATTGTCTAAAGTAGGTTACTGAATTACCTTCCATATTACTGAATGGTTACACCTCAGCTTAACCTGTTTGCAACGAAACAGGAAGTGACGAAGTTTACATCATTACAGTACTAAGGTGTACAATTTCAGAAAATTAAAACACGCTGCGGTATTTTGCAGCTTATGGATAGCGCAGGTGTCGCTGAGAGAAATGTTTGAAGTTCCCAATTTACAGTTTTCTTTGAGGGAATTTTTATTTTTTCTCATCTGCCAACTGCCACAATCTTACTGGAAATCTTGAGACATTATATCCTAGTAATTAGATGTAAATAGCTAATATTCCGTCTTTGAGACCGAAACGCGCGAAAAGTCCAGGACGGTGATATCAATTTAGTTGGGCGCACAATAGGCCTGCCTATTTCTGCCGTGAAGCAGTAATGCGTTTCGGTTTGAAGGGTGGGGCAGCCGTTGTAACTATACTTGAGACCTTAGAACTTATATCTCAAGATGGGTGGCGCATTTACGTTGTGGATGTCTATGGGCTCCAATAACCACTTAACACCAGGTGGGCTGTGAGCTCGTCCACCCATCTAAGCAATAAAAAGAAGGCCAACCACGATTTTATCTTTTTAAATTTAACATTTCATTGATTGCAAAGAGTAACTTAAAATCCTAGGTAAAATAACTGCTGATCTTCTCACCACAATCAGGATGAATGTGGCGAAGTGGAATCCTTTGAGAAATTAAGTTTTCGATGTTACTCTTATAGTGTGTTTTCGCGTTACCAATGCAAGGTGACTTTGGGTTACATCGTAAAACGTACAGACAGAACTTGCAATCACTGTTACGAAGATTTAGTATTCGGAATAATGACTTAGACTAGACTTCGTTATAAGACTTTTCATGTTTCACGTTTCCAAGTCATTGAACGACACACATCGATGAAGGCCATTCCATTCGTTCGGAAGTATTGATGCCCAAATCGATATAGTATTGTAGCCTCTGATTTACTTACTCTGTGAAAAAATTGAAGTAGAAAGTCGCGTTTTCAAAACTTCCTAGATTAATAAATAAACGATAGAAATGTCGTTATGTTACATTACTAAAAATGCTACTTTTCTTTATCACGACCAAGCAGAATATTTCAAAATTCAAATATAATTCACCTGACGTTTTACAAAATTTCTTAGGTCAGCATTTTCCGTTCTATCGGATATCTGGTAACATTATTTGGTGAGGAATTGGCAGATATTTTAAGTAAGGTGTAACTCAGCATTAACCTAGAAAGTTTATGGTAACCTTTATAACTATATTATGTAATAATATCATTTATGTAAAATATTAATTAATTTAATCATAACTTTAGTATTATATCTAGTAGTGTCTAGTAGCTAGTAAGCAACTTAGATTTTTTTTGGGAATTGTACCCGGATTTGTATTTGGAAAAGTTAAGGTAAATCAAATTCGATTCTTCTTGTTGTAACTATGTAATATATACTGAGACCTTAGAACTTATATCACAAGGTGGGTGGCGGATTTACGTTGTAGATGTCTATGGGCTCCGGTGACCACTTAACACCAGGTGGGCTGTGAGTTCGTCCACACATCTAAGCGATAAAAAATATATATTCAAGTGTATTCTTTAACTACATTTCACGACACACCCGGGCAGATATGGGGTGGTACTTTTGTGCAGACAGATACCACACACCAAAAATGTTCTTGACGATAAGTTAGTGAACATTAGTCAGACGGTAGTTATATTTTTGAAAATTCATTAACTACTGAAATTGCTCGACCGTCAAATTTCTATTTACCGCTCAGTTCCACGAAAACGGATTGGCCTTTAGGCTCACTAGTAACATATTTATGAGGCACGAATTTGAACTCTATCGAACAAAACAATTTACATTACTTTGAAATTGTATAGCTTTCAGAATAATATCTTCTTGAATATAGACTATTTTTTTATGAGAATACAATAAAATAAAGCGATCTAGAGTTTCCTATTGATATAATATAATTTGTTTTGATGTTGTATCTTTGGTATTATTGTTTGAAATATTGTAGTTTACTTTTAAATTATTCTTAGTATTTCGCTTGTTAATTTAAGGCTGTTTTCGGTTACACTTTGAGATATAAGATCGTTTCAGAATTCGTTAAAACTACAAGACACAAGACTCTAGTATTGACTTTTCTCTTTAATGTTTTGGCGTCTATATATTAATACGTGAAGCAAAAACTTTGTATCCCTTTTTACGAAAATTGCGCGGACGGAGAGTACGAAATTTTCCACACTTATAGAGAATATAGAGAAGAAGTGCACAAAGCTAATATTTTTTTAAATAATGCATAAATGATACATTAAATCAATAAAGAAATCATTACACACACTACATACCATGTATTTGACGCACAAACGCATGCATACTATTTATTGTCAAACTTTTGTTCTTGGCGTCTGTTGTAAAATTGAGAATAGATTAAATATTGTTTGCCTTTGGTAATATTTTTATAGTGTAGTCTTGGCGAAATTTGTGATTATAGAAGTGTTAAATACAATCATAATAGTGTACAAACTTACAATTCCGATTAATTATAGTCGAATTTCGACTACTGCGGGACCTCTAGTTTCAATAAGTCTCTGGTATGTCAAAAAATATTTAAATTAATTTATTTTTACATTATCGTTTTGAAAGTCAAGGCATTTAGATCTTGTCCGTCCGATGATGATGCGGCTCGGGATACGTCCGACACGTATTTGGTTTTAAATATCTTGTTCTCGAAATTTGAACTCAGTTAAAATTTCATTAAACTTGAAATTTCTTCTTATTATTACTCACTTACTGTAGGGTTGTGATCCTTTATTTAAGTGGATCCTTTAAGTTTTGCTTTTTGTTCTGAATAACCAAAATCAAATTGTTCGACCATAAATTTAATTGTGTTTAATTATCATAGGATTACAGGAAAGGGTTTGTCGGCAAATAAAAATTGTCTCTAAAGATAAGCGTCTCCTATTTACTCCGTTCAGACAAAATCAGATAGATGTAAATAATATATGTATATTAATGTAAAATATTTTCAAACAAATCTAGTAATTTTGAATTTTTAATCATTCTTGCCACAGAATATTATTACGTACCACACTTTTTCCAAATTAATTAAGTCATTAAAGTCAATAAATAAGTAATAAAGAAAGTCGTTACTTTGTATTCAAGAAATGAATGAAAAGGACATAGAAAACAGTGCCATTACAACGGAACAAAAGCTTGCATTAAAACGCACTCTGAGGTAATATAATTTAGTAAAAATAACAGCATTAACATTTTACCGCAGGCGAATCTCGCTCGCAAGATTGTAAAAACGGTACACGTTTCCCGACTAATTTAACTTGTACAGTCATTGCTTGTAACAAAGTCATTTAAAGTATGAATCATAACATTGAACGTGATTGTTCTTTTTAAGCTATTGCATAGCTTTTATCGCGGGCTTTGAGCGCGGCGACCGAATCAAGAAATTCCGTAACGAAAATAAAACCTAACACCCCCCACTCCGCCTACCATGTAGCTCGCGTTCGACACATTCACACGTTGCGCTTGTATAGTGTTTATGATTAAGCGCGCGGCATGATGTCGCACTGTGTGCACATCATGAAAAGTCTGCCCCTCTCTCTCTCGCGCGGTCTAGCTTATGAGTGTGAAGGGGACAGTTAATGTTTTGCTATTGTTAATGTTTATAAGTATAGGGTGGTCTATTTTAGTATTAAATTATTATTGTCTAATTACAATTGCATAAGTTGATAAAAAATGCTATGCAATAGCTTTACCGCGGCAGTTCCCGAGTGCCACACGTGTTTTTTTTTATTTGCTTAGATGTGCGGATGATCGTACGGTCTCGTATTATGAAAGCTTACACATTAACAACGTAATGCCAAGCCAACGCAATGAGGCGGGAGGTAGCAATGTCAATTGGATTGAAATGACTATTCTAGCTTTCAGACCGCTAAGCGTATAACGATTATCGAAATATAAAGTGTTAGAATCGAGAATAGTTTTTGGTTCAATAAATTTTATAGCTATGGGAGTTTTTTATTTCTACTTTCATAATATGTGTGACTACAAATGGAATTTCGAATAATTTGTTACTGTTACGGCTTGAGTTCTAAGTGAATCTGCTAGGTATCAAAGTCCATAGACGTCTCAACTTAAAAATATCCACTCATTTTTGGATAATGTAGTTTTGAAATTTCAATTGTATATTTACCCTTAAAATTGGAATGCATGACAATGATTTTAAGGTTTCATTTTGTTATCACAGTGTTGTTCGTTTATCGTCAATGTCTTTTGTCCACTCCGAGTAGATAAACTGAGGATCTTATCATCTAGGCGTCAAGAATTAAATAAAACCAACTTTTTGTTAACCTAGTGATTTGGAACTCGGCTTGTAACCGAATTTTGTTCCAAGAAAATCCTGAAAACAAATATAAATAGATCGTTAGATAGATTTTTGTGATTGTTATCTTTGCTCGAATAAATATTTATCAGAAACCTTATTGTGAGATTTTTCATTCGAATGTACGAAATTGTATACGAATGTACCAAAATATAATTACAGATTTAAATGTTTTTTATTATCTAGATGGGTGGACGAGTCCATCTAGTGTTGAGTGGTTACCGAAGCCCATGGATCTTAACAGCTGAAACACCGCTACCTACCTTGAGACACGAGTTGCAAGTCTCAGTTTTAGAGTACAACGGCTGCCCCCCTCTGCAAACTGAATAGCATTCTTCTAAACTACAGGAATAGTTAGAGATGTGCGAACTCATAAGACGTGTGCAAAGCCAAACTTAATCTATTCAAGGTTCATTGCGTTTAACACAAATTGCGTACAGCTTTGCCGTTGCGGACTGTAACCAAATGCGTCTGCAGTTACGTATGTCAATAGTACATAGGCATATAGTTATATACATATATACGTACGCAATATAAAGCAGACGATTTATCTAGACACCACAGTAAAAACATATATAGTAGATGTGTGGACGAGCTCACAGCCCACCTGGTGTTTTACTGGAGCCCGTAGACATCTACAACGTAAATGCGCCACCCACCTTGTGATATAAGTACTAAGATCTCAGTATAATTAGGTAGGTACAACGGCTACCTCACCCTTCAAACCAAAACGCATTACTGCTTTACGGCAGAAATAGGTGGGGTGGTGGTACCTACCCGTGCAGACTCACAATATGTCCTACCACCAGGACTCTTAAGAAAATGCTACGGAATAAAATATCAAAGTTATTGCATTTAAATTAACATCAGCTAGCTATGCACAAAACAATTAGGTAGACGGCTAATGAAGTCCTCCGTGATCTACGTTCACAGCTCGCATGTTCAACTGGATTTAATAATTATACGTAAAAGCTCTTTGCGTTATTACGACTACCTAGTGTATGCTAATGTTGCCACTTTGCTCGAGCTCTGTGATTAATATGCGTATTAATACGATTACTCATAGTTATAATTGCTTATTATGCGTGTCCCGGTATACAACTGCTGCGAATTATTTTGTGTTATTTCGTAAAACTGGTAACACGAAACAGACTGGTAGTCTCGTATCAAGGCTAACGGGTAACCCTATTTGTAAGTATAAATTTATGTAAGAGATATAGCTAAAAATATGTTATTACGTAGATGTAACTAAAAGTAAGAAGTTCACTCGTTTTTTTGAAGTGAAACTTCTAATGCGACTTCCGAAATGTTGCGACTTCTTTCCAACCTATGCTGATAGCCTTGAGAGGCTATTTCAGCTTCACCCTAATGTGTGTAGGTGAGCTCACGCGGCTCAAACTGGAGTGTTGTTAGCACTGACTCTAGCAAGAGCAGTGCTTCGCAGAATCTACCACCGGATTGCAAACGCGACCCACTGAGAAGATCCAGCGAGAAACTCACTCATGGTGACCGGTGCTTGTGGTGCCTAAAAGCACCATTAATGGATCGGGAGGATCCGTAATAACATGCTTTGAGTGACGTCGACTGTTTACCATTTGGTCTACAGGATCGGGTATGTAGTTTACAGCGGCCACGACAAGAGGGTTCTCATGTCGTGCCACCTTCTTGAAATGGCACAATGATGCTGACTGTAGATACTTACTGACAGAGTCGAACTCCAGGTCATCGCGTAGATCCACTTCCTCAAGAACCTTAGTGCTCCGACGGCTATCCTGCAGAATCGGGATTGAAAATGTTGCGTTAAACGTTTAACGCTACCATACTAGAAAGAGATAGAGCGAGAGTGAGTGCCTGGCACTCGAACGCATGCGCGTATTATATACCTGTTACAGACCAGCGCGAGCGTTAGCAACGAGTAGCGTCGAATATTTTAAAGAAGTATTTACAATATAATATATATATATTTTCTATGTATAATATAAAAAATATGTAATATAAATGTTGAAGATGTCGCATCTCTTATACACATCATTCCCTATTACAAGAGCAATCTGATTTAAGGATGAAAAATGAAGAAAACCACAATACTACACATCGAAAAAGAAGTTTCACTTCATTCACGTGCACCAAGTTGCACGCGCACCGTTTTTTTTAATAAAGAACCATCCCTATCCCTGTCTACTGGTAATACCATTAAAACGAATAATCCAACTAGATTCTTAAATTACATTAGTGTAAGATAGATTTATTTTTTATTTATTTTATATTTTACGTGGCATATCTTATGAAGTGTTTAACGTCAATATAAAGTAGGTTAGGTAGGTCGTTAGTTTTAAATCCTTCGTATCTATCATTAACATACCACATACCTACATATTATGTCAAATTTGTTTCTTTACTGCTTACAAATTTTTTTTCGATTTTCGCGAGTTGTAGGCATTATTAAAAATACTTTTACGGTTTAATCTCAGTGCAGTTTTCATGTTCACATTTCGTAAAAAGTAAATTATTCGAAAAGTCGTAAATAATATTACATATATAATGATAATGAAAACGCTGGGCTAAACCTTTATATTAGTATTAATTATGTTTATGGCTTTTTTTTATGTTAATTTGGAGCTTGGGATTATTACAAAAAAGTGCATGTCAGAGCAAGCATGCGCCTTGAATCCGATTGTCATTGAGTATTTAAAATACAAATGGGGTTAATAAACGCGTTTGTTATATCACTGAACGTTTGTTTATTGTTTTATTCATAGCTAGCTGAGCCGGCAGACTTCGTAGTGCCTCAATCGAGAAATAAAAGACCTAAACTTTTGTATAAAATAAACTTAAAGAAAACCGTCCGACGGGGAACAAATCAAAGCAAAAACAAAATTGTTATTTTTATTTAATATTTGTTTACCTTTTAAACCTTCTCTGGACTTCCACAAATAATTCAAGTCAAAATTAGCCAAATCGGTCCAGCTGTTCTCGAATTTTAGCGAGACTTACGAATAGCAATTCATTTTTATATATATATGTCGGGGGCAGGGTGCCAGGGATGGCTGAGCGGTAGTTTCCGTCATCACTCGTATTTGGTTGAACTCAGTTTATAAAAAGTCAATAAAACCTTTTGAATAATAATTATTGAAACTCAACACACACAACTTTCACAATGACAGGATAAACCGACAGTTTCGTTGCACATACCGACAGACCGACTGACTGACTGACTGACTGCCAGAGATTCACTGACTGAGACGGACGGAATGACTGTCTGACACGGAATGCCGCGACTCTTTTTTTTTTGTTTTCCTACCTAAGCTGAGAGCCTTGAGAGGCTATATCAGCGTAACCCTAACTTTTGTAGGTGAGCTCACGGGGCTCAAACCTGATGACGTTGCTAACACGAACCCTAGCAAGAGCCGTGCTTCGCAGAATCTACCACCGGATCGGAAACGCGACCCACTGAGAAGATCCGGCGAGAAACTCAGTGGGCTGTGTCTGGGAGTTAATTTACTCTTCGAGCCCTTCGTCGCAAGCGACGGGTTCGACGAGAACGGTGACCGGTGCTTGAAGTACCTAGAAGCACCGTTAGTGGATCGGGAGGATCCGAGATGACGTGTTTTGGGCGACGTCGACTGCTTTCCATTCTGTCCGCAGGATCGGGAATGTAGTTACCGGCGGCCACGATGAGAGGGTTCTCGTATCGTGCCGCTTTATCGAAGTGGCGCATTGACGCCGACTGCATATACTTACTGGTGGACTCTAAGTCCAGGTCGTCATGGAGGTCGACGTTCCTGACGAACCACGGGGCTCCGACGGCTATCCTGCAAAAACGGGATTGAATGATTTGGAATGTCTTTAAGTGAGTGCGGGCCGCGTGAGCGAACACTACACTTGCATAGGTCATGACGGGGCGTATGCAAGTTTTGTAGATTGTCACCTTATTTCTAAGGGACATTTTACTTCGCCTACATATCATCGGGTAGAGACGTCCTAGAATGAAGGCGGCACGGTCGCGTACCGTCTTGATGTGGGGGCGGAATGTCATCCTACTGTCGAGGGTGACGCCTAAATATTTGACCTTCGGGGCCCACGGTATGGGCTGGTCGAACATCGTGATTGGGCGAACGGCGGGGGCGGAGGTGTTGACGCGCCTAGTCGGGAGGGGGATGCTCAGCGTGGTGTTCGGAGGGCGACCCCTTTTGAAGAGCACCGCTGTGCTTTTCGTGGGGTTGATGTCGATGCGCCACTTCCGGAACCACTGTCCCATGGTGGTAGCTGCGGTCTGAAGTCGTCGATGAAGCAACGCCTTCTTCCTACACGAGTAGTAGATGGCGGTGTCATCGGCGAAGAGCGCCAGATGGGTCTCCGGAGACCGGGGCCGCGACTCTGTCCACGTACCGCCATTTTATACTGTGGCGTTACGGAGTCTACCCTTCATTTTGTGATATTTATCAAAACAACATTTCATCATTTAAAATAATAATCAAAACCACCGTCTTAATATTACTAAGTCGTTATCCACGACAACTAAAAGTCGTTATCCACGACATATAGATTATTTATATGGAATCTAACAAATATTTAGACTCTTAAATTTTTTCCAAATACCAGTACAAAAGATTTTTTGTGCTATTACAGTATTCAGCTGACCGGGCAATGTTTGGACTAGCTCCAAATTATAGTTTATGAACAGATTTCTATTGTTGATTTCGCATTTGAATTGTCGCCCATAAGATTTACGGCAGTTACCAACAATGATTCTATATAATGAATCATCTTGACCGAATCTGATGTTTGAATATTTTTTTCTATTTTCAACAAACATTATAATATATGATATAAATTCTGGCATAAACAGACTTAGCCACTTTGTAGCTATAGCTATTCAACATATTTTGGATAATTTTTTGATCATGTTTTTGGTATTTTTATACATATTTGTCTAGAAATACAGAACGGTGAGTCGATAGATGGAAAATGGTCTTTAAATACTTTTAGATAGCACTTAATAATAATATGTAAATGAGATTTTGTAGATTTTTTTAAAATACTTTTTGTTAGCATTGCAGATATTTCTATGTGAAGTGTTTACCTTTTGTTTTCCATTACAGCCTTTCTGATACCGACGTAGCACGCTGACAGTTCAATCTCTGCGTGATTTGGTACCATAGCATGAAACCCACAAATCATGATTTAAACTAAAGAATTCTGATTTCTGCCGTGAAGCAGTAATGCGTTTCGGTTTGAAGGATGGGGCAGCCGTTGTAACTAACTATATCGAGAACTTATAGAACTTATATCTCAAGGTGAGTGGTGCATTTACGCTGTAGATGTCTATGGGCTCCAGTAACCCCTTAACACCAAGTGGGCTGTGAGCTTGTCCACCCATCTAAGAAAAAAAAACAATACAATCCATAAAACCACTGATATGACCTAAAAATTAGCATGGCCTACGTTAAATCGGATATATTTTTCCCGTTTTCTATACGATTCTTTTGGTGCGAAAAGGTTTATCTTGTTCGCAAAAGTAAAAAAACCCACTGAAAACGATGCGACACTTAGTGATTAATGACTGGAGTTTATAACAAAGGAACAGACGGTCCGACGGATAGAATAAGCAAAGACTTACATGACTATTGAACGATTAGATAAAACTTTATTTTAGGATCAAAAATGTCTATTCAAACTTTTTACCACCGAATCCTATGTGATTACCGTTGCTCATGTACATGAACAATACTTCGTTTCTGTTAATGTATGTACGCACGTTTTTAATTTTTTATTTGCAGTTCAAAACCAGTGAAATCGCGGGACACTTCTAGTATCAAATATCTTTCAAAGCCACTGACAGCGGCCGTAATTCGAACTCGCATCTCAACTAGAATAGTTAGAACTATCAATTAATAGACCAATCATTTAAACTGAAAACCATGACTGATTCTCAGCAGAAATAGGCAGAATGGTATTACTCACTCTTGTGTACCTAGAATTACATAAATACCCCTTAATACTAATTAGTGCCTATTACAAAACTAATAAAAATACATGTTACATACTTTTCGTTTTTGCTATAATGTTGAATCTCTTTGGCAATATGGCTACATCCTCAAGATCCCACATAGACTTGCATAAGATATATCCAAGCCGATAAAAAGGCAGGAAGCATTCATAATTTATCTCACGCATTATCCACCCTAATTTATTACCGCAATTCACCTTAAAAAGTATTATTACTTTTTAAGTCATGAGTCAAGCTTCAGGAATTTAATATGTAGTTACTTATTGGCATTGGTTTGCAAAGGTAGGTATGTTTGCAAAACGTGTTACAGATAACTATGACCGTCATTAATAACACTGTGCAGTTTCATAATGATTTCTGGATAAGATTGATACATCAATTTTCAAAGAACTCGGTATTAAACACTGAGTTTCGTAAACTGCGCAATTATTTTAAAGCTCTCTGATCACAGATCTAGAAAACAAGATTTGATGTATAGACTGGTTCAAGGCCAGGTGAAAAGCAATAAATTGTACTAGAGGGCTTCACTAAGTTTTTTCTCTCTCCTACCTATGCTGAACGCCTTGAGAGGCTATTTCAGCTTCTCCTTGACTCAAACTGGGAGTGTTGCTAACACTGCCCACTGAGACGATCCGGCGAGAAACTCAGAGGGCTGTGTCTATGGATCAAACCGGAATGCATGAGGGCATCACGGCAGAAATAGTAAGACTAACTCGACTAAGAAGAAGAGGTGTCAGAGTGGATAATTTGTATCATCATCGGTAGGCTTTAAACACGGTCAAAGAAGATAAAACAGTAGGGTGCGATTAGTAATAAAGCCATGACAGTTCATTAAAAAGTCATTTCTCGACATTAGATTTGAGGGATTCAAATAAAGAAATTTAAATTCATATTTCTGATGTATTCATTACGTTTTCTTCCAATAAATATAAACTACTACTACACTGACTCGGTGACCCAAACTCGTTTGTTATCTCAGTTGACGTTGATAGAATTACTTAAGCTTACTGAATCAATCCGCAAACAGTTCGATTTCTTTATACATCTCCACTCTGTTGCCATCCATTTTACCAATATATATTTTTTCGGCACGTAGGTATAATAAGAATTTATTTTACTTCCAAAGAATACCAAAGAAGCTTAGCACCATGAATTCACAAGTTTCCGAGTCGAATGGCGCCTGCCAAATCAAATTTTATAAAAATATCCAAATATCCGTAAATAATATCCTACACCAAAGAGCGATCTCCAACCTTGGATACTGTTTGTATATTCAATCACCCGTAAAAGGTAACGAATAAATTGAAATCACTAAACAACAATAAGGTTTCGGGACATGTTCGTTGTATCTCGGGAACCACTGAATGGACGGACTTAGAGTTAAATTGGCAGAAAAAGTACCCGATTCGTCCCATTGGACCCTTTAAATTACGGCTCACTCGTGCTCCAAGTACGTACCCTTAATTAAGAGGTAACTTGCCTTTTAATTACAGCTTCCTATACCGTGTTTGGTCGCAGACTGATTTCAATCAAAGACATCTTCTAATGAAACCAACTGAGTCGTAGTATTTTTTTTAAATGTATAAGGTAATTTTGACCGTAATTAAATAAAAATTCATTTATATGAAATGCACGCAGAATAAGCTGAATGATGTCTTTGAATTAGCAAAGAACACAGTTTTCGTATATCTTTTCAAATTGTTTCAAACGAAATTATGAAAGATAACCTTAATTAAGGTTTTCAGTTAATTAATGTATTACGTTTGTTTTGCGTGAAAATATTTTTTTTACAAGAGGAGATTTTCGAATAGATGTAGACGTTTCAAGTTACTTAAAAAACCAAATTTGTTTTAATCAGCTTTAAAAGACGCCTGGACGATACGTTTTTTATTATTATTAATAAACGTTGGTTGAATCTAATTATCTTCTTACATGACCTAATCTAATTCCAAAATCTCTACATTTTTTTCATTGGCATTTTCTTTTGGTAATCCTACTTTAAGCTTTCAGAGGCTAACAACTGGATATCATATGGGATCGATCATACATATACATGTATAAATATATATTATATATATATATATATATAAATGTAAAGATACTACATCATAGTGTAGTATCTTTACATTTCTCCAGGACCTAGACGAACCTGGAAGCTCACGTCCATGGATATCGTAAAGTGATAGCCCGACTTGTATTTTGAGATACAAGTTCATGTGTTGAGATAGTTGTCCTAACTTTCAAGCTAGAATGCTAAAAAATATAGTCAAGAAACTCACGGCTCGCGCTCTTTCCAATACTTTCTAGGACATAAAATGCTTACAAAAATACTTTGAATAAGTACATACAATCTTACTATAACTAAAAGATCCAACCTATTCCCTAGGCCAGGAAGGTCAAGTACCTGGGAGTCAGCCTGGATGCATCCATGACATTACGCCCGCATATTAAAACATTTCGCGACCGTGCCGTGTTTATTCTCGGTAGACTTTACCCTGTGATATGTAAGCGAAGTAAACCGTCCCTTCGGAACAAGGTGACACTTTACAAAACTTGCATAAGACCCGTCATGACTTACGCGAGTGTGGTGTTCGCTCAAGCGAACCATAGACAACTTCCAATCCGTACAATCCCGCTTTTGAAGGTTAGCCATCGGGCCTCCATGGTTCGTGAAGAACGACGACCTACATGACGACCTAGGCCTCGAATCGATCCGCAAACACATGAAGTCAGCGTCGGAACGTTACTTCGATAAAGCTATGCGTTATGATAATCGCCTTATCGTTGCCCCCGCTGACTACTCCCCGAATCCTGATCACGCAGGAGCCAGTCACTGTCGACGCCCTAGACACGTCCTTACGGATCCATCAGAGCCAATAACCTTTGCATTAGACGCCTAATAGTAAGAGCAGGCTTAGGGACCCCGGTAACCGTACGTGCAACCTAACCCATGAATCAGCTCCCCGAGTTTCTCGCCGGATCTTCTCAGTGGGTCGCGATTCCGATCCAGTAGTAGATTTATTCGCGAAGCAGCTGCTCTTGAGTTGTTAGGTCTCCTTCGGAGGCGCTCATTAAATTTGTTGAGCGCACATACTGTGTAGAGCACTATTCCAATTTCATAAAAATAATTACCTGTTGTAGCAAACCGACCGGTACGTCACTCTCGCGGCCGTATGCCCGCTCGCTATACATAGTTAGCATCTATGTCGATTTTTTCAACAGTGTATAATCTATGTTCCGGGCGCTTCCGTTTTGAGTGTGAATAGCGTGCGCCCGCGTCTAAATGTAATTATTGTTTAAAATTGAAAATTGTTTGTGATAAAGGAAGATTAAAATTAGAAATTCGATATTGGTGACTAACCCATAGTTTTAAATACCCCTGAGATCTACCCCTCACTATATCTGGCTGCCCAACGTTTCCTAATTTTTTTTCTTGCTTGGACTAACAAAATGGCGCGCACGCTTATGTGAAAAATTTGCTAACTATTGTATGCTGTTGGTGCTTAATTGTAAAGAATGCCTTTAACTAGAAATCAAGATCGCCAGCAACGTCGCGAAGACGATGTTATTCCTGCTGCAGATGCAAATGCCAACGAAAATCACGAGGAGCATGATAGCCCCCATGATCGCCTCCACGCCGAATCACGTAGCAACAATTCTACATTCAACTTGGATGATGTCTCAGCGTTGATGGCCTCGCTGCAACGTTCGCAGGCCGAAACATTTAAGAACATCATGTCGTACGTGATGGAACAAAGATCGTCGACTCCGGCACCTCCGCCGATGCCCCCAGTGAACGTAGATGGTACCTTGGCGCGTTGCAGAGCTTCTTTCAGCGGTGCACCTGGTGAATCTGTTGAGGCCTTTATAGATGCAATTGAAAGCTATACAGAATGCGTTCAAGTATCTGACGCTAACATCATACGAGGCCTAGCCATGCTTTTGTCTGCTGACGCAGCTACGTGGTGGCTAGGATTAAAGCATCACATCTCCACTTGGAACGAAGCCAAAGAAAATTTAATATATGCATATGGCACCCGCCTTCCACCACATAGAATATATTTGGAAATATTTGCTTCCCCGCAGGATAACGAAAACACAGACAAGTTTGTAGCTCGTATTCGTGCGCTTATGGCAAAGCTACCGCGGGATGATATTACTGAAATAGTACAACTTGATATGATATACGGGTTGCTTCATAATAGAATACGCACAAGATTGCGCCGTGAAGAAATCACATCTTTCAATTCATTATTAAACCATGCTCGGAATATAGAAGATTCGATAGAGGAGACTCAATCGAGACCAGTGTCGTCCACTAGTGGTGTGCGTTCGATCCGTGCCCAGCCGGCCCAGGCTGCGAGTCGGCCTGAACCGTGCGCCGCTCGTGCGAGTGCCCCGGCGCCGCGCGCGCGCTTTCCAAACTCCGCCGCGGCCGTCGTGCCCGCCACCGCTGTGCCTGTCGCTGTCGCCCAGCCTACCGTTGCCACGCCTGCCGCTGCTGTGCCAGGTTCTGCAGAGCAATTCGTGACCACGAAGAAACAGCGTCCAGTGTGCTCCTACTGCAAACGGTTTGGACATGTACGGGAACAGTGCCGTAAGTTAAACAACCGAGGTGAGCAAAGTCAATCTAATTTTTCCGAGGGTGTGCAAAATGACAATAATGCGTTTTACAGTGTTCAGTGTAATGTTAATAATACTAACAGAATTAGTTCTAATTTACCTGTTCAGAATGCAATGTATGATGTTAAGCAGCATGACAAAAATAATTTTCTGAGTAATTTTGAATGTCAAAATTTTTGTAACCGGGATGCAAATATTAATTATGCTACCATTAACAGAGGCCCTACTTCCAGAAAATCTTATTTTCATGCCTGTAATGATTCTGTGTCAAAGAATATTAACTGTAATTGCACTAGTAATAATGAGATGCCAACCTTTTGTGATTCTCATGTTTTATATAATCAGGATGTTCGGACAAAGTGTAAAAATTTAAATATTTGTTATAACCAGGGAATTAGACCTAAATGTAAGAACTCATTTTTACCTTATAATCAAATAATTGAACCAAATTGTAATAATTTAAAATTTTCAACTAACCATGACTGTGACACAAAAGGCAGTAAGTGTAATTTTGGAAAAATTAACGAATGTGTGGAAATTGATAATTGTCTGAATTTTAATTATTGTACATGTGAGGGAAGTGTTGTAGCGTCCGTGTATGACCGTGAGAGTGATGATAGGTATTTGCATTTACGGCCTATTTTCAAAATTCAAGTTCTCGGTAAACAGGGTACTGCACTTATAGATACAGCAGCTAAGCATTGTATTGCTGGTCACACGCTGTATGCTCTCCTTCTGCATAAGGGTCACCCTCTTACTCCCTCCACTAGGCGAGTCAAACTTGCTGATGGGCATGTTCGGAATATGAATGTATTGACAACCATATTACCAGTGAGGTTAGAACACATAGTGATTAATATTCCATTTATAATCTTCCCTGATTCTAATGATAATGTAACTTTACTGGGTATTGATTTTATTAATGCTGCCAAAGTTATTATTGATTTTCATCGTCATGAATGGTATTTTAGTACTGATGCTAAGGCGCATTATAAATTACTTTTTGAACCTATGTCTCGTGGTGTGTGCATAGCTTCTTCTACTAACATGCTTCGGGATGATGAAGGCATGCACTTGCAATCAGCTGAGCGCCAAGCATTATCTGAGTTCCTTATTCGGCATGAAAGTATTTTTACAGCAGGGGGAGGTCCGACACCATTCATAGAACATTGCATAGACACCGGAGATCACCCCCCGATAGCTGTGCCGCCCTATCGCCTTAACCCTTCCAAGAAGGAGACGATGAAGAATGAAATAGAGAAGATGCTGGCAGATGACATCATTGAAGAGTGCGAATCCGCCTGGTGCTCTCCTGCATTGATGATACCGAAGTCCAATGGTAATGTAAGATTCTGCGTGGATTACAGGCGCTTAAATGAAGTAACCAAATCGGATACTTACCCACTCCCACGCATTGATGATCTTCTCCAGAATACAAAGAAGAATTGTTACATGACCACAATAGACCTTCGTTCTTCATATTGGCAAGTTATGGTCCGAGAAGCAGACAGAGACAAAACAGCTTTTGTCTGCCCCCTAGGCACTTACCGTTTTAAAAGAATGCCGTTCGGCTTGAAGAATGCGCCGGCGACTTTCCAAAGGCTTATTGATCGTCTACGCTCCTGTGCTGCTTTGAAGGATGTTACAGTACTTGCTTATCTAGACGATTTGTTAATTATTTCAGAAGGATTCCAGCAACACCTACAAGATCTGGAAGCTGTTTTTAGTCGTTTGTCTGAATTTAAACTTCACGTAAACAGAGAGAAGTGCACTTTTGCCAAAGAAAGGGTCCGTTATCTGGGCCACGTCATCACTCCAGACGGTGTGTCTCCTGACCCTGAGAAGGTCAGTGCTGTCCTTAATATGCTGGAACCATCTAACCTAAAACATTTAAAAACTTTTCTCCAAACATGCTCTTGGTTCAGGAAGTTTATTCCAAACTTTTCAAATATAGCAGAACCGCTTACTCGACTGACCAAGAAGAATTACACATGGAGCTGGGGACCTGAACAAACACAGGCATTCAAAGAATTGAAGCGTCTGCTGACCACGGCGCCCGTACTTGTTCAAGCGAATTTTAAACAACCCTTAGTACTGCGTACCGACGCGAGCAACTATGCACTTGGCGCAGTTTTAGCTCAAGGGGAAGGCAAGGACGAAAGGCCTATCGAGTATGCTAGCCGCCTACTCACCGCAGCGGAGCGCAACTACTCTACTACAGAACGGGAAGCGCTTGCTGTAGTCTGGGCCGTGGAGCGTTTCAGGCCATACCTCGACGGCCAACCAATTATTATAGGCAGTGACCACCAACCCTTGCGTTGGTTGCTTTCTTTAAAGTCTCCTGCTGGTAGGTTGGTCCGTTGGGCGCTTAAACTCCAAGAATTTGACATTAGATTCGAGTACACCCCAGGAAAAGCTAACGTTGTCGCTGACACGTTAAGTAGACCGATCTGTTCCAACGAAACACAAAATAACTGCGGCATCTGTTCTGTCATTTGCGACCTGCCCACCAAGTCACCTACCCAGTTACGTCAAGACCAGTTGACTGATCCGGAAATACAGAAGATCGTCACAGAACTGGAAGGAGTGGATGAACTTGCTGCTAAAAGATGGTCAGAAAGAGGATTTCTAATGGAACAAGGTGTTTTATATCGACTTAATCCGGATTCTGATGCCGAGGCTCCACAATTAGTCATTCCTGCCCATCAAGTGACCGACATTCTCAAAGAGCTTCACGATGCCCCTACCGCTGGACATGCAGGAATTGACCGGACTTACCAACAAGTCTCACGTCTGTTCTACTTCACAGGAATAAGAAGAATCATAACCGACTATGTAAAGGCATGTATCCATTGTCAACGCTATAAGGCTGCTAATACCAAGCCTCCAGGTCTATTGCAGACGCCGGTGATGAACCAGCGCAACGAGGTCTTGGCAGTTGATCTTTTCGGCCCGTTACCACCTGGAAAACAGGGGGAGCGTTGGATCTTGCTTATAGAAGATACTGCTACGAGGTGGACAGAACTTTTCCCATTGAAGGAAGCTACTGCTGAGGCGTGTGCACATGTCCTCATAGAGGAGTATTTTATGAGGTTTGGTCTTCCACGTCGACTAGTTTCTGATAATGGCGTACAATTTATTTCGGCAGTCATGCGTCAATGCATGTCCATCCTGGGGATAAAGCAAAACCTTATCCCTCTCTATCACCCAGAAGCAAACCCCGCCGAACGCAAAAACAGAGATCTTAAGACTTTATTAGCACAACTCGTGGAATATGACCACACTTCCTGGCCAAACATGTTACCAGTGATTCGGTTCGCTCTTAATAACGCTAAATGTCGCACCACAGGTATGTCACCTGCTTACTTATCATTTGGCAGAGAGATGAGGTCCCCCACAGAAGTCATCCATGACCTTCGTGCTGTTCTAGACAAAGATAACTTTGTTCCCCAAATAACTCCCTATCTCAGGAAATTTGTTAACTCCTTTTCAGCGGTGCGCGAACGTGTAGAGACGCTTCAAGATAAAGCTAAAGGGTATGCTGATCGTTCGAGACGGCCCATTGAAACATTCAACGAAGGTGACATGGTTCTCATCAAATCACATGTCCTCAGTAAGAGCGCTAATGGCCTTACTTCTAAGTTTGTTCCAAAACGCGATGGTCCGTATCGCATCGTTAAAAAGGTCAGCCCTACTACTTACCACGTCGCGCATGTTGACAAACCTGATGAAGTTTTAGGGAAATATCATGTGAACGATCTCACTCTATACCGTGAGAATCAGAGTGATGCTCTTCCGCGGCCGGTGATGCCTAAAAAGAAACGTGGTCGTCCCCCAAATAATGTTAAAACAGATTCTCGAGTTCCAGGGCATATGACGACACGGCATGCTGAACCATGTGCTGAAGCTCCACGTCTTTCTCCCGCAGCTGGTGGTATGGTTGGTCTTGCGCCTGTCCCTCAGCCCAGTAGTAATGAGATGCTAGTCCAGGAGCGAGGGCGTCCTCCAGGACTAGAGGGGGAGTATGTAGCAAACCGACCGGTACGTCACTCTCGCGGCCGTATGCCCGCTCGCTATACATAGTTAGCATCTATGTCGATTTTTTCAACAGTGTATAATCTATGTTCCGGGCGCTTCCGTTTTGAGTGTGAATAGCGTGCGCCCGCGTCTAAATGTAATTATTGTTTAAAATTGAAAATTGTTTGTGATAAAGGAAGATTAAAATTCGAAATTCGATATTGGTGACTAACCCATAGTTTTAAATACCCCTGAGATCTACCCCTCACTATACTGTTCAATTAATAAGGTTAATGTTAGTAGTTGAAATATAGTAAAATATAGTCTGAGCATCATTTATAATCAATAAATCTGAAAACCCTTCGGTGTATAAGAATTTGACACTTAAGCATGTCTACCTATACTTAAAAATTTGATACTTTCATACACGGGGCTTTTTGAAATAATTTTTTTTTATGAGGATACAGAACAAATGTTTTAATACATGATAACAAATCTTTGAATAATGAACAGAAAACTTGGTACATATTTTATCATAAAATTTTCATAAACGGAGAGTAATGCTTTATAGCGTATTCAAAGGCTTTATCACAGAAACTTTGCGTAGTAAAGAAGTTTGTTTCTATTTACAATATTAACTCGATACGAGCTTTTTATAGAGCTTATAAGTCATTTTGCGAGGCAAGACTTCGAGAATAAATTTTTAGTACTTTTGTTGATATGAAATATTAGGGATTTTGTACAAGAGGATTTCGTAAATGGTAGTTTTAATTTTGTTGCAAATGTATATAAATCCATTTTTTTTTTTATTTTATTAAAATACTCCTACTTTTGTTTTGTTTAACTTGATCCTTCTTATTGCCATTGAATTAGAGTAGTAATTATAGTAGGCACGACTTTTTATCACGCGGACTTTGACTGAATATTAGGGTAATAAAAACAATCGAATTTGAAAAAACTTCCATTTTATCCAATAAATAGTGTTTAGACTAAGCCAAAAAAGGGCGCATCGAATTAGGGAAAGCAAAGGATCCTAACAAGTTGACACAAAAAATTACCTTTTGATTTTGAATACTAAACACAAATTCCTCTTATATTCTACAATATTTGACAAGATGTGTATTTTCATATGTTGATAATGTGATAAAGTTCGATTTGAAAGATTTCAAATAATGCGATTTGATTTGAAGGGACCTTTCAAAGAGAATTTTAGCCTCTGCTAGAAAAAAAGTGTTCTTGACAATACATGTTCTTATTACTCGTAGTATTGCATCAAATCTGGACTCTTTATGAAGGGTGTTCCGAAATATAGATAGTAGACGTTGATGAAGAGTTTGCTTAACAACCATATCAAGAAAAAGCAATTAATACTTGTAACCCTAAACATATTTATAATATAACGGACAATCTTTTAAATATACGTTTAAAATATGTAGAACATAATGTATTTGTAAAAAAAATCAATAAGCTTCCGATACGATAGTTAGAAATTTAAGTTTGTCAACCTATTACATTAATTTTAACTGACCTTTAATTGAAACTCAATTAGGCTGAAAATTCACATCTAGATTTACAGTTTCATAATTTCTTATATTCGCTCACGGATGGCCCTATTATGCTTACGTTACGTAATAATGACTAGAACAATAAACGTAATATATTACCCCAAGGGGTGAGAGAGGCCTCACGCTTAATAAATAACCTTTTTACCGTCCAAGAATTTAGGGAACAAAGTCAGCAATTTATTACTTTTGTAATTCTGGATTAAAAAAATGTGTTCAATCTCCCAGATGTGTTACCAAATCATAATTTTCAACGAAGCTCAGCTATAAATTTGGTAATTACATATTATTATATGTTGGCATATTTATGAAGCAAGTATCAATATCCTGCTGTGAATACGTCATGCGTTGCAGTTTAAGACATGGTAACATAAAATGGCAATTAAGTTTATTTTTTTACTACTATTACTAACTTTTTATTTTTTTTATTGTGTCTATGGATGGACTGACTCACGGGCCACCGGGTGTTAAACAGTCAACGAATCCCATAGATATCAACAACGTAAATGCCGCCACTCACCTTGAGACATGAGTTCAAGTTTTTACAGTACCCATCCTTCAAACTAAAACGCATTATTGCTTTACGGTAGAAGTAGGCAGGTTGGTGATCCCTACCTATGCAGGCTCACAGGATGCTTTACTTCTAATTATTCAAATCATAATGTTTGCGGGTTTGATTTTATCCACGAATAGAAAATTTGGTACCTGCTTGCGGGATTCGAAAATTACCATAGTCGCATCGCTTGATACAAATGTACCGACCATCTTATCCCTTAAAGCATGACGACTTCATAGTACAGCTATTAGCTACGACGCAGCTAGCTAAAATCGACGCTCTAGATGTGTCTTGATGGGTCCATTCGTTATATTTTTGGCTAGCTATAAAGGCCAACAGCAACTAACATTAAATGTAGCAACCACAGCAGGCCCAAGCAACCACTCTATCTAGCCCAAAAAAAATCGTCCCTTTTCTTCTGAGACGTAAATATCTGTCTATCTGTCTTATATCTATTACATGTTGGCCATGTTCAGTCGATGCATCGATACTAACCATACTTGCCCATATTTTTTTACTTTTGAATATTCAATATCGCGGCTAAGAATTATTATTGTAAAGAGTAATAAGTACTTTTTTTTATAATACAACAGTTAGTAGTCCGCGTGCACAGATGTATTGGGGCTGTGCGCTTCCACAAACTTTTAGAGGGACACAGATAGAACTTTTTATTTATTTATTGCTTAGATGGGTGGACGAGCTCACAGCCCACCTGGTGTTAAGTGGTTACTGGAGCCCATAGACATCTACAACGTAAATGCGCCACACACCTTGAGATATAGTTCTAAGGTCTCAGTATAGTCACAACAGCTGCCCCACCCTTCAAACCGAAACGCATTACTGCTTCACGGCAGAAATAGGCGGGGCGGTGGTACCTACCCGTGCGGACTCACAAGAGGTCCTACCACCAGTATTGTTATTGCGTAGTCTTCACGTGTGTAACATAAAAATATAATTCGTGCATCCTATTTTTTTCAAAACAGAATAAACTAATATAATTTTTAACTTATCGTATTATATGACATTTACGCTACATAACATTAAAAAGTTTGAGTATAATTACACCTATTTGAAATTGATACAATACAGTATTGTAATCTTCACCATGAATAAGTTTTATTTCCTTTTAAATAATGAAGAAACGGCACGGAGACGGTAAGAAACTTACAAGAAATGACATATACCTATGTGTTTCGTCGTATTTAAAAAAACTCTAAAGACTACATATTTATTATTTAACGAGTGTTCACCACTATTTTTTGTTTTAGTGAGCTGTGGACGCTTCGTCAATTTCGTATATGAAGTGTAGTCAAATTAAACCACCTGCACAATTTTAAAAACACTATCAGTTTATTGTCTTATATTATATTAAAGCACAAACACAAAGAAGAGGAAGAGGAAACAAATTCACAAACTTCAACGATAAGCTAAACTTAAAGTTAAGCAAAACTATGCGCAAGCACTGCGAAGCTGGTTAGCGGGTAAAATAATACAAGCATCCGATGGCAAGACAGGTTACGGACTGGTGGCCACCCGTAGCGCTTGCGCACGGTGCGTCATCGCTATATATAAATAATGTTTGTCACAAAACCAGACAATATTAAAAATCAATATAATTTCTAATATCGATGTATAAAATTTTATATCGATGTATAAAATTTTATACATCGATATTAGGGTTATCTGTGTAACTACATAGTTACACTACATATATTTCTGTTCTTTTTTCTTGATTATTGATGGCTATTTATTCAACCGATGTACAAGTTTCATTTTATAGCCTGACGTGCTCTGCGATCGAAACAATCGCGAATCAACAAACAAAAACGTTACAAAGACCCTTTCATCCATTAACGTCAGATTTCACAATAGATCTCGAGTCGACCTCAGCTTTTAATCATGAATATCCAATCAAAGAGACAATGGATCCGCAGGACGGAGCCAAGCTGGGAATGCCATTTCCTGAAGCGGTTTTCTTATATTGGTCATCATTATCCATTGGTTACATACAAATTTAGATTCGGCAAAAAGTGCTAAAAATGGGAATGGAACTTTATTAAAAATTTGTGATTGATAAGTCAGACGAGCATGTACAATTTTGAGCAGTAACATCAAGAATTCCGAGAGTATATTCAAGTGCCTTTTGTTGTTTAAAAACAACTTCCTTTAAAGAAAAACAAAGTATTTAGAAATTATCGCTGTAGGAAGTTGATTCAATAGCCGGAAATTACTTGGCAAAAAAGGTATCAAGTAACGCAATATGGCAGCGGTTCCATATTAACTACGGCGCAACCGTCCAAGGTGTCGTGGCCAAAAGAATAAGACGCATATGTTCATTTTGATTATTTTTTTTGCTTAGGTGGGTGGACGAGCTCACAGCCCATCTGGTGTTAAGTGGTTACTGGATCCCATAGACATCTACAATGTAAATGCGCCACCCGAAGTGATGCGACTATGCTACTTTTATATTTTTAAGAGCGAACGTAAGGGACACGTGCTCAATAATGATTGCCACAATGAAGTGATAATGTCAAACTCGTAGAATCATTCAAATTGGCTTTCGGTTCGGTGTCCCGGCTGCATGTCTTGTTTGGGATGAAGAGATAGCTGATGCCCTCAAGGTCTCACAAACAGCACCGGATATTTGAGAAAGCCATTACGTAACACATTTCAACCTCAACGGATCGCTGCGTTCAGATTACCAAATCGCATAGAGACCGCGAGGTATCTATTGTGTGGATATACCCAGAATATCAAGGTCCGAAGCTACATTGAAAAAGGTTTTATTAGATATGACCAATATGAACAGCAACGCAAAATATTATAAGGAAAACGAGAAACATATTATATAGAAAAAGTAGTATAATTTTCCAGTCTTTCTAAGTTGGTCAGACAGCTTTGTGATTAGATAGATACACCTACAATTATCACTTATAATACACACATTCACATCTTCACTTCATAATTAATTCTCCAAATATCATAACGTTCCGTCAAGTAAAACATTTTAAGTTTTACAATACAGAATTGGTGATCCTTTTTTTTTTATTGTTTAGTTGGATGGACGAGCTCACAGCCCACCTGGTGTTAAGTGGTTACTGGAGCCCGTAGACATCTACAACGTAAATGCGCCACCCACCTCGAGATATAAGTTGTAAGAGGTCCTACCACCAGTGAAAATTCCTGTAATTGTTTAACTGTTTATCCTTCATGATTTAATTACATATCGTACAGTCTATCTGTATTTGTTTAGTGTATTAATATAATGTACATCTCGGTACACTGCATTTGTAGTACTGACGGCTATTGTTTGGCCAGCGTCGTGTTTGCGAGCAAACACAGATCTGCCTGTTTAGACTTCCACGTGGAATCAATGCAACTGATAGCAATTCGAATAGGATACAAAAGCCTTTGAATCGCAGGAATATTGAGTTGTACACGACAATATAGACAGAGAAGAAAAACACTCCGGTTTCTTTTGTTACCGTTACGAATTAGTTATTTTCTGGCAATGAAATCTGTTAACAATTAAAATTTTCGCAACTTTAAGCCATTTAAAAAAATTAAGCTCACAAGCTCTAGTTACTGGTAGTAAGACGTGTTGTTAGTCCGCACGGATAGCTAACCACCGCATTACCCGTTTCTGCCGTGAGGCAGTAATGCATTTCGGTTTAAAGGATGGAAAAGCGGTTTTACTGTAAAATCTGAAACCTACCAACTTAATCGCATAGCCGTACGAACTTAACAGCAGGTGGGCCATGAGCTCATCCACCCAGGTAAGCAATAAAAAAAATATTGAATCTTACTGACACTACCACGTGAATCTCCTCCTCACCTGTGTTTCATTTATTGGGTTAAAGTCTTAATTGCTTCCTTTTTATCATCAAAAAATCATGACACATTTTGGTTTTTTTAATATTTAACGAGTTTCAAAGTAATTAAAACACCATAAAGTACAATTAACGCCTCATTATACGTACATGGAAAATTCATGAATACCCACCCCCAATACGGCGTAGACTTCAATTAGACGAGAGCGGTATTTTAAATGCAAACGTAGATTTTCATTAACTACTCATTTCGCTAATAACTAACTGTGAAATATTTGTACGGATTGAAGTGCACGAGATGAATCGACGCAACGCTGCCTTTTGAAATGCACTAAACATTTCATGAAACTTCATTCTAGGAACTATTTTGAAGATATTCTGAGCTTGGAATGATTTCTAAATCATAGCAACTAATTAATATATTTGAATGAGAATCACCTTATATATTTAAGAAGAAAAACATTTTACAATCAGAATATAGAAGGTAGACAAGTGAATTAAGAATCATCTATATATTAATACGTGAAGCAAAAACTTTGTATCCCTTTTTACGAAAATTGCGCGGACGGAGGAGTATGAAATTTTCCACACTTATAGAGAATATAGTGAAGAAGTTCACAATGCTAATATTTTTTTAAAATAATGCACAAAAGATATATAAAATCAATAAAGAAAGCATTACACACACTACATACCATGTATTTGACGCACACACGCATGCATATTACTTATTGTCAAACTTTTGTTCTTGACGTCTGTTGTCAATTGAGAATAGATTAAATATTGTTTGTCTTTACTAATATTTTTTTATAGTTTAGCCTTGGCGAAATTTGTGATCATAGAAGTATAAAATACAATCATAAAAGTGTACAAACTTACAATTCCGATTAATTACAGTCGAATTTCGACTACTGCGGGACCTTTAGTTAATATAATTCTATATTAATATATTTTAAATACATACTATGTATGTATATACCGTTTGGCACAAATAATAACTTTCAAACAACGATGAAGAAATAAAAATATAAACAGTTAAACTTAGATTTAAAGTCGGTTTAGTGACAATACAGAGAGTGTTGGTAGCTTAAGAAGATTGGTAGATTGTAGTATTTCGAATTTGCTTATCGGATTTGGTTAGACACTTATGGTACGCCTTTTTTGAGGTGGAGAATCTATTTACAGATACCCGGCCGATGGGAAATCAGGCTATGTAGGACTCCGAAGAGACTGCACTTTCAGTGCGTGAAAGGGGCGCGGGATAGCGTGGACCAGTCGTAGGTCCACCGACCGAACAAGACTAATCTTGGTACGCCTGGTATCAAACGCTTCTGCGTTCAAATACGTAAATAATTCATATGATATGGCTATGGTGCTAGTACGCAATAAGCATGATTACTAAGGATGCCTGAAGATCACATTTCCAAACAAACATCTATTTTTATTTTTTCTGTACACAGCCAACACAACCACGAAAGTTTCCTTATCCCCTCCAAGGGCCAGCTTGTACTTAATTGAATTGCCGCAAAACTATTCCACTCGAGGACTGTCTTTCGAATTAAAACTAACTTCATACAAAACTTACATGTAGGTATAATACAGTTGTTTTATTGTGATTATTATTATTAACATGACATTTCCTTGTACCATTTGTTTCAAATATATTCAAAGATACTTATGCATTTATTTTTTAAGTGAGCACTTTGTTATATGTATAAAATCAGACTTATACAGTACTTTGGAGTATTTGCTAAACGCAGCCCCGCAGGGGTGTTAATGAGATAGTATGGCTAGAATTTCACCACAATAAAATAGGTATTCCACTTAAAATTAGCATGTGCATATTGATAATATAGACCTTATTCTAGTATTTATTTAGTAAAATTTAATACAGTAAAAACTTCTTCCAACATTCTAACATGTCGAATTATTCAAATATGAAAACTACAACGCAGAAGTTTATTTAAATTTTCCACAACTCGAGCTATCTACATTTTGTTTCACAGAGGAACGAAGCGTCGAATTTTGTAGATATATCTACGCTTGCGAATGTCCTTATTTTGTTTCCGAACTTAACGCGAAACATGTCCCGGATTTCATTTTATTTAAAAAAAATTAAGCAATAAAAGACATATCTGAAGAAAAATCCGATCCAAACCGACATTTTTAAAACGTCACAAAAGTTCTTTAGCCTATATAAAATATTTAGATAATTATTTAAATGTATATCGTTAGTATTTTTGGTTTTCAGTAGTGTTACTATACTGAGACCTTAGAACTTATATCTCAAGGTGGGTGGCGGAATTTACGTTGTGGATGTCTATGGGCTCCAGTAACCACTTAACACCAGGCGGGCTGTAAGCTCGTCCACCTATCTAAGCCATAAAAAAAATAAAGATAAAGTAGTTCATAGCTTTGTTCTTCGATTCAAGAATTGAATTTGTAAAAACAATCCATATAATGGTTGGTTACACGGCACATTCTTACGTATTACACAAAAAACATGAGCGTTTTTCAGGACAAGCGGATAAAGCCATTATTGGTTCGTTGCTTAATACTGTTTTATTTTAATTAGTAAGTCAAAAGGCAAAAAATACAATGTCGGTACAAAAATACTTCCAATTTTTGTGAGATGAAAAAAGCTAACACCTAAGATGGCAGTGTTAGGACTTTCGCATCCGTAATAAGGAAAGGTACTGAAAACAAAGTTGCTTTAGGATAATGGGTATTTGGGTATTATAATCTTATTCGCCTCTGTAAAGTTTTATTCAAAGTTACTTCGCTACAAATCTGATCTTATATCTAATTGCGTTATCCCTAAAGTTTCCTATTTAAGTATTGAAACATATTTTTTCTTATGTACCGATATTAATATTAAATGTTTTCATTAAAGTTCCTTAATTTGAGACTTTCATTGCTACAGAAGAGCTCTCGGTCTCATAGCCCAAAATCTAGTGTGGGCTCACAATGTGTACCGCCATTAAATGTGATTTTTCAATTAATTGCGAACACTTAAGGTTTTTTCAATATATTTTTAATTCGAATTGCCATCTGAGAGCGTTGATTTATACTAGAGTACTAATGCAAGACAAAGTTTTAATAACATTACTTGCTGTGCAAATAAAAAATATATATTCAGAGTCATACCGAAAAATCCTTGTCGTGTTACAACTTCTATTAGTTTAGTTGGCTTCCCAAAGAGCACAATAGGACGATGTCAAAACGCTAATTGGTTGTCAAAGGCATACGTCTCGGAGGTATACAGGAGCGCGGTCCTTTATGACCTAGATCCTAGATAACTTTGTCAAGAACGGCTCTTGGAAGATCAATATCAAATACTCTAAGCAGCCTCGATAGACTGTCTGAATAGAATTTCACGTGACACATAAATGGGACCAATGTTCCAGATTTGTGAAATTGAATTCAGAAGATATCACAACCACCTCTACTATAATATTGAGGCAAAACTAAGTCAAGATAGCCTATTCCATCGGTTGAATTTGGAAATCCCTCGCGGAAATCTCTCGCGAAGATATAGGTCTGCATTGTTATAAATGCATTTAGTTAAATCTGTTTTTATTAATTATAAAAATGGACTTACAGACTGTTATATTAGAAATAAAATACTTAACAATCATTATTCAATTGACTTAATAGTCACCGATCACATGAGAAACGATCATAAAGATATTGATCAAAGTGTTGTCAACTTTGTTAACATTATATTAAGCAACGATATACTTATAGATATTTCCAAAGATATAAATGCGTAGTAATTCTAGGTTTTAAATAAATATAGCATTTGATTTACAAGGAAATCATAACGTTGGTAATCGTTTGATTCTTTTGACAGTTAAAATTGTAATTGCAATTATATAGTAGGTTGGGGGAAAAGTTTCTTCGCATTTTTTAAGAAAATTCACAACATTTTTTAATATATTATAGTTTATTTAATTATAGTATGTAGGTATTATTTTGTTTGATAGCTTTTTGCCATCTTGTAGGTAGATTTCAGAATCGGTCCACAAAATTACACACACATAAAAATCACACATTTTTCAAATTTGAAATTATTTTCTTTAAAATTTAAACTTTTAATTATACCAAAACCAGCCAGCTAAAAATAGTATAGCCAAAGAGATTTTATTACAAGTTCATACATACTATAACGCGAAAAGACTTTTTCCCCAACCTATTAGATTAAAATAGAATTATTAATTTGAAAGTTGTAGTTTTACGAATAACGCGTTCAATTTTAAATAGAATAAGCTGCAGTCCGTCAGTACGGAAATATGCCGCGCGCAATTATTTGTACAAAACTGTATCAGTATCTACTAATAAAAATTAAAAAGAAAAGCGAATCGATTGAAATTTAACTAGTGTTCGTCGAATGTCAATTTTCGATCAGAATCATTGACGCCACAAGATTTTTTAGATTTTAACTAGCTGACCCGGCAGACTTCGTAGTGCCTCAATCGATAAATAAAAGACCTAAACTTTTGTATAAAATAAACTTAAAACAAACAAAAATAATCCGTTCGAGCGACGGAGGACACATTAAAGGAAAAACAAAACAAAGCTATTTTTATTTTATTCCGACCATTTTCATATTTATCTAATTATCTTTTAAGCCTGCTTTGGACTTCCACAAATAATTCAAGACCAAAATTAGCTAAATCGGTCCTGCTGTTCTTGAGTTTTAGCGAGACTAACGAACAGCAATTCATTTTTATATATATAGATATTACACTGCCTGTTTTGTTTTTGATGTTTTGAAGAAGAAAAAAAACTGAATTCTTCCACTTTTTTTTACTAAAATAAAGCTCGTCAACGGCAATTAAACAAAACAGTTGAAACAAAGAAAAAAAACTTTACTTAACAATTTTGTCTCACTGTTAACGTATATGTAAAGACAAAGACTAGTTACCCGCTTACAAGGCAACACATGTAGACATATTAACTATCATCCATCAAAAATATTGCTTTCAGGAAACATTGTGCAAGTTATTGTGTGTGACGTCGGGTTCTTTTGGTTTCCCCTCGAAAAAACTAATAAAGGAGACCCAAATGGAACAAATGCTCCCAAAGGTTTTAGTTTACACAAATATACCTACTGAGTGAGTACGATATATAGCGACGATGACTGTTTCTGGAAATTATGTTCAATTCGCCCATTACATTAGCGCGCTGCTTCTTTCAAATTCTTGTAGAGTATACGAAAAGGTAGATAAAAAGTAATTTCATTTCCGTTAAAAAAAAATTATTGCTTAGATGGGTGGACGAGCTCACAGCCCACCTGATGTTAAGTAGTTACTGGAGCTCATAGACATCTGTAACGTAAATGGCACCACCTACCTTGAGATACGAGTTCAAAGGTCTTAGTATAGTTACAACGGCTATCCAACCTTTCAAACCGAAACGCATTTCTGCTTTGCGGCAGAAATAGGCAGGGTGGTAGTACCTACCCGTGCTGACTCACAAGGCATCCTACCACCAGTAATTACGCATTACGTGATATTATTTGTCCATGTTTTAATTCCGTATTTTTTATTTATTTTTCCAGCTTCTGCTGTTCCAATTTCTATTGTTGACACATCAATGTTTTACGAATCGATTGAAAGCTATTTAATCGTTCAATCGTCTTTTGTTTATGACACGGCCACTGTTATACGTTGATGCGATGCTAATTGCACGTCAAATACAGAGGGCTGGAATTGTATCTGGATATATTATAAAATAAATAGAAACAGACTAACTATACCGGTTGCCGTTCTTAAATTGTAAATCTATATCCTAATGATTTAATCATTTTTTTAAATTAATGATATCTATACATATAAATAAAATTGGAGTGTCTGTTTGTAACATTGAAATAACCGCTTTTTACTACGTGCATACACCAAAATAAATTTTTTTTTAAATTTTTGTTTGGCTGTCTGTTTGTTCCGGTTAATCTCTGGAACGGCTGGACCGATTTTGACGTGACTTTCACTGACACGTAGCTGATGATATAAGAAGCAACTTAGGCTACTTTTTAAGACTAGCTTCACCCCGCGGCGTCAGCCGTGGTACGACAATAACCGCGGGTAACATCGCAGGACTCAGTTATCAATAATAAAATTTTAATGTTTCCGAAGCGAAGCGAGGGCGAGTCGCTAGTTAAAAATAAAATTGATTTATTATTTATGAGATTGATAAATATCCGATGTCCATTTATCTGAACGGATTGAAAATTTTGCGTTATTTCCACTTCAAATAGTTTGAAAACAATATAGGCAGAACATTGTATAGCATATATTGGACCATAATTTACGATCATAAAATGGGCAAGCTAGCGTTTTTTTCTTAAGGCTTCGCAAGGCGTTTTTATTGTAATATGTTAATTTTTCCCGCCGGAATATTTTTGAGAATATATTTTTGATATCTAACTTAACTTCCTGTTTAATTGGTTTGACTACCATTGTGTTATTTCATTAATGCGGTTACAAAACTTAAACTTAAACTCACATGTTTATTGGGCTACTCGAGGACTAGCCAATTAATGAGGCTTAATTTAACTGACCGATATATATTGTATAGATCCCAAAAATACTGCAAATATGGATAATAAGTTGTGCCTGCTTTAAAAGCTTTCTAGGGACAGGCAAGTTTTTCCAAGTAAATAAACCAAATAAATTTCACGTAAAAAGTTAAAAACTGTGTAAAATATATTGAATTCCTGTTCCTTTTGCTTTAAGATTTTGTTTTCCTTTGTGTTTATAATCTTATGCTATTTTAAGAAATAGTATATTCGTGCTTTCGTGCTAAAATAGAAGGAACCGGTGGTGCAAAATTTTATTCGTTTTTTTTTTTCATTTCCAAGAACAGCTAATTTTAGTTGATCTATCATTTCCGTTCAATGGTCACCTACATTGGACATAGAAGAATCGAATCGAGTCATCATATTTGAAAATCGAAAATTTTTAATTTTTTAAATCAGAAAATTTGTCGTGGTAGGAGTTCCCTGCCTATCTTTTGCTCAAAAATTTCATTACATGGATCCCCATCATCCACCTTAAAACATAAGGTGAAAGTTGTAATTTTATTGAAGCCCACTACTCGTCACAGATATAGGCACCTGAAATTAACATCTAAAATTCATAATAAGTTTATCGCGGACACTTTGTCTGAACTGTAGTGATTAAAAAACTATAGTAGGTCAAATTTCAAATACATTTTGTAGTTGAATACAGGTGCTAGTCTAAGTTAAGGAAACCCGCAAACGAATTTAAAACTCAATACGAAGGAAATTGGAAAACCTAACCCAAACATTCCCCGCAGGATATTGCTCGACGGAAATGAAAAATAGGTAGTATGTGGTCAATTCTGAAGTGGATTGATTGGATCAGCTATCGTAGGAAATGTATGACCATTGCATGAACTCGAAACACCAGAAAGAAAACGTAAATAAGAACAATAACTTTCATGAATTTCAAAGCAGTGATGGGAAAAGAATTAAAACTAAGTAGTGTAAATACAGCGCAATCAGTTTCTGAGATTGTATTAAATTGGGTTGCGTTTTTTGAAGAGGCTTTATCCAAGATTATCTCAACTTTGCTTGGTTCTAAATTTTCAACGATTTCAAAAGTGCCTATCCCGAAATGATGACTTTAAAAATACATAGCTTTAAGCTGTAGTATAAGTATAAGTGTTGAATATGGTAATCGGATAAAAAAACCAATGCATTTTTAAACTAGTCTAAAAGCCGGCATTACACATTCTACTAGCAGTATTCAATCTTGACACTTAGCAAATTGTGCTGGCAATATCGTTGTAATATTTAGAATATTAACCTAAATATCGTGTTTAAATACTCATTTATTAAATAGTTATAACGCATGACGCGTAAACTTAGAATAATTTGTGTGAAAAATTCAAAAATAAATAACTGAATGTTCATGTCTCAAACATTGGAGAACTCATACATTTTATTTAAAACCTTATGTCAAATAAGGTTCATCACGTTTATTTGAACAAAGTTTTCCCATTAAAAACTCATTCTACTTAGCTTACCTAACAATTATTCAAAATTAAAAGCCTTAAGTACCTTTCAACCCATTAGTGGAGCTAATAATGAATTAAGTGAAAATGTTTTATTTTTAGGCTCTAAAATTCTGACAGTGGCTTCGGAGGTTTTACAAACACCTTAATCTCTCTCTTAAGCTGCTTTATTTTAAATCAATGATTATTCGAAGCTTTGCAATACAATGGCTAAAAATTGATGGATAAAGAGATTACTTTACTACGGTACTGACTTTCTTTAAGTATGCCTCAATTAACCATTTTTACATTGTTCTATTATGAGCATTACACGTTTATGGCCAGTTTGGCGTCTAGTGCCTACCGTTCCTTGTCTCCTTTAGGAGGATCTTTAAGATCAACCTCAACCAGTAACAATAGAGCAGGCACAACGCTAACTGAAAAATTTTCGCTACATTAAAGTATAAGGTCGAAACATTTTTGAACTTTCAAAATGTGTGCGGCGTAGGAAATGTAAAGTACTTGTTTGAGTTGAGTACTTATTTGATTTGAGTTGTTGATATTACATTACTTTCGATAATTGTGATACATAATTATTTACAGTTACGTTATTGGAATAATAATAAAATTCTTTTCAGAACTTTCAGTCCGTGACCATGAAAACTGTAAAATATTCGAAATGTAGGAAATAGTAAAATGAAAATAGTAAACGCGTAACAAGACCGTAAAAGTTTTAAGTGTGGGTTAATTTTGGACTGAGTGTTCATTTTAGACTGAGATAAGACAACCACGATTTTACTAGTAGACACTAAAACTATGAAATGACAAAGCTTGTATTGGCATTTTTATATAATACTTTTTGCACAAACTTATTCATGTTGCTCGAAGCATATATCAAAATACTTCACAGCTCTATATAATATTCTGCATAATGTTCCGTAGTCGGGATTTTCTGATTTAAAATTTTAAAAGTGCAGAACCAGTAAATCTTATAAATCTCACGTCTCAACGCTGCTTCGTGGTAAATCACGTGGACTCTCATAGGAATTAAATACGGATTCAAGAACATATATATTCGGATCTAAATCAGAAAACCAAACGTGGTCCACATTCAAAATAAATATTTCCTTGGAAGTTTCGTCGAAGCTTTTGTGTTAAAATAATGTTTTCATAGAAGAATGTTTTTTTGACTAAATCATTAATTTGGGCAATTGCTTTTCATTAATGTCTAGGCTTCCACAAAACTGGTTCTGTCTGCATTTTATTCACTATAAAGATCTTTTTTGTATCTTTTTGTAATGTGGTAATTTGTTGTTAACAAAACTCCTGCTTACTGCAACGTTGCTGCAAACTGCAATGTTTCTTGTTTAATATTTTTTCCGCAAGGGTTATTAACCGAAAATAAAATCTATTTACTGAAAATTACGTGAAGGCACTGAAGTTTTTATTGACATTATTTAAGTTAGTCGAATAAAAAAATTATCAATTTTTATCGACTTAAATTGGGTCCGCAGAATTTGAATACTACAAATCAGCTTTATTAATACAATACTTTCAATGCTTTCTCAAATGCACCCAGTACAGTTTCTGGTGATTTTTTTCGAAGTCGATTTAATATTTTGAGGAAAAACATGTTGTGCCGAATCGTGGCAGTAGGTAAAGGCGACGTCTCATAAATTCGACCGGGCTGCAAGAAACCTTGACTTTTATTTCCACATTTTTTATTAAAATCCTTGTTTCCTTTCCAAACAGCTAAATAATACACTAAACTAAAGAGCATTTACCGCTTATCTCTAAAGCAAGCAATTTATCGCCATCAAAATTCCTTTCAAACATTTATTTAGGACGAACGAGGAAATCTTTACAGTAAAAGGTTTCAGGGAAGCCAAACACATGCACGCTTATTTATTTAACTAAGATACAATGGATTTTCCTTCCAATACAGAGTTGACTTTTGAAGGTTTTTGAAAATTTATTTCTATCACTACTGGGAGTCGTTTAATACGTAACTTCAGTTAATTATAAGCACGTTGCAAGTGGCAACAACTGAGTAGATGTTATTAAGGATATCTTTCCTAAGATTCCTTTCTAAGATCTTACTCTAAGCTTATCTATTTTCTATCGATGGAATTCTTAAATTTCTATTCTATTTCTATTAGAATATATATTGAGGAATTATATGTCTATTAATCTATAGATTATTTAATTTCTCTTACTCCTCATAATTTTAAAGCTTTAGGCTGGCAATCACATTTTCCATTTGATACTAAGCGGCTATGGTACGACTAGGTACCACCATTGTGGACACGACTTGGACACAGCAGAGCATACGCTCGCTGTCTGTCCCGCTTGGGAGGTGCAGCGTCGTGTCCTGGTCGCAAAGATAGGACCGGACTTGTCGTTGCCTGGCGTCGTGGCGTCGATGCTTGGCGGCGACGAATCCTGGAAGGCTACGCTCGACTACTGCGAGTGCACCATCTCGCTGAAGGAGGAGGCGGGGCGATTGAGGCAAAGCTCTCCTCACTACGCAGAAATCCGCCGCAACCAAGCAGGGGGTCGGAACCGGGGTCCCATCCATGCCCGGCCCCCTAAGAGCTCCGGGCTCCACCCGCTTTACAGCGTTCCACCGACCACTCTGGGAGAAGGTGCAGCGTGGCGCCATCAACCGCCTCGACCGAGGAAGCCGGTGGTTGTGTCGCCAGCGACCGCCGGTCCGGCGTCTGGGGGACGGCGGGATGGATGTAATATGCACTGCGTCGACTCTGTCCGCCGACGTCGCTGTCTCAATACCTCAATTGAGCTCCAGCCCGGTCCGGGACTGGACTCCGGCTGTAAGCGGTAGGAGTGTTTAGTGAGGTTTAACTTCCACATACCCCACCCTCCGCGCGGGAGAGGATCCGGTGGTTTTCACCTGTGGTAAAAACATTAGTAAATTAGCTATGGTAGAACAAACGTGATTATTGCCACTTTCCCATACTTATAGGTATTTCTATGTTTCAATGAGGTGTGCTAAGTAGACGGTTACCTTAATTATAAAATCAAAGGACTAAATTGAAATATTTTCTATTGCAACCAAGGTATTTCGTCTAATACAACTTTTAGTATTTCGTGAAATGTAACACGATTATAGTTATATTTTTAACGTAACTTCAACAAAACAAAACACACTTAGTTTACTAGTTTACCGGTACGAAATTGAATTTAGAGAAACATTTCTCTCCACTCTCGTTCGTTCAAAAGAAATGAGTATAGTAAAGTTAGAAGTGAAGGAGATAGTTTCCTTTTTCCCAAAATTGTTTCATTAATTTCAGCACTTCACACTTCGTCGAGAATAAACTCGGAAACATATTATACTAGCGGCCCGCTCCGGCTCCGCTCGGGTCTTTAACAAAAAATTCAACGATATTTGACGTTTTTTTTTTTTTAAATAAAAGAACACTTATTGCGGCATAAGTACAATAGTTAGACATATTATGCTGTCGGACACTTTTTGTAAATAATAATGTGTTCTACAAAGTCGTAGTACATTATTTTATTCTATCATTAATAGAATTTCGCAGCGCACGCGATGTAAAGTATATTTTAGGTAATTTTTTTACACCTTTTACATTATTGGAGTTTTAGTAAAGACCTTAAATTTTTTTTTTTTTTTTAAATTATATCCTATGTCTTTCAGGAATAGTGTAGCTTCTAAACAATAAAATAATTTTTCAAATCGGTTCAGTAGTTTCGGAGCCTAATACAAACAAACAAACAAATCTTTCCTCTTTATAATATTAGTATAGATATAGATTGATAGAGAGAGCTGGACCTGAAATGGATAGTGCACTTCGGTTTTATACGGCACGTTTGTATCGAATTTGATTTTCAATTGCTACATCGAATACTTTTTCCTCGAAAATCCTCAAGTGTTATTATTACAATGGATTTTTATTATTCAATCGCTTAAGAATATTTTATGAAGCCTGCTGTCGTATCGGAGATACGATCGCCGCGCAACGAAACGGAAAGACTTAAAATATATTTGCATCATTAATTCCTGAGTTTAATCAAGAGGAGAAAGCCAAAGGGAATATTGAACCCTATTATTAAAGAGATGAAGGACCCGGAACATTTTAGAAAAAAAAAAAGAAGCAAAACAGAATTGGTCCGTTGAAAATAATGGAAGTGTTTGTTTAACCGCCCTTGGAGATTCTACTTTGTGATCTCAAATAACTTTTTGCGGGCAAACAACGCTTTACTTTTACGCGTAAATAACAGCACAGTAAAAGCAGAGGCCAGACAAGAAAATATGATTGTACATAAAACGTTGATGTAGAAACGGGATTAGATATACATATTAAATATTGCATTTGTAGTTGAAGAATTGATCCTACGTATGTTTTTAGTTAGCGCACTTAGTTGATTTACTTAATTGAAATACGTCCTTATTACGTGACGTTTTCTGGTGGTGGGACCTCTTATGAGTCCGCACGGGTAGATGCCACCACCCTGCCAATTTCTGCCGTGAAGCAGTAATGCGTTTCGGTTTGAAGGGTGGGGCAGCCGTTGTGACTATACTGAGACCTTAGAACTATATCTCAAGGTAGGCGGCGCATTTACGTTGTATATATCTATGGGCTCCAGTAACCACTTAACACCAGGTGAGCTGTGAACTCGTCCAACCATCTAAACATAAAAAAATATATAAAAGTTTTATGGACTGATTCTCCAAATTAACTTACATAACAGTTTATGACCTTCTGGAGTAGCTCAAAACTCGTATAGGGCAGAAATGTAGAGAGGCGGTACACTTGGTATTAAAACCCATAGAATAATAAAAAAAATCTGAGTACCACCGCTACCTTCAGACATCAGTTTTCTCTCAAGTGGATTTTTTTTGCCTACCTATCTACCAGCAGTCTTGAGGTGCTGTTCTAAGTTCGCTATGACTGGTCGCGAGCTCACGGGGCTCCACCTGAGATAATTTTCTACGATCTGCCCTAGTCACGATAATCTTTCGCTAAATCTACCAACTGATCGGAATCACGATATGCTGAAAAGATGCGGCGGAAATAGAGTGCAGCTTATACAGGGTGTCCCACAATGTGTATATGCCTATAAAGCCGAAACGCGGCTATAGTACCAACGATGTAGGCTACGTTAAAAATATCAAAGATGTTTTTAGTCGTGATACTCTCAGATAGTGAAACGCTTTCATCACTTCCTTATCACAAAATCAAAAGCATTAGAATTCTTTGCTGCTGAAAAAGATAGGTGGTGTGGTAGCAGACCCTTAGGCTGCCAAAGATTAGGGAAAAAGAAGATTAGGTAGGGAAAAATGTACTGTAAAAACGGAGACTTTAAAAGGTAGATGGCGGAAATTATGTTACTGATGTCTAGGGGCTCCACCAGGTGGGCCGTTAGCTGATCCATTCATCTTATAATAATAATAAAAAAAATGTATTATATTATATTGTGGATTTCAATTTAATCACTGACCTAATCTATAATGTTGAAGCAAAACTTAATTACGTTACAGATATCAAGAAACATGTTAAGTTATCGGAACTTTCTGATCATCACGTACTAGCATTAGTTCCCTAACGTGATCGGTTTCTCAATAAACCGACTGCAATATTTATAAATCATCCGAACTAGTCTTTTGGGAATGATATTTGTTATGACTTATAATACCGTATAGAAATATGAAATAACGAATTAGAATAAGGTAAGATAAAATTTGTATTTTAAGTTGATCGCAAATCTCAGGATTACCGTTCCTCAAAAGTGTTGAAACCAAGCCCACTGCTGCCTGTAAAGGTTTCTTCCCTTGAAAGCAGACCCATCAGATTTCTAACGGATCATAGTAATGTCTATTTTCAAATCTCCACTATCATTTCTTTTCACATGTTATTCTAGTTTAAAAATTATTAAAATTCTCATTTAGGTTTTTCACTCACCCAATAATAATAGTCGACCCAGCTATCCATCAAGGGGTACGCGTACGGTACTTCGTCTACATCTAGCTGATGTTACGAAATTCCCTTAGCTCATTCGTAGTAGCAGTCTAGCGTATAAAATGTTTCATGCCTAATTTCCTCTTAATTTTATGGAAGTTTGGGCGTAACCTCGCACGGGTGGCCTAATCGTTACTCTTTTTGAATTATTAGTGTATTCCGGTAAAATATAAGGTAGGATGGGTAGAAGAGCAGTACCATTGAGACTGCAAATCGTGCTGAATTCGATTACAGAGGTGATGTAGGTTGCATATGCATATTGCATGTAGGTTTTAGCTCTTGAATTATCGTAGTGTTACGCGGTGGGGTTCGTGTTAAATAAAAATTCTACCGAATTACAAGTTAACACTGTATTTATCACTTAGAGTACTTAAAACACTTCACAAACACTTAAAAATTCTCAATTCGCTTCTTCCGTTTCGCTTCACGTGATTCGATGTTTCGCTTCGAGTAGTTCCGATTACTAACTGACTGCGTGCCATCTCTACAACGCTTTTATAGCCGATACGACATCCCTAAAATTATCGAGAGCATTCCACACATTTCGAGTAGGTATTGTGTTTCCGCTATCTGACAATAGATGGCGTTGTACTTCACGAGCGTCCTAGTTACCACTAGATCCTCCGATATTCATTCGACTATTCGGCGATAGATGGCGTTACTCTTACCGGCGTAATAGTAGTAAGTAATTAAATAAATAAATCCTCTTTCGAATCCACACATTTTGTTTATTTGTTTAATTATTTTGTGCATCCATTGTTTCTATCAGACAATGTCATTTTAAGTTGTGGAATCACCCAGTTTCGATACAAGATTATAGATTTTTTATCCGTTTTTATAACATTAAACCTTTTTAAATTTTTCGAAATTTTGTAGTTATTTAAATTATAAATAAAAACACTTGACGGGTTCTTAAGGGCTTTTGCAGGCGCCATAGTTGCGAGTAGCATTTTAGACGTTTGTAAATTCAAAATAGATAATTAAGCAACATGTCTTAGGTTGCATCTAAACAAGGCGTTAAATTCTAACAACAATTTTGAAATACATTTAAAATACATTTATAACAGCGCCATCTCTTATACTTTAATTGTATTAAGTAGAAAAACTCTGAAACATTGGACAACCCTGAAACTCTGAAAATCAACACTCATTACGAAGTTAAAAGGAAACACAATTTGAAGTAATATCAACATGTGACTCTAGATGTCACTAAAGAAAACAAAAACTAAATTGTACTGGAAAATTATGATAGATGGCGCTTTAGAAGTCCTCACGGATACCACCTTTTATATCGTAGTTAGTTAATTCTAGCTACACGGTAATGATATGCTTGTTTATGTCGTAAAGTTCGGTGGTATAGTTAGTTATGCGAGTGGTCAATCGACTTGCAGTTTTGTCGGTCTTTAGCAAGCAGACCGAGCCCATTGTCACTTAGATGGCCAATTCTTCGACATACCAAGCGTCATTTTTGACTTTTGGCGCTTTTGTAAACTTGTAACCTAAACCTAAATATTTCAGTATTAAGGAATGTGTTATACCAAAATTTATGACCATTACTGATTCCTGTCACTCAAATAATTAGATAGGCGGTGAAATGTGTATATGGTTGAGATTGTATTATAGCTGTCGGCACAACGTCACCATTTAGTTAACTAAAAATAGTTAAAATCAACTGTTTCCTTAATGCTACGCATGTCAACAACTATTTTAGACGGTATTCAAGAGAATTCATGACTAAGCTACCCACACTTTCTACTATTAGTACGAGTGACTATTGTCGCACAAAACCCCATAGACACAGCCGACTGAGTTTCCCGCCGGATCTTCTCAGTGGGTCGCATTTCCGATCCGGTGGTAGATTCTGCGAAGCGGTGCTCTTGTTAGGGTTAGTGTTAGCAACGCCTCCTGGTTTGAACCCCGACAGCTCACCCATGCGCTAGGGTAATGCTGATATAGTCTGTCAAACATAAGTAGGAAAGAAAGCACAATTCCGAGTCGAGCAGTCGAACGCAGCGAAGCTCTCTATTGCTATCATTGTACACTTATTGAAATGTAATAAACGGAATTCATTGGAAAAGTGAGTCTTAACTACTGTCACTGTAGAAGGCAATGATAATGACGAAGAGATTGGCGTCAGCGACGCTGACGTCATCATTTTAAAAACGCCATGGAACCAGTCTCTATCCGTCATGGCAAATTCATAAAAGTCAAACTCGTCGTGAAGTAAAAGATAATGGCCCTGGTAGAGAGCGATGTGATTATGCCAGTATTGACATCCCGTAGGCACACATCAATTTTTTTAATACGTTTCGGTTTGAAGGATCGTTGTAATGTAGAAAACTAAGACTTAGCACTCACGTCTAAAGGCGGATGCCGGGACTTAGGTTGCTGATGTATCTATTATCTCCGGTAACCACATAACAGGGGGTGGATCGAGAGCTTGTTCAAGCATCTGAGGAAAAAAACAATCCACCATATTTTTTACTTGTAATAACATCGTGTAATAAGCCCGGATCAATTGTAATTTGCCTCTCTATTGTTGGTAGGGCATTTCATAGCAGCGCTGTGAAGGTTGGAAGAGCTGTTTCATTACACAATTCACACTTAGTTCTCACGTCCCGAAGTGGGTGGTGGTACTCAAGTTCTAATGTCTATAGTCTCCTACATATTATGACTTAACCTAGATGGATCATGATCTCAATCGCAGTCGTGCCATAACAAAAAAAAAAAGAAATACGCGGATATAGTTAATAGCAAATATCTAAGTATAACAATTATTTTATATTGAGATTGAGCACGTTCCTTGATTTATTCAGTATTATTTATTGGATGCTATTTCTATCTCGAGATACTTTAATCTTCCAGTAAGCTCGTGATTCGAATCGTTTGATGCAAGAAGGTGGTTTCCGTCGTACATACGATACGATACTTTTAAGTTGAGGGAATAAAGTTATGCACTAAAAATCAAAATAATTATTCTGTAGTTTATAAGTAGTTATCATAATTATTGGGCGTGTAGGAAGTTAGCCCACTGAGTTTCTCGCCGGATCTTCTCAGTGGGTCGCGTTTCCGATCCGGTGGTAGATTCTGCGAAGCACTGCTCTTGCTAGGATCAGTGTTAGCAACTCTCCGGTTTGAGCCCCACGAGCTCACTTACAAACGTTAGGGTGAAGCTGAAATAGCCTCTCAAGTCTATCAGCATAGGTAGGATAAAAAAAAAGTAGGAAATTCTATGCTTACTCATAATAGATTCTTAGGTTTTAAGGGTGATATGGTTTTCGTATACAATACGTAAGCTCAAAGTTTGCTTTATTTATGAAAACATAACATAAACATAATATATTGTAGATGAAGACGTAGGTGTGTCCAAAAAAATCGAAGGTATAGCAAGGAATTTTTTGTAGGCCATTTGAAATCACAAAAGCATATCACTCGTTTCTAATCTTGATTATATTATGTATAAACGACAATGACAAAACATTCCGGGCCTCAGGTTCAGTTGAACGACAATAGGTGTACATGGTGATCTTTGAAATGGACCCCATTAAAAAGTATTGTGTTTCGGAAAAAAAAAACTCAATCCAAGGAAAAAAGTACGGGCCATTAGAACCTCTTGTATCACTAATTGGATCTGTTTGGTAGGGTCGCGAAAAACTGTTTACGGTACACAAGTAACTGAGAGGTAATGTGTGTTTTATGAAAATGTTACAAGATTTTCTCTTACGAAATTCCGTTGAGAATTATTTTACTACAAATTATTTATTTTTGTATTTTAACATAATTTTGAATAGATTGCGGGACGTTTGAGAACAGACGCTAGAATAATTGTTTAAATTAAATTAGAATGGATGGCTCGGCATTAGCATTTTTTCTAAAAGGTTATTATATGTTATAAGGTATATCTGTCTAATATGATCGTTATGAGAAGATGAACGATCCGTTAATTCCCAGTAGATTCTGTTCCGTGCTGGAACTATTCTAAATAGAACACATCGTATACTGTGCGTTAAAATGATTCAATAAAAAATAAATATATATAATTCAATTCAATTAATCTAAACAAAATTCAAATCAAATCAAATCAAATCAAAAAAGTTTTTATTCAACATAAATGAAAGTACATACTTGTTGAACGTCAAAAGAATTACCGCCAATTCACAAGAATTAGCCTCCGTCCTGAGAAGAATTGGCAAGAAACTCAGCGGGCATGTTTTTTTTTTTTTTTTAAATATTAGATTTTTATTTTTATTTTAAATATTTTTTTTTTTAAATATTCATATTACAATAAGTAATTATAACATAACAATTTTACAATATTGAAATTCCCGGAGCGAGCAACTCATTCCCACTTTGTGCAATCTTCTAGATAATCATTGACTTTATAGTAAGCTTTATTGCACAGATGTTCTTTAATAGTTTTCTTAAACCTATGTATATGTAGGTTCTGAACATCTTGTGGGATTTTGTTGTACAGGCGCACAGACAAACACCCGAATGAATTTCGTATCTTATGTAACCTACTCATCGGCACAACAAGCTTGTGTTTGTTCCTAGTATTTCTATTATGTATGTCCGACATCTTAGGAAACTCCTCAATATGTTTACGAACATACATCAAATTTTCAAAGATGTACTGGGATGGCATAGTGAGAACTTTAATTTCTTTAAATTTTTCCCTCAGGGATTCCCTTGAGTGCATGTTATAAATAGCACGTATAGCTCTTTTCTGCAGAATAAATATCATTTCTACATCGGCCGCATTGCCCCATAGCAAAATGCCATAGGACATGACACTGTGGAAGTAACTAAAGTAAACTAAACGAGCCGTGTCCGCATTTGTTAACATTCTAATTTTTTTTACTGCGTATGCTGCAGAGCTAAGCTTACTCGCCAATTTATGAATATGAGGTCCCCACTGCAGTTTGGAGTCCACTGTTATACCAAGAAATACGGTTGACTCAACAAGCTCCAATGATTCCTCAGAAACAATTACATTACTATCTACTTGTCTCACATTTAAAGATGATTTAATACATTTTAAAGTAAATTTAATACATTTCGTTTTCTTACTATTCAATAATAGGTTATTGATACGGAACCAATGAACCACACACGAAATCGCATCATTCACTTCGTCATAGACTTGTAATTGTCGTTTAATTTTAAATAATAAAGATGTATCATCTGCGAATAATACGACCTCGTGTCGGGACTCAATAAAACTAGGCAAATCGTTTATATATATTAGAAATAAAAAAGGACCCAAAATGGAACCCTGAGGTACACCCATTTTCAACGTGGTGCCTGAAGATCTATTTCCTTTCACATCTACTGTTTGTATCCTTCCTGATAAATAGAATTATAACAGGGACACTTGTTTTTAAATTTTTATCGTTTGGTTGATCATTGATCTTTATAGGCTTATCAGCGAAAAACAGACAAATGTTCTTTCTGGAAACCGTTATTGAATGAAACGTCTTCAAAAAATATACTACAATCTGGAGCAATAGATAATGGCATAATAGTTTTATATAAAAAGTAATATTTTTTTTTATGGAAGAAGGATTACTGGCGGCCCAGATGCCTTTTCAATTTCACCAGGACAAGAGGGTGAGCAAAGGCCAGGAGGAGTGAAATTTGCTAACAGCTGCCCGAGAGCCTTCGAAAGAGGTCTAAGGGCTCAAGGGCAGCTGTTTCGCGAATGCATTTACTACCTTATGGGCTTTGCGACCCGTTGAGAAGATTCGGTAAGAAGCTCAGCAGGCTAATGGATTAGATTGCACGTCACACTCTTTGCCGAGTTCAACGAGTACGATTACCAGAGTCCCTAAGTCTGCTCCTAATGTTCGAGCTGAAGGCGTCTAAAGCTGTTAGATCTGATGGATCTGTAAGGACAAGTCTAGGACGTCGACAGTCGATAAGGTGATTTTCATGACACAGCCTTATCGAAGTTCCGTTCCGACGCTGATTTCAAGTGTTTCCGGATCGATTCGATGCCGGGGTCGTCGTGTAGGTTGACGTTCCTCACGAACCTCGGCGCTCCGACGGCTAACCTGCAAAAAGACGATTGAAGGGTTGGGAGGAGTCTATGATCGTGCGGGCCGCGTGAGCGAATACCACACTCGCGTACGCCATGACGGGTGGTAAGCAAGTTTTGCAGTGTCACCTTATTTCGAAGGGACATTTTACTTCGCTTACAAATCATTGGGTAAGTCTGTAAAGATAAAGGCGGTGCGGTCGCGCACAGATTTTATGTGCAGGCGGAATGTCATCGATGCATCCAGGGTGACTCCCAGGAACTTGAACTTCCTGGTCCTGGATATTGATTTGCCGAAGAGGGTGATCGTGGGAGTGAGGACACTTAGACTATGAATGCTTTACGTTCTGAATCACTGATGCCCTTAATCCTACTGTTGGCTGGAGATACAGTAGACCTGCATATATACAACTACAAACACCAGTGTGATAAGATCCGGTAACTGCCTAACATCGGATAGATTTTGAGCTCACCTGTAAACTTTTCAAATATAAATAAACCACTCTATTAACTCGGGCTTTTAACGCACGGATTCATCATACGTTGGACGTTTCGAAGTCTGTTTAAGTAAGTCACGCAAACTTCGCGGTTCGCGAAGGGTAATTTGTGTGACAGCGGTAGTAAACGACCGAAACAAACTTGCAGATGGCCGAGCAATTTTCGAAATGTTTTGTTCTTATTGGAAAACTAATATTCGTGTTGTTAGCATTAATCTAAAAAGCAATTTCGCTTCCATCAATATGAGATTAACGAATTACCGCCGCACGAATCCGTGATAGCTTTGTCAATATGGCAACGGCGATGTTATAATTTTACTATCAGTACTAGGCAGCATTTTATTCGGAATATAAAATGAGAAAACCTTACACGATCTTTACTTCCGTTGAAGCCGTCAGATGTAATCATGATTGATGGTAATATTAAGACCTACGGCTAAGTGAAGACTTTTTTCTGAAGATTCTAGATGAAGTTTTGATCTGAGCTTACGACTTTTTAAATAAAAGGTAAACAGTTTTTTACACCTATAGATACATCATCATGGCCCATCTGTGATTAGGCCCATATTTATCTCTTTGATATAACGAAGTGACTGCCACTACTAATTAGGTAATGATAATACTCGTACAATATAAGCGAACAAGTCAGACACGGTCTACTTTCGCCAAGCTAGGATTCCCTAAACTATGGCAACCAGAGACTGAAATACGTTTAAATATTAAATAATATATTGGTCATTACATGAATGCTTGCCCGTTGTGGGAATCGAACCTATGACCCTTGGCCCAGGAATCAAGGAAACAACCCACTATACTACCAAGTCAGTCAGTAGATAGAACAGTCAAAATACAGTTTCAACTGTCCCACCTTAAACCGTCACATATGACTAATTCACACCAAAAAATAGAAAAAAAAAAATTTAAACTATGCACAATTCAATACAGAGACAATTATTCAATGGGTTATGTTCGTTATTACCTTTATCTTTGGCTGATCCGATAATACCGACCGTGATAGAGTTCGATAACCTTTCTAATCCTTCATTGGCATTCGTTACTTAGCAACCGCCAACTATTATATGAGATTATATGAGTATTGTGGCGATAGCTTATTGAATATAGACTATTTCTAGAAACAATTACGCTTTAGCCCAAGGAGAGTAGTGTTTTTCGAGTGTATGTATGCCAAAATCTTTAGCACGCTCTAGGACAAGACAGAGAGGAAGGAGTAGAGTATACTTTATTGCACATCAAAACATACTTAATAATATTCAAAATAAGTCATACACCCCTCCACGGTGTTTCCCGAGCGCTATGACATGTCCTTCTTCAAACGAGGCTTGTGGGGAGTACTTAACGGTAAGCAGCTGCTTGACTCTGCGCCTAGCATTGCTGAAGTCCATGGGCGACGGTAACCACTCACCATCAGGAGGTATGCTCGGCTGCCTACAAGGGCATTCTTTTTAGAAAAAATACATTTTCAATTATTAATGCAAATTAATTAAAAATATTTATGTGGAATTCAAGCATTTTCACTCCTCCAATTGTTTCTTGTGTCCTTGTCTCCGCCTCTAAAACGTTTGCTTAATATGTACAACGTATTTTAGTTTTTGGCTGTATGGTGTAAATTATTCGTACTCCCAGTATTGTACTAGCGCATTGCCATCGCAAGCTGGAAGTCATTGGGCATATTGTAAGCCCGCTCGGGTAGATATCTCACTTATTCCTATCGCGAAGCAGAAATTATTATACTTCACGTTTAGAGGTTGATGGCTTCACATTGTAACATCTAAAGGCTCGGGTAACCACTTACCAGGTCACCAATGAGCCATTTACCCATTAATACAATAAAAATATGGTTTTTCTCTTTTATACTTGGCCGTAAAGCTAGTTTGGAAAGTTTGGTTCGGTTTATCGTCACAGTTTTCGATCTTGTTGGATCTATGGTATTAAATGCGATCGGTAAGCCATGGATGTCTATGAAGCCCGGTGGCTTCATAAGCATCAATACGTATGCCGCCAAACAGTTCGAAGGCTGAATCTTGAAATAACTAATAGCTGAACACGTTATCGACCACGTCACAATCAGACAGCAAGCACCTACCAAAGCGGGTCAATTTCTTCATCGTCCATGTCTCGTGAACGCATTGAATATGAATTTACGTAGAAAAATTCCATAAGCTCCCACCGCTTTTTGAACCTCGATGCCAGTAAATTGCTGAGTGACCGACGAAACTCTTTCAATCATCATAACTCTTTACATTGCGTTGTCAAAATTGTTTCATCTTGCATATATACCTATATATCTATACTTAATATTATAAAGAGGAAAGATTTATTTGTTTGTTTGTATTGAATAGGCTCTGAAACTACTGAACCGATTTGAAAAATTCTTTCACTGTTTGGAAGCTACACTATTTCCGAGTGACATATGCTATAATCCTTTTTGAAAAAAATTAGGGATCCTTAGTAAAACTCCAATTACGTAATCCAAGGTGTAAAAAATTACCTAAAATGTTCTTTACATCGCGTGGCCTGCAAAAACTATCGATGTTACAATAAAATAATGTACTACGACTTTGTAGAATACATTATTATTTACAAAAAGTGTCGCGACAGCATATATCTAACTATTATAGTTAGGCCGCAATAAGTATTCTTTTATTTAAAAAAATAAAACAACGTCAAATATCTTTGAAATTTTTGTTAGAGACCCGAGCGGAGCCGGAGCGGGGCGGCTTGTTATTTATTATATTGACAACTAAATTGATTTTCATTTGTAACTTTAATTGAGGTCATATTTATGATGTTTCCTACTGATTTACAGATGTTCTCTTATTGGATGTATATGCTTTGTTAGAAAAGTTAAATTAATTAATTTACTTTACGTTCCTCTTGGTACACGTAATTGATTCGTTTACCGCATACCTACATGTGTCGGTAGGCAGCGGCTTGGCTCTGCCCTTGGCATTGCTGAAGCCCATGGGCGACGGTAACCACTCACCATCAGGTGGGCCGTATGCTCGTCTGCCTACAAAGGCAATAAAAAAAAAATGTGTATTTTTATAATCATATTAATTTTAATTGTTTGGTCAAAACGTTCGTTCTGTGTTCGGATTATTGTGTGCATCAAACTCACATTTTTAACGCCTCAATTTAGCTCACAGGACTCTCAACCGAGCGATAAGATTTGATTTTCATTGACACAGAGCCGAAGTTAGCGAAGCGTTTAACACAAATTGCGCAGCTGGGTTAGCTGTTCGCAGTTGTCTATGTGTATCATTCAAAGAAACTTGTGAATAATTAATGTAAATTATTTTCTATGATGTTGATTGAGTAGAAATTGATTAAATAGGAAACTAAATTTTAACTGCGTCTCATATGAGATTTAGTTTGTGCTCTTTAATAGCTCCCTAAAGAGTTTGAGATTTTAAAATAGTTTAATAGTAGTTTTTGTCACTCGTTGGACATTAAAATTCCATACATTGTGGGATTAAGTGAATACGTTAAGTACAAATGTGTAGGCATAAATAAATACAACTTATAAATTATTTAACTATAAAAGTAAGAAATGATTAACAAAAAAAAACTATTTATATAAAGCAACATCGGTAACATTTTCACTATTTTAGCTTTTGGCTAAAAAAAATTTGCTTTGGTCTCGGCTTTTAACGCCTTTTGACCTTTTGACTACTTCACTGCAGAAATTGGTAGGATGGTGGCGCTTAGTGGTGGTATAGGTGGTGGTGCTATGAGGGTTTGCAATACGCCACATTACTAGTACCTTCGAATAGCATTCTTACAATGTCCATCGTTGTGTAGTTAGTAAGTATTATTTTTTTATCGCCATGTCCTCAAATTAGTTGGTATTATTAAAACTTGTTTGTTCTAGCTTTTGGCTAATACCATTTAAGTATTTTTTTTTGTTAAGAACAAGAAACAATGAATACACAAAAGTTTCAAACCAAGTTTAATTTTCTCTAATAATTCCTACACATGTATTATTACAACGTATTTACAATATTCTATTTTATAAAGTTACAAAATTTAAGATCACTATATATGCGAAAACATCTATGCTGAGTTTTTTATATTATATAATTTTAAATAATTAATCTAAGCTGCCGATAGAAACATTGTAACGACTAGATTCTATTATGATAACATTTAAAACACTTAAACAATACGCACAGGCAGATTCATTTCGCTTTACTACATTGCCATTAAATTTAATTTAATTCACTTTATTTTATCTAAATAGAAGACTACGATTTCAACTTTTTTTACACAACTCAATACTGTAATATGCACCGATTATTGCTATTTATAATATATAAACGGTATACGCGTTTACAACATTAACAAACAATACATTTCTGATTCAAATTTCGAATCAAAACAGAGCTTTAGTTAATAATAAAAAATGGCGCCTTCATCATCATTGTGTAGCTATTATAATTCAAATTTTGTTTTTCCACACTTAAATATTGATGAAAAATTAATGTTTCCAAAAAAAAGTAACTCCCGCATATATATTGATAGCTGGGAAGAAATGACGAGCAAACAATCTCTCAGCAGCTTAAGTTAGTACATTAATAAGACCGACAATTATAACGACAGAATGTCACCATACATCTTTTTTTTATTGCTTAGATGGGTGGACGAGCTCACAGCCCACCTGGTGTGAAGTGGTTACTGGAGCCCATAGACATCTACAACGTAAATGCGCCACCCACCTTGAGATATAAGTTCTGAGGTCTCAAGTATATTTACAACAACTGCCCTACCCTTCAAACCGAAACCCATTACTGCTTCACGGCAGAAATAGGCAGGGTGGTGGTACCTACCCGTGCGAACTCACAAGAGGTCCTACCATCAGGTACGGCTCCTAATTACGACTCAATGTTACACTCATGATTTGGATATAATAATATTGTCGTTCCTTAATCCCGGTCATGGTAGGTAAAGAACTTGTTTATTTAGACAAACCGGTGCCCGTTTTAAGAGAAGATCGATTATTTACCGAAAGATCGAACCAAGACGAATGCTCTAAAAGGTGTTTGCATATTCCAAAGTTGAGGACGTTTGTCATGGTGAAACGATTTTCCTTAATGTTTCTGCGACTTAGCGGTAGCCTTAAATGTCTTCTGAGCAAATCCGTAAGTAAAACGAATCCTTTTTCGGTCCTTCAATTGATCGGTCTAGTATTATATAATTTCCTACCATTTCGTTTTAAAGTATTAACCAGGAACATAATAATATATATCTATCCGAACATCTGTCTAATTGAACTTTCAATTGAGGTTGAACTCATTTACTTATTAACATAACTTGAAAATCAAGTATAGCATTTCATGTCGTTCTTAACGAGGTATGAATATTTAGAGTCAATCCACAGATCAATTTAAGAATCGATCTTGAAGGTTTGTATCTTAAAAAGGAAACTCCGTCTAATCTGACATTATTGAGTAATCTTTTTAATCTCTTTTTGCATTAACAAATCTCTACATATTCCACTCCAAAATCTTACTAAGCTTAATCCTATTTCGCTTTCTTCTCTATTAAAAGTATTTTTTTCACTTACTTAAGTAATGACGTCACGTAATGCAATGCAAGCTAAATCCGAATAGCTAATTTTATAATAATTAGGCAGTGCCTCAGGCAGTTTGAGACACCAAACATCTTTCACGATAAGCTACATTCCAACTGACAGTAAACGTTGTAAACCTTCACATGTATACTTTACATTTTATCTTTTCAAAAGTATCTCGACTCAGCAGTAATGTCGCGAGATATGTCTCCAATGCTATGAAGTAGTACAAACCTAAAATGTTTTCTAGACAAGTGAGCGTTGAATGTTATGACTGTAATTGACATGCCATTTCCACCGGATTGTTTATTAGGGGTCAGATGGGTCAGTGGCTCAACCTCCTACGCGATCTCTGCACTTAGGAGGCGCGCGGTTTATGTGAGACTGGACGGTCCGCAGATGTTGGGAGAGGACACAGGCCCTACCCACTAAAAGACTCCGCTGCACTCCCGCCCAAGCGTCCAATCCCCCCCGAGGTCAAAGTCCGGGCTTTGGCTATGGGGTCACCGCAGTTAGCACCTTCGCCGCACGCAATTTTCACCTTGCCGCAATGAAAAAAATATCAATTTTATTTATTAGCGGAATTGTGTCATCAACAGGCTCAGCTAATCATTTAACTAACACCCAATGAACCGATATTTTTTTTATAATATATTCAATAAAATTTTCACGAAATAAAGAGATTCCAATTTTTTGTCGTTGAATTAGTTTTCATCTAGCCGGCTATCTTTTTATAATTTGTTTGTTTCACATACATAATTCCACCAGCAACCTAGTTGAGCTTATTTTCAAATATTATCATTCAAGATTAAACAAGCTATTATGTTTACAAGTAAAGAGGTAGATTTCGTAAATTTATTTCATGCACCACAGTATTACCATTTTAAATTATTCGGCTATGGTATTTTTTTACAATATTTACATTACTAAATAACGATAATATGTGAATCGGTGGTATTATTTGTTATGTTTTTTTATTTCAAAAAAATATTGTTTTTAGATAATTTTTTTAGTTTGTAATCTATGTTTTTATGTGTCACTTATCTGGGTGTGTTAAAACTTGCATAGTTTATTGAAGTTCAGGAAGTTCAGGCATAGTTTCATCAATGACTTACGACACGCGAGTTGTTATCGATTGTATATTTTTTACTTGTTTATCGATACTCAATAAATCAATTCACTAATTTTCAATAAGTTAGTTTTTTTTAAAAAACAAGACGCAATACAATATTTAAGTCAAATATATGTACATAACATATAATATTTTCATTTTCTTTTTCTTTTAAGTTAGTTCTGGAATTAGGCGTTCTATTTACGGAATTCCATTTCACAATGTAATTTTTATCATTACACCGATTCGGTTTCAGGAAAATGCCTCTCAGGTATATTAGTTGTCGTACTATATCTCATTCGCTCCTCTTATAAAGAAAGATAATAAAAGGAGCTAGACACGCACAAAGTAGTGAACTAAGCCCGCGTTCCGAATGTAAACACAACCTAGATAACAAACTAGAACTTTAATAGTAACTAAAGTTATGAAGTTCCTGCTTGTTTTTTTTTTCTTAAAAAAATGCCTTCTTCTTTAACAGCTACAGAGAAATATACATTCTTTGAAACAAAAATGTATATGGTATGCAGATCAAGCAGGTATATAGATAGGCCATTTTGTCAATTATTTAAGTTCTAATTACATTTATTTTTATTTGATTACTTTAGACATCTATTTATAACAATAAATTTTATACAAAAATTAATATTTAACATTAGGTAACTTACTCACTTTAATGTCTATCAAATAGTTTCAGAAACAAAGCAGTTTTATTCTAGGAAATACTGAACAAAAAAATCTGAAATTCACACAATTCAAAAAAGTAATTTAGACAGAAAAATCGTTGTATTTAAGCCGGTTCCTCATTTTGTTTTTTTCTAAACAATACACACAACTGATTTGGCTTAAAGGGATATCATTGTTCGTGAGGGTTTCCTCGAGGATCACACCAGCCATTGCTGGCTTGCGCCCTTGTTATAACAAACTAATGTTCTGTCCATTCGAGTATTTTGCCGAAGACCGGAGAGATCTGATTGTCGTCAATCTAACGGATGATGTGTTGTTATCACCACGACGAAGGATCGATGCATGATGACCTCCCGATTCTCTGTAAAGATAAAAATATATTAGTCAATTCAACATACATAAATGTATTACAATTAAAGTGGTTTATCACACAAGAAACTCATTTTGTTCGCATAAAGAGGTTTTTTTCACGTGGGCTGTGATGGGCCTATATATCTTTTACCAGAATACTAATTATAACTATCTAGTTTCACAAAGGATACAAGACTCAATAAAATGCAAACAAAGTACTTCTTTTTTCTCCTAAAAAGTTCCTATTATGAAAGTATTATATAGATTATGTCTAATTAGTAGCGGTGTCTATTTTCGGACAAAGCTTCTTAAAGATTTAACCAACATTGTGCGAGTAATAGCTAAATTTTTACCCAATGCAATTAGTATTTTGACTGAATATCTCTGGGTGTTTAAAGCAAAAATAGAATAGAATAAAAGATTTCCTTTTCCAATATGGCAACCATAGCTGTACCGGCTTTTGTAATCACCACAATTACACTATCACGTGGGTTGTAGTATTGTTTTCTTGGTATTATTCGTTTCACGATGAATTTATATTTATTTAAGTGCATAACTACTATGAAAGCAAAACTCTACTGTAGAAGTAATTAAAACGAAACAAATACTTAATAATGACATGGTTTTTGAACTTTTGCTATGTTGCAGGGGCGCTAAAGTCTCACAGTGCAAGTATAGAAAAAACATTTTTTCACATACCTACACATCAATACTTTTTTTATTTTTTTTTTTGCTTAGATGGTTGGACGAGCTCACAGCCCACCTGGTGTTAAGTGGTTACTGGAGCCCATAGACATACACAACGTAAATGCGCCACCCACCTTGAGATATAAGTTCTAAGGTCTCACGTATAGTTACAACGGCTGCCCCACCCTTCAAACCGAAACGCATTACTGCTTCACGGTAGAAATAGGCAGGGTGGTGGTACCCACCCGCGCGGACTCACAAGAGGTCCTACCACCAGTAAAAACCAGTACACATTCGATTTCATATTGTGCTCATGAATGAATTACGCGTGCGTTTTCATATAATTTTATAAGAATTTGTTCATTCTGGTATAAAATCTCAAACTACAACGAAGAAAATTAAGGGGAAAAATATATATTTCAAAATAGAAACGATATTCGGTATCAACAGGAAAAAGGCGAAATTGAGAATTCGTGTTCACTCATGTGAATCATTACAATTTATTAGCTAAATAAAGCCTGTATACGTGACTAGCAACTACTTTGAGTATTTGTGGACTGTCTTCGGAAAGTATTACAACGGTTTCCCATCGCCTTCTCCATCAGACATTTGTGGAATTATTCGAATCCCAAACTCGTTATCCCCTCTATCGGTTTTTTTTTAATAAGAAGTATAGTTATCTGGTGTTAGGACTTCTTGTGAGTCCGCGCGGGTTGGTACCACTACCCTGCCTATTTCTGCCGTGAAGCAATAATGCGTTTCGGTTTGAAAGGTGGGACAGCCGTTGTAACTATACTGGGACCTTAGAACTTATATCTCAAGGTGGGTGGCGCATTTACGTCGTATATATCTATGGGCTCCAGTAACCACTTAACACCAGGTGGGCTGTGAGCTCGTTCACCCATCTAAGCAATAAAAAAAAGTTATACTGTTATTAATTTGTCGCTGAAGCTGGTCGTCTGTTACCTGCCAACGGACCACGGTGGCGTACGCTACCGTCGACGACTATTTATTAGAACTATTTAGTTTTCGTTCAGCAACTGAAATTTGACAGTAACCACTGACACCTAAGGCTTTATATTCATTGCAATTTTTACATTTTCTTTTCTGTATTGTTAATGCTATTTTCTTGTAAAGATGGGAAAAATGGATAAAACTGTAGTTAATCGTGAATATTTACTAAACAAAATAGCATATATTTCTTTGGTTTGATAGACGTTCATGCCCCGTCTAATGTTAAGTGCTTAACGGAGTCCGTCGTACTTTTAGACGAAATCTCATTTGTACATATTGTTACGCGCTGGGGCTTAGGATAAATAAATGTTCCACCAAAGTGCAACTTAAAACTGTATTTATCACTTAGAACACTTAAAACACTTCACAAACATTTGAAAAGTCTAAATTCGCTTCGTTCGCTTCGCTTCAGTTGATCCGTTCGCTGTTCCGATTACTAACTAACTGCGTGTCGTGCGGGGCGTGGCGTCCCTTTGCGGGAGCGCGGAGTGGGCCTCGGGGAAACCCTTCTGCCCGGACTAGATCTCCTTGCCTATTGAGGCAGGGGTGACGAGGTGCAGGTTTGAGAGTAGCAGGGTTGATTCTGTGGGTGGGACAGACTGCGTAACATCTCTGCAACGCTTTTATAGTCGAAACGAAATTCCTAGAATCGTCGGGAATATTCCACAAAAGTCGAGTATTATGTGTTTCCGCTATCTGACAATAGATGGCGTTGCACTCCTCGAGCGGTCTAGATGTTACTAGATCCTTCGATATTCGTTCGGCTATTCGGCGATAGATGGCGTTACTCTTACCGGCGTAACAATATTACTCAACAAGAATAATTCCTACCGATCTAGCCAGAGCGCATAACTGCTTCGCGCCAAATTCAGGCGAAACGATACCATTCGTAGTAAGCTTACAATATTGGATATATTGCCAGCAGTAAACACTACAAACTATCGCATGACTAAAATTTAAACGACACAAAAATAAAACATTCAACCCCTTAAAATATAAAAGTTCTTCTTATCCATAATTTATTTAGATTACTTCCTTTGCAACAACAGCACCGCAATTAATCATGAGAATAGTTATATGAAATTTTCCAGGTAACTAAATGTTTATTTTTCCTGTAATGGGTATTTAATAACACTTTTCTACTTCAATGTAATGTAATATTAAAAATACTGTATGTATGTAGAAATTTAATTCGAAGTATACCCTTCAGATCTGTCATTGTTGATGTCCACGAGCAACGGTGACCACTCAGTATCAGATTGGCCACAAGCTCGTTTTCTTGCGAACGAAAAAAAAGGATCGAATTTTTATGAACAGGATAAAATGTATCATAAAAATATCAAGTTCCTATTTGATGACAATATCCTTGTAATTTTATCTGTGGTTTTATGGTTTTATCTTGGCTACCAATATACCCTATGACCTTTCGTGCTGAGGCTAGATGATGTTCACTCTATCGTATTTTCTCAATTTTCGACAGCTAGGGTGGGAGCTAGTCGTGTGAATAAGGAGATAATAGTCGATTTTTAATATCGTGTTTATTTGAAGAGCATCGGAAAAAAATCGATAATTCGCATTTCAGTTTTTATTGAAGTTATACTTCTTTAGACGCGTTATGAAAAATTGATGAGAGTGAAATTTTACGATGCGCACGCACCGTGACACAAAATTAACAGAATGAAGTTGCCCAGTAAATCGCTCATTACAATACGACCGACGTAACTTGGCGAGTCTGAATATAGCCGCAGGTGAACTTTCCGAACCGTACCGAGAATTACCGAATTTATACAATGTCAAGAAAAGGGATGTCCAATATGCGTGTTTGAGGATGTTGTTTAATCGATTTTTTTTCAAATTGATTAAAACAAAAAAAAAAAAAATTAATAAAAAAAAAGTATAACTTCTTACGCGCGTACATAAGTGCACGCACCCCTTTTTTCATACTGTTGAATTCTTTGTACAAAATTGAGCCGTAGTTTGTAAGATTAGCTTTTATAATTTTGTAACTTCAACATTAGGCTCTAATGACTTTGAAGTGGATTGCAGTCATAATTCAGCGTTTTTTATTAGAATTTCTCGAGCACCACGGTCAGGCCTACAAAAACAAATTCCATGCGTGGGAAAAGAAGCACAGGCCTCATTATAAAATAAATATTGTTTCCTTAAGGCTATAAATTATTGACGACTCTTTCGGACACAAGGACGTTTCTCAAAACGTAATCCTTTTCAATAAAGAATGCATATCCTATGTGCTTGATTCAAATAAAAATTCTTGATTAAATGTAAACTGTTCGTACTTTTCATTATTCACGAATAACCTATCCATAACTTCCAATACAGACACTTATAATTGGAAATTGTATTTTGTCCGGGTAGATTACTTCCTATGTTTTGCATGTGTTCTTTACAGTACCGTGGTCACGAACGACTGACCGACATGACAATCAAATATTTAATAAGACAATAAAATCGCGAAATTAAACGGTAAAAGTATTTTTAAGTTTATTTACTAAATAATCATGTCCTACAATTTCTAATTTTAATACGTGTGTACATATTAAATTAGAAATTGTTAGACATGAATATATAATTAAAAAAATATTTAAGTCTGCTAATTTATTGGTGTTGGCAGCACAGCTTCGATAGTCAAATAACAGATTTATATGTGCCGTAAATTCATCAGTTCGTATCCAGAAAGAAAGTTTTCAAGCATATTTAATCGTTTTTGGAAAAAATCGATTTCTGGCTTTAAAGACTTAATCACACGCTACCGTTAATGGCTCCTGTAAAGGACTATTCGCACAAAGTTTATCGATTTAGTTCAGTATAGATTCAATTTCATTACAATTCTGTGTAAGCAGAACCGAACGCGAATCTTTTATGTATTAAGTAAGCAACAAAAAAAAGAGATATACTTAGTGTTTACGCTATCTGCAATGGATAATTAGCATTGATGTTTTTGAACGTAACTGAGAGCGCATCGATGTAGTCCCGCCCCTTTCCCCTCCTATATCAATGACACTTTTAAATTGAATTTGAATCGTGCGCATCAAAATTGTGCGATCGCAAAAAAGTGGTGAATATTGAGTGCAGCTAAGTAAGTACTTAAAAAACTAAAAGCTTTTCATCAAGATACAAAGAAAGAAGACAGGAGTGGCCACTCCATGAAGATAGTGCTACAAAAATTATCACTACAAAGACACAGACTTTCGGTGAGTTCCTAAAAATATTATCTACTACCAAGTATCATATCGATTGCGCTCAAAAATATAAATAAAAAAGAACCAAGCCCAAACATATTTGATCACTTCGAGCCGGATATTTAACAATAATTTAACCGTTGCACATAGATTGAGCGGCTACCCCCAACTTGAAAAAACTATTAATAGGTGAATATTTTGTTTAAATTTCTTTGTTACTACTTAGTTAAAATGGCTACTACTTCTAAATCTCAATCACTTTTTGATCGTAATGTACGTAAGATGCGTAGTAAAATTAATGCATATTACTCTCGAGTACAGTCCATTTATGACAGTATCACTAAAATAAATGAGAGCAATGTGGATGTATTTATGTCGAATGGTAGTACTTTAGATATGATGCGTACCGAATTCATATAGTCACTGGACGATCTTAATGATTTATTAGCATCAAATGAAGACGCCACAGAACCCAATTACGAGTCAATGGTGGCGTTTGATGAGCTATTTTCTCGCATAAAATATAAATATTCGGAACTAATGTCGTTGCGTCACAATACGCAAAATACGGCGAACACTGTTGTTGGTGAGGATAAAATTGAGACCTACCGACAGTGTCCGAAATTACCGCGATTAGAATTATGTCCGTTTAATGGTGAACTTCAAAATTGGCCTATATTTTATGAAACATTTAAATCTATAATCCATGAAAATCAAAGTTTATCTGATAGTGAAAAAATTCAGTATTTAATCGGTAAACTGACTGGTAATGCTCAATTAATTTGTCAAGGGTTTATGCCCACTGCTGAAAATTATTCAGTTTTATGGCAAACATTAGTGAATAAATATAATGATAAGCGAGTCTTGGCGGCGTCATATTTTGATACGTTATTGAATCTTCCAGTAGCTAACGATGCCGACCCGATCAGCTTAGAAAATTACATAGACAAATATTCTTCATTAGTAAGCTCGTTAAAACAATTAAAACTAGAATGTCTTGAAGATTTTATTTTTGTTCATTTAGGTTGTAAGAAGATTAGTTTAGAATTAATTAAATCATTCGAAATGAACTACTCTGATTCTGATAAACTACCCACTTGTACTCAATTTATAAATTATATTCGTAATCAGTCCCATATTTTACAACGTGCTTATAATATATCTAATAACAATAGCATTCGAATGAATAAATATAATTCTCAACAAAGTAATTCAAACAAACCTCGTAATATAAGAAATAATAATGTGAAAACATTTGTTGTACACGAACAGAAGAGATGCATATTCTGTGGTGTCGCGGAGTACCATCAGTTAAAAAATTGTTCTAAGTTTAAATCAATTACACCAAAGGAACGGTTTTCTTTCATCAAAACCAACCGATTTTGTGTCAATTGTTTAAGTACCAGTCACACAGTTCGAAATTGTTCGTCAAATGAAAAATGTAGTTCATGTTCACGTAGTCATCATTCGCTGTTACATTTTATTAGAAAAGGTGATTCGGGTGAAGCACCGAAATCAGTAGACATTGCCACCCACACTAACGGAGATCAAGACAACGCTATGCCAGATTCACTGTGCGCATGCGCATTGGAACAGCAGTGTTTTAAGACGGTATGTAATCAACAGCCCACTAAAACTATATTGCTTGGTACAGCGATATGCAATATTATGGATAATTCAGGTACGTTCTTGAGTACTGCCCGAATATTGGTAGATAGTGCATCGCAACGAGATCTGATTACTCTTGAATTTTGTAAGAGACTTAATTTACCAATTTATCCTTCCGAAACAAAGCAAGTGTGCGGAGTGGGTGATGTGAAAAATTCCATTGAAGGATATTGTTGTCTAACACTTTGCTCTTGTACTGAAGAATCAGTGCGTATTACAATACAACCTCTGGTAATCAATAAAATTACAGGTGAACTTCCTACCTCAAAGATCGATACTTCAAGTCTTAATTATCTAAAACACATTAAGCTAGCTGATGACAGATTCTCACAGCCTAGTGGTATAGATTTGATTGTGGGTTCCGATGTATTCTCTCGAATTTTACGACCTCATATAATTTCTAGGGCCCCCGGTGAACCTGTAGCAATTGAGACTTCATTAGGTTACATAATAGTCGGCCAGGCACCGGTATTAGCTCCCTCGATAGATAATTCATACTATACACATTGCACCTTTGGTGAGGACAATTTGGATAATGAGAATAATGTTTGTATTGGTAATTTTTTGAAATTAGAGGATATTCCAGACGTCAAGACATACACGGAACAGGAAGAGGAGTGTGAAAGCCTTTATAGACAAACGACTACTCGTGATAGCTTAGGTCGTTACATTGTCTCGTTACCATTCAAAGATACTCCTAGTAAGCTGGGTGACTCATTGCAAGCATCAATGCGTAGATATCTTTCATTGGAACGTAAGCTGCTATTGGAACCCGAAATGAGACAAGAATACGATAAAGTCATTAAGGACTATTTAGAAAAGGAATATTTAAACCCATGTTCTAGAAATATAAATGAGTCCTCACTCCAGTATGTTATTCCACATCACGGCATCATTCGAAAAGATAAAAGTACAACAAAATTACGGGTAGTATTGGATGGCAGTATGAAATCATCATCGGGACTGGCACTGAATGATATATTACAAGTCGGACCGAATTTGCAAAACGACCTTTTTAGAATAATTTTAAATTTCAGACTTTTTAATGTAGCGATTAGTGCTGACATTAGGCAAATGTACTTGAGGATTTTAGTAAAGGACGAAGATAGGAAATTCCTGCGAATGTTGTATCGCTTTGATCCAAGCGAGGAGATAAAACTTTACGAATTCACACGTGTGCCATTCGGTTTGTGTTGTAGTCCGTTCCTTGCGATCAGGACTGTGCGCCAGTTAGTGACGGACGAGGGATCACAATTTCCTCTCGCGGCTCCAGTAGCTGACAGTGACGTTTTCACTGACGATTTGGCTACTTCCTGTGCGAATGAAGAAACAGCGGTCGAACTTTCTAATCAACTTATTAAAATGTTTCATGCTGGTGGTTTTGATTTGGTAAAGTTTTCAAGTAACTCACCAGAGGTTCTTTCTAAAATACCCTCTTCACATAGAGAATTCGAAGTTATAGAATTTAGTCCAGATAGCTATTTAAAAATACTGGGACTAAACTGGCTTCCAGCCGAAGACGTATTCACATTCACAGTAAATTTACGGAACCGCGAATGTACTAAAAGAAATATTTTATCAGTTATAGCAAGAATTTGGGACTTAATGGGATTCGTAGCTCCTGTTACACTATGGGCCAAGCTCATCATTAAGTCACTATGGGCTAATAATATAGATTGGGATGAAACTCCTCGCCCTGAAATTGTAGCAGCTTGGCATCGATTCGTGTCTGAGTTGCCAATATTGGAAAATGTTAGAATACCACGACATACTGGCATTGTTATGGAGTGCATAGTTAGCTTATTGGGATTTGCTGATGCATCTGAAAAGGCCTATGGAGGTGTCGTTTATTTACATGTTTATTTTCCACAAACAAATAAGTTCACTATTACGCTTGTTTGTGCCAAATCCAGAGTGGCGCCGTTACGATGCGTGTCATTGGCAAGACTAGAATTATGCGGTAACTTGATTCTCGCAAAGTTGATGAGAGCAATTATTGACAGCTATTCTCATCGCTGTAAAATAAGTAATGTATTTGCCTTTACGGATAGCACCGTGGCTTTGGCATGGATTCACTCATCACCGGCTAGATGGCATACGTTTGTAGCCAACCGAGTAACAAAGATACAGGATGAAATACACCCCAGAAACTTTTATTTTGTATCGGGTAAAGAGAATCCAGCAGACTGTCTTTCACGCGGCTTAACACCATCACAATTGATGGAGCATCCTCTTTGGTTCAGTGGACCCCGATTTGCTCATCTACCCATTTCAGATTGGCCAGTTAAGAATTTTGATGCCACATCGATGACTGATATTCTAGAAATGAAACCAGCTATCATGCTATTCACAACTGATGATGCACGGAATGACAATATATTATACACGCTTGCATGTCGTATTTCATCATGGCCCAAGCTGGTCCGTATTGTACTTTATGTTCTCCGGTTTATTAAATTGGTACCGAGTAAATTTGATATTTCCCATTTAAAGGTGGCCGAAACGAATATCATCAAGGCCGTACAGCGAGTTCACTTTGATAAAGAACTTAAGAATATGGAGTCTGGCAAAATATTACCGCCTGCATTTCAACGGCTCAGAGCCTTTGTTCACGAAGGTATCTTTCGTGTTGGCGGGCGATTGGAGAATGCTCACTTGGAATTTGATAGTCAGCACCCTATTTTACTTCCCGCTCGTGACCATGTAGTGAACCTTTTGATAGACTATTATCACAAAAAGTATTTGCACACCGGACCGCAGCTCTTAATGTCTCTGATACGCCAAAACTACTGGATTCTCTCTGCTCGGAATATAATAAGAAAGCGAGTACAGCAGTGTAATATATGTTATAGAGCAAATCCCCGAAACCAATGTCCATTGATGGCTGATTTACCTGCTTGTAGAGTTCAAGAAACAAAGGCCTTTTATCACACTGGTATAGATTACGCTGGCCCATTACGTATTATTCCCTACAGGCGACGTGGTGTTCGTAGTCAAAAGGCGTATATTTGTCTGTTCATTTGTCTAGTTACCAAGGCAGTTCACCTAGAACTCTCAACGGACTTGAGCACAGCAGCTTTCCTGAATGCGTTCAAGCGCTTCATTGCGCGGCGTGGTCCAATCAAAGTAGTATATACCGACTGTGGAACAAACTTTTTGGGAACTCACTCATATCTCAAGGAAATGTATAAATTGATTTCCTCTGAGCAGTATGCAGATAAATTTGCAAATGAATTGCGTGATAATAATATAGATTGGAAATTCAACCCACCATCAGCCCCTCATTTTGGCGGTATATGGGAGGGTAATATTCGGAGCGTTAGAACTCATCTTAATAAAATAATTGGTAATCAGCTTCTCACTTTTGAAGAAATGTTGACTACACTTGCTCAAATTGAAGCATTATTAAATTCGCGACCTCTATCAGTTTTGAGTTCAGATCCATGTGACCCTCAAGCTCTTACTCCTGCACATTTTATAAACTTAACACCATTAAAATCACTACCTTCAGAAACGATAACGGAACATTCTAATCTCATCCAAAGGAAACGTATTGTAGACAGTTTGGTCCAGTCTTTTTGGAAAAGATGGAAACTTGAATATCTTAATACATTACAAGTTCGTAATAAATGGAAAAAAGATAGCACTCCTATTAAAACTGGCACAGTTGTACTGCTTCAATCTGAAAATAGTGCTCCTCTTAATTGGCCATTGGGTATAATAGAGGAAACTTTTCCGGGTCGTGATGGAGTTGTAAGGGTGGTTAACGTTAGAACGAAAACTGGTACTTATCGTAGACCTGTTGTTAAGGTTTATCCTTTACCAACACAGTAGTGGTTCGATATAATTCTACATACATACAGTCCACAAAATCTAATTAAATATAATTAAGTAGTAATTTAATAGTCTAATTGAATAATAAAAGTAATAAGTCTAAGATAATAAGATTATTTATAATGTAGGTTTCATATATTATTATAGTGTTTAACTTTGAAAGAGCTTTACTCTCTCAAACTGGGGGGCATGTTTACGCTATCTGCAATGGATAATTAGCATTGATGTTTTGGAACGTAACTGAGAGCGCATCGATGTAGTCCCGCCCCTTTCCCCTCCTATATCAATGACACTTTTAAATTGAATTTGAATCGTGCGCATCAAAATTGTGCGATCGCAAAAAAGTGGTGAATATTGAGTGCAGCTAAGTAAGTACTTAAAAAACTAAAAGCTTTTCATCAAGATACAAAGAAAGAAGACAGGAGTGGCCACTCCATGAAGATAGTGCTACAAATATTATCACTACAAAGACACAGACTTTCGGTGAGTTCCTAAAAATATTACCTACTACCAAGTATCATATCGATTGCGCTCAAAAATATAAATAAAAAAGAACCAAGCCCAAACACTTAGTATGCTAAATAAAGTAATTAAGATATTATAGTAAACTGTGGATATTATATAGATATATACTGTATAGTAAACTGAAGTCGTCGTGGCCTAAAGGATAAGACGTCCGGTGCATTCGTATCTAGCGATGCAACGGTGTTCGAATCCCGCAGGTGTGTACCAATTTTTCTAATGAAATACGTACTTAACTACTTAACAAATGTTCACGATTGACTTCCACGGTGAAGGAATAACATCGTGTAATAAAAATCAAATCCGCAAAATTATAATTTACGTAATTACTGGTGGTAGGACCTCTTGTCTGCAAGGGTAGGTACCACCACCCTGTCTATTTCTGCCGTGAAGCAGTAATGCGTTTCGGTTTGAAGGGTGGAGCAGCCGTTGTAACTACCCTGAGACCTTAGAACTCATATCTCAAGGTGGGTGGCGGCTTTTATGTTGTAGATGTCTATGGACTCCAGTAACCCCTAAGTAACAGGTGGGCTGTGGGCTCGTCCACCCATCTAACCAATAAAAACAAATATATAAATAAAAATCTAACCAATAAATAGCATCAAATGCAGCTCATGAAATACATTTATGCTGCTTTTACCATCGTCGTGAAATGACATAACGCTTTGTACTAATAGTATTCGTTTTTGAGAAATTGGTTACTCGATCCATAAACATCAGAGAGTGAATGCCGCCCTGATCTTGAGACGTGAGACATTTATTGGTCGAATTTTCAATAACAGGTGTTCCATCTTTCAAACTGGGACGCCTGACTGCTTCGTTACCGTAATAAATAGGGCATACCAATGCGTTCTTACAATACCTCGCGCCAAATCCATTAGGCCACGATATATTATATTTCACATTTCATACTTTACAAACGCATTTGAAGCGTTCATTAACTAAATGTACTTTTGGTTAGTATTGGTTTAGTTACGTCAAAAAATTGGACACATAATCAAAGTTTATTCTTAATTTCGAATCAGAATCCAAAAAATTTAAATCACTCCAAAATAAATTAGCTTCACTTTATATCACCTTAGTTCCCGACATATTCGCACTCAATGTATCGTAAATTCTAATTTAACTTGACGGCTATGTTGACTTTTATTAATGGCATTTCATACATTTTAGATCGTCGACGACTTTTTTGTTATTACCAAAATTTCGTGGATAGATAAATGGGCTTACGGGCCACCTAAAGTGAAGTAGTTAGTGGAGCCCATATATACATATATCGCATCGTGAATTCGGTCACCTACATCGAAGTATCTATTTTATTGAATTAGGATTTTTCCACCTTTCAAACACAATATGTTGGCAGCGGAAATAAGAGGAGTGGTGATATTTACCCATATGGGCTTACAATACGCCCTATCACGAGTAAATGCCCGTTGGCGATCCAAATACGAAAGTATTTGTTTCTATTCTAGGCATGCAACCATGTTTAATAATTTTTTATTGATTTTTAAGGTAATTTGATATTATAATACCTTAATTTTTTTAATTTAATGTATTAAGATAATAATTTGTGGCGGTAGAACGTAAGATGTTTGAGAGATGGCTGAATCTCGCTTACGACATTTTCAAGCTAGCCTATTATTATATACAAGTTCCGAACATCAATATTTGGACCGTCGGTCTACGGAGCAACATCACCCGCTCGATGTAAGATCTTCCCTTTGTCGTATCTCTACCAATTTAATCATTTCATATAAAAAAATATATCTGCCATTCACAAATCCTATGCTACTTAGATTCACGTATGATATCCGAATCATATACAATCATTCACACTAAAAATGTTTCTCCCTGTATAATATTCTATTTATTAGATTAAGTCTATCTTATCAAGATCTAAATATTTTTGTGTAATCTTATTAAACGAGATGTCTTTGTGAATATAATAATATTATACACATCCAAATTAACTTTTGAGCTTATAAGGTGAGCTTTGTTGTTGTATATTTACTGCAAGATCATGTTGATGAATGCAGTGTTAACTTTAAGTTCACAAATATTGCTATAAAGGACATAATTGATAATTTCAAGACCATTAATATTAAAAAAACTGGTGATTTATGGGGAATATCAATTAAGGTTATAAAATCCATTATTGATATAATCGCACCTTACCTTGCTACAATATTTAATGACTGTATTTATAATGGTGTGTTTCCTGATCTAATGAAATATAGTAAAATAATACCTCTGTTTAAATCTGGTAGTACTTTTGACCCCACTAACTTTAGACCCATTTCAGTACTACCTACATTGAGTAAAATTTTTGAAAAAATTATTTTGGAACAGCTTTTGAACCATTTCTATTCCAATAACCTGCTTCATAACAAACAATATGGATTCACTAGAGGTCGTTCGACTATTGATGCAGGTGTAGATCTTATTAAAAATATTTTTCAGGCTTGGGAGGAATCGCATAATGCCCTTGGGGTATTCTGCGACTTATCTAAAGCTTTTGATTGTGTTGAGCATAATACATTGTTGAGGAAATTACACCATTATGGTATTAGGGGCGTTTCATTAGAACTTATTAAATCTTATTTATCCGGAAGAATCCAAAAGGTAGACGTTAAAGGAAAGAGATCTTCCGGTGTCTTACTTAATATGGGTGTTCCATATTGGGTCCCTTCTTATTTCTTGTGTATATCAATGATTTACCAAAGTTTATTGAAACCCGTCACGAGGTCGTATTATTCGCTGATGATACATCCTTATTGTTTAAAATTAAACGACAATTGGAAGATTATGACGATGTGAATGATGCTATCTCGCGCGTGGTACATTGGTTTAGTGTTAATAATCTGTTATTAAATAACAAAAAAACAAAATGTATAAAATTTACCACACCCAATGTTAGACAAGTAGACACTAATATCATTGTAAGTGGAGAGACACTGGAGCTTGTTGATTCGACAGTTTTTCTTGGTATAACAGTTGATTCCAGGCTGCAGTGGGGTCCTCACATATGCAAGTTAGCGAATAGACTTAGTTCTGCAGCGTTTGCGGTAAAAAAAATACGAACGTATACTGATGAAGATACGGCACGTCTAGTTTATTTCAGTTATTTTCATAGTGTTATGTCCTATGGCATTTTGCTGTGGGGCAATGCTGCCGATGTCGAAACGATTTTCATCCTGCAGAAGAGGGCTATTCGTGCTATTTATAATATGCACCCGAGGGAATCCTTGAGGGACAAGTTTAAGGAAATCAAAATTCTAACTTTAGCGTCCCAATACATTTTTGAAAATTTATTGTACGTGCGTAAAAACATTGTAGAATTCCCCAGAGTCTGCGATTTGCATAATGTGAACACTAGGAACAAACATAGGCTTGCGTTACCGGCGGCTCGAATTAAGAAAATAAGCAACTCTTTCAGGGGGCTGGGTGTACAACTTTTCAACAAGATCCCACAAAACGTTCAACTACTACCTGTTCATAGATTTAAGAAAACTGTCAAGGAACGTTTGTGCAACAAGGCCTATTATAAAGTTAAGGATTTTTTACTAGATGGCACTACGTGGGAATGAGGCGTTCGCTCCTGGCCTTTTCATTTTTCATTATTATTATTATTTATTTGAATTGTATTTTTTTGACTTGTCTTTTTGTATACTGTAAATATGTTATCATGTTTAAAAAAAAAAAAAGAAGAAAATAGTTGAGAAAATACATAAAAAAGCCCGCTGAGTTTGTTTCGCCGGTTCTTCTCAGGACTGTGGCTTTTTTGGAACCGGTGGTAGAGTTAACATTTTCTTTTACATTTTGACATTCAACAAGTGTGTTTTTGATGACATCCAAGTTGAAATAAATGATTTTGAATTTGAATTTGAATTTGAATTTGTATTAGAAATATTTTTATATATTTTTCAAGATTTGATATATTTAGTTAAATCTTCATTAATTAAACGTATATTACATTATTTGCCATATTAAATTTCATCGGAATGGAACAAAATTGAATTGATTATGGGATAAAAATGAATGATATGGAATTAAATAATATGAGATAGTGTTTTGGCGAAATGGTGGGAAGATACTGACGCTTCGAAACACTTTTTGAAAGAACCGGATAAAACACATCTAACTATTTATTTTTATTTTTCTAAATTTATGCACTTTCATTGTTGATAAATGTTAATAACCCACCAAAGCTATAAAAATCGACCTCTATGATGGAAATGAGAGATTCAGATTGCAACTGATATCTGGTAGGATAATAAGTTAAGGCTAATACAATTCCAATGAATCACAGTATTCCAAATATTGTTGCTGCTATAAAGCTCATAACAAATTATCTAAGACATTACCCCACCACATTACATTCAGGAAAGAGGCGTACTCAAACCATTAAAAGGTATACGAAACTCTTGCTCCATGGTAACCCTCCAAAGTATTATCTAATAATACTTAAGGACTTAATGTGCCGTGAAAAAAGCGAGAGGCACATTAATGGCGGACCCGAAGTCCTGAGAATTTCTCCCGTAAGCATTAAAAGTTGATACTAAACTTTTGCAAGGGTCTGAAGTGATGGTAAAAATAAATATGATCTTATATCACAATATTATGTTAATGCTGTAATAAATATCTGGAACGGGCACTTGGCTATGACATTATTTACTATTTGAAATAATGCCAAAACATATTGGACAGTTTATATTATGTCTAACATCGAATAGCCAAAAGGATGAGTTGTAAAGAAAGCTAATGTATTTTGATGTAATTATTTGACGCTTTGTAAAAAAATGGTTCTATGTGATTCACTTAATGAAAGACAATAAGATGATACCACAGATATGTAAGTTTTCTTAATTCGTAGGCAGGCGAGTATGCAGTCATGAACGTGGATAATGCCAAGGACACAGTTAATCCACTGTCTAAGGCTGAATGCTCTACCCAAATCTCGTTTGAAGAATGTTATAGTGTTCACGAAACACCAGGTTCATTCCAATCCCGACGTTATAAGGCTAAAAAGATCTCTGAAAACAGACTGAGGATAAACATAGTGATCCTAAATGGTATGGTCCAACTATGCTCTGGTGAATTCCTAAATAATATAAGAGAAGCAATAAAATGTCTATCTCTTGAAAATAATAAATGAAAACTTTATTCAAAATTATTTCAACAATATCATAGATTCATTAATTTCTTCAATAGGTCAAACAGAATTAGTTTACAATATTTGTCCGCAAATGTCACTAATATTGGACACGAAACATGTGTGAGCTTGTAACGAAATATTGTTACTGAAAGATGTTAGTAATTTCTGATTCTTAAATACCATTTGTAATTTGAGACAGTATTGCATGCTGGTAGCGCGTAATTTGAAAATTAAATACAGAAACTTTTCAGAATGAAGAATGGGTTTTCTGTACAGTAGTGTCACGTTAGCTTCGTAGCAAAGAACTTGTTTAGTGTTGTGACAAATAATATTTGAGAAAAATAGTTTAACATTTAAATATTTATTGTTATTAACATATTTTAGTAGTTTCTTACTAACTTTTACATTGAATTTATTTGTAAATATTTATTGGTATTTAATTGGTATTTTATATATATTTTATATATTTATTGGTATTTTTAAAATTGGTATTTATTGGCTTGTACTACTAGCCAAAAATATACTGTAAGTGCTTAAGAGAGATAAGCAGAATGTTGTCAGGTGTCTAAGCTGTTTCAAAACATGAAAAATAATAAAGTACTGAAGTTTATCAGCTACACAACGAGATTATCAAAGTTATTCAACATATATACACATACATAATATATATCGAGGGCAGAAAGGCGATTTCGTTTATAGACGCTTAATACGCGAGTTTTATCTTTGTAATTAAAGTTCCGTTTTATTTGGTAGTATTATCAATCAACTCTCGTTATTTTTTATTGTACATCAATTAGGTTTACCACACTCAAATAGCTGAAGATGTTTTTTGCATGATATTTTTTCCAAAATTTAAGCTTTGTGTGGCTCCCCTGTAAAGCTGCAAAAATATCATTTATATGTATATACTTATGAATTTATTCAACATACCGGTCACTATGCTGGTATGAACGTTTCTTTCTCGGCCACAAATGGAAAGCCCCGTATATGATGGGGTTGACTAGACTGTTTGACATTCCGAAGAAAAATATACCGTTCAGTAGCTCTTCACTTTGCTGTAACAAAAAATTAAGCATTGTTATAATTCTTGAAATTTAAATTTGCCTATTTATTACAATGGACATGTGGACATTATACTATAGTGGATTATATTATAGTGGAAATTATATGTATTTCAGATAATTTATGGTATTCATTCACGAAGTTGAGTTCCGTTTTTTTATAGGTCTAGGGTCTGCTATCCATCACCAATCAGGTGTCTTGCGGGAGATCAGGGTCTATGATGAGGTAGAGCCAATTCTCTGTCTCCCCTTAGTAGGTAAGCACATCGGCTTTTTTGAGTTTTATCAATGTGCGATGATTTTAAAGAAAGGCATGCACTCATCTAAGCAATAAAAAAAATATAAAAAAACAGTTGTCTATTTAAAATTATTCGCCGTGGAATACAGCCGGACTGTACTACCTTGTTTTAATAGGATAAAGCAACGTCTAAAAATGAATGCAGCGTGTTTCTTCTACAGAATTGAATTCGTCAGAATTCGACTCTTAAAATGAAGACATTACCATAATTAGTACAAGATAAACTTCCTCAATGCTTCAAAACCTCATTCCCTGCAGCCGAGGATAGATTAAGCTGGTACAAGATCGTGCATGAGAAAGTTTTTTATCGAGGTCCCGACCCTTAGTATTGAGGATTATCAACGGAAAGAGAAAGAGATTAAATTAAAAATATTATAACGGTAGTTAATAGTTGTTTACGCGAAAAGTGTCACCAAATCAGGCATTTCATCCGTACCATGGAACTTCGGGAATGTTGTGTGATCATCGTGATCATCGTCATCATAATCATCTTCATCATCTTCATCATCAGCCTATAGCAATTCATTGCTAGACATAGGCCTTTCCAACTTTTTTATTTTTTATTGCTTAGATGGGTGGACGAGCTCACAGCCCACCTGATGTTAAGTGGTTACTGGAGCCCATATAACGTAAATGCGCCACCCACTTTGAGATATAAGTTCTAAGGACTCAGTATAGTTACAACAGCTACCCCACCCATCAAACCCAAACGCATTACTGCTTCACGCCAGAAATAAGTGGGGTGGTGGTACCTACCCGTGCGGGTCCAAGGGGTCCTACCACCAGTAAAAAAACTCTCTTATCTAGCTTTTGCCAGGTACCCTGCATTTATCGTTACTCCACTGAGCCTGAGAGCACCCTGTATTACGTTTGCCAATTTGCAGTCTCCACTCAATACAGGTTTACGAGGTGATGCGACAGAAAGCCAAAGTTATCGTTAAGCATGATCATCGAAACACAATACATCATCATTTGAATATTTATCATAGAAAGGAAATCCAGAAAAGCCATACTCAAGTTATCATCGTTTGATTAGCATACAGTTCCATAAATACATTACCAAAACCAAAACTGAATTTGACTATGTTGTCGAAATAAATCTTTCAAAGCAGCCTTCATTAGAAATAATAAACGAAAAACACGCATCGTTACGTTGGTAAAGACACGTATTTAAATGAGGTCGATAAATGAAAGAGCTCAGTTTTGGTTCTTGTTTATAAACAAGTATGCGATCAGCGTTGTCTGTGTTGTGTCGACCTAAATGAACCAATTCGAAAATCTCATCTCGAAAGCATTGTAAAAGACAATTAAGGGTGGGCTTACAGTAGAGGCCCGGTGGCGGCGGACGCGAATTTATCAATCGTAGTAGATGGGTGCCTAACGAGACAAGCTTGAGCTCAAAATGAGTAGCAGTGTTTTTTGAGAATCATATCACACTGATTGGAGAGAATATACTGAGCCTGCAGAAGTAGGAAGCACCAGCCTGTTTCTATTTATTTATTTATTGCTTAGGTAGGTGGACGAGCTCACAGCCCACCTGATGTTAAGTGGTTACTGGAGCCCATAGACATCTACAACGTAAATGCGCCACCCACCTTGAGATATAAGTTCTAAGATCTCAAATATAGTTACAACAGCTGCCCCACCCTTCAAGCCGAAACGCATTACTGCTTCACGGCGAAATAGGCAGGGCAGTGGTACCTACCCGTGCGGACTCAGAAGACATCCTACCACCAGTCCTGTCGCGAAGCCATCATACTTTCCAGTTGTCAGGGGCAACCGTTACTCAATGCCGCTGAGACTTATAGACTTATAGACTATAATATGTCCCAAGGTGGTGATATCCACTTTGTGACATCTATAAGCTCCAGCTATTTATGCCAGCTGTGTCATGAGACCGTGTCTCAATGTTTTGTTATTTAAAATTAATAGCGCAAATAACAATTATTTTCCAGACAGCTTTCGCAGATCAAAACGCTTTTCAAAGTATTTTAGTTTAAGAATATTTTAATTTAGAGGGTGCTCTGAAGAAGATAATGATAGAGTCATTAACGAGAGTCGAGAAGTTTTAATTGGTTCCATCAGTACTAAGTTGTTTCAAAAATATGAAGAAAAAAAAACCACACAGAAATTTCAACCGTGAACAATCAGCTTAAGGTTTATATGATACTTAGCCTAATTTTGATACCAATCCAAGTACAGACCAAGACCGTGATATGTAATGTTTCTAAATCAAAAATCATGTTGATGCATTGAAATGTGAATAGGACGAGATTACTTTAAATTTTCATCCTGACATGGGAGGTAGTATTTTTTTGTCCTACCTATGCTGATAGCCTCGAGAGGCTATTTCAGCTTCTCCTTGACGTGTACGTGAGCTCACGGGGCTCAAACCGGGACTGTTGCTAAAACTGGCGCTAGCAAGAGCAATGCTTCGCAGAATCTACCATCAGGTCCGAAACGCGGCCCACTGAGAAGATCCGGTGAGAAACTCAGTGGGCTGAGGGAGATAGTACAGTTTAGTACTACGGTACGTTATTTACGAGTAATATTCTATTAGTGTCTCGTATCAAACGACACGGCGATGTATTCTAGCAGGCAATAACGTCTAGGAGTGTGATAGACACTAGGAGGCTACAATTCTTTTATCTCCGGGGACTGCTGAATATTTCTAATGCAATTCTAGTAGCTCTCGTCTAGTACAGATCTTCGGAATTTAATGTTCAACGGCGGCGAGAGGTTTTTATTAAGCTTACAGACTATCTAACTAATGGCGGCTAATACTATAAAAGAAGAAAATAAAGTAGCTAAATAATTTAGAAACGAAAGTCTACGGTCTTCATCAAAATCGAACAGCTAGTTGTTTACCAGTCGTTTTTTTCGAACGTAAGTTCAATAAAAATAAAGCTATGGTAATAATAAGTATTCTAAGATCTAACTAAGATCTACACTCTTTCAAAACTACATATATCCTAATTATTAGTATTTAAGGTAAATAATGTAATAGTATATAAGAATATTGCAATATATGCTACATCTTGTTTCATTTTTTTCTTGTTTACGTCGATTGAATAGCGAACAAAATAGATCATTCTACTACAATAATGGATCTCAACATAAACATCAAAAGAAAATAAACATGTGAAATAAATGAAATTCAGCGTGAAATCAATGTAATAGTGTAGCTACAAATAAAGCCTCCCAAAGGGACATTCTGCGGTTACTTTTATTTTACTCGGTTCTTGAAATAATCTCTGAAGTCCCATAAAATGAATAGCCTGATCCTTTCGTGACAAGAGACGATTTTCAGCAACCATTTAACAATAATCTTCTATGTTCTGACATCGAGCTCTGTTTTTAAAGGGGATAGTGGAATCTATGTTATGATATCTTGATCGTTTAGTTAGCATTTCTAAGTAGGTTGTTCGTTATTATTTATTTATTAATAATATTCGTAATGTCGTAATTAAATTAAGTGTAAATTCGTATGTTCGTAATATTTCTGTTATTCTTTGGATTGACTATAGAAAATGGATATACCTATATATATATATATATATATACAGTCAAACCTGGATAAGCGAGAGTTCAAGGGAGCACAATCTCATTCTCGCTTATAGAGGTTTCTCACTAACCCGAGTTTCTCGCTAATGCTCCCTCTGAATTTCATTTCGCGATTTTCCGGATTCAAACGCATTCACTATTTTAAGTTTATCACTTAATGACAGTACTTTAATTTTCCGTTTTGACATGATGCAGAACAGAACTTTCTTTCGCAATTGATTAACGATAAACTGAGTAAGGCCGACAAACAGGACGATACACAGGCACATGTGTCCATTCGAAAAGAATGCGATAAAATAACAACGTTATTTAGTTCCATGAAATAGAATAGGTTCAATATTGACGAGAAAACAATACAAAAACAATGGTAGGAAGTTCCCCGAAAGTTAAGAATGAGTCATAAAATAGTAGATGTTAAATTTGTAGTTTGTTTTGTCATTTGTTCCTCCTAAATAATATAAAGAATAAAGCTCGACTGTCGCTTATAGAGGTATAGATAAGTAGCAGTCTCACTTACGGAGGTCCATGAGGGAGAAACGACTCTCTCTTACAGAGGTTTCTGTTTCTCGCTAATAGAGGTTTTGGGAGCTTAAAATGACGGGTCCTGGCTATTACTCTCACTTATAGAGTTTTCTCATTTATCCAGTTCTCGCTTATCCAGGTTTGACTGTATTGGGTTTTTTACAATAAAATCACTTTTTCTTAAAATTAAAATTTATTAAAACTTATTTTCTATTTCTTAATTGGATTTTCTATAAAAGCGTATTTTGTTAGTTTTTTTAAACTATTATTTATTTATCATTTTTCAGTTGAATTTCAATTTTTTCAACTTTCTTTCAATTTTTTTAAATATTGGAATGTCATCGGTCCTTAATAAATATATACCAAATTTCGAGTTAATCCGACGTTTTCAAGGGGGTCAAAAGCATGTTCAAAGATTTCGTTACAAGCATCTATATATTAATACGTGAAGGAAAAACTTTGTATCCCTTTTTACGAAAATTGCGCGGACGGAGGAGTATGAAATTTCTCACACTTATAGAGATTATAGAGAAGAAGTGCACAATGCTAATATTTTTTTAAAATAATGCATAAAAGATACATTAAATCAATAAAGAAAACATTATACACACTACCATGTATTTGACACACACACGCATGCTATATTTCTTTATTGTCAAACTTTTCTTTGCAGTCTGTCAGTTATAGTCTGTCAAATTGAGAATAGATTAAATACTGTTTTCTCTTTATTAATATTTGTCTAAAGTGTAGTCTTGACGAAATCTTTGATTAAGTGAGTATAATAAAAATAGTGAAGTATAATAGTCCTTGACAATAGAATCATAATAGTGTACAAACTTACAATTTCAATTAAATAAAGTCGAATTTCGACTACTGCGGGACCTCTAGTACATATTAAATACATCTGAAGTTAATAAAAGCGTATTAAAAAGAAAATACTTGGATCAAATCGAACAATGCCGTTGGATTTTTCACCTCCCTCATTCATCTCGACGGGACTCGAGTTAATTCGTCTCTCAATACTACAATAACAAGCAATAATCTTTTACTGAGTATATTGTATATATATATGTAATGTTAGTATTATATTCACATATATACGGAGATGGTAAATCATATCTGGTTACTAGCAGCCTCAGTTTAAAATAGTATAATAAAATATGACACATAAAATATGTTCATAGCTTGTATGGCATTTTATTTTATTGTTCACATATGAACCATTTGGTAATTTTAGACTTGTTTCACGGTTCGAGCGGATAGTGGTTGGTTGGTACCTTGCTGTGCGGCTGACATAGCACAGTACAATTTCATAGTTGGAGAATGTGCACACAGCCCACCTGATGTTAAGTGATTACTAAAGCCCATATACAGAACATGCTGCAATCCGTCTTGAGACATTAGACAAAGAAACACATGAATGTTTCGCGGCAGAAATATACAAGATGGTGGTACGTATGCGTGACGTTTAACAAATCACAATATGCCCTTTCACCAGTGTTCCCAATTTTTTTTTTTTTTTTTTTAAACAAATTAAATATTTGCTAACAATCACGCCACACTCCACACCCTCCACATCCACAATATACTTTTATAACTTTTAAAATTTCAAACTCTTTTAAATATTTTGTTTGTTGCATTCAACCTAATCCTAGAAGGTACAATTCGCTTGTGAAAGGTACAATTTCTTTGATAGTCACTTTTACATGGTGAAATATTGTAACAATGCCATATTTTTTCTGAAGCTACATTTTGCATGTTGCAGTAAAGTCATGTCGATTTAAAACCATCTATATCTTGTATAGAGTTCTTATAATCTTAATCTGGGCGACGTTAAAATCAATGATCAAGTCACTTACATTTGATTTTGTAAAATACAAATCTTTGTACTTACGTTTTTGTCTGGATTCAGAAACGTAAATATTATCATCATTACGTAGTACGGAGTCCACCATATCAGAAACGCAGCCACAATAACAACGGACATCCTCAAAGATTTCATCTTAGCCCGATCTATTAATCTCCGTCTATTCATGTCGGGAGTGAAATATTTTTCTTGCCTTCTGACTTCAGGTTTGAATACTTTTTCACTCTCTGAAAATAATTAATCGGTTAAAATTTTGATAATCAAGCATTTTCATTGAAACCAAAAGCTTGTTCAATGATCCGTAGAATATGAGAGAAGCTTTACAATTGACATCGTTTAGGGCCCGAAATATTTTCAAAGGCACTTTAATTAGTGAGTCACCATGATTAAAAGTTCAGAGGCAAGTAAGAGTAAGGTACACTTAAACAGGGTAAGCTCGGGTAACATTGTACTCCTTCCATTCGTTAAGTACGCTAATAAATCATATGTACATATTTGAATCAGAGATGCTCCCATTTATAAATCAGTTTTCCGTTTGAAATGGATCATAAAAATGATAATGAAAAAATCATTTCATTATTCACTAATTATTTTTTTCATTTTTTAGTTGATCCACAAATATTTTAAATGCGTGTCGTCAGTATTAAGTTAACAATGTGTACAAACGCTATAAATGGGCATGCTAGTTATAGAATAGAATATAATAGAATAAATTAACTATTAGTCGAGCTTTCGCGATTATAACGCAAAATAATTAATCCGCTTCCAAATTCACAGTAAATTTATCTACAGTTGATATTTTAGTAATATATCTTAATAATAAGAAAATATTTCGACATTTGCGACAATGCAAAAAATTAGATATGCGAAGTACAAAATATCATAAAATTATATTGACCGAAAATCGTCTACAAAATTTTCCAACGCTTTGAAACCTTTTAAGCATTCTAAATATAGTTGTTTTCATTATTAAAGCAAAATAATAGCTGAAAAGATTATTGAAATAAGGTGAGTTCGTGTTCACCTTCATGAATTGAGCCCCAACATTAAATATAATACCTTGAAAAAGTTTAATTTCTAAGAGAAAAATTATTTACGAAGGAGTTTTTTCTATATAAATTGACAGTTTTGGGTTGGTATACACTATAATTGAATAATTCTTTGACTTCTTCTCGTAGGAGAAGAACGGCTTGTCATGCATGCTTACGGCACGGGACGGATCTCGGGAAAACTCGTCTACCCAAGCATCATTTCTCCAGTCTATGGGACAGGGATGGTTTGCTGCCTACATACGACAATAGAGTAATACCAGCTACTTCCATTTGACTCCATACAGAAACGGGCTGTTCGGATAGTCGATAGTCCCGCTCTCATGGATCGCTTGGAACCTCTGGGTCTACGGAGGGACTTCGGTTCTCTGTGTGTTTTATACTGTATGGTCCATGGGGAATGCTCTGAGGAATTTATTCGAGATGATCCCCTCATCTCCTTTTTATCATCGCACCTCCGGCCAACGGAGCAGAGTTCATCCATATTATCTGGAACCGCTGCGTTCCTCGACAGTGCGTTTCCAAAGATCTTTTTTGCCACGTAGCATCCGGCTTTGGAGTGAACTCCCCTCCACGGTATTTTCCAAGCGCTATGAAATGTCCTTCTTCAAACGAGGCTTGCGGAGAGTACTTAATGGTAGGCAGTGGCTTTGCTCTGCCCCTGGCATTGCTGACGTCCATGTGCGACGGTGGCCACTTACCATCAAGTGGGCCGTATGCTCATCTGCATAGAATGGCAATAAACATAATAGTAATAATAATCCGATGATAGCTGGAGCCTATTCTCCCCGGACTTGGTCAGAGCTATCACCTTGCACAATTTTCAAGTTCCCGGGAAGTACATGTGGAGAGAATGGAGTTAAACAGCCGTGTCATATAAGTTCGAACCACCAGACCTGGAAGCACATTGCCTGGAGAGCGGTCCTCGGGAGCATGGGCGACCTAACGGGTGCTTCTGCACATACAGCGTCAGCGCAACCACGACCACTCTGACAAGAGTGTCCGACTGAGAAGTCATATACTGTTGCGGGGAAATGTAAAAAGACTTGAGATAGCGTTCTCGCCGGCGTCCCTGGGAGTGATAAGTTATGAACTCCCTACGGAGGCATCGAGTTACATTCAGTCCCAAAGTTATAAGGATGAGAAGGTGCTGAGTACTCAGGTCGTAAAGCGCTTCAATTATCATGGGACAGTGTGGTCCGTTATGAACACACACATCGAGTACATTGGGCTGATAGCACAGACTAGTAGGGATGTGTGAGGGTTTGTCGTGGCCGACCACACGGTAGATGCCCCTTTCGGCGTCTTCGTACAGTCCTAGTGCTATGATAAGTCGGGAACCCGTCAAAGCTACTGCAGTGGTGGGACTGCGGCGTCGGCTCCCTCCAGGCAACGAGATGCAGGTAGCTTAAACAGCCGTGTTCCGTGAGCACCTGGATCGCTGGGAAGATGAGGCATCCTCGGTAGCGATTCACCCAGTCCGAGAGAACGGGGCGGATCGCCTCGACGGTCTACCTGCCTCAAAGCTTGAACCCTGGAGATGTCTCATCACTTGGTTTGAGTACACCGTCCAACGCATTAGGTCACAAGTATGTATTTTGAGCTTCTCTGTGGTACTCTGTCGTTATCAATTAATTTAATCTCAGAACTATCAACTGTAAAACACAATATCGTTAAATTATATTCGGCTCAAAAGCGGAGCGTCTCACTTTAATTACTCAAATGACATTCCAGTTTGCCACACAATAACTGACACCGCATCGTATATTTGCTTGAAAGGCGAATATACTGAAGGATGACTTTCATCAAAACGTATCTCGGAGATTGGTTTTTAATTTAAGGATAATTACATAAATGTAACGCGAATTTAATCAAAATGAGGAAATAAGATACGAATTACAACATTTCTAATTTAAGAAAGACATATTGATATAGAACTGATGTAAATACTGCCGCTTTCAAAGTTGAATTAATACGTATTATCATTGGGTTTAAGGCAAGCTAGTTAAATTTGTAAGTTTGCGCAATTACCGCGGCTTACTTTATAATTGTTTATGAACTTGGTGGTAGGACCTCTTGGGAGTCCACACGGGTAGTTACCACCACCCCGCCTATTTCCACCGTGAAGCAGTAATGCGTTTCGGTTCGAAGGGTGGGGTAGCCGTTGTAACTATACTGAGATCTTAGAACTTATATCTCGAGGTGGGTGGTGCATTTACGTTGTAGATGTCTATGGGCTCCAGTAACCACTTAACACCAGGTGGGCTGTAAGCTCGTCCATCCATCTAAGCAATAAATAAAAAAAAGACTATCTTGTGAAGGCAGATTTTGACCTCATGGGCCAAGGTCAATTAACCTCTGTAGCCACTAGTTGGGACAGCGGCTGTCCCATAACCATTAAATCCGAACCGTCAGATCTATTAAAAGCACTGAATACTTTAAGGTGAGTCTTGTTATATAATATCGGATAATACGTATATACTTTTAATTAATTCTCTTAAGTATAGTTGTTGTATGTTAATTATTTTTTCTTTCTGTACACTATAACTTTAGACGTTTATGTTTTAAATTATCTATGTTAACTAAAATTATCAGTGATATTTCTTATGGTTAATACTGGTCATAGTTTCTCTCGAGACTTATAATAAATATTCAAGTAACAACTAAGTATTCAGTTTTACAGAAAATCATAATTCGTGTAAGGCTAGTATTTTCTTTGGCCTTTTTTAGTCATAGATATAATGAAAACTATGGTTTTTTTTTATTGCTTAGATGGGTGGACGAGCTCACAGCCCACCTGGTGTTAAGTGGTTACTGGAGCCCATACACATCTATAACGTAGACGCGCCACCCACCTTGAGATACAAATTCTAAAGTCTCAGTATAGTTACAACGGCTGCCCCACCCTTCAAACCGAAACGAATTACTGCTTCACGGCAGAAATAGGCAGGGTGGTGGTACTTATCCGCGCGGACTCACAAGTGGTCCTACCACCAGTAAAAAATGTACTTTTGCGGCATAACGTCTGACCGACGAATGACTTTCGTGACCACGAAAACTGTAAAGTATTTGAAACTTAAAGTAATATAATATAATATACGGGGCGAAGCTAGTCTAAAAAAAGTTACTCCTTATATCATCAGCTACCTATCAGTGAAAGTTTCATCAAAATCGGTCCAGCCGTTCCAGAGAATTGCCGGAACAAACAGACAGACAGACAAAAATTGTAAAAAATGTTATTTTGGTGTATGTACCGTATATATATATTCATACGCATGTAGTAAAAAGCGATTATTTCAATACTACAAACAGACACTCTAATTTTATTTATATGTATAGATTAATACTCTATTGTTATCATCTTTATATTCTTGAAGCTAGCTATACCTCTTTTGCCGCGTTTGAGAAAACATATCACGAATCGAATCGATCATAACACATATTTTATTTCATTGTAGTTCCATTGGAAACATTGTGTAGCAAGCAAGATTTGGAGCTACATACATGTACTTATTATTTATGAGTACAATAATAAGATTTTCAGTTAGTAAATAATTCATTTACGCTCAACAACTATGACTTCTAACATACTTGTATATGTGAGCACATGTATGGGTCTTTTTAATTATACTATTTGATAACTTGATCCGGTTATATTTATTAGTTCATGTCTCCTGTGTTTTTGCTGGCGTAATACAGGAGACTTTAACAATATCTTTAATCTAATTTTCTAATATCTATTATCTCTAATATCTATCTTTAATAAATACTTTAATCCTAGTTCTAAGTGAATAAGCATTAAGTATATAAAACAAAATCTAAAACAAAATCTCGTTTACAATTTCAACCTATACAACAAATATAGTCACTAATTTATTTATGGATCTAAAAGATCAACTTGTGTTTTCATTGAAAATACATGAGTTGTGCTATTTCAGAATTCTATTATCAGGGGCTTTTAAAATACTGTCAATAAAATCATTGGCATACCAATACCGGGAATACTTTTATCTAAAATAATATTATTTTTTGCATAATAATAAATACTTAATAATTTTAGTAATGTTTTTTGGGTTAACGAGTTAGGCGTTTTGGTGAAAACTGTAAGCCTGACTTTGTATTTAATTGAATAAATTAATAAATAGCGGATTTTAGCGAGGAAGCCGTTTTTATTTTAAAATGTTTAATTTATTAATTCTCATAGAGTTAAATTCAAGCATTCGATATTCAAAGGCTAGATAATATATATTTCTCTGTTAAAAGTGCCTAAAACATTCACATACCAATGCTAAATAACAGTTACATACTACGAATAGGATAGAACTAATGATCCGGTTACTAGAGATAAAGCCTCTGGTCTGGTCGTTTCCATTGATCTGCACAATGATCCGATGAATTTAGCTGCCCATTGGTAGTAAAACAGCCCATTAAATTTCTCGTCGGATCTTTTCAAAGGGTTGCGATTCTGATCATGGTAGATTCAGCGAAGCACTGCTTTTGTGAGCTCCGTGAGCTCGCCTACGCGTCCGTTGAAGCTAGCATAACCCCTCAAGACTACTAGCAATAGTTAGGCGATTAAAAAAAAAGGATTGTGTGGTTTTATGAAACCACAGTAAAATTGAAACTTTTTTTCACATTATAGACATTTAACTCTGGCAAACAACATTTAGATTAAACACTGACAAAAACAAAACAGCGTGGAGCACTGGCATAAATTAAGTAATAGTCTATACACTACACGGTCAGCTGCTCAATAGGCGCCGCCATATTGGCCTTGGCTGCTCTGACGAGCGCATTTCACTTTATCCCTACTCCGTGGCCGACCGTCACGCGACATGCAACACACAGACCAAAAAAGTTTGAGACGATGTCATATTAGTAAAATGAAACTTACGTGCAATTGTCCTAACCGTCGACACATAAGTAGAAACCAATATAATCAATGGCAGTATGAACATAAAGACTAGCGACAGAGTAGTGTATGCTTGTTCCTGCCATCGCTCCGTGTAGAATCCATGTGTAACACACTGATGGAACTCTTCAAAGAACGGGCCTTTTGCTACTCGGAATACTACGGCCTGAAACAAAAACTTTTTTATACTATGGGCCAACGAAACTACCATGGATGTCCATGGAAATCAAAGTAAATGCCGCCAACCTATTTTAGATATGAGGTTCAAATCTAGATTGTATGACGGCTATCTTATCTTTTAAACAGGAACAGATGAATGCTTTGTGAGAGTAATAAATATGACCCTAGTAGATTCCTAGACTCCTAATATACGTAATAGCCTTAGACTAATGATTTATAATATATTATCATACTAGTCACTAGTAGTAGTATTAATTTAAAGTTGTCTTGGCTTTAAGTATAAGACAGTCGGTGTATTCGTAACAAGCGATGCGACTGTGCCGGTGTTGGAATCCCGCATGCAAATACCAAGCTATCTAATCAACTCTAATTGAAGATTAAATCTAATCCAATTAACTCATGGCCACGAATGACTTTCACTACGAAAGAATAACATAGTGTAATCAAAATGAAACCCGCACAAATTAATTTGCTCAATTACAGGTGAATCTGAAGCAGTAATGTGTTGAGGTTTGAAGGGTGCGACAGCCGTTTTACTATACAGCTGAGACTTAGAATTCATATCTCCAGGTGAGTGACGGCATCTAGAAGTCGTCGTGACCTAAAGGATAAGACGTCCGGTGCATTAATATCTAACGATGCACCGGTGTTCGAATGGCAAGTACCAATTTTCTAATGAAATTCGTACTTAACAAATGTTCACGATTGAATTCCACTTGCTTAGGTGGGCGGCCGAGGTCACAGCCCACCTGGTGTTAAGTGGTCACTGGAGCCTATGGATATCTACAGCGTGAATGCGCCACCAACCTTGAAATATAAGTTCTAAGGTCTCAGTATAGTTACAACGGCTACCCCACCCTTCAAAACGAAACGCATTACTGCTTCACGGCAGAAAAAGGCGGGGTGGTGGTACCCGTGCGGACTTACAAGAGGTCCTACCACCAGTATACGTATATACGAAATTGAAAACAAAATAATTGAAACTGATATTTGATTTGCATGAAAAAAATTCGACCTTGAGATTAGAATTCCGGTCGTGTCCAGCGGGTCGCTTTACATGAGAGCACGGGGGCCCCCCGCCTCTGCTCCGAATGTACTTATTATGTGCCTATATGAATATTAATAACGGAACATAGTTTTGAAACAAATTATTATTCATGTGGCTCGTGAAAAAAATGTTCGTTGGAATATTTTTGTTGTGCTGAAGAGACCGTACGGGAACTCAAGTTATATTTGTATTACATACATTATAAACAATAATGCTATTAATGCATTAGTAGCACACTCTTGTCGTTTCGAAAAGTATTATTATAGTATTTATAGGAGTTGGTAACGTAACACTAAAAAGGTGGACTTTGAGTTATTGTTGCCCATCTAAGGATCATGAAGATCATGAAAAAAATTTTTTTTATGATGCATTTCATATAAAAATCATGCGTGAAGTACAGTAGTAATGAAGGACACTTTAGAATTCTTCTATCACGTTTCCAGAGGGCGCACTTATTCTGATTGAAATCTACAACGATTCAAAACAGACTGAATTATTATTAAGAAATTTGTAAATAAATATAAATAATCTGATAAAAAATATAAGCCCTTTATAGTCTATTTTAGCACATTTGGTTATGAAAATCGGGTCAAATGAATGACATAAATATACAAATTATTTCATAGTAATTTAATTTCATAAAATACTCATTAGAGCATCGATGAGTGTAGAGACGAAGAATATAAATTAAATAATCCTATTACGTCGAATCCATTTTAAAAGGCGTATCTAAATCGTGTTAGCCGTTCGCTTTGGAATGTTTCAAAAGCCGTGAATGTTGTACGGAATTTTTTTTTGTTCATAAAGACAATGGTAAACACGGCGCAATTTGGCAGGCACACCTGTGTGTACAGTTTGTCAAATGACTACCCTTCTTTTCAATGAGCAATTCGTGTGAAATGCCAAGCATGTTCAACATTTAACATCTGTATATTATTATTAAAATCGAGATTCAAGGTTGAAAACCATGGATTTTTCTACTATTATTTTACGAATTTTAATTGTTTTCTCGCTGGCTAGTCTTTTTATTGTACCGAATGATGTGATGGGCAAAGAAGACATCTGTTGTCAAGGAGTTAATGAAGTGGAATTATCAGTTGTATTAAAAAATACCAATTTCATTTTTCAAACCTGTTTCGCGAATATACATACCTCTGCGGAATCTCAATACACGCTACCAGTAACGACTCAAGTTATAAATATTCCTTTAGGGTTGTTAATGCTGTCTATTAAAATTCACGAAAGTTAAATTGGACTCTTCGGTTAAGACAAATAGACTCATAATTAATATTTACCTGAGGAATGCTGAGTATGACGCTCAGGACCCACGCAATTATAACCAGCCTTCCGCTTCTTGTCGCTGTAGCCATACTTTTCATTGGATATTTAACGGCAAGCCACCGATCCACTCCTATTAGTACTAAGACAAAAGTGCTCAAATAAAGAGCTAGCATCTGTAGGAATTTGAATAATTTGCATCCAATATTACCAGCATACCACTGGACAGCAAACGACCAAGCGGCTTCTCCTGCTATACAGAAGATCGTTACTAGCAAGTCAGCTATACTGAGCTGGAATATTAAACTGTAAATGGCGGTCCAAGAAGGTCGTGCTCTTCCTCTGCATCTTTTACTCCTCCGAATGCTTATAATTGTTGCCACATTGCCAATGAAGGATAAAAAAGCCATAGCAGAAAGAACGCTCGCTCTGATTACAGTGGTTTTGGTGAGTACTGGAGCATGTTCTAAGCATGTAAGTTGAGTATCATTGTAAATGAACGATCGGCCAAGGATATCATCAGTCTTTGTGTCATTTAGTATGAGGATCTCTATACATTTTTCTATTGGCCATATTGCACAGACGTTCATATTATTACCATCCGTATTGAATTCTGTGCGAAGAGTTAATTCACTTGGGTACATTATATTACCATCATATAATATGGTACTGTTGCCTTCGTTGTCCATGTTTCGTCATGCGTGGTCTACCGATTAAAGATGAACGAACTGTAACAAAAGACAAAGGAGTATTTTCTTTGGAGCGTTTGCAGACTGGAGACAATGTAGACAAAGTGAATAAATATTTAAATTGATCGTGACGATATGTCATGTTGTGAAAACTAGGTAAACAATAACTTCTTTTTGTTTTGTTTATAAGCTGTGGAGGTTTTAAAAAAATGGTAATTGTCTAAATATAGATTTTCAACATTTAACGAAGATTAAGTATACGTGTAACTAGCTGATACCTGTTTAAATTTTTTTCTTGTTTAGGTTGGTGGACGATCTTGCAGCCCACCTGGTGTTAAGTAGTTACTGGAGCCTATAGACATCTACAACGTAAATGCGCCACCCACCTTGAGATATAAGTTCTAAGGTCTCAGTATAGTTACAATGGCTGCCCCACCCTTCAAACCGAAACGCATTATTGCTTCACGGCAGAAATAGGCAGCGTCGTGATACCTACCCGTGCGAACTCACAAGAGGTCCTACCACCAGTGAAAACGAGATTAATGTGTGATAGTTTGAACATAAATAGTCAATATAATTTAGCGATGAGTGAAAATGTAATTCATGAAGACAAGCATATAGAATTTTAGAACAGCAGAGCATCTTTATCATAGCATATTCATGAGTTTCTCGGTACAAGTCGAAACTTTAAACGATAAACTATGTATGTAACCTCTGAATATTTGTTTGTCCAAAATAAACATCGTTTATCTCGAAGTTGTGGGATGTGAAAGGGTGACGAACCGAAGTAGGGAATAATATTGTGGCTGGTAGTCAACATAAGAAAATTAAATGGTGTCTGTATATACTTTGATAATTCTTAGATTCATGAAGAAGTTGTATTTTAACGTTTGCTATGTGAACTTTTTTTAAGCTATTGCATAGCTTTTATCGCGGGCTTTGAGCGCGGCGACCGAATCAAGAAATTCCGTAACGAAAATAAAACCTAACACCCCCCACTCCGCCTTCCATGTAGCTCACGTTCAATACATTCACACGTTGCGCTTGTGTAGTGTGTGTGAATAAGCGTGGGGCGTGACGTCGCACTGCATGCGCATCATGAAAAGTCTGCCCATCTCTCTCTGGCGCGGTCTAGCTTATTAGTGTGAAGGGGACAGTTAATGTTTTGTAAACCTAATAACTCGAGACCAGCTGCTTCGCGAATGAATTTTAAATTGTCTTCTCTATATAAACAAGCATTATTGCGTGTCTCACATTCTTCATATGCGCTTCAAGTGCTCTTAAACATATACGGGTTTGTATTGTAAGCGGGTATATTTTTAAATTAAATAATTGAGGACTCACATAAAGTCATTCAAACCTAAACTATCATTCCTTGAAATAGAGACTTCTATAAGTACTAACTATAAATGTATGAATTTGCACAAATGTTAATGACCGAAACACAGAGCAAGTGAAGCTGTTCGTCACATGAGTATATGCCTGAATTTGTAGTCGATCTCACGATTTTTTTTTTTTTTATTGCCTTTGTAGGCAGACGGGCATACGGCCCACCTGATGGTGAGTGGTTACCGTCGCCCATGGACTTCAGCAATGCCCGGGGCAGAGCCAAGCCGCTGCCTACCGCTTAATACTCTCCATAAGCCTCGTTTGAAGAAGGACATGTCATAGCGCTCGGGAAACACCGTGGAGGGGAGCTCATTCCATAGCCGGATGGTACGTGGCAAAAAAGATCTCTGGAAACGCACTGTGGATGACCGCAGTGGCTCCAGGTAGTATGGATGAACTCTACTCCGGTGGCGGGCGGTGCGATGGTAAAAACGAGATGCTGGTATCATCTCGAACAATTCTTCAGAGCACTCCCCATGGAACATACGGTACAAAATACAGAGGGAACCGAAGTCCCTCCGCAGACCCAGAGGCTCCATTTTCGGCCCATTAGTCAGGGGCACATACTACGCTACTCTTCGAACTTCTGCGTCGTAGAAATAAGGATAGGACATTGATTTACGTAAATTAAATATGATTACGAATGGTGTGATACAAACGAAATGTTAAAATTTTCATTTCAGGTGGCTGCGCTTAATTAGCTTTGAATATATATCTGCGAAATCTATAAAAACTTCGTTCAAAATCTTAAATTATAACATTTGTAGACAATAAGAATTCCGTTTAACAATTTTAATAAAACAATGGCTCTGGTAACGTATTGTGTGAGTATGCAACGTCCGTCTGAAATTTACCTTTTTCGAGTTTTGTATCGCGATTTCTCAGGATCTGAGGCTAAAAAGGCAGAAGAGTTAGATGTATTTCAAGGAAAAATTGCACATAAAATACGTGTAGCTAATATTTAGAAATATATGTAATAATATAGCGTATATTTAAAAAAAATGATTTTACAAAATCAATTGAGATATTAAATAGAATTTTTTTCATTAAAACATATGAATATTATGAAATGAAATATGTTCTTTTTAATAATAGTTTCTTTTATAATTTATTTAGAAACTATATGTGGTCAATTTATTTAACCTAAATTCATTTTTATCTCCACCTTTTTGATACACATGATATTTTATACTGATTTGATTCTGATTTAAGTTTTATGTGCATATTTCATTATTTCCAATAACCTATTGTAACATTTGAATGAAACTTTTTTAACTTAATTTTGATACTATACCGAAATCTACGGATGTCTTAATTGACTGTATGTTTAACATCTTGTTAAACATACAGTAATTGTTGCACAAGATGTTTAACATCTTGTTAAACATCTTGTGCAACAATTAAAAGCAAAAACATAATTTCAGGCATGTTCCTACGGACATAATTTAAATGCTAAACATTCCCACACTTTAATTTTTACATTTTATACACAATTCTCTACTCTGCAGTTTTTTTGTTCCAGAACACACTTCATGGCGTAGGAAGACAAAACAATTAGAGTGCACAAAGGGAATTCTAGCATAAATCTCAAATTTTATATTCTCAACAAGACATACGAAAACCAAACAAAATACTACATCACTATTCATTACAGTTGCTGATATAACATTATTTGTAAACAAGTTTCCCTTCCAACTTGATGTTGATTCAAAGTTTAACGTTTCTACCTGAATTATGTCTGCTGTATTTATTATATGTACCGGATAAATAATATACACACCATTTTCTATTTTTAATAAATATAATATCTTTAAGCGAGATGTGAACTTTAGAAATTGAGTTTGGTATTAAATATTCAATACCAAACTCAATCCAATATCAAACTCCTATAGGAAAAAAAAAGTAGTTTTATTAACTGACTTCAGAAAAGGAGGAGGTTCTCAATTCGACTGTGTTTTTTTATGTTTGTTACCTCATAACTTTTGATTGGGTGAATCGATATTGATGTTTTTTTTTTATTAGAAAGCTGACACTTTCCGTGTGGTCCGATTTCAATTTAATCCAGTTCTGATAATGGTATCCACGAGAAAACCATATAAGTCTTAAATTTGCATTAAGTACGTGCACGACAAATAGATGAATAACTCAATAACTCAATATCACGCCAACCGATTTCGATGATTTTTGTTTTTAGTGTATATATTAATTTGTTTTGGAATTCCTTTTTTTTTCTATTTGAAGTCGGATTCTATTAAAGCGTATTTCTATTTACAATTATGTATGTAAAATAAACGAATCGTTGTATAGCTTTTATAAGTTAATTGACATTTAGAATAATTAAATTGTTAACTCAGTAAAGTTTTTGGCTTAGTACAAAATCGATGTGCTGAATTCTCACTTTCGAACAGGCTCAGTAAAATTAAGGAAAGTAATTATAATTTTCGAACCACCATTCAGGAGTTCTATAAACTCACTCATCAATCTACACCATGGCTTGCGCTCGACGTTTTCAACACCAAACGTAATTTCTAAGGTCATCGTACTAGCTTTAAGTTTTGAGTCCGTCTGGGTAGGTACCACCATCCTGCCCATGTCTGCCATGAAGTAGTAATGCGTTTCCGTTTGAAGGGTGGGGCATTTATGTTGTAGATGTCTATGGGTTCCGGTACCCACTTAACAACAGAGGGGCTGTGAGCTCGTCTAACCATCTAAGCAATAAAAAAAAAGTATTAAAATGAAATAATTTTTTCTGCTTTTTGTCTTCTAAAAGGCATTCAATAACACATAAGAAACCATTTCTAAAGTATCAACAACAAATGTTTACATATTATTAATTCAAACAAATAAACAGCACATAGATTATAAAGACACAAACAAATAAATTCTCAGTTTTATATTATGTTGGTATCGGCTTAAGTGTTGTCACGGGTAAACACACTCAACTGTTCAAAGTAAAACATTAACCAGTCAATTTTTTTTATATTCCAAACCACCTGAGTGCAATTTACAATGTTCATTGTAATGAAACAAAGTTCAAATTCGAATAGGAAAAAGCATTTACTGAACCAATAAAACAGATACGTGACCAATTTGGTTTAGTTTAATGTCGCCCTATAATTTACAGAAACGATCGAAGGCTCGTGGCGGTGAATCCTTTCTTGCAGCCTTATATAGATCAACAATGGATTTCCAATCTTAAATGGCTTCAATTAAAGGCATGATTCCAAATGATCATAAGAAACACATCATTCTTGTAAAAACCGGGCGACTAAAGGAAATGCTTAATCTCTTATAGCAGGGAAATGGAGCCACAGGCGAGCAGTAGTACGCTAGGTGCGTTATTGCGTTCTTCCAAAAATTCAAATTATGTATTTGACGTTAAAACAAAAACTCCTGGCCTATTTCATTATATCCGTTTGATTAACTATCGCTTTGGGTTCATGAAATATTTGTGTAGATATTCGAAGCCTATATATACAATTTAATCCCACCACTCACCTTTAGATATGAGAATTTATTGTAGTAATTGTAGGGTTGTCGTGTGCTGTCAATAAGTAGGATGGTAGAAAAAGCACATGTGCTATATTCCTAAACCTATCCTGGGATGAGCATACATTTTTCTAAGTAATTATGTACCTAATGTGTGTACACGAACGACTCCCGTAAAATATATTCACATAATACCGGGTAATAAAATTAAACACGGTCATAAACCTGTTTCATTACTGGAGGACGTTGGTACTGTGAGCCTAAATGAACTGGAACCAAGCAAATTTAAACAAGGAATCTCTTTCTATCAACGAAAGAATTTACCTATTTAATTAAAATCCCAAAAAGTAGTTATAGTCTGGTTATGCTATTTTCAAAGGTTATTTTTGAAGTATCCAAATACTTTCCCACACACTTTATCGGTATAATATGCTTTTATTTTTGGAGTTTGTGGCCTATGAGAAGCTGAAAATGCTGTCAATGTCCAGCTATGATTTTAAGTAATAATATTCATTTCACTTGCTGATATTTACTATAAAAACATAGAGCAGTGGAATCATCTGTTCTGTATCAAATATTTGATTTAAATTCATACGTCAGAGGTAACAACACGAGACCTGTGACCGAAAATATCAGAGCTTAAAATCACATTGTTCGGCCTGCTTTAGTATTAAATCAGAAACTTAATTAATATTTTCAAATAATCCTAAAATGAAATTCCTTAGTGAAAATATTCCCTTTTACTCTCGAAAGTATATTGTTTGGGAATGTGAATTGAGCTAAATTAGAATATCATGTAGTTGAACAAAAGTTATGGACATACGATTTCACCAATATTGACTGACTAACTTATTCAGATTCCCAGTCAAATTTTGCAAAAAACTAATATATCTAATATTAGTTTTGGAACGTTTTCATGATGTTCATTCGTTAACTCACACTAAACAGAGAATAATATTTTATGTTTGCAACCGCAAGCTTTGCGGATTAAGACAAAGTACCCATTAAGCTTGTTCCTCTAAATTAAAGCGGTTTTCGTCTCTACTATTTTCTTTACACATTAAGTTTAAATGAAGAACAAACGATTTTATTGTTATTTTTAGTATTATAATATTTGTTATATTTTATGTTTTTTTATTAATTAAAGATTCGGAAGTCAAATAAAATTTATAATAAAACTTTAAATTATATCTTTTATTAATATTCTAATTGACTGTGGTTGAACAATTAGTTTAAAAATGGATATTGGATGGATTTGAAATAAGCTCTTTAGTAGGAAATAAATTTCTTCTAAATAATTTATAAAAAGTGGAATGGTTAATAAACTTTGGATTATCCTGCAAAACTTTGAGATGAAAAATACTACGACTTTGTGTGCTCACTTACAGTCGTTACTGAAAGTAGCATTTTTAACTTACTGATATTATTGCAAAAGCTCTCTAAGTTGCATACAAATTTACCTTTATCAATTTTACTATAGTTCAAAAACCTTACTACTTACTCTAAGTGAATAAATGACCAAAAAATATAATATATGTTATTATTTTATTGATACAGTTCGTTAATTATTTTATTTACAATTTTAAGTAAGCATTTTGTAAACATTTTGCGTATGTAAATTCAACAATCTTAATTAATACCTTTATTCGATAAAACAACTGAACAAATGAAAAATATGAATGTGACATGTTTGTATTGTATTGTCGAAAATATGTGGTATGATTTCAAATTTTTATTGCGCGGTTCGTATTAATTGAAATCTGTTTTTGGATACTGGAGCAATAAATATTACAATATGCATCAACACTACCTTCAAGCGTGAAGCTCTTGACTCTAATATATATAAAATCTTATTCTCTTCTTTTTCTCGACCTTATCCCACAAGGCACAGCGATTTTTTCTATACTATTCTCTTCTATCAGCCGTCAACTCAGCACATTTTTTTATTGCTTATATGGGTGGACGAGCTCACAGCCAACCTGGTATTAAGTGGTTACTGGAGCCCATAGACATCTAAAACGTAAATGCGCCACCCACATTGAGATGTAAGTTCTAAGGTCTCAAGTATAGTTACAACGGCTACCCCACCCTTCAAACCGAAACGCATTACTGCTTCACGGAAGAAATAGGCAGGGTGGTGGTACCTACCCGTGCGGACTCACAAGAGGTCCTACCACCAGTAAACTGGTCACACTCACTGCTCTCTCTCCCATATAGTCATTCACACACCCCATCCATGTTTTCTTCGATCGACTTCTACCTCCTCTACCTTGCACTACTATATATAAAATATCACTAATATATTCGCAAATCCCGTAACTTTACGGGTTTGACTTTCGATGCAAGACTTCTTTAATATATTTTGAAATTTAGCGGGTAAAATTTTATCACACGATTTATTCGTTCATTGAAGTAGTGGATTGTGAGCTTAATGTCATGTGTATAAGATGATAATTGTAGTAGAGTAGGGGAGTATCGTGTCATAAAAACCTTTGCCAATGGTTTTTAAAAAGAACGCGATCTTTGTTCAGTCCAGCTGTCAAAGCCGATTTAAGGACCAACGTTTTTTGTTAAGAATTGACACTTGAAAAAGAAAATGACTGCTTAATTTACAATAAATTACAATCCTAGCCCGAGCATGATCTATTATGAAGAAGCCATTGAGATCTGCGAAAATATCAGGTTCGAAACATTTCGGAAGTAGACTATTTCGTTGCTTTTCCAATAAAATCGAAAAACTGCTAAGTGCTTAGTCAATAAAATGTTACATAAAGGTTACGATGAGCGACTCGTTTTTTTCAACAAACTCAATTTCCGCTATAGAAGGCGTCGTAAAAACGTTCTCGCTTTGTTACATGTTGATGAATAGATGGAAAACATAAATGAAAATTGCTCGTTACATAACTCGTATTTCAAAGAATCCAAACGATAATAGTAAAAATACTGTCATCTAGAGGTATGTTTTATTTCTCTACATGAGAAACGACGGATCGATTCACAATGAAAAAAAAATACATGTGTGCAATTCACCCGTGGTAGAAGTGAAACCTTCCAAAATTAAAATACAATTATCCTAAACGTCTTAAGTATATGTAAAATTTTGTCATTAGTAAATAATTGTAAGGTAGCGCCCTCTGTGAATTGATATTTTAATTTCACGTATAATCCTAAATTAAAATTCACTACAAGAGCTTTCATACACACGTTAGTATTAGAAAATCTCACAGATGGCGCTGTATATTTCTGTCTCATTCTTTGCTGGCTTCATCCTACACATTTTTGTATTTGTGTCTCTTACCTGTCGTTTTTTCCGTTGCATCCGGTTTGAAATCACAACGATTCTAAAGAAGTTTTCACTTCAAAAGATTCTATATTAACACCCTTAAAAAAATAGCCCCCGCTTTTATGAACTCGGTCAAAAGTATTGTCGTATAATATATACCAATCTGGTACAAATTGTGATAGGTAATCTATATATATAAAAATGAATTGCTGTTCGTTAGTCTCGCTAAAACTCGAGAACGGCTGGACCGATTTGGCTAATTTTGGTCTTGAATTATTTGTGGAAGTCCAGAGAAGGTTTAAAAGGTAGATAAATATGAAAATGCTCGGAATTAATTAAAAATAACAATTTTGTTTTCGCTTTGATGTATCCCCCGTCGGACGGATTCATTTTGTTTGTTTTAAGTTTATTTTATACAAAACTTTAGGTCTGTTATTGATCGATTGAGGCAGTACAAAGTCTGCCGGGTCAGCTAGTTTATGATAAAATGTGATATACGTGTGTTCACGAAGATAGGTCGTAAGGAAAGCCAAAGTTGGTACGATCTTATGAAGTACGGTAAACTACTCTTAAGCCTAGTACATAGTTAAGATGACGGCTAAATAAACTGTCTCGCTATATTATAACCTAGTTTTAGTTTATAGGGAATTAAAATCCCAAGGCACCTAACGACATTTATCTAACTGCTTTTTAAATTTAGTATGAACACAAATATTTCGAAAAAGGCTAGAAGTAAACTGACATATTTTATATTCAAAAGATATATTAGTTTTAGTTCTAGTAGAGAAGTTGAAACTAATGAATAATTACACAACACAATACACATATCATTTGAATTTGAACTAAGTAGATGTATTAATCTATGGAATAATATTTTACGTATATATATAATACTAGCGGCCCGCTTCGGCTCCGCTCGGGTCTCTAACAAGAACTTCAACGATATTTGACGTTGTTTTATTTTTTTTAATAAAAGAACACTTATTGCGGCACAAGTATAATAGTTAGACATATGCTGTCGTGACCTTTTTTTGTAAATAATAATGTGTTCTACAAAGTCGTAGTACATTATTTTATTCTATCATCAATAGTTTTCGCAGGGCACGCGATGTAAAGAATATTTTAGATATTTTTTTTACACTTCGGGTTACATTATTGGAGTTATAGTAAGGATTCCTAATTTTTTTCAAAAAAGATTATATCCTATGTCACTCGGGAATAGTGTAGCTTCCAAACAGTGAAAGAATTTTTCAAATCGGTTCATTAGTTTCGTAGCCTATTCAATACAAACAAACAAACAAATCTTTCCTCTTTATAATATTAGTATAGATATTTATAACGAAGTCTGTGTGTAGGAAATGAATGAAAGGTATTCCGGACGGCCACCGCTCAGGTTTCGGCCACCACGTGTGATTTTTAGACTTCTTACTCTCGTTGAAACGTGGTGGCTCGAGTATTGCCGCAGTGGCTGTCGCGGAACGGGTGCTGGGATTGGTTCGAGGAAAATAACGAAGGCTTCAGTATGGCGTTCACACGGTCCTCGTGGCTTGACCGGCGCAGGGCGTAGGAGCGAGTCTTTTCTTCTTCGGTTGGCGCTCTCCTCTTCTTTGGAGAGGTCTGGACTCGTCGGCTCGCTGTCTCGAACTGAATTTGCAGCGAGGTAGGCCCCTTATTTATGGTCGCCCACACGCACTCGGCCAGCGCTATTATGAGTCCGAGCACGGTGGGCGTCTATTGTTCTCTCGGCCGCCTCGCTCGCCTATTGTTTGCCTAGTCGCTCTATTAGTTGCCCGTATTGTGACTCGCTCCTGCGTTCCCACGCCAAATTAAAGACCACGAGGACCAATCTTTATTTACAAAATAACATTTACAAATTAACTTATTTCTATTTACATTTGTATGCTAACTATTTTTAACATACTGACTATCTCTATTTCTATTAAATCTAGCCGTACTTGCGAACATATTCCTATTCTAGCGTATCTATTTACGGACATTTCTGTTTTAACGTATTATCTATTTATTCTCTATTTATTTATCGCGGACATTTTCTATTATTTTACAACTATCTATGTGCATCGCGAACAATATCTATTTAACTATTTTCAATCATTTATGTCCGTTCGGGAATATCTTATTCTAACTATGTTTCTTTATGTCCGTCGCGAACAAAAGGTTTCAGCTTTCTGTATTGACTGAACGGGAACTGTTAGTTGATTAAGGTAGTTTGGTCATAGAAGTTCTCTATCCGATTAGAAAAGTTGATTTGACTTTACCCTTAGTTAGATTGATTGAGTACTATTAAGGCATTTGTTGACAGAGGTGGTGGTCATTCACAAACCAATTGGCTCAAAATCACTTGTTATTATTATGTTATATATACATATATATCCCTTATATGCTTGAGTGATTGTGTCCCCGATTAATTGACTTAAACGTCTGTATAAATAAGATAGTGAAAAGTCAATACTATACTCTATATATTTAACTTTTCTTGAAGTTCTGAAGACGAAGAATCAATAACAATATAGGTCCTTCCGAGCTCCCAACGCCCCGTGATGTATAAAAAATTATCAGAAATGTTATATTAGCTCTCATCAACGTATATTTAAGCATCCGGGTTAATTTATAAATTTATCGGGGAATTGTATACATAGTAAAGGATTTCTTCAATTGTCTTCATTTTATGTAATTAATAATACACTAATATTTTATTTGGTCTGGGAAAATCAATTGTAATTAAAACATACATCGAAGTCGTCGTGGCCTAACGGATAAGACGTCCGATGCATTCGTGTTGAGCGATGCACCGGTGTTCGAATCTCAGGCGGGTACCAATTTTTCTAATGAAATACGTACTCAACAAATGTTCACGACTTCCACGGTGAAGGAATAACATCGTGTAATAAAAATGAAACCCGCAAAATTATAATTTGCGTAATTACTGGTGGTAGCACCTCTTGTGAGTCCGCGCGGGTGGGTACCACCACCCTGCCTATTTCTGCCGTGAAGCAGTAATGCGTTTCGGTTTGAAGGGTGGGGCAGCCGTTGTAACTATACTTGAGACCTTAGAACTTATATCTCAAGGAGGGTGGCGCATTTACGTCGTAAATGTCTATGGGCTCCAGTAACCACTTAACATCAGGTGGGCTGTGAGATCGTCCACTCATCCAGCAATAAAAAAAAAATCCATATACCAATGCCCTCATAAGTTGATGGCTAATAATTATTAGCGGTGTGTAATTACTACAGAGTCATATGCATATAACTCTTACTTACATATTAAAAGCAAAACTTCATCAAATTAGGGACTCGAACATAAACCTAGCTTAGTATAATAGTAAAAGTTTTGGTGGAACAACTGAGATTGAAATTTATTTTTTATTCATAAAACCGAGTGCAATAAAACGGATAAGTCATCGTAGTTAAGTAAAAGTTATCTATATATTAATACGTGAAACAAAAACTTTGTATCCCTTTTTACGAATATTGTGCGGACGGAGGAGTATGAAATTTTCCACACTTATAGAGAATATAGAGAAGAAGTGCACAATGCTAAAAAAATTTAAAAGAATGCATAAGAGATACATTAAATCAATAAAGAAAATATTACACACACTACATACCATGTATTTGACGCACACCCGCATACATACTATTTATTGTCAAACTTTTGTTTTTGACGTCTGTGGTCAAATTGAGAATAGATTAAATATTGTTTGTCTTTGTTAATATTTTTTATAGTGTAGTCTTGGCGAAATGTGTGATTATAGAAGTATAAAAAACAATCATAATAGTGTACAAACTTACAATTCCAATTAATTATAGTCGAATTTCGGCTACTGCGGGACCTCTAGTTAAAATAAATACTTCCGATGATTATATAAAGTAATAAAATTTATAAATTGTTTTAGCTGTCGTTTTAATATTTCGAAATTTAATTAATAAAAGCATAAAGTACGAATTGATATTCACCGAACGATATTTATACGTGCCTTTTCAATCGATTGAAGCCACTTAAAAAGGTTCCTAAATTTCACAGAATTTGCTTTGGAAGCATACCGCTTTGTCCCTACAATTGGTCTATTGTACAATTCCGCGTAATTTATATTCTCTAATACCATACAGTCGTAAAGTATTTGAAACATCGGAAATAACATAATAACAATAAAAAACGCGAGATTAAACCGAAAAAGTACCTTTTATTACGTGTACGAGTCCCGAAAACCGAAGAATATATGGTATTATCAAATCAACAAATCTTTTTCAAACGTAATTTTATTTTATTAACATAATATAGTATTTAGCTAGTATTGTGTGTGTTCTTCTTAAATATATTTTGATAATTTTCTGTATTGTTTTTAATCTTGCCACTAGTTTTCTAATGACAATAATATATTTTTCATTTTCTCCAAAAAAATAATTTACTGAGTGAGCGATTTCTTCAAAACATGTTTTTTTGGTTCGGAATTTTTCCTTCTAAGGAGAGATTTTTAAAGTCAAACATTTTCATTTTCATAGTCTTCGTTAGTTCTCGCGATATATTCGCTCGCTGAAGTACCGTTTGAAGTTTTTTTTAGTTGACAGCATTACGATATTTTACCGAAATCAAATACATTTTTTTGGTTCAAAAGGTAAATAGTTGCGCTCGTAATCTAATAGTAGTAAAGAGCTTGGCAAATACTTGATGTAAATCCTAGCCAAGTGCTAGTTTGATTTTGCGAAAACATTTTTCCTTACGACTAATTATTTTAAGAGTGACACAAACTATGAATGAACGTAGTAAGTGCTAAGTGCTTTTTCAAAACTTAATTTCAGTTTTTTTGTTATTTTATTGCTTCGCAAAGCAAAATGGTCTATAACAGAAATTAGAAGTGACAAAATATTATTATATAGATATATATAGATATAACCGCTGCTGAATACCGCCAACCAACTGAGTCGTTAGATTGAAGTTCCATTAGTATTATACAAAGGTTGTTGTCAAGTCAGGGCTGGATAGTTTTACCCAACCAGAACCAGAAAGGCTCCCAATACAAGAAGTATTTTTAGTCTTATCAGTTGGGTAACCAGAAGATTACACACTATTTTTTAATCCAATTTAAAACTATCTTCAAACCTCATTTGAAGAAATAGCTTATAGCGCTCGGAAAAAACTGTGGAGGTGTTTTCATCCCTGAATCAGATACGACGAGGCAAAAAAAATACTGACAGCAAATTATGGATAATCGTTTGGGTTTCTAGGTACGAATTAGGTCTGCTCCAGTGGTAGGTGATACTTGGCTCGGTAGGCAGCGGATTGGCTCTGTCCCCTGTCTGCCTTGAAATAAAAAAGCAATGGTAAAATTACGGGATGAACTTAAAAAATTCCAACAAGAATGTACGCTACAAAACAAATACAAAATAAAGCCGGAAAAACTTACGTCCAGAAGTTCTAAATGACACGTAAGAATTTTCTTAGTTAGGCTTATATGTTGTGACCTTTATGAACTAGACTGGATTAAAGGATATTTTCTACGACTACTTTTACGATTTAATCATAGTACTTCGTGACCACGAAAAAATGCAATGCGTACCAAATGCGATAGTGAATGCGAAACGTCGAAATGACACAATAATTACAATAAAAACGAGCGATCAAACCGTAAAAGTAATTTTAATTAATAAAATTAATCTTGAAACCAAAACGCAGTGCTACTTCACGGCAGAAATAGGCAGGGTGGTGGTACCTACCCGTGCGGACTCACAAGACGTCCTACCACCAGTAATTTATTACAGCATTAGGACACCAATTATTATTGTTCTAGTGTGTAGTAGGCGTGGTATTCCAGTTTCAAGAAATTGATCCAATATATTTAAGCGCGAAAATTTTAAACAATATTAATCCGGCAAATGTACTTTGTAACTAATAGCAAAACGAGAAAAGTACAGAGTAATTCGAATAAAGTTCCACGAACTTAGAGTACCTACAAGAACTTTAGCTGAACTTTCTACTGAATTAGTGGATCACGGGACGTATCTTAACAAAGGGCTTTGTTACTGAACCTTCAAACAGGAGCATTTTACTGTAGTTACATAGTTAAACTATAAAATAGTACAAGTATATGTTTAAAAAACTTTTCACATCTGGCGTAACAAGACTAGTGGGTGGATATCATGTCGTATAAATCGCTAAGTCGGTCTATCATAGTGGTGGATATCTATCATATCATATTTGAATATTAGGCCACAGAATGATTACTATTTGAGCATTATACGAGCATACTATGATTACCGACCTCTATGTATCAGTGGTTTTTTTTTGAAGTGAAACTTCTTTATCGACGTAGGGAGGAAAAAACGTATGTAACGTTTTTCGGTTACGCGCCATCTTAATTTCTTGCGTTACGCGCCATGTTTATTTTTATACTAATCTCTTCTCCAAATTAATTAGAGACCTGATGTACCTCGTTCATTAAAGTTCTATCAAGCATCCTTCCGCATCTACACCCATACGTCACATTGTCATCTACGCACTACTTTCATGTTATCGCCGGTGGGGTTTCGGCCTACTTTAACTACTCTGTATTTTTCATATAGGTATATCAGTGGTTACATATATTGTGAGCCTACATGGGTGAGCACTAAAAAACACGCTAGCTACCAAACAGTACACCAGCAATCATGAATTTAAGCTTTAAAGCAGGGACAGCCGTCAAATTCATGTCTTCGGGCTTTCGTAGCTACACGCACAGCATATAAAAGTTCCTACCTTTTTTCTGAATCGATTTGTAGGGAATTTGACCGTGGCGTTGATATAAAATAAAAACCCCAAATTTATTAACTAAAGGTGACAACGTGTATTGTGTTCCTGGTTCTATTTTTATTTCTACCATACAGCAGTCACGTATTTTAGATTTAAGGGTGAGACGACATCCGTTTTAAAATACAATGAAATTGTAATCTCATATACTACAGCTGGTGGAGGTATATGTTGAAGTATCTGAAAGTTCCAGTGACTAACAACTACTACTACTGGTGGTAGGATTTCTTGTGAATCCGCACGGGTAGGTAGCACCGCCCCGCCTATTTCTGCCGTGAAGCAGTAATCGGTTTCGATTTGAAGATTGAGACAACTATACTGAGACCTTAGACCTTATATTTCAAGGTGGGTGGCAGCATTTTCGTTGTAAATGTCTATGGGCTCCGGTAGCCATTTAGCACCAGGTCGGCTGTGAGCTCTTTCACCTATCTACGCAATAAAAATAATAAAAACTATGGATGTGGACGTAAGTACGTCTTCATACTATGCACGGCAATTGGAAAATTCACACTTACGTAAAATGAGTGTAATGTAATAATCATATATTCACATAGTCTTTATAGGTAGGTATACAAATTATTCTAATTTCAATGTTAATGAGAGCTTCGTTGATAATCACGTTGAATAATCACGACGCACACAAATTTAAAATCTGAAAACAAATGTCCGTCCAAGGTTTTGTAAATTTGCTATTTAGGGCAGAATTAAATGTACCTTGATTATGTTCTTAGCTCATTTTCTAGTCGTACCATAACCGCTACATATTATATATTTTAAAACCTTGGTCAAATGTAAAATTCAGCTCAGTAAAATTCCTCAGTCCCTTTTTGTTTTAGATTCTATTTTGCTGTTTGCTATCCATGCCCATTCTTACGAAACTACAAAGAGATAATTTAGTTCTGGCGAGCTACGAACTATTTATACAGGATCTCTAAATTTGCTGATGCGGATGAAGATCACACGTTTAAATACTGATTTTGACTTTATAAAATATATCCAAAAAGTATTTTTATTTATTTATAATATATTGTTTTGAAATCAGTTTTTTTTAAAGTAACAGATAAAGTTATAATACTTTAGTGTATGTATATTTAATTAGGCAAAGACCAAAACATATAAGTGCCGTTTTATTTTTTCCGTTTGTCAATTTCTTTTTTTGTTTAGTACGAGTACCTAATAACAAGCTCCAATGCTATAAAAATATATTATACATATTTATGAATAGCCAGTTATGTATTAAAGATGTATAACAAAAAAAGTGAATCTATAGTACATAACATTAATCTAAATCTTGTCTTGAATATGGTTGGTATTTAATCATTGGGCGAACACTACATATCGGGCTTTACTGAAGCCATGTAATTAACTATATCTTTTAAGTTGCTACTTTTGCATTAGTAAATATAATGATATTAATAAATAAAAAATGATGTTTCACTGCTTTTTTGTATAGGTATACTATAATCAACAAAAACATTGTTAATTATATTATTGAATTTTCAGTTAAATCGTTTTATTTATTTATTTCAAATTAATATTCACAACTATGATGCTATTGATGGACGGTGCTGACGGTGGACCCCACGAGCACCTCCACAATATAGCTCCCTTGCACGCCAGACCACCTGATGGTCGGGCGCTACCAAGGGAGCTACTGGAACCCCCGGCTATGGTAAGATAGTCGGCTTAATCGGAGTGATATGGGAGTGCTCATAATGAGTGCCCCCATGGGACTGAGCTGTCCACACTCGTCATGTCCCCCCACATCGTTGGGGTGCCCCCTTATGGGGACCCATTTCCCACCCCCGTTGGGTGGACCACTCCCCCGTCTGGGGAGTGTTTAATATCGGTCCCTCCCCGCGATGGTCTTCCCCTTTTGGGGAACCCAGAACGGGTGAACGCCAAACTAGTGCCGCGGCTCCTCCTCTGGTTTGTAGAGGTGGGGCCGCGGCATGGGGCCGGTGGCGGGCCCCAAGGTTGCTGACTGTTGTCCCTGTATGTATATAGTAGTTTAGTTAGCTTTAGGTTAGTTGTAGTTAGATAGTAAGGGAAAAAAAAAAAAAAAAAAAAAATTAGCATTAGGAAGCAGAGGACAGCAGCTGGCGCCGGGGAGCGTCGTCCACGGGCATCACTCCTCCTCCATCATCAAGCCCGTCGTATTATATATATGTATGTATTTTTGTCGATGTGAGTGTGCCGAAGCACGCTGCGAACAGCCCTCCCCCCAATCCAGTCTTGCATCTATTTCACCCCTGCCCTGTGTGGCAGGGAGCGTCTGCCCGGGTAGTGGGGTTTACCCCGAGGCCCGCTCCGTGCCCCCGTAAGGGAGTACGACGACCCCGTAAGATGGACGCCACCATGGAGTTAATAAGTACCTACAACTGGAGTGCTGTCTAATGCCGAGAAATCGGTCTCGAAAGAGAATACTTTTTGGTCGCGGTGTCCTTGTCTAATGTGGTGACCATATATAATTTAATTATAGGACAAAATTATACACATGCATAAGTTTTGAATTTACCTTAAGTAATTCTGTGTAACCCTATGTAAATACAAAACACGTGCTTGCAACCTTTTATTTATGTAAATTCAATTCTAAGCATTGCTTCGTCGTCATGGTGACTTTTTTTCGACGGTTTTTTTTGGAAATTGCTGCGTAGTCGAAAATCTAGCACTGAGTTTTATTACAAACATCATTACCTCAGTTCTATTACTTAAACTTCCTCAAACTCGTGTTTAACGTCCGAATACTCAACCGCGACTTAAATAATATATTATGTTGAACTTAATTATGCAATTCCTACTTTAATGCACTGGCTAAGTGGGCCGTGCAAATTAATATTTGACACACTGAGTGAGACACTGCAACACACATGGTCTGCGCGTATCGGGTGCTCTTTTCCTACATTCACATCTTCAATTGATTTAAAATTGTTTGTATTTTTACTTCTGTGCTATTTTCATGACACGTGTATATTAAGTCTACTAGTTACATTTTAGGAAATAAAACACAATGGGTAATAAAATGAAATGAACTGAAATTCATTTATTTGTTATATGTAGATAATTAAATAACTCTTAAATGACAAGTCAATACACATAACACGATACACATAGTACTTGATCTCTATTTACAAAATATTGGTTATACATATTATTATTATTAAGTTCAGTTAATTTTCTGTAGTCTTATAATATAACATTTCCTCTATTTTAAGTAAATTCTTTTTTTTCAACGAAATACATAATTTATTTTAATCAATATCTAAGTGGACCATGAGTATCATTAAAATTTCGCAATTTAAATTTCAATTCAATTAAAAATCGCCATTTTTCTCTAATAAATCTAAAATCGACTTTATATTTACAATCACTATTTCGCGACTTTTAAGTTTTTGTTTCAATACCTTAACATCTTGTCGTAATTTTGCTTTTCTCGGGGTATTTTTTATTTCTTGCGTTTGAGTACTTGATACTTCTTGTTTGACCTTTATATAGGACATTTTCCAGAAATTCCAACGTCATATTTACTAGAAGATCCTACTCGTTCGCTTAACGTCAGGCAAATGATATACATGCTTCCGTGCGACGCTATTCAATACAATAAAAAAAGTTCAAAAAATACCACGTGATGGCTCTTATAATATGAAAAATACATTGCAAAATTATAGTTTTCACGATTGTTTTTTCAAATTTAGTATATGACATAGATTAAGTACAATTTACAAGACAAATGGTATTAAATATTATAATGAGAAAAAATATCTCACATTTTAAAAATATATGCTCACACTAGTAAAAATTTATCAATGAATCTGACATATGGAAGGATATTCCACAAACTGGAGACGATTCTCGCTTAAAACCACTTACATTAAAAGTGTTCACCATGATTACACGGAAACTTTCACGATTTTCGAAAAAAAAACAAGCCACAAGCTGTATCAGTGCCATTTTAACTTCGCACTACAAACGTAAATAGACGCCATTTTTCTTTTAATCCATTCATAGCTCTTTTTCGGTGATGCCAACAATTAATCTGGCTTCCCACCAAATTCAACATGAAAACCATCAGAAATCTACGTACCTACCATTAAATTTTCCATTAAACAGAGTTCTTATTAACATAGAACAATAATTTTTTGTTAATAAGCTTTATTAATATATGATGTTCTATTAAAAATCAATATATATCATATAATCAATACTTCTTATATAATTTATTTTAATAAATTGTCATCATCAGAAACTAATTTCACCATAACTTTGTACGTTTATTTTGAACCAATTTAATTTTTGACGTTGATGGAAATTCTAAATTCTCGCAACATTTTCTAGTTAAGTTTAAGTCACATCGTTTAAATAATATGTATTTAGATATATTATTGTCATAAAATGTTTAAAATCCTGTAAAGTGGATTGATTTTAAACTTTTCGATAATTTTCAACAACACCCAAGCTACTAAACAATCCACTAACCACTAAAAGCCATTTTTGATAACTAAGACGGGGGTCCAAATTCCGAGATTTTATGGAAAATCCTCTAAGCTAGCAACACTGCTTTTTGTTTGTAAAATGTGTGAGAGGGACACCACCACTTAATAATCATTCTCTTTTCAGACCGTTTTTCCTTACATCTTTTGCTATTTAAAAATAAACTTTAAGCCATAGACATAAAGTATATTTTTAGTTTTTATGTCAAACGAAGTAAGCACTCCAGTTAGAATAGTAACTCTATGGACGCCACGCACATGGCTTGAATTTGTTTTCCACACTGCAACAGTACGAATAGACCTTTGGCCAATGCTTGATAATGCAGACCCGATTATTCTCATTCAAGTCATTATTATATGTACAGATTTCATAATTTGAATTTTGTTAACTAGGGTAAACTGTTTAAAAAAAACCCAGCAAATCTTGAGTTTTTTTGTCGATTCTTCTCACCAGTGAAACTGCATTGCGATACAATGGTTAAAGTTGAAAAAAAACTATGAAGACGTACTTGAATAAAAACACATTTAAATTTTTAATTTCAATTACCGCATCGGCCACGAAAATAATGTTGTTTTTATTTGTTTGTAAAACGTTGAACGAAAAGCGTTAACGAGCATTTCCATGATAATTAATTCAAAAGACAAACAAATCCGATTTCATTACCTGTGGGCGTTTATGTTAATTGTGTAAGTGAAATGCGGGCGCTATAACTGTTTCGTTATGAAAGTTATGGGAATAGCACGTGTTAGAACGTTATCAGTTGAATATTCATGTGTGATCTATATATTAATACGTGAAGCAAAAACTTTGTATCCCTTTTTACGAAAATTGCGCGGACGGAGGAGTATGAAATTTTCCACACTTATAGAGAATATAGAGAAGAAGTGCACAATGCTAATATTTTTTTAAACATAATGCATAAAAGATACATTAAATCAATAAAGAAAACATTACACACACTACATACCAGGTATTTGACGCACACACGCATGCATACTATTTATTGTCAAACTTTTGTTCTTGACGTCTGCTGTTAAATTAAGAATAGATTAAATATTGTTTGTCTTTGTTAATATTTTTTATAGTGTAGTCTTGGCGAAATTTGTGATTATAGAAGTATAAAATAAAATCATAATAGTGTGCAAACTTACAATTCCAATTAATTATAGTCGAATTTCGACTACTGCGGGACCTCTAGTATTTATAAATTTACAAACCGTACTCGCCCGCTTCGCTGCGCATTTAAAATTAACATTATTATTTATTGTCATTATTATTAAGGAGTCCAACACTCATATAAATATTAGCCTGTCCATTAAGTACATATATTTTCTACATGGATACCAAGTTTCAAGTCAATCGGATGCATGGTTCAGTAGTTATAACGGAACCTCCGTAAAAACCACTTTAGATTTATATATTAGTATAGATAATATCATATAGTGTAATAATATAATCAATCGAATTAGTAAAATTACAATTCATGTTATTGAGTATCTGAATGATGTAATATTTTGTTGTTTGGACAAGAGATTTTTGGGTATCAGTTTGAGGTAAATTTTTGTTTGTTCACTGGGAGTTCACTGAGATTTATTCATGGGTCCATAGGAGCCATGACCCCTCCGTAATTCGGGCGTTAAATGAATGTTGGAGTCCATAGATATCACATAGTGAATGTCACCATTCTTGGGTCATGACTGACATGACGTCATGAGATCAAAGTCACAAGCTTATTGAAGAAAACACTTCTTCTTCGAGCTCGAAACAAGTGATCCAATGTGTCTGTTTGTGTGTCAGCCCATAATAAGCTTTTACTAAATTTATGATTATGGCTAGATGGTGCGATGACCTCCGAACGGTGGCCGGCAAGAAGTGGATGAAGAGAGCCGTAGACCGGGCTCAGTGGTGTGGGTTGGGAGAGGCCTATGTCCAGCAGTGGACGACTGTGGGCTGTTGATGATGATGATGATGAAATTTATGATTAGTTTTAATAAAAACTGAGATTCAATTTCGAAATAAAACCATAATAATTAACTATTTAAAATGAACATGATAATTTTAGAACACATTGCAACTGAAATTAGGTTATACACTGTAAGCCCCGAGTCATTGTTTTTGACAAAACATTTGTGTTCAATACGAAAAAAATACATTTTATGAGCACGTAAATCTGAAAGGAACGACACAATAACATGATTTCGCACTATGTTATTTTATATAAGAGAGACGTGTTCGACGCGCATGATGTATTTTTGTTGTTGATACAGCATTTATTATCTTTGATTTTATGAGTAGATTTGTCACTTCGACCTTTGGAATATCTCGTTCTCCTGATTCCTGCGCCTTATCTTCAAACACTGCCGGCACGAATCCCACAGTAGGCTTTGGAGATAAGACCCCATATATATATCTTGTCCGGGTTAGCATTGTACATTGCCATTGTTGTCGGTAAAACGGATTCAAAACGGATTCACGAGTTTTCGATTGATTATTCAAGAACGATGCTGTTCATATCTGCTATACTAATATTATAAAGAGGAAAGATGTGTTTATTTTAATTTTTTACCTGTAATTAATTATTACTAGAGGTCCCGCAGTAGTCGAAATTCGACTATAATTAATTGGAATTGTATAATAAGTTTGTACACTATTATGATTGTATTTTATACTTTTATAATCACAAATTTCGCCAAAGCTACACTATAAAAAAATATTAATAAAGACAAACAATATTTAATCTGTTCTCAATTTGAGCACAGACGTCAAGAACAAAAGTTTGACAATAAATAGTATGCATGCGTGTGTGCGTCAAATACATGTTATGTAGTGTGTGTAATTTTTTCTTTATTGATTTAATGTATCTTATATGCATTATTTCAAAAAAAAATTAGCATTGTGCACTTCTTCTCTATATTCTCTATAAGTGTGGAAAATTTCATACTCCTCCGTCCGCGCAATTTTTGTAAAAAGGGATACAAAGTTTTTGCTGCACGTATTAATATATAGATTACTAATGTACATTAATTACTAAAACGGTGTTGTTTATTTTTTATTTTGACCACTACTATTAAGTAAATTAAAAAAATACTTAAAATATAAAAATGGGTGAAATTCATAATAACTTGAATTAATGAATTTTTGTTTGCTAACCGTACGTGCTCTCACGCCTACATCGACGCTTAAACAAATTGATCACTCACACAACTAAGGTTGGCACGCAGTCGTACTTTGCAACAACTATACCGTCAGGGAAGTCAGCTGTTTACTTGTCTGCAATGCAAATATTGGATTCATTATTATTACTTGTACCTAATTAAAATAATTGTTACTAAAATCAATAATTGCATAAACATAGTGGGCTTACTGCTAACAGTTCATCGAAATTTCAATTGAAATACAGTATACCATGCCGTAAGAAATGTTTAGTTAGTATTTTTGAAACATATTAAATAGATCGATGGGTAAAAACAAGTTGGCCATCATGGAATGCCTAACAGATGTAATTTATCAAAGTTGATGGTAATATAGAATTTGTAATTGTTGAAAAGTATTAAATTATAATGAGTAAACAGAAAAAAAATGAAAATAAAATAATAAATTCAAAGTGAATAAACAAGCAGTGAGTGCGTCAAGTGAAATAAAAAAAAACATAGCCAATACACAGCTCACAGAAACGGAATGTTTTGTATGTTTTTTTTTTTTTTTTTTCTGCCTAAGCTTACGGTCTAGAGAGACTATATCAGTGGAACCTTAACTAGCAGGTGAGCTCACGGGGCTCAAACCTGACGACGTTGCCAACACAAACCCTAGCAAGACCCGTGCTTCGCAGAATCTACCACCGGATCGGAAACGCGACCCACTGAGAAGATCCGGCGAGAAACTCAATGGGCTGTATCTGTGGGTTAGTTTACTCATCGAGCCCTTCGTTGCAAGCGACGGGTTCGACGAGAACGATGACCGGTGTTTTGTATGCGCACGGGCATAATGGCATGAGAGAGCATCATGCCCTTTGCGTTACGGCATACGGTTCGATTTTACTGCCAAAACGCATAGATGTTTCACATACGGACAATCATAGCATGGACGAATGTAGTGCTATAAAGCTATGTTTATGTCCTAGTTCATCATGATGGAGATTGTTTTTTTATTTCTTAGCTTCTAATAAAACTTTATTAGAAAAAACTAATAACACTCGCCTGATAATATTAGTATCCAAAATTGCTGCTACCAACTTAGCTTGATCTTTTTCTTTGTAACAATCAATTAAGTACCGTATCGACTGTCTGAGAATTTTTTTCATGCTTCAGCTATTTGTTATGAATACGTTTTGGTACAACGTTTTAATCGCCTCAAAATTAATTTTCTAAAACAAAAGTCTCAGGTGTTTCGTGATTTCAAAAAAAATCATAAACCAAATTCTTCTCTCATCATTTGTATAGAATAGCACGAAGTCGAACTTTTTTTTATTTACTATTTTTTTATGATTTAAGTATTACTGGTAGCCCGGAGGCCTTTCCAGTTTTACCAGGTGGGCGAGCAGAGGCTCAGCCAGGAGGGGTGGAATTTGCTAACAACTGCCCGAGCGCCTCCTAAGTAGCCCAACAACTCAAGAGCAGCTGCTTCGACAATGAACCTACTACCGGATCGAAATCGTAACCCGCTGAGAAGATCCGGCGAGAAACTCAGCGGGCTGATGCATGGGTTAGGTCGAAGTCGAACTGTGCAAGACCTCAAATACAATCAGCGCTGATGACGCCAACAAGCTACAGAGTATTATGCTCCAAAACTAATAATTATGACTATAAAAGAAGATAAAATTAAAAGCAACAGAAAAATAAACATGGATAAAATGTAATTATAAGTTCTAGTAAGTAGACATATTTGCAAGTAAGCAGACATGTAAGCAGATGATGTTTTAAATTTGTACATGTAATGTCATTTTGTTGAAAAACATAACCCTTTTCTTTAAAAAACATTAAGTACATCATTTCATAAGCTTTTGAGACTAGATCTAAGAATAAAACTAGTTATTTATTTGTGAAAATCGATTTGTCCACAGATCCCTTTGTTTCCACAACGGCTTGATACTTAAATAAAAATGTTGTTGGGTAGGCCTCAAATAGCACCACCTCATCTGTTCCTGGGATTCTTCATCTTATTGAATTTTCATTTTCCTAACAGTTATTTAATTTGTTTCCTGTTTTATGTAAGTTCTGCTCTAACTAATAGTGGTAAGAATTAATAATTTATAGGTATATCATTTCTATAATTTGTAATTTTCATCGATCGATAGTCCTCTTAATCTTAAAGAGGGAAGTGAAAATAAACTTAAATCATATTGCAAAATGCAAACCAATTAATAATATGTAACGAGTTTAAATTAATTAGAAAATTTGTCACTAGGACTCCTATTAAATTAGTCGCACACATGCACGATTTGGATTTTTGAAAAAAAAAACATATTTCAATAAGTTCAGTATTCGAATAAGTAGGAATGCCTTTAGTTATATATTTTAATTACACAATGTTTAAATTTGATTTAAGTGAAACAACGTATTTTTAAATAATTGTCAATGGAGTAAATTTTAATAATACTAGAATGAATTCATTATTGAACAGTTTTTTCAGTGTACTTCTCTACTTAGAACAAATTAATGAAATGAAATTGAATGCAATGGAATCGGATTAATTTAGATCTCTTTTCAAAACTAATTGAATGATTTAGCTTGAACCCATTTCCATCCATTTTGATCTGTGATTTATTATTTTCACACGATTTAACTTTACTTTTAAACAGAAACCGTGCTATATTAATTCGGTCATGCATGGGCTGTGAGCTTCGTCTACCCGTCTAAGAAATAAAAAAACCCACTCCTAAAAACGCAAATACTTCTGTAATATCAAAGATTTTATTTATCTATCGCACTGGCGAAGATTACGCAAAGAAAATTCGAAAAGCAAAAAAAAAATATATTATCGTAAAATTACGAATTAACTTCGTCATTGCTATATTCCTCGATGTCCTTGCGATTCATTCATCGAATTGAATCACTGATGTGTCGTAAAGTCTTCAACATGAAATATTTTCAAATACGAAGTCTTCATTAATATTTTATGTGTGTTTTGAATTCAAAGGATTTATATTTGGACTTGTCAGAAGCAAGTCTCAAGAGTTTCAAACGAATAAACGTTAATGGAGACTGATATTCCGTGATTATATTACATGAAAGAAAGTACGATGTTTTGAATTAGCAAGTCTACGTCTGTTTATTTACTGGTAATTGTGAAAAACCTTGACAATAATAATTTTATGTTTTTTTTTCTTTTTCTTTATTGCCTAGATATGTGGACGAGCTCACAGCCCACCTGGTGTTAAGTGGTTACTGGAACCCATAGACATCTACAACGTAAATGCGCCACCCAGCTTGAGATATAAGTTGTAAGGTCTCAGTATAGTTACAACGGCTGCCCCGCCCTTCAAACCGAAACGCATTACTGCTTCACGGCAGAAATAAGCGGGGCGGTGGTAATTACCCGTGCGGACTCACAAGAGGTCCTACCACCAGTATACTGTGCATTAGCCAAAATACGAGCTTACAAAAACGTGCTTAGCATTTTTTATGTTTTTATAAAATAATAGTATCTATTACAAAGGACTACAAATAAATTAATTTTAGATAAATATGATCACCATAAAGACGATACTAAATCCAATCATCAAACACAAAATCTTCATGAAAGCAGTTTTTTTACTTTTTGAAATTCTATTTGATTTTGTATCGTAGGAGTGTAGAACGCTTGAATAGCTTACAGAATCGATACTGGTATCATCACCGAAAAGTTATTTCTTCCAGTATTTGTTAATATTTATTACCTTAGATGAGCTTAAGATTAGAAGGTACATGTGGTAGTATTTACTGATCCATCCAATGTGACTAACATATTTAATTTTAAAACACAAAGTTAAAATCTCAATCAAAATGCTTAATGGGTGCTTTTGAATCGGAGCAAATAATTGTCAGTAGTCCTGGATCCCAACTGAACTCGAGCAATCCTTTATTTCTCTACATTTGTTTCGGTACTCAACAATGCCGGTACCCTAACTTGAAGGAAGAAAGGATTGAATTCATTACTATTACAACTAGGCAACAGAAAAAGAAAATTGCTAAGAAAGTGATCATTTGATTGTTTTTTTTTTGAATTTATGGTACCTATGTATTTTTAATGTTATAAAATTAGAAACATTTGTCTTAAGTTCTGTACAACTAATTCCTACTGCTATCGATACAGAATATCTTTAAGTTATTAGAAAAATATAAATGACAAAGGTTTTTTAAATGTTAGCTCAATAAAGCAGTATTTGGGTTTTTAATAATAAAATAAATTAATATAATAAAGGAAAATGTATAGTATTCATACTCAACAATTCAAAACTAAAACCTTTTTCCCATTGTTGTGGCCATAAATAAACACATGAGACAAGATATTACAGTTTTGTGAAGTTAATAAAATTAAATGCTTAGTTACAACAGAAGAAAACATCAAAAATAACAATAAGTTGCCTTATATAACAATAATAACAATAAGTTGCAATAAGTGACCTAAAGAAAAATAAGTGCCCTAATTTGAAAATTATAATTGATATGCAACATTATGGAACTTAAAATTTTTCAAATTACTTTCAAAACGTATTATAGTAATAAAATTGTTCTTGTACTCAGAATTTTACGTCCTGGAAATTTGTGAATGGGTTCAGAGCCCGCAAAAATTTAGACAAGGGTACAAGAATGAGGGTACAAGCTATTACTGGGCGATGATATCGGATGTAGGCTTCAAATATTTACACAGAACAAACCTATTTATTACTGTATTATTGTTAGTTATACTAATACTAAGAATATAAATAAGTTATACTATTAATAATACTAAGTAGTAATGTATAAGTAAGTCTGTAACTAAATCGATGATTGTAATTCAATCAAAATTACTGACATCATTAAATTTAAATACATTTTAAGAACTACACTTTAAACTGTTATGTTATTAACATGTTAAGATAGATAGCGCAAAATTTGTGTAAAAATATTGTGAAATCTGGTGGTGGTGGACACTATTGTGAATACACGGGTTAAACTATTATTGACGCTTCATAAAGAAGACTTGATCTTCATATTCTATCAATTATTTTCTATTTATAAGTGGTTAATGGCGCATCGTAGTTCCCCTCTATTTTCTTTCAGCTTCATTCTCTTCTTAAGTTATGGCTAAGCGAAATTGCAGTTATTGCTGTCTCCTGTTAGCGGGTAGGTAAGTTTGTTCCATAGCATGCTAGCTCTCTCGGATAGCCTACCACTTCGATAAAGCGGCACGACACGAGAACCCTCTCATTGTGGCCGCTGGTAACTACATTCCCGATGCTGCGGACAGAATGCAGTCGACGTCGACCAAAACACGTCATTTCGGACCCTCCCGATCCACTAACGGTGCTTTTAGGTACCTCAAGCACCGGTCATCGTTCTCGTCGAACCCGTCGCTTGCGACGAAGGGCTCGACGAGTAAATTAACCAATAAACACAGCCCACTGAGCTTCTTGCCGGATCTTCTCAATGGGTCGCATTTCCGATCCGGTGGTAGATTTTGCGAAGCATGGCTCTTGCTAGGGTTCGTCATAGCAACGTCGTCAGGTTTGAGCCTCGTGAGCTCACCTACTAGTTAAGGTTATACTGAAGTAGCCTCTCCAGGCTATAAGCTTAGGTAGGAAAAAAAAGGTAGCCTGCACCTAATCGTTAAGTCTTTTGGTATGGTCCACGGTGGCTAACATCTGTATAATTACGGCAGTGCAAGATGGCGTGTAAAGAAGAAAGTGGCAAACAAATATTTCAATGAACCTAACAAAAAAATTTAGTAATTATACATTAACTATTAAATGCGAAGCCTTGACACAAAATTGTTTTTGTAGTTTAGTATTATAGAAGATGTTAATGGCTTATTTCTGAGAATCCGAATTATTTCTAAGAAAATCTAAATTTCTGGTGAGACAATCCAGTCTTGTTTTACAACTGTTTAACTCTAATTTCCAAATGAATATTTGCGAATTGCTTAATTCGTTATAACTTAATGCTTAAATTATTATGTCTTCAAGGCTTGCCATAGATGCGGACTTTACAAAATATCAATTATAGTACACTTTCTTAAAAAAAATCTATTAGATTAATTATGGATTATTAAAATTTATTCACATTATTAGTATTCCCCAAAGGTAAGGTGTGAATGAAAATGGTCCACAAAAACAGTATTTGTTCTTTAATACATTCTATTTTGAACATTAATAACTATTTATTACTAGTGACTTTGTTCGGCATTTTGAAAAAATATTGGTATTTTTGTATTAAGAAACATAATAATATTTGTTACTATCGTCTTACCACAAAACCAGTCTTGCGATCTGCTTTCAAGGCATACGTATTATAATGCAATGAAAATTTAGTATTTAGTATTATAAATAAAAATTCGTGTTTAAATTTAATTACACCACGTTATTCCAAAGTCGTGAAAATTGTAAATGATTCATAAAATATAACTTAAACTGGATCAAGTATAAGAAACACCAAAAGAAGAAACGGAAAAAATCCCTCCCAATGGTACCTTGCATTGGATCTCTGCATTGGTGGTAGGACCTCTTGTGAGTCTTCATGGGTAGGTACCACCACCCCGCCTATTTTTGCTGTGGAGCAGTAATGCGTTTCGGTTTGAAGGGTGGGGCAGCCATTGTAACTATACTGAAACCTTAGAACTTATATCTCAAGGTGAGTAGCGCATTTACGTTTTAGATGTCTATGGGCTCCAGTAACCACTTAACACCAGGTGGGCTGTGAGCTCGTCCACCCATCAAAGCAATAAAAAATAAAATAACATTTAGAGGTAGATCCCGAGTAGGGTTGATGTAAGGTAGGTGACCGGTCGTAAAACTCGCGTCAAATCCCCATGCACTATGATAAGAGGATATACTGCGCCGACTCCGCATACTATGGGATAAGGGTACGAAGGATGATAAGATTCCATGACGGCAGAGGTCAGTTAAGAGGTCAGTCGTGTTGTGTACGCATTTCCTTATTTCCTTACAAATGTCACTCCTTGTGCGATTTGAGCACCGGAAAGTCGCATCACTTTACATTAGTACTCCGGGTATCTTATCTTTTAGGTCACGACTACTCCTTTCCAGCGTAAAATTGAAAAGTTTATTGGATGCCACGCAGTAGTAAAAAAAAACAGTTTTGTTAAATAAACATTTAGACAAACACACATTTTTTTTGCGATACCTATTCTTTTTTTATTCAGTATTATACCACTTATCTTAAAAGCTTTCGTGTTTTTCTACATTATTTTTGAGCCTTAAATATTAATTATAAATCATATTTTGGTAGGTAATATTTAGGACAAATAGTTAGTTCAGGTTCAAGTGGCATCAAGCGGTTACCATTATGTATACCACCATAAACATCACAGCGTAAATTCCAACATATTGAGTCATGATCATAATCATCTTCATCATCTTCATCGTCATCATCATCATCATTCTAGAACGTATGTCAGCTCCTCGGGAGAGATAGACGGGATGGTTGTACCTCTAAATCCCCCCCACCGTACGTTCTACCACCAGAACAACATTACACGGAGAAGTTAATTTTACTTACATCAACAAATCCTTTGGTACAATTGTAACGAGTTTCAAACCCAAAAACAACTCAAACATCAAAGCAAATTCTCTTGGCAACCGAAATTATTGTTTCATATTTGTATCTCGAAGTTTAATAGAAAGTTGCATAATCTGTCATGATAACTCGCCTGTTAAATTCAAGAAAGTTTCGTTAACTTAGATTTCCCTGTAAATTAACACAAAACGAACATCTTATATTTTGAATTATGTACTTTATTATAATAATGGAGTAGATGCTAAAATGAATTAACAGTTTATTATCGTTTAATATTAATATAGTTCTTCATGAGTCTTGAGATTTCTACGTCATGACTTATGGGTCACCGGTTTTCGTACCGGGTAAATCAACAACACCTCAAGCAGGATCTCAACACATCCAATCCACAAAACACTTTTTCGTACATTCTCTGAATAACTAAGCATTAACAGGCAGCAATTTTTCCATGTTATAAATGTACAAAGAAATTGCTCTTTAGTACCTTTTTAGCTTGAGAATTAACTTCGTTGGCCTTCAATGTCGGCGAACGCTTGTTTTTCGTAAAGGGTTTTAAATATTACTCATAATCGTCCATCTTTAAAAATATAAAAGATTTCAGTATTATATTCATTAGTACCTTGTGGATTGTTTATTTCTGAAGTATTTATATTATACTGAAGAATGATCTAGTCGTTATTACAAAGTAATTAAGAATTTTCACTTATTCTTTGAGGTTCTTGGTATGCCTACTTTAAATAAATTTGAAGTTTGTAGAAATAAAAATTTCGCTATAAAACTTAAACAAAAGATTGACAAAAATATATTTGATTACTTTATTTTACATTAATGCTTATATGTATTACGACATTTGGTATACTCTTAATAATTGTTACCTTTATACTTCGAACTAAATATTGAATTAATAAAAAAAAAATCCTAAGACTCACTCACAAAATTTTCTCGAGTTTTTATGATAGGTATATTACAAGATGTATTATATCGAATATCTATTAGGCACCTTTTAGAAAATACAACTGATTGACCACAATGCAATCTTATTTGTAAAAGAAATATTTATATTGTGTCCTAATTTAAGGACAGAAATATTACACATAAGAACAAAGGGTAAACGAACTAATTTAAAACAAACCTTTGATCTCGTTTCGAGTCTGATTTCGTCATACAAAATAATGTTTTTGTTACCGAACATTATACGGCTGTAGATAATGGCCACAAAAACTATTCCAAAAGAATAATGATCATTCGTAAGCTTCTGCTTGTCTGAAGCGTGATCTCAGAAAATGTAAGTGTATTATTGAACTGAAGCTTCAATTAAATTTAATGGCATGCAAATTTCAAAAATAATTTAAGCCTATTGTTTTATCCATCAACAAAGCGCATAGACGATGATAATAGTTCTTAATAACATACCAGACACGATTCTCAAGATCTAAAGCAATGCTATCAATCTTTTTTCACGTATTGTGTACCTGTAAGATGGCGATAAACAAAGAAACATGCCGCACATTCTCTAAGCAATGCTTATATAAATATTCCTCCGGTTTTCCATTACTGTTCCATTAAAACGCTACGTCGATTCTTTTGTCTCCGGAGCTGCAGATAATTTACGTAGCTCTTTCGTTTTTATAAGGGTTAAAAGTCAAATTTTCGGTTTGTTTGCTTTCATTGTTCTTATTTTGGGTGGTGTTACTGAAGACAACTTAAAAATGAACTATTTTGAACTAGCCTTAATTGTCATTCTGATGTCAGAAAGAACATTTTTATTAAAGTTATACTTCTTTAGGCGCGTTATGAAAAATTGATGAGAGTGAATTTTTACGATGCGCGCGCACCGTGACACAAAATTAACAGAAATGAAGATGCCCATTAAATCGCTCGTTACAATACGACCGACGTAACTTGGCGAGTCTGAATATAGCCGAAGGTGAACTTTCACGCATGTACAGTCGTAAAAAAAAGTTAGCATTAGTTTTTTAGTAATATAAATGACAAAATTATTATTATTATTATTATTATTATTATAAAATTAAAGTACAACTTCTTACGCGCATACATAAGTACACGCACCCTTTTTATTTATAAAAGAAGCAAATTCTTGCGGGTTTTTGTCAGTTTTTTTAGGTATAGAATAATTACTGGAACCTATAGAAGCCGCAAGATGCATGCTCATGCTGCGGTGAGACAGATGAGATAATAGTGTTTAATTGACCGTAGCCAGCTCAGATTGCCGTCACTATCTTGCGCATTTCTGCCGCAAAGCAATAATGTGTTTCGGTCAAAGGTTGGGACGACCATCCTTCTCTACAATTGGAATTTCGACTTTATGTCTCTAGGTGGGTGGTCACATTTTCACTAGGCACCGATAAATTCTATTAAACACCTTGTACAGTAAGGAACGAAATAAGTCTGAAGACTTACCGGTTCACCTTCCTTCCACTGCCTCGCGCTCCCTGGGCTCAGCGTCGTTTCCGGAGGTGGGACCGTCTGTCCCTTGACTGGTACACGATGAACAATTGTCGCTGGTTCTAATGGTTACGCGTGACTTGCGTTGGGTAATTTTTGTTGTTTGTAATAAAAGAATGTCTGTCGCGGAACGCGTGTGTTAAGTTACTATGTGACGGCGATCTCAGCCCGTAGGCTGGGAGGGGTTGCTCAGCAAGCTTCTGGTTGGCTAGCCGGCCGTCCACAGGCGAGATCGAACCTTACTGTACCTAGGTTAAGATTTGTGTTGTCTTGAAGATGTATTGCCTAATACTCGATATTAATAAAAATACAGAAACACGAAAAATCTGTTTCAGTACGAAACATGCCGCTCACCTTAAAATAATGCAATTGTTTTAACACTACTTATGAAGGAATTTGAAAACTCAGTAACTCAACTACGAATGTGTGAAAATTAAAAGTAATAATAATAAAAAAGTAAAAAAAAAAGAGTAACATAGTAATAAAAAAAGTTAGTTTATTGGAAGTGGACAAAGTTTGACTACTGCACGTTTAACGAAGGTATTACCGATTTGAACAGTTACTACGCGAGTAACATTGTCGGACCCGGGATGAAGAGCGTGTACGCGAGCCAGTCTCCAGTGTAATGGAGGAAGATTATCGTCGCGTACCACGACAATGGTGCCTTCACGTATGAGTGGTCCGCGATTGTGAAACCATTTATTGCGTTGTTGGATTTCATGTAAATACTCGCGACTCCAACGTTTCCAAAAGTGTTGAAGACACTGTTGTACCCAACGCCATCTGGTCAGTTTATTTGAAGTAGACTCCGTCAATGAGACATCTGGCAGAGCCGTTAAAGGACCTCCAATTAAAAAATGAGAAGGTGTTAAGGGTAAAGGGTCCGTAGGATCGCTACTTAACACACAGAGTGGTCGTGAATTGAGTACGGCCTCAATTTGACAAAGAAGTGTATGCATCTCATCATACGTCTGTGTTTGTGTGCCTAACACACGGTAAAAGTGATGCTTAAAACTTTTTACACCAGCTTCGAATAAGCCGCCAAAATGAGAAGCGTAAGGTGGCTGAAAATGCCAAGTTATACCTTGTTCTAAAGTTTTACTGTTTAACGTCGATTGTACATTATTATCACGTAAAAATTTATATAACTCTTGTAGGTAGTTATTACAGCCAACAAAGTTTCTCCCGCAATCGGAATAAATATCGGTACTCATACCTCTACGTGATATAAATCGTCTTAGAGTCGCCAAAAACGCGTCAGTAGATAATTCCGAAACCAACTCGAGATGCACCGCCTTAACCGACATACAAACGAAAACAGCAACATAACATTTGATTACCTTCGCGTTTCGAACTTTGTTTGCACGAACGTAAAACGGTCCAGCGAAATCAACTGCAGTCTTTAAGAATGGACGTTCGGGACGCACTCTTGAGGCGGGTAGCGGAGCCATGGCTGGCTGTAACGGAGCAGGACGTGCTCGAAAACAACGAACACAACTATGAATACGCATACGAATAATATCACGACTGGATAAGATCCAGAATCTTTGAAATAAAATGTGTTGAACAGATTGAGATCCGGCATGCAAATTTGTGATATGAGCGTTATCGATTATTAAAAAAGTTAAATGATGTTTTTTAGGTAGAATCAACTGGTGCTTAGAATCAAAATTCAAAATTGACTTGTGAAGTCGTCCTCCTACTCGTAAATTATTGTCTTTGTCAAGAAAGGGATTTAAACGTCTGAGTTTATTTGAAGGATATTTTCCCTGTGAAATATTTTTTATGTCCTCATAAAAACAAAATAATTGAACTCTGTGAATTAATTTCATTAAAGAAAACTCATACTCGGACACCGTAATAAAATCAGGATAGGATTTTTTTCTTCGCTTACAATTATTGTAAAAACGAAATATTCGAGCTGTAATTCTAACAAGTTTACCTAACGTGGAAAAGCGTGATATGTATTCCACGTCCTCCGGTTGTGTTATTACTGAATTCAGCATTACTGTTAAATTACGTCTTTCCTCCGTAGTATTAGGAATGTTTTTGTTCGTGGGCCAGTAAGACGGCTCTCGGGCAAGCCACGGCGGGCCATTAAACCACATTTCATTATTTAGAAATGTTTCAGGAAGCATCCCACGAGATGGAGCATCTGCTGGGTTATCCTCAGATGGAACGTGACGCCAGCACCTTGCAGGAAGTCGTGAGAGTATCTCGCTCGTTCGATTAGACACGAAAGTTTTCCATTCATGAGGTGGTGATCGAAGCCACGCTAACACAATAGAAGAATCTGACCATGCGTATATATCTTCGCAGTTCACACGATCTTTATAAATACATAGCACCCTCTCACACAGCTGAGACAATAATACCGCCGCACATAACTCTAAGCGTGGTATCGTCAAAACCGGTTTGATAGGCGCCACGCGAGTTTTTGCAATTAAAAGAAAGCATCTAACATTACGTTGTAAGTCCGTAAGACGTAGGTAAATGCTAGCAGCATATGCTTTCTCGGATGCGTCCGAAAACCCATGAATTTGGACAGCATATGTATTTGGCAAAACATAACGTGGAATTTCTAATTGCGATAAGAGTGGCAACTCATTGATAAAGGTCGACCACGCGTTTGCTATATTCACGGGCAGTGGGTCGTCCCAGCCAACTTTTGATAACCATAATAATTGTATTAAATGTTTGGCATATAAAGTGACAGGAGCGAGCCAACCCATGGGATCATAAATTTTCGCTATTTGAGAGAGAATCGCACGTTTTGTTATTTTATCGGTTCCTACTTGAACAGAAAATGAAAAGACGTCAAGCTTTGGGTTCCACTGCAGACCAAGGACTTTTATTTGCATATCATTTTCCATGGAAGCGAAGGATATGTTGTCCTGCCGCTCACCGTGAAGTCTTGGCGTCTGAACTGCCGCGAGTATCGCGGGCGAGTTGCTGCACCACTTTCGCAGTTCGAATCCCGCTGATTGACAAATACCAATTAATTGTTGTTGTAAAACTAAAGCACGTGACTCGTCACTTTCTCCCGTGACTACGTCATCAACAAACACTTGGTCCCTCAGGACCTCCGAGGCTAACGGGAACCGCGTCTGCTCATCGACAGCTAGCTGTCGTATCGTGCGTAGTGCTAAATATGGTGAAGAACTAATGCCGAAAGTAACTGTTCGGAGTCGATAGTCGCGTACGGGTTCATTTAATGATGACCGCCATAAGATTCGTTGAAAATCGCGATCCGACTCGCGTATTAAAATGCTTCGGTACATTTGTTTTATATCTGCCGTGAAAGCAATAGAATTTAATCTAAATTTTAGTAAAACATCGACTATGTCTTGATGCAATTTAGGACCGACTAACAATATGTCATTCAAAGACTTTCCATTGGAAGTTTTGCAACCTGCATCAAAAACAACGCGCGTTCGAGTAGTAGTACTCGATTCTTTGACCACGCAGTGGTGCGGTATGTAATACGAATTGTCCGGGACCAGGGACGGAGTGTGAACTAACTCCATGTGCTCAAGATCATCGTATTCTTTTAAACACGTGTGATAGTCCATTTTTAACAAATGATTACGTTCTAAACGATATTCTAATTTATTTAATCTAGATAAAGCTATACTCCGGGATTCACCTAAGGATGGGGAATCCGGTCTAAGCGGAAGGGGGACTATGTATCGTCCGGTTTTGTCACGAGTATGTGAGCTAACAAATAACGATTCGCACAAAGTTTCATCTGGAGTGAACTCTTTCCTTTCAGGCAACGACTCCAATTCCCAAAATTTTGTTAGTTCCATGTCATCGTAGGATGAGCTAAAACTTGAATGATAAACTTGCATTCCTGTAGTAACAGGGGAAGAATTGTGATTGAAAGAAAGACTACCTAACAATAGATAACCGAAGATGCTATTTATAGCTATCGGCGAACCAGGTAGTCCCGTAATCACATTGCCTAATAATATTTGGGACAGTATGTCCGCACCTAAAAGCATTTCCACTGGTTGTGGAGTATGAAAATTGGGATCAGCTAATGTAATATTCTGTATATGAAGCCATTCCGTGAAAGGTAAAGAAACACTTGGCATATTTTGTAAAACAATCTTTGGTAAAATAAATGCTTCAACCGGGATCGAAGGCTGATCCCCATTACGAGGGGTAACGCAGAACGTTACGACGCCATTCGGGTATACAGGCCTATTATCACCCACACCGAACACCGGAACGTTAGTATATTTACGCGCTAAATTTAAACGCTGCGCGCAAGCCTCTGTGATAAATGTCGCCTGACTACCACTATCTACAATACATCGAACGATGTGCTTAATACGCGGAGTCACATATACATGGATGAGCGCTGTGGCTAACAAAACTGTACCCCGAACACACGATGCAGTAGACTGTGCGTGATTCACCGCGGTCATGACGTGTTGAGCGGCTACGTCAGATTGAGATGTATCGTTGCGCGAGAGAGATGCAGAACTACTTTCTGTCATACCACTATTTACTGTAACTGACAAACGATGAGAATCAAAATGAAGCAAAGTGTGATGTCTTTTTTGACACGAGCGACACACAAAATTGGACTTGCATTGTTTCACATCATGACCGACATTTAAACAATTAAAACAAACGTTTTTATTTTGAATGAAAGAATATCTATCACGCGGAGATAAATTTAGAAATTTGCTGCATTTATTTAACGTATGCTGAGCCTCACAACATAAACATATATTGTTCTTCGTGTTTTTATTTCTTAAGGGAACGTCATGAATGACGCTAGCGGCAAATGAACGTCGCGTACCTAAGGTGGCTTCGCTTGACTTAGAAACAACACGCGATGCATTTTGCGGTAATGTTCGAGAACTACCCCCATGTGCGACCATTTTATCATTTGTATTTAAACTAACTGAATTTGAGTTTGAAAACTGGCATGCAGATAACTCACGTTCTAAGAAGTTTATTAACGTGTCAATGTCTGGAATATCGCATGGTTTTATTAGAGATAACTCGAACCTCTTACGTATTGAGGGTGGTATTTTACGCAGTAGGATGTTCAATAATAAAAAACTCCATTGTTTCGTGGGCAATGGCATAACTTCCAACGCTTTTATATTTTCTTGATACACGTTCAGTAAATTACGCAAAGTAAGAATGTTTCTTTCGGAACAAGGTTCGATATCGAGTATTTTGTCGATATGTTTCACTGCGATCACCCGTTTATTATCATACCGTGAAATTAAAATGTTCAAAGCCACAAAGTAATTGTCCTCAGTTATCGGTAGTGACTTTATTAAATTATACGGCTCATTTTTTAAAGTTAAAAGTAAGTAACGGAATTTCTCCGTGTTGGTGAAGGCATCACTGTCGTGCACTAACGAACGAAATAAATCATAAAACGGGGGCCACTCTGTAGGTTCCCCGTTGAAACACGGCATAGGCAAAGTGGGTAGTTTGTTTGCGCAACCACCGCTATGAGCATTAAACGAAGAATTTAAAATTGAAGGTCGACTCATTCGTCTACTCTCTTCATCTGATTTTTTCAAACTATTCATATGAGCAATTATGGCGTAGTAACAGTCATTAAAATCACCACGAATTTTAAGCTGTTCATCTTTATCGAAACATTTTGTTTTTATAAGAACTTTTTCAATTTTGGATTGTAATTTTGAGAATTTTCTGTGTTGAGAAGTTAAGTCTATAACACGAGATCTAAATTGTTGTTCATTTATTTGAGCAACTTGTAATGTACGTTTGATATCCTCAAGAATTATTTCGCGTTCAAACAAATCTTGTTCGATATCCGCCATGATGGCTACGAAGCAGCGCGAGTTAATGGCGGTTATCGTGAATTTTATTTTATTACAAATAAAAAATGAATACTAACTCAAGACAACACAAGGTCACGCTAAGCAATTCGGTTCGAATGGACCAAAAAAATATGTACAGTAAGGAACGAAATAAGTCTGAAGACTTACCGGTTCACCTTCCTTCCACTGCCTCGCGCTCCCTGGGCTCAGCGTCGTTTCCGGAGGTGGGACCGTCTGTCCCTTGACTGGTACACGATGAACAATTGTCGCTGGTTCTAATGGTTACGCGTGACTTGCGTTGGGTAATTTTTGTTGTTTGTAATAAAAGAATGTCTGTCGCGGAACGCGTGTGTTAAGTTACTATGTGACGGCGATCTCAGCCCGTAGGCTGGGAGGGGTTGCTCAGCAAGCTTCTGGTTGGCTAGCCGGCCGTCCACAGGCGAGATCGAACCTTACTGTACCTAGGTTAAGATTTGTGTTGTCTTGAAGATGTATTGCCTAATACTCGATATTAATAAAAATACAGAAACACGAAAAATCTGTTTCAGTACGAAACACACCTAAAAAACACTAGTCAAAGGTAACAAAGATGCTACTTTGAAATATACTATATAATACTTTTTTTAAACATAATTTAAAGTAATAACCAAACGTCCATCAAAAGCCACCGAAACTCAATAATAATTGCCTCTGCAAGGGTCTTTGTGTAATTTCGTTGGACACGTTAACACCAACATCGCTATCTTGAATATTCCTGCTGTAAATTCTACAAGATAATTGTGCAGTGACACGGCCGCTGCTTACTACCTTATCTATATATTAATACGTGAAGCAAAAAAATTGTATCCCTTTTTACGAAAATTGCGCGGACGGAGGAGTATGAAATTTTCCACACTTATAGAGAATATAGAGAAGAAGTGCACAATACTAATATTTTTTTTAAATAATGCATAAAATATACATTAAATCAATAAAGAAAACATTATACACACTACATACCATGTATTTGACGCACACACGCATGCATACTATTTATTGTCAAACTTTTGTTCTTGACGTCTGTTGTCAAATTGAGAATACATTAAATATTGTTTGCCTTTGTTAATATTTTTAAAGTGTAGTCTTGACGAAATTTGAGATTAACGAGGATTATACAATTATAATAGTGTACAAATTTACAATTTCAATTAATTATAGTCGAATTTCGACTACTGCGGGACCTCTAGTCATAATAAATTTCAGCCTAATACGAATTAGTTGACGCCAAATATGTACTAAACGTTTGCCTAAATGTGTTTTAGCACGCTTCTAGGTAATATCACTACACTTATTGACGCACTGCACGAATATTCTGAATTCAATACGAACTAGAGTAGATTTTAGTTTTATGAAAATAAAATCCCAAGCAATCAAATTTCAACCGGTGTTCAATGAATAATTTGCTAATTGGCCAAACGAAAGTTTTCAATAATTTGAAACTAATCTCTGATGACTAGATTGAGTTGGCTAACATTAGAATTGATTAATAGCAATTAATTTGCAATATGACAAGTAATTGCGTTAATTTATACTATCATTAGTTCGAAATACATATCTTAGCAAATTCTCAACAATACGTTGCTTTTGAAGCAATTTACGTCTATAGATCAAAGTCAAGGAGATGTTCAGTATTTATCAGATATACACACATGATTTAATCGAACCATTCCGATGAAAATCAACTACAATACAAAAGATACATAATATGTAATCCCTAAATACTCAATTTAATATTAACGAGTGTGAGATAATATATACTATGCGTGTGGGTGTTGTGTTGTGTTGTGTACCTTTGTTTTTATTCAACTTTGCTTGTTTTTGTTTTTGGTGTTTACTTTTTGTTTATTATTATATTATATTCAAATTAGAATATTAAATTGTTCTTACAACATAATTTTTTTTTTGGTTAATTTCATATTATGTATATTAGGTCTTTACCAACGAAATTGTTGTTTAGTATGTTGAAAAGTTTACGAACATTTTTTTATTTCTATCAATTAAAATATCCAATCGTGATATTGTAGCGGTAAGAGGGCGTGTTTCGATCACAGCCATAATTTTTCAATGCTCGTCTTGAAAAAGGCGTACGGGAGTCAACAAATCTTCCAAAGGTACTTTTTCCGTGTCTCGGGCATCGTTGCCCAGAAGTTGTCTAAGCTTTGAAAAGGAGAATTCTGTCAGTGCAAGGTCTGGTGAGTACGATGGAGGGCGCAAAACTTCGAACCCTAACTCTTATAGCTCAGATATCGTTTGTTTGTTATGAAGTCGAGCGTTGTTGTGCAAGGACGAACGATTAACCAAGGATGGCTTGCCAGGAGTTTCTCAATCATTGTGTCCAGTTTCTCATAGAACGCATCTGCAGTAATGCATTAATGCTGGTGCAATTTGGTAAGAAGCTACTAAAATTTGCTTTTTGAGTGTTGATAAAGAAGAATCATATTCATATTTTTCGAATAAATAAAGCCTACCACCACAAATAAAAATCTAAAAACGTTTTTTGTTGAAGCTTTAAATGAAAATGGTGTATCATTCCAAATCTAATTTGTATCCAGTGGTTTACTGTAAATGAGACCCGCATTTGGAGCATAATAAAAAAGGTTAAACATCACAATGGAAGGGAATTGTACATTATTTTTAATTCTACGGAGATCGTAATATTTAAATATCCGTACACTTTTATTCTAAAATTAGCATTAATGTTCAATCCTTATATGTTTGCGGTCATTAGCTTAATTCTAATGAATTCCAGTTGTAATTCATGTCTTGGAAAAAAGGTTCAACGTAAAATTTCATAGCTTCAGTCTGCGGCTACGAATACCTACATTCAATATTCATGATTTCAGTTTACTTTGAAAGTTCGATTAAGTGATTTCAAATTATGTTTTAATTCAGTTCGTGCAGATTTAGTGCGAAAAGATTCTTAATAAATCTCGAAATACTTCGTTAGGCTTCAACATGATGATATTAATTATAGCATTAATATTGAAATCCATGCTTCAACCTCATCTCAAAATGGCGGTAGTAGGCCGAGAGATGGTCTATCCATTTAAAGCAAGAAAAGTCTAGGAATGAAGACTCTCCTATATCCTATCGAAGAATAGACTAATACACTATCATTTTGTAAATTATACTATGTAACAGTTTTCAACATGTTTATGTTTAAAGTTACATTTTCCAGATCTCAAATTTGTTTCTACATTTTGTTTTCCTAAGCACTTTCCAAAGGACTTATTTAAACAATGATATTTATTTCAAGAGCAAGATACGCCGCTATGAATTGACTGATTCAGGTATACCTTATATCCAATCTGCTAAAAGCTATCAATATTTCCAACGATTAATGTAGTGGCCAAGCCCTGTTATTTTTGGAGAACGTTATGATTGTAGTGTAAATGTCATTCTATCGACCTAATCGTGATATCTGTGAGCAATACTTTTAAATACAACCCATCTCTTACGTCACATTTTATTGTAGTTACTTTTGTTGGAGTTTAGCTTGTACTATTAATATTATATTATATATATTTATTTATTTTTTCGGGCCGGGGGCCGATCCTCCTACGAGGTCCCCGCGCCTAGGGGGCGCGCGGGGTATGTGAGACTCAACGATCTGCAGGTGTTGAGAGCAGATCGCGGGCCCAAGGATTTTAGGGCCCACCCACTAAACGACTCCCCTGCACTCTTACACCCGACGTCCGATCTCCGTCCGGGGTCAGAACCCGTTCAGAGTAGGGGGGTTCCCGCGGTCAACACTACAACCAGACACGCGGCGCCACCCCGAGGACGCCCGACCGACGGGTCGTCGAGGCGATAGTCGACGACCAACGACGTCGGTCTCCGCGGTACGGCGGCCCTACCAGGCCGCCCGGGCGGTGCCGCTGGTGTTCCGGGATACCCCGCTGGGCCAGAACCAGCCTGCCGGGTCGGAACGCGATACACCGCCGACCGGGTATTAATATTTTCCCTGCATTAAGAAATATATAATTCTAAAAGTACTGCGCATTTTTATTAAATTTACTAACCTGATTCGCATGATATTCGTAATTGTGGAACGAAAAGCAATTTTGTAAGTTCTTCAGTATCTCCTTCTGTATCTTTCAGCCTACAGATATCTACTACTGGAGAAATGCTTTTTCAAAGCCTCGCCACAGCAACCGATCCTGCACTGCCTGCATTCAGCAGATTCCCGCGGGCTCTAACAATTTTTTTTAATTTTTTTATTTTGCTTAGTTGGGGGGAAGAGCTCACAGCCCACCTTGTGTTAAGTGGCTACTGGGGCCCATAGACATCTACAAGGAAAATGCGCCTCCCACTTTGAGATATAGGTTCTAAGGTCTCAAGCACGGAATAGATAAATAAGGTTGGAATGGTAATGTAGGCGGGGCAAGCGTGCCACAGTTATGATAGAACAAACATAACTCGACCGATTCTTTCATTCACCGCGTTTAGTGCGCTTCGGAATACTTGGGCGAACAGATCTCCGCTTTATAGTGCCGTGTTGTGCAATTATAACTTGTAAAACAAAAAATCAGACCTCAAGTATAGAGCGAGGAGGTATATCTTTCGATCGGTAAGTCGAAATTACCATTTAATTACAATATTATTTGTCTAAAACATAAAAATATACTGAGCATTATGAAATTCCAAACATTAACAATATTATTGCAACAAGTTATAAATGACATACATTGCGCGATGTGTACTCGCCCAATGAACGCAATGACCAAGTCAGCTTCCAATGTACTACATGCATTGCGTTCTCTACACTTCAATCTTTGAAATTTCGGCCTTTGCCCTGATTGGCCGTTGCAGTTTGTCGATAGTGAGGTGACCATGTGGTGAAATAAAATCATCGACAGAATTCTCGACTATATTTACATTTGACATGGATAATTTTTGCATTATTTTATATTTAATTAATGATACCTAGTATATTCTTAGTGAGACGTATTTTGAGTAAAATAAATATGTATTATTATTATTGAATTATTATCATTGAATTAATGTGAAGGTATAATATAAAGGGACATGTAGACCTCTCATTTACGGGTATTTACTATATTGTATAAGACGTATTAAAATCTAAGTAAAATGCTATTTGACTTATGCAGTAAATTAAAAATTTTAGGTTTCCTAAAGAACCTAACGCCAGGGAACAATGGATTGACGTGACAGGTAGAGGAAACTGGAGACAAAGACGAGTACTATTTGCTCTAAACATTTTACTGAAAATTATTTTACCATAAAAAAATCAGAATACACTTAGTTTTGAAAAATTCATTCGCAGTTAATAGCAAGCGCCAACTGCTTAACAAATAAGTTTTATTCCAGGGACAGTGACTATTTGTAATTAATAAAAGTAAAATAGTTTTCATTTTCAATATTTATTTCATGTTTCATTTTCTCCATTCATTCATCAGATAATTTATCGATAAAGAATATCGATTTTATCAAGCACTAGTGTGTATGAAAATTTTTATTGTCTTTTTGCGTGTGTGAGTGTGTATGCCTACGGGTGTTTTGTGCTAGTTTGCGAACGAATATCTGTCCTGAGATTTATGTGTGGGTGTTTTTGTTGTGTGCGAAATGCTTGTAATCACAGTATGTGTATGTGTAGAAATTAAAATAGTGGGGATGAAGCGGCGACACTGGTTCTCATACAAAATTAGAGCAAAGGCCTTTCCAACCTTATTTATCTATTCCGTGGTCTCAAGTATAGTTACAACCGCTGCCCCACCCTTCAAACCGAAACGCATTACTACTTCACGGCAAAAATAGGATAGGTGGTGCGACAACTGCTTAGTCTTTCCTTTAAAAAAAAAAAGAAAAAAACTAGTGTCTCAGTTAAAAGAATATATATTACAAAAAAAAAACAGGCAGTTGAGCACACAAATTTGTAGGGTGTGGTTGTACGGCCGATCTGACTCTCCCTCTGTAGGTTACCCTCCTGAATTCCGGCAGCCAACGGACGTGGGTTGACCCGCTGAAGCACCACGTCTGGACTCCTGGAGGTTTCCTGGGCTGGCTAGATCACCAGGGTACGGGTTACTGTGCGGAGATGACCTTTTCAGCACAGACGCAGATTATCAAGCGAAGCAAGAAGCGTGAAAGGCAGCAAGGCATGAACCCTGGAAGCGATAAGACCAACTTCACGAACTGGTTTATCTACCTTCCGATCTGGTTGACCAACGAGAACTCGAGCAAGGTACCCACATCTTGTGGCGAGATTATCGTGGTAGTGGACAACCAGAACGGAGTAAATTCACAATAAAAAATGAAAGCAAAAAAAAAACAAGTGAAATATAGCTGTGCATAATTAGCAAAAAAATAGAAAAGAAGTAATGCGTTAAAAAATAATAATATGCCATTTCCAACTCACCCTAAAAGCGGGGTCGAATCCGTTTATTTTAATCGTGTTAATATTAAACAGCACACGATATTGCTGTACTAAATATATTTTTTAAATAAATTATTTGTAGGTAAGTCGTCTAGGTTTGAAAACGAACTTTAACTGAACTCGAATACAAACGTAAGACTAATAAGGAAGTCTAGTGACGACTGCCGGCGGCTGCGCAGTGTCTGCGCCAGCCGAACCTACGTCTCGGGGGGAGGTGGGAACTATTGTTCTCACCTCAGCGGTACAGTCGATAAAATAACTGCTTTGAACATTAATACTTTTGTTTTAAGGTTTTTTTTTATCTTTTTATTTTGCAGACAATTTCAGTTGTAACATTACGTTACAGTGGTGGTACCTACCCGCGTGGACTCATAAGAGGTCCTACCACCAGTAATTACACAAATTATAATTTTGCGGGCTTGATTTTTATTACACGATGTTATTCCTTCACTTTGACTGTGCGTGCGAGCGCAATATTAATCTCCGTAATCACTACTCTGTAGACGGCATTATCTGAAGTTGTTTTGAAATCTTCGCGGCCTGAAGGATAAGACGCCCGGTATTTTCATATTAAGCGATGGGACTATGCCGTTGTTTACGTCTCGCAGGCAACAATTTTTTTTATAAAAAATATAACATTTGACACATCGTCACGAATGACTGGAAGTCGATGACGATAAAACATCGTTTAATAAAGACTTACCACCGATCTGCATTTTTACCGTTGGTATTACGAACTTATTTAGCTATTTTGCCGAAAAGTATTATTTTTTTACAATTGAAACATAGACCTAAATTCTAAACGTAGGTGGCGGAAACCAATATATACTTATGGCCTCCGGTAACAAAAATCTTAAATCTAAGTCTTTTGATAAGTAAAACAAGTGTTACGTAATAATGATGTTAATTTTAATTGTTCAATTCGATATTTACAGTCTAGTTGATGAGCGTGAGTGAGCGGTGAGCTACTATGAGTGAGTATTCAACTGTCCTACCTATTTTTAAAATATGCTACGATATATTAAATCACATTAAACTGATATAGGACCTTGACCTTTACGATTCGACGTTTAATTTGGAAATTTCACACAGACCCTTCTCATAAAACTCCCGCGTGGTAGCACGGGGTCCTGAAAAAACGATGCTCAGTAAATACGCAATATTCGACAAATAGTTTTGGGGCTTGCCTTATCTCAATATCGGTTCTGTTTACGATACAACACGAGAGTGGATGTTAAACAATATTAATGGAATTGCGTAACACAGATAAAAGGTAGATAATGGAACGAATATATATAGGTAAATCAGCCTTTTCATAATAATACTAGGCTGATATTAATGATTTTGTTTTCCACAGAGAGGCAAGTGCATTGGTATTGCTGGGTGCTGAGGAGCACTCTTTTCGGGCGGATAATTTTCGCGAGTATGCCGGTCGTTCTACTGTTTGACTAGTATTCATCGTCGAGCGAATTATAATGTTGGGCCTCGATTTAGTGTCCAATACACCCCAGACTAAGTAGTTAAACGGACCATGGATAGCGCTAATCGAAGAACCTTGGTGACGAGCAGGGGCAGGGCGGCGGAGAGATTACTGGTGGTAGGACCTCTTGTGAGTCCGCGCGGGTGGGTACCACCACCGTGCCTATTTCTGCCGTGAAGCAGTAATGCGTTTCGGTTTGAAGGGTGGGGCAGCCGTTGTAACTATACTTGAGACCTTAGAACTTATATCTCAAGGTGAGTGGCGCATTAACGTTGTGGATGTCTATGGGCTCCAGTAACCACTTAACACCAGGTGGGCTGTGAGCTCGTCCGTCCATCTAAGCAATAAAAAATAAAAAAAGAGATTGGCGACGAGTGCGACATGCGTCAGCTTGCCCTCGGTAACCCTCCGTGAGTGCTGTCTATTCCGACGTTAAGGCGGAAGTTTTATATTGGCAGATTCAACTCCGACATGGGCCACCTATCGTTTCACTGCGTAGGCGGAGGTCTGGCAATTCCACTTGGAAATGACTGGCTAAAAGCAAACCACTTGCGATCCATATCTCGCATGTCTGAGAAAATCGAAAATATCCCCTACGTCCGGATTACTATCATATTTTCCTGAATTACAGCTTTGCCACGTTCCGTCAGGCGTCAAAGCTCATCTCTCCGAGCGCCTAATGATTCGAGACTATCAGTTATAATAAGATCATGTATTGCGTCAACGGACTGCTTTTGCCGCCATTGGACATGATCGTGTGTTTTGGTGACGGGATTTTGCTCTAGCAAGCCCGCAATACGGAAAAAAATTTGAATGTGTAATTCATTAATATTTTTATAAAATATTTTTTTACTTTTAATTCACTAAATAAAAATTAAATAACGTAAACTTTTTCACATCAATCTCGACACGAATCATTAAGCCTGATGTCATATGTGGCTAATCAATATTGTATGATTGATGCTTAGCTCATCGTTTATTTTGCCCTTAAATGACACTGGCTTTGTTTTGGACCACGAAAAAATTCTTGGCCATCCTTTTACACATCAGATTATGAATTAAACCTATGCTTTAGATGCGGTATATTAGGAATTAAACCTATGCTTTAGAGCTTGGTTTTTCCTGTTATATAGACTGTTCCTGTTATATAGATAGACCTCGATACGCTGTTATGGTTAATGAATTTCAAAACAAATAAAGATTTTTTGGCAATCGTGGTCCAATAAATCTGTATAACTCTTTTACTCTTTTTCTCTTAAAAAATTATTTGATGGAGTACCATCAAATATTTTTTTTTGCTGCGTGGGCGAGCTCGCGTCCCACCTGATTTTTTTCGGTTACTGAACCCCAAAGACATCTACAACGTAAATGCCGCCATCTGCCTTGAGATATGATTTCTAAGGTCTCTGTTCATACAATACAACGGCTGCCCCATCCTTCAAACCGATACGCATTACTGCTTCATGGCAGAAATGGGCAGGGTGGTGGTACCTACCCGTGCGTACTCACAAGACCTCTTACCACCAGTGTGCGTTGTGTAAGCGTAATTGTTTGATTGTGAATCCTTACGAAAATAGGAAGTGCCCTAGTGAGGGACGTATGTATCTCGAAACATTTAGTCTCTGTTGTTATCAAAGGATTATTTGGATTAAGCCCAATAAAAAATGAGAGGTTAGTATAGTCCTGATAATTCAGTTGTATTGTAAAACGAAGTTAGTTTCATACATTTTAATTTATTAATATAACATGCACTTTTTAACCTAAATAAAGTGATAACCGAACACATAAGGCGTAAACTCTTAAGATTTCGTTCTGTTCGCTAATGGTTTCTTTTCTATTTTTAATACGCTTTTATTAGCTTCAGACGTAGTTTGATGTATGTTTGTAACGGAATCTTTGAACATGATTTTGACTGCCTTCAAAACGTCGGATTAACTCGAAATTTGGTGTACTTATTAAGGACAGATGAGAATTCAATATTACAAAGAAATTCAACTAAAAAATGAAAAATAAATAATAGTTTACAAAAACTAACAAAATACGCTTTTCCAACTAAGAAATAGAGAAGAAATTTTAATAAATTTGAATTAAAAATAGTGTAAGAAAAAATGATTTTATTGTAAAAAAAGCGTGGGGTGCATGGCATCAGCAGTTATAAATATTTTCTGAACAGATACGAGTATGAGTAGAAGGGTTATTTTGACAATATCCTGAAAAGCACCCCATGCTCTTTTACAATAAAATCATTTTCTTACACTATTTTTAATTAAAATTTATTAAAATTTATTTTCTATTTTTTGTTGGATTTTCTATAAAAGCGTATATTGTTAGTTTTTTTAAACTACTTTTTAATGTGGATATTGGTTTAATATCATTAACAGTCGCAATCTGAGATATAGCTTAGATCAACGTTCAAGATATTTCATGAGATAATTTAGTTATCGTATCCTCAAATAAACAAGTCTCTCCTTATCCTATTACACTAAGTTAAGTCATAGAGCTGCACGTACGTGATCCTAATAAACGAGGAGCTTCATTCCTCATTAGTGTATCTCAAAATAATATTTTTATATAAATTCGTACCTAAATGCATTCCATATACAAACATAACGTAGATTTAATATATATTCATAAGTTGAAGTCGATGTATTTTTTTAAATATATACTAAACTATATAACGCGTAGCGTATTAAATTTACATATCAATAGGGTTATTTTCTGTGTTTTACATCATTTGAATATCATATGAGACGATGAATCTTAAATGGTTTCTTTATAATATTGGGAGTCCATTTTTAAATAGCTATATAAAAGCGTTAAGCAAAAGATATTCACAAAATTTGAACAATAACTACTGACGTGTTTTGTAAATTGATGGAAGACAAAATAAAGGTTAGTGGCTATTAACTTGGCTCAGTTAAATTTAACAACTCATCGCTGAATGATACGATTTTAACTTTTGTTTTCACATGTATTCATTCCCCTTCGTGACATAAGTAGCTTTTATTTTTTAGCTAAAATGGGCTGAAGCGTTACGTAAGCTCCCCAAAACCGATCGAATCTCCTATCGCGTGGGCACAACGGATGTCCCACCCTTCGAACTGGATTAACATCAATAGATAGAATCGCGGTATCAACTTGTATGAACTGGGTAGAGGAGTTGAGATTCCATAGAAATCACAACGAGAATCTCGCTACGTAACTAAAGACAACAGGTCAAAAATTCACTTCTTTTGTATCACTTTCTCATATTTCGCGTTAGAAACATGTAGATTTGTGGCACTTAGTTACTTAAGATGACAATTTACCTGAAGCTATGCGTATTACAATATTTTAATGTGTAAATTATGTATTTCTTTTATCAAATTATTCTGAAAGCCGTAAAAGACAATTTCAGAATCAAATTATATTTAAATATGAAATTATAAATAGGCGGGCTACCTTCAATGGAGCGATTAACTTTATTTATTAACGGTAATCTATCAAAACGTGCCACGTCGCTATAGTGAATGTACTTCTGCGGGTGACCAATTTCACGGGAAGAATGACATGATAAAATCAACTTATATTTCGACTTTTTTATACTTACTTTCGAACTTATATGAGAAGAAGATTCACATTTTAGAGATCCGTTGTATTGTCATAGTATATACAAGTACTTTTTCCACATTCGATTAGGAAACATAAACTTGAAGAGTGTGTCTAATATTAAAAAGAGGAAAGATTTGTTTTTTTGTTTGTATTGAATTGGCTCCGAAACTACTGAACCGATTTAAAAAATTCTTTCACTGTTGCAAAGCTACGCTATCCCCGGGTGACATAGGCTACATTTATTATATTCTCAAAAAAATTAGGGACCACTACTGAAACTCAAATAATGTAACCCAATGTGTAAAAAAATACCTAAAATTCTTTACATCGGGTGCGCTACTACCCAAGCGAAGCCGGGGGAAGGCCCCTAGTTTAATTATAACTTTCCTTTTGATTCGTGTATTCCATATTCCATACAAACAAGCCTATATAACAGAGACGCTTTAGATAAATACCTAACAGACATTGTAGCTGATTTAAAATTCTTCCTGGCTGAAATCGTATTATTTCACAGCTTTGTCACTCTTCAACATGGAGCTCATGACTGCTTCATCTCAGATAGATGATGGCACCTATCCATGCAAACTCAACCTTTCCACGAATTACGGAAATTTATAAACATTGCAGTTTTGTTTTTTTAAGTGCTCTGAGGAATTGTTCGAGATGATGCCGGCATCTCGTTTTTACCATCGCACCGCCCGCCACCGGAGTAGAGTTCGTCCATACTACCTGGAGCCACTGCGGTCATCAACAGTGCGTTTCCAGAGATCTTTTTTGCCACGTACCGTCCGGCTATGGAATGAGCTTCCCTCCACGGTGTTTCCCGAGCGCTATGACATGTCCTTCTTCAAACGAGGCTTGTGGAGAGTATTAAGCGGTAGGCAGCGGCTTGGCTCTGCCCCTGGCATTGCTGAAGTCCATGGGTGACAGTAACCACTCACCATCAGGTGGGCCGTATGCTCGTCTGCCTACAAGGGCAATTAAAAAAAAAAAAAAAAAACGATGTTGTTTCATCAAAACTACGTTCGTGAACATGTGTTAGGTAAAATGATTCTTTAGAAATATTTACATTTATTTTGATTCCACAATTTTGTATTTCTAATAATATTCCTATTGATATTTATTGCCCAGTGGCGTTGCTTATAATAATTACAACATGCTTCTTGTCGTATAACAAATTATTAGACCATTTTTACCGGTTTTCATTTTAATGGTTGTAAAAAAGGGCTTCATGTGATTGCGTACCAACACTCTTCCAATTTGTTCCGTGAAAAAGTAATGCGTTTTGCTTTGAAAGGTGAAGCAGCAATTGTATTATAAAACTGAGAGTCATAGCTCATATCTCAAGACAGCATTTAGGTTGCTGATGTCTATGGGTTCCGGTAACCACTTAGCACCGATGGGTCGCGAACTTGTCCATCTATCTAAGCAACAAAAAAAAAACAAAAATTAACTTATATTTTTTGAAACTTGAATTATCTTTTAGAACCATATATTATAGTAATCAATAAAAAAATATTCGTTTAAAGAATCTTATTGATTTTATTAAATACAATTAAAGAAAGCATGTAGTCATCAACACCATTAATTCTAGATATTGACAGCAAGAATGTTTGTTTGATTGTTTTGAAAACATAAACAGATAATTCAAGGCATGTAGATAAGAATATGTGGCGACACAAAACGATTTTATCAGTATTCAGTTGTTTTATATAATAGTAATGTAAAAATGAAAGTCTATTTCCATGAGCGCATATTGTATATTTGATACTTTAAATACGTTCTAATGTTAAAATACCCGACTTTATCAATAAGGATATTTGTAATATGTCTCTGCGTGTAAAATTACTGTATACATGTTGCATTATTGTACGTATATCGTTCACCGTTTTTTTTTCCCTACCTATGCTGATAGCCTTGAGAGGCTATTTCAGCTTCATCCTAACGTTAGTAGGTGAGCTCGCGGGGCTCAACCGGAGAGTTGCTAACACTGACCCTAGCAAGAGCAGTGCTTCGCTGAATCTACCACCGGATCGGAAACGCGACCCACTGAGAAGATCCGGCGAGAAACTCAGTGGGCTGTGTCTATGGGTTAGTTCGCTCGTCGAGCCCTTCGTCGCAAGCGACGGGTTCGACGAGGACGGTGACCGGTGCTTGTGGTGCCTAAAAGCACCGTTAATGGATCAGGAGGATCCGTAATGACGTGCTTTGGGCGACGTCGACGGTTTACCATTCGGTCTACTGGGTCGGGTATGTAATTTCCAGCGGCTACGATGAGAGGGTTCTCATGTCGTGCCGCCTTCTCAAAATGGCGCAGCGATGCCGACTGTAGATACTTACTAAGAGAGTCGAGCTCCAGGTCGTCGTGGAGATCCACATTCCTAAGGAACCAAGGCGCTCCGACGGCTATCCTGCAGAATCGTGATTGAATAACCTGAAGGGATTTCAAGTGGTTGCGGGCTGCGTGAGCGAACACTACGCTTGCATACGTCATGACGGGGCGTATGCAAGTTTTGTAGAGAGTTACCTTATTGCGGAGGGACAGTTTGCTTCGACTACAAAGCATTGGATAGAGTCGTCCTAGAATAAACGCGGCGCGGTCGCGTACCGTTTTTATATGGGGACGGAATGTCATCCCTCTGTCGAGGGTGACGCCTAGATATTTGACCTTCGAGACCCACGGAATGGGCTGGCCAAAGAGAGTGATGGGACTAACGGCGGAGGTGTTTGCGCGCCTACTACGGAGTGGGATGCTCGAAGTGATGTTCGGAGGGCGACCCCTTTTGAAGAGCACCGCTGCGCTTTTCGTGGGGTTGATGTCTATTCGCCACTTCCGGAACCACTGTCCCAGGGTGGCTACTGCGATCTGGAGTCGCCGATGAAGCAGCGACATCTTCCTACACGAGTAGTAGATAGCCGTGTCATCGGCGAAGAGCGCTAGATGGGTCTCCGGAGACCGGGGTATATCATTGATATACAAACTAAATAATAACGGGGAGAGCGCGGAGCCTTGCGGGACTCCGGCGGTCAGTTGACGGGGACGAGAACGAGTTCCCTCTACTCGATATCGAAACGAACGGTTCGACAAGAAGTCTCGTATGATGAGCACGAGTCTGTCTGGCACTCCCATGTTGTATAGTTTATAAATTAAACCGTTGTGCCAGACTTTGTCGAACGCCTTCGCGATGTCGAAGAAGAGGGCGCCGGTCGGGATTTGTTTACGCCTATTTAGTCCTATCAGAATGTGCTCCGTGAGGCGGTGCACTTGTTGTACGCACGAGTGTTTTGAGCGGAATCCGAACTGTTCGTCTATGAGAATTTTGTTCGCGGTAACAAAATTCCAGAGGCGTTTCCTAAGGAGCCGTTCGTAAATTTTTCCTATCGTCGAGAGGAGACTAATCGGACGGTAACTAGAAGTTTCGTTTGTCGGTTTGCCCGGCTTATGTATACCGATAACGTCCGCTTCTTTCCACACCGCGGGAAAGATGCAGTGCGTCATAGCGGCATTTAAAATTGTAGCCAACATTGCTATCAGTTGGACTGGCAAGAGTTTAAGCGCGCGGTTGTGGATGCCGTCGGAGCCGGGTGCCTTCCTAGGTTGTAGGTTGTGGATCGCGTCTCTAACTTCGTCGGTGGTAATGGGGGGTAACGCGTCCGAGGGCGGCAGGGAAGCTCTGCGCTCGACCTCCCTGTCGACTAACTCGGTGTGTTCGGGGTCCGCGTGTTGAGTGCTGGTGGTGCACTGCTCTTGCAGTGCATCGGCCAGCAGCTCAGCCTTGTCATCGTCATCGAATGCCGGTGGTTGGCCTGAAGGGCGTACGAGGGGAGGCATAGTGGCTATAGTTTCGGATTTGAGAGTCCTAGCTAGTCGCCAGTATGCTTGGTGGGAGGGCGCGAGTTGTTCTAAATAACTATGCCAATTATCGTTACGCGCGTCGCTTAAGCGGGAGTGGACTTCGCGTTGTAGACGACGCATCCGAATCCGGTTTGAATGCGTGGGAAGACGATCGTAGGCCCGGATTGCCGCGTTCCTAACTCTTAAGAGATTCCTAAGATCGGGGGACAGTCTGATGCGGTGGAAGCTGTCCTCCACATCGACTTCTTTAGAAGATCTAATGATCGCGGAAGATATGTGATCGGTAATGATGTTTATGGATTCGACGGTGTCCTCGGGGGATAGATTCGAATCCGGGCCGTAAGGGAGGATTGGCGGAGCGGTGTCGGCTAGGCACGTGCCCAGCTTATTCCAATCCACCATGGTCCTCGTAACAGTGACTGGGTTGTGGGGGCGACCGAGCTGCATAACGACAGGTCGGTGGTCCGAGTCGAGCTCTGACATTGCTTCGATGGAACGCAAGCGCAGAGTTACGTTCCTCAGCAGTGCCAGGTCTATAGTGCTCGGACGGAGCGCGATGTTATACGGATAACATGTTGGAGTTGGGGGACCGACTACTTCAAAGGTAAGGTCGTCTATAAACGCGTCGAGACGCCTACCATTTATGTTTGAACTGTGGCAGTTCCACCTAGTGTGGTGGCAATTTAAATCGCCTGCCAGGATGACGGAGTCTCCCATGCCGAACAGTGACTCGATGTCACTGCTCAGAAGGGGCTTGTCCGGGGGGAGATAAACGGATGCGATGACGATCGGCTGGTGTCCCGTCAGCGAGATACGGCACACTGACGCCTCGATATGTGAGAGCGAGGGAGTATCGAGAGGGACAACGTGCAGGGCCCGCCTATAGTAAATGGCAGTCCCGCCTTTGGAGGCGGTGAGTCTGTCATTCCTAACCATGACGTAATTCGCGACTTTCGGGTCGCGACGCGAGGGCTTCAGACAGGTTTCCTGCACTAATAGAATATCTACAAGATTATCGCGGAGGAATTCGAAAATTTGATCGCGTTGCCGCGCGAGTCCGTTAGCATTGTAGAATGCTAACGTAAGGGAATACGGTTTTTCTCTACCTTTTTGCGCCATTGATTACCGGTAAAGATTTTATAACGTACGCGACACGGACTCATAAACGTCCATGTGATCGAACGCGGCCGCGAGCCGCTGTTCGGGGGTTGTCGACCTACGGATAGCGTCAGCGAACGATCGCAGACGGTCGAAGTTCACCGCGGTGACGAAGTCGCGCACGAGCGCGAAGTCGTTGGCGGCAGAGGGTTGCGGGGGACGGAACGCGGGCGCGGGGCGAGGTGCGAGCAGGGGCTGAGGCGCGGGGCGTGTCGCGAGCGGGGGCGGGGGTGCGGTTTGTGTTCCCGCCTTCGTATACGGCAGCGGCTTTTTCCACGCTGAAACCGTGGGAACTGCAGCCGGCACGAAGGCAGGTTTCGGCACTGAGGGTGCCGAAGTCTTTGGGCCGACGGTTCGCGGAGCTGGGAGGGTTGAACGCTTGCGCGGAGCCCTAGGACATCCACGGTAGTTCGCGGGGTGCCCTTGCTTAAGGCATAGGACACAACTTGGGGGTTCGGTCGCGGTTTCCCTAACACGCGAGCAATCTAGTGTGGCGTGGTCGCCGAGGCACTTTACGCAGCGGGGGCGCGCGTGGCAATTACGAGCCGAGTGGCCGTAAAGCTGACATCTGTAGCACTGCCCGGGAGTGCCACGCTTGTGGGGGGCTTCGATTGAGATCCCGGATAGGCCGCAAATTGTCGTGAGACATGCGATCTTCTTTTTGGCCTCCGGGGTGGGTTCTAACGCCACGAGTATCATATTATAGGGCTGTTTGCCCCGCCCGCTGTGCATCCGGTGCACACTAACTATCGGGAGGGCCTGAGCGGTCAGATCCTCCTTTATGTAGTCGATGTCGAGTTCTTTAGGGACTCCGCGTATCACTACGCGGAGCTCGCGGTCCTCCTGAAGAGCATAGGTGTGGAAACCTATGTTCTCCTTTCGGAGGTATGCTGAGAGGGCCCTATGGTCGCCCGGCGTTGCGACCTTTATCTGAATCCCATGCGCGACGTTACGCGCATGGGTATAATTAATTTTATTTGCCTGAAGGGCCTGGGAAACGCGGTTCCACGCAGTTTTTTCCTGGAGAATCAGCGGGGGCGGGGCAGCTGCTTTAGGAGCGGGCGCGGGCTTGGGACGCGGCGGCGGGGTTACGCGGCGAGCGGAGTCCGACTCCGGTGTCACGACTACCTGCGGGCGGGAGGCGGTCGCGGATTTTGTCTGCTTCGTCGTGGAGCTCCGGGACTCCACGGCGCGAGTACGCTTTTTACCGCGCGTTACGGTTTGGAACCCATCCGAAGTTCCAGGCTGAGGGCTTGACGCGGATTCGAAATCCATCTCCGATTCGGTATCGGAGCCTGAACTCGAAACAATCGAGGTCGCGACGGACGATACGAGCGATGACGTAATCGACGCGGGCGCGGGGGTGGGGGTAGCGCTAGGCGCTTCGTGAGTCGCATCGTCGGAACGTGCGCTCGAACTTAACGCGGCGGGGGGCGCGCGGCGTGCCTCCGAGGCACGGTTGAAATACGCGGCGACGGACGCGGGGGGGGAGGGATTGCCACGAGAGGCCCTAAATGCTAAATATTCGGCCCTAATTGACGGGTACCTATCCCGGAGGAACCCGACAAGATCACTGTCACAAACACTTGCACTTTCTTCCATGTTTCTTCTTGCTTCTTGCCCGGGGGGGGCGGCCCCGGGACTTTTGTTGAACTCGCCGAAAGGCGAGGCCCCGGATAGGATAGGATTTGTAACCCCCCTGTGCTGCAGGACAGCAAGGAGCAGGGGGGGGGAATGCCTATGCCGTGAAAACGGCAATCGGCGGGGAAAAGGAAAGGAACCCGCTCGGGCTGTATAGTGCTACAGCAGGCAGAATCGCGAGCGGGGGTCTAGTCTTGAAAAAGACTGTTGTTTTTGGGAAGGGTTAGGAAATCGCTAGCCTGTGAGTGCCACAGGAAGCTGAACGTAGCGATTGGTTGCCTTGAAAAAGGCAGTTGGTAAGGGTGGGTTCGCGGTTACAAAACTTTAGCGCACAAAAATGGACCTCGATACGCAGATCGCAAGCGACCAACGGATCGGCACGTCCGCACTACCGAATTGTACGCACGATGTATTCACGGTCACTACACTGTCGAGCACAACTGTGAGTTCAGAGACGCGGCTCGCAAGCGGGCCACGGATCGGAAAGCACGTCCGCGCACGACCGAGTCGTGAGCGAGAATGGTTCACCGTGCAAGCTTACTTATTCCTTTTCGAAGTCATTGTTGTATAAAAGATAAGACTTCTTGATGTACTCGCATCAAGCGATACGCCTGTATCGGGATTCGAATACCGCTGGCAGGCATTGGATAAATCAAATAAAATACTTACCTGATATCTGTTCACGATTGATTTTTACGGTGAAAGAACAAGGTTGTGGAGAAAAAGAAACGATTTTTGTAAAGTTAGACAGCTCTATATAATCATAAAGACTTCGACATCAGCTCTCGAAGTGGGTGACAGAATTCACGACTTTTACTTCGAGACAAGAGACCAATCTCTATGTGGTCCGGTAACCTTTTAACATGAGTTGAACTGTGAGCCCGTTTACCCTAAATAAAAAAACAAAATGCATAGCTATACATAGTCATAGACCAAATGATGTAGCCAACGCATACCCGCTGTCGCCCTAATGCCATCTTATCGGATCTTCCTGATTCACTCTCGGTGCTTTTAAGCTCTCCAAGCACCAGTCACTGTTCTCGACAAATTCGTCGAATGCGACGTAGAGTTTGGCGTGCAACCAAGCCGACGTACATAGATACAACACACTGAGTTATTGGCCGGATCTTCTCAGTGGGTCGCGATTTCCATCCGGTAGTGGATTCAGCTACCGTTACTATTGCTAAGGCTAGTGTTAGCAAATACTTCCAAGTTGAACCCTATGACGTCACCTACCAGTCCCCGCGTAGTTGGAATCGCCCGTTAGACTACCAACGATTAGGTAGAGAAAAAATAAATTGTTAATACACTTTTAAGTTTATTTTTCTGCTATAACTAAAAAATAGGATTAAAATATTACATAGGCAATTTCGACTGACTCCAGATTAGTAGTAGTATAAATTCAAAGGTAAATTTATTTCGGATTTTAATTTTATTTTCATCGAACGTCTATGTGTATATTTTGTGATAAGATTCTATAGAAATCCTATTATATATTGAGGTATCTTTCTTAATGCGTTTAAAAAGCTGAATCTCCTTAACTCACAGCTTCAAACTTTCTTTCCTTTGTCAATTTTTTTTTCGTTCCCCGCAGATCACGTTCTTAACTAATCAAAGTTAGTTAGTTAATATTCAACTTGCGATGGGTCAGGATTAATTAAGCATCGGATATATATTTGCTTTGTTGAATAGATTACGTTTCACTTAACTCAAGTAACTCAACTAGATGTTATTATACATGAAAAGTTTATTGCTTACGAAAAGTTATTATAATAATATTAGTAGGCTTACTAGAGCTCATAGAGATGAAAACGTACCTACCTCCGTTAAGGTACCTGAAGACATGAGGCCCTAGTCATATCGTACAACGAGTGTTACACGATTCAAAGCTGAACGCATGTAGAATCACAAAGTGGGCACTGGGCTATCACCAACTAATCTAACGTTAAGTTTAGATGCAACAGTCTAATATTTATTCATAGTGGAATAGGTGATTGCGGATAGTAGAAGATACATTTTCTAAGCATTCTCTTTTTAAATAAAATCTATGCATACAGATTCAATCTAATTTGAGATTTAAAATAATAAAAAAAACGATCATTTAAAAGTAAAGTTTTTCAACGAGATAAATACTGCCGCTTTGGATTTCTGAACGAACGTAATATACAACTTTCGACTGTGGTCTCTGCGGTAGTCGCCTTTCAGAGACTAGCCATTAGTCAAACATCGTTGCAGAACTTATCTGTAATTACGGTCACACTGAAACGGGGAGTAAGTAAAAAGTTACATAATTATTAAATGCAAAACAATTGTATCATTTATTTAATAAACGGCACCTAACATGAAGATGTGAACGAAATAATATAAAATATGTGCATGTTAATGATTCATTTTAATCAAGAATAGTTATGAATCCTGTGCGTACTTATTTTGTTTCTAGATAATTCGTTAATGAACCTTCATTAGTGGATGAATTTACAGTTAGTGAAAGAAGCATGTGGATATAATGATTTGAAATTTGAAGTCCTAATAGGGCCTTCACTCAATCCATCAGAAAGCCAAATGTTCAACATAAATGCTAAATATTTTGGCCAATCCACAGATTTTATGCGCCTACTCAAATCTATCTAATCTTGAAATGATTTGGCCACAAGCCATTATTTGTGCGTGATTACGATTTCTCAGCACCGTGGCATAATGCCAGCGTTCCTATTTTGGTAGTGATACTACTAAAACCACCTTACGGTAATATTGACATAGCTATTAACAGATTTAATGCTCTCGATTGATTGCAAACGAGTATAATATGTTAAAGACAGCAATATCAAGGATTTAGGTAGGGTCTGCTGCTGAAGGATTTCATTTAATCCCCATTTGAAGAAAAATACTTTATAAGACTCAAGAAACACCGTTGACAGATTTTCTTATCAGCACTACACGGGTTTTGCCAACAAAAAAATAGTCTGAATAAAATACACGGTGGATCATTCTGTTGGCTCCAGATAGTGGGGATGAAGCAAAGTACCCTGATCGTAAATAGATGACAGAGGTAGAAAAGTAGAAGTTAAAGAGAAATGGAAAATCTTGTAATAATAAACAATTTTTTTTGAGTTCCTAAGGGTTTGAAGGTTTGAAATTTCCTTCAACCATTATTACGATATCCTGCTATTTTGAGTATTTTGTGATAATATATTTACAAAAACTTCTGTGAATAATTAAACGGCAAAGAATGAGTAATTTAATGCAAAAAAATTGGATTTCAAATACACAACATCGAACGTTAGCCACACTAAAACATATGGGTATATTTCGTTGGGTATATTTCGTAGTTCGTTTCCAAATGATTCTTGTCCACCTGATGGTTGTCTGAAAGAGATCGCTTTTAGCGATAAGACCGCCAATTGTACTTTTTTGTATTTAATGTATCGCACTGTTTATTTGTTTTTTGTTGTACAATAAAGAATACTCTCTCTCTATATATATTTTTTTTTTCAAATACAATTTTTTTCACAGTTTCCACAACGTCGAAATATAAATAATTCGAATCATCGTCAATCTTATTTCCATGAAATGGACGTGTTATACGTACCGATGGAAAATTTATGTAGATTATCATATTTTCAATAAAATATTTTTATCTTTTTAAAGGCAGTTGAACATTAGCATTTCCATTGAATGTAAGATATATTTAAAGATTCAACAAATTTTTGCATGAACTTCTGTGTAAACTTTTACTTTTTTATTCCTTTTCACATTTCAATACTAAATTGACACATTAATTAATTAATACATCATAAAAGTTTGGTAAAATTAAAACTATTAATTTATCGATCAAAACAAATCTATTTTCATGGCAATTTGTGGCCAGCAGATTTTCACGCTGACGCCTGACGTAAGCATTAATGTTTACTTGAGCATACGGAACTGTGGTGTCGTTAAAGAAACAGATGTCCTCTATTGAGTCATTGAAAAAATCACGTGTATCATAACAACTAAAGTAAAGTACACTCAATAATAATGTTATGACAATCTTGAACCGCTTTCTTACCTGTGTGTGATATCTATAAAACTATTGGATTGCTTTAAACTGTCACGGCTATTATAAGTATATTACAGTATAGTATTAAGTATATTATAAACACTATTATTTATCGGTTTATGACTATTGCAAGCGCTATGGTTATATGTATACTACTATTAATTAGTGATACTGGCGCTTGCAACGGCGCTAAAGTATCGTGAACTCCAGAAATGTGAAAATCACGGTTAAAACTTGTTAAATTAGAAGAATCTATCGTAATCTGTTAATCTTCGATACTTATGAGTCGATTCTGGTGATTATCATTATTAATTATTAGTTTTTATTATTTGGCGTTTATTTATTTATTTTTTGAACTCTGAGCAAAAAGGAAGTGAAAATTTTCAATGAAAATCTTCCTAATACACGATTATTTGACTTTACAATTACCGAAATTCTAAGAATTATTATTCGGCTCATACCGAAAAAGTTTAAAAGGTTTATAAATATACAAAAATGTAATAAGTAAACGTTAAAAATTACTGAAACTGCTGAAATAAATATTGGATTAAATTCAATAAAGAAAATTTGATATTTGATTGCTTGCTTAATAAAAAATAATGGCTGGTTCTTCAGAGGTAACGCGTCGAGTACTCTTGACAACTGATTTGAGAGGAAGTTCACTTTCAATCCACTCGGTGTCGGTCAATTGCTTTAGGTAATTTTATGTGGCTGTTCTACCCTTGGAATCGGTGAACGTAATTGCTTCAGGGCAGACATAGGATGATACTGATACTCGTGCGCTTTAAGCATGCCTCTAATCTTAAACATATGGTTTGTCAGATTCAGATGCGGTTAAACTCTAAACATCTTCCAACAACACAAGTTTTAGTTTAAGTAGTTTCACTTTTTTAATTCTATGTATGTGATTTTCATTACAGGAAGCATTGGCAATCTCGAGAAGCTCATCGTGACTGGTAAGATAGATGGGAAAATACCTCGGGGGCGCAGCCCAATACGTTGGTCCGACCAGATCCGCACCGCTCTTGATTCCACTTTGCACAATGTATTCCACATCGCCAAAGACAAGAATACGTGGAGAAAGAGCGTGCGTGCGAAGGTGATACAAAATGGTGGTCACGACCCTCAGCAATGAGGAAGGAATACGACGCAAGGAGGAGGATTTACATTACATGCCTTCATCTTCTGAGGAGTTGTTCGAGACGATCCCGCCAAATTCTTTTTACTATCACACAATCCATACAAAGTTCATTGGCAGTGTGTCTCTAGAGAATTTTTTGCCATATTCCATCCCGATATGCAATAAACTCCCATCCACGGTGCTTACCAAGTGCTGTGACATGTTGTTCTTGAAACGTGACTTGACTGTTTCCCTGGCACTGACGTCAATTAGAGACGGTAAACATTCACCATAAGGTGGTGCTGGACTGCCTACAAAGGCAACAAAAAAAATAACTGTTATTTAAATGAGATTTTCATTATTCTAATACAATGAATAATAAAACAATAGAGCATTTCATAATTAAATGAAGACTGTACAGAACATAGCACGTGTATATATATTAAACATACAATATTAAAGGATTCAAATCGACAGTATTGTTTGGGCTGACACTGAAAATTATGTTTTTTGTCAACAAAAGTTTAATCTCTAACCGCATTTGCATAAACAGTATAAACTTAATTGAATGCAAGTTTCGTACCAAAAAGAATAGCAACTAGCGTTAGAGTGTATTGTAGACCACGATTCGATTCAATCTGTCAATCTGTCAATTCAATCTGTCCAGAAGCATTTAGGTTGCGATTTTTATGAGCTATTGTAAATAATAAGTACAAGAACTAGAGACTAACTTCTGGAGCTATTAAATAGAATTTTTTGTAAGAAAAATTACACATCTGTTAACTACGAGTAAAATCGAGCGCGCAAGGCCATATTTTGAGAGCTCGCGCTGGGAGGATAGCAAGGGTAGCTTGTCAAACATTTGGCCAAACTTAGGGCGAATCTTGGAAGCGATTTGCCCAATTCCCGGGGACTGGATGCTGATCTGAGCATGCTTGCTTCGGGACATATCTGTACCGGGTTGAATATAAGTCATAGCGGATAGACCTTGATTACGGGGGGAACACACGATATAACTTAAAGGAAAGCATGGCGACACCCTGTCCTCGTCAAATAAGTAAACCAATCCACATTAAAATCGCATACTAATTCCACACTAGATTTTATAAAACTTGAAAACGTCACAACTCTTACGCGAGGATATTTTCGCTACATAAATAATAATATTAAATGTATGTATTGGCGCAAACGCTACTATTGACAATAATTAACATTATTTATAGTGTCCTTACGGATCCATCAGATCCAATAACCTTTGCATTAGATGCCTTCAGCTCTAATACTAGGGGCAGGCTTAGGGACCCCGGTAACCGTACTCGTCGAACTCGACAAAGAGGTCGACGTGCAACCTAACCCATGCATCAGCCCGCTGAGTTTCTCGCCGGATCTTCTCAGCGGGTCGCGATTCCGATCCGGTAGTAGATTCATTCGCGAAACAATTGCTCTTGAGTTGTTAGGTCTCCTTCGGAGGCACTCGGGCAGTTGTTAGCAAATCCCACCCCTCTTGGCTGAGCCTTTGCTCGCCCACCTGTCCTGGTGAAACTGGAAAGGCCTTCGGGCCACCAGTAAACTATCAATCATAAAAAAAAAAAAAAAAAAAAAAAAAAAAAAAAAAAAAAAAAAAAAAAAAAAAAAAAAAAAAAAAATTATGTATAGTTTAGCTTATTCTATGTTATTGTTCACGACGTTCAGGGCGAGAGAGGGGACGGGGTAAGGCAGCGGGAGGAGGATGCGCCCGCGGCCTGGGATTCATGTTCGTCGACCAGCAGCGTGACACGCGTCAACATATTTTGTAAAATAATGTATTTTAAAAGTAGTTAAATAAAACGATCAAAATTCTGTCATGCGTGGTTTCTTCTTCACCATCGTCATGAACAGTTATTATTTATTTATTATTAGTTTCAAACACAAATGATTGTTAAAATAATCAAATATTAATAAAGTATAAATATTCATAATAAATTATAATTAACGTTAATAATTTCATTAAATATTGCAATTGTTATGCAAATCATGTTATTGGCGCCATCTATTATATTACTATTCTGGAATAATAATAATAATAAAATAAATAAATTAATTAGTGTCAGAGTCATGTAAAAATCACTCAAATATGTATTGTGAATATTAAGCCATATTTTGTGAATTCTTTCGCAGTAATTACATCTGCTTGTATAAAATAAATTGTAGTTACTATAACCATCACAAAATGGCTAATTGTGTAAAAACTAAGACGTGGCTTTTTGTTATAAGTAATTAATGTTAACGTTTTATGGAATTGTATTATATTTTCATTGTAATAGATCTTATGAGTGAAAACCCTGGCGTAACGCCGACATATACGCTTTACTCAAATATAATCTGGGATTTATTTGAGTAAAGCGTCTTCTTATTCTTTTTTGCCTTTCGCGGTTGAGACGATGGGCCCTTGGGGCCCTGAAGCAAAAAAATTTTTAACAGAAATCTCCAAACGCTTGAAGGAGGTTACACATGATGCTAAGGCTGGCTGGTACTTTGCACAGAGAGTGAGTCTGGCTGTCCAACGAGGCAACGTAGCCAGTATCTTGGGGACTGTGCCTCCTTCAAGCGCGTTGGAAGATCTGTTCTACTGTGTGGGTTGAGTTATGTTAAGTTATTTTGATTTGACTTTTTGTTAATAAAAAATTGAAAAAAAAAAAAATTTTAACAAATCTGGGATTTCCAAATGTTGTTGTAAATAATTTTGACCTTAACTTTTAAGAATTCATTTTCGATTATAAGCAAAACAAGTTTTATATTGTTGTAAATTGAATTGTTCCCCGGAATGTATAGTTGGAGATTTCACGTCGTAATCATAATGACTGCCATTACAATCGAAGCTTAAAAGGAATTAAGACAATTTGATGTTTTGCCATAAAAAAATTACTCACGGAATTAACTGTCATTATTATACCTCTATAAATTTTGGACGTTTTTTTTTTTAATATTCTAAAATATGGTATTTTTTTATTACAAGTCCAATCAGTTCAGAAAATCACTCATTGTTGGAATGTATCAAGAAAACTTCATAAATCGTCGTTGTTCGAAGCTATATAATGCGTGTAAAATTTTGACAAATTAATCAAGTATTAACCTTGAGCTGTAAATATAATAGTTAAAATACCGGGAAAATGCACATAGCAACGATGAAATTAAAAAAAAGCTCTAGAATTTTTTAGCTCGAGTGAGTTACTGTGCTTGGTATTTCTCTACGGGACCGAATCAGAAATGAGGAGATCCGTAGAAGAACCAAAGTTACTGACATAGCCCGTAGGATTAGCACGCTGAAGTGGCAGTGGGCAGGCCACATAGCGCGAAGATCGGACGGCCGATGGGGCGGAAAGATCCTCGAGTGGAGACCACGTACTGGCAAGCGCAGTGTGGGACGGCCACCTACGAGATGGACCGACGACCTGGTAAGAACCGCTGGGTCACGTTGGATGCAGGTGGCAACGGACCGGCCGCACTGGAGATCACTTGGAGAGGCCTATGTTCAGCAGTGGACAATGGACAGGCTGAGATGATGAGTTACTTCGATGATGAGACAAACTGTTTTTGGCATAGCTGAACTGAGTAGCACACGGTCTTGATTCTAAAGTACTATAGGAGCCTCTAGGTATCGCAAGGTAGATAAATACTAAGCCCACCTACCTCGAGGCCCGAGTTCAAAGTTAAATCTAATCTTAACAAACAATAGCTAATAAATAGCAAATAGATAACAAACAATTAGACATATTTATATCTTATTTATAAAATTCTCGTGTCACAATGTTAGTTACCATACTCCTCTGAAACGGTTTGACCGATTTTTATGAAACTTTATATGCATGTTTTATAGGTCTGAGAATCGGCTACTATCTCTTTTTTATACCCCTAGGTAATAAGGGTTGTCCACCCCTAGCATTTGCTTTTTAGTTTTTGGACATTTTTTTTTTGTTATATTGTTAAATGAGGTTTTGTTATTTTTATATTCCCTCGTCGTTCATAGCGCTACATTCCTCTTTCACTCTTTTACCACATTCTTACATACTAACAATAAGTTAGTTTTTTTTTTCTACACTAGAAATTTCCTAGGAATCATAAATATGGCAAAACAACGTTTGCCGGGTCAGCTAGTACGACTATATTATAATATTTATCAACTAGGGAATCATAAAATAAGAGTAAACAACTAATTCAATTATTAATATTCATGTACGCCTACGATATTTACCGTTAAAAATTAAAAACGATATTAATTTTTGTTTTTGATCGCATACTTTTCATCATACAAGCAAAATGAGTCAGCATTGTTTAGGCTCAAAAGGCTTGGCCTCAAGGGATCGAAATACTTCAGCGAACAAGTTTAATCTAAACTTTTATCACACTGAGGACTACAACAAGTATTCGTTGAAAATTTTCATCGAAGATTGATTTTGACACTTCTAAATAAGTTTTCGATTAAGAAGTTTTGGATGTAATCGAAAGAGGGTCAAGGAGTATGATTACTAAAAAAAAACGTGATAAATATCACCTACTACGAATCGAAATAAATAAAAAATAAATGTAACAATTTTTTTTCTATCTAAATTAACTAATTAATATTAAAACGGTCTTTTATTATTGAAAACTATTGAAATAGAAATCAAAAACGATTTTGTTCTCATTTTCATTTAAACATAATTATCATTTTAACGTAATTATTTAAAAAGTCGCTGTAAGTGATCAGTCAGCTGTGAATACACCTGATAAAGGTTTAATAGGTCACCAAAATGTCTATTATAATGCTGTATTTAGTAACTCAATTTCCCAAGCGAAAAACAAAAGCCCGCGTTTAGAACGAGGTTTGTGGAGAGTATTTAATGGTAGGCAGCGGCTTAGCTCTGCCCTTGGCATTACTGACGTCCATTAGCGACGGTAACCACTCACCGTCAGGTTTGCGTGTGCTCGTCTGCCTACACGAGCAATAAAAAAAAGTAAACAATTGTCAACAGAACACTCAAATGAAGCGAAAAACGTGGGTAAGTTAGCAAGTCACAGATTATTTAAGGCGCTATTCATTGGTAACTTTTATAAATTCGTCGTTGCTTAGAAGATAAAGCGCCCGGTGCATTCGTATACAGCAACCTTTCCCAAAGTGGGCGATAACGCCCCCTTATGGGCGCTGTAGGCCTAAAGGTGGGCGGTAAAAGACCCAGAAAAAAATTGGGGGCACTGTGCAGAAGCTTGAGAGGCGATTTGTATTTTTATCTAGGAGGACTCTTAGATACCGACTGAGCTCTCGCTATAAATAGTGGTCTCTAAGTAGGTGATAAAATGGGGGAGTTAAAAAATAATTTATTTTCAAAGTGGGTACTAGACAAAATAAGTTTGGGAACCCCTGGTATATAGCGATGTGACTGTGTTGCTGTTCGAATCCCACAGGCCTGTACAATTTTTTCTAATGAAATAAGTACTTCGCAAATTTTCGAATGATTCCACGGCGAAGGATTAACGTCGTATAAAAAAATCAAATCACAAAAATTATAATCTGCGTAATTACTGGTGGTAGGGCGTACTTGAAGGGTCGCCTACGTTGTTAATCGTGGCATCCCCAATACATGCGGCGTATACAGCCCAGAATACAGGTAAAAAAAATTCAGACGCTACTAACGCGTTAACATTTTCCTGCGTAATAGCTGGCAGTCTAGAAAGCAAATCCAGCAGCTCACGGATCGCAAGATAAGCTCACAGAGTTCAAACTGGGATAAATTTCTAAGTCTGGTACTAGCAAGAGCAGTGCTACGCTGAATCTACCGCCGTATTCGAATCGCGAACTTTGAAATCAATTATTGAATAGAAAGATTTTTTTATGTTTGTTTGTTAATCATTTGATAAGTGTGAGCTGATAGGATATGTTATTAAGCATTGATTGGAGCCCTTTGTCATGACAATATAAATGGCGCAACCTTTTAGACAAGTTTCGACTCTGTTTTTTTATAATGACTGATAACTGTCGTATTAGATGGCAACCGATGCCTTACATCGCTAGGACAATACTATCCAGAAAGCTATAATTGGCATAATGCCAATGATACCAAATTAAAAATAAACCCAACCATTAAATAAATTAGGTAGCAGAATAGGTGAGAACTGTGACAGCTGCAAACAACAACAACCCACTGAAAAGATCCGCTGAGAAACTCAGTGTGTTGTGTCTATGGGCTAGTTCGCACGTCGACCTCTCGTCATAATTAACGAGTTCAATGAGAATGGAGCTTGAAGAGCCCAAATGCACTCACTAGACATGTTTTGGGCGAAGGCGGCTTTGCGCTGCCCTGTCGCCTGTGTCGGATGTGTATTATCTATGGGATAAATAATGAGCGGCAGTCACGACAAGAGGGTTATCGTGGCGCGCCGCTTTATCAAATTACCGTTCGGATATTTTCTTCTAAGGGAACTTACGTCGTGAAGAACGCGGGAGGAACCGCGGGCTTTGTTGAACACACAATCGTAAGATCGCCTTATTTCTCAATGCGTGTCTGACCAAGTTATAGCAATATACTATTTGTTGCTATTTCAACATAAACTAAATTACATAGAGCGAATGAAGAAATCTCATTATATTATTTAGTTATATCTGGACTCTATTTTCATTTATTCAAATTGATTTTATTTTCCTGTGAAAACTAAATGGAACAACCCTTTTTTGCGCGAAGAAAAATCTAAGTAACCTGTCTATATAAATTAAACTTTTTAGAAGGTTGGACCAGTACAAAAGGAAAATCTCATTTATATTATTAAAGTTTTATTTCCTTGGCAATAATTTGGCTTCAGTTTTGCATTGCTTGACCGGGTTTTTTTTTTCAACTGTTTTCTTGGAACGTTGTACCTTTCAGGCTATTTATTTGTACCTGTGTACAATGATATTTAAATTAAAGTTAATTTTGTTTTTTTGTTGTTGTTAGCAGCTGTCACAATTCCCACCTATTTTGCTACCTAATTTCTATAGTGGTTAGGTGTATTTTTTAAATTTGGTATTATTGGCATTATGCCAATTACAGCCTACTGAATGGCATTGTCCTAGCGATGTAAGGCATCGGTTGCCATCTAATACGACAGATATCCGTCATTATAAAACAACAGAGCCAAACTAGTCTAAAGGGTTGCGCCATTTATGTTGTCATAACTAAGAACTCCAATCAATACTTAGTAACATATCCTATCAGCTCACACTTATAAAATGATTGACAAGCCACATAAAAAAATCTTTTTATTCAATAATATTTTTCAAAGTTTGGCTTAATTACTACATAAACTATTTAATAACTAATAATAAATATTTAACTAAATTTATTAAACTTATAATAATTGTACTAACATTAATTAAATTGTTAAATTAACTTATTAAATACTAAAATGAACTTCAATTAAACAATATGTATGTTAATTATTCCTTCTACAAATCAATGTAGCCTTTTAATATTTATTGTGTGGTGGCTGGTTTTTTTTAACAAAATTACTACTAGAATCGGAACAAGATTACAACTAAAGTAAGAATAAATTTACTACTAAAGTAGGAACGAGTTTACTACTAGAGTAGGGACAAGGAACAAGGAATAACCTTATCGCAAAGAAATTTCTGACCTCAGCCGTAACCTTTAGACAGTAATTCCAGAAGTGGGCGTATCGAAGCTAACTCTGAAAACAAGTACAACTGTGCTATGCTTTTCACTGGGAGCATCAAAGCGAAATTAGTTGCTTCAAAAACACCGAAACTAAAAAAAAGAAGTTCAAAGATTGAAATAGTATATAAAATTCCAATGTCCAATAAGTACGTGCTTACAGAAATTTTTGCCTTTCGATAGATTTAAATTTTTTCTTGATTTAACAATAATTTGGCTTTATCCCTTTTATTTCAAAAAAAGGCGTTTCATCTTAAGGTTAAAGATCTTTGCCCCGATGACTGAGGCCGACCAGTGCCAATGTACCGACCGACGCCCTTATGAGATACTCACAATTACGGAATAAGATGAGTTTCTTGGCTAGTAAATTGCTTTGTGAAAGACAACGATGAATCAGTTTTAAATTGATTTTTCAACGTGACGACTTTTGAATTTATTTTTATGATTGATATTGGCTACCGTCTGAGATATGGATTAATGAAGTTAGAGTACGCGAACATTTTTAAATACTGATAGTCTGAAGTTCAACCATATTATGACGGAAACCCGAATCCTATAAGCGGTACCATTAATAAGAAATACATAAATGTAGAATAGGGATCGCAGCGCATAAAATAAAACTTCCACTCTTCAAAAATCTTCAATTATAATAATAATTAATAATTAACACTTCTATTACGTCTTGCTTATTTTTAAACCGTCCTCGCCATCTTCCAATTCTCTGTCCGTTGAGTTGTTAATTCCATTGTCTCTCACTCACATCTTAACACTCCGTTCCACACCCTTTTCATACGTTCCGTTCTTACCAATCCTACATAAATTAGGAAATTCGAACAACATTACTAACGATATTAATTCGCCCACATCCGATTCGCTTTCCGAGAGCATAGCTTCATTTCCAATCAGCGCAATCGTTCATCTAAAATGAAAGCGAACAAAACCAAACAATAACACAGGGATCGGCTTGCGTCGATCACTAGCCCATGTCGATTTATAACAAATAAATATTGAGCAATACGGGAAAATGTCAATCGACAGAAGACTGAGGCTTCACTGGGAAAAATGAAGCGTTCCGATCTGTAAGTAACATAAGTTTTTTGAAATGCCTCAGAGATAAAATATGATATTATTGAAATAGGGCTCAGTGAGACTTAGTACGCAACCTTATTTCTCTTTTCGTGGCCACGAAAGACTGGAAGGGTTCTTTTTTTATTGACTGCATTAATGAGTGAAAGAGATCACAGTTCATTTGGTTGAGTGATTGCCGGATCGAATAGGTATCATCACATTGTGAATGCCGTCACCCCCTTTTAGATATGAGGTTGAAGTTTTTTTTTATTTTTTTATTGCCTTTGTAGGCAGACGAGCATACGGCCCACCTGATGGTGAGTGGTTACCGTCGCCCATGGACTTCAGCAAGGCCAGGGGCAGAGCCAAGCCGCTGCCTACCGATACGACGTCTCAATTATATAACTACAGTACATATTATTATATTCGTTGTCTTACCTGGAATCGGAATTCAAGCAGTAATACTGTCGAGGAACCCGTGCGAGTTTAGAGCACGACAATTTTTTGACAAACACAGAACTGGTCAATGATATAAAATTGGCATTATAAATACCGTATGAAGTCAAACTTTTTAGCTATTAGCTTTGTAGCTGTTAGCTATGTAGTATGACTAAGCCGTTGTAAAGTACATATTACGTCACATGTGACGCACAAGATCAACAGGCTCAAGGGAACACGCGAGTCCTAACTACCAGCGGTTTAAGTTACAATTTCGCGAAATATATTTTTAGCGTTTCAACTCTGTCATTGGTATTGCTGATATCCATGGGCACCAGTTTTCAGTCTGTGTGATCGTCACCATATTTAAATTTAAAAAAAAAAACGATAATTTCCTGAATTTTCCTTCAAAAACTATCATTGTTTTCGGCTTAAGCTGACATTTAGACCAAAAACAAACTTTAGTCGTTCATTGCTGTTACGGTTCTCGAGATTGGTCCACTTACGCCATTTATGCTACTATTAAAACTTTATTATTCATCTAGTACCTAGAATACTTTTATTGTCAAAGTCAAACCTATGTCAAATGAACATCCAAGCCTCAAAGTAAATCTCGATAAATAATCGAATTATTTTTAATGTTTAAAAACAAATGAATAAATTGTCACCAAATTGAACTTTAAAACTGTTTCTTGCCGAAGTTGGCCCAAAAGATTCTAACATCATTTTTTGTGTTGAGATCAAATCCTGCCGAAATGTACAATTTTTTTTTGAGAAATTCTAATAATAAATGAACTATTTAAATTGGACTATAAATAATGACAAATAAATGAAATCCTGCCGCGAAGCATTTACGCTTTCGCATTTGACTTTACGATGGATCGACTAAAATAGAAATACTAGGAACAAACACAAGCTTGTTGTGCCGATGAGTAGGTTACATAAGATACGAAATTCATTCGGGTGTTTGTCTGTGCGCCTGTACAACAAAATCCCACAAGATGTTCAGAACCTACATATACATAGGTTTAAGAAAACTATTAAAGAACATCTGTGCAATAAAGCTTACTATAAAGTCAATGATTATCTAGAAGATTGCACAAAGTGGGAATGAGTTGCTCGCTCCGGGCATTTCAATATTGTAATAATTGTTATGTTATAATACTCACTAAAAAAATAATATTTAACAAAAAACTTATAATAAAAAAAATTTATATAATATAAAAAAAAAAGACATGCCCGCTGAGTTTCTTGCCAATTCTTCTCAGGACGGAGGCTGGTTCTTGTGAATTGGCGGTAGTTCTTTTGACGTTCAACAAGTATGTACTTTCATTTATGTTGAATAAATTTTTTTTCATTTGATTTGATTTGAAACAAAGGCAGCTCTAAACGACCCCGTCAACGAGTGCACCAGAAAGACCGTGGTACGCGAGGAATGACGACATCCTGTGAAGCGTACCACCACCAGAACTGATGACTACAATCACTCTGCCAAGATTGCAAACGACTAAGAAGAAATTTGACAGTAGTCATACATCCTAAATGAGATAAACCTTAGCCTCATGTTAGTCTGGAAGGCGGCAGTGAGTTTAACTAACGATTAAGAGCTAAGGAATACTTTCCCTGATTATTCCCATTAGTAAATACCTCCCATTTCATATAACACGTTGGTTGATGACAGATAAGCAGCTGACTGCAAGCCAAAACACATTATACCATATAATCGTGAACTTCTTTCTAAGTATAGCAGGAAAAGCCATCAAGAAGTAGGAGAGAAACTTAGAATAAAGTACTTTTACTCGTAAATCTATTTAGTTTAAAATTAAGATATTTGATGCGCTCACTCCAGACGCTATTGTCAGTTCAGGTGAGAATCAATTTCCTGTTTATTTTGAAGTCTCAAATAAATTAACGCGAGATAATTTCCTCTTCAAATTAGGCTTATGCTATGTTTTGTCTTCGTTGCAGCTATAAGATGTATATCTATGTCATTACATTGAATTATTTCTTTGAAGGACGCCTCGCAATAACGTTATTGGAAATAAATTGATAAAGTGTCACCATTTTTGCTGTGAAACAGTTTTCGTTTTAACGGGTAGGACATGTCAATTTATGATATTAAGCTCCGGTAAGCACCTGGAATCCATCGATTTGGGGATAAACTTATCTACTTATCTATACAAATAAAAAAATGACGAATGTTCCCAACCCAAATATTAATGTAATTTGTAACAAAAAAAAGTATGCATTTAAATATAAGTAAATTCTACTTCTTTGTTTACATTAATGATACTACAGAATACTTAGTAAAGTAGCACTATTACACTAGTGACATGACAAGCAATTAAAACCCTTTTTTTCTCTCAATTACATTATAATATCCAACAAAGAAACGGTGTGAATAAATGTCATTGTTATTTATTTATTTATACGCGATTCGTTAACAAAACCTATTTTATTTGGATTTTCCGCGTTATTATGAAGAGTAATTACGTTGATTACCCTCTTTGAGGAGAGACACGTGCCGCATATTCAACACAGTAATTACCAACATATTATAGATATGTATAGATGTATATTAGTAGATATGTATAGACGTATAGATGTGGGTTTACACGCAATTAATTTTGTTTCTGTTTTAAAATTTTTAAATAAAAATGTTTGATGTAGGTACACATCGAAAACAAATTATTGAAACTTTAATTAAAAAGTTTAAATTTACTAAAAAGTTTCAAAGTTACTAAAGAAAGGCTAATCAATATTTGAAGCAATTAAATATTCGGTTAAAATTTTCTGTTTGTTTCAGAAATCATTAGTTATTTTTAAATATTTTTTTCAGAAATTGGACTCTGTGATAATAATTAGTAGGTATTCTTAGTTTATTTGAAATTTTAAACAAATTCAAATAGTTTAGCTGTTTACTTTCAAATCGTTAATACAAATAATTAATTACTTGAAAGTCTAACAAATTTCGCAAATGTGTAAATCATTATTCTAAAAGTACATTGATTATGAAACATTTTAGACTTCGTTATGAGAGAGATGAATTAACAAAGAATGTTCTCCAATTAATAAATTAGTGAATAATATAATCTGAAATAATTGAGGAAATCGGCTTAAGGAAAGGGAATACACCTTTAATTGAGTTGAAATAAACAAAGCAACGTTTATGGAGTACAAAATTTTATTAAACTAATCTTTTTGAAATGGACCTCTCACTTTTGTTGTTTGTATTACAATGATAAAATTACTTTACATTGACGAGTGGGTTTGTTGTACAATACAAAAATAATTATAGCTTAAAAACAGAATGAAATATTTTGTGAAAGCACTTTGGAATTAGATTTTCTAGCATGAATTCTCTCATCAATCCTTCAAGTTTATAATGACAACAGATCGATAACGTTGCATCATTGTATTGTCATCAGATCAAAAATAGAAATGCCAAGTTTGATAATAAAACAGTACAGCAATCGGTATTTAACATGCTTTCATCAACAAACTCCATTAGAGTCATATCAGGGTAGAGATGTAACCAGTTAAAGAGGAAGCAAGTGCAAAAGTAGTCTCTCTCTTCGATCGGTTCCTCACTGCTGAGGATCGTGACTCCGTCCGATTTCGTCAACCAACTGTCTCCATCGATCCCGCCCTGTAGCAAAAGTAGTATCGAAATAAAAAAAAAGCATGAATGTAAATGGATGAAAGAGGATAAGCAAAAAGAATGCGGAAGTGGAAGCCTGCGAGTGAAAGTCCGATCCCCGTGAACTATACAGGAAATGACGCCATCACCTAATTATCATCATTCCCATTTTCGTCATTATCATATCTCCATTCATAAGTATATTTGTTCATATATAAATAAATACCATATCATCTATACAGCATACAAATCAGCCCTGCCAGTTAGGTACAGCTCAAGTTCGGATAGAGATAACAACTCTGAGGCCCGATCCGTGCCTCCCTAAGGAATGCCACCATCGGGCCACGATGACCCGACGGTGGCTACATCTAATTCAGAGTGTGCAACTATGTTACTCAGATCAATATCAGTGTGAGAGAATTAAGACGTAGTTTGCAAAAAAAACAGACGGTCATCCCAGTGCCAAGCGATTACAGTCGAAAGAGAACTACAATGAAAATAAGCCATAAGTTCTACCCCACTAAAGCGACTAGGCTTCCGCAAATGGTTCAAATCCCGCAAGATGATACTCATTTTCCTAATAAAATACGCACTTGACTCATGTTCTCTTAACTCAAATGACTTCCACTAGGATTCGTTCAATTAAAAAAAACCAAGTTGACGATATTTATAAATTTGCATAATTACTAGTGAACAACAATCGGCCTTTCTTTTCCACAACGAAATAATCACGCTTTTCGATTCACCCCTGAAACACCCCTGTACAGTACTAGACGTACCGTTATTAAATATTTATGAATAGCAATTTATTTTCAGTATCAAGAATTTCGGATTTCGGTAATCGGATCTTTAAACAAACAGTTCAATACATTACACCGGCAATTTTTGATATGTGTACTACATATGTATATGTGCTGTAGGTATATAAGATTGACGTAAGATCCGCTTTCACATAATAAAAATAAAATCAGTGCCAATCTTAATGTCTCAGTCAATCAGACGAATATTTTTGGAGATTTTGTGATAAATGAGGGGGGATACTTTACTTTTATAATATTATAAACAATTAAGACTATGAGCTCATAATCAAGATGGGTTACAACATTCACGTTTTTATCTTTATGAGCTCCAACAATAGCTTAATACAAGGTGCGTAATTGTACCACGTAAAAAAATAATGCTAAATTATCTAAAGGGCCAAAGTATCATTAGCAGTGCTAGCCGCGGTAATCTCCCCCATTTTTTTGACCGTCCGCCGTATCCACGCCTGGAGGGAGGGGGGAGCACGGGGTATGTGGGACTGCCGTAACCACTCACATATTTTCTCTCCGCCAGACTCCACTCATCGCGGGGATCTCGTGCGAATATTCGGCGCCCGGCCCAAATAAGATCCATTAATTGCTCTAGCAACTCAAATCTTCCTTTAATTAACTACAGGATTAAATAAAATGAAAGTAGCGTATACATGAATAGCATGTAATTTAATTATTAAATTGTTTGTGTTTAAAATAGACGCGGATACAGGCAGCGCAAGGCCGGTCATTGTGTCAAGGCTTGCGAGACACCTAGGTCCAGCAGTGGATATCTGTGGTCTGAAAGAGAGAGAGAGAGACCGAAAGAAGGCATTTTACAACAGACACTGGCTCATCTTTGGACCTGGCATAACAAAAACCCATAAGTTCTTGACATCTGACTGTGCTTACCGCGTATCTGTCATCTATATCTATACTTAATATTATAAAGAGGAAAGATTTGTTTGTTTGTTTGTTTCGAATAGGCTCCGAAACTACTGGACCGATTTGAAAAATTCTTTTTCCATTAGAAGCCGACATTGTCCCTGATGAACATAGGCTACTTTTTTTTTTTTTTTTTGTTTCATGTGTGTTTTAATGTTTCCGAAGCGAAGCGAGGGCGGGTCGCTAGTCATTAGTAAAATATGATTAAATACCGAGTCGAAAATTTAGTCTTACGCTCTACAATAGTAAAGTCAACTACAACAAGACTGCGATATTGAATGTATCTAAAAGAGTTCAAGAGAGCAGGAAACACGTATGAAGAAACGCTAGAAATCTCGTCTTGTTGATTCTCGCCGACATTTACACAGTAATCCACATCCTTTGACTGATTCCAAGAAAATGAATGAACGCTCCCAAGTATTCGAAGCTTAATATTATTACCCGTGTAGCGAATAAATGGAATACAATTGTCAATAACGTCGTTTAGTATATATACTTCTGATTATTTTTAATTTGTACTTGTAAAGTTGCACTGTTTTTACTATTACATATTATAAGTTATCTGCCCTGTTGCAAATCACGCAAAAATTATAAATCCGTGTTAAAGTTAATAATATCTTTTTTCATTTTATTACAGTTCTGGCTATATTTTGTTGTTTAGTCATCTGATACAACTGATGACATTAAACAGGTAAAACATGATAATCTAATTATTTGAACGTAAAAAATAAGTTTTTCGTTCTATGAACCCTATACCTAATCTCGACTTTTGCTTTAGATGGCAACTTTAAATTGAGGAGATGAATGTCCTAAAAATGTTTTTTCACTGCCAAATAAGCTGCCATTGATTAATAAAAAAAACTCGGTTATGAGTATCGTGAGACGTCCTTAATTCATAAATAAATATTTTGGAATAGCAACAATTTTGACACTGCGAGATGAACATACTTTAATAATTAATGCGGCAATAAGTTTATCTATTTAGACTGTTAATTTTTCAACATGTTTTATAAGTTTCTTATTTTTTTAAATTAATGGATGGATTGTGTGAAATACGATATGTGTAAGAGGGGAGTGAGCCAAGAAATCGTATGTGATAGATGAGTATGGAAAGAGACAACATGTTGCACTGATCCCAGGGAGAAGGGCATGAGAATGATGATTTTATAAGCTTCTTAAAGCACAAAGATGTTTTTCCAGACTTGTAGATTACAATAATAATATGTACAACTTTAAAGTCAGTATCTGACTGCGGGACTCAAATCGGCAACTTTGTTCGTTCACTACCTTATATGTAGTACTTTCTAAAAATTTTGCGAGTAGGTAGTAGATATAATTAAAAGTACTCTTAAGGTTACACTCACACAATATACAATATACAAAGTTTACTGGTGGTAGGACCTCTTGTGAGTCCGCGCGGGTAGGTACCACCGCCCTGCCTATTTCTGCCGTGAAGCAGTAATGCGTTTCGGTTTGAAGGGTGGAGTAGCCGTTGTAACTATACTGAGATCTTAGAACTTATATCTCAAGGTGGGTGGCGCATTTACGTTGTAGATGTCCATGGGCTCCAGTAACCACTTAACACCAGGTGGGCTGTGAGCTCGTCCACCCATCTAAGCAATAAATAAATAAAACATATAATTGGTATCCACCTTAGTTGTCTATGATCACAAATACTAAAGATTTCGAAGCGATGGAAATAATACACAGACGATAAAAATCGCTAGATTAAAGCGTAATAGTAGCTTCAATATTTTTCACACGTTAAGTTGTGCATAAATATGTACAACGCTACTGATGACATGTTCAACAATTTCTAACCTGTGAGCTTTATTTCTTTATTAAAACACAAGCATCAGTAACATTTCAAATAACGTCACTTTTGATCAATAAATTAAATATAATCTTATTTTTTAAAGACTAAAATAAATATCTAAATAAACCAAAAAAAAAATTATAACCATTAATCAGGAATGTTTTGTTTATTGCAAAAAAAAACTCATGACTTAACAATTAAGTAAATTGCCAACAAAAGCAACCTTAGTTTATCTTAATTTAATGTTCGAATTCTGTATATTTTTTACAAATAAACCACAGACGGTATTAAAACCAAACAAGTTTTATAAAATATAGGGTTCATCAAAGTTTAATGACCTTCGTCATAATCAAGTAGGATGAATCACAAAATTGACCTTTTTCTTAATACCATTCTTTTATCGAAGCTTAAATTAATATAAAACAGAATGGAACAATTGCATTAATATGCAATTATTCCGTTCTATTTTCAGCTGCTGTAATCAGCAGCCCTCTTTTCGAAGCAGTTATTACATTAAAAATTAATGAGACTCTTTGCATGTTAAAATTTAAGATTATTTCAGATAGTTACTATCTTTTTATTTTTGAAGTTATACTTCTTTAGGCGCGTTATGAAAAATTGATGAGAGTGAAATTTTACGATGCGCGCGCACCGGGACACAAAATTAACAGAATGAAGTTGCCCACTAAATCGCTCATTACAATACGACCGACGTAACTTGGCGAGTCTGAATATAGCCGCAGGTGAACTTTCCGAACCGTACCGAGAATTACCGAATTTATACGATGTCAAGAAAAGGGATGTCCAATATGCGTGTTTGAGGATGTTGTTTAATCGATTTTTTTTCAAATTGATTAAAATTTAAATAAAAAAAAGAAATAAATTTAATAAAAATAAAGTATAACTTCTTACACGCGTACATAAGTACACGCACCCTTTTTTACTTAGTACTTACCGATCAAGAGCCTTGGCTTTCACTATAAGCGTCAAAAGGCTTGAGCATCTTTTAAATTTGAGTATGTTTTTCATATTAGAGTTCAATTCTAATACTTTTTTATCATTGTAGAATTACTGGGCCTTTTCAGTTTTAACAGAACAGGTGGATGAGCAAAGGCTCAGCCAGGAGGGGTAAGTATTCTAATACAGGAAGCATTGTTTCATATGTAATGGTTCTTGTTTTTTTAGTTCATTAAAAGGCAAACGAGTATACAGTTTACCTAAGGGGAGTGGTCACCATCACTAGCGGTAGGCAGCGGCTTGGCTCTGCCCCTGGCATTGCTGCAGTCCATGGGCGACGGTAACCACTCACCATCAGGTGGGCCGTATGCTCATCTACCTATAATGGCAATAAAAAAAAAACTTATCGGGGACTCGAGAGGAATCTCCGCCAATGTCGTTTGAAGAAAGACCCATCGTACCACTTAGATAATACCGTAGAGAGAAGTGTATGCCAGAAATATTTCGGATTATTTTATGTATACTACCATTTGTGTAAGTAAAATAAGCTCACGTATGAAATAAATATTTTAATCGAATGGGGAGTCTTGCTATCTCCCCCGTGCACTTTCGTCTTACGCGATGACGTCAAGCAATTATGTGAATCTTCATTTTCTTACTTGGCGGTTAAATTTACCGTGAGATTTCAATTTTTGTTAATATCAGTTCTCAGTTGTAATAATACGAATTCTGTGCAAATGAATATGCAATATATGTTATTTTTGACCCCCTACAGTTGTCTCTAACCCAGAAACTGTATCTATAAAATATATTAATACGTGAAGGAAAAACGTTGTATCCCTTTTTACGAAAATTGCGCGGACGGAGGAGTATGAAATTTTCCACACTTATAGAGAATATAAAGACGAAGTGCACAATGTTAATATTTTTATAAATTATGCCTAAAAAATACATTAAATCAATAAAAAAAACATTACACACACTATATATCATATATTTGTCGCACACACGCATGCATACTATTTATTTATTTTCAAACTTTTGTTCTTGGCGTCTGTGGTCAAATTGAGAATAGATTAAATATTGTTTGTCTTTATTAATATTTTTCTATAGTGTAGTCTTGGCGAAATTTGTGATTATAGAAGTATAATAGTCTTTGAAAATAGAATCATAATAGTGTACGAACTTATAATTTCAATTAATTATAGTCGAATTTCGACTACTGCGGGACCACTAGTTATACTAATATTATAATATATATATAATATAAATAAGAAAATTAAATATTAATTAATTAATTTTTTTAAGGCGTTAGATGATTATAATACATAGAAATGGAACTTTTTGGCGGGAACGCGAGGAGTGAAGTTGTGTGATTTGTTGTATTTTGTTTATTTAGTGTTTCTTCAGATTTAAATGTGTAATAACGGTACTTCTCGGGATCTTCCAAAAAGTCCACTGAAAAAATCTCAATAAATGACCACCATTTTACTGAGATTATATTTCATCCCATATAATCTCATCTCATTTCATTTAATTTCATCTCAAATTAATCATCTTCATTTCATTTCATTTCATTTCACTCTATATTATAATTTTTCATAAAAATAAGAATATAAATTAAAATAAGATATGACTTAAAGGTCTTAGTTACCAGGTCATAAAATCCCTTAAAAAAATACATAGACATCAATTTTTTTTAACTAATACATTAACTAATTTGACAGTTTATTAATTACAAATTCCATAACGTTTGGGATAGACATATCGTCAAGATTGGTAAATGAAAAAGTTGGTATTCACGGCCATTCAGACACGGGGCCTGAAACAATTTCTGGTTTGAATGACGTCTTAAGGGCAAAGCCTCCATGGCTCCAAAGTTATTTATTGCATAAAGTTTGATTTATTTTCATGTATAGATACCTATTATTCACTTTGCCTTACTTGTAATATGTTCTACAAAAAATCAACTAAAAACAATAATATTTAAATGTTCCTTCGCGTTGAGAGTATTAAAAATAAATCATAATGAAATAGATAAATAAAACACACTTAATAAGTTACATTGTTTGTTCAACTGTGCTGTTTTTTAACGAATAGCTGAAAATGACACTATTTTTCTAATAACCATCAGAATGTTTTAAATAATTAGTAAACTTTATTTGTAAGAGAAATCGATAAAATAAATCATATTCAAGAAATTTCCAACTTACGTGACAAATAGCCCAAAACTTTTGAACGTTCTAATTCAAAAATTTACAGTACAACTTTTTCCAAACATTAAAACAGAAAATAATCACAGAGCTACCACGAATCACATTTGTACCTATAAGTCACATTTGTTCCGTTCCAAAATTCAAATATCACATTTTTGTTGTATATATATTTTTTAAAAATAAGTTAACAGATACCGTAGGCGATTTACGGTGCATGCGACATCGCGCGTCAACGTTCTGTCAAAGACTGGCCAAGTGGCGGAAAACGTTCAAACCCTGAGTTTTCTCAGCGTTTCAATGCTACTACTGTTTTCACAGATGTTTCACTGTGATTTGTCGTAGACGAGTCATGAAATCATTCACAAAGCGTTAGTACCGAGAATACTATATTGTTGAAATTTTCTAGTCGACATGATTTTGTGTAGTCAAACCTCAAGTCACCACCGATCAAACCCTCAGACACAGGCCACTGAGTTTCTCGCCGGATCTTCTCAGTGGGTCGCGTTTCCGATCCGGTGGTAGATTTTGCGAAGCACGGCTCTTGCTAGGGTTCGTGTTAGCAACGTCGTCAGGTCTGAACCCCGTCAGCTCACCTACTAGTTAAGGTTACGCTGAAATAGCCTCTCAAGGCTCTCAGCTTAGGTAGGAAAAAAAAAGAAAGAAAAAAAACTGATCAGTTCATACATTTCAGATAGCGCAAGTAGCAATCGATCATAACAAAACCCACGGTCCCCTGAGTCTGGCGTCAAATAACTATTAGTAGGAATCCAATTTATGATTTGATTAGAAGGTTTGATTAGATTTTTTTATTGCTTAGATGGGCTGACGAACTCATAACCCACCTGGTGTTAAGTGGTTACTGAAGCCCATAGACATCTACAACGTAAATGCGCCACCCACCTTGAGATATAAGTTCGAAGGTCCCAAGTATAGTAACAACGGCTGCCCCACCGTTCAAACCGAAACGCATTACTGCTTCACGGCAGAAATAGGCAGGGAGGTGGTACCTACCCGTGTGTACTCACAAGAGGTCCTACCACCAGTAATTACGCAAATTTTGCGGTCTTCATTTTTATTACACGATGTTATTCCTTCACCGTGGAAGTCAATCGTGAACAACAAAAAGTACGTATTTCATTAGAAAAATTGGTAACCCCCGGGGATTCGAACACCGGTGCATCGCTCAATACGAAAGCACCGGACGTCTTATACTTTAGGCCACGACGACTTCTTAACTTTATAAAAAATTTAAAACACGACGTTATTAATTTATAGATCTGATATGTTATTTTATATTTTTTTTAAATTTTGTTTTTAGGTCACACTTACATTGGATCTTACCAGAATAGGGATGTTTTTGTGGTTTACCCATTGGACTTCCCATCACTACACCGCGTTTTAGGGTTGTAGCACCCGGAAAATAATTGAATCCAGTAATAACACGCACTCGCTTATCTATCCAAGCATCCGACCTCGTCGAGACAGTATTCGGAAACGAATATGTGAGCTGAATTTTACAAAAAAAGGACCTTGATGAAATTTAAAGGTCGTGAACCGAAACCTTGCAACTATCAATCAAATCGGTGCGGGTAATACTGATAGATCTATGTTAGATTGAATTGGGATATTGAGAGTGATGCCAGCATATCTTAGTATTAAATGAACGCGTATTCATCTGTTTGTAAAATATGTTGAATTAGAGATAGAACATACTGTCGCTATTGAATAAACGCAGATTAAAATTTTTGTCAAATCAAATAAAGGGACTTGACTGAATCCAAGATCATATACTCTCTTTGTATTCTAAGGCGCTGCATATATAGAACGCCATTATATTTAGTAACAACTTACAGGATGAACGAACAACGTATAATAATAATCGCGAGCAGTAATAATTTAAATTTGGTTTGATGGTGAATTTGTAAGTTCAACTTCAAGTCTTGTTAGTCGGAGCATATTTTAGCTGTAAATCAGTCATGCACTTTAGTATGGAAGGGAGTACAGGGACAAGTTAGATAATATATTATTATATAAAATAACAAAATGTATTGTACAATTTATATATATATTTTATAAACCAAATAATAAGTTATGCGGATGATTTTCCTTGAATATTTTTCTTTCAAATAGCAATAAAAGCAGAACCAAATTAAACGTGTAATCAAAATATACTTTCTTAATACGTAGTTTGCTTAAACAATATTTACATTATTATCAATCACTCAATATTTTATGACAACGTGATCATTTTTTGAACTTCGTGTCGGTTCTTTTTTTTTTTTCGTGACCATCATTTTTCAATTGAGTCACGAGGTAACCGAATCACTTGCAATTCACAACAACAGAGACTTATTTTGGATTTAAAAATACCTACTTACCTGTGTCAGTTAAAACACAATTATTTTTTTATTGCCCTTGTGGACAGACGAGCGTACAGCCCACCTGATAGTGAGCGGTTACCGTCGCCCATGGACTTCAGCAATGTCAGGGGCAGAGCCAAGCCGCTGCCTGCCGCAAATACAATAATTTCAAAAGCTATATATAAATAATGGACTCAATCAAAAACTAATTCGTATTTTAAAGCTATTCTAAAGTACATTTACGTAGAAAAATAATGTAAAAATATAAACTTTAATAATTTACAAGACACTGCATACTTTCGTTTTTTTTTTTTTTTTATTGCGTTGATTTGCGAAAAAGGTCACGGCACATTTGTTACCGATAACAAGAGACTGTAGATATTACTACGAGAAAACCATTACGAACCTTCAGACATGTGGTCGAAGTGTCATTTGTATAATGATTGTCTCACTTTGATTGATTAGTGCAGAATACATAGTTTGTAAAGCATTGGTTTATTGATTAGGAACGAAAAAAACGAAGAGTTATTTATTCAAAGAAAAAAAACAATAGAGTCTGTAATTTATTTTTAATTAGATAAAAATACCGTTTTTTTTTTGTTTTCGACAAATGTAAGCAAAACTGTGAAGATAAATTGCTCATAGCTGTTGACCTTGTATTGACCATTACATTTTATTGAGCTATTTATATTCACAGTTATATTGTACAACTTATTGTTATGCTAATCGTGGATAATTTTGTATCCATTTATTTTTACCGCCAATTATTTCGTAACAGTTCTCACGATTTTCGTGGTATTTACAATTATATAAAGTGATATATTTGACCAGTGTAACTCGGTCATTGATTTTGGTTTTTTTTTTAACTAAAGTATCTTAAGCTTAAAGCTGTGATCATTTCAACTATAATTCTTTTAGAAGAGTTAGGGCGTAAAAAAATACACTGATTCTTTTATTTCGTTGCCCGGTCCGATTTCTTCAAGGCATCTGGAATTCTGGGTGTGGGCGTAATTGTTCTGGGACAACGGTAAGCAGCGGCTTGTCTCTGCCCCTGGCATTGCTGAAGTCCATGGGCGACGGTAAACACTCACCGTCAGGTGGGCCGTATACTCGTCTGCCTACAGGGACAATAAATTTTATCAATCGATATCAATCAATTTTAATTGCAATATTTATCAATGCTGTTTGTACGATTCAGATATAATCTGATGCTTTGACGAAATGCCTTATTGATAATTTGATAAATACGCGCAATGTCATAGGGTATGACGCAAAGAGCCTACGCAAAGCCTGATTGATAGAATGACTATCTTAATTCATTGCAGTCAATTAAAGGCCCTTGGCTATAATTCTCTGTGCTGTCGCGAATATAATATAGTGCTGTAAGGAAATTAGTAATATAACAATGATTCGGATGAAATTAACTACGATATACAACGAATTACTAGAAAAAAGAAACAACGAGTAAACAATAATTACAAAACTCCTAATATGTCGAATTATAAAACCATTAAACAATAAATCGTGTGAATAATTTAATTCACGTCGAAGAAATAACAAAAAAGTAATTGATCTGTGTTAATACTGCTGTTTTTTTATTCTTTTGCGACAGGAAGTAATTGTACGACTTCCGCTTACGCGGCGGCAGGTAAGGAATGTGGAGTTGAACTGTTTTAAGCCTCTGTTACTCAACAATTCGCGTCTGAGCTTGAGATGAAACAGAACTAAACCGGGGCAGGCAGAGAACTTCGCACGAAGTGTAATTCCTCCCACTACTTTAACCCCACGGGACACTGAACTGGCGGTTGTCAGTGTCACAACCCTATGGCTTCGCAGTCAGTGAGCTATTGGAAGTCCGTCTAGACGGCGTCACCAACCCACACCACCGGAATCCCCAGTGCGCCGCAATCAGCGTGGGTCAGGGAATGGGGTAATTCGTCACCCTGTTACTCTTTTGCGAGACGCATGTACATGCACATTATGCATCGTCTTCATGGGTCTCCCTGACTTGTAACCTCTAAGGACCTCAACTCTCTCACTTTTCTTAAATAAAAGCGACGTCATTTTGATAAATTTTAGATAGTATATTATTTTCATGTGTTACTAGTTGTGCCCAGAACTTCGCGTTCTGGATAAATCCTAATAAGTAAGTTAGAGCTAAGCATTTCTTCCAACGTATTAAGAGGCAAAAGGATTTTAAAGAATAAGACGTCCGGTGCATTCGTGTGTAGCGATGCACCGGTGTTCGAATCCCGCAGGCGGGTACCAATTTTTCTAATGAAATACGTACTCAACAAATGTTCACGATTGACTTCCACGGTGAAGGAATAACATCGTGTAATAAAAATCAAACCCGCAAAATTATAATTTGCGTAATTACTGGTAGTAGGACCTCTTGGGAGTCCGCACGGATAGGTACCACCACCCTGCCTATTTCCGCCGTGAAGCAGTAATGCGTTTCGGTTCGAAGGGTGGGGTAGCCGTTGTAGCTATATTGAGACCTTAGAACTTATATCTCGAGATGGGTGGCGCGTTTACGTTGTAGATGTCTATGGGCTCCAGTGACCTAACACCAGGTGGGCTGTGAGCTCGTCCAACCATCTAAGCAATAAAAAAAAACTTTAATGACAAATAAGTTTTTTGGTATTTCATATTGTTTTCGCGAGCCTTAAACAAAATTAAAACCAGTTTTATTCGCGCGTTCCTTAAGGGCGTTATATTGACATATTATTTTCGACGTCTCGACTCTACAGCTTTCGTAATCACGGACGACTGACTGAAATACGATATACTCGATTACAAACAAGTGTACTTTAATTATTATGTTGTTCTGTTTAAAGCAACAAATCAACTCTGAAAACATAAAACCTCTTTTTGGTTTTAAATGACAATGTAAGCGTTCGAATTTGTCTTTTATTATTATGTTAATGTGTAATTTGTCATTGCGTTGTAAGATGATAAATCTTTGTTTTCTTTTGTTTTTTGGATACTTTTTGTTCGTATTTCGTTCAATCTCTAAACCAGAGTTACTTACTCATTTACACACTTATTAGTCATACTACTAAAAACGTTAATATTTTTATTGTTTTTTTTCTGTCCGTTTGTGTACGATGATCTTCAAAGTCATAAAACCAAGGAGAATTATGTAACATCTATCTGAGAGGCTGAGTCGTTAGTGGTTTTTATTGTGCATTATTATCGTTATTTGATTACATTCGGCTCCCAGAAGGCTTAAGCATTTCTATTTTAATTTGAACTAAACGTATTATGACTGCTGATTGAATGACACTATCCACATATCTCAACTGTATACAAACTGGAACGCGCTAAAGCTTTGCCGTAGAAATGGTCAGAGTGATGATACTTACAATGCTCTCCGGGCTTAATACCTCCACCACCCGGGAACAATGTTCCTTATTGTACATTTGAATAAAATGGACATTATATGGAGTTTTCGTTTTTGAAAGATAATAATAATAGTAAGAGTTGACAATATTAGTAAGGCTAATGATAGCTGGATAGGTTGGCTTTGGAATTATATCTAATTTAAAATTATAGAAAAATGTACGATATATATTTAAGCTATCAATTGTTATACCACATTCAGAACTTTACTTCGTGAAATTTAGCTTGTGTAGCAGGAAAGGTAGATGGCAAATGTCCCAGAGGACGCACTCCCGCGAGATGGTCGGACCAAATATGATCATCTTTAAACATCAACTTCCACAATGCCCTTCATGAAGCTAAGGATCGCAGCAGATAGAGGGAAATCGTACGGGAGAAACTGATGCAGCGAGGGAGTCACGACCCTCAGTAATGAGCAAAGCGACGCGAGAAGGAGGAGATTAGCAGGATGAAAGAAAAAAAATCTCAGATAAATTATTTCCTTTGTAATCAAGGCGACAATAATAAATAAACCTTGAAAATATAACTGAACGAAAAATACGAAATCAACATTTCAAGACGAAATGCCTAATAAAATTCATATAATAATGCTTACCTTAATGGCTTCGGCGAATTAATATCAACATTTACTTCGTAGAAAGCAAATTTAAATTATTCTGGGGCTTATAGTAAAGAGCAACAAAATCGAAATTTTCCCAACACTACTTACTAATGCATGTGCGTTATTGAAATAATGTAATCGTAAAAGATTAGCGGTCACCTACGAAAATTCTAGAATTTAGCACTATTTATCTCTTAGCTTAGAAACAAAGAGCATTAAATAATTAACGAAGCTAATATAGCTTTAACCACCCATTAATTCATTTTCTTCAGATATATCCAAAAACACTAATGTCTTCTCGAATTCTGTACTGTGAATGTAAACAAAAACATTAACATCATTATCTGCGCTAAACTGAAACATATCTTAAAACCTTTACTAAGTCATAAGAAACTCAACACTTCCATTATCATAATATTTGACAAACAAGTTACGTGAAACATCGGAACTTTACACCCAGCTTCGAGAAAAGTTCCCAGATTATTGAGAGCCTCATTATTGATACGCGACGGTGAATAAATTCAATGGCCCAATTCTGGGAAAGTTTGTTAAGTGTATCGTAACCTTGAGAAGAAAACTTATTGTAAATTGTACTACGTCTAACCAGATTTCTCAATTTTCTAGTTTAAGTTTCCTAAGTAGAAAATCAGACAAACAAAATGGAATCTGAAGCAAGTAAGCCAAATTCACTTTCTTTTTATTTAGTCCTAATTAAGGAATGATTAAGCTTTGCCATTTAAAAGGATATGGATAAGTCTTTTTTTTTTTCAAAGCAAAACAAGCCTCTGAGAATATGATGAATATAAAAATAAATGTGTCAGTGGTGATAGTCAAATTGAAATCATTATATTTACAACCCACTTGGCATTGAGTGATTATTGGACCCGTCATATATCTTACTTCTGTCATGAAGCTATCATACATTCTGATTTAAAGCTAGTTAGCTCTTTTGGCAAAATCAGGAGATTGGGCCTCGACGTGGCGCTCAGTAAATCCGAGGCCATGTGGTTCCACAGGCCCCGGAGAGTGCCACCTGTCGATGCCTATATCGTGGTTGGAGGCGTCCGTATTAGGGTCGGGGTGCAGTTGAAGTCGGCCTCATTCTGGACAGTCGTTGGACCTTCCGTGCTCACTTTAAGAACCTGGTCCCTCGTTTGTTGAGGGTGGCCGTTCGTTAAGCCGGCTTCTTCCCAACGTCGGGGGGCCTGACCAGGTGACGCGCCGTCTCTATACAGGGTGGTGCGATCAATGGCCTTATACGGGGTACCCGTATGGGCCAGTTCCTGGCCGTGGGGTAGCGAAGCTGCTGCAACGGCCGCAACGCACCGTCGCGGTCAGGGTCATCCGTGGCTGTCGCGCCATCACCTTCGAGGTGGCGTGTGTACTGGCTGGGACGCTGCCTTGGGTCCTGGAGGCGGAGACGCTCGCTGCTAACTATCAGTGGTGGGTTGACCTTCGTGCCCGGGGCGTGGCGCGTCCCAGCCCCAGTGTGGTCAGAGCGCGGAGGGCCCAATCTCGGCGGTCCGTGCTGGAATCATGGTTCAGGCGGCTGGCTAATCCTTCGGCTGGTCGTAGGGCCGTCGAGGTGATTCGCCCAGTCCTTGTGGACTGGGTGAATCATAACAGAGGACGCCTCACTTTCCGGCTCACGCAGGTCCTCACTGGGCATGGTTGCTTCGGTGAGTTCCTGCACCGGATCGGAGCCAAGCCGACGGCAGAGGGCCACCATTGTGGTTGCAACACTTTACTTTCCCCTCTTTGACTTTTCATGAGTTCTGACTCATGCGAGGTTTGGACGTGGGTTTTTGAGCGACAGGAGGTTTTAGTCAGTTCGACTCCGATCTGCCCCGCCCTCTATCCCCAGTGGCAGAAGTCCGGCGATTTCCACCTGATCTAAAAATTAATAAAATAGCTCTATTACTGCGCGATTGAGAATCCGAGGTGGTCACTCCTGATGGCGCTAATGACGATCACATCGCGATCTCTGTGACCTCCGTTAATCACTCAATATCAGGTACCTGCATTTAAGCAACACCGAGGTACATATACCTATACTAATATATAAATCTACAGTGGTTTTTACGGATGTTCCGTTATAACTACTGAACCATGCATCCGATTGGCTTGAAACTTGGTATCCATGTAGAAAATACATATACTTAATGGATAGGCTAATATTTATATGAGTTTTGGACTCCCTGATAATAATGACAATAAATATTAATATAATAATAATGTTAATTTTAAATGCCTAGCCAAGCGGGCGAGTACAGCTAGTACTTAATAAATCGAAAGGTTTTTATAAATATTTAACCAACCAAATTCAACAGTGACAAAACTAAATCCTCGCCATTTCAATTCACTGATATGTTGCTGTGAGCTTAGTAATATAGAACAATTTGTCATCTTACTATGTATTGTTTTGTTAATTAATTATGATGAAGAAAAGTTGTGTAGAATAATTTTCTGAACCTGATCGTTATTTTGTGACTTGCTTTTATGTTATGTGTTGCAAGAATTGTCCGAAAAAATCGCATTACAATTGTATATTGGCCTTGGCCTTGTATAAATTTCGTACCCCAATTGGGAAAGGAACGAGGTTTTATCGTTTTGTTACAATGCCGGGAATTCCATGAAATTTTATTCGAAGCGATCTTTTATGCTTAACTTCGGCTCTGCGCTTACTTTTGTAATTATTGAGCACTGTGATTTGTCTTCTCTTGACTTTCGTATTATTATACGAGTATTTCTCGATTTGTTTTTATTATACTGTATTTTTTGAAAACTATAATGAATGTCTTCATAACATCTATATATTAATACGTGAAGCAAAACTTTGTATCCCTTTTTACGAAAATTGCGCGAAAGGAGGAGTATGAAATTTTCCACACTTATAGAGAATACAGAGAAGAAGTGCACAATGCTAATATTTTTTTAAAAATAATGCATAAAAGATAGATTAAATCAATAAAGAAAACATTACACACACTACATACCATGTATTTGACGCACACACGTATGCATACTATTTATTGTCAAACTTTTGTTCTTGACGTGTGTGGTCAAATTGAGAATAGATTAAATATTGTTTGTCTTTATTAATATTTTTTTATAGTGTAGCCTTGGCGAAATTTGTGATTATAGAAGTATAAAATACAATCATAATAACTTACAATTCCAATTAATTATAGTCGAATTTTGACTACTGCGGGACCTTCTAGTTCATTATAGTTTTATGCTTTCTTATGACCCAACAAAGTAACGACTGTTTAGTGATGCATAGATCTGCATCATAAAATATTTTGGTTTAATTATGTAAATCGCCCTAAAAATCGTGATTTTCGAATAGAAAAAGATTAACAATATAAAACATTAACCGATTTGAAGTATATTCTCATATGTTATGTATCGAGGGCTGAAAGGCTATTTGGTGTCAGCGACATTTAGCTTAATACGCGACATTCAACTTTGTAATTAAAGGTGCGTTTTATTTGGTACTAGCTGACCCGGCAAACTTCGTAGTGCCTCAATCGATCAATAAAATACCTAAACTTTTGTATAAAATAAACTTAAAACAAAGAAAAGGAATACATCCGACGGGGGTCACATCAAAGAAAAAACAAAAATGTTATTTTTGTTTAATTCTGAGCATTTTCATATCCGTCTACCTTTTAAACCTTCTCTGAACTTCCACAAATAAGTCAAGACCAAAATTAGCCAAATCGGTCCAGCCGTTCTCGAGTTTTAGCGAGACTAACGAACAGCAATTCATTTTTATATACTTATATATAGATAGATGATATTTGGTATTAGCATCAGCAGTTCGATTTTTTTAATTGAACTTCTTTTAAGTTTACTACATTGAAATCTTCGAAGAAGTTTTTTTGTTATGATATTTTTTAAACTTTAAATGGCTCTCCTGTAAAGTTGCAATAATGTCACTTAAGCCAACTAGGCTTATTCATTAAACCTTTAAAATGTATTAAAAAGAAAAATATGCATATCAAAATAATGCGTCAGACTACTGTTTATTTTGAATACTAATTGTCTTATTACGAATGAAATGATCACCGTTTTTTTTTAAATTTTATAAAATCTGTTTTTAAATTGATTTGTGATTCTTCATTAATTCAGTAAAATTCTCGAGATACACGTAAGATAAACTTTAAATCTGATATGCGATTTTCGGTTTTAATAAGCTTATTTTCTGAACTAATTTCAAAGAGCGGGTAGACAGGGTCGTCACCGATAAGATAATTAAAGTAAGGAAAGGTACTGATGAGTGAAACAAGATAATCATAAAATTGGAAAATGTGAAATAATATGGAATAATGAAACCTATTTAAGAACGCTACGAATATGACATTTGAACTATCTAAAAAAGACAGCGGCTCTCAACTTTTTTTTAAAAATAGCAATACTTCAAATAATATTGAAGGTAAGTTAAGGAGTAGACGCGTTTACAGCTCACCTGGTATTAAAAGGTGAGCTCACGGGCTAAGCCTGAGAGAATTTCCTAGCACTAGCAGAGCAAGAGCAGTGCATAGCCGAATCTACCACCAGATCGAAATCGCAACTTATTGAGAAAATGTCTATGGGTTAGTTTGCTGATCGAACTCTTCGTCGTAATCGATGAGATCGACGAGCACGGTGACCGGTGCTTGTGGGGCCTAAAAGCACCCAGATTAAATCCGGCGTATTTGTGTTGCCCCTTCACTTGGGTCGGATATGTAACAAAATGTGTACCTTTGAATATTTGAAACCTAGAAACGATTAAGCGTCTTATCAACAAAAGACACATTTCATTTTACGATATTACAATATTTTCGACAATATCATTTTAAAAATTAAAGTACATTGACCATAATTAATGATCGCATAATTTTTAGAATAACTCGTCCGATTGGCACACTATATATTCATTAAACTAAATTTGAATAAAACATTAATTTTCCTAACTTTGTTCCATCAACAACTAATTCTACTACGGATCATAGAATTGGGCACAAATATACATATCACAATATTACCAAATTAGAAAAGTCGTGTCCGCAACTTGGGTTTTGGTGTTCCACCTAGCATGATTTTCAACTGCCTCAGCGTCTAGCTGGGAGTCCTTCGGATCTTTTAGATCATTAACCAAGCCACGAACTTACTGCGGAACTTATAGTAGGAATTCTAATAGGGAGAGAAATAAAAAGAGTATATATGTACTTGGACACCAAAACAAAATTACCTTGAAGGCAATATTTCGACAATAGTAACATACAATTTAACAGTTCCAAGCTAACAAACAATATCAAAATCAAATTCACTTTATACTTTCCAGGGACAAAAATTTGGTCAGCGCCTTAAAGTGTAAATATCTTTGCTACTATCAACCTTCTGTATCTGTGATCACATGGGGTTTGTTGATTTAGTCGATGAAATTGTGTCGGGTAGTGTAACGGGTTGCGTTGCGATCGTCGAGACAAATCGATGGGATAAGTCGGAAACAAGACTTTCGGTAATACGATAACATTTATGAAATATCTGCTCACGACAGATGGACGAGGGCTTTCTTATTGAACAAAGTTGAAATATTATACCACACTCGTGTTGAACTTTTGACTCGTGGTTAGCTTGACCTAGATTTTATTTAGGACTAACACGGATTTTTGCCGCTCAACTCTTACCGGAGTGTAACCAATGTAAGTATACGCTATTTAAAAACTGTTCAAAACAATTGTGAAGTTTATTTCGACTTAATCTATTTTTTTATTTTCAATCTGAATTTTCTATAATTATTTTTGGAGTTTACTCCTTTAGAATCGATTTACATATATAGGCCCGGGGTATGAAAATTATGGGGACCAAAATCGTACTAGCATGTCACACGAAATGCGTTATGCGCCTGCGCCGGCAGTCCGCCACAAAGCCTCGTACTGATCGCGCGTTTCTCTCATTATTGTATTTTCATATATTTGTTAGTCGTTTGTTTTGTGTCTCGTTAATTTGTTAATAATCTGTAGTGTATCGTGTTGTCGTAATATAGAACTATTTCTCGTATTGTTTCGTTTAATTTTTTATATCCAGTAAACTCCAGTCGTGCGTCGGAGCGGACACACACACTTTTTTTCTTTTTTTCTTAAATGGGTAGACAGCTCACAGCCCACTCGGTGTTAAATGGTTACTGGAGCCCATAGACATCTAAAACGTAAATGCGCCACCTACCTTGAGATATAAGTTCTAAGGTCTCTGTATAGTTACAACGGCTGCCCCGCCCTTCAAACCGAAACGCATTACTGCTTCACGGCAGAAATAAGCGGGGTGGTTGTACCTACCCGTGTGGACTCACAAGAGGTTCTATCACCAGTAAAAAATAATACCCTGACCTGAATAACCTCTAACCTCACAACGGGGTTGCTTTTATGGCTTTAAAGAGCGTAGATTAAAAGAAAACAGTAATATTCAAATCATAATTGTTTTGTTACTTATGTGTGTCCAGAAAGATGAAAAATTTTTCAAACCAGGCCCAGACTATGTGTTTATAGAATTATTGGTTGACAAGGTGTGAGCGTAGCTCCTCGTTGGGATGAAACTGCCAAAATTTTAAAAATCAATTTACTTTTTACATCCCAATGACTCCGATTTTAAAGTAGCTAAAGCCGTATTAGCTAAACATATGTACATCTAAATTTTTTTATTTTTATTTAATCGTTTCAGTCTCCGTCTTTTATTACGGCAACACCATTTTAACCTTGATCTTCTAAAAAAAAGATTACTTGGAAAACTGTGTTAAGTAAATTTTGTACAACCCTAATTAAACCTTTGTAAATTATCTTCATTCATTCGGTGAATTTACTGTACAAATGTTTCAGCTGCTTATTACATAGCTCTCAAGCGAGGTGAGGAAAAAACCCTCATCAGAAAGATTTACTGAGAATAGAAACATAAATCAAAGAATCTTTTTGTATTTTATTTTACTGATCCACTTGTTGACACAAATAAAATATAACGCACATTTTATTATAGAAAAATATTCGATAGAGTAAACTGTTGCCTTCCATGAAAGCAATAAAGGTGCTTCAAGTATTGTTCGAACGTAGTACATCGATTCACTTTATCTATCTGGGCGCTAATATCTGCAGCAACGGGTTTTGTGGGGGTGACGTCAGACGGCACATAGGCATAGCAAAGAGCGCTATGTCTTACCTCAATAGAACATGGACAGATACCAAGATATTTCTTAAAACCAGGCCAAACCAAACTCTGGTGTTCTCAAATATTCTCTATAATGCTGAGATGTGGACTCTGAAATCAGCTGATCGCCACCGCAATGACGCCTTCGAGATGCAGTACTGGAAGAAGATGCCACAAATCGTGGACAGCATACCGGACTAAAACATCCATATTAAGACTCAATATCCAAACCAGGCTCTCTACCATCTGCCTCAGGAGGATATTTGAGTTCTTCGATCATGTCGCCAGAAAGAGGGGTGACAATCTTGAAAAATGTATGATAGCTGGCAAGATTGCAGGTAAAATATCCCGTGGCCGCAATCCAATGTCTGGCCAAATCCGGACCACTCTGGATACCACAGTCTACGATGCCATGCACACCACCGAGAATAGAGGAAGATGGCGAAACATCATCCGAAGGATAATGGGAGGAGTTGGTCACGACCCTCAGACATGAGGAATGCGACTCAAGGAGGAAGACATCGATGTAAAAAATCCCTTACCCATAGAATATACTATTGTTTAAGTATCCTTACTACGAGTACAACAATTATAACGATTTCACTGGCCCCGCTAAACCTTAATGTTTATGTCATCAGACTATTTGAAAGTTGTTAAATTTATTATTGTTAAATTACTATACAAAAACTCGCAATATACTCGCTATGTTATAAACGGGCGAAATGCCGTGAACCTTTGAATTATTGAACTTGTGAATTATTGATTATCAATATATTGATTATCAAAAATATTTCCGTAGCGTTAATATTGTAAACGATATCAAAAACACTTTATTTTATTCTAGAAGCAGATGAACTCAGCTGTTAGGTAGTTGTCGAATAGGATAGACATGATATCGTATAAGCTAAGCAACTATTAATATAAAATAGGTGTTAAAGCAAAAGTGTGCCAAGTATCATATTATATGTAAATAAATGAACCTTACACGTTCAATGACCCCAAAACCACGAGGATTTACCCTATAGTATGAGTTTCGCAAATTCAGATAAGGCAATGTGTATACCCGAACTCTGAAATTAATTAGTTATGCTAAAAAATAGTCCGATTGGGAATCGAATACCGGTGTTATGGGACACTGATCCGTGTCACTAACGACTCGGTAAATGAGATAAGTTTAGCGTTTGTTTATCATCTCGAGTTCATGAATGATTATTTGCTAATGCCTACATATATTATTAATCAAAATAGGTAATTCTTCGGATCATTAGTTAAGGAATAAAATGGCAATGAAATTTGACTTTGCAACTATCTTAATTAACTTTAGTTGTAGTCGTTGACGAGAAACCTTATTCGAAAAACAATTACCTATAAAGTTACGAGTATTTCGAGATTAATAATATATACAGATACTTAATTAATATAAAGCATAATTTTATGTTTAACAGAGATCAAAAGGTCTTTCTTTCGACGGATTCATAACCTGTGTGAACACACACAACCCAACACAGATGTTCATCACGTGAACTCCTGCCAAATAAACCAAAAGTTTATGATAAGGAAAACGTAATAAAAGGATGCCTAATACAACAGAAGGGTTCAGAACAATTTACGTCAAATAAAGTGTGCGCCTTTTGTTGTAGAAGTACAGGCAAATATTTATCGAACAAGATTAAATTCATGAAAGGGTCACAGGTCACAAAGTGTATCTTTAAGTAAAAGATTTCAGGGTAAAAGAATACCTGAATAAGCATTAATTTTTACTTTGTTGATTTAGGGACCTTCATTTGATCAAGCCTTTTTCGAACAAAACATTTCACATCAACAAGAACATTCACACTACACCATCAAAATATTACTAACTAGCGGCCCGCTCCGGCTCCGCTCGGGTCTTTAACAATGCTTGCTTTGAATTATTTGAATTTTGATGAACCTACACCGCCAGTAAAATGTTTGATGAATTCCTATCACAATTTTGTTTTTCAAATATCCTTTAACTTTTCTTGTTAAACGATAAACCTAAGACTATTACAACTTTATTTGTCAAACATATTCCTTTTTAGAACACAACTAAATTCTATTACAATGTCTGGAAATCAACAGAAACTCTACAAATAGTTTCATTTTCGCCAACATCTCTTTACCAGACGATTTTGTTATTAATCAAATTAAAAAGCAACGGGATGTCGTTAAATGGCATCTGAATAACATCAATAACAATATAGACAGTTTGAATGGTCTAAAAGATAATTGATTTTGGTAATAATATTATATGTTACAAGGGCAAGTTCATTAACAGTAGGTCGTCATTTGATTTATTTATCTTCCAATAATAAGCCAACATATCTAAGTAATGTTCCAAATGAACATGCAATCATTTTCCTATTTATATGCAACTATTATAAATTAGAATAATTTCAATCCAATTTCCGATTTAATCTCGTCCATATTTATTTAATAATATCGAAAGCCATTTTCATTTCAGTGGTTTGCTCAGGGTCGAACAATATATTATTTAGAACTGAATAAATTAAACAAGAGAGCACTGGCTCTGATTATGACTCGTGATAATAAATTTTAATATTTTTAAATATTTGTCATTATTATTTCCAACGTATGAGATGTTTATAGAAGTGTTCTCGACGATAGATGGATACGAACTTTGTTTAGTACCATGTATTTCTTTCTCTATAAACAAATTGTAGGCAATCAATTTAATAATCTAACAGCAGGTGATTCGTCTGCTACAAAACTAACAGATTGATCGTGTCTACGATTCTGAGCTCTGGATAAAAATTATAGTCATCATATTTATATAAATCGTTATTTATAATATGTGTACACTGTAGGTACGCCTCCTCACAAAAAGATATAATGTAACAAAAATTAAATTCGCTATTCATGATGCGATATTTGTTTCTGTTATTAAAATACGGTTTTGTATAATATCTAACTAAATGTTGAATACCAACAATATTTGGACCAAGACCGACACCAGCCCGACGCAGGGTCACTAACCGCTAGATTAAATGAAGCCATCAAAAAAGCAACGCAATCTCTTACAAGTTATCGTAAATTATTATATGAGTTTTCTTGTATCCTTTCTTTGCAAGAAATATGTTTAGAAGTTGTTATAGGCTACAGCTTTCTAAGGCATGGATCCTATAACAATTAATTATCCATCCATAATGATAGTAATTATTTCTACTTTTCTATACTCCTAACTCCGTTTGTACCATATTAAAATATCTGCCACCATTAAGCTTTTACAATGAAGATTCCATCTTGAAGAGTAGGAGAATTGTTGACCATAATTTTTTAGTTCAACGCAGTGCATGTAGCGGTAGGCAAGTTGCGGTGGAAAATTCTAATGGGATTCGTAGATTCTTTTCATTAAATCTTTGTCTTCAGTTATATTGCCGAATTATGCATATGCAAGAGCTGAAAACTTCTGATATCACTGAACATTTATATTCCACGACTCAAACATCCCTCACAGAATCTCATTCCAACCGATTTCCCTTTTTTATTTATTAAAATTCTAAAATCCCTTTTCTTATTGAAATATTTCCATTCGGTAGACACACTCATTACGACTTCAGAAGCTCATATCTCACCAACTGTTGAGTGAAATAAGAAAAGTAATTTAGTAACCGCCATATCATAAGACAGATCTAAGAAGATCTGACACATTACGTACACTCATTATTTGTTTATTCTTCATTTTTAATGTAAGGGTTTCTTCAATACATCATCTAGATTTCATTTATCCAAACCTTCTCAAGTAAATTGGGTGTGACATACAGATAAATGGAATGGACGAAATCATAATAGAGGGCAGAGAACCCTACACTAACAATAGCCTGCTCTGTTATTTAGCAGGGATACGGATACGCGATAACAGAAGTATCTCCCGAAATAGTACTGTGTGGCCTTTCCATGCGAAAGCCCATTTGTGCCACTAAGCATTTGTGTGTTCAAGATCGAAAGATAAGATATGCTTACCAATCAATATCTTTCCACCTCACCTGGTAGGCAGCGGCTTGGCTTTGCCCCTGGCATTGCTGACGTCCATGAGCGACGGTGACCACTTACCATCAGGTGGGCCGTATGCACGCCTGCCTAAAAAATGCATTAAAAAAATCTGAGGTTCAAAAATAGGTGAAGCACAAAATGAAAAAAAAAGTTAAGCAAACAGGCAGACGGACTTAGAGTTTGAGGCATAGTCTCGCCGCTCGGGGAACTCGTCCTGCGGCTTACGGACCGTCGAGCTTTCCACCCGATCCTCGCAGACTCGGTAGGCTACGACCGCTACGAGGAGGACACTGCGGAGCACACGCTGCCCTCGTCACAGTAATAGCAGACAACCCGTCGCTGCCGAGCACGACGATTGGCGACATCCTAGAAGGCGATGCTCAGTTTTTGTTCGTCAGCCATAGAAGGAGCCCATGGAACTGAGAGAGAGCTCCTCTCTCTTTGCTTTCGAGCTGGGTGTCGAAGGAGACAGTACGTCCCGGTCCCTGTAGGAGACAGCCTCCCCCTCGTGAAGGTCACGGGACGACTTGGGGGGTTGAGGCCGTACGGCGCGCGACCAGCTCTCTAGCGTGGTGTATGGTGTTTAGTGCTACAGTGCGAAAGTGAAAGGCAGTTGTTTAATGGGTTGGACCCAAATACCATATATGGGGACCGTCCAGTCCCACATACCCCGCGCTCCCCCTAGACATGGAGACCTTGTAGTAGATTCTTGACCCAATAAAAAAACAGAGTGCATCGAGTTAAAATAGCTTACATAAACAAAAATAATTTAAAACAGTCTTACAACAGACTGCAGTATGAATAGGAACCGATAATATAATGAGCGAAAACAGTATAATGTATCCAAGCATTTCTATAACGATTCCTTGAGCTTTTAATTCCGAGTACTTTGGTAAATTGTGGTTACCTACGAGCTCACAATACGTCGCACCATAAATAATTGTGGAAATTTATAATTTTTAACTATTTTTATTGTTATCTAATAATACATTGTCGTTTCTTCGTCGTGGAACTTCAAGTTTTATATTAGAACAAACATGTACCGGTCTGCAGGATTTGAATCCTCACGCTCAATTAGAGTATACTGGGCGTCTTACGAGTATATGTACTTTAGTCCACGACAATTTCAAACGCATCGATCAATACGGAACAACTGATAGCTCACAATTTATCTAGTTATCTTTGGCTTTTAATTGAAACTACTTCAACGCTTTGACTTTTCTTCTATCTTCATTTTAAAGTTAAGGTTTTTGTGGTCGTCGTGGCCTAAAGGATAAGATGTCTGGTGCATTCGTGTTGAGCGATGCACCGGTGTTCGAATCTTAGGCAGGTACCAATTTTTCTAATAAAATACGTACTCAACAAATGTTCATGATTGACCTCCACGGCGAAGGAACCATCCCGACAGGAGCCCTCTTCTTCGATATAGCGAAAGCGTTCGACAAAGTCTGGCATAACGGTTTGATATACAAACTGTATAACATGGGAGTGCCAGACAGACTCGTGTTCATCATACGAGACTACTTGTCGAACCGTTCGTTCCGATATCGAGTCGAGGGAACGCGATCCCGCCCCCGTCACGTCACAGCCGGAGTCCCGCAAGGCTCCGCCCTCTCCCCGTTATTATTCAGTTTGTAGATCAATGATATATCCCGCTCTCCGGAGACCCATCTGGCGCTCTTCGCCGATGACACCGCCATCTACTACTCGTGTAGGAAGAAGGCGTTGCTTTGTCGGCGACTTCAGACCGCAGCTACCACCATGGGACAGTGGTTCCGGAAGTGGCGCATCGACATCAACCCCACGAAAAGCACAGCGGTGCTCTTCAAAAGGGTTCGCCCTCCGAACACCACGTTGAGCATCCCTCTCCCGTCTAGGCGCGACGACACCTCCGCCTCCGCCATTCGCCCAATCACGATGTTCGACCAGCCCATACCGTGGACCCCGAAGGTCAAAAATTTAGGCGTCACCCTCGACAGAAGGATGACATTCCGCCCTCATATTAAGACGGTACGCGACCGTGCCGCCTTCATTCTAGGACGTCTCTACCCGATGATATGCAGGCGAAGTAAAATGTCCTTTAGAAATAAGGTGACACTCTACAAAACTTGCATACGCCCCGTCATGACCTATGCAAGTGTAGTGTTCGCTCACGCGGCCCGCACTCACTTAAAATCCTTCCAAATTATTCAATCCCGTTTTTGCAGGATAGCCGTTGGAGCCCCATGGTTCGTCAGGAACGTCGACCTCCATGACGACCTGGACTTAGAGTCCGTCAGTAAGTATTTGCAGTCGGCGTCGATGCGCCACTTCGATAAAGCGGCACGACACGAGAACCCTCTCATCGTGGCCGCCGGTAACTACATTCCCGATCCTGTGGACAGAATGGAAAGCAGTCGACGTCGCCCAAAACACGTCATCTCGGATCCTCCCGATCCACTAACGGTGCTTCTAGGTACTTCAAGCACCGGTCACCGTTCTCGTCGAACCCGTCGCTTGCGACGAAGGGCTCGACGAGTAAATTAACTCTCAGACACAGCCCACTGAGTTTCTCGCCGGATCTTCTCAGTGGATCGCGTTTCCGATCCGGTGGTAGATTCTGCGAAGCACGGCTTCTGCTAGGGTTCGTGTTAGCATCGTCGTCAGGTTTGAGCCCCGTGAGCTCACCTACTAGTTACGGTTACGCTGGAATAGCCTCTCTAGGCTACCACTAGCTTAGGTAGGGAAAAAAAAAGCGAAGGAATAGCATCGTGTAATTAAAATCAAACCCGCAAAATTATAATTTGCGTAATTACTTTTGGTAGGACCTCTTGTAAGTCCGCGCGGGTAGATACCACCACCCAGCCTATTTCTGCCGTGAAGCAGTATTGCGTTTCGGTTTGAAGGGTGGGGCAGCCGTTGTAACTATGCTGAGACCTTAGAGCTTATATCTCAAGATGGGCGGCGCATTTACGTTGTAGATGTCTATGAGCTCCAGTAACCACTTAACACCAGGTGGGCTGTGAGCTCGTCCACCCAACTAAGCAATAAAAAATAAATAAAAAACATTACAGTTTTATGGTCACACACGACCGAGGTAATATTCGTCGTATGAATATTAAAGTAGCTACTGTCTTATTCTATTTTTTTACGTTATTGACATTTATCATACATGAGAGTATCTTGATGTCTGGCGGTTTGTTTTGTATGTGTCTGACTTCATCTTCCCTTAAAAAAGGATCGAGTGTTAGAATACCGCTATCCCCACAAATATGGTGTTTAATGCTGCAAAACATTCGAATATCGGAAATAATATCATTAAAATGAAATTTATAAACACAAGATTATGCCGTAACGGTTTATTTCAATTTGTTTTATAGGGTACTAAAACTAAACAGATTAAAAATAGAAACCGGTGTAGATATTAGATAAAAATCAATTTCGATACGAGCATTTTTGTGATGATCGAAGACAATGGGAGACGAACGGATACGTTCTCGCTAAAACCGCATGAATTGAAATAATCGATACATATCGAAACGCTGTAATCGGATATTATACACAGTTAAGTCAATCGAAATAATAAAATTGCATTCTATCAGACCGCACTTGGTTTGTTTTCGAAATTATACGCTGAACGACAGTTGCGATGTGGTAAGCGTGTCTAATTAAAATTAATTCTTTCGATGTAAACTTGAAACACACCTGTATGACCAGTTTTGGATAAATATTATCTGTTATAAGTATAACAGCTCTAAATCATTAACGATTAATAACTTTAAGGACCAAAAATGTACTGTTTTAAAAAAAATATCTTTTATAAATGTAAGTCCGTAGACATCGTACAGTAAAACTCGTCAGAATAATAATAAAAATAATAAACATTTATTCCACTCATAAATTCTAAAAAAAGAATTATCATCGCACCTCCCGCCATCGGAGCAAAGTTCATCCATATTATCTGGAACCGCTGCGTTCATCGACAGTACGTTTCCAAAGATCTTTTTTGCCACGTACCATCCGGCTTTGGAATGAATTCCCCTCCATGCTGTTTTCCGAGCGCTATGGCATGTCGTTCTTCAAACGAGGCTTGCTGAGAGTACTTAATGGTAGGCAGCGGCTTGACTTTGCCCCTGGCATTGCTAACGTCCATGAGCGACGGTGGCCACTTGCCATCAGGTGGGCTGTATGCTCGTTTGCCTACAAGGGCAATAAAATATAAAAGTACCTATTTAATTTAAGCCGAAAGCAAAGGAGCGAGTTTCGGTTAATGTTTTGCGTATTTCGAGTTGAATTGGCCTTCTTTCGGTTAGTTTTCTTAATTACAAAATTACGTAAAATGTTTTATTACTAAATGGATAATTAGTCACGCGAACCTCTGTAACACAAGAAGGTCAGTAAGTCTTCGGGTTTTAAAATTCCGCCAATTAATATAAGCTTTTTCAAGTCATTAAGCTAATCATTTCTTGGAAACAAACTAATTACCCACCAGAACGAACGAAATGAAAGGTCACAGCTTACTTTGGTTATTACGTGGCCGAAATTTAATTTAACAGCACGTAATAAGAGGCGACTAGATACAAACAAACGCACTCTGCATACTATTAAAAGTTTAATGTGAATTTGTGTCAGCTCCAGTGATAAAGGGTGAAATTTGTTTGAAATTTCAACCTCGAACTTTGGAGGGTACCAAAACTGTCTTTTTAATCATGAATGCGGGTGTTTCGTTGTAAGTCAATTAGGAAAAAAACTTTTTTTTATAAACAATATAACAAATCAAAATTTTGATGAAATGAGCTCAACAAAGCTGGCACCATGTATGTAAATGAACACCCAGTTTAATCATAATAAAATATCGATTAACATTATCTTACATATTTTCCTAATACTAAATTGCTTATATATAATACATTAACTGTTTTTTTTTACTTGTTCTGTCTTTTTAGTGTTAGGGTACAACAGTCTTCAAAAAGATAAAAAGCGAAACTCTTAAGTAGTCACTTTTTATTTTGATAAAGCAGCGTGACATGCTAATCCTCTTATCGTGGCCGACGCTAATTACGTATCTGACCCAAGCGACGGAGCAACGCAAAGCCGCCGTCGCCCAAAACAGGTCTTGTCGAATCCTCCGGATCCACTCTCAGTTGTTTGAGCACCGGTCGCCGTTCTCTTCGAACTCGTCGTATACGACGAAGAGTTTGACGTGCGAACTAACCCATAGACCCACTGAGTTTCTCACCGGATCTTCTCAGTGGGTTGCGATTCCGATCCAACGGTAGATTCAGCAAAGCACTGCTCTCGCTTGGGTTAGTGTTAGCAATTCTCTCAGGTTGAGCCCGTGAGCCGGTGGTCCATGAGTAGTAGGAATAGCCCCTTAAGTCACCAACGCAGCAAAAGTGGGAAAAAATGACACTTTCTTTCTCGTCTATTTGTCTGTCAATACTTATGACCGTTTTTCTCTAAGGTAAAAAGTTGAAGTATTAAAAATAAAATAAAAAGCAAATAGTTATATTTGACACTTTTAAAAATCTATCGGACACTTCATTTAATTAAATAAAATCATTTTTTGTGATTTAAGAAATGAAGGTTTGCGGTCTGGAGCGCCTCTAGAAAACAACTCACATTATGCAATAATTTCCTTAAACTTGAGCGATGAAGTTTATGAAAGTAATCAAGAACTAAACAATTATATTGTGGCCTCTAATGAGACGAATAACTTAAAATTTATCGATTGAAAGCTTCTTGTGATGCAAAAGTAAATTAAGAACGTATAACTGAAGGTAGTAATTTTAAAATAGATTTTTTTTAATTTCTTATAAGCATAACAACACTCTAACCTTTCAATGAATTTAAGGAGGACTATATAGCGGTGAGCTAGTTATGATAGGCTCTATCATTGGATCATTTCAATAAATCAGCATGATTGTAATATTTACACATTAACCTCGTTGATTATGATATCGAGGATCCTTTTATCATTACTGATGGTAAGACCTCTTATGAGTCCGAATGGGTAGGTACCACCAGCCTGCCTATTTCTGCTGTGATGCAGTAATGCGTTTCGGTTTGAAGGGTGGAGCAGCCGTTGTAACTTACTTGAGACCTTATAACTGATATCTCAAGGCTGGTGGCACATTTACGTTGTAGATGTCAATAGGCTCCAGTAACTACTTTACACCAGGTGGACTGTGAGCTCGTCCACCCATCTAAGTAATAAAAAAACACAAGTAATCCTAAATTGTTCCTAATTATTTATTCTTCGATTTCGACAACGAATGGAAATAAAAATTAGCATAACCAAACAAGGTTACGGTCCATATATGGTAACTAAGTTTCAGAAACTATATTTTGGATCTTTAGATATTCATATGCCTAGCGTGAATTCGGAACCCACACAGATTTTCTCTTCGTTCCTTTATACCCTTACATCTGTGGCTTTGAAAGTTTTCAAAACAGTTTTAACCAATTATTGGTATATTCGTCTCTTTTCTAAAAGGATTATTTTTATTTATTCCACATAAACTCAGACAAGATTGCGACACACCAATATTAGTATTCTTTTTTTCATAGAAACTCAGTTGTTTGGATGGTGATATGCAACAAATCACCAGTCAATTTTACAAATCAACAGCGTCAGGAGTAAATTTAAACATTATCCATATTAAAGATGATACAAACCGCAGTTACCTAAATATGGAAAACTATAGAAAAAAAATTGATATTTGAAAGTATGCTAGGCACAATTAAGTAACCTACAACTAAGTATTTTGCTTCACTATGTACACAAATAGAGCATTACCAAAAAAATCACAACAGTTTAATTAGTGTTTTATAACTAAGTAATTACTCTAAAAAGCTGCTGGATGAACATAAATCGAAGGATGTATATTATTATGCACTTACTTCTTCTTCTTCTCCATCGCTCCCTCATTGCTGAGGATCGTGACTCCGTTTTAGCTTGTCGACTGTCAGCCTCCATCGGTTCCGGTCAGTTGCCTGGTGTAGTGCAGCGCTAAATGGTCCGCTGGTTTGCTCGGAGATCTGGTCGGACCAACGTTTGGGGCTCCGGCTACTACTTACTACTGCTACAAAATTTTATAGTTCAAATCGAAATTTAAATCCTGTAGGATCAGTTTGTAACCGTTCAGAAATTAATCTATACTCAAATTACGTTTATCAATCAAGTACCTACTTTTGAAGAAGATATCCGGAAAGGAAATCCTAAAAGCTTGGATAAATACGATTCATCACGCGATGAAGTGATTAATGTTATCTGAAATTTGTTCTCGAACTAAGAACGGATTATTTACAGTCGTATATTTCTTGCAAAGTATTCGCAATGGAAGTAAAATATATTATGATATTCGAAGTAAATTTCGTAATTGCTGACTGAGACCTACAAATCATTTCGATATTTGTAGTAGTACTTTGGTTTATGATCTAACACCCGAAAGAAATACCAGCTAGTAATATATGGAACCATATCATTTAACACATCAGATTGCCATGTATTTAATAACGCTTTACATAGCATTTCATTTATACATACAGTAAATACAGTTCATAATCCAAAATAAGTTCAATGTTCTTTTAATGATGAAAAGCGGAATGTACTCATAATGGATCTAATTACAACATTCCGCGTTGCCATAGTTGTTTGAGATACCTTATTTATGACATTTTTGTTTTAGCATTTTTCGAGCAAGTAGCACAGATATTTGCTTGCCTTTAGATAAAAAGAAATATAGATTGTAAATACTAAAAATGTTTTTTTTTGTTTAAAGATGCGGATAATAGTCTTAGCTTACATCAAGAATTATTAAGTTATTTATTCAGTGTTTACGAGTAATGATGGGAAAAGACAAAGCCAATGACCTCTTTATGCTACTTTACTACATAGTATAAAACAAAGTCGCTTTCTCTGTCCCTATATCTGTCTGTCCCTATGTATGCGTAAATCTTTAAAACTACGCAACGGATTTTGATGCGTTTTTTTTTAATAGATAGTGTGATTGAAGAGGAAGGTTTATATGTATAATAACATCCCTTAAATAGTGGAGAAATCAATAATAAATTACAGTTTCCGAAGCGAAGCGAGGGCGGGTCGCTAGTTTAGTATCAAAACCTCCAATGCCATGTCCTTATTCAAAGTTAAACTCGATAAACCTTTAAATTTAGGAAGAGTTAAGTTTTATAAATTTAAGAGTTTTTATACGGAAGATAATCCAATTAATATACAGCCTTAGGGATCGCTTTCTTTTTAATTGAATCTGAAACCGTAGATTTTTCGTCTTCCATTTTTTATAAAAAAAATTATAACGCTTGAGTAAGTAACGTATTTTTGAAGTCGTCGTGGCCCAAAGGAAAAAAACACCCGATGTTTTTGTATGGAGAGTAATACGACTATGCCTACATTCGACTCTCGCAGGTAGGTACCAATTTCTCTAATGCAATATGTATTTATTTAATGCACGTTCACAAATGACTTCCGAGATGAAGGAACAACATTGTGTAACGCTCACTGAGTTTCTCGCCGGATCTTCTCAGCGGGTCGCATTTCCGATCCGGTGGTAGATTCTGCGAAGCACTGCTCTTGCTAGGGCCAGCGTTAGCACCAACTCCGTTTTGAGCCACGATAGCTCACCTACATGCTAGGGCAATGCTGAAATACCCTCTCAAGGCTATCAGCATATGTAGGAAAAAAATGTAACAAAAAATAAATTTGCAAAAAAATATATTAAACTATACCTATCAGACTATAAATCAAATTATCAAGTTTACTGGTGGTACGACATCTTACTAGTCCGTAGGACGTCTTGCTGGTGGTAAAACGTTTTACTGGTGGTAGGACGTCTTGTGAGTCCGCACGGGTAGGTACCACCAGCCCGCCTATTTCTGTGATGAAGCAGTGATGCGTTTCGGTTTGAAAGGTGGGACAGCCATTGTACTGTAAAAACTGGGACCTTAGAACTATTATCTCAAAGTAGGTGGCAGCATTTACGTTGTAGATGTCTATGGGCTCCAGTAACCACTTAACATCAGGTGGGCTGTGAGCTCGTCCACCCACCTAAGCCATAAAAAAAATCTCCCGCGAAAATTATAATTTTAAATTTTATCTATAAGATCAACGGGTTCTTAGAATAAATTAGATATAGTTTGATAAGTAAGCTGTAGTGCAATTTTGTTTGAGATAGTGTATTAACGAAGAGTAGGATAGTCTTATTTAAGTGTGTTATAATTGAATCTATATTGAGCAAGAATTATAGTCAGTCGATGACTTTCGAGTATCTCGCTCTTCATTTCCACAGCCGCACAACAGTTAATAGTCATTAATCAATTCTTTGGTAACGTCTCAGCAACAATCATTATTTATCTAATTGCTTAATTGGTTTGGTAACTCTTCAATTGGTTTCCTAAGAACAACTTCAAACAATCGATTGAAGTTCGATTGTTTTCAAACTATATTATGAATTCTGTTTGAACTTTGAAGTACCGGTATGGTTTTTAAGATACCTCATTGGAATGTAATTCCAGATAAATAAGCTGGCTATCTTTGAGCAATAAATAATAGTTTATTTTGTGTGTACTCGGCGTTATCCGCGTTATGAAGTTAACATAATATACTATATATTAAGTTTTTCTTTATTGCCTTTAAAGGCAGACGAGCATACGGCCCACCTGATGGTGAGTGGTTACCTCGCCCATGGACTTCAGCAATGCCAGGGGCAGAGTTAAGCTGCTGTCTAACGTTAAGTAATATCCACAAGCGGCTTGCCTGTGACCCTGAAATTGCTGACGCTTATGAGCGACGGAAACCACTCACCATCAGACGGGCTGCACGCTCGTCTGCTTTAAAAGGCAGTAAAAAGTTTAAAGGAGTGGGTTAAGAATCGCGGATTTGTAAAATCAAACACATGTTTTACTAATTTGAAAAGCAAAGGATCGAGTACGAGAAATCATTCTTTTATAGATTTTTTTTAGATATGGCTAGAGTTTTTATGGAGAGTTTCTTCGCCTAATTTTAATTGGCTAGACGATCTTACAAACAACAGCACTATAACCCACCTTCAGATTTATTTATATCTCAGTGGTGTCTGTTCAATAACAATTAAGCAACGTGAGCACGATAGTCCACTTCAATCCTGGTCACCGTTCTGGTTCAAGAGTTCGACGTGCAACCTGACCCAAAGATACAACCCACTGAGCTAGTCGCTGAATCTTCTCAGTGGGTCACTGCTCTTGCTAGGTCTAGTCTAGTGTGGTCACAACCCTCAGACTTGTGATGCAACTGTGCCGGTGTTCGAATCCCGCAGGGAGGTACTAATTTTTCTAATAAAATCCGCATTTAGCAAATGTTCACCATTGGCTTTCACGAGGAAGGAATAAGATCGTGTAATAAAAATCAAACCCGCAAAATTTCTAATTTGCGTTTTTACTAGTAGGACCTCTTGCGAGCCCGCTCGGGTAGGTACCGGTACCCTGCCTATTTCTGCCGTGAAGCATTAATTCGTTTTGGTTAGAAGGGTGGGGCAGTTATTGTACTGTAAACATTGTGACCTTCGAATTCGTGTCTCAAGGTGGGTAGCGGCATTTATGACGTTGATGACTATGGACTCCGCTAATCACTTAAAATCATATGGGCCGTGAGCTCGTTCACAAATCTAAGCAATAAAGAAATCATGAATGGTATTCATTTAATAAAAAAATTAACAGTACACACCTCCAATTTAATTTTAAATTAATGTGAATTTTCAATTCAAATAATAATACATACATCAATTATTGTGTACCTGTTCCGTCAATGCGGTAAATATCTATCACAAATCTCATTGTGTTAAGAGAAAAATATTAACCATACAAATCCAGTTCTCTTTACAATCACACAAAAGAATATATTTTTAATAGTTGCCTACTCATTCCTTAGCTGTAATGTACACAAAGATAAATGGAATGAAGTGAATTTAGAGCCGGTTTTCCATTAATACCCCTCTGGTACCATTAAATAAACCGTTCTGATTTCGGGCGAATAAAAGAAATTACAATTTATAAATACATATTCCGAGATCATTAATCTTCGTTTAACAAAGGTTCGAATCCAAGTTTCAAACGATTTACGGGTCAAAGAATTTTAAGACTTGATAACAAATAGATTGGGGACTTTTAAAACGTTAATTCCTAAACTAAATTGATTGTAATTAGATCCTTTTTGTAAATGAGCGTATATTTTTCATTAAACAAATGATCTGGTTTGATTGGCGGGTAGGAATTGGATATCGAAGGCAAATTTGGGTTAATTGTGCCTTACTATAGGGTAAATCGCACCACTCATTACCGAAGCGGAGGTCATCCTTACTACCAAAAAACATTGCGTTTACCAGCATTGCGTTTCCAGAGATCTTTTCTGCCACGTACAATCCTACTTTGGAATGAACTCCCCTCCACGGTGTTTCCCGAGTGCTATGACATGTCTTTCTTCAAACGAGGTTTGTGGAGAGTAACTACTTAATAGTAGGCAGCAGCTTGGCTGTGCCTCTGGCATTGCTGAAATTCATGCAAACCACTCGCCATCAGGTGAGCCGTATGCTCTTCTGCATACAAGGGCATTAAAATTTATATCAGACACCTGCACCAATAAGGATACCTTTCATAAATAAAGAATAAAAACCAAATCGATATATTGTACCGATAATGAAAGCAAACTTTAATTAGAACTATCAAGCAAAAAAAAACTCTTGTAAGCGAATCCTCGCAAAAAGTTAACAAGAGATTCTTTTCAATCTTCTTTTTAGTAATGAACTTAAGGCGGGTCAAGCTTTACCAACAAATTGCAATTTGTACCGAAAATGATTGATATATTACTTGAGAATTATTCGATGGTGACGGATAGAAAGCGGTAGAATTAATAAATATCATTGAATTTTATTGGAATTGGACAATAATGTTGTTTTACTGGTGCTATGGTGTTTTGTGAGCCTGTGCGGGTAGGTACCGCCACCCTGCATGTTTCTGCCGGTAATGCGTTTCAGTTATCAATTGTCATCATATCGGTGTAACAATTTTACTATAATGTGATATCAAAAACAACAAAAAAAAAGCTATAGGTCTGCGGTATTTTATGTCCGATGTTTTCTTGATTACAATTTTTTTTCTAAGTAGAACATCGTTACCTTTGTTTGGTTTCTTTCCGGACTGGTCTTCCGACTTCAAATTATTCTGAATTTTTACTTTTGAAAGAATTCATTTTTATGTTTTCAAATTATTATCCTTCAGGATGCTATAAAAATACGATGTCTATTTAACCAATTTTTTTTTCCCAAAATTTTTGTGTTATATTTCTAAAATTTATGAAATTCTATCTTTATTTATAAAGTAGATAGGAGAACGAACTTAACTGGAACCTAGTACAAGAGTTGGCCCACGGCTCGAAAAAAAATGTGCGGTAATAATAGGGGTTGAAGTATGAATTTGCCGTTTTATTGTAATAGGTACTTCGAATTGACATAGAACCTTCATGGTTTGAGATTTTTGAGTGAAACTTTTTCAAATAGTATCTATGAGGTTCTTTTTTTTTTAAATGCACAACATTCGATTATCGGCTTTCAGTTGTTTTTTTTATTCAGCTTAGACAAGAAAGATTGATACTCCGAAAATTCGAGTGATTTTTGAATACGAGTTCCGACGCTTAACTAACGCTGCAGAAACAGCTCGCAATATTAATGTTGCGTTTTGCTTTAAGCGTTTTGTGATGAAAATTTTGATTTGATGAACGAACCACGTGGGTGGCCGCTCACTCATGTAAATAACAATGAATTGAAAGACTTGGTGCAACCCGATTCGAGCCAAACTACTCAGGAATTAGTGGGACCGCTTAGCGTTACCCTACCAACAATATTGACTCATTTGCTTTAAATCAATAAAATAAAAAATATGAAAAATGGGTGCCTCATGATTTGACTGGTCTGCAAAAAAAAACGCGTGTTGCCTTGTTGAATCGATACAGAAATGAAGAAATATTGGATCGAATTGTGACATATGATGAAAAGTGTATTTATTTCGATAACTGTAAGAGAAAAACGCAATAACTGACCCCAGATCAAACGCCGCAACAGTGTCCTAAAGCAAGGCTTACCAATAAAAAGGTATTGATAACTGTTTGGTGGTCTCAGCATGGTGTTATTCACTATAGCTTTCTCCAATCTGGTCAAGCAACAACGGCAGATGTCTACTGTGCGAAACTCCGAACAATGTTAGCAAAACTTGCAGTGAAACATCCCCAACTCATGAATTGATTTTACCATTATTGCTCTATGATAACGCGAGACCTCATACAGCACGAGAAACCGTTTTAACTCTACAGGAACCGCAATTAGAATCCATTCGTCACCCTCCCTATTCGCTAGACCTTGCTCCAACGGACTACTATTATTTTCGTGATTTGGACAATTTTCTACGTGATAAAAAGTTTCCTTCCCAGGAGGCAGTACAAAATGCTTTCACATAGTTGGCAGAATCTAGATCACAATGTTCTATCGCAAAGGCATAAATGAACTTCGATGGCAGCTTGTATAGATAATAATGGTAGATATTTTGATTAAATAAATAATATATTATGTGAAAAAAAAATGAATGCCAATGTGAAATCAAAACATAATATCGAAGGCCCCATTATAATGTGGAACAACTGCTCAAACAATGTTATTTATTCATCAGAATGCATAACATTGATGTACCTACGCATGCGGGTTATAAACCCCATTCCAATACATCTTTTACCTCATATGTGTTGAAGTAGCTGCCAAAATTTACATTAGCGTACATAAGTTCGCGTTACAAGAAAAATTATTAATTTATAATTGAGTTATGTTTTTAATATTGTATATAATATTCTTTTTGTAATATTGTATTTTAAAAGTATTTACGTGTTTACTGTATTACATAGTAGCATAAACTTATAACGTGTCTGTGTCTAAGGGTGTCCCTGGTATGCCGATGTTACATGAGGCCCAGTCGCGTCACTCCCCAAAAGGTGGTATATGGGTCGAGAGACACGGGGCCGAGTCGCACCACTTCTAGACACGTCACCACCGGTAGACAACCGGTGAACAGGAGACTCTGTGAGGAGGATCTCAGGGCGCCACCACTTACCGCTCTGGGAGACTCACGCCAATAAATGAAACAATTACAATATATATTACACTTGAGTTTATTAACTACAGATTTAATGATTATAATTGTTTACACAGAATAAATTAGTGGTACGGTATCTTTGTCTATTATGTGTCGGTAGGTATACCGAACACAGGAGAAAGAATTTAATGAAAGTGAGATTAAATAACAATATTATAAACTAAGACGGTATCACCAGTGGTTCACAAAATGACGAACGATGACTGGATTGCTTCCCCGCAACTGGGGTTGCTGGATCCGAGCCAGGTTGTGTATGCAGGTGTGTTTCTTTGTTCTACGGTAGTCAAGTACTTTCTGGATCGCCAAGCCAGAGCACCTCGCTTCCGGCAGCGTCCACGTAGAAAAGTACTGCGGGATCTCGAAGGTGATAAGTTCACACTCCGCACCCTAACTGATGTACATGGAATGTACCAGTTATTAGGACCTACACGACAAGACAAAGTGGTGTTAACTTCTATTTAGATAATAGTTGTGGACACAGTGTGGAGAATAAATTATGAAACACTTATCCTGGTTGAATAAAAATACACCAAGGAACTGATAAATTGACTATGGTAAATACGTAATAAAACTTGCACTGCAGCTCGAGAGATGTTGATTGAAAAAGGCTTCGGACAAAGTGACTTGTCCTTTTATATTAATTGTCTTACGGTTCTCGAATGTACCCCCTATACTGCTGTGACAATCTCACCCTCGAACCACAGACAAGATAGTACAGTCACGCCATACAGTGTCGGATAAGTGCACTAAGCAGCGTTTCATAATTATAATATATTTCCCCACACTGCGCCACGTATACGCTAGAGGGCGTTAATTTAAAAAAAAAAATTAATTTTAATTTTTCTAGCGTTACAAACTTTTCGTCACAGTTTAGACATCTTTTATCTCCAAGAACAAACACAATACACACAACATTTGTTCCATATCTATATATTATTTTCATTATATGGTTGCGCATGTTCGAATCTAAACAAATCTTGAAAAAGATTACATTATATAGTCTTATTCTTCTTTATTTTATTTTATTCTGTAGGCATACGAGGATACGGCCCACCTGATAGTGAGTGGTTACCGTTGCCCATGGAGTTCAACAATGCCAGGGGCAGAGCCAAGCCACTGCCTACCGTTAAGTATTCTCCTTAAGCCTCATTTGAAGAAGGACATGTTATAGCGCTCAGGGAACGTGGAGGGGAGCTCATTCTAAAGTCTCAGAGTACGTGGCAAAAAGGATCTCTGGAAACGCACTTTAGATGAACGCAGTGGCTTCAGCTAGTATGGATGTACTCTACTCCGGTGGCGGGCGGTGCGGTGGCAAAAACGAGATGATGGGATCATCTCAAAAAATTGCTCAGAGCATTTCCCATAGAATATACCGTCTATAACACAAAGAAAGCCAAAGAGACACTCTGATGGCCGATATATCGCGCATCCCTCGTGCTGTCATTCACATAGCAAGACATGCCATCAATAGACAGCATGTCATTGATATACAGGATGAAAAGCGAGGGGAGGGGGGACCGTTGTTACGAAGTCGTTGTGGCCTAAAGGACAAGACGTCCGGTTCATTCGTATGGAGCGATGCGACTGTGCCGGTGTTCGAATCCCGCAGGCAAGTACCGATTTTCCAATGAAATACGCACTGAACGAATGTTCACGATTTACCTCTACGGTGAAGGAATAGCATCGTGTGATAAAAATCAAACCCGCAAAATTATAATTTGTGTAATTACTGGTAATAGAACGTTTTGTATCGCTTGCACATATAGGTGGTACCACTACCCTGCTTATTTCTGCTGTGAAGCAGTAATGCGTTCCGGTGTGAAGGGTCGGGCAGACGCTGTACGGTAAAACCTGAGACCTTAGAACTCATATTGGTGGCGGCATTTACGTTGTAGATATCTATGGGTGCAGGTAACCAATTAACACCAGGTAAGCCATGAGCTGGTCACTCATCTAAGCAATAAAAAAAAATTAGAAAATTGCACTTGTAGTGTATATGATCTCTGATATAATAGGTATGTAATACAATCGAACCGAATATCAATAACAATTCAATTTAAAAGTAATTAAAATGGTTATTACTTTAATTAAAATGGTCACCCTTTTTGTGATTTTTTTGAAAATGATGTGGAAATGAAATTTAATAATTATTTAATTTCTTTAGGAGGTGGGCAGTGGCTTTGGTTGTGCTCTTGCTATTGCTGATAACTATGAGTAACGATGAGCACTCACTATCAAATCGGCAGTATCCTTAACTGCCTACAAAGGAAATAAAAAAAAGTTAAGTCAAATCATAAAATCAACTACAACCCGATAGGATGTCCCTAATTGTAGTGTATCGTATGATCTATGGTTTGCTCGACTCTCTTCTATTCTCTGGTTCTGTTCTGGTTTTCTATTCTCATACATAATATTATATGTTTTGATTGGCACTTACCTGGTAGAGCTTGCTTTTTAGTGTATATCACGTTTATTTACTTTTTTTTTTATTGCTTAGATGGATGGACGAGCTCACAGCCCACCTGGTGTTAAGTGGTTACTGGAGCTCATAAACATCTACAACGTAAATGCGCCACCCACCTTGAAATATAAGTTATAAGATCTCAGTATAGTTACAACGGCTGCCCTGCCCTTCAGACCGAAACGCATTACTGCTTCACGGCAGAAATAGGCAGGGCGGTGGTACCTACCCGCGTGGACTCACAAGAGATCCTACCACCAGTAATAAAACTAGGTACTAGGTCCTAATTTACGTATTACATCTGACTCCCTGGAATTACTGGTTTAAGAGCAGGCCGGTCGAAAACCAAAATGTCTTCCATGGCAAAAAAAGCGTGTTTGCAAACATTTAAGGAATGGGTAGGGACAAATCAAAATGAAATGAAAATCGACGATAAAAAATACTACAGTTCATATAATCGAAGTTAAACTTTCATTTCACCAACAATGATCACAAAAGTTGCCTTTTTATCATTTTTTACGCACCGCATAGTACATACACCATTCGCATACAAACTAAATAAAATCTGAAATCAAATACGACCGAAATATTTTAAAAATAATTTTTATAGTGGAACAGTATAATTTTTTTTATTTATTTACTTTTTACTTATTTACATTAAAATTCGCAAATACAACTGTTATATACATTATTAATTTACACGTAATGTCTTAATGATTTCCTCATGATATTTACAAATTTTAAACTAGATTATCAATCTTATTCAAAGTTCTTTGGTCAATTCTTAGTTTTTAATGAATATTTTATAATTCATGAAGCTATTTATCGGAAGCTACTCGCAAAATGATGACCATAAAAAATTATTACGCTACAGTTAATACTAATTTTAGACACTTTGAGTGAGCACCGCTTGATAAACAATAAAAGCTAGCATAATAAACTTTTATATTTTCCTTTAGTTTTCTTTTTTATTAATAACAGACATTCGACTTTCATATCATAAGAGTGCGTGGTCCTCAGATAACAGCAACGTTTAGTTATTTGCCTAGCGACTAAACAAATAATTAAAAATAAATAATTGATTTTCAGATGTTTTTCTAACACAATATATATTTTTTTATTGCTTATATGGGTGGACGAGCTCACAGCCCACCTGATGTTAAGTGGTTACTGGAGCCCATGGACATCTACAACGTAAATGAGCCACCCACCTTGAGATATAAGTTCTAAGATCTCAGTATAGTTACAACGGCTGCCCCACCCTTCAAACCGAAACGCATTACTGCTTCACGGCAGAAATAGGCAAGGTGGTGGTACCTACCCGCGCGGACTCACAACAGGTCCTACCACCAGTTGATAATGGATAACTTAACAGAATTTCGAATAGTTATGTTCTATGAAATCATAATATAACAAAACAGTTTTATTTATAGCCCAATGAACACTTTTGTTAATTAGGAAAATATGTTTTGAATTATTTTATAAATTACATAATAAGGTTTTCTGTTTCAAACGCCGAACTTTTAAAATTTTCTCATTAATTTCACTGTTACTTTTAGCGCAGCTCCGTAGATTATATTTTATAATAAGTATTAAGCTAAACTCATCATATTTTGCGAGTATACCTCATTCTAATTAATAACGAAATTATTAATAATTATTAAAACTGGTAACATTAATGACTAGATACATTTCAAAATGGGTTTCAAATGAATACTGTGGTGTTCAAATAGAAAATGAAAAGTCTAGCGCCTTCTAGGTATATTATTTTCTGATAAAGTACTTAAGAAATGCTCAACCAATTTGATTATGTTAATGATTTAAAACTATGACATCATGATGCTAAAATGGACAAAAATAATTATAGTCTGCTGTAAAATAATGTTTTGTAAAAAAGCACTATTTAATGCTAGACGAACTTCTAATAATTTCGATAGTAGAAGTGATATTTTTAAATGCAAAACCTTCGATCCTAAAGGTGCTAAAATTCTAAATAGACATTTAAGTATTTTTAGTTAGTGATATATTTTTAAAGAAACGTAATTATATTATTTTGAATATACTGTTACAGGAGATTGTTTTAAGGTTTCATCACAACTATTTCCGCCACGAAGTGGTCATGATACGGTTTGATGACTAGAACCGTCGCTATGACCAATTATTATTTTTATTGCTCTTGTAGGCAGACGAGCATACGGCCTACCTGATGGTGAGTGGTTAACATCGCCCATGGACTTCAGCAATGCCAGAGCCAAGCCGCTGCCTACCGTTAAACTTCATCCTCGTGCCTAATGTAACATGCACTGAACTTCAATAGTGAAAATAAATTTTCGATTAAAACTCTTAAAATGAGCGCTTTAAAATACACAGATTTAAATACTAATATTACGGAAAAACGGATCTAAGAGACTTATATTTTTAGAGTAATAGAATATGCAAGAAATATTTTTACTTATACGGTAGTACCACTAACATAAGCTAATTGGTGTTTTGTATAATGTTACTAATTATTAGTTACAGCTTACAGCTATCTATTTTTAAATCTTCACTAAGCTTAACTAAACTAAAGCTGAATAAAAAATTGCGAATTTAAATTAATTCACTGAATTTAAAAAAAAACGAAATAATTTCTCAGATTTCGCCCGTTTGCCGATGATGGGTAGTGCTTTTAAATAAAGTATGAAAAGAAGGAATCTTTGGCTTAATTTAATTACGAATGTAAATAAATTAATAATTATTATTGTTGGTTACAGTATAATTTGATAGATTTGATGTACTTTTATCGCTGGATATATTTATCTATCTAATCTTATTATCGCTTCAAATCTGCATTCCATACTCACGTATAAGTCAGTTACGAGGGAATTTGCGTTAAAAATGTGGCCTAAGCGATGCTAGTTCTATTTAAGAGGTCAAAAGCTAGGTTTACTTTGAGAGCTTTTAGAGAGCTTACAAATTCATATAAGAGTACAATGCTCGTTTTACATAAATAGTAAGACATGTTCTTACTATTGGGTTTTAATATTTTGAAACAGTATAATACTGATCAAGTCGAAACAATGGAAAGTAAAAAATTATAACATTTAATTTTGAAATACAAATGACTTAACACGGATATCGAACTGAGTTCTTGCAAGAAGTATTCGACGGCTTTATATTGAATGTTGAATGTAATAAGGTTGAAATGTCCTGTTCGTAATTAGATAATAATATATTATTCATCATATCCAGCCCCATACATAATTGTATATAGGGTTTTTCAATAGGAACGCTCAACTTTGATAGCTCATAGCGGCCATTTTGGTAAAGCGATGACACAATATATATCATAACATTTCAGCATGGAACGCTACACGCTTGTCCGGCGGTATCATCGAAGTATATCTTCGAAGATGCGTCAGCAGCCGCGTTCAATATCAAAGGCGTCCGATATCGGATAATGATAAAAAAAAATTGTTACTTAGGATAGATGGTATGTATCTCACAAACATGTAGCTCCGACAGGACGGCGCCACTTGCCATACAGCACGGTAAACATTAAATTTATTGGAAGAGAAATTCGATGGCTTCGTCATCTGGCGTGGTGGGGACATCATCAAATGTGACTTAATACTGCTCGACTACTTTCTGTGAGGCTACGTGAAATCTCAACCATAGCTCGCGTTCTTCGTGAAAATGTGTTCGTGAAAATTTTAAGTCGTCGTGGCCTAAAGGATAAAACGTCCGGTGCATTCGTATGCAGCGATGCACCGGTGTTCGAATCCCGCAGGCTGGTACCAATTTTTCTAATGAAATAGGTACTCAACAAATATTCACGATTTACTTCCACGGTGAAGGAATAACATCGTGTAATAAAAATCAAACCCGCAAAATTATAATTTGCGTTATCACTGGTAGTAGGACCTCTTGGGAGTTCGCACGGGTAGGTACCACCATCCTGCCTGTTTCCGCCGTGAAGCAGTAATACGTTTCGGTTCGAAGGGTGGGGTAACCGTTGTAACTATACTGAAACCTTAGAACTTATATCTCGAGGTGGGTGGCACATTTACGTTGTAGATGTCTATGGGATCCAGTAACCAATTAACATCAGGTGGGCTGTGAGCTCGTCTATCCATCAAAGCAAATAAAAAATAAAAAATAAGCCCCATTTAAGCGAAAATGTCATACAAAATTGGTCCACCAGGATACACCACCTACAGCGTAGTCGCGGCGGCCATTTGGCCTTTAAATTCTATACACAATGTCATCGAATATCTTTTAAAATAAAATAAAAATTTTGGCAATATCACTTGAACAGGTTTTTTTTAAAAGTTTGAGCGCTCTTAATGAAAAACCCTTTATTTACTACATGTGATATTTTTGAACGGTCAGGTAATTATATCAGGAAGAGTGTTGTGATACGTCTATATTATTATTATGACGGTGGGTATTAGGTAAGTTTCTGAATAATAAGTGTAATTCACTACTTATCGAAACCATCTAATTAGATACTGAGCTCCTATTTTTTCTTTCATTTATTTTGCAAGATTATTGTTTTTATCTGTATGGAAACTTTACTGGTATTCGCATTGTCTTTCTATATATATTTCTAATGTTATTAGGTGACTGTTAGTTTCCCTAAATTAATAAAATAATACTGGTTATGTAGATAGTCCTGACAGCCTGAAACGATCAATTAATAATGTAATTATAAATTTATATTAACTCATTTTCATGTCACCGTATTTATTATTAATAATTCACGTGACTTTGAATGTAAAGCGACTTATTTTGACGAAGCCAAACACATAAAAAAAAAAAAAAATAAGAAACAATTTGTTCCCATTACAATTACAATCGTACAGCTAATTTAGATAATATTCATTTAATATAACATTTTCAAATTTTTTTACTATAATATATCTATTTACATATTCATAAGTTATTTTTAAGGTAGTAAAACTGAATTTCAGAAATTTCGTAGTGTTTTAGGCACTATTTAGACAGCCATCAATCTTAATGTCTTATACGAAGCTTCACTTAATACTATACTTAGAAAAAAATCTTTTACAATCTACGTGTCAATAGGCAGGTAGTAACAATTCAATTTAATCTAAATTCTAAATAAACTTTGTATACATGGTTCGTAATATAGCCTGTAAAAATGTGGAACCTAAAATCACTTTGAATCATTTCAATAATAATTCAATGTCTTAGATCAAAGTACATACTATCTTATTTCGATGGAGTACAGTTTATTTTCATATACTAAAACTGGGAACTGATACACATACACATATTCCACTTAAATGTAAACACATGTACGTACTTAGACAAGGAACCAATATATAATATATTAGTGAACACTATTATTTAAAAGTGTATATCTATGTATAATGCAGTCTGAATATTTATTACTATACAGCTATATAAATGCGAAACTATGTGAGTACTATTTTTATTTCTTATCTCAAATCCTCGAAAATTTTTCCCGCGAATAGATTTTTTTTAATATGTAGAATTTACGCATAAGGCTTTGCAGTGCAATAAATCGTTTTTTCATTTCACAAAACTTGTATAAACACACCAGACTACAAAACCGTGTTATATGGTTCCCCGAACAATAGTAAAAGTAAAGAACGTATTATATAACAGCTATGTACCTAAACTAATTTTGATAATGTACTCAAAATACTCTCTAACGTATTAGCTAAAGCGTTTATTAATAAAGCATCTTGTATAATCACAACAGCGGGTCCATTCCACTTTTATTCCATTATCTAAATAATATCACTAAAGAACAGTCTGGCACTTCCGAAACTTTGGGGAACGGCGAAGAAAACTACGGCTGGCCTTGTCTCGCACCGCGACGTGGTCCGTTAGATTACCGGAAAAATCATAGTACCTTAAGTATAAAAGCATTTGCCCGTAAATTAATTGTTATTAACAGAACTGGTTGAGTTTAAAGACTTCGTGAAGTACTTATAGACTAGATGTTCTCTTTGCAGTTAATAAACCCTGTTGTTTTTTTTGGGCTTTGCATACTTGCAAATATATCATAATTGAAAGTTCACACTCTATAAAACTCAACACTTTTTTTTTTTAAATATATTGATCCCATTATAGTTTTCATAAAATCAATATTTGTTGTCCGCGAAATCAGCACTAATCTTACTTATTTCCTGATAAATAAAGTAAAATGATTCTCCCGATAACCTTAATGGGGCGTAGTCATGATAAAGGGGGGGTCAGAGGACGGGCGCCGAGTTTCGTCGAGTTCAGCACAGTAGTTCGGAGTTGGAAGGCGGTACTCAGCTGGGCAAGGGCGGCCGCGTCACTTGAGGAGCAGGGCTTGAAGGCTGCAGCTGGACTGGTGTTGGAGAGTGAGCTGTCGTGCTCTCTGGAGCCGAGTGGGTTCGTGCTGACGGTTGCAGCACCGGACTCGGGGGCCACGGATGTGACGCTGACGGCATTGCTCTGTAAAGTCGATTTCAGATTATAATAGACAACTAGCTGACCCGGCAGACTTCGTAGTGCTTCAATCGATAAATAAAAGACCTAAGCTTTTGTGTAAAATAAACTTAAAACAAACAAAAGGAATCCGTCCGACGGGGGACACATTAAAGGAAAAACAAAATTGTTATTTTTATTTAATTCTGAGCACCTTCATATTTATTTACCTTTTAAAACTTCTCTGGACTTCCACAAATAATTCAAGACCAAAATTAGCCAAATCGGTTCAGCTGTTCTCGAGTTTTAGCGAGACTAACGAACAGCAATTAATTTTTATATATGTAGAATATCTAGATGATGCATAATTTATGTCAAAGCGAAAGTGAGTGTATACAGGCATTATTTGTGAAGATCACGTTTTTTTTTTGCTATTATCCCTATTTCACATGGTCAATATTAAAATATCAGTTTCCCTATGTTGCTTCCAGCTTTGGATATTTTTCTCGACCGCGTTTCTTGATCATGTCAAGTTTTGTTTTTCAAACGAGGTTTTTATGATTCGTTAACGGTAAGCAGCAGCTTGACTGATGTCTATGAGCAACGATAAAACCGTAACAAAGCATCATCGAGCAGGCCTACTGGATGTCTGTCTTCGAACAAAATATAAATGAGATATGCAACTCTTATTAAGGTAATTGATGCAGCGTTAATAACTGAGAACCAAACTAGTCACTAATTTAATATTCACAGAGCTATGGATTAGAGTTGTAAGAATATTAACAACAAGCGGCCCGCTCCGGCTCCGCTCGGGTCTTTAACAAAAATGTTTGACGTTATTTTTTCTTATTTTTTAAAATAAAAGAAAACTTATTGCTATTAACTAACTAAACTTATTACTATAGTTAGAAATATGTTGTTGCGACACTTTTTGTATATAATAATGTGTTCTACAAAGTCGTAGTAAATTATTTTATTCTATCATCAATAGTTTTCACAGGGCACACGATGTAAAGAATATTTTAGGTCATTTTTTTACACCTTGGGTTACATTATTGGAGTTTTAGTAAGGATCCCTAATTTTTTACAAAAAAGATTATAGCCTATGTCACTCGAGAATAGTGTACTTTTCAAACAGTGAAAGAATTTTTCAAATCGATTCAGTAGTTTCGGAGCCTATTCAATACAAACAAACAAACAAATCTTTCCTCTTTATAATATTAGTAGAGAAAACTAACCTTGCATAAGGCGTAATAGTAGACGATGGCGGCGTAGGCACAGCGGCGGTGTCTGGATGAAGAAAATTCCTTCTTTGTTCAGCTCTCTCCCAGCATTGTTGTAAACACCTTGCCATAACATCTGGTAAACTATTTACTTGTTCCTGATAAATAAAATTTTAGACTGAAATATTACTGTTTTTTTTTTAATTTTATAAGTAGTTACCAGTAAAGGGAAAGGGCTTAGAAGTCGAATCCTGAAGCGGTGGTCTGACCAAGTAACGCAACAACTAGAAATGCCAGTCGACGAAACTCTTCACCAAGCACTAGATATGGATAGATGGTGAGAAACAGAGAGAAGACTATAGAGGAATCACGATCCTCAACAATGACAGAACGAATGAGAAGAAGAAGAAGGAAGGGTATTAAACTCCAGACTAATTAGCGACAAAAATTAACTGGAGTCACAGGTCTCAACGGGGCAGGCAAGCGGCCTAAGATTTAATTGTATTATGTTGTGGTAGTCATCCTTATCACCAGAACGGATGATTGTTTCGCGGCGAAAGAGTTAGATAAGTGTTGTCTGCCCGTGGGTGATCAATTGATCATAGTATTGTGAAAATGTTAAATATTTAAAATTTGTCGATTTATTACACACGAAATTGTTCTTTACTTGTTGAACGAGTTCGTGAACAAATGTATGATTTATCCTAATCGCCTCGCTCAATACGAGTGCATGGAGCGTTTATACTATATTTATATTATATACTACATTAAAATGTTACTAGAAAAGCTGTTATATTAACAAAAAGGCGGTATAAAAATAAAAACGGTATAAACCTGTAACGTTGTTAGTTTTTCTTCTAAACTAGTCAGCCTCTCTTCTATAGTGTCCTGTCTCGTGCTCATATCTGAGACAATCTCATAGACCGTGTTCTGTGTCTGTAACAAAAAGGGGTCCTAATTTCAATGGTTTTGTAGTTCAAACTCCATCGTAGTGTCAAATCATCAGTTTTGTTCAGTCTGTTTTTGTTTGTGTTTAAATTACTATTTTACATTGTTCTTTTTTATTTTGGTATGTATATGTATGTGTGTGTTTGTGTGTGTGATGTCTACTGATTCAAAATTTGGCTAGTCCTCTGTTTTCAAACTACATCTAATCCATGCAGGATCTAAAGAAACAGTCGTCCAATTTGGCGCCACTACAACCTCGATATTTAAATGAACGACATGAAAGTAGATTAGAAACATAATTTTAATTAAAATTGATATTTTTATGTAAAGAATCTTTAAGTACGTTGCGAAACTCATGCTTTAAGCATATGCGGTGGTTCGAAAAATTTTCTTAGCGCATGCTAGCATCGATCTCAATTTTCATTAAATAACTCTAATGAATATAGAAAAATTTAATTTCAACGCGGGTTTTTGCTGGAATTGGTTTATTTGAATTTTTAAAAGGCTCCACGTGCTCTCTACCTTTAAATGGATGTGTATAATGAGTAGCATTAGCATAAAATTCACTAATTTAAAGAAATCAACATACCTTTGCCATGTCAGTTATTGTGTTGGCATTGTCCATTAGTTTTCGTTGATCCATCTTCACTTTTCGTAATCTGAAAACCAGAAGTTTATTTGTAGCATTGTATTTTGAAATATGAAAACTTATAATCGTACTATCAATGATGTTTAATTTGGAGTAGATACTAATTAGTGAGGGCTTAACTCAGATTCCTTATTTGAAATCTAGTTTAAGTTTTTTTTAAATTAATGGCCGGTTTCTAATAAGATCCGGTAAGAGTAATTATCATTTGAGCAACAAAGCTTAGACGCTTTTAAATGTAAAAAAAAAAAACAAATAAAACAGAAGAAACTAAATTGTAAAGACAGTCAGATAAGAAGACAAAGTATGCGCTCACTTTTATTGGCGTTATATAAACAACCATATATCTAGAGATAGATATAAGATTCATAGATAGAATACAATTACCTTTTTTTTAAATAGTGGTGTAGGACATGCTTATTGTTAATTTCTGTTCAAACGCCAATCAGTTTAAGAATATTCCAAAAAAAATGCTACATCAATCTTATGTAATCGCATTGATTACATAAGATTGATGTAGCATTTTTTTCGTCGTAACAAAAATTAACAATGCTTTTAATATTTTTAACGTTACTTACGCATAAATAGCTAGCAAAAACTTCCTCTGATGCGTCCTCACTCTTCCTGGATGAACTCTTTTTACTAGTCGCGTGTGTTTGTATATTAACCACGTTTCTCGAAGCACGTTAGCCGCTGCGTTTTTCAGCTTGAAACAAAAATTGATTCCCTTCTATAAAGGCTAAGCGGGTTTCTATAATAATATATTCTTTTGTAGCATTAATAGTATGATAATTAGCGTAACTAATTGCTTCTTGAAGTTTATTTATTATTTTATTCATAGTGTTTACTAATGGATACATTGGGATGGTGACATGTGATGAGACGAAATGAAAATGAGGTTGGTAAGAAAATGTTTACTATGAATGTGGAAGAATATAGAGGAAGAGCTAGACCTAAGAAGAAATTGATGGATAGCGTGAAAGACGGTATGGGTAAGAGGGGAGTGAGCGAAGAAATGGTAGGTATATGATAGAGGAGTATGGAAGGAGAAAACATGTTGCGCCGACCCCAGCTAACTGGGAGAAGGGCAGGATAATGATGATGATGATGTTTACTAATGTACGTGAAATTTTGCTGATAGTTAATAGAATTTGGAATGAAATGAACACTAAATTATGTTAGGGAATACGTCGGTGTAAAATTTTAGCTTAGATAAAATAAATGTAGGTATTGAAAAGACAATTAAACAAGAAAAACTTCTATTGATAAATATAATAATAGATAGGATATGAATGAACAATCTGAATTATAGTGGTAATTTTATTGACAATAAACTTCCACTTGTAAGTATAACAAGAAAATATTTTATTTACAAGATTAATGACTCAATTCTTCTCGGAACGGCACAAGGGAATATCATTCAATAGCAAAACTGTTAAGAATGTTTTAAATATGTACGAAATTTTATTAAGTTGGGTTCCTAAAGGAGCTGTACACTCAAAACATTGAATTCATTAGCGCATTCGGTCTGGTTGCTAACATCTTACCTTAACAATATCCACTGACTGTCCGAAGCCGACAGTCACCTTACCTTTTTAGTGAGCTGTGTCTCCATCATGAAGTTATGAACGTGCTTCTCCGCTCTAGTTAACTCTAATTTCCTTGAAGCAACCGTCACTAATAATGCAGTACATCCCGCCCCCTGTTAATTAGATTAACAATAACATGTGATGAACTTATATCACAACAATACTTACTCTTTTAGTAAGTTGTGTGTCCATCATGAAGTTATGAACGTGCTTCTCGGCTCTAGTTAATTCTAATTTTCTTGAAACAACCGCGACTAATAACGCTGTGCATCCAGCTCCCTGTTAAGTGAATTTCTTAATGTAAAATGCAAGCGAACGTGTTTAAGCAGTCAAGAAACGTCATTCCAATTAGGCGATTTCGAAGGCTAAAATGAAAAACTAGATTCCTTTAGCTATGTGCTATCGTTTTAGTATTCATGATCAAGAGTAACTGACATATAGGAATGTTCTAGCAAATAATCGGACACGTTAGTAATAATGTGTCAGTCAATCTTGAATTTTATTTAAAGTTTTTTCTTATAGATTTTAGAACAGCGGAGAATATTAAAATATTTTTTTATTTAATAATCGTATTTATTACTCTTGTGCTAAATAAAATGTATGAGCTTCAGGTAATGAAAGCAGGTAAATTTTAGCATTCTAATTTAAAAACAAATATGTACTGTGATGCGTTCCTACTTTCACCACCATTATTAAAATTTAGGCATATTAATCAACCAACACAACAGTGTTTTGTTCAATCAGTGCATTTCCATCTAGTGAGTGCACAAGAAATTATTACACTTAGGTATTTATTCAATTTTATTTTTGTATTTAAAAAAAATATATATTTTGAATTTCAGTCTTTAAATTAAGTGCATACAAGTTATGTTTCATAATTTTTACACAGTATTAGGAAAAGTGAGCCATTTTAAACAAACGTATTGTGCAGTTCAGTGAAATATTAAAGTGAAGAGAGAATCTAGAGATAGTAAGGAGAGATGAAGCATTCCATTCTACAATATATAAAGTCTAATTAATAGCTGGCTTTAACAGGGAAATGGACGTTAATTTAATTAAAATAGAACCGTACTTGTATCAGTGATTTAGATATTCCGAACATTGTGTTGGCCTGTAAGAACTACTACGAAAATTTATAGACGACACGAATATTCAACCTATTTACGGTGTAGATAACATTGAACGTGATTTTCACAAATCGAGTGTTTATATAAGTACAATAACGCATTCACCACTTAAAAAAATACACTGTGTTTACATATTCTGTGAACATTAACATATAACATTGAAAACACCGAGACATAGTGAGACTTGACGATATAAATGTGAAGCAACTCAGTGTTTATGTGTGTATATAGTTTGTATATGACGAAGTGTTGACTGACCGCTATGAAGATACTTAATTCCAACAATTAAAACATCAATATGTGATGATTAAGGAACAATACAAACGATTATATTATATTCTTTAATTTAAAAACAATTTGTGTGAAACCTTAAATAGTCAGTCAGCACGATCAGTCGTATATTTTGTTTGTAAGGAACTTACCATAATACCGGTGCTAACAGCAATACCTCTGCCACAATATGTGTTTGGCACTATGTCACCAAAACCAACGGAGAGAAACGTTATAGCTATTAGCCACATCGCATTCAGTAGATTAGCGTGTTCCTCGTCGTGAAACCTGAATTGTTAATAAATTTCAACTGTTTACACTCATCGGCCTAATCTTTGTCGTCGACAACGATTGAGTTGATAGTCGGTATCGAGTGTAATATAACCTATATACCCTTTACACGCAAGCGTTTGATAAATTATAAAGACAAAGAAACCAAAAGAGAGGAAATAAAGAAACACCCATGTTGAAGAGTTTGACTTTGATTTAGTTTTACTGTGAAATTGCTTCAAATATCAGTGAATTCATTCTGGACACATAAAATGGCTCACCTTTACCAGCACAATGAAATTCCCTAGACAAGGCAAGTTTAGTAAGCACCATAATTAACAATAACCCTTGCGATGCCTAGATAAAACGTATGGTATTAGAGATCGCATGAAGAATGTTATTGATATCAAGCGAACCGAAAATCCTACTTTATTTATTGATACATACCACCATACCGCAGGTGAGGGTAATGCCACGGCCGCAGTACGTGTTGGGAACTATATCACCGTAGCCGACACAGAGGAACGTAATAGCTGTCAGCCACATTGAGTTTAGCAAATTGGCATGGTCTTCATCATGGAACCTGTGAGCCAAAATGCCCAACAAGAACCAGAAATAACCATTTGTTTAAAAACGTATACTTGATTAAGCTTGGCACAGTCAAGAATAATAATAAATAACTTCAAAGTAATGTAATTCCATTTCAAAGTATCAGAGCTAATTTTTTTGCCATGATAAAGTTAAACAAAATTCCTAAGCACAACAGACATTAAGTTCGAACTAATCTGCCATGCCTATAACTTGGAAATCAAACTTACTACACAGATAATACGTACTAATACCGTATAATAAACATATTGTAATACAACGTGCAGTCTAAACATCAATATTCACTGTTTACCAAATAGCCATGCGTGAACTGATTCTCAGTTTAACAAAGGTACAGATAATCATGACAACAAAGAGAAACACTTGGAAGAAATATTGGAGAGAAGAGAAGAAAGTGACACACAAGAGTGAGAAAATTTCATAAGCTTTTTAATAATAATTGCTTAAAATAAGTGGAAGATTTAATTTGTTTTTATGCATGGTTAAATGGAGTGAGATGACTTTGTGCAACAATGATCTCAAGTTTTTAAGCTTTTCTAAATGTTGGTTCTTAGAGCCATTTTTATGCGTGTTTAATAATTTAATAAAGACAACCGTTATTGATCCACTAATTGTCCTTACTAATAGAAGTGTTTTAAATAACTTTACAAACTATTTTATTTGTGCCATAAAAAATAATTGTTATGTGCCGGCACCATATAAAGCAATGTACCATATAATGTGCAAGTAATAATAATAACTGTTTTAATAACACAACAAGCGTCCTCTTACATTGAATCGTAATTTATTTACTAAATCTAACGTGATTACTAACAGTATTTGATATTATAGAACGTGTATATCTCTGCCAGAATCTACAGAATTTGCGAAAGTAGTCAAAGTCAAACTCTTGTACATTTTTATTGTGATGAAAATGAACCTAGCGTCGCTACATTAATTCCGGATACAAATAACGTTGACATTAAAATAAAACACAGTGGGTTGAAAAAGCCAAAATAAACAATATGTACAACGCCACAGTACAAAAGCAATAGCATGCCCATTGAGGCAATACACGGTGAAATCTTTAAAACAGTGGATACCAAACTAAAGACATGGAAGCCAAATAATTTTCACCATATACAACATAGGAATCGAATGAGTCGACAAGGTACAAATACGAATCAATACAATGAACAAATTTGTTACATGGATGGACCTTCCCGTCCAATATTAAGAACTATGCAAATATTTATTACCTACATCAAAATAACAAGAATACAACTAACCTTTCGCATTGTCGTAATGTCCAGCTTGCGATTATCCAAAGTGACACCATAAATACTAATAATACAGTACCAGGGCAAATTGTCATTAATGTCTTCAAGACGAATCTGCGGAAATTATGAATAAAAAAAATCATGAATTTTGTGATATTCAACAAGTAAATCATACACCTAAATGAATGTTAATAAATAAACTTCAGTATTTTGAACAAACTTTTCTTCAGAAATAAAAACGATTTTATTAGTACTAATGTTTTTCTTGCATTAATCAGCAAAATACCTTAGAATAATGACTATCAAACCCATCTTAAATTATAGTAAGTTTGTTGTTTCTTATGAACTTTGATAGCTGTGACAGCGACGCTTTTAATTCTTGCATAATTTAGTCGTTACCCAAAATGCCAATAAAACATGAAACCAAAACATTAAAATCTCACCTAGTATTAAAATTAATTCTGTTTAAAGCTCCTATACTTCTGGATGAAGCGTCCGTGAACAATTTACTGTGAAGTAACATGACCCTGCATATAAGATACAGCCTAAAGAACATCGGCAGTGACAACGTGACGTCATAAGGAACCTGAAAAAAATCAAAATTTCAATTTTATCCTTGAAACAAGTAAGGTACCGCCACCAAAAAAAGTATGTATAAAATAAGACATAATTTCAAGTGATGTCAGCTTTAGCTACAGTTTACAGTACAGGTTTCAAAAACAAACACTGTGCTAGTGAGATTTAACTTAATATAACTTTTTGCCCCAAAAGGAGTATATTTATAATCGATACTATAACAGTCTAATCCAGAGTATTCGTTTTGGATCATGCAGATTTTGAATGATTCTTTTAATTTTTGAACATACATTATTTGTTAAGCACGCATTAAAAACCTTCTCACTATCAAGTCAAACATCATAATTAACATATATAAAACATTTTAATGAACACACACTGTCAAACACAAGTGGGAACATGCTTTAGACAAGGACTCTAACATCACTTAAAACTTTGAATACAGACCTGAATTTGCTTATACATCGTGCCCTAAGAAGAAAACTTACATTAGTTAAAATAAAACACCAATCATGCCATAATTGGATCTCTTATTAATTTATATTGTAGTATCACTTATACACGACCAGGCAAAAACTATGTATTTTACAAGCGGCAAAGAGCATATTAACTTTTTGAAGCCATTGCATTTTTCAATATTTAAAAGTGATTATGAATTTATAAGTAATACATTGTTACTTATTCGAAAATGCTCGTAATCTGAGTAAGTCGATTTAAAAGTACACTGAAGCTTGATATAGAATTGTAGAAATATTCTTCAGAGTTTTTTGAAAACTAAATCCGTGTGCGAAATGAGAGCGGAAAAAGAGTTCAGACTTCACCTAATTCAGCTTCAATTCATTCCACTGAGAGTTTCGTGAAATTCATTCAGTAATAAACATGATTACGTGCTGTAGCACAATTTTTAGCTTAGCTTATAACCTGTATATGTCTATCTATACGTCTTATTGGTATCTTTCAACGTCATTCCAACTTCAAGATCCCCGCCTAATTTTGGAATTCGAACGTCTCAAAGATCGATAACAATACGATAAAATGGCTAAGTTAATTTCTAGTTTGGCTCGTTATTAAAGTGTTTTTAAATAATATTTATTTATTTATTTACTACAAGGAGAACTAACAGCCAACTAACATAGTATAATAATATAACAAATAATAGAAAGAAAAAGCCAATTAAAGGTTCCCACCAATACAATGTACTTATACTTTACTTATCTTAATTTTTTCATGAACTGTTACAAAAATGCTCTGTCGAACTGATATGGGTCAGTAACAAACTAAAAACAAGTAGTAACATAACGTGATGAAACAGTATGGTAATGCCACTTACAACTTCAACGCCTATCACTCCACCCTTGTTGGCCAACTTTGTCGTCCACGTAAAAGTATATTGTCCAGGGATGGGGTGAACGGCGCATATCGCCAGTTCGAGGCCGATTTGCGCTATCCTTTGCCACGTCATTGCTATCCGCCAGTCGTCGGCGCAGTTGTCTATCATAAATAACTGAAATAAAAGACGATTACAAGACTAAGAAAGCTGGAGCATTGTGATTGATTTAAAAAATAACAGAATAAAAGCAAAATAAAAGCTTGTCGACGAAAAAAGAATCATATTTTTGTGGTTTGTGTGTGTGTGTGTGGTGGTGGTTATGTAACATATAAATATCATTTCAATTTTCAATATGAAAAAATACTACTTACAGATTTTAATATTATTAATATTTTAATACTTGTACAGAGCTTATTTACAAGTATCTTAAACTATTTGATTATTACAGCCAATCAGTCTATGAACAAACTTTTTTCAATAATTATGTAAATACATGACGGAGCTTAAACATAATATCAGTGTTTTATGAAAATTCTTTTTTATTTTATTGTGATTTAATTGTAAGGTGATTTTACGGCTCATCCATAAAATACACTTTTGAAAAGCTACATACGTTTATGACAATGCAAAGTTTTTTAAATGCATTGTTTTTTTTTTTCAAGTGATCTTATTCATCATATATTTTATTTCTTTGTATAATATAAATAAAATGGTTTATCGAATTCATTATAAGTAATCGTTGGATGCACATTTTTTCATTACAAAATATAATTCAATTACCTAATTAATTAATTTCAATTCAACTTACTTGTACTTCTAAAGCATGATACGCGACGATTAGGCCAAGTAAAATCACAGTCGACATTGATATTAGCGTCTTTAACGCCTGTGAATATATTGATGCCTGAAATTAAAGACCGCAACTCAATTAGCATATTTCTTTAACTTTCTCAGCTGAAAAATGCCCACCGCTCGATATAGTTTTTCCCCAAAGGTATCCAATAAGTTTTGTTTATTAATATTGAACTGTTCTTGAAGAAGTCGAAAACAACTAAAAAATACGGAGAATATTCATAAAAATCACATCAAATTACCTTAGTATAAACACCGGCACTTGAGAGTTCATTTTCTATTACCATAATTATAATTCCAAACATCCCCATTACTAAAGCGTAGTCACTTATCCGTTTTCTTTTTTCAAATAACGCCTTTCTCCTACCTAACCTGAAATTTAAAATGTTAGTTTAGAATTCTACTATTTATTTAAATTTTTATTTTTAAGACTACAAAATGTAGTTAGAATATTTTGTTCACCATAATAAACAGTATTAAGCTCACTTTTAATGATTTTGCTATGTTTTAGTATTTGGGTCACAAGATTAGAGCTGATAAATATAGGGCGGACACGTTTTTAATGCCGTCCTGGATCGTTCCCGTTAGATTGATTTAGGATTTAATTGGTCTTCGCCGGGATTGTTCTAAAGCAACGTTAATAGATGTAAACGACGACTTTTTGGTGCGAAATCGAATTTCAATTCGAACAATCGAAAACAGTAAAGTTTGCTTAATAAATTTTTAAATGCTACTTAAATTTAAAAATATGCGTAGAGAGAAGATGCTCTGACTAGAAGATGTATGGAAATGGTAGTGCAAGTTGGAGGGGGAAGAGGTCGACCGAAGAAAATATGGATGGAGTGTGTGAATGACGATATGAGAGAGAGAGAGAGGAGTGAGTGTTGAGATGACGGCTGATAGAAGAGAATGGAATAGAAAAATTCGCTGTGCCGACCCCACCCAATGGGATAAGGTGGAGAAAAAATAAAGTTAAACTTAAATCAGCTTTTTTTAGAAACGCCTACGAAAACGATAAATAATCGCCTGATTCGAGTGAGATTCCCGATCAGAGCCTGTGTCTTTTAGGTGTTTGGTTCAAAGTCTGGATTTCAATGTTATTATTTCATATGGCATCCATAACACCGGAGATAATCTTGGATTGAGGCCGTTGAATGAGAATCGTATGTATTACTATCTGATCAATAATTGATCCAAATTTATTATCATCGTACCGAGGGGTAAACGGGTTGAAAGGTTAAAGAGACATTTTTTTGAACTTTACCGAAGCAAAGTTTACTTTTTCAGCTATTTGAATGGAGTCAACTAAATTGAAGTTCAGTTAAAAATATCGAACTGTATATGCTAAATCCAAATAAAACGCACCCTTAATTACAAATATAAATGTCACGTATGAAGCGGAATGTCGCTTAAATATTTAAAAAAAGTTAATTCGACGCCACTAATCAGATTATCCCCTTCAGAGAAGCACTGAGTAGATCAAATAAAAATAATTATTGCATGTTATGTGTGGAATCTGAAATAAGCGATCTGAAGACTTAGAAAATCGATACGACCCTGATGCAAGCTATTTCCGTTCGTTCGAGGACGTATGATGATTTTAAAGCGATTGTACACGATGTATGGAATCTGTTATATGTATGGAAACAATTATGATCTCTAATAAGTTTACTTAAAAATGATTTCGATATGCACTCGACGAATACCTCTTTCAATCTCCTCATAATAATATGAACTAGAGGTCCCGCAGTAGTCGAAATTTGACTATCATTAATTGGAATTGTAAGTTTGTACACTATTATGATTCTATTTTGTACTTCTATAATCACAAATTTCGCCAAGGCTACTCTATAAAAAAATTTTTATGAAGACAAACAATATTTAATCTATTCTCAATTTGACCACAGACGTCAAGAACAAAAGTTTGACATTAAATAGTATGCACTATGCATGCGTGTGTGCCTCAAATACATGGTATGTAGTGTGTGTAATGTTTTCCTTATTAATTAATGTATCTTTTATACATTATTTAAAAAACATATTAGCATTGTGCCCTTCTTCTTTATATTCTCTATAAGTGTGGAAAATTTCATACTCCTCCGTCCGTGCAATTTTCGGAAAAAGGGATACAAAGTTGCTTCACGTATTAATATATAGATTAATAAACATCGGTAGCTAAACATCTTATCACGTGAACGTAGAAGCGATTCAATTCCTTTGCATCATTTACATAATAGAAGACTTAAAAACTAAGCCATTTGAATTAGTATAGTTATAATATTTTGGTGAATGGCAAATGGTAGTGTGAATGCTTTTTCGTAACAAAATATACAAACGTTGTGTTTTTCTCTTAATACAGACAACAAGCAAAGTATATGTGGAGACATTTTTACTTAAAACACCCTCTAACGTTGCTGTCAAACCATTATTAAAATGATATAATCGAAGTAATATTCAAAAAATATAACTTCTTTTTAATTATTAATATGTTTATATGTATTTATAGTTATTGAGAAACAATTATAATGATGAGTAAATTCTTGATATAAATCAAATTAAAATGTAGCCTAATGAACATTAAATACCAAACTTCAAACAAAAAACATTGCTGATGTCCGAGAAAGTGATATTATATGCTAGGGAATATTACATGCAAAGGCATGTAATAAAGTCTCAAAAAGGTCTCATACACAATACGTCAAGTTCGATAATACTGATACGAACAGGTCTCGGATTCTTAGATTTTGTAAATGATCCATGGGAAGGTTTTTGTTAAGTCATTGTTACAAACGATGTTTTGAATAACATTTTTGCCAACGTATAGAATGATAAGTGTTGAGTTTTATGCAGCGTTATAGCGATCGATCAGAGAAATAAAAAGAATTGTTTTAATCAGCCATCACGGAGTACTTTTTATTTAGTTACCATAGAGCAGTGTAGATTATACAGATTCATGTTCCACAGACTAATGTTACAAACTATTCTTTAACAAATATTCCAACACCCCCCTTCGATGACAAGTTTCTTTAAACTCAAATCTTATTTAACTAAAATTATAAATGTATAAACTTGCCATCGGACAACATAAAACAATATTAATACTGCTGTCTCACTCACAGCTTATTTAACAATTATATACTTGAAATAATCATCCAGTACAACCAAGTTACACATACATTGCAAATTAAAGAACTTTAACAATGTATCTTATCTAATATTAATCTACACATTAATGTTTACGTTTCAAATATCTTTCATTACTTTAGTAACAAACTTCTAAAAAATACAAACTTTTCTTTGCATAAAGATTTTGTACAAATATCAGCAATATTTTTATCAGATGACACATATTCAATATCTAATACATTATTCCTCACCAAGTCCTTAATATAGTGCATCCTTATATCAATATGCTTACTCCTTTTAGAGTTTTCATTTGACTTCGCTAAACATATTGCTCCCTTATTATCCATAAATAAAGTCAATTTACATTCATATCCAAAATCACACAGTACACCTTTCAAATACACTAACTCTTGAGCACAACAAGCACTAGCAATGTACTCTGATTCTGCTGTCGATAATGCAACACAACTTTGTTTTCTAGAGTACCAAAATACAGGATTATCACTACACATTATGATACCCCCACTGACACTTTTGCGATCAACAATATCACCTGCCCAATCAGAGTCTGAATATGCACATAAATCCACATCTAGATTATTCCTTTTTTGAAAAACTAACATTTTGTCTTTTGTAGCTTTTAGGTATTGCAGAATTCTCTTTCCAGCTTTCCAAGTCTGTTGAGTAGGACAGTCTAGGTATCTGCTAAGATATGATACAGCAAACTGCAGATCTGGTCTGGACATAGTAGCCAAATACATTATGCTTCCTATGAGTTGTCGATATGGTACATCAATAATCTTCTCATTTTTGTTTATTTGAAAATTTACCTCCATAGGTGTTCCTATACCTTTACATTCTGACATTCCAAATTTTTCTAGTATCTTCTCAATTATCTTTTCTTGTTTAATCGTTAATTTACTTTCTTCCTGTTTAATTTCCATACCAAGATATTTCTCAATCTGTCCTAAATCTTTAGCTTTAAATTCTTGCTTCAATTTATTAATAATTTTTTTCTGTATCCTTTTCCATTCCAATTAATAAAATATCATCTACAAATATTATAAGCCATATATTTTTATCTGTGTATAGACAACAATCATGTAATGACTGTATCAATCCATTCTTTCTTGCAAATTCATCAAATCTCATGTTCCAGCATTTAGGGCTTTCTTTTAATCCATACAATGCTCTCTTTAACCTCAAAACTATTCCATCTTTGTTTTCTTTGCCTTTGGGTATTTTTATATAAACTTCACTATCAAGAAATCCATTGAGAAAGGCTGTAGGAATATCCAATTGCCTTAATTTGTATCCTTCTTGGATAGCTTTTACAAAAAATGCTCTTATCGTAGACATTCTTACTACAGGACTGTAGAATATTTCATTCTCATAATTTTTTATTTGAAAACCTCGAGCGACTAATCTGGCTTTCTTAGTGCCATCGTCTTTCGTTCTAAAAACCCACTTAGTGTCTATAGCTAATTTTCCTTTCGGTAGTTTAGTCTCTTCCCAGCTTTGTAAGTTCTCAAGTGCTGCTAATTCCTTATGTATCGCTTCTTTCCATGAAACTTCTTTTATCGCTTCTTCATAGCTTTCTGGGTCATTACACACTAAGTAACAATATGCTGTGTACGTCCCAAAATTCTTTAGATAATCAGGTTGCTTTATTATCCTTCCTGATCTAGTTCTTTTTGTGTCTGTCTCTTCATTTTTCTGTATTACTTTTTCTTCCTCAATTTTATTTTTATCATTGCACATAACTTCATTTTTTGTGTCCTCTTCTGGTAAATAAATATAGTTGTTATTTTTAATACTGTTTTTATGTTCATAGTACTTTTCATCAAACTTGACATCTCTGCAGAATATTATTTCTGTTGTTTTTGGATTCCATAATCTATAACCTTGTTTGCCATAGCCAACCATAATGGCTTCTTCAGCTCTATTATCTAATTTCTTATTCTGTGGGACACACGTATACCATGCTTTAGAACCAAATACCTTTAACTTGTTCAAGTTAACATTTTCTAGTCCGTAGTATATTTCAGCTGGTATCTTATACTTTATAGATCTTGATGGGCATCGATTCAATTGATATGCTGCACACATTATAGCCTCAGACCACAAATATTTAGGTAATCCAGTTTCACTTAATAAAGTTCTTGACTTATCTAGTAATGTTCTGTTTAGCCTCTCTGCCACACCATTTTGTTGTGGTGTGTAAGGTTGACTATACTCTATTATAATTCCATTTTCCATACAAAATTGCTTCAAACAGCCAGCGGTGAACTCTCCACCATTATCACATCTTATGCGTTTAACTTTAGTTTCCTTTTGTCTTTCTAACTCCTTTATATGATTTATTAAATTTCTTGTGGCTTCAGATTTATTCTTTAATAGATAAACAGTCACAAAATGAGAAAAATCATCAGTTATGGTCTGGTAATATTGTTTTTCATCATAAGAAATTGGTGATACAGGACCTCCAATATCTGTATGCAATAATTCTCCTATTTTTCTACTTCTTGGCCTGTCAACTGGATAGAATGGTAAACGAGTAGATTTTCCCTTCATGCAAGGACCACATGTTTCATCAGACACAGGTAAACCCATAATTTTTAATGATTTCCTATTTAAGTGTCCGAGACGTTGGTGCCAAATATTTTTGTCTTGCTGTACACTTGAGTTCGCTTCTTCTATTAGTATTATTTCGCCTTGTACTATATATAAACCATTTCTATCTGAACATTTTAAGACTTTTCTTCCATTTATTATTTGTGCTCCAAATTTTGTAAAAACAACTTTATTTCCTTTCATATTTAAGTTTCTTACAGATATTATATTATGATAAATCCCTGGGACCATTAACGCTTCTATATTTATAGTATTATTATTTTTATCTCTTATGGTTATCTTTCCTTTCTTGTCAGCCTCTAATATTTCTCCATTTGCAATCTTAATTTTTATTTTATCTGGTAGTTTTTTAATTTCATACATGTATTTCTCTAATTCTTCCTTGATAAGATTTTCTGTAGCTCCTGAATCTATTATAAATTCTATAAATTTGTCTTCTCTACTTAGATTACACTCCGTTATTGCTAGAAAATTATATTTATTCTCTGGGATGCTTTCTGTCATATTATTTTGTTCTCCAGTTCTGTTTTTACCACATATACCTTTATTATTAATGTTTCTCCTTGAATAGCCACCTCTGCTTCTACATTCACGTGCAAAATGGCCCTTTTTGTGGCAACGATAACATTCTACACTTGAGGCAGTAAAACTTACATCATTCTTTGTATCATTATACTCTTCACCTTTATTATTCAGTTTGAGTTCTTCGTCCAATAACCGAGCCTTGACAAACTCCATGTCAATTTTATCTGCAGACATTGTTTCAATAGCAGTTATCACTGTGTTGTACTTTTCCGACATACCCGTCAGCAAATAACATATTTTATCTTCTTCATCCATCTTTTTATCAATATTTTCTATTTCTCTAATCAGACTTTCAAATCTCATGAAATAGTCTTCCAATTTATCATCCCTCAGCTTAAGAGACAATAACTTTCTTCGCAAGTGTAATTTAGTGAAAATACCTTTTCTCTCAAAAACTTTATCCAGACTGGCTAACATTGTGTAGCTAGTTGTTGCATCTTTTATGATGTCCAAGTACTTATCGGGTACACATTTTACTATTAAGGCTTTTGCAGCCGCATCAGCAGTTTTTTGTTTTAATTCTATAACGCCACTTGACGCTACCTCTAACAAAGATTTTTCGTCTAATAGACATCTCAATCGAAACTTCCAGCTATTGTAATTTTCCACGTTAAGTTGTGGGTAATAATTTATGGCGTTTGTTACTGGAACTGTTGACGCCATTTTTTGTTTTTTTACAAAATATTTCGAACAATGGACACTATTATTTTTACATTATATTCCAACTTGTACTACTTTTCTCACCTTGCGAAATTTCTAGGCACTTTGGGTACTCTGGGCCCATAACCTGTTGAGTTTTATGCAGCGTTATAGCGATCGATCAGAGAAATAAAAAGAATTGTTTTAATCAGCCATCACGGAGTACTTTTTATTTAGTTACCATAGAGCAGTGTAGATTATACAGATTCATGTTCCACAGACTAATGTTACAAACTATTCTTTAACAAATATTCCAACAATAAGTGGGATCAAGTTAAGTCTTAGAATAGACAAGAGTAAAATATTTTGTTATATCCAAACTAAAATTCTGAAGACAATGCACAATTAGCCTTATAATTGATATTTCTCAGACAATAACTAGTGTAATTTAACAATTAATGGAGGTCTAAGAGATGGAGATTCGATTGTAAAAAATAATTACCAATACTTTTATTTGAAGGAAACCACGATTTTTTATTTAATTGATTTTCTGATATTGTACATTGCATTTGAAACATTTCTGAAAGAACTCACAAGAAAGTAATCACTAAGCTTTATGAAAGAAAAAAATGGCAAAACAAAATTCTATTTAAATAGGTTTGTTCCATGACGAAAAATCCCTTTTTCGTCAAACGTAGTACGGCATGAGTAAAACGTAAAAATAAAAATAAAAGGAAGCAATTTAAGAAGATTTTTTGGTCAATACTCTACAGCATCCGACACAGTAATTTTAGGTTACTGATCATGATTTAATTTCAGCCGATACAACCACAACTCCTACACAACACTGTATGGAAGAAATAGCTAAAGGACTTATAGCTACTTTACTAGCGATTACTGAAACCGATAGACGTCATTAGGAAAATACGGTCGAATGAGGTTGAAGTGCCAATTATACTGAAATAATAGTTATATTTATGATTATAGTTATATTAAATAATAGTTTTAGTAATAATGGTTAGTATGAAATAATAGTTAATTTTATGATTAAATTCGAATAGGTTATTATTTTGCGACCAAGTAGATGACATGTTGGTTTCATCCAACAAGATATCATATCCGGCAAAATTATTCAAGATAAGAATTAGGGGGATATATGTAAATTTTTATGATTCGAACATTGATACAGTTGCATCGCTTGATGTGAATGTACCGAGCGTCTAATGCTTTAGGCCACGATGACTTCATATAATGTTAATAGTCTCTCGCACTATTTATTAAATGATTACGTGTGGCAAGTTATCTTTATCGAGAGGCACACCTGATACTGCACGAGTAAATAGATCTAGTACTATTGCCAACTAGGAAAAACTTAAGCTTAGCAGTAATTCTTTTGTGGTAATATTTGATAGAATAATTTGAAGTTCTGCTGTGGAGCTATCTTGTGTTCAGATTTGAAGTTGAGACAACCATTTCATATTAGACCTCATAGGGAGACCTCAATCCTCAGTAAAGACCTCAGTCTCATGTCTCGGTGTCGGTGGCCAAATTCTACATAACAAGTAGGACCTATTCATCCATTTTCGCAATAAAAAATACACTTACACCGAAATACCAGTTCTCCGGAGTCCAAACAATATCTATTCATGAAAATAATAGTAATCCTTTCATACATTCTCATCTCTAGAGAATATACCGGATTTGGGCCGAAGATTGACCCTCGGTTTATTATGTTGCTATAGGTTCTTGATAGCCCAAGAGACTTGATCAAAAATGTGCCTTGATATGAACAATATAAGGTCAAGTGAAGTGTTTCATTTTTGCAAGATATATGATAGAGTTTATTATAAAGTATAGTTTTTATTAAAAACGTATGAAGCAAAATAAATGAAACATATTACATAATTTTTATAATATTTATATTTTGCATGGATGTATTTTTGCATGTGTTTGCATGTTTTTTTATTATTATTTACTCTAACTGTTTTCCAGGTATCGAAAAACTGGTTATAACAGCTTTTACATAATCAATTTACTGTATCGGTTGGACTAGAGGCAACCAATAATACCTAATTCTGATAATAAACTAGATTTTATTTCTGTTATACTAAATAGTGTCATTTTATGCATTTCTTTGGTAGGTCCGCTGCCCGAAAATTCAAGAAGTCAACTAGACTTGCAACTCGCGCGGTTATAATATTTATATTAAAATATCTATACGTTCACGACTATTTCTGCTCTAAGTACTCATCATTGACCAATGCAATAGAGATTTAAACCTCACATCTCGTATTTAATATCTGACATTTCGAATATAGTATAGTTTTCTTTTAATAGTAACGGACGGTTCCGTGAAAGTAGTTTTAATTCTCTCTAAGACTCGCGAAAGCCGAAGAAAATACGAAACTCATATTTACAATATTGTTTATAATGTTTATTTTTTTATTGCTCAGACCTGTGGACGAGCTCACAGGCCACCTGGTGCTAAGTGGTTACTGGAGCCCATAGACATCTACGACGTAAGTGCACCACCCACCTTGAGATATAAGTTATAAGGTCTTATGTGTAGTTACAACGGCTGCCCCATCCTTCAAACCAAAACGCATTACTGATTCACGGCAGAAATAGGCAAGGGGTAGTACGTACCCGTGCCGGCTCAGAAGAGGTCCTACCACCAGAAAAACCACCAATGTAAATGCAGTAGCCTGCTATTACAGTGGCATATGCATATCGTCGCTGTCAAAACAAAATCTGCTATATACAAAAACTGTATTTTGAATTAACGAGTAAAAACATTCTCGTATAAAATTTTATATGAAATTGAATTTTGAAGAACTATATCAAATGAAAGCTATAGATAAATATTAAAGCTGTAGACACATAACAGTTTTTTTATACGGTAGATAGGGCTGTGAACTATACGAAAAGGTCAAAAAGTAAAAAGCTCAAAAAGTGCACATAGCAGATTTTGGTTTGACAACGACGATATGCAGTATCTATATATTAATAAGTGAAGGAAAAACTTTGTATCCCTTTTTACGAAAATTGCGCAGACGGAGGAGTATGAAATTTCCCACACAGATAGAGAATATAGAGGAGTGCCGAATGCTAATATTTTTTTTAAATTATGCCTAATAAATACATTAAATCAATAAAAAAAACATTACACACACTACCATGTCAGATGTATGTCATGTCTTTGACGCACACACACATGTACTATTGACTATATGTATGTTGTACTATGTGACGCACATACTATTTATTTATTGTCAAACTTTTGTTCTTGACGTCTTAAATTGAGAATAGATTTAATATTGTTTGTCTTTATTAATATTTTTATATAGTGTAGTCTTGGCGAAATTTGTGATTATAGAAGTATAATAGTCTTTGAAAATAAAATCATAATAGTGTACGAACTTATAATTTCAATTAATTATAGTCGAATTTCGACTACGGGGCGACCACTAGTTATGTTTTAATGCATCAATGTACACTAACCTATATCCTATGTTGGGTTTGTGCTTGGCTGTCCCTCCGCCTTTGTACGTGCCGCCGCCCAGAGCCCGTTCTTCTCCGAAGCGTGGATACTCGCTGTGAACGCCAACTAGAGCTACGCCTGCCTCCTCCCCGCTCGCGTCCCGCCCCCCGCCGGAGTAAGCCTTCATCGCACCCGGGATCGAGAGTGTCGACACCGGCTTTCGCAGCTGAAATACACCGAAGTATTCTGTCAATGCGGATCCTAAGCTTAATCCGTTTGCAATTCGATAGGCTGCAATTGCAGCGGTAGGCAGCGGCTTGGCCCTGCCTCTGGCATTGCTGAAGTCCATGGGCGACGGTAACCACTCACCATCAGGTGGGCCGTATGCTCGTCTGCCTACAAGGGCAATATAACAAAAAATTAAAAATATTTCTTTCTTTTTGCAATTCGTTTGCAATTCTTAAGGTGGGTGGCACATTTACGTTGTAGATGTCTATGGGATCTAGTAACCACTTATCACCAGGTGGGCTGTCAGCTCGTCCACCCAACTAAGCAATGAAAAAAAAATTAAAAAAAATATATCTTCAAGAACGTGTTCTGGCTTTTCGATTATTAACATGAGGATTTACGATCAATATTTCACAAATTATCTTGTTCGTAGCATTAATTATCTATTTACAAACTTTAGGTACAATTTCAACAACATTAAAGTATAGTTATATTGCTTCAATTAAGTAAAAATTGAGCGGTAGTTTTTATTCATAGATAATGTTTGTTAAATTGCATTTATTTCTTTTTTGAAAAGTATTCAATACGGTTTTACACCCACACATATTTCGTGACGATATAATGTTGATTTTTAATTGAGACTTTGATCTCTTGCCTCTAGTGGGCTGGTGATAATCACGTTGCAATAATTATGAATTCCGGTAACCACTTAATTATCAGATGAACTTTGAGATAGAAGAAAGTATTTTTGTCTATTGTACTTTAATTTCGCTTGATATTTCAATGACGGATTCAAATAATACTAGCAAGTAACTTATCTGTAGTTACTTACATACACAGAAAAAAGTTAAACTATTCTTGTCTTATCGTTAAAAATGTGTTATTTTCAAATTTTTATAGTAGCAAGTATACATATAGCAATAAAGCTTAATTTAGCTTATCAAGAAAACAGCTTCAGAAATCTTAAGTTCCATAAATCGACAATACATTCTTTTTGTATTTCTCTTCGATTTTCCGCCTCCCGGTCAAACACAAAGAAAGCGTAAGTAAGTGAGGACCGATCCTTAACCAATATCGTTAAATTCTGCTGTCCTACGTGTAGCGAATCTCTAAGTTGTATTATGTAACACATCACGTACCGGAGCGAAGAAAAACGATTAAGTTCAAGTTATAGCTTATAGTCGTATCTGCTGATTCACTTATCTATCGATCACGTTGCCTTAGTAATATGATACATAATATTGTTACCTATGTGTTTATAACTTGTTTTAAAAAGAGTAAATGTAACCCTTATTTCAAGATTAAATACATAACTAATATATGAAAGTTGATTTTGAAAACAAAATTTGTTAGTTTTATTAATTTTTTTCTCCTATCTACGCCGAAAGTTCGGTTTTCCTCCCGCTGTACAGGGAAGAAAGTCTAAGTTTTCCTTCCTGGGTATTGACAAGTGCGCATGCGCGTTAGTGTCTACGTCTGCTCTCACGCACCTAAAATTCTCCGCCATTTTCCGGTTCTTGTTCAATTAGTAGTAGTTTATTTAAAAATAAAAAAAACAGTTAAATTGTTTTTTAATGAGTGACACCCCCCCCCCCCCGCCCCTGGACCCCGGCTCGGTACTCCACGGGTGCTAAGTTTTTCCAATGTCGAACTTTCGGCCTTGTAGGAGAAAAAATAGTATGTGCACTGCGGGAAAAAAGTAGGACATCTCATCCCGCGTGTTTGCCACCCTCGCCTTCGGCTCGCTTTTCTCCCTTGGTGCACAATGTACTATTACTTGTCGTAATCATACAACTTGTAATGTATTCTGGTTTGAACTGTTGGTCTAGAACATGTTCAGCTTTGAACGTTGGGGCAGCCGTTGTAGTATACTGTAGCACTGAGTGGATGGTGGCATTTACATTAATGTCTTTAGGTTCAATTGTCCACTTAACACCACTTCGGGTGAACCGTGAGCTCGTTTACCCAATATCAATATCTAATCAATAAAAAATAATCCTTAAATTAATTTTGCTGTCTCTGAATTAACAGATATACATCTGAAATGCTAAATCATATAGTTTAATAATCATTGTTTAAAAATATTGATGCCCTCTTAGCTTCCCTCTAAATCTTAAATATATATTTCAAAATAAATTTATTAGATAGATAAAAAGCTTAAAACAAAAAAGAAATGCATGCCACTAAGATATAGCCCATAAAATGTAATTAGATTATTACGGAGATCAGGTCAGACATTAAAAGCTCCTTAAGCTTCTCTTAAACTGGAAGCAACTTATCTCGAATGTGCGGCAAAATTAAAATTAGTTAAAAGCATGCGTCGAGCTTTTAAAAGTTAAGATTATACTAAGGAGTAACCGGAACGTGGATTTTTAATAAAAACGAGAATTATGTTTAATGTTAAAAGTTTACTTAGAAAGTGCACAAATGGAAGTAAGCTTTATTTCTATATATAAAAATGAACTTCTGTTCGTTAGTCTCGTTACAACTCGAGAACGGCTGGACCGATTTGGCTAACTTTGGTCTTGAATTATTTGTGGAAGTCCAGAGAAGGTTTAAAAGGTAAATAAATATGAAAATGATCGGAATTAAATAAAAATATAATAACAATTTTGTTTTTCCTTTGATGTGTCTCCCGTCGGACGGATTCCTTTTGTTTGTTTTAAGTTTATTTTATGCAACAGTTTAGGTCTTTTATCTATCGATTGAGGCACTACGAAGTCTGCTGGGTCAGCTAGTTATTTATATATATCGCGTTCAGAATGTGGGTCTTAATATGAGATCCTGGTTTCTTTGGTTATTTCTAGATAGATATTGAGTAATTGTGGATTACAACCTCCTCAGATCCGTTAACGAGTCCCAAGGGCCGGGAAATGCCCATGTTTTCCCATGGGTGATTCCGGAATGCGTCCCGTGGTTCATAATTTACGCTCACTATACGTCTCTATGATCCTCGTATATTAATTTGAAAATTTTATTGAACAAAATGATTTAAAGCTATGGATATTTTAGGATAAACTAAATCCTACATAAAGTCCAACGCTGAAACACTATGATAAGTACGGTAAGACGTCTTTTGTCTGTAAATTTAAATGAAAACTTAAGTCTTGAGAATTGATGATACAAGTTTCGCAAAATATTTTTATATATTTAATTAAGTAAAGGCTTAGGACTAAATGGTATAGGAAAAGTAGCAAATGATAGATATGTAGGAATTACAATGCAATTTCAAAGTAAAAGATACTTTGAAAGATATAAATATGTTTTAGGGAAAAACGGAAGAGAAACATGTCACACATTCATAAGTTATACCAACATTAAAATTCATCCGAAAAGCCGTCCTTTAGCCCAATGCCACCAATATTACCGAATAGAACTGCGGTATCACGTCGGCACTTGGACCGAAGTTGGGCGTTCCTCTGTAATGGCACAATTCGTATAAAGTATCGTCTCAGACCTTGCAGGCTTGTATAGAACCCTTTGGGTAGCCTCTGGACGTAAAACCTCAAATTCGTTGGGTTTTCAATTAGATTCGTTGTCTCTAAAAGCAAGTAAGCCAAGGAAACTATTTCAGTTGGATGAAACTGAAATTTTACTAGTGTTTTATTACTTTCTTGAGATGAGGGTCAAAAATTGCTAAACGGAATAAATGTCTTCTCAAATTCGGTTGTTTTCTTTGCTGCACACTTTTTGATTATTAACAAGAAAATCGTATAGTTATAATTATTAACTGACAGTGTATTGCATATTCATATTAAAGCAGTTTTGTGTCCTGGTTTCTATCTAATACAGCGATTGTACCATATACCAACTTTACTTTTGAGGTGCGTAGCAGCATCCAAGTTATAATGACTATATTACTATGCTATAGTAACTAGTACTATAGTGGGTACAAAGCCAGCAAAAACCATCAAATCATCTGCCCTTAATTTATCAACAGTAAAAATTCGCATCTATTAGTGACTATGTAAATTTAAGTTTAAAGCTGTGTATCTTTGCTTCCGTGAACAATCATTGAAACAATCGAATGGTGCTTAGACTTTCAAATAAGTTCTACAGCTAGAACTGAAATCAAATCAACAACTTTGTTTCATATTTGATCACTGCAAACTAATTGTTGTACTATATATACACACGTATTGATTTTTGTTTTCGTTGTTTTAATAAAATAAAAAATAAAATTATATCGATGGTATTTGGCTGTAAGAAAAAATATTGTTTTATTTCCTAATTTACTTCTATTCTTAATGAATATATAGGTATTATGTGTTAATGTGTGTTGAATGTGTGTTTTAAATGTTAACACTTTCAACATAAAGTCCCAATGAAATCAATGAAGAAAATTCTACGTGATTCTAAAACAATGAACACAACTAATAAAAAATAATTAAAAGTGATTTGAAATCATGGAGTCACAAAGCAGTAGGAACGAAATTCACCACCTACTTACAACCACATATTAACTTTTATATAGGACTATTATTATTGTACTCTTGGCTACGTTTCTCCAGCCAATATCAACGTAGCATATCTGTTTTAATAAATCGCTGTTTTATTAACTTGACAGATCAGATTCTAATCTTGACAGGCACAAGAATTTATTGATGATAGCTATCGACGTTCTACCATAATATCTATCGCACGTGACATTAGGTTGATTAATCATCATAAATACAAAACAAAAATCCCTATAGTTATGTAGTGTATATAGCACTTTATTTTTACGACTTTGAAATGATTAAAAAAACACACAGTTTTGCTTGTTAGCCGACTTCAAAAAAGATGTAACTCTCAATTCGACTGTTTTTTTTTAAGTGTGTATATGACAAGATTGTTTTTTATTTCAAACTTTTAAATTTTATCAAGTCCTGATCAGGACTTTAGTTGTCCTTATTAAAGCATATTTAATGGATTTGACGGTTTGACGTTGATGATACTCTCAGTTTATTTTGTTGAATTGAAGACTATTTTATTTTTTGTTCTAATTTGTGTTTTTTTTGTTTGTTTTCTTTTTTTTTTGTTTATTTAATGTAATTAAATGAAGAACAATATGTTTTTTTAAACCAGGAACATTATAACGTAATCAATATTACTCGTACTTTTCGATTTGTTGAATCTACTTGTGGTCTTGTAGTACTTCAGTGAAATGCTTTTTCTGTCTTTTTTAATAAATAGTTAATAAATCAATATAAAATCTTTAAGTAGGTCAGAATTTTCGCTTAATGTATTTTTAGCACGAATGAAAGGTCAGCAGAAAGGCTACTAGAAACAAAGTTAAGCTTAAAGCACTGACTGGATTCGACGGTACCTGAATAACAAACAACGTTGTGAAGAAAATGAACTTGTGTTTGGACTCGATTATTTTATTGCATTGGAATTATCTATAGTCCTATTTCCGGTTTTATATGGGAAAATAAGTACGCACATAGCTCACTTTGTTGTAGTTACTAGAGCTTCTAGATATGACATGTGAATGTATACATGTAAGCGTAGTAACTTGAGACATGAGGCTTGAGTCGTGAGTCCGAATTGTTTAATCAGAGCCACTTTTCCCTTCAAATCGGAACAAGTCGGAGCTTCCCCTAAAGAATAGACAAAATGGTAGAATTTACTTATGCCATATTACTCACACCGCTAAGGTTAAGCTTCATGTTCGAGAGGTTTGGATGTGATAGTATTGCCGATAATATTGCTAGTATTGTCGCCAACCCACATAATTTATACCACGGACCGTGGATCTATCTGTACAACTTAGTTTACGAGTGAAAATGACATGATTCGTTATTATAATTTAATAATTCATAACTTTTGTAATTTTTGTTTTTATATGTCCTTCTTCGAATGAGTCTTGTGGAGAGTACTTAACGGTAGATAGCGCCTTGGCTCTGCCCCTGGCATTGCTGACGACCATGGGCGACGGTTACCGCTCACCATTAGGTGGGCCGTATGCTCATCTACCTACAAGGGCAATAAAATAAATTAAAAAGAGATTTTGAGCACTGGAGTATGATTTACTAGATTTAGTTCCAAATTACTTATTTTTACCGACCAAGTTTTGTCTCTGACAAAGCGCGGACGTGAATTGTTGAGGAACAGGAGCTTTTACTAGTTTCCAACTCCAACATAGCTTGGATGCAGGAAAAACAGGCGAGCGAAATTACGTCGATTTTCTGCGGCCAAAAAGGCCTAATTTCCACAACCCAATATTAATGATAAAGGATGGTTCTGTACAATAAACGTATCTAGAATACAACGAAATTTCGCAATAAATTTAACATGTATTCAATTGCCAAACAAAGGGATTTCATTGCGGTGCACCCATTCAAACTTAAAATTTACATGGTATAATTGAATTATGTCGAGTTTGCGAAAGACAAATAATTGCAGGAGCAATTTGGATAACTTACTAGTTTAACGGCCGTCTGGTGTAGTGGTAAGTGACATGGTCACTATACAAGGGGGTCGCGGGTTCGAATCCCGCCAACGGAAGATATTTGTATGATAAATATAAATGTATTTTCCAGGGTTACGGATGTATATTAAATATATGTATGTGTATAATAAAAATATTACATTTATTTCCGTTATCTGGTACCTGTAACACAAGTTCTTTACGAACTTACCACGGGACCAGTTAACGTGGCTGATTGTTAGTAAATATTAATATTTATTTATATTATTTATTAAAAAAAAAAAATTTGTAATAGCTTGTCGGACGCTGATACGTATTTCTTTACTCTTTGCAAACGATTATTATACTTCTGTATTATTGGTTACCACATTGACAACAATCTTGCTAGTATGATTTAAAAAAAAGGTTATAATACATGATTTATATACCACGGTGGATGAACATGTTATTTCTACTGAGATAACAAATCTGATAGTCAACACAGCAAAAGTTTCGAGCTCAGTGCTTTGTGGTTTATTAATGTCAAAGAGTTTGCTCGTTCCAGTTTCAGAGCACAATAGGGATGGCGTCAAAATTGGATATCGTTAAGTAAGCTTAAATTAATACGATGAATGATCAAGATCATACGAAAACCAAACCAACCAAAAAAATAAGTATTATTGATGTGGTGCTATGACCACCACACTTGCAAGAACTCAAAATCTCCTCGCGGCTGTCATCCGAGTGTCTTCGCAGAGTCCTTGAATACTTTGGTCACATCGCACGGAAGGATGGTAGCAATCTTGAGAGGCTCATCGTGACTGGTAAGGTAGATGGGAAAAGACCTCGGGGGCGCAGCCCAATACGTTGGTCCGACCAGATCCGCACCGCTCTTGATTCCACGTTTCACAACGCCCTCCACACCGCCAGAGACAAGAATGGATGGAGAAAAATCGTGCGTGCGAAGGTGATACAAAAGGGTGGTCACGACCCTCAGCAATGAGGAATACGACGCAAGGAGGAGGATGACCACCACAAAAAACTTGGTATGACATCACCTCTTGGTAAAAGTCATAATAATAAAATACATAGTTTAAATTTATTGAAACCGTAAAATAAATGCGGCATAAAATATATTGTTCTGCGTATTATTGAAAACGTTCACCCATGGACATCGACAACTTTAGATACGGATGAAGTTGTCATGAAGTACTTCATGCTTTAGACTTGTTTGAAAGAATTCTGGTAATAGCCCTCTATAAATAAGGTGGAGACTTGATTCCAGAATTTCAAAGTACACGGAATAAAAATTGTTTATCAAGTCCTGATCAAGATTTTGGTGTCAGGTAAAACTGATAAATCCAACTCGATGCTGGATTACGCAAACTGCCTTTGCGTTTCGTGAACTATGTTGCATAATGTACTTACTACTGAGTTTCATGCAGCGTTATAGCGATCGATCAGAGAAAATAAATAGAATTGTTTTAATTAGCCATCACGAAGTACTTTTTTTTATTTTTATTGAGTCACCATAGAGCAGTGTAGATTATACAGATACATGTTCCATAGAATAGTGTTACAAATTATTCTTAACAAATATTCCAACACATACTAGTCTGTCAAGAAAATACCGGGAAAAGATCAATAATACACAACATTTTAGGTATTCACCTAAATGCTATATACACTTACGCTAATGAATAATTCAATCATCAAAACATTTTTTAAACGCTTCTTCCGAAAGTCAGTTCAATTCGCCGCAAATTCTCCTTTATTTCTTCTACCGATGAAAACGAGTAACACAAATTGGTAATTTGAGTGTAAGAAAAAGAAAAAAGTCGGTTGGAGCCATACCCGTTGAATAGGTTGCTCGATGGTATCCGTAGAGTTTTTTGTCAAAAATTCGCTCGCAGTGATAGCCTTGTGTGAAGGCGCATTATCGTGGTGCAAAATTCGAAAGTTTTCTTTCCACAAATCTGGCCTTTTTTATCGAATTTGCTCTCATAAACGCCACATAACGCAAAAATAGAATTTTGTATTTGCCATTTGACCTTCCAGCAAGATATCCGAGTGCACAAAACCACGATATTAAAAGGAAACAGTCAACACGACTTTAACTTATGTTATTACTGGTGGTAGGATCTCTTGTGAGTCCGCGCGGGTAGGTACCACCGCCCTGCCTATTTCTGCCGTGAAGCAGTAATGCGTTTCGGTTTGTAGTATCGGGCAGCCGTTGTAACTACACTTGAGACCTTGGAACTTATATCTCAAGGTGGGTGGCGCATTTACGTCGTAGATGTCGCTCCAGTAACCACGTAACACCAGGTGGGCTGTGAGCTCGTCCACCCATCTAAGCAATAAAAAAGAAAACTTTGGATTGACTTTGGCGTGGTTTTCTTATTTTCAATTCAGTTGGAAGGCGTTACTCCGAGGCCTGTGACTAGTTTGCGTATAAAACCCATAAAACATACGTCTCGTAAAAAGAAAATAAGCCAGTAACAATACGTTTAATGAATGTTGGGTCGGGATTGATTCGTTCTACTAGCATGTCCTAGGGGATTCTTATACGATTAAGTTTTTGGAGAAAATTCAGGTATTTTGGGACTAGCCCAGCGGTAACATGTTTAATACCCAAGCGATAATTTAAAATGTTACGGATCTACTCGTGAGAGATAGAAAGTTTGGCAAATATCTCTCTCAAATTTGAATTGTTATTGTTAGCTAAGTTATAGCAGATGTTGATGGCCTAAGAGAACGCGGCAAATCTTCCATCACATTTGAACGGTTTATACCACTCACAAGCGCGTGTTTATGATAAATTTCACCATAAGCCTTCTGTAACATTTTCAGTGACCCCGAACACGAAATTCCACTGGCGATGCAAAATTTCAGACAAAGTCTTTGTTGAACGTGCTTGTCCAATATGAAATTCACACTACACACTAGACGTGATATCTATATATTAATACGTGAAGCATAAACTTTGTATCCCTTTTTACGAAAATTGCTACTATTTATTGTCAAACTTTTGTTCTTGACGTCTGTTGTCAAATTGAGATTAAATATTGTTTGGCTTTGTTAATATTTTTTTATAGTGTAGTTAGTCTTGGCGAAATTTGTGATTATAGAAGTATAAAATACAATCATAATGCTGTACAAACTTACAATTCCAATTAATTATAGTCGAATTTCGACTATTGCGGGACCTCAGTTACTAAAAAAAGCCCTGTATTTAATATAAATAACAGATTCAACTCGACTGTGGTGCAGTATTTATCGTCCCTGACTGCTGCGCAAGGCGTCGTGGGTTTGATTTCCACATCTGGCAAACATTGTGTGATGAACAGGTTTATTTCCTTTCATCAGGGTGCCACGATCGGAACTTCTAGCAGGATTTGGGGGAGGCCTCTGCGAAAGCAACACAATCTTTTCCGTTGTCAAATGTTTACAAAAATTACATTAATAGTATGTACCTAAATATGAATTAAGGTTGTTAATAAAGGCTTCTTTACCTTAATCTTTATATATTTAATGGTATATAAGTATGTCTGTAAGTCTCTAGGACCCATAATACAGGGAATCCTAAATTGGGACCGGATGAGCAGATGACGTGTAGTTTGTTACTCGTTATTAAAAAAAAAAACTCGATCTCCGCACCGATCATTCATTCCCAATACTATTTTGACGGAATGTATTTATTTGATAGTACATATCGTCGCTTAAAAGGCAAACGTGACTAAGCGACAATAACTGCTTTATACATAAATGATAGGCAATAATCATATTCGATGCGCAAAAAATATATATTTCTACGTCTATTAAAATCATTTCAATCCTACAGCTAGATTCGTTAAAATAGATTTTTTTTCAGGTATTTCAACTTTAAATCAATCTACTGTAAAGTTCACGCATTGTCGCTTAGTCACGTTTGCCTTTCAAGCGTCGATATACAAAAATTTCGTTGTTACTTTATCAACAAATATGCGATTTACATTTTTCAAGCAATCGAGGCTAAATGCAAAAACAGTTAAAACGAAAAGAAATAGTGAGCAATTAAAACCGCCTCAATTTGAAGATAAACTTGAACCCAACGCGATTCTGACATTTTCTAGATTTATGAACGTACGTGCCCCGTAACGTAATGAATGGATTAGAAGAAATTCAACATTCTCTCGTTCGTTCGATATCAGTTTTACGAAGGATGTTCTTCAAGTGCAGAAATTGTTTTCACTTCTATTAGCAGACTGGAATATCATAATAGACATATATGAATAGACTGCCTGTTCTGTCGATCGTAATCCATCAAAAGATATGAGTATTTGACCATTTAAACATTTTTGAATACGCTTTTATTAGCTTCAGTCGTATGTATGTAACGGAATCTTTGAACATGATTTTGATCCCCTTCAAAACGTCGGATTAATTCGAAATTTGGTATAGTTACTCATTAAGAACTGATGACAATTTAATATTAAAAAAAATATTGAAAAAATTGAAATTCAAGTGCATGGTATTCATTCAATTCAAGTTCATGATATTCAATGCATGGTATCAGTCAGTTGTTGTTGTTGTCCTAGGGTACCCCGCTGGTACATAGGGCCCTCACAAGTTGTCTCCACTTTACCCTGTCTTGCGCTTGCTCCTTGGTATCAGTCAGTAGCTATAAATATTTTATGAACAGATATGAGTAGAAAGGTTATTTTGATAATATCCTGAAAAGCACCCCACGATTTTTTACAATAAAATCATTTCCTTTATACTATTTTTAATTCAAATTTATTAAAATTTATATTCTATTTTTAGTGGGATTTTCTATAAAAGCGTATTTTGTTAGTTTTTTTAAACTCTTTTTTTTCTATAGCTGTAATATTGATACATGATAATTCTTCTTGAGTGGCGACCGACAGACGTAGCGTGGCTAGGCCTTCCACAAGATGGACCGACGATCTATTGAAGTTCGCGGAGATCCGATGGATGCAGGTAGCCCAGGACCGATCTTTGTGGCGAGGATTGGAGGAGTCCTATGTCCAACAGTGGACATCTGTCGGCTGATAGAATAGTATATGTTTCCAAGGTATTTCAGAATGATATTTAAGAGTTCCGATAGCCACCAAAACTTACATGAATTATAACGGCATAATTTACATAACAGCAAAATCACGATCTTTTATGTGTTATATTAATTTTAGAATTTAATATTAATTATATTTCTTTAATAATAAAATATTTTGTTTATTATAAATAAACCAATAAAATCTCTCAGACTTGTCTAGTTCTACATTTTCACGCTATGCCTGGAACATTTGATACAAGTAGTTTTCTTTGAAGCGTGCTTGGGATGTTATTTGGCATATTAACGTACTTTCTCAAACTCCTTTGCTATACAATTTAAATTTAATAAATAAAAACTATTAGAAAAGAAAGTGAACTAGAAACAATTTATATACAGTAATCACCCAACAATAACTAACCTAGTCTATTTTATTTCCAAGAAAGATCATACATATCTTATCGTTCTTATGACATAAGTGGTAGATCGATAGAGTGTATTATTAAAATAGGCAACAACCATAACCGCCCAACTATTACGAGACTAACCTACCCCTGTTAATGGCTTTGAATACTGCATTCAATATTCCTACATTAATTGTTGTAAATTAAAGATATTTTAAATAAAACAGGTTCTTCCGGAAGGTCAGTGAAGAACCACATTGCAGTTAGTGTATTCGTGTTGAAGGTTACTAAAAAAACTGCATTCTCACATGCAATATTTCATGTCAAGGTATTTATGAAATAATAATGTAGCTGAATTAGGATTAGTTAAGTCGTAAGTAAGTTAAGAGAAGGTTTAAAAGGTAGGTAAATACGAAAGTTCTTGGAATTAAATAAAAATAACAATTTTGTTTTCCATTGATGTGTCCCCCGTCGGACGGATTCCTTTTGTTTGTTTAAGTTTATTTTATACAAAAGTTTAGGACTTTTATCTCTCGTTTGAGGTACTACAAAGTCTGCCGGGTTAGCTAGTGTTAAATAAAAAAACTGGGAACTATGTGTTAGATAACGAGAAAGTTCGAAGTTCATTGTCAAAATTAAAATTGAGTACTGGTAAGACGTGTTGTCTGCTAGTACGGGTAGATACAGGATATCTGTTCAGTTCTGCCGCAGAGAATATCACAAGCAAGTCGCCAGACACGCCTTTGGAAATAAAAGGTGAAAATGTTCTTTTATACAAGACTTTGGGCTAATCTCTTAAAATAAAATACAATACATAGGCTCTGTAATGTTGTCTATACTAATATTGTAAAGAGGAAAGATTTGTTTGTTTGTTTGTATTGAATAGGCTCTAAAACTACTGAACCGATTTGAAAAATTATTTCACTGTTTGGAAGCTACACTATTCCCGAGTGACATAGGCTATATCTTCTTTGAAAAAAAAATTAAAAATCCTCACTAAAACTCCAATAATGTAACCCAAGGTGTAAAAAAAATACCTAAAATATTATTTACGTCGCGTGCCTTGCGAAAACTATTGATGATAGAATAAAATAATGTACTATGAATTTGTAGAACACATTATTATTTACAAAAAATATCGGGACAGCATATGTCTAACTATTATAGTTATGCCGAAAAACAACGACAAATATCGTTGAAGTTTTTGTTAAAGACCCGAGCGAAGCCGGAGCGGGCCGCTAGTTATTCATAAATACACCGATTTTTGCAATTTCACGAAGATAAGCCATTCAAAGATAAAAATATTGATGTTAATGTGAGGAATCCAATAAAGCAACTACATCAGCGAACACTAAAATATTACGTCACATTACAGGGTGGAAATCACGATGACCATCTCAAAAAAGAAAACTGAAGCAAGAAGGAAAAATGTATCATAAAACGTGCCCCATTACTCCAAACACAGTCTATCAATTGTGTCCATTTTATGAAATACATAATAAATAATAAAGTTTGCATGATTTATGATTGGAATTTAAAAGGTTGGTAAAGTTAATGGAAGGGCGGTTTATGTGGTTTTAAGCTTGCTACAATAACTGATATTATTTAGTCCAATGAGGGCAAAAGCAACTTATAAGCTTAAAAGCTATGACCTTTTTTGTATAGCTTAAACCCGGTGTTAAGTGGTTTCCGGAGCCCATAAAACCCCGTTTCGGAAACCTTATGCTCATATTAAACTAACTGAACATGTTGTTCTAATTATAATTTGATATAATAACTAAATACTGCCGTATATATTGCCGTATCCAAAATAGACTTGATTAAATTAGTCAATTATTGTTGTTCAATAACTAAACTGAAGAGAACTGTATGACCTTGCTCAAATTTGTTTTACCTTCGTCCTTTTGTATTTTCAATGGTTTCCATTTTACTGTTTAATTGCACATCTATCCATATAGTTCCAATGGCTCATTAATGAATATCGCTATGCTAAGATCGAAGATCTTAAATGCATTGAAATGGGAAACATGATTGTTTTTGGCATACATAGACTCTTGCCCGCCTCTAACATGCCACTACACCATTAATATTGAAGAATTGATTTAAGAGTAGTATCGGTATCTAAGACAAAGACAGTCACCACGACAATAATATAAGTATATTGCTTCTAAGTAAAAAAAAAACTCAACAACCTGAGGGCAACCTAGGGGTTGAGGCTGCCCGGTATCATTTTGATAAAAGAACAATCGGTTGGTTTGTATCACGCCCTGATCCCGCAGGCTAGTTTTGGTCCAGCAAGGTATTCCGGGACACCAGCGGCACTGTCTGAGCGGCCTGATGGACCTTGTAGAACTTACGGCCTGCGGCCCGAAAAAAAAAAGGTCAACAAAGTCGGAGTCTTGTACTCGTACTACAGTATTGTTTATAAACAGGACAGACTAATTACAAATAAGAGCCTCTGGCCTAGTTTCGGTATTTATCTTGAGGTATGTACAGATAGATTATTTATTTTGTTGTTTAGATTTTTTTGTTGTTAACATCTACTGGTGGTAGGACCTCTTGTGAGTCCGTGCGGGTAGGTATCACCGCCCTGCCTATTTCTGGCGTGAGCAGTAATGTGTTTCGACTTGAAGGGTGGGGCAGTTGTTGTAACTATACTGAGAACTTATAGCTTAAGGTGGGTGCCGCATTTACGTTGTAGATGCCTATAGGCTCCAGTAACCACTTAACACCAAGTGGGCTGTGAGCTCGTCCATTTATCTAAGCAATAAATAAATAAAAATATAAAATTAAAATGACCGTATTCGTTTTAGCATTCAGAAATGAAGCAACGTTTGTTATATAATCCAAACTGTTTGTTTTTGTGTGTCAATTAAAGTTACCAACAAAGAGTTGACGAAGTTCGATGCTTATATACAAGTTAATTATAGTGTAAGTCATCCATCTTTGTTCAATGAAAGAAAACATTGATCACAATACCCTACCAAGTTCAAGTGGATGATGGATGGGTTATTTCTTGGAAGGTTACGAGCAACAAAATTGCTTGTCATAAATAGAGTATCCTAGTTTATTTTAAGAGTTTCAAAGAATATGATAACTAGTAATAGAGAAAATTGTCGGTCTGCATGGACCCACACCACTGCCCTTCTAATATCTCTCGCAATGTTCCATGGTTTTAAAGATATAAACACAAAATGATTGAAACTTTTACTAAATGTCCCAATATGGGCAGTAACAGTCACGTTATGATGTCCCCTGGTAATTATGAGACAGTCAGAGAGCTCGGGTCTATCTATCAAAAACTTAAATAAAAAAGAAAAAGAACTCATCTGAACAGTATTGATTTGACCTAATTTAAAGCACTATTATGATTTAAACTCGTAATATTATTCTCACTTAATTATTCCCAACGCTTCGTATATTCCACAATTTTCGTAAACATAGAGTAATAAATTGTTATTCGTTAAAATTTTGATAATATGCTGACTACCTTCAAAATTTATATAAAATGATCACTAGCATTTTACATTGAATAGATAGTTCGAGATTTGTTCGTACGTGTTCCATAGCCTTCGGTAATATCAACAAAAAAATACCGAAAGATATAGGAATAGACGTTCCATACTCTAAAATAAAATTAAGATTATAACATATTACTTTAGGGAAACCCCAAGTCCCAGTGGAAGACTCAGGTCTGTGGAATATATTACCTACCTAATAATTGGACAAGGAATGAAATTACTCTTTACTTACACATTTAAATCCCCCACCCAACATTCTTTTAACTTGCGAAATAGTAATTTATGTATATATATACATATATCAATATCGTTGTTAAATCAAAATTCTGTGAAAGTTGACAAACATCTTGTTACATCGTTCGCAGAAATAACTACTAGGTAATGGGGTGACGATTAAAAATCTGGTTATTAAAAGCAACTTACATATGCCAAAGAGAAGCTAACTAATAAAAATAAAATAAAGAAAGATATTTTTTTTTATTGCTAGATGTGTGGCCGAGCTCACAGCCCACCTGGTGTTAAGTGCTCACTGGAGCCCATAGACATCTACGACGTAAATGCGCCACCCACCTTGAGATATAAGTTCTAAGGTCTCAGGAAGTATAGTTACAACGGCTGCCCCACCCTTCAAACCGAAACGCATTACTGTTTCACGGCAGAAATAGGCAGGGCGGTGGTACCTACCCGCGCGGACTCACAAGAGGTTCTACCGCCAGTAATTAACCACCAGTATTTAACACGGAGATAAATTACTTAATTTGCGCTTTTACTCTAATGATTAAGCATTATTTATAATGTATTTATTGGAGGACTCGGACACCATTTTGTGAATGGTATCACCATCTATCTACATTTAGGTTGAAATTTTAATTGTTTTATTATAATAACTATAGTGTACAATGTCCTACTATTGAAATAGTAACGCTTTACGTAAACATGAGAAAAATATTAATAGCTAAAAGTTCAAAATAATCATATTTAGATTTTGGTATAATTAATGGTTTGAGTACTTTTCGTTAGAGTACAATCAATATTCGATGCTGTCTTTACGTTTCCTCGGGGATACTATTTATCTTGCACTGTCAAACCCATAATAGAGTTCAAGCTAATGAATAGAAATAGTGACTTTAGACAAATTTGTAACGTCGGTATAAATACATTGGTAATAATTTGGATTGGAGCTTCTAATAAAGACTTCCGACTTCCAAAAATAGATGACATTTTGGTAACCATGCCACAAAATAAATAAAAAAATATTTTTTTTGTTTTTTTGTGGGTAAATTGTGTGATAATGTTTTAGGTTTAAACATGCCAGACAACGATTTAAGAAAATTCATTCATTTTGGAATTTATTGCCAGCCATAGACAAATTACGTTACAAATGGTCAAAATTGCAAAATGGGAACTTCATAGGTCAAGACTTAATATTATGCAACAGACATGAATCTATGCACCAAAGTTAAAAGCTTGGACGCGAATTTTGGACACGCAAAAAGCCACAGACTTTGTAAATGATGAACAGAAATATCTCATTAATTGTGTCATTGAAGCAATGCGGCCACAAAATGAGAGGGTAAATAGAGTTGTTAAAATATTGACACGTACAATTTAAATCATTTATGTTTAATTTTCATGGTCTATATCTGTCGCGAATTATGGCTCCCAATTAGGAAATACGATAGTGGAGTGTGTGAGTGTGAGAGAGACAGAGGATTGAGTGTTGAGTTGACGTCTGATAGAAGATAATGGAAGAGAAAATTTAACCGTGCCGACCCCACCTAGTGGGATAAGGTGAAGAAAAATAAGAGAATTTGGAAATAGGATAGTATTATTATTCCATTAAAATTAAACCTCAATCTTAACTTAGATGGGCAATGACTTTTATGATGTTTAAGATCGCAACTAAAACACGAGGTGAACAAAGAGTTAGTTCATCATCTCAACGTTTTATATCACCGTCGCTCGGATGCCTATGGCCTTTTTTCTATCAAAACGAACGACCATAAGAGTTTTCATGTTGCTTACATACACGTTTGCTTACTTCCTTACATGTATACATTTTAGTACGATGAGTTGCGAGATGTATTACAACAACAAAAAAGTTATGAGCCTGTAAATAGCACCGAGTTATATTAATAGGGTATAATTAATTTTTAACAGGCAACGAAGTTGATGGCGATATTAATAGGCAAGAAATAACTAATCTGTAGTCTAGTGTTTTATTGTAATTATGTGTAAATATAATCTTATTAAAATTAATTAGATTACAATATTAAAATAAATTAAATTACTTTATTTAAATCAAAACTAAGAGTAGAATGAACTGTGCTTAAGTAAACAACTTATGCTAGATCATTAACTACTCAGCACGTGAAAAAAACACCAAAGATAATTCTTTTTCTTTTTTTATCAACTTGGATGTAAGCATTTACTAGATTAGAGCTTAAGGTCTCCATCCAGTTCTGCACGCGACCGTCACCCTCGCGAGCTTAGAATACGCTCAACTGTCAGCTAAGGGTAGGTACCACCTAAACATTTTATGCTAGTAAAATAAGAAGACACAACATAATTCAAACTAATTTAAATCGCATACTACACACAAAACTGAGGAAAGCTTAACAATAGTTTTTGTCTAATGATTTACAATAACTATTATAAAACAAACTTTATCTTTATATCAAACTTGGTATAATGAATCATAAAATTTCATGAATAACTTTAATATCTCACAAAAGAAAAGGAATATGATTTTTTTGGACACGAAGTTCCAGTGGACCTGCTTCATATTGAGGACAAAAACTTTTGACAGCGGACTTTATAATCTAGAGGACTATCCTTTTTCCCCAAAGTGTATATCGAGATAAAGCATAAATAAATGGAATTTGTTTGCTACTTGCCTATTCATATTATGCGTACAAAGAAACCGAGTGACTATTATTTAATAAATGTGTTAAAGCTAGTTAAAAGTTAATAAAGCTCCTGATACAATTGACGAGTTTTTTTCTGATGGGTAAACGAACCTAAGCATGACCTGGCTGGGAGCGGTTATTGCAACTTATTTAAAAATTAAAGGAAATGACGTCTGCTGCCAAACTTAAAACATGAGGTCAGAATCTTATTGTATGAAATAGCAGCTGTTCAGCTCTTTAGAGGAGATAAGAGGGGTAAATAAGTAAGATATGATACCATTTTTTTTTTATTGCCCTTGTAGGCAGACGAGCATACGGCCCACCTGATGGTGAGTGGTTACCGTTGCCCATGGACTTCAGCAATGCCAGGGGCAGAACCAAGCCGCTGCCTACCGCAAACAACACACGTTACGCTACACGCTGATAGTACTATGGATGGATGATGTGAATGTAGTAATAGTCGATCAAAAAGAGTCGCATATCCGTATCGATGATTCATAGATCGGATAGACTATACTTGAAAATATTATTTAGTCTTTTTTTAAACTTTTTTTAAAATCCGTGACCGTGAAAATCAACGGTAAAAATTTTAGTGTTGACAAATAATATAAAATTTGTTCAATCCAAAAGTCGCAATACTCGAAAGTCTAAAATATGTTTTTCTTTCATAAAAAATCATCATCATCATCATTTTCCAGCCCTTCTCCCAGTCACCGGAGGTCGGTGCAACATGTTTTCTCCTTCCATACTCCTCTATCATACACCATTTCTTCGCTCACTTCCCTCTTACACATATCGTCTTTCTCGCAATCCATCCATTTCTTCTTACGTCTACCTCTTTCTTTGATCTTTCATTCATAAAGAATCATTTATATTCATAAACATGTTTGAAAATTTACTTTTTCCTAAATTGCCGATTGTAGCCTTTACAGTACATTTTTAAATGAGTCTCTGTTTTTTTCCATTTCAGACTTACGTTGTCAAAAATAACCTGTCAACCATAAACGCTCCTAAACAAACATGCGAATACGTCGCTTTAGCAAAATAAAAATCACATGGAAACACTAGGGACACACTATATTACAGATTTTCATATGATGTCGTAGTCCCCCAACCTTGTGAATACGTTTTGAGAACATACATCACAACGTAAGTACTGTCGCTTAACTTGTAACACGAGATCAAAGATTAAAAATTTATGCCAATATTGACTTAACATTTAATTTAAGTTTTTAGGGTAATGGTAAACGATGATTAAAAACCGTTGCTACGCACATTGTCCCGAATGTTTAAATCAAATGTAAAACTCTTAGGCGTTCGAGTCTAAGCCGTAAAGAGGTACGCGCGAGCATTGAATACTTTTTGTAGAGCGGCCATTAACCTTATCCAATTCATTAGCATTTTTCATACCCACGTAATAATATATCGTATTGAATTTTCATATGATAACCTGTTCCATTTTACACCTAAACGGTACCGCCTTTTGCTAGTTAATTACACATGAATACTGTAGTGAACATATGTTTTCGATGAGTCAGAAACGACACGAGACAGAAAAAGCATGTAGGTACATAGTTATTATTTTAAGTTACGTTGAAGTTTTGTTTGAAAATTTTTACTATTATTCGCATTGTAGAATAAATAGATGAACCAATATTTATCTTAATGGTAGACAAGCATAATTCAGTAACTAAATAACATTCGCCTAACATAAACAATAAGCAACAGTAATAAATATCAAGTGTCGAACAGAAAAGTTATTTGATTCTCAAATCAGAGCGTCTACGTGACATGTCGGTTGAGCTATTTATCAGAAAAACCGAGTGGGCGAATCCGGCCTCACTCAAGTAGTTCGTATTTCTTTTCTTTGTTTTTTAATTCATAAAAGTAGTATCCCCATCTATTTTCCTTACCTGTCTTAGTTCCTATCTTAATAGGAAAAGCGATAAGTACCATCCTATTCATATCTGACTTTGAGTCAAACATGTGTTAGGCTTAGAGATAGAGTAGTTAATTAAATTCTATCGATATATAAAATAGTTGACTTGCGGAAGAAATTTAAGTTGTAAATGCAACCCGTTATGAAGACTAGCAAATCTCAAACAGTAGAAATAAATAATGAGAAAATGCGCTGCAGTACTATACATAAGAACCTAACTGAAATTCAGCGAATACAATGATTTGTGTCTCACGAGAAAGAATAATATATCCCTTGACAGAGCAGGAAAGACTCGCGGCAGTTTTACGAGTGGTCATTATCCAAGATAGATGGAGAACAAAACCTTCCAATTTATGGTCCCCATAAAAAATATTTTACGAATAAGCTCCTTGCATGGAAATGGTATGGTTTTGTTATGGATCTATTTCCAATATACACTATCCTTAGAGCTCCTGCATTATTAATGTTATAGGTACGTCTCTATTTATAACCGTAGACCGTAATTCGTTTAACTCAACCAAATACACGGAGTATTTCAAGTATACTTTAATTTTAATGATTGTTGTCAATAGTTATTTCGCCTCTCCTTAAGCGAAATGTTCATAACGAAAATATTATCAAAAATGATAATCTAACCGTGTATATATTTTGTCTTTAATGGTTTTAAAGTACGTAAAGTAAAGTCTTTAATGGTTTTTAACGGCCGTCTGGTGTAGTGGTAAGTGACATGGTCACTACACAAGGGGGTCGCGGGTTCGAATCCCACCAAAGGAAGGTATTTGTATGATAAATATAAATGTATTTTCCAGGGTTATGGATGTATATTAAAATATATGTATGTGTATAATAAAAATCTTACATTTATTTCCGTTATCTGGTACCTGTAACACAAGTTCTTTACGAACTTATCACGGGACCAGTTAACGTGGTGTGATTGTTAGTAAATATTTATTATTTATTTAAAAAAAAAAAAAAAAGTAATATCAGCTATGTTTCAAAGTGTCTTAGAAAAGAAACTTTTTATCCGCTTGTGCCAAAGCCAATTGAGTTGCGGCAAGCATACGTTGGCCAATTTTTTTTGGACAATACTGTTGTCTGCGGTTAACGAACCGTACTGCAATCCCTGGGTTATTTTTATGCAGGGCGTCGCCTTTTGAGTTATTTTTACAAGGAAAACTTTTGAGATCAGTTATAGTAATTTTTTTCTTATAATTTGGCGCTAAGTCGTCGCGTCACACACTATGTTATCCTACGAGGTCTCCTACGAGGTATCCGCGCATAAGGGGAACGCAGGGTATGTGTAACCTATGAAGTTGCCATTTTACAATATTGGCATTGGCTTTACAATTAATTCTCACAGACCCAGCCCACTGAGCTTACTGCCAGATCTTCTCACTGGGTCACGCTTTCGATCCGGTAGTAGATTCTGCGAAGCCCTGCCATTGCTAAGGTTTGTGTTAGCAACGTCCTTAGGTTAGAGCCCCGTGAGCTCATCTACTTATCTGGTTACGCTGGAATAAGCCTCTAGGTAACCAGCTGAGGGAGGGAAAAATACATTCTAAATTCAAATGTGTTTTATTTAAATAGTATTCGAATTCTGGGCTCACTTGGAATACTCATGGCACATCTGCTAATAACTGCTTAGTAGAACTTATAGATATCAGAATGTAAATTTCCCTATCCATCGTGAAATATGAGGTTGAGGCCTCAATTATGTAGCTTCTGCAAAATTGGAACGCCTAACTCTAGAAATATTCAAGATGAAGATATGTGCCGTTAGGAATAGACATACAACTGACGTACTCATAGGCACGTTATGAATTCATTGACTCGATTCAAATAATATCCACGTTAACATTTACAGTTTAAGCACAAATATAAATCGTGCAAGTCGTCGTGGCCTAACGGATAAGACGTCCGGTGCATTCGTGTTGAGCGATGCACCGGTGTTCGAATCTCAGGCGGGTACCAATTTTTCTAATGAAATACGTACTCAACAAATGTTCACGATTGATTTCCACGGTGAAGGAATAACATCGTGTAATAAAAATGAAACCCGCAAAATTATAATTTGCGTAATTACTGGTGGTAGGACCTCTTGTGAGTCCGCGCGGGTGGGTACCACCACCCTGCCTATTTCTGCCGTGAAGCAGTAATGCGTTTCGGTTTGAAGGGTGGGGCAGCCGTTGTAACTATACTTGAGACCTTTGAACTTATATCTCAAGATGGGTGGCGCATTTACGTTGTGGATGTCTATGAGCTCCAGTAACCACTTAACACCAGGTGGGCTGTGAGCTCGACCACCAATCTAAGCAATAAAAAAAAATGGTGTGTTCTATGTGGATGATTGATCATCACCGTGACCCAAAATTCAATATATGGACGATAAAAATCTCATTACAACATAAATTATTCACCAATCATATACATTACGATTCATACAGTCCTAGCAATATGAACTGGTATTTTAATACGAAAGTTCTATTTTTTCGTTGTTTAGACAGTCGATTTTTATGTTCTTTGGCAGTTACTAAAATGAGAGAGACCAAAGTTCAGCTAATTTTTTTATCATTTTTTTGTCCGTGCGTGATTTGGATATTTAAATTTTTCAAGAACTTCAGCTTTCTTTTGATATATTTCAAAACGCGGCTTCTTAGCGGTAAAAATATGAAAGTTTCAGAAGAGCATTGTCTCGGAAATATTTTTCCACGTGTACATTTTCTATCCAAACAAATGGAGCATGAAAGATAGATATGGCATTCTGTTAACATTTGACATATTTTATGAGTTTACATGTACATCATAAAATTTATATTAATGAATAGGTATTAAATTGATAAACCATTGAGGTTCAAAATGTAATGAATAAATATTTAAAAATGTTTTAGTTTTTTCCTGCAGAATAATTTGGATATTATATAATGAATGACAATATGCTTAGACCACTATACTTCATATTTTAATTTATTTCTTCTCGATATCTTTTTAATTAAATTTTTGAATGTAACGTTTTAAAGTGAAATACGCTATACAAAGTAACTGGTCCTTGTTTCTACATTATACAATTTGTTATAATACGAAAAAGGTTACGGTAATTTTTCACATCTTTGTACAAAAGGCAACTTATCTATTAATGAAATTACGCTTAACGTTAAATCACAATTTATTTTATCCTGTTATCTTAGTAATTACTGCAGCGAGGTCACTGCCTAACGTTTGTATCTTCACAAAAATAGCTTTTATTTTCTATACGTCACGGTCTCATTTTATTTTGACGTATTTACGTGTGCGTGACTGGAGACCGCCCATGTCATTTCTCGTCATGGGCGCGGGGAAGCTCCAGCGAGTATCGTACACAATAAAGATTTTAATTTAAATAGTCACAAATAAGGCTAATAGCATTTTACTTCACAGACGTGTTCAAATTTCGTGTGCTCGTGTACAATTCCATGTTTGAGCTAAACTAAATACTTTCGTGAATCAATGTGTAAAGACGTTAACGATGTGTTTTATGTTTGGGCCAGTGCTATCGTGTTAAAGTACAAAGATTAAAATGGACGATCGTAATGCAAAAAAAGTATATACCTGAGAATGATGTTTTGAATGTAGTGAAACGAATACTTCAGTTTTCCTCACACCGTATAGTTTAAATTGTTTTCAATAATATGTGTTATGAGTGTCACTCTGCGCCGAACTGTGCGTCGTTCTAAAATTTTCAATAAATATAACTAATGATTCATATGGTTTGAATGATACTTAAATCGAGTGAGTTGGAGAAAGCATATTTCTGTTTATTTGTGCGTCTCGGTATTTAAATTTAGACGCAAAATTTATCGAACTGAACTATTAAAAGAATTGACTATTTTTACACGCAATTCAAACAAATTTTTAGATACTCGTCTGTTTGAAATTTTATAATAGCATTTGATTTTTACATAATACATAAACTATCTTTTAAGAAGCTTTTAATTTTATAGGAAACAAATGAATAAAGATTAGAATAATTTTTTTTATGGCTTGGATGGGTGGACGAGCTCACAGCACACCTGGTGTTAAGTGGTTACTGGAGCCCATGGACATCTACAACGTAAATACGCCACCCACATTGAGATATAAGTTCTAAGGTCTCTGTATAGTTACAACGGCTGCCGCACCCTTCAAACCGAAACGCATTACAGCTTCACGGCAGAAATAGGCAGGGAATGTTAAAATTACATGAAATGTTATAATATGTTTTAAGCTTTTCATAGCTACGGATATCTACAAAATACGAACATCTTGCGTATTTCACTCAAAGAAAGACTTAAATTTGAAAAACCTCGCTAGCTTTCTGTTCCTATTTTTCGTGGAGTTTGAAATAGGTCATTGCTCCGTCCCTCGGGCAGTCCTAAACTAATTACTGTCAAACTAAGCACCGCAAAAACTAATGACTCCAAAAGTGGTTTTCTTTCTTGTACGTATATTTTCGTGAACTATTTCAAAGACCCTAATTAGTTATACTTAATCCATACAATTTTGGAGGAACGGGTTATTTTTATTTCTTTTTGATGAATTATTAGTTACTTTAAGCTTGTTTTATCAAATATCATCATTCATATCATGATATCATTTCAAATGTTGTCATCCATGTATAAATAATGGCAATCCATTTTATTCTAGAAAAATATAATATAATATTTTAGACAGACAAAAATTATCTTTAATAAATTGAGCATTGGTTCAGTATAAAGACTATATCTGCTTTTTTGTTAAATATATGTAGATAGAAGTTCAGGTGACTCTTGATTTTCTGAGATTAAACTACCAAAAACACAGCTACCATCCTTGAATAGTATAGGAAATACATTTTTTTTTATTTCTAACAAACTTATGATGTAAAATGCAATTTCTCAATGATCTTCAGCACTACGCGCATAAACTATTTTCATTTCACATTAGCAATACACTGCTTTAAATATTCTTTTGCTTAAAGAAAATTGTATCATACTTTACAGCCTGGCCACGGGACATTCGCCGATGCGAATATTCGCGCGGTGCGAACGGCGAAGCGTCTAGCGACTAAAACAAGCGCATAGAAATGTACCTAACAAGCCACGCGCACCGGCGACCGGCGAAGCGACCGGCGAAATGTACCGAGCGAATCGCGCGATGCGGCGGGCGAGCAAAACAAATGCATGAATACGGACGGCGCGAGCCACGGAGTCGAGCGGTAGTCGCGGCGAATAGTACAGTGATTAAATGAGTTTAGTTGTTTTCGCCGCGAAAAATTAACGCCGAAATTTTTATATTTTTTATTTATTTTTTATTTTATATTTTTAAAGTCGTCGTGGCCTAACGGACGTCCGGTGCAATCGTGTTGAGCGATGCACCGGTGTTCGAATATCAGGCGGGTACCAATTTTTGTAATGAAATACGTACTCAACAAATGTTCACGATTGATTTCCATGGTGAAGGAATAACATCGTGTGATAAAAATGAAATCTTCAAAATAATAATTTGCGTAATTACTGGTGGTAGGACCTCTTGTGAGTCTACACGGGTGGGTACTACCACCCTGCCTATTTCTGCCGTGAAGTAGTAATGCGTTTCGGTTTGAAGGGTGAGGCAGCCATTATAACTATACTTGAGACCTTAGAACTTATATCTCAAGGTGGGTGGCGCATTTACGTTGTGGATGTCTATGGGCTCCAGTAACCACTTAACACAAGGTGGGCTGTGAGCTCGTCCACCCATCTAAGCAATAAAAAAATAAAATAGCTGAAATACTAGCTAGACCAGCTATTTGGAAGTCTAGCCACCCAAAGTATTTCTCGTACTTCTTGTGGAATTCTCCATCTATAGGTATACTCCGATTCTTATTCAAATCATGTACTTCACAATCTTTTCCAAATAATAGGTCCTGAACCAAAAAACTATTAATTTGTAAGCAATATCGAGATAATTTCGATATAGACATTTCGCTGTCGGACTTCCTTACTAGTCGCGGCGGCGAACGTGAGTACCCGTGGCCTGCAAACGGTGCTGCGCGAATGGTCGCCTCGCCCACCGCTTCGCTGTTCGCACCGCCGATCCCCGTGGCCAGGCCGTTAGTGTTCAAAGTAATGATATATACTTTGTAAAACTATGATTTATGGTTCACATTATCTTACGAGATATAAAGACGGCACATAAATAATTAGAACATACATAAAAATTATAAAATGTATATTATACTGCCTTATATTTCGAAATAATTACTTATAAAACTGACTCTTGCCCCCAGATCGAACTATACAATAGTCGATGACCATGAAAGAAAATCGTAAAAAATTCAATATTTTTTTTAAAAACCATCTGATTGTTTCTGAAGACTTTGTCCAAAAATATATGATTCTCGTCTCCCAAGGTAGACCTCATAAGCGAGATGGCCAAACATAATAATCGAAATCTAATTTATTTCCAATCAACGGTAGAACGCATTGAAGTGGATAACACTTTACGTTCAAGTCAAGTTGTTATATCTCGTTAGCCTTTTCAATAAAAACCTTGCTACTATTAGCTTTGTTCGCTGCGGAAGTTTTTCCTATTGTGTTTTCTTTTCATATAGTTATACCGAATGAACTAGAGACATGAGGTAGAGAAATTTGTCAAGTTTTACGTTTGGTCGTAACTTGGGATTTGGTAAATGAGTCTGAATTTATGTCACCGGCATTCACGTTGGAATAAGAAAACACTGGAAGGTCAATCGTGCAATTAATGACTTATTTCTAATAGACGAACCTCGCATATTTAAATTTGACAAAGTTTTTAAAAAAAGCTCTTAAGCGAAGATGCGAAAATTGTAAATGAAATACTAAGTTGTTGTGCCATTACATTATTTTTAAAAGTGACCATTTATGGATTTTTTTTAAAGTCACCATGATTACTTTATTGCTATGCTAAGTTTAGGACTAGGGCAATACGCCACAATTGAATTCTGTTTTAAGTTTAGTTACTTGTGGCACTTGCAATGAGCCGTAAGGTCATAAACTGAATGACCTTAGAAAAAACTGAATGTATTCACTGTTTTAAATATGAAAAACAAAAATATCAAATTTGATTAACTTTACCAATAAAATAATACTTTCCTAAAATAGCACTTGTCTTACCATCTTCAGTATGATATATTAAGCCGCGCCAATTCTCCCTCGACCTGACGTTAATTACTGTAACAAGCTTATTGGTTACGTGAGTGACAGCTAAACGCCCAGCATTATCTCCTTTATACAGCTGTCGTTAAACAATTTAATATGCATATTGACTCCTCCCGTTAGAATTTCATTGCTTGTGGAGCACCTACTGAGTATAATGCTCATAAAATGGCTTTCTTCGAAGTAAACGAAAATTATTGGTGCTTGAAATTTTATTAGAAGGATTGGTGCTTTTGTTTAAATTTTCAGATTAAATGAATGTGTTGTTGAATTTTTGAAGTTATACTTCTTTAGGCGCGTTATGAAAAATTGATGAGAGTGAAATTTTACGATGCGCGCGCACCGTCACACAAAATTAACAGAATGAAGTTGCTCACTAAATAGCTCATTACAATATGACCGACGTAACTTGGCGAGTCTGAATATAGCCGCAGGTGAACTTTCGCGCATGTATACTCGTAAAAAAAAAGTGTTATTAGCAATCATTTTTTAGTAATAAAAAATGACAAAATTATTATTTAATACAATTCATACTAAATATTATTAAATTATTAACGTTAAATATTTATTATTAATTATTTAATATTAAAAAAAAAGAAATAAATTTTATAAAAATAAAGTATAACTTCTTACGCGCGTACATAAGTACACGCACCCTTTTTTTCAAATGACGATAGTTTCTGAAACGTAAAATTTGCTACTAGATTTTTTGTATCACGCATAAAAGTGGCTTGATCTAACTTTAAATGTTAGTGTTATTATTACTAGAATATTAACATGACCATTTATTTTTGGCTTTTTAGATTTTCTCATGTTTGGAAAACTTCAAATTAATTTTGTTAATCTCGAATCCAAAAAAATAAGATTGAAAATAAATAATTAATTACCTCGTCAATTACAGTAAAAAATCCTTTGACTTAGAACCAATGTTAGATAAACGAAATAGTACGATACTTAAAGCAGCCAATAAAGTTTCGATAGAAGGCTTGAGAACTACAAACGGATCCCACTTTTTCGCTTAAGATCAACTTGATAGCAACGTACGGTTTAATAAAGCCGCTTGGCTGCTCCCACAGAAAAGTTTTGACTAGACAAAGTAGGTTGCTGTAGAGCCACTCAGCGAGAATGTTAAGTAGAAAAATTTCTCTTGATCTTTTCACTGGCTATTTGACCGATCTTAAATAAAATGCTACCAATAATCGATATGTTTCTTGTATCTTTATTATTTTTCTCTTTATTCTTAAAGGCAATAATGACAACGAAGTTTCATGAAAAAATGTCTATAATATGGGAATTGCGGTTCAGGTTGCGTTTTTGATTATTCAAATAAAATATTACGATAATTTTAGTGTATCGTAAATAGTAATATAATGTAAGGAAAATCGTTAAAAATAATTAGTCATTTATAACAGAAGTATCCATCTAGGAATTGTTTATAACAGAAACTACTGTCAAACCTTTTCCCGTTTTGGCCGTGTCCTTGGCATTGTTGTCGGCATTGGGCATTACGCTCGTCTGCCTCCAAGAGTCTATCCACCATATTTCTACTATTTTTTTGGGTATTAACACTGCAATTCCATGACTTACCTCGACAATCGACTTTCATAGTATTGAAAATTTATTTAAGACATTTTGATAACGCTTAGCATAAAAACCTTGATAAGAGCCCGTACTATAGTAATGTTTATAATACAACCTCTCAAAAAATACCTCAAAAAGTACGTACAAACAAAATATTCCCATGCAATGGCCCATGTGTCATCTTATAACACAAAGCTGGTACACAGTTTAAATGAACTAATTTTAATCAATATATTAAAATATCGGTTTAATTATTAATAATATATAAATTATAATAAATAAATTCTATGAATACATAGATTTATAAAATTGTAAATCAAAAAATAAACGCTCTTCTCACTGTCCCTATCATTGCTGAAGTCCATGGGCGACGGTAACCATTCACTATCAGGTGGGCCGTGTGCTCGTCTGCCTACGAAGCAATAAAAAAAAAACGCTTATTATTTACCCATAGATTAATGTAACTAAGAATCTTTAATTTAACTGGATTGTTATCTCCTGTCAATATCATAACAGTGTTCTTATGATCACTTTAGAATTCTGCTTTGAATATTGGAACTATGATCGTCTATTTTCCTAGGAACCTGACGCTGAAGTGTTTGAAGAAAAATAGTCCGTCCGTGCACTTTGTGAACTACATACAGGTGAGAGCCAAGCAATTTTCCTTAATCCAACCCGAGCACCCCAGCGTGGTTAATCAAAAATTGTTCTAGCGACTCTTGGAATTGTTCGATCGGTCTGGGAACTTATGCAATGTCATATACAGATCGTTTTCACCCCAATACATAATAATACATCGAGGTGAATATTTCAAACGGAATACCCAAATATAGACCACAAGAAATGTAAAGGAGATAAGACAATAATTTCTGCACCCCGTAACTGAAACGTAGTTTTGAAAAAAAAAAATATGATTTGTAATTATAGTACAAAGTAAAAGTCTGATCAGTGCTAATTTTTAACTGTGCTAGCCTTTTTTAATCTATATTTTCACCCACTACTTATTATTATATTTTTTTCAAAGTCAGCTTAGGAAGAAATTAATATTTAAGAGTTTAATGCTTATTACTGACTTTTTATGTTAGTGAAATAAGAATTATTTATTCTCGTAATTTACTATTGAAGCTTTTAGTTTTCTTTAAGCTTTTTGTGGTTGCAGAATTTTCAGAACCACGCCGCTTACAAGATCCACCCTGTATATACAAAGCGTCTAAAGACTTTGTTAAGCCCGAGATCTCACTCCAGCAAAGTTTCGTGAACTATGATAGAGCCTCGAGTTACTACGAGGGATGCAAACAGCACTGATCTCATTATTACGAGGACTGATGAAGGTCAGGCAACACGAACGTGTTTGTTGCAATCTCTCTTGAAAATTTCTTACAATGAATTGGAATTGATGTTATTAATTTCAATGCATTCAACTATTAAATTACTATTATCTGACCATTTAATAGAACCATTACTTCTCAGTCTTCTCAGTCGGACACTCTTGTCTGAGCGGTCGTGGTTGTACTGATGCTGTATATGCAGAGGCACCAGTTAGGTCACCCATGCTCCCGAAAACCGACCTCCAGGCAATTTGCTTCCAGGGCTGGCGGTTCGAAGTGTTTCGAGTACATTCGAGCATAGTGGACTCAATTGCCTTCCTTATTAGGTAAGTCCAGCGGGTTGGTGAGCGGCCGCGTGATCTCCTGCCTTCCACCTGACCTTGGACTACCAGTCTCTCCATCGAGTTCTCTTTTCTGGAGATGTGACCAAAGAACTTTAAAACCCTCAGTTGACGAAAGTCCGTCTTTGATACCGAGTTCCGTGAGGATGGATGCATTGGTGCAAAATTCCGTCTATGGGATCGTTAGGAGGTCCACTGGAGATTTAGTGTGGTCTCCAGCACCACATTTCCAGTTCATTGATTTTACGGCGATCCTGCAATCTTAAAGACCAGGTTTCGGCTCCATAGAGAAATATTGGAAACACAAGACATTTCATCAATCTAACCTTAGTCTTCTTGGTAATCCTCCTATTCTACCAAATCTTTTCCAGCCGTTCCACTGCTGACCTGGTGATCGTCATCATAATCATTACATTATAGTTCAATCCTGATATTTACTTGTGCTATGGCATTTTGCCGTTTATTTCTTCCGCAAAACAGTCTTTCGTTCTCTCCAGAACGATGAGACAAACGTTATACGATGCAATTGGGACTAGGACCTCCATGTTCCAATGATAGTTCACACCATTCAATACCAGATGGGTCACATAATGCAAAAATATCTGCTAACATCACTGCCAGCATTATGCTAAATAAATAAATGTTCTGCCGTTCTTTAGTACTTGTAACTTTTACCCTTGAATTCAGATTACACAATCTTCGTTGATTTTATATCAAAATTCAATTAACGTCGAATGAATTTCAACTCAATTCTTATATAACAAAGGCAAGTAATTTTTAATCTATGCAGAACAAATCGGACTTTACTAATGATGCGATTAAAGTTTAAAATTTATATTTAAAAATACTTCGGTGTTAATCTGCTGAGTAAATAGTGAAGACGGCCAAGTTTTATTAGAACTCCTTGAAGCGTGAATGGAGTCGAAACGTTCGATTCACTAAAGCAAAAAGAGTTCCACTTTAAATTTTAAACAAAATGTACATGTGATTTATTCGTTGACCCCACCTGAAGTTACATAGCAAAGGATAAATAGAAACTATGTTTACAGTCCTATATAAACGCATATGAAGAAATTGGTATTTTACTTTAATTTACTTTATTTGGGAGAATGTTACATGAAAGACTTTCCAACTAAGAATCTTAAGGTGCGATCTCGTGTTCTCCAAGTTTACTATCAAAGGTGATTTACACAGATTACGAATATCACACCCGAACAACCGATGTACTAATCAAGTCTCTGTTTTATTTTATTTTCAATCTTAAGCTCTATCTTCGAGTACTGATATGATGATGATATGATACCGCGTCCACAGTTTGGTATCTTGACCGGTATATCTTGCAGCAAAGCGAAAACTTATATTAGCATTAGAGATAGTATCTATGCATTTAATGATTAAATGAAACAAATTGATTGTATCCTTGAACAACACTAGTAATTAATTAAACTAATTATATTAATATTATGATGGTTCTTATTGCACTGTAAGACTGCTTAAAGATTTTCATAATGTGTCACTTCAGCACTGTGGTACTAATGGATGTTTTCTACCGAAACTGTGTATAAGAGAGGGAAAACTACCTATCTCATATGTATTTTATGGGTATGACGGCCTGGCATGGATTGGAATGAACATTTGGCCAACGGTTCCCCGATATCTATAAGCTCTTATCTATTGCGGGATGTATATAAACTTTGTTTGAATATGAGGATCCAAGGACAGGAAAATGACGCAAAAGATCGATCATAGGTCAAAGTTTCGGGCAACTTCTTGCTTGTCCTCTAAAATTTATGACGTGATCATATAATGGCTATGATGTAATATGAATGTATTCAGTGATGATTAGAATTTTGTTAGGATCATATTTCATGACCCGGCGGTGTATCCCAAAAACAATTAACGAATGTCCCATTGAGCATTCTAATGAACATTCTCTGTCTAATACACAACCATGATAGTATATATGTGAGGTAATCAATAACATATCAACAAAAACCTGTGCTTACTTTTTGAGAATAACAATGTGTGGTTCATCTGTTATATCCTCTGGCTATGCATGACGTATGATTAAAACGGAATGTTTAGCAAATAAAACAAGGGACAACGCTCCTATTTTGACTGTTACATTCCTTTCTATTTTGTTGAATCCTTGAGTTTCTACGTCACACACATCGTCACGCGCATTATCAGCACTGAATTTAATTTATAGAAACGATTGAGGTGATTGTAATGGTGATTTTTTGGAACCTAAGCTGCATCCTCGGTGCCAAAAAAATGACTTTATTATTGATCACTATTCTCGTTTCTTATGAGATAAGTGCGATCCAACGAGTCTCTTTAAAAACTTTCAAAAGCTTAGCGGGCCATTAAAAGTTAAAGCTCGAATAAACACAAGAAAGCTAGAAGCATTACTTGTATAATAATATATAAGCTAGATCGTTAGAACTGATATAGTCATACTGCACTTTTATTTTACAACCACACGCTAGTACGAGATTGTGTTTCGAGGTTTGAGTAATAAAAAACGTTTTCATCTTGTTAGATTCCTCGTGTACTTGAGTGAACAAATATAATAGGTAATTGGTTGTACAAGATAAATTATTATATTTTGTGAAATAAGGAGCTAAAGTAGAAGTTTTGAGGGATTTCATTGTTACGTCCCGAAATTTTCGTTATTTTCGGTGACTAGGAGCTATTCAAAGCCAAACAGACTCTTTTGCTTATCTACAGAAAATTAAGAAATCTTGTCGAAATATTTCATCTCTAAGTATACGTTAACTGTATAGACAACGATACGATAACACTACGAGTATAGTCAACTTGTTAAATAAACTCATTAAAACAGTGTAATGATCCAATTTACTTCAGCATACAGTATACCTGTGACCCGGTTACATTTAGTCGTGATTGGTAATTTTATGACGTCAACGTCTGATATCTTAGTTTTAAGAACTAGCAGTCTAGGTAATAAATTGAGATTTAAAATCAAACTTAGAATTAGTTATGTTCATAAATTGAGATCAAAATTATAATACAATGTAAAGCTGGGGAGTTTTTTTTTAAATGTGAAATCTTTACCTATAACTCTGTGTCCCAATTAACAGAATTGTGACCGTCCGTGAGTTTTTGTGAGCGTATGTCACGTAAAGATTTTTAAGTCATCTTGAATCACAATGAAACGTGCCTGGCCATATATAATAATACTGTTATCAAACCAGCTATTTGTTATTTTTAGCATAAATATGTTATGACTATCAGAGTTCATAGAAACCTTAAGATGGATGCCGCGACCTTTTTTCAAATATTAGATCGAAATCAACCGTACTGGAATATAGACTATTTCACTGTTTAAACTGGAATACAAATGATTTTGTTGCAGTAATAAGAAATATGTTAATAATACCCATTAGTGTGGCTTGCAATAAGATAAAGCTTAAGATAAAAATTAGAAGATTGGTAATTAGGGACGTATGAAAATACATGAAATTCTATAGGTGGATCTTGGCTGTTTTTTTTTTCTGGCACAGTGTCTGACCTCATGCAAGGCTTCCGCGTCTAGGAGGCGCACGGGGTATGTGGGACATGACGGTCTGCAGATGTTGAGAGCAGACACGCGGGTCCAAGGATGTTTTAGGGCCCTACCCACCGAAAGACTCCCCTTGATGTGACTAGTAAGCCTGCCCCTGCATTGCAATGGTGAATTATGGTAATTAAACTGATAAATGTACTGCTTACAATTTTTTTCTTTACACTTTATATACGAAGATTGGTATATTAAATTTCATACTTCCACCAAACTAACTAACATCCTATATCAAATTTCAAATCCGAATTCAATATATTTCACTGAATCAGTCAGTTCGTCAATACAAGTATACGTGCATAAATACATAATATTTTAAAACTTATAACAATTCGCTTAATTAAGGTATGTATTAAGTGTAGTTAGCAGAATATTGAAATGTCAATGAATAGCACCTTCATTTGCAGTGATCATGAAAGCTTTAAAGTATTCGAAACAACGGATACTAAGAATAAATATCACGCAAATTTAATCGTAAAACTAGTATTAACAGTTAAGCATTTTAATTCGTTTCAGGAAATACTCATTCATATAAGTAAAACAGATTTATAAATCAATTTTAAAATTGATGATTTCGATAAATGTTGTTGAATCAAGATCTGTATCTGATAGATCTCTAAAAAATTAACGTAAAAATCAAGTATGAATTTATGAAAGATAGTTTTGAAAATAATGTCAATTTCTTCATGTGAATTATTTGATTGAGCACCATATCGCTTTGTGTCGAAATATTTATTACACTACATGTAATTTCACTAAAAAATCACGGCACGCACTCAAACCGAGCGAACCATTTCAACTGTATAGATGACACCACATCAAATTTGATTGTTATCACGCTGCTGAAAACCAGAGTGGAAAATGTGGGAGTGGCACTGAATATATCACCGGCCTTCCGGAACATACGGTATCTTGGAGCAAGTAATAAATTTTATCAAATGACAACGGTTTTAGAGCAACTGCTTCTTATGTATTGAACGCTGTTATTTTCGATTTTTCTTTCTAAATAATTGTTCGCTAAATTGGATTTTGTGATTTATTTCGTAACACAAAATGATACTTCAATTGGCCGTTCAAAATTATAGATTTATATTAATGCTCGTAATGTAGTAATAATCTTTGATGATGATGATGCATGATAAAATTAAGTTAATTTAGAGGAAGAGGTAGACCTAAGAAAAAATGGATGGATTGCATAAAAGACGATTTGTGTAAGAGGGAAGTGAACGAAGAAATGGTATATGATAGAGGAGTATGGAAGAAGAAAACATGCTGCGCCGACCCCAGGTGGCTGGGAGAAGGGCAGGAGAATAATGATGATAAAAATTAAGTGCGCTGGCTAAATCATCAATCAAAAAACAATAGGTTTTTTATACTATTTATCGTTTAATAGTTTGAAAAATCGAATTAGAGGAATTTTTAGCTATACAGTGTATAAAATATTTAAGTAGTTCTTTGAACCTTATGGGTCTTTTTTATTGCTTCAGCCATCTGGTTGGAATTGGTTGCTGGAGCTCATGGATATTAATTACTACAGGAATGCCACCATATATCTCGAGACAAAAGGTCTAAGTTTCATTTGAATAGTATAACGACTACCACAACTACAACTACTAGCTTGACTAGCGTAGACTAGCGTGGTGGTTTCTATTCAGTGTGGCCCCACAAGACGGCCCACCGCCAGTAATTAAACGTTAGGTAATGTATCAATATGTTCAAACAATTAAGTATTAATTGAAGATCTGTATTTAGCTCTCTGTTTCTGGCTTAGGATTGTGTATACCTTATATTATTACCTGAAAGTATTCCTAATACATATATAATAATAGCTATTCTTGAAGTCCAACTAACCATTGTTTTATTTGGAACATTATTTCGAGGAACAATGGAACAATGAAAAATTACACGAAACTTTTTCAGACTTATTGTAATGAGTTATCGACATTTCAAAATGAAATTGAAAAAGAAACAGCCTTCGTTTTACTTAGTCTAACACAGGTTAATAGATGAAAGTGAGTATGGAACAGAAAAAATACGAACGGTCACGGCAGAAGCCTTTGTTCTGCTGATTGAATGGAAAACCTTTGAGTCTGGAAAATGGTTGTGGTTTTACGAGAAAAACAACACTGTCACGTTGTGTATTTTTTTTAAGCCGGTTGATTAATATTGAGCGAAAATGTTTTACTTTTATTGGACTTAATGCGTGACTGGTTTCGTTAGGAACACGCATATCGGCGGTACCTCGACCGGTGTGACTGACAGTGCGCACAATGCGCAGAATATGTTCTGCGGATTTTATTTTATTGCGAGACAGTTTTTTTAACGTATTTTTTATTAGGAATAACTGTATATAAAATACAATGTTGCACGTGTAACAGTTACACTGGTAGTTTTATCAGTTAGGCGCAACAGACGATGAGTCGAACGCATTTCGTACCTCGTAACATGGAATATTTAGTCTAGTCGACAAGTTAAAAATGGTGTTAATTCGACATACTACTGCTAAAATTATGTGGTTTAGCTCATTCGATTCGGAATAATGTCTAGACCATTGTGCTAAAAAATTGAATTAGCACATAAAAAATTCCAAAAGTTATTAACAATTAAACACCTTCAAAAAATAGCGTTTCGTTTATTGCTTATTGTCCGTAAACTATAAATATTTTCGAAATTTGAAAAAAAGATCCTTAAAGAGGAGGAAATTTATTAAAAAAAAGTTCCAACTTCCGGAACTGTAGCTCCATTATTTATAATTTTAATTTAACGCTGAAAATAGCCCGCCGCGCGTCATTGTTAGGTTGCGCGCACGGCCTCGAAAGCGAGTACGTCATTTAAAAAAATTTTTTTCAAGTACTTAAAGTTAATTGAAAAATCTAAATAAATATTGCATAATCTAAACACTTTAAAAAATTTATTCCCGTTGGAATTTTTTATAAAAACATATTTTTCAATATTCTAGACGATTGTTAATTAAGAAATTTTTTTCCAATTTCCATCATCCTTCTAAACTAAAAAAAATGTTTAAATAATTACCTTAAAATTATTTCGCTTCGTGGACCTCTTCTTATAAATATATTAAACAAGATTGCGTCGTCTAAGTTATGAAATTGTTAATATTTTGTTAATAATAATTTTTTTAAGTTAACAAAAAAGAAAAAGCACAATTATGTTGTAAAGAAATTTTTTTTCTTTATTTATTATTATATTTTCGTTTTTATGTCAATAAAAGACATCTTTTAATTGAAAAAAAATTTTTTTTTCTAAAAATCATAATTGACAGTACTCTATAAAATTGTAAAAAAAAAATTTTCAAAAATATATAAATAGTCCATTTGTTAACAAAATGTTTATAAAGAAATGGATAAAAAAAATATTTTTTTCAATTAAAAGATGTCTTTTATTGACATAAAAACGAAAATATAATAATAAATAAAGAAAAAAAATTTCTTTACAACATAATTGTGCTTTTTCTTTTTTGTTAACTTAAAAAAATTATTATTAACAAAATATTAACAATTTCATAACTTAGACGACGCAATCTTGTTTAATATATTTATAAGAAGAGGTCCACGAAGCGAAATAATTTTAAGGTAATTATTTAAACATTTTTTTTAGTTTAGAAGGATGATGGAAATTGGAAAAAAATTTCTTAATTAACAATCGTCTAGAATATTGAAAAATATGTTTTTATAAAAAATTCCAACGGGAATAAATTTTTTAAAGTGTTTAGATTATGCAATATTTTTTTTAGATTTTTCAATTAACTTTAAGTACTTGAAAAAAATTTTTTTAAATGACGTACTCGCTTTCGAGGCCGTGCGCGCAACCTAACAATGGCGCGCGGCGGGCTATTTTCAGCGTTAAATTAAAATTATAAATAATGGAGCTACAGTTCCGGAAGTTGGAACTTTTTTTTAATAAATTTCCTCCTCTTTAAGGATCTTTTTTTCAAATTTCGAAAATATTTATAGTTTACGGACAATAAGCAATAAACGAAACGCTATTTTTTGAAGGTGTTTAATTGTTAATAACTTTTGGAATTTTTTATGTGCTAATTCAATTTTTTAGCACAATAGTCTAGACATTATTCCGAATCGAATGAGCTAAGCCACATAATTTTAGCAGTAGTATGTCGAATTAACACCATTTTTAACTTGTCGACTAGACTAATTAGTTATTTGTAAATTGTGCATTTGCAAAAAAACTATTATAAAAACTCAATTTATTAATTAGTATATTTGAATTTACCTTCTTTTTTCGAGTAACATAAGCTACAAAGTAAAGATAAACTATTTAAGAAGTTGATCTGCATAAGAAGGCATAAAAATTAAAACGAATTAATATTGATTCCATATCAATAACCACAATCAGTCAGCGCAATTCAAAGCGTCAAAAACAATATATGTTCTTTATGAATTAAAAAAACTTTTAAATGATTTCCTAATTATAATGAAATAATTTACAAATACATCAATAGGTATATTTCAACTGCGGATCAAATGATCCCGTCAAATGAATCTAATTTAGTTTCCCGGGTGACCGAGTTTCCGTATCGGTTTTCATTGTAGCTAACAATTATGAATGTGTCGTGTTAGCCGTCAGGTGGAAAAGGCGTTCTATCGGTCTCCATTTGGAATACCATATTACAGGAGGAATTAGAGCCGACGTCTTGATTGTTCCGAAATTAGGCCCCGAATTTCGGATGTAAGCGGAATAAGTTATTGCCTAGGTGATTTGCGTTATCGCCTTGTAACATGTAGGTTCTGGAAATGAAAATTCAAAGGGGATTTTAAGAAAGTTAGAGAAACAGTTACAGATTACGGTACACAATTTAAAATTAGATTTCTCGAATATGCGACTATTATATTTGTACTCAAATTGTAATCTCCAATCCACTAAAAAGAGGAACTTTTGATTACATATGATTACTATAATTATGGAAGACGAACTTCTTACTATATTAAGCTTACAGCGAATATAGACAAACTAAAATAAGACAAATACACACATTCAAAATACATTATATATTTTTTTTAAATAGAGAGACTTAAATTACATATTGTCAATTTTGCTTCAATTTCAAAAATCAATGTCTGCATGCGTGGTACACAGCAGCAAATATATTTAATGAATTTGGTGACTACGGAACGGAAACTGAACCAAGACTCTGTGGCACAGTTGTCGGGATAGCAAACCACTAGACCACTCAGGCGATTACGAAGTAAGGTATCACATATATTTTATAAAGACTTAATGATATTTAGTTTTCGCATTTTTTTATTGCTCAGTTGGGTGTTTACCGGCGCCCATAGGCATCAACAACGTAAATGCCGCCACCTTGCGACACGAGTTCTAAGTTTTTTTTTATTGCCCTTGTATGCAGACGAGCACACGGCCCACCTGATGGTGAGTGATTACCGTCGCCCATGGACTTCAGCAATGCCAGGGGCAGAGCCAAGCCGCTGCCTACCGCATAATACTCTCCACAAGCCTCGTTTGAAGAAGGACATGTATTAAGTCTGTAATAAGTCTCAGTATTACAGCACAACGGCTGTCCCATTCTTCCGAGCTGGTGGTTCCTACCCGTACGGACTCACAAGACCAGTCAAACTTTTATTAACTGTACATTTTTACTTTAATAATCGAAATGAGGTCGTGTAATATAATGCGAGTGTGCGGTGCTCAGTCGTTACTGATATAAAGTAACGTGTCTGTTATGAACGACTGTTCATAACATGCTCTAATAATAACTCCTTTATTTTATTATCCTGTGAAGAGTGTTGAGACATCTGTCATTCGTTACACGGAGCATAAAATTCAGTAATGCTCTGTTTTATTCTGGGTATTATTTTTGAGTATGTTACGCATATATCTCAGTATTATTTTTAGTTTAGTTCGATTTTTAAATTTATTTTATTTCGTCCATACAATCATATATTCAGTAGACTTGGTATTCAAAGGTTAAGGGACCGAAACGACGTCAGCATTGTTACGTAATAAGGGTGAAGGGTGAAGCGAAGGAATCCCACAGGGGAACCCAAAATAAAACTAAAATGCTCTATTGTATTCCAACACATAGACAGAGCCCTTCAAAAGCGACGTTCTTCCCCTAACATTTAATTTAGAGCAGTAACTATGAATTGTTAAAATTGGCACCCCGAAAACAGGTCTATTATAATTAAATGTAAAATTTCGACCCTCAAAGTGTCTCAAAAGCGTGAAAAGTTACTATAATTTAACATTTCCAACCCGAAAGGTCTCACCTCCGCCGGCTTCACGATTATTAAAGGCAAGACGAAATGCTTTCGCCCAAAATTCTTTGAAGTGACGTAAAAATCTACACCGGGAAAATAAAATCTTTGAAAGGGTCCGTTCCGTGTCGGGGGTCTGTCTCTAAAAGTTGTAAAATGATTTGGTGCTATCGACGGCTATTCGAAATAGTATTGAATTAGTACCTTCGAGAATAAATGATAAAAATACAGTGTCTGTGTGTAGTGTATACGCATAGCTTAGAAAAGTTCTTTGGTCCCTCAGCTGTGCGGAAAACTCGACAACAGTTTTTCTGCCAAATTTGAGTAAAGTGTTTATCTTTTATCTCTCTTATGGTGTTTGAGTTATGCTACTATTTCTTTTTTACTGCCTTTGTATTATTTGTTACTAACGTTACTAAGAAGATAAGCACAGGAGCAGGCTTCTGTTTATTTATCAGTCGGTAGAGACTAATGCAAGGTAAATAGTACGATCCCTTTTGGAGGCGTCAAATAGAGCCTCAAGAGAGAGCCTTTTACTAGTGTTAGGGCGTATATAGAGTCCAAAAAAGTAGGTGCTACAATCCTGAATATTTCTACGGCGAAGGAAACATGCAGAACGATTTTAAGCATAGGACTTCCGTATTACTTGTGACGTTTATAGATTTAGGTAATAACTTGGTACGCTGTGAGTTTATTCGTCCATCTACTCCAATAAAAATAGTAATTGCATTGGAAATAATCACTTTGCAAGCCGAAATGCACGAATCCAGGTACAGAGTAGAAATGTTCAGGCTAAATAAAGGGTATGAAGAAATACGTTTATAGACTTATAACGTAAAAGTGATAGTAGCAAAAGCTCGAAGAGTTTATACCCATCTTCAGATAAGTAGCTGACCAGATCATAATAATGAAAGAATCTGAAAAGCAGTAGGATTCAGTAAGCATAAAGCAGTAGAATTTGTGGGTAGCATGCTTAGAAAAATAATGGCTTTAATTTGATCTCATTAATATAACAGAGCACTTAGTTTTGCGTTTATATAGCTTTGTAAACGAGAATGTGCTAACGAGATAGTAAACTATGCACAAGCTTAAAACCTAATAGCCACAATAAAATGACAATGATCCAGTCAGTATGTAGGTCATTGGTTTATGGAGACCTCTTGTTATAGTAATCTCGACAATATATACATCCTCGTGTATATAGTTTATTATTTAGAGACATGAAAACGTACATCCACGAATGAAAATATTCTAGTGTGATATTTATTTAAAAACAATATTTCCTTTTAAAATTGATCTGCTAAATGTAGTCTTACAGTTTGAAACCGTAGTAGATACAAACTACTATATAAAAATTCATGTTAAAAAAGTTTTAGCAAAAACCGTATACTTTTGATATCTAGAATTAAGTATTGAGATGTTTTTTATGTAATCTACTAGCGTTATATTGACCTTTTTGCGAAAGTATGCCGCAATGCAGTAATATTTCAATGGTATGACAGAAATTGATAAGAATACAAGATTTCCTGCTTGAAAGTAAGGAAGGTCAGCGCGTCTGTGTTAAGAGTGCACAATCTACATAATTACCAATTAGCGTCACTTTTTCAGAAAAAAATGTATCTCCGGAATTGTAGTCGACCTTTTGAGTTGTCATGATAATCTTTGTGCAGTACACGAACTTAAGAATATTACTGTACTGCTGAAATATTTCAGAGCACTGTAAATTCATGTGAAGCTGAATTTGAATCATGTAGTGCATTTGCATAGTACTTTGCTCACATATTCCGGTAAAAATGTACGAGACGTAGCGAGCATTTTGAGAGAACATCTTGATTTTCCCTTTTTTATTTTAGGTTGGTCGCATTTTATTACACCGTCTTTAGCTAAACAATGCAAAGGAGCCGTTTCGCGTACCTTAACATTGTATTTTATTTGAAGCGCAAGATAGTTGTGAGGAAAACGTATTAGGGTAAATTTACTTTTTTTTGGATAATGAAATTTATACAATTACTTAATTTACTTGGTTAAAACAAAAGTGAACAAGTGTATGCGAGGTTAATCTGTGCCGTGTAAAGTCGATCCAGGACGTATGTATGAACCGCCGCAGGGATTTTCGACGAGTTCAATGTGGCAGTGGGCTTACATCAAGGCTCTGCGCTAAGTCCCAATATCTTCTTGCTTGTGTTGGATGCCTTAACGTCGGAAATACAGGAAGAGGCCCCTTGGTGTTTGCCGTTTGCCGATGACATAGTGCTCGTCGGAGAAAGCGGGCTCGAGGTCCAAAACATACTAGAGAAATGGCGATGCAGGTTGGAGAATGTTGGCCTAAAAACAGCAAAATCAAAACTGAATATCTGTTCAGTGATTTTGGCGGTCTCTCCAATATTAAACCCATTGCTCTCGATGGAGCAATGGACTTCGGATACCTAGGGTCTATTATCCAAAGCAACGACGAACTGGATCGTACTGTTAAGCCCCGAATTGACGCAAGGTGGATGAAATGGCGGCAGGTCACGGGCACCACGTGTTACTTACATATTTCTCTTCCCCTAAAAGGAAAGATATATAAGGCCTTAATAAAGCCTGCCGTCTTGTATGGGTCAGCTTGTTGTGGTGGGTGAAAGGCGACTGTATGCAGCAGAGATGCAAATGTTGCGGTGGATGTTTAGAGTAACGAGAATGAGATAGAATACGGAATGAATATGTTAGAGGAAGTCTGAAAGTGGCACCTGTGACAGAGAAGTTGAGAAGTGCGCGATTGGGATGGTATGGCTATGTGATGAGACGAAATAACAATGAGGTTGTTAAGAAAGTTTTAAATATGAATGTGGAAGGCTTTAGAGGAAGAGGTAGACCTAAGAAGAAATGGATGGATTGCGTGAAAGACGATATGTGTAAGAGGGGAGTGAGCGAAGAAATGGTATATGATAGAAGAGTATGGAAAGAGAAAACATGTTGCGCCGACGCCAGGTGACTGAGAGAAGAGCAGGAGAAGGATGACTTGGTCAAAACAAAAGGAAACATTGTTTTATTTCATAAATAGATATGATAGTGGTACCCGGTCATGAAGGCTCGCAAAATACCTTAATACTTCTACTACTGAATTATCCACAGAATTAAGATAAACTGCCTTATCTATCGAATTATGAAGACCTTTGCTTGGTTCCTTTATTGGCTTTATCGACGTACATTCAAAATTACATTTAGAAAATTCTCGTAATACGACGCATGGGATTACCGCACTAGTTTGATAAATGTTTCGGGCTTGAAAGGTTATCTTATGTTTATACCGGCACCTCCAAGGTATAACGTTTTAATGAATAAAGATTTAAGTAAACAGACGACTTGTATGTATCTACATAAGATCTCAGCTTTGATGTTAGAACGGTATGAACTATGTGATATCCGCTGAACTCAAAATGAGCTATCTGACTGACTTTTTTTGCTTTTCTTCACAGATTTCACATAAAGTGAACATTTTCACATTCGAAGTTTTCGAAGCTAAGTATTTCTCAAGACAAAACAAAATCCAGATGCCGAATATCAAATTTCTGCCAAGAATAAACACCGAACTAATCGGTACAATAGTAGTTGATATTTAAAGTAAACGTATTAGTGGCAGTTTTTGAAACTCAGACTTTAGTTTGGAAGTCTAACTACACTCAAATTATTTATTACCTGAATGATTAGCATTTATGATTAACACTTTCTCTTAAGTTTTTCCAGTTTTAACCCGTAACTAAAGTCAACAACGAGGATATAGTGGAAGTGGAAGCTAACGATACTCAACATACCGCTGAGTAAAAGACTTGTTAATAGGGTGCCACACGAGGAGAAAGATAGCCACCGCGACGAATTTAAGATATGCCTTGCACTATTTGTCAGACACTTAGACACTAACTTTCTTAGGTAAACACCTTATATTTAGAAATTGTAAATACGATTCTTTTATGGCCCTTTTTACACGCTTTATATTAGCTTCACTTCTATGTATGTTTGTATGTTTGTAACTGTCTCCTTTAGAAGCGATTTTGACCCACTTTAAACGGCCAGTTTTCATTCAAACTTTGTAGATTTATCGAGGACCGATGACAATTCAATGTTTAAAAAAAAAACTGAAATTCAACTATAAAATTATAAATAAATAATAGTTAAAAAAAACTAAAAAACACGCTTTATATAAAATTCAACTAAAAAATAGAAAATAAATTTTAATAAATTTAAATTAAAAATCGTAAAAAAGAAAAATATTTTATTGTAAAAAAAGCGTGGGGTGCATGGTGTTATTAGTTATAAATATTTTTCTGACAGATATGAGTAGAAGAATTATTATTTCAATAATATCTTAAAAAGCAACCCACGCTTTTTTTTTTAATAAAATATATTTTTTTATCAGAGAAAACTATCAAAATCGGTTGCAGAGGCAGACAACGAATTACCGTTATAGTTTTTACAAATCTACTGAAACACGGTTTTTTGCTGAAGATTCCATACATTGATCTACAAATCCTAATAAATGGCCGAGTCAAGGTGTCAGTTGCCATTTTATCGGGTCGCTTAACGGCGATAAAAGAAAAAAAGACAAGGTCAATTCGTTTCTAACCTTTCTCAAACGCTTTTTAACCAATATCATTAAGTCTCCGATGAGTGCTCGCGTTTGAAATGAAAATGATTTTGGTTTAATGATAATTTTCTGTTTTTTCAACCACTATTTCATTAGTATTTAAGCAGACGTCGCTTAGAGGGTAATTTTTTTTCGTTCACACGTATCAAACTACGCTACTATCTACTGTCTTTTCTATTTGTCAATGGAATTCTTCTTTTTTATTTCGTAGCTATTGACGAACATTATTATTATTAAAAATACCTTTTTGGAATTAGGTTTATTTTCACCTTATTATGAAATAATGTAACGTAAAACAACAACAAACAAAAAGAAAATGCAAGACATAATCTTGGTGGCCATAAGTATGGTGGTTAAAGTAAAAAAAATCTAATGAAATACGTACTCAACAAATGTTCACGATTGACTTTCACGGTGAAGGAATCACATCGTGTTATAACAATCATACCCGAAAAATTATAATTTGCGTTATTACTGGTGGTAGGACCTCTTGTGAGTCCGCGCGGGTAGGTACCACCACCCTGTCTATTTCTGCCGTGAAGCAGTAATGCGTTTCGGTTTAAAGGGTGGGGCAGTCGTTGTAACTGTACTTGAGACCTTAGAACTTATATCTCAAGATGGGTGGCGCATTTACGTTGTAGATGTCTATGGGCTCCAGTAACCACTTAACACCAGGTGGGCTGTGAGCTCGTCCATCAATCTAAGCAATAAAAAAAAACATTCTATAACAATATTATGATGATGACCAAATATGTTATTCAAGCCCATTCCAAAGAAAACTCAATCAGCTGATCTAAAACTGCTTTGGTACTAAACAGTTTTTAAAAATACAACACATGTATTGGCCTCGAACAATTACGACTTTAAATAAACAGTTCTTTGAAGTAGGAATAGGCTTTGAATATTCAAAACCCAGCCTCGAGCCATTTACGACAAGAACAAATTTGAATTCGACAACGGAGTTTTTGAATTGCCATCAATTAATCTGTACGGAGGTAGCTTGTAATTTCCTGACTTGGTTAACGAAATGTTACTTGGTAGTAGCTGAGTCAGTGGTACGAAATTGTGCCTTCTTGAGGTATTTACGGAGAACAGATTTTCGTACGAAAATTATTGTAAGGAATTTTGTTTTAATTCTGAACTCTGATAATAAACGAATCATCAATGATTTTTGAATCTTATTTTTAAAATTGACTTTAAGTCCAATAGATTCATTTTAAGCACAAAAAAGTGTATTACGTTGATAATTGATAAGGAAGCAAATGGCATAATATTATAGTTTTTTTTGTGCATATGAAATCTTTGAATTCAGTGTGAAATCGTAAATTTACATTAAAGTTATAACCTTAGAACGTTATAAATCTAGCGATTAACTGTTACTCTCTTACGACCACGAAATGTTATGATAGGAAAACCATTTTACTTAGTTTGTTTAACCGATCAACCAAGACTAAAACCACCGAATATGATGAGTAATCTGAGCAAATACTTCTAAATAACATATAGTAAATCTCACTCACTGAAGATTTGAGTTACAATTATTGTAAAATCTTATACCTTAAAACGAGCCATTCTTGTATATTAATATATATGTATATAATCTGAATCTCGGAAGCGGCTCCAACGATGTTCATAATATTTTGTATACAGGGGATTTCGGGGGCGATAAATCGATCTAGCTACGATTTATTTTCAGAAAATGTTGTTTTATTCGTGTTTTCAATAATCAACTCTTCCCGACATCTATTGGCGAATAGTAATACAATTTTTCTTAATTGAGGGCAACTAACCGCTTTAAAGACACAACAAGATGGCGTTATCAAAAAAACCGAGCGAAGCTCGATCATCATCTAGTTATCATTATGATTTCACCCTAAAAATATTTTTATATGTATATTATATGTATATGTATTGAGAGGAACAGACGTGCTGTAAGCCTAGTTTTTGAGCTACCGCAACCTACCTGAGACTTTTAATTTTAAATTTCCCATTAATTTTAAAAAACATTTTTCTATTTACAATGGAACGCTTAGAATACTTCCGCAGCAGAAGCGAGGATGTTTTAGCCACCGCATAATAATATCCGCTTCGACTACGTTATAACCACCTATACAGTAGTAGAAGTGGGAGTAATTATTGGCAAAAGACAAGAATAATTCGGGAAGCAGAAATTATAACTTCAAGGAGGCTGCTCATACAGACGTAGTAACAGTAGCTAAGAGTAAAGGGGTCACGCATCCGTATTAAGAATAGCAATAGCAGAATAACAATTAAGAATAGAATAGCAATAGATGGATTATTATCAGCGGTAGATCATGTCACCTTAAAACTTAGCACTGGCAGAGCGCATGACGTGGCGTGGCGTTTTGTTGGCTTCAATTAGAACCTTAACGTTATTCGGAAAGTGGACGGCAATATTCACGTCAGGGTCCTACTTATACAGACGATCAAACAGAACTTCATAAACTTTAAAGCAATAAGACTACCACGTCTAATGTATATTAGTAATGTGATAAATACATCTATCTAATAAAACCAAAATATTGTTGCCCAAAAAAGACATTTTATTTACAAAATGAGGTATGAGGTATTTGCCCAGCTTCTGTTCATGCACTGGTTACGATGAGGCGGATATGTTAGAGTTGAACGAACTAAAGCCTCTCGGTACTGAACAACCCGCATCGGGACTTTGCCAGAGACAAAACAGACAAAATCTAAATAAAAATCAACAAAGTTTTTATTCAAGTAGACCTTCATAGAGGTTTTTAATCCGCCATGATTTAATTAAGGATTCGAAATGCAGTTTCAGCAATGAGAAGAATCTTCTAGAAACTCTGTGTTTGCTATTTTCCAAATTTAACAGACATCAAAAGTCGAAGGTCAGGCAGAAAGGTCGATGCAACGGAGGTAAAGCGAAGCGTTAATGACGGTTTGTGGTTATAACTCAGATCGAAGAATGAGAATATCGACATTGATAATTAATTTACTTACGACCCTAATCTGTGGTCTTCAATTTAAATTAACAATCTTCCCTTTTTTTTATTAAGCGACAGCGAATACTGCCCTTGTTTCGTTCGCTAGTCTTAAAAGTTATTTTACTAAGAATCAAAGGTATTTATTTACTAAACAAAAATACATTCGTTGTTTACAATCGTCTAAATTCATACTTTTACGGGGATCGGAAACCATTCACTTTACATTTTATGTAAATATGTATTATATTGATCTAGTATATTCTTAAGATTAAGTCCCGTGAGCTGGCCTGGCTCATCAGTTATGGTGAAGATAGAATACTGCAGAATAATGCAGGCAAAAATCCTTCCATTTTTGCGAGTTGTGGCCATAGCCAAAACTATTTTTAAGGCTTAATCTCGCCTTTACTTATTGTCATTCTATTATTTACTTTCAAATAACAGTTTTCGGTCGTTGTTATAGATTCGAAAACTGTGAAGTTTTCCATTTGGTTTATATTGAATAAAACTGAAGTTTTCGAAACGTTTTTTTCATTACTTAGAAAGAGACTACCCAGTCACTACTAATGCTAATCCACTATAAATTTAGATATAATCTATCCACTAATCCACTTCGACATTTGAGTTCAAAGTCTCAGCTTTATAGTAAAACGGCTTTACAACCTTTCAAACTGAAACACAGTCACGGCAGCATTTTCACTGTAGAAATAGGAGGGGTTATGGTAATTTATCTGCCCGGGCTTACAAGACGTCTATTTATAATGAAATAATATATTAACAAAAAGAAAACGCAAGATAACAACACCGTAAAGGTAATTTCGATTTTATGTCAGCCTGATGAAAATGAATAATAACCAAAATCGAAATGGTATTTTTTGCTGCAATGCGCGAAAAATTTTGTATTAATATATGAATGGAATATGTCAAGGCAGGTTTTTCTGCTTTTCAGATTTCTCGTTTACCACCGGAATATGTTCTGAGTTATCTGAGAATGAATTCTAAAGTATAATAAAAATTCCAGACAGAGTTAAAATCGTTCACATCGTTGCCAATAAATTCCAGAAAATTCTATGAAACGGATTTCGCTATTGCTGGGATTTCATGAAGATTTTAGTTACGATAGTCATACTATTGAAAAGTTGAGTGCTTTTAGTGATAGACGGCTTAAAAATATATATATATATATACTAAATAATTTTATTTACTTTTAGTATTAGGGCGTATTATTAACCCGCATTAATAGGTACAACCGTCCTGCCTATTTCTACCTTGAAACAGTCATCGGAAAGGTTGCATTCACATTGAATTGCATAATATCCGTGTCGTCCGGTAACCCCCTGACATCGGGCGGGCCGTAAACGCGTTCACCTAAGAACGTGAGTCATCGTGGCCTAAAGGATAAGACGTGCGGTGGGTGCATTCGTGTTGAGCGATGCAACGGTGTTCGAATCCCAGGCGGGTACCAATTTTTCTAATTAAATACGTACTTAAAAAATGCACGGTGAAGGAATAACATCGTGAAATAAAAATCAAATCCGCAAAATTATAACTAGCGTAATTACTGGTGGTAGGACTCTTGTGAGACCGCGCGGGTAGGTACCACCACCCTGCCTATTTCTGCCGTGAAGCAGCAATGCGTTTCGGTTTGAAGGGTGGGGCAGCTGTTGTAACTATACTAAGACCTAAGAACTTATATCTCAAGGTGGTGGCGGCATTTACGTTGTAGATGTCTATGAGCTGCGGTAACCACTTAACATCAGGTGGGCTATGAGCTCGTCCACCCATCTATGCAATATAAAATAAATAAATAAACAAACGAAATAAAAACAATAAATCACTAATATATATTAGAGATATATTGTTACTGTAATTCCTATCGAGCTCCAGGAAAAACCATTTCGTACTTCACGGGTCACCGAACTAACAAGCTTAAACAAGTTCTGTGTAATAATTAAGTATTTCTTACAAAGATAAATGTAACTGGAAAAGTTCTATTTACGTGCAATTAAACTTTAGAACTCTCCTGAAAAAGTGTCGTAGATGATTGTAAAACGCATTCGTAAAAGTTTTCGGAGTGAAATTTATGGTTTAAAGCTTTTCTCTTTGGTAAGTTACAAAATTTTTTATCATCGTGCGTGCTAAACCCATTTTTTTATTGTGCGCATAAAGGCACATAAGCACAACGCTCATAATGATATTATAATAATATATACTACTGCCCCCGCGGTAGTCGAAATTCGAGTATAATTAATTGAAATTATAAGTTTGTACACTATTACGATTCTATTGTGCAAGGCTATTTTTACTTCTATAATCACAGACTTCGCCAAGACTACACTATAGACAAATATTAATAAAAACAAACAATATTTAATCTATTCTCAATTTGCCACTGACTATAAGTAATAAGAAAAGTTTGACAATCAACAAATAGTATGAATGCGTGTGTGTGTCAAATACATGGTAGTGTGTGTAATGTTTTTTTAAATTGATTTAATGTATTTTTTATGCATAATTTAAAAAAAAAATGTCAACATTCTGCATATTATTATTCTCTATAAGTGTGGGAAATTTCATACTCCTCCGTCCGCGCAATTTTCGTAAAAAGGGGTACCTACAAAGTATTTGCTTCGAGTATTAATATATAGATGTAATTACTGTAGCCCATATACATCAAGACATTAATGAGGCAAACATTGGGACAGGAGATCGAAGTCTCAGTTATCTTCAGATAGCGTCTGACTTACACTTCAAACACAAAAAGAATGACTGCTTCGCGACAGAAGATACAGAATGCAGGTGGTATCCATCAATCTTCTTCTGAGTCGGTTTCTTCATTGCCGTCGGTTTGTTCATTCTTCATTCAAGGTCATATCTAATTTGAATTGCTGACCACTCGATGCACAACGCTTCCCCACGTTTTCCTATCCTCGGCGGTCTTTATAACCTCGGTTATTGGCAAGCCGGTGAGCGTCTTTACCAGATCAGACCAGCGGTTAGGCGAGCGTCTGCGTGATCTTCCTCCGTCAATGACCTGACCAACTACCATCAGGCTCTCTAAGTTATCGGGGCCTCTACGAGCGATGTGACCGTAGTACTTAAGAATATGTTGGGAGAAGATAGCGGACAGCCTTGTGGTAATACCGAGCTCCTTCAGAATAAATAAGTTGATGCTGTCCATGGACTTCGCAACATTCGCCAACTGTTAATACGTCTTGCTACTGAAAATATATTAGTAAATTTAGTATAATATTTTTGGAACGAAGTTCCTTATGGGACGATGCGGAGGGGTACCCTAAAACGTCCGTAACGTAAGATTTTTATTACACACAGTGTACGACTTAACTTTGTAATAACGTACAAAAAATAAAATATTTTCATTATATATTTTTTATAAATCATTGTGAAAAAAATAAAGTTGATAACTTTGTAAAGTAGTTTTTTTTTTATCAATAATAACATCTTAATAAAAAATGTATACCCGAATAATTATTTTCTTTATACCTCGAATAGAAATTAAAATTAATATTTTTATAACTAATAAGGAACTTCGTTCCTATCCGGTGTCCCACGACACCCCACATCTTTTTTTTTTAAGTTTTTCCTTTTGTCGTGGTAAGACCCTCGCGAACATATCTTTGAAAACTGCAATTGATTTGGAACGACGAAAACAGAAACAACATGATATCAAACCATCTACAAATTTTATAAATGTGACATTACGAACCTACCGATAATATGAGGCCTTGCCATAGAAAAGAGCCCAATACTAGTCTGTTGATACAGTGAATTTTAGAGGGCGTAAAGAAATTATATTTACGGCGACCCTTTCGTTAATGTCATGAAATTGTCATTTCAACCCTGACATAATCATCAAACAACCACATTTCTTGAAATACATACTCTGATGTACGCGCTTAATCATATTTCAATGAGCACATGTTTGATGTAGCTAAAATGAAGTTAACGAAAGACTTGAGTTAGATTTAATTTGTAAATGTCATAATGTGATGATGATCGTAGTTAAGTACGTAATTAAGTTTTACCCCTATAAGATAGTAGCTAAGTAATATTATTAAGTATTTTAAAATCTTGCCAAACTTCATAAATAAGTTCGGATCGTTCGTTCATTTCTTAGCCCCGAAATGATGTAATTGGTAAAATCGAATATGTCATTTCTGAAAATGGATATTGGTTAAATGATCGAGAGGATAAGACAAAAACAAAACCATATTTTACTCGAATGACATGTTCGGGAAAATACGCCTCTTGTTTATATAAAATATCAGCCGTGGAATCGTCACGAAAATATGCTAAGGGAAATATAGAAGTAGATTTCTTTATACTACCTTTGGACATGGAACTCAACTTTACTGGCTTAGATTGTAAATGTTCTCAAAATGTTTTTACATTGTCCCAAAATTAAAATTTGTGTTTTTTTTATGTATATTAACAACAATCTACACTTAGCAAAGAACTGTTTTTTTTTATTGAATTAAAATTTGTGATATTTATTTTTTATATAAACAAACATAAAGCTCATATCGTGTTATATTGAGAAACTTCTACTTAAATTAGAAAAAAATATCATACTCTCAATGGACCTCTCCGTACCAGACTTCATTTATACAATGTGATACCACCAATTTCAAGTGTAATCCGCTGCATGTGGTGCTTTGCAATGAGCTCCCTTCCACAGTATGGCCCCGGCAACATTGTTTAATATTGTGGGTCATATGTATGTATATTCGTTGGAAATCTAAGATACAATTTTGCTGCGCCTATTGCTACAATTCTTCCGAATAATCTTCTGGTATGAATAATACAATCACAAAGAAGATGGAGTGACAATTTATGCAGGGTGGCTGGTAAGAGCTGGATGAGAGAAACCTAGGATCGAGCTCAGTGGCATGCAATTGGAGAGGCCTATGTCCAGGAGTGGGCTGCTATAGCTCAATAATGATGATGATAAAAGAAGATGGACCAAATTGAAAATACTTAGTCTGGCCATAAATACTGTTATATGATTGCTCATTGAGTTTTCTCATTTTGGCGCCAATACATTGTACAGTATTTTGTGATATTAAAATGGAGTGAGGTGATAAAGAGAACCGAATCGCTGTGATTGCATTACACAAAGGAGCAAAATGCAATTTTTAAAACCCTCCATACGCTTTGTATTAGTAAAATGTTTATGTACCGGGCTATTAATAGGTGCAATGAGACCTCCTCTATTTGTGACAGAAAAAGATCTGGCCGTCCACGTAGTGTTCGTACGAAAACGGTGGTCAAAGCAGTAAGGGAAAGAATTTGAAGAAATCCTGTCCGAAATAGAAAAAAATTGTTTACGGATGAAAATTTTTTTACAATTGAGCAACATTTTAACAAACAAATGGACCGTATTTATGCTCAAAGCTCTAAGGAAGCTTCCCAATTAGTCGACAGAGTGCAACGTGGGCACTATCCGACTTCAGTGATGGTTTGGTGGGGTATTAGCTATGAAAGAGTGACTGAGCGATACTTTTGTGAAAAAGGTATCAAAACATCGGCACAAGTGTATCAAGATACCATTCTTGAGAAGGTAGTGAAGCCCCTTAACAAAACCATGTTAAATAATCAAGAATGGTCCTTCCAGCAAGACTCGGCGCCAAGTCATAAAGCTCATTCTACGCAGTCTTGGTTGGAAACGAACGTTTCGGACTTCATCAGAGCTGAAGACTGGCCGTCGTCTATACCCGATCTTAATCCGCTGGATTATGATTTATGGTCAGTTTTAGAGAGTACGGCTTGCTCTAAACGCCATGATAATTTGGAGTCCCTAAAACAATCCGTACGATTGGCAGTGAAAAATTTTCCCATGGAAAGAGTGCGTGCTTCTATTGATAACTGGCCTCAACGTTTAAAGGACTGTATTGCAGCCAACGGAGACCACTTCAAATAAGCTTTTTATATTTAAATTGTTTTATATTTATGTATTAAACTAACACACTGTAAAAGTAATAAATGTTATTTGCAATAGATTTTTTTTATTTTTTATTTTAACAGTATTTATGGCAAGACTAAGTATATTGAGGTGTGTATGTAAAAAAAAATTGTTCAGAAACCACACATGAAACCTTTTTATTAGATAAAACCTTGAAAAATAGTATTTAGTTGCATCTAGAAAAATTTGACAAAAATTTGTATTGTTGTGGGTTCTATATATAGATACATAATTATATATACTCAGTCCATATATTGGTTTATATTGAATAAAATATGTTGCGTAGACACTAACACAACACTTAATATAATAACTCTGCGTGGACACAACACTAAATATAATGACTCTGCAGTTCATCAAGGTATACAATGGGGAGTTTATCGTTTCAGAACATCCCAAAAAACAGGATGCTAGTTAGAAAAAAATAAGGTTTGTTTCTTCTACATTATGGTAGAGTTAGAAAATGGACTCCTGTGCGCCGCCCACGGTGTACCGTAGGTTTCATCTAGATGCTGTTTTGGAGCTCGATGGGGCTTAGTCGGTCGGCTCTGAGGAGCGGGCGCCTCCCTCACCTTTTTCAAGGCGTAGTTTTTTAAGGAGGAGGAGGACCTCATTCTTTCTCTTCTCACTCTTCTTCTCTGGAGGCGCCGGAGTCCAAGATAACGCGGTCTATTACCCCCCTCGACCGGGTATCCGTAAACGGATTCCCCAGCGTTAAAAAAAGGGTTAGAAAATGCATCGAAATTTCATAAAATGAAAGATTTGAAAATATTTCAATATTTTACACGGATTTCGGACCAATACCGGTCCCCGTTCCTAACTCTAAAAAAAAACAAAACAATAATTTAAGCCACTGAATAGTCCACATTAAAAACACAGAAGTTATTTTTCATCAAAATAAATGTACAATATAACCAATTAGCTTATAACTACCGGTGCTTTGCAATTAGTAAAATGCTTACCACAACTGCGTAAATTATTATTTATGTGAACTTTCGGCCTCAAAAAACTTCACTCCCGTATGGCAACAACTATTTTAATGAGCTTAACCTTGCGTGTTGAATTTCAGAGTATTCATTAATACATCCACCAAATATGAAATTTTTCATTTGAACCTACACAAATCTTCAAATAGATATATGCATTTCTTCAAAGAAATAATAACAATTTAAAGTAACAAATCACGCACGGACATCCGACCCCAATTTAGGACTCCTTTTTTTTGGGAGGGGGCACAAATCCGCACCTAGGGGGTATATGGAAATTGACGGTCTGCAGATATTGCGAGTAGACCGCGAACACAAGGATATTTTTAGGGTCCTATCGCACTAAACGACTACACCTTCCACTCTCCCAGCCCGAAGTCCGATCTCCGCCCGGAGTTAAAGCCCGGTCAGAGTAGGGGGGCTCCCGCGGTCAACATTACAACCAGCCTCGTGGCAGACGCCCAACCGACGGGTCATCGATCGTCGACGACTAACGATACCGGTCTCCGTGGTACGGCGGTCTGTCTGGCTGCACAGACGATGCCGTTGGTGTTCTAGGATACCTTGCTGGGTCAGAACCAGCCTGCAAAGTCGGAACGCGATACACCACCGACCAGATTTCTCTTCCACAGTATAATAATTCGCGAAGACAGCGACCGCGGCAACGCGGACCACATCACGGGCCGTAGCCGCCAACGCGTCGAGCCATCCTCGCCACAGAATTCAGGTTTTCCCCTGTTATGGGTACCAGAGGCTGATAAACATACTCACATACGTTTAAATATATAGATAATAAGCACCCAGAAAAGGAGCAAACAAACCTGTTCATCACACAATATTTGCCTGATATGGGAATCAAAACCACGACCCCTGACACCACAGCTAGGGGCACTCACTGCTGCATCACTGAGTCAGTCAAAGTATAGCTTGTCAAAAGTCCTTTCTTTCGCTCCTATACCAAATTTGCCTAGCTTTAGCTTTAAGTTCTTTTCCTTTTTGTTATTGCTTAGATGAGAGGACGAGCTCACAGCCTGGTGTTAAGTGGTTACTGGAGCCCATAGACATCTACGACGTAAATGCGCCACCCACCTTGAGATATAAGTTCAAATCGAAACGCATTACTGCTTCCCAGCTACCCTGCTACCCGTGCGAACTCACAAGAGGTCCTACCACCAGTAATTACGCAAATTATAATTTTGCGGGTTTGATTTTTATTTCACGATGTTATTCCTTCACCGTGGAAGTCAATTGTTAACATAATTTGTTGAGTACATATTTCATTAGAAAAATTGGTTACCCACCCGAGATTCGAACACCGGTGCATCGCTCAACACGAATGCACCCGACGTCTTATCTCTTAGGCCACGACGACTTCAAAAGTTAAGTTTAAAAAACATACCGGAATCTTTAGTTAGCACTATTAATAATCAACCTCGATGCTATTATCGTAGTGGTTTGGTTACTGAATATTCTGCCGGGTTCGACAGAAAAAAAACAATAAGTAAATAGATATCCTTTTCAGTTACCTTATCACGATCTCAGCGTTAGAATTCTAGAATTTTGCGAAACGTGTATGTAGGCTTTTGATGCAAAGTGATTGAGTGTATCTCGCCAAATTAATGGTTAAAAGGCACAGAACTAGGCCCGAACAATTTACGTCTCGATAAAGTACCGCCGTTTCCCTAACAAAACGTTTTGGGCAGTGTAAAATACTTAATGACTTTGACCTAATGTCGGCGTGAATCGATGTTTTATAATGTCTCCTTCACTTTTAGCGATACAATCATTTTCATTGACGTATACAAAATTTTAGTACAGCATTCAATGTCAAGTTATTCGTAAGTACTGCAAGAGTTGGTAAGTGTGCGAATTTTGCTATCTAGAAAAGACTAAAAGCAGAAACAAATAGGAATTGTTTCCAGACCGGCCCTAGTGAAAAGTCATGGTTCATTAAAACAAAGAAAACAGCAAGCGCTTAAATCCTTTGCCATTCCGAATGAAGGCTTCGCTGAAAAAGACTCTTAAAGCTATAGTAAGTAGTACACTCGCTTTAATGAAGCAGGTAATGAGGCTCCAGAAGTCAACTGTAAACACGTTGAGGGCAACAGAGATCAAAATAGAAACATTTAAAAAAAGAACGGCCATTATGTTATTCAACATAAGTTGCTTGAAAATGTTTTTTATGGGCCGTTATATCAAAGGATCACTATATCTCTCGAAGTTGATACGGTAGTTTTATAAATATATATAATTATAATAAAATTTAATATTATTAATTTAAATTTAAACCAAAATAGAATGAATGAAAACAGAATATGTTTTGATGAACAGCAATAAAAAAGATTTAACTTTCCGAGGAAAATTAGGCACGGGTAGGTACCACTATCCTACCGAGTATGAGGCATAGTTATGGTTTCAAGGGCCACTATACAATTGAGACCTCATGTCTCAATGTCAGTAGCGGCAGCCACGTTCGGATATCTGTAGGCTTGAACTGAATAATGAGTAAGCTGTAGGACAGAGAGCTCATACGCGCATCCAAACAAAAAAAAAAAAAACAATAAGACAGTCCTGTTCGATAAATTTTATACTAATTTATTTTAAACTAGCTGACTCGGCAGACTTCGTAGTGCTTCAATCGAGAAATAAAAGACCTAAACTTTTGTATAAAATAAACTTAAAACAAACAAAAGGAATCCGTCCGACGGGGGACACATCAAAGGAAAAACAAAATTGTTATTTTTATTTAATTCCGAGCATTTTCATATTTATTTACCTTTTAAACCTTCTCAGGACTTCCACGAATAATTCAAGACCAGAATTAGCCAAATCGGTCCAACCGTTCTCGAGTTTTAGCGAGACTAACGAACAGCAATTCATTTTTATATAACTATATATAGATTAGTCTGTGAAATGGACCCGAAAAATGATGTTAATGCTGAAATTTACATCATTATTTTAACGTTCGTTCAAACGACGTTGAGTGATTTGTCATTTTACAACAGAATGAGTGACATGTTGCTCGTGACAGCTCATCGCGAAGTATCTCAGGCGATGCAGATATTCTTAGTGGAATAGAAAATAGCATATCATGATAATTTATTTTCGGAAGTTTTAGGGTATATAAATTGGATTTTCGATTTTTACATTTCACCTGTAATCACGGTTGACGAAACCCGTTGATATTATGGAAACCAATTAAAATAAATATATTCATAAAGCAACAAATCGCTAAGTTTATTCCAACAAAACTACAGAAAAATTGTCAATGAGTAGTTTTATTGAACCTACTCTCATGAAGTAACTGTAATATATTGAAGTAAGATAGAAAGTATGTAGACGATATCGATATAGGTGATAGAGTTTTAGAACACGGAGGAATAGGACTTCTCCCTATTTTTTGTAGCGTAAATGCCATTAGATGAATTTCAACGCCAATGTTTGGACATTGTATGGGAATTTCAACTAATATATAGTGGGAAAATAAATCTATTGTGTATTCCGAAATAACTGAAAGAGTTTGGGTGCAATTACTAAAGGAGAATCATGGAGAAAAAGGCGTAGTAGCTTAAGGAGATTGAAGTTGCATGCCGATATAATCTAATTAATAACCGAATTAATATGCACGTTATAACATTTCACTGGTCGTGACATTTCACGAATTCGCTCAGTGTAAATAACGTACTATACAGAGGCAAGGCTGATAGACGGCCTTCTTGATTTTTTTAAATTGGTCACATTTACGCACGCAATTCAGCTGTTTGTCATTTTGGCTGTACACGACAAAACACACAAGGGATTTCACCGTCGAAAACAAACCAAGCAACGGATGCTCTCGCAACTTCCTGCTTAATTAAATGAATGTTTTCCAAGATGGACAGACATTTTGTGCGTTGCGAGGTCTTATGAACGGAATTAGTCTAACTTTACAGGGCTTTGTTTTCTCAGTTAGAAAAGGGAAGCACGTGCACGTCTTTGGTAAAACCCTGTAGGGCATAACAGATTTATCTTGCAAACATAACGAATTAATTGGAAATGCCGTTACATAATGATTATTTTTAATGTGGATCAATTATATACCGAATGACTATAAATTTTTGGTGATAGGACGTCTTGTGAGTCCGCGCAGGTAGATACCACCAACCTGCCTATTTCTGCCGTGAAGCAGTAATGCGTTACGGTTTGAAGGGTGGGGCAGCCGTTGTAACTATACTTGAGACCTTAGAACTTATATCACAAGGTGGGTGGCTCATTTACGTTGTAGATTACACCAGGTAAGCTAAGCAATAAAAAAATATGTTTACTCTCTAAATAGCTATATGGAACATGTGAGCATAAATAACGTTAAAAAGATAGCTAAACAAACGGAATAATACATATTTTAAAAGGTGTTTAATTTATAACAGAAAATATAACGAACATTAATGCAATATAATAAACGTCCACTCATTACTCTAATCAAGCAATCAATATTCATTTTCAGAATTAGTTTTCCTTATACAATTATGTAAGCCTCAAAAATATAATTACGTTAGGCCTACTTCTATAGAGGTCCGTTATTTCAAAATAACTAATTTACTTTAACTTTATTAAGAAGCTTCTTTTAAGATATACCGACCCAAGATTTAGAGGTGTTCTTGAGACTTGAATCCCTCCTTGAATTTCATAGCCATTTTCTTGGGAGGCGTTTTATAAGCAATGAACTGTAAAGCTCCAAGGGCTTAATAATATTTCAATGTTTCAACACGTAAAAAGTCTGTCACGACCCGCTTCCAAACACATTGTCTTAAAATATTCAAGATAAGATCGCTTCGTGCACGCATGACCGTTCGTAATTTGGACACTAGTCCCACACGAAACACGCAATGATGAATGAATATTAATTCAAGCCAACGTTCACTGTAAACTAATAATATGTGTTGTTAAAAAAAAAAAATTTCGTTGATGCCATACGAGTTTCTGGCTCTAATTAAAAGGTAGCTGTTGATTACTTCATATTCAATGTATAGCTCAAAACGTATGAACATTTCTAATGCACTTAAATTGCGACATATTAAACAACAGATAACTGGTGGTAGGACTTCTTGTGAGTCCGCGCGGGTAGGTATCACCACCCCGCCTATTTCTGCCGTGAAGCTGTAATGCGTTTCGGTTCGAAGGGTGGGGCAGCCGTTGTAACTATACAGAGACCTTAGAACTTATATCTCAAGGTGTGTGGCGCATTTACGTTGTAGATGTCTATGGGTTCCAGTAACCACTTAACAGCAGGTGGGCTGTGAGCTCGTCCACACATATAGGCAATAAAATAAAAAAGAAGATAGAAATCAATCAACAAAACCGAGATCGTTGTAACGTTTGACGTTTCGTGAAATATTTTATGATTTCGGCTTTGTTTTTATAAATATTCTCATGTTATTAAACTGTATTTCGAATTACGATTTTATTCACAATTTGAACGTGGTATTGCATTTATTCGAATATGGATAGTGTTTTGTATTTTAATTAGTTAATATTATGATGTAGATCTTTTTTTTTATGGCCTAGATGGGTGGACGAGATCACAGCCCACCTGATGTAAGTGGTTACTGGAGCCCATAGACATCTACAACGTAAATGCGCCACCCCACCAAGGTCTCAAGTATAGTTACAACGGCTGCCCCACCCTTCAAACCGAAACGCATTACTGCTTCACGGCAGAAATAGGCGGGATGGTGGTACCTACCCGCGCGGACTCACAAGATGTCCTACCACGAGTAATGGTACCTACCCGTGCGGACTCACAAGATGTCTTACCACCAGTATTTGTGTTCATACTACAGAAAAGTATCTTCCAGAGGCATATCCTTAAGCGTCCTAAACTCAATCGAAATTAAAGGACACACGAACACGTATAATGCAAACAAACAAACCTACAAATATGTATGTACGATAAAATAAAAGAAGAAGATTGTACCACTAATCAACTTCATATAGAAATTTCTCGAGCTGCTTGAAGTTATTTTTCAATGCGAAAATTGTGTTTTCAGTACGATCATCGGATTAATAAATTGTTCACCTTGAACAAACACCATCCATCTCTTTGTCGGGAGAGTACTGTCTTTATTCTTCATCTTGAGAAATGACCTGAAGAATCGAGTTTATTGGTGTAAGAAATCCATTCTGGATGATTAACCTTTTGTCACTGTTTTTCTTTGACGCATTCTCGTTTTTTCTTTTCTCTTTTGTTTGCTAGTCCCCTGAGAATTATGGTGTCGGTTTGATAAGGTCTGTGTGTGTTGTCACCCCAAGGACTTATTTGTAAGAATATATTCTTCTCAAAAAGAGGGTCTCAACTTTTATTTTTATATGATCAGTTATCAATTCTATTAGGTCACAATTCAATAACTACACTCAACAGCTCTGTGATACATTTACATAACGCTTGAGTCTACTTATAAATGTAAGCTGTTAAAAATTTCAGCATCATTCAACAATAAGTTCTTTTTTTATGTGTACTGCTTATGAAACGAAATAAAATTAATTAAATAAATTAATTCCTTAGACATACGAAATATAATATCAGGTTCGACAAATAAAAAGTTAAATGTAATTTAAATCTTTCAAATTTCACTATAACGTTACAAAAACGATTATTTTATTTTTTATATTAATAATTTATTCAAAGGCCAAGAAACTTTGGTCGTTCCCAAGTCCCGTAAGAAAAGGCTTATAAATCACGTCGAAAATACCCGGCTTGTAGGCTTCCCTTTGCTAATGAAAAACAACATCGTCACATTTCCGGAAGTGACGTAATAAAACGTTAAAAACTTTTGACGATTCAAGTTTTATTGCAGGTACCGAATCGGAGCAGCGAGCCAGATTTAATTAAAAATTCGTCGATGATATTCATTTTTTCTGTCAGAGCTCGATATTCTGAAACACTATGTAATACGTGATTTTTTTTTATCTAATCCGCTTAAGCAGGATATGCAAAAATGTATTCGTAATTTTTTTTATTTTTTATTGCTTAAATGGGTGGGCGATCTCACAGCCCACCTGGTACTGGTGGTAGGACCTCTTGTGAGTCCGCGCGGGTGGGTGCAACCACTCTGCCTATTTCTGCCGTGAAGCAGTAATGCGTTTCGGTTTGAAGGGTGGGGCAGCCGTTGTAACTATACTTGAGATCTTAGAACTTATATCTCAAGGTGGGTGGCGCATTTACGTTGTGAATGTCTATGGGCTCCAGTAACCACTTAACACCAGGCTGTGAGATCGTCCAACCATTTAAGCCATAAAAAAAAAAAAAACCTACCCGTGCGGACTCACAAGAGGTCCTACCACCAGTAAAAATATGAGATGCATATTATCATTCGATCTTATCTTGAATATAGTGATACGAAGAAACATTTTGAAGCTATAGTAGTATAGCTACAGTTGAAACCTTACATCTAAATTAAATGACTTTTAATCTTAAAAAAAATACAACATAACAAAATTATCCTTTTTATTCGCTGGCTTTTCTAAAAATTTTAAGTAAAATTAAGTCTAAACCACGATAAGTGAAGTAAGTCAGCATTCTCGCGTGGTAAACGCCTGGCTGTTATCTTTTGAACAAAAACCAAGCGGCGGGTCCCATTATTTTGATGATGCGACAAAGCTTTGAATATGATTCGGTTCTTTATGGGATTTTTTACGACGTCACCTCAACGGCCATTCTTGCAACGATAAGATTTGGTGCGAGGTTTAAGTCACCATTAAAATGAATAAAAGAGAATGCGGATAATATTCGCACTACCCAAGTAGGAAGTTGTTGAGTAATCGAATGTCGTTTTGATCCTTTATCCTTAATTGGGAGTGTTTCTGTAACTTTTGATTTGATTAATTTGAGGCAGGACATGACAATTAATTAAATCAAACAGTAAGGTTGCTTGATTTTATGAATAGTCTTGATTTTATTTTATTAATAACTAGCTGACCCAGCAGACTTCGTTGTGCTTCAATCGATAAACAAAAGACTCAAACTTTTGTATAAAATAAACTTAAAACAAACAAAAGGAATCCGTCCGACGGGAGACACATCAAAGGAAAAACAAAATTGTTATTTTTATTTAATTCCAAGCATTTTCATATTTTAAACCTTTTAAACCTTCTCTGGACTTTCACAAATAATTCAAGACCAAAATTAGCCAAATCGGTCCAGCTGTTCTCGAATTTTAGCGAGACTAACGAACAGCAGTTCATTTTTATATATATATAGATAATTACTATAAATCGATGGGATGAACTGTAATTGTGATTATATAATGATTAATAATCAAAAACGTTTCCTAAATGCTATACTTAAAAGACTCTACTCTTCCTGTAAAATATAGTCGAAGTAATCGTTGCACTGTCTATTTAATATATATACGGGAAGCAAAAACTTTGTATCCCTTTTTACGAAAATTGCGCGGACGGAGGAGTATGAAATTTCTCACACTTATAGAGAATATAGCGCTGCACTACACCAGGCAACTGACCGGAACCGATGGAGGCTGACAGTCGACAAGCTAAAACGGAGTCACGATCCTCAGCAATGAGGGAGCGATGGAGAAGAAGAATAGAGAATATTGTGAAGGAGTGCACAATGCTATTATAATAATAATATATTTTTTAAATAATGCTTATAAAATACATTAAACCAATAAAGAAAACATTACACACACTAACATGTATTTAACATACACACGCATAATAATATATACTATTTTGATTATTGTTAAAGTCTGTGGTCAAGTTGAGACGAGATTAATATTGATTTTTTTGATATTATTTGTCTATACTTATGGTGTAGCCTTAGCCAAATCTGTGATTATAGAAGTATAATATAGTCTTTGACAATAGAACCATAATAATGTTCAAACTTATAATTTAAATTAATAATTATAGTCGCATTTCAACTACCGGGCGATCACTAGTTCAAAGTTAAATTCTATACAAATAATGCATGACAGTTAAAACAATGACATACCTGAAACGACGTGAGCTCAGCCAGAAAGCAGACTATCATGGACAATTTTATATTGCAGCATCAGCTAGATGTATAAATTAGTCGGCGTTGTCGTCGACTGTACATTATCTTGGTGCGTCGAAGAAAGGGGCGCATCGGGCTTCAGTTCACTCCCAACATCATTGTAATAAAATTCATGCAAATGTACATTTTCAGTCACTTCACTATCCGCGAAATCAATTAGGCCAATTGCACTTCACATTTCATTTAGTTTCACTCGGCATTCTAAAATTAAATACTACGTATTATTGACGTACGCTTATATCGTTTTTTGGGAATGTCAATTATGTTTAAGTCGTTGATTAATATTGGTATAGTCGTCGGAAGTTAAGCTTGTAGTATAGTGGTAACATGAGTTGAGCCAGCGACAACAGCTGGTCTACAAAGCGCATCGATCAACCTGGAAACCTGACTAGTGTATGTGTAACGGGTCGGACCATAAATTACTTAGTGGCCCCAGTTTGATATTGTCACTGAAATTTCACACGTTCACATTTCCAGTAACCTGTCTCCAGTGGTGACGTTTTAGCTACGAGGTGATAATTTATTTGGTCGTCTTACAGTCTGCTAGAGTTAGGGAATGTTATTTATAACGGGCTCCCAGTCTGTCTCTCGGTTAGCTCAACCTAAGATTTATGTCTAAAAGTTATTGAAGTGAAATATACTTTTATCATGTTTTTTGAGATTTGTTTTCAAATTTACGTATTCTAAATTAAGCCTTAGTAGTTTTTATTTCGCTAACATAAGAAATCATTCTGTACTTTGGTTTGATAAAAACGATAATTGAATATATAGTCACATAAATAAGTAATTTGAAGCGTACATATAAAATTTTTCGGTAAATTTTAAATTGTTCCAAAAAAAAACTCATTATAGTGATTCAATAGACTTAATGAAACAGTTACTAATCTAGCTAACCCAAATTATAGTTACATTCAAAGTATCAACATTTACTGAGGCACGTATTTCATGAACAATGAGTTGTTAAGCTGCTGCTAACAGTTTGAATGTCGTAAAATAATTTATTGAAGCAACTACTATGGCTTCAATAACAAAGTTCGAAATTCCATTGAATGTATATTAAAATGAATTTTGGAATATCCAACAATGGCTCTTAATACATGCACCGTCGTTTATTATATTGACGTGAATTTCTTTTGTTCTTCGGCTGGGTATTTTGATTATGGTGCCCGTGCTTAAATTGAACACTAAATTACTAATGAGGTTAATAATATAAATAATATGGATACTGTTAGATAGGAGAAAATGTCACGTGCAGGATTTTTATTTTAATTGAGACTTCGATTTGACCGTTTGAATTTAGTAGATAACTAGCGATCCGTCCTCGCTTCGCTTCGGAAACTGTAATTTATTATTGATTTCTCCACTATTTAATGGATGTTATTATACATATAAACCTTCCTCTTCAATCACTCTAACTATGAAAAAAAACCGATTCAAAATCCGTTGCGTAGTTTTAACGATTTAAGCATACATAGGGAAAGAGAAAGCGACTTTGATTTATACTATGTAGTGATACTATACTGCTATTATACTATAGTATTCACGATGTGATATAGATACCATATCGTATCGTACTTTAGTAGAACTATTCAAATTTCAGTAAAACTTCCATTATACTTCGAACTGAAACGCTTTTTGACTGCTACTGGAAATGGATAAGAGAGGTGTCAACCGGGCTTTACAAATAATTATGTAGCTACGTAACATAACAAAAAATATCGGTTTCATTTTGTGACGTAATGTCGATCCTGAATCGTTTGTTAAGATATAGATTGAACCTAAGTGTACACTAGGTATCTTGCCTTTTAGGCCACAAACGCCCAATACCATCCCTAATCATTTTTGATGAAACACCCACCATAACTATTATTGATGTTACAATAGAGATGAGATCTGTAGCGGATGCTCAGAAATGAGTTATCCATGTTATTGTTTGATTCATTAATCATTAAAAGTTCAACACAATTTAAAATATATATCTCTCATATGTGAATCCAAATATGCAGATATTTCATGTTAAAAGAAACTTAATCCGAAGTTGAACGCTCTTTGTAAAAACAAAAATAAAAATCAATAAAAACGTCTACACGATATACGAGAGTTTACACGCTGAAAATTTCGTAGGAAGGTAAAGCTCAATGAAACTTTTACAATATGTTTTTTATTCATCGCTCTTGATATTATTACAGGTAGTGAAAACTTTTAGCTCATTATGAAACTGAAAGTCCAAGTTCTCAGGAATAATGTTTCAATTAAAGGCCTTTTCATAAAAAAGATATGTGAGAAAAAAAGTGTGTGTGTCCGCTCCGACGCACGACTGGAGTTTACTGGATATAAAAAATTAAACGAAACAATACGAGAAATAGTTCTATATTACGACAACACGATACACTACAGATTATTAACAAATTAACGAGACACAAAACAAACGACTAACAAATATATGAAAATACAATAATGAGAGAAACGCGCGATCAGTACGAGGCTTTGTGGCGGACTGCCGGCGCAGCAGCCCGGCGTCACCTGCGATAACACGGCCGCGCGTTGGCTCCTGATTGGCGCGCGCACGCATCACGCAATCAGGAGCCAATCAGGCGCATAACGCATTTCGTGTGACATGCTAGTACGATTTTGATTGGCGCGCGCACGCATCACGCAATCAGGAGCCAATCAGGCGCATAACGCATTTCGTGTGACATGCTAGTACGATTTTGGTCCCCATAATTTTCATACCCCGGGCCTATATATGTAAATCGATTCTAAAGGAGTAAACTCCAAAAGAAAATAAAAAAAACATTTTCTATTTACTTTGAAAATAAAAAAGAGTTTTATTCGAAATTTAATTTGTGTGATCTCTACTCCCGTCGTGTTTATTTTCGTTGAGAAGTAAACGTGCGTACCAATATCAATGCTGTTTTGTTGAGTTCAATTTTTTATTTATTTGCTAAGATGAATGGACGAGCTCAGGGTTCACCGGGTGTTAAATGGTCACCGGAGGCCATAGACATCAACCACATTAATGTATCCGGATGACGTACGCCTCAAACTGAAACGCATTACTGCTTCACGGCAGAAACAGACAGGATGGTGGTACTTACCCGTAGCAGCCCCACCACCATTAATTAAAAAAAATTGAACTTTTGGAGGTTTAATTTTTAATTCACGATGTTACTCCTTTATGGTGGAAGTAATTCGCGGACATTTGTTAAGTGCGTAATTCATTAGAAAAATTGGTACCTGCGTGCAAGATTCGAACATCAGCATATTGCTCGAAACAGATGTACCGCGAGTGTTTTCCTTAAGACCACGATGCCTTCAGAATTAAGACTTCGGATCTCATGTTTCAAGCTGGGTAGGTGCATTATTAACGGTTAAGCTAGATTGGCCTAGCACTATACAAAAATTTCCCAGACATCAGCTTATAAGAGATTAGGCTCTTGATGTCTATCCATTGAAGACACAAGTTTGCGCGTTCACTGTGAAGAAGGACCCCTTTGTCATAGTGCCACAATTCCAAAAAGTATCCCTGCAACCTTCCACGAGTGTTGGAATGCTTGGGGTCGACGTTTTAGGCGATGTCCAGGTTCGCAGTCATTTGGACGGCAAAGCCAAGTTGCTGTCGTGCAAGTCGAAAATACTGAGAGTCCTCAAGAGAGCGAATCAGTACTTCACGCCTGGAGAAAGGCTTTTGCTTTATAAAGCATAAGTCCGGTCTAGTGTGGAATATTGCTCCCACCTCTGGGCCGGGGCTCTTAAATACCAGCTACTTCCTTTGACTCCATACAGAAGAGAACAGTTCGGATTGCCGATAATCCCATTCTCACGGATCGCTTGGAACCTCTGGGTCTGCGGAGATACTTCGGTTCCCTCTGTGTTTTGTACCGCATGTGCCATGGGGAGTGGAAGGAAGCTGAGGAATTGTTTGAGATGATCCCATCATCTCGTTTTTACCACCGCACCGCTCACCACCATAATATAGTTCATTCACACTACCTGGAGCCACTGCGTTAATCTACAGTGCGTTTCCAAAGATCTTTTCTGCCATGTACTATCCAGCTTTGGGATGAGCTCCCCTCCTCGGTATTTCCCGAGCACTTTGACAAGTCCTTCTTCAAGCGAGGCTTATGGAGAGTCCTTAACGCTATGCACCGGCTTGGCACTGCCCCTGGCTTTTCTGAACTCCATGGGCGACGGTAACCACCATCATTAGGGCCGTAGGCTTGTCTCCGAGATCTCTTAAGGACAATAGAGCACCGAATTATGATGGAATCATTGCTGAACTTCTGCATTTTCTGTTACTGCTGAACACGGGTGGAAAACCGGTCATTAGGATTCTTCGGTATCTATTCAATTTTGTCATAGGTGGTGGCGTCAAGCGTGGAGGTACTATTCTTCCGAAAAGGTGATAATACCCCTTTGAAAAACTATGTACCCATTACACTTTTAAGTTGCTCACGAGAGTTATTATGGAGTACCACGCGTTGGCTTGATGGATTCCGGCTACCCTAACAAGCCGGTTTCCGAAGAGATTACCGTATCGTAGATAGCATTCATACGCCGTGGCAGGCGATACAATACAAGTCCGAGGAATATAACCGGCTGCTTTGTTTAGTGTTTGTGGACTACGAGAAAGCTTTTGACTCATTGAAATCTGGGCTATATTATCGTCTCTCCCAGGGCTAGTTACCGGCACATTAAAGTGATGAAGTGTTTATAAAAAAACGTCACTCTGCCAATCCAATAACAGGACCGATTTTTGTGATCCATTTCTCTGCAGCGTTACGTAAGGCAGGAAGATGTTATTTTTCCGAAACTGTTTATCACTGCCTTAGATTAAGTTTTCAAGGATCTATATTGTAAAGTACTAAGCCTCAACAATAGCGGCAATTACATATCTCACCTTCAGTTTGCTGACGATACTGTGGTTATGGCTGGGATCTTGGAAGATCAGTGCTGAATGACCTCAGTAGAACTTCTATCAGAGTGGTCCATAGCACAATCATGGTTAAAACCACCTATTCCAGTAAAGATTGGAAATTCTACGCTCGAAGTTATTGACGAGTACATCAATCTGAATAAAACTGTCCACTAGATAGTTCCAACTTCAAGAAACCGATCAACTATCGAATTCAGTTCGCATCAGCAGCTTTCGGGAAGCTACGCAAAATCTTTCCATCTCGAGTGCCACACCGTAGTGTTTTGTGACGATATGTGATGTGATGATACGATCATGATATGACAGTGCAAAGTGGTTGCTCAAATAGAAGACATCAGAAGACTGAGAAGAAGACAAAGAGCAATGAAAAGGGATATGCTCGGAGTTTCCTTGTGAATTCGAATCAGGAAGATACTCGTAGGAGAACCTTGATAATCGACGTAGCCCGAAGGATTTGTGATGGTTGAAGTGGCAGTGAGCAGGGCACACTAATCGTCACATTAACAAATGTCCGCTGGGACCGAAAAGTTTCCGAGTAGCTACCGCCCACAAGAAAACGCATCTTTGACAAGATGCCGCTATGACCTACTGAGAGTTGTGGGAATTTGGTAGGTGTAAGCAGTATAGGATCGGTCACCGCCGCGATTTTGGCGTAGGCCTATCTATGTCCAACAGTTAATATATTTATTTGTACTGATGCCCGTCGACTATGTCAGAAGTAAATCTTAACTCTCTTAATTTTGCACAATTTTTAAAACTCCGTTTCAAGAAAAAAAATGTATGACAGAGTACAAAAGGAAAAATGTATTTCCTCTGTAATACCTCGTTTTAATGTCATAGTAAAAAGTACTGACACGTAGAGATTCGCAAACAAATTTATCTATGGCCTCGTTCAATTTACTTACTCGTACTTTGGCGCCTAGCCTTTATTACTGACATAGAATAAGTGGATGTAGATGGTTAATTCGCATTCACAGTATTGAACCATAAAGTGTTCAAACCAATAAATTTATATATAACTGAATAAATATTCACATTGGAATCTGAATGTGCGATATTTGAATGAGTAAAGAGCTCTAATCGAATTTCAATTTGGTGAAGAGATTCATATACAGGATTTATTCATAAGACGTAAATAATAATATTTGTTTAGTGCGATAATTTTATTATGTTCTTCATAAAGCTTCGTTTATTATTATATCATTATTTAACGGGTTTTTAGCTGGCGGGTAGTCTAACTGTATACATAGCGCTGGCAATAGGGTTCATTAAAACAAAAAATCATATTTTACTATTTAGATAACAGTGAAAGTTTCAGTCCACAAAGTTCAAGCAATTCGTAACCTTGGTTTACTTTTGATGAAATTAGAAATGCTTTAATTGAATATTTATAATGTTAAATATTTAGCAATACAGAATACGTTGAAATTAAAAAGTCGAATTAACACGCTTTAAGTTTGAAAAAATCACACATACTTTACAGAAAAACCTAAACTAGCTGTGAGAAAACGGAATCGTACGGAACCTTCTTCGCATAAGTACACCTTACACTTGGTTTTATGTTGCTTAAAATACCTTTCAAATTAGCTACCAGCCACAATGCTAATGATCATTAGCTTTTAAAACGCAAAAAGGTTTTTTTTTTATTGCCCTTGTAGGCAGACGAGCATACGGCCCACCTGATAGTGAGTGTGTTACCGTCGCCCATGGACTTCAGCAATGCCAGGGGCAGAGCCAAGTCGCTGCCTACCGTTGAGTACTCTCTACAAGCGTCGTTTGAAAAAGGACAAGTCATAGCGCTCGGGAAACACCGTGGAGGGGAGGGGGTATGATCCAGAATGTGACCCTCAAAAAAATTTTGGTGGCAGCGTAAGGAACACATTTAAGCCTACGACCTCGCCAGTGAGATGGGCCTTTAAAATATCCATTTAACCGTATGAGTATACTCTCACGGAAAATATTGAAACGTTCCACGTCTACATAAAGATAATCTGTGTTTGTGGCAATTGGAGAAAGCAGGAGACTGGCCGGCGTCACGGCGCGGTCGATGCACGTCACAATAAAATGCTACGAAGTTTGTCGCCACCGATCCTATTTGTTAGTTCGTGTAGTTGTAATAATAGTGTGACCTCACAATACCTGATTTATATACCTAAATTATTAATGAATTATTGATCAATAGTTTTAAACAGTTCTTAAAATAAATTTGAATACTTACAACTATACTGATGGTAAGACCTCTTGTGAGTCCGCGCGGGTAGGTACCACAACCCTGCCTATTGCCGCCGTGGAGCAGTAATGCGTTTCGGTTTGAAGGGTGGGGCAGCCGTCGTAACTATACTGAGACCTTAAAACTTATATCTCAAGGTGTGTGGCGCATTTACGTTGTAGATGTCTATGGGCTCCAGTAACCACTCAACACCAGTTGGGCTGTTAGCTCGCCCACCAACCTAAGCAAAAAAAAAACAATATAACATACACTTTGAAAACAGTTACAAAGGCGACTTGCCCGAATTCTCTTTGAAAAAAAAAACATCACACTACAATCGGGAATATCGAGATACATTTAATGTGGTGACACATTATTTGATGTACAAGCTTTCAATGATCAGCTCTTAGGATAAACGGACGAATGTGGGTAACCGAAGAATTAGGTCTAAATTCAATTTCGCTTTTGAAAATTTATTTTGAATGACCGTTAAATTTCATATCACGTGTATATAACATGACCACTGCTTTATTATTAAGTCAGTTTGGTTATAAAATACATAGCTGATAGTAGCTAAGTAACCTATTTCTACTTCTCGAAGTTGTTACAAAACAAATTTAGGACTGTTCTCATTTCGATCGTGAACAAAACAACAGCTTCCAACTCTTAGTACAAATGTTTATATAAGCGATTGATTGTATCGTGCTGAATGCGATAAAAATGAATATTTCATATTTTATAGAATAAACAATTTTAATGCATTGAATAGAAGTGATAAAATAATAATACTGCTACAATCTTGCCATTATAGGAGTTGCGGTACTCGAAGGCATCATTATGGAGTCTGCAGAGAGACAATTTATCAAACTGATAGCAATGATTGATTCAATCCCTTTCATATTCATGAACGATTGATAAAATGTAGGTCAAAATGTGTTAGTTCGAAATTCAAATTTCTTTGGGAAATAAAAAAAGACCCAATACTCTAATACTGATCGATATTGAGAATTTAATTTCATTACCATCATTTACGTTACTAATAACGCATGTGTTATTGGAATAAGATCCATATTAGATTTTCAAACCTATCCTGTTGACTAATCTAAAAATAACAGGTAGCTTCATTCTGCATATTTCTGTCGCCAAACATTTAGGTGTTCCGTATTGGATAGTGGTTGTAACGCAATGAAGATTTTATCATGGCTTAAAGGATAAGACTCGCATAAAGCGATGCAACTTTGCCGTTACCGTTTTTTAAGGAAGTACGTACTTAATATATGCATACGAATGATATCATAGGTGAAGGGATAGGTAAATCATCATTTGTGGTAACATGGAATCTGGAAAATTTACAATTTTTTGTAATTTCTAGGGCATTGAATTGTATTACAAGAATAGGTACCACCCTCTTGCCTATTTCAGCAGCAAAGCGCAAATACGTACCGGTTTGCAAAGTGGGGCAGTTGTTATACAATACAAATTGAAACTTTGATCTCTCGTCTTAAGGTAGGTGGTGGCATTCAGATTGATACGTCTATTAGCTCCGAATAACAGATGGGAAATTAGTTCGTTCACCCATTTACGTATTTATTCAAAAATATAATTGTGTCACGGAAATTGTGTTACGGAAATTATTTTCTCTAATCATTCTCTATCAATAAAACAAAACTTCGATAAGAAAATTAGATGTTTCATCATCAACTAAAACATTAATGACCAACGTTTGTTTCAGAACGGAAATATTTGTGTAGCTTTATTAAGGTCGATTTATTTAATCTTGTAATTTTTTTACTAAGAACTTTCGTAACAACGTAACCTAGAAAACTGGGCCACAGTTGTATCGATGTGAAAGTATTTTACGGTCATAAAACAGGGAGACCGCTAATTGGGGCGGTCGCCCCATACATGTTGGAACAGTGAAAATAGAGTAGCTTTTTATAATGTAGAGTAAATTATTCAAAACTAAAAATGAAAATATTTAAGTAAATGGTTGTAAGTGACCATTATTACACAAGGTCGTTGGATACTGAAAAGAACTCTCTTTAAATCTAATTTGAAGGATGAAATGGTATAGCGGAAAAGCCGCGTGGTGCTGATGTGCTTGTAAGAATTCTTAAAGATATTTCATATTAAACTTTAAAATAAAACCTGTTATTTAGTAATTATGACGATTGCATTAGAATCGAGGCGTGAAGCTGAGTGCCACTTATTTTACCAATTGCGTCTACGGAAGCGTCAAAGCGGATCTTCGTAAAAACGTAATGTATAATTAGATCTGATACCCAGCGACGACGATTTATATCGCAACCATAGCAGATGCACTTCAGCATTAGGTACCTAAACAATTTAATTCCTTAGAAGATTTCACTTAAAATAATTTAATGAATCTTAAATTTTCAGAAACTGAACACTGAGAAATCCGGAAAACGTTTTGAATGTCTTATTTTACAAATAATATTACGAACGTGTACACGATACTATTTTAATTGATCTCGATGGCTGTCACGACTATTTTAAATATAGATTTAATTCTATATGGAGCGTAACTATTTTCGTGTGACACTGACATTCTAAACAAAGATACTGTGTGAACGTAGAAGTGTCATCTCGAAAGGTTTTGATTTGTGATAATGTATCGGAAGGGGCGCAAAAGCGACACTACCCCACACGCGGCGCGATTCCAACTGAATCACCCTCAATTCGATGCCTCCGCCCAACATAAAGCGCTTGCTCCATATAATGCGAAAACGTTTTGAGCCTTAACGAGACTGGTTAAAATTCATTTTCGTTTGCCTCTTGAGTTGTGGTAAAGAAGATTCGTGCTTCGCGTCGTATGAGTGGCCAATACGCATGTCCACGACATTGTATATAAAATGGTATAGTTTCCCAGTACATTTGGATTTTCTCGAGTTCAAGGACTAGCGTTATCTATTTGAATTTTTGGACATCGGAATATCTCCATTGTTGAGTTATATTATATGACAATTCTCTAAGTATTTTATAGGACCCAACGAGCTTCCTTTTCTAAAACTTTATTTAATTTTACACCTTTAGTTACAGGACAAAGAAACAAATAAAGAATAAAAAAGTAACAGACAAACAAACAAGGAACAATTATTATAACATTTAGACGTCCCCCAAAACTATGCACTAATTAAAATGAACTATACGTTTCATCTGTAAGTTTGTTTCGTTATGTTTTGACATAGATGAACTGAGAGACTTAACACCAAGATTACCAAACTAACCACACTAATATAAATACAATATAAACACCAATATAGCTACAAAGATATGTTTTTGTATACTACTTCTAACTAAGTATAGTTCTCCATGACAACATTCATGAGACCAACATATTAAACAGTGATGTCGAATCCTTAACCGCACAGCAACAAGGTCCTAACTGATTTTCAAATATAATTAATGTCTTATTGCATATAGATATAGATACGATAATGAAATGAAAGGAATGAATTTAGTGCAGAATGAGAATTTAGGGTCACATATAGTAATTGTTTTGAAAACTTATGATTTTTTTTTAAATTACGTTTTAATGGTGGGATTGATGGTTAAATCTCTCTTTCTGCTGCCAGCGCTTTTACAGAAATTGAAATACATATTTTTACGGATTTACCAACAATTAATAACAGTTACCGAATTTAATTTAATGTATTCAACTATTTTCATCACAAGATAAAACAATGTGAATCTGTTAAAACTGGTGAGCCAACTTAAAAAGGGAAAACACCATCAATCTTTATATTAAACCAAAATTATTTTTCTTATGCCCCTCAAAACATTACATTATGCAAATACCAGTTTCATTAGAAGAAAATGTTTTTAAACATTCCTTAGGCTTCATCCCTTTGAATAAAGAAATACTGTATAAACACTTAAAATTTGAAATTAAAGGCCGCTTTCATAGCCAAAATAAACAAGAGGAAACGAAATGAAAAAGTATGGAAGGTCGCTTCGAGAGTTTTTTTTTATAAATATCGCGAGACCGATCGTTATCCTGCTTGATAAATATTAATGCATTACCAACCCTAAACTAGGATTAGAGTGAAATCATAAAATTAGTATAATGTACTCGATACTTTGAATTGCTTCCATGAACATAGTATTTAATCTTAATCAAATTTCAGTGACATATAACTATAGATCAATTTACGTTAATTATTCACATGAAATTTCAACGAGCAAACATAAAGAAAAGAAAGAAGTGTAATAAATCAAACTGTATATTTTTAGTGACTGATGAACGAGCTCACAGCTCACCTGATGTAAAGCGGTTACGTAGACATCACAAGATGAATGCCGCCACTTCCTCGAGACATGAGGTCGTAGTCTCAACTCCATTGTGTAACGACTGTCTCACCTTTCAAACCAGAATACCCGATTTTTTCATCACACGAATATGCAGCGGTATATACGGCGGTAGGCAGCGGCTTGGCTCTGCCCCTAGCATTGCTGAAGTCCATGGGCGACGGAAACCACTCACCGTCAGGTGGGCCGTATGCTCGTCTGCCTACAAGGGCAATAAAAAAATAATGCAGAATACATATTGGTATTTATAATTTACTTTACCGTGTGACTGGAAAGTGATTTAAAAAATGAAACAATAGAAACAGGACAGTATCCAAATTTAATCAGTTTCATTTGGATTAACCATTATAAATATGCTGCCCAACAAAATAATCAATAATTCATTCCTTTTCGTGACGTATATTTAAACAACAGAAGCTTTCAAGGTAATGAGTATATCCTTCTCTAAACGAGAACTGGTAAGTTCTTTTATTTGTACTCCCCCAAAGTAATCTCAATAACATGCGTCTAGCCATACCTACCCTAAGAATATTTCTTTCTCGATTTAGCTTAAGTACTTCAATAAAACGCTTAGTCTACGAAATCGAGTATTATTCGGATCATTCTCTACCAGTCAACTAAGCGTGGTATAGAGAGACTTGTGGTAAATGCATTCATTTTTGAGAAAAAAAGAATAAATTGTTATAAACATGTACAAAGACACACACAATAAACATACAACGCTGTACATTTTATAATATAATATAATAATAATAATAATAATATACAATGAAGTATATGTCCTAAAAATATGAACCATTTACAACTGGATTTTCAATGTTTTTGTTATGTATTTAAGATCACATTTTTATATTTGGCTGAACGAAGTATTTATCATTATGAATAGAATAACATTTACGGCCAAATCAGTTATTGAATTTATTTTAAAAAATTCATGAATGACTAGAAGATAGATAATAATTCCTCAGTTCACTCCTAGAGATTGAGAAAGTTGAATTTACAAATAAATGGAAGGGAACAAATGATACTCTATCTCTGACAATAAACTGACAAAAAATGCAGCGTTTTATTTAATTATTGTGTAGATGGTCGAACGAAATCGCGGCCTAGCTAGTCTTGTTACCAGAGCTCATAGATATCATAACGAGAATGCCACTACCCATCTTGAGACATGAGGCCGAAGTCTCAATAGTCTAGCTTTTGTCCACCTTTTAAGCTAGAATGATGTACTAGTCTGAGTCAGATGGTGATACATACCCGTGCGGGCTTAGAGTAATGCTATTTTATGTAGTAATGCTAAGAAAAGCTGCTGCTTATTCTCCAATGAGTCCTTCGGTCCCCTTTTACGACAACCATTAGAAGATATGGATCAGTGCTAATCTAATTAACGGTTGTTCTATCCGCTCGGTGGTGTGGATTGCCAAAAAGAGCAAGCAACAGAGCCGTGTACTGGCAAAGCCTATAGACATCGACTGCTGTACATAGCCCTCCCCCAACGTTCATCACGACGACCAGTCTACGCAGTCCACATGCTGTGGATTCCCGCAACTTTTAGCACGTCTTGGGTCCACCTTATATTGGCCTTGAGCCAGAAAACGCAGAGTGTATAAGCCTTGAATGGCAGGCCTGCACACTCTGCGCTTTCTGCCTCCTGCAGCCATCTGAGCAACTTGTCCTAGCCACTGCCACTTCAATCCTTCTGGTTATATAGGAGGCTGTCATGGTTTGCCTATAAACCGACAGTATATAGTGAGGGTATTTTTAATTACATACCAGTGGGATCATGTGAACACGTTCATCCATCTGGTTAAAATGAAACCCTCATAAGATTTAGAAATGGTCACATAATAAACACAAATTTCAGTTCAACAGAAAAGGTCAAATTTCAAGAAGATCTAAAAGCAGAAACAAAACACGTCAGTTAACCCGACTTATCAAAACCATTTCAAATATTTAATTAAACAATGAGAGTCGCAGTCGAAGTTTTACCTTACCCATTATTTTTCTTCCGTCTGTTTTTATCTCAGAAGCAATAAGCGAAAAAGAATTATGCTGTAACTGAAGATTAAATGAGGACAGTATCTTCGGATATATCTCAATAAATTTAACTGAATGTTTATTAAAGTCAACATTTTAACAAATACAACCGTATGGAACGTAGATATAATTTACTCTATACAATTTCGGTCTTAAACAAAAAATATTTTTGGTTTTAAATGCTAATAGTGAACCATGAAATTATACAATTCATCATAAAAATAAAACAAAAGTTTGTTATATAACTCTTATTAGCTAGAATGCAACTGCCAGTGAAGTAGCTGTTGGAAACAACTCATAATAATTTAACATCCCTCAAGAAGGCAACGTCATTAAAAAATCCATTACTAAAAAAATTACCAAGAGCAAATCTGAAGCGGAAGTCGTAAGAAACCACGTCTGAACAGGAAATTGTATCATGTTTATATCAAAATGAGTTATTTTAGTATAATTTTCTAATATTATTGTAGAAAATAGCTTGACGGTCTCTCTGAAAGGAAACATATTTTAATGAGACGATTTTTGTCAGTTCTATAGTTCATATCGGAATATTTGGAAATTTATGATTTTCCTCACAGAAAATAGACGCATACGGAGCACGTAAAAATATATATTTACATAGAGGCTCGGTGCTCTGCTGAAGTTCTCATAGTGTAAATAGCCAGGTTCGAATGAGGTAAATCCGCTTCCGTAGTAAAAATGTAAAACAAAAGACGAGCGCAGTGTACGTGTAACAGTACCGAAGTGATCTCGTTACTCAGCCGTCGATTGCGAGATAGCGCACGCATTATACTCCCCGCCTTTGTTATCTACCTACAGTGGTTTCTCGTTTCGTGGGCTCTGTAGTTTTTGGATTTACGGACCTAAATATCTTTGTGCTATGCCCATGAGGATGTTTGAAGTCGTCGTGGCCTAACGGATAAAACGTTCGATGCATTCGTGTTGAGCGATGCACCGATGTTCGAATCTCAGGCGGGTACCAATTTTTCTAATGAAATACGTACTCAACAAATGTTCACGATTGACTTCCACGGTGAAGGAATAACATCGTGTAATAAAAATGAAACCCGCAAAATTATAATTTGCGTAATTACTGGTGGTAGGACCTCTTGTGAGTCCGCGTGGCTGGGTACCACCGCCCTGCCTATTTCTGCCGTGAAGCAGTAATGCGTTTCGATTTGAAGGGTGGGGCAGCCATTGTAACTATACTGAGACCTTAGAACTTGTATCTCAAGGTGGGTGGCGCGTCTACGTTGTGGATGTCTATGGGCTCCAGTAACCACTTAACACCAGGTGGGCTGTGGGATCGTCCACCCATAGAAGCTATAAAAAAAAAAGTCGATCAAGTATTTCCTTAGGTTTTTGCGATCGCTGGCCCGGCGTCCCGAGGGGGAGGGTGATGGGAGAGATGTGCTCCGCACTAAACGCTTCACTCTCCTCCCCTTGCCTTTTCATGAGTTCTGTCTCATGCGAGGGTTGGACGTTGGTTGTTGAGCGACAGGAGGTTTTAGTCGGTTCGACTCCGACATGTCCCACCCTCCATCCCCAGTGGAGGATGGGAGTCCGGCGATTTCCTCCAGACAAAAAAAAAAAAAAGGTTTTCGCGAATTGTAAACATAATTAAAACTATTTTTACGTTTTGATCTCGTAAACGCCTTAGTCGTCCAGGACCACGAAAACTGTATAGTTTTCGAAATATTTAACATAGTGTAATGTTGTCGATAAATTTTAAACAGAATAATTTCATAACAGTATTCAAATATGACAATGCATCCGTTTCTTACTTAAGCGTGCTCTTACGCTTTGTTGGTATTAGTGAAATATCGTGTAATTACTAGGGGTAATATTATAAGATCTCCACAGGTAGGTATCAGGTAATAGCATCTCGGCTACTTTCTATCGTTAAGTAGTCAAGCGTGCCAATTTCAAATAAGGAAAAGCCGTTATACAGTACGATTTCAACATCGAAATAATACTTTCAAGTGATTGGCGGCTCCACGATGAATAAAAGAAAACATAATTAAAAATACTTTTGTGGCTTATCATCGCGATTTAAATTAAAATCGTGTTATTTATAAACCCTTCAAATACTTTACAGTTAACCTAAAACAAAAAGAAATATTCGAAAGAAAAATAATTTAAATATATTGAAATAAATTGAACACATGGAAACAACGGTATCTTCAACTTCTTCTATACCTCCCTTTTGGGTGCACGAAAATTAAAACTGAAAGAAAGAAAATTGATTCTATTTATTAGTTTCTTATATTATATATATATAGGTAGTAAGTCTAGTATTGCTCTGTTAACGTTAATTTAATAGTATATTCCCATTTCGACATTAGAAAGTCTATAAGCCACTGTTACCGCTTCACACTAGATGAGCCGTGTATTTGTGCTCCATTACAAAAACGTAATTAGCAATCAAAAGTCGAGGCATACATAAACATGAATTGACATTTCGATTTAATTTCCATAAATTTTCCATTTGCTGTTTCACGAGTCAATAGTATTTTATGAGCAAATCCTTTTAAGTGTCAAACCATTATTACGTGCCTGTTTACCGTTCCGTTTGGTTGGGCTTTCGCAGTTTTAATATCATTCGGAACAATAAAAGCCACTGTATGGAAAAGCTTCACGGCAATCAAAATAAAAAAGCTCATTTATTTACCAAAGTGTATTTGAATAATGTTAAAATTTTAAACGAGGTACGAGTTGGTCTCTCTCTCTGGTTTGCCATTTGGTTGACCACAAAAACTCGAAAAGCCGGTGTATGTACCATCCTGATTTCGCAGTTCAGCTTGCGGTCTCGTCGAGTAGGATTTAAGAGCCACTGGATTTCCTGTACCCGAATTTCGCAGTAAAGCTCATTTCAATTTGAGTAATGGATGGACATATTTAGTATTTTTTGCAAAATTCCTCAAAATTAAACATAAATTATTTGTAAATATTTTTTGTAATGTATTAATTTAAGTTTGTCGGTAGTTTGATAATTTTATCCCACTATACTCCGGGTTCATAAGGTATCGATTAGGCGACTTACTAAAGCTATACAACTATTCCGATGTATATAAATAAACACGTACCCAATCCTTCTTCAAAATTATTGTAATGAATATAACTGAAATCAAGTTAATTGTCCCTTTTTTTAAGTTTTGTAATTCAATTGCTCTTTAGATCAAATAATTCATTAGTTGCAATCGATTAACAGCTCTCTCCCTCTCAGGGTTGGCACGCATGATTACGCAAAACAATCAAAACAAAGCACTTTAACTATTCTGTAGACCTTCATTTATAAATAATTCAGTTGGATTAACAGCCGCTGCGTTGAAATTTTGACACTCTCAACCCTTTGAAATCACATTCCGACCGTCCTATTCATCTCGTTCAAACGACAAAGTCAATAACAAAATCCAATCTCAATTTTTTTGCAACGTCGTACTATTCGATGCGAATAACTGTTGCTCTTTGTCATTCGACGGGAACATATCACCGATTTCTCTGTGTGTTCTGTGCGTAATGTTTTTTTACCATAATCTCTGTCAGATTTTCATTTTATGAAATGTATCTGAGTTTTCCTCGCTATGCAATCCGAGGATAAAGTTTTATTTTATTTTTTTATTGCCCTTGTAGGCAGACGAGCCTACGGCCCACCTGATAGTGAGTGGTTACCGTCGCTCATGGACTTCCGCAATGCCAGGGGCAGAGCCAAGCCGCTGCCTACCTAAAGTGGAAGATTCCAGAATTTTTCAAGCAAAACAAGTATAAATATATCCGGGACTTTTATAAAATCGCATCAGTAAAACAATTTCATCTATCTGATCCAGAGTGAGACAGGTGAAATTGAATAATCGTATATTCTCGTGAACTTTTGTTCGGTTTATTTTTAGAGCTGTCACCGATGACCTAGAATAACGGGCGAGATTATTTTTATTTCGTCTGTCCTAAAGATAATTAAAATTAGTATTACATTTAAAAATAGTGAATTTCACTGGTGGTAGGACCTCTTGGGAGTCCGCACGGGTAGGTACCACGACCCCGCCTATTTCCGCCGTGAAGCAGTAATGCGTTTCGGTTCGAAGGGTGGGGTAGCCTTTGTAACTATACTGAGAACTTAGAACTTATATCTCGAGGTGGGTGGCGCATTTACGTTGTAGATGTCTATGGGCTCCAGTAACGTCGCCCATAATTTACTAAAACTTAAATTTTAAGAAATTCACAAAATTATTTCATTTTTTAAATGACAGTATGCATTACAACATAGTACTATAATATACTAATAAGCAGCGAAGGAAAAAGTGAATACAAAAATGACAAATTTTAATTAAAAAATAATTTTATAAAAGAAATAAGTCGTGGATATTATTAGGGAAGTTCTACAAGCTATGAAAGTTTTATCATCAGTTCAACTTATATAACAAAATTTTTATATTCCTCTTTTAATATGGTAATAACAGTTTGATGACCTCTTAACTATTCAAACACTGTATTTAAAAGTATTTAAATTGTAGCCACGGCTTGTGAATGAAAAATGTTTTTTCGGAGTCAGCCGTACATATGTTACTGGTCTCACGTATAAGCAACTCAAGCATTCAACAAAAATGCTTATGGGCGTCGGCCAGTAGATGGCTTCACTTCGATTAGTGTCTTAATGCTCCTGTAGATGGCAGTAACATATTACCTATCCTATATTTTATTTTTAATGAAGGTTTTTGTAAATTTTCAAAAACCGCAAATTGATAAAGTTTAATCAAATTGTCTGTAACAAATAAAGACGAATGATTTTATTTTCTGTGCTTAGTCATACAATAATTAAATGCTTTAACTTTAACAACATATAAGTTTAGGGGCATTCGCTACAAGATGTCGCTAGTTTCCATACAAAAAATATTTGTCCTGAAGTATCGCAGTTTCAAGGCCCTGTTTTCATTTTTATTTAGATCTTTGGCGATCTCAAGCATTATTTTCCGATAATGTGTGAAAATATATATTTGAATGCACATAAAATGTATAAAGTAAAGTTAAATCGATCAAATCAACGTCCCTACTCTATTTAACAAGTGTGTTACTATTCTGCCGTGATTCGGGCCCTAGATAACTATTTTTTTAACAAAACATGTTTGGTCTAGAACAGTTTCATAAAGATATCGGCAAACAAACGAAATCTAACAAAAACCTAATGATAATTACAGGAAAACTCTGCAAATATAAGTTCCGAGTAACAATTGTGGCAACTACAGTCTACCGAGAAAAAGGCAGCTACCGAAAACCAAAGGTTTTTTTTTTTTATTGCCTAGATGGTGGACGAGCTCACAGTCCACCTGGCGTAAAGTGGTTACTGGAGCCCATGGACATCTACAACGTAAATGCGCCACCCACCTTGAGATATAAGTTCTAAGATCTCAGTATAGTTACAACGGCTGCCCCACCCTTCAAACCGAAACGCATTACTGCTTCACGGCAGAAATAGGCAGGGCGGTGGTACCTACCCGCGCGGACTCACAAGAGGTCCTAGATAACATTTTTTTTAACAAAACATGTTTGGTCTAGAACAGTTTCAAAAAGATATCGGCAAATAAATGAAATCTAACAAAAACCTAATGATAATTACAGGAAAATTCTGCAAATATAAGTTCCGAGTAACAATATTGGCAACTACAGTCTACCGAGAAAAAGGCAGCTACCGAAAACCAAAGGTTTTTTTTTTTTTATTGCCTAGATGGGTGGACGAGCTCACAGTCCACCTGGCGTAAAGTGGTTACTGGAGCCCATGGACATCTACAACGTAAATGCGCCACCCACCTTGAGATATAAGTTCTAAGATCTCAGTATAGTTACAACGGCTGCCCCACCCTTCAAACCGAAACGGATTACGGCTTGACGGCAGAAATAGGCAGGGCGGTGGTACCTACCCGCGCGGACTCACGAGAGGTCCTACCACCAGTAAAAATATCATTAAGGTATAAAAATATCATTAAGTGCAACAAAACTGCGCGGGCACTAACTGTAACACTAGTAACGTAAATTTCAATAATTTTGCAACTTTGTTGTTAATTCACGGAATTGTTAAGTCCTATAATAACCCCTTCGTATTTATTTATGATTTTAAAACATAGAGTATTAAAAAAAGAAAAACGTGTGGCACTCGGGAACTGCCACGGTAAAGCTATTGCATAGCATTTTTTATCAACTTATGCAATTATAATTATAATTTAATATTAAAACAATAATAAAACAAGACCACGCTATATTAAACATTAATAAAAGCAAAACCTTAACTGTCCCCTTCACACTCATAAGCTAGACCGCGCGAGAGAGAGATGGGCAGACTTTAATTCATGATGCGCATGCAGTGTGACGTCACGCCACGCGCTTATTCACAAACACTACACAAGCGCAACGTGTGAATGTGTTGAACGCGAGCTACATGGTAGGCGGAGTGAGGGGTGTTAGGTTTTTTTCGTTACGGAATTTCATGATTATAGTAAGCCGCGCTCAAGGCCCGCGATAAAAGCTATGCAATAGCTTAAAAGCAGATACAGCTGTATTTTAGAATTTAATCAATATTGATAATTTAGATATGTCGGTCGTCATACATTATTTAGCAGCCACTGTAATTTCAAGCACCGACATAATAAAAATGTTTACTCACGAAAGAGGCCTCATCAAATTCCTCGCAAGGCCACGAAAATTTCTGAGGCCGCATAGTTATCGACTTCCAGAAACAGGAAAGCGTTCATTTTATAACACTGGGCCGCACCCAACAATCATACACCGAGTTACAGCAAAATGAATCATAATGAACTTGCTAGCCAATTTCATTCTTAAAATTGCTACAAACAAGAGCGTTAATTGTTTGCAGGAAAACGAACAGTTGCGACCTTTCAGGGTAAAAGTTGGATGAAATTAAAATGTAAATAAAATAGTATGCATTAATTGTTAGGTTTTCATGGTATATTTACTGAAAGCATTTTCATTATCGTCAAAATGTTGAGTTCAGAAACATTAAATATAATATATGTAAGTGATTTAAATTATCTAATATAATACACGGAGCTGTTTATGTTTCGAAAAATCAACAAATATCGAAGTAAATCAGACTGACCTATTATGAATGCTTAATTTCCCTTATTGGTTATAGATTCATCTAACTTTTACATTGTGTAGGTATGACGGTTACTTAGTATTCAAGAAGTTAAAAATCTTTGAGAATATCATTATACGGAGGAAACAAAGTGGACTGGCTCAATACGAACAAAATTATCAAATGCTTATTACATTCTATCTATTATTATTACTGTTGATAGGACGTCTTGAGTCCGCATGAATAGGTACCACCACCCTGCCTATTTCTACCGTGAACCATTAATGCGTTTCGGTTTGAAGGGTGGGGCAGCCATTGTACTGTTAAAAGTGAGACCTTATAATTCATGTCTCAAGGTGGGTGGCGGAATTTACGTTGTAGTTGCCTATGGGCTCCGGTAAATACTCAACACGAGGTGGGCAGTGAGGTAGTCCATCCATCTAAGCAATAAAAAAAATATCTTCAAGGCGTTAGGTTCACGAAACCAAACTGGCGATAACTTGCTGGTAGTAGGGCACATTAAGAACTCAAATAGATGTTTTCACTCTCCTGTCTGTTTCTCCCGTGAAGCCATCAGCGTTCCGATTTTTTTTATTTTTCTAAGTCCCAATTTTTTTTTCACTCTCTTGCTTATTTCTCCCGTGAAGCCATCAGCCTTCTGATTTTTTTTATTTTTCTTATCCCCAATTTTTTTTCGTGTAATTATTTAGCTTGTAATGTGTAATGTGTATTGTGTACTTAAAAAAAAATTGGACTTAGAAATTATAAGTCTCGGTGTATGGTAGCGTTCACATTTTGATGTATATGGGCTCCATTTGCAATATCAGGTGGGTTGTGAGTTTGTTTTTCCAGCGAGGTCAACAAAAGTAACCCAAAAGGAACACAGATAATGCTATTCATTTACTAAAAGAAGGATTCATATAGTAAATGTACAGGATGCAAGTGCAAAGGTTGGCACTCAAGGTCCTTTGAGGTCGTTGACCCCATGCGTAACACAATTTTAGTGGTCTTCCATTGCCTACAGTACAATATTTATAAATAAATTACAAGTTTTGAATGACATATCGTATGAAAAAGTCATAAACACTACCACTTTTAAAAAAAATTATTACATCTAGTTAAGCATCCGCAATATCTCGTGTGAGGTATTATCGATCAGTATTCGTAAAATGTCATAGCTTTATATAAAAACAAAAAATGCACGACAAACAGCTTTGATTTATTTAATAAAATTTTCAAGGTTGGCCTGTATCCCCTTTTCATCGCAGCGGCACTCTTCAAAGGGGATAATAACCCTGGCTGAAATTTTAAAAGCTCAGCTGTCTGCACCCCTTTGTTTCAATCGCATAGGATTTCAAATCCCAGTTTATGTACTCAGTTTATCGTGTAAAAACATTATACAGTTTATTTTGTAATAATGACAATAGATCAGAACTAAAAAAAACTTTTTCTCATAAAGTTTAATAATCAGTTAGTACTGGAAAACATAAACTAATTCCATTAAATGTTTCTCATTAATTAATTAATTCAATAGATAAAAAAATAAGTAAGACAATGTCGTACTTGACAATTAAATATCATTTATTCCAGAAAGAGATGTAAAATGTGTGAACTTATTTAGATTGTAATTAGATTAAGCACCAAAGTGAATATGCAGTTATATGGAAACTTTTTATAACATTTAACTTTATCAAATCTAAGCGATTGAGTTTAAATGCATCACAGTAAGCTACTGATAAATTAATTTTTAGAGACTTGTAATGATTCCTGGATTCCCCTCGCCAAATGATCACCGGTAAACACGGGACCCACCTAGCGAATAATAAAATCCAATTAACGAAAAAAATGGATGCCAATTAACAGCTAATATTGAAGGAAAACCACAGAGTACAAAACAGATGTTACGAATATAGTAGAAAAATTTAAGCTATTGCATAGCTTTTATCGCGGGCCTTGAGCGCGGCGACCGAATCATGAAATTCCGTAACAAAAAATATCTTACACCCCTCACTCCGCCGACCATGTAGCTCGCGTTCAACACATTCACACGTTGCGCTTGTGTAGTGTTTGTGAATAAGCGCGTGGCGTGACGTCACACTGCATGCGCATCGTGAAAAGTCTGCCCATATCTCTCTCGCGTGGTCTAGCTTATGAGTGTGAAGGAGACAGTTAATGTTTTGCTTTTATTAATGTTTAATAGAGCGTGGTCTTGTTTTTTTATTGTTTTAATATTAAATTATCATTGTTTAATTATAATTGCATAAGTTGATAAAAAGTGCTATGCAATAGCTTTACCGCGGCAGTTCCCGAGTGCCACACGTTTTATTTACTAAAGTTTATATTAAGTAATTTGTTTTTGTGTTATTAACATTACAATATCTATGACAACGAAAACGCTGAGATTTAATTACTGGAATACGACTTTCACAATTGCCTTGAGATTTCAAGAATGTCGCGAGTTAGCTAGCACTTTGTCTTCCTTCGCTCTGATTACAAACTGCCGCTGCATTTCATATCGATCTCTGATTGAGGCGACTTCCTCGAGGCAAACTTAATATTGCCGACTGTGCCTTTAGGGGTATTCGATTAAGATGGAAACTTTGAATTCCATTCTATCAGTAACGTTATTCTAAAAGTCTATAGGTTATACGATATTGTTTTTTAATTAAAGACAATTCGCTTCGGGAACTATTCTCATTCAGGCTCGTGATCAATTGACATATTACCAAATACACTTATGTACACATACATAAATCATATTTTGTATATATTAAATATCTTTTTTGTTTCTTGCTTTTCCCATGCCAAAGCATGTAGCGCGTCGGCGCAACATGTTCTATTTTTCCATTAATTCCCAAATCATGCTGAATTTGGTAATGAATGGTAATTTGGCATGAGTTTTAGTACCTGCCCCCTGCCTGATGGCTGGTCACCCAAAACCCTCCATGAGAATATTATACTTGACCTAAATCGTAGTCAGAATAAGACGCCTTAGTCGTTTTTTAAGACACACTTTTAATAAGCGGGTAAAACACACATATCGTTCATTAAGGTTGTTGCCTAGATCGTGTTTAATTAAAAGCCGTAACCTCAAAGTGATTTTGTTTTAGTTTTATACTTAATATTACACTATTTGGCTAGATGAACGTATAGGAATAGCTGATATTAAAATTAAATGTTTACTGCAGCCTAAATACGAATATATCATAATGTGAAAGTCGGTAGTAGTCGGTACCGACTTTGACACATCATGTTGAAGTAACAAATGTATTATATTTAATTTGTATGCTTCTAATCATATTATCTTGTAATTTTAGTTCATAAAGAATAACTCAATTATACTTCTACGTTCCTTAACTTTACTTTTATATTTGCCGAGTGATCTAACTTAATTAGGATGTTAGCTCAGTAATTTATTTTGATAACACTGGTACCATTAATCATCAGGAAGCTCCAGGAAGAAGAAAGTAAAACTAAATTGATTGTCAAATTGTTTTCATTCTCTGCCTGTTACATTGATATAGAAAATTGATATAAACACTGACATTTTCTCACAATTCGCATTCCCTTAATAGTTTAATCTAGAGCAATTTAGTTTATCGAGTACACAATTAAATTGGAGTCTAACCTACAGTTACAAACTAAATATTCTATTCTATTGCCGACCTGCATTTATTTACCGCTCGTCGGCCTATATCAACATGGGTGAGTGTGACGTCACAGTCCTCTCCCCAACTATGGGCATTGCAATAGACTATTCGATAGTGGTTTCAACGAATTATTTATTGGAAAAGATCACATTCTAATTTTAAAGGGATTAATAATTCAAAGGATAGAGTTTTAAATTCCTACTTGAATACTAGCTTTATATTTAAGTTGTTAGAAAACAAATCGTTATTGAAATCTGCCTAATCATCGAAAAAACTTTTGTTTCATTTAATTAATTTCCATCGTATGTTTGTTGGTCCGCTATCAGAAAAGTACGTAAGTAATAATATACTTGCTGTCATATTACATAGAGCAAAAACATGAGTAATAAATAATCATGTACTTAAAACAAATCAATGCTTTAAGCTTCATTTTTATCTACGAAGTAAAATAATAAAATTTGGCACTAGAAACTAGTTTGTGAACTTTATCATTTTCTATCATCACTGGTTTGAGACAAAAGATAGAAAAACTGTTTATTTACGCAAATTATGATTCCAGTTTCTTTTGCATCAGATGGATAGACGGGATAAATCCTCAATATCGTTCATGTTCGAGTTTGTGACATCACATCGCGAATTCCACCCACTTTGAGGTATGAGGTCAGTCTTAATTGCTTCGTATGCCACGTTTCCCACCGTCCACGCTGGAACGCATTACAGCCCCGCGGCAGAAATAGCTAAGATGATCTTACTTACCCATGCGGTATTATAATACGCCCTATTACCAGTATATATCGGTTAGCGACGCTGGTATAATACTCAGAAAACTCTGCTGCCAATTCTCCGGTGAATCCTGTAATCGCTCTTTACGACCGAATTTATTAGAAGAGATAAAGTGGTGCTACTCTAGATCTACCTCAGAGACAAAACACTATATAACTATTAATAAAATATTCTAAAATAATATTATTTATGCTAAAATACAGGTATATATCAGCGCAATAGTACTTAGTTCAAATTAACTGTTTCCTTAATGTTAAAAATATTGGTTAACTGTTATAAATACAGCGTATGTAATCAATTATTTCAGACGGTATTCAAGGGAGTTCATGAACAAACTACCCCCAATTTTCTAACATAAATACGAGTTGCCATTCAGTCTGCAGCCGAATGGGTCGAGCTTGTTATTGTTGTACACTTGAAATTCTACAAAAGGAATTATTTGGAAAAGTATTTTTTAGTTACTATCACTATGGAAGGCAATGGTAATGTTGAAGAGAATGACGTCATTATTTTTAAAAACAGCATGGCGTCAGTCGCGCCCTTCTATATTATACATATACGGTAGGCAGCGGTTTGGCTCTGTCCCTGACATTGCTGAAGTCCATGGGCGACGGTAACCACTCCCATCAGGTGGACCATATACTCGTCTGACTGCACGGGCGATAAAAAATAGATCCCGGTCGTAAACCTATTCAAATTTCAAACAACTAATTTGGTTATTAAATATAATTATTTTATTTTATTGGCTAAATTTTAGGTACTAAAGATGGCTTTAAAAAAACATTTTAGAAGATTCACTAAAACGATATCAATGGCTTACAGTCTACATCATACGATTTACTTATGCATGCCACATAAAATAAAAATATAATTCTAGTTTTACATCCTAATTAAAAACAACATTAAATATGTATAATCAAATAAAAATTGAATGACGAAATGAAAATGAGGTTGTTAAGAGAGTGTTAACTATGAATGTGGAAGGATTTAGAGGAAGAGGTAGACCTAAGAAGAAATGGATGGATTGTGTGAAAGACGATATGGGTAGGAGGGGAGTGAGCGAAGAAATGGTATATTATTATGATAGAAGAGTATGGAAGGAGAAAACATGTTGCGCCGACCCCAGGTGACTGGGAGAAGGGCAGGATAATGATGATCAATCAAATAAAAATTAAATTCAAATGCGGTTTTGCTTCGAAATACGAGTAGCATTAATATAACATGAACAACTCAATTCAAATTTTCTTTAAGTCTAAATTCAGTGGATTCGAAACACGAATTACCCTCGAGACACGTCTAAAACATTTCGCTAGTTCAATTTAAAATGTATTTCAAAAGCAATTAGTGGTCATAAATTATTCTCAAAGCCTCTATCAGAATACATACGTGTTATTTAGGTACATACAAAGTTTACCTGTCCCACTTCTAGACGTCCCGTGCAGGCCTAAAACAGAATTTAAATATACTTTCATAGTATTATTACGATCGATAGTCAATTTTGTTTTGCGCCCTGTGCCGCGGAAGGCAGGTATCGAAAACAAAAGTAGTATATACGCCGTCTTAGAATGTACGAAGTGTTCTGTATAAAATAAATGGGCTTTGTATAGTTTTTGTGTAAGTGATAATAAACTGGTGGTAGGACCTCTTGTGAGTCCGCGCGGGTAGGCACCACCACCCGCCTATATCTGCCGTGAAGCAGTAATGCGTTTCGGTTTGAAGAGTGGGGTAGCCGTTGTAACTATACTTGAGACCTTAGAACTTATATCTCAAGGTGGGTGGCGCATTAACGTTGTAGATGTCTATGGGCTCCAGTAACGACTTAACACCAGGTGAGCCGTGAGCTCGTCCACCCATTTAAGCAATAAAAAATAAAAATAAAAATTGAATGAAGTTGAAGGGGCAACTAACTTTATGTGCATTCCATTTTTTTGTGACGAAATTGTTTTTTTTTATAATTAGCGAGATAGAAATGAACTTTTTTCTAACTAACTATAAGTAAGATGAATTACTTAAATGCAAAATGCAAAAATTAAAATGATAATACTAAACATGCAGCACTCTAATACCCTATTACCCTATATAAATTATCATTAACTCGGTAATTCAAAATCTCGCGCTTATAATTTTCAATTTTCATTCTGGACGTTCTAAATAGTAATACCGTTATCGTGATCATGGACAAATTAATTAATCACCATGAGTTATTAAGTGATGGCAAAAAAGTACACGAGAACCCTAAAAATCTGTGGAATTTAATCAAAAGTTTACAAGGGAACTTTGTTTAGATATTGTGGGAAAACACAAATACAAAATTCACCTGCGGTTCATGGCCTCTTGTTAATTATATGTTTTTTATAATTTAGTCCGTATTAACAATTTTGAACGCACGTGTTCCAATAGTGTCCGTCATACTTTTATTTATTTCATATATAAAAATATATATGAAAATTGTGCAAAAGCCACAATTTGTGCTGTTTATCTTGTTCAACGAAGCGAGTTCGGCCTCATAACGAGTGAAATAACAATATATTTGATTTTGGAAATATTAAATTTGAACTTTATTTAAAAATAAATTGAAATAGAGAAAATTTTGGAAAAGAACCAAACGAGGCAACCAGGGCTATGGTACCTACCTGTATGATTTCACAAGACACCATACCTTCAATTGGTTTTAGAAATAGATACGCTAATGATCATGGTTCCAATTCAGCCAACACTTCGACTAAATGCTTAAAAGTATGAGGACGCACACAAGCTAGACATTTCGATCATTTAACACCAATTAGACCGTTTACATGTTAATTATGATCAAATGCAGCTTTCGCCATTTTCACTGTTCTATGAACGTCAACTTAGGCTTATCTAGATGAAAATCTCGAACTTTTTCCTCTGACAATGCGAAAGTCTCTTAATCAGGATTACAACTTCGCGCAGTCAACTCCATTTCAACTAGTTTTCATTTAAGTGCAAGTTCTTACTGTCTAACTGATTTCTTAACTTTACTGTGAGAATGAATTACATAAAGAGCTCTGTAGTCTCAACGTGTAGTTTCGTTTTATTTTCTTCTGAGGAAATAATAACAGAATCGATAATAATGTTTCAGATAATGTTAAAAATTACTTAAACATTGTGTCTATGTATAGCTTCTATCTAACGGGCTTACTACGTTTTATTTTAATTTATTATTATTTTGACTTATTTTCTAATTGTCAACGTAAGTCAGCACGAGGTATTTGCTTAGATTATGTTTAAATAAAAACATGGAACGGTCCAGAACTACGATTTTAAACTTTTTAATACGTATCGGCACACACATTCAATGCAAGAACAAAGTTCACTCAGACATTGACCACTAAATATCTGGAACAATTTTACCCATTTATTACTCCATTAAAAGAATCGAGCAGTTGTCCCCCATAGGAACTTAAAGGCTTAGACCAATGAGGTAATTATTATAAATGACTGTAACCTGAACCAAATTTTAATGATGGGCTTAGAGATAATACTGTAGATTGCAAAATTAAGCGCACCAAAATAAGAACAGACGACGGGACAATGCATTATTTAGTTTTTCGTGTTTATGGGTCTTAATAAATGCTTAGGGTCAAGTAAGCCGTGAACTTTCTATCCATGATGACAACAGTAGTCTTGCGACAAAATAAAGACTGAGTATAAAAGTTGCCAATAGCAAGATACCCATTTATTCATCTACCTTATTCTGTATTCGAGGGTAAGTGTTTCTGCGGCAATGCAACCTATTGGCAATACGCCAAGCACACAATGGCCGCACGGATTTCTGTAGCGACCTAACTTGGTTGAACATTTCTTGCGATTTATTGTGTACGTATTTCGGCACTCGTGTCTGCGGTTTTACATTTAAATTCTAACAATTCACTAGGAACATCTCGTGTTCCAAAGACCAAATTTAAAACTTTTTTTACTTAAATTACATTTTTTTACAATCTTATTTTTCTTCATTGTCTATTTATTAATACGTGAAGCAAAAACTTTGTATCCCTTTTTACGAAAATTGCGCGGACGGAGGAGTATGAAATTTTCCACACCTATAGAGAATATAGAGAAGAACTGCACAATGCTAATATTTATTTAAAATAATGAATAAAAGACACATTAAATCAATAAAGAAAATATTACACACACTACATACCATGTATTTGACGCACACACGCATGCGTACTATTTATTGTCAAACTTTTGTTCTTGACGTCTGTTGTCAAATTGAGAATAGATTAAATATTGTTTGTCTTTGTTAATATTTTTTATAGTGTAGTCTTGGTGAAATTTGTGATTATAGAAGTATAATAGTGTACAAACTTACAATTCCAATTAATTATAGTCAAATTTCGACTACTGCGGGACCTCTAGTTCATTCTAATAAGCACCCTGTAAACTGCTCAAGCTCAAGCTCAACTATCAATAAATACCCATTTTATGTGTCTATAAATAGCCGTTTTGAAAACTGTAACATATTATAATAGTAGCGTGAGCTACAATACGTGTGTACTATATATCAACAATAAGTAAATCCCGTTTATGCCAGCGTAGTTTTACACCGTAACATAAACAATATATTAATCACTTTGTACATTATTAATACACTCATAAGGTATGTATTCCCAGAGAAATGCTTCTACGGTTTCTCGTAATAAATCTATTTATGACCCTTTGTCTCAGACACAGCTTCTGAGTATTTATAGCACGTATATAAATTTTATGTTCTAATAAATCTTGAAAGAATTACTCGAAAAAGTGGTATCGTTTCAAATGAACTACGAATGTATTGAATGAGATATTACATAAATTCCAATCGATATCAAGTCTGAATTTGAAAGTAAAATTTATTTAAATTTAGCTAATGCGAGCATCAGCATTCCTGAGTTCAACAAAAAAGGCGTCTGGAGTGATAGAAAGATCCTATGGCCTAAACCTAGAATACAGTTAAATTTTATTCTGATTAATACGTGTTTACAAATGGACTTAAGACACGATCACGTATCATCATAAGGGCCCTTTAATAGTCGTGTTTTCGATCCGATGAACATGATATAAATTTTGGAATGAGGGATTAAAAAAAAAAAAACTGTTTCGAACTAACTTAAGAGAACGCGAAATGAATTGAAATAAATTCACATGGCACAGTAGGCTGAAGTTAAATTGGGTTTCTAAATTTAAATATCCAATTTTACGGTGAGTTTTACCAAGCCAGCCGCAGAAAAGTTAAAAACGTTAATTGAAGCCACAACGCGGAAGTGACGACCGCAACAGAATCGGACAGTGACTTCATAAAATAATCATCAATTTCCAGTTGGAATTATATGAAAGTTGATACTGTATACTAACAATCATTTAGCTGCTAACCCTTAAAATCAATCACGCAACTGCTTTCATAAAGTTTACTAGATGCAATATTACTAGAAAAACAGTTTAATTTGGTTTTACTGAATGCATTTGGGTGATTTCACTTGACTTTTCATTTCAATATTAAATGTTAAGATATCAATCTAAATAAAATATCGTCTGGTAGTTTATTGAACAAAGATTGATATAACCACTTCTTATTTCCCCAAAATGCAATATCTTTCATTCTCTCCAAATTTACTGTCTTTAATAATATTTAATTGGCCACTTTATTCAGTGTAAACTATAAACTTCGTATATACTGTGTTACTTATAATATTTTGTATTAAAATTTAACAATATTTGCTATGTGTATGTGCATTACTATAATTCTCATGTTGTATTTGTTATTTTAGCTGTTCTACACACATCACTTTTAATTATTATTCTCATAATCCTCTCGCAGATCTGCTGGAAGAGATTTCTTAAAGAAATAAGCAGTGCCTTTGTACATAATTATCCTATTACTCTGTATTCTGTCTTCTTTTTTGTGTGTACATAAATAAATAAACTTCCAAGAAAAATTAAGGCCACATTCCGAGGTAAAAAGGTATCAATAATTTCAGCGGATCGCATCTCTTAGTGCTATTGCAATATGACGACGGGTGCCAGGCAAATTATGGCCTAGTGTATTGCATATTTCGTGAAAAATGAATCACAATCGTTTGACTGGTCGCAGCGGGAGGCGAAAAGTCGTAAATGGAAAAGCGTTTCGGAGCACTCTCGGATTTCATAGCAACTTCTTTATTATTTGGGTACTTCTAGTTAGTGAGTTCTAGATTCGTCGCTTTATACAATATTAATATCAACGGTACTTCGTTGCGTTGGCGAATTTAATATAGTGGAGTATCGTTTGTCAAGAGATGAAGCGCTTCAGGGTGTGGTTGTGTAGATACAAATGTTTACCGAGAGACTGTTTCTGTTCGTTAGTACAGTATTGTTTTACGTTGAAATGGTTCGTTTGGAAATTGAAGCTGTTTTGTTGCTGCTTGATAAATACTGTTTTAGCTGACACTCGTTCGTAGTAAGTGTTATTGTACTTGTATTGAAATATTTTTGACGTGACAACGTCTTATAATTCGATGGAGCCGGCTGCACGCACGAAAAAACATGACTCATGCGGCGTTACCTCGCTCTGAGGCGTTCCATTTAAGCCTTGAAGTGCAAGCGAGAGCGCGCAACAAGCGACAAAGAGGCACAATCGGCCTTCGCGTTCGGCAGCGTTTGACATCTGTCTCTCTCCTACTTGAGTGAGCGATGCATCCGCGTGGACAACTGCTATTATACAATAATACATTTACATGTTTTCGTGAAGTATGAAGTTCAGTGAAAAGTAAATGTGGTGTCAATTGTTTATAGCAAGGATAATTGCTGTAATTGAAAAACGAAACCATTCCATCAATATTTTCTTATGACGTTGTCACGTTCAACTATCGTCAGTAAACCGACTTTACAGACAACCGATTTTTTTCTTTCTCTTTTTACTATCATGTTTAGCAGAATAAACGGGTAGATCCATCAAAGGTAGATCAAGGTAGACCTTGACGTCGTTGTGACCCAACAGAAAACATGTCTGGTATATTTCTCAGTCGGTCAGTCAATCAAAAATGCTAGGGGCACAGCAAAGTCACCACCTACCAAGTTAAGAAACGATACTAAGGCTCAATAAACGTAGCTAATAAGAGAACGATTTCCACAATAAAGAAAATATGGCATCACGTAATAATGAAACCTACAATTTGCTTAAGCTTACATAATCACACGCACTCGCACGTGTTTGTAACTCGCAATTTTATCCTGCCTATTTCTGGAAAGTAGAAATGCATTTCAGTTTGAAGGGTACCTTAATATAATAAATAATCTCTCTATATTATTTCATGATGCCATTCACATTCTGATATCTATGCCGAGCTGTGGGCTTATCCATCTATTTAGAGATTTAAAAATACACTAGATAATCAACTTTATATCATAAAATGAAATTAAAATAATTTTCTTAATAATAATAATAATAATAGACCCGCATTAATTCATTAATAGTAACTTTGTTTTCATTTGTCACATTTGCATGCATATATTCTTTGAAATGACGTCAGAATAATTATTGTGGTTTATTTTTAGTAGTTATTTCTCAACATTTTCAAGGTTCATAAATATGGAATTTCAGTACTTAATTATCGTTGTTGAAATATCGGGTTTGTGCGAACGATTAATGAAGTCTTTTAAAGCTCAAAGCTTGCAGCCAAAGGCTTTTGTCGAGGAATAGAATACTTTGTTTATTAATTGTTTTGTTTTTGAATTTATACTGAACTGATTGGCAGTTCTAAGCTACGTTACGTGGTTTATTTATAAGGAGTATGGAATCATGAATACGTTTTATTAAAAAATAATATTTAGTTAATAACTTTTATAAATTTGTTGTTTTTATATATTTATTTCCAAACATTAAGGCTAGGCACTCATGCCATAATATTTAATGTTATATTCGGACTGCTTGCTACTTTCCCTCATCTATGCCCATGAAATAAACCGGTAAGTTCATTTTGGATAATATTTCCCTCTGTAGGCCGGTTAAACGTTAACCATGCATTAACGCTTGACCCTAAATATCCCAATATACTGCTCAAACACTACTGAATATGACTCGTTGAAAATTATTATTTATTTAATTTTGTACGTTTTTATTTTCAAAGCTCACCTTGTCTTAAGGCATTCCCGGAGATGATAAACATCAGGATGTGAAAGCCGCCATACTTGAACTTTTTAGGCAGCGGCCTGGCTCTGCCCCTGGCATTGTTGAGGTCCATGGGCGACGGTAACCACTCACCATCAGGTGGGCCGTATGCTCGTCTGCCTATAAGGGCAATAAAAAAAATTGAAACATCGAATTCTCAATTCAATTTTCTAACGACTGTGTCACCTTTTAGACAAAATGCATTGCTATCTTGCAGTAGAAATAGCCAGAAGGGTGGTAATTACCAATGCCGGCTCACAATAGCCCCGTCACAAATAATAACGCAAATATTAAATTCATAGTCCGATGTTTTCCTTCAACATGTAGAACATATTATTATGTATTAAGTAACGAAATGACAGCTGATGGTACAAAGAGCCACGAAGGCCTTTCAGGGACACGACCTGACAGTAAAGTATGCGACTAAGGAGAAGATACATTAACGATAGGCAGCAGCTTGGCTCTACTCCTGGCATTGCTGAAGCCCATGGGCGACAGTAATCACTCACCATCAGGGTAGTCATATGCTCGTTTGCCTACAAGGGCAATAAAAAAATAATCCGTTAATTACGATATTTTTTGGCCTATAATCAGTCCTCACTATCAGGAGAGTCATATGCTCATTTGCCTACAAGGGCAATAAAAAAGAATCCGTTAACTAAGATATTTTTTGGCCTATAAACATCCCTAAGCAGCTTTGAGTAAACTATACCGAAGATGGTTTTTAAACAATATTTTCATTTCCATTAGAATTTTATTTATATGGTGTGGTAACAGTATACGACCGAAAATTATTTGGCTAGGAAATTTCGAACATTTTATTTTAGAAAACCAATTTTCATCGTATACGCTTAATAGCTACATAATTGTGATCATGCTTAAAACTATTTAAATCGATCTCAAACTATAAAATAGGTTGAACCAAAAATATTTCCGTATTGAGCCCACCGTCCTTATACGGGCAGATGTTAAAACTATTCCCCAATCGTCAACATTCTCGTGTTTCTACCAAGTATTTAATAACAAACTAATTGAAGTTAAAGTTTATCGTTCATTCCTGTGGTCTGATCCGCATTCATTTATGTGAATTTAGGTCAAAGGATCTTAGTAATCATAAACTTTCTAGCTATTCATTTGAAGATATCTGATGCTTAACAGTGGCTAATATTTTCCTATCAGTATTCAGCATTAGCCATGTAATAACGGCCGTCTGGTGTAGTGGTAAGTGACATGGTCACTATACAAGGGGGTCGCGGGTTCGAATCCCGCCAAGGGAGGATATTTGTATGATACATATAAATGTATTTTCCAGGGTTATGGGTGTATATTAAATATATGTATGTGTATAATAAAAATCTTACATTTATTTCCGTTATCTGGTACCTGTAACACAAGTTCTTTACGAACTTATCACGGGACCAGTTAACGTGGCGTGATTGTTAGTAAATATTTATTTATATAAATCGGAGGATAAGTCACACGCGCTCATAAAGCCCCAAATTAGAATTCCCTATACCTACTATGAAAACCCGAGACTGGTATACATACTTATTTATATTATATATTTATATACATATATTATATATATACCTCTATATATAAATATATGTAAACAAATGGATATTCAACACCCAGATAGAGAGCGAAAAAACTTGTTCATCACACGAACATTTGCGCGATGCCGGAATCGAACTCACGACCCTAGACTCAACAGTTAAGAACGGTAACTATTGCACCACAATAGTAAATACATATATTATGCATGATTATTTGCAAATTTCGATGAGAATATTACATCTATACACACAATTTTCATTATAATAATATCAACAAATTTGCACACTTAAACTATTTTGTTTCCAATTGAAAATGCCTGGCACGTAGTTTTACGTGACCTGTCTTATAAATATTCTAATATATGCAGCTTGCAACTGCTATTTCCAAATTGCTTACAACTTATTTTATAACAAGTTCAAAGGCACACGTCAACGTTCTTTGAGTATAATGTAGACTATTGGATACGTATTAAGTATTACTAGAGGTCCCGCAGTAGTCGAAATTCGACTATAATTAATTGGAATTCAAAGTTTCTACACTATTATGATTGTATTTTATACTTCTATAATCACAAATTTCGCCAAGACTAAACTATAAAAAATATTAACAAACAATATTAATTAATCTATTCTCAATTTGACCACAGACGTCAGGAACAAAAGTTTGACAATAAATAGTATGCATGCGTGTGTGCGTCAAATACATGGTATGTAGTGTGTGTAATGTTTTCTTTATTTATTTAATGTATCTTTTATGCATTATTTATAAAAAATATTAGCTTTTTTTTTTTTTTTTTTTTTTTTCCCCTACCTATGCTGATAGCCTTGAGAGGCTATTTCAGCTTCACCCTAACGTTAGTAGGTGAGCTCGCGGGGCTCAACCGGAGAGTTGCTAACACTGACCCTAGCAAGAGCAGTGCTTCGCAGAATCTACCACCGGATCGGAAACGCGACCCACTGAGAAGATCCGGCGAGAAACTCAGTGGGCTGTGTCTATGGGTTAGTTCGCTCGTCGAGCCCTTCGTCGCAAGCGACGGGTTCGACGAGGACGGTGACCGGTGCTTGTGGTGCCTAAAAGCACCGTTAATGGATCAGGAGGATCCGTAATGACGTGAAATATTAGCATTGTGCACTTCTTCTCTATATTCTCTATAAGTGTAGAAAATTTCATACTCCTCCGTCCGCGCAATTTTCGTAAAAAGGGATACAAAGTTTTTGCTTCACGTATTAATATATAGATATCTGTATTAAATCAGATAATGCAAGTATTAAATTTCAATGGAACAAAAAAAAATAGTCTAAAGGAAATTTCTTAAATGTAATACTACCACTTAATACGATCATCGTTTACCTACATAAAACCCATTTCCTTAGCCTTACAAAACTTTAACGACGTTTAGCACATTACAATAATAATGGTAGAGGAACATTAGCTTCCACTTTGCTATAATCCGTCACAAGCTGTTAGCGTGTAGTCACTAATAGTAGCAGTTAAAAGACTTCAGAAAGCCATTCAAAGTTACACATTGTTGTTTATCAGAATTTTGTACAGTCCACAAAACAGTTTTCCTTGGCTATCTTCTTACGTTCTGTGAGATTTCAGGAACAAGAATAGTTTAGATAAGTATCTTATTTTCTTACAGTATCATCGTTATCTTAGTTATATTTTCAAATATCTGAGAAAATTAATAGAATCATAGTCATGATATCGATAAGCGTATTTTATTGGTTTAATTAGATTCTAGTGAATTCTGCTGAAATCTTTTGAGCCTGCTGTCGTTCGTTTTATGTTTTAGAACGTTAAGATCCTTAGAGACTGCCTACTCATCCTTCACCGGCGTGAAGTATATCCTTTGTGACTAGAACAGTTACAGCGTTGCGCATTGTAACATTATCGATGCTAAACTCCCACTCCAGTGATCCTGCAGCGCTGTCTTTAAACAAGGTTTTGCAAAAACAATGATAAGGAGCGATTTAGCTGTGTCTCCTTAAATACATACTGAAGCTAATGAAGATAAGGCGAGAGCTTAACCCACCTTCAATCGTAATTTAAAGTGGCCACACTATAATCTCACGGCATTGAGAAATTAAGTTTTTTTTTTCTATTGCATAGATGGATGGACGAGCTCACAGCCCACCTGATGTTAAGTGGTTACTGGAGCCCATAGACATCTACAACGTGAACGCGCCACCCATCTTGAGATATAAGTTCTGAGGTCTCAGTACTATATACAACGGCTACCCCACCCTTCGAACCGAAACGCATTACTGCTTCACGGCGGAAATAGGCGGAGTGGTGGTACCTACCCGTGCGGACTCCTAAGAGGTCCTACCACCAGTAATTACGCAAATTATAATTTTGCGGGTTTCATTTTTATTACACGATGCTATTCCTTCACCGTGGAAGTCAATCGTGAACATTTGTTGAGTACGTATTTCATTAGAAAAATTGGTACCCGCCTGCGGGATTCGAACACCGGTGCATCGCTACATACGAATGCACCGGACGTTTTATCCTTTAGGCCACGACGACTTCGTGCCGTCGTCTTCTCAAGATATATTGTCAATCTTGTTTACATTCGAATATATCTAATATGTCATGACAAACACCACGGTTGCATTGCGTAATAATCAAACGCAACAATGGTACCGAGCCGTGGGGACTCGCAAACTACAAGTGAAGGGAAAACTAGGAAACGTCTTTCAAGCTTGAGCAAAATAACAGCGTCCCTTTTAGGGTACCACGGGACTTTTCTTGCTTTTGTAGTGCAAATTTTCGTGTAAGAATTTTTGGTAGTCGACTTTTGGGTCTAATTTACTCCTTTCTTATGTACTTTTCTCCGACCTCATGTATCAGAGTGATGGCATTCTTTTTTTTTTTGTTGCTTAGATGGGTGGACGAGCTCACAGCCCACCTGATGTTAAGTGGTTACTGGAGCCCATAGAGCCCATCTTGAGATATAAGTTCTGAGGTCTCAGTACTATATACAACGGCTACTCCACCCTTCGAACCGAAACGCATTACTGCTTCACGGCGGAAATAGGCGGAGTGGTGGTACCTACCCGTGCGGACTCCCAAGAGGTCCTACCACCAGTAATTACGCAAATTATAATTTTGAGGGTTTTACATTTATTACACGATATTATTCCTTCACCGTGAAAATCAATCGTCAACATTTGTTGAGTACGTATTTCATTAGAAAAATTGGTAACCGCCTGAGATTCAAACACCGGTGCATCGCTCAACACGAATGCACTGGACTTCTTATCCTTTAGGCCAAGACGACTTTCGCGTTATATGTCTAAGCGCTAAGGTAATCATTCTACACCAGATGATCCGTGAGCTCGATAGGTACTCGATAATTAAATTAAAGCAAACATAAGTTAGTTTTGAACCATAGAAAATGGAACGTTTGATAAACAATGGTGAAACTATATAAACAACTCAATTATAAGGTATCAGATCTAACTGACATTATCTGACTACCTATTTCCAATGAAGCATGCGGTATCGCGTCGGAGCAACATTTGTAGCCATTGGAGTGGTATTAGCATTGCTAATGATTTCGAGTTGGAAATCATATTTAATTTTATCGATTTATAACATCTCATGAAATTATAGTTATTTTACTCGATTCTTTTTTAGTAGGCAGCGACTTGGATCTGCCCCTGGCATTGCTGAAGTCCATGGGCGACGGTTACCACTCACCATCAGGGCCGTATGCTCGTCAGCCTACAAGGGCAATAAAAAAAACTTATTTATCGTATTATTATTTGAAATGGCGTTTCATAGTCATATTGTTAATGTTGATTTTAATATTAGAAAATGTTGCAGTATCATAATTAGATAAATTGGTAAGTCTTAAATTTTGTTAATGAAGAAAATTTTTAATTTAACCCTTCACTGAATACGAACTCAATTTATGCAATATTATAATAGTAATTCTTGATTCTGCTGTACCTTATTACCAATACCAACCTCAACCAGTTCTTGATAATGGTCATGTTACGCTCTACTGGGACCGATCTATTATCACGGATAGGTATATTGTAGCCAATAAACCTGATATTGTGATATTAGATCGATCTGTGCGTCGAGCAGTGTTGGTTGATGTCACCATTCCTCATGACGAGAACCTCGTGAAGGCAGAAAAGGACAAATTAATAAAATATTTAGACCTGGCCCACGAAACTACCGCCATGTGGCATGTTGATTCAACCATCATTGTTCCAATAGTTGTGTCGGTACACGGCTTGATGGCGAAAAGTTTCGATCAACATCTTAAGAAACTTTCGTTATCCAGCTGGGTTAAGGGCCTAATACAGAAAGCAGTTATCCTCGATACTGCACGCATTGTGAGGAGGTTTTTCACTCTGGAGTCCTAACCCCTGGTGGCTTGTGTCGTAGACACCGCCATCAGCGGCAATCTATTTTTATATAGTGTTTTTTAAAAATTGTATTTTTAATATCTTTTTTAAAAAAAATTATGTAACTAATAAGATTTTAAATAAATATAAATAAATAATAATAATAATTTATTTATTAACCTTGAAAACATTTACACATAACAGTTTGCTAAAAACTCTCCATATATAAAATAGTATAACATTATTTCAGTGTGGGCAACAACTTTAAATCATTTAAAGAATAATACATCAACTAAATAATTAAAATTGGTCTCAAAATTTTAAATATGGTTTGACGGTATTATAGAATCTATTTCAAACTACGTTATCTTCAATCAAACCAATTAATCGTCATTGAAATCAGCCTAAATATTCATTGGAGCATACGGAATCGCATACAGGCGGTCTCCGCTACTGTCACGTGTCGCATTTCCATTCCTAATTTACATCCAACCGGGAATTAATATCGTTATTAGATTCTATAATAATTCCATTGGACAGATGTGTACATTTAATGTAATGATTCATATAAGTGAACATTAATAATTTTAAATGCAATTTTTCTCTCAATGTGCCCTCACATAGTTCAAAATGTTAAAAATAAAACAGGATTCAACTTCACAATCGGTACAAATCCACGCGTTATACAGTTGAATCTGGGTGATCTACTCACTCTCAATATAAATTATTCTGTAATCAAAACTACTTCCTCTCTACTATAACTGTCGCTAAATAAAAAATATATGTATGTATGTATGTATATTTCCTGGAACTACTTATGTGCAGCCTTCCTTGGCTAGCTAGGATGACGCTTTAACACCCCTAAATCTATTAAGGATAAGTATGTTTGCAATCATTCCATATCAAATCATCTCCAAGAAAAATTCATCCAGTAATCTTTCACCTCTGCTTTATTTTATTCCTTTCCTTGTCTCTGTAAGAGTGCATGACGACCCAAGGATGTACGCAGCTGATCGTATTGATGTTACCACTACCAAGGAACGCCAACAATAACTTCGCAACGTTTCGACACATTCGACTAAGGAATAAATACGCATAAATGATAAGCAAACTGTTTTAATTATCTGATACAATTTAAATCATGGTTAGTTTATTTCTTAAGATGTATCGGTTTTCAAGAATCGAGTGTAATCGAGCGATGAGACTGTGGGACCCAAACTCAGGGAAAAGCCCCATTTTTGTTTAAATATTACCTATCAGGTGTTCCTTGACGACTTCTTTAGCAAAAACTGTAGCAATTTATTAAAATTATAGTCTAACCGTAACAAAATGTACAAGGGTTTTCTATTGTAACTGTACACAGTATTTTAGTCCGCACACATACGAGCCCGCTTTAGAAAAAATGTCTAAGCTTAAGAGTTTAAAGCCCGTCAGTTTCGCGTGAAAGGTGGAAATCCAAACAAATGGGAGGCAGTTTCTCTGTTGCTTGACATTTGACACCGCCGCCATGTCATTTATTTTAGGCTTCAAAAGTTATTTTAGACTAAAATTGTGCTGTTGTAGATTTATGATATGTATCTAAAATAAGTCATGAAACTAACGAATACTTATTATACTAACAACACGTTTACTTTTTTATTGCTTAGATAGGTGGACGAGCTCACAGCCCACCTGGTGTTAAGTGGTTACTGGAGCCCATAGACATCTACAACGTAAATGCGCCACCCACCTCGAGATATACGTTCTAAGGTCTCAATATAGTTACAAAGGCTGCCCCACCCTTTAAACCGAAACGCATTACTGCTTCACGGCAGAAATAGGCGGGGTGGTAGTACCTACCCGGGCGGACTCACTAGAGGTCCTACCACCAGTTACTTTTATGAAAGAAAGCCTCTTTAACGCTATTTATAACATACACCCGCGTGAACCTATTAGAGGCATTAAAAAAAATGTCTTTAAACTATGTATTTTAGTGCATTGTTTTAGTGTTATTATGTAAATTTGCTTTTTCGCAACTAATATTTAGTGAACAATGTAGGGTGAGTGAGTTTGTTTCACCGGTCCTTTTGTCCGCACTCTCATTCGGAATTGAAGTAATAGCGTTTATAGCATTCAATACGCAAAGCATTTAAATTGAAATAAATTATCAAAATTTTTAAATACTTAATAATTTAAGAAATTTTCGTTTTTACTATTGATTGTTATAGGTTTACTTAGATATACACCTCGATTCATAGTAAAATATAACGTAATTGATTTTTTCTGTAACATGTAACATGAGTTACAAAAGTTTAACTCACATAAAAAATGTAGATAATTTTAGCTATAATTTATTAACTTGAGAAATAAAATATTTCATCTGTACATAAATAATTACTTCAAAATTTTAAAGTGAGTAAGTAATGTTCGTGCCCCAAATAGAACAAATTGGCTCCCACTTATCAAAGTACGTGTTAAATCAGAACTGAAAGCGTAGGCAATGGCCCCTTTTCTAATTTTCCATCCTGAATTTTTCATAGACTCGTTCTCCTCGCTTAAATTGAACTGATTTCGAATTCTCGTGGCCATTGGACGACGTTGTTAAAAGTCATTGGAATTGTAACTTTCGTTTATAACACGGTATTTTTCTTTTGTTGCAGAATATACAGTAACTACATTATATCCAACAAAACCCTATTGTCTTTTTAATTGAAATCATCGCATTTAATCACTAACTAGACGATGACCGAGCTTTACTCCTTTTTTTTTATAACGCCATCTTGTTGTGTCTTTAAAGCGGTTAGTTGCCCTCAATTAAGAAAAATAGTATCATTATTCGCCAATAGATGGCGGGAAGAGTTGATTATTGAAAACACGAATAAAACAACATTTTCTGAAAATAAATCGTAGCTAGATCGATATATCGCCCCCGAAATCCCCTGTATACTAAATTTTATGAAAATCGTTGGAGCCGTTTCCGAAATTCAGATTATATATATCGACGCTTGAAAGGCAAACGTGACTAAGCGACAATGCGTGAACTTTACAGTGGACTAATTTAAAGTTGAAATACCTGAAAACAAAATTTATTTTGTCGAATCCAGCTGTAGTAGAATCTAGTAGCTGTAGGATTGAAATGATTTTAATAGACCTAGAAATATTTTTTTTTTGCGCATCGAATATGGTCATTGCCTATCATTTTTGTACAAAGCAGTTATTGTCGCTTAGTCACGTTTGCCTTTCAAGCGTCGATATATATTAATATACAAGAATTGCTCATTTAAAGGTATAAAATATAAAAAATCAATCGATTGTTTAAATGTTTTCTTAATTTAAAAGATTATTAATGGCTAAGTAAGTAAGTTAAGAACATAAATTTTAAAATAAACTGATAGTGCTGAAGGTGTGTATACCACTACTTAACCTAATTTATGAATTATTTAACAGCACTTTCATTAATCCCAGCTAAGATATTCCCCATGTTAAGGATACCCAAAATAGATACGAGGCAAGATTTACTTCATCGTTAATATCTCAGTAAATTCAATTTCGATACATCTCGAAGATGTGGCCTCCCATGTTTTTATTTATTGCTTCTCTAAGCACCTATCTAGGTGGATGAGCTCACAGCCCATTAAACCGAAACGCATTACTGCTTCACGGCAGAAATAAGCAGGGTGGTGGTACCTACCCGTGCGGACTCACAATAGGTCCTACCGCCAGCAATTACGCACATTATAATATATAAACGATGATAATAATAATATAATTCATTTCATATGTCATGATTCGGATATACTGATATAAAGTAAAAAAATATGTACACAAAAAGAAATGTAGTCTACTAGAAAATAGAAACGGACAAAAAATAACCGTAAACATAGCACATAAAGTTCAGGAAAAACAAAACAAATCTCACCCTTTTTTCTATTCTGAAACGCGAAAAAGTGTGCAACGAACAATATACGGTCCATTCCGCGAGTTGCGATAGTATCTCATTGACAAAATGGTTCAGCCTTGGACTATATTACACATAAACTTCCGACCCGACCTTGAGTTCGTCTTGTCGGAATTCTGACAGGCTCAAACAAAATCTCCCAGCAATTATTGAGTTCTTACGTTTGAATTAGTTAACGGAGACGCGCAAACAAGATTTAATTACATGCCCGTGAAAATCCCCCAGATCCTTCTGGGAGGCGATAAACATAGGGATTGGAGATTGCTCCCGTGTGATATTCAGAGCCATCCTGTAGACGTAAACTATAGCTTAACTTAATATAACTTATAAGCTTCCGTAAGTTTGTAAGTAAAATTTAGCGGTAGGTAACAGTATAACTGTATCCCTGAAATAGATAACAATGACACACCATCGGTTGGGCCCTATGATCCTTACCTACCTAAATACCTTCAAGGTTAAAAAATAAAATCATTTGGTAAAAATTATTATTAGAGTTTAGGTGAGGATTATTATCGTGAATGGACTATGCTTATGTTTTTATGGCCTTTCAAAGCTCACAGTAATCAAAAGTGCACGTAGGACGTACCGTGCTGACGTTTAAGTTTACGTAACAATGACGTTTAACGCTAAGAGCTTTTTTTGCACTGCGATGATTGACGTAATTCAAGCAATTGTAATTATTTTAATTATCATGATTAAATAATTTTCGAACAGTAGATTCTTCGAATATTCTAATAAAACAAAACACGAGCGTTAACTTACACTGAATATTGCAAACGAAAACTGGGCTTACGTTCTAATACGTGGATCTGCAAAATAATTATTTTTTATTGTTACTTTATGTCTAGAAGCAAACGAGTTTTCTGTAAAATTTCTCTTGCAATTACCCGTGTATATTACATTTAACCGCCATGAATACCTAATGTGCAAACACTTTTGCATCTGTTTTGAACATAACAGAAAAACAACGCGAAAATTTATACTCGTTTTTGCAATTAAGGTAATCCTAATGGGAAAGGTGTTGGCTTAGTACGGCAGAAGTGGGCTTTTCTTTGAAATATTATTAATTGGTTAAAGAATAATTTACTTACTACTTTGCTAAACAAAAACAACCAATGTGTTTCAAAGCATAGTCATTTATCAATAGTTTAATTTATAGTCATTTAATAGCCCCCTTGTAACTAGTTAATTATATATATTTTTTTATATACTATATGAAATGTTATCCTTAATTAATGTAATATGGATGTAAAATCTGAAAAAAATTAAATAATATTTAAATAATAGAGAGCCAAGCCAAATCGGTGCCTACTATAGAAAATTCTCTCTTCAAGCTTTTTCTTTAAAGAACGACATCTTAGAAGGACACACCATGGAGAGGAGTTCATTTCAAAGCGAATTAGTACATGGCCAAAAAGGCTTCAAGAACAACAGAGCATTTGAGTCACTAAAAAAAAACAAAAATAGGACTGACAAACATGGGACTCGGTTTTTTTTTTTTTTCCCTACCTATGCTGATAGCCTTGAGAGGCTATTTCAGCTTCACCCTAACGTTAGTAGGTGAGCTCGCGGGGCTCAACCGGAGAGTTGCTAACACTGACCCTAGCAAGAGCAGTGCTTCGCTGAATCTACCACCGGATCGGAAACGCGACCCACTGAGAAGATCCGGCGAGAAACTCAGTGGGCTGTGTCTATGGGTTAGTTCGCTCGTCAAGCCCTTCGTCGCAAGCGACGGGTTCGACGAGGACGGTGACCGGTGCTTGTGGTGCCTAAAAGCACCGTTAATGGATCAGGAGGATCCGTAATGACGTGCTTTGGGCGACGTCGACGGTTTACCATTCGGTCTACTGGGTCGGGTATGTAATTTCCAGCGGCTACGATGAGAGGGTTCTCATGTCGTGCCGCCTTCTCAAAATGGCGCAGCGATGCCGACTGTAGATACTTACTAAAAGAGTCGAGCTCCAGGTCGTCGTGGAGATCCACATTCCTAAGGAACCAAGGCGCTCCGACGGCTATCCTGCAGAATCGTGATTGAATAACCTGAAGGGATTTCAAGTTGGTGCGGGCTGCGTGAGCGAACACTACGCTTGCATACGTCATGACGGGGCGTATACAAGTTTTGTAGAGAGTTACCTTATTGCGGAGGGACAGTTTGCTTCGACTACAAAGCATTGGATAGAGTCGTCCTAGAATAAACGCGGCGCGGTCGCGTACCGTTTTTATATGGGGACGGAATGTCATCCCTCTATCGAGGGTGACGCCTAGATATTTGACCTTCGAGACCCACGGAATGGGCTGGCCAAAGAGAGTGATGGGACTAACGGCGGAGGTGTTTGCGCGCCTACTACGGAGTGGGATGCTCGAAGTGATGTTCGGAGGGCGACCCCTTTTGAAGAGCACCGCTGCGCTTTTCGTGGGGTTGATGTCTATTCGCCACTTCCGGAACCACTGTCCCAAGGTGGCTACTGCGATCTGGAGTCGCCGATGAAGCAGCGACATCTTCCTACACGAGTAGTAGATAGCCGTGTTGTCGGCGAAGAGCGCTAGATGGGTCTGCGGAGACCGGGGTATATCATTGATATACAAACTAAATAATAACGGGGAGAGCGCGGAGCCTTGCGGGACTCCGGCGGTCAGTTGACGGGGACGAGAACGAGTTCCCTCTACTCGATATCGAAACGAACGGTTCGACAAGAAGTCTCGTATGATGAGCACGAGTCTGTCTGGCACTCCCATGTTGTACAGTTTATAAATTAAACCGTTGTGCCAGACTTTGTCGAACGCCTTCGCGATGTCGAAGAAGAGGGCGCCGGTCGGGATTTGTTTACGCCTATTTAGTCCTATCAGAATGTGCTCCGTGAGGCGGTGCACTTGTTGTATGCACGAGTGTTTAGAGCGGAATCCGAACTGTTCGTCTATGAGAATTTTGTTCGCGGTAACAAAATCCCAGAGGCGTTTCCTAAGGAGACGTTCGTAAATTTTTCCTATCGTCGAGAGGAGACTAATCGGACGGTAACTAGAAGTTTCGTTTCTCGGTTTGCCCGGCTTATGTATACCGATAACGTCCGCTTCTTTCCACACCGCGGGAAAGATGCAGTGCGTCATAGCGGCATTTAAAATTGTAGCCAACATTGCTATCAGTTGGACTGGCAAAAATTTTAGCGCGCGGTTGTGGATGCCGTCGGAGCCTGGTGCCTTCCTAGGTTGGAGGTTGTGGATCGCGTCTCTAACTTCGTCAGTGGTAATGGGGGGTAACGCGTCCGAGGGCGGCAGGGAAGCTCTGCGCTCGACCTCCCTGTCGACTAACTCGGTGTGTTCGGGGTCCGCGTGTTGAGTGCTGGTGGTGCACTGCTCTTGCAGTGCATCGGCAAGCAGCTCAGCCTTGTCATCGTCATCGAATGCCGGTGGTTGGCCTGAAGGGCGTACGAGGGGAGGCATAGTAGCGGTAGTTTCGGATTTGAGAGTCCTAGCTAGTCGCCAGTATGCTTGGTGGGAGGGCGCGAGTTGTTCTAAATAACTATGCCAATTATCGTTACGCGCGTCGCTTAAGCGGGAGTGGACTTCGCGTTGTAGACGACGCATCCGAATCCGGTTTGAATGCGTGGGAAGACGATCGTAGGCCCGGATTGCCGCGTTTCTAACTCTTAAGAGATTCCTAAGATCGGGGGACAGTCTGATGCGGTGGAAGCTGTCCTCCACATCAACTTCTTTTGAAGATCTAATGATCGCGGAAGAGATGTGATCGGTAATGATGTTTATGGATTCGACGGTGTCCTCGGGGGATGGATTCGAATCCGGGCCGCAAGGGAGGATTGGCGGAGCGGCGTCGGCTAGGCATGTGCCCAGCTTATTCCAATCCACCATGGTCCTCGTAACAGTAACTGGGTTGTGAGGGCGACCGAGCTGCATAACGACAGGTCGGTGGTCTGAGTCGAGCTCTGACATTGCTTCGATGGAACGCAAGCGCAGAGTTACGTTCCTAAGCAATGCCAGGTCTATAGTGCTCGGACGGAGCGCGATGTTATACGGATAACATGTTGGAGTTGGGGGACCGACTATTTCGAAGGTGAGGTCGTCTATAAACGCGTCGAGACGCCTACCGTTCACGTTTGTACGATGGCAATTCCACCTAGTGTGGTGGCAATTTAAATCGCCTGCCAGGATGACGGAGTCTCCCATGCCGAACAGTGACTCGATGTCACTGCTCAGGAGGGGCTTGTCCGGGGGGAGATAAACGGATGCGATGACGATCGGCTGGTGTCCCGTCAGCGAGATACGGCACACTGACGCCTCGATATGTGAGAGCGAGGGAGTATCGAGAGGGACAACGTGCAGGGCCCGCCTATAGTAAATGGCAGTCCCGCCTTTGGAGGCGGTGAGTCTGTCATTCCTAACCATGACGTAGTTCGCGACTTTCGGGTCGCGACGCGAGGGCTTCAGACAGGTTTCCTGCACTAATAGAATATCTACAAGATTATCGCGGAGGAATTCAAAAATTTGATCGCGTTGCCGCGCGAGTCCGTTAGCATTATAGAATGCTAACGTAAGGGAATACGGTTTTTCTCTACCTTTTTGCGCCATTGGTTACCGGTAAAGATTTTTATAACGTACGCGACACGGACTCGTAGACGTCCATGTGATCGAAAGCGGCCGCGAGCCGCTGTTCGGGGGTTACCGACCTACGTATCGCGTCTGCGAACGATCGCAGACGGTCGAAGTTGACTGCAGTGACGAAGTCACGCACGAGCGCGAAGTCGTTGACGGCAGAGGGTTGCGGGGGACGGAACGCGGGCGCGGGGCGAGGTGCGAGCAGGGGCTGGGGCGCGGGGCGTGTCACGAGCGGGGGCGGGGGTGCGGTTACCGTTCCCGCCTTCGTATACGGCAGCGGCTTTTTCCACGCCGAGACCGTGGGAACTGCAGCCGGCACGAAGGCGGGTTTCGGCACTGAAGGTGCCGAAGTCTTTGGGCCGACGGTTCGCGGAGCTGGGTGGGTTGGGCGTTTTCGCGGAGCCCTGGGACATCCACGGTAGTTCGCGGGGTGCCCTTGCTTAAGGCATAGGACACAGCTGGGAGGTTCGGTCGCGGTTTCCCTATCTCTAACGCAATCTATCGTAGCGTGATCGCCGAGGCATTTCACGCAGCGGGGGCGCGCGTGGCAATTACGCGCCGAGTGGCCATAGAGTTGGCACCTGTAGCACTGCCCGGGAGTGCCACGCTTATGGGGGGCTTCGATCGAGATCCCGGATAGGCCGCAAATTGTCGTGAGACATGCGATCTTCTTTTTGGCCTCCGGGGTGGGTTCTAGAGCTACCAGGATCATGTTGTAGGGCTGCTTGCCCCGCCCACTGTGCATCCGGTGCACGCTAACTAACGGGAGGGACTGAGCGGTCAGATCCTCCTTTATGTAATCGATGTCTAACTCCTTAGGGACTCCGCGTATTACTACGCGGAGCTCGCGGTCCTCCTGAAGAGCATAGGTGTGAAAACCTATGTTCTCCTTTCGGAGGTATGAAGAGAGGGCCCTATGGTCGCCCGGCGTTGCGACCTTTATCTGGATCCCATGCGCGACGTTACGCGCATGGGTGTAATTAATTTTGTTGGCCTGAAGGGCCTGAGACACGCGATTCCACGCTGTCTTCTCTTGAAGTATCAGCGGGGGCGGGGCAGCTACTTTAGGAGCGGGCGCGGGCTTGGGACGCGGCGGCGGGGTTACGCGGCGAGCGGAGTCCGACTCCGGTGTCACGACTACCTGCGGGCGGGAGGCGGTCGCGGATTTAGTTTGCTTCGTCGTGGAGCTCCGGGACTCCACGGCGCGAGAACGCTTTTTACCGCGCGTTACGGTTTGGAACCCATCCGAGGTTCCAGGCTGAGGGCTTGACGCGGATTCGAAATCCATCTCCGATTCGGTATCGGAGCCTGAACTCGAAACGATCGAGGTCGCGACGGACGAAGCGCGCGATGACGTAAACGACGCGGGCGCGGGGGTGGGGGTTGCGTTAGGCGCTATGTGAGCCGCATCGTCGGAACGTGCGCTCGAACTTAACGCGGCGGCGGGGGGCGCGCGGCGTGCCTCCGAGGCACGGTTGAGAAACGCGGCGACGGACGCGGGGGGGGAGGGATTGCCACGAGAGGCCCTATATGCCTGATATTCGGCCCTAATTGTCGGGTACCTTTCCCGGAGGAACCCGACAAAATCCCTGTCACTGACACTATCACAGTCTTCTTTCATCTTCGGTCTTCTTGCCCAGGGGGGGCGACCCCGGGACTTTTGTTGAACTCGCCGAAAGGCGAGGCCCCGGATAGGATTTGTAACCCCCCTGTGCTGCAGGACAGCAAGGAGCAGGGGGGGGGAATGCCTATGCCGTGAAAACGGCAATCGGCGGGGAAAAGGAAAGGAACCCGCTCGGGCTGTATAGTGCTACAGCAGGCAGAATCGCGAGCGGGGGTCTAGTCTTGAAAAAGACTGTTGTTTTGGGAAGGGTTAGGAAATCGCTAGCCTGTGAGTGCCACAGGAAGCCTGATCGTAGCGATTGGTTGCCTTGAAAAAGACAGTTGGTATGAGGTGGGTATTCACGGTCACAACACTATCACGCACAAATGTGTATTCCGATGCGTAGGTCGCAAGCGACCAACGGATTGGAAGGCACGTTCACACACAACCGAGTCGTAAACGAGAATGTATTCACGGTCACTAAACTGTCGAGCACAACTGTGAATTCAGAGACGTAGCTCGCAAGCGGGCCACGGATCGGAAAGCACGTCCGCGCACGACCGAGTCGTGAGCGAGAATGGGACTCGGAAAAGTTTTTGGTGTATAAAACATCAGTGAGGGTGAACACATTAGTATCATTCTACATATTTTTTACAAAGAATTTTATCGTTGCTTAACCAGGTGTTAGGAAATTCGCAGCATATGTACTAACAAACGGACTTAAGGTTTAAGTTCCTGCGTCTTATATCCCTGACTTAATCCGGGCGGACGGGTTAATTTTGAGGTTACATTTAAGTAATGACGGCGTCAAGGTGAGAGCTTTCGTGTAACAATAATCGAGATATGGACGAAACATTCGTGTTTACACTTCCTGATGATTGAACGTTATTAAATTTATCTTGACCAAAGAACATGGCCATTTACCTTAATGTACAGAGCGATCATTCAAAAAATTTATATCACTTTTATTGTTTATAATGGATTTTAGTTGCATAAATATTATAATAATTTGGGTTACATGTTAGAAACGTGCCAAGTATTAGATAAAGGATCGCGTAATGTAACATATAATGTAACGTGCATCGCATGGCTTCGAAATTAAGAGAAGAGTTTTAAGGTAGATAACGAGCAAGATGTGTTCAATTTTTGTATTAGTTTAACAACTGAAACGTTTTAAACACTGCTAATTGTATCAGGCGTTAAATAATAACATAATATTGATTACCGTCTACCACCAGGTGGACCCTCCGGCTAACCGGAAAGACCCCGAACAAGAAAGAAACAATGAAGACCTTCAAATTACATCTTAAAGAAAAATCAGCTTTGCCTTACCAACGAAAGGTGGCTCTTCAAAATATGGCAGACATTATTTAATTCTTTAGTAAAGAAGGTGCTCCTATTTGTAATAAGACATGAATTTTTAAAAGCTCATCCGTGCATATGACAACGAAATGAAGAATAATAATAAAAAGTGAAAAAAAGATGAAAGTATTTGTTTTGAACAGCTGGTTCTCTTTCTTATGTCGCATCCATGTCACATCCATGTAACTTGGGAGCGTAGAGATAAAGTAACAAGAATAATTGGCAAAGTTGAAATACGAGATGCAGTTGTTAATGGAGTCCTAGTTTCGAGACATATTAAATACAGAGGAAGCGGTTTCCGTGAGTCGAAAAAGGAACAGGAAACGCTTTTAACAATACTTTTGGTTGGGTAACAAAGAAAGCTTATGGATTATATATAAATATTATATTATACATTTAAATAGGTGTGTCAAAATAATGATAATAATGAGAGCATAGCTAAAATAGCCCCTTAGACTGCAAGCGATTAAGTAAGGAAAATTAAAACTGGGATGATCCACACACTATGAGAAAAACGATTGACAAAATGAAGAATGAGCACTGATGTATAGAGTGAAGTATCTATATATTAATACGTGAAGCAAAAACTTTGTATCTTTTTTTACGAAAATTGCGCGGACAGAGGAGCATGAAATTTTCCACACTTATAGAGAATATAGAGAAGAAGTGCACAATGCTAATATTTTTTTTAAATAATGCATAAAATATACATTATATCAATAAAGAAAACATTACACACACTACATACCATGTATTTGACGCACACACGAATGCATACTATTTATTGTCAAACTTTTGTTCTTGACGTCTGTTGTCAAATTGAGAATAGATTAAATATTGTTTGTCTTTATTAATATTTTTTTATAGAGTAGCCCTGGCGAAATTTGTGATTATAGAAGTATAAAATACAATCATAATAGTGTACAAACTTACAATTCCAATTAATTATAGTCGAATTTCGACTACTGCGGGACCTCTAGTACTAAGAACAATCTATAAATTTCCGAATAGTAAAACAGATAATTATGTTTAACAGAAATACACTTAAGCAGTGTAAAAATAGAGTATATACTCGCAAGTGGCTTTTATTATTTATACCATCGTGGGGTGGGGAGCAGTAAAAAATTCAGTATTTGTAGAGCCCGCCGTTTGAACGACAGGCACTATTAAAAGTCTACTTATTTAAAAAAGTGTATAAGTAAGCTCGACTTCATTTAATCATAGATGGTGATGTTTATGAAAAAAAATCGTATATCCATTAAAACAAACATACACACAGCTACGAAAAAAAAAAACTAAAAAAAACATAAAAAGAAATTAAAAACCGAACAGTGTTGTCTATTGTTAAAATTTAATCATATTACCTATTATAGCTACCTATTAGCTACGTGTATTTTCAATAGTTCACTTATTTTGTAAACTTATTTCGTCTAGACAGACTAATAAAAACGATCTCAACACTATCACGATTGTCGCCCGTGCTGCGAATAAGGTACACGACCTTTTCGGCTGTGAAATATCAAAACCCAGTATCTGCATAAAACTAAATTTTACAGGAGAGCCGAAAAACAATTTCATATCTTTGACAGCGTGCCGTTTCAATAATATTAGTCGTACCTTCTTGAGAGTGATTGCAAAATTTGAGGTGCATAACAGGCTTTATAAAAAAGTAGATTTCATGCGTCTATCACAAAAGATGTGCGTAGAGGAGCAGTTACTAATAAAAAGATTGTTTTCTTAGATCAAACTTTTTGAGTGTGACAATTTCAAAACCTAGTAAGATCACTTGCTTTGTTTTCATCTAATTCTAAAATATAATGAGTGGGGATAAACGCAAATTAATAGACTTAGTAAGATCACTTGCTTTGTTTTCATTTAGGTCTGAATTTACTGAGTAGGAACTAAATGCAATTTTTTAAACATAGTAAGAAAAAACAGAATAAAACAACATAAATATGGGCAGAAATAAGCAGTTTTAATGAAAAAGAAAAAAAAAACACATAATCGGAAACCAAACACTATTTGTTCACAGTAAAAAATCAAAAAATAATCACTCAAAATATTTGAAAACAGTCAAATAAAAATAAATTATTCGGTTATTAATATTTGTCCACTAGAAACTAAATTAACTGGATTATTATTAATCGGTACACTTTGCCAAGACTTCTTCTCCAAAACTTCTTTAAGCTAAATAAAGTTGTTACTATGCCTTCCTTTTTACTTTCGTTAATGCCTCTTGGAATATTTTTTAAGGTTGGCATGATCAAGAGATTGTGTTTTTAATAAGAGAATTCAACTCGGAATACGGAGATTAAAAATCATTCAAAACATATTACGGCACCCATTTACAAATATTATTTCAACCAAAGAACTAAGCAAAAAATTATTAATGGGAACAAGGTCATCATTGCGTCGCGGTATGCGTTTCTTTTTTACCCACTCATACGATTTTTCGAATTCGATAACTTCAATATGCGATTTGCAACCCAAAATTACATTCTTATAGTCTTCAAAATCGTACACAGCATCTTTTGTTTTTAATCTGCCTCTCCATATTGCCATGAACTCCATCAGCGACATGCTTGTGTGATCTTTAGTTAGGTAGGTATTACAAAGTCCAACTTTTTAAATTGAAAAACCCAGAGATTATTATAGTAACAAGTGATGTAAAGAGGATCCAATTTTTATTTTGAGCTCTGCAATTATCACACCACAATATCAAATGATTAAAATCTCTTTCTTTTTCGATCATTGCTGCAATTGCATTAACAATGTCATGAGCATCTCGTCCAGAACAGGCTTCATGCCATAGAATACAAATATTATTAACATTCGTTTTCTTTCTGATTGGTGCAAATGTCAAGTTGAAAGTTATCATTCTACTCAAGAAAAACGATTCTTTGACTTTAGGCATGTCGGGTAACAACATAACTTTTTGTAAATCCATCGAATAGTATCTCACAGAGGAAGTATTTTCTAGGGAGGCATCTTCTTGATACTTTTGTATTGCTTTACTTGCTCTAGCTTTGTGATCCCCGTATGCAGTTTTAACATCCTCTGGAATATTTGCACCTTCATTTACTTTATGTGTCGTAGTAGGTTGCAATTTTGGAAAACAAAAAACCTTGACAATAATAAAACACACTGAAGCGTACTTACATTTCACCATGTTGTTCTTTTAAAGCATTCAAGATCAATTTCGACCTATAAAACTGATTTTTACTCATTTTATAGACAAAAACACGAACAACGTGCAACGATTTTCTCACTTACTAAAGTTTCGCGGGAGTTTTGACGTTTATTTCAACCATTTCATTGCCTTAGTATCTGCATGAACCATTTTAAATCCAAGTAACTACAAGCACTTATTAGGTTTTTAAAATGGTTGATGTTATATACTATGTTCTAATCTTGTAATTTTTGCATTTTGAAAACCTTTACTGTAGATACTAGGTTTCCGACTTTGTGTAACTTCGTTTTTTACAAATTTTTGGGGGTTTTTGCTATCCTAATATGTGGAGAATGGTCTACAAGGTCGAAAAATGCAAAAACACACTTTTTTTTAAATTTGTCAGATACTAGGTTTTGAAATTGGACAGCCGTTTTGGGTTTGTCACATCAAGTTTTATCCAGTTTATCCAGATTTCTAATGCCAACAAATTTACATTTAGAAGCTAGTGTTTGTTTGTTCTCTTCCACAGATTTAACCAAGCTTTAAAAAGAAACAAGAGTCGAGAACAGAAAGATATCTCACCCTTTCAAGTTATTGTCACGTAAAAATCCAATGAATCTGTATAGAGCATTATTAATATTAACATATTCGGACTAAAAAGCCAAAAGTACTACTATTTTTATGTGCAAAACGTACATAAGGAAACACGTTGTCACAATAAAGATACAACATTTTAATTATAACTAAAATATATACTAATATTATAAATCTGAAGAGTTTGTTTGAACTCGCTAATCTCACGAACTACTGGTCCGATTTGAATTGATTTGGTTGATTGATTTCAGTGTCAGATAGCTCATTTATTGAGGAAGGCTATAAGCTATATAACATCATGTTAAGACCAATACAAGCGGAGCACCAATAAAGAGTGTTTCAAAATCGGGGTATTTTCCCTTTTGAGAGTTTCCACTGTGTGCGCTGTGGAAACTGCTAAAGTTTCGCTAAAATAATGTATGACAGAATTGTTCTCTTTAAAAAAAGTCCGCGGCAGCATATCTCTGTATTTTAAGGTTGACTCACTATAACCTTTTTTATGGTAATCAAATTTGTTCTAAAATAAACCATTATTTGTGAAGGTGTTTTTAGATTAGAAGTTATCGCAGTTTTAAAATAACATCGCAGCAAAATAATGATCAGGCGCGTAATATTTATGTACAAGGCGCCGGCCGGCTGGTGCGCGGCGGCACAGAATAAGGAGAATAACAAGAAACATCCAAAAATCATTTCAGGATCTCTAATTTTCAAAATCAATAATTTTATTATTTAATGTAAATAAATACATTTTTATGGCTATTTCTTAATTTCCTGTTGCTTCTTAAATTAAAATAAGTTTTATTTTATTTCTTGAACTATGTTGTTATTTATTGAATTTCAATGTAAATTGTATCTAGTTGTATAAACCAAAAGTAAAGAAGAAAAAAAACACCAGTCATGTAAATCGGTTTGAAACATGCGATGGTCGTTTATTTGTGTTAAAACCATTGCCTCAAGCCCTTCCATATGGCACAATTTGTAAAAAACCTATTAACTGTTACATTTTACTTCTTGATCTTCAAATTTCCCTGTAAGATACCGGTAGTCAGAGTACGCCACTACGGCTGGTTCTATGGCTTATGCTCAATGGATTTCATCCATTATCGGGTTATCAGCTCCGCTTGTGGAAAGTATGTTCGCACTGAAGATAATTCTCCGAACTACTAACCAATGATGAATAATTCTCCATAATTCTAGTCAAGTCAAGGGGTCGTCGTACCCCCTTCCGGGGGCACGGCATGGGCCTCGGGGCTAAGCTCTATACGCGAGCTTGAGCTCCCTACTCCAATAATTCTGGTGACCACTCTCTAAAATTACTCACTAAGCCTTACTCACTAAAGCGTCCGTTTTGTAATTCTTATCCAACGGTACCAATACAAACAGTCCTACTATTCCCAAGGAATATATTTTGGAAGATGGACATAAAAATCTTGGTTCAATCAAATTAGAATTTATAATCGCACATTGTTTACCTATTTTTTTATGAAACTAAGGTAGATGAGACAACTTCCCATATAGACTGGCTTCCAAAATTCATAGATATACAACATGAAAACTGTCTCAATTTTATTGTAAAAGCTGTCCTATCCTTCAAGCTGTTGTTCATTTTTCGCAAATATTGATATGATAGTTATATTTTCCAGAACATCCTACTACGATATGAACTTAATATGACCCACAAGACGCCCGTGTCAATCTCATTTATGATGTAACAATCCGTCCGTTACAAATTGTGTAACAGTAAATCAATAACCACGAAGGCAAATAAGGATATCGCGTGTCACACTTCATCATCAATTTATGTGGTAGTTACTTCTAAAAGACCATCGGTCATTTTTAAATTGTTTATGGATCCGGCTTACGAAATTGGAGCATTTAAGTCGGCTATATTTTATGAGGTTGTACAAAATGAGTAAAAATAACACTTTACATAATTAACACAACTAACAAACGTATATATGATCAAAAAATTGGTTTATGGTACCCAGTTGCATGCGTCAGGGTTTTTTTTTTTTTTATTGCTTAAATGGGTGGACGAGCTCACAGCCCACCTGGTGTTAAGTGGTTACTGGAGCCCATAGACACCTACAACGTAAATGCGCCACCCACCTTGAGATACAAGTTCTAAGGTCTCAAGTATAGTTACAACGGCTGCCCCACCCTTCAAACCGAAACGCATTACTGCTTCACGGCCGAAATAGGCAGGGTGGTGGTACCCACCCGCGCGGACTCACAAGAGGTCCTACCACCAGTAAAATTCGAAAAATGAAACCGTCACTAATACTCGTAGTCATTAGACATAGTTCTTCATTCAAACTTATATCGTCACTTTGCCAATTAATGCATGTCAAAATTTCAATATCAATTCGTCATTCGAATAGATATAAGTTTTACAGCGTAAAAAGTAATTCATTTTTTCTGTCGCATAAGTATCAAGTTTTTACGTTAAATGAAATTGTACTAACATATTCTATTTCCCCGTACTCCAGAGGCCATTATAGTTATTGAATCTCATAAATTCCATTAGCCTGTCAAAACCAGTGCGTCTCCAATATTAATGGAGATCAAATAGGGAAAATAAACCACTTCGGATTTAGTCATCTGATTTAAATCGGGTTAACTTGTGATAACTATGTAGTCGTTATTATTATTATCATTATTAGGGCACTAGTCGGTTATGAATTAAACAAAAAATAGATTCATTTACAAATGAAAATGGATTCATTATCAGTATTTTTCTGTTACAAAAGAGAAAATAATCTTATTCCTCCATTGAATTCTTAGTGCTATATAAGGAGCCAATATTTTTTAGTTAATCAGATAAATGAGTACTCAGTCTCCTTTTTATTGCTGAAACCGATGCTTTCAAAGCATCTCAATCAGCGTAGTATTGTAGTATACAAGCAAATAATTGTATATTCCAAAAGTAGACGTGTATACAAACAGTGATAGAAAGTTAGAAGAAAATTGGGGCAATATCGATTCAATAAATACATGTCGTAGTGCTAAAGATCCCTTAAGGAAAAACGTTGACTGATAATAATAAACAGTGTATGAACGCAAAGATTCAAAGATATCGCCCCAAGTCCTGCACCTATGATGAATCTAGACATGATCATTTATAGTACCTACAACTGAACAAAACAAAGCCTATAGTATAAGTCCTAAGGTCTGACCAGTGACAAAAGACCGCAATGTAATTAAAATTACCTTCACAAAATCTCCTAAAATATTTTCATCTATAAAACTAATTAGCTTAACCACAAGCGTTCCAACCGAATACATTAAATCGATCATTACATCAAATGAGGATCAGATTGCATTAGTTCAATGTAATGGAATGTATTGTGAGACCGCATCCGGGGCATAATTTATATGACAAGGCTCACAGGAGGCCTATTGTAACGAATTGGAACTATGCCATTGGCTATCAGTGGTTACGGCATGTGGGCACACTGTAGCATTGGATATTTTATATTAAGAGAATTGAAAATATTTTCTCTGAGATTAGGAGTAGCCGTGTTCGTCGAAGAGTTCGTCCTGAAACCTAAGCCATGTATTGGCCCGCTAAGTTTTGAGTTTCTTGCGAAACCTTCTTAGTTGGTCACGATTCCGATCTAGTAATAGATGCATACACAAAGCACCATTGAACTGTTAGATCTTCTTAGGATACGCTCGGGCAGCTGTTAACAAATTTCACTCCTCCTGCATGAGCTCGTGCTTGCACACCTTTCCTGGCGCAACTGGAAAGCCTTGTGGCCAAAAGTTATCCCTCACTTCCAAAAAAAAGCGTTGATTTTCTCAAAAAATATTTCGTTTTTTTAATTATTATAAATTTTACATAAATAAATATAAAGTAATAAATTTGTAATTCAATTATTCACAATGAAAAATATGGTTATTTTTTTTAAAACCGATCATTGACCTCATCGAAGCGTGTAAAATGATGAAATTGGAAATTTTATGATCCCAAAGGATATCCTAAGATGCACGGACGGAAATAAAAAATGTTAAACTTAAGTTTTCCTGTATACCAATAAGACTACAAATCTTAAATGGCTGGCTCTTATAGTGTGCTCTAGGGAACCATATCTAGAGCTCCATCTGACGTTTTAGAACGTTAATCTGAACAAAGCAGTCTGAGACCAGTCTCTTAGAGACTGACTGTTTTCATAATAAGATAAAGACTATTTAGATTGTATAACATATTTATGTGTTTATTTTACGATACATTTTCGTACTCTATTGTAGATAGTTGTCTAAAATGTACATAAGCTTAATATACTTAACATAAAATTTCATATTTGTTGAATATATCTCGGAAACATTTGTATTTTACTATCCAAAAATTTCTCCTCTATAGACTTTCGTTACGCTGTAAAAAAAATGTACCTACTCACATAAAATATATGTTTTATAGCCTTAATTTTATTGCTTAGACTTAGAAAAATTCTGAGCGTTCAATGTCTTTTTATCACTTGTTGCAATTTCTACGAAAATTCTAGCAAGGTCCGATTGCAAAGCGATCGGACCATAACTGTCATTGACCACAAAAGCTAAGTTGAGGATATTACCTCTCCTTTTATAGAGGGAACACAAATAAAACTGCATATATGTATATATAAATCATTTATATGCGTCACATGATTAAGTTAGTTAGCAAGTAAACGGTGTGCAACTAATTGTAACTCAAACTTTATTATCAATTTCAATGGACTTGAAGTCGACTGTCAATGCAAAAAATATAGCGTGTAGTGATAATACTCCAAAGATATATATGTACGCTTATTAATCAGGCCATATGTGATAACAATCAGTTCAGTATCGTCATTAAATGGATTAAAAAAAAGTTGGAATAACTTACATTAGTTCTGACCTTTAGCATAGAAAAAGTAATGAATCTAGATATTGTTAATTATTTTCATCATCATATTGTTTTGTTTTTAAACAAGCATAACATATTATTATGAAGGTAGAAAAAAAAGTGATATTTTCATCATTTTGGTATTTGAAAATCTAAATTTTAGTCAAAATTTTTAATAAAAATAAATTGCAAATCATAGAAGTGACAATGTAAATATAAGTTTGCGGCATAAATAATCAGAATTCCATTAATGTAACACGTCCTTTCGTTGTAGAAGTAATTTTTAAATACTTTTCAGGTGATCGAGCTTACGGGCTATTTTGTGTGTTTTATATTAACTTCGTAGACAGATGAGCATACAACCCACCAGATGGTATCGTCAAAAATGCCAGGAGTAAGCCACTGCCCACCCTGCAAAAGTCTAGACATATTATTATCATACCGGCTAGGAGCTCATAGACATCACATCGTAAGCCTGATTAAAAAACATAATTGCTACAATAAAAAACAATTGGAATTATAATACTTATTTATGCAATTTTATGAATATATAACCTTCTATTAAGTACAAATTATCAAACATTTATTGGGATTGTTCAGTGCTATGTGCAGATTATGTTTTTATCAACCAACCTTGAATTTCGTTCTCAAGCTTTTGATTAATATTTAAGGGATCTATTTGTTTCCATAACTTAAGAATTTATATTAAAATATTCTTCTGAATCACTTTTTTTTACGTAAACTATAATTTTGGTTTACACACTAAAAAGTACGTTCCCAATTAACTTAGACAATTCTATCTCTCATCAACCGAATGATCATTGTTCTATACTCTTCGTATATACTGTGTTACTTATAATATTTTGTATACAAGTTTAACAATATTTGCTATGTACACGTGCATTACTATAATTCTCATGATGTATTTGTTATTTTAGCTGTTCTACACACACTCATCACTTTTAATTATTATTCTCATAATCCTCTCGCAGGTCTGCTGGAAGAGATTTCTTAAAGAAATAAGAAGTGCCTTTGTACATAATTATCCTATTACTCTGTACTATGTCCTCTTTTTTGTATGTACATAAATAAATAAATAAATTAAAAATTGACTTGAAATGTTGTCCGTGATTTTCTGCTTCAAAGCAAACCGATTACGAAAGCTACAACTATTTGAGATCATAATGCGAAACGTTCAGTTTTCGTATTATTTGTAACAATTGGATTGGAAATTTACCGAGGTTGGATTTATGTGTAGCCATGTACAGTGGTTTTCATTTTAACTGAATTATTCACCAAGCATTACGAAAATCTCCTCTAAAGTTTCGCAATGTATTTTAATGCTTTTTGAACAGGATAACAAATGAGTATCATAAGCGTTGCAGTTTCAAGTTCATTCGAACAAATTAAAAAAAAATTGATGAATCCTTAAAGTTAATATGTTTAAAAAAATTAAGTGACAGTGAGATGTAAATTAAAAAGCAGTCATTTCTTTAATTTTGATATCCAGAATTTATATGCGGTGTTTAGGTTCATAGAATAGTTACATGCTAAGAGTAATTTCTTTATAGCTTGAAGAGATAACCTTTTCTTGAATTGACGAGTGAACGAGCTCACGGCCCACCTAGCGTTAAGTGTTTATTAAAATCCATAGACACCTTTTGAATGGTATTACCGCTATGAAGACATGTAACTGTCATTATAATGTAAAACGGCTATGTTTAGATTTATAGTAGGGCACAGGATCATCCTCCATTATACTGTCGTTATTTGTATGAAAAACATCAATTTCTTTAAACCATTCAAGCATCAATGGGCTTACATGGTACTATGACGGAAGCTGTCTCTAGAGTACCAACCGGTCATCGTTCTCGTCGAACCCGTCGCTTGTGACGAAGGATTCGGCGAGTAAATTAATCCACCGACACAGCCTACTGAGGTTCTCGCTGAATCTTCTATGTGGGTCGCGATCCCGATCCAGTGGTAGATTCTGCGAAGCACGGCCCTTGCTAGGGTTCGTGTTAGCAACATCGACAGGCTTAAGCCCCGTGAGCTCATCTACTAGTTAAGGTTACGCTGATATGATCTCTCTAGACCATCAGCTGATGTAGGTTAAAAAAAAAGTATCAAAAAGAAGATTGTCAAGTATTATCAGAATCGAACGAATAGCTCAGGAACAAGGACAAGCATATCTACAAATATACAAAAATTAATTTTAAATTATGTAAATTGTATAGCTTGATTGAATATGATAGGTATATACTCGTATATAGAAAGTTAATATTGTGTCTAATGGCTGGTGTGTTAGGAATACGAATGAAAAACAAATTCATCACCAGCCAAGTTCAACAATTATTTTTATGAAATCTAATTGAAATTATTCTAAATACATGTAATCAGTATGGACAAGTCGGACACGCCTAGTGTGAAACGTTGTACTGTATAATGCATAATTTTGAATTAAAATGCACAACGTCGTTCGTTATATCCTTAACTAACGTTGAACAGAAAAAAACACAACAGAAGCACTCGAAAATAGAACCTTGATTTTTTCTTTCTTATATGCTTTATTTTAATTTTAAAAAATCAGTTACCTAGTCTTACTTAATTAAAGAATCAATTCTCTATATAAAAAAAAAAGTTATTTTTACTGCTTATTTTTTTTTTATTGCTTAAGTGGGTGGACGAGGTCACAGCCCACCTGATGTTAAGTGGTTACTGGAGCCCATAGACATCTACAACGTAAAGGCGCCACCCACCTTGAGATATGTTCTAAGGTCTCAGTATAGTTACAACGGCTGCCCCACCCTTCAAACCAAAACGCATTACTGCTTCACGGCAGAAATAGGCAAGGCGGTGGTACCTACCCGTGCGGAGTCACAAGAGGTCCTACCACCAGTAATTACGCAAATTGTAATTTTGCGGGTTTGATTTTTATTACACGATGTTATATTCCTTCACCGTAGAAGTCAATCGTGAACATTTGTTAAGTACGTATTTCATTAGAAAAATTGGTACCCGCCTGCGGGATTCCAACATCGGTGCATCGCTAGATACGAATGCACCAAAATACGTGCGTGCAAAATAGTCTTTTTTAAGTAACAATCAGTACGTAAATACAAAGTGTAATTCTGCCTTCGCAAGGACAAAATTAATTGCTGGCACCTTTTGCGATTTTTACGACAACAAATGTACTTATTATTTCGAATGTTTTTCATTAAAATTTCAAATTTAGAAGTTTTTTTTTTCAATTGTGTCCATAATCACACTAGACGTAAAACTGAAGTTTCCTGAAGTAAGAAGTCAAGTAACCAATAGGTGAACAATGACTGAATTTCTAATTGCAAAATACGAAAGTTTCACGGCAGAAACATGTGCGATGCTACACTAGTACAAGGCTTAGCGAGATTTTTCTTTTACGGTCTTTCTTCCGTGACTTGAAAGTCAAAAGTTTTCAATTGCGAATTCTACGAGCAAGATAAGTGAATGTATTCCGTCTTACCTAATAAAGTTATTTTCAGATGAAATTCTCTTAATTAGAAATATGTATAGTATGTAGGTCTATACTATCTACTGTGCCGAAATTGCTTTCATACATGTAGGTACACGTTATTTTGCCTTTTCCGTTCATTTCCACTATGATAATTTTTGATTAATTATTACTTTTTTAATTATTTTTTTAATAACATATTTTAATATCCCAAAAATGATCGCATTGATAAATAAATGTAAATATTAAGATATATCTATAAAACATTCAAATCAATTACGGCTTGAAATATTAAAAATTAAATTTTAGTACACATTTATTTTAGAATTCCTAAACATCAGGTTTCTAATGAACATGAATCAAAAAGGATTAACGTCCGCCCGTATTCAAATAGGGTTAGTCAGCGTTCTGAAATCTGTTTGAGCATGTTTCCGTCCAATTCGCTTCACTTAAACAATTATACAATCCGGTTGTCTGGTCTGGTGCCAAACAGCGCACTATAATATTAAGCAAATTATCCACTACAAGTAACATATTTAAAGGCACCAAACATTGACCGTGACCTCGCTGATGGTCTCATGAAAATTCAAGAAGAAATTTTGTTATCATAAAATTCATGAAAAGTGAAATAAGCAAAAGTTCTCATACACCTCGGCAGAGGAGGTATTATAATATCGACGGGCTTGTTGACTTCATGAATATATCCATATTGAACGTCATAGCTAATCAAAATGTACTACTACCTCAAAATTTTCAACATCGAACATCATTTAGGAACTATGCGCTTTCTCTAGAAAAAATACACTTTATTTATTCACACATCAACCTGTTCTAGTCTATAAAAGCGATATCGGTGCAATCTAATTATTCATTTCTCTAAAGTGCATAGCATTGCGTTGTTTCCATCAAATGCGAGTGAACGGATATCTAAATGATAGTGTAGGTGCTGTGTATTTTACTTGAGTAATAGGCTCCCGAAGCAATGAATAATTTTATTGGTGTTCGAAATTTCTTTGATGACTTATGATGTAAAGGTAAACAAACAGACCTTCGAACTATAATTGCATCAACAATGCCAGCATTATCGATGTTTTGGAGCTCCGGAACTGTTTCTTTGAGCAGAGTGATTTACAGGAAACTATTCGCATTGTGAAAAGCTTTTTTCGTGCCAAGGAAAATGTCGGGGTCGTGGGTGGAGAGGCTAACAGTGTTCATTAGACGAAGCTATGGGGACGACACATTCGCCAACTAAAATGACTCTGATAAACAATTCACAGGTAACCGAACGACTGTACAACCTAATCTAAGGATGAAGCCAACAACTATATTCTATTCAGTTCTCGCAGGTTTACAAACTCATCATGCATCGCTGCCAATCTATTTCGAAGCTTACGCTGTTGTGTCTAGATTCGAAACTCCTAAATTAGTATTGTTTCGTGATATCGTATAGGCCTTTGTGTGTGATCAGGGTAAAGAGAAGGTGTATTGTGGAGATTGTACAGTCGCCGATGTGGGATTGCCGGTGCATAATCGAACAGAAGCCCACCGTTTTAACGTAGGTAACAGTATCTCCTGTGGCTTCAGTGAACGCCCGTCTCAGTCGGGCTCGACGAGTCTGCGACAGGGTTTGCGGACAGAGGAGCAGCCCCTGCAGGTTAAAAACAGAAATCAAATCAAATTTCTATCATTTGATTTGATTGAAAGGGAAGACCTGTCTCAAGACCCCTACACAGCACTTACACACCAAATCCAATTTTGCGTATTGAGGAAAATTTGACAAACCATCATTCAATAGTCCGGTATATGGTTCGGGTGAATGTCTGTGTTTATATTGTTATATGTTATCATGAATAGCTTATTTGTGTGTTATATAAAATTTACAATGCTGCATTTGTAATAACATCGACCATACAAAATTATCTAAACGAAAACTAAATCATCAGCTTTTCTAAATAACACTTTTTCTATGCACAATTAACAAATAAACATTAATTTACATTATACACATATTTAACAAGAATACGATCAATAATTCAAAGCTTTATATTAGTTTAACAAAATCGTCAAACACATCTACTGTAATATTGTGCGTGCTTAAAAGCTATTTACACACATAGCTAAAACACGTGTCTACTTCAACATAAATTCATCCTTGTTGTCGTTTCATTAAAATTAAATGAAGCAAAAAAGTTTTTCGTTTATTTCTCTTTCGTTGAAAATTATCACGTACGGAGTACTTTTTTTTATGGGCAAACGGACTTTATTTGCGTATAGCGCCATCTGTTGAATAAAAAACGTACCTGTTTGAATGGTCGCATTCCTCCGTTGATCCGTAGAGAGTCAGCGGCGATGCCGGCAATTCCGTCGCCTGGTTCCCTTAGTTGTCGCAACGAGGCGCTAGGGTGGTGGTGGCTGTGGTGAGGACAGTGTGCCGCGCATGCGCTAGACTCCGGCTGCGAACTCTGTCGGATGATTCTCGCACTAGTTGTTGGTAGCAACAGCGCCGGGGGCTGTATAACAGGGCACGTACTGACCGCGTGGAGCGAACTACAGCCACACGGGTAGTGTAGTGCGGATCGTACACTCTCTCGGGACACAGATCGCGCTAGTTGTAACGCTGAAACCGGCGCCGTTGATTGTCTTCGTTCACAAACGCGACATCTAGAATGCGAGTGTGGAACTAATGTGCAGGCGGTCACTGAACCTCTGTGGGAGCAGCCGGCCATTGGCGATACTAAAGTCTGGGGTCTGTCTGCGTGCGGAACAGTATCGCGGCATTGCAATTCTATGTCTGGGACGCTTCTCGCTGTACCTTCTTCCATTCGTATGGACGTACCACTCTCTTCGCTGCCCGGCCCTCCTGACAGTTGAGGTCTTAAATGCGTTGTGCAGTCTTGTCTTTGTAGAACTGGTTTAACTGTTCTGTTTTCTGACGGAACTATGACGGTAACGGCGGGTCCGGCGACCAGAAGACTGGCCGTTTCATCGCTGCTCCCATATCCAGAATTCGTGATCGCTTCGGTGCTATCTATCGTTGGAGCCGACATGATGTTAAATCTGAAACAAAATAGTTTACATTTTGTTTAAAATAATCAGGGTCAGTACAGACTAAATAATCATTTTAGAAACTCTATATCTGTTTATTTCCTCACAGAAATATTGCTTTACTTAGGATTTAGGTTTTAAGATCAGTGCAATATGCACTAAATGCTAAAATCCTTATTACATGAAAATCTATTTTTATTACTGCATAGATTAGTGAGCAAACTCATCGTCAACCTGGTCTTAAGTGGTGACCGTTGTTCATAAACGCTGTAATTGAATACTGGCACCCTACTTGAGACATGAGGATTAAGTTTCTAAAGTGTAGTATAGCGTCTATATTACCTTTCAAACCCGAACTCATGACTGTTTTTCGACAGATGTAAGCAGGATTGGGATATTTACTCTTTTTTGGGCAGGTGCCGATCCTCTCACGAGGTACACGCACCTAGGGGGCGCGTGGTATATATGAGACTTGACAGGCTGCAGAAGTTGGAAACAGACCGCGGGCTTACGGTGTTTTAGGGCTCTACCCACAAAACGACTCCCCTTGCCCTGTCTCACCCAACGTCACTCAACTCAAACTCCTCCACTCAAACCCGGTCATAACCCGGACACAATAGAGAGTTCCCGCGGTCTACACTAAATGGTATCCATACAGGCTCATAATACGCCCCACCACTAATAAATGCCGATTGGTAATAGCAGTATGTTGAGTATAATACTCAGAGAAAGGTCTCGTCTTACGACACCCACGGAAAGACTTTGAGTGCTACTAGGTAGATATATAGAGCAACACAGTCAGATATATGATGAGTACCGCTTTGAAGGGTGAGAAGGACGGACTCTAATTTAAATATCCGCAATGTTAATATTTATGTTAATATTCGCTAGCTGTCATAGAACACAAGATATTTGATAGATTCCTGAATGTCGCTAACGACACTGTCAAATTAAAATATTAATTATGTTTCGATATTATTACAAGTTCCGAACAATTATATTAAGACCGTCGGTCTACCGAACAATTATTTAACCCGCTCGAGTGAAGATTCGTTTGCTTTATTTCCTCCAAAGTTCATAAATTATCAAACGTACATAGTTTTACCAAATATTACATAGCATGTAGCATTTAGCATGTAACCATTTTACAATTTTTTTACAATGTATCATTTTAAGGGTTTTTTGTTACTTATGATTTTGTTTTTGTATTTTACGTTGCTGTATTTCATTATTAATGCGGATGTCATACATATTTATATACCCAAATGCTCAACATATAGAATTAAAATGAGATGGGGTGGTATTTTTATCCCATTTTTATTAATTTGATAGTCATTAGAGACCCGAGTAGTAGTCAAGTAAGTAGCCCGAGTAAGTAGTCAAGGTTTTTCATCAATATTACATTGTCCCAATACATATTATATACCAAAGAATGTAACTTAGTGAACGTAACAATCATGAAGATTATTGAACAATATAACAGAATTATGTAAAAGGTCAAATACCTTTTCTAAAATTCATATGATACAAAATATTTCTGTCGTATCTGCAGGTACTATAATAAGATAGAATCTTAACGCGTCTTCCTCGTGGTCTGGAGGACTTATAATACATTATGGCTCAAGGGGTAAGTAAATTTATTATTCTTACCGTAATGTTGGTATCGGTAAAGGTGTATAAGGATTAGAATAGAAAACCGTTTATTTAGTTAACCGATATCAAGGGAGAAATTTCGGAGGTAAAAATGAAGTAAAGTAACACAACAAACAATTCACTTTTCCTTTTTAATCCATAAATTACTAGCATCAAGGCCTAAAGGATAAGCCAGTCAGTGGGCCACTTTTATAGCAAATACGTACTTAATACGTGTTCACGAACGATTTCCACATTGAAAGCACACGTGAGTATTGTGTAATAAAATAAAAATAAAAAAATACTATCAGTAATAATAATTTACAATTAATGCTTTTTAATAAATGAATGTATTCATAAATCAGTGAATCAATAAAGGAATAATATAAAATAATATCCTATAATAAAATCAACTAGGTTTGAAAAACACTGTATGAGCTGTTTCGGTTAAAACCGGACTTATACCTCAATTTGATAGCCTTAACTTAATTGTGTAATTTTGAACCCCTTTTTGATGTACACATACAAGTAGGTAAATTTTTCATAATTATACATTTATGCATCTCACTGCGATAAGAAGGACTAAAATTTATTTTGGTTTGGAAGATACACACATGAGAATGTTTTATCAGATGGCGAGTGACTACCGATGCCCGTGAATATCAATAATATTAGGGGTATAGCTGAGCTGTTTTCTACCACTAGTACTGTGTAAACAGATTGTTTTGAGAGATGATTTGGTCTTGAGCATTTTCTGGCAGTCTCTCGAGTCAGTTCTGAATCATCTGAGGGTCGGACATAGGCTGTTGAGTAACAAGGCCTTTAGTCGGTTCAACTCCATCATACTCACCCACCGCCCCCAACATGTAGGTGGAAATCCGGCGACTACTTCCATAACCTAATTTATCCAATCATATGGAACCGCAAAAAGTTTCGTTTTGATTAACATTAAATAAGGACCTACTTATAAATTTTTTGTTATATAAATCTCGATATTATTTGATAAATTTATTAATAATGAAAAAGACCATCAAAAAATTAAACAATTAAATATATGCATTTTAAGAACATATTCAAGTATCTTCGAAAGATTAAAAATTGTCTTTAAGTATGTTTATATAGATCTCAGAAATATTAAACATGCTTAGATGACAAACATACAATATTTTTCTCGTTCAAAAAGTAATCTTCTTGAGATAATCTTCAATCGCAGTCAGGAGTATGTTGCGAGAAAAAGGTTGAATTTTTCATTTTTCCTTTCAGTAAGAATAATGCTCACGAGATTAAAGCCTTCACGTGCGCCTTGGAGAATGCATCACCATAAACCACGGTGCCATATAAACTTTAGTTGTGTACCAAGAAAATATAGTTTTATATCTAAGTTGTCTTTTCTATAAAGATAAATATCTGAATATAGCATCTGAGCTGTATAAACTTAAGAACTGTTTCAATAAATGTCCAAAGAGAATCATCAGAAATACGTCAAAAGCCAAAGCTGTCTTAGAGCTGTGTTTCTTGATTCTTCTGATTTCGATTGGACTTACGTTCAAACAACTTATGACAGATGATCGAACAAACAGCCGGTTTGGCCTAGATGCGAAAATTGAAAGATTATTATTTGCTTTCTAAATTGAACAAGGAGAAAGATACATCATACCGGATGGCAAGAGCTGTGACAAGTACAAACTCATTAAAATATGTGGACTATCGATGTCACTAACTTGTAAAAACAATAAAATTTTTGATTACTTTTCAAGGAAAAATTACATATGCCATGCTATGGCAAGTACACGTCTGAAGAGAAAGGAACATATGGTCAACCTGGTGGCTAAATAGAGACATCCAAGCAAATCTTGGAGCCTTGAATATTGGGACGACTACTCACGGTTTGGTGAACCTATAATCCATCTACTATTAGGTGGTTACTACTATCATGTTTTTGATCGCAAGTGTAAAGATTCAATCTTTACACTTGCAATCCTTAATATCGATAACCTTAAACCGGAATATTCAAGGTCAAAAAGCCACTGCCAGCCCTACGATTTTATTCAAGTAATTTATGTACCTACAATGTGTTCACGAACGCGATTTATAAGTACAACAAGTACAACATCGTGCAATAAAACCCACCAAACGTATACCATAAACAAAATCTCGCTGTTCTTGGTACTTTCCGAAGACTCATTTACTCATCCGTAATTAATTGTTTAATTCATTTCGACGACCTGAGCCCGAAGTTCGTCGTGATTGTGTTATTTGAAGTAATTGAGTTCAAAGAGGCATAAAACAAGCGCACATCTCATTAAACACGATTTCAATTAAATATTTGCGAGGTTTTTCTACTGGGTTGGTTTAATTGAAAGTTAAATGGATGGTATGATTTTTTGCGATAAATCAGTATACTAATTCAATGCCTACCTATTATTAAGCGGTTACCGGAGCATATAGACATCACTCTCTTTGAATTTTTTTTTTGTCAGGAGGAAATCGCCGAACTTCCGCCCTTCACTGGGGATGGAGGGCGGGGCATGTCGGAGTCGAACTGGCTAAAACCTCTTGTCGCTCAACAACCAGCATCCAAACCTCGCATGAGACAGAGCTCATGAAAAGGTAAAGGGGGAAAGTGAAGCGCTTAGTGCGGAGCACATCTCTCCCATCACCCTCCCCCTCGGGACGCCGGACTGGCAGTCGTCGGCGCCACGACCACCAGCCCTCTCGGTCGACAGGCTGTCCAAAGCCCACCTAAGTGGCGCCGGTTAGAATGGTCACTTTGAATTAGTCTCGTTTTCCCTGGATTTTTTCATATTATCCTCGGGAATGATTTCCCAATCAAAGTTAGTTTTTATGTCCTTTCCCGTACCCCTGACAATATGCATAATCGGTTCAGAAATTAAGTCGTGAAGGCATAATAATCAAACAAACTCACATTCACATTTTAAATATTACTAGAGGTCCTGCAGTAGTCGAAATTCGACTATAATTAATTGGAATTGTACGTTTGTACACTATTATGATTGTATTTTATACTTCTATAATCACAAATTTCACCAAGACTACAATATAAAAAATAATAACAAAGACAAACCATATTCTATTCTCAATTTGACAACAGACGTCAAGAACAAAAGTTTGACAATAAATGCTATGCATGCGTGTGTGCGTCAAATACATGGTATGTAGTGTGTGTAATGTTTTCTTTATTGATTTAATGTATCTTTTATGCATTATTTTAAAAAAATATTAGCATTGTGCACTTCTTCTCTATATTCTCTATAAGTGTGGAAAATTTCATACTCCTCCGTCCGCGCAATTTTCTTAAAAAGGGATACAAAGTTTTTGCTTCACGTATTAATATATAGATAGTACTTATGACAGCTGCTGTCCCGCCCTTCAAAACAGAGTGCGTGAATCCCTTTACAGGTAAAATTAGAAGGGGTGGCTTGTACCAAGCCATGCGAAATTTTATTTCTTCTTGTTCGTGAATATCGTTCTTGAGCGTGTGCTAGGTATGAATTTCCTTAGAAATATATTGGACCTCGGTCTGTCGGATTGAAACTTCGGCATAGTTGTTCGACACGAGTACACTTACCCTATATTAAGTGTATGATCCTTCAAGCCACAACGGCTTCAATAAGACACATCAAACGACATATATGGTATTCCAATATCAAATAAAATAAATATGTTCCAAAAAGGTCAGGCGTGCAATAAATTACATAAGAGAAATAAATAAAAAGTATAAGTTATGTGTTTCCATGATAACATATCGTCCTGGACTATATAAATAATTTACGGTTTAGTAAACTAAACACTATATTATTTAGTAAGCTGAATATTTTAATTATAATAAAATATTAATGTAGTCGTAGCGTTATTAATTAATGTAATTATTTATTTAAATTATCAACTTATTAACGTAATCTACGAGTTTGGTATAATCTGTTAAATAATAAAAGATACATTCAGAATAAGATTAGTTTTGCTCACTCGCTATTTAATTATTTTTTTTAATTCTTGACATAAATATAAGCCTTTTACTCTCTGAATCTTGTACTGAATCATAACGAAGAAGGTGTTTCTTTGTTCGGAACGAATACATTAAGACTAATATGACGAATAACAATTTTTTAGGGCGTTTCATGTCATAATTTTCTTTTTCATTGTTAATATAATTACAGGCCTTTTACCGACTTTTACTGACCTAAGCTGACGTGTTTCCGGTGTTCGTTTTATAGAGCACTAAGATTGCCCACTGAGTTTCTCGTCGTATCTTCTCAGTACGTCGCGTTTCCGACCCGGTGGTAGATTCTGCAAAGCATAGCTCTTGCTAAGGTTCGTGTTAGCAACGTCGTCAGGTTTGAGCTCCGTGAGTTCACCTACTAGTTAAGGTTACGCTGAAATAGCCTCAAAGCTATCAGCAAAGGTAGAGGAAAAAAAAGATAAAATTAAGCTTTTAGAAGACGATAAATCTAATAAAAAGATAACTATCACTTGATATTTATGCCGAGACGTTTCTTTAAGTTACGTATTGAATTTTAGCAGGGGCTAAGCGATAAAAAAAAATTGCGCAATTGTTTTAATTTGTCACATATTAGATCTTATTTATTTAAAATGAGATCGGAAAACCGAGTCCACAAATGTGTTAGGCGGCATAAAATCTATCATAAGTACCAATAACCGTTTTACTACGCCACCATAAAAAGAATTATTATGATTCATAAAAGAGCACTATGAAAATAAAGTCCAGTTTATGGGCAGTGCTTTGACGTGTGTTACACGATATAATTAATACCAGTGGTCCCTCTGTAGTCGAAATTCGACTTTAATTAATTGAAATTATACGTTTGGATATTATTACGGTTCTATTGTCAAAGACTATTATACTTCTATAATCACAGATTTCGCCAAGACTAAACTATAGACAAATAATATTAAAGACAAACAATTGCCGCCGGGTACCGTCCCATCGTGTTGTTGGATGAGGTGGGCAAACTGCTGGAACGCATTCTGGCAGCCCGCATCATCCAGCATCTGATCGGGGTGGGACCCGATCTGTCGGCGGAGCAGTATGGCTTCCGAGAGGGCCGCTCAACGGTGGACGCGATCCTTCGCGTGCGGGCCCTCTCGGAGGAGGCCGTCTGTGGGGATGGGGTGGCCTTGGCGGTGTCGCTCGACATCGCCAATGCGTTTAACACCCTGCCCTGGTCCGTGATAGGGGGGGCGCTGGAAAGACACGGAGTGCCCCTCTACCTTCGCCGGCTGGTCGGCTCCTACTTGGAGGACAGATCGGTCACGTGTACCGGACACGGTGGGGTCGTACATCGGTTCCCGGTCGTACGCGGTGTTCCACAGGGGTCGGTACTCGGCCCTCTTTTGTGGAATATCGGGTATGACTGGGTGCTGAGGGGTGCCCTCCTCCCGGGCCTAAGCGTAATATGTTACGCAGACGACACGCTGGTCGTGGCCCGGGGAGGGAGCTTTGCTGAGTCTGCTCGTCTTGCCACCGCTGGGGTAGCGCATGTCGTCGGCAAAATCAGGAGATTGGGCCTCGACGTGGCGCTCAGTAAATCCGAGGCCATGTGGTTCCACAGGCCCCGGAGAGTGCCACATGTCGATGCCCATATCGTGGTTGGAGGCGTCCGGATCGGGGTCGGGGTGCAGTTAAAGTACCTCGGCCTCATTCTGGACAGTCGTTGGACCTTCCGTGCTCACTTTCAGCACCTGGTCCCTCGTTTGTTGGGGGTGGCCGGCGCGTTAAGCCGGCTTCTTCCCAACATCGGGGGGCCTGACCAGGTGACGCGCCGTCTCTATACGGGGGTGGTGCGGTCAATGGCCCTATACGGAGCACCCGTGTGGGGCCAGTCCCTGGCCGTGGGGGTAGCGAAGTTGCTGCAACGGCCGCAACGCACCATCGCGGTCAGGGTCATCCGTGGTTATCGCACCATCTCTTTTGAGGCGGCGTGTGTACTGGCTGGGACGCCGCCTTGGGTCCTGGAGGCGGAGGCGCTCGCCGCTGACTATCAGTGGCGGGCTAACCTTCGTGCCCGGGGCGTGGCGCGTCCCAGCCCCAGTGTGGTCAGAGCGCGGAGGGCCCAATCTCGGCGGTCCGTGCTGAAGTCATGGTCCAGGCGGCTGGCCGATCCTTCGGCTGGTCGTAGGACCGTCGAGGCGATTCGCCCGATTCTTGTGGATTGGGTGAATCGTGACAGAGGACGCCTCACTTTCCGGCTCACGCAGGTGCTCACTGGGCATGGTTGCTTCGGTGAGTTCCTGCACCGGATCGGAGCCGAGCCGACGGCAGAGTGTTACCATTGTGGTTGCGACTTGGACACGGCGGAGCACACGCTCGTTGCCTGCCCCGCATGGGAGGGGTGGCGCCGTGTCCTTGTCGCAAAAATAGGAAACGACTTGTCGTTGCCGAGTGTTGTGGCATCGATGCTCGGCAACGACGAGTCGTGGAAGGCGATGCTCGACTTCTGCGAGTGCACCATCTCGCAGAAGGAGGCGGCGGGGCGCGTGAGAGACGCACAAGCCCGCCGCTGTCGAGCGGGGGCCAGGGAGGCGGATCCCGCCCTAGCCCTGGCCCTCTAAGTGTTTCGGGTCCCCCTCATATGTCGGTCTGGGGCCCGGCGAAGGGGGCCTAAGAAGACGACGTGCAAGCTGCTCTGCACGCGTTTTACGCAAGAGCATCCGGGTGATGGAAGGCCGGCTATCCTCGACCCACGCTGGTTCTGACCCAGCGGGGTATTTCGTAGGATAACCAATTCAAACCGGCGCCATCTAGGCGGGCTTCGGACAGCCTGCCGACCGAGAGGGCTGGTGGTCGTGGCGCCGACGATCGCTGGCTCGGCGTCCCGAGGGGGAGGGTGATGGGAGAGATGTGCTCCGCACTAAACGCTTCACTCTCCTCCCCTTGCCTTTTCATGAGTTCTGTCTCATGCGAGGGTTGGACGTTGGTTGTTGAGCGACAGGAGGTTTTAGTCGATTCGACTCCGACATGCCCCACCCTCCATCCCCAGTGGAGGGTGGGAGTCCGGCGATTTCCTCCTGACAAAAAAAAAAAAAAAAAAAAAAAACTATTCTCACTTTGACCACAGACTTTCAACAATAACAACAGTTTGACAATAAAAACAGAGTATATCTGTGTATGTATATGTGTTATGTCAAATACACGATAGTGTGCGTAGTGTTTTCTTTATTGATTTCATGATTTTTGTAGGCATAATTAAAAAAAAAATTTGTATTCTGCACTCCTTATCTATATTCTCTATAAGCGTGAGAAATTTCATAATCCTCCGTCCGGGCTATTTTCGTAAAAAGAGATACAAAGTTTTTGCTTCACGTATTAATAAATAGATATTATACGGGCGGTATTGATTTAATATTGTAAAAATGCAATAGCTAACCAATTTGAAATCCAGTAGGCTTTTGTCTAATCTCTTTAACAATCATAATTTGTAATAAATTAACCTTAAAAAATAAATTCAACTTTCTATTTTCTTCGAAGGCAGACGTCGTCGTTAGAAGTAGTCGTGGCCTAAAGGTTAAGACGTCCTGTGCATTCGTGTTGAGCGATGCACCGGTGTTCGATTCTCAGGCGGTTACCAATTTTTCTAATGAAATACGTACTCAATAAATGTTCACGATTGACTTCCACGGTGAAGGAATACCATCGGGTAATAAAAGTCAAACCCGCAGAATTATAATTTGCGTAATTACTGGTTGTAGGACCTCTTGTGAGTCCGCGTGGGTAGGTACCACCACGCTGCCTATTTCTGCCGTGAAGCAGTAATGCGTTTCGGTTGGAAGGGTGGGGCAGCCGTTGTAACTATACTTGAGACCTTAGAACTTATATCGCAAGGTGGGTGGCGCATTTACTTTGTAGATGTCTATGGGCTCCAGTAACCACTTAATACCAGGTGGGCTGTGAGCCCATCCACCCATCTAAGCAATAAAAAAAAACGTGCATACGTGTTAGACCTCTCATATAGCGCAACTGTCCAAAGACGTCAACTTTATATATTAAACTATTTTGATCAGCTAAGTTTATGGTTTTCCGTTTTCTTTTTTCTGTTTCTGGGTATTCCAACAAAAAAATGAAAGAACTTTTACTTTATGCTGCAATATTTAAAAAAAAATGACTTAATCGGGAGCAAATTTGTGGAGTCCTTTATGTGTAGTAATAGCTTGGAATTATTCAACTTAATTGAAAAGAGAAAAGACAGCCTAGACACGTGTTCGCTTTTTTCATTACAATGCTCAAGAATTTCGAGAACTTGAATTAAGTGTCCTATTGTTATTACTAAACGAAAACGTGCTTTACGATTTCTACATACGATTCTATTTGCCTTGAAACCGTTTGAAAGAGGTGTTAAAAGTTAGAATTCAGAGAGGTAGTTCATACAGTCGCACAGTAGTCTTTAGATAACTGCTAGAACATTCCTTTTCTTGAGCTCATGACACTAATGCACTCTCGAGATTACTATGAGATTCAAACGGGACTGTAGTCAGAAACTACTTCACTTAGAGCTTTTATATGTATGTATTTTCAACGAAGAAAATTTTAAATAGACATACAAAATATATCTATTTATCAGAATTAATTCTGTGTTGACGAGTATTACAATAAGTGGTATTTTCGCTAATAACGATTTATTTTTTTGGAACGAAGTTCCTTATGGGACGATGCGAAGGAGTACCCTAACCGGGAAAAAACGTCCGTAACGTAAGATTTTTATTAGTAATGCGCACAGTGTATGGCTTAATTTTGTAATAATGTACAAAAAATAACATATTTTTTGAACATTCATTGACCACGATCTCAGAGCGTTCATTTGCGCAATACCCTAATTCTTATGCAAACAACCGTGAATGAAGTGTACCACAATAAGTTCGCAAGTTACCGAATGACCGTGGGTTGTTGCGAAACCTCCAGTTTTATTTTCTTTATACCTTGAATAGAACTTAAAATTAATATTTTTATAATAAAGAACTTCGTTCCTATCCGGTGTCCCACGACACATTTTTTACTGGTGGTAGGACGTCTTGTGAGTCCGCACGGGCAGGTACCACCACCCTGCCTATTTCTGCCGTTAAGCAGTAATGTGTTTCGGTCTGAAGGGCGGGGCAGCCGTTATGCTGTAAAAATTGAGACTTCGAACTCATGTCTCAAGTTGGGTGGCGGCATTTACGTTGTAGATGTCTATGGGCTCCGGTAACCACTTAACACCAGGTGGGCCGTGAGCTCGTACCCATCGAAGCTATAATAAAAAATATTTCCGAAAACATTTAAATAGTTTTTAAACAAATTTATATTGAGACTATTAATACAATTATATATAATATTAATCAGGTAATATGAAATGAGAACTATATTTGAATACGTATGTATGGCTACGTACGAATTAATAAAGATAAAATGTGAATATTTCACGTATTTATATTATAGTTTTATTTCGAAGGCATTTAGATAAAATAGTGAATAGCTCGGGATGTAACATAGGCTTCTTTTTGGACATTTGAAAAGCTGACATAATGGTTTAAATTATTTTTAATTTGAATTATAAAAGCTGTGTTAAACCTAGCGCATCCGATTCATCCAAATATAATAGTGAGATTCGAGGCGGCAAAATGAGTGTTAGGCGTCCCATTTTTTTCCCCACAGTAATTGATTTAAGCAGCCCTCTAGATTTTATCGATCCTGTCGATGACACGTATAGTCACTTAGTATCGTCGATTTATCTATTCTATTAAGTTCATATTCAAAGAATCCAATCTTAAGTATAAAATCTCTCTGAATTAAGGTGAAGTTTATTCTGAGATCATTCGTATTCATCGAGCTTATAGTATGATGGAGACCCCGCTTTCATCTTTTAAAAGCTCTTTTCACGTTAAATGAAAGAAATCTAATTTCTCAACCCTTTGATTCATCAGAATTCTTAGTAATGAAATTGGAAATAGCTAATTACAAAAATGCGTAGTGTTATTAAGTTATTAATTTGGATGAGTGTTAGTTTTAGAAGTGTATTATTTTTAATATTTATGCATGGTTGCATTTTTATTATCATCATAAGCAAACCAGCACTTTAAATGCTTTATGATTAATGGTTACCATTTTATTTATATAGTCGTCGTGGCCTAAAGGATAAGACGTCCGATGCATACGTATCGAGCGATGCACCGGTGTTCGAATCCCGCAGGCGGGTACCAATTTTTCTAATGAAATACGTAGTTAACATATATGTTCACGATTGACTTCCACGGTGAAGGAATAATATCGTGCAATAAAAATCAAACCCGCAAAATTATAATTTGCGTAATTACTGGTGGTAGGACCTCTTGTGAGTCCGCACGGGTAGGTACCACCGCCCCGCCTATTCCTGCAGTGAAGCAGTAATGTGCTTCGGTTTGAAGGGTGGGTCAGCCCTTGTAACTATACTTGAGACCTTCGAACTTATATCTCGAGGTGGGTGGCGCATTCACGTTATAGATGTCTATGGCCTCCATAGCCACTTAATATCAGGTGGGCTGTGAGCTCGTCCACCCATCTAAGCAATAAAAAAAAGTCAGATATGCTCAAATTGATGTATCAGTACAGTCAAGGCGCTGCTTATAGCTTAGAACCTCTTTCAAATCTCGTTTGAAGAGAGTTATATCAGAGAACTCAGGGAACACTGAGTAATGGGAATTCATTCTAGAGCCGGATTAATAATTTCTTGAAACGCGTTGAGCATTACGACAGTCATCATCATTCTTTCCTATTACCCTCTACTGGGGTGTAGGGGTCGAATCAAATCCTTCCATTTACATCGGTCTTGGGCAGTTTGTTCTAGCTCCTCCCACGTCATACCCAAGACACCTAGCTCCTCCTCCATCGAGCGACGCCAAGTTGCTGGTGGTAGGACCTCTTGTGAGTTCGGACGGGTAGGTACCACCACCCTGCCTATTTCTGCCGTGAAGCAGAAATGCGTTTCGGTTTGAAGGGTGGGGCAGTCGTTGTAACTATACTGAGATCTTAGAACTTATATCTCAAGGTGGGTGGCGCATTTACGTTGTAGATGTCTATGGGCTCCAGTAACCACTTAACACCAGGTGGGCTGTGAGCTCGTCTACACATCTAAGCAATCAAAAAAAAATAAAAAATACATATGAAAATTTTATACTTATTCATTCGCTAAGAAATTAATTTCACGTTTAAGACATATAATTAAATTGTCTACCAGATGTCCAAAGTTGTAATTTCATCACTGTCTGTGTGCCTTCTTTGTTGTGAGTCGTGAATATTTCACAGGCAACTTTTATTATATCCTTAAACTACAGAGTGCAGACATAAAGTGGGAACTACATATTAGATAAAGAGAAAATACGACTAACACAAGCTTACTTTGATTCGTCGAACCTATATACATATATGTATATAGATAATAGAGCCTTAGATAAACACATATTGCCCGAATGGATAACAATGCAACAGTTCCATTAGGACTGCCATTGTTGGGATCTAGTGGATCATCAGCGTACGTCTGGGTGAGACAGATATTGTTGATGTCTGATCTTACAAAATTAATGGCATATGAAGCTAATAGACTCAAAACCAGTTATGTTCAGATATTAGTTCAATACTGACCTAGAACTGGCTTGCAAAACTAATAACACTTTAAAAAAGCTGCCATGGAGTACTTTACTTTACTAAACTAACAGCAACAGGAAATTGTAAATGTAATTAAATTAGTTGACAATTTTATTGAAAAACTAGCCGTACTCGCCCGCTTCGCTGGGCATTTAAAATTAACATTATTAATGATTGTCATTATTATTAGGGAGTACAACACTCATACAAATATTGGCCTATCCATTAAGTACATGTATTATCTACATGGATACCGAATTTCAAGTCAATCGGATGCATGGTTCAGTAGCTATAACGGAACATCCGCAAAAACCACTGTAGATATTTAAATTAGTATAAATAGATGTACAAAATTAAGACTGGTGGTAGGACCTCTTGTGAGTCCGCACGGGTAGGTACCACCGCCCCGCCTATTTCTGTCGTGAAGCAGTAATGCGTTTCGGTTTGAAGGTTTGAAGGGTGGGGCAGCCGTTGTGACTATACTGAGACCTTAGAACTGTATCTCAAGGTGTGTGGCGCATTTAAGTTGTAGATGTCTATGGGCTCCAGTAACCACTTAACACCAGGTGGGCTGTGAGCTCGTCCACACACCTAAGCAACAAAAAAAAAAAAATAAGAGCCACCTCGTTTTTTATATATTTTAAATCATCAAATGAAGTCTATATTTAAGCGACTAAGATCGTGCTTTATTATTAAGAATTGAAAGGAATTACGAACAAAAATAGTACTATATCCATATCCATAGAAAATTACCTGTTTAGTTCTTAAAACTTAAAAATGTGTAAGTCAAAATATTTAACGTCAAAAATAACTTCCGAAAAATTCAGCTACGAGAAAATGTTTATGAATAATTAACAGAGGCTGAACATATTTATGCCATATTTATATTACAGAATACTTATTATGGCTTCGTTGAAGCGGTAATGGTTATTGTTGGGAATGTTTCGACATGTAGTACATACAAGCACGCTGCTGGTGAGATCACGAGGGTAAATGTCATTGACGGCGTGTTTAATAACGATGTTTAATATATTAGATGAAATGTTCGGAAATTTATTTTATTTTGCTATGATTTGAATAATTATTACTTTAAGAGAACACACTGGTTTTATTTCTAAACAAATACATGATACGGTTGTTTTGTGATTTAAATAAACGATATACCATGTAATATCATTATTATACCTTCATAAAATTTATGGATTATATAGTTTTTATTATTATTTTATTTTCCGCATCATAAAATGAAATAGTCTTATTATTTAAAGAAGTAAGCTACTAACAGTATAATAATATTTAAAAAACAAGTTGCTTACCACATTAAACCAATTTAGAATTTAAATAGAGTGTTATGAATTTTGTAATTATTTATATTATATTTATATTTTGGTAATTACCAATACACAATTCATATAAAGCTTTCTGTATCTGTAAGAAAAAATGTACGCTTTCAATTACGTTTAGACAGTTACGAAGATTTTGTAATTTATTTTTGATTAATTGAATTAAAGAGGCTTAAAAAATATATTTTGAAACTTTGGGACTAGTATAATATCTTATACCTTTAAGCAAGCAATTCTTGTATATATATTATATATAATATGAATCTCGGGAACGACTCCAACGATTTTCATAAAATTTAGTATACAGGGGATTTCGGTGGCGATAAATCGATCTAGCTACGATTTATTTTCAGAAAATGTTATTTTATTCGTGTTTTCTATAATCAACTTTATGACTCTTCCCGACATCTATTGGCGAATAATAATACTATTTTTATTTCTTTAAAGACACAACAAGATGGGGCTATAAAAAAAAACGAGCAAAGCTCGGTCATTATCTAGTAAGTAATAAATAATACTTGATTTATGCCATTTTTTTAGAAGTAAATTGATGGAAAATTTAAACCTTGTAATACAAATAAAACTAATCTGAAAATTTTAACGCTTATTGACGGTCGAAGTCCGCTCAAATCTTATAGACAAACATCTCGCATCAAAGTGCCTTTGCTAAATAATCGGCGAAGTTTTCCCGGCAGTAAAGTCAGTATTTCTTCTTAAAATTTCTTGGTAGCTTATCCTAAAATGTGGCCGTAAATTATAACAACTCATAAATCTGATTTTTCCTGATGTAGCTGAAATCTCTAGTTTTGTCGCGTTGCATACTTCACATTTCTTGTTAATGTGCAATATCTCTTTTATCTTCTCATTATATTCAATTTTACCTAAATATACTATTTTTCAAATCTTTTAAAATAATCATAATATTAAAAATAAAACTTATAGCCATCAACGTTTCTTCCCTTACAATTCTTTAAAACGAACAATAAAGATTAACTTGATGAGCAGGCCAATGTTTTATCATCTCTCATTATTATCCCGCCAAACTAAACGTCCATCCTCATTATTCGCCATTAGCGTTAACGTTTCAGCGGAATAGAGGAGGAATTACGTTACGTACATTCATTTTGTACTTTTAACGTCTCGGAAACAAATTATCATCCGAAACTGACAGACCGTGCCAAATTAAAAGGTAAGTAATTAAAACATATTTTTTAAGGAAACACCAAAGCTGTAATCGTTTCGTCTTTGCCATAATTTACTGCCGTTTTGTGTGGTTTGTAATATTTTTATTTTACTTTACGACAGAATTTCAGAATTTCGGCTACAGCAAGTCGTGACGAATTGGGAGAATTTGTTTGTATGTTGAGGTTTTCTTTTTGTTATTCCACTAACTCTAAATGCTATCGTGATAGATATATCGGACATTATTCTAAGCTATCAGTAACGGGACCGTATAATTTGGAAAACTGTGTTCTGGTTCGAAGAACATGAAAACTAACTATAGCCTTCCTTTATGTTCCCAATATCTTGAATACGAGCGGTGAAGCACCTTGTAGAGGACAGCTCGTAATACTAATCCCTTAAGAAGCAATGCATGATGACACCGAAACTGCATATCACTTATCACTCCATTTTTGGAAGCAGTCTCAATCACTTAAAATTTCTGTAATGTAATTAGGAGAGTGATTAGTAAACTGTACCTCAATGAAAAGCTCATCCACAACCATGCCTTGATTAAAATGCTGCTTAATTGTTGTAATTTCCGTTATGTGACAAAATTTCCCTCAGACAGCCTTCTTGTTATTTTTTACATTAATATGCGATAACATTTCCTCAATTACATTATATAAATCACCCAACAAACATATCTGTATAAGCCAGTTTTATTTGTAAATGAAAAAAAAAATTACATTTCGCCAAAACTGCATTTTGAAATAAAGCTCTTGTGTCATATTGTATGATCATAGTACAATTCACGAAAAGCAACAGAGCGAATAAGTATAGCAAGAAGGGTCGTCGTACCCCCTTTCGGGGGTACGGAACGGGCCTCGGGGCAATCCCCACTGCCCGGGACGAAGCTCCCTGCCACACAGGGCAGGGGTGATGTGGATGCAAGATGTTATACTAGGGGGGGGCTGTTCGTTATGCGCGTCTCGGCGCACTACATCGACAAAATAAATAAATACTTAAATATAATACGATGGGCTTGAATGGCTCCAGGGATGACGCCCGGCAGCAGGATCCTCCGGCGTCGTGTTGTCCTCTGCTTCCTAAAGCTAATTTTTTTTTTTTTTTTTTTTTTTTTTTTTTTTTTTTTTTTTTTTTTTTTTTTTTTTTTTTTTTTTTTTTTTTTTTTTTTTCCTTACTGACTAACTACAAGCTAACTAAAACTAAACTACACTACTATTTACAACAGCACAGGACAACAGTCAGCGGATACGAGGGGCCCGCCACCGGCCCCATGCCGCGGCCCCGCCTCTACAAGTCAGAGGGGGAGCCGCGGCACTAGTAAGGCGCTCACCCGCTCCGGGCTCCCCAGAAGGGGAAGTCCGTCACGGGGAGGGGCCGACTTAAAACACTCCCCAGACGGGGGAGTGGTCCACCCTCTGGGGTGGAAAATGGGTCCCCATAGGGGGGCACCCCAACAATGTGGGGGGAAGTGACGAGTGTGGACAGCTCAGTCCCATGGGGGCACTCATTATGAGCACTCCCATATCACTCCGATTAAGCCGACTATCTTACCATAGCCGGGGGTTCCAGTAGCTCCCTTGGTAGCGCCAGACCATCAGGTGGTCTAGCGTGCAAGGGAGCTAAATTGTGGAGATGCTCGTGGGGTCCACCGTCAGCCCGCTCGTAAAGATTACGAGCTAGCCTCCGGATGAACTCCTCGAGCGACTCCACATCCAGATCCCGGGCGATTACGGCATTACTGACGTAACGCCCTGCTCCGACTATCGTGCGAAGAGCCAGATTCTGCTGGGCCTGTAACTTCACCCGCATGGCCTGCGGGATGAGGTGATACCAGGCCGCAGCTGCGTACGTGATACGGGAACGGACATACGTCTTATAAATGCCGAGCTTAGTCCTGACCGGCAACCTGGAGGCCAACACCGGCCGGAGGAGGAATCTCGCATAGCGAGCTGCCGCCAACGCCGACATGGCGTGGGCGGTCATCCTCAAACTCCGGTCGATATCGACCCCCAAGTACCGGACGCTGGATCCAAACTCGACATTAGCGCCACGGAGACTGAGCTGTCCCGGGACGACTGTTGTGCGGACTGGACCGAAGAGAATAGCCGCAGTCTTCCCCACGTTGACCGCGACCCTCCATCGGTCCAGCCACTGGGGCAGTAAGTCCAATAACCTCTGCATCCTCGAAATGGCCGCAGAGGGGAAGTTGGATGACGCGAAGTAGGCGCTGTCGTCGGCAAACAGCGCCAACTTCACGTCGGCTTCCCACGCTTGGAGGTTGCCCTCGAGCGTGGGAATATCGTTGGTATAGAGAGCGTAGAGGAATGGTGCCAGGACGCTCCCCTGCGGAACTCCGGCCGTGACTGGGCGCACCGACGACTTGGCGCCCTCGACCGCGACAAGGAAGGATCTTCCCTCCAGGTACGACCCCAGCAGTCGCACGTAGGCGTGCTGGAGGTCCGTGTTCTGCAACAGCTTGTGGATCAGTCCCGCATGCCAGACACGGTCGAAGGCCTTCTCGATATCGAGAAAGACTGCGGCCGTGTACTGGCGCGCGTTGGACCGATCCGCCAAGTGATGCATGACGCGGACCAATTGCAGCGTTGTCGAGTGACCGCTACGAAACCCGAATTGCTCGGGTCTGAGAAGGATGTGCGGCGACATCCTTCTCAGCAGCAGCCGCTCGAACAACTTGCCCACGTGCGACAGCAACGTGATCGGACGATAACTGGAGGGATTTCTCCTGTCCTTGCCGGGTTTGGGCAAGGCGATAACCTTGCCCAATTTCCAAATTCCCGGGAAGTGTCCTGTGGACAGAATGGAGTTGAACAGCCGTGTCATATATGACACGACCGTTTCAGGGAAGTGGAAAAAAGCGAGGGAGGGAATACCGTCCTCGCCCGGCGCCTTGCGCCTCTTCATCCGCTTGATGATGAGGCGCAATTCGCTGGGAGTGATGAGATCACCATCTCCCAACGGTGGCACCGGGGAGGAGAGTAGGCTTGCTACGCTCTCTTCCACCGATTGGTGGAATGCGGCCTCTGAGGGTGCAGAGTCATTAGGAGCGAACTGCCGCTCCAGCATTTCGGCCAGGATATCGGCGCGGGCCTGAGCCGAGAAGCATCGGTTGCCCCTCTCGTCCACGAGTGGACAAGTCGGGGCAGGCCGATTTGAGAGCTGGCGACAAAGCCGGTGGAGGGATACTGAGGAGGGGTCCTCGCGGGCCTCCTCGATCCTCTCCTGCCAGGCATAGCCCCTAAAGGTGCTAATCTTTGTCGCCAGCTCCGCTTCCAGCTCATTAAGCTCGCGCTTTATCCTGGGACAACGAGTTGTCGCCCAGAGCCTCCTCAAGCCCCTCTTCCGGCGAATAATCGCCTTCAGATGGGCCGGGAGTATACCTCTGGGCCCGCCGCTGGGCACAAGAGTCGTCGCCTGGTCGATCGCTCCCCTGATGGAGTCAACAAGGCGGGTTGCCGCATCGTCGACCCCATCAGGGGTGTTGGGGTCCTGAATCACGGGAAGGTCGACTAGTCGTCTCTTAAAGAGCTCCCAGTCGACCTTCGGTCGTAGGGGCGAGGTCGCAACCCGGGTGAGCCCCATTCCCAGTGTCACCAGGACAGGGAGATGTGGGGTACCCAGGTCGTACAGTGCCTCGATCGTTACGGGGCACCGTAGCCCCTTGTGCACACACACATCCAGCACATCGGGCTGATATCGCGCGGCGGTCGGGATGTGTGTGGGTTCGTCGGGGCCGACCACAGAGTAGTCGCCCCTATCGGCATCTTCTAACAGCCGCCTGCCCACTGCTGAGTTAAGTCGGGAGCCCCACGCGACGTGCTTCGCGTTGAGGTCCCCGACCAGCAGAGCTGGGCGGCTGTCGTGATTCAGGGCCCGCCTTATGTCCTCAGGGTGAAATTCAGGCCCCGGGGGTCTATACGCGGCATAAATCCGCATATCTCCCCCCGAGGTGTGTACCCTCACACCGACTGACCTTGTCGATGTGAAGGACAGCAAATCCAACTGATCATGCACCACGTCCCGCCTGACGAGGGCCGCAGTGCCCCTGAACGGCCGCCCGGCAGGGGTAAGCTCGTCACGTCGGTACATGAAGTAGTTTGGAATCCTGAACGCATCCTGAGGACGTAGCTTGGTCTCGCCCAGGAGCACAACCTCTGGGTTATACTCCCGGGCGAGAACAAGCAGGTCGTTCTTTCGGGACTTTATCCCGTCGGGGTTCCAATAAATGATGCGCAGCTCCTGGCTAGCCATTGAACTGCGCAATCATTCGGTAGAACCCCGACAGGAGCGCCCCGAAGGGACTGGCTCCCGAGGCGATCTCACGGATTACTCCGGAGATCACCTCGGACAATTTCTCCCACAGTGCGAGCAGCCATGCAGCAAAGCCGGCAGGCTGGGAGGCCTGTCGACCGCTGCGGCGCTCGCGCTGAGGGCGGGGGGGTAGGGGGGGCTGGTTGTTCAAGTCGTGCTTGCCTTCGGCCGGATGGGCTGTAGGCAGTGGTTGGCTTGATGTCGGTTGTTGGGCAGTAAGGGGGGCCTCAGCGACCTCCATGGTTTCGATATTGGTTTGTTGGGGTTCTGGCAATGTGGGCTCAGATGTACCCCTTAGTCTCTCTCTTTCTTCCCTTTTTCTTAATTTCCTTTTAGCCTTTTTCCTCTTGGCGAATAAGTATAATGTCTGAAGTTGCGAAATAAAGCCCTGATCCGACACTATAGTGCACAGAGCTGTCCAAAAGCCTTTCCATGCATTGCGCCTATTAATCACAGACCCGCTCTTTACTGTATGTTTTTTTTTCTTTTTGGTTACGAGCTGTGTAAAAAATCTTCATTTATGCCAATATACAATGCTTATTATTAAAAAACCTAAGCTCTAATCTTCATGAAGCTAAGGACCGCAGCAGATGAAGGGAAATTGTACGGAAGAAACTGATCTAGCCTGGGAGTCACGATCCTCAGTAGTGAGGAAAACGACGCGAGGAGGTGGATTATTAAAAAAATCGCTATCAAATGACAATGTTAATATTAATGTTAATAAATGTACGTAGTACTGAGTAGTAACAAATAAATACGTATATCTAAGCAATAAAAAAATAAAAAGTAACAAATATAAATAAGTATAGTAAGTATCAAGAAAATTATAGAAATACAAACAACAAAGTCTCTATACTCTTGTTCTATGAATGTGCTGTATTTTTTTGTAGTTGCGTTCAGAAACATAGGAATAGAAAGGTCCGATGGTCTTTTGCGCAAAATCTATATTAATATCATCATAAAAATGAAATTAATTATTTCTCTGTATTACTTTTTCACATCCAAGCTACTGAACCAACTTTGACAAAATTCGTTATAGAAATTGTTTGGAGCTTGGGAAATAAATAGCTACATTTTATCCTACTGACTACGGAATTTCGCCCAAACCATTCCAAGTGTTCCAGTCCACGAATCTCCTTTTAATTCAACTTCATATCTCTTGCTACTGAAGTATTTTATCTCTATTAGTGATGTTGACAGCAATGAGCCTCAGTGTATTTCCTGACGTAATTTCAGTCTTCCATGAAAATCAAAGATATGCTCGTCATTATAAAAACGTCATCGTAAAAATACCGAAAGTTATTTTTCGTACCGTATTTAAGGTGCGATAACCACAATCATCGGATAATAAAGTGATTTAAAACAAAGTAAATCTGACTGACCCAGTGGTGCAGTAGTTCGCGGCCTTGGCTGTTTCGCTGAGTGTCGTGGGTTCAATTCTCACATCGGGCAAGTAGGTTTATTTGCTCTTTGTCTGGGTGTTTATTATCTATATATTTGTAGGAGACGGTCATTAATTTGGTAGCTAAACGAAACGCAGCACGATTTCCGAGAGATGGTAGCACGATTGCGGTATCGTCGGAACTCGGCTAACTTCGTACTACGTTAGAGAATATCCGATGGAGGCGCGTAGACGCCATTACACTTACGAAGCAGCCTTCTTGAAGAGCGGTGCCTCCGTCCTAAGAACTGTCATTCGTTTTCGCTTGCTAACATCAAGAGAATATTTCTAAATTGTTGTAGACAAACGTGATTGGTGTACTCAATATTTCTCTTAGCTCGATCACCCTATTCGCCCCTACGATGTCTGACGATGGTGTTAATAATTGTGGCTTCTCCGACATATTTATATATGTAAACATTAATAGGTATATTTATCAGTCTCGAGTACCAATAACACAGATAATCCTAAATTGGGGTCGTGGACCGTGCATGATTTGTTCCCAGCTATTATTAATTATTATTACTATTATAAATCTAACTACAAATGTGTTTGGAGTGAAAGATAAAAAAAAATAATAATAATAATAATTTAACTCAGACCATCTTAAGTCCATATGTTGTAAGTAGAGTAATACTTAGAACTATGTTAGTAAAATTAAAATTAAAATTAGCAAAATTATTAAAAAACATTTAAACATTTAATTCATAAATCTGCGTTGCTTTGAGGCACCAGGTACATGGGTATGTATATGAACCCAGTGTCTCAAAACAGCACATTCGGGTTTATTAAAAATTAGGTTTTAAGCTTTAAATTTATCAACAATACGAACATTATTAAAAAAAAAACCTGTGAAGATATCTTTCATCCGCGTTTTGGAAATACACCGTTGGCAAGTACATTATTGTGCTCTTTTGAATGGGACTGTAAGTATAATGTATTGAGCCACTAAACTTGAAGTATTGTCTCTAAGGATTATGGGCTGCAGGAGCTTTTTATTTCAGTTCTCGTCTTATTTAGTTGTAGACGGAAAAATCAAATTAATTTCAGTCCAACCATAATGCTCTGTTGTTATATTTTTTTCCTTGAAACTTTACTATTAACTAGACATAACGAATGGTTTCACAGGTAATAAATTTGTAATTCAGAAACGATCTATTGATAACGTCTGATCTTTACCGGTTCAAGTATTATGTCACACTCCTAGTCAATAAATTACCAATCGATTTTTATACACATTACATATTTGTACATATTATTATCAAGTTTATTGGTGTACCCATCACCGCCCGGGATATGTCGTTTACGCTAGTAAAAAATATACCATGCGTTAAGTTAATTGAAATTGCTTGTTTTCATCCAAATCCATATTTACTTGATCTGGTAAAAAAGCATACAAGCTTTCACGTTTATAATAATATAATAATAATATAGTAGTATCGGATTATTAACTTATAATTTCGGTAATTACAGCACCATAAACAGAAATAAATTATTACAGCCATGTCAAAAAAAGAGTTGTCAAATGAATGAAGATCTTGAGAATAAAGACTTGGTAAATACACAAATTATAAAAATACGAATCTATTGAAGGTTAAAATTTTTTCAAAATGTGAAAAAGAGTACTCTATTCTAATTTAGTATCCCGATTCTTCAATAGTATATAGCTTTACGCTTCGAAAAGAGTACATATTAAAAGTTATTTCAGTGTATTTTTGTACATGTCAGTTAAGGTCATTGTTATTTGAGGTACATTCTATTTCAGTCTCTCCCATTGTTTTTGAAACAGTCATCACGAAACAGTTGAATGTTCTCTTAATAGATAAATGTGTGGCAGTCCTTATCATTTGTCTGATACAACTATAGCGATTTTAACTTAAATTGTTTCAGTTCCAAAGCATACGGTGCGCGTTTTATACCTTACCCGAAAGTTAAATTGCTATTTCTCACGCTAAATTCACCCTCAAGTACAAAATTCGTATGCGCCAAGTTTTTCTTTACGATATGGTTTATTTTCAAGAAATTTCACGATGAAAGGATAACTTCGTGTTGTAAAAAAGACAATGAAAATAAACTTACAATATTCACTAGTCGGTATTGCAAGCCCGCACGGGTAGGTGCCGGTGTCTTGTATGTTCGTGTAACAACCATTCGACTCAATGTCTCAAGATGGAGGCTGCATTCATAATGGGATGTCTATGAACAATGGTAACCATTTATTACCAGGTGGGCCATGCGGTAGTTCACCCAGATATGACGAACAAATTTTTATTTCTGATGTTACTTTTGAGTGGAACTTCAAGAATGACGTGGGCTAATTTGTTTTATTGCCTTTCTAGGCAGACGACCTTACAGCCCACCTGAGGGTGAGTGGTTACCGTCGCTCATGGACATCTGCAATGTCAGGGGCAGAACCAAGCTGTTGCCTACCGTTAAGTACTGGCCACAAGCCTCTTTTGAAGAAGGACATGCCATAGCGCTAAGGAAACACCGTAGAGGCGAGCTCATTCCAGAACCGGATAATTAACAAAATAGTCCTTAGAATTTTCAACTGATCGCATAAATAGTGAGCGTAAAATTGGCTTCTTACTAAATTCTATAACTAATATAATTAGATTAAATGTCTCGTTTCGTCACCAATCATTTCAGAAATAAAAAAACACGCCTTGTAGAAATCTAAAAGCTAATGTAAAATGTATTTTGAAATTGATACTCATTCATTCGTACAAATGGCAAAAACTTCTGAACCGAGTTTATTTCATTAAATTGAAAGATAAACGAGAATTTCGCTCATGACTGTTTTTCATGGCTAATTAATTTTTGTTCTCGGATTTCGTGATTAACATTATTAAATTCAAAGGGAGAACATTTCCTGTTAGATTTCAGGGATATTTCAAAGTTCTACAACTCGAGATCTATATGATATAAGATTGTTGCTGTTTCAGGAATGCTGATTAATAACTCGATAGTATCCAACATCTATAGACAATATTTAGGACGTTCTTAATCAACTAAGCTAATCTTAATTACTATCTATCATTGCGTTTTATTAGAAAACCTAATTATTTATTAAATCCTCACTTTCTAACATACAAAAGCTGGCCACTTTTTTTATACGATTTTATTAGCTTCAGACGTATGTATGTTAGTATGTAACGGAATCTTTGAACATGATTTTGACCCCCTTCAAAGCGTCGGATCACTCGAAATTTGGTATACTGGACGGACCGATGACAATTCAATATTCAAAAAAAATCAGGTATCAGTAGTTATAAATATTTGATGAAAAAATATGAGTAGAAAGGTTATTTTGATAATATCCTGAAAAGCACCCCACGCTTTTGTTTACAATAAAATATTTTTTTCTTACACTACATTTAATTCAAATTTATTAAAATTTATTTTCTATTTTTTAGTTGGATTTTCTATAAAAGTGTATTTTGTTAGTTTTTTTAAACTATTATTTATTTTTAGAACAGAATTCGACTCGAATGTCGTTCCTAAGAAAACGTTGTCAGATATAGTTTAACCTTTCACGTGGAAATGACATGTTTAGTGGTTGTCATTTTCAGAAGTTTCCGAATTGGCAACTGAAATACGGTCGGGTTCAAAATAATTTTGTTGTGAAATGATTTATTTTTGTATTCGTTTTATTTTATTTTTTATTGCTTAGGTGGGTGGACGAGCTCACGGTCTATCTGATGTTAAGTTACCGGAGCCCGTAGACACCTACGACGTAAATGCCGCCACCTACCTCGAGACATAAGTTCTAAGTTTCAGTTTTAACAGTACAACGGCAGCCCTACCCTTCAAACCGAAACGCATTACTGCTTCACGGTAGAAATAGGCAGGGTGGTGGTACCTACCCGTGCGGAATCAAGACGCCCTACCACCAATAAGCCGTTTTGTAACTTCTTTGTCGTTAGTTCATTAATAAAAAATTACGGATACGGTCCGTCTGATGTAGATGGGCACTTCGTTTTTATTATTAACAAGATGGTTATATGAGCTCACGTCCCACCTGGTTTTTAGTGATTACTAGAACAGTAAGACATCATAACGGGAATGCCCCCACCCATCTTGAATCATGAGGTCGAAGTGACATAGTCCCACCCTTCAAACTATAACTACTTTGCAGAAGCAGTAGACAGGATGCTTGTACCTACCGTGTGGACCTTATGTGCCCTACACTAAGAAAATTAATACTTTTTGTTTAATTACACGTTGGTTAACTCTGCCAATGCCAGTCCCAATCCCGGATGAGAAAAGAGGAGGGTTGGATTGGAGTTCGACCGTTTCCACCGTAAAACAGTCAAAGCCGAATATCTGGCGGCGGTCAATTAGCCGGACCCAAATAAGGCTTCAGCGGCCTCGAAGAACTAAATCTCTTCCAAAAGCACTGCCGTGGAAGGACGCGGGACCTCGCCACGTGTATTTTCCAAAGAAAGCCTCATGAGGCCACGACCCTCAGCATTGAGGATTATCGACGCAAGGAACACGTTGGTATTCCCTCATTACGGAAGTCGTTCCTAAGCACTTATTAGTATGTTTTTCTAAGGAAAATTGGTATCTTGCGGTTTTTTATGGAAATAGATTTCCATGCTTGCTCATAGATCTGTATTTACAACATTCTTTTAGGTTTTGAGAAAATATGTTGATGAGCTTTAAACCCCCTTCCCTATGGACTCAAATCTCAAAAGTGTTGTAGTGATGGCCCACGCAATTTTTTCGACTAGACAAATCAACTATATTCGGTGATATTATCGTGCTACAGATATTCCAAGGATATTCAACTATCAAAGGAGGTCGGACAGCAAGTGAGCAGACAAGAGTGGTGCAGAGCAAGAATGCCTCGTTTCATATACGGCTCTTTTGCCGATCCCCAAAGCCCCAGTAAAAGTAACTGAAACAGTATCTGCTGTAGAAATCAGACGAAATCTCTATTTTTCTTAAACTATTGTTTATTTTAATATGTTCCAAAAGTGAAATACGCACATTTCCATGTTATTTTATCCGATATTTGATACACAAGGCGTCTCATTAGTCTGCGAAAAATATTCAAAATACGTACAGGAAAACCAGCCTTTTAACCTTTGAATATTTTATAAAGTCATAAATAATTCGGACATGGTATGATGTTGTTTTCATCGCGACTCGTTACAGCTAAACAGATAAGTCAGGTTATTCTTTATGTAGATTTTCATGCTAATGGTTTATGTATACCGCTTGAATTAAGCTGTAAATTTCAACGACTTTAGGAAAGCCTAGCTTGGTACGCTTTGTATACAATAAGAATAAATATGACGAAGGCTGAACTTAAAAGTATTTACTGGTGGTAGGACCACTTGTGAGTCCGCGCGGGTAGGTACCACCACCCTACCTATTTCTGCCGTGAAGCAGTAATGCGTTTCGGTTTGAAGGGTGGGGCAGCCGTTGTAACTATACCTGAGTCATTAGAACTTATATCTCAAAGTGGGTGGCGCATTTACGTCGTAGATGTCTATGGGCTCCAGTAACCAATTAACACCAGGTGGACTGTGAGCTCGTCCACCCATCTAAGCATTAAAAAAAAAGATAGTTGTTTTGATAAATTTACTATACAGGGTGGATTGTGAGAACGGATAGTTACCACCAGACAATCTATTATCGGCACGAAGCTTCCATGCAATCCAGTTTGGAAATTCGGCTTAAACTAGGTGGGTAGCGGTATTCATATTGTGATCAAGTTACTGAGTTTCTCGTCGGATCTTTTCAGTGCATCGCGATTTCGATCCGGTGGTAGCACTGCTCTTTACAGGGCTAGTGTTAACAAAATTCTCTGAAGTTGAGCACGCAAGCTCACGTACCAGTCTAAGAGTAACTGGAATAGCCCCTTGGGCTTCCGGCAATTAGGTAAGGGAAAAACAATGTAATGTTTCTGCGCTCCCATAAGTGCTTAACACGGTGCTGTGAGCTCTTACGTTTTTTTGCGAAAAAGATACTTAACGGCGCTGCCTTGACCGTATTTCTGATAAATACTTACGATAAAACTGACAATTAAGATACAAACATTGTGTAATTCATTTCACACATTCGAAACTCAATTTTCTTAATAAATTGGCTCTATATATTAAAGACCCGTAACATGGCTTACTTGAGTTTATTTAAGCAAACGTATGTTAGAACTAATACGTTCGGAAGACGTACAATCCGAGTGATGTTGAACTTTAAATTGGATTCCGCACGTTATTTAGGCGCTTAAGAATTGTGGGGGTAATTTCGATAGACGCCCGGTGGATTTGAATCGAGTTACGCAGCTATGGCAGGCTGAAATCGTTGAAAAGTTTCATAATTATTATTTGATGCATGACTGATAGACCTGTTTGGTGTGAGGAAAAAATCAAAATCGTTTGAATAGGTTTAAATAGACCGTGGGCTGCTTGTCTCATTTAGAAAGTAGTGTGTGAATGATGTTGAAATGATGTTTCGGTACTTTGTGAAATTGCTCAAAAAATTATGTAGTATAATAATATCTTCAACGTTTTATTGTCAGAGGAACAAAGCCGCATGTTTATTATTTCAATCGATAATTTACATCACGTTAATTTATCAATTTTTTTATTTGAGGATGTATAATGTTTTTGTGTTTTAGATATTTCTTATTTAATTAATGCCATTCATGTCTATTGACAATTAATTTATTTGAGAAATGTAGAACAATAAAGAGATAAATAGGATTTATTATTTCATAAAATTCATTAATATGCGGTTGTGGAAACTCCCATCTTGATATCTTAATAATGAATCGATTTGTATTTGAGGGACATAGTATGATTAATTAAAAGGGATATTTAAATGTAGTTTCGCTTGTGGCATACCAAACTTTCTAATGAAATACGTACTTAACAAATGTTCATGATTGACTTCTACCGTAAAGGAATAAGATCGTGTAATAAAAATCAAACCCGCAAAATTATAATTTGCGTAGTTACTGGTCCTACCTTCTTGTGAGTCCGCACGAGTAGGTAGCACCGCCCTGCCTATTTCTGCCGTGAAGCAGTAATGCGTTTCGGTTTGAAGGGCGGGGCAGCCGTTGTAACTATACTGAGACCTTAGAACTCATATTATCTCAAAGTGGGTGGCTGGCATTTTCGTTGTGGATGTCTATGGGCTCCGGTAACCACTTAACACCAGGTGGGCTGTGAGCTCGTCCACCCGTCTAGGCAATAAAAAAAATATGTTGTCTTTTTAGGTTTCTCTAAATACTAGAGGTGTAGTGTCACCATTTTTGCTTAGGTGTGTGGAAAACTTCACGGCCCATCTGATCTTAAGAGGTTATCGGAGCCCACAGACATCAACAACATAAATGGAATTAATATAAACGAGTGAAATAAGTTCATAAACAGTACTAAATGTAATGAAAAGCAGAAGACATTTGTAACACTTTAATTATCACGAGTAATATTCGGTAAGGTTTCACTTAATTCACTCTAATTGGCTTAATTAAAACTGGGAATATAAATGGGTGGAATGTTTTTTATTACTTGAAGCTTAGGTACTAGAATTTAGAATGTTTATTTTTTATACATCAAGTAAATTTTTTTGACGTGACAACGTTTTATAATTCGATGGAGCCGGCTGCACGCACGAAAAAACATGACTCATGCAGCGTTACCTCGCTCTGAGGCGTTCCACTTAAGGCTTGAAGTGCAAGCGAGAGCGCGCAATGAGCGACAAAGATGCATAATCGGCCTCCGCGCTCGGCAGCGTTCAACATCTTTCTCTCTCCTATTTGAGTGAGCGATGCATCCGCGTGAACAGCTGCTATACAATAATACATTTACATGTTTTCGTCAAGTATGAAGTTCAGTCAAAAGTGAATGTAGTGTCAATTGTTTATACTGTTTATAGCAACAATAATTGCAATAATTGAAAAATGAAACCATTCCATCAGTATTTTCTTATGACGTTGTCACGTTCAACTATCGTCAGTAAACCGACTTTACAGACAACCGATTTTTTTTTGTATTAAAATTAACCCGATCTAGCAACACAAATGTTTCGGCGTAAGATTAATAATTAAATGATCTCCGTTCTCCTCCTGACTTTAAAAATTAACTACCAATGGAAGTACAGGCGCCGAAAATATTGACAAATATATTTTTTGACATTTCCTGATTTATAGATATATTTTTCTAAATATTAAAACATCGAGAAGTGTATCTATGATGTGGCTATAAGGTAACATGAACACTGTTTCTAGAATTATATAGCTTTAATACATCTGACACCCCGTGCCCAGCAACAAAATGCACTGTCTCAAATATATGTCTTTGTTAAATTTTGATAGTCCTTCAGTTCAATAACCTATTTTCGAAATGATTTCAATATCTGTGAAAATACATTGACAAATTAAACCGGGCTAAAACTATTATTGATCGCAAAAAAAGAGTATTATTTTTCTTTCCCTTACCGTATTCACAGAAATAAGTTTAATCAGACAAACTCTGGACTAGTAAGTTATTGTATAAATTTAAAATTAGAACTACCCGATTAACTAAGTAGGTAACTATTACTGGTGGTAGGACTTCTTGTGAGTCCGCACAGGTAGGTATCACTACCCCGCCTATTTCTGCCGTGAAGCAGTAATGCGTTTCGGTTTGAAGGGTGGGGCAGCCGTTATAACTATACTGGGACCTTAGGACTTATATCTCAAGGTGGGTCGCATTTATGTTGTAGATGTCTATGGGCTCCAGTAACCACTTAACACCAGGTGGGCTGTGAGCTCGTCCAACCATATAAGCTATGAAAAAAAAAGTAATGAAATTAATCACTGCACCTTTAAAAAACATAGTCATCGCCTTAGTGCTGTTTTATTAGTTTTCATTGTCATGAAATATCGCGACGTGAAAATGTTTATGACTTACAGAAAATCGTAAACAAAACGTTCCTTTGTAAACACATGGAAAAAAAATTGATCGTTCGGTAATTGCTAGTGGCGATTGAACTCAGGCACGCGTGAGCGGCGGCCTTGACGCTTTTATATGGAAAGCAGTTGTGTGTCTGACCTTTGACTAGTTTCCAATTAACCAAATATCAATTAACGATTGCTATGTTTAAGTTTTAGTCAGTTGTACAGGATCTCTCTTGTACAGGATGGTTAAATTTCTTCAGCTCGGACAGTAGCCTAAACCTAGTAGCTCTGGTGTTAGTTAATCTATTATAAAACACGGCTATTCGCGTTTACAAATTCTTAGTTTTGGATGAGCGACATTTGTTTTCCGATAAGGTCTGGTTAAATTACAGTTGGAAAAAAGATAAGATGATTGAGAGCTTTTTTGAGAATTGAGAAGTTAAACTTCTGTATCATAACTTATTATAACTTATTCTTATTATAAATTCAACAAAACAACACCCGATCAATATTTCTAAAACAAATATTAGTAAATTCTTTACGCATGAAAAATAGAAATTATGGCTTGAAATCTTAATTTAAAATTTAGACAGTAAGACAGTATTAAAATTATTTAAAACATTATGCGTCATATCGGCACGTGCAAATTCATTATTCACTTACATTACACTGTGATCCGTTTTATCAACCACGTCAAAACTTAAATTGCGTGTTACAGGAGCGTGCACAACTTCATCACAAACTTTAATGTATGAATGCTTTGACCTGTTTTCCTAAACCAAAGGATGTGTAACTTCAAAACTGTGACTCTCTTGTATTAAAATCGCACACTCACTATCAATCGAAGCAAATGGGCTATTATTGTTTTTGCGTAACGTGGACAAAAATACCAAACATAATGTGTCCTACGTAAATATAAATAGTCTTAATGCGTCTTCATTTAAGGCATATTATGACATTTTTTTGAAATATCATCAGCACTACCACATTTCTAGGCGTGCAAGGTCATTGAGTGGCGTAGACTAATGTATTTACACACACCCATTCCAGTCTATGTCTGAATGATTACAGGGCTCGAGGCATATAAGACAAAGTATTTATTTTAATTGGTAATTACCTTAATGGCACTCAAGTTGCCAAGCGTACGGTTTGGTTACTTATCGTAATTGAATTTTTTTTTTGGTAATTTGTTGCTGTGGAAATGTAATTGCGGAAAACTTTCACGAAATCGGATTGCATTTGTTTCCGAGTCCGTTCCTTATCCTACTCTAGATTGGTAGTCTCTTGCTGTTTATCTGGCCTTAAAATTTGTAGGCAGCAGGTTGGCTCTGCCCCTGGCATTGCTGACGTCCATGGACGATGGTAACCACTCACCATCAGGTTTTTTTTTTTCTTTTTTTTTATTGCTTAGATAGGTGGACGAGCCCACATCCCACCTGGTGTTAAGTGGTTTACTGTAGCCCATAGACAACTACAACGTAAATGCGCCACCCACCTTGAGATATAAGTTCTAAGGTCTCAGTATAGTTACAACGGCTTTTTTTTTTTTTTTTTTGTCAGGAGGAAATCGCCGGACTTCCGCCCTTCACTGGGGATGGAGGGCGGGGCATGTCGGAGTCGAACCGACTAAAACCTCCTGTCTCTCAACAACCAACGTCCAAACCTCGCATGAGACAAAACTCATGAAAAGGCAAAGGGGGGAAAGTGAAGCGTTTAATGCGGAGCACATCTCTCCCATCACCCTCCCCCTCGGGACGCCGGACTGGCGGTCGTCGGCGCCACGACCACCAGCCCTCTCGGTCGGCAGGCTATCCGAAGCCCGCCTAGATGGCGCCGGTTAGAATGGTCTATCCTACGGAATACCCCGCTGGGTCAGAACCAGCGTGGGTTGAGGATAACCGGCCTTCCATCACCCGGATGCTCATGCATAAAACGCGTGCAGAGCAGCTTGCACGTCGTCTTCTTAGGCCCCCTTCGCCGGTCCCCAGGCCGACATGTGAGGGGACCGACATGTGTAGTTACGGGAACCCATAGACATCTACAACGTAAATGCGCCACCCACCTTGAGATATAAGTTCTAAGGTCTCTGTATAGTTACAACGGCTGCCCCACCCTTCAAACCGAAACGCATTACTGCTTTCCGGCAGAAATAGGCAGGGTGGTGTTACCTATCTGTGCGGACTCACAAGAGATCCTACTACCAGTAGGCCGTATGCTCGTCTGTCTATAAGGGATATACAAAAAAAATACTACTGCAGATGATAGAAATTACAACGTACATGACGTCACCCAACTGTTGAAGTCAAGGTAAAAAAAAGTAAGAAATTTTATAATGCTGGTTTTCAAATCCAACGGGCAGTTACTATTTTTAACACACTTCTATATTAGCTCAGTATGTATACACATATTATGTATGTATGTCTGTTTGTATGTAACTGAATCATTGAACGTCAGTTTCAAGATTTAAAAATTTTTCGCACGCATCAAGGACCATTGACAATACAATAACTTTATAACTTCGCTGTAGTAGCCTGACCAATTTTAACAGTTCGCTACTAGGAATATTTATCTTACCACTTAAATAGTGAGCATCTCGTTATTTAAGAACTTAAATTTAAATAATTAGGTTAGGGTTCTGTTAAATTATATTTTTAAATGTCACACCTATACCACTATCACACATTTCAATGGGCCAGCAGATATGGGTTCCAGTTTATAACGGTGAGATAATCGTATCATCATCATCATCAGCCTTTATCTGCCCACTGCTGGACATAGGCCTTACCCAATGCCTCCCACGGAATGCGGTCCTCTGCCTTCCGCATCCAACGCCTTCCCGCCGTGCGTACTAAGTCGTCGGTCCACCTGGTTGGAGGACGCCCCACGATCCTGGTACCCATCCGTGCCTCCATTTAAAGACTTTCCTCCACCACCTGGCGTCGCTGGCTCGACAGATGTCTATAGTCGTATAATAGTTGTGTATTATTCCATTACCAAAAAAGACGTTCGTGGACACGGTCTCTCCATATTCCAAGCCTATTATATTTATACAAATAACGTTACGCGCTGGGCTCGAGATAAATAAAAAAATCACCAAAGTACACTAAAAACTGTATTCAACACTTTGAACACATCACAAACACTCGAGAAACACTTTAAAAATCTCAATTTGCTTGTTCCGCTTCGCTTCAGGTGATCCGTTCGCTGTTTCGCTTCGAGGACTTACCTCATCCCTAGAATTACCGCAAATATTCTACACATCTCTAGTAGTTGTTTCCGCTATCTATCAATAGATGGCGTTGCACTTTTCGAACATACTAGATACTTCTAGATCCTTCGGCATTCGTTCGACTATTCGGCGATAGATGGCGTTACTCTTACCGGCGTAACAATAATATACATGTGATTTTCAATAAATAAATAAAATGTTTTTCTCATACACAAGCTTAAGACTTATTATTTTGTATATGACAATCCGTAGGAGAAGTGTAAGTTTATGGTTACCGGAAATTACGTGACATTTACCTGAAAACGTGAACGTAAAATTATTTCCTCCATCAACATTTGAACGGGAAAATCGTAAAATTATGTGCGATCTTCTAACATGAAGGTATTTCTATACAATAATCATCTTTCATGTTCCGGGAAATTATTTTCAGCTATATTAAATAGAACAGAAAAACTTTGTTGAAAAGTTAAGGTTCATAATATAGTTAAAAAATTAATTAATGAATCATTAATAATCTAAATTAATACTATGTATCATTAAGGTTACGTATTTTACAGTCTTGACGTTAAGCTATAAATGATAATCGTATTCAGTTCAGTCGTAAGTGAGTAGATGAGTGGACAAGCTATATACTAAATACTGCCAACAACGTCGTCGCGGCTTAAAGGATAAGACGGACGAAATGCTAGTTTCGTCGGACGATTTTACTATGTATAAAAGTCTTCGAATTTCGGAGGAAGGAAAGCATTTTCCTAATGACATTCGTACTTAACTCACATTCACGAATGACTTTGAACGATGAAAGAATAATCGTGTAATAAAATCAAACCCAAATTCAAATTTATATATAAACCTCAAGCCTCAAGGTGGATCACGGAATTCACGTTATGATTTCTATGGGCTTTGGTAACCACGTAACACCAGGTGAACGGTGAGCTCATTCATTCATCTCAGCAACAAAAGAAAATATCTTTTACATTTACTGCAAATAGCCTTGTTAATACTGAGATTGAAGTCCCAAATAATAACATGGCAATATCGGTTATGCTTCGTGAAAACCAGCTTTACCCCGTAATTGGCAAGACACTGGCGTGACAATGTTGTACCCTAACAAAACCAAGAAGTAATCGATATTGCGTATGAGATTTTGTGGCAAGAAACGGTATCTGTGCCAACATCGACCAATATAATATATAAATTAAATCAAATACATATATTGACATGATTATTTTCACACAGAAAAAACTAACAGAATATTGAGATGTGGTAGTTGGACGTGGGATTCGTCTTCCCAAATGGAAGATGCCACATATTAAATATGCATCTTTTATTTTAAAATTAACCGGAATCCTCTTGGTAAATATTTTTCACTCTCTCTCACATCCTATTGTTTTTAATAGAAAATTTTAAAAGTAGTTGTATATATATACTTTCCTTTCTTTCTGTAGGACCATTTATTTAATACCTACATACAATGGGTATTTATTATTGAAAATTACTTTTTCACGATAATATTTTACAATTTGAGGCTGTGCCCGCTGTGCATTCCCCACCTCTTATTTAAAACCCCAACCCAATATTGGTCAATACTGCCTGAAACCACTAAAATAAAAGCCACAAATAACAATTATAACAAACAAGAATCAACCCGTAAACTGTTAAAGCAGTTAGTTACTAGGAAGACATTTTAGTGTGGAATGTTTGTTTCACTTCGCGACAATATTACACAGAACAAAGCAAACTCAATTTTGACTTCTAACTACATTCCAACGGCAAACTGAAGCTGCAAATTGTCTGTACTAGACGGAACAGTAGCTCTGTATATACAATGAAATCATATTTGTTAACTAAATATACGGGTATACGGGCTGATTTAGCAAAAACGAAAGCTATTTATGTATGTATTAACGGCCGTCTGGTGTAGTGGTAAGTGACATGGTTACTACACAAGAGGGTCGCGGGTTCGAATCCCGCCAAGGGAAGATATTTGTATGATAAATATAAATGTCTTTTCCAGGGTTATGGATGTATATTAAATATGTGTATGTGTATAATAATAAATCTTATATTTATTTCCGTTATCTGGTACCTGTAACACAAGTTATTTACGAACTTATCACGGGACCAGTTAACGTGGCGTGACTGTTAGTAAATATTTATTTATTTATTTATTATTTATTTATGTATACGTAGTAAGCCTTATCAGGTAATGCGTTAAAAAGTTGATGAAAACTATACAGATCATGACCGATGTGAATTGGTCATCGGGGCCCATCACAGACATTCATATAATCTATTGGACTTGGCACACGAGACTTTTTTTTTATTCATTTCTAATAGGAATTATCGCCAGATTACTCTATGTGAAGCGGTTACCGGAGTCCATGGACATCACAAAATTAATGCCACCACCTTCGATTGAATTATACAACAGCCATCACCCTTCACACCAAAAGGCATAGCTGCATTACGTCAGAAAATAGTTAATGGTGGTATATCGGCTTTCAACCTACAAACTATGTAACACATGAAATCCAATTTAAATAAATAAATATTTACTAACAATCACGCCACGTTAACTAGTCGCGTGCTAAGTTCATCAAGAACTTGTGTTATGGGTACCAGATAACGGAAATAGATGTATGATTTTTATTACACACATACACATATATTTAATATACATCCGTAACCCTGGAAAATATATTTTATATTTATCATACAAATAAATATCTTCCCTTGGCGGGATTCGAACCCGCGACCCCCTTGTGTAGTGACCATCTCACTTACCACTACACCAGACGGCCGTTATTTATCTAAGATTTGAAATCTTCTATTAGTCATGTAGAATATTTGTAAATATCTTAATTCCAATGTGTGCCGAGATTCCAATACTCTAAAATTTATTAGGCCACATCCAATTCAATAGTCAGAGAATAATTTTCTTCTTATTCACCGCAAACGCGATCTTTCAAATATTACGTCTCCATTATATTCTTTCACTAAATTTATTGCAAATTTCGTTAAAACCAAAAACTTTATAATAACCAAAGAGATTTTTCATAAAAACCCTTTATGTCTCATTAACAGCGAGGTCATCTATCAAATAATAAACATTAAAATACTAATAAAAGACGGCAATTTATCCTCGAGATACGTTCAAATTATACTTAAATAGAATTTATTAAGATGTAAGAATCATCTTGTTCTGAATTTTACGGGACGGGAGCTTACAGCCCACCTGGTGTTAAGTGGGTACTGGAGCCCATAGACATCTACAACGTAAATGCGCCACCCACCTTGAGATATAAGTTCTAAGGTCTCAGTAAAGTTACAACGGCTACCCCACCCTTCAAACCGAAACGCATTACTGCTTCACGGCAGAAATAGGCAGGGCGGTGGTACCTACCCGTGCGGACTCACAAGAGGTCCTACCACCAGTGTAAAATACAATACAATAACAATACATTAAATACAATTTAATTAGTAATTAGGCGATTGATCACGATAACTCACGATCGTTAATCATCGTTTTATTTTCCCGTTATATTTGTGAAATGCTTTGACGTATTCATTAGACGTTATTAATTAAACCAATATTAATTTGGCGGAGAAGCTTAAGAAATTTGATCAGGATAAGTTTCGAATATAATCATCGAAATTCTCGGGTTTAATAAAACTAATTAGCTCTGATTTAAATTTATTATGATCGAATTTTATTCAGCGTCTTATTTAGATTAAGATAACAAGTGCTGTTCTCAGATCCCGCTGGTTGCGACCCAGCCGCTTATCGCTTGGGTACGAGTTAGCGGTGCCATATAGGTGGACCTAAGATAGCCCGCCGACCCAGAGACGAGGTGGTTATAGTGACCAGTGTCTCGCAGGCGTAGCGTAGCGGGGAGATATAGGTATAAGGCGAATCATTGTACTTAGCCCCCTCCTCCGGTGGGTTCTGTCATACGCAGCTCGGACGAGGGTTTTAGAACGACAGGGGGCTTTAGTCGATTTAACTCTGATACGACCCGCTTTCTGCCTCCAACATGTAGGCCGAAGACTGGCGTTTTTTTCCTTAATCAAGATCTAGAAGTAGCGATGACCCTGGTTTTTTAGAACGCTGTGTAATTTGTGAAGTTTAATTTTAAAATAGTCCTTAATTATTTTGTCTTGATTGTAAAATCTTATTTAATTTTGAGTGAAGATGAAGACTTTTGAGAGAATTCGTTAGTCATATTCGTTTTGAAGCATATTTATTTAATAGCTACGTAGTTGAAATACCTACATTTTGTTAAAACGTAGCTAGAGAAATTTACATCAATGGCATTCCTTAGTTGAGACAAGTTACAGATATTCAAAAACCCTTTACCTTTGGCGTTATTGTAGATAAATCTAATAATAAAATAAGCACATCCTAGAAGTTAGCTCTTAAAATAATAACATATAATGGTTTCTAGAATGAAAATACTACAGAATAAATAAGACTACAAAACAACGCAATGCAAATACATGCTTTACAGTTAAATGACTTAAATATCAACAAAAGCATCAATAGATTTAGTTCTTATGTGTGATTTTTATGAATTTGTTTCATAAATTCATCTTTAGAGATGAATGTCTGTTTTATAATTTTTGATATTATATTATATGCAAATACAAATTTTCAAAAACTTGTACGTATATTGTAAAAATTGTATATACATATACGAGTATGTATACATTAATATCTAAAAATAATTTGAAATCCAAACTTAGCTTGTTTTCTTTAAATCTCATTTCGAGTAAATTACTGGAGACACATCTCGACTTATTCAGTTTATGACTAATTTAAGTTACATTTTATGAGACAAGTCCAAAATTCTGAACTGTGTAATAAACATTTTGTTATTTGGAAGAAATCCAATGTGTACTGACTGCAACGTACCTAGACTAAGGGTGTCAATCTACAGTTTATTTCTAGACGACATTCAATCTGAATGCTGGTCTATTTCGAAATCAAGTACGATGCACTCAGCGTAAAAGTGTTTAAAGCTGACTCATGACAGTAAATAAGTGTTGAGTCGTTTACGGTAAAAGCAGTGGCTTAGAAGCGAGGAAACACAATTTTAGACGCGCTGCGCTGACTGCAATTTTGGACTATTTTCGCATGTCCAGGTTACAATATTTTTTTTATGATTTAAGGTTTACTTGCGGCCCGGATGTCTTTCCAGTTTCACCAAGACAGGCGGGCGAGCAAATGCTCAACCAGGATGGATGGGATTACTTAACAGCTACCCAAGCGCCTCCGAAGGAGATCTAGCAGCTCAACAGCATCTTCTTCATTAATGAATCTATTACCGGACCGGACCGCCACAATTATATTATACCTTTATATACCTTTCTTAATAGTTTTTGATGTTAGGATGTCTTGTGAGCCCACACGGGTATGTACCACCACCACCACTACTGAACCTGTAATACTGCGTTTCGGTTTGAAGAGTGGGGCAGCCGTTGTACTCTAAAACTGAGACTTATATTTCCTGATTCATAGTGAGTGGAGGCATTTACGTTGTTCATATATACTGATGATGTCACTTACACGAGGCGGGTTGTGAGCTCGTCCACCCATTTAAACAGTAAAAAAAGAATCAAACTGAATTTTCAATGTTGAGGTTAACCTCACTAAATTAGACGGTTTTTTTTTTGACCTAATAAAACAACTCTATAAAGTACTTTGTAATAAATAGCAGAATCCATAATAAACATCACAGCATAAATGCTGCCATCCACTTTGAGGCCGAAGCCCAACTGTATCAATTTGCAATGGATTTCCAGCAAAGTTCCAAACCAAACAAAAAACTCAAAAAATTACTACTTTATCATAAAACTAGCGACCCGCCCTCGCTTCGTATTATTGATTTCTCCATTATTTAATGGATGTTTTTATACATATAAACCTTCCTCTTCAATCACTCTATCTATTAAAAAAAACCGCATCTAAATCCGTTACGTAGTTTCAAAGATTTAAGCATACATAGGGACAGACAGATATAGGGACAGAGAAAGCGACTTTGTTTTATACTATGTAGTGATAAGCGCGTTGGTAATGTCTATCTAATTCAGAATATTCCAAACCACCAATTTTTACTTAAATATATCAATTATATTACAAATGTGTAACATCATCTCGATCGCGCCTAATATTATGGCAGAAAGGAAGAAGATTGCTTTTTTTTAATTTCTTTTTTATTAATGTCAAAAAGTTTCTATGACTTCTATCTACTATCTATTCTATCTATTATTTATATATCACTATTATAACTATCTATTTTAAATTACTTATTATATCCACATACTTATTTTTATATTTGGTTCTTCGTTAAAATATTATAAAACACATTCGCAAATTTCTTTCTTTATAACTAGTTACTTTTCGACTTCGGGACGACTTTGTTGAAGCTTTGCAAAATCCTTAACACTTTTTGCTAGTGGATAAGAGAAAAGGGTTTGGGTTCGTATAAAGTTTTAGTCTCTATGTTACTCATAAAAAGCGAACATCAAATATTGTCTGTCTGTATCAATGTTGTTACTTTGTGTTTTTACGAGCGCTTCATGCTGAATGCGGGTGGTAAAATAAGAATTTTGAATTTTATTTACATTTTTTATTGTTATAGTTTTATCATCGTGTATGAAATACTTTAGATATAACGGACCGTTTTGGTTATAAGATTAACTTACAATATTGTCATCTTGTCGTATATCTTGTCAATATTGTCTCTTTATAACTGGTGGTAGGACCTCTTGTGAGTCCGCCCGGGTAGGTACCACCACCCCGCCTATTTCCGCCGTGAAACAGTAATGCGTTTCGGTTCGAAGGGTGGGGTAGCCGTTGTAAGTATACTGAGACCTTAGAACTTATATCTCGAGGTGGGTGGCGCATTTACGTTGTAGATGTCTATGGGCTCCAGTAACCACTTAACACCAGGTGGGCTGTGAGCTCGTCCATCCGTCTAAGCAATAATAAAAAATAAAAAAATTATATACAGCATCATGAATATCTATTCGTACCTAAAGAGGTGGAGTGTTTGGGAGATTACTTATCGGTCCAGTTCTCAATTCAACGCACTATTACCTAAATTAATTTCTGAGGTTGTCACAAACTGAGAGCATATGTGTGATTTAAAACATTTTTATCGCTTTTTACTTAAGAACATTTGGACTGAAATTTCACTAATTAAAAGCATAATCGTCAACTACCATGCGAACCATGTATGTGCCGAAAGATCGGAAACTTTAAAATTAAAATTATGTTATGAGCGCGATATTGCACTATATTGGCAGTTATTAAAAGCGTTGTATGAGCCCACGAAATGCTACTGCTTTTGTTTTTTCTTTCCAGGGACTGTTAACTTCAAGCATGAGGAAAAGAGAAAATAGCCTATTTTAGGTAAATATAGTGAATTATTTCATTATGAGTTTTTTTTTATTGCTTAGATCGGTGGACGAGCTCACAGTCCACCTGGTGTTAAGTGGTTACTGGAGCCCATAGACATCTACATCGTAAATGCGTCACCCACCTTGAGATATAAGTTCTAAAGTCTCAAATATAGTTACAACGGCTGCCCCACCCTTCAAACCGAAACGCACTACTGCTTCACAGCCGAAAATAGGCAGGGTGGTGGTATCTACCCGCGCGGACTCACAAAAGGTCCTACCAGTGCTTCCCCTGTCGTCATAGGGGCGTGAAACAGTGATTGCAATTCGGTCCTTAAGTTGGAACGAACTTCTACCGACAAATTTACCATCAAAAACCTATATTTCATTTCTATAATTCAATGTTGGTATAAATACCAAACATAGTTTAGTTTACAACGAAATTAGAAACCACAGAGCGGTGTCGCCTAGTAAAGGCACCTGAAGATTCAATCTTCAACTTATTCATTCCAAGTTACGAGGTCCTTAAGCGAGGTTTTGCGTTCATTCATCCGATCCTCGAAGTTTCAGGTTTACAGCAGCGCACTGTAACACTTTTGTGCAGGGTTGTACTCGACGGAAGGGATATCTGACCGTTCCTCCAATTTACAAATCATAGTGTGCCCGAGAGAATGTAATTAGCGTTACGCATTATTCAATCGGTATCAGGCTTTTTTTATTTGTAGTCAAAAAAATAGTCGTCGTGGCCTAAAGGATAAGACGTCCGGTGTATTCGTATCTAGCGATGCACCGGCGTTCGAACCAATTTTTCTAATGAAAAATACGTACTTAACAAATTTTCACGAGTAACTTCCACGGTAAAGGAATAACATCGTGTAGTAAAAATCAAACACGCAAAATTATAATTTGCGTCATTACTGGCGGTAGGACCTCTTGCGAGTCCGCATGGGTAGGTACCATCACCACCCTGCCCATTTCTGCCGTGAAGCAGTAATGCGTTTCGGTTTGAAGGGTGGGGCAGCCGATGTAACTATACTGAGACCTTAAAACTTATATCTTAAGGTAAGTGGCGGCATTTACGTTGTAGATGCCTAAGGGCTCCGGTAACATAAGCAATAAAAAAAAGAAAAACAATGACGATTTTATGGCCCATCTGTTAGTAAGTAGTCGCCGTAGCTCATGCTTACCAATAGCACAGCACACTTTACTAATGTAACTAACTGTATGCTTAATTTTAATTTGCTGATTAGGGCAAACCAATTATTCGTTAGCATAAACAGATTTACGTATATGTTCGTATAACACCATAATTTGGTTAGTTATTTTTCTTATCTTGTCTTATAAAGACGACAGCCATATAACAAATAGTTACATAAATTAAATACTGAGCCTCATAAGAAAAACCTCAAGTTACATATAATAAACACTTTTTAAACTACATAATAATATATTTGTGACTTATTGTTGAAATGTCAAAACATTTTTAATTTTTTTTATTTTAGATCTAACTGCACCCCTGTTTGACGGATGTTGGCTCTAAGCTCGAAGGATCTAAAAGAGGTTGTTAGTACTTTTACTTGCTTCACAATAGAAATAATACCTGTGTTTATTTTTCATTATAGCTTACTGCAATTCAAAATTCATTTAAATCATTTTACAAATTCCAAAATACTACATATCCATATTATAAAAGCCAATGTAAGTTAAATAAAAGTCAAATAAATCGAATATTTTTTTGTGTGAAGTGAAATTTAACGGTCTAAATTTGGCTTCGATTTTTTATTGGTTTATACAAAAACATTTATATAAATCGTTTAGTAAAAACAAAAAGTAAGGTATTTCAATCTTGCGATAGTGATTAATTCATTAAAAAGTAGCATCTAAATGTAAATTATGTTTTGTATGCATATAATTACATATGCCAAGAACGTGTTATGAGCTTCTTCGGACACATCATGCGGTCTCCCAGACATGAATTAGAGAAGCTCATAATTTTGGGTTGTATAGAAGGCAAGCGCGCAGAACACCAGTCAAATGGTCAGATCTGAGATTAAAAAAGCGGTTGGTGGTACTTTATAACATGCGGTCTTTCCACCCATAACCGAACACTATGGAGAAAGGTCGCATGTGGTCACATCCTCAGCAGTGAGGGAACGATAAGAAGAGAAAACTGGTGACTGGGGACTTTTTTTGCTGGTGGTAGGACCTCTTGTGAGTCCGCACCGGTAGGTACCACCACCCTGCCTATTAGCAGCCCTTGTAACTATACTGAGACCTTAGAACTTATATCTCAAGGTGGGTGGCGCATTTACGTTGTAGATGTCTATGGGCACCAGAAATCACTAGGCACTAGGTGGGCTGTGAGCTCGTCCACCCATCTAAGTAATAAAAAAAGAGAATGCATATCATTTCATTAGCCACGACGATGTCCAATTCATTTACTTTGATTCGATTTGTTTAATACACGCCTACAAGTTAATCTCGTAATTGGGTTCGGTTTGTTTGTCATTCTTATTGCTATCAGAGATAAGGTTTGCTGCACGTACATAATACAATCTTTCGCTATGATGTATTCGAGTAATGAGCAGTTAAATTAAGTGCCCATTCCAGATGATTATCGATTTTTTTATTTTTTTTATTGCTTAGATGGTTGGACGAGCTCGCAGCCCACCTGGTGTTAAGTGGTTACTGGAGCCCATAGACATCTACAACGTAAATGCGCCACCCACCTTGAGATATAAGTTCTAAGGTCTCAGTATAGTTACAACGGCTACCCCACCCTTCGAACCGAAACGCATTACTGCTTCACGGCGGAAATAGGCGGGGTGGTGGTACCTACTCGTGCGGACTCCCAAGAGGTCCTACCATCAGTGAATTCCGTGTATATATGAAGGCGGGTAATATACGTCTATTAATTTTGACAGTATCACGTTTTCATTAGTTAAATCTATTTCTAAATTCATGGAAAAGAGTAATGAGTGTTTTGTATTGCATTCCAATTATATCCACGTAGTGACGTGAAATAACGAAATTAAAGTGAAACATGTGACATGAGTCGAGTGATTAATGATCCTGAACACTAAATTGCAAATTCCGCGTTTAATTCCTGATGATTCATGACTTAAAAAAGTAATTAAATAATACAAGCAAATATAAGTTAAATTGCCTTCGTGTCTCTTATGTACCACCGCCCCGCCTATTTCTGCCGTGAAGCAGTAATGCGTTTCGGTTTGAAGGGTGGGGCAGCCGTTGTGACTATACTGAGACCTTAGAACAATATCTCAAGGTGTGTGGCACATTTACGTTGTAGATGTCTATGGGCTCCAGTAACCACTTAACATCAGGTGGGCTGTGAGTTCGTCCACACAACTAAGCAATAAAAAAAATATAGAAATAAAATTATGTGTGTTTGCAGTTCCGAGGAAGGTAATACGAAAGTTTATGACGTTTTTGACGATAACCACTCACCACCAGGTGGGCTATAGTTTCGTCTGACGACAAAGGTAATAAAAGATAATTTAAACTTAAGAGAAAGTCTGATTTGTAAATATATATCGTAAACGTCACTTCTCGTTATTCGATTAATTAATAGCCGAAACCTATTCCATCAATTAAAGTTTAAAACCCGTTTCTTGGCGACGAGTTTCATGATAATTATAAAAGTTTTCACGTCTAGGGATGCGACTATGCCAGAGTTTGAATCCCGCTTGTAGTTACTGTGAGCCGACAAAGGTACTTTTTTATTCCTCTGGCGGTTGAACGAGGTTAAGGTCAATGGATGCTCACCGGTTAACCGTAGATCACAATGTGAACATCATAACCCATCTTAAAATACGAAGTCTAAGTCTTGTCGACAATACATTGCGGGCGAAATAGCCAGGGCGGTTGTACCTTTCAAAAGGCCCTTGCCTTAAATGATTGCGTAAAAAATTTTGTTGCACGATGTTATTATTCCTTTGTCTTGGAAGCCATTCTTGAGTGTGTGTTAAGAATATTAGTATGTCATTATGAAAATGGTAATTTTTGGAGCGTTTTGAACACTAGCTTAATCGCGTCGATCGATACCAGTCCTGGCTTGTAACTTAGAATAGCCGAAAAACGATACGATTGAGACTTTCACATCATATCTCAAGACAGTAATCAATATGCATAATCGTCTACGTCGCTTTGTATTCTTTTAAGATCAAATGACCTGTGAGCTGGTTTAAATGTGTTTAATTTAAAATAAAAACCAACAATGTAATTTTTCTTAAATTTTACCATATCATATCACTTCGTCTCTGAGTTTAAAACTCGTCTCATAATTAAAATAATGCGGAAAATTCATTGATTATTTTAAGGATCTGCGGAAATTAGCAAGCCTATCTACTTGAAACGCGGTCCATTGAACAGCTGACGGGCAGGTAATCAGGGTTACCTTTGTTTTAAATCGATTTTTTTATTCTCGAGACGATCGTGTCGTGTCTCGGGATTGATATCTCTGAGCGATTCTGGCACATTTAATCTGCTGCTGAAAAGATTAAGGAATGTATTAAAAATGTAGGTAGGTGGTAATGCAATCCGATTCTTATTTAAAAAAATATTGAAATGTGAATATTCAATTCCCCCAACTAGAACATAGATAGTACACATAAATTATTAGTTATAGATAAGCAACTCAAGCACTCAACAAAAATGTTTACGGGCGTCGATCACTAGATGGCTTCGCTTCGATTAGTTTCTCATTGCTCCTGTAGATGGCAGTAACATTAACTATCCTATATTTTATTTTTAAATGAAGTATTTTGTAAATTTTCAGAAACCACTAATTGATAAAACTTAATCAATTTGTCTTTATCAAATGAAGACTCGAGACGATCGTGTCGTGTCTCGGGATTGATATCGCTGAGCGATTCTGGCACATTTAATTTGCTGCTGAAAAGATTAAGGAATGTATTAAAAATGTGGGTAGGTGGTAATGCAATCCGATCCTTATTTGAAAAAATATTGAAATGTGAATATTCAATTGCCCCAACTAGAACATAGTACACATAAATTAGTTATAGATATGCAACTCAAGCACTCAACAAAAATGTTTACGGGCGTCGATCACTAGATGGCTTCGCTTCGATTAGTTTCTCATTGCTCCTGTAGGTGGCAGTTACATTAAATATCATATATTTTATTTTTAAATGAAGGATTTTGTAAATTTTCAGAAACCACTAATTGATAAAACTTAATCAATTTGTCTTTATCAAATGAAGACTTGTATGACTTATTAATTTTATTTTTTCTGTGTTTAATTATATGATTATTAAATGCCTTAACTTTAACAACACATAAGTTTAGGGGCATCCGCTACAAGATGTCGCTAGTTTCCATAAAGAAAAATATTTTTCTTAAAGTATCGCAGTTTCAGGGCCTTGAACTAGAATTTTGCTGTACATTATCAAAAAAATACAGAGATTTTGAGCGTGCAGAGTAATAAAGGGTCTCGAATCTTAATAAAATTACATTATTATAAATTGTCAAGCAAATTCACAGCCCATCTGATATTGAGAGGTTGTTGCAGCCTATAGACAACACAACATGCATCACTATCTGAACAATCACCTTGAAACGTGCGGTCGGAGGTAATTGACTTCTGTAATTGCTTTCTTACCCTTTAAGCCACATTGCATGATTGCTTCACAGCAGAAATAGCTAGAATAAATAAGTCTTTATAAAAATGCACTACTATGGCAAGCTGTTTTAAGTCATTCTGTTTAACAATAAACACACACACACACACACACACACACACACACACACACACACACACACACACACACACACACACACACACACACACACAATTTAATAATAATTAACTGTCTTTGAGATTTCCTTGAACATCTTCAAATAATTTTACAGAAAAAAACCCTTTTAAAATGACTAAAGGAACTTTTCGATTTGATTAGAATTTTTTAGGTACTTTAAAACTCACATTTAATACCGTAAGATGTTCGTAGTTTTTGTGTCATTTTTGTATTTTTCATTTCAAAAACAAGGCTCCGTGCCAAGCAACGCTGCATGCTGCCTCGACATTTATGCATAATGTTGTTTTTGTTTTTGTCTATTTCTATTCGTAGTGTAAGAAGGAAAATATCAGGCTATTCACGCGATTCTAGCATTATACTTACTTTGAAAACGGCTAGCGTAAATTCGTCTGTCTTTGGAACTAATCTTTTTAATAGTTAAGTGAAACCATCAGTTTAATAGCCATTAAGCCTTTTCTTTTTTCTGTTTAATAATACTTATATCATAATTTTTATACACGACGTCCCTTTTGCCATTCTCATCGATTCCCGCGAGTCGTAGATACATATTTCCTGATTTTATTACTTATAAACGGATCCTCAGGGTGGCGGCGACAATTGAGACAATTTACATCCACACGAAATAATATATTCTCTTTAGTACACGTTATGGTGGGTAGAATACGAATGCAACAGAGATATGCTAACCGTCGGTATTTATACAATCATCTTGACCTATTTTAATACAAACTGAGTAGGTAATATTAAACATTGTTCATCTTAATTATTCTGCTGATTATTTACGTACAATTATTATTTAATAATATCGAATTATGTAACAAATAACATTAAGGCTTATTGCGCCGGAAGCTGTCAAGCGGAAGGCGCCAATAAAATATTATAAGTATAAAGAAAATATGAATGAACTATTTACTTGATTATGAAATTACTAATTATATTATAAGAATAATAAGTTCTATATATTTCCTAAGTTCGTAAATAATTTATTATGTGAGGCCGGAAGTGTTGCTCGACTATACTATTCTATAGTGGCCACGATTTGAAGGGCTTACAGTTATCATTGTCGAAGACATTGCTGTGTCTTAAATATTTTTCGACATTGGAATATTATGCAAAACAGATTGTCTACCATTTCAATTTTATACTTCTAATACGTTTTCGTTAAAAATAGTTCTAAAAATTATAGGTTCGTTAAAAAAAAAACAGAACAGTGACCACTTCATCAGGCCTTGTGACAATTCCGTGGGGTATTGTGTAGAATAAATGAGATGACAACATTAATATGATGATCGTTAAAAAATCACCTGTGTCTGCCGATTAATAACAAAATAAATGAGTGGTCACTATTATAATGATTTAACTTGAGTGCATCGCTTCACTTATTTTTTTCTGTTAAACCAATTTAATTAATAGAAGTACCGAATTATAAACACTTTCTCAGTTGGAATCAGCTTCTAATAATGATAACGAAAACGTGACGAAAATGTAAGTTAATTATTCAGACTGTGAACTTTAACACGAGATGGATAACACCCACGTACGCTCACGACACGGTAACGTAATCACAGATACATGACGCCCAAACAGGAACTGTGTGATAATGCGAGTTTTTAACGTTCTCGATAGCGTAAGAGTTAACTTAAATTTGTATGGAGTTGGAACGTTTGTGTACATTTGCCGCTAGGAGCACTGTTCCACGATAACGTAATCACAGATACAATATGACGCTCAAACAGGAACAGTGTGCTGAGTGCGAGTTTTTTAACGTTCTCGATAGCGTAAGAGTTAACTTAAATTTGTATGGAGTTGGAACGTTTGTGTACATTTGCCGCTAGGGGCACTGTTCCGCGATAAGTTAATCACAGATACATGACGCCCAAGCAGGAACAGTGTGCTTAGTGCGAGTTTTTTAACGTTCTCGATAGCGTAAGAGTTAACTTAAATTTGTATGGAGTTGGAACGTTTGTGTACATTTGCCGCTAGGGGCACTGTTCCGCGATAAGTTAATCACAGATACATGACGCCCAAGCAGGAACAGTGTGCTTAGTGCGAGTTTTTTAACGTTCTCGATAGCGTAAGAGTTAACTTAAATTTGTATGGAGTTGGAACGTTTGTGTACATTTGCCGCTAGGAGCACTGTTCCACGATAACGTAATCACAGATACAATATGACGCTCAAACAGGAACAGTGTGCTGAGTGCGAGTTTTTTAACGTTCTCGATAGCGTAAGAGTTAACTTAAATTTGTATGGAGTTGGAACGTTTGTGTACATTTGCCGCTAGGGGCACTGTTCCGCGATAAGTTAATCACAGATACATGACGCCCAAGCAGGAACAGTGTGCTTAGTGCGAGTTTTTTAACGTTCTCGATAGCGTAAGAGTTAACTTAAATTTGTATGGAGTTGGAACGTTTGTGTACATTTGCCGCTAGGGGCACTGTTCCGCGATAAGTTAATCACAGATACATGACGCCCAAGCAGGAACAGTGTGCTTAGTGCGAGTTTTTTAACGTTCTCGATAGCGTAAGAGTTAACTTAAATTTGTATGGAGTTGGAACGTTTGTCTACGTTTGCCGCTAGGAGCACTGTTCCACGATAACGTAATCACAGATACAATATGACGCTCAAACAGGAACAGTGTGCTTAGTGCGAGTTTTTTAACGTTCTCGATAGCGTAAGAGTTAACTTAAATTTGTATGGAATTGGAACGTTTGTCTACGTTTGCCGCTAGGAGCACTGTTCCACGATAACGTAATCATAGATACAATATGACGCTCAAACAGGAACAGTTGTGCTTAGTGCGAGTTTTTTAACGTTCTCGATAGCGTAAGAGTTAACTTACATTTGTATGGAGTTGGAACGTTTGTCTACGTTTGCCGCTAAGAGCACTGTTCCACGATAATGTAATCACAGATACAATATGACGCTCAAACAGGAACAGTGTGTTTAGTGTAAGTTTTTTAACGTTCTCGATAGCGTAAGAGTTAACTTCAATCTGTATGGAGTTGGAACGTTTGTCTACGTTTGCCGCTAGGAACGCTGCTCCGCGATAAGTTAATCACAGATACATGACGCCCAAATAGGAACAGTGTGCTTAGTGCGAGTTTTTTAACGTTCTCGATAGCGTAAGAGTTAACATAAATTTGTATGGAGTTGGACGTTTGTCTACGTTTGCCGCTAGGGACGCTGCTCCGACTACATACAAATTTGACTTAACTTTTACGCTATCGAGAACGTCAAAAATTCGCACTAAGCACACGGAACAGTCTTGACCAAATGATCTTTTAGATATTATTTCGTATATAAGTTCGTACTCGTAACATACGCTCTAAATTGCTTTTTGCTCACTTGCTTTTGCTTTTCTGTCCATCTTTTTTATTTGAATGTTATTTGCTTTAGTTGAAACTTTTATAATTTTGGTAGTAACAATAAGAACCACAAAAAGCAAAGCAAAGACTAATGACACACAATAACTATACCTTCATTAGGTTTCGCGCGAGTAACTATAATCAAATCAAATCAAATCAAATCAAAAAAAATTTATTCAAAATAAATGAAAGTACATACTTGTTGAACGTCAAAAGAACTACCGCTAATTCACAAAAACTAGCCTCCGTCCTGAGAAGAATTGGCAAGAAACTCAGCGGGCACGTTTTTTTTTTTTTTAATATTAGATTTTTTTTAATATTAGATTTTTTTAAATATTCATTTTTACATGAGTATAATAACATAACAATTATTACAATATTGAAATTCCCGGAGCGAGCAACTCATTCCCACTTTGTGCAATCTTCTAAATAAATAAAGCGTTGCTTGGATCTTCTAGATCTTCAGAAAATTTCGGATCAGAGCGAAGTATATTATATAAGTCTGGCTTCACTTATTTATTTATTTAATTATTATACCGTCGCCTTGGTATTCCTTCCGCCTACCTGCCGACTAGAAAGAACGCTTGTTTGTGGGAGTGCAGGTTCCGCGTCTAGTGCGGGTCTATAGTTGTGGGGACCGTCATGATAATCGCCTTATCGTGGTCGCCGCTGACTACTCCCCGAATCCTGATTACGCAGGAGCCAGTCACCGTCGACGCTTTAGACACGTCCTTACGGATCCATCATATCCAATAACCTTTACATTAGACGCCTTCAGCTCTAATACTAGGAGCAGGCTTAGGGACCTCGGTAACCGTACTCGTCGAACTTGACAGAGTTCGCCGTGCAACCTAACCCATGAATCAGCTCGCTGAGTTTCTCGCCGGATCTTCTCAGCGGGTCGCGATTCCGATCCGGTAGTAGATTCATTCGCGAAGCAGCTGCTCTTGAGCTGTTAGGTCTCCTTCGGAGGCGCTCGGGCAGCTGTTAGCAAATCCCACCCTTTCTGGCTGAGCCTTTTCTCGCCCACCTGTCCTGGTGAAACTGGAAAGGCCTCCGGGACACCAGTAATCCTTCAATCATAAAAAAAAAGTTGTGGGGAGACATATGTATGTACACATATATGCTCCACGTGAAACGCGTTTAAATGAAACATTTAAAACACATAAAAACAGATTTGTTAATTAATCATCATTAAGTACGCTTTTATAAGTTAAAAAAATTTACTAATGTAATTTCAGAAACTTAGAAACATATTCCAATCACACATAATGAAGTCTGCTTTTCCAGTAAGCTTCTATTGGGATTGAGAGAGGCGTATTTTGTTTGATTCAATTTCTTAGTTACCGCAAAGTTACTATGGCAGCTCGTAATTAAATTTGCTAGCTGATAAACCAGTTTGTTACTGGAAAATTCATAGCTTTTTTTGCGTCTTATATATTATAAAGTAATTTTTGCCCGCGACTCCGTCCGCATGGAATAGTAACTTTGAGAAAAGACTAAATTTTACCCGCGACTCTATTTACGTAGTAGGTGAAAATATTTTTGAATAATAGAATGTTAGGGAGCTATTTAAGGTACCAAAATCACGCATTTTAATCGACCGAAAAGAGGAGATTATCAATTCCACCACTATTTTTTTATTTACGTATGTTCACCGATTTCTCGAGAATGCATGAACCGATTCTGATAATTCTATTTTCTTTTTTTTTTGTTCGAAAGAGTAGACTTCCGAAATGGTCCTGTAATAATCAGGATCAAGATCTGATGATTGGGTCCTGGAGAAATCGAGAAAAATGTGCAATTTTCAAAGCCAATCTTGAAGTGATTCTTCTATACATATTCTTCTTATTCTATAAGTTCAATTTGTCATATAAAAGAGAGGTGAGGATTGTAAACAATTCTAATCTCACAGATTATTAAAGATTTTTGGTCTCTGTCTACGGACGCGTTTTGGTTCTCTTTGAGTTTTGTAGCATATGTTTGACTAGGAGCACTCCGAGGAATTGTTTTGTGATCGTCCCGCTTATCATCTTTATTAAATACATCTGTCTTTATTAAATCTTCTATCCTGAACCATAGCTTTAATTCACAGTAGGTTTCCTTAGATTAATTGACTCGTTTATCCGGCTATAAAATAAATTCCCAGACCCGGTATTCTTAGAGCGCTATTACACGCTCTTCTTCAAATGGCATTGCTATGCCTTTAACATAACAGTTTTCTAGAAACATCGTCAAATGCTTACCACCATGTGGAGCGTATAGTAGCCTGATATATAAAGTAGTACAAAGTTATTTAAGCCAATTAAATTACACGATTACACGCCGAGGCATCCCATTCATTAAGTGACAAAGCTTAGGTTATAAAGCAAGCGAATTTAACTTCTGTATCCTAATAAGCAAGTCGCTCGGCCATCTTTTGGGCATCTTTTTTGGCCACTATAGATGCAATTTTTGTGAATATAAAATTAGCAATTGAACATGTGTTTGCAAAGAAGTAAATAACACCATAAATATATATGCGATCATTTCACATCAAGACTGAAAACGCAAAAAAGCTATACCAATTAGTACATTAATAAAAACAAGCCACAGCAATTCAATGGCTCATTATTCGTCCGAAGCTTATTGAAAAGTGAAGTATCTCCTTTTATCTTCTCGATTTTTGGTAAGAACATGAACAAAGAGAATGTTTAAATAAAAATTTTAAAGAATTAAAAATGCTTTGATGCCATATTAATTGAATCTGATAAAATTATTGCGATCCTTTGTTCTTGCAAATAACCTAATTTAACATGATTAAGATAGTTGTGGGCGACAACAACAAAGCTGGGGCTGTAATAAAATTATGCGACTTGTGTCAATTATGGGCATATCAATAGAACAATTTGAGATTTCTCTCCTTATTAACTAGCCATGAAACAAACAGGAATAATGCAGTATTTCCTTAAATTTTCACGAATCCTAAACATAACTATTGAAACTATTATTTCGTTTAATATCGCGTTTATTATGTAAATTTTATTTTTCCCACGTCTCGAATAACTTTAAGAATTTTCGTGGTCATGAACGACTAAGTTGTTGCTTTATTATTAACTACCATCAATTTCTTTATGTATTATCTTTCTTTATTTTTCTACGCATACTCGTATGTCGTATCACTCTTGTCTGGTACACTTATGCAAACAGCCGCCAACTGCCGACTTGATCTGGTCGGTCCATCGCATGGGCAACCTTCCACGCGGTCTGGTGCCTTCTACTTTGCCATGAACGACAAGGCGCTCTATGGAGTCATTTCCATAGAGAAAGAATAGTTTAATACAGAAAGAACGAATAGTTTATTAATAGCCCTAACAGCATCTTGAAGGCATTAACAGACCGTTATGACTGTCACTACTTGAACCATTGTACCATGGTTCACTTGCGGACTACATAATAATAATATTAATAATGGTTGGTTCGAAGTAAGTATCAGTTGAGTGGAATATTTGAAATGTATTCAACTGATAATTATTTTTAATAAATGTATCTTTTTTTATTTGATTGGTTTTGTTAATTTTAAGTATGTTTCAATAATACTATGTACACATATAGACTTATTGTTGTCTGAAATAAAATAAATCATTCATTCGTTCATTAAAGTTTAGAGTTCTTTTGACATGTTAATTACCAGGATTTCTTCGTTATTTGTTCCCTAAGCCCTCCAGTTGTTCACTGGTCGTTTAGTGGTGGTAGGACCTCTTGTGAGTCCGCGCGGGTGGGTACCACCACCCCGCCTATTTCTGTCGTGAAGCTGTAATGGGTTTCGGTTTGAAGGATGGGGCAGTCGTTGTAACTATACTAAGAGCGTCGAACTCATATCTCAAGGTGGGTGGCGGCACTCACGTTGTAGATGTCTATGGGCTCCAGTAACCACTTAACACCACGTAAGCAATAAAAAAATTACATCGTATTTTACCATTAATAAAACACAGTAATAAATGAAGAAACGAATAGAAACAGTAATAAATGAAGAAACGAATAGAACGAAACAAAGGCTCCAAGGTGTTCGCGAGAGATTTGTCTCTTGGGAAAAGCCAGTTGACAAGACTGAAGATCGATGATGGCAGGATCATTTCGTCCAAGCCTGAGCTTTTGAGAGAGGTCGAGAAGTTCTATGGACAGCTATACACATCTACTCGACAACCCGTGGAATATCTAGCAAAGGATCCAAGAGCTAGATTAGTCCGACACTATACCGAAGATATCCCCGACATCAGCCTGTGCGAGATTAGAATGGCTCTCAAGCAACTTAAGGACAACAAGGCACCGGGCGAGGATGGAATTACCGTCGAACTTCTGAAGGCGGGTGGAAAACCAGTCCTTCGGGCCCTACAAAATTTATTTAATTCCGTCATTCTCGATGGGAATGTGCCCCTGGCATGGACCAGAAGTGTGGTGGTACTGTTCTTCAAAAAGGGTGACAATACTCGTTTGAAGAATTATAGACCCATCTCACTTCTGAGTCATGTCTATAAGTTGTTCTCGAGAGTTATTACGAACCGTCTCGCGCGCAGGTTTGATGACTTCCAGCCACCCGAACAAGCCGGTTTCCGAAAAGGCTATAGTACCGTAGACCACATTCATACGTTGCGGCAGATTGTACAAAAGACCGAGGAATATAACCTGCCGCTTTGCTTAGCATTTGTGGACTACGAGAAAGCCTTTGATTCGATTGAAACCTGGGCCGTGTTACAGTCTCTCCAACGGTGCCAAATTGATTATCGGTATATCGAAGTGTTGAGGTGTTTGTATGAAAACGCTACTATGTCAGTCCGAGTACAGGACCGGGCTTCAGAACCTATCCTTCTGCAGCGGGGCGTGAGGCAAGGAGATGTTATTTCTCCGAAACTATTTACCGCTGCGCTGGAAGATGTTTTCAAAGTTCTGGACTGGAAAGGACTAGGCATCAACATAAACGGCGAGTACATAACTCACCTTCGGTTCGCCGATGATATTGTGATTATGGCCGAGACCATGGAGGACCTCAGTACAATGCTCAAAGACCTCAGTAGGGCTTCTATCCGAGTGGGTCTAAATATGAACAAAGAAAAAACAAAAATTATGTTGAATGCTCATGTAGCGCCCACTCCAGTAAAGATCGGAGGCTCTACGCTCGAAGTTGTTGACGAGTATATTTACCTGGGACACACTGTCCAGCTAGGTAAGTCCAACTTCGAAAAAGAGGTCAACCGTCGAATCCAGCTCGGATGGGCAGCGTTCGGAAAGCTACGTAAAATCTTCTCATCACAAATACCACAGTGTCTCAAGACGAAAGTCTTTGACCAGTGTGTGTTGCCAGTGATGACATATGGCACTGAGACGTGGTCGCTCACAATGGGCCTTATGAGAAGGCTCAAGGTCACCCAAAGAGCAATGGAGAGGGCTATGCTCGGAGTTTCCCTGCGAGACCAAATCAGAAATGAGGAGATTCGCAGGAAAACCATGGTAACCGACATAGCCCAAAGGATTGCGACACTGAAGTGGCAGTGGGCAGGACACATTGCTCGCGGAACAGATGGCCGTTGGGGCCAGAAGGTTCTTGAGTGACGACCGCGTACTGGGAGACGTAGCGTGGGTAGGCCTCCCACAAGGTGGGCCGACGACCTATTAAGGTTCGCGGGGATCCGCTGGATGCAGGCAGCGCAGGACCGGTCTTTGTGGCGAGGCTTGGGGGAGGCCTATGTCCAGCAGTGGACGTCCATGGGCTGATAGATAGATAGATAGATAGAAATGAAGAAACCTTTTTTAATCTTTAGTGAGAACACGATATCTCTGTTCATATTCGTTAACAGCTTCAGCTTTTCAGGTATCAATGCAAATAAAAATATTCGCTTCACCGAGCAGCATGGCACGTCGAACAAAACGAATATCGCAAGTAAAAATTAATTACGTATCTTTTAAAAATTGTTCTGCTTGTTCTTTTACAAAAAAAAAAATTCTATTGGACTAGATGAGCCGATGAACTTATGCAACGCCCAATGTTAAATAGCTACCGAAGGTCATAATCATTACAAACTGAATGCCGCTACCAACCTTGAGACATGAGGTCGAAGTCTCAATGGAAATGTACTTGCAATGCCGTACCTTTCAAACAAAATCGCATGACTACTTTGCGATCGATGCAGCGTCTATCTGCCAGAAATGAAATTGGTAAATTTAACAAGTTTCTAACTTTGTTACAGGATATAGTTCTTCCATCGTAGAAGTCGTTTGATAACTTGTTATTACGGGTAACTCCTACACAGTCAGGATTTGACCAATGAAGGAGAATTTTATCCTGGCTTATGGATTTTTTTTTGCAGCCCATGCACATTGCCCTCTCCCAAGGTTCGCTACAATAACCAATCTTGTTCAGACTGCATCTAGTGGATTCCTGCGACATTTAGTAGATCATCGGTCCACCTCGTGGGAGGATATTTATTTACATATCTCAAACACTGTCTCCGTTCTATAGAACCGCCACAGTTCGAAACTTAGCCATGAATTACTTTAAGAAGCACTGAGTATAAACAGAAAATTGTAGATGGTTTTCGCTCCAGAACAAATTCGAAATCATTATTATTCAAAATACATTTTCTACATAGCTTGACCGTTCCAATGTACGGTTGACTGAATAGTATGGAAATGAAGCATTTCCATACTATTTAATACTTCAAGCTTTAACTTACCATTCACAAGTTTCTATTGTCACTGAGAATATATGCTAATGGCTTTCGGATTTGAAGCTCCGATGATATTCAATGACAGACGAAGGCACCTCAAGATTTCTTTATGCATAATGATCGGTGAAAATCCAAATTTTATGAATCGAAAACTATTTAATATGTAAATATTATTTCAGTTCAATGTAATGATTATTGATCATTGTATGTAATGATAATTCACCAGTCATCTATATTATATTAATACGTGAAGCAAAAACTTTGTATCCCTTTTTACGAGAATTGCGCGGACGGAGGAGTATGAAATTTTCCACACTTATAGAGAATATAGAGAAGAAGGGCACAATGCTAATATTTTTTAAAATAATGAATAAAAGATACATTAAATCAATAAATAAAACATTACATTACACTTCATACCATGTATTTAACGAACACACACATGCATACTATTTATTGCCAAACCTTTGTTCTTGACGTCTGTGGTCAAATTGAGAATAGATTAAATATTGTTTGTCTTTATTAATATTTTTTTATAGTGTAGCCTTGGCGAAATTTGTGATTATAGAAGTATAAAATACAATCATGATAGTGTACAAACTTACAATTCCAATTAATTATAGTCGAATTTCGACTACTGCGGGACCTCTAGTTTTATTTAACGTATATCCTGTTTCATAGCATACGTAACATTTGCGATGGACGTGTGTGTCGGTTTGTAATTTGAAATGATTAAATCACTTTTAAGGCTTCATCGGGACTGGCCCTTAGAATACTTTACAGTTTTCATGATGACGGTCGACGAAGACGTTTTTAAATTATAATTTATAGTTTTCACGTTTTATAAAATTTATAACTGAATCTCATGAGCTACCTCCAATAATGAACTTCAATGTAATTTTAGTAAAACTGAGATGATTTTTTTGTAAATCACATTTAGTTTACCCCACTGTAGCTGTCCCTCGGTGAATAAATACACCTCTAATTTTATTTTATTCGACAATTGAATTGTAAGGTAAAAAGAAATATTTTCAAATTTAATAATATATTGTTGTAAAATTACTACAAGTATAAATATATTCATAACTTCATAATTTAAGCATGAACTTAGACAAAAATTTGTTATTTTTATCTATTGACCAAGTTAAGACTGTATATTATTATAACAATCAATAGCTTTTGAATAAAGGTGATATGTATATTAGATAGTAAAAAAATCGCGTCGTAAAGAAATTATTTTCAAATGACATGTAACAAATTGCCTCCATTGGAATGTTTTCTAGAAATCACTATTGCTTTGGGAGGAAAAATACAAAATAGCTCTATAAGTCAACCTGCAGGCAACAAAAGGATGGAAAAATCGTTCGTTTGAATTATTTCGCTGGATCCCGGATTATTGTTGTATTTTTTTGTATATTCCTTATTTCCTTTTCGGCAAATCTAGAACAGTTTTTTGTCGAAATTGGACCATTCAGTTCAATACAGTATCGACGTTCGTTTTCGTCAAATCTACAGCATTTTTAAGGTACATTTTTTTTTATTGCTTAGATGTGTGGACGAGCTCACAGCCCACCTGGTGTTAAGTGGTTACTGGAGCCCATAGACATCTACAACGTAAATGCGCCACCCACCTCGAGATATAAGTTCTACGGTCTCAGTATAGTTACAACGGTTACCCCACTCTTCGATACCTAACCCTACCACCCTACCACCTGGTAGGTGGATTTATAACCCTACCACCAGTGATTAGGCAAATTATAATTTTGCGGGTTTGATTTTTATTACACAATGTTATTCCTTCACCGTGGAAGTCAATCGTGAACATCTGTTGAGTACGTATTTCATTAGAAAAATTTGTACCCGCCTGCGGTATTCGAACACCGGTGCATCGCTACATACGAATACACCGGACGTCTTATCCTTTAGGCCACGACGACTACATATTTATGCATGATACAAAGGTGCGAGTACCCTATGAAAACAGTGAGCAAACAATTGTCATCAATGAATGACATCCACATTAAGCTGCCTTGAACATATGCGAAATGTTCCGCCTGTTCGTATGAGATATTCCAGAGTGAAAGTGGGAGTGAAATACATCCAGAAAGCGTCGGACCGTCATGTCCCCTTACAGCAGCACGGAACAGGCCTCAGGGTAGTTCACTCTACCCGAACATGATCTCCCTGCATGGTAAGCCAGGATAACGGTCGAAGGACCGCTTGAATGGTCGGTTAGTTCTTTTGTCGTACATTTTATGTACATATGAGAACAGTCAAATCGTTCCTTGTCGTCTGGTTCGTGCCCGTTTTTTAGGAAGTCAAAAAAGTACTGCCTGCCGCTAGTCGCCTACACCCTCGTTCCATTTCTCTCTTTATTTTTGAATTCTTGTCAAGTGTCTGTCTTAGTCTGTGTCTAGTCGTTGCAGGTCTTATGTCCTATCAAAGAGGCTGCACGCTACGACAAGAGGGATATTGTTATTGCCGGTTACCGGTTCCCAGCGTTGGGTAGGAATTCGATTTGACCTGCCTTGAATAGCTTGGGCTGGCGTTGAAACTGAGCTGCGAGGTGCCAGTGCCGAAACGCGGAGCGATCCGCTTCTTGGGTTCTTTCTTCAAATCAAAGCAATCAAATCAAAAAAAAATTATTGAACATAAATGAATATATATAATAAACTTGTTGAACGTCAAAAATAACTACCGCCAATTCACAAAAACTAGCCTCCGTCTTGAGAAGAACTGGCAAGAAACTCAGCGGGCATGTCTTTTTTTTTAATATTAGATTTTTTTTCGGTTGGGTTCTTTCATTTTCCTTTTTTACTTCATCATAATGTCTTTTTCCTCCCCCTCCTCCTTTCTTCTTTATCAATCTTCGTTTACAACTTAGAATTTACCTCCGCCTATTTCCCCAACTTTGTTTTCTTTTTTTTCTCTCAGTCTACTCGCACCGCGGCAAAGAAATACACCCACAGCCAAATTTATTTAACAAAGGTGCTTTGACCGAAAATTGAACGCGGTTTTGAGTACGCCCGTAGACCACACAACTGAGGCGATCAAAAATTACAACAATAAAAACTTTCACATAACAATCAACCGACGTATCCAATAAAATAACATGCAAAATAAACATGTCATATTGAATTTTATAACTTTCTTGATAAGGTCCAAATTAGTTTGTCGTTTCTGTGTAGGAAATTTGAAGCGGACACAGGCTTCTCACACATCCTGTGACACAGATAAGTTCCATGTCTATTTCAATTTTCCGTTCCGGTGGACCGGACGCGGATGCTTCAATCCTTTAATTCACTTACTCCCTTTTAGAACGAGAAAAAAAAGTTTTCATGGTTCTTTTTTTTCCTTTAGATTAGAAATGATTGGGTTTTTGTTATAAATATACTGGTGGTAAAAGCCAAGTTGCAAATCCTTAAGAACAGCAAGCTATCCAGCTATTATAATCCAGCTAATCTACGATACGAGTGTGTGACACATTTTTGTATTTTTCTTTCTAAGTCTTATCCGCTAATAATCTCGTCATTAGAGATCCCTATTATCCGTCATTAGAAAGCTTAAGAATAGTAATGGTGGCAAAGCTAACCTGTTTTATGTTGTACAATGAGACCTTAACATTATTTCAAAGAACGAAATGATATATACAGATGCGATATTGATTAACCTAACGTAAAGTCAAAGATACATAAATATGTCTAAAGTGTGTCAAAATGTGCGGAAATTATAGATTTATGAATACTTTCACGTTAATGGGTCATTAAATTTCAAACTATTTTTTTCTTTCCTGTATATAGATTTATTTAAATTATTAACTTCATGCCTTCGAGAGTTACACAGAATGGCTTCATATTGTGCAATTGAAAACAATAAGTTGATTTTTTAATAAGCCTTAGCCTTGAAAAGGACTTTTCATTTAAGAAGTCAACCATTCTTTCAGTGTGTCTTTCCAATTACGAAACCGCCTCAATGAAGGAATTCGTTACCATCCCTCAGCAAAACAGTTTTAGGTTCAATAAATGTCTTCGTATTTCGCAATTAGCGTCCTAAAAGGGTTTATAGTAAAACGCTTTGCTAATGGAACTTCCGGCGAAGTCAATTAATTTATCACAGATCTATTTATTAAGTCGCCGTCATTGTTGTTCTCAGATCGTTTGGTTCTATCCAATATGATACGAAAACTATAGTCTCTGCGTTAATTCACAGTGCATTTGAAGAAACAATTTATGTCACCTACCATCGGCAAAATAAGCTCCCCTCCTCGGTTTTTCGTAATCTTTCTTACTTTAAATCATGTTTCTTGGTAGACAGAGGTTTGATTATGCCCCTGAAATATATCAGCATCAATGAGCGACACTAACTACTTACCAATAGATTGGGTATGTAAAATTAATAAGATTATTAAGATTCCTACGCTGTTTAATTCGCCTCAATTTTCTTAATTATTATCAACTGAAAGACTTCAACTAATGAATCGAGACTTTAGATTCCCTTGAAATTTATCGCAATAACAGTCTCTACGCTGCCTGCAGACTCAATAGATTGCCGTGATTGTGATCTCATCGGCGCCGGTGGTACACTGTACGCGAGGCCTCTTTTTTGGGCCAAAAACCAAACCTCCTACAGGGTTACCGCACTTAGGAGGCGGGCAGGATATCTGAGACTCGATGGTAAGGACCAGGACCGAACATGTTAAAGGAGCAGCCACGAAACAACTTCCCTGAACTCTTACCCGATACCCGATCCACACCCGAGACAAAACTCGGACAAGGTAGGGGAAATTACTAGGTCTTCTCATAAAGGTTTTCTCAAAAAGTATAATAATTAATGAACAATGATTATATAAGAAAAATACATCCATAAAATTAGAATACCCATTAAAATCAGAATTAAACAAACAAATTGCAAACGAAGGAGGCTTTAGACAACGTTTACGACGGTAATGATTTAATTGCATGTTTAAAGTACAATAAAATCGCTTACATTGTACAAGATTCACGAAACAGCTATTCCGGTTTATAACCTCACGTAAGTGATACTAAAATGTATAAGCTAGAATGGTACAATAATTTCAGTTTCAGAGAGTTTTGACGACACATTGTAATCAATTGTTTTAATTTGATAAAACGATATCGACGCTTGAAAGGTCGATATTTTTATTCATGGGTGTTCACATTTTTAGTTGGTTTTTAACAGATCACAATAAAAAGATAGTGGAGATACTTGGCAGATCCATGGGCACAGTCGAAATATCTTTCGGCGCTAACATAGCTATGTTAGCTGGCGGGTAATTTAAGTAAAATGAGCTTAGCAATATAGAAGCATAATTGTTGAGTTTTGGAAAATAAATTAGTCATGTTAATCTCCCCAGAGTTCGGAGCTTTTCCAGCAATATAATACCTCCAATATGCGTATATGTATTTCTCAAGTACTGAAATGTAGACAGGAACAACAGTTTCTTCAGTTTTTTTCCGAACAACAGTTTTAAATAGTTCTAATGACAGCGAATATCTGGTGGCAGATGGCACGTTAGAAAGAGAAAGAATTCTTATTCTTCTTCTTCTGGTCTCTTATCGCCTATTTTTAAAATGGAACAATTGGGCGTGATTCGCTTTTGTGAAAAATTATCATTTAATAATAAATTCGTCGATATCCATTCGCTAGTATAACAAACAAAACCATAAAGCAAACTAATTTATAACTTCTGTAAGTTTGAAGAATTATTATCCCAATTCAAATCCCAAAACATTGAATAGGTTGAATCCTTTTCAGTTTATGAGAGTTCAAATACCACAAATGTAATCTAACGAGAGAGTTCTCAAAGTTTTTGTTACGATTTTCGCGAGTCGTAAATATAAATGAAACAATTTTTACGGTTTAAATTTTCTTTTGTCATTTCTACTATTACGTTACGAATAAAGAGTTTTCGGGGTCACTAACTAAAAACGTAGCAACTAGAACGTTATTCTGACTACAGTATAATATTTTATGATAAAAAAATATTTATGTACACACCTATGTTTCTTTTTCTCGGAGAAAGAGCTTACCTTATTTTAGCGTATGGCCGTTTATTTGACTTAGTATATTATCTTCGTGATACAAGAGCCATAGCTACAAAGTGAGCAGGACCACCTTCTCTATAATAAATGTTACATTTAGCAGTAAAAGTAGTTTTTTTATATTACGAGATCTAACAGGAAGATGATAGTAAAACAGATAAAATACCTGCTATAATTCAAACGGTATCCAATTCGTGACCGGCTTTCCAAGCTAATCGAGTCAAAACCTCAACCTGGTCATTATTCAGGATTATTTGAAATAACTAACATTAGTAGATACTTGTCAAAGGTCAAGTCACAAAGTAAATTTATTACAATTTAATACTCAGCGGTAAGCAGTAACTTGGCTGTGCCCTAGCATTGGTGACATTCATTAGCAACGATAACCATTCACCATCAGATGGGCTATATGCTCGTCTCAATAACGGCCATAAATAAGTGCAAATTAATTCGTAAAAAAATATTGATCAGATTTGTAAGCAAAGAGAAGATTAGAGACGTCTTTATTTGATATTATGATCATGGCACTATTTCTTGGAGTTGGATTCATAGAGAACTCAAAAAACTACGATTCAATTAACTATTTAGCTAAAAAATTAAATAAATGTTACTTAATATGAGTCGTCTATTATCAAAGGTGGCAATCTGTGCATTTGGACAAAAAAATGTTATTGATATAGCTATACAGATTGATTTGAATATAATCGTGTCCTTCAAAGAATACGGTTCAATACCTGCATTAAATAAAGTATTAACTTAACTTGTTATTTATCTAAGATGTCGTTCAGAAGAGTTTTGTGACTGCCAATGGAATACAAAGTCAATAATTCGCTTTTCTGATTTACCAATAATTGTCCAAAAGTCACATTGCCGGCTTTGATAATAGTCGACTCATATATAAGAACGAATAAAATAGATTCGCAAAATTATAACTCGCAAAACTTAAGAAGTTTCATAATTACTTGTGGTAGTTGGGTATTGAAAACCTTTGGACACATACGAAAACATTAAAATAGGATTACATATCTAAAGTTGTTGGCGATATTCTAATGATTATGAACAGCCTAATAACAGAGAGCTTGTGAGTTTGTCTGCTTACGTGAAGTACTAAGATATTTTGGCCATGAAAAAAATAAAGTTTACTTAAAGTTACGATGATAAAATAGTTGCATGAGCGTATCGAAATCTCCTTTAGATTTTCATAGATTACAAACTTCTTCATAGATTACAGATTTTTTTTTAGAAAAGAACAAGTTTTGAAAACTGTCACTACACCAACGAGGGCGAAGCCATTTACTTTATCAAGTTAATTAAAAATTCCTATCATTCTCGGACATTCTTTGAGAACGTTACACGGAGATAATTAAAAGCGTTCTTGCTCGGTTTCACTAATACATGGACGTGATGCCTGTGATTATTCAAACAGCTCGTACTACCCACAAAACCAGAGCCACAAGATTGCGGCTAATTAAAATATTACATCTGACATTTGTGGATCTCGAACAAAATCTTTAAATACGTTTGCTCATATTAAATACTTAATTGCACAATTATCTAAACTAGAGGTCCCGCAATAGTCGAAATTCGACTATAATTAATTGAAATTGTATGTTTGTACACTATTATAATTGTATTTTATACTTCTATAATCACAAATTTTTCCAAGACTACACTATAAAAAATATTAACAAAGACAAACAATATTTAATCTCAATTTGACAACAGACGTCAAGAACAAAAGTTTGACAATAAATAGTATGCATGCGTGTGTGCGTCAAATACATGGTATGTAGTGTGTCTAATGTTTTCTTTATTGATTTAATGTATCTTTTATGCATTATTTTAAAAAAATATTAGCGTTGTGCACTTCTTCTCTATATTCTCTATAAGTGTGGAAAATTTCATACTCCTCCGTCCGCGCAATTTTCGTAAAAAGGGATACAAAGTTTTTGCTTCACGTATTAATATATAGATTCGACCATACTACAAGATTTAGATTCATTTTAAATTATACATGTGTCAGAGATGATCAATTTAAGCGGATATGTGCCGTCACTTATTTTATTAAAATGGCAATACGGCACAACATAACTGACGTCTTACAGAATGTCAGTTGTCAATATCAAGGTATCTGTCAGTAGTGCGTATGAGCGTTTGACAAAGGTCACATGCTTGGGGAACACCGTCCGTGGCGGACGTGCGCACTGACTGATTAAACTAAAACAACATGTACAGCAACGATGGCCATTTAGATGGTAATTCATTGGAAACTGCGGTAGTTCTCCAATATTTATATTAAATTTTTCACAAAAAAAATATCATTGTTTTTCAATTATATACTGAAGCTCGTTATAAACTAGTCAATGGCTACTAACCACTACTACTAATTGTAGTATCACCCGATACGGTGTAAAAGCGTGTTAACTTTTAGGCCACAACAACTGCAATTGCTTTTACGGTACTACTTACAATACGTAATAGGTTACTTCACACTATTTTACCAGCACTTACACTAAAAACTAAAAAAAAAACTACCTACAAGTACTTTCTAATCGTTTTTCGAATTTTAAATTCAACACAATATAGCACGTACCGACATATCAAAAAAATAAATTTAGTACCCCCATGTCTTATATTTCGATACGGACGATATTTACTATAAATTAAATAATCGAACAGAACAATGATGGATTCGGTATGCATTGAAATTGATTAATTGCTCGTGAAACATACGAAAATTACTCACGATTTCCGGCTGTTGTGTTCACAGAAATTAATTTGATGTTTGCCAGTAAAGTGTAAATTTATCTATTTTATTCATGAGAGGAAATTAATCACTTAATATGTCATCTTAAACCACTTTGATACGAGCACATTGCACACAAATCAAAGAGTACAGGGATGGATGTTTGTCGAGCTTAACGCCTTTTTTTATTGCCTTTGGCCTACCTGATGGTAAGTGGTTACCGTCACCCATGGACTTCAGAAATGCCAGGAGCAGAACCAAGCCGCTGCCTACCGCTTAATAATCTCCACAAGCCTCGTGGAGGGGAGCTCATTCCATAGCCGTACGTGGCAAAAATGGCAAAAATGACCTCTGGAAACGCACTGTGGATGCCCGCAGTGGCTCCAGGTAGTATGGATGAATTCTACTTCGGTGGCGGGCGGTGCGATGGTAAAAACGAGATGCCGGTATCATCTCGAACAATTCCTCAGAGCACTCCCCATGGAACAAACGGTACAAAATACAGAGGGAACCGAAGTCCCTCCGCAGACCCAGAGTTTCCAAACGATCCCTGACTTTGTAGACATCTACTCTAAAAAAAATGTGAATGACGATAGAGGATTAAAAACCAAGTTCTAAATTATTAGCAATCCACGAAGAATACGGGAAGCCATTAAGATTTTAAAAACTATCCAAATTTGAAGGGAGATAGTTGCAAGCAAAACGATCATTCCAGTTTGGAGGATCGCACTGGTACTAGTGCCTCTCAAGATAGAATTAGGAGTCCTGTCGGAAAATAGCGTAAGGTTCGGGCAGACAGGGAAATATTAGTATGTAGTGTGCAGATCTTTAAAGCTAAAGATTCATAATGATAAGAGATGACTGTTTCTAATAATTACAACCCGAGAAACTTTATCATGGGAATATTATTATCTAGCGATTGTTTAGGAATCAGTTCCCTTTTTGAAAGAATAGCATCTTCAATTTCATCAAGCAAATAACTTTTTTGCGAATACAAAAAGACATACATTTTAATTAGCTATCGGTTTCCTACATATTTATAATTTTACCATTATATCTACTTATACATTTTGTATTCATGCCTTTCTATTGCCTTGTAGGCAGATGGACTTTTTGCCTGCATTACTCTTATTAGACACCGTTACTCATGGACAGTGGCAATGCCAGGGCACAGCCAAGTCACTATCTAATGCCAATTCCATGTCCCATATAAAGAGTTTAATAACAATTATCACAAAACTATTTAGATTTCAAATCCGTGATACAAATATTATGAAACTGCTTAAAGTTGCACGGGAGCAATCTCTTGTGATTATTTAACATCACGTAGAACGTGAAGTCTTCTGCGCATCTGCTGCAAGTAATAAAAGACCGTGTGGCATGAATTTCTTATAAATCGCGTTAGATATTTTCATGAAAACTTAAATATGAATCTTATTTGTATTAACCAAATATGTATACTAAATCAAGGTAATTGGTGTGACGCCAATGTCTTCCAAGGTTACTACAGCTGTTGTTTGACATCAATTAACCAAAATATTCAAGACGTAAATAGCGGTACATTTGGGAAGCATCAATCAAAATCGGCATTTTGTAAACAATAGCGCTTGGATAATTACAGCTCGTCTGTACTGTTTGTCTTACGAAATAGTAGACGTCCCACAGTTCAATTTTTTTTTCTTTCAGAATAAAAAATCTGTACATTAACCATTTTATTCAGTACCGATTTTAATGAAACAAAAGGAAAATTTTATGTTAAAACCATTGGTTGTAGGCTAGCCTAAGGCTCACATTATTATGGTTGTTTCCACTGCTTATCTCTTTGAGTAGCGGCGATGTTCGACTAGACAAAATCAATTATGAATACACTTACATTTCAAATAGTAGCGATCAGTACTTTTTCTGTAATGCGATTTTAAAAATAGTACGGTGGGATCTTTTGAAATAGTTCGTGAAGGACATACTCATAGTCCAAAAGATATACATAGTTATAGGCACTGGCCCTGTTAAGACGTTAATAAATGACATATGGAATATTTTGAATTATTTATTATTAACGGCCGTCTGGTGTAGTGGCAAGTGACATGGTCACTACACAAGGGGGTCGCGGGTTCGAATCCCGCCAAGGGAAGATATTTGTATGATAAATGTAAATGTATGTATAATAAACATGTAACCTCTATACGTTTAATCCTTAAAGAGGTTAATATGTTATTTATAACATTCTTCTTTAGATGACATAAATAGAATGTCGATTATTGAAACATTAGAACATTAGACATATAAAGAGCATTTTTGCAATATTAAAATATAAAAAGATATAAAAATAATGGTGAAGCTTTAAATGTTGTTTCTCTTTATAAGAGCAACTCAATTGCTATAGTTTTACAAAGCTAAACTCTATTTTGATATAAATAAATAAATACATTATAAATATAAATATATTTTCCAGGGTTATGGATGTATATTAAATATATGTATGTGTATAATAAAAATCTTACATTTATATCCGTTATCTGGTACCTGTAACACAAGTTCTTTACGAACTTATCACGGGACCAGTTAACGTGGCGTGATTGTTAGTAAATATTTATTTATTTATTTATTATGTGATAATATTTTTCGTGAAATTGTACCTGGTGTTAAATTATTGGGGCCTAGTCTATTGGTGAGTGATTGATACTCCAATCTAGTTTACGAAAGACTTTGGAGCTACAGTCTAATTAGCAAGCGACCCGTTACCTCAAACTAGTTGGTGAGGGTAATTAACGGAGCTACTGAACTACCAAGTGACTGTAAGATTCGCTCACTTCAAATAATTTAAGAAGTCATAGACTGAACTTTCTGAAAAACCTTGAAATCTTCATATAGATGAAATTTACAATAAGATATAACAAAATTATAGTTTTATGCAGAGAAAATAATTCTATAAAATAAAAAATCATTATAACAATGAAGTAGAATAAATTAGAAATAACTGAAATAGAACTGTATTTGTAAGTTTCTAAAATAAAAATAAAATCGATCATTAGTAAATATTTACTACAAAATGTGGATTTTGGCAAAAGGAACGAATACAAACTAATATTGTAGTATGTAAAAACAAGGAACACGTCTAGTATAATTTGAATACTGACTTTATATTCTGGAGGAAATTTCTAGATTTCCGCCTACGTATTGGAAGTGGTAGGCGGGATAGTTGTAGGAGTTAATAATACCGATAGGCAGATTTTATAAAATTTTATGTCTGTCTCTCTACTGAATTTTCCTTTAACAGTGACTTCTACTTTATCACAATTTAACGCAAATATGTAATTGGAGGATCGGAAAAGGCTACAAAAATTTCCGTCTTTTCAATAACTAGGAATGAACACGTTGAAATTTATCCATTAGAGTAATTATACATTTTAAAACTCAAATTGATTATTTCCCATACCCGTGCTCAGATAAAAAGTTATCTTTTAATATTACCTATATATGAAGTAGCCTAAGCCTACACAATGTGCACATAAGAAACAAGAGGATGGTAATGTTGGCTTAATCACTTAATTTTTAATCAAAAATTTAAAAGCACAACAAAAAACCGGAAATATTATATTATTGTTTTGTTTTTATAAACATATCACTCATGTAGAATAGAAAAGAATTCTCAGATTAAAATGTATCAGTTAAGCAAATGAAATGATTGGAAACCACAAAATTAAACTATGACCCATCTAACGGTGAGCGGTTACCATCGGTCTTGAACTTCAGCTATGTCAAGGGCGAAGCCAAACCTCTGCCTAACGCTAAGTCCTCGTCTCGTTTTCCTCATTACTGAGGGTCGTGACTCTGTGGCGGGTAGCTATCATACAACATAAGATATTTGACAGATGCCTGAATCTCGCTTACGACATTTTCAAGATATGCTTGCATATATACAAGTTCCGAACAACAACATTCAGACCGTCGATCTACCGAGCAAATATCACCCGCTCGGTGGAAGATCTTCCCTTTGTTGTATACCTACAACTCCACCGCTGAATCAGCTTCTCCCGTACGATTTCCCTCCATCTGCTGCGATCCTTAGCTTCATGAAGGGAATTGTGGAAGTTGATGTTCAGAGAAGATATTATAACGCTAATTCTCTCCGGAAAACTCGTTTGTCGAAGGATACGTCATAGCGCTCAGGAAACTCCGAGGAAGGGAGTTCATCTCCAATCCAGAGGGTAAGTGATAAAAAGATCATTGAAAAATCATTGTAAATGAATACGGTGGTTCCAGATAGTAGTAGCATGGGTGAGCTCTAATCCAGTGACGGATAGCGCAATGGTAAAAACGAGGTGATGATGGCTTCATTTCCAACAATTCTTCGTAGCGCTGTTGGAACATAACACATTATATTAAACTTCTAAAATATTTACAAACAAGGCTAAGTGCTAAACTAAGTGAAGTTAATTATTAAATAAAAGAATTGACGCGTCTAATAAATAACTTGTTTTTAAAAAAAATCGACTATTTACAAGTTTTCAAAAAAAGGGGCTGGATTGATTTGGGCGATGATCCAAAAAAAATGTATACATCTACTATTTGATTAATAAAGGAATATATTGAAACAAAGATTATGCAGTTATTTCAGAACATGTTTTTCTTTGCGGCTGGATTTGGATTTATATAATCACAGTCAACCTGATGTTAAATGACTATCGATGCTCCTATAGATTATAACGTATACGCTACCGCATATGTTAATACATTTTAATAATTTAAGGGCGTATTATAGGCCCTTATGTGTAGGTACCACCGCTCTATATATTTCCAGTGCGAAACAATTACAAAACCTAAAAATTTCCATTCCTAATTGAAAAGCTGTACCGTAGATCTTTTGTTTGCCGTTTTCGTTTATAAAGAACCACTTTGTTTTTATTTTAGAAATATTAGAGATATAAAACAATATTTTAATGTATCGGCTGCTTACAAATAACAATTTATATATATATATATAATTCCGCACCAGTAGGTGCCACCGCCCTATTTCTGCCGTGAAGCAGTAATACTTTTCAGTTTGAAGGGTGGGGCAGCCGTTGTAACTATACTGAGAGCTTAGAACTTATATCTCAAGATACATGGCGGCGTTTACATTGTAGATGTCTATGGGCTCCGGTAACCGTTTAACACCAGGTGGGTCGTTAGCTCGACAACCCACCTAAGCAATAAAAAAATAAATTAAAAAAGTCAGAATTTTATTTAAATTAAAGTCGTAAACACATCCATGTTTCCAGTATTGCCATTGTTCAGAAATAATAATACGATAGTAACAGTTACTGAAATTGAAATTATAGTCCTTAAATTATTGATTTATAGAATTAATAATAGTATTAAATTATAGTCCTTAAAGCAATACCGGAGAGGAAATGCGAATTCAGACAAAGTCGCTGATCAAAGCTGCAACCCTAGTCACTGTTCTTTTCGATAATAAACAAAAGAGTTAGTAAAAATCACAGACTTTAAAATAAAGTCATCACTGTAAAACGGTTGTTTCTACTTTACGATCTAACTCTGATTTATTTCGTTTCATTCATTCATTCAGTTTTATTTCGCACAATAAACGGAGATGAGCGGAATTCTTACGTTTTATGTCTGAAAAGGCTTAGTGCTTCAATTTCAACTATTTCATGTACATATTAAGAGTGCTTATTTAATTTTCGTTCGAAATCTAATAAGAATACAAGCGGTTCAAAATTCCGTGCTTCCAAATGAGACACGGACCTAAATCAGTGTGCGCAGCGTTAATTCGCGTCGACAAGAAAAGGGTTGACAACTGAATCTTAATTTGTTATTTTGTCGTCTCTGTTTGAACGCTGATTTAGCTTCATTGTTTAATTACAGTAAAAAGTTCAGAGTACCGTCAACATAATCTTCTCTATATATAAAAATGAATTGCCGTTCGTTAGTCTCGCTTAAACTCGAGAACGGCTGGACCGATTTAGCTAATTTTGCTCTTGAATTATTCGTGGAAGTCCAGAGAAGGTTTTAAAGGTGAAAAAATATGAAAATGCTCGGAATTAAATAAATATAACAATTTTGTTTTTCCTTTGATGTTTATTTTCTACAAAAGTTTAGGTCTTTTATTTATCGATTGAGGCACTACGAAATCTGCCGGGTCAGGTAGTAGTATAATAAAATATAAATTCATCTCTTCAAAGTAACGTGGTTTCATAATTTCATGAAATTTGATTCAAGTTCTCTGTACACTTATTGCGGTTTTCAAGGCTCGATGGACATTAATAAGAATATTGATTGTAAAATAAGATCGTAGTAATAAATTAATTTCATGATAGTTTTCAATCACACCTTAAAATGAAATGCATGAATTGTTTTCCGCATAATTAGACAAAGTGGTGATTGTAACGCATACGTAAATCCCAAATTCCAAATTCTTCAATTGATTTTTTTTAAAATACAAATTTTGAATTTGCACTGAAACATTCAACAGAAAGAACTTATATAATAATAATAAAACCTAAGCCTCTTAAAGAAAATAAATCTTTAGGACTACAACATATTGTATGTAGGTAGCGCGCTTCAGGCTTAAGAAGACTTAATCCACAGAATTCCCCCTAAATAAACGCCAAACGTTACACAAAGGTTTAAACCGGTGTTTGGACGATAACATCGATGAAAATGGTTTTTCGAAATGAGCGTATTCCGTGCTAAGAGTTCCTTTTTAAATAAATATCAATTTCTTAAGCATTACTTAAGTTAAAGCATTCGCGTTTTCAAGTGTATTACCTTTTTATGTATTCGATCTAGATATTGTTGATTTTCATTCGATACCGCTCTTTTTCTGGGCGTATTTGAGTATATTTTTACGTGACATTTTCTTATCTTTCTAAGCGTTTTAGTCGAAATGTCTGCAATATATTATTAAGGCGATATCTCTAATGGATTTCGAAAAATAAAATGTGCGACATTATTTGTTCCTTTTAGGGAATTCTGTCTTTCAGTATTCTACCTTTTCTGACATTGAGAGACAGGAGTTTGAAATTACGTTCATAGCTTTTTTTTATTTTTTTTATTGCCTTTGTAGGCAGACGGGCATACGGCCCACCTGATGGTGAGTGGTTACCGTCGCCCATGGACTTCAGCAATGCCAGGGGCAGAGCCAAGCCGCTGCCTACCGCTTAATAGCTGGAACAAGACATTCATTGTTGTGCTGACTATGGGCCCTGATAACAATTTAATTTTGAGGTCGTCTGCCTATTTGAGGCTACAAAATAGAGTTTTATTTATCTACTAGTTAATGTTAACTCTGCGTGGCCGGTGTTTTGAAGCTTACTAGAAATAGAGCGTGTTTTGTCTTTAAAAAAACTATCAGCATTTAAAACATCTGGGAATCAGTCAAATTCAACATTCATTTTAAAATGAGCAGAAAAGTTGTTATGAGCTGTTATAGTTGTATTGAATTTTTTTTTGCTAACAAAATACTTTGCTATTTATACAAACGTATAAAAAATTACAATTCTAAATTTAACGAGACTAAAGAATGTTTGCTTTCGTTCCCCATTCATTAGAAATGTAAGAAAATAAACAGACGTTGCCTCGGCGTTGTTAAAAATATACGTGTTCCAATAAAATGAGAATACTTTATAGATATAAACAAGTATTGAAGTAACGCAAGCAACAGTTTAGAACGTACGGTAAAACAATTTGTTCAATACCATAGTAGTTTTTGACATTAATAACATTTTAGAAATACTGGAGGTCCCGCAGTAGGCGAAATTCGACTATAATTAATTGGAATTGTAAGTTTGTGCACTATTATGATTGTATTTTATACTATTCTATAAAAATAATAATAAAGACAAACAATATTTAATCTATTCTCAATTTGACAACAAACGTCAAGAACAAACGTTTAACAATAAATAGTATGCATGCGTGTGTGCGTCAAATACACGATATGTAGTGTGTGTAATGTTTTCTTTATAGATTTAATGTATCTTTTATGCATTATTTTAATAAAATATTAGCATTGTGCATTTCTTCTCTATATTCTCTATAACTGTGGAAAATTTCATACTCCTCCGTCCGCGCAATTTTCGTAAAAAGGGATACAAAGTTTTTGTTTCACGTATTAATATATAGATTCTCTTTTTACAAGGCAAAGAGAAATATATTACTGGTGAAGAATGTATACGACAATCTCAAGTTTATGAAAAAATATTGAATAATTGATAGAGTTGATTTCGAACTTTATGTTCATAAATTAAAAATGCGGTGTCAAGAAGCGCTTGCGAGACCAAGTAAAGGTCACAACTTGACCTTTTTCGAACACAATTCACGACAAGACGGTTCCATTATGTGACTTGTGGTGCAGGCAAGAGGGAGAGCGACTTGAGGCCTTGGAAGGTTAATATTGTGAATTAACTAAAATCGACTTTAACTCACTAAAGCAACACAGACATTATTATTCAAGGAGAATCTTGAAGACACAAGGTATTTCTACCAACAAAAGTACTACGTAATAATTGCGACTGCTCTGTCAAAAACGTCGTATACAATGAAGAAGAAGTTGTTTTAATTTTTTAAGAATTCATCAGCTTATATTGGAGTGATATGTGGTCTAAGATAGCACTTTTATATTATTATCTTCTCGTGGGAATCATAATAGACAAATAAAGAAGTTAATTTAAATGGAGATAAAACGATATTTTCTATATTATATTATTCTGGCTTGTTGCAATTTTCAACTGGTATTTACTCGTTGTTAGGAATATTGTGATTTTGAACCGGAAGTAAATTAATAAATGGTTTATTAAATAAATTTCCGCAAAACGAATATGGGTCTGATTTGAGAGGTGAATTAGTCATTATTCAATTCAATTTGACCATGTAACTACTGAATACTATATGAATGAGTACTAGTCCTCGCGAAATAAACATTTAATTTTCCAAATTTGCGTTACATATAAAATAAAATATAATATATATAAAAAGATGTGTGGTGTCGTGGGACACCGGATAGGAACGAAGTTCCATAATATAAAAATATTAATTATAAGTTCTATTCGAGATATAAAGAAAATACAACTGGAGGTATCGCAACAACCCACGGTCATTCGGTAACGTGCGAACTTATTGTGGTACACTTCATTCACGGTTGTTTGCATAAGAGTTAATGTATTGCGCAAACGAACGCTCTGAGATCGTGGTCAATTAATGATAAAAAAATATGTTATTACAAAGTTAAGTCGTAAGTACACTGTGTGCATTACTAATAAAAATCTTACGTTACAGACGTTTTTTCCCGGTTAGGGTACCCCTCCGCATCGTCCCATAAGGAGCTTCGTCCCAAAAAAATAATAATATAAAATATATAATAATATATTTACAGTAATTTAATCGGTAAATATGGCGCTAATCAAATTTGTTTGATGTTATTTGATCACGAATCAGTCTTTAGATGAATTCGCGACATTGATGTCTTTAGATCTTGATAAGAAAGAACGAAACTCCACTGAACGATATCAATAAAAATAATAAGAGTTTATTTTAGTGTATCTTCAACATTACCCATCGGGACGCGGAAATATGAAGAAACAATATAAATCGTTGTTATAATTATACGATCTTCATTCGTTTGTTATAAACGTTGCACTTTTTCAATTGGATTTACATTAGCATTTAGGATAAGGCTACTAAACAAAATACGGCAATCCACATTAAATCCAAAATGATAATCTATACATATAAATAAAATTGCAGTGTTTTTTTGTAATATTGAAATAACCGCTTTTTACTACATGCATATGAATATACCTATATATACGGTACATACACCAAAATAATTTTTTTTACAATTTTTGTCTGTCTGTCTGTTTGTTCCGACTAATCTCTGGAACGGCTGGACCGATTTTGACGAGACTTTCACTGATAGGTGATAGGCTAGTTTTTTTAGACTAGCTTCGCCCCGCGGCGTCTCCCGCGATACGACAATAACCGCGGGATTCAGCCATCAATAATAATATTTAATGTTTCCGAAATGAAGCGAGGGCGGGTCGTTAGTGTTACATAAAATTTAAACTTCACAAGGATGACGGATAGAGCCAAAATAGAAAAAATGTACTCGTAAATTTTACGTATACGTTGGAAAATAAATCGACATGTAGTCGAATGTTGATAGGAATCGCGCCATGTTTTCGTAACCGCTTTTACACCAATAATAAAATGATTAAGATCTTTCAAGGTTTTGGCGTTTCGGTCGCTGAATTAAAATCGGCTTGTCTGAGAATTTTCTTTACGTGCCCGTACCCCTGCATGTCTTTCTTCTTTCAACACAGTTTGGATTTGAACGTTGATAACTTGTAATGTCGTCTCTGAGTTATTTATTAAAACTTCAATGATAGTATAGAATTTGCTGCTACAAAAATATGAGCAGAGCAATTAAAAAAAAATTTAAAACGATGGAACGGTCGCGACCATATTTTTTAAGCTTCAAAGTCGGTAAAACTTACCGACTAAATTATGATGATGACGCGGATGAAAGGCGATTGCATGCAGCAGAGATGCGAATGTTGCGACGAATGTGTGGAGTAACGAGAATGGATAGAATACGGAATGAATATGTTAGAGGAAGTCTGAAAGTGGTTTGGGGAGCTTACGACGAAAGGAAAGATCTTCCACCGAGCGGATGATATTTGCTCGGTAGACCGCCGGTCCGAATGTTGTTGTTTGGAACTTGTAAATGTGCGCTTTATCTTGAAAATGTCGTAAGCGAGATTCTGTCAATTATCTTGCGTTGTATGATGGCTACCCGCCACAGTAGCACCTGTGACAGAGAAGCTGAAAAGTGCGCGTTTGAGATGATATGGACTTGTGATGAGACGAAATGAAAATGAGGTTGGTAAGAGAGTGTTGACTATGAATGTGGAAGAATATAGAGGAAGAGGTAGACCTAAGAAGAAATGGATGGATTGCGTGCAAGACGATATATTATGTAAGAGGGGAGTGAGCGAAGAAAGGGCATATGATAGAGTATGGAAGGAGAAAACATGTTGCGCCGACCCCAGGTGACTGGGAGAAGGGCAGGAGAATGATGATGAAAGTCGGTAAAGCTTAACAAAATATACAATTTATGAATACCATATAATAATCAAGCAATTTCCATACCATAAATGACGCTAACGTCATACGACGACTACTTTAAAATGCTTACCTTTTTATAAGTAAAAAATTTCAAATCCAAAAGGACAGTCAAGTCAACATAGTATGAGCTCAAACTGTGTTTAAATATTTTCCTATTTATTACAGTATAAAACTATGAGCGCCTCGAGCTTTTTTGTTGCGAAAATAATACACATCACATTCCTATTGTTGAATTGTTGCCTTGCTTTTCAGAGCCTTATTACTTTGACAATCTCTAACACTTGCGTAAAGTTTCAACGTTGTAGTACGCGAAGCACGTAGTGGATCTAAGGCCCCTATACACTTTGTTTCCTGTATTCGATCTCTCTTGATTGGAAGCGAAAGGGTTTTCCGTTAATCAAGCCCAAATTAAGTATAAGGACCGTGTTAGTGTTAATGAATAAAGTGTACTATAGGTCCCGCAGTAGTCGAAATTCGACTATAATTAATTGGAATTGTAAGTTTGTACACTATTATGATTGTATTTTATACTTCTATAATCACAAATTTCGCCAAGGCTACACTATAAAAAAATGTTAATAAAGACAAACAATATTTAATCTATTCTCAATTTGACCACAGACGTCAAGAACAAAAGTTTGACAATAAATAGTATGCATGCGTGTGTGCGTCAAATACATGGTATGTAGTGTGTGTAATGTTTTCTTTATTGATTTAATGTATCTTTAATGCATTATTTAAAAAAAATATTAGCATTGTGCACTTCTTCTTTATATTCTCTATAAGTGTGGAAAATTTCATACTCCTCCGTCCGCGCAATTTTCGTAAAAAGGGATACAAAGTTTTTGCTTCACGTATTAATATACAGATTAAGCAATCAAAATTTTTTAGAACAATAGCTTGATGATATGTTTATATACGATAATAACAAATCTTTATATATCTAAATGGGTCTTACTATTTATTTCGAATGAAAAATATATGAGAACAAAAATATAAACTACAACACGCTCGGTTAAAGTTTGCACTGCAATATCCCATTACGGCGGAGAAATGAATAGGTTTTCCCGGAAATATTCGAAGAGCCACTTCAGCTGTTCATTACAACGCATCATGCCTCAGTTCTTTTAATGTGAGGTGCCAGACTCAAGGGAAATTGTTTTATTGTTATAGTTGTTTATAGATTGTGCTAGATAACCATTTTCTTCGACTTCCATGTTTTTTTGTTTTTTTATTTTACTTATTGGTAGACGAACTCACGTCCCATCTGGTGTTTATTAATAACAGGAGTCCACGGAAAGTACATGATGCATGCCGCAGCACATAGTTTTTTTTTGTTATTGTTGTTTATAGAATGTGGGAGATAACCATTTTCTTTAACTTTCATGTTTTTTTATTTTATTTTATTTATTGGTGGACGAACTCACGTCCCACCTGGCGTTTATTAATAACAGGCGCCCACAGAAAGCACATGATGAATGCCGCTGACATAGTTTTTATTGTTATGGTTGTTTATAGAATGTGGGACATAGACATTTGGAACCTCCATGTTTTTTTAAATTTTCTATTTATTTGTAGATGGACGAACTCACGTCCCACCTGGTGCTTATTTATAACAGGAATCCACAGAGAGCACAAGATGAATGCCGTCGCACATCTTGAGACATGTGGCTGGAGTCTCGTTTGTATTGTACACAAAAAAATTAGTGTTAGAAAAATAAGTATTACATGTTTAAAGAGAATTAATGAAGAATGCCTACAATAAATGGATGCAGGTGACAACAGACCGGCCGCAGGAAAGATCGATTGGAGTATCTTATGTTCAGCAGTGAACAGCTATAGGCTGAAAATATGATGATGATGAATGAAGATTTTTTTATTGCTTAGATGGGTAGACTGCCCACCTGATGTTAAGTGGTTACTGGAGCTCATAGACATCTACAACGCAAATGCGCCACCCACCTTGAGATATAAGTTCTAAGGTCTCAAGTATAGTCACAACGGCTGCCCCACCCTTCAAACCGAAACGCATTCACGGCAGAAATAGGCAGGGCGGTGGTATCTATCCGTGCGGACTCACAAGAGGTCCTACCAGCAGTAATTACGCAAATTATAATTATTGCGAGTTTGTTTTTTGTTACACGCTGTTATTCCTTCACCGTGGAGGTCAATCGTGAACATTTGTTAAGTAAGTATTTCATCAGAAAAATGGTACCCGCCTGCGGGATTCGAACACCGTTGCATCGCTAGATACGAATGCACCGGACGTCTTATCCCTTAGGCCACGACGACCTAAAGAAATATTGTTTTGAAATTCGTAATCCCCGGATTTAAAATTGTTGCTGTCTATTTGTACAAAAACTCACTCGTGAAGTGTCACGTCCGAAGGTTCGTCTTCAAAAGATTCCTTAAATAATTCTTAAAAATGAACGCGGCCCTCGAACGCGGTCTATCAAAAACGGTACAAAACGTAAGTATCTCGTTCAGTTATAAATTCTGATCACTCGTTATTTTGTTCAAGAGTCTTTAGAAGCACTCGTGCCTTGGCTCTTTAGATTGTTAAAAGCTATTATAAAGGATCAAACAGATTTAGAAAATTGATCATCGTTTCGCAGCTGTTCAATTTCAATTGTTGTTTCTAATTGGAGGACTTCATTGTGTGACCAGAAACAAGTTTTTGTTATCCGAGGTCACGAACTTATAGTTCACGAGATGCCAAGTGCTTACAGTTTGAATTTGAATATCAGAATTTTCAGTAAATTACAGGAAAGTTGCAACTTATTTTTCAGGAATTATTAGAAGCCTCAATTGAGGAAAAACGTGTTAGAGTGTTTATGAAAGATCAAAGACACTTGGTAAATTTGCGGAAGGGAGGACTATGCTACGACATAGTGACAAAATCAAATATCCCTTTTTACGCAAGCAAATGTGTGAATTTAATAGACAAATTACACAGTAATACTTCATTTACAATCCCAACACAAGGCGTTCGTTCATTGTTCTCTTGTTACTCTGTTAGTTTTAGACGCAAAACAAAACAGAAATCGCAAGCAGCTAATTTACAATTTTGTCCGTTGTACTGCGAAACAATCTCACAATATGTATGAGAATGGCAAAGATTATTGCTGTTCTATCAATTTGTTCTAAGAGAGGTTTTTTAAAGGCCAAAATGAAGAATTAGGATCTATCAAAATGGCTATCAACAACCGGGAATTCAAATGAGGCAGGTGGATTTTAAACTAACGCGCTTAATACAACAGAGCATCCCTGTCCCCGCCGGACAGACGCCGGATCTACGGTCGTCGGCATAACTACCGGATCTTTTGATCAGCCGGCTATCGGAAATCCGCCTTAAAAGGTAAGACAACAATCTTTCCAATACTATCCACTTGAATTGAGAACCAGAACCCAGCTATGATATTATCTATAACCTTAAGACAGCCAGTAAAATAATGTTGACTAAAAAAAAAAAAAACCATTACATTTCTATCTTATATAGTACTCATCGTTATTTTAGGAAGCCACACACAAATTGACACACAAGCGATATCATAATGATTGATCTTTTCTCCTTCCACTTCATCCGCGTAACACAATACGCCTTCAGATGTTTCTCGATAATATGAATCACAGAATAATCTATTTCTGAGACGGTACATCTGTGCTGCTTTAAAGCAAAGCAATTTTCTAATACCCAACTTCAAATACGCCCACGTTTAAATTAATTAGATCTTAAAAATTCGATAGTTTATCCGATATAAAATTATAATTTGACATTCGTTTACTGATGTTAGGACCTCTTGTGAGTCCGCATGGGTATGTACCACCGCCCTGCCCATTTCTGCCGTGAAGCAGTAATGCGTTTCGGTTTGAAGGGCGGGTCAGCTCTTGTAACTATACTGAGGAGACCTTAGAACTTATATCTCAAGCTGGGTGGCGCATTTACGTTGTAGATGTATATGGGTTCCGGTAACCACTTAACACTAGGTGGGCTGTGAGCTCGTCCACCCATTTAAGTAATAAAAAAAAGAAATTCTTCGAGAAAAAGCCTATTAATTCCTTATATTCAAAGAACTAAACGCCTGAGCCATACCTTTTGAATCATCCACTCAAAGTTTTTTTGTTTTGAGGTAATTACAGCAATTTCGTACTTATATTACAAAAATCTTGAACAACACTTTACGAACGATTTATACACATTAAACATACCGACAGCGGGCAATTTTGTAAATTTTTCAGTTCTTTGACGAGTTGGTCTAAGTGCGTACTTTATCACAAAAAAAAAACGGTAACAACGACCCTTAAATTCCATTGACATAATTGGTGGAGTATTTTATATTTGACTCCAAAATAAATTTCTTAAAATCGTATATAATATTTGCATCCATTCATCAGTGAGTTTTTTTTTAGTTGATATAAAAATATATAACTTTTTGGTGATTTATTTAAGCAACTAGTAATTAGCTGAAAGTGATTTTCCGAAATGTACCAAAAATCTAAACTAATACAAGTTTTAACAAATAACAATTTTTTTTGCATATAAATAATTATAATTTTTCATCATTTTGGACATTTTGAAAATTTTACTTTTCTTTTAAACTTATTTTCAAATATAAAATACACTAAAATATAAAATAGATATGACGAAGTAATTTATCAAAATTAACAATGATATCGGTCAAACATGATGAATAAAAGAACCCAAAATGATTTTGAAATAAATGAAATAAAACAATTGAAATAATAGAATTACGCAGTACTCATGGCTTCTTAATAAATAGGATTATCTGGGACTAAATCTTATCAACCAAGCTTGAAAGCCAACAAGGTTTCATGTAATTTTCAGGTCAACGTATTATAAAAATAGTAACAATAGCATTGAATTAAGGCTATTGAACACGTAGCGATCCGTTGTAAATTATTTAGAAGCTTAAAAAGCTGAACAATTGCATTCAGGTCGAAACCAAGTATAGCATAGTACAAGTTTAGTATAGCTGTAATGATGGAAAATAGATTTTGGATAGCAGTAATTGTGTTTCAATTACAACTGGTGTTTCAATTACAATCTTACTGGTATAATCTTACTGGTGGTAGGATCTCTTGTGTGTCCGCGCGGGTAGGTACCACCCCCCTGCCTGTTTCGCCGTGAAGCAGTAATCCGTTTCGGTTTGAAGGGCAGCCGTTGTAACTATACTGAGACCTTAGAACTTATATCTCAAGGTGAGTGGCGCATTTACGTTGTAGATGTCTAAGAGCTCCAGTGACCACTTAACAGCAGGTGGGCTGTGAGCTCATCCACTCATCCAAGCAATAAAAATAATATAAAGAATAAACAAACTGTTCGTAGAAAGAAGTTGAGTCATCGTTTCTTGTATTACTTGAAGTATTCCATGAATCTGTTATAATGTAATTGAGGTGAGTAATGTTAGAGAAGCAAGAGCAATACCGTCTTTACCATAAGGGCACACGGAGCCCGTGGCCAGGGCCCCCATTCTCAGGGGGCCCCGAAAGACCGACAATTTCTCTCACACGTTTATTCTCAAAACATTTTTGTCAGGCACATTACACTTTTTTCACAAATCAGTAATCAGGAGGTATTTACAAGGCATATACTATGCCTATAATAGAAAAATTTGCTCAACAGAAATCCCGAAAGGAACCGTTATCGAAATCGTAACCAAAAAACCAGCAGCATTCTAATATCATTAATAACATATTATATCATACTGTATTTGATTATAAATGGTCATACTCAGTAAAAAATGTTATTATAATTCGCTTTTTTTACTTTCCAAAAGGGCCTCAAATTCTTGTGTGCCCAAGGGCCCCATCCTAGTTTAAGACGTCCCTGAGCAAGAGGTAACGTGTCAACCGGAATACTACAGGAGAATTCGTACTTTATTCCAAGCTGCAGTGTCTCCAGTGAAAATAGCCGTAATGTTTGCCAATCTGCGACTGGAAACAACACTAGTTGAAGTGAGTTACAAAATATAGTACAGACAATGTGCACTGATGTGTTTTTTTTTTGTTTTTTTTATTAGAAAAACACTCACTAAATGATTTTATCGCAAAATGAAATTAAAGTTGATCTAATTGATTTAAATTAATTTAAGCTTGGGTTTCACAAGCGAACATAATATGTATTTGTTTCGTTTGTATAAAACGTATTATCCCAAAACAATTGCACTCGTAAAACACCATTTTAAGCTGAGCAGTTAACTTAAGCCCCCTGCTAGTACATAGCTTTCGCTTTCACATACGCAGCTTTCATTTTATTGAGCTTCCAACATAATAACAAAGTACAAATGTTGTAATACACATTTATGTATTTCTTATATGAGATTATTAAAAAAAAACAATAGGCACTATTACATTTCATGTATTTTTATACATTAGCGGACATAACGCCTCAGGCATTCTCTACCGTTCAGCTAAAGGTAATTCAAAGTAAATACTTGTAGATGCATTGAAACATAAATGAAACATGTAAATACATATATAAATTTCCAATAAAGGCAATAAATATATTACACACATATATGTACACACTATACAAAAGTGAAAATGTATTATTGTATGGCTTATATTAAATGAAATATGCTAATGTAAACTTTGTAAAAACAAATATAAATTCAAGATGACTCCACAATTTTTTTCCAAAAGCATTTTTCGAGCCGTAATAAAGTTACGGCTCGAAAAATGCTATCCCTCTGAGTTGAAATTTTATAGAGTTATTATGAATAAAAATTTATATTTTACATATTAAGCGATCGTCACATTGTGGCAGGGTATCACTACATTAAGTAAACTGTAAATATTTTTAATGGATTTTGTGTTCCATAAATACAATTTCCGTCGGCCGTTAAACGTGAACATCGTAATAAAATACGTTTTCCATATATTTTAATGGAATATATTCAGCTTAATATTATTTTTTATCAGCACATCATTACACTAGTTCACCGACGGGAAATTTGGTTCATAAACGTTTTCTTACCTTATATCTATCTATATAAGTATATATAAAAATGAACTGCTGTTCGTTAGTCTCGCTAAAACTCGAGAACGGCTGGAACGATTTGGTTGATTTTGGTCATGAATTATTTGTGGAAGTCCAGAGAAGGTTTAAAAGGTAGACAAATATGATAATGCTCGGAATTGAATAAAAATAACATATTTTTTTTCTTTCATGTGTCCCTCATTGGACGGATTCCTTTTGTTTGTTTTAAGTTTATTTTATACAAATGCTTAGGTCTTTTATTTATCGATTGAGACACTACGCAGTCTGCCGGGTCAGCTAGTTCGATTATAAATGTTTGCTTATATGTATTTATCCTTAAAACGTGCTATTGTGAAGATATCACGCCCTTATCACGTACACGAGTTTACATATGATTAGAATTTACCAAAATAAAACACATTTGTTTTTCCATTGTGCTGGCTCACGCGTCAACAAAGAAGCAATAATTCTGATCGACTTGAAAGACGTGACAATCACTGCACAACAGAATTGAGTCTTCGACCTCATGTCTCAATGGCAGTTGCTACATTCGCATTGTGATGTCTAAAAAGTCCATTAATCACTTATTCCCTGATGGGTTACAATATCGTCTTCTCACTTACAGCCAAACAAAAGCATATTTTTCTCTCTTCTAGACCCTTCGATATAAAATTAATAAGCCCTAGTTCTTTAACGTGAGCCCTATATATGAAAAATACTTTTGGAGTCGCACAAAGTTTTTTTTTTTATTTATTAAAACTAAGTATCATGCTTTAACAGCAGCAGCCAAATAATAAATAAAATATTTTTCGTTTGTAGTGCTCACTCTGTACACGTCATTAATGTTGTGAGTCGCTTGTACGCTAATGCTACCGCCACGAAATTCGTATTCCATAATTACTCGTATTTATATCATGTGGATGGAAAATATGCTAATGTAGTAAAGAGAGGACAAAACACTAATCAATAAACAAATGGATGAAATTGAAAATAGAATTACAGTTCTATATTTTTTTAAATAAAATTCATTTGAATTTTGTATTTATTGCCAGCCATACATACATAAATTACGTTTCTAATGGCCACTATTATAAAAAGGGAACTTCATGGGTAAAGACCTATTAATTTTTTTTATTTCGCGACGATTCTGGTCAGAATGGTCGTAAAAGTTTATTTATTTATTGTATAGTTTTGTGACCAGCTCATTATGTTCTTGTTGTTGAGTGGCTATCGCAACCCACAGATATCAAATAATAAATACCGCCACCTAAACAATAAACGTAAATAATCATTTTCGCGGCTTTGATTTTATTTACATCATATTGTTATTCCTTCATAATTGAACACATTGGTGAATATGAGTTAGTTTGCATATAAAAAAAATTAGTACCTGCTCGTGGGATATCATACCGAATTTCGAGTTAATCCGACGTTTTGAAGGGGGTCAAAATCATGTTCAAAGATTCCGTTACAAACATACATACGTCTGAAGCTAATAAAAGCGTATTAAAAAACGATTGGTAAAAGTACATGATCAATAAATACCAGCATATGCGTATCCCACGATACGACTACACCAAGCACCTTATCATTTAGGCCACGATGACTTCAAAATTGCGTTGTCTTCCGCTCTTAATACGTGCAGACGTATCAAGTTGTTTTCAGTTTAATCAAATGCGCTTAATTTCAAGATGATACATAGAGATCAACCAAATATAGGCGTGTTAGTAATTGTTCAATATACAATCCAATTGAAATTCATCAGAAACTTACGTGTTGCGATACAGAATTTTTATAAATAAATCATACACGTCACGTCACTGGTCTACGTTGCATGCGATGTATCGATAAAACGATTTTATCGATTACTTTTGAAGCGTGTACAGTCTATAGCAACTCCCACACTTTCAGTATTTACCTCGATTGCCTCAATACTATAACAAATGCCTTCCGTTTCTTGAAATGTTTATTTATTTTTAAATGTCTGAATAAGAGCTTAATTAAATAGAATTCTGCGAATGGTTGCTCTTATGGTATGTACTGCTAATAAAAGTTAGGTTCGTTGTATTACTTTGTTCTTCAGAAAAATCTAACTATAGTTATTGTATTTATTTATTTATGTAGTAGCGTGTTGTAAAACGTCGTAACGACCGAAGACCTAGTCAAAATAGCTTGTAGGGACTGTATGCGAAAGCCAAGAGAATGAAAAGAATGGAGTGCATATGAACGGATCTACATTCAGCATTGGATAGACACGGGTTGAAGAAGAGATTTAAATAAAAGAAAATTTGTAGACGCTCGTTCTATGATAAACTTTCGTTTAGTTCTCTTTTTCTTTAGTTCATAACTTCGTTGACTGCTGACACTTTATGTGAACCGGCTCAGTTAGGTAGCATAATTCTGACTTTTCTGCCGTGAAGCAATCATGGGTTGTGGTTTGAAAGATAGAGGATAGAACCAACTTTTTTTTATTGCCCGTGCAGGCAGACGAATATACGGCCCACCTGATGGTGTGTTGTTACTGTCGCTCATCAACTTCAGAAATACCAGGGATAGAGCCAACCCGTTGCCTACCGCTTAAGGCCACACAATTGAAGCTTCGACACCTTGTCTCGAGGTGGTATCTCAAAGGAAAAGTGTTAAGAAATACTCTTAAAAATTTTAGTTAAGATAACATTGAAATTTCGATAAATAGCATCTTAGTCGTTTGTAGCCACGAGCACTATAACAAAATGAATAATAATAACAAAATGAAAGTATTAAACGGGGGGATTAGCCGTAACAATAGTTTTAATTCATTATTACATGCTCAGGCAAAGAGCAAACAGATTGACCCGGCACACGAATGTTGGAATGAACCTGATGTAGGAATCAAACCCTCGGCATAGCATCGAGAGACGCTACCTAGTGTACCTATCGACCCAATAAAATACACGTGCAGTGTAATATAGCCCAACACAGTAAATGGATTAATCAATCACTAGAACTCGATATTCAATTAAGAAATCGGAGACACACAAGTTGATTCAAAAAGGCAATCAACAGTCGATGTCCAAAAAATCTACCTTTCAAAGATTGATGGAAGAAAAGAGCCTTCGAAATTGAAATCCAATGTCGACCGACAAGAAGTTAATCAATTTTGCCAATGATAAAAAATGTCCGAATTTTCTCACTTCGTAGAAAAACACTCGACCAAAATTCAATATGGGCAAAAGTTACAAAAAATCAAGTGACTTTAATAATGTTTACCGAAACTCCACGATTTCGTTCTTTGCTTTCTTAAATAAAATAAAATAAAAATATTGTTTTAGAAAGAACAGTAGAAATTAACTAGTTGGTGCAAACTACGCAAAGTTGGGCATAAGTTCGTTTCTCTCGAGACAAAACTTCAAGCACGGTGAAATTTTAAAGTTAAACTTTATAAAGATTCCATTAAAGTTATACTTAAGTATCGGAGGCTAAAAGGGAAGTTGCTTTAGTCAAAATCCATTTCCTATATCAGTGAAAATAAGGATGCAATCTTTCTTTGCAATCAGAACCGTAAATCGTAGGCAATAAATAAACTAATGTTGCTCAGAACCTTATTAAATTATCGATGACGTTGAAACAAAAGGATGGAACATAAGCTTATTGTTAGTTGCTTACATTGGCCAGCCATAATCCAATTTATTGTATCTAGGTCGAGGGGGAGGGACGTATGAAAGACATAAATGCAATATATGTATTGTATAACAGTGCTTGCTTTAGATATTAGATGGATTTAGTACTAACGGAGGTTATTAAAATTTTAAATTATATTTTAAATATAATTTTAATAATGCACGGGAAACATAGCATGCATAACAGTGGAACAATGGTAGCAGTAATCAGAAAGTGAAATGGTTTTAATTACTAATAAATTGTACAGATCTCACTAAGATGGATATGAATGGGAAATGTAAGAAAATCTAATAACTACAACAGAAGATACTTTTGTTGAAAGCAAAGTTTGGCGTAAGCATCTGATTTCTCATAAAGAAATTTATCGAAAATAAAACCGTAGAGATATAGTTTATTCCACAAGAAGACGTATTGTGGTACATCGACCCGGATTCACGCTCAAAAGAAGGACAGCTTCATCCCCAGGGAACACTTAGTTTCAAGGAACAACAATCTTATACTGATGGCAGATTGTACTAGTGAAAAATTCATACTAACCATCTCAGTGTGATTCGTTTTTGTGATGTGAAGTATCTATGGAAATTATGGATGTTAAACTAAGCTTCTTATAAAAAAATTAATGGATTTTTGTTTATAAAACATAAATCGAATAACTGTAGAATTACTAGTCGTAAGATATTTATGTATGAAAAGACAAAACGGTACTCTTTTCGACTAAGTTTTTCAATCGATTTTTGTTTTCCTTTTTTTTTGTTTGATAGCCATTGCTTACGAGCTTAAGCCTTATATAAGATATAATTGTTAAATATGTAAATTATGCAAAAAAAATATTTCTTTAGGGACTTTATCTATAGGTGAGCCGAACTAGTTCACCTACATTAGCAATCTGATTAAATTTCATTTTCTATATTACAGCTGCCAATCACTGAATGATAATATATTTAGTTGTTCCGTTAACTATCGTATCGCAAACGATTCAAATCAGATTGGTATCTCTAAGTAATAGGTCGCAAACTTAATTTATATTTATTGACCGCATATTTTTATTTTTGGAGCGATTTTTGTTACTAACTCAGTTCCAAAGGTAAAAAATATTTTTAACATTATTTTATTAGCTGGGCATGCTTTTCTTATTTATTAGCTAATTTTTAAAGGTATTTTTATGGATTCCAAGACACCCCATTAATTTGAAAATTTGTACACGAATCTAGGACTATTCGATGCATTTTGTACATAATATTATTATATTCGCTCTAATAAAAAAATTACGAAATTAATTTTTGGTTCAGTATACTACTAAGCGTGTTTTTTTTCAGTTTACAAACCACGTTAATTATTAATATTATAATTAGTTGTTTTATCTCTATGTCTCAAGTATGTTACGTTCAGAAATTATATACATAATAATATAAAGTCTTTCTTGTACTAATGGTAAGTCGTTTTGTGACTAGTGTACCGCATTCATCATTTCTGCAGTGAACCAGTCATGCGTTTCAGTTTGGATGGCAGGACAGCCATAATAACATTATAATTGAGTCTACGAGTTAATTTCGTCTCAAGAATGATAGCGTTCACGTTATGTAGGTAGTAATTAATTACTATTATAGAACATTTGCTTAGTTACGTCGTGGCCTAAAGGATAAGACGTCCGGTGCATTCGTATGTAGCGATGCACCGGTGTTCGAATCCCGCAGGCGATTACCAATTTTTCTAATGAAATACGTACTCAACAAATTTTAATGTTCACGATTGACTTCCACGGTGAAGGAATAACATCGTGTAATAAAAATCAAACCCGCAAAATTCTAATTTGCGTAATCACTGGTGGTAGGACCTCTTGGGAGTCCGCACGGGTAGGTACCACCACCCCGCCTACTTCCGCCGTGAAACAGTAATGCGTTTCGGTTCGAAGGGTGGGCAGCCGTTGTAACTATACTGAGACCTTAGAACTTATATCTCGAGGTGGGTGGCGCATTTACGTTGTAGATGTCTATGGGCTCCAGTAACCACTTAACACCAGGTGGGCTGTGAGCTCGTCCACCCATCTAAGCAATAAAAAAAAAAGTTACCTATTAGAACTACATATTTGGGTTACAATTATATGTTCACAAATATGAAGTAAACAAAAACTTTACTGGCTTTATGAATTTAGATTTGTAGGTTCGAATGCTATAAAACAACTAATGCATTCCCTTGCTTTTTTTTAATTGATATTCTAAAACTACATAATTTTTTTATTGTTTTTTTAGCCTGTAATGGAAGTGGGGTTACAATTTTGAATCATTCACAAAATATACGCTTGAACAATGTCCAAGATGCCGGCTCTAATTAAATATGTAGCATTTTTTATTTCAAGGGAAAAATAAATGTCTTCGAACTTTAAGCTTATTACTTAAGCGAAGTGGTCTAGTATTGGATTCATCGTTTTAATCCTCTCGGGTGGCAGAAGTGTTAAAGTCTCAAGCCAGATAGTTTCTAGAACCAGAAAATTGCATCAGCATCTGGCAAAGTCTAAAGCAAAATGTTTCAGCAATCCAAAAATTCTCCATATTAAACGGACATAATATTCAATATTTTATAATATGATATGAATTTATAACGCTGCACAATGCACACATATTCTCTGCAAAAGTTTAGTACCTTGTTATCTTCCTGCATATATTGTGTATTTATCGGAAATATTTTGAATACATGAAGCAAATTTAACATCGTTTTGAGGGCTTTAACGATAAAATACTTCATTGGTCCTCTAACTTTAAAGAGCTGTACTTACATGTCGATGTCATTTACATTACATAAACGCATGAACTTAATGAAAAACTCATTATTTCTGTGTTGCTTAATAATGAATAGACCACATGCTTTATAAGGCCTGCTGCGACAAAATCAATTATTGACTAATCGAAAAAAGAACGAAGCATCACTTCGTCATCGTTGTAAATCTTAGATATCAGTAAATTAGCCTATCATTGGCTTTTTTGCATAAAGACGTGGACAAACTCACGGCTCACTTGATGCTAGCCATCTTAAGACATGAGGTCTAAGTGTTTGCGTAGTTACTGTGTAGTATAGCGGTTGGCCCACTCTTCAAACCCAAACGTGTTCCCGCTTCGCAGCAGAAATAAGCAAGAGTAGTACCAAGCCTTGAAGGGCTCACAAGACTGTTATTCTTTATTATGAAATGAATTCTTCTCTTAACTCTTCCAATTATTCTCTAAGACCCTTCCATTTATTTTGAGATCTTCCGCTGCTTAATACTAAAATACATTGCTAATAATATCTTATTAAGAAATAATCAACTATTCATGTTCATAACAAGAACCCATTTGCAAAATAATCTTGCAAGTAGTACCTAGCCTTGAAGGGCTCACAATACTGTTATTCCTTTATTATGAAATTAATTCATGAAAGTGTATTAGGTACTTGCATCTGTCCAATCCAATTTAATGCGTCTGGGGGATCTGGCAAATGGTCTGTCCAGCTATTGAACAGAAGAAACGAGTAAGATCCAATTGGGCTCCTCGAGTCTTTTTAACACGTTCCCATCAGCCATTCTTAACAATAATATTTATGCCTCACTCACATATTTAACGTATATTGAATACAGTTGGTGTATTCAATATACGAAGCCAGCAAAGGGTATTATTTATTTTTCAAGTGGATAATTATACGAAACAATAGCTCCAATGCTCTTGACCTACAAGCCCACTCTTTGTGAATAAATGTAGCATTAATATGGTGTATTCGTCTATGTTATACCACAGGTTTAATTTTTCCAAATGGTTCTTAATCTAATTAAGGATTCGACCTCAAATCGCATGTTGATACCCGCATAATGCCAACCTAGGACCAAAATTGGACTAGTGGGTTGTGTGGCTCCAAGTCCAACACATCCTATAAATAATCCGTCAAGTTAAAGGACACGATAATGGCAAATTTTAAATTGTTAGAAGCATAAATTTTCAAAAATCTTAATATAGATCTCAGATGCGATTAATTTTAATAAAATGTAAGACTTGGTACCAATATTAAAAAAACAATATATGTGACTCAGTTTTATAAACAAAACGTCAATAGAGTATTTGGGATTTATTCCATTTGTTTGACTTACAAATTTTCTAAGTGACCGGAATTACCAAAGCTTTTTTTTTTTCACGTTCCTTTTTTCCTAGAATGTATTATTACGTATTGTAAGAACTGCACGAAGAAAGGCCTCTCAAAGTATATTGATACATCTTTTACGATTTATTGGTGTAAATTTTAATATGCTTCAAGATTTTGCCGAATGTACTATATTTTTTAGCGAAATTTTGAAATTATTTTTAAAACATATTATTTTAATAGACGGACATTATTTCAATACCCATCTGTTAAATTTACTTCAAACATTACATCAAAATGTTTATTTATTTATCAATTATAAAAAAATGTATCTAGTACCGTTCAATAATATTCAAATCTTACCAAGGAAATCCCGTAAACTAAAACAGTCTTGACTTCAAACAACGTCATTGACTAGATATTTATTCGTCTTTCTAATAACTTATGGAGTAAAGCAACGCAAATACATTCTCTAAGACCTTTCCATTTGTTTTGAGATCTTCCGCCGCTTAATACTAAAGTACATTGCTAATAATATCTTATTAAGAGATAATCAACTATTCATGTTCATAACAAGAACCCATTTGCAAGATAATCTTGCGTTCGTCTTTTGTTCTGTTGTTATAGATTTGTCTGGAATAAAATTGTATTTAGAACATTAGGGTATTTTTAAGATTTTCACGCGTGGAAGATAAAATTACTATTACGGTTTAATTTAGCGTTTTTTTGTTACTGATGTTTCAATTAAACTTAAGGGTTATAGTTTCTACTTTATTTTACTATTGCTACTGATATTTAGTAAAAGTCTTAATTCAGGAAAAGCTTTATTTAGTAATGATCGTCTTAGAATAACTGGCCGATCGGTTTTTATGGGCCATTACAATTACACAAACAGTTGCGCTGTGCGTCCGCACATATTGGTACCACTATCCTTTGTATTTTACCTCGAAGCAAATTTATGTTCCGCCTTGAAGGCTGGTAGAGATATCAGTGAAATTGAGACTTTGACCTAATGGTTAGAGGTGGTACTTTGAGACTAAGCTCTCTAGTTTTTTACTGGTGGTAGGACCTCTTGTGAGTCCGTACGGATAGGTACCACCGCCCTACTTATTTCTGCCGTAAAGCAGTAATGCGTTTCGGTTTGAAGGGTGAGGCAGCCGTTGTAACTACTTGAGACCTTATAACTTATATCTCAAGGTGGGTGGCGCATTTACGTTGTAGCTGCCTATGGGCTCCAGTAACCACTTAACATCAGGTGGGCTGTGAGCTCGTCCACCCATCTAAGCAATAAAAAAAACTGCTCGCCACCTATGAAATGCTAAAATAACCAAAGATTCTGTCGATGCACGGACGTCGACGATCGCGCGGCACGGGCGCCGGGAGGAGGACAGCGGCGCGGGGTCGCGGATCTACACCTGCTTCGACACTTCGTGCAGAAACGCCACCCGCGACACTTACTTGTTTTACTCTTTTAATAAATTTACTAAATATTAATACAGTCCACTCTTTTATTTGAAACACCGGTCTACCCCAGAGCAGTCGTAACAATTCCTTTCAATTCATTAGAATACCTACTTCACAATAACTTCTTGTGGTAAATCTCTTGATGAACACTTTTATCGCTTTCTGATTGATTGTCGATCCTGTGGTTATATTATTGTGTGTCGTTAGTATCGTCACAACGTGAACGTGAACTGTGACCCAAAGTCTTAGTTTCAACTGGCTGTCCTACTCTAGAAGCTGGAAGACAAATCCGATTCGCTGTTAACACAGGCGGCATGTTGCTATCTAAACATGAGGCCGACGATACGACCTATAATTAACAAAATTTGTAAATGTTTAAATTATACGATCTTATTGCCTGGTGGTAGGACCTCTTTACTGGTGGTAGGACCTCTTGTGAGTCCGCGTGGGTAGGTACCACCGCCCTAGTTATTTCTGCCGTAAAGCAGTAATGCGTTTCGGTTTGAAGGGTGAGGCAGCCGTTGTAACTATACTGAGACCTTAGAACTTATATCTCAAGGTGGGTGGCGCATTTACGTCGTAGATGTGTATGGACTCCAGTATCCACTTAACACCAGGTGGGCTGTGAGCTCGTCCACCCATCTAAGGAATCAAATAATAATAAAAAATTGTAGTGGGAATCGTGCGTGAGCACTTATCAAGCATTTCTTAAGAGAAAATGGTGACTCCTGTGGGATTTGAACAATGGCTTAGCTTGTTAATACTTAGCACGACTGGGTAGAGCATCTTACTCTTAATGTCATTCGTTAATTTCACAAGAACTACTAATATTGAACGCAATATATTTTAGTGTCTTCTAATTTGATCCCCAACAAGATAAAGTGTTAATTTTTTCTTTAAAAAATCACTCCACTTTCCATTTAGCGAAATCTAAACTAAACACAACCTTTGAATGTTACATGTCGATATCTTCTAATGCGACTTTTACAAGAAAATTCAAAGCATGTCTGAATTTACTTGTAACAAATACCGGTTACACTTTAGTTACGCAATTTAGTTGTTATTTATAGGATAGTTCACCACATCTGTCACTACAGTTTCTAGTTCGTCGAATTTAAATTTTCGTTTCAACACATAATGTTAAGATACTCGAAATAGCCAAGCAAATTTCAACTATAAACACAGCTATGGTTCGGTTTAACAGCGTTTCTATAAAAACAAGACAATTATTTGTTAAGTCGAAGATAGAAGAAGATTTATAGTAAACAACTCAGTACTTTTCATGCGTGCAGTTCGCCAAATTACCTAAATAAACGTCCCGAGTCAGGCGTGATTTATTTCTTATAGATTTTTCTCACCGTTATGACGTACTTTTAATGTTTAGACAGGGTCTCGACGACTTAAGGAAATATACTTCCTGTGGCACGGTTTAAAGATTAAAAAAATTGTTAAGTATCTATATATTAATACGTGAAGCAAAAACTTTGTATCCCTTTTTACGAAAATTGCGCGGAGTATGAAATTTTCCACACTTATAGAGAATAAGTGATCAATGCTAATATATTTTTTTAATAATGCTTAAAAGATACATTAAATCAATAAAGAAAACATTACACACACTATCATGTATTTGACATACACACATAATATACTCTTTGTTTATTGTCAAACTTTTGTTATTGCTTAAAGTCTGTTGTCAAATTGAGAATAGGTTAGTATTGTTCATCTTTAATATTACGAGTATTTGTCTTAAGTGTAGTCTTGGCGAAATTTGTAACAATAGGACCATAATAATATTGAAACTTATAATTTCAATTAACTATAGTCGAATTTCGGCTACTGCGGGACCACTAGTTTTTATAATTTGTTCGGTAATTCATGAGAAGGAACTCACTTTAAATCATTTGAGCTGTTGTCACTATTTTCCTATATTCATCCATAGTGATAGTATTGTCACTTAATTCCTAAGCTACCCCTGTATTTCAAAAACCTTCAGCTTTTTTTAAATGTCATTTTTCAGAAAAAACACACGTTCAAAATATATTGTACAAATATTTGTGACATTGAAAGCAAACAAGCCTTCAAATATCTACAAAATATCCAATAGTTTAAACTGTATTTCAAAATAGATTCTCCATAAGATTCAAATTTAAAATACACAGTACCGTAAGAGAATATAAATAAAATTATAGGCCATAAATGCCTCAATATTTCATTTAACGGCAAACTTTAAAAGCAGTCTGAAGTTTGAAAATATTGACGTGCGCGTCAGAACTTCCCTTGAGACGCTCATATTTTCATAACTCACAATATGTAAGTTTTCTCATAAAGTAGACTACATTGTATACAATAAATACATACAAAGATCGGTACACAAGATCTTCAATAAATTAAACTCCTAGTAATAATTACCTGTCACGATTGAAAATGATCGAATTATTGGGTATGTGGTTTACTTTCATGCACTTAGCGTGATTAATTAAAATGTTGTAAGCATTTTGACGTGACAACGTCTAATAATGCGATGGAGCCGGCTGCAAGCACGAAAAATATGACTCATGCGGCGTTACCTCGCTCTGAGGCGTTCCATTTAAGGCTTGAAGTGCAAGCGAGAGCGCGCAACAAGCGACAAAGGGGCACAATCGGCCTGCCTCCGCGTTCGGCAGCGTTCGACATCTGTCTCTCTCCTACTTGAGTGAGCGATGCATCCGCGTGGACAGCTGCTATACAATAATACATTTACATGTTTTCGTGAAGTATGAAGTTCAGTGAAAATTGAATGTGGTGTCAATTGTTTAAAGCAACGATAATTGCGATCATTGAAAAATGAAACCATTCCATCAGTATTTTCTTATGACGTTGTCACGATCAACTATCGTCAGTAAACCGACTTTACAGACAACCGATTTTTTTTTATAGTAAACAATAAAGCAGCAATTGCTTGTATAATTTTGCATGACATGAAATAAGGCATAAGGGTATTTCTTCATCAACAAAATTAGTTAGAGTTTTTTAATTCCAGAACATAGTTTATATCGAGGGGAATGTACATGTTTCTTTCAAGCATATCTTATCTTTTAGCAAATACTCTCCAAATTGGTAGGCAGCGGCTTGGCTCTGCTGACGTCCATGAGTGACGGTGACCACTTACCATCAGGTGGGCCGTATGCTCGTCTGCCTACAAAAGCAATAAAAAAATAAAAAATAAAAATATTTTTCTTATTAATAATTAATGAACATGGCAAAAAATTTAAGGTCCTATTTTTATTGCTAAGATGAATGGATGATCTCGCGGCCCACCTGGTACTAAGCAGTTACCGGAGCCCATAGACATGAACAACGTAAATGCCGCCACCCATTTTGAGACATGAGAAATCGTGGTACAATTGTAGAATAATAAATACCCTAATTGAGTGTTAAATAAATTATTGAAACAAAAAATTTGGGACAAATCACACACGGTTATCCGGCCCTATGCTAGGTTTCCGTATATTATAAGAACCAGATACTGATATATACCTACACTGACATAAATTAAAAATAACCATCATCACGTAGACTATACATTAGACACTGTATAGCCATCATAGTAAGACTATACATAAATAATAAAAATCTTACGTTACGGACGTTTTTTCCCGGTTAGGGTACCCCTCCGCATCGTCCCATAAGGAACTTCGTTCCAAAAATATACGTAAATATTCCATACGAACTCACAACTCTCCGCTCAATAATCAGTGGAGCTAACTATTTTATTGAGTCAGTTCCTACCAAATTCGTCCCTAATTATACGTATCCTAATTACAATACTGACCCATGCTGCCCTAAAGACGTACTGTTATATCCGGGCTTCGGTACCGTAGATATGCAGACCCTACCGTATTCCTGCTGCATCAGCTCTCCCGTAACCTTATCCACACCATACCTCATTGCAAATCCCCACTCACTCAATCAGTTCGTCTCCATCCTTCGCCGCGCTCGCGCCTATCATTTTTT